>NC_136057.1:614471172-619271172 GCF_964261635.1 Lissotriton helveticus
GGCGTGACCAGTTACTAGCTGGGATGGCTGTCTGGCAAAGTGAGAGCGAAGACGAATGGGCAGTCCAAGTGGCTCCATCTCAAAGGGTCCTGCTGATGACCTGTGGGGGCACCCGATGACTCATAGAATCTGTGCCACTGCTGGCCCCCGGGACGCCAGCGGGGATCCTTGGAGCTCCGGTGTGACAGGGAGAGAATTGAGCCCAGTGATTGGCGGGCCGGTACGGAGTCCGGACGAGCCACGAACAAGAGGCAAATGACAGCGACGGACACCTCATGTGGAGGCTGAACAATAAATGAAATTCAGCTGGAGGCCCCGGCTCTGAATCTATGCCTCCAGGAGGCCGAGGGGCAGACCTCAGGTGCTAAACACACAGAGGACGGATGCGGACCTGTACCAGGGCCTGCTCGCGTGCCGATGCTGCCTGGGCCATGCGGTGCCCCAGCAAAAGAACAAAGACCCAATAAGGGCGCATGCTGCTACATCCTGAACAAAGCTGAAGCTGGGGACTGCTGTGTTGGGACTGAGAATCCCTGAGCGAGAATACCCCACACCGGATATAGAAGTGGGCCTGTGGGGGGTGCTGGATGCGGTCCCACAAACAACACAGGAGCGGCTGGGCAATCCAATAGGGGAAGACACACTGAGGCATTCATTTATCACGTGGATGGGGGGTAGAGGCTCTCTCCCACGGTCCAGCTGGTGGTGCAGTACTGAGCCGGTTGGTGGGATGCTGCCACACATCCCACGCCAAATAATAGCTGCTTGTCGACCCCTGCAACTACAAAGAGGAAGAATGACCAAGTATCAATGACAAGGCGATCTGGTACACTGAGAGAAGCTGCAGAGGCATATAGTGGACTTTAACCACCCCCAGGCTACCATGCAGCTGCCTTTGGCAAAATAAATAAATTACCAGAGGCCCGGGCTCTGGTCAGGCCAATCAAATAGATAAGTACATGGTCATGATGGGCCGAGAAGGGGGTGCAGCTGGAAATCCTGTACCAACTGAAGATGAGGAACATATGACGGACCCCTCTTTGAAAGACATCATGAAAGCAATCTCGGACCGGCGCAGTACCCTGGAGCCTAAGCTTGACTAGGTGACAGAGGAGGGGAACCTGCTCAGGGCAGATTTTCAAAAATTGGCAGACAAAATGTCCACAGCCGAAGTGAACATTGGGGGCCTGCAATCCAAAACTAAACAACTGGAGGAGCAGGTATCTGTCCTGAGGAAATGGCAGACTGAAATCATGGCCCACCTGGAAGACCAAGAAGGCAGGGCCTGCCACAATAATATCCAAGTGGTTGGGTGCCGGAGGAAATAGAGGGGCAGTCAGCAGATCTCTTCTTGGAAGATTTGATTCTCCACACCCTTAAACTAAGAGCTTGTCCACCTTCTTTTATGCAAAGTGAGAGCATCGAGCACTGGGGCCGCGTCTTTGCCTGGATGCCCCACACACAATCATAGCCTGTATACTCAACTTCAGTGAGTCATGAGTCATCCTACAAGCGGCTTGCTCACACAGCAACCTCCACTATAAAAACGCCACCATCAGCTTTTTCCCAGATTTCACACTTCAGATGCAGCGCCAAAGATGAACTTTTGATGCAATGAAAAAGACACTTTCAGACAGAAACCTGATGTACATGATGCTGTACCCCACCAAGCTCAGGGTGTTGGCAGACAGGAAATCCCATTTCTTAGCTGTACCAGAAGAGGCATGGGAATGATTGGAGGGTTGGAAGATGGTCGGGCATTGGGGTGGTTGGGAGAATACATCCACCAAGAAAGAACAGCTCCTGAGGAAGCAAGGCCAGAGCTCCCCGCCCGGCCTGTCCTCCCAAATACAGGACGCAGATAAGTGACACTGGTGGGCCGCGATGAAATCCTGTGTGGCTTCTTGTTCTGGGTGTTGGGCGGTGTGGGTGAGGGGGAGCTGAGAGATGAGGGAGGCATTTGGATCTCCGCTATCCGAACTCCATTCTACAATCTTAGGATTTGCCCTAGAGATGCTCCCTGTCCTCAGGTGACTTCTGCTATGTGTTGTCATCTAGGGAATTGGGGATATTGACCTATCCATTCTAAGTGTCTTTCTAATCGATGCCAGCAGAGCACTCGCCACCCTTCTTTTGTTGTCATAGAAACACTGGGCGACAGGCACTCTGCAGGTTGAGGATATGGGGGTTTGCAACTCGTCAAGCAGTGATGCAGGGAGGGTGCAGTTGAAGTAATTATTTGTCCTTGTTGTTAAGTTGAATAATGTTGCTCATAACAAACATAGCTGATACACAACACATGTACAAACTGGGTTCCTTGCGGGCGGAGGCGAGTCATACATGAAACCTGACACATCTAAGACAGAGGCAAGACCAGCTGGCGTGCGTGTATGGACAAGGAATGCAAATGTTCAGGGTAACAAGATGAAAAGTACACTAGTCCTGCAGCAAATATTAAACGCCACTCACCAGACAACGTATTGCTACAAGAGACGCATCTGATGGGAAGCCACTATGTAGCCTTAGACCGCTGTGGGTACAGATCAGCGTCTCACTCTGGATTTTCAGCGGGTTCCCGGGCGTGGGTATTTTGCTATGAAACTACCTATCCCTCAAAATCGATAAAGTTTGGCAAGACGATGTGGGATCCCTCACCTTTTGCTCACTGTGCATACCGCCTAAGTGGCATGCAACTATCCTCCCAAAAATGAGTGCGCTACTGGTGGCAGGTACCCTTCTAGTGGGAGGCAACGCTACAGCAGAGATGGACCCAGACTTAGACCGATTGAGCACAATGGGGGACACGTTGGTAAGCAAACTCTTTCAGGCTTCCTGACAGAATTGGGGCTGGTGGACTTATGGAGGACCCACAACCTCCACGAAAAGTAATACACATATTACTCGGCATGACAGTGGTCATTCTCGAGACGTGACTACCTACGCACACACCATGATCGGGTGGGGAGCTTCGAGAAGCAAATACATCTAGTTAGAGGTATCTCGGACCACTCCTCACTAAGCTTTATCCTTAACGGACCAGTTACTAGCAAGGCACAATTCCCCAAGATAGATCCTTGGTACCTACGGGACCCCGAACTCAGAGAAAAACTCCACACAGAAGCTGACCTGTACTTCAAGGAAAAAGAGGGGTCTGTGACATCCCACCAGACCCTTTTAGAGGCTTTTAAGACAGTACTGTGAGGGCAGACCCAAGCGCTGATAGGAGGGAAGAAAAAAGAGGAAGTGTCTAAAATCTAGACCCTATAGCAGGAGCTACTGGCATTGTAGCGGGAGGTGGTGGATAGTAAGAACACAGAGCTTTGACATAAACTAATTCTACGCCAGCAAGATCTAAAAGCCCTAGCTGACAACGCAGCTTGGACGCATGCACTACACACACAGTGCCGGCTGTATGACATAGGCCATAAGGCCTCTACGCTGTTGGCATGGTTGGACAAAAGAGACAAGAACATGGTGTGGGTAGTGGGGGCCAGAGACAGAAACGATGTCCTCCATACAATGAACACAGCAATTACAGAGACATTTGCCTCCTATTATGAAGGTCTTTATACCCCAGTTAGCTCAAGATCTGATCAAGACTGTGAGGAACTGCTTGCTGACTTCTCACTCCAGACCCTCACTGCAGACATGAGAGACGCCCTAGAGGCTGACGTAATGGAAGATGAATTATCCAGATCCCTTAGATCATTGAAGTCAGAGAAAGCGGTGAGCCCCAACGGAGTCGGACTACTGGTCGAACTGTTCAAGGGCTTAACCACCAAAATTGTACATCCAATGCTCAAAATGTTTGAGGAGGTGCGGGAACTGGCTTTCTGCCCATGGACCAATGCACAGCCACAATAGTGGTAATACATAAGACAGGCAAGCCTCCAGAAAGCTGAAGCTCATACAGGCTGATCTCCCTCCTGAATGTAGAGGCGAAGGAGCTGGCGAAGGCCCTTGCAAATAGGCTGGTGACTTTTCTCACCACCATCATCCACATAGACCAATGTTGCTTTATGCCGCATAGAAGTAACCGTCACAACTTACAGCGGCTATATGGAGTCCTACACATGACATACACATGACAAATGCCCTCTCACCCCAGCAGGCGGCCTTGATGGCACTGGATGCTTCAATGGCCTTTGATTGCATGGAATGGCTCTATCTGTTCGTCATGCTGTCCTGACTGGGCTTCAGTCCAAAATTCTGTGGCTGGATAAAATTGCTCTACCAAATTTCACTGACGAGATTAGAGTCAATAGGGCGTTGTCAAGAAACTTTGCGCTGCTTATGGGAATCAGGCAGGGTTGCCCCTTGTCACCCCTATTATTTGCCCTGGTGCTGGAGCCCCTGGCACACTGGATCAGGACGGATCTGAGAATTTGGGGCTTCTCAGTGCCTGGCAGATGAGGGAATCGCATCTCCCATCACGCTGACAACATAATCCTATAACCTCGAGATCTTACTTCTCCATAGAGAGGGTCTTTCACATCTCCTAACACTTTGGGAGCTATTCTGGCTATACCATAAACTGAGCCAAATCAGTCGTGTTCCCCTTGTCTGGCCCTCCCCCAAGGCTTCCGGTAAACTGTGTGGTTCCGATAATAGAAGAAGGCTTTAAATACTTGAGCATATTTGCACGGCACAATCACCAGATATTCCTACAGCAAAACCTCTTCACCCAATTGAACAGACTTCAAACTGACATAGCACATTGGCGTACCCTGCCACTATCCCTAATGGGCAGAGCAGCCTTATGAAGGAGGATGCCCTACAATGCATCCTATATAGTCTGCAAAATATTCCCTATCCAATCCCAGAGAACTTCTTTAAACAGATAGCCCAGGAACTCAGAACTCTGCTGTGGCAGGGGGTGTGCCCCATATCACCCTGAATCAATTCCAGAGAAGGATTTACGAGGGTGGCCTGGCAGTCCTAGATATTAAACTCTACTACTGGGCCTCACAACCCATATTAATAAATTACTGGGTCTACGTTGATAGGGAGGAACCGGCCTATAGAATGGACAGAGAAGTGATGCCAAAAGAGAATTATGAGCCTCTCTTATATACTCGTAGGCTACAGCAAGACTGGCCAACACAATCTGCAACCGTGGTAAATGCTGGAGAGAGGCAAACGGATACCTTAGCTGGCACTCTAGGCTGACAGGCATGATGCCCCTATGATTCGGGGACCAACTTAAGGAGGTGACCACTCTGGAGTACTTCTCGTAATGGCGGACGATAGGTGTTGAACACTTGGGGTACATGTGGATAGATGGGGTGCCCCTCCCTTTCGATGATCTGAGACAAGAATATGACCTGGCACTCTCCCAGAGGTGCTCCTACCTGCGACTTATACATGCTCTAAAAGCACACATACAACAAGGTACAGTCCTCCCCGACTCTTCCCCTCTAGAAGACAGACTATTAGTAGACGCCATTCCTGACAAAGGGGCTAAAAAATAATGCTATTTGCGTAATATTGATGAGGAAGAATGGACAGAGGCATTACAGAGTCTCTGAGACATAGCAATCTGTGTGAGATTCAGGCTGGTACAGCTTCGTCCTACAACGTTCGTATTACACCAGCCCATTGCTACCCAAATAGGGAAAGATACAGACGGAGTAGTGTGTGAGGGGCTGTCAGCAAGAGGAATCCTTCGTTCATATCTTACAGAATGCCCAGTGATTGGTTCATTTTGGCGAGAGGTGACGGTAGTGATGTGGAGAGTATTGGGAGTGGAGGTGCCTATGGAGGCCAGATGGTTCCTGTTGATCAAGGAAGAAGGGGACTTGCCCCGACATATTAGACTCTGACTGGCACTAGCTGCAGGAGTAGCAAAGCGTAACACAGCACAGTGGTTGTGGGCACCCCTCTCCCCATCAGTGGAGAATGGGAGGCCAACCAAGATTGGTGTCAACGAGAAGAGGAAGTAATATACAAAGTTGAGATGCATAAAGAAGTGGGAGAAAATATTTTCTCCCTGCTGGGAATACAGAAGCATGTAGAGAGGGCCAAGAGTTCTCTGGCATACTACTCCATTCACTGAATCATGTGATAAGGAAAGCTAAGTAATAATCATACCCCACGCGATGTGCATTAACAGGAGAAAATACTATGAATGATTCCTAAGTGGCTGCTATTGTTTGATCCAACCATGATGTATCATAATATGTGAATTCAAATTGGTGATATACATGTAAACATTGTCAGCCTGTAGTGTATAATTAGCTTTTTTAATAAAAAGAATTATTTAAAAAAAGAATATTTAGGGGCAACAATGTTCTAGATGTCTATTAGTAACCACAAGTGACGGTAAGCAGCGTTCGGTGTAATGACAAAACATGCCACAGACAAGCATTCGAGTAGTGCAAACATTCCTTTTGAAAGTCTTTGTTTGGATTTAAATGGAGGCATGAATGTTTCCAGAACCTTTTTTAGGTCTTGGCTAGCATAGGCTGCGCATGCGCAGTCTCGCTGGCGAGATCTTATAACTTAGAGTAGCGAGGCTTAAACCCGCCTCTCTTCTCCATTGGCTGGCGCCCTAAACGGCGGCCAGCCATTGGAGAAGAGGTTTCTGTGACATCATTTTTGGAAGCTAAGCCCTGTCCTTTTCGGATTGAGGGGCGTATTTTTTTGTTTGTTTCTCTCCTTGAAAAACACGCCCCCAGTCTGCACAGGATGGGGCTTACAGACTCCTGCTGCCCGATGCTTGTTTGTATTAAAAGAAGCGGCGTGACTGTGACGGTAGGTGCGCTCTCCAGCTTGCCATGCGTTTCCACCAGGCGGGCCTGCGCGTGCCGCAGCTCTCCCCCACCGTCAGTCTTCTGCCTCCTCGTGGCCAGATGCTCCAGGGGCCCAGCGGGACCCACAGTGCCTGCGATTCCGCTGTCCCCACTCCTCACTCGGCGGAGGTTCCAGTCCGTGCAGAGGGTGAGCGGCGTCTGTCGCGCTCTAGCGGGGACCTCCCAGACGTCAGTACAGCAGTCTGACTCGTTGCTCCAAGACATCGGGAGGGATGATCACCCGTCGCCATTTTGCAGATGCGCAGGCCGGCTCCTCGCTCTTCGGTGTCCCCATGTAGCACCGGGGTCAGAGGGCACCTGATCTTGCTCTCAGCACTACTATCTGATCTCCTGGGTTCCCATTACCACTGCCCTGAGTCGCCCAATACTTCCTGCTCAGCTGTGCTCCTGGAAGCCCTGTTCTGAATCTTCCAGCATCTTCTCCCCCAAGATTCCCATACGTCCTGGTAACCTCGGCTCTCATTGGACCATCTTCCAGCCTCTCTTTATTCCTGCACACCTGACCTAGGTGTTTCTCAGCACTATCTGATCTCCTGGGTTTCCAACAGCACTGCACTGAGTCGCCCAATACTTCTTGCTCCCAGAGGCCCTGCTTGAGTTTGTAGGCACCTCCCGGAGCCCTGGCTCGAGTCTCTCCTCACTTCCTGCTCACCGGACCTAGGCTCCTTGAAGCCCTCTTCAACCCGGGCCCGGGCCTCTCAGCACTGATCTCTTGGGCTCCCAGCAGCACTGCTCTGAATCTCCCATTACTTCTTGCTCTCAGAAGCCCTGCTTGAGATTCTAGGCGCCTCCCGGGTCCCCGACTCGAGTCTCTCTTCCCTTCCTCCTCCCCTGGGTCCAGGCCCCGGCACACCAAGGGTTACAAGGAAGGCAGCTCCACAGCAGCGGCTCAGCCCTCTGCAGTTACTCCTCAGACTGCTCAGTCTCACACCTGCTCACTGCAGCCCTGGGCTCTGCCCTCCCTGCGAGAGGAAGTGTGTCCTGAGAGGAGGGAGGGGGCTCTTCCCACGCCCCCGCCCCCCATACATGAGGGACCCCGAGCTGGGAGCAGGAGCGACTCATCCCACCAGGAACTCTAAGGAGGCAGAGGTGCACTGGACAGGTGAGTGCACGGGCTGGGGGAGGTCAGATATGACCCCCCTTTCTTCCATCAATGCTTTCAGTTGTCTTCCCTGCACCCCAATTACGTTTCGCTGTCCATGGGGACATCCAGGTGCCCCCACAACATGGAGAAACCCCCACGCACTACCCAACAGTAATGAAAAGGAGCTCGCCATGGTTACCTTCGGTCAATTGCAGCACTAATCGCTAAACGTTAGTATCATTCTTTCCCTGTTTATCTATGTTCAGAAACCACTTCAGTTTCAGTTTTTAAAGTCTTTATTTCGAAGTTTTCCTTCATAAAAGACATCACATACACAAAAACATTTCAATGACAATAAAAGAAAAAAAAAATAATAATTCAAGGATTATCTAAAAAAGTATTCCTTAGTATAGGCTAAAAGCCACAAAGTATATTGTTTGACAATTATCAGCAAAAGCTATATTAACAGGTATCAAAAACAATTTACACATTACACAATGGCTAGACCAACAGATAAAACAATCATTATATCCTATTTCATGTTCAATAGAATTCAAGTAATCTCATTGAGTTAGTAATGGACGCTACTTGTTAACTTCTTTGATGTACCTTGCACGAATAACCCAAGCCCATCCAAGATATTTTGCCATACCAATGGACACCCACTCAGCTGTGTTTGTTCTTAGGATGTATATTGCTTCTTTGCACACCCGTACATTAGCTCGACGGCAAACTGGTTTAAGCCATTTCTGGCGGGGTGCACGATAAGCAGGACATTTGAATAGGAAATGGCTCATAGTTTCATTAAGTCCTATACAAAAGGGGCAATGCATTATCAGACTATTCTGCCATTTGTTGGTAAATTCTCTAATTGGTAAGGAACCTACTCTAAATTGATGATAGAGTTTCCTATCTAGTCCTTTAGTGATGTTATCCCAATATGTCTCATGTTGGGAGACTACTTTATGAAGCAGAAAGGAGCTAGTTAGAGAAGAGCCAGCTGAAAGCAAAACCATGTCTTCTTTAACAACTGTCCAAAACAACTGTTTAAAATCATTCTTTGAAGGAAAGGTTTGATTGCCTGGATCTGACCAATGTAGAGGTAAACCCATCCTAAAAAGTGTTGCTTTAACAGTTTTAAACCAGGGTATATACCCTGAGCCAAAAGACGATTGAACCTCCCGAAGCTCATTAGCGAACATTACCAATTCTGGGGTAGACCAAATTCTTCTCCATAATGCAACCATTCTAAATAGAGCTTGATTTTTAAGTGATTGGCAGCCCATATCAAACATTAGGGGGATTGCGGGGGTTGAGGGCGGTAAGCCTACCAGGCTACGAAAAAACGTATTCTGGATTTTATCCAGTGGCGCAAGATCTACATGACCCCATAGGTCAGAGCCATAGAGAATGGCTGAACTAATTTTAGCCTTATAAATTTTCGTTGCAGGGAGAACTCTTTTCGTGAGGGAGCAGCGCTGTTCCTTCATAAGACACCCTGATAACCTGGCTAGTTTAAGGCACATGGCCTCAATCTGTTCTCTCCACCGCAGTCTATAGTCAATAGACACACCTAGGTAGGTCATTACCCAAACTTGCTCCAATGCTACGTCATTCATGGTTACATGACCCTTATGTGGTTTACGCTTTGAAAAGACCATGAACTTAGTTTTCGTGACGTTAATCTCTAGATCATTTAGGATACAGAACTCCGTAAATTTGTTAATGGCAGTTTGTAACCCCACCTGAGTTTTGGCCAAAATCAAAGTGTCGTCAGCAAATATTAAAAGCGGGAATTTAGTCCCTCCCAATACAGGGGCATCAGTTGGAACAGACGAAAGGAACTGCACTACCTGATTAATAAAGAGAAGGAAAAGGGTTGGTGCCAAGACGCACCCTTGTCTGACTCCCCGCGTAACAGGGAATGAGTCGGTTACCTGGCATTGAGATCCCCATCTTACTCTCGCAAAGTTATGTTTATGTAACCTAATTGTTAAATCTAATAAATCAGGAGGCATTCCCATTTTGCTTAGTGCCAACCACATCTTGTCTCTAGGGACCAGGTCGAACGCAGATTTTAAATCTACGAACGCAGCGTATAAGGTTCCTTCACCTAGATGCACTATCTTCCAGTAGATCATAGTAAATCTAAGTACCTGGTCAATAGTGCTTGTATTGGCTCTAAAGCCTGCCTGTAGTGGGGACAAAATATTATCATCCCTCACCCATATCTGTATTCTGCCTAACAACAATCTGGCCATTACTTTTTGAAGTGCATCGATAAGGCTAATGGGGCGATAATTCGCCGCACTAGACCTATCTCCTTTTTTATGCACAGGAAGGATCTCCGCCCCTTTCCAAGAGTCCGGAATTTCTGCACCCTTGGCAATGGCATTAGCCAGGGTGGTGACATACGGAACCCAATTTTCCATATCATATTTGAAAAGATCTGCTGGAACGCAGTCCATACCAGGTGCTTTGCCATTTTTAACTAATTGCAGCGCAATCTCTGTCTCACGTTCACTGAAAACCACAGGCCGGCAGTTCGCCAACTGTGGAAGAAGCAACGTTCCCTCCTCGCAAGAAATACCACATGTTTGCTTATCACAAAATTGGGCTGAAAAAAACTCAACCCACGTTTCCGCAGGGACATGGTTGGTCGGGGTTTGCAGATCACTACATCCTCCCCATTTGACTACCTGCCAGAATTTCAGTTGGTTGCCTAATGGGCTAGCCTCATAAAGGTCCTGCCAACGAAGGTCATCCCATGCAGTTTTGGCTTGTTTTAGGGTTTTTCTATACTTTGCCCTCTCTACTTTAATTGCCTGGGTATCCCTAGTTTTAATAACAGATATCAGGCAGCTATGTGCCTTCCTGCAGTTTGCATCATACCATTTAGCACCCGAAGTACCTTTGTTAGATGGATTATGGCCACCTTTATGCGTAAAATAGGTTTTCAATGTGATAAATAATGAATCATGGATTAAACCTACTTGGTCTAGAGTGCCCTTATTAGCCAATAATGACTCCAGCTTCTCTGTTGCCAATGAGACATCTTGGGAGATCTTGGCCAAGACACTAGGGTCTTCCATAACCCTATCCCAGCGAACCCTGCGACAATCATTAGTGAGGACTGCTCTCGCTGTAGTGTAGATATCAACATTTTGTTTTCTATCTATACCCATTTCCATTTTTAACATGGTTGATAAAGGGTTGTGGTCACTTTCGGGGCGTGTAATTATTTCCATGTCTACCAAAAGGTTCCAATACTCCATTTTAAATAAACAATAGTCAATGCGACTATTGCTATAGCCATTATCAAAGGTGGTGTTTCCTGCAAGATCTGACTTGGACCTCCCATTGGCTGCCCTCAGGTTCCACTCCAGACATAGCCCAAGCCACTGGAGTACTGCCTCGGTTACTTTAATAATTGGTGGTAAAGTTAGACTAGGAATATTCCAAAGCTGGTCTGCTTCCTCATAGCAACCATCGTCCATAGACAATATGGGCTCAAATGTACAGTTCAGATCACCCAATATCATTACACAATTGTCAAAACCAATGTCATTTAGCAAGAGTTCGAGATCTTTTACCACTTCAGGACATTTTCCCCCAGGTCTTCCCCTTGCATATACATTGATCAGGAATAGATCCCGAGTTTTAGCCCTACTCAGTTTCAGCCCCAGGAGATCATCATTCAAAGTTGGTAACTCGTACACCCTAACATTTAGGGATTGGCGAACCCAGATTACAAGCCCCCCAGACGGCCGTCCCCTGGGCCCTTTGTGAGCTGGTTTATAAAAGTTCAAGTAACCCAGCCGAAAAAATGCATCCGTTGACCAGGATTCTTGGAAGACAATAACATCATATTGCTCGACAAAGACCCCCCAATCAATCTCAACCATTTTACCCCTAAGCCCTGCAATATTCCAGGATAATACCTTTAAACAATTTATAGACTCACACAGGGTTTCAGACAATAATGGATTTGGTAGGTCTGTTAGTACAACTACACCTTCACTGACCAGAGTGGTACACAAGCTCTCTGTACAATCTTCCACCACCAAGTCAGCAAGACGAATATTACTCAAATGGTCATCCGAAGTTTCTACTACTCCAGTACCTGGGGAGATAACTCCATCCACTAACTCCCGTGTACAGTAAAGATGTGGGGATAAGGCAACATTAGTCAAACATAAACTTCCCTGGCTATTGGCCACTAAACCGCTATCATGTCAATCTACGCCATCCAACCAACTAAGTGGAGCAAATCGATTTGATAGGTGGGGCCGGAACAAGGGATGTATGGACACCTCAGGAAAGGATCGATCTCTTGGGCCGTTACCATTTGAGAAGTGATTGTGGCTTGGGAGGGTGTTAATTTTTGGGTAGAAATATTGCAGGGATAGGGTCTGTACATCACCAATTCTACCAAATCTGGGGTCTCTGCAAATAAATTCAGCAACCCAAGGTTCTCTAAAACTAATAACTACACAATCACCCTCTAGATCTTTTTTACTATATCCCACCCACTCTACTCTTCTGACATTAAGTATAACTGCCTTCGAGGGGGGTGGGAGGGGTCGATTCTTGTTTAGCCAGTAGTTAACTTTATTACGTAATTCATTATAAGATTCTTGTTTACCAACTTCCAGGGGGGCCACACCGGTTAGGATAACAGTATAGGGTAGTGATTCAGGTGGAAGGTTCACATTACGTTTTTTTTTAACCGGGGAAGGTTTTTTTTTGTTTGGGTTAGTTTTAAGTAAAGGCTTGGGGGTTTTAGGTATAGTGCTAGGGATGGGGTAAAGATTATTTGCGGTGGCAATTTTATTGATTCTATTTGCTACGGGGACCTGAGTACTTCCAGAAGTAGTTGCTTGATTGGAAGCACTTGGGGGGTTTGGGGGCTCAACCAAATTTCTTATAACCCCATCGCTTGTATCCTTCATTTGCTGAGGGGGTATTACATGTGTCGCCACCGGGGCTGAGCGATGTAAGAGATTCTGTGATATGGACATATTTTCTTTAATTAATGTTTCCATTAAGTCCATTTTATCATTCAGGAGCCTTGTTCTTTCAAAGATGGGTAAAAGAAGCGATTTAAACAAGAGCTCAATTTTCCCCAATAAAGTGACATCCATACCACCATCTGGAGCATTAGTAGTCCCTGAAAGTTCTAAGAACCTAGATGACAAAATAGGCTGAGAGGAAACGGCAGAGGTGGAACTTGCCATACAATGATTACCCTCACTATGTATAGAATCCTCTCTTTTCCTTTTGCTCGTTTTACAAGCGGGTGGGTTCTCCGATGGCATGGATTGGAGTTTATTAGCAGAACCAAGTGTATTAATAGGGGACTGCTGTACGGGGTTGGTAACCTTGTTCACAGGAGAATGTGTAATGGAACTACCTTCCAACATATTGTCAGGATCTGAGTCAGAATTATCATTATCTTCCACCAATACTACATCCTTGCTAACTGGGATTAAGGTAGCATCTCTAACATTCAGGACAGCATCTGTCTGGTCGATTAATGGGACCGGGGAACAAGCATTACGGATTGGTCCTAGTGAAGAACGCCTACCAGTCACCAAGTCCAGTGATAGGCGTTTTTCCACCAGGGCGATTTCGTTTTCCAGAACACGGGTAGTGCGCTGGAAAAATTGGTCAATAGTTCCGGTGAAAACCCCGTTAGATGTAGACATCTGCACTTGCCTGACTTTGCCAGAACGAAGAGACATATTAAAATCGTGGGGGCTATTAAGTAAATATACAAACAAATAAAAATACCATAAGATTTAAAATGACAAAGATAATACCACACTCGATATGAGAAGATCAAGCCATCAACCGGCTTAAAAGGCCGGCTATGGAGAATAAAATTAAAATTAAAAGGGACTAGCCCGGCCCGGCCTCACTCGGCCTCGGACGGCCGCAGACGGCCCCGCCCTTGTCCCGGGCTTCTCCCGCGCTGCGGGAGTACTGGTGACTGATGTAGAGTATGCACACAAGAGGTGGGAGAGATGGGAGGGGTCGGGGAGAGCGGCCCAGGTGTTGCTGATCCGGGCTGGCGGGCGCTCCTGGGAATTGAAGTCCCAGTCGAGCACACGCACTCGCTCGCAGCCCCGTGTAGACACTTCCCTCGGCGTTCCCTTCAAGGACCTTCAAGCGGCTGCAACAAAGTACCCCACACGATGCGGGACCCGCGGAGCGGGTTCCGCGAGAAGTAGGTTTAAAAAGCAAAAAGCAGGTCTGTCCCAGACGGGTGGTTTAAAAAACAGCAAAGCGTCCCACTCGCCGTCCCAAAGGATAATGATTTTAAATGCTCGGTGGAAGGGTAGGAGGGGTCGGGGAGAGCGGCCCAGGTGTTGCTGATCCGGGCTGGCGGGCGCTCCTGGGAATTGAAGTCCCAGTCGAGCACACGCACTCGCTCGCAGCCCCGTGTAGACACTTCCCTCGGCGTTCCCTTCAAGGACCTTCAAGCGGCTGCAACAAAGTACCCCACACGATGCGGGACCCGCGGAGCGGGTTCCGCGAGAAGTAGGTTTAAAAAGCAAAAAGCAGGTCTGTCCCAGACGGGTGGTTTAAAAAACAGCAAAGCGTCCCACTCGCCGTCCCAAAGGATAATGATTTTAAATGCTCGGTGGAAGGGTAGGAGGGGTCGGGGAGAGCGGCCCAGGTGTTGCTGATCCGGGCTGGCGGGCGCTCCTGGGAATTGAAGTCCCAGCCGAGCACACGCACTCGCTCGCAGCCCCGTGTAGACACTTCCCTCGGCGTTGCCTTCAAGGACCTTCAAGCGGCTGCAACAAAGTACCCCACACGATGCGGGACCCGCAGAGCGGGTTCCGCGAGAAGTAGGTTTAAAAAGCAAAAAGCAGGTCTGTCCCAGACGGGTGGTTTAAAAAACAGCAAAGCGTCCCACTCGCCGTCCCAAAGGATAATGATTTTAAATGCTCGGTGGAAGGGTAGGAGGGGTCGGGGAGAGCGGCCCAGGTGTTGCTGATCCGGGCTGGCGGGCGCTCCTGGGAATTGAAGTCCCAGTCGAGCACACGCACTCGCTCGCAGCCCCGTGTAGACACTTCCCTCGGCGTTCCCTTCAAGGACCTTCAAGCGGCTGCATAAAAAAAGTACCCCACACGATGCGGGACCCGCGGAGCGGGTTCCGCGAGAAGTAGGTTTAAAAAGCAAAAAGCAGGTCTGTCCCAGACGGGTGGTTTAAAAAACAGCAAAGCGTCCCCAGAAACCACTTGTTCTTGCCTCTCTTCCCTGCTTGTGATAGTTTTTTATTCTTCTTGCCTCTGTTCCCTGCTTTTGGTCGTTTTTTTTTTCATCATGCCTCTGTTCCCTGCTTGTGATCGTTTTTTTTTTCTTCTTGCCTCTGTTCCCTGCTTGTCATCATTTTTTTTTCTTCTTGCCTCTGTTCCCTGCGTTGATCTTTTTTTTTTCTTGCCTCTGTTCTCTGCTTGTGGTCATTTTTTTTTCTTGCCTGTGTTCCCTGGGGCGTTACTGGGCAGAGATGGGCGTGTGGCTGAGGGAAGCAACGGGTGAGCTCTGGGAGTTGGTGGGGGTCTCGAATAACCCATTTGTAAATCAGGAGACTCCCCGGGGTGAGGGTGTGTGTGTGTCTCTGTGTGTGTGTCTCTGTCTCTTTGTGTTTGTGGCTCTGTCTGTGTGTGTGAGTGTGTGGCTCTGTCTGTGTGTGTGTGTGGATCTGTCTGTGTGTGTGTGTGTGTGTGGCTCTGTCTCTGTGTGAGTGTGTGGCTCTGTCTGTGTGTGTGGCTCTGTCTGTGTGTGTGTGTGTTGGGCTCTGTGTGTTGGGCTCTGTGTGTGTGTGTGTGTCTCTGTCTGTGTGTGTGTGTGTGGCTCTGTCTGTGTGTGTGTGTGTGTGTGTGGCTCTGTCTCTGTGTGTGGCTCTGTCTCTGTGTGTGTGTGTGTGTGTGTGTGTGGCTCTGTCTCTGTGTGTGGATGTGGCTCTGTCTCTGTGTGTGTGGATGTAGCTCTGTGTGGGTGGGTGCGTGTGGCTCTGTGTGTGGCTCTGTGTGTATGGGTGCGTGTGGCTCTGTGTGTGTGTGTGGGTGCATAGGCAATAGGTCTCACATTTGCGAGAGATTAAGCTATTGGCATTGTAAATGACAATTTTTTTTAAATGAACGGTGATGCACTCCCTTATTTTTAGAAATTCTACAATGTTTTTCCACTTTCTCAAATGTCTAAAATACTATTCTCAGCGTGCTGCGAGGGTAGCACGGTTGTCTTTCCCGTGCCTCTACTGTAAACCTCCCTATCTCGAGACCAAAGGTCCCGACCCCCACGCACTGTATTTCCTCTACTGTAACCCTCCCTATCTCGAGACCAAAGGTCCCGGCCCCCACGCATTGACAATGCCATTTATTTATGTTTTAAAAACAAAAATAATGTCATGAGCAATGCCAAAAGCTCTAACTTTAACAGAGACGAGACCATTGCATTGTACATGCTTGTTTCATGTCAGTCAGCACATACAGATGAAAGACCGAACTAAACAAATACACCCATGACAAAAAAGTTGGAAACACTGGCCTCTATCAGGAACCTTAACATGCCTCGGACGATCCCCAATGTATAAGGCACCAGGCAGCATCCGACTGGGAGCCGCTGGTACTAGGCCTCAGAACAGAATGTGTGGGCTGTGAGGACAGCCAGTGAGACCCTTCCAAGCCACACACAGCCCTCGGCTCATAGGAGGCGGCAGAGAGAGCCGGGCATTGACCGTCACAGCCAAACCATGCCTGCTAGTGCTTGGCTTGTCCTCAGTCAGCACAGCGAGCGATGGTTAGGTACACCTCGGCCCTCATCGTCTCAAACCCGCGCTGGTGAATGGGGTTATCGGTCGTCACCTCCTGAGTGCGACGGCCTGAATGCTGGTGCTCACCTTAGCCCCGGCAGAGCCACACAACGGGCTGAGTGTGTTTTTAATAAAAACCAATAAAAAAGTGTTAGTGGCACCGCTAGCCTCATGCTCTGTCTTTCCCTTCCTCCTAGCATACTGCTTTCAAAGTGCAAATACAAACAAACAACATCAGGGCAGAAAGAGGACAGGCTGATTGGATTTATATACCGAAGAAACCTTCACATGGCCAAGCATGTAGATTATTAGATAGGGGCGTGGCCTCCCCAGCAGCCGCCATGCCGTGCAAAAATAAAGAAAAGGGCCCGCCCCATGCCAAAAGATGAAGTGCAGCATCCCTGAAATGGATATCACGCGATTCAAGTAAAGCACCCGAACACTTGTGTGAAGAAAGACATGGGAGGAGTTAGGAGGGGCAATTACTGCATTAAAATGCAAGCAGCTATGGATGCAGAAGCTGAACACAGGCAGCAGTAACATGAGCAGTAACATGAGCAGGAAATAAATAAAATAAATAGTCCTCCAAACAACAGATAAGCAAAGATTAGTGAAGTAGAGAAGAGAGGCATGGAGCATCTTAGAGTGGAATGACGAAGAGTGGAGGAGAGTGTTGTACGGTGGAGTAGCACAGTGTCGTGTATTGGAGTCGCATAGAGTGGAGTTGCGTAGCGTGGCATACAGTGAAGTACAATAGAGTGGGCTGGTGTACAGTGTCTTGGCATAGAATGTTGGAGAGTAAAGTTGTGTAGAGTGCAGTGGTGTAGAGTGCAGCAACAGAATTCAGAGGTGCTCAATACAGCATTGTAGCATGCAGTGGTGTTGATTGGAGTGATGTATAGTAGAGTGCAGTGGCGTAGAACAGCATAAAGGGCAGTGGTGTAGTATACAGTGACAGAGTGAAGTGGTGCAGAGTAGAGTGGCGTAGAGTAGAGTGACTTGGAGTGCAGTGGCATTGAGTGATGCAGAGTAGAGTTGCATAGGGTGCAGTGGCAGAGAGTAGTGCAGAGTAGAGTATAGTGGTGTAGAGTGAAGTGGTGTAGAGTGGAGTAGTGCAGAGTAGAGTGGCATAGAGCTCAGTTGTGAAGAGTGCAGCGTTGCAGAGTAGACTCTCTTAGAATGCAGTTTTGCAGAGTATAGTGTTGTAGAGTGCACTGGCATAGAGTGGAGTGGTGTAAAGTAGAGTGGCATAGAGAGCAGTGGCGTAGACTACAGTGGTGCAAAGTAGAGTTTAGTGGCGTAGAGTTTAGTTATGTAGGCTGCAGTGGCGCAGCGCGCAGTGGTATAGAGTGGAGTGGCATGGAGTGGAGTGACGCAGAGTGGCATAGAGTGCAGGGACATAGAGTAGACTGTTTCAAAGTAGGTGAAGTAGAGTGGAGTGATACAGAATAGGTGGGGTGTCGTATAGGAGAATAGTGAGGTGGGGTAGCGTGGAGTAGTGCAGGGGAGAGTGCAGTGGCCTAGAGTAGAGTGGGGTAGAGTAGAGTGCAGTGGCATGTGTGCAGATGTGCAGAGTAGATTAGAGTGACGTACAGTGGATTGGCACAGAGTGCAGGGGTGTACAGTGGAGTGGTACAGAGTAGAGTGCATTGGCATACAGTGTATTGGTATAGAGTGCAGTGGCATAGAGTGAAGTGTTGCAGAGTGGAGTAGAGTGGAGTGACGTAGAGTAGAGTTGTGCATAGTAGGATGGAGTGGCCTAGTCTGGACTGAAGTAGAGTGCAGTGGCAAAGAGTGCAGTGGCGAAGAGTGTAGTGGTGTAGAGTGGCATAGAGTAAAGTGGTGCAGAGTCAAGTAGAGAGGCGTAGAGTGAAGCGCTGGAGTGTGCAGTGCACAGGGTGGATTAGTGCAGAGGGGAGTAGAGTACAGTGGTGCAGAATGCAGTGGCGTGGTGTAAAGTGGAGTGGTGCGGAGTAGAGTGCCATGGCGTAGAGGGGTGCCGAGTAGAATAGTGTGGTGTAAAGTGGAATATGCAGGGAATGGTAGCACATTTCCATTACAGACAACACATCTGATATTAAAATCACCATTACATTTGCAGACATACAGTTTCATTGATAAAAGTATACAGGGCACAAATAATATTGTGTTGAAATGTCATCATGTAGTGTATTTATTGGTTTTGATCATCTTTAAAAATTTGTTTCAACCACACTTTAGAATAACCAAAACATTTGCTTCATTTGGGCTTTTCTAATTCTGAAATATCAGCACAGTTCATTTAAGGACATTTAAATGTTGCTGTGTGCTAGAAAAAAAGTAACATCGTACAGCCTTCCTCAAGTACTCCCCCTGTGTCAACATCAGTTGAAACTCCTCCACTTTGGTGGAGGAGCGTCGCTCCCCTATCAGCCTCAAAACTTAAAAAATAAAACGATGATAAAAGTGTTTACTATTATTTTATTTTTCTTTCAATAGCTGAGTCTTCGGGGTGGGGCCTATTTGGGGGCCATCATGGAGGGGGAGTGTTGGGCAAACCACTGTTGTCAGTGTCCATGAAAGTTTGGCCGGCTGTCTCAGGCCAGCCAAACCGTCATGTTTCCAACTCGGCTGTGTTGGCGGGTTGAAGAGAGCAAGCACAGGTTCCCAGTCTCAATGGGAGTGCAAATTATTGGCATTGAGGCCAATCCTAGCGCCATGATCGGCCACAGGGGATTATGGGAGCTTGTGCTGGTGAGGTTGGAGCAGAGAGCGGAGATGCGGAGATGCAGAAGGTAAGTTATTTATTTATTTTTTGTGTCTCCTTTGGTTGTCGTCATCCCCCACTCTGCCTCTCTGCCTGGCCAGCTTGACTGTCGCATAAATCACTTGAAGTCAGGGAAAGAAAAGTAAACACCAAGCTCCCTGGAAGAATCCCCCTGGAAGAAAGAGCCTGAGATTTGACCTCTGTCTTTGAATGCACAGCAAATGTGACAAGAGAAAAACAAGATTTAAAGGCAGTAAGTAAGGTTTGGGCAAGGAAAGGGGCGCACTTGAGCTGGACAGCCTAAAACAAATACAGCCAGCTGTTAGAAAGCAAGATAATTTGAGTTACAAACCACAAGGTCAATGGTAAACAATAGGAGGAGTTAATTCCCTGGATAGCTTTCCGAATGTCCCTAAGATGTCTCTGCTAACCAGCCAGCTGCTCTGTCTGGTAGGCTTCAACCTAAATATTAGAGCCTCGAGGCAGCCACCATATGAGGGGAATTGCTCTGTGCCCAGTACGGCCTGCCCAGCATGTGTATACCCTTTCAAGGATTTTCAATATACACATGAGCAATTCATGAAGATCCACCATCACTTATGCTAGATTTGGATGAAAATCGCCCTTGACAAATTGTTGGGGTTAGCATGATCTTCTGAAAAGTAGTAAACTGATCTACGCAGTTCTGGTATAATTTTTCTTACAGGCACTTTCATAATGAAGGATGTTATGGAATGCGTTCTTGCTGTAAAACCCAGTGGCAGATTTACAAGCCCCTTGTGACATCCGTTGTGTCACTTCTGTGAAGCAGCAGCATCATAAACAATGCGCCACCATGCACCAGATTTACAGCGTGACACATCTAGTGAGATGCATCATGTTGTAAAGCCATGCACTACATTATACCTGCGTCAGGTATAATGTATGCAGGGTGGGCATTCCGTCGCAAGGAAGCCCCATAAAATTGATGCAGTGACATCAACAGGATTTCACTGAGATACTTTTTCGTCCATGCTGTGTCAAAACAGTGATGCAGCATGTTAGGTATAGGGCGTCCATAAGCATTGCTGGAGTTGTGTCACGCTTGCGACACAACTCCAGCAATGTACTGCCCTTACGCTAGAAGATGCGACACGCATCTGGCTATCCATACGCTACACGTGTATTGTGTTGTAAATTCGGACGCATCTGTGGTGGAGCAAAGGTATTCCTACATGTCGGAAATTTGCTGGCGCATACCTGCTAATATGCAGGGATGCACCAGTTCCTGTAAATCTGCCCCCAAACTGTTTATTGGTTGTAAATATGAGGAAAGACACCCTACCCTCAATATTTTATTTCTTTTGTAACTTTTTATTGTTTAAAACACAAAGAAACAACACATCAAACAGATAAGCAAGGCAATACAGTAATAATACAGCCATTAGGTCCGCGCTCAAGGAGGACGGGAGATACATGACATCAGGAGAAAAGAATCTTTGAATACAGATGAGGGGAGGGCGGCAAAGGCAGAATTGCATATGAACAACACCATATACCACAGCTAGAAGGAATGTAGGTCAGGGCGACAGGGAAGGACTAGGAATAGCGGTGAGTGGGGGTGTACAGATACCTCCACGGTATGAGTTCCAAGGGTTCCAAATCTTCCCCCATTTCCTGGGTCTGCCTCTTGCCATATACACTGTTTTCTCCCTAAACATGCACCAGTCCAAACTCTCTTTCCAAGCAGTCACTGTCGGCGGCCTCGGGGATCCCCACAATTGCGCAATATCCCTCTTCGCAACCATATTGGCCAGAGTCCCCCGCCGAAGCTGCGACACGTCATAGTCATTCGGACCCCATACATTCAATAAACATTGTCGGGCTTCCGGCAACATCACAACACCCGTAACTTCATCCATCACCTCATGTATACGTTTCCAAAATCGCACCACCACGGGGCATTCCCATATGATATGGAGATAGGTGCCAAGGAGGCCACACCCAAGCCTACACATGCCATCCGTGGAGTAGCCCATATGGATCAGACGGGGACCGGTGACATAGATTCTGTGGAGGATCTTGAGTTGGACCAGACGGAGGCGGGCCGGAATCGCCACCTCCCTGGGAGAGGAGATCGCGGACTGCCAGTCCTCATCATCCAGTTCAATACCATCAGCAATCCAGGCTTCACGGAGGAGATCGAGCAGACTCGATCGGTCATTAATCATTTTCTTATAGAACAATGAGATAGTACTGTCGGCACATAATCGTCTAGTATACGATCTTCGAGGGGGGAGGAATCCGGAATCTCACTACCCACTGGCAACACAGAGTTAAGAGCATGGCGTACCTGGATATAACAACATTTTTCCCTGTCGCTCAGCTTATACTCTATTTGCAGATCCGAGAAGGCCTTCACCCCTCCTTTAACCCAGAGATCACGCACTTTACCAATACCGATCATGTCCCACTTATCAAATCCCTTCGTCTTCCATAGGCCACCCAGCCTCGCAGAGGCATAGAGTGGTGTTGCACCAGTTAATTTATCACTCCAACCCATAGCTGCCGTTGCGCTATGCCATACCCGCACGGCTATAGCGGTAGGACCCGTGAGTTGTGAACGGGAGGGTCCCGAATAGAGTGCCCTGTAGTAATCACCACCCGGGAGCAGCCACTTATCCATTTCAAATGCTGGATTCAACGCCGGGCCATACATCCCGTGGTTGATGGCAGCAAGGTAGGAGGCCCAATAATACCTACGAATTTCCGGAAGCGCTATACCGCCATCATACCAGGGAAGTGTTAATTTCGGAAGAGCGATGCGTGAACGCCCGTCCCATATTAGTTGCCTCTGCAACGATTCCACTTCGCGAAAATACGTCGACGGGATGACATCAAAACTATTCTGTAGGGCATATAGGAACCGCGGTAGGTACTTCGTTTTAAAAAGATTCAGAAAAGGGGGTGGTGATGGACAGAAACCGGTCCCCGGAAGCTTGTTTCCTTTCCAGTAAAGAATTGGCTTGGTAGTTTGGTCTGCCCTGTTCCCATGATGCACTGGGCCAGGGACAGACTAATTTGCATGTAGCCAGGTTCTGAACTGGGATGGTGCAGTGAGCTAAAAAACGGTGATGGATCAAGCCCTGATCTTTTGACTGGGTATGCGTGTTCTGCTTAATTCAGATGCTCTGTCCATCACCACCCCCTTTTGTGAATCGTTTTGGCCACTATAGGAGTGGCAGGGTATGCTCAGACATGAGTCCCTTGCTCACTGCACCATCAGGATTCAAGCAAGCCGGGCCGAAGACGGCTGCAATGCCAGAAACCGGTCCCCGGAAGCTTGTTTCCTTTCCAGTAAAGAATTGGTTTGGTAGTTTGGTCTGCCCTGTTCCCATGATGCACTGGGCCAGGGACAGACTAATTTGCATGTAGCCAGGTTCTGAACTGGGATGGTGCAGTGAGCTAAAAAACGGTGATGGATCAAGCCCTGATCTTTTGACTGGGTATGAGTGTTCTGCTTAATTCAGATGCTCTGTCCATCACCACCCCCTTTTGTGAATCGTTTTGGCCACTATAGGAGTGGCAGGGTATGCTCAGACATGAGTCCCTTGCTCACTGCACCATCAGGATTCAAGCAAGCCGGGCCGAAGACGGCTGCAATGCCAGAAACCGGTCCCCGGAAGCTTGTTTCCTTTCCAGTAAAGAATTGGCTTGGTAGTTTGGTCTGCCCTGTTCACATGTTGCACTGGGCCAGGGACAGACTAATTTGCATGTAGCCAGGTTCTGAACTGGGATGGTGCAGTGAGCTAAAAAACGGTGATGGATCAAGCCCTGATCCATTGACTGGGTAGGAGTGTTCGGTTTAATTCAGATACTCTGTCCATCACCACCCCCCTTTTTGAATCATCGTTTTAAATAGGGCAGCACGCCCTAGAGGAGATACTGGTAATTTACGCCAACGCGCTACATCAGAGCGCAACCTTTGGAGCTGGCGGAGTAAATTACGTTCATAGCGAACCGCCGGATCCATCGAGATAAACACACCCAAGTACTTAAAGCCTGACTGCGACAACTGGATGGGACAGCCCCGTGGCAAACGAGGGACATCACCCGTGAGTACATAAATGTAGGATTTCGACCAATTAATAATAAGGCCCGAGTTCTTCCCGAAGGAGTTAAGTACGTCAAACAATACGTTGAGTGATTTTTGGGGTGATGTAAGGTACAATAATATATCACCCGCGTATAGGGAAATGCGATCCTCAAATTCCGGCGTCCAGCGTATACCCTTCATTGAAGGCTCCCACCGTAGCCAAGCGGCGAGTGGCTCCAGCGCCAAAGCAAAGAGGAGCGGGGACAACAGACAACCCTGCCGCGTGCCCCTCCCAAGAGTAAAAGGCATGGAGACAAGGCCGTTAACCACCACCTGTGCCAGTGGCATTTCATACAGGAGTTTGACCCAACCAATAAAACCTGCGCCAAATCCAAATTTGGCAAGTACCGCCCAGAGATAAGACCACTCGATTGTATCAAAGGCCATCGTGGCGTCCAAGGACGCCAAGATGGCCGGTTCACGCAGCGTCTGGGCCCTCGCAAGAACACCATGCAGACGTCGCAAATTTAAAGCCGTGTTAAAGCCCGATAAAGCCCGATTGATCTGGATGAATCAGGTCGCCAATAATCGTAATCAAACGATTAGCAAGCAGTTTGGCGAGGATCTTGGGCTCCACATTTAAGAGCGAAATTGGCCTATAGGACGAGCAGCGATCTCGTGGTTTACCCTCCTTATGGATCACCACAATGGTCGCAAGACGCTGATCTCTAGGGAGGGAGCCATTATCTCACGCAGCCAAAAACATATCACGGAGATAGGGAGCTAGGGTGTCAGGGCGTAACTTATACAATTCAACAGGAAGGCCATTGAGACCCAGAGCCTTGCCGGAACGAAGGGAGCGTAGCGCGAGAGCCACCTCATCCACCGAGTGCGTGGCATCCAAACAGTCCCGATCCGATTCCGACAAACATGGAAGCGCTATATCCCGAAGCAACAATTGCGAATCCTCCTCGGGCCTGTCGGACACCGATGTATAGACCTCTCGAAAATAATCAGCAAAGCATTCAACAATCTCATCAGGGTACGTTACACGCACTCCACCACACGTCTCAACCACCGGAACCACTCGATTCGCTCTCTCCCCTCTATCCAGCTATGCTATCAATTTTCCTGCTTTATCACCCACATCATATAGCCGTCCCTGTTGTTCCCTACTCATCATCATTGCCGCATCAGTAACCAAATTTTTTTATTCTAATTGTTCAAGGCGGAGGACGTGTAATGCTTCTTGAGACACCCCCCGCTCCAATGCAGTCTCCAGGTCTGTGATTTCAGTCTCGAGCCGAACAATTGCCTCATTCTTACATTTCTTGGCACACCCCACCAAAGACAATGCCTGTCCCCTGATCACAGTCTTAAAAGCTTCCCACAATGAGACAGGCGAGGCTACAGAACCAGCATTCTCAGTAAAATACAGATCAAATGATTTAATCAATTCAGTGCGAGGCTTAGGGTTAAGAAGATACCAGGGGTTAATCGGAGTCACCCTCCCTTTGGCCCCGACGCTAAGAGTAAAATGAAACCAAATAGGGGAATGGTCCGATATACCCCGGGCCAAGTGTCTAATCTCTCCAATCGAGGGGGAGAGTGCCGCCGGTATCAGGATATAATCTAATATAGAGAGACTACCATGAACTCCCGAGTGGAAAGTAAACTGCGTTTGCTCTGGATGCATTAGTCTCCAACAGTCTATGAGGCCCAATGTGTCCAGGAAGTCACCCAACCAGGATTGCGCAGCAGGAAGATCTCGGGGGGGATAGCCGTCTATCCTGCCAGAAATGACTGAGTTAAAGTCACCACCCAGTATCAAAACACCCTCCGGGAGACCCAGAACCATCCGCCCCAGGTCCGTAAATGTCGTGGATTGTAAGCCCGGGGGGACATAAACTGACACCAACGAGATTGGTTTACCCTCCCACCGCCCGACAAGTGCAACATATTGACCCCTGGCATCAAGGATCACATCATCAACCTCAAGGGGGAGGGAAACCCTAAGCAGAATACCCACTCCTCTAGAACTAGATGTAAATCCAGAATGGGCAGCAAGACGATAACCCCGTCTATTAAGAGCGTGACAAGTGTTTCCTATCAAGTGTGTCTCTTGTAGCAAAACGACATCAGGCGAAAGGCGCCGCAACAGCTGCATAACCACCCCTCTCTTTATACGATCCCCCAACCCATTCACATTCCAGCATAATACCCTCAACCCTCTACCCCATCCAGATCCACAATGAACTCCCATTGCAAAATGAGCATCACACCAATGTCAAAGATAATGAAAGTGCCTTACCTTGAAAAAGAAAAAACAAACAATCCCAGAACAAGTCCCTCCCTCCCCCCAAGGATCCCAACACAACTTCCCCCCACCCTGCACCCCTGCATCGACTCAAAAGCCACCCCAATTTGCAGTGTGCCTGTCGCCCTAACAATTACAAACAAAGAACTAATCTACACAAAGAAAACCCCAGAGGAGGAAAGGGTCCCGCCATCCCCGCTAACCCCAAGATACGAATGGAATGATAAAAAAAAAAGTCAGTGAGCGTCAGCTGGTCACGTTGAGTAGTGTTCCAGACACAGGCACCATAATCATTCTTGGTCCATCAGTCCCCCTTCAGCACTACCAGCATGTTCTTGGCCAACACGGCAAGTCGGCAAAGTGTCCAACCAATCACTCGCTTCCTCAGGCCTGACAAAGAAGAATGTTCGATTGTCATATTCCACACGCAGTCTGGCCGGGAATAACATCGCGTATTTTAGTTCCCTGTCTCTTAGTCTCCGTTTCACACCTTGAAATCCCATACGTTGTTTCTGGACCGATTGGGACAAGTCCGGATAAAAATTCACAGCGGCGTTCTCGAACTGTGTGGGGCCGCTTGTCCGTGCCACCTGCAAAATGGCGTCGCAATCTCTAAAGTTGAAGATCCGTGCAATAATCGGACAGGGGAAGAACGGGCTTCGCCTGTCCCCCTGGCACTCTGTGCGCACGTTCGATGGCAAAGAATTTGCTCAGGCCCTTTGGTGCAAGATGATTAAGAATGAGGTCCTCCACTCGAAGATCAGTGGCGAGTGAACTAGAATCTTCCGGGACCCCAATAATACGCACGTTATTGCGCCGTGCACGGCCTTCAAAATCCTCCAAGCGACGAGCGAAAAAGTCATTAGCAGATCTAAGATTGCGCACTTCTGTTTGCAAGTCGGACACATCCGTGGTAAGGCTGGATGTCTTTAGGTCCAATGACTTCACTTTCTCATTCGTCTTGGCCAGATCAGTTCGAATGAGGTTGACATCAATAGCCACTGTGTCCAACTTCAGAGCCAAGGCATCATACTGTTGGCCAATGGAAGACTGAATACCCTCAATGGCGCCCATCACGTCTTGTAGCGTTAAGTCCGCCCACACAGCAGGATCGTCAACAACCTCCTCCCGGGTCTTAGGTGCGCCACCAGGGGATCCTTTAGAAAGTGTATAGCGATGCATGACATTCGTCTGGGTTGAACCTCCACGGATGGTGGTCTTGACCTTCAGTTTCTCACCCTCAGGCTTACCCGTCATGGTGAATCGGGTGCCCCTGAGGGAGGCTTGTGATCTGGTCCAAATGGCTCCTTAAAGTCCACACAAAAGAATACAGGAGACAAAATTGAGCCAAGTGGAGTCCACAGCCAGACAGTCGACAGTCGAAACTCAATGAGCTGGCATTGGGGCTCGTCCGATCAACAGACACACCACGTATATGAAGCAGTGCGCCGGAGAAACGAAACCGAAAGTGAAGTGAGGCTGTGGTCTGATCCCCTCGAGCCGTTGTTGTTAAATTACGACCTGGGCACTGCCACAACTCAAGGTCCAGGCTGTTCCATGGAGAAGGCCGCAAATTTCAAGACGGCAAAACTCGGGGACCCTGTGTCCGATTCCGACCCAAAAACCTGCTAGTACATCAGCCGGATTGTGTGTTCAATGACCTTCCATCAAATCAGTATATTGTCCAGCATAAATGCGGGAGGCAGCGAAGGTCCTCGGGAGCCCTGTGCTCACGCGGCCATCTCGGATGCGCGCAAAGCTCCTCCCCTAGCCTCAATATTTGATGTTCTCAGAGCATTATGAGTGTGAAGAGCTTGTGCAATCAATCCAAGGCACACACCTTTAGCTCTTTCTATGTCTTTAGTTTCAAAACAAAAATTATGGGTTTGGTAATTTGCCACGGGTGCTTTGTACGTCTGTTGCAAAATCGATACATATCCCTCTGACCAATTTTGGTAAACTACAGAGTCCCCGAAGGCACTTACAAACCATAGTTATCTTCCCATTGCTTATTTGTACAGATATGGTAACTATTTTTAAAAGGGGGAGTGTGGAAAGGCAAACGGTAGAGCATGTGCCCTGAATTCCAGTGTTTGCCGCTATGCAAATATAAAAACAAATATTGATTTTCCAAATATTTTCTGTTTGTAAGGTATTGTGAATCGGGAGAACCTGCACGGTCCTAGCAAGATACAACTCCTGTGTTCCTAGTTTTCACAAATGTGTAGAGTTAGTAACTTTCATGGGCGCAAGACTGGACCAAAAACTGCAAACGTAGCACATGTCAAATCTCAATGACAGACCTCCAAAATACTAGAATGCAAGTTTAGTTTGATCTATTTGGGGCAAGCCAACAGGCCCAACTAAATTCCAGATCTAGCATCCGAAGTAAAAAATGCATCCGAAATGAAAAAGGCTTTTGTCTCTCTTTGGTAGTACCTTCCAGAAATGTAGGGACAGCCCTTTCCAGGTGACAGAAGGCATTTGTCAGAGAATTAGGACAACCCATGCTGCGCAGGTGGTGAGTCCTCTTACTCCAGTCGTGGCACCCAAAATCTAAAAGAAGTTTGCTATGCAGATGAAAACCCACCCAGGGGAGGCAAAAGCCCGAATATAGCTAAACTGGGCATACCTATCTAAGAACAAGGAGCAGCCTCTGCCTAGTCCCTAAGCACACATTTAGGCTGCTGGGACCCCTGCTAGACATATTGGTCCACGTGGTAGTGTAATTCAGTGACAGGCCTGCCAGATTCAATGACCATGTCTAGGGCACCAGTCATTGCTACTCCAAAAAATAAGTCAGTATGGGCTAAGTGTGCAGTCTATTCAAAGAATCAGTTCAATCAGTCCCTGCTCCGCATATGACATACTTAATCTGGCCAATGCAGTGAAGCAACATGGCCGTGGCCCATTCCTAGAAATTCATGAAAAAGCTGCTCAACAACACATAGGTACAATCTTAAAAAATTCATTAACATGAAATCTTTCATGAATGCCTCCGTGTTTGCTTTTTTACTTTAAGAATGAAAACGCACATAATTTATTCACACAGAATGCGGGCTTTCTTTCACGCTTAACCTTCAACTAACTCCAGAGCTAATGAAACTTATCATTACCACATCAACTTTTAAAATTGCCATGGCAACTATTCGCTAATCCATTTTGGAAACAATGAGGCAATTTATAACTGAGTGCACGTTCTGGGCAAATTAAGGAAGTCACGGAGTGAATAATCTGTAATAAAACTGGCACTGACTCTAAAACAAGGAGATCACATGCTCCGCCTTAATGTCAAGTATTCGTTTAAGGTAAAATCGGATATGATGACACGATGGAAGGGAAATTAGCCAGGGGCTTGGCGACTTTTCACGATCTACAATAGAATGTACCTAAAGTTAATACACTTTTGGCTAAATAGCAGCTTCTGATCAAAGAAAAACGAGTTGACACCTTCATTAATAAAAGGAAACCTGGATTTTCCAAGGTGTCCAACCTTAGAGAACCTCGTTTTTGGAAATAATGAAAGCAATTTAGCATGAATTTGCAGTCGAAGTAATTTATATTTCTGTGTAGACGCTTAGGTGATTTGCGGTGACAACCCTTGTTTGACGATGCAAAGTGTAATGATACACTATTTTAGCTGCAGAATCAGCGTTATTCAATACTTTATTTCAGTTTATCACAAACCATGTAAACATAGTAAAACATTTACTAAAAAGCCCTTCATCAATGATTCATATTTTTTCTCAAATGAATGAATCATGATTTTGCTACAAAAACAAATCTTGAGTCCTTTTTTCAAAGCTTTAATCATAAAACTACACACTAATGTATTTATGTTCAGAGGTACATAATTATTTGTTTTTCTTATACTGGATCCTGATCCATAAAACGGTGCCAGTGCACTTTCTATTTTTCAAAACATTGTATAATACCATGGGAGGAAGACGGAAATAGGTTGAGACAAAAATAGGACTTCTATTGTACATGGTCGATATTAGCACGGGCACCAACTTCTGTGGGGCACTTACATCACTACCATGCTTTTATGTTATGCCTTGTTGTTGTATTGCAATGCTTCACATCCATCTGTGTCGTCTCTTGCTGACTTCACTTTCCATAGAACATGGAACGTGGAGCGAGCAAGAAGACTGGGGACAGTTAAAAATTTGCTAACATTCGTGCCACGAATTTTCAATTCTATTAAGGACAGGAGGCAATGATTATGCTTTCTCATTCCTTTACTGAGAAAAAATACAGCAGCCAATAAGAACACAGTAAAGAAAAACAACACTACATTTCCCATGAGTACCACTGATAACCATAGAGACTACATACTATAAAAGGTACCATAGAGGACAACACTTTCTCTTTCTTTGTCCATAAACAGTTCAACAATAAGATCAAAGTCCCAATTGAATCCAAAGGATCCATGAAGAAGATCACGAGGAACAGACCACCAAAAGGCAGAACGAAGAAGCTGAAGTTGAATATCTTCCGTGCAAACCACAATCCTCAGGCAATGGGGAACACGAAGGCAGAACCTCAATTAGGATCTGAACCTGAAAAGCAAAGCAGTGCCGTAATACACCACACCCACAATGGCTTAAGTGCATAGAAAACCAAAAAGAGGGAGGGAAATAGACATTGCATAGAACATTATGAAACATAGTATATTAAAGTTGTATACAAAGCAAATTGCAATGAACAATAAAAATGCAGATATAAAACAAGGGTGGGATAACCCTCGCCTCATGTCCTTAATAGAAATGAAAATTCTTGGCATGAATGTTAGCAAATGTTTAATTCTATGGCAGGACAGAGGCTCCGATTATGCTTGTTCAAAGCTTAGCCACCACAACTGAAGCAACATCCACAATAGGTTTGAAATAGAAAGATTTAAACACAGACTCCGAAGACCAATCAGCGGCTTTCATGATATCATGGAGACTGACACCCAAAGAAAAGGCTTTAGAGGCCATAACTGCCCGTGTAGAATGTGCACCAAAGAGGGAAATGTCAATGCCAGCCTCCAGCATTAGCCAACGCTCCCATCTGGCTAACGTAGCAAGAGTCACAGGTTTGAAAGGCTTTTGCAAAGCAATTAGCAGCTGACCATGTAAATCATGTCTAAAAGGTGCAGTACTTACCTCATAATTTTTGATGCAATGAACCACACAAAGTTGTGGGTTATGTGGAAAAGAAGGATAAGTCACAGAAGACGTATTACATTTAGTACGCCGAGAAATAACAAAAGACACACCCTCAGATGAGAATATACGACCAGCAAGGTCCAAAGCTCGAACATCTGAAACCCGTTTGCAGGAAAGCAGGCACAACAACGTTGTCAGTTTAGCCGATAATTGTTTGCATGTCAATAATGAATTGGAAGGCCAGGATTCCAAGAAACCCAGAAAAACAGACGCATCCCATAAAGACACATATTTAGGACAAGGAGGCTTTACCATCCGAATGCCTCTGAGTAATTTGGAAATCAAAGGATGTTCCCCAACAGGATTACCATCGATAGAAACATGCCCAGCTGAAATGGCAGAACAAAAATTATTAACAGTTCTATAAGCCAAACCAGACGAACCAATGGACGCAAGAAAATTCAAAATCAAAGCTATATCCGCTGAAGCGGGATCCACTGTCCGTTGTGAACACCAATCACATCATAGTTTCCAAGCTGTCGCATAACGTTTGTGTGTGTTGGGGGCCCAAGCTTCACCGATAAATCTGGCAGCATCGCTAGATAGGCCTGGGATTTGCCAGCGACCCCCGAAATCCTCCACGCCACCAGACGGAGATGACCCGATAGAACGAGGGGGTGAGATTCTAGAAGAGGGTCCAGCAACAGGTTCTACCTGTGGGGGAGAAGGAGCGGCGTCGAGCAACTCATCTCCAGAAGAACTGGAAACCACACCTGAGCTCTCCACAGAGGAGTGAGTAGAATGAGCTCCGATAGAAAGTGCTTTGTGCGGGCCAGGACCCTGGGAATCATCGCAAAAGGTGGAAAAGCATAACACAGGAGAGGAGGCTAGGACTGGAGAAAAGCATCCGTGGCCAAGGCCTCCGGATCCGGACGCCAACTGTAAAACCGGGGAAGCTGTTTGTTGAGGCGAGAGGCAAACAGGTCGAGGTGACAACGACCCCAAATCTGGGACAGTGTCCGAAAAACCCGAGGGTGAAGCCTCCAATCACTGTAATCCCGTAGATGGCGAGAGTTCCAGTCTGCAATCCGATTGACGTGACCAGGAAGGTACTCTGCAATAACAGTGATCTGTCGTTGCAGACAAAGATGCCAAAAGTCTTTCGCGATCTACGCCAGGAGTCTGGACCTGGTTCCCCCCAGTTTGTTGACATACCTCATCGCTGAGACATTGACCATGGGGAGGAGTATGCAACAATTGGACGCCTGTGGGGTCAGACAACAAATTGCAAAGGAGCCCGCTAGAAGCTCCAAGCAATTGATGTGAAGATTCAATTCCTCCTGGGACCAACGGCCCCCCGTCGCAACTGGGCCGCACCGGGCTCCCCAACCCCAAAGACTCGCATCCGATTCTATTACCACATCTGGGGTCTTCCCGAACAGCGCACGACCATTCCAAGACTCCATGTGCTCCAGCCACCATAACATCTCCCAACGTGCATCCTCCGTCAGAGGAATATGATCGGAATAACGAAGACCCTTCTGGAGATGCTTGATCTTGAGACGCTGAAGAGCACGATAATGCAACGGACCTGGGAAGATCACTTGGATCGAAGAGGACAACAGACCTACAATTCGAGCCACCGATCTCAACGAGACCATCTGTTTGGACAGGACCATCCTCAATTCCCCCTTGATGGCTCTGATTTTCTGACCGGGCAAGAGGAGTTGACATGAAACCGAGTCGATCCGAAAACCGAGGAAGTCCATCGACTGAGAGGGAAGGAAGTCGGACTTCTGAGGATTCACAAGAAAACCGAGTGATTGTAATAGTTCTATGGACCAATTCAAATGTGTCTGCAAAAGAAGAGAGCATTGCGCCATGAGTAGAATGTCGTCGAGATATACTATCAGACGAACCCCGCGGGCTCGCAAAGACTCCAACACTGGGCGCAGAAGCTTCGTGAAACACCCCTGAGCTGACGAGAGGCCGAATGGGAGGACAGTGTACTCGAACCAATTCCAGAGCCACTGGAACTGAAGGAACCGTCGATGAGGACCGTAAATCGGAACCGACAAATAGGCATCTTTCAGGTCGAGACAGACCATCCAGTCCCCTTCCTGAAGAAGGTCCCTTAGAAGATGGATACCTCCCATCTTGAAATGACGATATACCACTCCGCCGTTGAAGACCTTTAGATTGAGGACCAAATGTGCACCGCCTCCTTTTTCTCCACCAGAAAAACATTGCTGACGAAACCGGTGGGATGCAGGGAAGTGTGAACGATGGCCCCTTTGGCCAGAAGAGATTCGACTTCCTCGGAGATGAACTCCTGATCTTGTTGGGAAAAAACAAGGAGCAGAGGAAGGTGGTGTTGGTGAGGATGTTCGTAGAACTCTATTCTGTAACCCTGCACTGTCTCCAACACCCAGGCATCGTTCGAGATTAATTGCCAATTGGGGAGGAAAAACCGCAACCTGCCCCCCAAAACAACCTCTGATGCCAGAATCAATCTCACCTGAGTTAGAGGAGTCGTGACGTCCTCCTTGGGTCCCGCCGTAACCTCCTTTCTTAAACTGCCCTCTCCCTTTGCAGGAGGGATAGAAGTTTGACTTGTTTGAACCGTAGGAGTCTTGTTCACCACATTTCTGGGACTGGGAACCTCGCTGATTCTGCTAGTTGTAACCACGGCCGGACGAGCGTCCCCATCGTCCGGCCGTTCCAAAAACCGGGCGTAAAGCCCGACGTAGATTAGATTGTGCCTTGTCCAGGCCACTGAATGTGGCTACAAATTTTGTGAGTTCTTTTAGGAATGGATGTCCAAAAAGCAAAACCCTGGGCCAGTGAACCAGACTCAGAAGGAGCCAAATCTGTGAGTTTTAGGTCCAGCTTAAGGAGGATAGAGCAGCAGCGCTCGCATGAAATAGCGCAATTTGCGTTGCCTAACATACAGATAGCCCTCTGTGACCAACCCACCAGCTCATCCAGATCGATGAGAGCACCAGACTCTTTGGCCCTGAAGCCCAAATACAGAATTTTCGTCAGGGGACCAAGAAGGTCAAACATCTTGTCCTGACAGGACTGCCAAGATCTGTCCAAACCCTTTTTGGGATCCTTAGAATACTTTTTCATGTAAGTTACCATGGTCGGATCTACTTCTGGTGTATCTGCCAACTTATCTGATAGATCTGGACGCGGACACTACGATCGCAATCGGGCCCGAACATCCTTTTCAAAAGGACGGCGAATATTGGTTTGGACATATTCTGCCACTTCAGGGGAGCCAGGAAGTGGAATTTGGATGGACAATATCTGACTGATCAAAAGTGAATAGTTGGGGATTAGAAGGGGCGTCCACAAAATGTTCCTCACGTGCCTTCTTTTTAGGAGGAGGAACCACAGGGCCAGAGGACGACGAATCAGAAGAGAAAGAGCCATCTTCAGAATGGGAGACTGGGGACGAACGTCCAGACTTTGAATATTTTTTGGAAGGCTGTGCAGATGACAGAGTCTTTGCCAATTTTGAAAAATCCGAATGATGCGGATTTTTAGGAGACTTTTTAGAATGCCCAGAAGACGGAGGTAACCAACCCTGCTGCGTGGCATATTCAGACAAATGACGCTTCAATGGGGCAATTGCGTGGAACAATGCTTCACCCATCAAATCGCTGTTCACAGAGCCCAAGGGCTCCTCTTCATCATAATAGTATTCTTCCTCATCATAATAGTCTCCCATGATGACAACTTCAATTTGGTAATATGCCCACGTGAGGAAAATGACAATATTAACAGCCAAAGCCAATTCAGGGGGAGTGGAACCCCAAAGCAAGCCAAAATAAAATTGCAGGTGAAAACCTGACAGCAGAGACACAATTAAAGAGTGGAGGGAGGGCTTGCTCTAAAACAAAGCCACTCTAGGCAAAGCCTATGCTTAATTTTACAACCCCCAAACTAAATTGTAAAGGGGCGTAGGCGGAGGCAAAAGTCTGACAGGCTTGTGGGCACACGCTGAAGAATGCCGCCTTCAATTCCGCTCCCAGACGAAAGGATGCTCCCTGACGTCAAAAGGAGCAAAAGTAAACAAAAAGTCTGACAGCCGCCTGCCGATGGAGAGACGCGCGAGCTTCGAGCGCGTCTCTCTGCCTCCCAACTCCCGCTCCACAATGCAAACAGGCACGGACACCGCGCGCCTGCAACGGGGAGGTGTCACACTCTCCCACCAATGAACACCGATGTAGCAAACGGCAGCAAGCAACGGCCGAAGCCCCAACACCGCGAAAGCACAAAAACGGCCGAAGCCGCCACAACGCGAAATATGGCAATAAACGAGCCAACAGAGCGGCGAAACAGCAAGTATAAGCAACGCAAAGGCAATATGAACATGCACAAGATAACAGTTATAGTAAGAGAAAAGTGCACTTAACTGGCTGCGAAGCAGCAAAGAAAGAGGAAGTGTTGTCCTCTATGGTACCTTTTATAGTATGTAGTCTCTATGGTTATCAGTGGTACTCATGGGAAATGTAGTGTTGTTTTTCTTTACTATGTTCTTATTGGCTGCTGTATTTTTTCTCAGTAAAGGAATGAGAAAGCAAAATCGGAGCCTCCGTCCTGCCATATAATTGTCATCGGGACGAGACGAGTTACTGAGAAGACTTGTATTTGTACCTGCCAAGATTTACCAATATATCTTCAAATACAAAAGTCTCCGCAGCCTTCATAACAAATTTGGGACAGATCGGGGTCCTACCGGACCGTGTTAAAGGAAGGAGGCTATTTTTTTTACTGAAAGTTGTGTGGCAGAGTTGACGCTGTAGTGACACCTTCATGTTCAAGGAGGAAAGAGGTGCAGATGAAGTGTGGTCGAGGCTAAAGAGGACCTTCTACCACAATCCGGTGAGCGACTTTGTTTTTTGTTAAGATATCAAAAAGAAAATACCTTAAACTAGGCTTCCGTTGCGTTGAACTGCATAGTTGAAACGAGGATTGCCTAGCAACGCTGAGTTCTGCGCGCGGTCATTCTGCTAACCTCAGAAGTCACGCATCATGTTTGGAAGAGAAAGAATGTAGTGTGTCTTCATGCGAACGCGCAAAAGGAAAGTAGCGCATAATCACGTTTACACGCAGCGGCCATTTTAAAGTGGGAAGGTCGCTTTATAAAATAAAACAATCCACTCGAAACTACTGCTGAATGGTTATTAAATATTTTTGCTCAGAGGGTTTCTTCTCCTCTCATTAATCACCACCCAACAAGAAGGATCGTATAAACTTCCGGTGATTTATCAATGCTCACAATAGGATTGCTTCTTTCTACTCAAGGTGAAATTTTGTTTTATTCATTTTTCACCAATTACTGTTATAAACCAACATTTCTACCACAAGTGTGTGCCATTTATCAACATTTCTAAAACAAGTGGTGAAGTATAGACAGTGTTATTTGACATCACATGAACAATTCCACTTTTTTGACATTTGTTTTATTCTATTCTATTTGGTGTTAACATTTTAAATAGTTTGTCATCTTGTGTGCAACCATGAGTCACAAAACCTTTTCACTCAGCCATCCTAAGGCTTTTTGGTCTTCTGGATCCGAACCTTCACTCAAGTGGACAGAATGGAAAGAGTACTTTTTAAATTACTAAGGACCAAGGAATGAATATGTTGATGATTATGTCGGTGAGTTAAAGAAATTACCTGTTGATTGTGCATTTGGGGGATTGTTGGAAGATTTAGTGTGTGACCAAGTAGTTATGCATGCGTCTAATCCGGCCATTCAAGAGCGTTTATGGATTAACGGCGATGCATGTCTAAATGACATTCTTGCTACTGTCCGCAAAGCTGAAACATCTAGCAGATGTGATAATGCTTTAAAAACGGAAGTTATGGTGAATGAAACAGTGGCTAAAATGAAATCCAGTTCTAAAAATAATTTCTATGTCAAACCAAAATCTGAAGGATGGAGTAAGTATAAACCTAATAACGATCCTCCCAAATGTTACAGATGTGGTAGCTTAGAACATTAAGCTTTTGCAAAATCGTGTCCTGCCTGGAAAGTTAAATGTAGCGCATGTGGTATTTATGGACATTACACAAAATCCTGTGGGAGAAAAACTAAGTTGGTTAAATGTATTCTGGATGATCTGGATTCCGATAGTGATTTGAGCAGCATTGATTAACAAGTTTCTGAATGTTCGGTTGCAGTCAAAAAGAAATCACTGCTATACATAAGAGATGGTTGTCTTCTGATGGATTCACATAGGTGGTGTGCGTGTAAAAGTTTATGCTGACTCTGATTCACCATATTCAATTGTGAATGAAGAGGTCTGGCAGTAACAGTTTATTGGTAAGGTTGGTCCAAAATTATTTGCTTCTGATATTGATCCAGAGGGTTATGGTGGAGAAAAAAATCGACATACTTGGTTATCGTTGGTTTAAATTTGAATGTAAAAATCGTCATGCTCATGGCAAGTTTTATATTTCAAAAAAAGGTCAGTCTGTGCTTGGCTGGAAAGATCAGAAAAATTTACACATAATATAACACCCAAACTCTGTAGAGCAAGTTTTGGTTATGGATGAGGGCACCAAAGTGGGTGAAAAACTTTTAAAGAAATTTCCCTCTGTTTTTCAAAAGAACATCGGCAAACTCAAGGGTTTTGAACATAAAACTTTATTTAAGGAAAATGCAGTCCCAAAAATTAACAAAGTTAGGAGTGTTCCTATAGTCTTAATGAATGATGTGGCTAAAGAACTTGATAGACTTGTTTCTGCAGACATAATTGAACCCGGTGAGGTTTCTGCATGGGTTTCTCCACTAGTCGTAGTCAAACGCAGCAACGGGAAATTGAGATTATGTGTGGATTTGCACTATTTGAATGAGAACATAGTTATTGATCAATTTCCCTTGCCCAAAATAAATGAAATGTTAGCTTTATTGGATGTTGCAAAGTGGTTTTCCACAAATGATTTATCCGCTGCCTATCACCAGACTCCACTATATAAAGACAGCAAGAAATTCACTACTTTTGTTTCCAATTTAAAAGGATGCCTTTTGGCGTTGCGTCTGCTGCTGCAGTCTTTCAGCGATTAATGCATCACTTATTTTCTAATATTAAAAACACCACATTTTTCCAAGATGACATCCTAATTTTTGGTAAAAGACAAAGTAGATCATGATAAAACATTACATGAAGTGCTGTTCATTTTGGACTCCAAGGGCTTAACTGTTCAATATTCCAAATGCACATTTGCTAGTGATAATGCCACGTATTTAGGACACGTTATAGATTGTAAGGGAATTAGACCTAAACCAAATCTCATGGACTCTATTAGATGTGCCCCTGCTCCAAATTGTAAAGATGATGTCAGGTCTTTTATAGGACTTTCCGAATTCTGTTCCAAATACATTCAAAGTTTTTCAGCAAGGACATACAATATCAGGCAATTGTTAAAGAACAGAAACAAATTTGAATGGTCTTTGGAGTCTCAACAAGATTTTGATGATATTAAAGATTGCATATCCAAGGTTGCTTCTGTAAAAAGTTTCAACCCTGATGCTCACAGTAAAATAACCACTGAACCTAGCATTAAAGGTTTAGGTGCTGTTCTTTCTCAGATTGATACTACAGGTGAGGAACACATTATAGCGTATACCTCTAGATCTTAGTCACCAACTGAGGAAAAATACTCAGTAATTGAAAAAGAAACACTAGCTTGTGTTTGGGCTGTTGATTATTTTAGAGCATTTGTTAGGGGAAAACACTTTATTTTGCGTTGTGATCATAATCCTCTGCTTAACGTTCTTACAACTGAGTTGCCAGGTTGGCCATCAGGTTACAGGATTATTGTTACAAAATTGAATATATTCCTGGTAAGGTAAATTGTATGGCTGATTTTATGTCCGGAATGCCTAAACTGCATGATGAATGTGAAGATGAAATCTGGAACTCGTTCCAGGTTGCTTATGTTCAAGGTTTTGGAAATTGTGGAATTGCAAAAATAAATGGGATGAAGAATATTTAAAAGATCTTGATTTGTGTCAGGTCAAATCTTATCTCAGTCAGTCATGGCCAAGAAAACTTCGTACCAACCACGTCTTGATACCATTTTGGGAAGTTAGATTTGAATTAAGTATTCGAGATGAAAATGTCTGGAGAGGTGAAAGAGTTATTCCTCCAAAAGGTTTACATTCCTCAATAATAGCTCTGTGTCATGAAGGTCAATTTGGCATACTTCGTTCTAAACAAACTGTCAAAGCTTCATTTTTGTGGCCTGGCATGGATGCTGAGGTTGAAGCATTTGTATGTGATTATGAATTGTGTAAGGTTGCTGACAAGTCCTTAGTTACATGCAAATGTACTTTAGGTGTAATGTCTAGACCCAGTTCACCTTGGGAACACACAGCAATTGATATCATGGGTCCAATTGGCATAGAACAGAAGTTCAATTTAGTTTTAATGGATGTGTTTTTAAGATGGCCCATTGTTAAAGTTGTTACTAGAGCAGACACTGATTCTGTTCATTTCCTTGAAAAATCATTTCAAATGGAAGGTATTCATTCAATCCTGTTAAGCGATAATGGTGTTCAATTTACATCAAACAAAGCAAAAGAATACTTTAACAAACTAGGCATAAAGCATAAAACCACTGCGCTATACAACCCAAATAGTAATGGAATGGTTGAGCGTTTTAATAGAGTTATAAAAAACACAATTCAAATGTCTGCCAAACATGGTGATTGGGAAATGAACGTTTTAAAAATGGTCTGGGCTTATAGAGAGTCAATTTGTAAAGCTACAGGTTATCCACCTTTTGTTCTAATGCGGGCAGAAATCCCAGAACAAAATTTACACCAGGATGGTTATTCAACACAACATAGTACATTGGTCAGAAGATTCTGTCAGAGAAATAGCTGAGGCTCTTCAAACCAAGAGGAAGGAATGGTTTCATTCTAAACACAATGCAAAAGAATCCAATGTAATGATTGGACAATGGGTCAGAGTAAAAAACCCAGGTAAAATTCCTAAAGAAGTTAGTAATTTTGTAATTGTTATGAACCATTGCAAGTTATTGAAACCATGAACAATTCTGTACATCTTTCAGATGGAAAGGTTTGGAACCTCAAAAGAAATGCTGAATGTGCCGCTCCTACTTCTTCCACAGATGCTGTTCCTGTTTTGTTTGATTTAGAGGATTCAGTAGGCAATAGTAGTGTTTGTGAAAATATTAATGCAAATTCTTCTGACAACACTAATGTGAATTTTCCTTCAAGTGATAACAATGTTTCTAGTGAAGATTCCATGGGTGAATTGTCAGGTAATTCTGATATGGATAATAATGGATCTTCCAGGTTGAATCAAACTACTTCTACTTTATATTCTAGGCAATGTAAGCATGAAGAAGACCCCCTGTTTGGTTAAAGAATTACATTTCTGAAATTTTACATTGTAACATTGTTAATTTGAGTGTAGTTAGTCTCCTTTTAAGTTGTTTTTTTTTTTGATTTTTTTACTTTTATTTTTTTTAACGAAGGGGATGTGTTATGTTGTGCATGATTGTTGTATTGCAATGCTTCATGTCCATCTGTGTCGTCTCTTGCTGACTTCATGCTCCATAGAACATGGAACGTGCAGCGAGCAAGAAGACTGGGGACAGTTGCCACTGGGACGAGTTACTGAGCAGACTTGTATTTGTACCTGCCAAGATTTTACCAATAAATCTTCAACTACAAAAGTCTTCCCAGCCTTCATAACACATGCCTAATCTTTAATTGCTTCTAGACGTGAAAATCCCAAATTAATACTTCATTTTTTTACAACTTGGGTGCCAAGTGGCTCGATGTCTTCTGTGACATCTTCAGCTAGTCCTGGCTCTTCAGGCTCCACAGTGACCTGAAACTTGTAGTTTTGTTAACATTATAAGAAGATGCTGAAAATACCAACATTCAGAGTGTTGCTGCTTAAAATGCCAAGGCTGCCTGAACCAGTCATACACCACATAAGATTACTTAGATGCTGTGGGGCATATGTACAAGGAGTTACCGCCATGTACGTAACCCTTTTCCGCCACTAATGCAACAATATTTTTATTGCCGTATTCACAAGTTGTCGCTAACAGCCGTTAGCAACAGAGTTCAGGCGAAACCGTCCGTTTTCACCATCGCCACTTATGTTAGCGATAACTATTGCTAAAGAGATGCAAGGTAGGCGTTCCCGTGCAAAAACACACGCTAACTCCACTTTTTGATATTTACTATGATCGCCCGGGTCCGCGATACGTTCAGAAAACAGCCGCTAAAGCCAATTAGCGGCTGGGACTTAAGACCAGAAAAAAGGTGGTCTTACCGCCACTGCCACCGCCCACAGGACCCCCACGGAGGCAGCACCGAAGAAGATAGTGGGTCCATCGCCCATGCCTCACCTCACAAACCTAATGCCGGAGGATGTGATTACCCACTGCAAGCTCAAAAGGTCATCCATCCTCCGCAACCTACCCCAGATAGCCCTCAGCCTGCAGCCACCAACAGAGCAGAGAACTAACATCCTGCTGCAGACAAAGCTGCTGGCAGTGCTGCACATATTGGCCTCTGGTGCCTGCCAGAGTTGGTGGAGTCTCACAGTCAGCCCTATCAAGCTTCCTCCCAACTGTCTTGGATTGCATCATCAGCCTGACACCCCAGCACCTACACCTCCCAAACACTGTGCAGGAACAGCTTGAGACCAAGCAGGACTTTTATGCCATTGCTGGCTTCCTGCAGGTGTTGGGGGCAATTGACTGCACACAAGTCCTACTTGTGCCCCCTGCAGACACTGCATACATATACCGCAACAGGAAGCACATGCATTCCATCAATGTGCAGGCAATTGTTTTCCACCGGGGCTTGTTCACCAATGTCGTGCCAAGTTCCCAAGGAGTGTGCATGACTCCTACATCTCCCGCCAGTCCATCATCACCAGCGGTTTCAGGATGGCACACATGGAAATGCACTGCTTGTTGGTAAGTACTAACTGAACACCCCACACACCTCAAGTCCACAGTCATGGAACTTACAAATGTGAGAATGCACATGTAGCAAATTTCATACAACATGCCTAGTAACATGTCCACCTACCATACACAACAACCTAAGTGACTGCGGTTACTGGGGCTAGCCTTGTGGGCAAACTATCCCCAAAGGCACAGCTCCTCTGTCACACATTTGCAAATGCTGGGAGAGGTGGGAACCAAGTAGTTGCGATGGAGGATCTGGACCTATGAGGAAAGTATGAACACAAGGCCAAGTCTGGCGGTGGTGTCCTGTATAGTCTTGAGCTTGCAGAGCACAGACTTGTCTATGCGGGCATATAGGGAATTTCCGTAGTCCAGTCTGATGGTAATGACTGCGTGGGTGACTATCTTTCTTGACTCGGGGGGATCCATTTGAAGGTCTCAAGGAGGATGCAGAGGGTGTCAAAGCAGCAGGAGGCCACAGCTTAGACCTGTTGGTTCATGGAGAGGGAGGAGTTGAGTGTGATGCCTACGTACCTGGGGTCGCTGGTGGGGGGGCTGCCGAGGTAGTGTACCACCGGTGTTGTTACATGCTGATGGGGTGGTTACGAGGATGAGGACTTATGTCTCCTCCACGTTAAGTACCAGGCAACTGTTGATCATCCATGTCTAAATTTCCTGCAACACTTCCTGGAAGCCCAGTCTGGTGGGTGTGGGCATCGTGGTGAGGGAGAGTATGAGCTGGGTGTCCTTGTAGGTGGTGAAGTCTTTGTGAGTCTTGATGTTGCTTCAGTTCTTCTCCAGGTGTTTGCAGATGCATCTGGCATCTTGGAGGTTGGTGGTGACCGAGGCGGCTTTTCTTGCATGCTGTATGTTGGAGTTGCATAGCTGGGCAAGTTTGTATGCGTATTTGGGGATCCATGTGTGGAAATCCTTGGCGGCGCCATCGGTGTTTGCTGCAGCAGTGTTAGTGTTGCTGTTGATGGTAGAGTTGAGCAGCTCCTCAGTGACACAGCTCCAGTTCCTTTGCGTGGCGCGTGCTGTGGCATTGGGTGACTTGGGTTTCTGGATGAGGAAGTGTACGCAGTGGTGGTCACTCCATGGGACTTGAGTGGTGGGGATGAACTGAACGCTGTAGATGGCGTGGTGTGTGATGATGTTGATAGTGTGGGCAAAGCGGGCCCTGCTTCCGAGGGCTCTGCAGGCGATAGTGCAGCGGAATGGTGCTTTGTGGCTGGTCTTGATCTGCAAGTGCAGATGTTGGGCGGTGGTGAAGGTCTGGTGGCAGAGGCAGCAGGAGAACTGAACGTGAGTTGTGTCTGGTGTGGCCTATTGGCAGTTGTACGTTCTCCTGGCGTTGACTTTGAGTAGGGTGGGTGAGTCGTAGCGCTAGACGGTAGGAGATCCAGGGTCCCTGCTACTGTTTTTGTTTGGCTCACGGACGGACGCAGACGGGATTGCCTTTGGCACCCCGTTGGAGTGCCAGTGATGTAACAGCACATCGCCCACAATTACATAAGGTAGGGAGTAGGGACAAACAGCTGTGATGCAATGTAATTTGCATTGCTGCTGCCAATTGTCTGAAACTACACATGGCTAACCTGAATTCCAAAGTAGCACAAATCACACCTCACCAAATATAAATGCTACAAACACAGCATGCACAAAAACTAATGGCCACATCTCTCCATTATATGTTTCAGATGATCAAGGATATGCACTCTCCCCAAGGCTGACAACATCCCTCCGAGCAAAGGGATATTGTGACATAACACAGAGGTACCACGAAGCCAGGGGAGCAGGGAGTTGGAAGCTGGTGCCCGAGGCAATAATCTATGGTAGGAAGAGTGTCACACAGCCACCCCTCGCCCCTCTGGTGACAGATGGTACTCTCGACGTGGACAGCCAGCATCACATCCCCCTTCAAGACCACACACACAAGGGACAATGCCACCTGCACTAGCAGATCAGGTGGCGCCGTTCACTGTGCGTGATCGGTGCACAGTCATGGACAGCAATGTTTGGCTGGCAGAAATTCATCGGGAAATGGCGGAGGATACCAGGCACCTGCAGGACCTAAAGGCAGCCTGGATCTCCCATATTGACCAAACATTTGGAGCCCCATCCCCCTCTTCTCCCTTCCCACAATGTTATTTCTTGTTCTTAGTTAGTGTTAGGTAAGTATTTTAAGTGTTAGGTAGTGTAGTTGTAGTGTTGGTATAGTTAGTGTTAGATATTAAGCTAGTTTTAGATGTTTATTCTTCTATAGTATTTGGGGATAAGTTTCCTTTTCCTTTGGGTAGGAGGTTGATGTCTTTGTTTTTCTATAAAAAATTAAATAAAAATAAATATATATTTGTGTAGGATAATTGTGTAGTTAGTTTATGTAGAGCTTAGAGGTATTTGTCCAGTCTCATGATGTGCTTTAAGGATGGGAGGGCGGTTGATGTTTTATATATGCTGTTGCATGTTTAGGAATAGTTATGGTAGATCGTTTAGGTTATCGTTCACTTTATTCCAGTTAGTTTAGATTAGGTTAGTTGTAGTAGTGATTAGTGTTAGTGTAGGGTAGCTTATTTTATACTTTCATAATAAATGGTGACTACTTTAGAATTTTGGTTGCACGTAGAGAAGCGTGGCTCAATGGTTAGAGCGGCAGACCCTGATGCAGAGGTCTGGCCTGGGACCAAGGTTCAATTCCTGCCTCGGCGTCTCTTGGACTCAATCTCCTTGGACCTGATAATTCTCACCTCGGTGCCTAGTCTAATCATGGGTCCCACTTTGTGACTCTGGGCAATAGCTTGCTTAATCTCCACAACGGCCCCAGCAGCGCTTGGATGCCTGGCTTCACCTTGGGGGTGCCCAGGAGTGGACATTTCACATGGAAATGCCAGGAAGGGTTCCACAGCGGTATGAGTGCAGCGCCGGGACGCCCCGTCGCGTGGGCAGCTGTGCACTTTACAAATACAACAGATTTACATTTTTACGTACGTATGGGGTGATTTGGTGGAATTTTGCTTTTTACCTTGTATGCAATTTATTCTATCACAGGACAATCATTTGAATGTGTACGTGTGGTCATGACATGTTACTTAGCTGGATGGATAGTGTCGGAATACTTTAGTTATGACCACAGTAAACTTGCATGGGTCACATGGTGGCAAGTAGGAGTTACGGTCTAGTCTAAGGACACTCTTTTGTGAAGTTTGACATATTAAGCGTGACTCACGGCGTTGGTCAGCATATTGTTGCCCATTTATAACAAAATGTAGGGACATGGGCTTGAGCAGATATTGACTTTGCAACTCTTATCCATCATGAAGATGGATGTATGCGCCGGGTACCACAGATTCCGTCCATCCCCTGCATTTCACATGAGCCTGGTGCAGAGTCCATCTACCATACGCAGACATCGGCATACTTGCTGCTTAGTGCAAGTGTGTCAGCATCATTTGAATTTGAACAGTGATCTGAAACAAAATCCTAACTTTACTTTCAGTATTCACAAAAGGCATTTAGGAGTAGTAAAGTTAGTAATCCTAACTTTACTACTCCTAAATGCCTTTTGTAAAAGTGGTAAAGTTAGGATTTTTTCTCAGGTTATTTTTTTGAATTGGGTCCACAGTTCAGCATGCACACAGTAGGGGAAATGTAGCATTGCTCCCTGTAGTGCCAGTGTCATAGCCACTTCTCCCAGCTGCTACCTTTGGCATTGGCTCATAGTGATGCCACCCATGAAATGGTGGTACAGCATCTAACTATATGCTAAATGCTATGCACTACACATCCTTAGACCCGTTGCCCTATCCACTCACAGTGGTCACAGCATGAGAGGGTTCCTTATTGCTAAGGCATTGTTAGACCACAGGAAGGGGCTGACTGAGGACTTGCACTTTGGGATAAGTCCTTATTGCCAACACCACTTCACTGAAGCACTCATTGCGGTTCCAATAGCGGATGGTAAATGTATGCCCTAACGATTCTTCATCTATGTGAATATGGTCTGCTCCATCTTGGAATGTGACATGCAATGAGCCCCATCACAACAAGCTTTCTCCACCCCATAGAGAGTGAGTAGATTTACAAAGTGAGACTTTGTTGCAATGGTAAAGGGAGACACTAATTGTGGCATGCAACTGATTTGGACATATTTGTACACATGCCTATTTCTATCATGTACGTAGGGCTAAGTTTGAATCTTGCTAGAATGTTGTACTTGAGCAATGAGGGCACGGTTAGTTCACACATACCCGGTCATCTCACTGCCTATCTGGGACACAGTTAAACATATATATTTCTCATATGTCCCTTGGTGTATGTTTGGATGGATTCACTGGCCCAAAAGTTTTACAGACTTCTATACTTGAATGGTAATAGACAACACCCCTGTGTAACTTAAATATATTTTTTATGGGGTGACATCTCCAGAGGAAGAGGTTGATTTCAGTCAGCAGGCTGATTGCAGTGTCATTGGAAACAACACAAATCAAGGCAGCCTATACTTAGGTCCAAGGTGAGTGTTGAAGAGTGAATCTGGGGACAGTGGAAGCTGATGGTCCGGGGCATGATGCTAAGCACTGATCCAAGGCAAAACAGTCCATTTGGCACAGATGGATGCTACCGCTTTCTTCTTCGTAATAATGCAGATTCATCCACATCTTCATCCTCTGATGTGTCATGTGTCTCACATGTGTGTGGTGGTAGATTGGCTGCAGCACTGTGAGGAACTGACACATCAGGGGGTGGGTATGTGGATATAGAAGCAGCAGCAGCATACATCTGTTTCAAACCTTGATGCAGCAATGCAGTGATGATCAGTTGCAGGGCATGGAAGATTCCAGCTACGTCTCGTTGGAGTGCAGCCGTGGCAGCCATGTGTTCTGCTTGCATCCGCTCTATGTTCTCCATTATCAATCGCATGCGGGCCAACTCCTGGCTGACATTGCTGGAGCTACTCTGACCGGGCAGTTGTTCTTGTCTCTGAGTCATGCCTCCTGCGATGTCAGCCATGGAATGTCGGGGAGCATGGAGCGGACTGTCGGTGTCTGTGGTGTTCTGCAGGTGTTCGCGAATGGCACTCAGACACCCATGTATAGCATAGAGTTTGGCCACCAGGCTGTCAAACCCACCCGCAGCTGATGAGCCATCTCCTGCTGGACCTCTACCGCACAGCGTTAAAATGCCAGAAGTGGGTCCTTGGAGACAGCTGTGGTGGTAGGTGTTTGCTGGTAGGTGGTTTGTGCAGGGGGTGAAGTTTCCACAACATAGCTGGATGGCCCTGCTTCTGGAGATGGTGTGCTAAATGAATCTAACAGCTGTTTGAGGGTGTCCTGGTTGATGGTGGCAAATTCCTCATCTTCATCAGTAAAGAGTGGGACAGGCTGCTGTACAGGAGGAGATGTTTCTCCCTCTACAATGTCATGGGGAGATGCAGTTAAATGTGTGTTTTAAGTATGATCATGCATTGGATGAGTTAACCAGCAGAATGCATGACAATGTCCATTCTGACTGTTTAGGAGGAGATGCCTATTAGATGCCGGATAGTGATTATTTGTACAAAATCGCGGATGTGACTTTGTAGTTGTTCATTATCATCTCACAGTTTAAGCTATGCCAAATGTGAATGGCCAGTTTCTATACACAGTGATTCCGGGTTTTGCCCTTCTTTTGTAACTAGTTTCTATACACAAGCAGCACCAGTTGTGTCGTGAAAGTGATGCAGTTTGTACCACATTGTAGTCAATGCTGATTAGCTCAGATTTATGTGTCTGTGCACTGCATTGTGGGAGAGTTACCCCTACAGCTTTAAGTTTACGCTCCTCATCCCTTTCAGCCAGTGAGCCTTTCACTCATGTGCATTTGCAATGATAAGATGTTGCAAGTTGGAGTAAATATGGGCCTTGGTCAGAGTTGGGACACTTGTGAATTGCTTGGCAGAAGATGTCTTCTTTACATCAGGGGTTGTATGTACACGAGGAAGTGTCAGAGTGTCACCTGCTCCTTTATGGATGAACTCCACACTCAGGCACTGCAGTGACCGTGGCCTGCACCATGTTAAAATGCTCAGGGTGCAGGCATGCAATTCATCATGCACTGTCACTTGCCTTGTCAGTGTGGCTCACAGACAGTCAGCTTTGCTGGGTAGTGCACATGTGCATGGGTTTGGTGCGAGAATGGTTATGTGTGAGGAGGGACCCCTTTAGGCAGATTGGCAATGATGGACTGTAGTGTAGTTCCTATATCCCTGATAGGCTCTGCACATTGGAATAATATACACTATAGTTTTGACATAGGACTGAGCTCAGTTTGTCTCTATCGAATACACTAAACTTAATTACTTGTGTGTGTCAGCTAACTTAGACGTCACTAGAAACTTCTCAAATGAACAAGAAGGGATTAGTTTCTGACAACCGCATAAACATGACAACTTTGTTTCTTTTAGAATCTGAACAATCTCAGAATCGTGGAAACAATAGATAACCGTTTCAATCAGTCAATCGTGCATGCTTCGTTTCTGCAGTTACACAGAAATAGATAAAAAAGGTATTAAACAGTCTTATTTCTCGTGCAAGAGATATGAGTTGCTACAATCGTAAGACAGAATGCGAAGTGTAATACGTAGAGCGTCAGCAGTAAGATTAGATAATACTGCAATAGCATGGTTTGTAGCTATGACATATATTCATAAAAATACATACATAAATAACACAGGCTAAAATACTCACCTGGTGCTTCTAAAATAATCCTACCCCAGTGTACCTAACCTGTAGTACGAGGGAAGAAGTAGGTGCTGTTTAGCTATAGCCTAGTTTAGCTATAGATGCCAAGATTTGCCAAAAGTCCCTCTAGGTTCCAGTCCGCTTCATACCTTAGAATGAGTGAGGTTGGAATCTCTTTCCGGGTCTTGATCTCTAACACCCAGCAAGGGGAGTTAGAAACATTGGAGCTGGATTCTCTGCGAGGAGGATGACAATGTCTGGTCAGTTCATCAGGCGGGGACTTGACTTTCTTCCGAACTTGCCGTGGCGAACCGCGTCGTACAAGTAGGCAGCTGAACCGTAACGTACTGTGGTTTGCCATGGAAAGTGAAGGTATATTTATACCTTGAAGGTATTTAGGAATACAAAAGTCGGGCATATAAACGCCATGAATGAACCCCTAAGGAATAGATGTTCCTGCATAATAAATGAGTTCTTGGAGAAATCAATATCCAAGCAGGGGGAAGTCGTAAAGGCTTAAGAGTCGGGTTTTCCAAGAACTCGTTGTGACGTAGATGAACGGATGAAGGTGGCCATGCCTGTAATTGGTTAGCATGAGCAATGACTAAATAAAGGCTGGATTTCTATGCCTAAATAAGGGCAATGTGAATTTTACCTATATAAGGGCATGAATCGGGAAATCTATATACGGTATCTAAATCGACACACAACACCCACTCCACTTTCATATCAACGACGTTACTAAATTCTAAACATGTTAAACATATCTAATATATAGCTACATATGGATGGCTAAGAACATGTCGAAAAATACATTGTAAAATCCATAAAAACTGTTGCCATATATAAAAATGCATTGGTGCTGTACATATTTAAAGCAATGTTTCATTCTAAGCATATGTAGGTGTTTGAATGCTACATGAATGAATCATAAACATATATACATGATGAAATGGCTAGTAATATCTAAGAAAAAGGGCTGAAACCATTTAGTTTCAGATTATATAATCATTTTGTTGTGGACAAGGTCTTATATTGTCTCTGGAAGTTTTCAAAGAATTCTTGTTCACTATGAATAGTTCTACTATAAGCAGATTACTTGTGCCAAAAAATGAAAAATACAAATTTAGAAAAAAAAATTAATCATAGAAAAAGGTTCCAAAGTTAGTCCCTTGTTTTTAAAAAATGAAGGTCAAATTCAAAGTCTCTCAGAACACTGTGTGCCAAAATCAAAAGTCAGTGTTAGGGCTTGGAGAAAACATGAAATCTTCTATGTCTGTAGACAAAAAGTTGTCTACCATTGTAGGTGAAAGTCGGATTACCTCATTTAAAAGACTAACCGCACATAGATGAAAAGCATCGCCTTCAGCATTGGTCGCATCACCAATGTTCGTATTGGTTGTTACCTGCGTGCCTGTTGTTTCCTCTTGTACCTAAGCAGTAGCAATTTGCGTCTGTGAGATCTCAATGAATGCCGTCATCAGGATTGGTAGCCGCTGGGGACAACACAGAGCATGGGCCATTACCGGATCCAGCTAAGTATCAATATCCGTAGGCATGACTGATGGGAGTGTTAGACAGATGTCTAGCACGCATTCTTCACCGCAAAGCAGGCAACGTAGAACAGGTAAGATGCAATCTTGCCAGATTGGTCTGAATGACAGAAACAATGTGGTATTTAATTCTCGTAGACGAGGTAAACCTAAAATGTGGACGATGCGCTCACGACACTTCATTTCCAATAGAGCTTGCTCTATGGTACTTGGAGTGACGTTGGTGATTTGGCATGCCATATCGCAGCAGTAGGAGCAAAAATAGGATCCCTGCAATGAATCCAAAAAGTAGTGGCAGTCCGCCAAACACAGAATGCACGAAGTTGGGAAGTATTCCGAGGACTGCTTGAAAAGGTGCTAACGGTCTTAAATACATGTACAATTCTGCTTGTATCAGACATGTTTAAGATGCGTTTCAACATTTGTGAGAAATGTATAGGGCAGTTTGTATTCAAAAGGGCATGTATCTCGGCAGAAGTCCTTGCGACTTTTAGATCATAGGTTTCTGTGGCCGAGGTCAGTGGCACAGTTTTTTGTAAAAGAAATGCTTTCATTCTGCTTAAAGTATCAATTCACATAGAAGAGATGTTCAGTGAAGGCCATAAAGGTGACTCCCTGGCTGTCTTGGTTTATGGAAACAATACTTACATACAGCAAGTGACACTGGATGAAACAGTACTAGATATGGGATACCCGGCAACATGCCACAGCAGCTGTGATCATTCAACATGAGGTAACCTTCATTTGAAAGTAGTCAAAAAATTGGATTAATCACTGCAGCTGGTGAGCCTTGCAGGTGACATGATAGGTTTGTAGTGGAACCATCACAGACCACATATAAATGAATACCCTGAGAAAGGAGAGAACAACTTAGTGCATTTTCACAGTTAGAACCGCTAAGAACCACTTCATGCCCTCCACTCCAACATCTGTGTGTTTATGGTAAATCCCAGGATGTCTTGATGTATTCTTTACCCAACCTTTCATATTTTCCTGCTGGTATATGGTTTAGGCAGTACTGAAAATTATAAATTGTAACAGGCAGAGTAATTTTACCATGTATGATCCACTCAGTAGCTGGTTTTTCTGCCACTGTGAATGGTATTTTTCCAGTTTTTCAATGCTCAGCACCATATAGTCTGCTCCCCTTTGTGCCAGTTTGATCTGTTTATCAGTGAGATTGAATTGCTGAAAACAGTGACGTAGTGTTGATTAAACCCCAAGGCACATAGCCTGCACGCAGGTTTTGTAGCGTCCAGCCTAATAGCATGATGGAACGTAATTGAGACTGACCATGTTGCAGCATGACCAAGTCTTGTTCCATGGTGTCTATGACTGAAGACACTATGCTGTCCAATGAATATGTCCTGGACGACAGAGTCGTTAACCCATTGTATACTACAGAGAGAGAATTCTCTACAGTAATATGATCAATTTCTCGTATTCGTTCTGTAGTCTCTGCTTGTTATGTTATGTTAAGTGGGATTTGTAAAGCGCGCTGACACCGTGGGTTTCCTGGCGCTGTAAGACAGAGGTGGGGCTGAGGTCGGAGGAAGCGGAGTTTAGCTGGGTGGGGGAAAGAGGAAGGTTTTAAGCAGTTTCCTGAAATGAAGGAAGGAGCTACTGGAATTGATGGTCAGGGGGAGAGGATTCCAAAATTTGGGGGCCAGGAGGGAAAACCAACGGCCACCGAATTTTTTGGTTTTGGTTTTGGGGACAGCAAGCAGGTTGAGGTGAGCTGAACGAAGATTGGGAGTTGGACGGTGTGGGTTGATGAGTGATGTCAGAAAGGCGGGGCTGGTACAGCGGAGGGATTTGAATGTGAGGCAGCCAAGCTTGAAGGCCGCCCTTTGTTCTATAGGTAGCCAGTGCAGTTTGTGTAGCAGAGGTTTGGCCGACTGCCATTTGGGAGTTTTGTAGATGAGACGGGCTGCTTGATTCTGCACAACCTGGAGGCGGTGCAGTAGTGATTTTGGGAGTCCGTGATACAGGGAATTGGAGAAGTCCAGTCGGGATAGTACCAGGGAGATGATAACCTGGACCAGAGCGGCTGGTGGTAGTAGATGACTGACTTTGTGGATTTTACGAAGCTGGAACGTACATGAAGAGATCACGGAGCCCACTTGAGATCTGAGGGAGAGTTCGGCATCGATGGTCACACCAAGGCTTTTTACTGATTTTTTGTGTGATTTTTTGTGTGATCTTCCATATTTCGTTATAGGCAGCATAGGTACCGGCATATATGAAAAGTTTTTGATGCGGCTTTCTTGGTCCTAGCAAGAATTCCCTAAGGTCTGCGCCATCATTAAGTAAAGATAAGTGTTGTTTTACATCCTCAATTTTAGATTTCTGTAGCCAATCAAGGCATAGTTGCCCTACACTGTAGGTTGTTACTACCCCAGGATGCTGTCTTTGAACATATCTTGGGTCTTGACTATTGATAGTGAAACCCTGTGTTTTGTTCAGGAATTGATCTTGACAGTTGGTTGTGTCTGTGGGCCAAAGCAACCATTTTTTCCATTCTGAACCTGATCTGTTGTGTTGCAAAATATTATGTGTGTCGACCTCCCCTGTATAGTTCTATTACTTGTAGGTATAGGTATGGTCAGTATGTTCATGTCTTTGATCTTGGCTAACCCAAGGCAAGACGTTTGTTGGACAGTGTCATTCAAAAACATAATTTGCTCAGGGTTGATACAGGTTCTAAACAAAGCTTCTACCTCCTGCATTTGCCAATCTTTTGTACCCCAGACATTTTTTGTCTCATTGTTGTTTCCAAAAGTCGAAACCCTGTCTAGAAAGTTAGGCAATAAAGGCTGCAAAATAAATATGTTTTGTATTGGTTAACATATTTTTCGTTCCTGTCTTGTTCACATTCTTAAAATAAAACAATTCTGGATTTGATAAGTAGAACCCTGAAAAATATGGAAATTTCATTGCAAAAGTTTTTGAGCTACCCTTTGGAGGTGTAGGACAATGTTCCCATCGGTTTTACATATGTACATTTCCAGGCATTGCAGATTTGTGAAAGAAATTATGACCATAATGTTTATAACAATACATTTGTTCATAGTCGGATGAACCCTCTAAATATTCATGATTTGTGAATACTGCAGGCATTTCTAGATCAGACATCATGATATTAACATGAAGTACCAATCATCAGAAAAGGTACTAGAGGTAATAAAGTCACTTAATAATATCTTGAATAAGTGTGGAATCTTTAAAAGCTCAGATGAGCCAAAAATGTCATATTCAGTTCTGTCCCAAACTATACCATCCGGTATAGGAATGGCTGTGATGTTCATTGCTGACAAGTCTCTTTGTTCACAATAGGATGATTTGTGTGACTGGAGAAGTAAGTTTACTTTTTTACTTGCCATGTCCATTTGAATATATCTTCCATTTATCATCATACCCAGAGTTTTCACCAGAGCTAACCAAAGTAGAAAGAATGATATTCCCAAAACAATCCATAGTTCAATCCATGGTGAAACCAGATAAGTCTTTTCCAGGAGATGAAAAAGTCTGTTGCTTGTTCTTTGGAAATTCTTTGTGCTGGCGTTGTTTCAGGTTTGCTGGGATACTCAGAAAACGTATCAAAGTTACTAACTGAACACTAGGTAACCAGGTAAACGAAAGGGAGCTTCAATATAAACCAAATTCAAAGTAGGAAGGAGGAAGGAGACGGAAACTCTCTTCCATACGGAGACTTTTTCAAGTGGGATTATCGCTCGTGAAAATAATATTGATAAAGTGTTTAGCTTTGACGAAGGAGGATTCAGACTATATTAAGACAGTAAGGATAGATGATTGTGCGTTTGACACCGATATGGACCACTATATAGGTTTTGTAATTTGAAATCTGAATTTCAGCCCTGAAGAAGTCAAGGATGCTTGATCTAGCATGACGAAACACATGTTGGCTGCTTTGAATTTGGTTTATATTGAAAAAATATCTAATTGAATGTTTTGGATGTACGGACAAGAGAAGTCTGCTGTACCAACTGAAGAATACTTGATTTAAGACAAGAAAAATACATTTATGGACATTGAGATCTACACTTGTGTATCATATACATTTTGTGTGCTCGGGGAGGATTTTTTCTAACGTATCAAAGGTAATGAAATATCCAGAGGCAGTTCTGTCAATGGTTGGAATTGCATCCGGATTAGTTGAAATTGCTGGAACCACTTGATCACGTGTTACTTCATTGTAGACAGGTGTATCAGGACGAACTGTTATTTGGGTTTTAAGAGGGACGAGTTTCATAGCTTTGTTGCATAGTCCTTCTTTTCTCACTGTAGAATCTTCAAAGGCGATGAGTCTCTCAGTTTGAACCTCTTGGATTGTAGCTAGAGGAAAGCGTCTGCTACATTGTTGGAGACCACTTGGCCAACTGCTTAGTATTGGCCACATAGTGTGGTTTGAGCAGGTCGATGGACACAAATCTTCTCTTCTTTTTACCAGTAAGGGTAATCCATACTGATCCATGGATTGCTAGGACAGGTACTGGTTGTCTGTAAGAAGGCCCAAATTCCTTCTTGTCGCGATCTTTTCTCTGACTAGATCACCAAGCTTTGGGATCCAGACAAGCCTTGCTGGGACAGTTGTTTTATCCCTAGTGGTGGTTGGCTTCAGGAACACATTGCTTTGTTTTGATCTGAGTTCATTTAAGTCCTGTAAAACAGCCAAACAAACGATCTGTGATATCAAATTTCTTATTTTCCACCACTGTTCCATTACAATCAAGATCTGGAACCAACATTCTTGTCCCAAATAGGACTTCATATAGAGTGACACCCTCTAGAGAACCTCTTGGAAAATTGTTTAATGCATGTTGGACCCCATAAAAATGTTTGACCCACCCATCACCCGAACCTAATGCCCTAGCTGTTATAGACTGCCTTATGGCCCGTCTTTTTCTTTCCACAACAGAATTTCCCTCAGGATGGAATAAAGAAGAATTCCGCAATGCTATGCCCAAACTGGCCATGGCTTCTTTGTAAGCTCGAGACCTAAACACAGGGCCCTGGTCAGAGTGTAGTGTGCCTAGTTGCGTATCTGCCGATAAAGACTCGCAAATCTTTTATAACAGTTTGAGCGTCAGCCGAGTGCTGAGGCCACATCCAAAGGAACCTTGATTTAGTGTTTGTGGGACTGCATTCATCCATTAGGACGCCTGCGTAAAGATAGTCTAATGCTGTCTAACAACAGTCTCTGAACTGGGCTGGCTATGTTGTTGTCAGGTGTCTGGTGGCGTTCTGTGCTGCGATCTCTATTGCAGTCTATGCAGTTATTGATGAACATGTAAATCAGTTTATTCATTCCTGGGCACCAGTACATCTCTTTTAATATTAATATTGTTTTAGAGATCCCCTGATGTGTCAGACCCCCTCCCAGATGTGCTTCGTAAATCAAAGCTGCTCTTCGTTCCATGTTTGGTATCACCCTATTCCCCACTTCAGGGATTCGAGCAAATGGAACGTTGTTCGCATCAATTATATATGAGTAATTAAGTGGAAACTTTTTAGGTAACGCTGCACCACTGCCTTTGCTTAAAGCATTGACAGCCAGTATTATTTCACTGTCTATCTTTGTTTCTGAATGAGTGATTGCAGCTATGGAAGCCGTTTGCACAGCCCCCTTCACAGCTTCTTCACCCAATAAATTCCCTTCAACGTGAACGCCATCACGTTGACTCAGCGTGTGTATCACATGAGTGTTTTGTAGTCCGTTTCGAACTGAACTACTTGTTCCCAAAGCGTTTTGCACTTGATTGTGCCAGTTTTTGCATCTTTGAAACCATTTTGAAGCCAATTTTGTAAATATTAATTGTAAGATTGAACACAGTAAAAGGAATTGCACACTATGAGTGTGGGGAATTTGCAATCCGTATTTTCAAGTGCCATTATGAATGCTTGTAGTTCAGCTCGCTGAGCTATATGATCTCCTAGAGATTGTGTTTTTGTGACCATAGGTCTAAATTTGCCATCGTGCATACGACCTTTAACGAGCGTGCATGCCGCACTATAAGCTTGCTTACCCCCCCGTAGCTGGTTGTGCAGATTCCTCAGTATAAATTATACATTCATACTGGTCCAGAGGTAGAATTTCAGTAGGCAGAGGAAATTCATGTTCGTATTGCAGGAATGCTTGTGTTTTCAGATAAGGACCAAAAACATATTCACATCAGTTGCAGCTAAAGAATTAACCCATTGTATCCATCTTAGATGTAAAGCATTTGCATTCGGAATGCTACCTTTCGTAACTGCCTCTAAGGCCGGTACAGGAGTTACGACCATAATGCGTTTCCCCTGTGCTAGTGCTCTTTCTTTTACTACAGCAGTTTGAACTTCTGTCAGAATTTTTTCTGTCGATGTAAATTTCATTTCTGCTTGAGTGTACAAATGTGATTTGTATGCAATTTGTATTTTTTCACCTTCAATAAAAGTTAAGTGGGTGAATCTGCATTGACCCGGAATGATTCGGATCACTAAGTTGTGTATGTTTATGCGTGTTTGTAAATATTTTGTTTCTAACATGTCTGTTTGTAGTGAACGCAAAATTTCTGTGTGTTCTTTCGTCCAACCTATTGTTTTAAAATCAGGTTTGATTAATTTGTAGAGAGGTTTAACCCTTTCTGCGTACTTTAGAATGTATGTTCCTCCAAAATTCAGGAAACCTAGAATCAACTGTAAGTTTTTCAGGATTTTTGGAGGTTGGAGCAGCTCACTCTTGGCTGCCAGGCTTTTGCCTTCACTTGAGAGTTCATACCTAGAAAAAGGACATTGAGATGGGCAATTCTTGATTTTTTTAAATTGAATTTATAACCCTCAGAGGCGAAGTCCAGTATAATGGTGTTCACCCTGTTCAAGTGCCTATTTAGGTCATCGTCTTTCAGATAAATATCATCGACATATGACAATGCCTCGTCATCATAAGTTTGTAGTAACTCTGTTACCCTTGCTGAGAATAACCACAGACTATTCTTGAATCCTTGAGGGAGACAACAGAATTGACGCCAAGTCCCCATATTGAGAAAGCGGTCAAATACCTACTTTCAGGTGCAATGTTTTGACAAAAGAAACTGTTAGAAATATCTCATGTGGTTTTATAATTTTTCACGCACAATGTTATTCTTTAATGCCGTACTGTGAGCATTTTGCACTGAAAATGTTTTACAACAAGAGTTTAGGTGTCTAATCCAAACTAGATGATATGTATTGTCTGGTTTGGAAACAGGAAACAAAGGATTGTTCATTGATGAGGTGCATGTTTCGATCACCCCTTGGTATTCAAGTTGATCTAAGATCTCCCTGACCTGTTGGTTAGCTTTTTGCTTAATTGGATACTGCCTTTGTGCAGTTCTTAACTGGATTGTGTGGTGAGGTGAGTCATCATCCCATCCTGCATGATTTTTGTGTAATGCTGGGGCTTGGGCAACTGTCCATTTCCTGGCATAAGTATATTTTAAATGTACTGGAACATGGTTGGAGAAGGCTGGCAGAATGATGTATTCGCCATGTGGGCACTCTCTGACAAATTCTGGTGGCCAGTCCTGTTCTGCTAGAAGTATATCATAACCCTTTGAAAGTCACTCCCAAAAGAGTGCTTTCACTTTTCTTGGTATGTCTCCCTCCATCCGGAGCATTATTTCATATAACCTTTATGGAGAACTAACCCTGGTGTCTGCAGTCTCAACTTGAATGTCTTCATTCAGGTCCACTGTCTCCAGAAGCCCCTTCAGGTTCTGGCGAGCTATTGACACTTCTGCTGCTCTGTCCAACATTGTCTGAGGTCATTCTCCATTCTTGAGCTGTGTTCTCAGAATCCTCTGCATGTCTGATCTTTAGACCTGCTATTATCTTTTTGGAGAATTGAGATTTTGTTTTGTTTTTCTGAGTGTGTAGGTCGACTTTGAACTTCACACGTTCTTCTTTTTGATCTGACCATCCTCTTCTTTCTGATGTCTGTGATGATATCTGAAAGGTACGAGAGGAACGTGTATCAGTATCTTGATACCTGTCAGGTTTTCTCAAATTATCCCTATTCCTGAGGTTATACCTCCTTTCAGAGGGCTCCTTTTGAGGAGACCTACCTCAGGATTGAGAATCTTTCTCTTTTGAATGTTCTTTGTTATTTTCCCACTTATTTTTAGAAGAGGTAGGATTGTGTTTTGTAAAGGTCTTTTCAGGACTTTCAGACAGTTGTGGTTTAACTGGTTTCCCACCCAAACTGTTTCTGCCTAATTCTTCATACTATTTTTCAATTATTCTGGCTAGTTCTTGTTTTTGTTCTGTTACATCACAGTCCCTCAATTTCTGGTGGATTTCCACTGATGCTTCTTCTCCCTTAATGTTAGATAATATTATTGTTGAGATCTGGTTGAAATTATTCAGGAACTTCCTACCTAAATTCAGCGCAGACTCTGCCCCGTCTTCGTTTTTATTATTAATCTGTTCCAGGATGTCAGGTATTACCGCCATGGACGCACCATGTGTTTTAGTGTAGATAGCAGCAAAGACTGTGCCCCAAGTGGTGCAGTCTTCCAGATGTGGTGTTATCCCCATTGGCAAACAGATTGATAGAATTCTATGTTTCCCATAAGGGCTGGTATTGGGAAATACGCTTTGATTTGAGTAATTTTTTGAGCTATCCAGAATGGAATTTTTTCACGTTTTGCGGGCAATTTACCCATGACTGCGTGTAAAGTCTGTGGTGTGATTTTTAGTGTATTCCCCTGGCGAGAGGCTTCCTGTGAAATAACTAATGGTGGTTGGACTGTGAGAGTCCGCATGACATATTGGACTAATTGTCTATAGATCTTGATTAACTCTTTGAGTTGAGCAAGTATTTATATGTCTGTCATGTCCTCTATTTCAGGATGAGGTGTGTAACCTGCTAAAACCGGCCATGTTGCTCCTGGTCTACCTAGTGGACCGAGCCTAGTAATGTGATATAAATGTTTTAGGGCACCTTTAAACCAGAGAGCTTGCTCCTGGTATGTGAGTGGATTTCAAGATCTTTGGAAGGAATATATTCCTCAGGAGGTTCATCTTCTTTGTAGAAGTGAAACACTCTTGTTATTGGATTTGATTATGGGATTACTATCCATGAGTAGAATACCTCTATCTGGTGAGATTCATGTGCCTCTATGACAAAAAACTGCTCTACCACCTCCTGGTGTTAGGCCATGTTTTATATGTTTTAGAGTGATGGCTCTCATTAAATTTGGCAGAATGATTATAGCATTCTCATCGGTTTCATTACAACCTGTATTGTCGAAAAGTACAGCAACACTGTTGGGTACAGCTTCGGTGTTAACCTCCTTGTTAGACATTGTTTAATGAAAGTTGCAAGGGAACAAAGATAAGGTGTATAATATTTTGGAACACTGTATCCTTCAACGTTGAACAAACCAAACAGCTAATACATAGGATTTTCCTAATACTCAGCTATGGCGGACATTATCCCTACCCACTCCAGACGTCTTATGGAGTTTTATGAGTAGCGGGTCTCTGAGAAAAGCACGACTGAGTTACTTGAGTATTTAGGGTTAAATTAGTGCCTTACAATGCCGTTGGGTGGATGTAGTGTAGTTCCTATATCCCTGATCAGTATGTCTCTATTGAGTACATTAAACATAATTACTTGTGTGTGCCAGCTAACTCAGAGGTCACTAGAAACTTCTCGAATGAACAAGAAGGGATTTGTTTCTGACAACCGCATAAACATGAAAACTTTGTTTCCCTTAGAATCGGAACAATCTCAGAATTGTGGAAACAATAGATAACCGTTTCAATCAGTCAATCGTACATGCTTCGTTTCTACAGAGTTACACAGAAATAGATAGACAGGCGTTTTAAGAAAAAGGATTTATTGAACAGTCTTATTTCTCATGCTAGAGATATGAGTTGCTACAATTGTAAGACAGAATGTGAAGTATAATACGTACAGTGTCAGCAGTAAGATTAGATATTACTGCAATAGCATGGTTTGTAGCTATGACATATATTCATAAAAATATATACATAAATAAAACAGGCTAACATACTCATCTGGTGCTTCTAAAATAATCCTACCTCAGTGTACCTAACATAATTGTAGATGCTGTTTAGCTAAAGTCTAGTTTAGCTATAGTTGCCAAGATTTGCCAAAAGTCCCTCTAGGTTCTAGTCTGCTCCATTCCTTAGAATGAGTGAGGTTGAAATCTCTTTCTAAGTCTCGATCTTTAACACCCTGCAAGGGGAGTTAGAAACACTGGAGCTGGATTCTCTGCAAGGAGGATGACAGCGTCTGGTCAGTGCATCATGCAGGACTTGACTTCCTTCCGAACTTGCCGTGGCGAACCGCGTAATGCAAGTAGGCAGTACCCATGCACACAAGGCACTCCACAACACCGGCCCAGTGTACCTAAATGGACGACTCAGCTTCTACACCCCCACCCGACAGCTACGCTCTGCCGACCTCGCCCTTGCCACAGTCCCCCGCATCCGAAGAGCAACCTCTGGCGGCAGATCATTCTCCCACCTCGCCGCAAAGAGCTGGAATACCCTCCCCATCCACCTATGGCAGACCCAAGACCCAAGACCTTCCGAGGACTCCTCAAGACCTGGCTTTTCGAGCACTAGCAGCATTCCCCTCCCCCAGCGCCTTGAGACCTTCACGGGAAAGTAGTGCGCTTTACAAATGCAATGATTGATTGATTGAAAGGCTTAAGAGTCTGGTTTTCCAAGAACTCGTTGTGACATAGATGAACGGATGTAGGTGGCCATGCCTGTATTTGGTTAGCATGAGCATACCTAAATAAGGGCTGGATTTCTATGCCTAAATAAGGGCAATGCGAATTGTACCTATAAAACGGCATGAATCGGGAAATCTATATACGGTATCTAAATCGATATACAACAGGGCTAATTTGCTGTGTCTAGGTACATCCAGGTAGCTTTAGCTCTTGCGATTTCTCTTGAGCGTATGTCGTCAGTCATGCTTTTCCTTGCATGCACTGCTTACTGCACTCCTGTTGGCTTACCCATTGTGAGTATGGTACATCTGGAGTTTCTATTGTTGTTGCAGGCTGAACAGACAGTGACAACACCCATTACCCTCAATGTTGGCCCCACGCGTGGTGTATAATTGGGTTTAGATTTGATGGATGTGGATTTCCAAAGTCGTATTAGTGGTGCTCAGGCCCTATCACCCCCCCCCCCATCAGATGCAAATGGCAAGCTGATGCTTGTTTGTTTATTTGCCACGCAGATGGTCACATAGATAATACATGCTGTCCTAGTTCAGAATATTGAATGCCAGGGTTTGCGTGTGGAGGATAACAGACATGACTGCATATTTGTTCACTGACACAGTGGACTTACCAAACAGACAGGTTTACATTCACATCACAGTGTAATGGGCAACTCACACCAGGACTGATGTGGAAAGCTGTTTTCGGTATGGCACATGTGTGCACTTGAGAGTGGAGAAGTGCATTTTGACCTAAGGGGTTATGATGCCATTTAGCTATTTGTCAATATTTGGTGCTACTTTGCTTTGCTTGCTTGTTGTCATACTTCTTTACAGGGACATTGTCGTTCTGTGAGTATGGCACACAGACAAGTCATGTTGTACATATTTGGGTAAACATTTATGATTGACATAGTCCATGCACTGTAGTGTTGTATGCATATCCCCCCTGCAAAGTCTGCTGAATGTGTGCATTGTGGGATATACACCTTTTAGGCAGATGGCTACATGATCACTTTGTCTAGAGATGCAGTAGGATGTCAAAATGTCCCCCTTACCTCAACCCCACACATATACAATTCGTCAGCACAAGACTGCATCTCTCTGATGCCAAAATGAGGATGCACTGAGAATGTGACTGATCATGTGCATAAGTAGGCATGCTACCACCAGCAATGTCAGCACACATGCACCATTTTGCCTGTTTGTCTGAGTTGTGTGCAAGATTGTGTATGTGCAGGAAGGTCCCCCTTGATGCACATGCACATTCTTGCACACAACTCAGACACACGTGCACCTGCACATGCATATGCGTGGTGTTGAAATAAGGGGGCCATTTTGACACCCTGCCACATCTCCTGTGAATGTGTCCCTTTGCTATTTCATGTTGCCCTTATTTTGTGGTCTGATGTGAATCTTGGACTATATTTGGGGTACTTTTCTGTGCAGATTCCCAAGTCTGTGAGCTCACCAATATCGTCTTGCAATGTATTGGTTGAGTACAGTGATATGTGTCTATGCCACCAGGGATAAGGGTATCCGGTACATGATCTTCAGTCATTGTGGTTGTACACAGAGAGATATTTAATTGGGCATGAGTGCCATTGGGCCCGTCCACACCCGTCCCCTCAGTCCCTGGTTGTTACTCACCTTGTTGCTGATGTGTCTGGTCCTGTTCAGCAGTGTCCTGTCCTGAAACCCTCACCACCGTCTTCTCGCTGATGACAGCGGACACCTGTTCCTCCAACGCATCCAGCTCCTCCTGTGGCGATGGACTCCCACCTCCAGTCTGCGTTGCTGCTTTGAGACTGGCTGCAAGTTTCGCTTTGGTCTTGCGCATGGCATCATGCCAACGCTTCTTACAGTCATCCACTGTCCTCCTCACCTCTCCAAAAGCATTCACCTTGGCTGCGATGGGCTGCCATATTGCATTTTCTGTTCTCAATTACGCCGTGGAGCTGACAAAAAGCTGTTGTTGTTTTTGTGTCACCGCCGCAATCAGGGCCTGGTTTTCCTGCTGACTGAACCGGGTCTTCCTCTTCTCCTTGCCCTTCCCCTGGTCTCTGCCTGGTCCTCCTGGGTGTTTGGGAGGTTGTTGTGTGCTTCGGTACTGGGTCCAGCTTCCTCCACAGTTCTTCTACTTTTTAGGGGGATTTTATTTGTGTTTGGGCAACAAAGCAGGCATTTTATGGTGGTTTTTCCAGCCTAACGTGAAAAAAAGTGGACTCATGCTAATTAGCATGCAGTTTCTGGCCGCTAATTGGCTGATCGCCACTTTTTCCACGTTAGCATCAGGAATTTTATATCTGTGCCGTACCTTCTTGATGCGGGAAAGTTCACCTGGTGAGAGAAACTGTCGCCATTTAGCGATGCGTTGTGAATACGCTGTACATGGCGATAAAAAACCTGCCTCTAACTAGCGTTTGTAAAGGAATCCCATCACTTTGAGTTGTATAAACGAAGGAAAGTGCCACTTTATCAGTTTTGAGGTGTTATTCCTCAGGCGCAATAGGGACTACCTTACAATGTACTGCTCTGAATTAAGAGCGTACACATTGATTGTTTTGTTGTCAGTAGGGAAACTAATTATTGATCTACTTGTTTGTGATATTTATATATGTTTGATATATGTTGTACATGTTGTATATATTGTATATATGTAGTGTATCATATATATGAGCGTGATTTAAATGTTTATGTAATGAATTGTATATTGTGTATATATGAAAACTTTATATGTGTTAGTTTGTTGTGATCATATTGGGTTTTGTCCCATCACCTGACACGTATACAAGTTGTAATAGTAGAAATTAGTTTGTTTTAAATAAATATTTGGGACTAGCAGGGTAATTGATTGTACTCTGGTTGTAAATAAATGTTTTGATTGATCCCTTTATACCTTTTTTTCTTTGACTCTACATCATTGATGTTTATTGCCCAGGTATATGAGGGTAATTTGGGCATGACCCCGACTATATATATACCTGTCTAACTAGCGTTAGCAATAGTTATCACCAACTCTTGTACATATGCCCCAATGTATTTATATTTTATAATGTAGTTTAGTCTATTTCAACTACTCTTACTGCTTGATCCATTAGCATAATCTCTAACAGTTTACGTCAGCAATAGGGACCAGACATTATGGGAGTGATACAGTGGCTCTCAAAACAAGACGTTTGAAATACTGATACGGCCGGTAAATTTACCAACTGAATAGAGAATTGCAAGTGTAGAGTGAATATTACATTGCGTGAGCTCTTCCCCCGGCGCATTTCATCTTCTCAAAGGAGGTAAAGTTTCCGGGTGAAGAATGGCCTGCATATGAGGAATAACTTCTAGAAATTGGTGCAGAAAACACAATTCCAGCATCATATTTGTAATGATGTATGTAGGCACCAATGATGACTCTGAGCCCTTGCTGTAGTTATATCTTCTTTAATGGTAATAACTCGCTAACAACCCAAAGAGCGCCGAGCCTCTGCTCCGGCGCCCGCTCTTCCCTCTGTGGTTTCGCGCTCTCCGCGCTCAGCCACGCCCCCAGCACCCGCAGCCAATCCTGGCCGCCTGCACGTCACGTCCGCCGACGTGCCGTGCAACATCTAGAGCGTCTCTACATATCTCCCTTTTTTCACACAAACATTGCAACTTACAGTCCGTCGCTCAAATCATAGTCTCTGAATCTCGTTGGCCTCACCACAGCTCTACCACTCCGTGTCCGTCTCGCAGGGGTGGTGTTGTTCTCTTCTTCGCCTTGTCTGTCTCTGTTATCGCCGTTCTCCTCAACTCTTATCTCCTGCTCGCTGTTCCTTGCTTCTCCTTGTCTTTGTTCTCCTTCTTTCAATGTGATCTCGTTCTCCTGATGTTCTCGCTTCTCACTCTCGCATTCTTCTGATTCTCCACCTGCCCTTTCACAGTCCCAAACAAGGATCTTATTACATCTAGCCATGCGGTCTTGTGACCATATGTTGCCGTCACTCAGCCTGGCCGCTCTTCCCTTAATTTCCTTCACCTGCAGGGGCTTGCTGTATTTGCTCTCTCCTTTTCTTTGCAGAGTGGGTAGCTTCACTCTCACCCATTCTCCTTCTTTGAGTTCTGTGTCTCGCACGTTCCTCCGGGCATTATAATGTCTTGTGTATACTGCCTTGGCTTTCTCAATGTTAGCCCGCACCACAGCAGGGGACCATTCACTTACTATTGTCTTTTCCTTCCACACCCGATTGTCCTGGGTGAATGGTTCTCGGCCGCGCAGCAGCTGGAAGGGGCTGTATCCTGTACTTGTGGGAGTAATCCTGTACGCCCACAACATGTGCCATATGTCCTTCTCCCAGTCTTTGTTGTCCGAGATGGCTGCTTGGATCGACCCCATCACCACCCTATTGAAGCGTTCGACTTGACCGTTTCCTGCTGGGTGGTATATCGATGTGTGCTTTGCTTGGATGCCATTCCTTCCCAGAAAGTTGTCCCACTTTTCCGATCGGAACTGGGGCCCATTATCACTGAGGATAGACTTGGGTATGCCTTCCCTCACAAAAGTGTCTGCCAGAAATTTCACTATGGTATCCGTGTCCATGGCTTCCTCTATCTTGATCTCTGGCCATTTCGAGAACCTGTCAACAAGGACACACACGTACTTCTGGACCCCTTGGGTGTCTAGGACGGGGCCTAAGATGTCGACAGACAACTCTTCCCAGGGGTTCTTTGGTGTTTCGAATGCACCCAATGCTGGGCGTAGAGGTTTTAGTGTCTTGTCTGCGCCTTGGCACCTCACGCACTCTCTTACATGTCGTTCCGCTCTTATGTCCATTCCCGGCCACCAATAGTTCTGCTTGGACCTCAGTTTGAGTTTCCCTATGCCCAGGTGTCCTTCGTGCAACATGTCCAGCAGTCGGGGTATGATGTTCGTTGGAGGGACAACTTTCTCTCCTCTATATACAAATGTTCCTTGATTGTCCAGGGAGAGTTCCTCCCTCACCTCAAAGTAGGGGTTGAGTTCTTTCCGGACCCGTCTCTTATCCGGCCATCCTTGAGTGATGTAAGTTTTCACCTCTTCTAACGTCTGGTCCTCTGCATACGCCTGTGTCCATTCCTGAAGGCTGATAACCTTTTCATGATCCTCCATTAGTGCCACCCATTCTTCTGTGCATGACTTGTCCTCTTCACTAGGTTCCATAGCCGCCGCTCGGCTCAGGTAGTCTGCTACCTTGTTTTTGCTGCCTGGTATGTGTTCCACATCATACCTAAACTCTAGGAGCTTTAGCGACATCTTCGATATCCGGGGTGTCGCCTCTGCATGGCCACTCGATGTCAGCACTCTCAGTAGTGGTTTGTGGTCGGTCCGTAATTGAAATCTGGTGCCCCACAGGAATTGTCGAAAGCGCGTGGTGGCCCACACCACTGCCAGCATCTCCTTTTCAATCACACTGTACTTCCTTTCTGTCTCACTCAGTGTGCGCGAGGCGAAGCAGATCGTCTCCAGCTGACCTTGCCCTCGGTCTTGCATGAGGACTGCACCCAGTCCCTTGTCGCTGGCGTCTGTTGTGAGGACGGTTTTGCCTTGAGGGTCGAACCCTTGAAGGGGTATGGCCCCTGCCACTTCCTTTTTGATGATCTCGAATTCCCTTTGTGTGTCCTCTGACCACTTGAATTCCGTGTTCTCCTTCGTTAGCTGTCTCATATGATGAGTCTTAGAGGCAAAGTGCTGCACAAATTTTCCGTAATACTCTGCCATCCCCAGGAATGACCTGACCTCTTCCTTGGTGGAGGGGGATGGTGCCTCGCAAATCGCTCTGACGTTGTCTGCTTTGGGGGTTACGCCTTGCGCTCCTATCTCATGCCCCAGGTAGGTTACCGAGTCCATCCCTATTTTGCATTTGGACCATTCAGCCGTGAGTCCTTTTCCTTCTAGGATCTTCAAGACTTCTGCCAACTTCCTGTCGTGGTCTGGTATGTCCCTGCCCATCACCAGGATGTCATCTTGGAAGTATTGGACTTCCTTGATGTCCTTGAATAATTGGTGCATCATCTTCTGGAACACCGCCGCTGCAGAAGCTAAACCGAATGGCATCCTGCGGAATTGATAGCACCCAAACGGGGTGATGAACGATGTTAGTTTGCGGCTGTCCGGATGCAGAGCAATTTGATGATATGCAGAGGTCAAGTCTATTGTTGAGTACCACTTAATCCCCCTGGTGCTGGCCAGCATCTCCTCTATCCTGGGCAAGGGGAATCTTTCCACCACAATGTTTTTATTCAGTTCTCTCAGGTCAACGCACAACCGGACCCTTCCGTTGGGTTTCTTGACCACTACCAGGGGCGCCAGCCACTCGGCGCACGTGATGGGTTCTATGATCCCCTTGTTTTCCAGGTCTTGTAGTTCTGCTCTCACAGCGTCTCTCACTGCCAACGGGACATTTCTAGCCTTGTGGGCCACCGGGACAGCGTTCTCCTTCAGGATGATCTTGTGGGCGAACTTTTCCAGCTTCCCCACTGTACCCCCAAATACCTTTGGATATTCGCTTTTCCATTTGTCCAGACTTGGCCCCGCCACCTGGTCCGTCAGAAGAATTTGCTCCTTGCCACCCGGATCCAGCTTGATTCCTAGGTCGCCCTGATCCAACCAACCCAAGACTGACGGCCCTCTCTCCGATACATAGAGTTTACAGTGTGCTGACCGACCTCGAAATTCGAAAGTCAAGGGTCTGAATCCTGCCATGGGGATACGATCTTCGTTGTACGTGACCGGGCGGATGTCTAGCTTTTCTAGCTCTGGCCCGAGTCGTGGCGCAAATTTCTCCTCCCACACTGCTCTCTGGATGATGGTGAAGGGAGACCCTGTATCTGCCACCACGTTGATCTTGACACCGCCTATAGCCATCTCCAAAACCGGTTTCATCGTGCGTCTACCTTCTCTGTCTAGAACTTTGCCCTCCGTGCTTAGTACCTGATCCTCAATGTAGATCACCGTGACTTCTTCTGGCTCCGAATCGCCGTCCGGGTCGTCGTTGCCTTGGCCCACACATCTCACCATGCTCTTGGAGGCCTTCTTCCTGCAAACCTTCTCGTAGTGGCCGAGTATTCCACAGAACGCACACTTGGCGCGGAACGCGGGGCACTTCCGATCGTGCGCCTCGTGCGACCAGCTCCCACACCTGTAGCATGACTTCCTATTGCTACCCGCTTGTTTACTCGATGTGTTCGTGCTGCTTTGCCACTTGCTGGGCCCTCTTTCTGTTGGTTTCCTGTTTCGGTACTCTCTGCTAGTCCCCTCGTCATCTACTTTGTTCACCATCGTGCTGGACGCCATATCCTTTTTCGTCACTTCAGCGCATCGCCGGGCTAATTCAGCTCTCTTCACGATGACCAACACCTCCTTCAGTGTAGTGTCTCCACTAGCCCATAGCTTGTCCTGCACATTCGTGCACGTGGTATGCATCACCACCTGGTCCTTGATGAATTCCTCTTCCCAGTTGGCGTACCTGCACGTGGCTGCTAGTCGTTTCAGTGCCGCCACATACTCCTCCACTGTTTCTCCTTGCTTCTGCTTCCTCTGTTGGAAATTAAACCTATCCACCGACACGCACACCGCCGGTCTGAAGTGTTCATTGAGGTCTTCAAGCGCATGTGCGTATACGTCGTCGTCTGTGGATGTCCTCTGTTTCGGGACCAAGCTCTTGTAAATCCGGAGTCCTTCTGGGCCTAAGTTCAGTAGCAAAATGCGTTTCTTCCTCTGGGGTTTGAATACCTCCTCATTCTCATCTTCCAGTACACCTATGAAATTGTCGATGTATTCTCTCCAGTCCTCCCACTTCATGAGGGGTTCTCCTGGGCGCGGTAAGAACTGTACCGGAGCCATCGCGTAGCCTGCTTGCGCACTCATCTTCTCGCTCTTCGCTGCAGGTAGTGATCTTACTTGGCCACGGGGACTCCCTGGTGCGTCGTCTTGTTCTTCTCCACTTGCTGGGGTTCGGGGACTGTCCGTGTCGGCCCCCTCGGCTCCTTGTGAACCCTCCAGCGCTTGCTCACTGGTCTGCTGCTCGCTGGGTGGGTCGGCGCTCTTCTCCTGCCTTACTTCTAGGTTTCCAGGGCTTTTCCTCCCTGTTTTCCTTCCTCTGCGCCACACCCTCCGGTGTACCGGGCTCTGCCGCGCTCTTTGGGGTACCTGTTCTCCTGCACCAGGTAGTCTTGCTCCCCTGTACCTCGTGGGGTGGTCCTGAAGCTTCTGGTGCTTGCTTGTCGCTTAGGGCTGAGTCAGTGGTTCTGCCTTGCAGGGGGGTCTTCTATCCCACCTTCGTCGCCACTGTAATGATGTATGTAGGCACCAATGATGACTCTGAGCCCTTGCTGTAGTTATATCTTCTTTAATGGTAATAACTCGCTAACAACCCAAAGAGCGCCGAGCCTCTGCTCCGGCGCCCGCTCTTCCCTCTGTGGTTTCGCGCTCTCCGCGCTCAGCCACGCCCCCAGCACCCGCAGCCAATCCTGGCCGCCTGCACGTCACGTCCGCCGACGTGCCGTGCAACATCTAGAGCGTCTCTACATAATTCCCCATTTCTCAGGGGCAATCTTCTACTGGCCTAGTATAACTGCAGTCCGGAAGCACCGAGTATTTCTAGTGTGGGAACAATGATGCTGTCTTCTGCACCCTTTACAATAGAGGTCAGAGAGTTCATTCACGCATGCTATTAAGGATTTTACTTTCAAACTAATAGGTATATAGGAAATGGCTCTGTAGGCTGGTTTTAAAATCTGGAGTCAGGGGGCGTGGCTTGAGCGCCGAGGCGACATGGTGGACTTTCCATGAGCTCCGCTGATTCACAGCTCTCGAGATTTGCATTGTGCCCTTCTGCCTGGCTGTTTCGCGCTGGAATTGCTGCCTCCTGCATGGGAAAATGTGGTGAACCCGGTGTCCGCTTTCAGTGACGGAGATTCACTTCCTTCACATTTTATGGACTGCCGGTAATTTCTCCTCAGCTCGGACGCAGGCGTCCGCCATTTCATGGCCGCTGCGCTCGTGTCCGTTTTTGATCTTATGGACTTTGCTGCGTAGTACCTGCCACTTGCTTTATGCTCCGCAATGTCATGCCAGCTATCATATTTTGTGCCTGCAACCAGCTAATTTGACAGTTGCTTCCTTTGTGACTCTTTCAAAGACGAAATTACTTCTTTAATCCACATACGTGCTATTTTCATGTCAGCTTGTGAGCGGCGGCCTTATCAGGTCGCTGTGCTCACGTGCACATTATTTGACACCTATAAGCGCGCTGTTCTGTTTTCATTGCTACTACAAGTTCTTTCATGCCTGTATCTGTGTATGTGGTTTTCTTTTTATTGTACTGCGTAATGATACTCAGGAATGTAGTGACAATTCTCTCTATTAATTCATATAGGTATTCACCTATTTGATGCTCTATTTGTTATACCAAGGAGCAAGTTTATGATTGTTTTCACTCTCCTTTATGTTCATGCTGCGGAAGGAATTCAAATATGCTCACTGCACCATCAGGATTCAAGCAAGCCGGGCCGAAGACGGCTGCAATGCCAGAAACCGGTCCCCGGAAGCTTGTTTCCTTTCCAGTAAAGAATTGGCTTGGTAGTTTGGTCTGCCCTGTTCCCATGATGCACTGGGCCAGGGACAGACTAATTTGCATGTAGCCAGGTTCTGAACTGGGATGGTGCAGTGAGCTAAAAAACGGTGATGGATCAAGCCCTGATCTTTTGATTGGGTGTGAGTGTTCTGCTTAATTCAGATGCTCTGTCCATCACCACCCCCTTTTGTGAATCGTTTTGGCCACTATAGGAGTGGCAGGGTATGCTCAGACATGAGTCCCTTGCTCACTGCACCGTCAGGATTCAAGCAAGCCGGGCCGAAGACGGCTGCAATGCCAGAAACCGGTCCCCGGAAGCTTGTTTCCTTTCCAGTAAAGAATTGGCTTGGTAGTTTGGTCTACCCTGTTCCCATGATGCACTGCGCCAGGGACAGACTAATTTGCATGTAGCCAGGTTCTGAACTGGGATGGTGCAGTGAGCTAAAAAACGGTGATGGATCAAGCCCTGATCTTTTGACTGGGTATGAGTGTTCGGCTTAATTCAGATGCTCTGTCCATCACCACCCCCTTTTGTGAATCGTTTTGGCCACTATAGGAGTGGCAGGGTATGCTCAGACATGAGTCCCTTGCTCACTGCACCATCAGGATTCAAGCAAGCCGGGCCGAAGACGGCTGCAATGCCAGAAACCGGTCCCCGGAAGCTTGTTTCCTTTCCAGTAAAGAATTGGCTTGGAAGTTTGGTCTGCCCTGTTCCTATGATGCACTGGGCCAGGGACAGACTAATTTGCATGTAGCCAGGTTCTGAACTGGGATGGTGCAGTGAGCTAAAAAACGGTGATGGATCAAGCCCTGATCTTTTGACTGGGTATGAGTGTTCTGCTAAATTCAGATGCTCTGTCCATCACCACCCCCTTTTGTGACTCGTTTTGGCCACTATAGGAGTGGCAGGGTATGCTCAGACATGAGTCCCTTGCTCACTGCACCATCAGGATTCAAGCAAGTCTGGCCGAAGACGGCTGCAATGCCAGAAACCGGTCCCCGGAAGCTTGTTTCCTTTCCAGTAAAGAATTGGCTTGGTAGTTTGGTCTGCCCTGCTCCCATGATGCACTGGGCCAGGGACAGACTAATTTGCATGTAGGCAGGTTCTGAACTGGGATGGTGCAGTGAGCTAAAAAACGGTGATGGATCAAGCCCTGATCTTTTGACTGGGTATGAGTGTTCTGCTTAATTCAGATGCTCTGTCCATCACCACCCCCTTTTGTGAATCGTTTTGGCCACTATAGGAGTGGCAGGGTGTGCTCAGACATGAGTCCCTTGCTCACTGCACCATCAGGATTCAAGCAAGCAGGCCGAAGACGGCTGCAATGCCAGAAACCGGTCCCCGGAAGCTTGTTTCCTTTCCAGTAAAGAATTGGCTTGGTAGTTTGGTCTGCCCTGCTCCCATGATGCACTGGGCCAGGGACAGACTAATTTGCATGTAGGCAGGTTCTGAACTGGGATGGTGCAGTGAGCTAAAAAACGGTGATGGATCAAGCCCTGATCTTTTGACTGGGTATGAGTGTTCTGCTTAATTCAGATGCTCTGTGCATCACGACCCCCTTTTGTGAATCGTTTCGGCCACTATAGGAGTGGCAGGGTATGCTCAGACATGAGTCCCTTGCTCACTGCACCATCAGGATTCAAGCAAGCCAGGCCGAAGACGGCTGCAATGCCAGAAACCGGTCCCCGGAAGCTTGTTTCCTTTCCAGTTAAGAATTGGCTTGGTAGTTTGGTCTGCCCTGTTCCCATGATGCACTGGGCCAGGTACAGACTAATTTGCATGTAGCCAGGTTCTGAACTGGGATGGTGCAGTGAGCTAAAAAACGGTGATGGATCAAGCCCTAATCTTTTGACTGGGTATGCGTGTTCTGCTTAATTCAGATGCTCTGTCCATCACCACCCCCTTTTGTGAATCGGTTTGGCCACTATAGGAGTGGCAGGGTATGCTAAGACATGAGTCCCTTGCTCACTGCACCATCAGGATTCAAGCAAGCCGGGCCGAAGACGGCTGCAATGCCGGAAACCGGTCCCCGGAAGCTTGTTTCCTTTCCAGTAAAGAATTGGCTTGGTAGCTTGGTCTGCCCTGTTCCCATGATGCACTGGGCCAGGGACAGACTAATTTGCGTGTAGCCAGGTTCTGAACTGGGATGGTGCAGTGAGCTAAAAAACGGTGATGGATCAAGCCCTGATCTTTTGACTGGGTATGAGTGTTCTGCTTAATTCAGATGCTCTGTCCATCACCACCCCCTTTTGTGAATCGTTTTGGCCACTATAGGAGTGGAAGGGTATGCTCAGACATGAGTCCCTTGCTCACTGCACCATCAGGATTCAAGCAAGGCGGGCCGAAGACGGCTGCAATGCCAGAAACCGGTCCCCGGAAGCTTGTTTCCTTTCCAGTAAAGAATTGGCTTGGTAGTTTGGTCTGCCCTGCTCCCATGATGCACTGGGCCAGGGACAGACTAATTTGCATGTAGCCAGGTTCTGAACTGGGATGGTGCAGTGAGCTATAAAACGGTGATGGATCAAGCCCTGATCTTTTGACTGGGTATGAGTGTTCTGCTTATTTCAGATGCTCTGTCCATCACAACCCCCTTTTGTGAATCGTTTTGGCCACTATAGGAGTGGCAGGGTATGCTCAGACATGAGTCCCTTGCTCACTGCACCATCAGGATTCAAGCAAGCCGGGCCGAAGACAGCTGCAATGCCAGAAACCGGTCCCTGGAAGCTTGTTTCCTTTTCAGTAAAGAATTGGCTTAGTAGTTTGGTCTGCCCTGTTCCCATGATGCACTGGGTCAGGGACAGACTAATTTGCATGTAGCCAGGTTCTGAACTGGGATGGTGCAGTGAGCTAAAAAACGGTGATGGATCAAGCCCTGATCTTTTGACTGGGTATGAGTGTTCTGCTTAATTCAGATGCTCTGTCCATCACCACCCCCTTTTGTGAATCGTTTTGGCCACTATAGGAGTGGCAGGGTATGCTCAGACATGAGTCCCTTGCTCATTGCACCATCAGGATTCAAGCAAACCGGGCCGAAGACGGCTGCAATGCCAGAAACCGGTCCCCGGAAGCTTGTTTCCTTTCCATTAAAGAATTGGCTTGGTATTTTGGTCTGCCCTGTTCCCATGATGCACTGGCCCAGGGACAGACTAATTTGCATGTAGCCAGGTTCTGAACTGGGATGGTGCAGTGAGCTAAAAAACGGTGATGGATCAAGCCCTGATCTTTTGACTGGGTATGAGTGTTCTGCTTAATTCAGATGCTCTGTCCATCACCACCCCCTTATGTGAATCGTTTTGGCCACTGTAGGAGTGGCAGGGTATGCTCAGACATGAGTCCCTTGCTCACTGCACCATCAGGATTCAAGCAAGGCGGGCCGAAGACGGCTGCAATGCCAGAAACCGGTCCCCGGAAGCTTGTTTCCTTTCCAGTAAAGAATTGGCTTGGTAGTTTGGTCTGCCCTGTTCCCATGATGCACTGGGCCAGGGACAGACTAATTTGCATGTAGCCAGGTTCTGAACTGGGATGGTGCAGTGAGCTAAAAAACGGTGATGGATCAAGCCCTGATCTTTTGACTGGGTATGAGTGTTCTGCTTAATTCAGATGCTCTGTCCATCACAACCCCCTTTTGTGAATCGTTTTGACCACTATAGGAGTGGCAGGGTATGCTCAGACATGAGTCCCTTGCTCACTGCACCATCAGGATTCAAGCAAGCCGGGCCGAAGACGGCTGCAATGCCAGAAACCGGTCCCTGGAAGCTTGTTTCCTTTCCAGTAAAGAATTGGCTTAGTAGTTTGGTCTGCCCTGTTCCCATGATGCACTGGGCCAGGGACAGACTGATTTGCATGTAGCCAGGTTCTGAACTGGGATGGTGCAGTGAGCTAAAAAACGGTGATGGATCAAGCCCTGATCTTTTGACTGGGTATGAGTGTTCTGCTTAATTCAGATGCTCTGTCCATCACCACCCCCTTTTGTGAATCGTTTTGGCCACTATAGGAGTGGCAGGGTATGCTCAGACGTGAGTCCCTTGCTCACTGCACCATCAGGATTCAAGCAAGCCGGGCCGAAGACAGCTGTAATGCCAGAAACCGGTCCCCAGAAGCTTGTTTCCTCTCCAGTAAAGAATTGGCTTGGTTGTTTGGTCTGCCTCTTCCCATGATGCACTGGGCCAGGGACAGACTAATTTGCATGTAGCCAGGTTCTGAACTGGGATGGTGCAGTGAGCTAAAAAACGGTGATGGATCAAGCCCTGATCTTTTGACTGGGTATGAGTGTTCTGCTTAATTCAGATGCTCTGTCCATCACCACCCCCTTTTGTGAATCGTTTTGGCCACTATAGGAGTGGCAGGGTATGCTCAGACATGAGTCCCTTGCTCACTGCACCATCAGGATTCAAGCAAGCCGGGCCGAAGACGGCTGCAATGCCAGAAACTGGTCCCCGGAAGCTTGTTTCCTTTCCAGTAAAGAATTGGCTTGGTAGTTTGGTCTGCCCTGTTCCCATGATGCACTGGGCCAGGGACAGACTAATTTGCATGTAGCCAGGTTCTGAACTGGGATGGTGCAGTGAGCTAAAAAGCGGTGATGGATCAAGCCCTGATCTTTTGACTGGGTATGAGTGTTCGGCTTAATTCAGATGCTCTGTCCATCACCACCCCCTTTTGTGAATCATTTTGGCCACTATAGGAGTGGCAGGGTATGCTCAGACATGAGTCCCTTGCTCACTGCACCATCAGGATTCAAGCAAGCCGGGCCGAAGATGGCTGCAATGCCAGAAACCGGTCCCCGGAAGCTTGTTTCCTTTCCAGTAAAGAATAGGCTTGGTAGTTTGGTCTGCCCTGTTCCCATGATGCACTGGGCCAGGGACAGACTAATTTGCATGTAGCCAGGTTCTGAACTGGGATGGTGCAGTGAGCTAAAAAACGGTGATGGATCAAGCCCTGATCTTTTGACAGGGTATGAGTGTTCTGCTTAATTCATATGCTCTGTCCATTACCACCCCCTTTTGTGAATCGTTTTGGCCACTATAGGAGTGGCAGGGTATGCTCAGACATGAGTCCCTTGCTCACTGCACCATCAGGATTCAAGCAAGCCGGGCCGAAGATGGCTGCAATGCCAGAAACCGGTCCCCGGAAGCTCGTTTCCTTTCCAGTAAAGAATTGGCTTGGTAGTTTGGTGTGCCCTGTTCCCATGATGCACTGGGCCAGGGACAGACTGATTTGCATGTAGCCAGGTTCTGAACTGGGATGGTGCAGTGAGCTAAAAAACGGTGATGGATCAAGCCCTGATCTTTTGACTGGGTATGAGTGTTCTGCTTAATTCAGATGCTCTGTCCATCACCACCCCCTTTTGTGAATCGTTTTGGCCACTATAGGAGTGGCAGGGTATGCTCAGACGTGAGTCCCTTGCTCACTGCACCATCAGGATTCAAGCAAGCCGGGCCGAAGACAGCTGTAATGCCAGAAACCGGTCCCCAGAAGCTTGTTTCCTCTCCAGTAAAGAATTGGCTTGGTTGTTTGGTCTGCCTCTTCCCATGATGCACTGGGCCAGGGACAGACTAATTTGCATGTAGCCAGGTTCTGAACTGGGATGGTGCAGTGAGCTAAAAAACGGTGATGGATCAAGCCCTGATCTTTTGACTGGGTATGAGTGTTCTGCTTAATTCAGATGCTCTGTCCATCACCACCCCCTTTTGTGAATCGTTTTGGCCACTATAGGAGTGGCAGGGTATGCTCAGACATGAGTCCCTTGCTCACTGCACCATCAGGATTCAAGCAAGCCGGGCCGAAGACGGCTGCAATGCCAGAAACTGGTCCCCGGAAGCTTGTTTCCTTTCCAGTAAAGAATTGGCTTGGTAGTTTGGTCTGCCCTGTTCCCATGATGCACTGGGCCAGGGACAGACTAATTTGCATGTAGCCAGGTTCTGAACTGGGATGGTGCAGTGAGCTAAAAAACGGTGATGGATCAAACCCTGATCTTTTGACTGGGTATGAGTGTTTTGCTTAATTCAGATGCTCCGTCCATCACCACCCCCTTTTGTGAATCGGATTATTATGGAGAGCAAGGTTCTGGATTTAGAGCAACGTGTTAGTAATATACAGGATGTATCAACTAAAATACCAATCTTGGAACAGGAGATTCATAAGTTAAAAATTCATACAGAGGACCTTAAAAATCGTAATCGTTGAAATAACTTACGCCTTTAATTGTTTACAGGAAATCCTTGAGGGTCCAGACATGGTATCATTTTTACTGAAGCTCCTCCCTGAACTTTTAGGTCTACAACCTTCATCAAATCCTCTAAATATTCAAAGGGCACACCGTTTGGGACGCATGCATCCAAATGCCACTAAACCACGTGGGATCATAATGCTCTTTCTTGAATTTACTGAGCTAATGCAAGTTTTAAAGGCTGTGAGACTGAAGCGACGTCTTGTTTGGTCTGGTAACAATCTCTTCATATCCCAAGATCTCTCAAACGCAACAAATGCTCGCCGTAAAGAATTCCTAGCTTTGCGTCCTCAAATGAGACACCTTAGTATCCAATATGGCATCCTGCATCCGTGTCTTTGCAGAATTACTCACAATGGTAGAACACGCTCATTTGATGATCCTGAAAAATGTAAACTTTACTTGCGTTATTTGCCAGCTTCTGGAATGGACACTAATGATTAACTTTTATTTACGTCAGGACATGATCTTTTGAATTCATTGTTCAGTTTTGGTTCTTTTTTCCATTCATGTTCTATTTACTGTTATCAAATTAGCTGTTAGTTCCGTCTCTGTATATGGCTATCGTATTTTCTTCTTGTTTTTATTTTTTCTCTCTGAGGACTGTGACCTCTGCGTCACTATGCTTCTCATTCTTCGACTACTTCTGTTCTTTCAGATCTGGATGTTTCTCCTTGATCTGTTTTTTATCTTCTTTCTTTCATTTCCTACCACTCTCTTCTTTCCTCTTTTTCCCTCCTTCTCCTTTTCTTTTCTCAATCTCATTTTCCATTCACTATGTTTTGTGATACCCGTTTTTCGCCTTGTTACCAATCTGTATTTTCTTATGTTCATCATTGTTTTTCTTTCTTATATTTTGTTTGCAATGGGTCTAATGTTTGCTACTTTAGGCGGATTTATTGATATTATATGTTTTACTGAGATACTGTATGTGTATACACTTTTTTCCATGTATAATTTTCTCCTGTGGTGTGTTTTCTCTTTTAGTTTCGCCCTTGAAGTGTATCCTCTCCAACTGTGTCATACCCTCCCTTCCCTCCATTATGTGTAATTTTGTCACGTGGAGCGTTCGTGGTCTTGGGAGTCCAGTCAAACATCAAAAGGTATTGTCCCATTTATCAAAACTTAATTCTCAAATTTCTTTTCTTCAGGAAACCCATTGTACTGATGTGGAGTTTCTTAAGCTAAAAAGGCAATGGGTGGGTCAAGTTGTTTTTTCTCCTGCTTCCAACAAAAAAGGGGGTGTGGCTGTACTGTTTCATAAATCTTTACAGGTACAGATCTTGTCCACGCAACATGATGATGACGGAAGATGGGTAATGGCAAAGATTGTGCTACAAAATAGAACCTTGGTTTTGTTAAATATTTACGGTCCTCTAAAACTAGACCCCAAATTCTGGAAAAATATTAAGCTTCTACTATCCTCTATTGATTGCCCAAATATTGGTATTGCCGGTGATTTTAACGAATGGCTAGACCCCTTCTCTGACAGACTGTCCAAATGTAAATTTCAACCCGATAAGTCACATAAAGCCTTTCAGTCTGCTATTGCCTCTCGTTCTCTATAGGATGTTTGGAAAATGTGTAACCCTGACTTGTTTGAGTTTACCTTCTTTTCCAATGTACACCACACCCGTTCTAGGATTGATTATATTTTGGTCAGTAAATTCTTACTCCCTTCTATTCAAAAATCAGAAATTGGATACATTTTCATATCTGATCATGCCCCTGTTCATGCTGTTCTAGACCTCTCGCTCACTTTCTCTCAATTTAGTCGCTGGAAGCTCAATACCTTTTTATTATCAGACTCCATCTTTATTAAAAAAGCTACAACTTTTATTAATGAATTTTTTTTCATTAACAACCCAGTAGATACGTCTATCCCTAATAACTGGGACGCTTTTAAGGCTGCTTTTCGTTCCTTCACTATTTCCTATGTATCGAAGAAAAAGAAAGCTGCAAGAAAGAAGTATGAGGACCAACTAAAAATTCTCAAAGATTTAGAACACACATATTTTACATCTCGGCCTTCTTCTGCCCTCCATGATTTGATCAAAGCTAAATCTGAGCTTAACAAATTAGCAACGATTGACGCTTGTAATATTTTACTTAAAATCAAACCAAAATATCATGGGGGTCAGAACAAAGCTGGCAAGATGCTAGCTAACTTTTTAAAAATCAAATCTGAACGTAAAACGATTGGCCCTATTCTTAATGATTCTACTAAAACACTAGTCTCATCGGATGAGGACATAGCCAAAGTCTTTCATGACTATTATAAATATCTTTATTCCGATGATACTTTTCCCTCTAATCTCCATGTTTGCTCCTAAGCTCCTTCAACTTTTTAACTCCTTCATTTCCGATGCCAAAGCATCCAGCTCTTTTATGGATACTTTAATTATTATTATTCCCAAACCTGATAAAGACCACTCTTGCTGTAAAAATTGACTGTAAAATTTTTGCCAAAATCCTTGCGTCCCGACTTGATTCTATCATCCCTCTTTTTATCAAAACCGATCAAGTTGGCTTTGTCAAGGGGAGACTGGCATCTGATAATGCTCGATGTTTGCCAATATTCTTTCCTACAGTAAAAAATATAATTCTCCCCTTGCAGCCTTGTCCTTAGATGCTGAAAAGGCATTTGACCGCATTAACTGTCAATTCATGTTTCAAACTCTCAAATGGTTTGGTTTTGGACCCTCTTTTATTTCTTATGTTAAACTTTTGTACTCATGTCCCAGAGCTAGTATTTTTGTGAATAACCATTTCTCCAAATTATTTTCTTTATCCAGAGGCACAAGACAAGATTGTCCCCTTTCCCCTTTATTGTTTATCCTTTGCCTTGAGCCTTTCTTAGAACGTATCTGTGTTAACTCTCGGATCAACGGTTTCAAATACAATTCTGTAGAAACCAAATTATTTGCTTACGCAGATGATATATTACTTTATATGTTTAATCCTGTTGAATCTCTTCCCCACTTTATGGATGAAGTCCAATTATACTCCAAGGATTCTGGTTACAAACTTAACCTTTCAAAAACGGAGGTTTTGCCCTTAAATTCTATATGTTATCAATGTATGTTTAATGCTACTGATTTTGCATGGTGCCCTTCAAAAATCAAATATCTTGGTATTTGGTTTTCACCATCTCTAGCAGAAAAAAATAAATTTACGTTCAATGCATTAATAAATAAAATTAAATCACTCCTCCTTATCTGGTCTCCCCTGTACCTCTCCTGGTGGGGCAGATTAGATACAATTAAAATGAGGATCGTACCACATGTATTATATACACTGTCTATGCTCCCCATCAGAATTCCCTATGTTTATTTTTCTCGAATTAACTCTCTGTGTACGAAAAAAGGGTATTATTTTTGTTCATCAGTTTCTTCACATCCTCTCTGTTATTCCCTTTCCTACATTACAAATAAGTTATCACTTACCTGACTCTTTTTTGAATGAATATACTACTATTGTTACTGCCATACAATCTCATTTAACCACTTTCTCTCTTCCCCCTCACACACTGTCTTTACCTCCTTCTACTCCTCTTTACGCTCTACTTTCATCTCTCAGACCTAAAGCTGCTCTTGTATATAAGTTCTTGTTATCAAACATTAATGAAAGATCTAAGTCCCATATGGAGGCTGCATGGGAAACTGATTTGTCCGTTTTGTTTCCCAAAGCAACATGGGGTAAATTGTGGTCCAAGTTATTTAGAACTTTTGCTGCTGCTCGTATCACCCAATCCTTATATTTTATCTATCATAGAGCTTTTATTACTCCTGTAAGTATTTGTAAATTTTCACCTACCTCTTCTCCATTATGCTGGTCATGTTGCACTGAAACGGGCACGTTAATCCATCAACTTTATGAATGTTCGCATGTTTTATCCTTTTGGAACTCTGTTTGGAATATTTGAATGTTAGTATTTAACTTTACTGCTACTTTGACAATACAGAATGCCTTTCTTGGCTCAATATCACCAGATGTCCCTGATGTATCTTCGGTTTCGAAGCTATTCGATCTTTTTATTGCATTAGCTTTTAAAGTTATGCTCTCCTCCTGGAAAGATAATTCCAAAATATCTTTTTAACTTGGTGGAATTTTGTCTGTGATGAACATAGGATTGCTTCTGTTTCCTCTTCTTCTCTTTCTCAAAAAATTAAATCTGATATTCTTTGGCTTCCTTTTACTACTTATCTTTCATCTCAATCCCCTTTACACTAGTGCTTTTTTCTCTCATTTACACTACTCTTCTCTTTCCCTCAACCCTTCTTTTTCTTCCTCTTTCCTTTCCTTTTCTTCCCTCTTTCTATCCCTCTTTTTCTTAGTTACGTTTTCCCCCTCTTTCTCTTTTCATTAATTATAATATTCCTAGTGTTTATCATATGTTATTTGAATATAGGTTGATTTTACTTATGTTATGTATGTTTTATTATGGCTTATACCATATTCCCATCTTCATGTTTCCATTTTCTCTTGTACCTTATGTGTTTTAAAACTTAATAAACATTTCTTAAACAAACAAAAAAAATCTGGAGTCAGGCATATACATTTATTTAACGACAGTTCCACATTTTACAGCTGTTCCTCCTACTACTACGTGTCAATATAAACATCTATCAGGTTCCTTCTTCAGGAAAGGGGAACTAACCATCTGTGTTTTTGCATTTCAAGGCAGTGGAGCATAATGTTTATGCACTTTTAATCTTAGGAGCCAAAGATCTCTAGAGCTACTGACCCAAGTTCATCAATCTTTCACACCTGGAGGTGATGCAAACCTGAATCACAAGAAAATACCTCGTACTCTGGGTTAATATACACTCATGCAGACATAAAAAAAAACTTTCTGTTCTTGGCGCTGCCAGATCCCTTTTGGGTGGAGCCCACCAGACAGAATATGTGCTATCTGTTGCACTGCATTGTGTGCCTTACTGTGTACATAGAGGGGATTGGGGCCCACCCATTGCTTACTATTGGTTCGATTTCCTTGCCACTATGGTTTGCCTGCTTCTTTTGGTGCCCCAGCTTGTCAATCTTGTATTTGTAATTTCCATGGAGCATTGCCTCTTTAGCATTGCTTTGATTCGCTGGCATCTCTGCTGCCATTGCTTGCTTTTCAAAGCATTACTTTTTCTTTGTGTGTAGCACTCCATGAGCATGAGTGCCATTTTGAGCCGCCTACACTGTGTACTCACCTGCACTCTGTGTTTTTAGTTACCGATTCCACCAGGATCAGTAGCTAAAAAGAAAAACAAGGCACCTGTACCCTTTTATAGGTGCGTTCATAGGATGTATGTTATCTTTTTGAGAGGTTCAGATCCTATCACTTATCTTCTTCACTTCACTTAATCTCCCCGTGCCTGAAAAAAATGAATGTGTCCATCTGTAACGAAACTGGTGCTCATGTAAAACGCTCTGATACCCGATGTCTGGGGTCTAGTTTGCGCTATATAAAACTTAATTTTTTTTAAAAACTAGGTGAACAGGCGAAGACCAGGCCAGTACACTCAATCACAATGAATGCCCTGCACTGGGTGCAGCACCTAAATGAAGGGAGGTCTGTTTGAAGCCTCCGATCCACCCTTCACTGTCAAGGTTACAACCCAGCCTGCATATCAAAGGGAATAGAGGACCCATTGCAGGCGAGTATACTAAGTGACATTTATAAGAGTTTTCTTCCCAGACATTTTATCAGCTCACAGGAGATGACGTTTCAGGTGATGAACAGCCCTCAAATGAGGAATACTATGCAGGAATTGGTGCAAACACATTAGTTCTAGCATGATGAAACTTGCTTCTAAATTGGCAAGTAGGTGAGTTGTCAAGTCACGTTCCAGAAGCAAAATTGATATTAGAACTCAGGCACAGCATGACACAGTGATCTTGCACAATGAACTCAGGAGCATATTTATAAGCCCCTTGCATCACCGAAGCATCAATTTTTGTGACTCTCCGGCAGGGAAAACACAAAATCATATGTATGAGGGTAGTTAGAAAAAATATTGAATTGGAAATGTCGACCTACACAAATATTGAGTTGTAAATATCGTGACCCAGAAATATCGACTGAAAGAATATCATAGTCAAAAATATCGAATTTAAGATAAGAAGTATTGTTTAAAAAAATACAGAAGTCATTAATATCGTTTGCAAAAATATAGTTGTTTAAAATTTTGATTTTTTATTAAGTGTTATGTATTTTAGTGTATATTTTAAATGTATGCAATGTATTTGTTTTGTATAAGTATTCCTTATGTTTTTTATTATACCTGCTAAATTTTTAGTAGTTATCAATTTTATTACATTTTGCATTTTTTAGTTCCGTAGTGGGTTGTGGTTTTATAGGGGAATATGGTGAAAAGTGATATGATTATAAGAAATTATTGATTATTTTCTATTAATTAATGTTTATTTAATTGAGGTTTGATAGTGTTAATTGTGTTTTTATTTTTTTTATGTGTGAATTGTGGGGTTTATGGGGGTGTAAGTGGGAAGTAATTTATTTTTAATTAATTCTTAATTGGTTGTTTATTAATATTATTTGGTAATTAATTATGATAATTGAGTCATTTTTTTAGGTGCGGTATGTGGCGTTTATAGGGGTAACTGGTAGAAAGTAAGCTATTTTTAATTTAGTAATAATTATTAATAAATAATTGATAATTAATTCTGTTAATTGTTTAATTATTTTTTTTGGGGTGTGCACTTTAGTTTCATAAAGGTAAAAGTTGTGAAGTTATTAATTTTAATTAATAATTAGTTGTTCATTATTATTAATTAATTGACAATTAAATGTGGAAATTGTGTAATTAATTTTAGGTGCGGGTTGTGGGGTTTATAGGGGTAAAGGGTGTAAAGTAATTTATTTTTAATTATTTAATAACTAGTTGATAATTAATATGAATAAATTAATTGATAATTATTGAGAGTAATAGTTTAATTTTTTTTGTGTGTGGGTTTTCGTTTTATAGGGGTAAAGGGTGGAGAGTAAATTTATTTATTGCTAAATACTATGTTTTTAATTTAAAAACTATTTAAATTGTGTAATTAATTTTTTTACAGTTTAATTTTAGGTGTGGGTTGCAGGGATTACATGGCTTAAGGGTTGGAAGTTAATTAATTTGTATGTGTTTTAATTTGTTTTTCAGTTACTAATATTTATTTAATTGATAATTAATTATTAATTATGTTAATTATCGAAGTACATTTTGTTTGTTTAGATGTGGGTAGTGAATTGTTTGGTGTTATAAGGAAGGAAATAAATAAACCTAATTTATGTAATAATTAATATTTTTGTTCATATATGATTTCTAAATAAAACATGTATTTATTTGAAAAGTTTGAAACATATTTTATTTTATTTTACATATGTATTTATGATACTTAATTAACATTATAATATGTTTTCAATAATTTTTAACATAGTTTTTGTGTTTTTTTAAAAATTGTTGTTGATATTTTGTTTGTTTTTAATTGTGAACTGACTGGAGTGAGAATAATGAATTTTATCCCTCTGCTATCCAACACTTTCCCTACTGTTGCACTCACTGGAGTGGGAATAGTAATTTTTACTGTTCAGCTATCCAAAACTTTCCCTACTGTTGCACTCATTGCCGTCAATGCTGCCAAAGTTAGTCGCCGCACTACATGGCATAAAAAGGACAAGTGGATGTTGTTGCCGGACAAGTAGGTTTTTTGAAGCAACCTGCCCAATGGACAAGGAGATATTTTATTAAATTCCACACCCCTAAGCTTGGAACGAGCAGACAGGAATATTCCAAAGGCAATGTGTAAAGTATTTGCACTCAAAACACACAGTAATACAATGATAAAAGCACGAATGGACATCACACCAGTGTAGAAAAAAAATATCTGTATTTAAACTCTACAAGACCAAAATGACAAAAATCCAACATACATGTAATAACAATATGACCTTAAAAAGGTTTCAAGCAACTTGGTCAATAGAAAACGATGGATTTGTGATTCTATACAAAGTACCTGAAGATGCATCAACATTCTTAAGGCCAAACGGCGGCAGAGAAGGGGAGCATTGAGAAACAAAGAGATGCGTCACTCCTGAGTCCTTAAGGGAGGTGATGCAACAGTTCTGCTGCATGCAGGAGGAGTTATGCATCAAATCCGGACTGTAGGGTGAAGAGATGCATCGACTTAAAGATCGTTCTGGTCCGCTGGTGATGCTTTGGGAAAACTTGACGCACAGCTGTGATGCGTGGAAATCTGGGATGCATTGGCGATCAATGCAGCAGTGGCAAGCTGCGCTGAGTCGGTCTCCTCATCCACGTTCACACGATAAGTTGGTTCTTGCAGCTGTGACAGAAGCTGCGTCTGCTCTGCAACACCATGGCAGTACTTGGAGATTCTTCTCGGATGGCGGTTGTGCGTCAGGAAAAACAGCTGCATCGATTTTCTCAGATTTTCAGGTTTCTTCCAGCTCCCAACAGCAGAACCAACCTCCAGAGGCTGAAAACTTGATTAGGCACCTCCTGGCAGGTCAGAACTCTCAACAGCAGAGTTAATGGGAGCTGGGGGTGAAGTTTGTGTGTCCCTGAGACTTCAGAATGGGAGGCCAGCACACACAAGCCCTTGGAGAGTCTTCTTCAAGCAGGTTCACTGCAAAGTTCCAGTCTTTGTCCTTTCCTTGGCAGAAACAGCAACTGTATACCAACCGCACACAGCAAAGGGGCAGTACTCCTCCTCACAGTTCTTCAACTATTCTCCTTGTCAAAGGCTCCTGTTGAGTACAGAAGTGATCTAAAGTTCTGGGGCCTATTTCATGAAGGTATACTGAGACGAAAGTCAAACTTTACAAGTGTCGGCATTCAAAAAGGTCATTTACGAGTAGTAAAGTTAGACTTTTGTCTCATTTTAACTTACGTTTTGGTCCTAAGTCTTACTGAGACCAACACTTAAGTTAAACTGAGACAAAAGTCTAACTTTACTACTCGTAAATGTCCTTTCTGAGTACTGAAAGTCATGAGACAAAAGTCTAACTTTACTACTCGTAAATGTCCTTTGTGAGTACAGAAAGTCATGAAGTTAGACTTTTGTCTCAGTTTAGCTTTGTGAAGCGGGCCCTAGGGTTTAAGTTCCACTACTTATACCCCATTTCGTCTTTGTTACCTTTGTGCAAGGGTCTCTGAGCCCAGTCCAAACCAGTTTTTTTCTCATTGGTGCAGTATGACCATAGGGGGGAGACAGCATTGTGCAAGGGAGACAGGCCCTATTCAGTGCAAGAACAATGTCTCCCACTACTCTAAATACAGCCAAGCCCCATTCAATTCAGCTCTGAGTCATTCAGGCACACCAACCCCCCTCCCCACACTCCCCCAAAAGCGTCTGTCTACAGCGAATGCACATCTCCACTAGCTGTCACTCCAAAACCAGACTGCCAATTCACAAACAGGCAGAAACACACTGAATGATCAACCAAGAAAATGCCTACTTTTTAAAAGTAAAAAGAACAATTGATGGATTGAATGTTGAACAATGTCAAACATTTACCCCAGTAAAGAGATCTGGGCCTAAATCCATTGTTTTTTGCTTCCCGTGCCATTCCACTTGAAACCCAGTAAATCAGTCTTGTCCCTGCTCCTAATGGGAACAGTCCAGCCTGAACTGCGAGGCCAGTGCCTCTCAGGACTGGAAACAAGCATCCTAGGACCGGTTTTGGGGTTTCACCGCTCATCAGCCAGGCTAGCTTGACTCCAGTGGAATGGAGAGGCCGGAACCCACGTCTGAGCACACCCGTCTCACTCGGGGGGGGGTAAATGTAAAATGAACAATTGGATAGAATGTTAATCAGTGTCAAACATTGACCCCAGTACTCAGATCAGGGCCTAAATCCATCTTTTTATGCTTCTCATGCCATTCCAGTTTAAACCCAACCATATGCAAATCAGTCTTGAACTTGCTCCAGCCTGTACTGCCAAGCCAGATCCTCCCTGGACTAGAAACAAGCATCCTAGGACCGGTTTTGGGTTTCAACCCTTGTCAACCAGGCTAGCTTGACTCCAGTGGCAGGGAGAGCACTGGCACTGGACCCATATCTGGGCATACCCATGTCACTCGGGTGGCAAATGCAAAAAGAATAATTGATGGACAGAATGTTGGACAATGTCAAACATTCAACCCAGTACAGAGATCTGGGCCTAAATCCATCGTTTTTTTGCTCCCCATGCCATTCTAGTTTAAACCCAGCCATATGCACATCAGTCTTGACCCTGCTCCCAATGGGAACAGTCGAGTCTGAACTGCCTGTCCAGGTCCTCCCTGGACTGGAAACAAGCATCCCAGGACCAGTTAGGGAGTTTCACCCCTCATCAGCCAGGCTAGCTTGGGTCCAGTGGCATGGAGAGCACAGGACCCACGTTTGAGTATACCATTCTCGCTCGGGATGGCAAATGCAAAAAGAACAATTGATGGACAGAATGTTGAACAGTGTCAAAATTTCACCCCAGTACAGAGATTTGGGCCTAAATCCATAGTTTTTATGCTCCCAATGCCATTCCACTTTAAACCCAGCGATATTCAAATCAGTCTTGACCCTGCTCCCAATGGAAACAGTCCAGCCTGAACTGCCAGGCCAGGTCCTTCCTGGACTGGAAACAAGCATCCTAGGACTCGTTTCAGGGTTTTACCCCTTGTCAGCCAGCTTAGCTTGACTCCAGTGGCACAGAGAGCACGGGACCCATGTCTGGGCATACCCGTATCACTCAGGATGGCAATTGCAAAAAGAACAATTGATGGACAGAATGTTGGACAATTCCAAACATTCACCCCATTACACAGATCTGGGCATAAATACATTGTTTTTTTGCTCCCCTTGCCATTCCAGTTTAAACCCAGCCATATGCAAATCTGTCTTGACCCAGCTATCTTGACTCAACAAGACCAAAATGACAAAAATCCAACATACATGTAATATGAATATGACTTCAAAAATGTTTCAAGCAACTTGGTCAATATAAAACTGTGAATGTGAGATTCAATACAAAGTACCTGTAGATGCGTCAAAATTCACAAGGCCAAACAGCGCAGAGATGGGAAGTGTCGAGAAACAAAGAGATCTGTCAATTCAGAGTCCTTGGGGAGGCAATGCAACAGTTTTGGGGTACGCAGGAGAAGTGATGCTTCGAATCCGGACTGTAGGGGGAAGTGATACGTCGACTCGAAGACGGTGCTGGTCCGCAGGTGATGCGTCGGGAAAACTTGACACACAGGTGCGATCCGTGGAAATCCGGGATGCGTTGCCAATCGATACAGCAGTAGCAAGCGGCGCTCTCTTCAGCCACGATCCCACGATGTGTTGGTTCTTGCACCCGTAGCAGGTGCTATGTCATCTCTGCAGAGACGGAGGGTGGAGCATAGAGATTCTTCTCTGACGGTGCTGCATCAAAGACTGACACTCTGCTGGACTGCTGACCTGAAAGGCTTGTTGTTCTGCCATGCTGTCCTGCTGCCTGCAGCTCTCTGAACCTGCTAAGGAGAGCTGGACTTTGCTTGCAATCAGAATGATCCCCATGGGATTGTTGGCTTGCCTCTTGTTGTTGGAGACTCAGGGCTATCAAAGTCTCTACACATGCTCCTGTGCCTGGTACACTGGAAGTGGCCCAAGATACTTGCACCAGAGAAATCAAGACTTCTCCAGTGTGCATGTAGCAAAACCGGCTCATCAACCTTGTTGCTGGAGAAGAATCAGCGCAGTGCACAAGGAACTATGGCATTGCATCAGGAACCTCTGCTTTGGAACCAGCACATCGCTGTCACTGTGTGGAGAAAGTCCACTCATCACCCTTCCAGCGAGGATTAAACCACTGTATTGTCCTTGGAACCGCCTCACTTGGAAAAGATGCTGTGCTAAACGGACCTTACACATCTCCACCACTGTGTGAAGAAAATCGACACATCACATTCACTGTGGGCTCGACATCGACACATCACTTGTCTGCACCCTGCATCACGCTGTTGTGATCAGAATCATGGTACTCTGTTCCCAGGGCCTATGTGGCTCTTGTCCCCGGCCAGCCCTCCATCGTGATCGACTTTAACTATTTATTTTGACCCGGTTCATCATGACCAGATAAACCCCATTGGTGCTTATAAGTAACTTCTAAGTGCTAAAACACTTTTATTCTTTAAAAATTAATATAGCCACTTCTAATTATTGGATTTTTGTCATTTTGGTCTTGATTCATTTGTAAAATTCTTGTTGATTTTTCTAAACCAGTGTACAGTCTTTTTTGGTGGTATTTTCCTTGTGTTACTGTGTGTGTGTGTGTGTGTGTGTGTTGCACAAATACTTTACACATTGCCTCTTTAGATAAGCCTGACTGCTCTCTGCTAAGCTACCAGAGGGTGAGCACAGGTTATCTTTTAGTGTGTATCTAACTTACCCTGACTAGAGTGTTGGTCCCTACTTGGACAAGGTGCATACCTCTACCATCTAGAGACCCCATTTCTAAAAATATATTTAATGTATATTACAAATCTTTACAATGAAAAAGGCCCAAACACGTGTTTCCCTATAGCAAGTCTGACTATGCCATAGGAAACACTGGATTACTGTATTGAACTTAATAAAAATTAACTTCAAAATGGCACTAGCTGGAAAAAATACTTCAAGTTTGCACTTTTATAGTTAAACATAATCGAGTGTAATGCTAAAATTTAATTTAGTTTAACTATATTAGAAATAGTGACTTTAGAAATTCATTACTTTCCTGGACAAGGCCTGCAATATGTTACAAGGGTTATATTTGTTGTGCAAACTATGCTGATTGCAGTTTGCATTTGTGCCCGATTTATTGAATGTTTGAGGTAGATGTAGACTTTTAAAACATTTTAGACTTTTAAAACATTCCTCAATCATGCCCACAAACAGCAAAAAAAATGCTTTGCACACCCTGACCTTTGTGACCCGCCCTTCAGCATAAGCGCTGGTACCTGAAGCTGTACTGAGAAACTTGCGGCCAGTGAAGGTAAAAGTTCTGGACTATGAGATGAGAGCAATGGAAGGGATAGCTATTAGCCACACGAAAAAAGACACAGGCATGGCTCTGGGATGGGTTTAACCCCTAGTGCTCCTGTTTCAGTATCGGTGAAGCCTCCTCTAGTACAAGGAGGGCATTGTTGCACTTACTTTCCAGATGAAAGCGTAGAAATTAAAAGGTATGCGAGAAATATTACCAATTTGAGAGAAGAATTGAAACCACTGGGGTTGACAGTGCATGGAAGAGAGTAATTAGTGGTCTCTCCTCAATAGGTAGTTGGTTCACTAACGTAGGAAAGAGTTTTGTAGGTAAAATACTGATGCCAATGGTGGGAGTAGCACTACTGATTTTAGGGATAATCATTTGTTGCAAATGTCCCAAACACAAGAAGACATATAAAGTAAATCAGAAAAGGAAGGAAAGAAACTTCAGTGAAACTGTAGTCAAAATAAAGTAATGGGAATAGAATAGAGTTAAGTGGTATACAGTGCATTCATTTATTTCTTGTTCTAAAACTGTTTCTCTTCTACTTTGCATGTATTGTACTTCGGGCCTAACATGTACTTCTGAACTCCATCTTTGGAGGGACTGCACCTGTGCAGAGAAGCTCAAATCCCTGAATCACTGACATTGAAACCCAGCCAAGTCTTGACTTGCTAGAAGATGCGCCTGGGAGCATGAACTTTCAACCCCACAAGAGGAAGCTGGACTGTACAAACTTTAATACAATGTTATTGATATTGATACATTCATTGTTGGGTGGAATAAAAGTGCATGGGAAAATAAAATATTGGGCGGGAACATAAATCTGAATATTGAAAAGCATGACCTCATAACTGGTATGGTATGATGACCTTTCCTCGTCATTTGACCAATCAAATTGACGGAATTCACACATTTGCAAGATTGGGGGGTGGTACACTGCCCTGGAAAATGGTATATCTAAGGTAGGCTGAGCTAGTTAGATTGTCCGACTTGTCCCAATAGCTGACCTGTCACTGACCCAACGCACTCAATAGGCGATCAAGAGCAGAGGTGCTGGCGGATCACTCTGTTAGAAGATTTGGGAGCAGAAGTGCTGGCGGAGCACTCTGTCAGAAGAATCGATAACCCAATCGGGGTTCTGGGAAGGAGTTCGATAACCCAATCGGGGTCCAACTGTTAGCTGCAGAGAGGGGTGTGATGCTGGTGTTGCACTTTAGCTGTGGGTGCCGGTCCTGACCTGCAGTGGTCCTGTCCTGATCCAATGTGGTCCGTACTTATCCTGATTCTGGTCTGCACCTGTTCTTTCCTGTTTGCACCTGCACTATCGGGGGTCCTGTCTTTATCTCAGCCCGTGGCCAGGGTTGGTCTTCACACCATTCTAGGTAAATATAAAGCTGAACGGGATATGTCATTGTGCTGTTTCCCCCTTCTTACCCTTCCTATAATTCAATGCTTAAAGCACGTTTCATGATACTCTCACATTATCTTGCTTTGATTTTACTCTTATTTGATCAAGCTCTGATTAAATTAGTATGGACACTGACATTTAAAGAAATTATTTAGATAAAGCATTTAAATCTTTCCCGAGTCTGTGGTTATTTTATGAGTGCAAATGTGTATTTACTACCTATTTTCTTGCTAACTCCCTTGATCCCTTAGGGCTCTAGGTACCGGTGACAAGGATTTGTAAGTCAAGGTATAGGTCCTAAAAGGCTAAAGTAAAATCACTGATTTAAGCGTGGGTTTACCTGTTCAAAGTGTGTATGTTTTTATGGGCCCAGGTGAGTACGGTAAAATTCTGGGCAGGTGAACCCGCGCTCTATCATTGGGTGGCCGACCGCTAGGAGGTCCCCCCTGGCCAGTTTGGGAGGGGTGGGGGAGGGGCGGGATTCAAGCCAGCCATTTTGTTTTGGACTATATTTTTCATATCCCAATTGGAGCCCAATAATTAATTTGTTGGGCTCCTGCTCCCCACCAGCATTTTAGGTTTGGTGACCTGGTGGCTGGGAGCTTTGGCGTAGAGTAGTTTTTTGTGAGTATAGTTAGGGTAGTTTTTGTGGGAGGCAGGTTGGTTAGGGTGTTTTTTGAGGTTTTTCAGTGAGGGATTCATTGTGTTTGAAGGGTAATTACTATAGCAATGGGGGACTATCGTTTGCTCGAGGCCCTCCGGTTGCTGAGTGAGGCAGGCAGGATGGAGCCGGTCATGGGCACAGGGCCGGCGCGCCCCTTGCGGCAGGCATCTGCAGGTGTAGCGGCAGTGGTGGCAGCCTGCACGTCGCCCAAAAAATGTTGCATGTCGATGGTGAGTGAACGGGGCCGCCCACATAGCAGGAAGGCAGCCCCAGCTTCTACTGTCCAGACTGGGAGTGGGGAGGTGTCTGGGTCGACTGGTGGTGTGGCGCTTGGGGAAGGGGAATGTGTGGTGAGGCAAGCGGAGCCGGCAGCGGAAGAGCAGGAGTTGTCATGGGCTTCAGGGCCTGCGGAGAAGGCGGTCTCCGGGCCTGCTGTGAATGTGAAGCGGGCGGGAGGTGGGGCGGCATGCGGTGGGAGGCCACATTGTTGGCCACACATGTTTCGGTTAATGATGGAGACGGCGGGCTGCCTGGGGGTCAGTTTATGGCCTGCTCGACTTTGGGGGTGGGGCAGAGCAGCTGGGAGGCGGGTGGGGAGCGAAGGGATTCCTCATCCTTCCTTATGGGAAGGGAAGGGCAGGGAATCTGGGTGGAGGACAGGGAGAGTGAATTTTCCTGCACCTCCTGTGTGTTTTAGAGACAGGAGGTTTCTATTCTCCTGTACGGGGCACTGGATAGAGCCTTATTCGGGTGGGGAGGCAGAGTTAGGCATTGGGGGAAATTTGGGTAGCTCTCTTCTCTTTTCTCCTCAGTATTCTGGGACGGGGGACGTGGTCTGTAGGGGGGAGTTCAAAGGGGGATGGCGAATGGGCCCAAGTGGAAGGAGCACCAAAAGGTGTCACCCAGGCAGGGAGCGGTGGCCACCAGGGCAGTTCCCTCCCATAGTCAGGGTGGGCCCGGGGCCACCTCCAGGGGGGCTTGGGACCTGGTGTTGGAGGTTGGGCTGGGGGCAGGGTACTGGCGCCGGAGTATGCTATGCTGGTTGAGCTCGATCTGGCAGGGGGGCCCGGCTTGGAAAGGTTTGGACATTTTTCTGTCATGATCAGAAGGGGTGCAGGTGGAGTTAGTGGGGAGCAGCAGTTGCCTCTAGGGGGTATGGTGGATGTGCACAGGCCAGCAGGGTTTCAAGCTGGGGATGGTGGCAGGGGAGATCATCGGATGGGGCCCGGTGGGGGGGCAAGGTGGAAAGGGGGTCGGGCCTTGGGCCCCGCGTCAGCAGTGATTGAGGCCATGCTGGAATGGAGCGGGGAGTAGGATGGAGGGACACCACCACTTTGGTATGTGCTGGAAGTTCAGGCAGGTATGTCAAGACAACGGGAGTCTGGCCGGGGCAAGGGGCGGGCGCAGCAGTCAGAAGTGAGGGACCTAGCACATCAGTCCAAACTTTTTCTTTACAGGGAAGAGAGCGCCGCTGCACAGCTGACTTGGTAGGGCAGGGAGTGGCCCAATTACACCGAGGCAAATGGAGGGTGGAGCCTCACGCAGTGCATTCCATACCGGCGGGGGATCCCGTTGCGGCCAGCACAGACAAGTCAAGGTGGTCTGCTACACAGCGAAGATGGAATTCCAGAGAGGTAAATGCATAGGGGAGTATCTGCATGTACAGTCGGCTCCCCTGCAAGGAGTGCATGCCAGGTCAGGTAGGGCCGGTGGAAGGCATGCTGGGTCCGGTCCGTGGTGTTGATTTTGCTAATGATGAGTTCCGGGCGGAGGAGCCTATTGTGTTGGATTATGACAGGATAGCCCCGAAGAAGGGGAATTGCGAGAAAATGAGGAGGGGGGGCCTCTCATGTTTTTCCTAGTATTTTGCGGGCACCGGTGGTGGCTCCGCACAGAAAGGCACCGGCGTCGGAATTCAGGAGAGATCACGGCCCTTCAGTGAGGGTTCCTCGGGCAGTGGATCAGACAGAGCCAGTGGCAAGATGGTTGGTGTCTGTCTGGGCACTCTCCTTAGAGCCAGGTGAGACCAGTAGAGCACAGGCCAAACCTAAGATGGTGTCTGTGGGGATGAGGAGGAGGGGGATAGGGGAGAGCTTGAAGGGAGATTACACAAAGGCAAATATGTTAGGGATATGGGGGTAGGAACAGGGGACGGGGGAGTAGCGCAGGGCACCAAAGTAGAGAGTGGGACGGACACAGAGGTAGCAGGGGGGGGTAAGGAGCCTTTGGAGAGTAAAGAGTTGAACATTAAAAAGCTGCCATATATTTTGATCGTTATAGGTTCTGTGGCTATGCCCCAATCGAAGGAGTTGACCATATGGATAGTGGGGCATTCATTTATCAAATGGATGCAGGTCGCAGGACGCAGGTCCAGGCATGCCGATGTTACTTTGGTGCAATGTTGGGTTCTAATGAATGTTTTTTTAACATAGTCTGGAAGGGTAAGGGAGGAATGCTGTGGAGTGAATTGCTACCCTGCCTTAATAAATGGTTGAGGAAGGGTCAGTGCCCAGATTTGTTGTTGATTTACCTTAGCGAGAACGATTTGTGCGGTCTTGATGAGGGCTATGAAGAGGGACTTATCACGTTTCAGGGAGCAGTGGTCTGGGTGCCACGTTTTGTGGACTGAGTTGGTTCTGCGCAGAGTTTGGAGGGGCGCGGTGAACCCTAGGACCATTGATAGGGCGCGGAGGAAGGTGAATTCTGAAATGTCGAGATTTTGCCTGCAACTCAGTTTTGGAAGAGTGACACACAAGGACATACGTTTTGAGGCAGTGAAATTTTTCAGGGTTGACGGAGTGCATCTATCTAGGCTTAGCTTGGACCTTTATTTCCTTGAGATCAGGGAGGTGTTGTCAAGATGTTTGAGAGTCCAGATGCATTCCACTTAGACAGACAGCATCGAGCCTACTTGGGGGGGCAGAAAGGGGGAATAGTTTCTCTCCCCCCTTTCTCTCTGGGTGGCGGGCGTTATTGGAAGTTTGCCAGGGTTGGAAGAGGTTTTTTGGTTATTGTTGGAGTTTGGTTATCGACAGGGAAAGGGTAGGCAGGTTAATTTCTAGTTCGGTTACACATGTTCGGTGGTTGACAGTTTTAAAGAGGCGGGCAGGGGAGATTGTTTAACGGATGGGTTGAATTTATGGGGTTATACTTTGATGTATTGTTTGTAATGTTGTAATATACGGGTGGGTGCGGGGTAAAAGGAAATTTTAGGAACGGGGTGGGGTCATGGGTCAGGTATCTGGTTGATTAATGAGGCTCCGGTTTGTAAGGCGTTCGCCGAGGAATTATAATGTTATGTGCACGTGTTTCAATGAAGCGGCCTTTTACACACAATCCTGAGTTTGTGGTCTGCTCTCCCCCTCACCCTTCCCTCCCAAGCACCAGGTTATGTCGAAAGAACCCCAGAGCCTTCTGTGCCAAGACAGATGGCAATAACTGGGAAGAGGCCAAGTTAAACAAGGCTGTTTTCTTCACATGAAAACTATAACCTTGAACACGGTGATCTCCGTCTTTTAGAGAAGTTGAGCCAGCCAGTCGCCATGAGGCACAGGAGTTATTTTCACACTAAATACAGTACCTCACCCGCACATGCAAGTGCACCACAATTGTTGCCAAGTTGCTGTCGCCAATATGGTTGCGACTTGCAGCAACAGGAAATTCTCATACGTCAACTGCCTGGCCAGAACACCTAGCTTTCTGTCAGAGAAACAGACATCGGACACAAATATGAAAAGGGAATGCCACAGCCATTTCTGAAAGGTATCCTTCTAGTCGTATGTGCTGGAATTATAATCTGTATCTTTGACAGGAATCTGTTTAGAAGCAGAAACCATCCTCCCTCCTCTTCTCTGCTTATAACAGATGGATTGTTGTTACTTAACTTGACTACGAATATGTAATACTATTAGCTGATTAATTAAAAGGATTGGGCTGCATAGCTCAATATTTCAATCTGTACTGTAAGACCACATGTTTCCAGGATAGTCAAAGTTTGTGCACCCTGGAGGCACTATTACAGATGCAGCAGTTTCTCCGCCTTCTGAAAGCATTCAGGAAAGACAGCTTTCCACACGGAAATTACAAAGTTAGGCATGGAGATCAGAGCCTGTTGAATCAAAGCGTGCGCCCCGGCCAGCCACGCCATTGTGCGCGCCGCTGCTCACAGCAATACTCCATAGGAGTAAACTTCCGAAACAAGAGAAACACAAAGCCAACCTTCCCTAAAAGGAAGCGCAAATGCAACCAAACATTCTACTAAAAAAAGCCTGTCTACCAGTGATCCCCCGTCTTCAAACAAGTAAAAACAAATACAACAACTAGAGCTGGAGGCAAGGGAGAGGCAGAAATAAAACAAACTGTGTCATTAAGAGGAAGAAATGCATTAGGTAAATAATGGAGCTATGACTCCGAAGCTGCATGCAGGCAAACAGTAACTGAGCAGGAAACCAAGGAAAAAACGGTCCCCCCCAAAGAACATATAAAGAACCATAGCAGAATGAGACGGTACTAAATCCCTGCTCTGTGTGAGGAACAGAAAAGAGAAAGGAGAGACAAAGAGGCAGGACTGTCCACAAGCAAGTAGGGATTTTTAAAGGACACTGACATAGACAAATGAAAAGCAATGGTAAACAAGCATTTGCAATGCAATTGATCTCATCTTTGGGACCTTATATGTATTTAGCTATGCAGCACATTAGCCTGGGTGCTGAAACATCTACTGTTCTTTAACATGGAGGGAAAGTAGGCACCAAACTGCGTGACATGCCATTTATGGGAACACATGGAGAGAAATATTGCCTTTCAGTGGGAAATGGTATAGTCCAAAGCTCTGTTTTTAATATAAAAGCAGGGCCTTCGGTGGTCATATCGCTGAAAATGCAAGATTTGAAACAAATATTGTCTACGGGTGCTCGAGGAAGACAATTTCTATGGGCTGGAATCTACAGAATGCTAAAGTGATTTTGGTATTATACTGACCTCTGCTGGCCGTTTTATATAAAGAAAGTTAAATAGAGGCAGTTGCCAGAAAAATAAAATAAAAGTAAGTTCCTCAGCAGAAAGCAATTCTGGTATTTTACTGACCTCTGCTGGTCGTTTTCTATCAAGACAGTTAAATAGAGGCAATTAAACAGAACAAAAGTCCCTAAAGGGAAGTCCTAGGACTGATCTCCAGAGCCCACAAAGTACATACACATATAAGTATATACTCAAATATCTACTAAAGTATACACAAGAGGTCTCGAATGCTCGAGCTAAAAAGGGGATGGTCATGATGCGCACATACTCATTACAGCAGGTCTCGAAGACACAGCTGCGCTGTCTAGCTCAACCTGCAAAGACACTCAGGATGCGAATTAAGCTCTTTCCTCACTTCCGGGCTTTCTTTTTAAAAATAAAATGCTACTGGTTCTTGTGGTGGACAACCCATTAACATTCACCCCACTAAGGAGGTGATGCAGTAGGGTCATTCACAGGTTAAGGTTTCTGCAATTGTAAAAATGTATTATACTGACTTTAGATGTCATTTTAGTTTTATTTTGATGTTCTTTTCTAATTTGTTTTTTTGATTTCTTTTATGAAGATATATTAAAAAACGGTTTGTACTTCACCGTATTTTACACCAGAGTAACCCTTCATAAGATAGGGAACATTGACAATCAACTCTGCCTGGGACAAAGCAGTGGGGATGGCACCTTTTATCAAACACTATGGAACTGCTCAGTAATTCAAACTTACTGGGAGACAATTATGAGCATACTTACGTGGGTAAGTGGAGTAACGATTGCCCCAGAGCCCAAGAGGTGTATTTTAAACATATGGGAACCAACAGATCTCAGCCATGCGGGGCAAGATTAGGCAACACTAGGTATGATGTTGGCAAAATGGAATATAGCCAAACACTGGGGAGATCCAAACGCACCAACATATCGAGAATGGCGTGCGGACATGTACGGAGTCATGGTGGCCGAGAGGGTGACATATATACATTGGGGGTGCCAAAAAAATGGAAAAGAATATGGGGCAAGTGGAACACTTACAGAGGGAACATTTGTGAACCGCCCCGGGTGGGATCGCAGTAGATCTCGACTTGAATATTAAGTGTGTAGCACTATATTAATCCAATTTTGTACAAAGATTTAATAGTGTAACACCTAGACCAGAGTGAATAATATTTAAGGAAGCATGTCTGAATGTAGATGATGTTATGAACCGTCAAACTGTCATCGTATTTATAATTTAATAAAAAGAATTAAAAAAAAAACTTTGTATATAAAAAGTTAATGCTGTAGAACAGTCTCATGACATTCAATAATTATGACATGACACTTTTAAAACTGAGTTGAAGAAGTTGTGTTCTACAGATCCCACTGTAGCTGCTCCCACTTGAGAAAATGTTGCAGTGAGAAAAGCAAACAAGCAAAAGTGACTTTTTCTGGGAGGCTAAATGTTCTCTGCAAACTAGCAGGGCCCCCTCTGAGCAAGGCACAGTTCCAGGGCCTTTGTACCGCCTTCTAGGAGGGAATTGATGAGAATAGTCTGAGAGGCATACTTAGAGTATTGTGTATTTAAATCAGGATATTACATCAACTACCCTGATAGACAGAGGAACGCCCTATTTAGAGACCACAACTGGCTTTCCCATGATCTCTGAGCATTCACAAGTGCTACAGCTGAGGCGACTTCTGTAAAGGCAGTGAAATGTTGGATGAGCATCCATCATGCTTCAGTCGGCTGCTCATCAAACTTTTTTTTTTTTACAAAAGGGTGAACTTGTTTTCGAAAACCAAAGTGCTAATTACTCTGCCTCCCTGGGAGTATTCTCCCATGGTGGAGTAATTAGTAAAAAAAACTCTGTTTGTACCACCAGGTTTTCTCTGGCGGCCCGGAACAGGAAAAGCAGAACAACTTTCCCGCTCTAAGCAGGTCAGATAGTCGCATGTTCTTACACCTCCGCACCCGACTCTGTCAGGCCGTCGGTAAAGGTTTCAGATGGCAGAGCCAGCGGGGCTACTGCCGTCATCTGACAGGCAGGGTACTCTCCCACATTTGGACCCTGTCTGCAAACTCTAAATCGACCCCATAATTGTTGGCGCCTATGGTATCAAGTCACTATAGTCAGGTATAAAAAGTATCCGTCTGAGTACTTGGTAATAATCATATTCTGATATGGTCTATTTCTGCAGAATATTATTTTCCTTTGAGTTTTTGCAATGTTCAATGTTCTTGAGAAGGAAATGTCATTACTTCTGTCTTTGTTTCACAACTTTCCGTTTCAACTCTCAGTGCACATCCGCAGGATTTCACGTTATTTTTGATTTGACATTTCGTCCACATGCACAGTTACATATGGCTGTACATGTTCCTTGCATAGCAGATTTTAAAAATTATCATAGATTCCACTGATATCCAAACGAGCTTGCTAGCAGCAAGTCTGAGCTGTTACATCTGAACAAAACAGGTGGATTGAAGGACAAGTAACATCTAAAGTATTCACTCTTTCAATCCCTTAACTTTAAAAGCTTTGCTCATGCTAAGAAAAACAAAGTCGAGAGCAAAGACGCGGAAGTACTAGCTGTCCTTCCAAAGAAGTACTGGAAGAGCATTTAAATGAAAGCCCTGTAGGTCACCGTGTACCATAAATTATCTCTGGGTTTTTTATAATCAACATTTTGCATTAATTATAAAAGTGCACATACCTTATTACACACCTCTTATGTCCAGAGTGCATTTTACACCTCTAACTTAATGCTGTCTGTACCAGGAAGGTTTTGAAGTCTATAGTGCGAGTTCTTTTCATCATTACATCAAACTGAAGTGTAAAGGAGTATAGAGCTTAGGTTCCGAGTCAGCCTTCTTGAGCCATTGGCTTTCATGTGTGTTTCATGGTTTACTATTGCTCACATAGCTGTCCATTAAGGCCATGGCAATATGAGAATGGTTACATTGCCACATTTGTGTTCAGAGCAGATTGTGTTGAAGGAATGAGTCTTCGCGCGAATAAGGACTCTCACAAAACTCTGAATATAGCATAAAAGGTCACCTTTATTACCAGGACAGCCAAAGACAGACCCGCAACATAAACTTTTCCAAACAAACCTTTTGCTTTTATTTTTCTCCAAACCTTTTCCATATAAACCATTTCCTTTTCCAATGCTTTATTTCGAAATAACCATAACTTGTTTTCATACCATCCGTATGTTTTCCTTCTTCTTTCCAACTCTTCCCAACCTACCCTCCCAAGCTCTCCCCCTTAGAGAAAGGATGAATCCGCTCTAGATTATCCAATCCCCTTCACACACGCCACCCAGGAAAACCCTTGAGTTTTCCTGCCCCACCCCAAAAGCCTTCCTCCCAAGTCATAACTGGACCGCTCAAGTCAATATATATAAATTCACGGTGAAGGAAAACATTGCTTTTATTGTTCGTCCCCTCATTTGTGTGGTTTGGAGCACCACAAGTCAACACACCATAGATTGGCCAAGGTGTCTCTGAGTTCCATAAGGTAATAGGACTGACCCATTTGCGAGAGATGAACCCCATCATCCCTCAACAAATGCAGCATATCATTATTAAAATGCTCATGTGCAATGACCGTGATGCCCATTGCCGCACAGTACGATTTCAAAGCCCTGTTAACTTTCTTGCGAGCCCTTTCCACCGCCGTATGAACCCTGGCTCCTTTCCACTGGCTCCTGTACAAAAATTCCGTCCACACTACCCGGGTCCCCTCCCATCTGTCCTTGATCACCGCCAAATCCAGTTTCATTTGCTTGATTAAAGCTAGTCCAGACCATTCAACCAGATCATTTTCTCCTAAGTGCAGGATCAGCAAGTCTGGAGTACCCCATGCCTCGGCCATTTTGTTTAAAACCGGGAACAACTCCCCCCATTTCATCCCCCCTAAACCTTTCCAAATCACCTCATGGTCATTACCATACAAGCCCAGACCTCTCCCACACAACTGCTGTTCAGCAAAGTTCGCCGCCCATTTCACTATTGAATGGCCGACAATCCAGGTCCTCTTTTTCCGAGGAAAATCTGCCACTCGACCTGTGATGGAAAAAGTAACATTAACTAAACGGAAACCCTCTTCTGTGTAAACTTTTTTTTTTTTTTTTTACATTTACAACCTAACATATTTAAAACAACAATTGGATTTCCATCGCCCGATTCGCTGCAACTCCTCTTTCCCCCAACCCAACCTCGCTGCTTCGGTAGCTGCACCGATTCTGAAAGAATGCGTCCCAAAACTGTGTGGGTTTTCCCCCACCAACTCCAAAGCCTTCCTTAAAACAGCAGGCGGGCAGAACGCCCAACAATTTTTGTAACAATGCAAATGTAATGGGATTTCTCAACTTTTTCACCTGCCCAACAACTCTCCCAAAACCCTTTAACATTTTTTGTAAACAAAAACCCATTCGAACCTCACACCCCAAAAACAGTTGACTATAAAACGAAATTCCTGCCAACTTGCCTGAAATGGTCGATGGCGACAAACCTTTGTCTATCAAATATAATACAAAATCCCACATAAATTTTTCATTTTGCACCGCTGTACCGTTCCTGCCGAGCTGTGCAGCATATCCCAAAAAACCAGACCATGCCAGCTGATAACTGCGTCGCGTGGAGCCTGCTAATGACTGTTCAACAAACTCTGCCATTCTCAGTTCCCCAGGTCCCACATGCTCGACGGAATCGGTGTCCTGCATCGGTCCGCTCCAGGTGCCAAGTCCCGAAACCTCTGCCACTGACAACGAGACAAAGCGTCGGCAATTGAATTGTTGACACCAGGAATGTGTTGAGCTCTAAAAACAATATTCAACTGCAGAACCCGCAACATGAAAGCCCGCAACAATTGCAGCACCTTTACATCCTTTGCCCGCTGCCCATTAACCAGACAAACCACTGCCATGTTATCGATATGAAACAACACGCGGCGGTCCCTGAACTCCTCACCCCAAACCTGCAGCGCCACTAACAGGGGGAAAAATTCCAAAAAAGCGATGCTGCGACCTTGTTGCAACCACCGTGCCGGCCATCGCTCCGCGCACCACCTTCCTTCCCAAAACAAGCCGAATACTAAGGCCCCGGCCGCATCCGAGAATATTTGCACTGGCCAGACAGTGTCCTCCGTCACAAAATTGACAGACACACCATTGAACTCATCCAAAAATCGCAACCATATGCTCAAATCCTCCTTAATTTTCGTTGTCAAACGGATGTGATGGTGGGGCAAGAAAGCCCCAGCCATAGCAAAGCCCAGAAGCCTACAGAATGTCCTGCCTGCCCTGACAACTCTACATGCAAAATTCAAGTATCCCTGAAGCCTCTGGACTTGCCGCAACTGCACTTTTTTGGCTCCCAACACCTCCTGAAAGAAAAGCCTGATCTCCTGCACTTTCTCTCGAGGCAAACGGGCCACCATTTTTTGTGTATCTATCTCTATACCCAAAAAAGTCAACATGGACGTTGGACCTTCCGTTTTGTCTTCAGCCAAAGGCACACCAAACTCCCTGGCCACAGCCTGAAAACAAGCCAAAACTTTAGCACACTGCTTCGTATCCGCTTTGCCCACAAACAAAAAATCGTCCAAGTAGTGACATACAGCCACGTGTTCTGAACGCTGTACTACACACCACTCCAGAAATGTACTAAAGGTTTCGAACAGAGAGCAAGAGATAGCACAGCCCATGGGTAACACACGGTCCACGTAATACTCTCCTTCAAAATACATGCCCAGCAACCCAAAATCCGCCGGATGAATAGGCAAAAGGCGGAAGGCAGCTTGAATGTCACATTTAGCAAGGTCAGCTCCCACCCCTGCCTTACGTACCAATTCCAAAGCGTCGTCTACTGACGAATATGACACTGCTGAATCAGAGGTGGAGATGAAGTCGTTCACTGACTGCCCTTCCGGCCAAGACAAATGATGTATCAGGCGAAACTCACCTTGCGCTTTCTTTGGGATAACGCCAAGGGGCGACACAATTAAGTTTGGCAAAGGGCAAGCCGCGAAAGGGCCAAATATTCTGCCTGAATCCACTTCCTTCTGCAACTTCACCCTCACCACCGAAGCCATCTCCTTTGCGGACCTGAGATTATCAGCCCATCGCAAGACTCTGGGGCCTTGGTAGCCAATCCTAAAGCCGAGCCGAAACCCCCAAAACAACTTGGCCGCTCCTTCCAAATCCGGATACCTTTCCAAAGAACTCAACATGGCCTGCAACCTAATTGGGGTAGGCACCTTTTGGCATAAGAGGCGGCACTGATCCTCGCCCCCCCCTCTGACCTCTACCATGTTCTCCAGGGTGCTGGTTAGGAAAGCACTGAAAGATGGCATTTCTGCCCCCGCACTGAGTGCATTCATGCTTGAATTTACAATACTGGCGCACACAGGAACCTCTATTAAAGCTCCAACATGCTCCAGTTGTGGGCAACTGACCCCATCCAACACCACCTGCCCCCATCGTGGCGGGACGCTGAGAAAAGGGCCGGTAAGGAATCGGCAACCCACTTGCTGTATGGATCGTGTTAGCAGAAGAATGACCCGACAACCACTGTAACCACAACTCCTGATCCACCTCCCCCCATGGCTTATCGTGAAATAAACTCATTCTCGCCCAAAACTCCTCATCGTAGTTCAACCACGCATATCCCCCCGCCTGCAAATGCGCCCTTCTAATGACATCTATGTATTTAAACAGCGAAACCGCCCTCTCAGGGTAACGTTCGCAATACACACTGGCATAAATAAGGAAAGCCGCTGTCCAATTTTCTATCGTTTTCGGCACTTTGGGACGACGAGACAATTCAGCTTCCTCCTCTTTAGACCCCTCCCTTGCCTGTAAATCCCTATGAAGTAGACGGAAAACATCCACGTAATCATGGTCCCAAATACGCTGCCTAGTTCTGCTTGACAAATGTATGCCCAACGGCATCGACACCCCCATATAAGGCAGTTTCGTACCGCTTAATCTCGGAGTCTCACTCTGTCCTGAACTAGTAACCAATGAACTTGGGCTCCCTCCCCTTTCATTATCGGTCCTCCCACCTTGCCCAGCCGTTGACTGTAGACTTTCACCATGTTTTGACCCCACACCGTCACCCCCACCACCCTTTCCTGCCCACCCTTGTGGTGTTGGGTTCAAATCAGGCCTACATACTCTGCTAAACTCTCGAACGCCTTAGTATAGAAGTTGGCACGGACACTGGAAAAGGTAAAAGACAAGTTTATTAAGACCCCATGGGGTGGTGATACATTCCTACAGCACCCTTCGGCAATGTAAGAAGTAGCACACCTAACATCGGTGCGCGACCTCTTTTATATAGTTTAATAGCAATAAAAAGATAGGCGGTTACAAGTTACACATTTTAGGTACATATAAGGTCATTTTTGGAACACAGCCAGCACGTGGGAGGAGTTCAACGGCACTGGTCAGTTAGTGTGAACATTCCTAAAGAGTGACCAGTTGATACATAGTGCGCATGTGCGCTTGACCAGTACTAAAAATAGCCTGTTGCCGAGCAGAATAGTGACCATGGGTATCGAGAAAGGACGAAAGGGCACACTGACCACGAGGCAGCGTGTTCATAGGAAACGGAAGTCAGAGGGATTCAAAATGGCCCCCGTTCGTTTTGGTCAAGTTAACAGAAAAGACCGTGTAGCTGTGCTAAACGCTAACTCAGGAGCTGCCAAAACACGACAGACGGCCCTTTTAGCGTTTAGCAAAAGCTACCTCATAGTGGACGTAGTCAGAATGTTCATCCTCAATGTTAATAGCCATTATTTTCAATACTTCATCATTGATCAGTTTCTCTTGCTTATCAATAGCTCGTTTGGACGGAATACAGGCTGTGATACATACAGAACATAATGTAGGGCCACATTGAATACATAGACAAAGGAAAAATAGTACTCCAATAAAAACGCAGAGAATCGTTAATAATTTCCAACCCCAAGTACTAAGCAGGGTCCAGAACCAACCAGAAAAGGTCCATGTTCCATTTTCTGGGTGGATCTCAGCAGCTATCTTATGTAATTTTGTAATCGAATCATATACAGAAGGTGAGTTATCTGGTACGTACACGCAACAACTACTTCCGATGACGCGGCATGCTCCACCTCTATCAGCTAGTATCACATCTAGAACGATTCGATTCTGGAGCGCCACAATTCTGGTAATTTGCAATTCCTCAGTAATATTCCCTAAAGCGGAGGCAGTTTCGTTAGCGACTGCTTCCACCACACGCGTAAGCCGCCTTATCTTCCTGCTATTCAGTGCAGCTCCTACGAATGAGAATAACCCCAAATTGAAATCTACATATTGTTGTAAAGTGGTATCAGTCTGGTCTATTTCATCAAGATCTACTGTTCGTTTGACCCTGTTTAGTATGAAATCATGGTACAGAACGTAATCATTGTGGTACATGGGAGGAGCAATAAATACAGGTGGTAATACAAAAGCTATATAACACGTTCCCAACCATCCCAATGGTAGACGATGGTATCCCTTATTTCCACAAATGAAATATGTGTTATGTGAAGCTACAAATGCAATTCCAATTGGTGTGTCAAAGGTAAGTGTAATATTACATTCACTGCGGCCTACAGGGATTGTACCTTTATTTCTAATACACAAATCTGCTTTTGTATCAATGACTGTTATCATATGCGAGCTCGTCACATTTATAAGTCTTTGATTCGTATATACACGAGGTGTAGAAACATTGTCCGGACGGTACTCTTCCCATTCAAACTTAGTTCCTTCAGCGTGTGGATAGCCGTCTTTGTCGTTATAACATATTTTATTCAACCGAAAAAGTAGTCCACCTTTCGTTGGCCATCGCAGAGTAAAAAGAAGAGTGTACCAAGCATGACAAGAACCATTATGAGAAAACGGGAGAGGGATGAGTGGTGTTCCTCCCTTCTTCTGATGTCCGGGCAACATTCCACATACCCAACAATTGGACGTGTTGGTCATGTTATGAGTATGATGCAAAATCTTAATAAAGCTGTTATTCAAATAAGTCTGCCTATGTCTTTCTTCGTGAAAAGGCAGAGTGAAATGAAAATGTTCAGATGGACTTGGAGTGGTGGGCAGCAAATGTTCTCGTACAGGAAACAACAGTTCTATAGTCCAAGCTAATACTACGATCACCACTACGGTCAAGACAAACAAAACAACACCAAGAATTCTCCCTCTTCGTGTCGAAGGAGATGCCATAGTTCACAAAACAATACTCTTCAAGAAAACAACACTAAGCGGGAAAAATAAAAACGATGGTTCTGAACCGAGGCTGCCGTTGATTTGTTCTCCGGGATTCAAGACGGGTGTCGCTACACTGGGCAGAACTGATCCCCCCCCCTTGATATTCCCGGCTTCCGTTTCACAAACCTCAGAGCGGTTACCAACCAGTTTCAAAAACACAAAAGGAATCTTATTTCCTGGGGCGTAGATTGTACTTCACTTTATCAGAAACAACGTGGTCCGGGAAGGCTCCCTCCAATTCATCAGGCATGACAGCTGGGCTCTTTTCTGTATCCAAAATCTTTCTGTAGTCGGATAGCACCACAGGGCTCACCAGATCCGGAGAGACACGTCGGCAGTGCGTTGAATGTATCCACCGCTTCTTGTTAGTGACTCTCACAGCAGTTCGCGTAGCCAGCAGCACTTGCTCAGGGCCATGCCATCTCGGTTCCAAACTGCTGGATCGTTCAAATACTTTGACCATCACGTGGTCCCCAGGGCGGAGATCGTGAGCCTCACCAGTGGAGTTATCAGGGAGCGCCTCTCGAACCTGTTGATGGATAGAAAGCAAATCATTTGTTAATCGTGCCAGATAATCGTTCATCATTATACAAGGCATATCATGTATCAAACGAGGTTTTGGAACTCCCCAAATATTCATAGGCCTTCCAAACACCACTTCGTAGGGTGTGAGGCCAGATCGAGAATGTGGCACTGACCGAATGGACAGCAATGCCAGAGGCAAGGCGTCCGGCCATTTCAGAGATGTAGATGCCACTATCTTTGCTAGCTTCAGCTTCAGAGTTGCATTGTATCGTTCTACTAAACCTGCTGATTGCGGATGAAAGACAGCATGGAATCGTTGCTTGATTCCCAATCCTTTCAGGACGTATTCCACTACTTTTCCAATGAAATGAGGGCCATTATCACTCCACATAAGTTTACAAACACCGTAGCGCGGGAAGTACTCCTTGAGTAACACCTTAGCTGTTGTCAATGCTGTATTGTCTTTCGTAGGGTAAGCCTCAATCCATTTGCTGAAGGCACACACCACTACTAGGACATATTTGAGATTATTACAGCGTTCCAGCTGGATGTAATCCATTTGTAGTACTTCGAATGGTGCAGTAGGTGGAACAAACCCTCCTTTAGGAGTATGAGTCCCTTGTCCAGGATTGTGCTGCAAACATATCAGACAGGTCTGCACAACTCTCTTAGCCGTGCTAACAATGTCAGCATTTTCCCAAACTCGTGTAAGCAATTTAGTAATTGCGAGAGCTCCAATGTGTGCCAGCCCGTGTGTCATTTGCACCATTGTCTGTAAATAGGCCATGGGTAGTTTCCATCTCTCCATATCTTTACTACGCCAGCAACCCTCATCATCCAATACTCCTTCAGTGGCCCATTTCATACGTTCTGCCTCAGATGCTGACTTCTGTATATCTAGTATTTCTTCTCTAGCATCATGCCACCGCTCAGCTTGTGACTTCACCACATACATGGGGAAATTATTTTGCAGCATAGCGGTCTCTCTCGCAATGCGATCTGCGAAAGCATTGCCTTGCCCTATTTTGTCCGTCACCTTTTTGTGTGCACTACACTTGACTATTGCAACTTTCTTTGGGCATAACAGTGCATTCAGGAGATCGCGTACCAACTCTCCATGCATGATGTGTACTCCGTGTGAAGTCAGGAATCCTCGTTCCTTCCAAAGTAGGCCAAAATCATGCACTACTCCAAAAGCGTAACGACTATCCGTGTAAATGTTCACACATAGCTCAGCACTTAACTCACATGCTTTCGTTAAGGCTATCAATTCAGCTGCTTGAGCCGATTTCTGGGGTATTCGTGCTGCTTCTACCACGGTCTTAAGTGTCGTGATCGCATAAGCTGCGGAAGTCGTACCATCTGGTAACCTCACACACGATCCACCAACCCACAGTTCCCCATCTACATCTGGAAATGGCGTATCCTGTAAATCGATACGACCCTTTGTCTGTTCCTCAGTCAGAAAAACACAATCATGTTGTTCTTCCTTCTGGGTCTCAGCAACAGGATCCGGCAGTAAAGTAGCAGGATTTAGTGTCGCACATCGCTTTAGTGTGATGTGCGGCGCCAACAATGTTAGCTCATATCCTGTCAAACGGGCACTGGTTAGATGCTGCGTTTTTGTTTGATTCAGTAACGCATCTACCGCATGGGGAACTAGCACCAACAATTTGTGTGACAAAACTATTCCCTCACTTTGTCGTATCGCAACTGCTGTTGCTGCAACTGCTCGAAAACATCCAGGCAATCCTCGAGCCACAGGGTCGAGTACCGCCGAGAAGTATGCACAAGGCCTCTGTTTGTCTCCGTGTGTCTGCACTAACATTGACAATGCGCACCCATCCTTCTCGTGTACATATAATGTAAAGATCTTCATGTAATCAGGTGTACCCAACACTGGTGCAGAGCAAAGAGCTTGTCTCAATTGCTCAAAAGCATTCTGACATTCATCCGTCCATTCAATGGGAATCGGTGTATCTTTAGACAACAATGCCAACAATGGTTTAACGATATGTGAAAAACCCAATATCCATTGCCTACAAAAAGACGTCAAACCTATAAAGGCGCGAACATCCTTCTGAGTGCGAGGGACTGGAGTATCTAGGATTGCTTGAATTCGATCTGGTGTCAATGCACGGCCCTCCTTAGACAAAAGATGACCGAGGTAGGTCACCTTTGGTCTACAATATTGTAACTTTTTCTTCGAAACTTTATGATTATGTTTGGCCAGGAAGGAAAGCAAAGAAAAGGTACTCTTCTCACATTGTTCTGGCGTGTCTGCAGCAAGTAAGATATCGTCTACATATTGAATGAGAACCACTCCCTCTTGTAAGTCAAAGGAATCAAGCTGTCTTTTTAATGCCTGACTATAAATGCTAGGACTTTCAGTATAGCCTTGAGGAATTCGACAGAATCTGTACGATTTATTATTTAATGTAAAGCCGAATAGATATCGACTGTCAGGATGTACAGGGATCGAAAAGAAGGCATTCTTCAAATCGATGACTGTAAAAGTAGTTGCCGTCGATGGAACCAACGTAAGCAACGTGGTGATGTCAGACACCACCGGGTACTGAGGCACTACTATCTTGTTTATTTCCCTCAAATCAATAATGAAACGGTAAACCTTAGCATCTGTATCTCTTTTAAGAATCGGTAAAATTGGGCTATTGCAAACATTGTAGGGGACTTCCTCAACTACTCCTGCCAAAATCAAATCGTTCACAATGTGCATCAAAGCAAGTTCTCCTTCTCTGGAAATCTTATATTGTGGGACACGTGGTAGAGATACTCCCTCCTTTACAGTAATACGTACTGGAGGGATTAACATCTGCCCCACATCCGTGTCAGAAGTGGCCCACAACGTGTTTGGTAAGGAGGCCAATACTTCAGATTCATGGAGAAAACACACTCGCTCAAAGTCTGGGTAATTCTCATTCAACACAACTCGCACTCCTTCTGGGGCACAGCGAATAGTAGCTCAAAAGTGTTTTAACATATCGAGTCCAATAATATTATCTGGTGTATTTGGAGACAACAAAAAGGGACATGGGGCAGCAAATTTATCAACATGAAATGCAACTGGTTGAGACAATGGGCTAGAAGTAGGTGTTCCATCGAACCCTATTGCTGTAATTACCTCGCCAGACAGGGGAGCCCTTGGAACCAAGTATTTGGACAAAGCGCTACGAGTAGCTCCTGTATCGACCAGAAATTGATCAGTGGAACCCAGAACATGTGCTTCTATGTATGGACCCCTTTGATCAACTGGTACCTCAACCGATTCCACACCTCATCCTACGCAATCCTATGCATAATGCTCATCCCGTGGTTCAGCAGGACCACCCTCATTTATCTGATATTGATTGCGGTTATCAAACGTATTATAATCAGACTGACCACGACCCCTTGCTCCATATCCTCCACGATCATTCGTACCATAGCCTCCTCGATCATTCGTGCCATAACCTCCTCTTGACCCTCCATAATAATTCCTAGACCTTCCACTTCCTCGTCCCCTCAAATTACGCTGCTCTCGAAACACCGGACAGTCTGCAATCCAATGCCCAAACTGTTTGCAGTATGCACATTGATTCACAGAAATGTCAGAACGAGGGGGAGGAGCATTACTGTATGATCCTCGCCCTCCTCTGTTATTTCCTCTCGTAGCCTGAACCTGGGCTAACATTACCTTCGTCTTCAAATCCTTTGCTTTCTTTTCACTACTTTCTTTTGCCTCTAATTCCTGTCTTTCATAATATTGAGCCATAGTCAATAAAGAAGCAGGGGTTGCTGTGGTCCATGAACTTTCACTCGCTTTCAATCGTTTCGCAATCTCCGGTAGGAGATTAGCCACATACTTATCAACGAATAAATGCCTGCCAGTATCTTCTGTCAATAATTGACCACTGTAATCATGGAACGCTTCCTCGAAGCGAGAGAAAAAATCGGAAACTGATTCATCCGCTTTCTGCTTACAAGAGGCTAATATAGTCCAATCAATCTTTTTAGCGGGAGCAAGAGTCTTTAGTTTTGTTAGTATGGCCCCTGGAAGGTCTAATATTAATTGACACGGCTTACATGCTGGTTCTCTATCTAAATCAGCCTGAACAAGATCTTTCCAAGTGGCCCCGAGAGTCGTGAGGTCATCAAACCTACGAATCGCTCTCCACATATCAGGGGGCAATATCAACCCGAAAAATAGATCAATATCAACTAACGTCATGATACATGAAGAAATTGCACTTTCAACATTTTCATAAAAAGCCGCAGGGTTTTTACGGGGATCAGGTAAAGCATTCTTAAGCGCCATGACATCTGCTCTATTCCAAGGCGTATAAACCCAATTATATACAAAATACCCTTTCGCGTCTTTGGATCTTTTATCATCATCTGTGCCATCCCCTTTATGAGGGACATATAAAGGCGCAGCTTCTCGCATAGGTCTAACATTAATCGCAGCGATCTTATCTGTTTCAAAGATAGGGCATTCTTTGGATATCCCCGTCGCTCCGGACGTAGACGAATTCTTCGACTTTTCCAACTCCCGTAGTCGTGTCGCCTCATTACGCAGTTCAATCAAACGCTTGAAGAAGTCGTCCGCATCTGAAAGAACAAAAAGACCTTTACGAAAATTCTCACGACCCTTGGATATCTCCTTTGGTTCTAACTCGAGAGAATATTTTCTATACCGCTCAACAACTTCATCTCCAAAATGATCTAAAAAATACAGTCGTTCCTTATCAGGCCACTGTTCCATTTGTTCAGTAACGTCAGAAACAGTAACAGTATTAATATTTAGTTTTCGTGCAAATGAACGTAATTCCGCAGCTCGTTCCGCATGTAACCTGGTACGCTGTGTTCGATCACTATCCTCGTCCAAGTCCTCGTTCGGAGCCGTAGGTACGACGTACGGAGGCGGACATCGATCTAGTAATGAAAAATCATCTGTTTCATTAGTAAGGACTGGATAAAGAGGATGCCTGATAGGGAATTGACCATTAACCTGTAAATTGCGTTCTCGTCTCTCCCTCACTTTCTTTTCCTGTAATTCCTTCTCCTGTAGCTGTAAAGCTTTGTCATGTGCAGCCTTCCGCTGCACTTTCTCCGCCAAGGCTTCCTCACGCTTCGCTCGTTCACGCACCTCTTTCTCCCACATACGCACACAATCAAACATATCTTGTCTAGACCTTCGCTGAAACAAACACTGCTCTACATACTGTACCTTTCGAAGGTCAAACGACCCATATAGCGGCCACTGTAATTCACGATCAGTCTTAGTATACTTATGCCATAATGTACTATACATTATAGGTGGAATACCGAATTTGACATACATTTCACGATTTGGAGTCCCCTCTGGGGGAGCCGGCTGCTTTTCACTTAATCGATAATTGGTACCATTTTCAGAACAGCACATCCTACGGAGTGTGCTAAAAACAGGCATGTTCCAAAAAGTACCACGAAAATGTGATACTACAAAAATGTCACCTAACGCGGTGTACCGTTCAAATCAAATAAATCAGAGAAATATCCCTACATGCCTGCCTATGTGAGGTGCACTTCACATATTCAAATTCAAATTCAAAGATTCAAAACGTCAGCTAACAAATTTCAAATTCAAATTCAAAGTTTCAAAAAAGCCACAGTAAGTGTCAGTAGACTACCTCACCGCTCAAAAGCTTACCAAATATTTTCAAACGTCCAAAGTCCAACTGCCAAGTTCTGTGGTCAAATCAGCCAAAACGGCACATCACGACAATCCAAGATCAGAATCTCAGTCGAGGACCGGCGCCACCTGGAAGGTCAGATCGGAAGGAAGGGAAAACACACCGTGGGTGCCAAGACTCGGGTCACTCAGTGGCAGCGTACGCGTCCATGGCGAGTTTCCTGACCTTCGTCACGACCTCTCCTTCGGGCATCCGAGTCGCCGATGAGTCCCTTCGTGGTCGCCAATTGTGGTGTTGGGTTCAAATCAGGCCTACATACTCTGCTAAACTCTCGAACGCCTTAGTATAGAAGTTGGCACGGACACTGGAAAAGGTAAAAGACAAGTTTATTAAGACCCCATGGGGTGGTGATACATTCCTACAGCACCCTTCGGCAATGTAAGAAGTAGCACACCGAACATCGGTGCGCGACCTCTTTTATATAGTTTAATAGCAATAAAAAGATAGGCGGTTACAAGTTACACATTTTAGGTACATATAAGGTCATTTTTGGAACACAGCCAGCACGTGGGAGGAGTTCAACGGCACTGGTCAGTTAGTGTGAACATTCCTAAAGAGTGACCAGTTGATACATAGTGCGCATGTGCGCTTGACCAGTACTAAAAATAGCCTGTTGCCGAGCAGAATAGTGACCATGGGTATCGAGAAAGGACGAAAGGGCACACTGACCACGAGGCAGCGTGTTCATAGGAAACGGAAGTCAGAGGGATTCAAAATGGCCCCCGTTCGTTTTGGTCAAGTTAACAGAAAAGACCGTGTAGCTGTGCTAAACGCTAACTCAGGAGCTGCCAAAACACGACACCCTCCGCAGGCGCCACACCTGTATCACCTGCCAACGGCCGTGTCCAAGCTGCCCACCAGTCTGTCTTACCTGCTGGTAACTGCGCAGCCCGTTGACGAAAGTCTTCCAGACCATCACCCTGATGATGTCCGCTCTTATTCCCACGTGCCGGTGAGAGAACCGCTCCAGAACTCTGAAACACACTGGCAGAAGTTACTCGTCTCACCCCCCTCCCAGCCCCCACCCTACCCTCATGAGACAATCCACCTCTTAAATAATACTCATTTTCTTTATCAAATTCACCATCATCACCTTCAAACTGTTTTTCATTTTCCGACATAGCAACCCTTGTACCTGGCCAAGTGCCAGACGCCAAGTGAGGAAACCTACTGTGAACCTCTGACTCAGGCCTCCGTGAAAAGCGCCCAGCCGCATGTAGGAAATCCGCACCAGATCCGCTTCTTGAACTAACCCCTCCCCCAATCACCGTACTCTGCGGCGCCGTCTGAGAGAAAAAGCACTGCTCATCCGTTACCAAACCAGCAGCCTCCGTAAGGTACTCGCCGCTCGAGCGAGGCCCCATTCCATACTTACCCGATACCTGCGAAGCTGAGGTGCCAGCCCTTTTTGACACTGGCAACTCCGTGTGCTTCACCCACACCTATTGACCTTGCGAAATCGCAGACCCCACGTTAAAAGCTACCTCAGGATGCCCAGGCGGGGGCCTGTCGTCTGGAAACAATGCAGTGGCATCCTGCATCTGCCTGCCCCCACCCCTGCCACCCTCGTCCCCCCACCTCCCGCTCCTGAGCTGCCTAACTCGAGGCTTCCACATCAAACCCCTCATCAGTTGATCATCCTGTGAAAAATGAGAATCATATGTTACATCTACATTAACATCCTCATCAATAACTGGCTTCGGGGGGCCTCTAGGCTGAGGGACAATACTGTCCTGGCAGTCCATAAACTCATCCTGCTGGGGTTGCTCATCGACATCTGATGCACCGCCCCTGCCATCGTCGCCTTCCTCAACTCCTGACAGACCATATTCATCGGACTCACTATCGCTGGAATAGTCCACCAAAATCTGTCTCTGCCTGTCAGCATCGATGTCTGGTGCTATATCAAGTCTCTTGCCGCTCACCGGCGGGCCGACTGACCTCATGTGCGTGCCTGTCAAAACCTTCATGCCGGGTCGTGACCAAGCCCCTCCGGGCTCCTGTGACGCAGTGGCCATCTGCTCCTCAAAAGCCCCGACAGCCTCTCCCTCAGCCAGCTGAACATGTGACACACGCGTGTCAAAAACACCACCAGCGCTGCCGCCGCGCTTGCCAGCCCGTCGTCTGGCCGGTGTTGTAACTAACTTACGGCCCCCTTGTAACGCACTTGGGGCCGATGACGAGCGCAGGGGTGGCAGTTTCTTACCCTGACCTCCTCTGCTCGCTGAGCGTGCTCTCCTGGCTCTCGCTGCCGGAACCTTCGCGCCACCTTTCTCCTCAGGAAAATGACCGGGAACAGGCCGACAGGCGGCCACAGCTCTCGACACTCCTTCCGCTGCTAAGCGACGCGGACGCTTAACAGCCACTGAGGTATCCACCACTGCGCCGGGCCTCAGCAAATCACTTCGCCCCACAGCTAACAATGCTCTAACTGCCTCTAAGGCAATATCCTCCGCCGCCATTCTTCAATTACTGACAGGAAAATCGCCAGAAAACAGCTCACCGAAACAGTGACAGCGCTGACTCCGACACTCTGACACTGATACAACGCTGACAGAATCGCCCTCAAGCACGACACCACTGCTCCTCTCACTCGCTCTGAGTGACGTCAAACCCTCCCACCCCTCCCTTCACTTGGACCTAGCCCCTCCCACCACCCAATCAGGCCGCGTGAGGTCGTCCCTCGCGTGAAATACCCCAGGGGAACATTGGCTTTGCCAAGTGCCCCTGGGGACCCATTTTGCAGATGCATCATGACCTTTGACTTGAAAGTGAGAGCCAGCTTGTGTTCTTTGAGGTCTTTACTTTGATGGCCCAAGGACACGTTAATTGCTGATTTAAGGGTTTCCTGATAGCAGCAATGTATTCACTAATTGTCCTTTAGCACTCATTTCTTTTAGTTTCCTGTCGCTGTTGGATTTACAGCTTTGAAATGTACCCATCGGTGCACGGACGGCACCAATACACCCGTCAGTACCTGAGAATTTCCTCTGAGGCCCATGTCGGATGTTTGAGGATCGTGAGTGCGTGGGCAGGTGGGCACAGCGTAGTAAGCTTTAGTTTGCAGATATCAAACTTAGAAGCTCTGGAGCAACATAGCACTTTTTAGGCAGCCCCGCAAAATTGTTGACCATTGTATGCTCATTGTGAACTCAGAAAGGTTGCGGTGTTCCAGCAGTGTTTAAATTCAGCGTCTGCCTGTGCCAAGCGCCAACTTCTCGCCATGCTCCAAGTTCTAAATCCTGTCAAAACAGGCACGCGTGCACCACGCTTGCAGTACAATCCCTATCCACTGTGGAATTCACTTTCATCACTTTCGATGACCATCTTTTGGGACGAAAGATTAGCCAATGTTACCACCTTCAGCGGTAATGCCAGGCTGCCCCGGGCCACTGAAGGGGGCCCCCTAAGAGGGCGGCCACCATTAGTGCCACATGATGGCACAGACCCCCAGGAGCGGTCTAGTGTTGGGTACCTGGTGGGTACCCTGGTGACGTCACTTCCGGCGGGGGAGGAGTGGAGGGAGGGAGAGGTATTTGAACCTGGCGGCCTCTTTTGGTCCTGGTCGCGACGTGGACGGTCCTCCTCCTCCTCCCGCCGTGCAGAGCTGCCCAAACGCTATTTTCAAGTGTGAACACGAGGTGAGTTGCTTTCCTCCCAGGCTGCCCTCCTCGCCCCCTCTCTTGTTGCCTGGAACTTCTCCCGTCCCACGGTGTCTTGCACAGCTTGCTTGTGTGTGGGGGCAGTGAGTCGCTTTGCGGTCGGATGGCTTGGTTTCGGGGCAGGTCCCCCTGCCTCGGGGCTTTGGCGCGCCTCGTGGTCCGGTGTGAGTTGGGGACTACCCCCGTTTGGTTCCCCTTTTTCATTTGTGGGGGTCAGCTCCGGGAGAGGGGGGTCCGTCTACCGGCGAGTGTTGCGCTGTTCCTTCGGCGGTGGGTCTTCATGCGGTTAGATGGCTCGGTTTCGGGGCAGATTCCCTGCCTCGGGGCTGTGGCACACCTCGCGGTCCGTATGGGGGTTGCCCCCCGTGTTGTTCCTCGGCCTCATTGGTGGGGTGCGGGCTCCGGGGTGGGGTGGTCTGTCTCCTGGCGAGTGTCCCACTGTCCTGTCTGCTTCGGGGCTGGGTAAGGTTGTGTGTGCTCCGAGCCTCACGGGGGGTGAGGAGTCGGCGGGGCAGGCTTGGTGCCGGGCAGCAGGGGGGGAGAGGTGTGAGGCCCTGCTCCTGCATGCTGTGGGGGCATGGAGGGGGGGGTTTGCTGGGGGCGCTCCACACGTGGGTCCCATATGGGTGCATTGTACTGAGGGCCTGGGTCTCCGCAGTGTGGTGTGACCGGGCTGCGACGGGGCTTGCCGGGAGGGGAGGGAGAGAGGTGCGGCCTTGTCCTCGAGTGCGAGTGGGGGCTGGTGTGGGGCTGTGGCTCACGTGGGGCAAGGGCTGGTATTTTGCCGTGTTCATGCCCCCGCACCCCTTGCAGCCCCGCTCGGCCGTGCGCTTGTTTGCTGGCACTCGTGCGATTCCTTGCCTGACTGATTTTCGGAGTCGGGGTTTATAAGGCCTGCCTTGTTTCCTGCCTTGTTTCCTCCAGCGGACATCTCATGGGGCCCCCACGCATCAACTGCTCCTTTCTCCCCCCGCTCCCACAGAGAATTTTTGTAGGCTCAGGCTCGCGGGGGTCTGTGTGCTTCCCTGCCGGAATTACCCCCGTGGTGTGCTTTGTGTGTGCTGGGCTCGCGGGGGATCGGCTGCTTTTCCGCCCTCAGTTCCCCCGAGCCGGACGGAGCCGGCGTGTGTGCGGCGCTGTGGGGAGGTGGTGGGAGGGGTGGAGGCCTTGCCGCGGATCCTGTTTGTGTGTCTTAAACCGGCACACATGTTACTTTACTCCTGTAATGGACGGTTTGCTACCTCTTGTTTTGTTTGCCCACATTGTTGACTTTGCCTCATCTAACTGAATTGTTTTATCTCGTAATTTGTTCACTCAATTGTTAACTTTGCCTCATCTGACTGAATTGTTGTATATCGTAATTGGTACACTCGTAGGGCTCTCGTAGAGACCATTTTTTTTCCTAGTGTGAAGCGCTCTGACAACTTCGGGTGAAGTTCGCGCTTTTGGAATGCATAGCGAAGAAACAACGAGTAGGAATAACGCAGGCCGCGGTACAGGCTGGGAGGCTCAGGGACACCCGGGGAGGCTGTTATCGACCGACAGTGTGCAGGCATGGGCAGCTGAGCTGTGTATCAGGGGGTTAAGGGTGCAATTCCAGGTAGGCCCAACACCATGTGACTAATAGCTTTACATTAGCTCGCATGATTTTCATCCAGCTCGGCCACAGTGGCTCCCAGTGCATGGTACGATGGGTATGTTTGACGGGGTTGCAGGGGTAGGGCGATTTACGTCTTGTCCTATGTCCATGCAGGCAAACATGCAGAAGAGGATGCCGGGGCCCGCCTCATTAAACGCCACGGGAGTGACCATGGGTAAACTAGTGGGGGCAGACTGGGGTCAGTGTGCCTGATGTACCGGAAAACAGGTGTGGATTGAGGCTAACATGTTTTTCTAATTACAGATTGTCTGTTGGCAAGGAATTAAATGACAAAGAGGACTTTGGAATTTGATCTGGAGCAGGTATGGTTGGAAACGCTGCGGGGACTGTGGTTGTTCGGTCACAAGAGGGGCAGGGCTGGAGGGGCTCTTCAAGCAACGTGTCTTCAGGATGCGAGGGGGGTGTTGCTAACCTTTCTTTCAACTTTACTCAGAATTGTCGCTGGGGACTCTTTGTCAGGCCCGAATCACGTATACGCCTGTTGCTTATTCTTCTTATTCTTGAGTAAGTAAGTTGTGGGACTGGGGGACGTGGGTGTAGCAGTGATGGCAGCCGGGCTGGCCTAGCTAGTGGAGTGTTAAGGACACATCTGATTTTGACTTTATCCCCTTAGATTGAGTGACGCAATCTCAACGACACGCTATGGAGAGCCAGGGCTCCCCATCTCTCTTCACGCAGACGTCTCAGGTAGACGATTCGTTGCCGGATAATACACAGGAGGCTCAGTGGGCGGCGTTTATTCATATGGCCAAAGGAAAGGGCCTGTCTTGGGCCACGGGGCTCTTGAAGGACATCGATTCAGAGGACTCTGGTGTCATATGTGATGCCCCCCCTGGACCTTGACCTCAATCAGGAGGCTGGTCCCTCCAGGGTATCGAAGCGTGCTCGTGAGCCCACGTCTAAGGAATTCCCCCAGACCCTCTGCTAGCCAAGGTTAGGGCAGTGCAAGCACAGAAGGAGGCATCTACCCTGCCGGTCTCCCCCCCGCCCTTGGCACCTGTGGCTCCCCAATACAATCTCCTGACCGCCACACGTGAAGATCTGGGTAAGCTCTCGGACACTCTGAAAGACTTCATGGCAGAGCTTAGGGGAGGACGGGCTACCCCTTCTCCGGTCCTGCTAGTCAGTGCCCCAGCTGTGGGAGAGGGAGGAGAGAGGGCAGCGGCATCAGTGTGGGTCAACCAGGCGACGATGCCGCAGGCCCTCCTGTGGGCTCTCTCCCCCTAGCCTGTGTGTTCCTTTGGTGGTCTCGGCTACACCTTTGCTTAGTGGACCCACTGTGGGAGCTGTAGCGTCTACCCCTCCTTTGGCGCCCGTTTTTTCCTCAACACAGTCAGCAGCAGTCGTGAAGCTTTGGACTCCGCAGGGTTAGCCAGCTCCGTTACGTCCACTAGTATGTCTGCTTCACCAACGCCCGGAAGTGGTGCCGTGCACCTTCCTTTGGCCGCAAGCGGCACACCCGGTGTCGTTTCCCCTGCTGCGCAGTCTGCTACCCCCCAGTGCCAGTGCAGTCGGTCGCCGCTGCACCCCTGTTATCTGGTCACTGTAACTTGGCCTGGCAGGTACCTCTAGCTGCCAAGGAGATTATATGGAGGCGAGAGCTGATAGACATCTTTTCACTACGCTTATTGGGACAGGATGGGGTGGATGTCAGGAAGGCGGGGCGAAAGAGGAAGACAAGAAAACTAATTATCAGCAGTGGCCGGAGAAATCCATCGATAACTGGCTTGACGCTTTTGCCATTCTCTCAGCAGTCATCTTAAATAAGCATCCCGAGCAGGCGCAGGCTCTTGTCCAATACAGTACTCTAATTCGCAAAGAGGCCATGAGAGGCTGGGTGAGTTATGACTGTGAGTTTAGGAAGAGAATGTCCTTGTGTCCAGAAATGAGGTGGGACCAGAAGAAGGTGCAGTTATGGATGGATCATATGGGTTCTCACTTGTTGCATGGCGCGGGGACACAGAATAAGAGTCAGGGAAACAAGGATTCAGGCAGTGGTGCCTTTCGCTATGAGACGCGGGGGGACAGACAGCCCTTTCGGGTGGCTACAGGGGCAGAGGGAGTAATAGAGGGGCATTCAGGACATCGTCCCCAGGGACCTGTCATTTGTTCATTGGGGGGCTTGCTCCTAGGGCAAGACATGCAAATTTGCTCACGCGTGCAACAAATGCCGTGGCCCCCACCCAGCAGCTTCTTACCCCTCTCAGCATGGGGGCATCCCCAAAAGTAAACAGGAGTCTGGAAATCAGGAAGGGAGTCTGGGGTCCCCCCTCTCCCACCACCCCCATCCCTGTTCTTGATTTGCAGCGGTCTTCTCACAACCCCCTCCCCCCCTCTCGTTGGCCCCTGTACAGTTAAGGGACTTTCGCCAGTGGACATGTCAAACTTGTTGCCCCTCTTGAGAAAATACCCGCTCACGCTGGACAGTCAGTTGCTGCTGGAAGGGTTTAGCGAGGGTTTCAGCATACCTTAGGTGGGACCCGAGGGGCCCAGGGAGGCGGACAATCTCAAGTCAGTCAATGATCAACCGGATGTGGTCAGGGCCAAGGTGGAGAAGGAGAGGTTACTGGGGAGAGTGGCGGGCCCGTTTTCTAGGCCTCCGTTGGACAATTTTGTGGTGTCCCCGCTGGGAGTGGTACCAAAGAAAGAGCCCGGGGCTTTCCGCTTAATTCACAACCTCTCCCATACCGAGGGGGCCTCCGTCAAACATGGTTTAGAGGAAGGCGCTTGCTCCGTCACGTATTGTACTCTGGACGTGGCTTTGGATTTAGTCAGGAGGGCAGGCAGGGGGGCATGGTTGGCCAAGGCGGACATTGAGTCGGCTTTCCGGTTACTACCAGTGCATCCCAGCAGCCAACACCTGCTAGGTTTCAAGCTAGGTGGCCAGTACTTTTACGATCGATGCATGCCCATGGGTTGTGCTGTGTCAAGCGCGTGCTTTGAGGCTTTCAGCAGCTTCCTTCAGTGGGCTCTTCAGTCAAGCTATGGGGTCAGAGGGGTGTCGCACAACCTGGACGATTTCCTTCTCATCTGGAGTGATGGGTCACAGGAGTGCAGCGAGGCACTACAGGATTTTAAGTTACTGACTACGCACCTATGGGTCCCCCTGGCACCTGGCAAGATGGTGGGTCCAGCACAAGTATTGACCTTTTTAGGATTTTAAATTGACACAGTGGCAGGCGAATCCAGGTTACCAGTGGACAAGGTCCAGGACCTTGCGCAGCACATCCAGGCAGCTTTGGGGCAGGAGAAGGTGACGCTAGGCTTCTTACAAGGATTGCTGGGCAAACGTTACTGCGCCGCAAGAATCATACCGGCAGGAAGGGTCTTTGCTCGCAGAATTGCCAGGGCTTCAGCGAAGGTCAACAGAAAGTACCACTTAGTCAGACTCAGTAGAGGGATGAAGGAGGACTAGAGAATGTGGGAAAGCTTCTTAGAAGACTTCAATGGTTCTGTGGTTTGGAGGGCACCTTGGGCGGGGTCTCCGGAACTCGCCCTGTTCACAGATGCGTCAGGAAGAGAGGGCTTCGGGGTCATCTTGGACACCGAGTGGTGCGCGCAGGGTTGGCCGAATGTTTCGCATAAGAAGAAGGTAACAGCAAACATTACTGTCCTAGAACTCTTCCCGATAGTAGTGGCTTTCCACCTCTGGCCGACGGCGCTGGCGGCACGTAGGGTCCTGTTCTGGTCAGACAATTTGGCGGTGGTGCAAGCCATCAATTCACATTCAGCATCCTGCCCACTTGTCTTGTGCCTACTCAGGGAACTGGTGAGGGTGTGCTTGGTGAACAACGCCGAGTGTAGAGCACAGCATGTTCAAGGGGTGCAGAACATAGCGGCTGATGCTCTTTCTCGCTTTCAGTGGCACAGGTTTTAGGAGGCGTGGCCACAAGCGAGAGAAGTGATGACCCCTTTTCCAGCACATCTGTGGTTCCTACTGAATCTGATGGGGCTAGGTGAGCTGGCCTTGCCACCGCGGATGATCAAGCGGTACAGGGTGGGTGTGGAGAAGCTCTGCACAGTAACTGGTGCTTGGGAACAAGAGAGGCCCCCCCTGGAGACGCAGACTCAGGATTTCATCATGTGGGCCAAAGATCAGGGGAAGTCTCAAACATGGGTAGTGGGACACCTGTCAGCAATCAGCCACCACGCTTGGTTGAGGGGGCAGTTGGATCCCACCAAGTCCTTCTTAATTAGGTCGGCTCTGAAGGGCTGGTCCAGGAGCGAGCCGCGAGCACCAGACAATAGGTCAGCTATAGGCTTTGCAACGCTTAAAGGGACGCTAGATTGGGTTGACAGGGCCACTCACTAAGTTTTTGAAGCAGCTCTTTTTTCGGCAACTTTAGCGTTTAGAATAGGGGAGCTGGTGTCGAAATCTAAACAGGGCGCATCAGGAGTAGCCTTGTGCAGATAGGATGCAGTACTGACAGACGAGGTCCTGACTTTAAGGCTGAGGAGATCAAAAACGGACCAGGAAGGGGCAGGGAAAGTGATATTGTTGAACAGATTGGAAGTTGCCAAGTATTGTCCGGTGCGCCTAGTCGCAAGATACCTGGCCCTGCGCCCCCCTGGTGAGGGTTACCTCCTGACGCACGCTGATGGTACCCCTTTGACCAAATATCAAGTGCAGCGCATAATGGAGGTGTGTTTACAGCTCTCAGGCAATAAGGTCCAGGGCAAGTGTTTTTGTAGCCACTCATTTAGAATAGGGGCAGCAACCACGGCCTTCCAGGCAGGTTTGCCAGTGGAACACATAAAACAAGTTGGGCGTTGGAAGTCAAATTGTTACAAGAAATATATATGTTCTTAAGAGTCAGGTCTAAACACTGGCCTGGAATTTTAATGTGCTGATTTTGTGCGACTTAAGAGTCGGTGTAATTACTTAAGAGTTGGTGTAATTATGTTTTAAGTGTTTGAAGAATTTAGTTTTGTGTATATAATAAACAGTGTGTCAAACTTCTGCATCTTTACTTACCAGGTAAAACGGTCTGGGTGACGGGACATTCTGGAATCCTGAGGGTATCGCCGTGGGCTGATAGCAGAAAATGGAAGCACGGGTTCACAGCAACAAGGATAATTTGGCTGGGAACACCCAACATTCATTGGAATAGCTTGAAGCGAAAAATTCTTCAGAGACTTAGCGGGGGGGGACTCACCACGCGATTTATTGGTAATACACCTAGGAGGTGATGATTTGGTTCACCTAGGGTGCAGAGACCTGCTGCACATGATGAGGGGCACTTTGTGCGAATTGAGCAACATGCTAGGGGCCTGTGAGATATGGTGGTCCGAAATTACACCGAGGCTGTTTTGGCGGGGAACACTGTGGTATTGAGTTTCGTCAGGTCTACATACTCTGCAAAAACTCTCGAACACCATAGAATAGAAGTTGGCACGGAAACTGGAAAATGCAAAAGACAAGTTTATTAAGACCCCATGGGGTGGTGGTACATTCCTACAGCACCCTTCGGCAATGCAAGAAGTATCACCCCGAACATCGGTGCGCGACCTCTTTTATACAATTTTAACAGTAATAAAAAGGTAGGCGGTATACTCTTTTCACAGTTTAGGTACATATAAGGACATTTTTGGAACACAGCCAACATGTGGGAGGAGTTTAGTACCACTGGTCAGTTTGGAGAGCATTCCTAAGAGGTGACCGCTCATAAACCAGAATGTTCGAGTGCGCATGCGTGAGCTTGACCAGTACTAAAAATAGCCTGTTGCCGGGCAAAGTAAATGGTCATTGGTACAGAGAAAGGACAAAAGGGCATGCTGACCACGAGGCCGCATGTTCATACAAAATGGAAGCCAGGAAATACAAAATGGCTCCCGCACGTTTGGTCAAGTTATCGATGAAAGTTCGTGTAGCTGAGCTAAATGCTAATTCAGTTGCTGCTAAATTACGACAGACGGCCCTTTTAGCATTTAGCTGAAGCTACCTCATAATGGAAGTAATCAGGATACTCGTCCTCAATATTAATCATCATTATCCTCATTACTTCTGTATTAACCATTTGCTCATTTTTGGCAATAGCTCGTTTGGATGGGATACAGGCCGTAATACATACAGAGCATAGGGTAGGGCCACATTGGATACACAAACAAAAGAAAAAGAGTATTCCAATAATCATAGATAGGATAGTCAGTAATTTCCAACCCCAGGTACTAAGCAAAGTCCAGAACCAATTAGAGAATGTCCATGTACCATTTTCGGGGTGAATTTCAGCAGCAATTTTGTGCAATTTAGAAATAGCATCATACACAGAAGGCGAATTGTCTGGGACGTAAAAACAACAACTACTTCCGATAATGCGGCATGCACCCCCACGATCAGCCAATACTACATCAAGAACCATTTGGTTCTGAAGCGTTACAATTCTGGTAATTTGGAGCTCCTCTGTTAAGTTCCCTAAAGCAGAGGCAGTTTCATTAGCAACAGCTTCTACAACACGTGTTAGCCGTCTTATTTTCCTGCTGTTTAAGGCAGCACCAACAAAGGAAAACAGGCCTAAATTAAAATCCACATATTGTTGTAAGGAGGTGTCCGTTTGGTCTACATCTTCAATCTCTAATGTTCTCTTAACCCTATTTATTATAAAATCATGATATAGTACAAAATCATTATGGTACATAGGCGGGGCAATAAATACAGGGGGTAGTACAAAAGATATATAGCAAGTTCCTAACCACCCAATGGGAAGACGATGATATCCTTTATTTCCACAAATAAAATAGGTGTTTCGTGAGGCTATAAAAGCAATACCACTTGGTGTGTCAAATGTGAGAGTAGTATTACATTCACTTCTCCCTACCGGAATTGTTCCTTTATTCCTCACACAAAGGTCAGCCTTAGTATCAATAACCGTAATCACATGTAAACTAGACATATTCATAAGTCTTTGATTAGTGAAAACACGAGGTGTAGATACATTGTCCGGTCGATATTCTTCCCACTCAAATTTAGTTCCTTCTGCTTGTGGGTAACCATCTCTATCATTGTAGTATCATTGTAGCACACTTTGTTTAGTCGAAAGAGTAGTCCACCTTTTGTTAGCCATCTTAGGGTAAAAAGAAGAGTGTACCAAGCATTACAAGAACCATTATGTGAGAATGGAAGAGGAATAAGTGGAGTTCCTCCTTTCTTTTGATGTCAAGGCAACATTCCACATACCCAACAGTTCGAAGTGTTCGTCATGTGAGTATGATGCAGAATTTGAATAAAGCTGTTATTCAAGTAAGTCTGTCTATGTCTCTCTTCATGATAAGGCAGAGTAAAATGGAAGTGTTCAGATGGGATTGGAGTGGTAGGCAGTAAATACTCTCGTGCAGGAAGCAATCGTTCTACAGTCCAAGCTATTACTGCTATTACCACTATAGTTGTAACAAAAAGAACTGCACCCAGAATTCTTCTGTTTCTCATTGTCGTAGGTGCCATAGTGCAAAGAACAAAGTTTCAAAAACCAAACTAAAAAATAAAAATTGAGTGCTGAGATCCGAGGTAGCCGCTGGTTTCTTCTCCGAGATTCAAGACGGGTGTCGCTACACTAGCCAGAACTGATCCCCCCGCATGATATTCTCAGCTTCCGTTTTCGCAAACCTCAGAACGGTAACTCAACCAGTCTCGCACAAAATAACTGCTTTCCGTGGACGTAGGTTATATTTCGCTCCTTTAGAAACAGTGTGGTCCGGGAAGGCTCCCTCCGACTCGTGAGACGTAACAGCTGAGCTCTTCTCTGCATCCAAGATGTCTCGATAATCAGACAGCACCGCAGGGTTCACCAGATCCGGAGAGACACGACGGCAGTGAGTGGAATGTATCCACTGCTTCTTATTCGTGACTCGCACAGCCGTCCGAGTTGCCAGCAATACTTGTTCCGGGCCACGCCACCTCGGCTCCAAACTGCTGGCTCTCTCGAATGCGCGGACCATTACATGGTCCCCAGGACGGAGATCGTGAGCCTCTCCAATGGAATTGTCGGGGAGCGCTTCTCGAACCTGTTGATGAATAGAAAGTAAATCATTTGTTAATCGTGCCAAATAATCGTTCATCATTATACAAGGCACATCATGTATTAAACGAGGCTTTGGAACTCCCCAAATATTCATAGGCCTTCCAAACACCACTTCATAGGGTGTGAGGCCAGATCGGGAATGTGGCACTGATCTAATAGACAGTAATGCCAAAGGCAAAGCGTCCGGCCATTTCAAAGACGTGGATGCCACGATCTTTGCTAGCTTCAGCTTCAGAGTTGCATTATACCTTTCTACTAGACCTGCTGACTGCGGGTGGAATACAGCGTGGAATTTCTGTGTAATTCCCAATCCTTTCAGGACATGTTCCACTATTTTCCCAACAAAATGAGGACCATTGTCATTCCATAAAAATTTACAAACACCATAGCGTGGGAAGTACTCTTTGAGTAACACCTTAGCTGTTGTCAATGCTGTATTATCCTTCGTGGGGTAAGCCTCAATACATTTGCTGAAGGCACACACCACCACTAGGACATATTTGAGGTTATTACAGCGCTCAAGCTGGATGTAATCCATTTGCAGTACTTCGAATGGTGCAGTAGGTGGAACGAACCCTCCTTTAGGAGTATAAGTCCCTTTAGCAGGATTGTACTGTAGGCATATCAGACAGGTCTGCACTACTCTCTTGGCAGTGCTGGCAATCTCAGGATGCTCCCAAACTCGTGTAAGCAATTTAGTAATTGCAAGAGCTCCAACATGTGCCAGCCCATGTGTCATTTGAACCATTGCTTGCAAGTAAGTAGCAGGCAATTTCCATCTTTCCATATCTTTGCTACGCCAACAACCCTCATCATCCAACACTCCCTCCGTTGCCCAGGTTGCAAGTTCTGCTTCAGATGCTGATTTTTGTATGTCCAATATTTCCTCTCTAGCATCATGCCATCGCTCAGCCTGTGATTTCACCACATACATAAGAGAGACATTTTGTAACATGGCAGTCTCTCTCGCTGTGCGATCTGCAAAAGCGTTTCCTTGTCCTATTTTGTCTGTCACCTTTTTATGTGCACTACATTTGATTATCGCTACTTTCTTTGGACATAATAATGCATTCAGGAGATCACGTATCAACTCTCCATGCATGATGTGTACTCCATGTGAGGTCAGAAACCCTCGTTCCTTCCAGAGTAGGCCAAAATCGTGCACTACTCCAAAAGCGTAACGGCTATCAGTGTAGATATTCACACATAATCCAGCACTTAACTCACATGCTGTCGTTAAGGCTATCAATTCAGCTGCTTGGGCCGATTTTTGCGGTATTCGTGCTGTTTCTACCACTGTCTTAAGTGTTGTGATCGCATAGGCTGCGGAAGTCGAACCATCTGGCAGCTTTAAACACGATCCATCAACCCACAGTTCCCCATCTACATCTGGAAGTGGCGTGTCCTTTAAATCTATGCGACCCTTTGTTTGTTCTTCAGTCAGAAAGACACAATCATGATGTTCTTCCTTCTGGGTCTCAGCAACAGGATATGGCAATAAAGTAGCAGGGTTCAAAGTGGGGCACCTCTTCAGTGTAATATGTGGCGCCAACAGTGTTAGCTCGTATCCTGTTAAACGGGCGCTAGTTAGATGCTGTGTTTTCGTTTGGTTCAATAAAGTATCTGCCGCATGGGGAACTAACACCAACAATTTGTGTGACTGAACTATTCCCTCACTCTGTCGTATGGCTACTGCTGTTGCTGCAACTGCTCGAAAACATCCAGGCAATCCTCGAGCCACAGGGTCGAGTACTGCTGAAAAGTACGCACAAGGTCTCTGTTTATCTCCGTGTGTCTGCACTAAGACTGACAATGAACACCCATCTTTCTCATGTACATATAATGTAAAGATCTTTGTATAATCTGGTGTACCTAACACAGGTGCAGAACAGAGAGCTTGTCTCAATTGTTCAAAAGCATTCTGACATTCATCTGTCCATTCAAGGGGAATTGGTGCGGTTTTGGACAACAACGCTAACAAGGGTTTTACGATGTGCGAAAATCCTAGTATCCATTGCCTACAAAAAGACGAAAAACCTATGAAGGCACGAACATCTTTCTGAGTGCAAGGGATTGGCGTATCTAAGATTGCTTGAATTCGGTCTGATGTCAATGCACGCCCCTCCTTAGACAAAAGATGACCGAGGTAGGTCACCTTTGGTCTACAATATTGCAATTTCTTCCTTGAGATCTTGTGATTATTTTTAGCAAGAAAAGAAAGTAGGGAGAGAGTACTCTCCTCACATTGTTCCTGTGTGTCTGCTGCAAGTAGGATGTCATCAACATATTGAATAAGAGCTACCCCAGACTGTAAGTCAAAAGAATCAAGCTGTCTTTTTAAAGCCTGGCTGTAAATGCTAGGGCTTTCTGTGTAGCCTTGAGGAACTCGACAAAATCTATATGATTTGTTATTTAATGTGAAGCCAAACAAATATCGACTGTCAGGATGAATGGGAATCGAAAAGAAAAAAAAATTCAAGTCAATAACCGTGGAGGTAGTGGCTGTGGGTGGAATCAAAGTGAGTAAGGTGGTAATGTCAGACACCACCGGATACTGGGGTACGACTATCTTATTAACTTCCCTCAAATCAATAATAAAACGATAAATCTTAGTGTCTGTGTCTTTCTTTAGGATCGGAAGAATCGGACTGTTACAAACATTATAGGGAACTTCCTCCACCACCCCTGCCATAATCAAGTCATTCACAATGTGTGTCAAGGCCACTTCGCCTTCTCTGGAGATCTTGTACTGAGGTACACGGGGCAAAGACACTCCCTCCCTTACAGTAATACATACAGGAGGAATAGTCATTTGACCCACATCGGTATCAGAAGCGGCCCATAAAGTGCTTGGAAGAGAAGCTAACGCATCGGCCTCCTGCATGAGGCACGATCTCTCAACCTCTGGATAGTTCTCATTCAAAATAACCCGCACCCCTTCAGGGGCACAGCGTATGGTTGTTCGAAAATGTTTTAGCATATCAAGTCCCACAATGTTATCTGGTGTGTTTGGAGATAACAAAAACGGACATGGGGCAGTAAATTTGTCAATGTGAAATGTAAGGGGTTGAGACAATGGGCTAAGAGAAGGTGTTTCATCGAACCCTATTGAAGTAATTGTTTCGCCAGACAGGGGAGCCCTTGGAACCAAGTGTTTGGACAGAGCGCTACGAGTAGCTCCTGTATCGACCAGAAACTGATCAGTAGAACCCAAAACATGTGCTGATATATATGGACCGCTTTGATCGACTGGTACTTCAACCGATTCCACACCCCATCCTACGCAATCCTATGCATAATTATTATCCTGAGACTCAGTAAACTCTCCTTCAGCTATCTGATACTGATTCCGTCGATCAAAAGTATTATGATCAGCCTGACCACGACCCCTTGCCTCAAACCTACCACGATCATTCGCTCCACTTCTTGGTCCTGCATAACTATTCCGTGACCTTCCACTCCCTCGTCCACGCTGATTACGCTGTTCTCGAAGCACCGGACGATCCGAAGCCCAATGTCCAAACTGTTTACAGTATGCACACTGATCCTCAGAAATATCAGTACGAGTAGAAGACATACCATACGATCCTCGTCTACCCCTATCGTTCCCTCTCGACTGCGTCGCATAAACCTGAGCCAACATCACCTTCGTCTTTATATCCTTCGCCTTCTTATCACTACTTTCTTTAGCCTCCAATTCCTGTCGTTCATAATACTGAGCCATAGTTAACAAAGAAGCGGGAGTTGCCATGGTCCATGAACTTTCACTAGTTTTTAAACGTTTTGCAATCTCCGGTAGGAGATTGGCCACGTACTTATCAACCGAACAAATGCCTGCCCGTATCTTCTGTTAGTGTTAATGATTGCCCACTGTAATCATGAAATGCTTCCTCAAAACGGGAAAAGAAATCAGAGACCGATTCATCCGGCTTCTGTTTACAAGAAGCCAACATCGTCCAGTCAATTTTCTTAGGAGAAACAAGCGTTTTTAATTTATTCAAAATAGCAGCCGGAAGATCTAAAATCAATTGACATGGTTTACATGCAGGTTCTCTATCTAAATCAGCTTGGGCTAATTCCTTCCAATCTGCACCTAGAATCGCTCGATCATCAAACTTACGAATCGCCCTCCACATATCAGGAGGCAATATCATCCCAAAGAAGAGATCAATATCAACTAGTGTCATAACACATGAAGAAATTGCACCTTCCACACCTTCATAGAAAGCTGCTGGATTTTTACGGGGGTCAGGCAAAGCATTCTTGAGCGCCATAACGTCTGCTCTATTCCATGGCGTATAAACCCAATTATATATAAAATAACCCTTCGCATCGTTAGACCTCTTATCCTCATCTGTGCCTTCCCCTTTAGGAGGGACATACAAAGGCGCAGCCTCTCGCATAGGCATAATATTAACTGCAGCGCTCTTATCTGTGTCCGAGATAGGGCACTCTTTGGATACTTCCGTTGATCCAGGCGCAGACGAATCCGATGCCTTTTTTGCCGCTCGTAGCCGTGTCGCCTCATCCCGTAGCTTAACCAAATGCTGGAAAAACTCATCCGCATCTGCAAGAACAAAAAGACCTTTATGAAAATTCTCACGACCAACTGATATAACTTTAGGTTCCAACTCAGGTGAATACCGTCTAAACCGTTCGACAACTTCATCTCCAAAATGATCTAGAAAATACAATCGTTCTTTTTCAGACCATGTACTCATAAGACCATCAACCTCTGAAACAGTTATAGAATTTGTATTAAGTTTACGAGCAAACGAGCGCAATTCCGTGGCTCGATCAGCAGTTAACCTGGTACGCTGATTATTCTGATCTTCCTCGTCCGAGTCCTCATCCGGGGCAGTAGGCGGAACATACGGAGGCGGACAACGATGTAGTAATGAAAAATCGTCTGACTCATTAGTAAGGACAGGATAAAGAGGACGTCGAATAGGGAACTGACCATTAACTTGCAAAATACGTTCTCAAATCTCCTTCTCTTTCTGTTCCTGCAATTCTTTTTCCTGCAACTGTAAAGCTTTATCACGAGCAGCCTTTCGCTGCTCTTTATCCGCCAAGGCTTGTTCACGCTTCATTCGTTCACGCACCGCTTTCTCCCACATACGCACACAATCAAACATATCCTGTCTAGACCTACGCTGAAACAAACACTGCTCCACATACTGAACCTTTCGCAGATCAAACGACCCTTGTAGTGGCCATTGCAATTCATGATCAGGTTTTGTATATTTATGCCATAATGTACTATACATAATGGAAGGAAGGCCAAATTTTATGTACATTTCACGTTTAGGTGTCCCCTCTGGGGGAGCCGGCTGAGATCCATTTAATCGATAATTGGTACCATTTCCAAAACAGCACATTCCTCGAAGTGTGCTTAGAACAGGCATGTCAAAATATCACGAAAACGCGATATTACATAAAATGGCACTTAAATATGTTTTTACACATGGTGTGCCGTTCAAACAAATACAAAGTCAGAGAAATATCTCTACGTGCCTGTCTATGTGAGGTGCACTCCACATATAACTCAAATCATAGGTCCAAACGTTAGCTAACTCAAACAAATTCAAAAAGCCACAGTAAGTGTCAGTAGACTACCTTACCAATCACAAGCTTACCAAATATTTTCAAACGTCCAGGTTCCAACTGCCAAGTTCCGTAATCAAATCAGCCAAACGGGCACTGCACAACAACCCAACCGATCAAAACCTCAGTCGAGGACCGGCGCCACCTGGAAGGTTGAGTCAGAAGGAAAGGAAGAAACACCGTGGGTGCCAAGACTCGGGTCACTCAGTGACAGCGTACGCCTCCATGGCGAGTTTCCAAGCCTTCGTCGCGACCTCTCCTTCGGGCATCCGAGTCGCCGATGAGGTCCCTTCGTGGTCGCCAATTTGTGGTATTGGGTTTCGTCAGGTCTACATACTCTGCAAAAACTCTCGAACACCATAGAATAGAAGTTGGCACGGAAACTGGAAAATGCAAAAGACAAGGTTATTAAGACCCCATGGGGTGGTGGTACATTCCTACAGCACCCTTCGGCAATGCAAGAAGTATCACCCCGAACATCGGTGTGCGACCTCTTTTATACAATTTTAACAGTAATAAAAAGGTAGGCGGTATACTCTTTTCACAGTTTAGGTACATATAAGGACATTTTTGGAACACAGCCAACATGTGGGAGGAGTTTAGTACCACTGGTCAGTTTGGAGAACATTCCTAAGAGGTGACCGCTCATAAACCAGAATGTTCGAGTGCGCATGCGTGAGCTTGACCAGTACTAAAAATAGCCTGTTGCCGGGCAAAGTAAATGGTCATTGGTACAGAGAAAGGACAAAAGGGCATGCTGACCACGAGGCCGCATGTTCATACAAAAAGGAAGCCAGGAAATACAAAATGGCTCCCGCACGTTTGGTCAAGTTAACGATGAAAGTTTGTGTAGCTGAGCTAAATGCTAATTCAGTTGCTGCTAAATTACGACAGCACGGTCAGGGGATGTCATGGAGACCTTGCGCAGGCGGGTGAACAGCACGATGCGCAAATTCATGGAGCAAAGAGGATTTGGTTTTGTCAGGCATGGGTTGCTACATGCAAAATGCACAGGCTGGTTTGAAGACGATGGAATACACCTGTCCAAAGTGGGTATGGACCTATTCCTGCTAGATTTAGCAGAGGCATTGGTAGCAGCAGGTTGTAAGTGAAAGGACATTATAAGGTGGGGGGCTCTGGTGCGGCGGGTGCCACACCCAGATCCATGGCTGAGTTACAGGGCGATCCAAATGCTGGAAGGTACAGAAAGGTACCCTCTACAGGAGCACAGTAAGGGTGCAAAAACCAATTATCCCTATGGAGGTCCTCGCGTGGGATCCTGGAGGAGCGACGGCGCCCGTTAGTCCTACGGGTGGTTGTGAACCTGAGCAACCGTGGGTTACCTGCAATGTTCCACCCCCCCTGTAGTGAGGAGGGGCGTGAGTAAGGGGTGGAATGGAGGTTCGCTGGTGGGAGGGGCTATCGCTTCCCCCAAATTGACAAACACCCCCGTGGTTACCACCGCTGGGGTTTATTGCTCATCAGGTGGGCAGGTGGTGAGGGGCTACCTGACCCTGGATCACCCGTAAGATAACCCAACATGTTGGCATAATGTTATGCAAATAAATCTGCAACAACTATCTCCACCAAAACAATTGTGTTGTGTCTGTTATTCAAATAATTGTTGTGGGAGGGCTGGGGTATGGGCCGATGTTGGCACTATGCCAGGATGCCCCAGGCCACCGAAAGGGGCCCCCTAAGAGGGTGGCCACCATTAGTGTCACATGATGGCACAGACCCCAGGAACGGTCAGTGTCGGGAACCTGGTGGGTCCGCTGGTGACATCACTTCCGGCGGGGGAGGAGGGGAGGTGGGGAGAGGTATTTGAACCATCGTCGCCTACCTGGCGGCATCTTTTGGTCCTGGTCGCGATGTGGACGGTCCTCCTCCTCTTCCCGCTGTGCAGAGCTGCTCGAATGCTGTTTTTCCTCCCTACTGCGAACCCAGCCGTCGAGCAGCGGGGGGGTGCTTTATCTAATACTAATTGCTTTGTGTTGCAGGTGGAGTGACAGGACAATCCAATCCCTGGAAGGTACAGAAAGGTACCCTTTACAGGAGCACAGTAAGGGTGCGAAAGCCAATTATCCCCCAGGGAGGTCCTCGCGTGGGATCCTGGAGGAGCGACGGCGCCCCGTTAGTCCTACGGGCGGTTGTGGACCTGAGCAACCGGGAGTTGCCTGCAACTCTCAGCCCCCCGTAGTGGGGAGGGGCGTGAGTAAGGGGTGGACTGGAGGTCCGCCTGTGGGAGGGGCTATCCCTTCCCCCAAATTGACAAACACCCACTGCGGTTAACACCACTGGGATTTATGGCTCATCAGGTGGGCAGGTGGCGAGGGGCTGCCTGACCCTGGATCGCCCGTAAGATAACCCAACATGTTGTCATAATGTTATGCAAATAAATCTGCAACAACTTTCTCCACCAAAACAATTGTGTTGTGTCTGTTATTCGGATAATTGTTGTGGGAGTGCTGGGGTATGGGCCGATGTGGGCACTATTAGTGCTGTTTGCCGTCTCGATCAGTGACATGCACACTATCTTCTCAAATTGATTGCTTGTCTATCAGCGATAGGCACGCTAATATCAGGTATAGTCAGGAACCATCATTTGAACATCAAGGTAGTTTATACTTGTTGATAGGCATGCCAATGAAGTAATCTGCTCTGCACTTTGCAGTCTTGGTCAGCGACAGGCAACCTATTGTTCTAGCATGTATTGCTTGTCTGTCAGAGACAGGCATGCTATTTTTTGGTATTGATCTAATAAAAAGTATATTTTCTTTTGTTTTCTTTGTCCTTTTTACTGTCCTAAACTGAATCTGAACGCTGCTGTGTACTTGTGTAAAATTTCTTGGCAAACGTAGGCAATCTACACCATTTTGCAAAATGCTAATTTCCCCAGCCTTTTATGGCCGAGCCAGAGTACAAAAGTAGAAATGGAAGTAATGGCAATAAAATTTCAATAGCTATTTAATAAGGATTATTGGAGACAAGTTCAAGGCGAGAAGGAAATTTGCATCACTGTAACTGTTTTGGCGCTTGAGGCCAACACATATTTGATCATTTACCTACAGCCATTCAACCTCCTGACACGGAATGGGATTCATACACCGAAGCTACCAATAGACTTAAGAATCACTTTAAGGATGAGAGCAGCATAATTGTGGAGCATCATAGTTTTTTCACCAGGAGACAATCACAATTAGAGTCCGTTGATGCCTTTCTTGCTGAATTAAGAATGATATTTATAGAAAAAGTGGTCCTAGACACAATTTGTTAAACCAGACACAATCAATGTAAGTGTTAATTATTCACACTAAGTGGTGGTCTCCTCCCGGATGTAGGAAACGGGACCTGTCGGACTGAGACTGCAGCTACGAGCCACATCTGCCTAAAAACGATTAAATAATTGGAATTACATATACAGGGACGCGCCAAGGAATATTAGGTCCTTTCCAAACAGGAGCTTGGTTTCCCTCGCCCGCAACTAATTGGTCACTGTTTGACCATATCAGGCACGATTGATATCGCCTCATTGTTCCTATCCATAATCACCATCTTGGCTTCAAATTGAATTTATCAGTCAGAGGTGTATCGCCCAAATGATCTGGCCTTGTTACACCGCCACAGTCTTTGCCGTGGTGCTCCCCTCTCCCCGCCCCCATCTGTCCTGAAGAAGACCCGTAGCAGAGGTCGCAACTTTCCCGTATTGCGCCAGGGTCGAAACGTCGACGGTTATGCCCCCCTTTTAATTTCCTAAAGCCTGTACCATTTTCCCAGTCCCCGTGTATAATAGTGTGTATATACTTTGTAGGGGTAGGCTTTACTTTTGTGCAATGTAAATATAATTCTTGTTTTGCACTGAACCTATTCTAAATCCTGTGCTTTCAGCCTTTCCTTCTCATCACTTGAGCACCCCCCTTTTTCTAATTCTCTTATTGCCAAATTTTTTATCAATATGTAAATAAAACTGCAGTATAAATTGTTTTGGTACTGTTTTGTTGGGTTCTTTCGCATTGATAGCAGCATTAGCTAATAATACATCTCCTTTTGTTTGTTCAGATTAAATCTGACCCCTTACTTAGTGTGAATAATTAACACTTACATTGATTGTGTCTGGTTTAACAAATTGTGTCTAGGACCACTTTTTCTATAAATATATAACTACCCAGGTCCTGTTGACTTTCTGGGTCTACCCCATTGTTTTTCAATGAATTAAGAATGATGGCTTCGAATTTAATGGAAATGTAGACAACTGTTCTAGAGACCAAGTCATGGTCACTTGCTATGACAAGCGCATTCAAGAAAAACTATTGTGCTGCCGTAATCCCAACCTATATGAAACATTAGAAATAGCCAGGGGTATTGAAAGGTCATTACAGGCATATGAATAAAGTCAAGGAGCAGGTCATTACTGAACAAGTAAATATGGTAATTGCTAAACCCTAGCTAAACGACAGTGCTGTAAAGACCAATAGGAAAAGAGGGAAAACTGTTAATAATTACAATGTATGCTTCAGGTGTGTTTCCAGCACACATTTTGCTAATGCCAGAGGTTGCCCTGCTATCATTTAAACTTGTTTAAAATGCAAAAAGGTGGGACATTTTGCAAGGATGTGCAAGAATGTGCAGAAAAAAGAGTTAATCAAGGATGGGGAAATCCCAGGGAGTGTTAGTGACTCAGTGAAGGAGGATTTTGATAGCAGGATCGTACTGTCCATCACAGTTGTGGAGGCAAGTCAATAATCTTCCAAAGGCGGTGACCATTTTTGTGACATTGGCACTGGTAAAGTCAAAATAGGAGCTACTGTGAACTTAGGGTCACCAATCACTATTAGTACTGATGAGTTTAATTAGTTGAAATGGAGGTCAGTCCTGTTCTCGCCTCCAGATACACCTCCTGTAGCGTTTGAACAGCACAGTATTGATTTGATGGGTTACGTTTTAGAAACTCTTTCATTTCAAGATAGGGTTATCTCTACAAAGATATATGTTGCGTAAAAAAGGTTTTCACATTTTTGGGTTGAAAGATTATGGTGTGTTTGACATTGGTAGGAGGCTGGATAAACTGCCACATCTATTTAGTTGAACTTGTCACACCTTTATCTACTACCAAGTCTTTGAATCTCTCCCAAGTTGTTAGATAAACATAAAGCACTATTTGGAGACCAATTAAGTTTGGTCAAGGGATTTAAGCATGCAATCGTGCAACAAAAACGTACAGTACCTGTGGTGCAGCAAGTTAGGAATGGCCATTTAAGTAAGGGGAGACAATTAAAAGCTCACTTAGCTAAACTGTGTTGGGAGAAAGTCATAGAACCTGTTGATTCCCCCAGTGGATTCCCCCATTGTCGTTACCAAAAGGAGGAATGAAGATATGGGGCTTTGTGTTGACCTGACCTCAGAACGCTGAATATAAACATCTTAGTGGATTTTTTATCCCTACCCAAGATTCATGAATACTGATTCCTGCGGTTGCCATTTGACCTAGCTCCAGCCATGTCAGTTTATCAGACCCTAATGTTTTGGGTTTTTGGAGACAGCAAGCATGTATTTGCATATAAGGATGATAACATGGTATTTACTGAGAGGGATGAGGAACACTTGAGGGTTCTGGACAAAGTTCTGGGCACGTTAAGAGTCAAGGGTTTGCCATGAAGGAAAAGTAATTTCATTGAACCAGATGGTGAGTATCTGGGGCATGATCTCTCTGGGGCAGGCATCAAACCAAAAGCAAATTTAGTGATGCAATCAAATATAATCGAGAGCCTGCAGATAAAGACTAACATAGATATTTTCTGGCCCTGTGTAAGTACTATTCCTGGTTCATAGAAAACGATGCTCTTCAAACATATCCACTCAGGAAACGTACGCACAGGTAAAGTGTATCATTGGGGAGCTGGAGAGTGTGAAGCATTTAATGGACTACAGAAACTAATAGTTGAGGCTCCTGCACTTTATCTCTTCAGAGATGATGTGTTGTCCATTGTGACAGTTGAAGCCAGTGGAGTGGGTTCGGGAGCTGGCCTTTTCCAGGTGGTGGATGGAAAGGAATGTACTGTGACTTTCGCTTCTAGGTGCTTATCCTTGGCAGAGCGCAACTATAGTACCATTAAGAAGGGAAGCACTGGCATGTGTGTGAGCAACCAGGCATTTTGTGATGGAAACTTTTCCTCATCACAACGCCCTAAAATTAAGGCTGGTCCTAAATTGGTAAGACTTCTTGCTAGGATGTATTAATTCAACTTTAACTTCAAACACATTCCAGGGGCAACACATTTGCGGGCAGATTCTCTACATGTCCAGTCAGTAGTTGTGATGGTGTGTCAGCAGATGAGGAGGTTGAGTGCATTGTTAGCAAGGTAGATGGAATTGTGGCTGCTGGGGGGTATCTTTCCAGGAATGCAAAGAGTGTGCTAAGATTGAGATTGATTTTCCAAACCACAGGTGAATGGAATGGTGACAAGGGTCAAAAACCGTTTGAATGAAGCCATCAAAGTGGCTTTTGCTCCTGTGGAGGAGGTGTCCAAGTCAGCACACAATAGGTTATGGAGCTACATGAACACACCAACTCTTCCACTTGTGTCTCCTCATTTCTTTTGTTAAGAGGCAGGTACTCCTCTTGTGATTTGCCTCCAGTATGGGGTTTGGACTAAGCTAATACTAGTAAGAATTTACCTGTTGTGGAGAAGGTGCATTGCAAGGTAGAACAAAGAGAGACCTGATGCTTTCAACACAGTAAAAGATATATTATTTCAAGTGGGTAATGTAGTGAAAATCAAGAGGGCACATAGGCAGGAAAAGAATGGTTCCATATACATCCCATTCATATGGGTGGAAAAGGTTTTAATTATGCTATATTGGTAGAGAACGGGAAGTTATGGAGCAAGAGGCCAAGAAGATGGATAGTGAAATTGTGGAAGGGATATCTTCGGTGTGCATTAGTGTAGGGAGTGGATGGTGGCTTGGCAGTGAGCATGGAAGGACTGATGAGACTGAGACAAAAATGATCAATTCAGGTTTAAGTAACTGGGGTGACAGGGACTCCAGTGTCATTTACAGTGAAGTGTTGAGTTCCAGTGTACATGCTGGTTCCTTAGGGGAGTTCTCCAATGTCATTCAAGGAGGAGTCCCAGATACCCCCAATTCCATGGTCGTCACCATGGGTTAAGGTAAAAGGAAGGCCAATCATCCCAGATACTTAAGGGACAACATGTTAGATTGATGGGTTTAGGAGGAAGCGAGGCATAGTTACAGCAGCTACAGTTGTAAGCTTGGAGATCTTACATACTCTCTCCTGTATTAGAACCCTTATTGTTCCTGTATGGTGTAGTTCTGCACCTTACAATGCAACTTTGTTTTTCGTGTGTTGTATGAATTCATGTTATTTATGGTTTCTCGCTTCCATTTTCTTTATGATATTTTGGAATTCTTTCTTCCACTTTTCACTGTGTTTTTTTAAGAGGGAAGATTGTGTACAACCCTTCATCTAGAACATTGGTTTTACCATTTCGGTGGTGCGTCTCTCGCTCTAGGCAGTTGGTGAGAGCTGGTACTGTGTGCTGTCCACTGCAATAAAGGAATTTGTACATTTTCTACTTGTTTTGTATTCTTCCTCACAACATTCATTTGCATTAATACGCCATTCTACTTCTTCTCCTACATGATTAGAATTTTACATTTATAGCTGTTAATTATGAGCAGCAAGCAAATTTAATTTATAGCATCAAATATAATAAGCTACTCACCTATAAGTGAAAATGCGTGCTTTTTTAATTATATTTTAAGATCGTCTTTAAAAATGCTAAGATCTGTGAGCAGGGAATATAGAAAAGGCTTTAATAGCACAAATGTTTAAATAGTAGGAAAAAAATGCTGTTACAATTCCTACCACACCATACCTAAAATACAGTACCTTCCTTAATTTTATAGCTTACCTAACTTACCCTACTTATATACCTTACCTAACTTACCCCCCTTTGTACCATGCCTACCTGTAATACCTACCTATGCACCACACATAATCTACTATACCTATTTTACCAATCCACCTATCAACCATACCTAACTTACCATGCTGACCTGCCACGTCTCAAATACCTTCCTAACATACTGGACTTACTAACTACCTACCTACCTACTATACCCGGCTATCCTACCCGGTCTACCATCCTTACCTGCCAAGCCTACATATATTACTACCTACCATACCTACTATTTGTACCACACTTTACCTACTTTACCTAACCTATCATACCTACAAACAATAGCCTATAATACATTTCTTACTTCTTTTCTCTAATAACTTTATTCGGTTATTATCTGAGGAAACAACCATAAAAGTACAATTAATAAGTCACAATGAAAAAAGGGAATATATATATACATAGGTATAAAAAGAACAGTCATAACACAATAAAAAATAGGCTGTTTACATTTCAAGCATGAATTTATTTTCATAATCTAAGAACATTTAAAAAAAAAAGCAGAGACAGATGCAATAGTTCATATATTATCTAATTTCTAGGTTGCTAAAAAAGCAGGGCGACACTGATTAAAATCCATAATCTTCAATGTGGGTACAATCCATCTTTTCCTCGGTACAATATATAGTTTACAGAATAGCAGTGTATGCATGTCCGATTGATTGGACAAATCATCACATGGACATTTACTAAGTTGCTTTGTCCAGTCATTCATGTTGGGGAAACTTAAAAAACTGAATAAGATATTTAATCTAAAACGTGTCACCAGAAACCTTTCAAAATCACTCATGTGTAGCTTAACATATGGTTGGATATTGCTAGTGATCATTGTTAATTGGTGAGCAACCACTGTACTTTTCATCATTTTGGTGTTCATTCTACGATCTCCCAAATGCATCATACACTGTTTATTTAGTTCTCTCCTAGACACATGACACATCGAAGAGGGATCATCATAGTAATCCCGGTGGCCTATTTGTATGAGAAACATCTTTACATATGATAACCATCTTATCTTATTGACGTTATCCAAATTCATCACATCTTTCAAAATCGATCGGTTGAAAACACACTCCTCCGTAGTCCATACCCTATGCCACAGAAGTACCGGTTGGACTTTGATAAAATCCTCTATATACGGTTGCTCCAGTTCAGCGTTACAAATGTACATAGAAACACTATCTGGGACTGCTAAGAGGTATCTCATAAAACAGTTTTCTGCCACCTGTAATGATTTCACGCTTGCATATACCTATATTCCTGCACCAAATGTAACAATTGCTACACAGGTTGCTCTGTAAACGGTTAAAAGTTTCCCAATCGTTTTTTTACCCATTTTTCTGCTAAAATTTGTAAGGGCCATTATAGATTTGCAAAACAACAGCCTCCTTGTCTTTATTGTAGTGTTCCAGAAACCAGTTTGGTCAAACAATATACCTAAATACGGGAAAGTTAAGGTAAAATCCAACGGCTTAGAATTACTGTACATTACTTTATTCTTATTTTGTGCCCCGGGACCACAATTCATACAAAACGTTTTCGTACAATTAATTCTTAAATCCAAGTTGGTCATAAAACGGGAGAAAGATTTGACCATCCTTTGCATTGCCAACGGTGTCCAGGCCATCAAGACCGTGTCATCCGCGTATAGTAGTGTTGGGACAGATCTTTGGCTATCGTGGGCATGTCCCAGCACTCCCGGAGCAATGTATTTTCCATATCATTGATATAGATTGTGAATAAGAAGGGAGCAAGCACGCATCCTTGCCGCACTCCTCTTGCGATGCTGAAAGGCTTAGTGCATTCTCCATTCCTACCAAATCTAACTACGGCCTGTGCCCCCGTATAAAGCTACCTAAAAAAAGAGATTATGTTGTCCTCTACACCCAGTTTTTCTACGATCAGCCAGAGCTTACTATGGGTGACACAATCAAAAGCCGATGTTAAGTTGACGAAAGTTAAAAACATACGGCTTCCCCTAGCTTTGGTATATTTCTCTAAAAGAATGTGCAAATTAAGGCCCTGGTCAATAGTGCCAAGGCGTTTCCTAAAACCATATTGAAGATCACTGATTATTGAATGTTCATCAGCCCATGTTTACAATCTCTTTAAAATTACACGTCCTAAAATCTTAATGGTTGAGTCTAATTATGATATTGGGCGATCGCACGAGCAACTTGCCATATCTCCCTTTTTAAATATTGGCACAATAATAGACTCAAACCAAAAGGATAGCAATCCATTCGAACAGGATGCGTTAAAAAGTTGCGTGAGGAGTGGACCCCATAAGGCCATGTTATTTTTATACAAGTCAACTGGCACCCCATCGGTGCCTGGGGCCTTACCTCCCAGGCTAGCTTTTATACCCAGGGTGACTTCATTCAGAGTAATACACAGGTCCATTTTCTTATTAGTATTTAAAATCTCCTTGTCCACAACATTTACGAGCGAAGGTTGAACCGGAGGGGTCGCAGCACTGTATAAATCTACATAATGCTCTGGCCATTCACTCTCGGAAATGGCTATCTCTATCCAGCCTTAGCTTTATCATTTAAAAAAGGTGCATTGACTGCTTTCCAGAAAGCTACAGTATCTCTACTCAAAGAAGCCTCACACAAGGAATCCAATGCTTCCTTTTTCAGGGTACCCTTTCTCTGTTTCAGTGTCTTTTTATAAGCCTTTCGCAGTTCCCTGATTAAAATCTGGTCTCTGTCCAGGACAGTTAGGGCATTTTTAAGGTTGGAATAAGCCTTAGTGCAAGCTGTATCGAACCAGCTGGCTACATTATGTTTATGGTTTTTCATTTCAACCCACAGTCTACTTTTGATGTGTGGGGTTATAATTAAAAAAATATTAATAATTGCTGAATCAACTGCATTTTCAACCAGGAAGACATCAAAACTAGGTTTGCATTTCCTAAATAAATTCTGGAGGAAATCATCAGGGACCACTTTAGTCCATTTTAGAGAGTATCCATTTTGTCTGTTCAGGGCAATATTACCTATTGTCTGTCTTGTTGACATGTCTCTATCATATTCATGTCCGGGGTTTAAAATGTCCATGCTTAGCGGGAAATGATCGCTTAATGGGGTATCTAAAATGTTAACATTTTCGACCTGTCCACTATATCTGGCTGAAGTCAATATAAAATCGATTGTTGAGAGTGCACCTCTCCCATTAAATGTGGGGTAAAAAAGGGACCTCAGGTTGACAAGTTCTTTTTGCAAAGCCCATGTCACACGAGAACATCATTTCATTCAGGAGGTCCCCACATACAGTATGTTCAAAGTGCGATAAACTAGTCTCTTTATTCAACAATATACCGCATACTTCTTGTTCTCCTCTTTTACATAATGAACAATTAAAATCCCCTCCCCAGACAGCGAAAACTTCCTTAGTTTTCCTTCCTAACAGATATTTAAGGTCTGTACTCCATCCTTTCAGCAATTCTTCCATTACCTCCACAGGAGCATTATTGTAAAAATTTACGATAATCAAACAATGCACTTTGTCAATATGTATCCTAACCATACGATAATATCTATTATTGATGGGAATCTCTATTTTCTCACATTTAAAAAGATTTGATACATAAGTGCACAGCCACCCTTTGGCTCTACCATGTACTGATCCTATTGCTGGTGAAAACAAAGTTTTAAAACCACCTTAACCCAGGTTTCTTGTAAACTTACTAAATCAAATTCATTTACAAGATTCACCCAGATTTGATTAGACATCTTTTTTTTTAAGGCCGCAATATTCCGAAACATTATCGAACACTTGCCCTTCTAAGGTACAATGTCAACCTGACCAGTACAGCCAGAGTTGCAATTATCATTAATAAAATCTTCAATCGGGACATTCACTACGGTGCCACTATCCTTCAGTGCAACCGGCTCTTCGGAATCAGTTACCCCAGCACTTACCCCAGCACTTACCCTAGTAGCTACTTGTAAACAGTTTACTCCTTCAGGGGCTACTTCAATCAAAGATGTTACATTTGGGGAATTAGGCATCAATTTAACAGTACCAAAATTCCCTGTACTCAGTCAATCCACCCCCTCAAGCCCGTAGAGAGTATCAAAACGATTAAGAATAGGAATATTAAATTGATTATTATATGCAACTGTAGTACCTCCTCCTTGTGGCCCCAAGGGATAGAGGTTTGGTGAGGCAAGAAAAGATTGAGGATAGAAATATCTTAGGTCTAAAGTTTGTATTCCACCCACTCCTCTTTGTTGGATCCAATCACAAATATGACAGACCACCCGTCTGTCCCTAAAATTAACAATGATACATTCACCAGCTTGGTCCTTTGGTCTGTGGCCCACCCAACTTATTCTTCGAACATGCAGGATTTCATCATGCATATGAGACGGAAGAGGTCTGTTCTTATTCAGCCAAAAAGTTACTTTATTTCCTTTTTTTTTTTTTTTTTTTGATACATCAAGAGCACTAAAATGGGAAACGCTGGCGGGCTTAACTGGGGGAACTCTCACGAGATTTAAGTTCTATCAATTATCGGCCTGGTGGGGAAGTCAATCTTGGGATTCTGACGATGAGAGCCCCCTTCTAGACCTAATTAGTAATAATACGATAAGAAAGGGGGAGACTGCCCAATGGTACAAAATCTTCATAAACAATAAGGACAATCAAGAGGCAGAGATTACTAAGTTATGGGACCCCGCTATCCTTCAGATTTCGGATAACCCTGTTAAATTATGGACAGATTCTTTCTCTATGTCCCAAAAAATAATTAAACCTTCGAACTTAAGAAGAAATCATGTATATACATTGTACAGGGTTTACTGGTCTCCTGCGAAACTTTCCAAGATGTCCGCAGTTCAATATTCTTGTCCCAGATGTAAGTCACAAGAAGCAGATGATATACATATGTTTTTTGAATGTCCAAGTATAAACAACTTTTGGGGACAAGTTTGTGGGTTTTTGGAGGAGGTACTTTCATTTTCACTTACATACACTTTAAGTTTGGTTTTTTTTGGTCTCCCACTTGATTATGATATTAATAGCAACATATCACAGTTTATTTTTTATGTAATAGTGATCGCCCGAAGAGAGATCTGTAAAGAGTGGAAGTCTGCGCTTCCCCCGACATTCGCAGATTTCCTTAAAAACATCATGGCGGTGAGTAAATTGGATATTTTATGTGGTGGAGAGGAGTCTGCTAAATTATGGTCAGCCTTGAATGCCTGGTGTGAGAAATAGTCCAATGATTATGCCAGAGGTTTTGTGGACTTGTCCTTCCTTTGTAGCAAGTACCAACACGAGAGGAAGTTGGACGGGTAACAACCTTACCTCTGGGCAATCTTCATTGGCTATCCACAAACAAGAGGGCTGGTAACGTTAGTTTGTGTCAGTGGCCTGAAGAGCGCCTATTTAGAGCAACTATCTACTGGTGGCATATATGAGGACAAAAAAAAAAAAAAAAAAAAGTTACTTTCTTTTTTAGTTCTGGATAAGTTTCTATTTTATCCTTATCCAACTCAGGAACCCCCGTTAACACAACGGTATATGGGAAAGACTCTGGTGGTAAGTCAATATGTGGGAATGTTTGTTTGACAGTAATTTGTGTTTCCTTGACTACACATCTATCTTTTTTGACCAACCCAACGTCTCCAGGTACCTTTACCAACCCCCCCTATCCCTTGTCTTCCCCCCTTCTAAAGCCAATGTCCTGTTTTCTAGAGCTATAACATCTTGGCTGGTTCCATTTATTAGCAGGGAGGGTGTATAAGTTACAGTCGGAATGGGCAGTGGGGTAATTGTATTTGCAAAATCTCCAATTGGGTTCACTGATCCATACAGGCACTCTCACAATCACTCACGCTCACATATAGTCATTTATACACTCCAACACTCATATATACTGCCTTTCACATATGCAGTTACTCACATATGTACCACTGAGGCATCCATTCACTCACAAAGACACTCAAACACATACTCACCCAGTCATACAGCCCTTCACAGATACAGACTTGAACACATATACCCAGTGAATTATCCACTCACACATCTATGCACAGAGTCACACCCCTCATCCACCCACACAGACACTCAGGCGCCCATACAGATACTCAGACGAGCAATCAATAGCTCATATAGATCCTCATTTAGCTGCTAACCAAACCATGCAACCGCTTACACACCAACTATCAATCTAAAGTGTGCGAATATCTGTATCAGTTGGTATCACATGCATTAAGCAAGAAATTATTATTCACTCAGTTATACAGTCAGTCACACACCTACTTAATCATCCATCTTGACTCTTATACACCCATTCATTCTTTAATACACCTTGGCATATATATATATATATAAAACATATTTACAATTTATAGAAACACACATTCACCGGATAATATCATCAGTGATGTCATCAGTGATGTCATTTGAGGTGTCATCAGTGATGTCATCAGTGATGTCACTGACCATGTCATGAATGATGTAATATGTGTCGTCATCAGCAGTGCATTGCGGGGGCGTGAGGTATAGTTAGCTCAACTAACTATAACAGGGGAACTTCTATGGTTTTCTATGAGTTAAATGTCCAACTAACTATAACGTCCTTGAAACCTATATTTTTTTCAGTGAATTTCTATGGTTTTTTAAATGCTAATACCTAACTATAACGTCTGTAAAACCTATGGTAATTTCAGTGAATATATATATATATATATATGATGTAATGTATTTGACACATATTCATATCCAGTCTGCTGTCTATCTCTATTTACAAGAGTCCAATCATAGCACAGCACTTGCACTTTAAATACTGCACCCTCACTATTATTTGCTGTCATGTGAGCAAGGCACCTGTGTGCCGAAACGTTATGAGCCGACAAGCGAATAAAAACATCTAAGCACCGCATATTTTGGTCCGTGCATTGTGTTCCTGGTGCATGCTGTGGCGAGCCGCAAACACGCTGGGAAACTTTGGTTTGAAATATATATATGTATATGCACCAGTGCTTGAAATCTGAGGTATGGTGGCTCTGAAAGGAAGGGTACTTTGGGGTCGCTGCTGTGATTGGCTAAACTTTGGATGTTATAAAATGAGGTTGAAATTGTGGTTTCTGTACTTTGGAGGTCTATGGTAATGTTTTACAGTACTGCTATTTTTACTGTTACCGTGGGACTCCCATCATCTCGACGGGGAAGATTCAAGCATGTGAATCTATAAAAGATATCAGTACTGAAGAACCACAGTGTACAGGTAAGTAACTTGTTTTTTGTCCTTGCTTTTTCTCAAGTCTTTCCAGTCTTTTATGTAATCAATGAATTCTTTAATATGAGCTTGCGGTCCTATATCTGCCTCACTAAATTCTATTTTGTAGTTTGTAGTTTCTTGTTTTGTGTAAATCAGTACCAAATTCTTCTGCTAAATCTTTAAGCTTATTATGAGCCTCATTCGCACACCCTGCCGCTTGTTTAATTAAACACCTCATTTCATCTGAGTTATATACAAGCAATCTGTTTGTGTCGACTTTACCCAGCAAAATGTCCCCATATTCAATTTTTAAATTAGCAAATAATAATTTCTTTCTTCTCAGGTGGCATAGCAGCTACAGCTTCAACAGCAGAAACCACTGTATCCACAGCATTTGCAATTCCACTAGGACCAGGTAAAAATGGCAAAGCACTTTCATGTAGCGCACTCGGGGGCATATTCTCAAGGAGCTATCGCCGAGTTAATGGCACTTTATCACAGCCAAAGTCACGGTACATTTATCACACCATTCACAGCTGGTGCTAAGCCCATTTTTTTATATTTATATCTTTATTAATTTTTTTTAAATTAATTACTTGATACAAACAATCTAAGCATTTGTACATGATGCACTTTGTACAACATCAGCGTTAGTATGTCGCCATATCCACAGTTCTAGGTATTAACATCCCATGTTTACAACACAAGCAACATCTGTATCTCAGGAGTTGACGTGCTATTGCATATTAGCATAGGTATCCGGAACCCATGCTTACTGTTACCTCCAGTTGAGGAGCAGGGCATGCCTATTGCATTTGCCTCGTTTCATCAGTGATTAACCATATGCGGACATGACAGGTGTTACAGAGATGCAAGGCCCATACAAGGTTAGATCATTAGGATCACAGTAGACAGTAGTGTATGGGCGATGGGAAGTGAATGTCACAACTGGTTACAAGATATCTTCATTTTTAACCTCGTAATCACAACCAAATGATAAAAAGGAAAGGGATAAAATAAAAGCAAAAGAAAAGGAGATGTCTAATACTTGAAGGAATGTTCTTCCAGTGTAATATGCGCTTTTCGAATGAAGTTATGTCAGGGGCCATGCGTACATGACGGACGCAAGTTACTTGTCCTGTGCCATTACTAGTCGTCGGGCGGTAAGGTATCTTGTGGTTGGAAGTATGTCTGTGAAGTATCATGATGGAATGTAGGGTCATTGCCCCACCCGGCAGCCACAGGCAAGACGGCTCGTAAGTATGTACCAGCAGTTCCACCCAGCCAACCCACTAGGTATCATCTCCCGCCTGCTGCGTGGGGGGTGTGTGTGACACGGCATTGGTCTGTGTATGGGCTTTCAGGATGTCATCCCAGGCCTGCGCGATGGGAAATGCGCAACCCAGCCATTTCTTCTCTGTGGAGAATGGTGCTCTCTGCCTGCATCCAATTCTCTAGGGATTTGAACCAGTTTGGTGCCTCCAGAGGGTCACTATGTTTCCATCTCTTGGTTATCAATCTTTTTCAGTTATTAGGCCCAGGTCTCGAAATCTAGAACTTACTTTGTTGGCTTTCGTACGCTTGTAAAATCCCAGTATACAAACATCCCACGTGTTTGGTAGCTCAGAGTCAGTGCTGCTATTGAGTGTTTCCGTTATCGTGTGCCAGTAGGGCAGAAGAAGAGGGCAGGACCACAGCATATGCAGTAAATCAGCATCTGGCAAATGGCATCTCTGGCAATCGGAGGAGGTGATGTTAAAGTATTTATTAATCTTGTCTGGCGAGAGGTACGCTCTGTGTAGTATAAATGTTTATATGAGTTTAATCCGTGAATTGCATGGTATGTGTGTGGCACCGGCTAAGACACATTCCCATTCTTTATCCGTCCAGGGTCCACCTCTGTCCTCAGTCCACCGTGCACGGAGTCTCTGTGGTGGTTGTAACACATGCGTAAGCAGGGCCTGCACCAGCCAGTGGATCACATGTGACCCCTCCCCCATCACATGAAGATATTAAAACAACTGATGTGTCGGCGGCTCGCTTCCCAAGTCTCCCCATGTTAGTGTTAGTGTCCGCACGATGGCCGCGTGCAGGAGGAACTGACCCCCCGGCAAACCGGTGTCCGCCGCTAGGGTCCCAATAGGCAACAGGGCACCGTCCGCATACAGGTCTCCCAGTGTCTCCACCCCTACTTCGACCCTGGGGGTTAGCAATGCATCCGTTACGGAAGCTCTGCCTCTGGGTATTCCAACAAGCGGCAGTATCGGGGCATAAGGGATAGGGTCTTTTGTGAGTTGAAGGCTCCTTCGGTAACACTTGTGAGCCAATTCAATATGTATATGTGTCGGGCGTGAAAGTTTTGCCAGTGGGTGAAACAAACCGTAGATTTGAGTCTCTGTCCAGGATGATGATTCAGTCACAGTATCCATCAGATTCCTGCCACTCAACCATTTCGCAACCCACTGTAGCTGAGCAGCAAGGTAATATAATTCTAAATGAGATACTGCTAAGCCCCCTTTTTCCGTTGGTGCATACAGTTTCTGCAGTGCTATCCTGGGCCGTCACGTATTCCAGATTAGACCTCTCACCAATCCCGCCAGTTCCCGAAATAGTCGCACCGGAACATATACTGGAATGTTTGCAAAATAGTACAACAGTCTTGGCAATACTTTCATCTTGGTCAAAGTGATACGACTCATCACACTGTGCGGTAGGGTCTTCCAGAATTGTATCTGTGCCCTTACAGAGGAGATGGCTCGCACCAGGTTGCCCTCCAGGATATCTGCTGGGGATCTGTAAATATATATGCCCAAGTATCTGAACGTGATCGGGTACCAGGCAAGCTCAGCTCCAATGATGACTACATCTGTCGCGACAATATCCTCGTGGAAGGAATAGGCGCCTGATTTGGCCCAATTCACCCTAAGGCCCGACACTTCCTCAAAGTTGCGGAATATCACAGATATGGCCGGCGGTATAGCATTTAACTCTCTTATATATAGCAGCAGATCATCAGCGTACAAGGACACTGCATGGAGACCATCATCCAAGGGGATACCCCAGCCTGCGCCGCTCTCCCGGAGTAGAGCTGCTAAGGGTTCCATGGCAAGGGAGAAAAGCAATGGGGACAAAGGGCTTCCGTGCCTTGTTCCACGTCTGACCCTTATCGTTTCAGAGATAAGCCTACCAGTGTGGGCCCGCACTGTGGGTTGCTGGTATAGTAACTGCACCAGCTGCAGGTACCCATTTCCTAGCTCATATTTACGCAGAACTGCGCAACATAAAGCCACTCCAATGAATCGAAGGCCTTCTCTAGGTTTAGCACTAAGCATCCAGATCGTGGCCAGGCCTGCGTTGCGTATTTCTGAACTCTAAATAATCTGCAGATATTGAGTGATCCATTGAGTGATCCATTTTGATCATTATGGACCAGATTCGGCACAAACGGGGCTGTTCGTTTAGCAAGGGCGGAGGCAAGTATTTTATAATCTGTGTTCAGCAGAGCCAGTGGGCGATAAGAACCACTGGTTTCAGGGTCTCTGCCTGGCTTTGAAAGGGAGACCAGTGTCGCCTCATTTTGCATGAGTGTGAGGGCCGAATCATCAATGGCCGCTGCATATACTCGCAACAGTTCCGGTGTTAATATATCTGAGTAGGCGTTTATTAAACTCAGCCAGTAGTCTGTCCAGACCCGGCGATCTGCCATTTAATAGGGAAAAAATGCTATCACGTATTTCCTCCGGTAGTAAAGGAGCACCCAGTTCTTCTTGCTGATGTTCTGTCAATGGAGGCAGTGTCACGGTAGAAAGAAACTCGCATATGTCCGCGTCAGTAGCCAAGAAACAAGACCTGTAAATCGTGGAGTAGTGTTCTACAAAGGCATTATGTAGAGCCCTCTGGGTACATACTATGTCACCGTGTGTGTTTCGTATGGCCATCACGGGTGTGGTGACTGCATCCTGTCGTTTCAGCCACGACAACAGCTTGCCAGGTTTGTCTCGCATATGGTGGGTGTACGCAGTTGTAATCTCCCCCCAAAAACATAGGTATATCGTGCCATGGCGCCAGGACGCGCGACATATCAACAAAAAAACGTCCCTGGTCTGTGTTGGGAGCATACAGTGACGCAATTACAACTGACCATCTAATGTACCCTTGACCACCACATATCTGCCCTCTGTGTCTACCAATGATTGTGTGATTTTAAGTGGGACCCCTGGCCTCACCCAGATCAGTGCGCCTCGTGCATAGGCTGAATATCCAGTGGCATATAGCTGACCTCGCCAACGGCGGTGCAATCGTTGGATTTCTGATTTGGCCAGATGTGTCTCCTGCAAAAGAGCTATTTGTATGTGATGTCGTTTGAGGTATGAGTATATCTGATATCTGCGTGACGGTGTGTGCATGCCCCGCACATTTGATGTACCTATTTTAAATGCAGACATAGTTTAGACAACATGTTAAGCAGCCTTGCGCCTGCAACAGCCCAGCGAACAGGGGTAGCGTAAGTGGCCCAATCATGTACGACTTCGCCCGCATAGTGTCTCTTGGTATTGTGTGCTGTGTGAGAACGGCATATAATAAAAGACATCGCATTACAAAGCCAGGACAAGGACATAAATAGGGCTACGCGAAGTACACTTCGCGCTACGCGAGCTATCCGTAGCACTACGCGAACTGCGTAGTAGCATGTTCGCACTGTGCAAGATGCCGTTTTCAATGATTGCACAGAGCGGACAAGCATTCGGCACTGTGCAATCATTAAAAACGGCATCTTGCACAGTGCGAGTTGTAGTTTTCTGCCGCTCTGGGAGATCTTTACTCGAGAGGCAGCTTTCTCAATGCGGACTGGTAGTTTCTCATTGCGAGCGGTCGCCAGCATAAGAGACCACTCACAATGAGAAACCAGACCTCCCCGCGTTGAGAATCTCACGGGGAGGTTTATTTTCAACACTCTCGATCGGCAGCTTGATGTTGCTGATCACGAATGAGGAAAAAGTCTCGCCAGGATGTCATTTTGCTTGCTCGCGGTCACCAACTTAACGTTGAGGACCGCGAGCAGGCAAAAAATGACCGCTGCACTACGCTACACGTGTTTGCACTGTGCTATGTGCAGTTCACGTAGTGCGAAGTTGCGCAAACTTCGAAACTATGCAAGCGTAGCGTAGTGCTTTGCACAGGCCTAGACATAAACAAGAAAATTCCAAAAGTGTGATAATGCAACTAGCAATCGTCCAAACTCTCAATAGAGGCAAAAGTCAAAAACAATTCAGGGGGATGTGCTGCGTGCTACATACAGGTAACTTACAATATATGTGCCCAATGTTGCAGAGACTCCCCGTCTACAGGCATAATAAATTATAATGAAAGCAAACTGTGTACCCCAGCTCAGGGACACCCGCCAGGCAATACATTTGTACTGACGCCTGCACAGTAGCGGCAAGGCATGTAAACAGGTCCCGCCCTTCCTTCAAATATTGTGAAGCCACTCACCGTTCCATATGGTACTCGGACTCATAGCAGTGGCTATTACATATGACTACAACTTTATCGACTGCATACTCCCATATAGAAACCACAATACCTCAGGGCACAATCCAGTTAAGGATAGGATCTCGCAGAGTTCACATTATTAAGTCAGCTGCCTGCGGAGTGATGTCCGGCTGTTCGGTTGAGTCCTGTGAATTTTGCAGGCCATATATATTCGCTCATTGTTGCTGGATAGGTCACGCTGGCTGGAGTTGGATGGGTTCTCAGTCACCAGAGAGCCACTGATCTCCGCCACCGCCTGCAGGGCATCCCACTCAGAATCAAATCCATGTGCGGTCCCATCACAGGCAAGGGTGGCGTCCAGACCCCTGATGATCTTCGCTCCCTCCGGCGGCAGCGAAGGGGGCCCTTCAGTTTCGGTATGGTCATTGTCACAGAGGCATCCCGAGGTTCCGCAGCAGTAAAGGTGTCTAGCCAGTCCTCTGCCTCCTCTGATGTGGCGAAGAAGTGCGTCTTGTCACCACCCGCAGGCGCGCCGGGAAGAGCAGTGAATATTTCAAGTTGTGCTGCTGGAGACATTTCTTTACTGTCATAAAGGAAAACCTTTGCCTCTGCACCTGGATAGTATAGTCCGGGAAGAACATTATTTTATGATTATCCATTTGGATATCTTGCTACTTCCTAGTTTCCTGTATGATGATATCCCGATCTCTGTAATTGAGAAGTCGAAGGAGCATGGGCCGCGGGTTCGACCCCGTTGGAGGAGGTCTCGTAGGGACCCTGTGCGCACATTCTATGAGTGAGGCGATAGAGTTCTATCCGGTAGTAGTCTCTAAGCCAGTTTTCCATGTGCAGGGCCGGCTCTCTCCCCTCCCAGCGTTCCAGCACACCTACTATGCGCACGTTATTTCTTCGCACCTGTCCTTTGGCGTCCTCTGCCTTGTCCTTCAGAAACTCCACACGGTTAAGCAAATCCTTTACATGTTTGTCTGTCAGGGTCACCTGCGGCTTGATGTCATCAATGGTGGTTTCCAAGACGGTAGTGCGGTCTGTTAGCTTCCGATGATCCGTGCCAAGGTGAGTGAGGTCGATGGCCACCTTATTGATCGTGGATTTCAGGGAGGTGCGGGTTTGATTGAGGGTTTCTTCCATTCGCTTCATTGCAGCACGACCGCATCTAATTTATTCGCAGTTTGATCCGCATTTCCATGCTTTGCCATTTTGTCTGTTCTAGGCTTAGGTAGCGGCTGCGGGGTCTGTGGCGCTCCCGTTCGGACCGCGCCCGAGTACCACCCGACATGATTCGCCGACGTCGCACCCCTGTGCCGTTCTGTGTATCGTAGGGTCCGGAGACGATGCCACAGCTGGACCCTATTTTAGTAGGACGGCAACAGCAGCAGCAACTAACTCTTAGTCTGAGACTTTAGTGGTAGGGGACTCCCTCTGAGCACAGGTGTCACCACATTGATACCATTATCATTCACAGGTCATGGCCATGTGGGTAGTTCCGGGCGGCGGCCTTGATGTTCCTCTCAGGGAAGGGTAGATGCCTCTCACGCCAGTGGCGCAACTATCCGTGGGTGTCAGCAAAGATCACATCTAAGGGTCGCTCGGGAAATCTTCACAGTGTCGTGTGGGCGCGGCACACTGGTGCGGCAATGTCTCCATGTGGCAGTTCTACATTGGCCAAATCTGCTATGTGTGGACCTGCGCCAGTACTGATCCTAAAATGGCATATACCTGACAGACATCAATGCTGGTAGGCGGCGGCAGCTTTGAAAGGTTCACAAATGCTGTCTCCCTCAGGCGACAGGTGGGACAGGCACGGGCCTCCACTGGTCACCACCACACAACTCCCACAGGGGCACAAGCAATCTGGTTCTCATCTCGCAGCCGCAATGATGATTTAAAAGACCTTCACCACCATTATCAGCACCTGCAGCAGCATCATTTGAGAGGGTATTGGTGTTTCAAGAGCAAAGCTACTGGTCGTGGCAAGCCGCTCTGCAGCAGGGATTCACTTCACAGGGCCGTGTTCCAGAGACGACTGCTGCACCAGCAGACAGGGCAGCCTCTCACCCCAATACTTTACATCAGCGCCAGTCAGCTGCTCAACCGGGGGACACACGCAGCAGCCGCCCACAGGCGCCCCAGCACACGACCGAAGGAGGCACTCAGGGCAGCGGCGGGGTAGACCCCCACAGCTCCCCTCTCATTGCAGTATCCCTCAGCTGCTAAACAGGGGCGGGGGCAGTGTAGGCAATGCGAGCGGTAATCACGGCCGTCAACCCGCCCCCTCGTCGCAGCTAACAGCGTCTGATGACGAGTGTGCCTCGGGAGGAAAGGCAGATCCAGCCCAGCAGGGGCTCCAGCCGCGTCGGGCCACCCACCGATGTCTTCTCCACGGCTGCAATGTGAGCGGCCTCCAGTGTCCTCCCCTGTGTCGGGGGCTCACAGAGTACAGTTACGCCGTGAGGGCAACGACAGCGCGGGCAGCCCGGGCGGTGCCACATTTCACAGGTCGCTTCCACTCAGCCCTCCCATACAATAGCCGACCTGATGGCAATCTGGCAGGGGTACCAGATGTGGCCCAGTGCCCAGCAGCAATGTTTCAGTGGTCACAGCAGAGTTTGGGGCAACAGTCCGAGGCCGTCCAGTCAGCGACGCCGTGCCATCCCTGTGCGGCCCTGTGGGTGGAGCCAATCCCTGTCTCACCTAGTTGATTCTGGCCGTGGGGATTGTGCATTAGGCGGCCCGCTCAGGCAAAGTCCTTGGAACGGGGCGTAGAAAGGGCAAAAACAGCATCTGGGACCCGGGTCATGTTCCCGCTAAGGCGAAATCCGGTGAGAGCCACCTCCGGCGCCCACAAGCAGAGTATAAGGCCTGTTTTGGGAGAGCCTTCGATGGAGCTCTACCCGAACACGTCTTCTTCCATCTCCTTTGCAGCCACGCCCCCTAGTGCTAACAGCCCATAGCACCAGTTCCCTGCGATAGCAGCCGCAAAAAACATTGCCACAGATGACCCCCGCAACTATCGCTAATGAGATGCAGAGTAGGCGTTCCTGAGCAAAAATCAGCAAAAACACCACTCTGTAACATTCTCAACGACCAGCCAGTTCAGCGATAAGATCACAAAACATGCTATAAGGTGCATTAGCAGCAGGAAACTATCACCTGCTCTGACCTGGTGTAAAGTCGGATCACAGCCTGCACCACAAACGGGAGCCCAGCCCAGAGCCACACCTGAAGAACAACAAATGCCATGAAGCCACTGATCATGCAGCCCGGACACCCAAGACCGCCACAACACCCACCGCCACCACCCCCAGGACCCACCCCCCCGGGCTTCCCCCTGGACAAAGGCATGCCACATCAACTACATGGAATGATGTACCAAATATCCTGCCTGTTGTTGCACAATCACATCTGGTTGCATGCATGTGTCGACACAAAAATGAGCATTCCACATTCACCTTCGAAGCAACAAATTAAAATGTATAAAAACAAACACAGAACAGAAATGAAGACACATGACGGCACCCCTCGGGACACTGTAGGTCACAGCCTGCAAGACAAAAATCATGATGAGAAGTTGTGTCCTGCACACATCAAGGGACAGAGAGAGAGCAAAGGAGAGAGAGAGAGAGATAGATGGACAGAGTGGGGGGCGAGAGATATAGACAGACAGAGTGGGGGAAAGAGAGATAGAGAAAAGTAGATAGGGACAGGGAGAGAAAGTGCCGACACTGTGCACCCAGGCCACACTGCTCACCTGCTCCAACCACGTGCCGGTATGTAGTACAGTTCACCAGGTCCCATATCTGAAACAGACCTGTCATCTGAAACAGAGTCCAGATACATGAATGGCAAAGTACATACAATTGAACCCAACAACTGTCCGCTCCTGCACACCTAGGCAGCTGCACCCCAGCCCCTCCCATCGCCCAGCGGGGCATGCCGGCCCCTGCGCACCAAGGCCTCAATGTTCACCTTCCGCCACTTGCATGCCGAAAAGATGGCCCACCACGTACTGCTGCAAGCCACAAGCCTGGGGCCCGCGGACATGGCACCCTCCACATCATGCAGCCCTGCTCCACAGGCCACCAGGTCTCACATTTGGTACTGGGTCTTGATTTCTCCATGGCAGAGGACATACGAGTGCAACCACCATTATCACAGGCTGCACACCCGCTCAGCCTCATAGATGCTACTAACTCTGTGATCCAGGAGGTGACGCCAGGTGGAGGTAGGCCCGCGCTGCCTGCTGGCTCAGGCCTACACTGCCGTCCAGCATGGCACACAAAACCTGAGCCGTCTGGACCACCATGATGGGGCATCATCGCAGGCTGCACAACCGCTCAGCACTTAAGATACCCCTACCTCAGTGCACCGAAAGTCACTGTCCCGTGGCGGTGTGCCTGTGCCGGCCGCAGTGTATCAGGTGCCACCAAGTCTGTGCCCCGCTAGTCATGGACCCTCTATGATTGGGTATCTTGGTGTGGACACCATCATGTAACCTTCGGGCCTGCGGAAGGTGGTGTTGCAGGCACCTGGGACCCCATACCTACATGTACACCAGACGGATACACCCCAAGAGAGGTTGAAAATGGCATTGTGCACGTGCGCCCAGCCCTTTTTATTGGCAGGGTCACATGTGTTGTGACGCATGTGCTGAATGGGTGTGGTGTGGGTGTAAACTAGCCGTGAGGGAGTGGCAGTGGCATGCTGACAATTAGACCGGTGAACGGCAAACAATACAGGAAAGTCCTGGGACATGTAGAGTTGTTCCCCCCTGGAGAGTAAGCGTAGTGGGCCGGCCTGGTATATGCCAGTTCTGTGTAAGGGTTTGAGCAATGCCCCCTGGGCACTGGGTGTGGTTCCTTACTGGGCTGGACAAGGAAGTAACTAATGCATGTGTCGCTGTTGTAGTGTTGGCACCATCCGGATAACATTCAGCAATGTCTCACCCTGTGACCCAAGTCTAATGACATGAGCCAGATTGTATTGCGATCTCACCCCTGAGGCGGAAGCCGGGGGCTTAGCATGTTTTAAAGAGTGTGCATTTATTTGTTTTAACATTTGATTTTCGTTTTTGGCAATTTTTAAATCTTCCCGAACCTTACCTGCAGAAACCTGCTCACACCCACGCTCTCCCCAGTGCAGCAGACTACGTGCTGACGCCGGGATTAGACGGTGAGCAGCGACCATATTGGGGAAGTAAAGGGTGCCGCTCTAGCAGCTGGCCGCCTCCCGCCCTCCCGCCCCCCTTGGCTATTTAAGTGCTCTGAGAGCGCGATCGCGCTGATTGTATTGCGATCTCACCCCTGAGGCGGAAGCCGGGGGCTTAGCATGTTTTAAAGAGTGTGCATTTGTTTGATTTAACATTTGATTTTCATTTTTGGCAATTTTTAAATCTTCCCGAACCTTACCTGCAGAAACCTGCTCACACCCACGCTCTCCCCAGTGTAGCAGACTACGTGCTGACGCCGGGATTAGACGGTGAGCAGCGACCATATTGGGGAAGGAAAGTGTGCCGCTCTAGCAGCTGGCCGCCTCCCACTCCCCTCAACTCTGGATAAAAGAGGAACGTTATCCCGTCCGCGCAGCGGGGGGGCGCAGTATGACCTAATCATAGACAGGCACTTAGACATCCTCTTAATTACAGAAACCTGGATGGACGAGGCGTCCGACCCGGACCTGGTGATTGCGGTCCCGCCAGGATACAAGGCCTACCGTCAAGACAGAAAGGGTAAAAGAGGTGATGGGTTGGCAATAATTGCTAGTGATTTCTACTCAGTGAGGACTCTGTCTATCCCATCCCTTTGCTGCGAAGCCTTACACTTTGTCATCAAGTTAACGCTGTCCCATAACTTTAAAGGAGTGTTATTATATCGACCTCCGGGAGCTCGTACAGCCTTCCTTTCTAATTTAGGTTCGATACTTGAGTCATTAGTGATTGAAGAATCCTACACAGTTATGGGAGACTGGAATTTCCATCTAGAGCAACTTGATGATAAAGATACTATTTCCTTACTCACCGATTTGGAAATGTTAGGTCTTGGCCAATTGGTTACATCCCCTACTCATGAGGCCAGCCACATACTGGACGGCATCTTTTCCAACCAGGATGGACTGCGTATAACAGATATCCTCCCAATGCCTTGGTCCGACCATCATGCCATTATAGGTATTATTACTATTAGAGATAGCCCCCCTCAAAAAGTTACTACTCCCAGACCAGAATCATTTAAGGTCTGGACAGATATAAATAAAGTAGAATTAACAGAGCTACTGGATAATACTCGCCCTACCTTATCAACCGATTCTAGTATAGCCACGCTACAATTCCAGGACTGGCTAGGGTTTGCCACCCATTCACTAGTCCCTTTAAAAACATTATCAAGAAACAGAGCTACTCCATCGGCCCCATGGTTCACCGATGACTTAAGGAAGCAGAAACAACTCTGCAGGAACAGGGAAAGGCATTGGCGGAAGTCCTATAGTTCAGATAGTAAGGCTAGCTATAAGGAAAGCCTTGCTATCTACAAGTCTATGATTGCAGAGGCAAAGAAGAAATTCTTTACCGTACAAATTGAAAAGGCGAAAAACTCCAGTAAGCAACTCTATGAGATCACTAATCAGTTGGCCGGAAATGTTCCGGAGTTAGTACCACCTCCGTCTCAATTACTTTGTGATGCGCTTGCAAACTTTTTCTTTACAAAAGTAAATGAAATATATCAAGCTTTTTCCTCCGGAACTGGTGCCCACTCAAACTCTAGCTGTAATCTTCCCCCTCAGATGTTTCTGACACAGTTTATTGGTCTCACTGAGGATCAAACCTTGGAAATCGCCACTTCCATTAAATCCGGGTCAGCTCTGGACCCTTGCCCTGCTAAAGTATTGCACTTAGTGATGGACTCGCTTGTTACGCTTATCACACAAGTCTGTAATTCCATGTTTAGATCCGGGATTTACCCTGATATACTGAAAAAGACTCTATTAAAACCCCTTTTTAAAAAAACACTTCTGGACAAGGACGATCTAAAATATTACCGACCCATAGCGAGCCTCCCATTTTTAGCAAAAGTAGCTGAAAAAGCCATGAACCAACAGCTCTCTGATTTCATCGAGAAACACCACCTGCTGCACAGTACCCAATTTTGATTTAGTAAATTCCATGGTACTGAGACAGCGCTAATAAAAGCATCCGATGACATCACAGTTATCCAGGATCAAGGAGGTACAGCGGTCCTGGTGATGCTTGACTTATCGGCTGCCTTCGACACGGTCAATCACAAGATCTTGATTGACCGTGTCGAAAAAATGGGCATCCAACGGGCGGCCAAAGATCTGCTGGCATCTTTTTTGGCGGGGCGAACTCAGGCGGTTACCCTGGGGTCTTTTCAATCACCTCAGCTATCTCTGCCGTGTGGGGTTCCTCAAGGCTCATCCCTTAGTCCGACACTGTTTAATATCTACATGTCGGACCTGGCTAAAGTTATCATGGGATGAGCCTAACCTCCTTTGCAGATGACACGCAGTTGGTTCTGGCCGTAAACAGCGATGGAGATAGGGTGGCAGAACGTTTTCAGGGAGGTATGCTAGCAATTGGAGAGTGGATGGCCTCCAACTGCTTAAAGCTTAACTCCGACAAAACGGAGGTGGTCATTTTTGGACCACTCTCGCCATCATGGTCATCAGTTTGGTGACCTTCATCTTTTGGCTCGCTTCCCAAACCAGTTCCCAGAGTAAGAAACCTGGGAGTGGTCTTCGATGAGGGTCTTAACTTTATGGCCCATGCCAACAAAACGGCAGCCTCTGCCTGTCACAAACTAAAATTGGTAAGCAAAATTCTCCCTTTTCTACCTGACACAGACGGAAAAACTCTGGTAAGCTCCTTAGTCCTATCCTCGTTGGATTACTGCAATAGTCTCTTTATTAATGCCCAGATCTGCGTTACTAATAAAATGCAGACTATTCAGAACGCGGCTGCCAGAGTTCTTTCGAGGACTCCTAAATTCAAACCTATATCAGACACAATAAGGAATTATCACTGGCTGACGATCCGCAATCGGATTAAGTTTAAGACCTTATGTATAGTCTACAAAGCTCTTCACAATGAGGGACCGCAGTTTCTTAAGAATCAACTAATTCCCTATACTCCCTCCAGACAACTCCGCTCTGCCACTTAGAATCAATTAGTGGTTCCCCGCACAAAAACTGTCTCTTGGGGCGATCGACGCTTTCTGGTTTCCGCTCCCAAGTTATGGAACACACTACCTCAAGCAATTAGGACATTACCCACACTCAGACTTTTTCACAAACAACTGAAGACATGGCTCTTTAACCAATAATTCTCAGCTGCATTTTCCAGAGATCCTAATTATCATTAGCGCCGAGACGCCTACGGGTATTCGTTCCCGCTCAATAAATAGCAATAATAAATAAATAAATATGGACGTAGTAGGAATTCACTGACCCTACATTCATCAATACTACCACACATGAAAGACCATAGACACAACACATCTGTATGATTCAGAATGTTTAATGCACATTCAGTGGAGTGTTGCATCTGGAGCAGTACAGGGTCATGCAAACCCCACTTTACAATGTTGGCCGATGGAAGGCCAGCCAGAGTCCTTCAGGAAGAGTTCAGTCCGCAGTCTGTTTGTTGTGTCATTGGAGATAAAACAGAATATGGCAGTCCATGTCGAGGTCCAAGGTGAGTGTCGCAGAGTGTATCAGGGGACATTAGAAGGTGCAGAGGGCAGAACCAAGCTTTAACAGGCCCTGTGGCGGAGATTAATGCCACTGTGTCCTTCTTACCACGAAGGTGCTTTCATCCGCCTTTTTCATCCTCTGCTGTTCTATATACCTCACGTGTGGGTGGTGCTTGCCTTTCTCCCGCACTGTGTGGCAGTGACACCTCAGGGGCCGGAGGTAGAATGTCTGCTGCACTGTGTGGGACTGACACTTCAGGGGGCGGAGATGTGGATGTAGTGGTAGCAGCAGCATGCATCAGCGCCAGGCCTTGTGGCAGCAATGCCATGAGGATGGTTTTAAGGTCGTTGAGGAACCCAGTTACCACTCACTGGTGTGCAGCTGTGGCAGCTGCTCTTTGCGCATTGTCCCGCTCCATGGTCTCCATGAGCCTCCGCATGTTTCACACCTTCCGGGCGAGCTCGATTGAGCCACTCTGACTAGTCAGTCATTCTTGTGTCTGAGTCAGGACTCTAGTGATGTCAGCCATGGTTTGTTGGAGCGCATGGAGCGGACTGTGGGTGTCTGTTAGGGACTGTGAGTGGTCCCTGATGGAACTTAGACACCCACGTATGGCATCTAGTTTGTCTGCCATGCGGTCAAAACCCACTCGCACCTGTTCAGCCAGATGCTCCTGGCATCCCAACACATGGCGTTGGGAGGCCATGTGTTCTTCGTGAGGGTCCTAGGAGGCAGCCTGCTTTGTGGTCTGTGCAGGGAGTGGGGTCTCCTCGTTGCAGCTGGGCTGCCCTGATCCTGGAGGTGGGCTGCAGAGGCTGTCAATGAACTCTTGGTGGGCTTCGGAGTCGAAGCTGTGGTGGTCCTCTTCATTATAAGAGAAGAGAGGGTTGTGCTGCTCTGCAGGAAGTGTTGATTGTCCCTCTGCAATGTGAAGGGAAGATGCAGTTTAACAATGTGTTCACCTATGTGTTGTCGCATTGTGCATGTTTACATACAGACTGCATGACTGTGTACATAGTGACTATTTGAGAGGAGCTGCCTATTTGATGGAGGACAGAGGACATTTCAACAACAGATGTGTGTATGTTTGTACTTGTACATGGTCATCTCCCATTTCCCTGCAATGCCACTTGTGATTGGCCAGTGTCTACACCCAGTCGGCACCAGTTGTGTCCTGTGTTTTGTTGTGGACGTGTTGCGGTTTGTGCCACATTGTTGTCAGTGTTGCTGCGCTCTGCATGTTATGTGTGTGTGCTGTATGCTGGGGTGTGGCCCCTGCTGCTCCGTTTTGCTGCCCCTTATCCCTTTTCTGCCACGTGCCATTGCCTTCTGTGGGTATGTACTGCTGAGATATTGCATACTTGGGTACATTGGTCTCTTGGTGGGAGTTGGGGTCTGGGCCATGGTTTGTCCCCAGATGTGCTCAGCTCAATTGTGTATGTGTGCCATTGTGGCCATCTCCACCCGTCCCCCCAGTCTCTGGTCATTACTCACCCTGTTGCTGTTGTGTCCGGTCATGTTGAGCAGTGTCAGGTCCCCCGTCTCCAGTCACCGTCTCCCCCTGATGACTGTCGACACCATTTCCTCCATGTCGTCCAGCTCCTCCTGTGGCGCTGGACTGCCACCTCCAGTCTGCATTGCTGCCTTCCAGTTGTTGGAGAGTTTCAGCTTGGTTTTGCGCTTGACGTCATTCCAGCGCCTCTTGACCTCTTCCACTGTCCTCTTTAGCACTCCCACTGCATTCACCTTGTGCAGGATGGACTGCCATAGTTCATTTTGGTTGCCAATGACACAGTGGAGGTGACGAACAGTAGTTGATGGTGTTCTACGGACTGAAGTACTTCTTCCTACTCTTCTTCTCCTTGGCCTTCACTGACCCTGAGATCCCAGGCAGGTCCTAGGGTGGGCTTGTGGGGTTCTGTTTCTCCTCTGTACGTGCTCCGGCAACATCCATTGTGCTTCGCTGATTGGCATTTGTTTGTCAGTTCTTTTTTCTACTTTTATGGTGATTTTTCCTGCCTGACACGTGTGAATTGTAGGCTTGTGGCTAGTTTTGGCTGATTTTAGTATCGCAATTGGCTTACTCGCAGCTTTTTTTGAGTTCGCGTTTCACATTTTTGCGGCATGGCGTTGATTTTAAAACGGTCAGTTGATGCATTATCTGGAGACTATCGCAAACTGCTTAGTTAACGTGGAGTAATTTTCCCGCGATAGACTGCGATGTTGGAAGTTGCATTAAGTTACTTTTGCGATGGTTATCACACGTTCTTGAGAATATGTCCCTTACACGTTCTTGAGAATATGTCCCTTACAGTATCAAGTGCTATTATTTCTTGTGTACTTTTTCCTGGTTCGTCCACATCCATATCAGGTAATGACAGACTTTGTCTCTGTACATCATATCTGTAAGGGGGAGGTCTAGAATTAATAAGGTCATTTAGGAAATTATCCTCCTCATCCGAATCAGTTTCCTCAACTCTTTTTCTATTTTCATTTTTGGAATCATCGATTAGATTTTTGTCTGATTCATTAACTTGCGCAGAAATACTCTCACACCTTGTAATGTATCCTAACTCCATACTTTTTTCTATATGTCACACTTACATTCTATATACATATACAACACCAAAGGAAAATAGAGGCTGAGGAGGGCCCACAGTAACTATGAAGTAACCATAACACAAAACTTAGATATCATTTATTTATAGGTAGCATAGGTCGATGTATTAAACTTAAAATACCTCAGGGTATACCACAAAACTATCCTTTTATTCAGGTGGTACCTTTGGTATGGTTATAAAGTACTGTTAGGTAATGGCAGGATATCGGTTTGGATACTATGATCCTTGGACACACCTGGGTTCAACTGAGATGTGTCTGCCCTTTTCTAAAAGCCTGAATGATCTCGGGCATTCATCAGGGTTAATATCTACCTCCCTGACCCTAACTTAAAGTGAGGGTAAGTAGTTTGTTAATAAAAGCAGAGGGGTCCTGCATCTCTGAAGGTAAACATCTGTATTTGATACCTAGTCACTAGGGGCATTTTGCCTCATGGTCTGCCGAGGGGGCGCACCTCCTATAGTCACATATTCTTCAAGGAGAAATGCCTGCTTAAATCCTACCCTCTTCTACCAAAAATTTCCTGAGTAGCTTTTGGTATTTTCCCCAGACGCTCCCAACACAAGGACACTGTTTGTTGTGTGTTACACTTAGATTCTAGCTACTCCCTCCTATTTCTAAACTGCGTCTTCATTTTCCTTCTCTCAGTTTCTATGGCTGCTTGATCTCATTTATTTAATGCTTCAATTGATATACGTCTAGGTTGTGGCTTTCTCTCACGCATGCATGTCTTATGATATCAAGCTGTCTATATTGAAAGTAAAAACTAAATGAGATTACATGTCCTTGTCATAATACGTGAACTCATGCCAGTCTTTTAACCATGCACATGCATAAAGTCTTATGTCTGCCATAATTTTGAATGCATGAGAACCTCTGGGGGGAATCGTCTCACCTTCTATAACAGACACTCTAGGACACTTGCTTTTTTCAAGACAGCAACTTTTATTCTCACTCAAAATAATCCCAAAAACCCACAAAATAAACAAACGTACAATCAACCAATTCCAGTGCAGCTGTGGCAAAGGTAAACCAATCACAAAGCAACCAAAAAGGACAGTGATGTCTCATTATCTCAGTGCAACTCTCAGCATCATTCAGCCAATTGCAGCACAGCTCTTCCGTGCATGGAAATCAATACAATGCCTTTCACCACCAAACACACCAAAATAGACAAAAATATTCTGTCTGCTCACCCTATATTATAAAGGAAAAATAGAGATAGATTAAAACAACCCAATTACTATTTTTTGGGGTATTCACAAAATACGAGTTTAATTTTACTAAAAGTAATATTTGGAATGCAAAGTTCTCCACAGAGTGGAGAACTTTCCACATAAAAAAGTAGGCGAGGCCTATTAGTATATTTGAGAACTCTTTGCCACTAGTGCAGAGTCCCTGCAGTTGAAGCATTACTACTAGTAGAAGTAAACTCGCAATCTGTGAATACCACAAAAATAGTAAGTGCACAAAAAAGGTTAGGTTTATCTTTGTGAATCAAGTGCACTTGTATGCAATGCCTCACAAAACAGTCAGTCTCAAGAAGCATGATGAAGGGAGTTGTTGTTTCAAAGGAGATGGGTATGTGCTCATTATAGTTTTATATATTGTATAAATCTTGATTCGGCAGTTAACAGAGTTTGTGATTGTGAGTGAATCAGGAGTCCAGGTTTTGTTCAAAAACCATTCATTGTCATTATTGTATCCAGATATATTGCACTGGTGAAAAGCAATATAAATCTTTCCAAGGAAGAGTGCTGAAAAACCATGGGTCTTTAGATGTCTGCACTAACACAAATTCCCATGTTTCTTCCTCTTTCTTAACAAAATATCATGTGTCTCCTTTCTACTTACTATGTATGTATGAATTGCAAGGACGGGACAAACATGGTGGTTGCCAAGGGTTACTTTTCAGATGTTGGAAAGAGGTTGCAGTCACATTGTAAAATTTAAAATCACTAGCTAGTTCTGGGATCTTGTATTATGGACTATTCAATGAACAAACAACTTACTGGGTGTAACTTCCACTTTAATAGCATACAATTTCAAAATACCATGTAATAGAGATGCCATTGAAGGTATACATTATTTTTAGCCAAAACCCACCTTTGACCTATTTTTTAGTTCAATCGAGAGGCGTAGCTAGGGGGCGGTCCGCCCCAGGCGGCACTAGCTTGTGGGCTGCTGCCGCACAGCACTTGTGTATAATTTATGTGGAGACACTGGTGCAAGGCAAGCGCACCTGCTTCAGCTTGGAAAGCCTGCCTGCAGTTCACACACCACTGCGGTGCCCGACGTACCGCGTTTGTGGTTGTGGTTCCGGTCCCGTGACGTCCCAGGGCCGTCAATCTTGGAGCACGCGAAAGTGCTACCAATGACGGCCCTGGGTATAATGTTTGGCCAGCCCCGCCCTCGCGCGAGGCTTTCAATCGCTCTGGAAAGACTGCAGTGCCCAGGAATCCAGAGAAATTCTGGGAGGTAGGAGTCCTGGGAATGGGATAAAAAGAGCCATATAAATGGAAGCATTTGTTGCTGGAAAAACTGTGAAGAACTCTCATTGTTAGACGTGAGTGCCTAGACGGGATGCTATTGCAGTGAAGGCACGTTAAAACAGTAACTGACTGGATCAGGGCTTTAAACCGAAAAGTCCGGGCAGTGACATTCCCTGTGTTTCTCTGGAGGTGAATACACTATGACTTATTTTCACCCGAGTCACATTTTACAGTACGCCTGTGTGCATAGATTTTTGTATAAATATATTCCGTAGCCCAGCCGTGCTCATCCACTGTGCGCACAGTACGGTAACTGATGAACGCCAATGCCTCTACTCTCTGCGTTATCCCATTGCACTGCAGCTGCAGCCAGGGCCATAATTATAGGGCTAAAATTAGAAAAAGATGCAGCTGGAGGAACTGACAAAGCTTTTCTCCGGGAGCAGCAGCAGAGGCCATGCATTTCACTGGAAGCACCATGCCCGCCCCCACCTTGGCCTAATCAATAACTGCATTGACCTGCTGGGAGACTGCTCTGATAGGGACACTGACTTCCAAGGCTGCTTGCCACAGCCCATACACGTGCCTTTGACCATATACACCAGCCCCACTGGCAGAATGGGCACCTAGAAAGTCGTTTTTTTTTTTTATGTTGCTCAAACACATTTTATTAAATACGGAATGATGAAAGTTGGAGTCAGCCCTGCTAGGATTCAAGCTGTATCTCCATGTTTGATTGCTTTAATGTGTACATTTCGTTCTTTTGATGTTGAGCTGGTATACTGCCACCACAATAAACTGCATTGTCGATTGGTACTTAAATGTAGGTATAAAGCGACTCAAAGGCACTCAAGTCAAGTCAAGTCAAAGATAGCTTTATTCGATTCCATAAAAACCATAAAAGCACATGTAAAAACATTAAGACATTTAAAATAGACTTTTTGATTTAAGATAAACAATTACAATTCCACTACATCAATTCATTTTCAGACTATTAACAAAAAGTGCATAATAGAGTTCACAATTCATTGGCTCATTGAAGTTCTACATCTAATGATGAATTTTAAGAACTTTGATACAGTAATGATGGTTTTTTCATCCTGGAGTAGAAGAATCTTAAAAAGCGCTGGTCTGCACTGCCTTAAGCCCCAGTGCTTTAATAATGGAGTTAGATATCTTCTCCTCCCCCAGCCATAACATTTACAAAAAAGAATACAATGAATAGTAGACTGTGCTGAAAGGTCATCACATGGGCAAACACTTAGATTTTTGCACCAATCATTTATGTCGGGGAAGGTAACCATCCTAAAAAAGATGCCCAGTCTCAGCCGTGCCAATAACATTCTTTCATAGCTGCCCCACTCGGGCCCCAAATATAACTGTAGACCAGATTCCTGCAATAATGAATGGTGATGAAGCACTGAAGCCTTCTTACCCTCAACATACCAGCGTTGATCGGCCAGGAAGGAGGTACATTTTTCTTTAAGGGTCTTTTTGGAAATGGAAGTTATTATTAAGGGCGTATGATAAAATTCTGGGTGCCCTATATTTGTTAAAAAATCCTGCACATAGGAAAGCCACTTTATATTTTTGGACCCCACAAGTCTCGTGCAATCTGTAATGATTGCCCTGTTAAGATCAGTTTCGGTGGAGGTCCAGATTTTATACCAAAGCAGCACTGGACTGATCCTAATTAAATCAGTAATATACATCAAATCAAGTTCCTTATGGCAGGCATAGGTTGGGGTAGACCTAGGAACAGCTAACAAATATTTAAGAAATCAATTTTCCTTCACCTGTATTTCCTGGCAATCTGAGATACCTCAGATGCCAGCCCCGTATATGGCGGTCGATACGCACTTAGCTTTATAAATGTCAAGCAAAATGCGTACAGGCCTGCCACCCAGCTTGTTTGCAAACTGCATTATTGCCCCAATGGCTCGCGAAAAAGCTAAACACCTGGTAGTGATGGCTGTAGTCCATGAACATTTACTATTAAAAACAACTCCCAAATATGAAAAAGTGTTTGTCATTTCTATCTTTGACTGCTCTGAAAATGTGTAGCATGAAGCCTTATATTTTGATGAGCAGCACATAGTGTAGGTTTTCCCTATGTTTATTTTTAGGCCCCTAGAAACCATGTATACTGAAAATCCAGTTAGCGCCTTCTGGAGACCTACTTGAGTTCTTGACATAATAACCGCATCATCTGCGTAAAGTAAAATAGGCGCCGCCGTGCCATCAATTTGAGGAAAGTCCACGGCCAGATGTGTTAGGTGATCTGCTACACTGTTAATATAAAGGTTAAAAAGAAAGGGCGCCAGGATGCATCCCTGGCAAACGCCCTTCATTATTGGGAATTTTTCTGAGCATTCGCCTTTCTTACCGTAACGCACCTTCGCCCCTGCCCCTCTGTATAGTTCCATTATAAAATTTCAAATATTTGGATCCACTCCAAGCCGCGACAGGGTATCCCACAAGACATCGTGACAGTCAAATGCTGAACTAAGGTCAACAAATGTCATAAATAGGTTTCCCTTTTTTGCGGTCTTATATTTCCCTATCAACAATGCCAAGTTGAGTCCTTGCTCAACAGTACCGAGACCGGACTTAAACCCATATTGAAATTTAGATAAAATGCCTTTATCCTTAGCCCATCCCTCTAGTCTATTTAGTATAACTCGACCTGCTACCTTCATAAGGGAGTCAAGCAGTGAAATGGGCCTGTAACATTTGGGATCATTACGATCGCCCTTTTTGAATATTGGCACTACTATCGCATCCTGCCAAGTGGACGGAAATCCAACTTTATTATAACTGTTTAACACATTTGTCAGGAGCGGTGCCCATAAAGAGGTGTTTTCGTTATAAATATCAATGGGAATCCCATCTGGTCCTGTGGCCTTGCTATTAGAACTTTCTACAATAGCCAGTTCCACCTCTGCTAGGGAGAAAACTATATCTAGGGGAAAAAGATCATGGGGAGTAGACTCTAATGTTACGTGCTCGTTTGTATTTGTCCTGCCTATTCTGACTGTATCATCTATTTTGTAGAGCTCAGTAAAATGACTAACCCAGATCGTCTCCTCTATGGCGATCTCCATCACATCGCAACTTCTGTCCACAAAGAAAGGAGCGTTTACTGCTCTCCAAAATGCAGTATTGTCTCGTAATGTACACGTCTTAAGTAGATCTCCCCATGCCGCCTCTTTCAGTTCTTATTTGCGATTTTGGAGGGCGAGTTTATAAAATGCTCTAGCAGACTTTATTTCTAGGGCGATTCTTGGCACTGATTTTAAAATTCTTTTAAGAAGGGCGTGCGCCTTACTACATTCAGAGTTGAACCAACCCTTCACTTTACGACTATCCCCCCCCCCCCGGTCAATCCCTGTTAATTTGCTATGGGTTTGCGCGCTGATATTTTGGAAAGCTGCCGCGACCTCTTCAAGATTTGGATTTTCCGCAAGGCAGATCATAAAATCTTGTAAATGCTCTGCTACCAGACTTTGCAGAAAACCTATAGGGTCAACCTTCCTCCATTTTATTGCGTAACCATTAGTTCTAATTAGGTATATCCCATGACTATATAGATGTTCTATAACGTTGGATCTTTTGGCTCGTCCCGCTACCCTACTGAAAGTTGCGGAGATTGGGAAGTGATCACTAAGAGCAATGTTCTCTGTATTAAATGATCGGACATTGCAATGATGGCGTGTAGTGATCAACATAAAATCAATCACAGAGTTCGAACCCCTCCCGATAAAGGTTGGTAAAAACTCAGCTTGAGGGTTACAGAGCTCATTTACGAAAAACCTAAATCATAATCAAATAGCAAGCTATTCAATAGATTCCCAAACGAGGAGTTTTCAAAGTGAGTACAGGGTTCTCCCTTCAAGTTAACCATGCCGCATATGTCATGATTTCTAAGAGGACAGAGGTGACAATTAAAATCTCCTGTCACTAAAGTGCACCTACCCTCTTGTTCTGGGCCGGTTCCCCTACACAGGTCTGCTTTTAAGTCGTCCATTATCCTAATCGATCTTCCCCTGGAATGTTATTATAAAGATTGATCAGATTCATATACTGGTTTCCTCCCGTCATAAGTGTTAATATCTGATGATAGTGGTTTTTGCCCTTGTCAGGTGGGCATTTAACTGACACATTAGCAGTGTTAGATATAAAAGAACATAATCCGCCTGAAGGCCTATCCCTGCTAGTGTGCTGTGCTGGAGTAAAAAAAGGTACGAAAACCATTTAGATGTATCTCAGGTAGTTCCCAGCATTCCTGTAGGCAAATTATATCGAAATTGTCTATAAATGCCAGGAAGTCAGGATCCTTCACTTTACTGGCCAGACCCGCTATATTCCACGATAACAAGACCAGTCTATCCCCATGATCATTCAATGGGGCGACAGTTGTTAAGGTCAGCTGGATGGTACCCGAGTTAGGTCTCGGGTACCATCCAGCTGAGGTGACGATACTAAACCACCCCCTACGGCTTCTTCCACAACCTCCTTTACTACAACTTGGCAAGTATGACAAGTCATAGTCAAAATATTTGCTTCACTGTCATTTGTGGGAATTGACCCTAGTTCAGCGGTGCTGTCTGTTCCTATGGATGCCAGACCACGAGTGGTATGGACCACACTTTCTTTCCCAAACTCCTGGGCATCTAATGCAACAGAACCACCGTTTATAGACCAGCCGAGCCCGTTTACACCCCACCCTTAAAACTACAGGATCCGTCGTCTCACCCTCTGATAAACTAGTAGGATTTAATCGTCAGTCGACCATTTCCAGGCAACTGAATCTATTTTCAGTCGGGAAACCACCCCAGTTATCACTGTAAGCTGGCTCCCTAGGGCGCTGCGCCCCCCACATCCCCCAATCTCTGCCCCGCTTACGATGCCCTACTATATGCCAATTTCTATCAATGTCCCAATCACGTGTTGGTCCACTCCTAGGGGGATAAAAGAAGGAAAGTCGTCTAGTTGCAATTCCCTCATATCTATCCTGTGTGTTCCATGCACAAACATGGTCGGCCGTGTGAGGATCCGCAAAATTAATCAGGATGCAATCACCCTGAACTGGTTTCCTCTCGTGTCCCACCCATGTTACCCTACACACCGTCAAGATCTTGCTTGTCCGGTTAGGTGGTAAGGGTCGATTTGAGTTAAGCCAATGTTGGACCTTGTTTTTTAATGACCAGTTAGCTTCCCCGTCGGCTTCACCCAATTCAGGGACCCCCTTCATGACCACCATGTAGGGACTTGCCTCGGGGGGCAAATTCACCACTCGTCTCCTAGGTGAACCTCCGTCATTCTTATTGTTATTTAACTGCGTGGTATGTACCCTGGGTGGAGTCTGTCCCTCTCGAGGGGGGGTGGCACAGATTTTAGTTTTTGCGGCAACTGTCTTCTCGGGGTCGAGGCCAACTTAGGTTTTGGGTTAGTCACTAATGTTGGTGGTTTTTTAGTAGCGTGGTCGGCGAGTTTATTGCTGTTTGATTTATTTCCCCCTATTTTTTTAGCCCCCTGAGGGTTTTGTTTTTGGGCACAGCGCACAGGTCGACTAGCTGTTTTTCAATGTGGGCTAGTCTTATCTCATTGGGTGTAAGATATAGTTTGAAAAGTTCAGCTATCCTAGGTAGGAGTGAAATATTAACCTCGTCATCCCTGACACTAATCCTGTCCAGATTAACCGAGGCCTTTACATTCACTCTACTCAAGGCCTCTTTAGTGGGGACATTACGAGGTAGATCGTGGTCTATATCCAGGGTTAAGACAGAAACCCCACATGTCTTTTTCAATTGTTTACCCCTATCCCTTGCTTTTTTTGGCTTGAATTTTTTAGGGATAGCTCCCTCCTTCTTACCCTTCAGCTGGCTAGCACTCAGGTCATCAGGTAAAGTAATAGCAGCTATATCCAGAGTTTTTTCTAAGTCTGAGCTTAGTTGAGATTCGAGTGAGAGATGAGATACTGATAGGTCTACCGTGCCAGGCAAACTCTGTCTATGAGCATGAATATCGGCGTGGATTATTACGGGGTGTTTCCAAAGGGACCACGCCCTTTGGTTGGTCGGGGGTTTTAGCTGTTGCAAAGTGGCCCATAGATGATCTTTTTGCCAGTGCAAGGTCTTGGGACACTCTGCGCTCCATTGATGAAATTTCTTGCTCTATTAAGGTGTTTGCCCTTATTATGAAGTTATCCAGAGTGCCTGTTTGTAGTGCCCCCCCGCAGCCGTTTTACCTCTGCTCCCACGTGTGCACATAATTATCAATATCAAACAAGAATATATAAAGTGAAACCCAAATGACAATTAAATAATAATATATAATACGTGCACGTACATTCAGTCCAACTCGGGCTCAGAAGTTAGAGGGGTGGCCCGGCCTTACACGGTCTCTAACGGGCTACAACGGGCCTGCCCTTGGCCCGGGCTTCGCCCCGCGCGTCGTCCCACGCGCGTCCCGCGTATCTCGGGAAAGACCAATGTTATATAGAAGACAAGGGGGCGGGAAGAGGACCCAGGTGCGCTAGATGATAGAGCGCTCAGACTGCTGGTCCTCGCAGTCCCGCTCCTCACGCCCACTCCTTGGTGAAATGAAGGCTCCAGCAGGTTTCAATAGTCTTGGCCCCAAATCGGCAAGAAAGGCAAGAATGGTCCTTTTAAAAACTAACGCTACCACTCAAGAGAAGCTGCGGCAAGTAAACACGTCTGCGAGCGGCTCCCGCGAAGGCGGGGGCTGCGAGCCGTAAGTAGCCGCAGGTCAAGGGGGCGGGAAGAGGACCCAGGTGCGCTAGATGATAGAGCGCTCAGACTGCTGGTCCTCGCAGTCCCGCTCCTCACGCCCACTCCTCGGTGAAATGAAGGTTCCAGCAGGTTTCAATAGTCTTGGCCCCAAATCGGCAAAAAAGGCAAGAATGGTCCTTTTAAAAACTAACGCTACCACTCAAGAGAAGCTGCGGCAAGGAAACACGGCTGCGAGCGGCACTCATTTTATTGACACCAGAATAATGTAATGCTGAGACTGTCGCACTGCCACGCAAATCTGATTTGCATACTTAACTACTTCAAAGCATATCCTTTATTGATACACTATTTACCATTCAAATATCACATATCAAACACTGAATTGTCTCTGAGCGCACCAATAACTCATTGTATTAAGATCTAGTACATTGACACTTATTTTGTCAAGTTGAAAGTATGGGTGACTAAGTCAGATCTGCGAGGGATCGAACTCAGCTATACATTTGATCGATAGAATATATATGTTTCAAAGTTAAAACCAATACTGTTTTTCTTAAATGGCTAGTTGATCATGTTTTTCTGTATTACTGTTGCAGCAATATTGTTGACATATTCCTACCGACCAAAAAAACTTCTGCTTTTGAAGAACAACACTGCTGTCTGCAATCACCTTATCCAGGCCAATATTCTGTTTTATTTCACCTAAACACAGGTGCGGCCTTGTCAATTTACAGGAAATACTAGAGAACAGAGTACTGTGTATCAGCGCAAAGGACATTTTTCTGTCACAAAATCTTCAACAAAATAATGGCAGAAAATATATAGTCTTTTTTTACGTTATCGAGTTGCTATTGTTAAACCCGATGGTTCGAGGAATGTGCCTTTCCAGATTTGTAAAAAAAAAAGTTTTGAAAAATATACGAAAGAGCGATTGAATGTTCTTCACAATAATTCCATGATATACATATTTGGATTTGTGTGACTAGGTGAATTGGAGCCAATAAACTGACATGACTGCCGCGCAATGACACACTTACTGAAATAAAAGAGCAGTTAAAACACAGATATGTAAGAAGGGGACACATTAGACTATGTGTATTGAATACTGTAATGAGCAGGATTTAAAAATGGCTACGCCCACCTGTGGAATTGTTCTGTGTCTGCGCAAGTGGTGGGGTGGGACATAGGCCGTATGGCACATAGGTCAAAACAATGAGAGATGGGCCCAGACTTTAACAGGGTGTGAGAGGCACTGCCCCTAACACAAATCTCAATTGCCTCAGGCCTATAACATAAATTCCTTAGCTGATTCACGGACTCCGGCCGCCGCAGTGAGCATGTGCGTGATAGCATGATTGATGGGCAAGCCTCGGGAGAGCCTGTGAGGCACACATAGCTGTCACAGTCAGGCAGGCTGACAAATATGCTTAAAAGTATTTTTAAAAATCACACCAGTATAATTAAGCGAGTGGCGGGAGTGCTGTGCGCAGCCCTCTACAACTGCGAATTCAGATAGTTAACACTTACTTGCACTTGTTAATAGATCAATGTAAAACCAGCATTCTAATGATACATGTGAGAAATATCTGTACCCGAAAATTGGCAATGAGGTGTGATTCAAAATTCGAGTCGAGACTTAACCTCACACAATCACAGGACTGCGGATTCAAGGGGCGACAATCTGAGGGATAGCCCCGGGCGCCACAAGCTCTAGCTATGTCTCTGCATTGCACATGCCAACTGCATTCAAAACAAGGTTGTACTGAGGCAAAAAACAGGCCAAACAAGAAATAGAAAAGATGCCCCCACTTTCGTAAATTGCTATTCTAGACTCTTTGTGACATGGATTTTTGGTAGTAACTAGGCCACTCAATTTTGAATAGATCAGTATTGTCTATCACTTAACAGTGGAATGTCTACATGAATACATCTCTGTCATTCCAGCACCAAAACAAAATTTGTTGATACCTTTCCATACATTACAACACTAATGCACTAATATGTAAGGATTCAGCTGACCTATGATGCAAAACCAGCCCATTCATACTCAAAACTGGGCCATACTTTTCTTTTTGGCCAGCATCTATAGCATTTCCCGATAGTCAGAAATGCTAACCTGTGCCTGTTGGTTCCATTAGTTATGGAACTGCAAGAATTGGAAGGAGTTGGAAAATTAATGTACCCTGCATTGTAAAGAGGTGTGCACCCTTACCCTGAGTGTCCATCTGCATGTGAAACCAGGTATCTATACTTTTGATTTTGTCCTGTTATGCTAATGTCGCATGCGAGCATAAGCCAAGGGCTTTCCCTGGCAATGTGAGATTCAGAATCTATTTTGTGATCAGGAGGGGCGCCCAAATAATAGACTTATAGTGGGCCGAGGACTACAGTCTATGCCCAGGGTGAGTGTAGGAAAGTAGGATCTGCTTTAATGGCTACCTGCACTTTTTGCTGGTGTTATACTGTTTTCGGACTAGTCTGGCTGTGATCCTGCTTATCAGGATCCCACTCACTGTGCTCTCTCCCTAAATTGGACTATGGTAGTACTATAGTACCTTCCCAATTGGCTACTGTTGTACTCTTCTACGTCCCTAGTATATGGTACTAAGGTACCCAGCACATAGGTACACTAGGGGTCTCACATGGGCTGCAGCATGTATTGTGCCACCCATGAGAGACCACTCAAATTGTGACTACAGACCAGACATTGCAACCTGTGTAAGTTGGGGTTAGCACCACTTATGACAGATATAAGTCTTCCTATATAAGAGGTCATTTCACTTCAAAACTATAAATCAACCCTAAGGTAGGCCTTTCAATCCTGACCGGTGCTAGGTCATAAGTGTGAGGGTGCCCTACACATGAACGCATGAGGTCTCTGAATGTCACTACAACCTGAAGCCCATACTTACATCTTTCCTCAGGTCTTGGTCAGACATAGCAAGATTTTATGGCAGGGCCAATGAGATATTTTATGGAAATGTCTCCATTAAGTCCCAATAGTGTCATGTGACTTCATAAATAAATAGTGATGTCATCAAGACCACACAGACACACAGACCAGAGCCTTCTCAAATTGCTGGTTAGCTATAGGTTAGTACCCTTGTTACTTTGTCATTGTCTTTATGTATAAAACAATCCCTTTCTCATGTTTGTGCATCATTTGCTCTCTACTGAAACTTGACGGGTTTGTTCTTTGTTTCATTTTTATAATAATGTATTTATCAACCTAAATCTTCCCGTTTCGCCGAATCTGACCTGTCTATTTTGGGGTTCTGCACATCCCTCTGTCCCCATCCATGTCAACTAAATGGTTGCCTGGTGCAGCATTTCCCGGCCACCATCCTATATTATTCGTGAGGTTGTTCCTTACCTCAAGCCTATGCTTTTAAAAATTTCATCCTGCACCTCATGCCCAGCTTGGCGAAAACCACAGCCCTACTTACACCAATCACACTTGCACCAGATGCCACATAACTGTCAATGGCAGGCACAGATTCATCTTCTGACACAGGAAGCCAGCACTCCACTTCACCTTCCCAATAGCCTGGATATCATGGCAATCAGAATACAGCAGTGGCCATGTTGGATGTTGCTCTTTTCCAGGGTGTCTAATCTGCTTCCCCCTTTAAACTGTTGGTTCTGCCTGTCTTGCCCCAAACAAGCCAGAATCGGACAAGTTGATTATAATATTTCGATTCTTGTTATGGAACATTATTTGTGTAAAATCAGTGCCGGCGCTAGGCATGGGCAGTATGGGCAACCGCCCAGGGCCTCGCGCTCAGGTGAGAGGCATGGGGCCTCCCCCTTCACTGTGAAATGAATTACTTTCACAGATTGCCCCCCTGCTCCACCAGGGCCCCCTCCCCACACAATTACAATACACATCAGAGATGTCTGGTGTCGACCGCTTGGTGGCATTCCTGGGGGTGCAGGGGTGGGGGGTAAGGACAAACAGAGTAAGGAAGTCAAAGCGGCAGGGCCAGCAATTAGGGCTCAGAGTGTCAGGGGCAAGGCAACACCTCTCTTAGGTACCAGCCATTCCCTGTCTGCATTTTGTTGCTAGGTGACAGAAGACCCCTTTGTTTCCAGGACCAGCCGGACACAGGTAAGGAGCAGTGGGTGAGGGGAGGAGGGAGCAGCCAGCTATATGTACCTAGCGCCAGGATGCCCGTAGGGTTACAGAGCGCTCTACAAATGCTATAAATAAAATAAATAGGATCAACTGGTGCTGGGGCAGTGTTTTAAGAAAGGCCTTGTTACTGCTTCGAAGGCCCAGGGGAGGGGGCCCCCTTTCCCTGGGCCTCGAAGCACTAGAGCAAGCTGCAAGGTCCAGGTGTGGGGCCCCCTTTGCCTGGTCCTCGAAGCACTATAGAAATCTGCAAGGTTAGGGTGTGGGGGCCCCCTTCCCAGGGCCTTGTAGCCACTACTCCCTCTTTCTTTTCCTTTCCTTTATTTGTTCCCCTGTGAAATGAATCCAAAATAGAAAAACTTTTTTGCTGGAAAGGTCGTCTTTTTTGTGACATTTTTCACTTCCAAAGTGCAGCCTTGGGAAAGAGAGAAATACAAAATTCAAGCAAGTGGGTCGAAAAGGGGCCAGATTGATTTTATTCACACCCAAAACACATTAGTGCCACTACACAGAGTTTACCAGTGAAGCGCTACTCTTGTTTTCTTGTCTTTCTCTAAACAGCATTGTTTTCCCCGGGTGGGGAAGTGCACCATTTCTGGATGTACTGCAATACCTGCTTGATGGGCGACTGGAAAATAAAATGCATACCGCTGCTCTGTATTCACAAATGTGGTCTTTTTAAACCATATTGCTTTCGTTTTGTAAGGATATATTCAATGGGCATTGAAGCAGGTCCGTTCCGGCCCTGTAGCATGGCCTTAACTTTTCATGCCAAAGCACTCATTCATTTCTGAATAAGTGCAAAAGCGTTAAGGTAACCATGTTGTTCCTGCTTACATTTCACATGCTTTAATTAATCTTACATTCCTTATGAGTGTTTGCTTTTTCCAGAATGTTGTCACTTTTTTTTAGGCAGCATATTGCTCTTGTCTATTGCGTAATTTGAAATGAGTCGCCTCTAGGTGTTTGTAGCGGGGCACAATTGGGTTGTAGTTGAAGGCAGTGCAAGTTTCTCTCAGTGGGGTTGTATGGTGTTCAGTGGGGAGAGGATGTGGCACTATGGTCAGAGCTGCCGAATTTGGAACTGGGAAGCCAGGTTCAGCCTTCATGACCAGTCCACCAGACCAATCTCCCTGAGGGAGCATATTTCCATGGTAGAGCTTGGAAGGACCCGCAAGACCTTAGAAGTCCTGGTGTCTTAGCACCAGGCGCTGACTATTCGGCCAAACCAGTCTTGCGCACTCTGGCCTTACTCTATGTAGGCTGCAATGCAGGCTACATGGGGAAAACGGCCTCCCCATAGGCGCCTGGCTGGTCGACATCCTGATCAATCACAACGCTGCCATTGCAGCATTATGATTGGCTTAGGGGAGGTGAGGGAGGCTGCCTGCTTCCTGTTCTCCCCCCCCTTCCGAACTCCCGCGAGATCCTCCACCCGCGAGTCATACCGGCTGCGACTGGAAGATACATGCAAATTAGAGGGGCCTCACATCTTCTCTTTCGCCCGGGGCCCCAGGAGTTCTAGGACCGGCCCTGTGTAAAATACGTTTATTCGGGGCAAACTCCTTAATCCCCAAACACATAATCAATACTTTTTAATTACTCCATAGCATAAAATACATAAATCCTCAATAAAACGTATACATAATCAAATATTTCACTAAACACTTAAATCACTTGCACAGTAGTCAGTCGAGGTATTCATTTTCCATATTGATCACCTTCTTTCTAGTATTCCACATAGACGGTAAATATTTTGATATACTGAAGGCAGGTACACCTATGCGTCTTCGTACTTATGCGTCCCTATGAACTGACGGATAGGAACTTGCCATGTTTTTCTAGTACTGGCGTATTCTTTACAACAAACAACATATGTATGTCATTTTCAACATCCATATTGCATGCAAGGTACCTACAGTTGGCAGTAAGAATGCTGGACCACCTGCAACAGCAACTATTTGTTGGTATGATACCGTGCCTAAATTTAGAGCCACATTTATCATAGTGTTACGTTGCGCTTGCGTCATGTAAGGTAATGCAGGGGCAATTCAACACTATAGTCAGATTTACTTATCATCACAAGGCCACCTTGCGTGGCCTTGAAGAGCTTGGTAAATCTGGAGTAACGCAAGGCAGCGCTAGTTACTGCCCTGTGTTACTCTGCCCCCGGAAGGCATCCCATGAATAGAGTCTAGGTGTTCCCATGTATCCTCCCATGGATTTTTACGCATTTCCAAATTAATAATTAGTGGCAGACCTGAGAGTGCATCATATGCTATACCTTCCCAGAGGAGGCGCAAAAAGAAGAAGTATCTTTATTTCTCCTAATTATTTCTACTTTCTTCATGTGCTACAGTCTGCAGCACCTGTAGATGAGGTAAAGGGCTCAGAGGATTGATTTTCTGTGGGAAGGTACTCTTTCTTCTTCTTACTTGCAGGCACCCTGTACCATGGTGCATGATGCTTGCTTTTGGTGCAAGGCAGCACATTGTGCCCTAGTGTAAAGAAAGTACAGGAATGCAGCATATAATGTTAAATATCACACATTCCTGCCCTCTCCCTTTCATGCAGCTCAGTACAGAAAGGTTTCTTCCTGCGTTGCGTGAAAGTTTGATAAACCTAGGGGCATATTATCAAGGGGGTTTATCTCCGCTTTTTTGGCTTTAAAAGCCAAGAAAGCGGAGTCTCCCTATTACCTAGCTGTAGCTAATACCAGTTAGTGACAGCTAGTAGGAGATAGCGACCATCTTGTGCCCCACTTTGCATGTCAGTGATATTTATCACCAATGACATGCAAAGTGGGCGTGCCAAGATGTTAGCGACTGGAAACAGTCGCTAACATCGCTATCTCCTATTACCAACTTTTGGAGATATTCACGCTAAGCGCGAATATCTCCAAAAGCTAACACCTGCCCTGAGCAGTTCTTAGCCATGTTATCCAATGGGAGGTGGATAACATGGCTAAGACCATTAGCTCGGTAATGCATGAATATCGCTGACTTTTCAGCGATATTCATGCATTGCGGCTGTTTTTTTCCGCATTTGCGATAAACCTTGGTAATACCAAGGTTTATCTGCGATAAAAATCGCCGCAGCTCAGCGGTAAAATTTTGTCTCTAACCAAGCAATAGCGATAATTATCGCTATTGCTTGGTAATATGCCCCCTAGTCCTTACATGTTTGGCAGCGGGCGGTGTAATGCAATCAAGAAATGGTTCAAAAGTAAATGGACATTTAAAGTCCAGAAATCACACAACATTTCTGACAGTCTTACACTTTAATTCTCCCTTCATTACATGCGTCCAAAATCTTTCTTTTATCATTTCCTTTGTGACCCCAGAGGACTCTTTTGGAGACAGCTATAGGACATTCAGCCTGAGTGAGTAAAATGTGGGGGCATATTACCAAGCAATAGCGATAATTATCGCTATTGCTTGGTTAGAGACAAAAAATTACCACTGAGCTGCGGCGATTTTTATCGCAGATAAGCCTTGGTATTACCAAGGTTTATCGCAAATGCGATAAAAATCAGCCGCAATGCATGAATATCGCTGAAAAGTCAGCGATATTCATGCATTACCGAGCTAATGCTCTTAGCCATGTTATCCACCTCCCATTGGATAACATGGCTAAGAACTGCTCAGGGCAGGTGTTAGCTTTTGGAGATATTCGCGCTTAGCGCGAATATCTCCAAAAGTTGGTAATAGGAGATAGCGATGTTAGCGACTGTTTCCAGTCGCTAACATCTTGGCACGCCCACTTTGCATGTCATTAGTGATAAATATCACTGACATGCAAAGTGGGGCCCAAGATGGTCGCTATCTCCTACTAGCTGTCGCTAACTGGTGTTAGCGACAGCTAGGTAATAGGGAGATAATTTTATCTCCGCTTTCTTGGCTTTTAAAGCCAAAAAAGCGGAGATAAACCCCCTTGATAATATGCCCCGTAGTTCTCACATATTTTAGACATGAAATCTTCTGAATATGGGTTGATTTTAACAATACACCTAAGGCTGATCTGTAAGAACCCATTTCATCCTTGACCCAGGGTCTCCGCCAATGTAGGAGAGGATAAAGTTATACAATTTGCACCAGAGGTTTGTCACCTAGGTCAAGGCAAATGGGGGGAAGGATATTATTATTCTGGCATAGGGCTCTAGTTTAAGTTTGTTTCTATTAACAGATTGTATACAAACTTCATGAGTGGATAGAGGAAAACAATAGCCTAACAGGTTATCAAGTGGGTTTTCAACCTTTCAGTCGGTTTGCACGGCATCCACTAGTGGTATGATTAGTGCCAAAATCAGTAGCATGAATGTAGAATGAAGATAGTGACGATGGGGTGCAAGAATGTGTGGATGTTTTTTGTAATGTGCTTTTAACTGTTGATGCCTCTGACTCCTGTTCAGCTGAAAAAGTTGTGTCAGGCAAGGATTGACATGGTGTCATTTTCAGTTATGACTGACTCAGGGGCACCCATAACCATTTTGACTGCCACTACTTTTCAGAAAATGTGGTCAAAAACTATTGGTCTAGAAAATACTGATGTAAATCTAAAGGCATATGAGGAAATTAACATTGAGATGTTGCAACACTTTGTGAATGCTTGGTAACCAAAATTTGCATGAAAGTGTATGTGACGCTAAGGGGAGAGATATAATTGGTTGGATGGATCTGGCATTATTGGGAATTATTTTGAAACCAAGTCATTCTAATTCCATTTTTATTGGGACAATCCTGTGTTAGAGGTGAACATGGATGTTTGTTGATTAAACCACGAGCTGACAGTCGACGTGGTAAAAGACGTTGATATTGCTGTTATGAATTGTTTTTTTTTTATGTTTAAAGATGTGAAGGAAAAATCAAAAATTGTCTTTACCTATCAAGAGTATACAAGAAAGCAGGACTTCTGTTTTTCTGTATAACAAAGGGTACTAGAAAAAGAGTAGTGTTACTCCAGTTTCTGAGGAACAGGCTGAGATTTATTTCCAACATCTTCTGGTTTTAATGCTGATGATTGACAATGGATTTTGGAGGCAATTGTTGCATGGAAAGAAATAGGGGTGAGAGTTTCCCAGTCTTAGATTCCTCTTCCCTCCGGCTCATGACTTGTCAGGAGACTTAGGCAACAACAATGTGAGGCGATCTTAACTTTGGGTGAAGCTGCCTACAAAATGATGGGAATATAATCAATGATAAGGAAAAAAAACATGAATAATATGTGTAGGAAGTTGTTTTTTTACGCTGTATACCAAAACAATATATAATGTGTAGAAAGTCCTGATGAGCTTCATTGGCTTACGGAGTTTAAATATAAAAAGAATCAAATGCTCTCTATTGTGCTACTGTTGGCATGGAGTTTAAGCTTATTATAGGGTAGTGTTAATGGATTTGTTGTACACACAGAGTCAATAAAAGAGGCACACACTGAAGAAGAGACTCAAGACCAATTTAGAAAAAACAACAGGTATTTTTATATTTATTTTAACAACAAGAACTTCGAAAATGGGTAAGTACTTATCAGTTCAGCAATTTTTGCGGGTAAGTAAAAATGTCAGATTAGTTTTTACATGGCAATGCTTTCCTATGGTGAAAGAAACATCTACTGCATACCGGTATTTGCAAACAATTCTCAGGGGTTGCCTTTAGGACTTGAAGTGCTAGGGGGTCACGGTCCAAAGTACAACCAGCAGTTCAAGTTTACCTGCCCTGGAGCGTTTGGGTACAGAGGTGCCAGACGGGTGGGTTGCCTTGCACAGTTTACCATAGGAAAAGGGGCGGCACCTAGAAACAGGCTGCAAAAGGGTACTTGGGGACAGATTTGGGAGCTCCCAAGGGGGTGTTTGGTTTGTGGGGGTCCTGGAAGTAGGAGGGCACTGTTGGTTGTGTTGGACCCAGATTGGTGAGATCAGGTGCAGAGGGTTTTGATTGGCTGGTGCCTGTGCGTCAAATGCACCCATGTTTCTTGGTTAGACCAGTAAAGGGAGACAAAAAAGGACAGCTGGGTCACTCTTGGTGCTGGCCTGTGTGGTGCTGATGTCCCTCATTGGCTGGTTGGTCTTTACGGCGCTGGAGTCCAAATTGGACTCAAACAAGCTTTGATTGCTGCAGGGGGTTCAGTACCCCAGGTATTGGTGCGAGGCAGCTCCGGTTGATCCTGGCAACTTCTCAGTTGGTGGGGAGATGGATCTGACATTTTAGAGCATGGTGACCTCCTCCTGGGTGACTGTTGCATTGCTGGACCCAATAGTTAGCAGTACGGGAAACCAGACGTTGTGGTCAGTGTCTGCAAGTTGCAGGGAAGTGGCTCCTCCACTGCAAGGGAGAGGCTGACAGTTTGGTGAAGTACTGGAGGCCCACCGAGGCTTTTGGACAATGCGCAGCTGCAGGACGAGTCAGATTGTCAGGGCAGGAGCAGGCACACAGGACTGATTTGGTGCCAAAGACCACCAGTAGTCCGCAGTTCCTGCTTCTTCGGCTCTTCTTCGTCCTTTTTCTTTTCAGGTGAAATTGAGTTCCTGGTGTCAGGGGGCCACCTATTACTCAATTTAGGCATGTTAAAGGGAATGAAAGGTAGTAGGCAAGGAGCTACTTACTGTTGGGGTCACTACAACCCCTATATAACCACTTCCCGTGGAGAGTGGCCATAACCATGTCTCTGAATTCCTAATTTCATCAAAATCAAAATGATGGAACCCTTCTTTCGTGGGGCACACCAGGCAGCCCACCTTAGAGGTGTGACTGGCCTGGTAGTGCATCACCCTCAATGCTTAGCTAATTTGCCACCTGTCCTGGTGCCAAATGGGCCTCAGAGTAGGGAGTGGCATCTCCCAGGTCTGTGGGAAGCTGGGGTCACATATCAAAGGCAGCAGGGCCTTTGAAGCCACAGTTGTAAGTGTGCAGATTCACTAGCCATTCTACTGGAGGGTGTGTTAGCATCTTCCACCAGAGCAGGCATTGTTCTGGCCTCAGAGAGCATGAGCTCTCACCAACAGGGGGTCAGAAACATGTCTGTGGTGGCAGGCTGGATGATACCAGTCAGACAGTACACTAAGAGGCTGGTAAGTTTTCAGGGGGCACCTCTAAGGTGCCCTCTGGGTGTATAACTTTATTAATCGACGAATTTCATTATCATAGATTTATCAAGACAAGGTGTTTGATACCAAACACCATAGGATTTGGTGAAGCCTTCATGTAGCCTGGGAAGCTTGTAATGACCAGTGCCCAGTACATATACTTAAGATGGCTTCCCTGTTAATTTGTACTATCTAGCATTGGGAATAGGTAGCACAGGGACATATCTACTCATGAAGATACAGATTCCAGCGTCAGTCGCGGAATCTGGGGATCACGGTTCGATCCCTGGTGCCAGCGGCAGGTGAGACCAGCACCATGTGACTCTGGGCAATAGCTTGCTTAATCTTCCCGACGGCCCCCAGCGCCCAGAGACCCTTACAGGTGATAGTTCACGCTTTACAAATGTGGATTATTATTGTTATTAATATTATGAAGATACGTACTCACATGTCAGACCACTTTCTCTCCTGAGGCACAGCCGGGAGCACCTTTTTTAAGCATTTGAGAGTCACAATACTTTGTTGCAATTTTAACTCACCTTAGCCCTCTTGGCATTGCTCAGGACTCAAGGCCTAATCCTAACTCACCGCACAGCGGACTTAGCGCTGCCGCGGACTTGACCAAAAACAAACACTTCGTGCCGCCATTGCCGGCGACCCACGTGGCCACGCCCACTTCGAGGCCACGCCCCTCTCCTTGACAGTATAAAGACGCTGACTACGAGCGCCCTCTCTCAGATCCACTTTCTCTCCTGAGGCACAGCCGGGAGCACCTTTTTTAAGCATTTGAGAGTCACAATACTTTGTTGCAATTTTAACTCACCTTAGCCCTCTTGGCATTGCTCAGGACTCTAGGCCTAATCTAACTCACCGCGCAGCGGACTTAGCGCTGCCGCAGACTTGACCAAAAACAAACACTTTGTGCCGCCATTGCCGGCGACTCACGTGGCCACGCCCACTTCGAGGCCACGCCCCCCTCCTTGACAGTATAAAGACGCTGACTACGAGCGCCCTCTGTCAGATCCACTTTCTCTCCTGAGGCACAGCCGGGAGCACCTTTTTTAAGCATTTGAGAGTCACAATACTTTGTTGCAATTTTAACTCACATTAGCCCTCTTGGCATTGCTCAGGACTCAAGGCATAATCCTAACTCACCGCGCAGCGGACTTAGCGCTGCCGCGGACTTGACCAAAAACAAACACTTCGTGCCGCCATTGCCGGCGGCCCACATGGCCTTGCCCACTTCGAGGCCACGCCCCCCTCCTTGACAGTATAAAGATGCTGACTACGAGCGCCCTCTGTCAGATCCACTCTCTCTCCTAAGGCACAGCCGGGAGCACCTTTTTTAAGCATTTGAGAGTCACAATACTTTGTTGCAATTTTAACTCACCTTAGCCCTCTTGGCATTGCTCAGGACTCAAGGCCTAATCCTAACTCACCGCGCAGCGGACTTAGCGCTGCCGCGGACTTGACCAAAAACAAACACTTTGTGCCGCCATTGCCGGCGACCCACGTGGCCACGCCCACTTCGAGGCCACGCCCCCTCCTTGACAGTATAAAGACGCTGACTACGAGCGCCCTCTGTCAGAACCACTCTCTCTCCTGAGGCACAGCCGGGAGCACCTTTTTTAAGCATTTGAGAGTCACAATACTTTGTTGCAATTTTAACTCACCTTTGCCCTCTTGGCATTGATCAGGACTCAAGGCCTAATCCTAACTCACCGCGCACCGGACTTAGCGCTGCCGCGGACTTGACCAAAAACAAACACTTCGTGCCGCCATTTCCGGCGACCCACGTGGCCACGCCCACTTCGAGGCCATGCCCCCCTCCCTCGCCTCCCTCTTCTTAATTTGTGTATTCACCGGACGTGCAGTGGACCAGCGCAGCGGGCGCGCCGTTTGCGCGCCTAAGGCAAGACCATCTGCGCCCGTCATCGCCAAGACATCGCCTCTCGCCTGTCCCGCTTGCCGAGTTCCACGAGAACTCCATCAGTATGACAGACAACTCCTTATTGCCCTGAACCCTGGACGAAACTGTGAGGAGACATCGGGCTACCTCGGCTACACTTGCCTTCAATGTAAGTCGTGCCATTTTGCCACACCTAGCCCTTGCTATCTCGGACAGAATCTAGGCTCCCCCAAACCTACCCCTCTTACCGTCCTCCAACTCAACGTCAGGTCCCTCGCTAAACACCATCCAGAGGTAAACACCCTCCTTCTTGAGGAGAACCCTGACATCTTCTTTTTGTGTGAAACCTGGTTACGCGACGATATGACTGCTATACCTAACCTCACGCTACCTGATAACTACTTAATGACGACCCTAAATAGAGACACGAGAGGTGGAGGTATCGCGGTCATATATAGAAAGCAGTTTACTTGCTCCTTCACCAAGGAAGATATTCCGGGCTGTGAAAGTGCTCGCTTCAAAATCACAACTAGCCCTCATTTTTCCCTGTCAGGTCTTTATATCTATCACCCCCCTGGGCCTGCTTCTAAATTCATCGAAGCTCTCCTGGAGGTGGCAAACTCTTTAGTGGTGACGTCAGCCAATTTCACTATACTTGGCGACCTCAATTTCCACTTTGATCTGTCTCAAGACCCTACTATCAAAAATCTTCTGGCAGATCTCGCTGCCCTACAACTGAACTCTCTAATCCAAGCCCCTACACACTCAGCCGGGCATACATTAGACTCGATCTTCTCCAACATCCCGGAGGCTAATACAGAGGTGCCCAAACCTATGGGATGGTCAGACCATTATCTCATAAAAATGACTATGTTAACTGAGGAAGCATCGACCAAAACTGAGCCAACTCGCTGCCTAAAGAGGCCTTGGCATAAACTTTCTACCAGTGACTTACATGCCACCCTAGGAGAATTCCATTGTGAGGCTAACTTGGATATCAACATGACCTATGATGCCTTTCATGGCTGGATCACTAGAGGATTAGATACTCTTATCCCAGCAAAATGGTCTAAAGGGCGCAGCTCTCCCTCCAATCCATGGTACAATGACACCCTAAAATCCATGCGAAAAGACTGCAAAAAAGCCGAGCGTATCTGGAGAAGGGAATACAACAATGGAGATAAAGTCCTCCACCTATTCAAACAAAAACTCTACCACAAAGCTATATGCGCTGCTCGCGCCTCCTTCTATGCAGAAGAAATTAACTCGAGCTCGAATCCCGCTAAAGTTGTTTTTAAACTGGTACAAGAACTGCAGAGCAGCAGGTCTCCTTCCTCCAGCATTTCCTCCACGCAGCAATGTGAAGATCTTGCTACGTTCTTTGTAGAGAAAGTACAAAGAATTTACAAATCATTTTCACAGCACCCCTCCAATCTGAATAACTCCACCAACCCCATTATTAATGGCACCACTCTGACGCACTTCCCAGAAATCTCATATGAAGACCTTACCAAACTCTGCAGGAAAGTTAAGTCTGGCTCACCAGCAGACCCCATGAGACCTACCCAATTTTTGGAATCGCTCGAATTTTTTCTGCCCTCCCTGGCCTACATACTGAACCTTTCCTTTTCATCGGCTACTGTCCCAACAGCCTGGAAACAAGCTTGGGTCTCCCCTATTCTCAAGAAGCCTACCCTAGATCCCTCCAAGCTGGAAAACTACAGACCCATTTCGCTGCTCACTTGGCTATCCAAACTTGCAGAGGCCCATGCCAACAAAGCCCTGTCCCTACATTTGGACCAAAACAGCATCCTTTACCCATCCCAGAATGGGTTTAGGCCAGGCCACAGCACTGAGTCTGCTCTCCTGGCCATGACTGAACACCTCCAAGCTATCCTCAACACCGGTCAGAGTGCTGCGCTGATTCTATTAGACCTCAGCGCAGGTATCCCATAGCATTCTGCTTAATCGTCTGGCGACAGTAGGGATCTCAGGTATAGCCCTGGAATGGTTCCGTTCCTTTCTGAAGGACAGATCCTTCCGGGTATCAGCCCCCCGTTTCTGTCTAGACCCCGTCCCATCGAACAGGGCGTCCCGCAGGGATCTGCTCTGAGCCCATCCCTTTTCAATATTTACATGCAGCCACTCGCAGTAGTGGCTAAAGAGTGGGACCTGACGCTGGTATCTTACGCTGACGATACGCAGCTGGCCATCACTCTCACGGAAGGCCCTTCCACCTCGGCCTCAAGATTTAGGGATGGTCTTGCTGCAGTAGCCCAATGGATGACGGACAACTGCCTGCAGCTTAATGCAGGCAAAACGGAGGTACTGCTCCTCGGAAGGAACACCAGTTACTGGAACGAGCACTGGTGGCCCTCAGCACTAGGCACTATCCCTCCCTCCAAATCTCTGGTTAAAAACCTACGTGTCTGGATGGACTCCTCACTCTGCTTCCAGAACCACACAAATAAAGTGGCAGCTACCTGCGTTGGCCTGTTGAGGAGTCTCAGCCCTATACTTGGCTTCTTCGATGCTAAGGTTCGTCAACTCATTGTCCAAGCCACAATCCTCTCCCGCTTGGACTACGCCAATGTTCTACTTCTTGGCGCCAATAAAGGAGAGATAGCGCGACTACAACGCGTGCAGAACTCTCCGGCAAGAACCTTGGTTGGTCTTCCCTGCAGATTCTCGGACAGAGCCACCATTCGTAAGCTGCACTGGCTACCCATTGAATCAAGAATTCAGTTCAAAACCCTCATTATGACATTCAAAATACTTAAACTCGGATCCCCTGAACTACTGCGACCTCTCCTCACACCGTACGTGCCGCGACGCAACCTGCATTCATCTGGCCAGCACCTACTGAACGTACCCCGCATAAAGTTCTGCCGCACTGTGGCCGCTCCTTTAGGGTTCTAGGACCCAAGCTCTGGAACGCTTTGCCATTGAACATCCGTTCTTTGGAAAATGTATCTACTTTTCGGAAGGCAATCAAGACCTACCTCTTCTCCTCTCCATAGGCCACCCGCTCTTTCTCAGTGTAGTGTCTGTGGGTCCTTAGCGCCAGGACGCCTCTTTGCTGGGGCAGCTGTCGCGCTCCACCAAACTTATAACCTAACATGTATTATAATGTACCTTGCCTTAGGGCTATAAGGCCTGCTGGAGGGGTGACATACATATATTGCATGCAGTGTCTGTGGCATGGTACACAGGGTGTGTACTATGTCATGTTTTCACATTTGTCTCCACAATTTCACACAGCCTACAATCGGCAGAAGACACTTAGGGTGGCACAATACATGCTACAGCCCTAAGGGATCCTCTTCAGTGTCCAGGCCCTAGGTACTAGGGGTACCCTTTACTAGGGACTTACTAAGGTGCAACATTTCTTGCCATTTGGGGGAACAATTGAACAAATACTTTGTTTTGAGGGAAAGAGCAGTGGCACTGGGGAGCTAGTTAGCAGGAACCCAGTACACTTCAGTCTACATTGCATCAAATACCAGGCAATAAGTGGGGTTGATCCTGTCAAAAAGAGCTTTTTCCTACAGTATGCCTTTATGTTCAGTTGTGTCTGTGGTTCTAACGGTTCCTTCAGCTCGGGTATGTTCTTAGAAAGTTAGATAGTGTTCTCAGCTATTGTTGCGTTGGTGTCAGTTGCTGCTGGACTCTACAACTTGTCGGTCTAGATACTACAAGAATAAAAGATATGGGTTTTCTACATCTTTGAACAGGATCTGGATTCTGGTGTCTTCTATATTCACCCCAACAGAGCTAAAATCAGTACAATGTATCAAGATACCCTATTCAGTACGACCTTTTGAAGAACAGCTATAAGGAATAAAGGCCACTCATATATGGCCTTTGTTGACCTCTGCTCAGCATTGGACTTGATCCCATGCAACAATCTATGGCTGATATCAGCAAAAGTAGGCGTACCAGACAGTATCAGGCAATATTAATCAGATTGCATAACAAAAAAGTATACTCAAGTGAGATTTTGCTTCAGGGGGCAACTAACCAGCCTCATCCCAAAGGAGAGCAGTAGGGTATTGGCTCCCACTCTCTTTTTCCTATATATAAATAAAGTAATAAGTCATTTAGATATTGACGGTAGTGATTCTCCAAAAATAGGCAGGCAGTGGGTTGCCTCTGGTTTTCCACTGATACACTCCTAATTTCCAAGACTCCCTTGAGTGTGCAGCAATTATTAGATCGGTGAATGAGCTTTTGTGATAAAAGAGGGATGGAAATAAATTCTTTCCCAAAAAATTATAGTCCTGAACCCTCGCAAGAACCACAATAACACACTGAAAGTGAGGGCGGTGGTGATACAGAGTGTCACAGATTTCGAGTATTTTGGGGTCAAGCTAACCCACAATATGTATTGGACCCCAGAGCTAGTTAAAAGTACATATTGGTTGCCATACCCACACTCCAGGGTAGAACTATTTTATTCAAGTTGTGTAAGGTATCAAGACTGAGATAATTACTACATTTCTTTGAAAGTGCATATTTGAGAAGACAAGTAATAGTGAGCTGTGTTTAGATTGATAGAAAATGTGTCTAAGCTAATGGAAGTACAAAGTGCAGATTTGATACCAGAGTAACACAACACTATTCACCTGTATAACTAATCTGCTTATCAATCGAAAATAATTTTACAAAAGTAGGCTTGTTATCTAAACAAAGGTAAATAGATTGTACATATTTAGTAGAATAAAGGAGTGTTCCAACAAATAAAATACGGCTCAAGGTAAAAGATTTACTATGACAAGGCCTTTACTCCTAGACTACAACGTTTCTCCTAGATTAAGTTGGAACATTCTGCCCTCAACAGGGTGGACTTTTGTAATGATGATCTTTCCTTTCATTTGAGGGTTATGTTGGTTGGCTATGTTGGTTGCTTTGTACATTGTTATGGGTCCCTCCTACTCTACAGGCCTATTACCCTGGGAGACACTATTTAACAACCAGTATAGCCTTTAGCAGTGGTCTCTTATGATACATTAGTGACCGTTTTTCTGTTTGTTGTCTGTGGACTCCATAGACCAGACTTCTGAGGAGTGAAAGGTAGAAGAAGGGGTCTCCTTTTGGTCCAGTGCCCATTTCCAAATATGTTACATCCCGCAACATGGGATATTGTCTGGTTTGTGCTCGCTGTGGAGTCCATTAACCATGATTCTGCGGAGGAGGCACTTCTTTTCATTTACTGTGCTCTATTTCAAGTATGCTACATTCCCACAGTGCAAGATACTGTCTAGTTTGTGCTGCCTGTGACCTTCATTTTCCAGACTTGTGAGGAGGGCAAAGGGGAAGGATGGCACTCTTTGTGTGTCCTGTGCTCTATTTGAAGTGTGTTACATCCCCTCAGCGTGAAGAACAGGCCAACAGCAGGCCCATCTGCACTTGTAAGAGTCTAAGGGCCAGATGTAGGAGCCGTAATACCGGTCGGTAACGGCCGAATTCGGCCGTTACCTACCGGTATTTGGGTTTTCAGATGTAGGGGCCAATATTTTACAGAATCGGTAAATTTACTGATTCGGTAAATTTACCGATTCTGTAAAATACCGAATCGGTAATTTTACCGATTCGGTAAATCCAAATGTAGGTGACACTCCTGAGAGTGCCACAGGCCCTTAAGAGTCGGTATTTTACCACACAATCCTATTGTGTGGTAAAATACCGAATCCATGTGTGCATGCACATCTGTGCATGCACACTGTGCAATGTGACACACAGACATGCCCTTAGGGCATGTATGTGTGCCACATGTCACACATGCCTTTACTTGGGGTGCTAGAGGGTGTCAAAGTGACACCCCCTGCACCCTTGCAACATTCGGTATTTACCGATTCGGTAAATACCGAATCGGTATTTCCCATTGATTCCTATGGGCTTCACAGCCCATAGGAATCAATGGGAAATACCGATTCGGTATTTACCGAATCGGTAAATACCGAATGTTACTGATTCGGTAAATCAAATTTAAAAATTAACTACATCTCCCTCCTTCATATTTACCGATTCATAAATACCGAATCGGTAAAATTCAGTATTTATGAGTCGGTAAATTGAAGTTACCTACATCTGGCCCTAAGAGAGGTTGGACAGGGACACCCTTATTGGCCTTTGCCCCTGGTGATGGTACTGATTTTATTATGCAGTTATTTTATCTGGCATTTTATTTGTATAGTATGATTTATACCTAGATTTTGGTCTCCAAATGCGTATATGTCTAGTAGACTTTAATACTCCTTAGATTTTGACTTCTTTTTAACTGTGTATGTTTTGTAAGATGCATTTTTTATGCCTTGTTTGTGATTTTTACTCATAATAGGTTTCTATTTATGAATGGCTCTGGTCTTTAAGAATTGTTTAGTCAAAGGTCATAATTAGCTTTGTTTTTGAGAATAGTTAATTTTAATCACTTGGGGCCAGATGTAGGACCTGACAAATAGCGCCTCGCAAATTGTGTCGCATTTGTGACTCGCAATTTGAGAGGCGCTATTTGTCATGTGCAAGAGTGTATTTAACACTGTTTGCGATTTCCAATGGGGTTGCAAATTGCGAGGCTCATGAATATTAATGAGCCTGTCGTAACTTGCGACCCCATTGGGAATGGCTGACCCTCCCAGGGATGGTGGCCTGCTGGGCTCAGCAGACCTCCATGTCTGGGAATGCCTTTGAATAAAGTATATTTCCTTAAAGGAAAACGGGAGACATTTAAAAAATAAAAATGAAACGTGTTTGTTTAATTTTTTTAAGGGCAGGTAGTGGTCCTTGGGGGACCCCTTCCAATTTGCGACTGCATTACCACCCTCTTGATGAGGGTGTTAATTTGCGAATATTTTGCGACCGCACTTGCGATCGCAAAACATTCATACATGTGGTTGCAGTCGCTATTAGGAAGGGAACGCCCCTTCCTGATAGCGACACGCAATTCCTAAATAGCAAGTCACAAATAAATTGCAACTCGCTATTTAGAAATGGTACATAGCCGATTCACATTTTGCATGCGCGAACGTGTCGCAAACCTGTTTGCACATGCAAAATGGGGCTGTACAACTGGCCCTTATTTCTTTAATTAGAATAATTTGTGTTTTTCTTTTAACTATACCTGTTAAGGGATAGGTAAATGTAAGGGGTATTCAGCTACTATTAGGCAAGATGTCTAAAAAGAAACCTCTGAATTTAGATAAACAATTCATTACAATTACTACATTATTAAATGATGTAGAATCCCAGTTAGCACCAAATCAAATACTGGATGACCTGTTACTAACATTGATACGGGGATTAAAGCTGCTTGTAATAGCCACAGGGTCAAACCAGATGTTTGCATGGGAGCTATTTTAAAAACAGGCATTGGCACAGCCAATTAATCTGGCGTTGGATGTCATTCTTTTGGCAGTGTTAATTTTATTTTTGTAAAAATAGATTTCTGGGTGAACTGCTAGGCCCTCATCAATATAAGATAAAAAACCATTGTCTGTCAGCTAAGATAGCCTTTAATTTAAAAACTTCACACATTGTCAAAGTAGCTCAGGCACTAAAGGAAACTACTTTGTGTGAGGAGGCGCTTCTCGTGAAAGAGCAGAATGCATTCACTCACCGTCAATGGTTAAAGTGGGCTCACCCACTAGCCGCAAGCTGTATACTGTAATGGGAGGGAGAAAAAAGTGACTAAAACAACAGACCGGTGGATAAAGATAGCTGGCTAAAAGTCCCGATGAGTAAATATATTATACATATATACATTTAATAAAATCAAAAGACCTTGCCAATGGTAAGATCTAAAACAAGTATACATGTAACAAGGTGCATATAGACACACATGCATGCACCTATGTACGCACATATATGTGGCCATGCACACAAAGTTCATCATAGACACAATTGAAGGCCATCGACACACTTGGACACAATCACTTGAGTATGTGCACATTCAATGGATACACATATATAATCATGTGCGTGCCCATACGTACAGATAGGTTTGTGCATGGAAATTAACTCTTGCTCATTCTTGTGTATACACAAACTCATCTGTACCTGCAACTCGTGAACGTTCATACATAAAATATGCAGAGACTATAAAAAGCATGTGCATTCAAACAAACAGGATGAGCAGAGTGTTTATTCTTCTGGGCCCTGAAGGTCTCATACCTTATCCGACCTAAATACAGACAGTGACACGATTCAATCTCGAACTACCACCTGCAAACAGTCTCTCAAACAACCACTTTCACATTGGCACACCTACACGCAAAAACTCATGCATTCCCACATTGTATCTTGTGCACACACACACACATATGAGGACCTTCTACACATATGACACATGTGCACACTCAGATAGGTACCCTAGATGTCACTAGGATAAGTGCGCATTCATAGGTTGCATTATAAGCCTGTCATGTGTATGCAGTTTCCCATTTAATTGGCAGCCATGAAGCCCACTGCTTAGTTTCTGAACTGAAGCTGCGGACAGCATAACATTCTCCCAAATTGTTTGCATTTGGTGGCAGTGTTGCACAACGTGATCCAACTACAAGCTTCTCAAAGTCAATCATGATTAGATGTGGTTTTGGATTTGAGTAATGCTTACATAGCATCAGTGTAGTGTGTGCTACTGTTTAGGTTTTAATCTGTAATGTGCTAGTCTTTCAATGAATAAAGAAAGATATGAAGAAGAAAGTCAATCTTTTTAAAAGTGTTTGGCTTCTGATGGAGCGAGTGTGAAAACAATTTTTTGTATACCCCTCGTGAAGTTGCTTTCCCATAACTGTAATATGTATTAATTGTATGGGTTTAAAAATTAATCAACGTAGAATAGAAAGCACACACACAAATACACGTGGGAAACTAATATGCTTGTGTTGCAACCTGTAATCCATTAATCATGTGAAACCGTCTTACTAATATAGTGCGGAAATGCTATAATCTAATGAAAGGCTATGCATGAATGCTTCCTAAATGTATAATTGTGGCAGAAATGATGAAGAATGGTAAGAAAACAATGCATAATTGTGGCTTTACAGCTAGGAAACCACTAACAGGGTGAATATAGAATGGGGCAGGTAAACAGAAGGGTTTTACTTAAAAAATCTAACGTTTAATTGTGTTTGTTTCCATAATAGTTCCCGTTATGGCCCATGCGGCCTAGTAAAATATGGAGGGTTTGCGGGACACCAAATGAGTGTCCTTCCTTCCACGCATGCGCGACTGTGCTCGAGAGATGTGCAAGCAGCCTGTGCCTGTGCGGCTGATGGCTAGGTCAGCGTGGCCTGAAGAGCAGAATGGTGCCAAGCTAAAGAGTTCCCTGTCATGAGACTGGGAAATTATACGAAAGTGACAAGTTAAATGACAAGGGTAAAGGAGTGTAATAATGAATAATCAGAACCTTATTGTGTATGGAGCCATGACTAGGCGGAAATATGGACAATGAGGAGATGAGGTTATCCTCATCCACCCCTTGAACGGACCTATGAGAATTGAATGTTGACCCTAAAAGTTTCAAATTATAGATAGATAGGTAGGGAAAAAGGGTATAAAAGGGGTTGTTTGGAAGAGAAAAAGAAGCGTGCTTTTGAATTATTTTACGCACCATGACATGCTGTTGGACTGATTGATTTTTCCTTGGTGCAAAGACTTTGAAATGTTCATGACTTTAACTTTTGATGGGGACGGAGTCCTGATGGGAGGTGAATATCGAGAAAGAATAGGCAGGTTGTTTTTGGTAACTCGTCTGCTTTGAACCTGATTCTCATTGCCGAGAAAATTAGTAATATGTCTTTGACTTATTTTTCTGAACTATTCTGCTAATAAATGTAAACTGTTTGAATTTAACTTCTTTTCTTTGGGTGAATTTATGAAATGATTAATGGTATTCGAACTTAAAAGGGTAAATAAATAAGGTCATGCTAGGAGATGACATCTTTAAATAAAAATTAAATAAATGGAGAATTAAGCTTGTCTTGTTGTCCATTAGTTAACTTTTACTAGCTGATCAGTTGACCAAAACAGTGGGGTGTCTTAATGTTTCCTTGAGAATTAAACCATGGTAACATTTAATAAACTTCAGATGTACATAATGTACAGAATTTAGATTAAATTGATGAAGTAAGATACTCCGCTATTCCAGCGACTCATCCTCTGATTTTTCACTGATCTTGGGAGCAGGGTGATTTGTGTGAATGAGTGACTCGCGGTGTTATGGGCCCCACCGACGAGTAAAGTGATATAGCTCCAAGGATATATAGTGATGGTTTGGAGGTTTGGTTTAGAGCACCGCTGGATCAGTTTTTCATGGTAGCAGGAGTCTGATTGCTGTAGGTTAACTTGGATAGGTAATATATAGACTTAGTAGGGTAATGTATATAGAGTTTTTTGATGTACAGAAATTATGATTAACATTATATGTTGAGTCGGTATTACGTTATGTGTAGTCAGAATTTTGAGGTTTCTGGGGAGTAGGAAGCTGGTTACTCTGCCTAGGAAGAGGAAAGTGTGGCAAGTAAGTCGCACATTACATTGTCTGTTTCAAAGTGGTAACATCGTCATGTGTTACAAGTTAGGGACATTTTACGTCTAAAAGTGGTCAATGTATATTGAAGGACACCTGTAAAATCTTGGCTCTAAGCACAGGAGTCAAATGTACTCTGCATAAAACGTAGCCCTAAGAGAGTAACAGAGTTGTTACCGGAGCTTGAGAGAAGGGTAAAGTAGAGGGAAGTCCTACTTTATCTGCAAAACTAAGATTCTGTGGTAGAGAAGAGGTAATTGCTGTCTACTGGAAATACAGAATACTTGTGAGCTTGAGGAAACTATCACTTTGGTTTTAGCGAAACAGACGAATGGAAATGTTTTATGTGGTTACTAACTGGTTTTAGTTGTATAAAGGTGTAAATACAGTGTGCTGATAAATTTTGTAAAGGAGGAGTCAGCAGAAGCTGCAGAAGCCGGAGCAGAGCTGACGTCGGAGGTGTCGCGCTGGGATTGGTATGCATGACTAGAATGGGGTGAGCACTGACTGGTGCGCTAGCAAAATCTGTGAAAGCATTGGTTGAGAATGATTGGAACGTATTATATTCTGATTGGTACGTTAGTGTGAACCGCGCTGTGATAGGTTAGTGCAGCGAAGGAGTTTGCGGAAGAGTGCGCAATTGTTTTAAAATCAGGAAACAATTGAATAAATTGAGTTTTATTATGGAGAAGAAAGAGAAAACCTACATGGTTTAAGAAATTAAAGAACGTGTTTAAGAAGGATAAGGAAATAGTGACAAGAAAGGGAAAATTGCTTCTTCCACCTAAAACGTCTGCATCATACATGATGACAAAATATGGATATCATACATGTATATGGTTAGAAAATTGGGCTAGATACACTAAGAATGATGCCGTATTAGCATTTCCAGAAGTAGGTTCTTTTAGTACTGGGCTTTCATTACTGAAACCTGGGCTTCTGATTTTACAGGGCCTGAGCTTGTAAATGCCATCCCTGAGGGATATGCCCTGTGAAGAATGGATAGAGTGAGTCGCAGGGGGGGGTCTGGGCGTATTGTATAAAAGCTCAATCAGATGCCGGACTGAGCTCCTCCCCTCCCATCTGGATTATTTCCAGGCCATGTACTTTGCTCTTTACTCCTCCCCCACTGTGTCCTTCTCCGGCATCTTGATCTATAGGCCCCCGGGCCCTAGGTCTGCTTTCAGCCATGAGTTACTTAAAATCTTGGAACTGTACATTGATAGACCTAATATGACCATTCTTGGAGATTTCAATTTCCATTTGGAAAATTCAAATTCTGGTGATACCGCTCTCTTGTTAGACTCCCTGGCTTCCTGTGGATTGTTACAAGGAGTAGGAAGTCCCACCCATTCAGCTGGACATACCTTAGATGGGATATTTTCCAACGATTCTAGGCTAGAAATAGGTTCCCCCCTTCCCCTGTCCTGGTCAGACCATATGGCCGTCCCACTTGAATTTACACCACGAAACCTTTCTGTGCCCATACTGGACCCCACCAAGTGGCAACTGAAAAGGAATTTCAGGGGTGTGAACAATGAGACACTTGCACCATTGATGAGGGACACCGACACGGCTGCCCTTGACCTTTTTAAAACAATTGCGAGCGCCGTGGATACTCTGGCCCCGGTCAAGCAGCATTACTCCACCAGGAAACGACCTTCGGCTCCCTGGTACTCAGATTCTCTCAGACTGCTAAGGCAGGGTTGCAGGAGGCAAGAGAGACTTTGGAGGTCTCATCTTGATCCGAAGGAAAAAGAAAAACACAAAAGTCTGCTGAAGGGGAACAAAATTGCGGTTATAGAGGGAAAGAAAGCACACTTTGCTAAGTTGACTGCCTCTCTTAACTCCCCTAGGGAACTGTTTAAAATCGTAGACTCCCTGTCCCTCCCCCAGTCACCCAATCCCATAATGGCACCACAAGAACTGTGTGATCAGATCTCCTCTTTCTTTTACACTAAGAAAATGGATATTCACAACGCTCTAGAAGTCCTCAACTTAGATTTAGAGGCTTCACCCCCTCCAGTGGTACCCCCTCTGGAAGGTCAGGTTAATGGACCTTGTAGTAAGTTCTCTAACTTTCCCCCTCTCACACTTGAACAACTGAGTCAGCTCCTGGATAGGCTTAAATCAGGGTCCCCTCTGGACCCATGCCCTCTGAAGACTCTAAAAGAGTGCAGGGAGGTAGTGCTGCCTCCCCTCCTGGAGGTGATGAACTTGGCAATCTCCGAAGGTGTTTTCCCTACCTCATGGAAAATGGCCATTGTCAAGCCCCTTCTGAAGAAGGCCTCCCTAGATCCCAGGGTCTTGAAGAATTTCTGCCCCATATCCCTGCTTCCTGCCCCCGCTAAGATGTTCAAGACCCATCTCAATCACCATCTGTGTGCCTTCCTGGACAACTCCTGCCTGCTGAACTCCTCTCAGCACGGCTTCCGGAGGGCACATAGCACTGAGTCCGCCCTTACAGTGGTTATCAACAACATCCGCGCTAAGGTCGACAGTGGTCAGACTACCCTTCTGGTCCTGCTCGACCTTACAGCTGCATTTGATACCCTGTCCCCCTCCATTCTGGCTACCCGCCTTAGTGAGATGGGAATGGATGGACCAGCACTGACCCTCTTGACATCTTTCCTTAATCAGCGAAAACAAAGGGTCAAGCTGGGTGACTTCCTCTCCCCCGTTAAGCCTGTGCAGAGTGGGGTTACTCAGGGCTCGTCCTTCAGCCCCACACTTTTTAACATCTATGTGGCCCCACTTGCCAAGCTAGTAAGATCTTTCGGGTTGGAAGTTCTGTCATACGCTGACGACACCCAGATTATGGTCTCTCTCTCCCAATCTGTGAACATCACGGCCCTTAATTTCAGAAACTGCATGGAAGCAGTTGCGTGCTGGATGATTCAGAACTTCCTGAAATTAAATGGGGAGAAAACCGAAGTCCTTATCTTCGGAGGGAAACAGGAGATCTGGTTGATGGACTGGTGGCCTTCTGCTCTCGGAGCCTGCCCTATGCCCTCCCAATCTGCCCGCAACCTGGGTGTAATCTTGGACACCACGCTCTCCTTTGACAAGCAAGTCAGCAGGACGGTCTCAACCTGTTGCGAAAAATCACACACTAACTTTCCTTCGAAGCACGTAAACAGGTCACGGTGGCTCTCATCTCCTCAAGGTTGGATTACTGCAACGCACTATATTTAGGTATAAACAAAAGTTTGATCCAACGCCTACACATAGTGCAAAATGCGGCAGCCCGGTTTGTTTTTGATGCCCCTAGACGTTCATCTGGCTCCTCAATTAGGAAATATTTACACTGGCTCCCTATGCAGGCCAGGATAAATTTCAATGTTCTATGCCTTACTCATTGTGCTCTGCATGGGTCTGGAGCCGAAGATATCAGGTCCTTTGTGTCCTTCTATGGTCCGGGTAGGGCTCTTCGTCCTGCCAATAAGAACCTTCTGTCTGTCCCCCGAGTCGCTAAGGCTAGATGGGGAGAGAGGGCCTTCTTCTCCCTCGCTCCAAGATTGTGGAATATGCTTCCTGCCGAGCTCAAGGGCCAAACTTCCCTTGCCTCCTTCCGCAAAACATTAAAGACCTGGCCCTTTTTAGAAGCCTACCTGTAGTCGGCGCACTTCCCTTAACCCGTAAACAGCTGTACCATCTTTATGCGCCTGATGCCCTTGGGCTAAGTTGCGCTTTTATAAATCCTCACTCACTCACTCACTCACTCTAATACTGCTGTACTATGAAATTTGAGAGAAAAGATGACTAAGCTTGAACCAAGACCTAGACCAACTCAATTTGAGGCATTGACCAAGTGGGAAGATGAGATGCATGAATTGGAGTGAGAAATGTTTGCGGAGTTCAGAGGACCTAGGAGTAGATTGCAAGGTTTATGGGGACCGACTACCAAGAGTAGAATTCGGAGATGGAGAAACTCTGATATGTGTGTGGAATGTATCCGGTAAGGACAGTTGATGAGATGGTAGGATGGAAGTGTATGGAAAAGAGAAATAATGTGGAACCAGAAATTACGAGTCATGGGGATTGTGAGACAGAGGATGACGTGCTGGTGGAGATGTTAAATAGAAGACCCCCTCCATATCAACCGAGTTCTGTGACAGTAACTCCAAATGCTCCTCCAATAGAGACCAGATTTACTTATACACCAAGACGATTTTCTGAAATTAAAGACAGTATCGAGAGAGAGGAATTGAGATATGATTCTAATGCCCATTATTGGAAAGCAGACTTGCTGGTACCCCAAGACACAATTGTGAAGTTAGAGGTAGTATGGATAGAGCAGAAAGGAGATTTGAAGGAAACCCAAGTACGTCCGAATATGTGCAGTCTACTAATGAATTGACTGAAAAGATACAGGAACTCACAAAAAATATAGAAGCTGTGACTGTCCTGTGATTCCAGTGTTCGAAAATCCGAAAATAAAAGAATCATCGTTAACTATCCCTTTGAATCAAAGTCTACAAAAAGGAAGAGAAAAGGTTTATCCAGATTTATCTGCAGTTAGGCATACTAGTCAGATGACACCGCCTGACTTGACCTTTAATCAAAGTCTTCCATATAAGTTTCCAACGAGTGCAGAATCAGATTCTGCAACACCCGAAAGAAGTATAGAGAAAATTGATTTATAACAAACTCCTGTATAAGCATGGGCGTAAAATCCGTTCCGCTCGCGGATTTTGCGTATTTTCGGTAAATTCGCAATCCGCGAACTCTAGCGAACTTGCCGAAAATTCGTAAAATCCGTGCGAAGCGGATTTTTTGCTTGCCAACTAGAATACTATACAATTTCGCGGGAGTAAATACTTGCGAACACGTAGATGCGGCGGGCAGCGACAATCTCGCAATTGCGAGATTGCAAAATTTGCAATTTCGGACAAGAAATCCACCAGCAGGCAGCATAAACCTTGAAAATTATGATTTTTATCAGAATAACTCCTCAGGTTGACATTTGCCTGCACTTTCTCTTTGCAAGGAGTCCATTTTGGGGGGTGGGGGTGGGAGTAAGGAAGTGCCCCACAGTCTCCAATTTCCTGTTCCTGTCCACCAGGCACCTCCCAGTGCTTTCTTCATGTGCTGGTCACTTTGATTTGGATCTTGACCTGGAAGGATTACTTTTGTGGATGCTGCTGGATATTTGGATTTTTGCAATACTGAAAGCACTCAGCAGGTGCAAAAGTTCAATCTTATCATTAGTAACCATTCCCTGTAGTGCTTCCTGAGGGGCCGCTTCAGAGTTCATTTGCCTACTTGCAACTATTCTATGACCCTGCTCTGACCCTCACAGCAGGCTCAGAGAATAGCTACAAGTATACAACAAAGGTCCTGTTAAAAAAATTACACTGCAACAGAAAGCAATTACAGACAAAACTGAAAGCACTCAGCAGGTGCAAAAGTTAAATCTTATCATTAGTAACCATTCCCTGTAGTGCTTCCTGGGGGGCCCCTTCAGAGTTCAGCAAATTACAGATAAGGAAGCAGGTGCCAGCCAGACTGGAAGTTTAAATTCAGTGACACATTAATCAACCCCAAATTAATTCATGTCAGTTGAAGCAGGGCAGGTTTGCTTGCTTTTTTTCACCCCCATAATCTACAGTGATAAACCAACCAGAGGGTGGCAGTGATGTACCAGAGGGTGGCAAGGGTGTACCAGAGGGTGGCAGTGGTGAAACAGAGGGTGCTGTGAACCTGTGATGATGAACCAGATGTAGAAACAACATAGTCGCGGCCGTTGCGAGCCGACAAGTAAGTTCGCAATTGCGAACTGGTACAGAACCCTCGCGAACTGGCAGAAATCCTTGCGAACATAAAAAAAATTAAAAAATCCGCAAATTCGCGAGAGTTCGCGGATATTGCGGATTGCGAATCCGTAAATACGCAAGTTCGCGGATTGCCAATTCGTAAAATCCGCCCATGCTTACTCCTGTAGGACAGACAGGAAAGGAATTAAGTGATTGGCTTAAAGCGTTAAAAGTAAAGGATCAAGAACCTAAAGCGTTAGATGTGGTCAGATTGAAAATCGACATGGAAGAATTATTAATTGGAACAATTGGAACAGATAGGTTAAAAAGCATACCAAGATGATGAATTAATGTTCATGTGTAAGAGCATTACATGGAGAGCTAAACATCTGCATGATCTACTAGAAGGATTGGCAAATGAACTCAATATAGACTTTGCAAAAACTAAAATATTACAAAAGCCTTACAGAATAGATTTTACTGAAAAAGATATTGACAATTGAGGTTCTGTGAATTCTGAACCCGTGATTTTCATTTCTTCACAATATAAATACTGCCGGAAGATTAACCCAGATAAAATAATTAATTGTGTTGTTGAGGAAGTGGGGAGATGTGGAACGGTGGAAGAGTAAATGGACAAAGAAAAGGGAAGAAAGCAATGATAAAACATCATTAGCATTTCCAGTTAGAGGAAAAAAGCCTGTAGCGAATGATTTTCCTATGAGAGAAATACCAGGATGAGGGTATGTGCATGTTCCTTGGACTAGACAGGATATATTGTCATTTACAAATAATTTTCCTAGGTTGAGATGGAAACCAGTGGAATGGTACCGACAAGTGGATCGATTTGTAAAAGTCTCAATAGTGCTATGGTAAGAGTTCGATGGGTTGTTTGACATAGTAGTACCTGCACACTTATGGTCTGAATGTAAGATCACTTTAGACTGGCCAAAAGCAGAGTATTAAAGAGATACTAGAAGAGGTGCTCCTGGACCTGAGGTAATGCAGAAGCATGAACAGGTAATAATATTTTTGAAGAATAAAATCCCTCCGAAAGAAACAGAGTGGGTAAAGATTGACAGGACATTGCAAGAACCTAAAGAATCAGTACATTTATTTTATGAGAGATTGTTGCTAGTGTTTAAGCAATATAGTGGATATGAGGAATTGAGTGAAAAGGACATGAGTCATTTTGTGTTTCGTTTTGTCTTTGGATTAAGACCAGAGATAGGGGATATGATCAAGCATAACTTGATGGGTTGGCAGTCATGTTCTGTCGACGAAGTGTTGAGGCATGCAAAATATTGCAGTGATGAGATTGAGGTTAAGCAAAGAAAGCTTAAAAAGAAAGCCATGTGGGCACAGGTGAAAGTGGCTGAACATCAAGTAGCTCAATTAGAGCCAAAAGTCATGAAGGAGGACAAGTGAAAATGAAAGGACATTTAAATAAAGGAAAAGGAATGGGTAATTTGGAAGAGGCAAAGAAAAAGTTTCCATGTCACAATTGCAGCAGGTTAGGGCATTTGAAGAACAAGTGTAAGTTGCCACCAAGAGTTAATCCCGAAAATACGTCATTGACTCCACAGGTGCAGAATGAGGTAATTCAGCAGTCATCGCCACAGCAACAGGTAGCTACCCTACAGAGTCAGGTGCCACAACCACCACTTCCACACAGTGTAAATCTACAGAAATACAGTGCAGAGACAGGATTCTTCGGAGGAGAACAGGTAACAAGATCACCACGATCACCTAGAGTGAATGTGAGTCCACAGTATTGGCTGACGAAGGATGGGAATGAGTCCGATGAGAGCTACTGATGGTGCCTAGGAAAGGGAGAATAGTGCGTACTTGGCGCAACTCTAGAGGTAGATCAATATGGTCCTTTTGTGAATGGAAAGGTGAATGATGTAAATGTGACTTTCGTGGTGGACACCGGTGCTACCCGTTCTACTGTTAGATCAGTAGAAGTTCAAAATCTTCCTCTCTCAGGAGACAGCATCCAAGTAGCGTAGCGAATAGACAGATTAAAACATCCCTGACAGATCCAGTTGAAGTGGAAATTGGAAATTTCAAAGATATGCATCGATTTGTAGTGTGTGACAGTAGTCCTGTTAACCTTCTTGGAAGGGACATACTGTGCAAAATGAACTGCGCCATTTGCTGTTCACCAGATGGCATTGAACTCCAAACTCCAGATGAAGATAGATTGTATAAAATGACCATGCCACTGGTAGACTCAAAACAAAATAGCATGATTCCTGTATTTGACAAAGAAAAGATACCTGGTGAGTTCAAAAAGACAGTCAAGGAAAAGGTGTGGGATTTCACAGGAGAGGATATTGGATTAATGAATGGTGTGGATACTGTGAAAGTTTCTGTAAAAGGAGTGAGCTACACACATATTCCTCAATATAAATTGACAGCTGAAATAATTGAAGGAATAACTCCAGTGATAAACAAAAGGATTGAACAGGGAATTTTAAGAGAAATAATAAGCAGTCCATTTAATTCACCCATAATGGGATTGAAAAAGCCTAATGGAACATTTAGGATAGTGCAGGATTTACGAAGAGTTAATAAAATTGTTGTCCCATGCTGTCCTGTTGTGCCAAATCCAGCAGTGATATTGTACCAAATTCCATATGATGCAGAATGGTATATAGTCATTGACCTATGTAATGCATTCTTCACAGTTCCATTACATCCAGATAGCCAGCAAATATTTGCTTTCCGGTTTGGAGACCATATTTTGGCATGGTGCCGAATTCCTCAGGGGTATACTGAGAGTCCCTCCATCTTTAATCAGCTGTTAAAGAAGTCATTGGAGAGTTTGAACATGCCTGTAAATTTAGTATTGGTTCAATATATTGATGACCTGTTGGTAGCATAAAGAACCAAGGATGCATGTGTTTCCGATACCATTGCATTACTGAATCATTTGGCAGAAGGAGGACATAAGGTGTCACCGTCAAAGTTACAGTTCTGTCAGAAAGAAGTACAGTATCTAGGTCACAAGATTGCCCAAGGAGTCATACAAGTTACCATAGAAAGAACCAGAATGATACAGGGAATAAAACCTCCTAAACTCAGAAACAGGTGAGAATGTTCCTAGGAATGGTGGGTTACTCTTGACAATGGATCCGTGGATTTTCCCTGATAGCGAAGCCATTGCAGAGACTGACAAGAGCAGATGTAAAAGACTCTATAGTGCTAAACAAGACAGAAATGGAGGCTGTTGAACGACTAAAAACCAGTCTGTGTGAAGCACCAGCATTGGGTATGCCTGATTATGAGACAGAGTTTGAACTGTATTCCAGTGAACAAGAGGGATGTGCATTATCAGTTCTTATTCAGAGGCATGGTATATTGAGAAAGCCCATTGCATATTTCCCAGCTGTATTGGATCCAGTTGCCAAAGCATTGACAGGATGTTTGAAAGCAGTAGCTGCGAGAAGTGTTAGTTTGGATCCTAGTGAAGGTATAGTGATGGGATACCCGTTGAAGGTATATGTACCTCATTCAGGGGAAATTCTCCTCACTAGGACCAAAACACAGTTCCTTACCAATAACAGGATGACGAAGTATGAAAAAGTAATTCTGGGTGCAGACAAGGCAAGGAATAAGCTCCCCCCACATCTCCGTGCTATGGCCTTGGAGTCAGAGTTCAGGAAATCACTGAAGACTTGGATATTTAGTCTCCCTGAACCATGCTGTAAAGCTTTAATATGAGTACACTGGCCTTACTAATGAAAGCAGCCCAACCAGATCCTCCATCTTTCTGGTTTTCCAGTGCCAAGATGCTCCTTGGAGTGATAGCCGCGCTTTATAAAAACCTAATTACATTACATTACATTACATTACATAATGTGACAATAGCTCGATGTGTAAATGTAAATCCATCTACATTGCTACCTGATGCCATGGATGTGGAGGTGAGATTGAAGTTGATTATAAATGTCTGGATGTTCTTGAGTATTGTACCAAATCAAGACCTGACATTAAGAATGATCCATTGCCTGAATCTGATTATGTAATGTTTGCAGATGGTTCATGCCTGAGAACAGATGAGGGTGTTCTGAGTGCTGCATATGCTGTATGTACAGTGGCGGATGTCCTGGAAGCATCTTGTCTGAAAGGTATTCATTCTGCTCAAATAGCAGAGTTGATTGCTTTGATTCGAGCATGGGAACTGGGAAAGGAAATAAGAGTCACCATAGTGACTAACAGTTAGTATGGTTTTGAGGTTGTCCATGATTATGGTCAACTGAGGTCCCAAAGAGGTTATTTAACTTCTGCAGGATCCCCCATCAGAAATGCTGAGTTTGTGAAAATGCTGATTAATGCAATCCGGTTACCGGAGAAAATTGCTGTTGTAAAATGTGCAGCTCAAAAAAAGGAGATGATTATGTCACCAGAGGCAACCGCTTTGTTGACTCTATTGCTAAGTATTGTGCTAAAAATCTTGCATCTATAAATCGGAACAGAAAAGTTGAACATGTTTCAAGTCCTTTAATGCTAACCACAGTAGTTGAGACTTAGCAGGAGGTAAAACAGATGCAGGAGGAAGCAAGTGAGGAAGAAAAGGACATTTGTTTGAAATCAGGATGAGGACAAAGAGAAGAGGATGATATTTGGGTTTATAAAGATGAAAGACCAGTAATGCCTGACAGCATGATCTTTAATATGGCCCGAATGTACCATGGTCAAGCCCATATTGGGAGGGATGCAATGATCAGGATGTTTAGACAGACATGGTACAATCCCAAGTTCAGGATGATCGCTGTAATCCTTTGTCAGCGATGTCGTGTTTGCCAGCATATTAACCCAAGAAGAAAAACAGTTGTGAGTTTGGGAACCAAATGACGGGAGGGAGGTCCATTTACATGAATGCAATTAGACTTTGTTGAGTTGCCACTCTGTAATCGGCTTCGATATGTACTTGTGATTATTTGTCTTATTTCCAGGTGGGTGGAGGCCTTCCCTACTAGACGGAATGATGGAGTGACTGTTGAAAAACTATTGTTAAGAGAAATCATTCCGCGCTTTGATAACCCAGTAACAATTGAGACTGACCATGGGACTTATTTTCATAATGAGTTAATGCAGATGATTTTTGAAGCACTAGACATTCTTCAGAAATTGCATTGTGCTTACAGACCAGAGGCTTCTGGGGAAGTTGAGCAAGTAAACAGAACCATAAAGAACAGAATTGCGAAAATGTGTTTGGCCACTGGACTGAAATGGCCTGATACTTTGCCACTTGTTCTGATGACCCTAAGGAGCATACCTGATAAAAAGACAAGATTGAGTCCACCTGAGATTCTGATGGAAAGAGTGATGAGACAAGCATTTGTGCCAGTAGATAAACTGTTGACTATTAATGATGATATCATACTGGATTACTGCAAAAACCTATCTGACTTGGTTACTTCTGTGTTCCATCAAATGGGAACTGAGGCAAACTCGAAAAAGAAACATCCAGCTCATGATCTAGTCCCTTGACATTGGGTTCAGATAAAAGTATAAAGGAGAAGAAACTGCCTAGTTCCTCGTTGGCAGAAACCCAGACAAGTCATTCTTGTTAGCACTACAGCAGATAAGTGCGCTGGTGTAAAGAGATGGGTGCATGCCAGCCACACCATCCATGTGCCTGAGCCTGAAAATCCACAGGACGAAGCAGAAAGCACAACTGACTCAGATTCCGAAGGTGGACCAGATAAAAATCCAGATACTGAAGCTTGACCTGTTCGTCTACATCTGTAAATATCAGATGCTAGCTCTGCGTCTGAAGGAGAAAGTGAAGTCATTAAAATACCAAATTCTGAAGATCGACCTGAAAGTCAAGATTTAGTAAGGTCTGATACCAGTGGGGACACTGATCAAAGTGAAGACAAAACTGGTAGTCAGATAAGTACTGAAGGAAATAACTCATGATAAGGATGAGCTTCCAAGTACCAGCTATGGAGAGGTTCCTAACAGAGTGAAAGAACTGACCAAAGAGAAAACAGATTCTGTGAAGAAAACAGACATTATAAAGTTCACCATAAACGAAACTGATAAGAAACCTGAAACTGAGTCTGATGACAGTGAGGATGAAACTCAATTGAGGAGAAGCTCAGGAAAGAGAGCTTGGAGAGTGGAATGTAGTACTGTTGAACCTGAAACCAAGAAACCACGTAAAGGAGATAATTGGCCTAAGGAAAATGATAGACTGAGATTCAAACTGGTTAACAAACCTAAAATCCAAGAAGATGAAGTAAATGAAATAACCAGTTAAAAGGAGTTGTTGGGAGAAAAGATAGAGATTGTGCAAAGGCAAAAAAGAGTAAGAAGACCAAATCAAAAATACAAGTCACCAAAATGGTAATATATCGCGTTGCCTCCAATAAGGGAAGTAAATAGCAGTCAAGAAAATGTGTATTATCAAAGTGGAGAAAAAGAAAGTGAGTGAACTGAAACTCAAAAGAGTGAAAAAAGGAGTACCTAAACTGGGACACCAAAGAGAGAGAAAGGTGAAGGAACAAGATTGTTGGTGTTATTGATGATAAGGATACTTTTAAGTGCAAAAAGATTTGAAAGAGACAATATAAAGACAAAAAAGATTGTGGAAAACACAGTTTAAAACAAAATGGCTACTAATGATGTAACAAGATCGAAATGTGCTATTCTTAGAAAATGGTGTAGAATGTGGTTAATATGTACAGGGTTATTGATGTTGGTATGGCTATTGTAATTCCTTTTAGGTCACATTTTGAAAAAGCAAAGGCAAATGAGAGTATGAGAGAAAAGGTCTATGAGTCAAAGGGTGAAATAATACATCTGTATAAACCTAAAGTACATCAATATAATTCAATAAGTGGCTATTCCAAGAATATATTTTCAAAGTTGTTATCTGAATATGTGAGAACTATGGACGCCAGTGACTGTTATGTCTGTGTGAAATTACCAGCATCTGTTTCAGAGGGTGTGACATACGACCACCTTCCATTAACATTTGGGGTTACATGTAGTGTGTTAGCTAGTTTGTTTTATAAAACAGGTAAATTAGAGTATTATTATTCAAATTCTGATGATGTTTTGCAAAACTGAAAGTTGTGGCTGAATTGAATCAAATCAAACCTGCAAAATGTTTTGGAGAATATTTTTGGGAAACACAAGAACTGACCCATGACTATGCTTTCAAACATAATTTGACTTGTAAAATGAGGAATGAGGAGAAAGCCTTTTTGGACATGGTAGAGGAAGGGAGAAATCAATATGAGAGAAAAGCAAAGAATTCTAAATCTACAATGTGGACATTTGGGGATGATAATATAGAGGGACATAATGTGAATGTGGCTATAAATATAGATACACCACTATTAGGGAAACTATGTATACGAAGAGACTACACTGTGTATGATAATTATTTTGTGAGAGCAAGTCAATGTGAAGATACATATATTATAAAAGGGGGTTGGGAATTTAAAGGAGGTGATGATCCAGTTTTCCCTGGCATATACTTTTTATGTGGAACAAAGCTTATTACAGATTGCCTGATCATTGGTATGGGTCCTGCTATGTAGGCCTGGTCTTCCCTAAAATGTTCATGTAGACAGAAGAACTAATGGAATTCATGAAATAGGTAAACCTTTAAGTCGTAGAAGAAGTGAAAGTGTGATAGAAATAATAGGTGATGTTTTTGGAGCATCGATACAAGCAGTGGGTATATCTTTTAATGCAAACAGAATCCTAAAGGCAGGAAATGTACTTTTAAGTTTTACATGTCCTGGCAGTGAAAAACTCCCAAAGTTGTTTTCAGTACTGAAAGCCCAATATCTCCCGTAGGATAACATTCGGATTACATTAGTATATTTTATATGTGTAGTTTAAAATTGAGAAGTTATAAGACCCCCAAGTCTGGATTCTCTGGAATCCTGATTTAGAATCCTAACTTATAGTGAAGTCAGATTTTAAATTACTGTTCAGGAAATGGCACTGTTAGAAAGCTGGCCTTTTCTTATTTTAGCCATTTGGTGCCTGCTTCCTACACGTTTAGAAAGGGTGACAGCTGATATTAGTGCATTCCTCCTAGACAGATACACAAAAAGGGAGGTTAAGTGTGACTTGATGGGCCATCCTGGGAGGGACGCGCTGGACCCAACCGTACACTTAAATAGGCTGTATCCTGTCCCCACAAAAAGGGCTGCCTACCCCCTGTATTTAGGGTGGTGCCAAGACATGAAGGGAGGACCTCTGTGCATATGTCTTTTTGCTCTCCCTTACTTCAAAGGCACAGTTGTGTGTAAATACTGGACCTCTGACACCTCAACTTCTGCTCTCTTCTTGACCTGTGATCAATCGGCCAGGAAGAAGAACTGCTGTGCTGCCGAAAGGACTGCCACTTTGCTTGACTGCTGTTTGCTTGACTCCAGCCTTGCTGTGTTGTCCTGCTGCCTGCTGCCTGCTCCTCTCATGTGCTTGGGTGAGAAGGACGGCATGTGCATCACTTCAACACAAAGTGACTCCAAGTGCTAGCTGATTGGCCTCCTGATCGGAAGTTCCAGGGACATACAAGACTTCCAACAATCCTGCTCCCACAGCTGGAGTCAGCAATCTGTGAGTCTTCCCTAGCAAGTGGTACCATCCCATTCCTGGACCCTTTGAAGTGGGACTAAGGTGTTTGCACCATCAGAAGTGATGCATCCTCTACTGCAAGAGCAGACTTGATGCATGAACGCTGTTGCAGGAACAGGACTGTCACATCAACCTATGAACAGACACATCAGCTTCAGCACAACTGCTTCCGAACTAACGTATTGCCGCCAGTGAGTGAAGAAGATCAATGCATCCCTGCTCCTGTGTTGAGAAAACCTTTGGAAACCAAAGCATTGCTGCAATTGCTTGAAGAAAATCAACGCATCTCCACCATTGTGTGGCTCGACACAGATGCATTGTTTCTGCTACACTCGCATCTTCTTCAACGGTGATGAAGGCCTAACTGGGCCTATGTATGCATCCCGTGCTCCACCGCAGTCAGCCTATACTTTTGACACTTTCCCAGTCCGCCGTGACTAGGTAACCCACATAAGAACTTAACTGCTTCTAAGCGCAACGTTGGATTATTCTTTAAAATTGTATACCTCGACTTCTACTTATTGGATTTTTGACATTCTGGTCTAGTCTTTTTAATTAAATTAAGAGATATTTTTTTTAACTAATGTTGAATCTTTTTGTGTGGTCTTTTCAATTCAATAATCTTTATTCGGATATAAAATATCCATAAAAGGACAGAGCAAAGATACCAGCAAATAGTGTGCATTAAAAACATTACATAAATAAGACGATAAACACATGACTTAAAACCATGAATACACAGGGACCTAAACATTGTGCTAAACAACGCAGCGAATTTATCATGAACCTATGATTAGATCAGACCAATAACAAAGTATTTCATAAAATATAGCAGCATAATGTGGTAACGTGCAAAAGGCAGAAGGTTTAAAAACATAGCAGCAGAATATTTTCAGGATGCTATCCAGTGTGAGCAGCCTGGTACATTAAAATGCAATCAAATTAGACTATAAAGTTAAGATAATAAAATACGTAAAAACATTTTTTTAGGGCATCAATCAAAGTCCAAATTCAGGTTCCTAATCAACAAAAATTTGGAAAGGAAGTACAGTCAGTCGAATTATGAAGTGTTCATGGAGACGCATGAGCGGATGGCCATTTTAAGAAAAGTGCTAACACGTAGAATTACATTTTCCCCGTTGAGGTTAAGGTCCCTAAAGTCATTAAAGGCCAGGTCCTTAAAAAAAGGAATCAGCAGATGTTTGCTATATTTTTGGTAAAAGTTGCAAAAAAATAGATTGATTGCCACGATTGCCGCAGGGACAGGCTGTTTGCTCAAGATTGATGTTAAAGCCTAGAGGGAAACACAGTAGATATTTTAAGGTGCCAGCCGTAAGGTGAAAAAGCAGGCTTAGGTCCCAGCTGTTAATGGTTTTTTGGAGATAGCTTGCTGGTAAATGTGAAGGGGGACTATCGGTGTCCACCATGGATATAGACCATGTTAATTTCGGGAGTTCTTGTTCATATCTTATACCACCGTAGTGTTCATATAGGGCCTCCTGAATGAACTTTTTATTAACACCGTCCATATGATTTGGGTTTAAAAAGATATGGTCGAGGTTTACACTAGACAGGCTGGCCCTAGCAGCCGCTAACCACGGTATATCTCCACCCTTGTCACATTTAAGGCAGTCAGCTATGATTTCTCTAGTTAAAGTGGCTGCTGGGCTCTGCCAAACTCTTAGCCAAAATAGGGCCGAACAGGACCTAATATAGTCTTCGTCATAAGACAAATTTAATTCCTTGTGGCAAACAAAGGATGTGGACGAAATCGGTGCCCCCAAAATTCTCCGACAGTATCTGTTTTCTTCTACCTGAATGCTGTTACAGTTTGTATGGCCCCAGACTTCTGCCCCGTATGTTGCAGTGAGTATGCACTGTGTTATATATATTTTCAGTAAGGATAGCACTACCTCTGTTCTTCTAGGTTAGGGGAGGCTCAAGATCGAGTTGACAGCCTTTAAAAATTTACTCTGACTATGTGCCAGAAGAGCTGCCCAAGAACCATAATCTGCAAACACTAAACCCAGGTATAGAAAAGTGTGAGTGCATAACAGATTTTCAGAGCCTGAGGTGATTACATTAACAAAGTGTTTTTTGGGCAAACAACTCATTAACAAGCATTTGCAATGCAATAGGTCTCGCATTAGGAAAGTGTGAGCTATTGATATTGTAAATGACAATTTTTTTTAATATGTGTTGGCTTTGAAAAAATATAAATTAATTACATTGTTATTCACAAAGCCAATAGCTTACACTTTCCTAATGCGAGTCCTAGTGGCTGTGGCAATGCTTGTTGGTAGCAAGCAAGGACAGTGCTGTTGTGGTGCTGAGTGATGATGTGGTTGGGCTGAGTGATGTGGTAGTTATTAGAGTGATGTGGTGGTGTATTAGAGTGATGTGGTGGTGTCCGAGAGTGATGTGGTGGTGTCCGAGAGTGATGTGGTGGTGTCCCAGAGTGATGTGGTGTGTCCCAGAGTGATGTGGTGGTGTCCCCGAGTGATGTGGTGGTGTCCCAGAGTGATGTGGTGGTGTCCCCGAGTGATGTGGTGGTGTCCATGAGTGATTTGGTGGTGTCCCTGAGTGATGTGGTGGTGTCCCGGAGTGATTTGGTGGTGTCCCTGAGTGATGTGATGGTGTCCCTGAGTGATGTGGTGGTGTTCATGAGCAATGTGGTGGTGTCCCTGAGTGATGTGGTGGTGTCCCTGAGTGATGTTGTGGTGTGCCTGAGTGATGTGGTGGTGTGCCTGAGTGATGTGCTGGTGCCCCTAAGTGGTACCCCTGAGTGATGTGGTGGTGTCCCTGAGTGATGTGGTGGTGTTCCTGAGTGATGCGATGGTGTCCCTGAGTGATGTGGTGGTGTGCCTGAGTGATGTGGTGGTGCCCCTGAGTGATGTGGTGGTGTGCCTGAGTGATGTGGTGGTGCCCCTGAGTGGTGTGGTGGTGTCCCTGAGTGATGTGGTGGTGTCCCTGAGTGATGTGGTGGTGCCCCTGAGTGGTGCCCCTGAGTTATGTGGTGATGTCCCTGAGTGATGTGGTGGTGTTCCTGAGTGATGTGGTATTTGAGGGTGAGGGTGTGTGGGGGTATGAGGGGGTGAGGGTGATTGAGGGTGGGAGGGCTGGGAGGGTGAGGGGTGTGAGGGTGTGAGCTTGTGAGGGTCAGTGAGGGTGGGTGAGGGTGTGAGGGTGAGTGAGGGTGTGTGAGGGTGAGGGAGGGTGAGGGTGATGGGGTGAGGGTGATGGGGGTGAGGGTGTGTGAGGGTGTGTGAAGGTGAGGGTGAGGGGGTGTGAGGGTGAGGTGGTGTGAGGGTAAGGGTCCGAAGTAAATGGTGGCAGGGCAGACATCATAAGACAGAGAGAAGAGACTGCGTGGTGACTGCGTTGGTCAGTTTCAGAATCAAGAGGGGAAGAGTCAGCACAGTCTGCGACGGATCAACGTGTCTAGAGGCAAAGCATTGCAGCTAGCAAGTCGAGTGTTTTCAAGCTGAGTGTCCCTAGAGAGATGGCAGCACAGCAACAGCATTTGAGGAGCAAGGCTACTGTAAACAAGCACGGTAGGCTTTCACTTTCGTCCAGAAACAAGCTCTAAGCATTGCTGTGGTGGGAGCGGTGGAGCGGCAGCCTTTGAAGTCTGATGCCGAGGCACAGACAAATGGTGGTGTGTTATGTGGCTGGCGATCGTGTGCACGGACATAGATCAAATGAACTGTATGCGATCCGCAGCCGTTTTGGTAGACTTTTCTTTTCCGCTTACTATAATCTTGCCGGAGCAATGCGTAAGCGCATTGGCTCAGGCGAGACCTAAAAATGATTTCTTTAAATTTGTACGAAGGTCCAAGCCGTCCATAAAATCAACAAAGCCCCTAACTAAGGTGCACTGTGCATTTGGGGTGCGGCCCATTAGGACCGCGTCATCCACGTATAGTAGGGCAGGCAGTTTGTTACCATCAATCATCGGGGCATCTCTAGTCAAATTTGATAGCACATTATGTAACTCATTCATGTATAAAATTAATAAGAGTGGGGCCAGTACGCACCCCTCCCTGACCACTCGGTCAATAACTATATCCCCTGAAACTGCTGCATCCCTGCTGATCCTAACCCTAGCCCTTAGGTCACTGTGTAAATAAGCTAAAAAGTGCGCTAAAACCTCATCTAAACCATATTTTAAAAGGCATGACCATAGACACGATATAATAATAAAATCATAGTCCATAAAGGCTAAGTAAATGGGAGAGTGCTGAGGTATTGTATATTTGCCGATGATCAAATTGAGATTAAGGCATTGTTCCACGGTTCCCAAATTACTTCAAAACCTAACCGACACTTATTTAAAATACTTTCCTCCTCGGCCCAAGACCTGATTTTGTTAAATAGCACCCTTCCGAGTATTTTAAGTGTGTTATCAATCAGGGAGATTGGTCTGTAGCAGCTAGGGTTGGATCTGTCCCACTTTTCAAAAATCAGCACAATAATCCTGGTCGACCAGGTGCTAGGAATTTTGGTGTTTGTTAAATTGTTAAAAACGTTGAGTAAGAGAGGCACCCAGAACTCAGGTTTATGCTTTATAAGATCGATGGGAAGCCCATTGGGGTCATGGGCCTTGTTACCTAAACTTTGGCGGATAGCGTCCTCAACTTCAGATAGAGATATCTGAATTCGTGTAGCAGCATAAATGTCTGTGAGATCCTCACTTTGAGGCGGCGGTATATATTTTGGAGAAATGGTCTTCCCACGCTTCATTAGTAATATTGCAGTATTGAACAATGTAGTCGCGGCAGTTTGAGCAACTATGCATGTATTTACAAAAACACACAACACAAGTAACAATGTGGTCATTTGATCCACTTCTGAATCCTTTGTATTGTTCACAAGTACCAGATGCAGTACAAATCAAAGCATCTAACATTATGAGTCTTACATATGCTCAATGGTTCAAAAAATGCAAAAGATCCTTTTGTGTATGTACAGTGCTCAAGGTGAAATAGAAGGAAAGAAAGATGGGGATAAAGTGTTCATGTGCGGGTAAGGGACCAGGAAAAGTAGTGGTGACATATATACATCAATATGATTCACTGTATACGTTTCCATACATGATCAAAATGTTCCCATTATAATACAGAGCTCTATAGGACCCTGACTTTATCTTGTTTGGTGTCGCTAGAGTTTGTATTAGGATTGTAGTCGACGTTTCGACCCCTTCTTACAGGATAAGTAGTAATCCTTGTGGTGGGGTCTTCGTCAGGACTAAGGGTGTCAGGGTCTGACGTGTGCCTACCCAGTTGTGAAGAATTGGACTACATCTCCCAGAATCCTTAGGGGCGCCTGGAAGGGGAGAGGCTTCAAATATGTGTGAGACGCTGGGGGCGGTGCACGTGATTTGTCTATGTTCGTCTGGAGAGCGAGGGCAGTGGACGCTCGTTGCCTTCGTGCCTGTCAGGATTGCATGTTTTGACATTCTGTTTTGCTCGCTGCTGTGCCTTTGCTGGTCGGTGTTCCGAGCCGGCTCAACTGCAGTGGAGGCTTTTTGTTCAGAGATTGTGGGCGCCTTTTTGCACGGATCAGAGACGCGGGTTTCCTCTGCTTCTGTTGGCAAATTGTGAGTGCCTAGTAGTATCGCTAGGGACGCTGGATTTCCCCCCCTCGCGGTACAAGTGACTTGATATAGATAACTCGGAGAGACGCTGGATTTGCCCCCTCTCGAGTTAGCCAGCTTTAGCCCCGGCAGAGAGACGCTGGATTTCCCCCTCTCTGAGCCGGAGGACACATAGAGGTGTGCGTGTTTGTTGGAACGCTCTCGTGGAAGCGGCTAGCATCACGGTTTCTGGTAAGACCTCTGTCCAAGTTCTTGACCGTCACAAACTGCTGAACTACTGTGACTCTATCTGGTTATTCCTTGGTTACTATCGTTTCTTTGCTATTGGGATTACTCACTGAATCTTGCAAGTGTGAACCCTAGAATTCCTTTTCTGCTACGGGGCGAGAACGCAGGGTATGTATGTGGTCTTATGCGTAGCATGTGTTACATTGAGTATTGTCCTAGCGATGCTCCTGGAGTGTTGTTTATTTTGCTTCTATCATTTCAGATACTTATTCTTAAGAAGTGAGAGAAGTCATCTCATATACTTGATTAGAAGAGGGAAGGGCCTAGCAGCATCTGAGACGTATCAGGTGGGCAACTGTCTTAAGGTTGTAGAAAAGTAGGGTGTAGGTTGAGAACACCTCTAATGCATGTTCTCTTGTACTTTTACAGATTACCCTTCCATGACGGTTCCCGCCCCGGCTTCTTTTTTCCCTCACCTGCTGGCCACTGTGCTCTGTACCTCTGTTGAGTTGGAGCACGGGGACAGCTGGAGGTGGACCCCTTAATAGCATCTCATCGATCCTGAGGAATCGTTGGTCCGTGACAAAGGGAGCACCTGTGAGAGATAAATGGTGTGTGAGGGGATATATTTACAGTGGTTTGTGTGTTATAATAACTCCATGGGGTATAAATACCTACGTGTGGTAAAAACGGGGGACAATATCCGCCGTATTCAGTATAGATGTAGGGCTGTGTCAAGTCGCTCCTAAATGAGAGATAGGGAAAACAAATGAGCCTTAAGTGGATAATGAAAAAAAGTCATCTAAGGCTCGGTAACCGTATGATCGGACAATCTTCTGTACTTACTTCAAATTAATTGAAGTGGCTAATGGTTGGACATCAGGATATAAATCTCCTTGAAGCAAAATAGAGGCATATAAATGGTCAACCTGTGGCGGTGCTCGCTCGCAGGTCCTGGGATCAATCCCCGATTTGCTGTAAGGAAAAGCAAAAGTCTAAGTCTACAGAGAACTGTTGTGGAAGGTGATTGTCCACAGTATTAAAGCGGTAAACATCTACAGGTCTACAGTGGGCAGAGTCAGAATCAACACTATACAACTTGGCATGGTAGTTAAAAACGGGCTCATGATATGAGGCCGTATGGTGACTGACATATGTATATTGACAAATCACATGCTGGCAGTACCTGTATGGGGCGTGCGTGTCCTTCATGGAAAGATATCGCCACCCTCTGGAGGTCATAGTTGACATCCAGTATGGGCTAGGTGGTGCAAGAACTCAGTAGTCATGCAGGCGCTAAAGACTAAGTGAAGTACTCAGACATATTAACATTGAAGTGCTATCCGCGCGTTTTGCCTGGAGGTGCTATGAGTGTCAGTTAGTCCTAACAAAGATCGCCGAGTCGTTAAGCCGAATGTGCTCATATAGTGGCAAAACTACATATGTATGTAGTCGCGGCAGAAATGCAAAACGGCAGACTGTCGGGCGTGATTCAGAGACACTAATGAAACCAACCGCATCTTAAACAGTGATCTATCAGAACAGGTAAATAACCGGCCTGTACATGCAAAATGCAGAGTATAGGGCGCTACCATCAAAATGCATTCTCATCTCTGTCCTCTTACCTCCTTTAAAAAATAATTTATTTATTGTTTTCAACACCCACAACAAATAGGAGGAGGGGCCCGTGCCTCTACATATGCCCGACAATCAGGGGGTTAGCAGCAATGACATTGCGATGTAACAGATTATCAACAATCCCGGTGCAGCCCTGGCGCAGGCCTCCCTCACAGCAATCATTGGTACAGTGTCAAAGCGCCTGCAACCCTCCAAGTCGCTAAGGTGAATGACCCCCACTTCTGAGTCACACTGCACTCCACTCTCAAAGACCCCCCCCCAAAACCACCCTCCCCACCGGCGCTACCATCAGAGGCTAAATGAATCCAAATAATGCATGCAGGGTAAGTCCTGCAGGCGTTCGGAGGCTTGGTCCTCTCTTATTGTTTTTATATTGTGATTCATTTTAAATTTCAGTGCTGCCACTCTTTGCGTTGTTGCACATTGGGAGGGGGGCTATTAAGGCTGCTACTATTATTATTGCTGCTCACCTTTAAAACCACTTACTTTGATCGCCGCAATCTTACCCCGGTCTGCCGCAGCTGTGTGCTGTTTGTGCGGAGGGCATTGGATCGCGTAGTCAGTTCCGGCAGACAGAGCCGGGTTAGGATCCCCTACTTCCGGTGGTGCGTGGTCTAGCTTCTCCCCCACCACCATATTTAAATCACACATGGAAAGGAGGTGCAGCGGACGCGCGCAGCGGGTGCGCCGGCGGTGCACCAAAGGCGTGCCAAAGGCAAGCCCGCCTGCGCCCGTCCGCATCTGGACCGGGCCCAGGGCCTTATCCCCGGGCCGTTTGGGCCCTTGTGTCCTGCAATACTCTAGCTCAGAGTTGTACAATCTTAATAAACATGACCTTAATCAAGGCTGTACCAGGTGTAGGTTGGATAAGGATCCTAAGCCCTATCAACTCACCTGTCCCTGTGGTTTCTCTTTCTCTGGCTTCTATCAGACCCAGTTTAGCTTGATAGCTGCCCCAAAACCTAATCCTATACAGACCCATAGACAAACAGAGAGTCACTGTGGTCTGATCAATATGAGGTCTCTTGCGAAACACAGAGTGGAAATTGCAGACACCATCTTGCAATATAATTTGGATATGCTGTTCCTCACTGAAACCTGGACAGATCCATCATCTGACCCCGACATTCTGGTCGCTGTGCCGCAAGGCTTTGTTGCATCAAGGCTCCACAGACCCTTAAAACGAGGGGGCGGTCTTGCCATAATTTATCGCGAACATTTTAGAGCCACTTTTTCTTCAGTGGTTAATCCGCTATGTGAAGGACTGAATTTCGCGATAGAACTAAATTCTAAAAATACCTTTAATGGAACTTTGGGGCGAATCTTGACACATTACTGGAACCCCATTTTACGACAAAAGGGTTTACTATCTTGGGGGATTTCAGTGTACACCTTGGTCTGATGTTAGACAAAGATACAGTGATGCTCACTGAATTTATGAATACGATGGGGCTCACTCAGCTGGTTCATAAACCCACACATCAGGCAGGGCACACCCTGGATGGCATTTTCACTTCAATCACTGGAATGATAGTAAAAAATACACTCCCTATGGCCTGGTCAGATCACTCTTTGATTTTATTTGACTACCCTGCCCAAATGATATCAGAAGTCTGTTTTAACAAAGATCAGGGAAAAACGTTTAAAGCATGGAATAAAATAGATACTAATCTGCTTGAACTCCAACTTAATCAGACATGCCCAAAGATGAGTCAAAAGGTAGATCAAGCAGTTGAGGATTCTAATGATTGGCTGAATAATGCCTTTGCGGCGACAGTGCCAAATGGAAAAAGCACCGGGAACTGTAGTCAACTCTCTGCCCCTGGGTTCACGGAGGCTCTACGCTTAGAGAAACAAAGATGTCGTAGACTGGAAAGGCGCTGAAGAGAGAACTACGAAGACAAGGAAAAAGAGAGCTATAAATATGCTTTAGCTAATTACAAAAATCTGCTAACTATGGAGAAGAAGACTTACTTCACTAAACAAATAGAATCATCTAAAAATTCAGTAAAAAAACTGTTCCAGGTTGTGAAGAAGCTTACAACTCCTCTCAATAGCTCACTCTCTGAGAGTAGCCAATCGCTATGTGATAGTATAGCTAGCGCTTTTAGGAATAAAGTCAACGATATATACAGCATCTTCATTAATATCTCCAATAAGGCAGTTGAGCTGCATCCCACTGTAAGGTCCCACAGAAAAAACAAGCTGTGCACTTTTACACAGGTTTTCAATGAGCTAGTGGAAAAACTTATTCAGGATACCAAATCTGGATCACCACTGGATCCATGTCCCCCGGCAGTTCTGAAAAGCATTGCAGGGGGGTAAGCCCTATTTTAACTAACATTTTCATTAATATGTTTTTATCGGGAACTTTTCCTGTCATCTGGAAGGACGCAATCATTCTTCCTCTGCTGAAAAAAGCTAACTTAGACCCGTCCACAACCAGCAATTATCGACCGATTGCAAGGCTTCCTTTTCCCGCCAAGTTGGTTGAATAGCCAACTCACGCAATACATCCAGGAGAATTAATTACTTGACCCTTCCCAGTTCGGTTTCCGTTCGAGGTATAGTACGGAGACAGCTCTCATCAAGGCCACCGAGGAGATCAGGGCAGTGATGGACAAGGGTGGTGCCGCTGTTCTGATTCTACTCGATTTATCAGCGGCCTTTGATACTGTGCACCATGACATCCTACTTGCACGTCTTGAACATCTGGGGATTAGGGATCTTGCCCTCTCATTACCCTAATCCTTTTTGAAGAATAGAAGGCAGAGAGTTACCCTTGACCACTATCAAGCAACCCCCTATGTACTGCCTTGCGGCGTCCCCCAGGGCTCGTCGTTGAGCCCCACGTTGTTCATTATTTATGTCTCTGAACTTGCACCTTTAATACAGCAGTTTGGCTTTAAATTGACATCTTATGCCGACGATACTCAGATTTTTGTTGCGGTCTATAAAAACACTTTGTCCCCAGCAGTACAGTTTCAATGCTGCATGAGGGATATTAGCTTCTGGATGGGAAGACATTGTTTAAAACTCAATTCGGATAAAACCGAAGTGGTTTCCATTGGTAGTCTACAGCCAAAATGGGATGGGCTACGGTGGCTGGCTGAACTGGGACAAACTCCTGAACCAGTGTTGAAGGCTAAAAATCTTGGAGTCCTGATAGATAAAGGTCTCACTTACGCACATCAAATTAACGCCATAGTTTCAGCTTCTTTCTACTTGCTAAAGAAACTTAAAAAGGTCCTACCTTTCATTCCTCAGGATCTTAGGAAAACAGTGGTGACTACCCTGGTGTTGCCCAAGCTGGACTACTGCAACGGTTTATATCTTGAGTTACAGAAACAACATCTAAAGAAGCTCCAGATGGTACAGAACGCTGCAGCCAGGTTACTATTGAAAATCCCTAAGTATGAATCGATTAAAGAAGAGATAAGGAATCTCCACTGGCTGCCGGTGGTGCAACGTTCCAAATTTAAGGCACTCTGCCTTGCCCTTAAATCATTGCATGGGGCAGGACAGGTACCTCTGAAACATCTATTCTCATGGTACCACCCAGGCAGACAGTTAAGATCAACAAATGCCAGATTAATGCTGGTACCTAAGATCCATATTGCTAGCTGGGGAGACCGGAGCACGGCCTATTGTGTAGCAAAACTCTGGAATGCTCTCCCTGCATCCATGAAAGGGTTGAACTCCCTATCCCCCTTTAGAAAACAATTAAAAACCAAGCTTGCGCCGCCTCTAGCGCTTTATCATTGTGGGACCTTTGGGCGTGTTGTAGTCTAACTAAACTCTCACTAGCCGCCCACTTAAGTAATGTAGCCTTCGACCTTGCGCAACTAGGGCCCGCTGCTGCCTTCCAGTGGGACGTAATTTCTCGCTTGGCAAGCACCAATCCTAAGTCTATAAATTTGCTAGTCAGCTTTGTTCTGCTAGTGTGCGGAAACCAGTGCAACAAGCAAGTCCCCTTATCCGGAGTAATCTGTCGCCCTGTTGTGGTACAAAGTAAAGTGAATACCTCTTCCCAGTACGTGCCCAACCGCGGGCAGTCCCACAACATGTGCAGGAGATCTGCGTTCTCCAGTACACAGCGGGGACAAAGTGCCGTATTAACATGGAAATATTGATTGATTTTCGCTGGCGTAAGGTACGCTCTATGCAGCACAGAAAACTGGATCATCTGGAATCTGTCGTTCCTGGTGCCCTTCCACACCCTCTTAAGTATCTGCGACCAGGCCGTGTCAGGTATCTCTTTGGCAAGATCCGCCGCCCACTGATCGCGCAACTTCTGCAGCGGTGCTTGCCCCTCCCCCAACATACGCCTGTATAAACAAGTGACCGCCTTGTACGTGCCCGCTGCCATCACTACATATTGGCAGGCCTCACTCGTGGGTGGTTCCAACAGACCAGCGCCCCTGTGCCTCTGGATAGCCGCAACCAGGGCCGCATGCAACAAGTAGTGACCCCGCAGGAGCCCAAAGGAGTCCTGTAGCGTGCCAAAGGGCAGCAGTGCACCGTCCCCAAATAAATCACCCATCATCTGAAGCCCCAATGTCTCCCACTCTGCCAGAGCCGACCAATCCCCGCCGTGCGGCAAGGCCCTGCACATGCCCAATGGTATTTCTGGGGCATAAGGTCTCTATTCCCCAACTCGGCTGTGGTAGCGGTTACAGCAGCGCCTCAGGGCACGTTCTGCAGAGGACAAGTCAATAACCCGCAGCCTTTGCTGCAGGACCACGACCGACAGGACGTGCCGTGGGACCTCTGGTTCAGTCACCCGCTCCGGGCATCGAAATTCCTGCGCCACCGCCTGGGTGAGGTGCTGGCGCTGCGTGGCTAGATAATACAACTCAAAATCAGGGACAGCCAGGCCACCAGCAGCTCTTGGACGGATCAAGGTGTCCAATGCTACTCGGCGTCTACCTACTACCCAAATGAAACCCCCCACCATGGATCGGAGTTGCCGAAATAAAGCAACAGGTATCCGTAGAGGCAGGGTCCGAAAAAAGTACAAAAGCCGAGGGAGCACCACCATTTTCAGCAGCGCCACTTGGCCTACCACCGATAGTGCTAGGGTCCCTCAAAATTGCATGCTGCCCTTAAGTCCCCTCAGCGCTCTGCCTATGTTACCTACGAGAAGATCCTCCTGCCTATGGTAAACTTGCGTCCCTAGGTAGGGAAGGCACCTAGGCTCCCACACCAAGGGGGTCATTAGATGACAGGCGGACTTAGACCGCCCGCCATCCTATCGGGACTAGGGACTGCCCGCCATAAGGGCGGGGTCCCGTGGGTGGTATTAGGATGCGGCCGCCACAGTGGCGGCCGCACCCTGCATTTATAACATTGTGGCGGGCGGTGCCCTATGCACCGCCCGCCACAATGCCATAAATGCATGTATGCATTTGCATACACAATGCCGCAGGCACCGCGCTGTGCCTACCGCATAGTACCGTGTGCAACCCACATCCCTCCCTCACTTTGGGGGCCCGCAGTGGGCCCCCAAAGTGAAGACCGCATGCCTTTCCGTGGCGGCGCCGCCACGGAAAGGCACCTGCCCATGCCCATCGTAATATGGCTGGCGGTGTCTACTAGACACCGCCACCATATTTTTCCTTTTCTGCCCCGACCGCAAGGCGACCGGGGTGGAAAAGCGGCGGGCGGTCTTTCCATCTGCCGAGGTCCCCCCGTCATACTAATATGGTGGGGGGAAAACGAGTGTGGATGCCGGGTGGATTGCCCCCGCCAGGCTGGCGGTGGCTACCGCCAGCCTGGCGGGGGCAATCCGCCCGACATCATAATGGGCCCCATAGGCGGGCGGCAGGACAGGCTGGGCACGCTACCCGGCCACCGGAAACACGCACGTCTTCGCCCAGTTGACTCGCAAGCCAGAGATGTTACCGAAACGGCTGAGCAAGGAACGCGCCCCCTCCAGCTCACCCTCCGCATCTCTCAAGAACAGCAGGAGGTCATCGGCATACAGGGAAATATAATGCGACTGGCCACCAAGCCTCAAGCCTCGGAACTTCTCCCCCGACCGAGCCCTCACCGCCAATCGTAACATCGTTAGGGCAAAAAGCAGCGGGGAGAGTGGGCAACACTGCCTTATACCACGCCCCACCAGGTATGAGGATGATACCACTCTACCAACCCTCACTCTGGCGCTTGCCGACGAATATAGTATTTCAGTCCAGCCAACATATCCCTCCCCAAGCCCGAAGGTTTTCATGACTGAAATTAAGTAGGGCCATTCCAGGCTGTCAAACGCCTTAGCAATGTCCACCGAAAGCACGACTGCCTGTCCCTCCATTCCAGAACAGCCATCTAAAATTCGAAATAATCTGCGTATGTTACTGGCAGTATTTCGAGTCGGTATGAAGCCGGCCTAGTCAGAGCGTACCAGTCGCGTCATGAAGGGAAGAAGCCTCATAGCCAGTACTCGACTCAGTATTTTATAATCGGTGGTGAGCATTGATAAAGGTCGGTACGCAGACAGGTCGGTTGGGGTCTTCCCTGGCTTAAGGAGGGGAATGGTGATGGCCTCCCTGGTGGAGGCTAACAAACACACCCCGCTGCCTGGCCTCTTTGTATATCATCATCAGTCGGGGGCCAGGAGGTCGATATACGTTAGGTAGAATTCTACGGGTAGGCCATCGCTGCCTGGAGTCTTGTTGCGTGCCAGCTGTTTAATGGCACAGTGAATTTCAGTGATCGTGATGTCCTGACCAAGGGATTCCGCCTCCTCCACCTCCTCCGCCTCGACGGTAGGAAGCTCAAGATCCCCCAGAAACGCCTGCACATCAACCTCCCCTGTTTGCAAGTGACTGGTGTATAAATCCGCGTAGAAAGACCAAAACCTATCGTTTATTTGATGTTGCGTGTATATCAACTGTCCCGTCGGCGAAGTCAAAGCCAACACAGGTACTCCCCTGGGGGTGGGATTGGCCAGCCATGCCAATAGTGTACCCACCTTATCTCTTTCGGCGTGCGCACGGGCCAGGTACGCTCTGTGAACAAGAAAACATGGAAGGGGGGTTCCCAATAGTAAGGAGGAGGTATTCACAACTCTCTAAATAAAGGAAAGAACCAAAGCCCACAAGACACCTAAAATATATATCAAATGTTTCTTTTTATTAACATAGAAAAATAATTCAATTATTGAGATTTAATATACAATACATTTCTTTGTCTTGATTTTGTATCAGGTTATCGTAGGAAGCACAACCAAGATATATAAACACAGCCTTAGGATAACAAGGAGAGATCAAAATTGGCACACAGCTCACACACTCTTCCAGTCAATCCAAAATCATACCCATACCAAAACTCACACTCACATTCAAACAAGAAACATCCAAGAAAAGCGCCGACACACATTTCGGGACAGTGCCAATACAGGCTTCCTTCATCAGGGCGCAAGGTACTGATGGAATGGATAAGCGTGGTCTTTCAAGATCCAACAACCCAATCCTGGGAAGGAGTCCTAATAACAATCAAGGCTGGCAAAACTTATCATGAAGACTGTCTGTAAAAGCCCTCAAGAAGTCATGGGTATTCAAGGCGAGTAAAGTTCGCCCTCAGTATTCACACGAAATACCGGGGAGGCCCGATTTTAAATCCCGAAAGGCCAGAAAAATAATGAGGACAGTCAAGACTAAAATATTCGTCGTAGGTCCTGTATAAACGATCACCCAGAGGCACAAATAAATTGCAGGAATTTATAAAATAGCAGCTTTACATAATGGAGCTAAGGATTTGAAACCGGCAGGGCACCAGGGGTCAATGCAAAATCCAGACCTATGTTAAATCAGTGTACCGGAACCATCAAAAGCGTAACTGCAGGAAGCTGGAAGCATTCGAATCAGGGCGGCATGATGAAAATAAACAGCCTGACACGGAGCAGATGACCAGCCCGACAGGAGAACCAGCAGCTATGCCACTCGACTTCGCAGACCGGATACGTGGTCAGAGCACCTTAGGCGCTCCACGACCACCGCCACTCCCTCTGAGCTTGGACCGCGTCCCAGTTCTCGGTGCCACCAGAGTGGGCCCTCTCGGTCTCCCTGAGGGCCTGTTCCTCAGTTTCAATTTCCCGCAGCAACATCTGTGCTCTTACCTCATCCAGTGGTTTCACTGCAATAATGGTGACCGGAGCCGAAATGGCAAGCCTCTATATCTGCAACCAGATGGGAAACGCGAGGACGTTACAACGCATTTCGTCACATTCTGACGTTGTAGCCTCCAAAGGTGGTCGGGGCATCCTTACGTGAATGATAACAGTGGTAGAGCTAGTACAAGTCAATTCACATGTAGTCAGTTATAAACACAGAGGGGTCGATTCCGATCCGGTAAAATATTCCGCCGTACGATTCGCATTCGTATCCGAATCCGTACGAATGAGAACTTTACGTCCGACCTGCGAATTCCGATCCGTTCCCGTCGATTTCTGTACGAATATCAGCGAATCGTCCCAATCACAGTCGATGATCCGTACGAACATGCATCGGGAATCCTACCGTACGATTCGTAACCAGCCCGTACAAACACACCAGTACGATCCTGTACGAGAAGCCTGACAGCGATTCGTACGGAACAAAGTTATCGCACTTAAATAATGATTCGTACGGCAATATTCGGCTCGCATCAAGCAGCGTCAACACATACCACACGCGTACCCCTCGCTCACGCACAAGTACGACACGCACCCCCCCAACAAGCCTACGCGAACACCCCCACCCGCCAACGGCCCATACCAGTCAATCGCACGCACAAGTACGACACGCACACCACCCTACGCGAACACCCCACCCGCCAACGGCCCGTACAAGTCAATCGCATGCATAAGTACGACAGGCACACCCCCCTACACGAACACCCCCACCCGCCAACGGCCCGTACAAGTCAATCGCACGCACAAGTACGACACGCACACCCCCCATCAAGCTTACGCGAACACCCCCACCCGCCAACGGCCCATACAAGTCAATCGCACGCACAAGTATGACACGCACACCCCCCCAACAAGCCCACGCGAACACCCCCACCCGCCAACGGCCCATACCAGTCAATCGCACGCACAAGTACGACACGCACACACCCCTACGCGAACACCCCCACCCGCCAACGGCCCGTACCAGTCAATCGCACGCACAAGTACGACACGCACCCCCCCCCATCAAGCTTACGCGAACACCCCCACCCGCCAACGGCCCGTACCTGTCAATCGCACGCACAAGTACAACACGCACACCCCCCAACAAGCCCACGCGAACACCCCCACCCGCCAACGGCCCGTACCAGTCAATCGCACGCACAAGTACGACACGCACACCCCCTACGCGAACACCCCCACCCGCCAACGGCCCGTACAAGTCAATCGCACGCACAAGTACGACACGCACACCTCCCCATCAAGCTTACGCGAACACCCCCACCCGCCAACGGCCCGTACAAGTCAATCACATGCGCAAGTACGACACACACACCCCCCCAACAAGCCCACACGAACACCCCCACCCGCCAACGGCCCGTACCAGTCAAACGCACGCACAAGTACGACACGCACACATAACGCCAACACCCAAGCCAGCACAAGGACTTTGCAAACAAGTGGCACAACAACACTGAACATGTCTCCTGTGTACACACCATACAGAATCAATGTCCTGGTCACAGCCAAACAGAGGTCAACACTAACACCCACCCCATATAACACACACACAACCAATTCAAATTAAGCCACACCCAGTATTTGACCAATAAAAGGGTCCACACATACAACCCATCATCCTTTGCAACATACCCATTCTTGCAAAGAAACAGAGAGCACACCAACTATTGCAGCCACATACCTTCACACATACACCCTATCACATCTACACCCACACCACCCCCTTCACAATCACAACCACACACCCTCATCCATACACACCATCACCCCCTCAATCACATACACCCCACACCATGACCACACCCAAGAATCCAAAGTTCACTAACCCGGAGATGGAGATACTTACAGATGAAGTCATCAGAGTCGAGCCACAGCTGTTTGGCGCATTGGTCAGACAGACCAGCATGGCAGAAAAAACACGCCTGTGGGAGAGGATCGTAGACCGGGTCAATGCTGTTGCACCCATCCGGCGCACCAGGCAGGAATGCCAGGCCAGGTGGTATGATCTGCGGAGGATGGTCAAGAAGAAAATGGACCAGGACTACGCCTGTGCACACCACACTGGAGGTGGTGGTCCCCGCAGACCTCCTGTATACCAGCCCTGGGAGGAGAAAGTCATGGCCCTGCTGCCACCGGTGGGAGTACATGGAATAGAAGGAGCCGTTGAGTCTGGTGAGTGTACAAAAAAATACATGTTACATGGGTGGACTTACAACAGTGCCCAGTAGCATGGGGTGGGTGGCCAGGAGTCCTGCACCATCCCAGTTCAGAACCTGGCTACATACAAATTAGTTTGACCCTGCAATGCCAGAAACCGGTCCCCGGAAGCTTGTTTCCTTTCCAGTAAAGAATTGGCTTGGTAGTTTGGTCTGCCCTGTTCCCATGATGCACTGGGCCAGGGACAGACTAATTTGCATGTAGCCAGGTTCTGAACTGGGATGGTGCAGTGAGCTAAAAAACGATGATGGATCAAGGCCTGATCTTTTGACTGGGTATGAGTGTTCTGTTTAACTCAGATGCTCTGTCCATCACCACCCCCTTTTCTGAATCGTTTTGGCCACTATAGGAGTGGCAGGGTATGCTCAGACATGAGTCCCTTGCTCACTGCACCATCAGGATTCAAGCAAGCCGGGCCGAAGACGGCTGCAATGCCGGAAACCGGTCCCCGGAAGCTTGTTTCCTTTCCAGTAAAGAATTGGTTTGGTAGTTTGGTCTGCCCTGTTCCCATGATGCACAGGGACAGACTAATTTGCATGTAGCCAGGTTCTGAACTGGGATGGTGCAGTGAGCTAAAAAACGGTGATGGATCAAGCCCTGATCTTTTGACTGGGTATGAGTGTTCTGTTTAACTCAGATGCTCTGTCCATCACCACCCCCTTTTCTGAATCGTCTGTGTGTAGCGTGGCAGGAGCATGCTCTATAAATGGATGGAAGGAGGGTCATCCTGTAGGTGTCTGTGTCCCTCGATAATGTGCGCTGCATGGTGGCTGTGCATGCAGCAGCAGCAATGAGTGAAGACATGACGGCAGGAGGGGTGTGACAACTTGCAAAACAAGCACATACCACAAGGGCATTTGCAAGCCACAAAGTGACATGTGTATGTGAAGGCAGGAGTGTCTGCCTCACTCAGGGTCACTGCAAATAAAATGGAACAGTAATCACCAAAGATCACAGTCACTGGATCAGGGCCCTTACGGACAAGTGGAGCACAAGACACACAGTGTCAGCAGGTGTAGACTACAGCTAGTGTGTTCAAAGCTAAACAGCAACTACAAAGCCATCTACCTCACACACAACATAGTATTCTAGCCTTCCCCAACACCATGCGTGTGGTCACTTTACACGTAAACAAATAACAAGCATAAGCTAACGTCATGCTAAATAGTATACATGCACATTAGAAGGACATGTGCGTTGACATCAAGGCGGCACAATAATCTGTAGAAGTCAGATGTCATGCACAACATGATTATTTACATTGTGAGCCCATAGAGCATTATCAAACATACATGAGCATTGGCAAGAACTCCAAATAACACTATTAATGATGTCACCTGTAATGCAGCAGTACTATTGCCTACAAGCCTGTCAAGGACTGGCCGTACCTTTCTTCATCAGAGTGGTGTGATGCTCAAAGGGTTCGACCTCCAAATAGCCCCTTGGTCTGAGTACAAACGAAAGACACAAAAGGGTGATCAGGCGAGGGAAGGAGAGGATGGGAACTGCTGGGAGGGAGACCTGAAACAGAGGTAAATAACCATTAGGAGTACATTCTCATGTCACTGATACTTCAAAAACATCATTAGCTACACTGTACCAGTCACACCTGTGAAGTTTACTGACTGGAGACAATTTTAGATGAGTAATCATGGTATCACATGAGATCCGATGCTATGACACAGACACATAAAACCTAGGACAGTCTGTCATCCATTCGAGTCATGTGTAACGCTCTCAAGTGAGCTACCATGCAATGAGATCTATGTTGTTAAAAATCATTCACTGGCTCAGATGAGGTTGACCTTACAAACAAATGGAAACATATGGCAATGCTACTTAGGCTAACTGTAATGTCTGCATGTGATTATGGGTACCCATAAGGGCCATGTACCCCAACTTGACTTCACCCACAACAGCTGTAAGTATCACATATGATGACAAAGCTAATGATCTACATGCAATGAAGGCACTCAGTAGCCAGTCTTTTGATCTGTCAAGTTTGCATTACTATGCTAAACATGATATGCAGGTTTAAAAGATATAAAGTGCAAGTGATGTTGATCCAAGCCACATAATGAGCCCCTAGCATTGCCCAGTAATGCTGCACAGGACTAGAGATTCATGGGAATGACCGCACTCCACTGGTGCTACACAATAAATCACATATGCATCACCCAAACATTGTCATTTCTCATGCTAAACATTCATGGCATCATGTGAATCAAAACAAAACTGCTACTCACTGTGAAGGCTGGTGTAGCTGTATTTTCGACCTGCACTGCGGTAACGACATTACAGTGGCATGATATACTGCAATAAGGGGCAATGCATCCATGTAAACAGAATAACAGGACAGTTATCTCAACATTTGGAACATAGACTGTGCCACACCTACACCACATGGTTTGATGGTAATTAAACGGGACTGGCCCACAAGCTGGAGGTGAGGATCCACTGACATTCTAATGCACACAGTGAGGCTGCAGTCCCCCACAGAGTCCGTGGTTGTGACCTCTGACACAATGTAAAGCCATGGTATATGCAATGTTGCAGTGTCAATGTCTACACACATAGATGCATTCACCAGAGTCTAACTACAACAGATGACAGTCAGATGGGGTGACTATCCTGTCATGGGAGTGGGCATACATGTAATAAGTAACATTTTATTGTTGCATGTATGCATGGTCTCACTACATGCACATGAACATGTACCACATGTTTCAAAACATACCAACGCTAAACAGCCTCATATGAGTCCTTACCCAAATTGACTTCTCCACATGTCCATGCATGCTCCGTTGATTTGGCTGACGTTGCAATCATGATGAGCAATAGCAGGATGACCACGATGACCCCAACGGACAACAGGCAGGGCGAGCTGTGGATGAGAGTGGCACACAAGGGGTCAAGTTCTGTTTAATGTCACTTTGACAATGTCCTGTTTATTATCCAGATGTTGTAGTACACCTGTACATCCGAAATGCACACATAGCACGTATGTGTGTTGCATTACATCTGCACCTGTGTGACACTGCACAACAAACATCCAAGTGAGCTTGCATACAGTCTGTTGCATACACAGCATGCTACCCATGCAACTCTATAGTACATGTTTCAGATTACAGCTGCTATGACTCACCATCATGAAAAGAAGTTGTGGATGAGGTGACTCCGGATATCATCTTCACCCTCCTCGTCGCTGGCATCCTGGGCAAGGCCTTCATCCTCAACGGGCGGATGTTCCAGCTCATCAGGATCAAGGTAGAGTGGCACGGCCTCCTCCACTGCCATGTTGTGTAGCATGCAGCACACGGTGAAGATGTCACACACCTTGCGTGGGCTGTATTGGAGGGCTCGGCCTGTCTTGTCCAGGCACCTGAACCGGCTCTTCAGGAGTCCAAAAGTTCGCTCGATCACCCGCCTGGTCTTCCCATGAGCATTGTTGTACCGCTGGTCTGCAGTTGTCCTGGGGTTGCGTAGTGGAGTCATTAACCACGGCATGTTTGGATATCCAGTGTCACCTGCAAATTGACATCATGGAAATGAGTGTGTAATATGATGCAGATCATGAAGTTGTGACATACTGACATAGATAGCTGACAGGGTATACTCACCAACAAGACATGCCCGGTGGTTGTGCAGCTGCAGCATCATCTGTGGTACCCTGCTACGCCTCATGATGAAAGCATCGTGGCACGATCCTGGAAAACGTGCACAAACATGTGAGATAATCATGTTGGCAAGACACACCACCAGGGCATTTATCGAGTGGTAGTGTTTCCTGTTGCGATACGCTTGCTCCTGAGCCTGTGGTGGCACCAGAGTAACATGTGTACCATCAATTGCACCAATTACATGTGGCATGCGGCCCAGGGCATAGAATTCCCCCTTGACATCTGTCAACTCTTCTGGAGTAGGGAATGTAATGAATTCATCGAGGTGCAGCAACATAGCTGCCAATACATCACCCAATACCCGGCTAAACATTGTCTGAGACATCCCTCCCACATCAGCTATGGTGAATTGGAACGTACCTGTGGCAAAGAAATGGAGGGCTGCCTTCACCTTTACCTTGGGTGTCAGCTCAGTTGGGTACCTGTGGCGTGGTTGTAGGTGAGCCTCCAGCCTGTCCGTCAGGTCCTTGATCATCTGTCTGTTGAATCGATATCGACGGATGCAATTCCGCTCCCTCATGGCTTCCAAGTCAGGCAACGGCCTTTCCAGAGGGGGTGCCCTGCAATACACAATTTATCAAATATGTCTTCAACTGTCTGACTATGACAATAACAATGTACATGGCACAAGCAACACTGCTTCAAATAATCTAGACAATTTTGAGTGTGGTGTGGGATACACACTGATGTAACATGTGCCAGCTCCCAGCCACTCCTCCGTGAAAAGTAAAAGACCTGTGGTGTGTGGAATGGATATGACATGCATACAAATGATCTGATGGAAAGGTCTTACTGAGCATTGACAGTGTATCATGTCAGTGACACACGTCATGTGAATGTCAGTAGGAGGTTGTCTGCACATCCAGACAGCTGACAGCAATACACACACACACACCACATGTGCCATCATTTGCACAGTTCTGACTTAGTCATGTTGCGGTGTGTACTTTCCCTAACTATTACATGACCATTATCATACAGCATAAATCTTAGATTTGTGACAAATGGTCTGTGATGCCGTCACACATATGAGCGGGTAATTAACACACGGGGCATGGTGTGTGTACATTAGAAACCAGGTCATCACGCCAAGGACACAACATAGATGCTCCTACAGCAGATGTACAGAACTGTATGGACTAGTTACTTACGTTTTGTAACAAAATATCAGTAAGGAACAGTAGTTAGTCGCATAATCCCGACTTTGAATACATGACAAGCTTTTGACAAATTTGCCTCCCTGGATGCCATCGATCTGCCCAGTGAGTCGGGGCTATCCAGGCCACACCGGAAAAAAGACAGTGTAGCTGATTGGCATCCTACAAGGGCGTGGGCAAGTATTGCCCGTACCTACAACGCACACTCTGCCAGCAGTTACACAACCATGTCCCACAGAGAGTGTGGGTAGCGGACAAAGAGGCATGTGATGTTGGAAGAGCCCACTCCCAGACTCAGGGAGGATGATGACATGTTTCCGTTGTGCTCATACCTCTTGGATACGCTCTACAGCGGAGCTAACGGCAATGTGGTCTGTGATTTGGGGGCCTGGATGCCCATGCTCTCTGGGGTGGGGTGGGGTGGGAGGACAGGGAACATGGTCAGTCCGGGGAGGGGTGTGGGCGTCTGACAACGTGCCTATCTACAGCCAAACATGCAGCGTGCCTGTACATGCTGGCCAATATAGATACTGTACATTCCTGAGGATAGGCCTGCAGAGGCACAGCGGAGCGTGAGTGGAGTTGAAGGACCTCAGTGAGGAGGTTGGTCCTCACGGCGGCAACGGGGAGATGAAGGGGCAAGGCTCCGGCCGCCCACGTAAACACTACACTGTACATTGCCTGCTCATCCAAAAACACGTTTGGAGTAGAGACATCACCAGTGTCAGGCTAGGTGTCCAGACCACTCGCATCCCCCAGTCCACCTGTCCTGTCGTCTTGGGACTGACACTCACGTGCCAGTGGGTCATCATGACCCTACCAATATCCATTAACACCCATTGTAATGAGCTGTGGCAGGCTCATTGAAGTTTTACCCCCCATGCAGCATTAATAGCGGTGTTCAGCCGCACAGTTTCCACGATGGAGCCGTACAGTGTGTGGTATTGGGAACAGCACCACCCGAGAACGGCACCACCAAGGCTGACACCTAGGGGACTGTTGCCAGTGAGGTTGTGAGGTGAACCAGCGAGGACCAGGATGACCATTCACATCCTGTCTGTCCCAGCGGTTCCGGGACGTATGCGCCGCCTGCGTCAGGGACAAAGCGAGTGATGGCGTCAGGGGCAATTCACCAGACGCGCTCGTACCCCCAGATGGGTCCGCTGGGCCAGGAGCCGACGCGTAGGGCGTTGTTGGGGTGAGGGGCATCATGGACATGAGGAAGTGCACTGACTCCTCCTGCTTCACATGCAGGGCAGGGCCTGGAGGTCATGGTGCAGGCTACGACGGCTGCTAACCTGCCAGAGCCGCGTGGGCGGTGTCACCCGAATCACATGCAGCATTGCCCGTGCATTGTGGGGATTTGGAAGTGCGATGACATATCTTTGACTTATTTGGGATACCTGACGACTCAGCCCTGGAGGACTGATGTGTAATTCAGGGGCTCTGATGTCTCAACACCCACGCCCAGGCACTCGTCCTATGTCCAGACCATGAGCTATAGTGGTGCAGGGTCAACTGCTGGTGTCTGAGCGGCTTGTGGGTCCAATCACACCTGGATTCATATGTGTGTTCCCGGCAGTAGGAGCAGCTCTTGTTGTTGTGCTTGACGTGAAAACAGTGGAGACACCAACGTTGAAGGTCAGTCACCAACATGAGTCGTTGGCATTCCTCACAGGCTTTGAAACGGACATCCATATTGGCACCGTCCGGAGTCAGACAATCCAAGTGAAATGGCCAGAAGTGAACGTACTATGATTTTGGTGGAAAATTAGTAAGCTTACACTCATACGGGACCAGCGCTTGTGTTGTGAAAAAAGAGTTCCAGACGTGTGCACGCAGAGGTGACGTCTGAGTACTCAGACAACGTCATCACGGCACACACAACGCCAACAATACATGCTGAGCCGCAGGCCATGCCTACCGACACACAAGTGTAGTGCTGAGCGGTAATTGCCATATCCAGGATGACACTTGGGGATATTCAAAGGTTAGTAATATGATACTGACCTGTAAATTTCATATGCTAACAGCATGCACAATGTCGCACATGGCACAAACATGACGTGGTCACACAGGGTCATGCTGTGCGGCTATTACACCTCTGTGACAGTGGGCATGTTGCTGTCATCATGTGGTAGTTCCCTGTACTGAATGGTGTGCCATTCCAGTGTTGATGTGCATCACAATATGTTGCAGACTTTACTCCGGTGTGAAGTGTTGAATGCATGTGATGCACATGTGCAATATGGTTGATGACATGTATTGCCAGCTCTTCACACATCAACTGAGTCACAAGGTCACAGTCCCTGTGCTTCTTCTATGTCTGCCACACCTGGGGCATGCTGATGTATGGATGCCATGCTGATGTATGCATCCACATCCTCGACATGAGTGTAGACTACATCCCTGCTATGTGATTTCCTTGAGTCACTCTCCCAATGGTGACATGGGGTAGGACAGGGACGCAGCCTACACAATCGTTCACTTGAGCATGTCTGATGCCCTCTACCCCAATGGTACATGCGTGTGTACACCTCGTTTCCCTATTGCATTTCAGCCATACGCGAGGCAAGCGTACCCCAATGGTATGTGCGTGTGTAGGCCTCGTTTCCCTATTGCATTTCAGCCATACGCGAGCCAAGCATACCCCAATGGTACGTGCATGTGTACACCTCGTTACCCTATTGCATTTCAGCCATACGTGAGCCAAGCGTACCCCAATGGTACGTGCGTGTGTACGCCTCGTTACCCTATTGCATTTCAGCCATACGCGAGCCAAGCGTACCCTAATGGTACGTGCGTGTGTACGCCTCGTTACCCTATTGCATTTCAGCCATACGCGAGCCAAGCGTATCCCAATGGTACGTGCGTGTGTACGCCTCGTTACCCTATTGCATTTCAGCCATACGCGAGCCAAGCGTACCCCAATGGTACGTGCGTGTGTACGCCTCGTTTCCCTATTGCATTTCAGCCATACGCGAGCCAAGCGTACCCCAATGGTACGTGCGTGTGTACACCTCGTTACCCTATTGCATTTCAGCCATACGCGAGCCAAGCGTACCCCAATGGTACGTGCGTGTGTACGCCTCGTTACCCTATTGCATTTCAGCCATACGCGAGCCAAGCGTACCCCAATGGTACGTGCGTGTGTAGGCCTCGTTTCCCTATTGCATTTCAGCCATACGCGAGCCAAGCATACCCCAATGGTACGTGCGTGTGTACACCTCGTTACCCTATTGCATTTCAGCCATACACGAGCCAAGCGTACCCCAATGGTACGTGCATGTGTACGCTTCGTTTCCCTATTGCATTTCAGCCATACGCGAGCCAAGCGTACCCCAATGGTACGTGCGTGTGTACGCCTCGTTTCCCTATTGCATTTCAGCCATACGCGAGCCAAGCGTACCCCAATGGTACGTGCGTGTGTACGCCTCGTTACACCATTGAATGGGTTGCATACGCAACGGCAATGTCACCGTACTTGTGTGGGTATTTGAATAAATACATAGCCAACATCTAGGGGAACAGTGTACTGATCAAAATGCAACCAGGTTGTCATGGATACAGAGTTTGTTGAGTCTCCTACAGGTGTTCTAGAAAATTCAGTTGGGCAAAAGTATACAATGTTGCAAATGTTGTTGTTCAGCTCAGGCTCAGTTTTCAAACCATGCATATGTGTGTCATGGCCTTATGTGTGATGTGATTGGATGGAACATAGGATGCTAACTATGGTGGCCTATCACACACTACTCCTTGGACTCACAGACCCTCTGTAGCACAGATATAAGCATGTGGCTGTGGGAGGGCACTTGCCTGCACAACATTGGTGTGGTAACCACAGCTGCTGTCTCTGAATCCTCTGGAGCCTGATTTGCTGAGCAGGGAGAGGGCACCTGCATTCACTGATGCTGAGAACAAGGCCCTGCTGGATGCCCTCCTGCCAAACTACAGCAAGCTGTATGGGAGACCAGGGGATCAGGTGAGTGATGTGTGCAATACCTTGGAGTGTGCAACTGTTGTGTGTGTGACATTTCAGCCACTGTGTATGTATAGTGTATAGATGCAATGTTGTTAGGAGTGAGTGCCAGGGTGTACAGTGTTGTTTCAAGAGGGTTCTTTGTTGTAGTGGGGTGTGTGACAGCGTGTCACGTGCTGCAGTGCACCCAATGTAGTATACATTGCTCTCTGAGTGCCATGCTCTAAGAGTGTTTAGCACCCGTCATGTCATCTGTAGCCTTTCAATGGCATGTAATGCAGTAGTGTTTGCTCACAGGCCACATACTCCTGGACAATGATGCTAATGTGTGGAGCCTATGATGCCCTGTTGTCATCAAGCTGTTTTGTGCACATATGTGTGTGTTTGGAACATGGACCAGGTGTACTGATGCTCTTTTACTTTACACTTGTGACAGGTATCTGCCTATGAGAAGGGTGAAATCTGGGTGGACATCGCCAGGGCTGTCAGGAGTGAGGGGGGGCCTCGCAGAAGGCTCAGAAACATCAAGAAGAGGTGGCAGGACATCCGGTGCTGGACCCGCCGCATCGCCAGAGTACAGCTGAAGCTGGAAGCTCCACGCCGGCATGGCGGCACCCGCCACCTCACCCCCCACATGCTCCGGGTCCTGGAAGTGGTGTTCCCAGACCTCCATAGGCAGTTGCAGGAGGGACAGCAGCAAGAAGGGGGTAGGTACATGTCTGTTTGTTGTCATGTGTGTCACATGCTCCCTGCAGTGCTTCAAGGCATGGTAACACTCCCATAGTTTGAGTGGTGTGGTCAGACTGGCACTCCATGCATTGGCATTAGAATGTCCCAGTTTCTGCAGCTGCTACTTTACATGCCTTGCCCTACTCCACATTAGCCCTGCGCTTTGGCTGAAGTTTGTTGTTCACATGTACTCCTATGGTGCAATGTCTCAGTATGCATATTCCTTTGCACATCATCATGTTGGAGGGGGGTCTGTGACACCTGTTGGTACATTACATGTAGCACCACATATGCACTGTGTCTGCCATTCTTAATACTTTGGCACGGATCCTGAGTGTCAACATGTGTTTTCTGCACGAGTCAGCCTCAGTGGCCTTTCTCCATGGTACTCTTTTGAATTGTCATGTGTTGGCTACAGGTGCACAATGTTCATGTCCAACATTTTGGGCTTATGCAAACTCACACTTGGAAGTGCGTGTGTGCATATTCGCCAATTAAGTAGAATGTGGTTTCTAACTAATAATGATTTTCAGCCACACAATGAGGCCTTGGGTGTCAACAGCTGTGATGCCAGTGTGAGGTGTTGTTACAGTTGGTTCAGGTCCAAGGATGGCATCACATTTCAGTTCAGGAAGGACTTTTCCCATGTGGCACAAGGTCTAAGCAAATCAAACATGTCCAGGTGTGGGTTTGGGTGGCAGGGTGGGTAAATGAGCATGTGATGCATCATCAGCTATCCCGTTGTCAGGCAGCGGATCATCATTGAGTCTCTCATACAAGTTTTTGCCTTGCCTGTTGCTTGTATCCTACTATACATTGAGCGTTGTGTCTCTCACAATTGGCCAAAACTAGACTTATCATTGTGCAGAGTTCTGTGTCATGTGACTCATGATGCATGCCATGTTTAGAAATGAGCCCGAATGATTTGTAGGTGATATGTCTGATGTGTACAGGTGACTGATATGTTTTTATTCTTCTCCTTGCCCACATCATCATCATCTGAATCAGGAGGAGACACAGGCGCGGACTAGGCAGAGGTACCCAGCGACAGTGCCACCTGCTTTGAGGTGTCAGAGGGAGGCAGTGGCACGGAGGGTGAGGAGAGTCTGCAGGCCGGACAACATGTGACTGACACATCTTACCATGCCGACGACTCCGATTCAGACTCTCAGGAGGAGGGGGAATATGCAGCAATGGTCACTTCTTCATCTTTGTCTGGCCGCCCCTCCTCCAGTACCATCTCCACCCTCCCAGTCATTAGTGTCCCTAGGGTCCGTGCTAGCCCCCGTGTCTCCTTTGTTCCCGGCACCGCAGCCCCTGCCCCTGTGTCCCCTGCTGCCCTCAGTGCTGAGACTGTGGACCTACTCCGGCAGATAGCAGTAGGTCAGACATCCATGCTGACTGTCCTCCATGGACATACACAACTGATTACACAGTTGGTGGCGTTCATGGAGGGCATGTCATCGGCCATGTCTGGTCTACGTTGGAGTGTGGCTGCCATAGAGTCAACACTGACGGCAGCACTGTACACCCAGCAGCATCTGTCCCCCCCATCCTTCAGACCCATCCACCTCTGCCTCTCACATACCTACACAGCATACACGCACACGCCACAGGTCAGACACACCCAGCACACACACACAGCATAAGAAGCTCAAAGCTCCACGCACCCAATCTCAAGGGGATGTAGGCATACCCACAGGAAGAGGGGAGATACCTCACACACGCATCCACACACCCAGGGGAACAGACTCACATCCCTCTACCTCCACCCCCAATGTGTCCCCGGGTTCAGGTGGTAGTTTTTCCGCACTGGCTGAGGTGTGCAGCCAGTTTTTTCAGGCTACTTTTGGCGATGCACCAACCAGTGTGGATGAATCCACTACACCTGCACCCACTCCACCTGTCCTTCCCTCTCCTGTCCATGCGGTGCCGGAGGATTCCACAGATGGTGCCCCCGTAGTTTCCACAGAGGATTAAACGCCATGTGCAGGCAAGTTTGGGTGTGATCACACCCATGGAGGCACAAAATGTTGCTCAGACTTATTTGGACTGGCCATTGGCCTTTTATGAGCAAGGTCTCTTATTTGGATTTCTATTTTGAACCAGCTGAATAAAGCAATTCTTTTCTTTTTCTGAACTTCAGTTTGGGTGATGATGTCTGTGACTGCTGTGTGCCTGGGAGCTGGTGTGGTGTTCAAATATAGTAATGTTGATATGTGTCATTCTCATGATGGTAATGTGGTTAACAATGGTATGTTTATGATGTAAGGGCTGGGCACTGGTGGGCAGTGGTGGGGGTGTTGTCCACACACACACTCTGATGCTGGGCACTGCTGGGCAGTGGTGGGCAGTGGTGGGGGTGTTGTCCACACACACACTCTGAAGATGGGCACTGCTGGGCAGTGGTGGGGGTGTTGTCCACACACACACTCTGATGCTGGGCAATGCTGGGCACTGCTGGGCACTGGTGGGCAGTGGTGGGGGTGTTGTCCACACACACACACTCTGATGCTGGGCAATGCTGGGCACTGGTGGGCAGTGGTGGGGGTCTCAGCCACACACACACTCTGATGCTGGGCAATGCTGGGCAATGCTGGGCACTGGTGGGCACTGGTGGGCAGTGGTGGGGTCTCAGACACACACACACTCTGATGCTGGGCAATGCTGGGCACTGGTGGCCACTGGTGGGCAGTGGTGGGGGTCTCAGCCACACACACACTCTGATGCTGGGCACTGGTGGGCAGTGGTGGGGGTGTTGTCCACACATACACTCTGATGCTGGGCACTGGTGGGCAGTGGTGGGCAGTGGTGGGGGTCTCAGCCACACACACAGTCTGATGCTGGGCAATGATGGGCACTGCTGGGCACTGGTGGGCAGTGGTGGGGGTCTCAGCCACACACACACTCTGATGCTGGGCAATGCTGGGCACTGCTGGGCACTGGTGGGCAGTGGTGGGGGTGTTGTCCACACACACACTCTTAGCTGGGCAATGCTGGGCACTGGTGGGCAGTGGTGGGGGTCTCAGCCACACACACACTCTGATGCTGGGCAATGCTGGGCACTGGTGGGCAGTGGTGGGGGTCTCAGCCACACACACACTCTGATGCTGGGCACTGCTGGGCACTGGTGGGCAGTGGTCGGGGTCTCAGCCACACACACACTCTGATGCTGGGCACTGGTGGGCACTGGTGGGGGTGTTGTCCACACACACACTCTGATGCTGGGCACTGGTGGGCACTGGTGGGCAGTGGTGGGGGTCTCAGCCACACACACACTCTGATGCTGGGCAATGCTGGGCACTGGTGGGCACTGGTGGGCAGTGGTGGGGGTCTCAGCCACACACACACTCTGATGCTGGGCAATGCTGGGCACTGCTGGGCACCGGTGGCCAGTGGTGGGGGTGTTGTCCACACACACACTCTGATGCTGGGCAATGCTGGGCACTGCTGGGAAGTGGTGGGAGTGTTGTCCACACACACACTCTGATGCTGGGCACTGGTGGGCACTGGTGGGGGTGTTGTACACACACACACTCTGATGCTGGGCACTGGTGGGCACTTGTGGGCAGTGGTGGGGGTGTTGTATACACACACACTCTGATACTTACACTTACAATGACATAGCAGACGTATGTCCCACACGTCTATTACACTGGTGTTGTGCGGTGACGTACCGTACCCCGAGGTCGTTGACGTACCGTACCCCAGCTGGATGATGTACATGCTGCACGTATTACACTGGTGAAGTGCGGTGACGTACTTCGATGACGTAGGTGCGGCACGTCTCCGTTTTACACTGGTGTTGTGCGGTGACGTACCGTACCCCGAGGTCGATGACGTAGGTGCGGCACGTCTCCGTATTGCACTGGTGTTGTGCGGTGGCGTACCGGACCCCGAGGTCGTTGACGTACCGTACCCCAGCTGGTTGACGTACATGATGCATGTATTACACTGGTGAAGTGCGGTGATGTACTTTGATGACGTAGGTGCGGCACGTCTCCGTATTGCACTGGTGTTGTGCGGTGACGTACCGTACCCTGAGGTCGATGACGTAGGTGCGGCACGTCTCCGTATTGCACTGGTGTTGTGCGGTGACGTACCGTACCCCGAGGTCGTTGACGTACCGTACCCCAGCTGGATGACGTAAATGCGGCACGTATTACACTGGTGAAGTGCGGTGACGTACTTCGATGAAGTAGGTGCGGTACGTCTCCGTATTACACTGGTGAAGTACGGGAGTGTGTGGGCCAACGTACCCAGACATTACAGTCGTGCAATGGAGATGTGCGCGTGTGGCAACACGTACAGGTATGTTGGACTTCGTTGTACTCACCTTCTGTGCCGTCGTCAGTTTCTAAGTACAAGGTGGTGGCCGTACAGGATAGGGATGAGACGGACGATGGCGTTCAAGTCCTGCTTGTCGCGTACCGGGGTGCGGTTCGTGCCGGAGTGTGGTTTTACGGTAGTTTTGGGCTCTCGTAGATAAAGAGCCGTACGGAGTGTGTTCTACACGGATCGTACTTCCTGGTTCGGGAGACGCGCTCTTTTTACGTTCGGACGTTGCGTCGAGCATCAGCCGACTGCAATTCGTATGGACTTTCGATTCGTACGGCGTTTTTTACGAGCCGTGCGGAGTGACGCTTTTGATTGTGATCGTACTTGCTGATTCGTACGGGGACGCCTACGGGCACGACTTGTACGGGGAAAAACGCTCCGAACCGCAATTCGGAGCGCTTTTTCCCGAATCGGAATCGAGCCCAGAGTGTGTGGATGTTTAAGTTACAGCCCTACCGCGTGTCCTATTGTTATATTTTGCAGATATATTAGAGAGATGAACGTCCTTCAGAAGAATGTGTAGTTTTTCACAGATATCATATTATGAGCTCCCAGGGTTTAACAACATCCTGTATAAATAACTGGATACTCTTAAAGGCAAGCATTTTAGGCACATATTCTATGGATGAATCACTGACATATTATCGAAAGACACAATATCGTGATACAAAAATATCGGCACAAATATATCGAAAGCATTAATATCGACATCCTATACTTAACTATAAACATACAAAAATATCGGGTACACAATATCGACATACATAAACACCGATATCAATAATATCGACTACATACATATCGAAGATAATAAATATCGATCACATTAAAATAAATACACAAGAACAAAAATATCGAAATCACTAATATCGTCAACAATAATATCGTCAAATTAAATATATCGAAAAAATATATTTATTTATATATAAATACTTTCAAGCAAAAAATAATCTTATTGGCAATAAAATACACACCTCTCGTTTAAATATATATTCATAAACATGTTTTTAAACTCTAAAACATAAAATTCTTTTCCTTTCTTTTATACATAAATAATTTGCATTTGCCTTATCTAACAACATGAAACTCACAACAGAAATTCAAAAATATTAACTAACCAATAAACACTCAGAAATACTAATATAACCAATAGCAAACTAATTGCTAATTACAATCCTCTATATAAACAATTACCCACTAAACACAAACCACATGCTAAAACAAACGAAAGGAGATACATCTGTGGATGAATTGCACTACACCGACAAGAACATCAAAATTAACAGGATAAATTAATGGATTTCAAGTAAGTAACTCTAATAAACTAAATATAAGTAACTGCTAAAATGTAAATTTAATACTAAATATCCACTTTTCCTTTTCTCAAACAACTACAGAATAATCTACTAATAAATAACAGACAACTGATTTCTGAAAACAAAGAAACTACTAAAAATGTAAATATAATCTCAATATTAAGTAAATGGTTAAATCTTTTAAATAAAATACAAGTTATAATGAGTAAATCCTATGCTTTTTTATTTCTCTCCTAACGCTACAGAAAACTCTACTAACAAATACAAGACTATACAACTCAAAAACAAAGATACAACTAACAAAGTAAGTATAGTTAAACACTTGGGGGTCCACAAAGTCCGCCCGTCATCCTACAGGTGTATGGGACCACCCGCCATAAGGGCGGGGGTCCCGTGCCACATATTATGATGCGCCCGCCACAGTGGCGGGCGCTTCCCGCATTTGTAGCATTTGTAGCATTGCGGCGGGCAGTGCTGAAAGCACCGCCCGCCGCAATGCTAAAAATACACGTTGTGCATTTCAATGCACAACCTGACAGGCACCGCGAGGTGCCTGCCATGTTGTGCATTGAAATGCAGGGGGTACCATAGGTAGCCCCCATGTGCACCCCCCACCCTCATGGAGTCCCTGGGGGCCCGCAACGGGCCCCAGCAGGGGGACTCCGCATGCCTTTCCGTGGCGGCATTGCCGCCACGGAAAGGCATTCACAAATGCCTATCCTAATATGGCTGGCGGTGTCTAATAGACACCGCCACCATATAATGCTATCCTAATATGGCTGGCGGTGTCTAATAGACACCGCCACCATATAAACCCTTTTCCGCCCCGGCCGCAAGGGGACCGGGCGGAAAAGTGGCGGACGGTCTTTCTGTCCGCCGCGGCCAACCATGCCATCATAATATGGCGGGGGGTGTTTTGAGTCAGGATGGCGGGTGGATTGCCCCCGCCAGGCCGGCGGTGGCTACCGCCTGCCTGGCGGGGGCAATCCGCCCGCCATCCTAATGGACCCCTAAATTAACTGCTAAAATCCAAAAAAATGAGCACATGTTCTAATTAATTATACATATCTACTTTTTATTTTCTACTACCACTACAGAAAACTCTACAGACAAAAAACAGAGAAGAAAAATCCGAAAACTAAAGATACAACAAACTAAAGTAAGCATATTCAAACACTAAAGAAACTGGTAAAATGTTAATAAAAAAACACACGTTTACATTTCTAACACATATCTAATTTTTGTTTTCAGATACCACTACAGAAGACTAGACTAAAAAAGAACAGACAACAAAACTCCAAATTCAAAAAAACTATCAACGTAAGTATATCCAAACACTAAAGTAACAGGTAAAAATCACAAAAAATAGCACATGTTCTAATTAATAACAAATATCTACTTTTTATTTTCTCCTAACACTACAGAAAACTCTACTGACAAAATACAGAAATCAAAAATCCGAATACCAAATATACAACTAACTAAGTATATTCAAGCACTAAAGTAACTGTTAAATGTTAAAAACCTAAACACATGTTTACATTTCTAACACATATTTACTTTTTATTTTAGGATACCACTACAGAATACTCTACTAAGAAAGAACAGACAACTCTACTCCAAAATCCTATCTAGAACTAACAAAGTAAGTATATTCACAATTTTTATAAAAATCCTACACCTATTAGCAGCCAATTTTATAGCAAAAATTGGCACTGAAACTCAAACAATATACAAAACCAAGTAATAAAAATTACATTTATTTTTTCCTAACAGATCAAGGAAAATCAGAAAACACAGTCCACAACTAAAGAATAAAGCATATCAAAATATTTCACAGATTTCGAAAAAATGTAAGTATATCCAATAATTTTTTTTACTTAATTAAGTTTAAAAACAAACATTACCTTTTAAATACCTATTAAATATATCTCTTGTAGATTTACAAACAACAAAATGACTGAATGAGCTGAATTTGGAACCAGCCAGAAAGGAAAGCTATTACTCTGCTACATGGGTTACACTTATACCCAAGAGAAACAATTTGGGATGAAAGTAAATTGGAAATGTTGCAAATATTATTCCAACAAGTGTTATGGAAGGGCAACAACTAGAGAAGCAACTGTACTTTATACTATGGAACACAACCACCCACCAAACATAACAGAAATAGAAGTTAGAACAGCATTAGAAAACATAAAAGAGGCAAGCACAGGTTCCCAAAAACCAACCAGCGTCATATTAAAAGAAGAAATTCCCAAAATTCCAAAAACAGCAACAACACAGATGCCAAATATTCTTGCACTAAAAAGAACTATAGCACAAACAAAAAGAACTACTACTACTACCACACCACCTCCAAGAACATATAGGGGTCGATTCCGATCCGGTAAAATGCGCTCCGAATCGTCGTACGGAGCGTTTTTTGCCCGTACGAATCGTACCCGTAAACGTCCCGTACGTACGACGAAGTACGATCCGTACCAGGAGGCGAACTCCGTACGAGTCGTACAGGACTCAGTACGAATCAAATCTCCGTACGAGTCTCACTCGGAACCCGCTGTACGCGACATCACTACGGTTCGCGGCTGGTTTTTACGACCCAGCAAGTACGATTCGTGTCGGGTACGCACCGTACGACCCTTTTCCTACGGGAGCTGAAAACAGTCGTACACGCAGAGTTCGTGCCGAAAAAGGTACGGAACGCCCCCCCCCCCGGGTACGGCACATACCCCCCATGATCGCAGGGGTACGCGCCGTACCCCTGTGAGCATGCGGGGTACGTGCCGTACACCCAGCGTACATGGGGTACGCACCGTACCCCATGTACGGTGGGTGTACGGCACGTACCCCATGTACGCTGGGTGTACGGCACGTACCCCGCATGCTCACAGGGGTACGCCGCGTACCCCTGCGATCATGGGGGGTACGCGCCTTACGGTGTGTAGGTGATCGTGCGCTTTTCCGTACGAATCGACGTGTACCGTACGAATCGCATCCTGGTCGGCCGATCGGGATCGGAATCGTCCGGTCGTACGGCGTCCGTACGAGTCGTACGGAAACGGCTCCGGATACGATTCGTACGGACGGGGATTTTACCGGATCGGAATCGACACCATAGTGATATAAGTTTAAATGCCAACCAAATTATAACTTTAAACAAACAACCATTTATCATTTACGACAATGAAAGCAATGATAAAAGACTTATAATTTTTGGAACAAATATGAACCTAATAAAACTTCAGAAAAGCCAATATTGGATGATGGATGCGACTTTTAACATCTGTCCCAAACCTTTTTTCCAATTATACACTATACATGGCCTATATCAAAACTGCAACATACCTCTGCTTTATGCGTTACTACCAAATAAAACTAATTCCACATATATGGAATTATTAAATATAATCAAACAAAAAACTAATGACTATTCCCCTGAAAAAATAATCCTAGATTTTGAGCAAGCAATGCTTTCAAGCATCTTAAAAATACACCCCTATACCTGCATTCAAGTCTGCTTCTACCATACACAATCAACTGGCAGAACTAAACCAAGTTTAGAAAAATGTATTAAATGCCTACAAAAAGAACAAAGCTACCAGGAGTTCCGAATGGAACAATCCATTACTGAACTAGTCCCTAAAACATCTAAACAAAACAAGCAAATGCACAAATACCTAGAACAACAAGTAAAGTTATATCCTAGTACAAAAGGCATTGAATACGTAAACATAATTGCCAAAACACTACTCTAAATAAATCTGAACACCAAACCAGTCCCTAAAAATGAAACCTAAACAATCAAAATAACATTTAAATCTTTATTTTCAAGACTCTTTAATGTATGCAATATATATAATATTTAATTACATATATATGCACACATTACTTACAATTAACAACAATAAAACAGAACTATAATAATATTTAAATTACCCACCCACAAATAATAAAATACAAATAACTTACCAAGCATTTTGCAAATCCAGTAAAATCCTTCTCCAACAAAATAATCCAGTTAGTGAAAAGTTGACCCAAAAAAAAATGCAAAAATACAACTGTACCAAAATTCGAAAATCCATCCAACGGAGATCCTTCGAAGAACCATAAAAATCCCGAAAATTGGTAAAAAATAGAAAAAACGCTCCAGGAAAACCGAAAACTTTAAAGAAGTGTTTGAAATCCATTAGTTAATAAAACTAAGAAACACTTCCTTAAAAAAAAAAACGCTCCTTCCGATATGGCGAACACCTAGAACGCAAATATATAAAACATACATTCCCACCCACATAAAACAACACATAAACAACTACTAACATTATTATTAACATTAGATTCCTACTACATATACTTTAAACATGGATATAGTAACTCTCCAAACAAGCCTAAAACAAGCTAAAACTACGAGTAGCTACCACACGTAAATAAACAATCTCAAAACCTGTAATACAACTCACTTACATCTAACAACAGTAAATAGTATCAGACTACTCTCAAAAATACATTAAAACACACATAAAACATATAAAACAAACCTTACCTTAAGCGACGTTAAGTCTCTCCCAACCGCGAGCTGCTCTCCATCCAAATGACACAAAACGACCTAACCCGGTTACAAAATAAAAGACCCAAAAGTAACAAAATAGTCCAATATAGCAAAGATATTAGTAATTCTTTCTAAATTCACCTACAATAATTACAAAATCACTACTATATTTAATAAAATATTTTTTTCTTCCTTGTATTAAATAATTGTGAAACATGTAGTAAAACTGTACAGATAAATATTATAAAAGAAATATTATTTATTTAAAATTTATTTGAAATGTTATAAAATGTTACAAAATGTTGTGATATCCAATTTAATTTCTGTTTGTATATACATAAACCTATGTTGCAAAAAAATTGTATACAAATATATTGTTCAAAAAATTAATATTAATATTTTAAATATTAATATTAATGTAAAAATTGTATGTACTAACAACATATGTAACACTATAAAAATGTGATATTACATTTAACAATAGTATATTATCTTCTTATTTAAAATAAAACTTGCTTTTGTATAATTTTTTTGTGTTAAAAATATACATTTTTCACAAATGTAAATAATATATTTTGAAAATTATTATCTCTGCAAAATATACAATACCTAATAAATTTATGTTGTTGAAATAAATATTAAGAATTTTCTGTGTTTTTACTATTATGATCTTAGAAAAATATTATTTCCCATACACACAAATTATATATATTGATTTATATACATAAATAAACAACTCTTCCCACACTAATCCACATAAATACCAAGTAGTTGCTGGACACTATTTATATATAATTTACTATTCCCACTCCAGTCTACATAAAATTGAAGTAGATGCCGGACACTAATTAAATATAATGTACTATTCCCACTCCAGTCTACATAAAATTGAAGTAGGTGCTGGACACTAATTCAATATAATTTACTATTCCCACTCCAGTCTACATAAAATTGAAGTAGGTGCTGGACACTAAATAAATATAATTTACTATTCCCACTCCAGTCTACATAAAATTGAAGCAGGTGCTGGACACTAATTAAATATAAATTAGTATTCTCACTCCAGTCTACATAAAATTGAAGTAGTTGCTGGAAACTAATTAAATATAATCTACTATTCCCACTCCAGTCTACATAAAAATGAAGTAGGTGATGGACACTAATTAAATATAATTTACTATTCCCACTCCAGTCTACATAAAATGGAAGTAGGTGCTGGACACTAATTAAATAAAATTTAATATTCCCACTCCAGTCTACATAAAATTGATGTAGGTGCTAGACACTAATTAAATATAATTTACTATTCCCACTCCAGTCTACATAAAATTGAAGTAGGTGCTGGACACTAATTAAATATAATTTACTATTCCCACTCCAGTCTACATAAAATTGAAGTAGGTGCTGGACACTAATTAAATATAATTTACTATTCCCACTCCAGTCTACATAAAATTGAAGTAAGTGCTGGACACTAATTAAATATAATTTAATATTCCCACTCCAGTCTACAAACAATTGAAGTAGGTGCTGGACACTAATTAAATATAATTTACTATTCCTACTCCAGTCTACATAAAATTGAAGCAGGTGCTGGACACTAATTACATATAATTTACTATTCCCACTCCAGTCTACATAAAAATGAAGTAGGTGCTGGACACTAATTAAATATAATTTACTATTCCCACTCCAGTCTACATAAAATTGAAGTAGGTGCTGGACACTAAATAAATATAATTTACTATTCCCACTCCAGTCTACATAAAATTGAAGTAGGTGCTGGACACTAATTAAATATAAATTAGTATTCCCACTCCAGTCTACATAAAATTAAAGTAGTTGCTGGACACTAATTAAATATAATCTACTATTCCCACTCCAGTCTACATAAAAATGAAGTAGGTGATGGACACTAATTAAATATAATTTACTATTCCCACTCCAGTCTACATAAAATGGAAGTAGGTGCTGGACACTAATTAAATAAAATTTAATATTCCCACTCCAGTCTACATAAAATTGATGTAGGTGCTAGACACTAATTAAATATAATTTACTATTCCCACTCCAGTCTACATAAAATTGAAGTAGGTGCTGGACACTAATTAAATATAATTTACTATTCCCACTCCAGTCTACATAAAATTGAAGTAGGTGCTGGACACTAATTAAATATAATTTACTATTCCCACTCCAGTCTACATAAAATTGAAGTAGGTGCTGGACACTAATTAAATATAATTTACTATTCCCACTCCAGTCTACATAAAATTGAAATAGGTTCTGGACACTAAATAAATATAATTTACTATTCCCACTCCAGTATACATAAAATTGAAGTAGGTGCTGGACACTAAATATTTATAATTTACTATTCCAACTCCAGTCTACATAAAATTGAAGTAGGTGCTGGACACTAATTAAATATAATTTACTATTCCCACTCTAGTCTACATAAAATTGAAGTAGGTGCTGGACACTAATTAAATATAATTTACTATTCCCACTCCAGTCTACATAAAATTGAAGTAGGTGCTGGACACTAATTAAATATAATTTAATATTCCCACTCCAGTCTACATAAAATTTAAGTAGGTGCTGGACACTAATTATATATAATTTACTATTCCCACTCCAGTCTACATAAAATTGAAGTAGGTGCTGGACACTAATTAAATATAATTTACTATTCCCACTCCAGTCTACATAAAATTGAAGTAGGTGCTGGACACAAATATTTTTTATAAATTAATATTTTTATAAAACTATCCACAATTATCCCATATAGAGCCAAGATTAAGCTACAAAATCTTATATTTTTTAAATATTTTTATATAATTTTTAAAAACGTTAAAAAAATTTAAATACGTTTTTTTTTTACTAAGATTAAATTAACAAATTTAAATGTTATCATTAGTTATTTATAATTATAATTCAAATTACTCCCTAGCCTAATCCCCTAAAAAATATTTAACAACTACTACAAATATTATTTTTTTATTTTTAAATTTAGAAATTTGAAATTTCAAAATAAAATTTCGATATATTTTAATTGTTTATAAATATGTAAATATTTGTAAATATATTTTTACATTTGTTAAATATTACTTTATTTAATATATATTTTTTAAACACTCCTAACAATTTTTTATTTTTATTAATTTTAAAAATTAAATTTGAAATTTAAATATCGAATATTTTTAAAATTTGATTTCAAATATGCAAATATTTGTACATATAATTTTTTTTTTTTTAAATATTACTTTATTTAATATATATTTTTTAAACACTCCTAACAATTTTAATTTTTTTTTACTTTTAATATTTTATTTCGAAATTTTAAATTTCGATTATTTTTAAATTTTGATTTCAAATATGCAAATATTTGTAAATATATATTTAAATTTGATAATTATTATTTTTTTTAATATATATTTTTAAAACACTCCCCTCCCTTATTCCCCTATAAACCCAATAACCTGCTCCTAAAAATATATATGTATTTTTAATTATTATAATATTACATTTATTTTATAATTTTTTAAAAATAACATTAACAGATTATACTACAATATTAGCATGAATTATATATTTTTGACTATTATTTACAATTATACGATATTTTTTATTGCCGATATTTTGTCTTCCGATATATTTACTTCGATATTATGATACACATACTAAATACGATATTTTTGTATACGATATTTTATTTTTCGATATATTTTACCTACGATATTAAATCTTCGATATTATGTCATTTCGAAGTGGAGAAGTGTGGCTCACTGGTTAGAGGAGGCAGACCTGGAAGCAGAGGTCAGCCCGGGACCAGGGTTCAATTCCCGGCTCGGCGGGGTCTTGAGTCCTAAAATGTCCATGGACTTGACAATTCTCGCTCCGGTGCCTACTCGATTCACGGGTTCACACTCTGCGACTCTGGGCAATAGCTTGCTTTATCTCCACAACGGCCCCTCGCGGCGGGATGCCTGGCTTTCACCTTGCGGATACCCTGCCGGGGTTATCTCACAGGGGAATACCAGGACGGGTTCCCTAAGCAAGCGCTTAGAAACCGCTCGGTGATTTGCGCTATATAAATTCCTGTACATTTTTTTTTACATTTACATTTTACATTTTACATTTTACATTTACATTTACATTTACATTTCGAAATTAAAAATTCGATATTATGTCTGATTACCCTATGGATGGCTTCATTCTGAGTTGTCACATTGTTCCTCATGGTTATTGGTAATGGCAACAGCATGTTTAACAGTAGAGGCAACATATTACGTGGATCTTAATCGCATATATTTTTTTAAAAACATATACAAGAACGCGATATAGAGAACTTTCGTTTGAGTCATCACATTAACCCTTATAGTTGGAACAGATCTGCAATAGTATGTTAAACAAAGATAACAATGACATATTCATTAAATGTGTGGCATCTCACTCTCTTGTTAGACCTGCCAACTGCGCATTGGTGCCTTCCAATTCATTAAGTCCATTATTCACAGTGTCAAGTAAGAATATCATCTTACATTCCCTTACATTGAGGAGTGACGATATGTCACCCCCTCTGGGACCGAGCGATACTTTCTCTTGGACTAACCATTTCATGGAGTCTGGAAGGTGGGAATGCTCTTTGAAATGTTCTACAAGAGGTGCACCAGGGGTGTCGCATCGGATAGGGCTGCAATACTGCAGTATTCTGCTTTTTACTTTCTTTGAGTTTGACCCACATATACTAAGTTGCAGGGACACAGGATGGCATATATGACGTCCTTGGAATTTCAGTTACTGTGTGACTTGATTTGAATGTCATGGTTCCTGTATGTGAATCGTTTGGTTTCTATTGTCATTTCGCAGGCCTTGCAATGTGAACATTTGAAATGGCCTACTGTATTTGGAAGATTCCACATTGATTGGATCGTAGGGTTTGGTGGAGCAGCAAGTAAAGAGCGTACAACATGGTCTCCTATATTTCTAGCCTTTTTAAAGGCATGCATGGGTGGATCTGGTATGCCTATGTCATCAGATATCAACTTCCAATGGCCATTGATGATTTTTTTTAATTTTTTACTCTTTGTACAGTATGTCGTAACACAGATCATTCTGTTGATATTTCGTCTTACTCTTTTTGGGGTCAGTAAGGTATCGCGGTTTTGATGCCATGCTCTTTTTCTAGCTCTGGTGACTAATCTTTTGGGATATCTTCTTTCGAGCAGGCAATTGATTAAGTTGTCTGACGCCCTAAAGTAGTCTTCTTGCCAGGAGCAGTTCCTGCGGATACGCAGGAACTGTCCGAAAGGAAGATTGTCTCTGAGGCTTCGGTTGTGGTGACTGGTATATCTCAGTAAGGAGTTTCTTTCTGCAGGTTTCCTATACAGAGTCGTATACAGGTGGTCCTCAGATGTCCTTATCGAAATGTCCAAGAAATCTATAGCATCTCTGTTTGAAGTGATCATGAATTTGATGTCCTCAGAGCATGTGTTTAACCATTCAAAGAAACCCCTCAGGTCTGCCTCGTCCCCTGTCCATATCAAAAGGATATTGTCTATGTACCTCCGCCACTTGGTAACGTTCAACTTGTATGGGTTCCTGTCAGATAGAATGTGATGTTCTTCAAAGTCGCTCATGTAAAGAATGGCTAAATCGGTAGCGAGGGCTGCCCCCATCTGGTACTTGTGAACAATACAAAGGATTCAGAAGTGGATCAAATGACCACATTGTTACTTGTGCAGTGTGTTTTTGTAAATACATGCATAGTTGGTCAAACTGCCGCGACCACATTGTTTAATACTGTACTTGTCTAACCCAGGTCAGGTAGTATATATGGGTTACCCCCCTTTATATACAACACTCGTTAGTAATATTGCAGCTTAGAGGAGTGAGTCTAAGGCCCATGGTTCTCATGTCTTTGACTTCTGCCCAAAATCCATTTGTGTTGTTAAGTCTAGCGGCACAAGCCAAATTGTCCCATTGTTCTTTCAGGATCTCATCTTTTCTCTGCTTAGTCACTTTTTTATATTGATACCTCAATAAACTAACGAGGTTTGCATCCCTTGGTGCCGCTGTAAGCGCAACGCGGAGCTCTTTATTTGTCTGTGAGCAAGCACTATTAAACACCTCTCGGTCATTGCCTCGGGCTTCTCCCATGACCTCCTGAGATCATGGGAGAAGCCTGAGGCACCGGCCGAGAGGGCGGGGTTGCATATATCAGATTGGTTACCAGGTGAGGTGAGGCTAATACCTCATACAAGACAGGTGTGAAGATCACCCTGCCTGTATTGAGGTATTTAGTGGATAATTACAAAGCACAATTGCACAATTTCATAAATGCAGTAGCTATTTAACGCTTAGGTCCTGAAGAAAGCCTGGGCAAGTGGCCCATCAGGCTGAAACTAGTTGACCAATTTTTTTGATCAGCGGCCTATTTGTTACAGGCCGCTTCTGCACATTTTTAACAGGTTTAGGAGAGATATTGTAATAAAAGTTTTTTTTCTTCCATATCCTTTTTATATCTTCACTCACTTGCACTGCACCAATACTATCCATCACCTGATCAAATAGAAAGCCTATGTTTACATCTTGAAAGAAATGATTAAGTTGGTCATTTGTTTCACTCTACCTTTTTCCTGTTGAGATTTCAGTGACTTGTACGAAATCCGAACCACATCTCTGTGATAAAGAGGTGCTGTGGTAGGAAGGAAGGGTATCCAAATGAGGACACTAGCCACTCTTGGCAGTTGATGGAAATCCGACTACTTCGTAATGGTCGCTTTATCATATGTTGTTCTTAGTCAATGAGCAAGCCTTTTGGGTTGTTATACATTGTTTGTGTGGTAATGAACCAGTTTTTGTGCCCTTCTTATTTGACCATCAGAGTTTGTTTGTAATTAATGTTAGACACCCTGAACCCTTTGTATTTAGCCAGCCAGTCAGTGCTTTTGTTACGTAGTTGGTCCCAGGACTCAAGCTGGTTTAGCCCTACAGGGGGAACACCTGCAAGAACCAAGACATAATGACAGGCCGCCTGTGGTAAACTTAAAACATCTTTACTTGCCTCAGGAGGCCCATACCCATTATTCTTAGTTGCAGGGGTCATACTCTGGGTGTTGCATCCTAAAGGGGCATTAGTTGCAGGTGCTGTAAGGGAAGCATGATCGACTGATTGGCTAGATGGGTATAATCTGTTAGGGTTCCTTAGCTTTAGAAGATTTACCTGAGTAATAGAAGGTTTGGAGAAGAGACATTCTTTGACTTTACGACAAGTGTCGCAGGAATCATTTAAGGGAGGCTACGCTGGGGTTAAGGTTTGCTGTTGCATACTAGAAGTAGTTACATTCAGGGGCTGCGATTTATGGGTTCCTCCCGGTTTGGGTTGCAGCTCAGATACATTGTTGTCAGAGCTTAGCTTATTAGGTAATGATTCTAAGTAATCCATGCGCTTCCAAAGTGTAGCGAAGTGCTTATCTACCAGCTCCTTCACACGCTCATATGTAGTATCTATGATAATATCAATTGCAGTGTCCCCAAGTTTAAAATTAGTAAAAGGTGCAGGTACATACAGTTTGAGTGGGAATGGAATAGTTTAATGTCTCAGGGGGCATTTGGTCAATGGAGACACTAACACTTGCTGTATCAACTGGGATTGTTGGTCCTTGGATCCATGAAATTAAGGAGGTACGTTGTGGTTTTGAATGAGGGGGTTGTTTACTCTTTGACCAAACAAGCTTAATAGATTTCCTTTTTCTTTTTGCCCCAGCAATTTCTGAATTCTGGGAAGAGTTTACTGTTGTGCCAGTGTCCTTGTTGCAAATTAACGAGGGAGAGTCCTGAACCACCCTTGAACTCCCAGCTTCCTTTTTTCCCTATGCCCCCTGCCTGCTTCCCAGGGCTGGCAAATGCATGTTGTGTTCAATTGATGGGTTTGACATCAAAAGGGGGATGTTAACGGCTCTCTCCAGCATGCTGTCTATGGAGGTGGTGGCGTGGGAACGTGGCATAACATTACGTTTACTCATGATGAATATTATCCGAAGACAAATCTTGTTTGACTCACGGCGTAGAAGTTAGGAAGTCAGGAATAATGGGGGGTGCCAGAGGGGTGTCCCAGCCTGGCCTCCTCCGGTCTCGGATGGGCACGGAAGGGCCCGCCCTTGGCCCAGGCTTCGCCGGGCGTGTCTTGCACCACAATGGTGTCTCGTGCTTGTCAGCGCGTTCAAGCAGGCAAAGCTCCTCCCTCCAGGGAGGGCACAGAAAGGCACAGGATTCTGAGACAGGTAGTCCCCAGCAGCCACAACAGGCAAGGCGTCCCGTGCCGCGCTGGTGACTCACGCTTTTTGGCGCGTTCAATCAGGCAAAGCAACTCCCTCCAGGGAGGGCAAAGAAAGGCACAGGATTCTGGGACTGGTAGTCCCAGCAGCCACAACAAGCAAGGCACCCCCTTGTGGTGTTTTACTGTTTCAAGTTTGGCACAAATGCTTTACACATTGCCTTTAAGGTTAAGCTTGATTGATCTAGGCCAAGCTACCAGAGGGTGAGCACAGGTTAATTTAGGGTTTGTCTGCCACTCACCCTGACTAGGATTGTAGTTGTAGCTTGACTAAGGTTCATGCCCCAGTCAACCTACAACCCAATTTCTAACACATAGCAACTAGAAGCAGTATTCTAGGAGCATAATAAACTTAGCATTGTTTTGTTTCAAAATTCTTTATTGGAAGATTAAAACAAACTAATGCATAGGGGAAGCAGGGATAGGGAACATAAGGTACCATATGTGAAACAGTATTACTGTACTGAAAAATACAGTGCAAGATGAAATCAAAGCACTAGGTACATAGCATGTGGTGTTTCCACAAGACAGGAGCCTTTAGGGGCACAAGGAAGGGTAATATCAAGGAGGACATGCAGATCCGCCTCTGTACACAAAATGGTCAGCGGGTTAAGGGGAGGCCAGAGAAATGTAACATGACAACAAAAATGAACAAATAGAGGGAAAGCAAACAGAAAGTCTATACTGGCATCCAAATGCCCTGGGGGAAGGAGGGGAGAATGTGGGAACGGATAGAGAGTATAAGTAGACGGGTGAAGACAGAAAAAGGATTGGAGGCAAAGATCGAGTGAGATCTAGAAAATTAGGAGTGGGGTTGGAAAGTGGGGAAAATAGGCACACACCCTCAAGGATCATGACCATATGGGGTCTCAATGGCAGTGTCAGTGTAATATAATATCTGGTCACCCTTTTTGGAACAGGGGCTCTCTCAATTAAGGGCTTCATCACAAAGAAAAGGCACCAACGTGAGGAGGAAGTTCTCTGCCTTATCCTGTAGATTATAGATGACCCACTGATAGGAGGCTGTCTGGTACATTGTCGAAAGTCATTCATCAGTTATTGAGTTTTGTATAGCGCAAAATTGACCTGAAGGCATCAGAGCACTTTACAGGGTTAGCACAACAGCAATTACATGAGTTACCATTAAAAAGCAAATAATGCATAGTAAAAGTGTTAGAAGAGGTATAAGATTGACTGCAGGATTATGTGAATGATATAGCAGCACCTACATGAGAGCGGGCGACGGTGGGGAAACGCCAGTGGTGAAGAATGCAGTGGCAAGAGCCAAATGCAGTAGACAACGCTGAAGGCAGGAAAAGTCTGGGGAGGCGGCCAGATCATGTAGATGGATCAGGGGATGAGGCAGGGGTGACATGATTGATAGAGTCTCACTCAGAGTGGTGCTGACTGCCTCCCCAAAGGGTTGTACTAAGGGGCAACCACAGAGGATGTGTATCATGTCACATGCGTCGTGGGAGCAGTGCCAGCAATTTACATAAGGTAACAGACCCACTGCCCGTAGTTTTACTGGAGTCTAGTACCACTCATGCAATGACTTAAAGAGACAGAACTTCAATTGTGCCTCCCAGGCTCCACAACGCAATGACTCCAGAAGGTCCGCCCAATCCTTCAGTTCATATTCCGTTTGGAGTCTGGTTTGCCATGTGAAATGGAGGCTATTTAGAAGGGATAGGGAGAAAAGATGGCGGCTCAATAGGCTATCAAAATCAGACATCAGCCTGGGGAAGCGACACCATGTTCTAAGGCAGGAAACAACAGGGGAAGGCTGGAGGACCCAGGGCTGTGCACCCAGGTGACGAGTGAGGCAATGTCAGAGCTGAAAATATCACCAGACTTATGGGATGAGAGACCGAATTCTTCACGGAGCACCTCAAAGGATTTAAGGATACCCTATTTGAGGACTTGATGGAGGCTGTGGATGCCCACAAAATCACAACCCTCCCAGTTCAACATCACACCCCCAAAACGGATGCCTGAGTTGCCCCATTAGGTTTCACAATCATAAAGAAGGGGATCCACCTCAAGGAGGTGGTGGGCCTGCCTCCATGATTTGACCATGGAATCCAGGGATGGCACTATCTTCACATACCCACAAGACATTGTCAACGAGTTTGTTGAATTTTACCAGGTCCAGTACTCCCTAAAGGTGGCGATTGACCCCACCCATTTGGAGGCCTTTTTGATAGTGTGCTCCTCCCCAGCCTCAATAGGTCTGCCAAGGACTTACTAAAGGTAAGTTGTCGCAGGGATTCCTTTCTCCTACAGAACTGTGCATTGAGACTTGGAACCTCAGTGAGTTAGGGTGTGCCAAAACTCACCTTAGTACCCATAATCCCCTACCAGACTAGCTACAGTGTCTCATTGGTCATTACAAACTCCCAATGCTTAGACAAACCAGAACATGGACTTAGAATACCTCAGGTAACGTGGAACACATGAACACTCTTTCGTTATACAATCAGTTCAATCCAGAACAAGGAGTAAAAGAGGACGCATGCACATTTGAAATGTTTATTTACTAATGCAGTGTTCTCAAATGCAGTATCTTAGCTAATACAAGCAAACATATTATAAGAAATAGAGTAATCAGCATAGTTACTAGTCCATAGAAAACAAAAGGTGAAAGCATATTAAAATGAATATGTTTAAACAACACCTAATTCTCACCCTCCCTAGCTAGCATATTATAATATATCTAAGTCGGTCTCTTTGGGTTTTAGCAGGGCGGGAACATACCTCAGATCTTAGTGGTAAGGGATCACATCATCTTCCACCAGCTCTCTGCATGCGAAGCACCATCAAGTGTGTGTGTATGCTCTGTGCAAAACAATATAAAACGCGCCTAGCGCCTGAATTTGGCCGCAGCTGCATGTATGTTATGTCTAGGAAGGTGCGAAGATCAGACCTCACAACAACTGTGTCGAGATATCCTTGAAAAAACAACACTGGGTGTGGACTCCCCACAGTAAGGCCAAGCCTCAATATCACTAAACAACTAAACAAAAAGCCAATACTGCTACTGCTATTTGAAGAAACACCTGAATTGCTGTGCACTAAGAATTAAACTAAGCACGAGTTTAGACAGTTTTGTCAGAATAAATCACATTTATTATTTATGAGAATTTATAATTATTCATTGGTTTAAAGTTCACCATGAAATTCAAAACAATTTATAACACGGACAATACAAAATACAGTTTTCGTAAAAATGACATTTGCATAAAAAGTGCATATTAGTGAAAAAACAACATTCATACGTGATTGATCAATGTTCGCATTCAAATCTCACTCTTTCACACATACCAGACATACACAAGACACTATTTACAATCTAGAATGTCACAAATAAAATTTATACAACAAGAACACCAAAGACACTCTTTTTGGTACAATTGAAACTACTTATTAACACCTTCAGCGCGGCGCAGATTCCTGCGCTGTGCTGAACGTTCTAATGAGCCAACGGGCTCATGACGGAACCGTTCCGTCATGAGCATCGAAGGGGTTAAAGTCGTGGCAAGCTATTTCAAGAATAGCGGTCTTAAGGTGAAAAGAAGCGGTCTACGCGTTTCGAACCCTTAATCAATTGGAGGAATCTCATCAGGACCTCATAACTGTAGGAAAGAGAAGGAAAAAGGGTGTCACTAAATGTGGATCCCACGAGGGGAGGGGGAGAACTAGCTGCGGTCCTCAAGCTCAACCTCTTACCTTTGGTATGAGTGCACACTAATATGAGACAAGCCGGGCGATGACACTCTATAAAACAAATAGACAGGTGCATCTAGTCACTTAACCAATATGCAATCTCGACCAATTCGAAATATGTCTCTCAACAACAACCCATCGAGTAACCAGAACACGGATTTACGTGATTCGTGTCAGTGTCGTGTTTCTAAATCTGAAATGGAGAGGGGGGACTGTCAGTGAATGCAAGCATTAGAATTGCCTAAAAGAATCAAAAGGCAGAAGGAAGGTTGAAACGGTGCTTACTTGGTGATTCCTCGATGTTCGGCCGAATTGTGGAAAGGAGGGCGGTCTGGAGTTAATCAGGGACCTGCGGGAAGGAGAAAGCGTGTATGAGGCATTTGTGCGCGAGGGACTGAAAGGAAGATATTGTAAACTAGTCACTCGGGCGGCTTACCTATCGCCTGCTGGCGTGTTGTCTCAAAGTAAAGTCCGATCTGTGTCAACTGGTGACATGAGTGTCGGGCAGGCGTGCAGAGTACGCCTATGAGCGCGATCGCACTTCCGGGTTGTGGTCCAATGTTGTGGTTAAATGAGATCCAATTCAGGCTTAATTTTTCAAAATACAGGATGCGTTTCTGGATGTTGAGGTTTACCCTGCTGAAGGAGGACTTGTGACAACTCTGTACAAGAAAGAGACTGATCGCAACAAATCCCTACACTTCAAAAGCAATCATCCAAGGACCATGAAAGAAAATTTGCCTTATGGGCAATATTTATGAATTCGCCGAAACTGCCACTTCAAAGAAGAATTTATAAATAATGCTACCAAATTGACGGATAATCTTTTGGAACGGGGATACCCAAAAAAACTCCTGAAGAGATCGATGAAACGCGCGTGGTGGATACCACGCGAAAGTTTACTCGAAAGAAAAACAAAAAAGGAAACAGACAGGATTGTCTTCGTGTCAACATATTGCCCGAATTCTAATCTGCTTAAAAAGGTGGTAGCCAGAAATTGCCATCTAATAAAAATCTTCACACCTCACTAAATGTACAGCCATTATTTGCTTTTTGAAAAAAACGGACGATTGGCAATCATTTGGTTAGAGCCGCCATGCCACAAAAAGAAGTTATGTCAGTTAGAACTTATGCCGGCCTGCCGCCTGTGGTGGGACACAAGAAATGTGGTACATGTATATGTTGCGCCTCCACGGAAGAAGGGTCGGTTTTCCAACATAAAAACATCTTTTGGAGACATAATTCCTTCACGAACTGTAGATCACGCAATGTGATATATGGGATTAAGAGCCCTTGTGGCCTATTATATATAGTCAAAACCAATCAGGAAGTCAGAACACGCATAACCCAGCACAAGTCACGAATAAGACTTAAGACTCTAACAGCACCACTCGTAAATCATTGGCAACATATGGAGCACACCGAATCAGAATTAAAATGGACAGTGATATTGAAAGTTTAGAAAGATTTAAGAGGTGGTGATCTGGATAAAAAATTGCTTCAGCGAGAAGCAATGTTGATTTTGAAATTCAATACCGTGTTGGAAGGCCTAAATGAAATGTCCGAATTGTACAGACTCAATTAATTCATACGAGAACAATGCAGCAGCCATGTACACACCAGCGCCCTTCAAGTTGCATTTCCCGAATGTAGTTCTCATGAAGTCAGTCCTGAACTACAATTCCCAGAGGCACCACAACCCAGAAGTGCGATTGCGCTCATAGGCGTACTCTGCACGCCAGCCCGACACTCATGTCACCAGTTGACACAGATCGGACTTTACTTTGAGACAACACGCCAGCAGGCGATAGGTAAGCCGCCCAAGTGACCAGTTTACAATATCTTCCTTTCAGTCCCTCACGCACAACCGCCTCATACACGCTTTCCCCTTCCCGCAGGTCCCTGATTAACTCCAGACCGCCCTCCTTTCCACAATTCCGCCGAACATCGAGGAATCACCAAGTAAGCACCATTTCAACCTTCCTTCTGCCTTTTGATTCTTTTAGGCAATTCTAATGCTTGCATTCACTGACAGTCCTCCCTCTCCATTTCAGATTTAGAAACACGACACTGCCACGAATCACGTAAGTCCGTGTTCTGGTTACTCGATGGGTTGATGTTGAGAGACATATTTCAAATTGGTCGCGATTGCATATTGGTTAAGTGACTAGATGCACCTGTCTATTTGTTTTATAGAGTGTCATCGCCCGGCTTGTCTCATATTAGTGTGCACTCATACCAAAGGTAAGAGGTTGAGCTTGAGGACGGCAGCTAGTTCTCCCACTCCCCTCGTGGGATCCACATTTAGTGACACCCTTTTTCCTTCTCTTTCCTACAGTTATGAGGTCCTGATGAGATTCCTCCAATTGATTAAGGGTTCGAAACGCGTAGATCACTTCTTTTCACCTTAAGACCGCTACTCTTGAAATAGCTTGCCACAACTTTAATAAGTAGTTTCAATTGTACCAAATAGAGTGTCTTTGGTGTTCTTGTTGTATAAATTTAATTTGTGACATTCTAGATTGTAAATATTGTCTTGTGTATGTCTGGTATGTGTGAAATAGTGAGATTTGAATGCGAACATTGATCAATCACGTATGAATGTTGTTTTTTCACTAATATGCACTTTTTATGCAAATGTCATTGTTACGAAAACTGTATTTTGTATTGTCTGTGTTATAAATTGTTTTGAATTTCATGGTGAACTTTAAACCAACGAATAATTATAAATTCTCAAAAATAATAAATGCGATTTATTCTGACAAAACTGTCTAAACTCGTGCTTAGTTTAATTCTTAGTGCGCAGCAAATCAGGTGTTTCTTCAAATAGCAGTAGCAGTATTGGCTTTTTGTTTAGTTGTTTAGAGATATCCTTGAAGGCTTCAGCACTCACTGTACAGACACGGCTCAGTAAGCAAAGCTGATATCAGAGTAACAACATATTATTCGTGTGTGAATCAAAACACTCTATTAGGCTCAAAGCTACAATAACAGTTATGTGTCGTGTGCAGAAGCAGCAGAAAGGTAAAAATGGCGTTTAAACTCCTAATAAGCTCATACTAACTTAACACAGCATATAGGCAAAGCATAACAATATGACATCCCCCATGATCCGAGCACGGATAAGAAAAGATAAAAAAATAAGGGGTTCTTATTTGAAATGCAGAGTTCAAGAACGAGATTCAATTCAAATTTGAGGAAATGTGAAACAATATTTTCAATACCAAATAAATCTCACTAACATGACAATTTTTTGTTCAATTTTAACAAAGTCAATACTTCTGGGACATGAAAAGTCATTCATAATTTCAAAAAAATGTAACCAAAAGTTTAAAGTCAAAATAGGCCTTGAGTAGTCTCAGCCCAGGACTGAATATGAAAAATAAGCAGCAACAGCTTCCAAAAGGAAGTCACTGTTATCATCCGAAAATAATTCAGCCATCCAATTTAATAGCGGGAAAGAACATTCATGCTCTTCATTTACCGGAGCCTCTAGCACCATCAGAGGACAACTCGGCGGTGTTTCAATGAAGCTGTGTGCCAAGAAATCTTGCGCCGCTGCAAATATATTACAACGGCCCAGTACTCCATGCATCGCTGCCAAGGCCATAATCCCTTCGTTGGAACAAAGCAACCCATGAGCAACTAAGGGACTCATGAGGTGATTAAAATCCACGTCAGGAGACACCATCTTGCAGAGACACAAATCCAGGGCCCAGTCGAAATCGCAGCTCAGGCAATGAAAGACAGGCTGGACACATGTAAAATAGGAAAATCAAAACGATAATCCATATGCTGCACTTAAGGTGGCGAGCGGCAGTGCGCCATAGTAATCAAGCATCCTGTTCTGAAACAGCGCCAGTAGTGGCAGTTCGTTTTGGAACATAGGATGTGCATCCATTTTTAATGAAACAAAACAGCACCAGAAAGCCCGCTGCCAGCGCCAGTAAAACGGGAAATCCACCAAAGAGGCTGGAAAAGATTGAATGGAAAAAAGCAGGAATGACTCCAAATATCTTTTCAAAAGAATTCACAAGACCACTGCCAACTACTTTAAAAAAAATGCCCCAGGCCCGAAGTGGAGGATGCGTTAAAGATTGTGTGAATCAGCTCACTAAAATGTAACGGCAGGTCAGTATTTAATAAAGCTTGCACCTCTGTGCGGGTGTTAGCTATGTTAAGGACAAATGTTTCACAAGCCGAAGTCAGCGCAACCTCCTTTTGTGACAATAGGGCTCTTATTCTACTCATTCCATTGAACTCTGTCTTCAAGGTCGGAATCCTCGGCCAGATGGAAACATCCACATTCCCATGCGGAGGCGGATATAATTTTTTTTTACAGCAAACCACCCTTTCACGGACTATTACCACATAAGCAATGCCTTTTATTAACTCACAGCAATCATCATTATTTAAAAGTAAATAACTGCCGTTTGCCAGTAGTGTAAAAGTGGGAATGATAGCGGGCACGGGGGTACCTTTTAAAACACATGCTAAATTAGGCTGTTCTTGGTTGCAAGAGCCGTGTAATTGTATATGTCTACACATTAATGAGTGATCTGGTGTTTCCGTGCACTCTTCACCTTTGAGATAAACTTCCTTTCCTTCCCTAAGGCATCTGTATGTAAAAGGAAGCGACCAGGCTTCATGAACGTCGGACCTACCAAGAGGCTTGTATCTCCCAACTGAAAAATATTTCACACAATTTGTAAATTTAAACAAAGCAAACGGTAAAGTAATTAAACCGTGGATAAGCCACGTTGCAGCAGCAGCCTCTGCCACAGAGAATGGTAAAGACTCTAAGCGTTCAATGTGTAACATTGAAAAAGATGCATCTCTCATTGAAAGCAACCGCTGCTTGTCAGTCAAATTAAACGGGGCAAAGAGGGAGGAGACATTCATGTAATTCAAAGGCACTTTTCCGGCCTTAAGCGTCTGCAGGGTCCATGCAAATTGCATAATGGAACGCAATTGATTCTGACCATGGTATAACACAGACACTTCATCTTGCACAATATCAACAACAGATGACACAATATTACCCAATTTGTAAATGCGGGAAGAAAGCGTGTTAATGCTATTATCAACAACTGCAAGCACTTTCTCTAAGTTAGCTTGATCAATAGCCCTAAGGCGGGTAGCCACCTCAATCTGTGATGTTTTCCAGATTTCATTATAAACCGCATATATCCATCTCTTTGATCTACCACTAGCCGGGCCTTTTATGAAATCATTTAAATCAACATCACCAGTTAGCTTAGATAGATGCAGTTTAACTGAAGCCAAGGCAGAATGTTTGAGCCAACTCTGACTTAATTTGCCTATTGAATAAGTGGTGACAGAATGGTCATTCTCAAAACGGGGATCGGCCCTGACTTGTGTAAAACCATCAGCCAAACCCAGAAAACGATGTTGGCACGAATCTGCACTTTTGTGCCACATCAACCAACCCTTGGGATCCAAACTGGATATGATAAAAGACGAATTTTGCAATAGAGTTTGCAACTCTCTGATCGAAAATGTTGTAGTATTACTTCAACCTGAATATTCTTCCAAATCAGGGAAGGAAGGAGTATTTAATTTTTTAGAAGTAGCCAATCCAAAGCATGTTGTCTGTGAAATGGTAGAATTCAAAAACAACATATGATTCGGGATGAGACATGCACGGTGCAAAGCCTCAGTGCCTTGCACCTGCCAACTTTTAGAACCCCAAACTGATTTAAGGTCAACTGTTTCCTTCCATAACTCGTAGCCTCCAACAGCTAGCTGGTCTAGAAAGGACTTCTAGTACAATAACTTAGTATCGGTAAGTCTAACTTTGGACATGGACCTTTCCGTCATTTTAAAATAAAATGAAGCGGGATTGGACTGATTAAAGTCGGTAAAATAAGTGTACTTTTTTAAAAAGGTACTTGAACTGCCTTGCAAAGGAGCTGGACAATGCTCCCACTGTGTATAATTGACAGCACTCCTTCTGGAATTAGTTTTATGTAGATAGTGATTCCCAAAATGTTGGAAGCAAAATAAAGCACCATAATTAGCAGATTCCAAATACAAATCTTCAGCATCAAAGGCAGCATAATATTTCAAATCAGAAAACAACGCCTCTACGGCCTGAACATCCCAATCATCAGAACGTATGTTTTGTTTTACTACATCCCCCATGTTACCTCTAAGCACATTAGGGACATTAATGACCTCAGTGGGGCCATGGATTTGAAATCTAACAGCATCCCATACAATCCCATCCAGGACAGGCCAAGCAGTGATATTAACAAATGCCAAGTCTCTCTTCAGTCTGTGGGCAGAATGTGACGAGGAAAGGGGTGCCAATGTTCCATTGAGATGTCGAATGCATGTTCTTTCTTCGACATAGTGTCCGTTGACAATTCGGAAAAAATAAAACACAAAACCAATTGACATAAAAAGGTAAATTGAAAAAAGTACCAGACAAACATATGTCCAAGGTGGAATAATTTTTTTTTTTTAAATAAACTTGTACATACTGCAATCCGAGAGGGCTTTCCTGATGTGTGTAAGACAGTGTCAAATGAAAATCTGGATTCTGTGGCTAAACGGGTTTAAAAATCAGGCATCGATAAGTCAGTTGGATAAGTGTAGTCAATTTCATCAAGGTGAGTACCAGGCAATGTACTCAATAAAGGACTGGAAATTGTAGGCATCTCGATGGCCACCTCTGGCTCAGGACTAGAAGCAGTGGCCAAAACAGAATTTCTCACAATCGAAGGACAGGAGACTGCCGGTGTCATACTAAGAAGAATCGGCCACTCTGTGTATCTTGATATTGTCAATGGAGATATACCTGTTTTCCTTACGACCTGGAAGTGGTGGTAAAATGACTGTTCTTGTGCCCTTCACACCAAGCACAGGAACTGGAGCACGGTAAGAGGGACCAAATTATTTTTTGTTCTCGATCTTCTCCCGAACCAGTTCTCCAACTTGGGGCAGCCAGCCAACTGCCGGGATCAGCAACGCATCATCCGAAGTGGAGGGCAAATGTTCCTTTGCAAGACTGTCTCTCGTCTTTTGTAGGGTCTGTAAAACATTACAATGTTTATCTATTTCAAAGGAGGTAGCATCAGCCACCGAGTCTAGACCGTGAAGGTCCGGTACATACATCTTGATACCAAAGAGCATTTCGTATGGGGTCCGCCCACCCAGAGACCTTCTAGGGAGATTATTAAGAACACGCTGCATGCCATTGAGATGGGCCAGCCAGTTCCTGCCAGTGCCTATAACTCGAGCTGTCAATGATTGTTTTAAGTCACGGTTCATTTGTTTCACAAACACTATTACCCTCAGGTCTGTATGGAGACGAAAACTTGACTTGGACCCCCAACGAAGTCATGGAAACCTTATACGTCTTAGAGGCGAAAGCAGGACCCTGATCGGAATGGAAGGTACCACAGGCAAAGATCTCTACAAAGACACGCAAATCTCTTATGACAGTCCGTGAATCAGTGCTGCGGTGCGGCCAGACCCATACAAAGCGTGTGCATGAATCAACTGCTACTAAGACGTACTTATATGCAGTATCAGAAGAAAAAGGACCGCAGTGATCTAAGTAAACACAGCCTAGTGGTTTATTAAATATGAACAACTGTGTTTGGGGCGGATGCGCAGCAGTGGAAGGTTTAATCTGCTGGCAAATGTCACATTGAAGGACATAATCGCGCGTCTGTTTGTACAGTCCCCGCCACCAAAAACGCTGTTGTAATTGAGACACAGTGGCCGAAACGCCCGCATGCGCAGACGCAACACCTTCATGAGCCACTGTGATCAATGTATTTCTGCGTTCCGCGTTGGGAATCAATCTCTCCTCAACGTCAGGTATTTTCACATAAGGAACCTTATCGGGACTTAAGTGGTATGTATACTTCGAAGGTAATCGTTTAGGATATTTACCTCCCTTCTCAGTGGCAGCAACAGCCGCCAAGATATCATCATCAATCTTACTTTTGGACCGTGTAACTGCTGCAACTAAATATGTCGATACCACTGATTTCACCGCTTCATCAGCTAGCGAGTTGCCAAGAGCGTGGACTCCAACGCGCTGATGACCAAGAGTATGAATTACAAACACGATAGGCAACTGCTCTTTGAGCTCAGCCACTCGGACCCAGATCATTTTATGTTTTATTGTGCTACCCTTGGAATCACGAAAGTCATTCTGAATCCAAAAGAACAAGTTCTCATTGTAAGCCTGGACACAGTAGTAAGAATCACTCACAATCAGAGTTGTCACACTAGGATCAGCATACTCCAATGCAAGCATCAAAGCACAAAGCTCTGCCTATTGTGTGGTGCAGTCCCCTAGAGTCTACGTGTGCACTACCCTGGACTTGAACTCACCATGGCACCTACCACAATGGCGCATGCAGAAACGTAGGCGTGTTTAGAACCATGCGCAACCTGCCCCGAACCATCAGTGTATGTGACACAAGGGAAATCTTCCAAAGGTCGCATTGCCAAAGGCGCAGGATGAACGAATTCATACTGTAAAAACTCCTGCGACCGTAAGGAGGCATAAAAAATGAACGTGACATCCGGAGACGTCAAGGAAGCAGCCCATTGTATCCACCGAGGGTGCAAAGCTTTAGAATTTGGTACACTGGCTTTCGTTACTGCCTCCAAAGCAGGATACGGGGTAACAACCAACATACGTTTTCCCTGTGACAGAGCACGTTCCTTAAGAATTGCCATCTGTACAGCCGTTAAAACTTTCTCCACAGTGGAAAACCGCATTTCTGCCGATGTGTACAAGTGTGACTTGTAGGCAATAGGTACTGTGTCTCCTTCATTAAAAGTAAGGTGCGTGAAACCCACCGTCCCAGGGACGATTCTTATCACCAGGTTGGTGTGGTTGTCACGAGTCAGTAAGTATTTAGAAGCGAGCAGATCAGCCTGCAAAGATTGCAGTATAGCTGAGTGCTCAGGCAGCCAGCACGATTTGGTGAAAGTAGGTTGTATCAAAGCACACAAAGGCTTGATACGCTGGGCATATTCCTGAATGTATGTCCTTCCGAAATTCAAAAATCCCAGCAAAGACTGTAACTTTTTTAGTGTTGTTGGAGCGCGCAGCTGTGCGCATTTCTCCAAGAAGTGAGGAGCCAAACCTCGACCTTCATTGTTGAGCTCATAGCCCAGGAACAACACTGTATACCCTGCAATGTGCGATTTTGCAAAATTGAATTTGTAACCAAAGTCCGCAAAGCTACAAATTATGCGGTCAACTCGACACCAATGCTCCCAAAGTTCGTCGTCTGTGAGATAAATGTCATCCACCAACGAGTCAGCATCAGGGTCGATCCTCTCTAGCAGAGACAATGCGGGCGGCAAATATCCCAGGACTATTCTTATAGCCCATAGGTAAACGACAGAATTGCTTTTGGACACCGCCGCATGTAAAACTTGTCCATTGGGAACTCAGACCATCCAAATGGTGGGCTTAAAAACCGTTGGAAATGTCAAGCGTGGTTTTAAACCGCTTACGCACAAGACTATCCACTAAGGCAGAGCCGTGAATATTCTGTACTGTGCTGGTATGGCAATGCGAGTTTAAATGCCAGTAATCCAATGCCAAACGATACGATACGTCAGGCTTGGTCACAGTAAAAAGAGTAAAAAGAGGGTTATTCATTGGTGACACACATGTTTCAATTACACCTTGATATTCCAATTGCTCAAGGATTTCCGCAACGGAAGCCTTTGCTTCTCGTCTAATGGGATATTGTGGTTGTGGTTGTGGCTGTGGCTGTGACCGCATCGGAATTTCGTGGTGTGGGGAAAATTTATCCCAACCACAGTGAGTATGGTACAGAGCCGGCGCAAGGTCTCTAGCCCACTCTTCTGCAAAATTCAGCGCATGCTCCTTAGAGACCGTGTGCGCGAAACTAGGGAGTATCACCTCCTCCCCTATCGGAGCTGCAAGAACAAAAGGTGGGGGCCAGTCAGCCTCCGCTAACAAAATGTCATAGGTAGTTGTAAGATTTTCCTAAAATACCCCTTTTATGGTACGTTGTATGTCACCTTCAATGAACAGGACTATTTCATAAAGTCTGTCAGGGGGAGCAACCCTAGTGTCAGCTGTCTTCACAACAACATAACGGTCAGTCGCTGTCACCTTCAGTAGTGGACGGAGCACCTCTCGTACAATGGTGATCTCCGCCGCGCTGTCCTGTAAGGTCAGAGCCCATGTCTGATTCCGAAGCTGCGTTCTCACTATCTGTGGCATATCTCGCTGTTAAAGCGGCGACTTTCTTTTTCTGCAACTGGGGTATTTTCTGTGTAGAATCGTCCTGCTTGCCTTTACCGTCTGTCGGGCGGGGCTGGCCGCGTCCTTGCTGACCACCCCGACCCCTGTCGCCTCCTCCTTCACGGTCATTGAGGCCGATGACTCCTGAAAAGAACAAGGAGAGCGTTGATCAGAAACCTGAAATCAATCAGGTGATTTTATCGTCGCGCGATCGCGCAAGTCATAAACACGTTCTGTGGGCGCAGGCAAAGGAGACGCAGGACGAGACTCCTGTCTCTGTTGTTGTTGCTTACCCTGTTTTTGTTTTTTCGGCCAATTTTGTTTTTTGGTCTTGGGCTGTTCGTCAGTTTCTGACTTCTGCCCTTGGGGTTGTTTCTTCTCTTTTGCAGAAAAAGCCTTAAGACCCTTACTGTTGCGGCCCACGGTTTTATAAGCCGCCACAATAATTTGTGCTAACTGTCGGGGTTTCTCGACCTCGGGTATCGCCTGCAAAGCATTGGCTACCTGAAAGTTCACCGCATCCCCTTTGACATTAGCAAGTATGAGATCGTAAACTACATCAAAGGAGCCACAAGAGCGCATACCCAATTCAACAGCAGCTTCAGGCCCGTGCTCATCCTGAACACGCTTAACCGCATGCGCGCTAGCGGTTTTCCCGCTGTGCGCTGCCATTTTTAAAAACCCACGTTACATGACGAGCTGAGCTCGTCATGAGTGTACGAGAGGCGTAACTCATGACAAGCTCAGCTCGTCATGAGCGTCGAAGGGGTTAAGGACCGTCGGCAAAACAGTCATAGACGGTGTGCCATAACACCTCACATAGACTGCCGCAAATATTCTACCCCAGGTCTCACAGTCACCGATCTCAGGGGTCAAGTCTTTCGGCATGCTAATTGTCAGAATCCTGTGTTTCTCACCAGGAGTCGTGTTAGGAAATACTTCTTCCAGCTGGTCAAACTTCTCGGCAAGCCAGAAAGGAAATTCATCCCTATCCTGGGGGCGCTTGCCCATCACAGCGTTGACCATCGCGGGACTGAACTTCATACCGCCCTGTCCAGCAGGAAGCGCCGCAGCTCCTGGGGCCCTGCCCGGGAGATTACGGGTTATGTATTGCACTAACGACCTAATCACGCTAATTGCGACTACATGTAGTCGTCTTAGTTCAACAACGGTACATGCGCCGTGTTGAGGATGAGGCGTAAATCCAGCCAAAACAGGCCAATTTGCGCCTGGAATGGACAAAGGACCTAACCTCGGGGCTGTTAAAGAGTTAGGTAGTGCGTCATCAAACCAAACTCGGTGCTGCCAAGCATCAATAGGTACTTCCTGTGCCCTATATGGAGTATATTCCGCTGGCACAGCAGTGGCAGTGTACGCATGGAACACACCCGAAGTTGCGTCCACAGTTGGGAAGGTCACCTACGAGTAAAAGATTTCGTAAGGGTAAGCTACCTCTGCACTCACCACCATAATCACGGCCATGCCATTCACAGGAACATTATAATGCTGCAAATGGTTGCTCACCGCAATGCGACTATGCTGCGGAATGTTCACCGCGGCCATAACGTCCCACAGAAAGATAGAGGGACAAAGTAAACTTTGTAACACAACTGGGTTGTAATGCAAGGAAACCGTTTAGAAAGATTCAAGCTTGAAAAGACCTATCACAAAAAATAGGTAGGTTTGTCCGACACCACCGTTATCCGGAAACAATAGTGAAGGGGTTAAGGACCGAGTGATGTACTACTTAAGCGTCATGTAATAAGACCACCAAAAACGTTGGGTGCCATGTCGCAGGGATTCCGTTCTCCTACAGTACTGTGCATAGAGACTTGGAACCTCAGTGAGTTAGGGTGTGCCAAAACTCACCTTAGTACCCAAAATCCCCTACCAGACTAGCTACAGTGTCTCATTGGTCATTACAAACTCCCAATGCTTAGACAAACCAGAACATGGACTTAGAATACCTCAGGTAACGTGGAACACATGAACACTCTTTCGTTATACAATCAGTTCAATCCAGAACAAGGAGTAAAAGAGGACGCGTGCACATTTGAAATGTTTATTTACTAATGCAGTGTTCTCAAACGCAGTATCTTAGCTAATACAAGCAAACATATTATAAGAAACAAAGTAATCAGCATAGTTACTAATCCATAGAAGACAAAAGGTGAAAGCATATTAAAATGCTAAAATGAATAGGTTTAAACAACACCTAATTCCCACCCTCCTAGCTAGCATATTATATTACATCTAAGAAGGTCTCTTTGGGTTTTAGCAGGGCGGGCCCATACCTCAGATCTTAGTGGTAAGGGATCACATCATCTTCCACCAGCTCTCTGCATGTGAAGCACCATCAAGTGTGTGTGTATGCTCTGTGCAAAGCAATATAAAATGCGCCTAGCGCTTGAATTTGGCCGCAGCTGCATGTATGTTATGTCTAGGAAGGTGCGAAGATCAGACCTCACAACAACTGTGTCGAGATATCCTTGAAGTTTTCAGCACTCACTGTACAGACACGGCTCACTAAGCAAAGCTGATATCAGAGTAACAACATATTATTCGTGTGTGAATCAAAACACTCTACTAGGCTCAAAGCTACAATAACAGTTATGTGTCGTGTGCAGAAGCAGCAGAAAGGTAAAAATGGCGTTTAAACTCCTAATAAGCTCATGCTAACTTAACACAGCATATAGGCAAAGCATAACTATATGTCAAAGTTAGTAGGTATTAATAAGACAGAGATTGTGCAGGCCATTTCTAAACTCCCCTAGCACAAGGCCTGTGGAGAAGAAGGCTTCCCAGCAGAGTTTTATAAGTGGGCTTGCAAAGACGTGGTGAACTTTCTCTATGAGGTCTTTCATGAGGCTGATCAAAAAGGCTCCCATGCCTCCATCTCCAATAGGTTGGTAACAGTGGTTCTTCCTAAGCTGGGGAAGGACCTCTGCCATAAGAGGATGTGGGTGCAGGTGAAGCGCACTCTGCTGAGTTGCCCGCAGAGACTGCACCCAGAGTAAGAGTGATACATAAATCACCATCTTATTACTAAACTGCAGTGTACACCAAGGATTTTGCAGGAACAGATTGATGAGGAGGATTGTGATTGGCATTACATGCCTGGCTTGAATCTACTCTTTGAAGTTTGCTTTAGCAGCCCTGACGAAGTTGGATTGCTGGGGCACCTCAACAATCGTACCAGTATTCAGGAAGGGCGATCGTAACAGTACCCTGTGCTACAGACCGATCTCCCTTATTGACTATGTGGTCAAGGTTGTGGACCGAGCTATATTGAATCGATTGGCCACCTGGGCGGAAGATAATAAGATCATTTCTGATATCCAAGACGGGTTCCGCCCAGGGCACTCTGCCTTAGCACAATGCCTCAACCTATATATGATCCTCGGGAAGTGCACGGTCGCCCGCCGGGGTACGATCTACATGACATTTCCTGGATCTTTCCTCAGCTTTTGATTGTGTCAATTGGGGGAAATTGTGGCAGCGAAGGGGTCTGCCCGTCCTGCTTTATGCGGATGACGCGGTCCTCCTCGCCAGAATCGCAAGAGGTTTGCAGACCCTGCTTGACACCTTTCGAAGCTTCATGGCTGAACGCGAACTAGCCATAAATAACTCAAAATCCTATATAATGCAGGTCTGTTTGTGCTCCAAGAAGCAGTATCCCTTCAAAGTGAATGCAGAGAAAGTGCCCATAACCTCAACTTTCTCATACCTGGGCGTCTTACTAGATGACCAACTGAATTGGGGTGCCCTAGTCCGGAGAAAAAGGGGGGAGGTGATAAGAGCGAATACAGCCATTTTAAACTTTGCCGCAAAAATGGGTAAGCGCCCTATCGCAGCAATGTTATGGTAGTGAATTATGGGGACATGCAGCATCTGAGGGTATCCAGGTGGCAGAGAACACTTTTTTAAAACAGCTCCTGGGAGTACCTAGAGGAACATCTAACTTAATAGTACATGAAGAAACAGGGTTACCATTCATCTGTGACATTCTGGCAATGCGCCCATTGCTCTTCTGGCTCAATTGTTTGTTAAACAAAGACGTAGCCCGTAACCACCAGATACTGAGAGAAGTTTTGAGCCTGGACCACATAATTCACATCCCATGGCTAAAATATAAAATATATAAAAGGCTGTTTTGATGAGCTGGGGTGCCCGGACCTTTTTTTAAGGTCTGATCTTATTACCGCAGCGGATGTGGAGTTTGTAAAGAAGTCTTTTATTTCACTCAAAAAACTCAATAGAGTTGGGGTAGATCTGTGTAAACCTAGCGTCCGTAAATTCGTGATGCTCAAAACTACTCCTTCCATAGAGCCATATCTTTTGTGGCCTTTGTCGGCCCACAAGCGTTTTTTATTGACCAGGTTTCGTATGGATTATTTCCATCTTTTACTTGCTGTTCCTAAGGGGAGCCATAGAGGCCAGGTGTTAGCACCCTGTGGCTGCAAAGGAGTGTCTCCACAGGATTTGCTACACTTTATGTTTTTCTGTAACCTCTATGATGCTCCCCGGAGGTTCTTTTTAAAACCACTTTTAAAAAAGCTGAATTTTATCCAGGACCACCCAGCCCTTTGCTTTTTACAAATGTTGAAGCCAGAATGTATCCCATTTGTGGTTGCTTTCCTGAAATCTTCACTGAGGTCCAGAAACTGTAGGGAGAACTAGTATAACCCCATATTACAGCAGGCATCTTATTAGCTATCACCCATGAGTGTATATGTTCTCTACAGGTGGCTGATTTTTCACCGATATTTTTAATTACTGATCCTGATGTATATATACTCCTTTATATTTATAGGAATGGATATCGGTGTATTGTGATAAAAAAATGTATATATGTGCTTTTTAAATTTTTTTATTGGAGATCTGTAACTTTTATGATTTTTTGCTTTTTAAAACCAAATAAAGAATTTTGAAATTGAAATTGAAAGTCGAAGGCATATTTGCCATACGACCAAACACATGTTGGCTGTTTATTCATGGCTGCTTGTTCTTGTATCAATGTCATTGAATCAAGATGAAAATGGAAGAAAGAAAACTTGTACCTTGGACATTTTGGAAATTTGATGGTAGAGAATTTGAGTGCTCAGGACTCCCCTATTCCTTTTAAGATAAAAAAAAACACTGCCAATTTGCGCTGTAGAGCAAACTGTGCTTTGAGCTTCACCAAAAGATTGAGCTCAGCCTTTATTTCTCCTGTCATTCAAATTTATACGACCCAGGCTAAATATTTTGCACAGTGTGTTTCTGAATTGTGTGGCCTTGTAATTTGGGTAAACTGAAGGTCACTGAAACTAAGTTTATCAAATCACTACTAGGATTATCTTCCAGTTCACCGGTGGTCTTTTGAATGTAGGGATCTGGGCAGTAGTTCACATTACGAAGCTGAGATAGGGTTCATAGATGACGTAATCCAGCTCTGTCTACCTATAAGCAAGCATTTTAAATATTAATGGTGCCCAGAACCTTTCAAGGTTAACACATATTGAATCTATGTCTGAGAAACTGGGTATTTCACACTTATGGACCTAGCCTAATCAAAAAAATTGTTCAGCTAAAATTCTGGTAAAACAGGCTGTGAGAAACTGGGGTATAAGTTGAGGGGAGAGAGTACCCACCTCAAATAATAACCAGAGTCCTTGTCTCGGTGAACACTTAAACTAACTAAATTAACCTGAGCTCAACCCACTGGTAGCTATTGCACAGACCAGGCCGGTTTAACTGAGAGGCAATGTGTAAAGTATTTATGTAGTAGTCAAACAGTAATAACGTCAAAAAACAACACAAGAAAAATCTCAAACCAATTTAGAAACCTAGAGTAAATTTAATCCCTGTGGCTTAAGAGGGCTCCACGCTGTTGGATAGGTGCTGGACTTGGTCTCGGTGAAGCTGTCTTTTGGTAGAAAATTTAAAGAAAGAGAAATTCTAATTTCATGTCCGGAGTCAGTACATTAACAGCCGAATACTTAAGGCACTTTTTACCTTTCAACTTTTTTGGAGCTCAGAATCTAATAGCGGGGCAAGGGTGCAGGCTCCAGCCAAAGAGAGCTCCATGAGGCTGGATACCATCTCTGTGAGATACCGCTGACTCAGCTTTGCTGCTGTGGAGAAGAACCTGATTATTTGGCCCAGTAGCATTGCACCTTTGTTGGATTGGCTTGATAGGGTGGTCCCCGTCCCCATTGGTTGTCACAGCAAAAAGTTATCAATACATGTCTAAGTTACAGCAGTCAGTAAACTTTAGGAAGTGTACTCTTTGATACCAGCCAAGAGTCCAGGACCTTAGGGACAGCACTTGGGGGTCAAGACACATTTCAGTGTAGACCAGCAGAAGAGTCCAGGGCAGGTCCAGTCTGACTGGGAAGTGGTCATCTGGGAATGCCGGAAAAGGCCTCTTGAAGCTTGTTTTGGCTCTGCAGCCGAAACAGGAGGTGAGCCATATGACCATTGGAGTCCACTTCCTGAACCTGGGAACAAGAGGGAGAGAGGGTCCAGTCTTGAGGGCTCTACTCTGGTCACATCCATCAGGTCCAGTCCTATACTGCCACTATGTAGGTGGGAAAAACTTCTAGCCACTCTCTAGCAAATGGGGTAAACATTCCCAGGGTTGACCTTACCCACTTTTGAAGCACTTCCTGTATGTTTTACTGCTATCAATCCCACAGTGCCCCTCGCTGCCCAAACCAGGATAGCAGAACCTTTCTTCCCTTGTGAAGAGCTCCTGTTCCCCCCACGAGGTGTGGCCAATGAAATGAGAAACCCTTCCTCTGCGGTCACTCCCCAAATCCTGTCATTTTTAAGTGCCACATTTTAGATTCTCACTACGACAGTTTGTGGGTGAAGGCATTTACTTTTCCTTATTGTGCGCCTTATTCCGCATTCTGCCAAGCAGCCTTTCGGGCCGCTGCAGCTTCTGCTATTTGCACGGGTAGGGCTTCAGCTGCATAATCATATAGATCTGCTCTAGGGCTCCAACTTCACAACTCTGATCCCACCCATGAAGGGGGACATCTACTAGACTTACTTTTCTCTAACGGCCCCACCCTGTCCGGTATAGTCACTTCTCAATTGGACTGGACAGATCACCATCTACTAGAATTTAATCTCCCAATAGCAACCAAACTGCCATCCCATAAAACTCTTCCCCCCATATGGCGACGTCAGTGGCATAAAGTTACCGTAGAAGGATTACAGAAGGTCTGGGAAAAACCCATATCCCTCGCATCTGATAATGTAGAAGACACTCTATCCAGTTTCAAGGATTCTCTTCTGAAGGCTATAGACAAAGTAGCCCCGCTAAAACTTCACAAACAATTTCCCACTCACAAAAAGGAAAAATGGTACACAGACACCTTAAGAAGTGAGAAGCAAGGGTGTAGAAGGCTGGAGAAGAAGTGGAGGAGGTCGCACCACCCAGATGACAAGAGTGCCTATCTAAAAGCACAATCCAAATATTACAAAAACATTAAAACAGCGCGCAAGCTTAGCCCGGCCCAGCAAATATCAGAGGCCGGCAACTCATCAAAGGAATTATATAAGATACTCGAATCCTTTGTGAAACCCACAGCATGTGTTAGCTTGGACGATTTCTCACTGCCTCTTTGTGAAGAGATATCTCTGTTTTTTGAGAATAAAATCAACCTGATCTACGACAAAATCCTGAACAACACTTCTACCAGCACTTGCAGCCCTGCTCTAAATGTCATCTCCGCTAACACTGCCGTACAACATAAACCAATATCTCTACTCTCCTTTCCCCCAATATCTGACATCGATCTCCATCATCTAACTAATCATATAAAATCTGGCTCTCCTAACGACCTCATACCCGCAAGAATGATGGCCCCCCTCAACTCCTTCCTAGGCCCCCTTCTACAAACCATCATAAATCAATCCCTTAGTGAAGGACGGGTGCCATCTGAGTGGAAACAAGCAGTTGTAAATCCAATTCGGAAAAATACCACACTGCCCTGGTCTGATCTATCGAACCTCAGGCCCATCTCCCTCCTACCCTATCTCGGTAAACTCACCGAGAAGCATGTGAATACTCACCTGTCGAACTACATCGAGGCAGCGGAGGGCCTGGACCCCTCGCAATCTGGTTTTAGGCCCAACCACAGCACTGAATCAGCCCTCCTCTCCGTGACCGATAACATCAGGATGTCACTGGACAGGGGGGAATCCGTGATTCTAGTGCTGTTGGACCTGTCCGCTGCCTTCGACACGGTATCACATGCTCTCCTTCTCGAAAGACTGAGCAGTGTAGGGGTAGGAGGAACAGCTCTATCATGGCTGCACAGCTTCCTTTCCGACCGAACTCAAGGTGTCAGACTGGGCTCCCATTCATCACCATCAAGGGAGCTAACTAAGGGTGTGCCACAGGGCTCGTGTCTCAGCCCAACATTGTTTAACATTTATGTGGCCCCCTTAGCTAACCTGATAAGATCTTTTGGATTTACTCCTGTATCATACGCTGACGACACCCAGTTGCTATTCCCCTTCCAAACCCTCACTCCGGCAATTCAGTCATCATTTGCAGACGGGATGAGGGCTGTAGCACACTGGATGGCTAAATTTTTTTTACAATGCAACGTATCCAAAACGGAGGTCATGCTGTTTGGAGGGGCAACCCTTCTCTGGTCCCCAGATTGGTGGCCTTTGGAATTAGGCCCCATCCCCTATCCCAAACAAACAGCAAAAAACCTAGGTGTCAAGCTAGACCAGGCGCTTCTGCTTAAAGAGCACACCACGCAAGTAGCAGGTGCTTGCCTCCATGTGGTGGGGCTCCTGAGACGAGCCTTCCCGTTTCTACCCCCAAACCATAGGAAGACTCTCATCCAGACCCTTATCATAAGCAGAATGGATTACTGCAATGGTCTATACATCTCAGCAAATGAAGCACAGCTAGACAAACTTCAGGTTGTCCAGAATACGGCGGCTAGACTGGCCCTCAATGCTCCTCCCAGAACGCCGTCCGGCCCCCTACTTCGCCAACTTCATTGGCTACCCGTAAAGCAGCGCATTAAATTTAAAATCTGTAACGTTATATACAGATGCCTGTTTAGCACCAGCCCCAGCTATCTAAAAGAAAAATTCCTGCCCTACATCCCTGGCCGCACACTTCGATCCAGCAACCATCTCCTGCTTCAGGTTCCAAAGATTAGAAGGGCCAGACAAGGAGGCCGAGCACTGTCCTACAAAGGACCTATTCTCTGGAATTCCCTGCCCACTGAACTAAAACAGACTAGGAGCCAAGAACTATTTAGGAAGAAACTGAAAACTTACCTTTTCACCATGCCTTAGATTTATCAGGTCTTCCTCTTCAGCTTTATTCTTTGCAGTAACCCTCTAAATGCTAGCACCAGCGCAGAGATATCCCTTCGGGAATTGATTCATGCGCTTAACAAGCAAATAAATAAATAAATAAATAAATTGGTGCTGCCCCAATTCCTGGTTGCTTACTTCACCGCACTGCTATTTTGGATGTTGACGTTCTAGATACTACTTCGACTACGCCTATATTAGGTGGATGACAACATGGACATGACGCCATTCACAGCTGTTCTAATTACAGATCCAACTTTATGAATTGCACTTGTAATAAAAATTAAAAAAAGTCCGAGAATGAACTTTGTAACTGTTTCCTAAGCAGAGGCAGCAACATTAAATGTAATATGTATCTCAATGCTTTCCTATTGAACAGCTAACCCTGCTAGAGTGAAAGGTCAGTCAGTCAAGAATCTTTATTCGATTTAGTTAAAAATCATACAAAGAGATAAAAACATTAATATACAAATAAAGACTATTTACAATATCATACAGATCAGTGCATACAATGGGGTACAGTTCCTGGCTATATATGGAAAGAGCGAATTAATTCATTTTATACAAAGTTTAAAAATAATAAAACTCATTTAGGGGGGCCCATTACTATGTTGCATTTTTTTAGTTCTAACTGCCGCCGCCAAGAAATTTGCCATGCAAAATGTAATACAGATGTCGTTCAGTGATTGAAGATAGAGCAGAGCTGGTCTCACCTGCGTGAAGCAAGCCTCCTTTAAAACAGGCAACAGATATTTTTTCCTAGGCTCTAAAAAGAAACCACAAAACATAACGAAATGCATGGTATCTTGAACAGAAAAATTATCACAACAACAAGGAGGGGCTAATTTTGGTTTTTCCCAAGTTTTGAATTTACCCAAATAAAAATGTAACAAATTAAACCTAAATTTAGTCAGGAGAAACCTATGAAATGGCTTCGTAACAAAACCAAGGTAAGGTGCTAGTGTACTGGAATTTACAAGCAGATAGTGTTTCCTCACTGCCGGTTTCTGCAGTTCCCTTTCCTTACGCCCCACTCTTGCCCTACTCATGAACTGCTTCTTGATTGTATCTACATCCTGTTCTTGATATCCAGGGGGTATGTGAAGAGTTCCGGGCGTCCCAGATCTGAAAAAGACTTCATCAGGTAGGCCAACCATGGCACCCTTTTGGAATGGTCCAAAGACATGACATCAGTCATGATCTTATGATTAAGGGACAGTTCTTCATTGAGCCACGTCTTTAGCCAAAAGATCAAGGGTGACATGTTCAGTCTATCAGTGACGAAATCTAGGCCCACCTCCATATGTATGGAAAAAATCGGAGTGGACTGTGGGACAGACAAAAGGGAGCGTAAAAATCTGTTTTCCGCCTTCTGTATTGGTTCAAGGTTTACATAACCCCATAGGGGTGAACCACATAATGCCACTGCAACAGATTTACTATTATAAATATTTAAAAGGGCTTCCATCGGCCTAGCACCCAACCTGTTTGCAAATCCCATGACGCTGCTGATGATCTAGTCACAGCCAGCCTCTTAGCTCTAACCTGGGGTCCCCAAGTGCCCTTTTGACTAAAAAAGGACCCCAAGATAGGGAAAAGTCGGGACTCTGGTGACAACCTCACCTTTGCATTCAAAGGTTTTAGATACCCCCTTATTTCTTTTGCGCCCAACAACCATTGTGTGTGATTTATTAGTATTAATTTTTAAATCTAGGTGGTCCATAAATGTGCCGAAGGCATCCAGAAGACGTTGAAGGCAGACACCAGTGCAAGGTCTTTTAGGCCTTTTTACTGTAAGGACATGTTTAACATTAACAATTTACATGTCCTACTCATAACTAACATGCACCATGCCTTAATGGGCAGTGCGACCTACTTAGGGGTGACTTATTAATATTCAAAAGAAGGGTTAAGGCCTGTACAAAATGGTTTACTCCAACACTGTTACACATGGCCGACCTGCTGAAATGTTTGTTCTGTCACTGCAGTGGGTGGTGCAATGTGTGCTGCAGGCCGCTGGTAAATTTAACTTTTAAACACAGGTACACTTTAGGTACTATGCATTAGAGACTTAAAGGTAAATGAAAGATGACACTTAGATACCAATTTCAACATGTTGAAAGGGGGAGCACATGCACATTGCCTTTCATTAGCAGGCGTAAAGTGCACAGAGTTCTACTGCCAGCAAACATAGTCAAGACACAAATCTCAGGGTATACCACACAAAATATGGTAATTTCCAATATGTACCTATTTGACTTTCCCATCTACTGATATCTAAAGGTTGGATTTAAATGTTGGCATTATTGACCCATTCCTTCCCATTAAAAATATAACTTCAACAGAGGATTCGTAGATGAGATTGAACCTCAGGGGACAAGGACTTAATAAAATTTACATTAGGTATTCTGCCTAAGACTGTGTCTCACTAAAAAGCTGCTGTATATTTTGTCCTGATACAGAGAAATCTGAGAACTATTGATTTGTCCAATATGCCACAGATCCAGATCCAAGTGGACTTTCTCTTACTTGTGGAATAAATGCATCAGAATTTATTTTACTGTTTTCTGAATCTTTAAATCAAACACTGCAAGATTGTGAGTCCTTGTGGTATCTCACTTTTTATTTTCTGCATATAACATTAGATTAAATGATATGTCAATTACTTCATACAGTCTATCATATTGATAAGTTATATCCATTACATGTTTTTATTATTTTATTCTCTTCGGAGATTTCATATCTCATTTCTTTTTTACTTTAATATTATTGTTCTGTTATTTTGCTGAATATATTGCACTTTATAAGAAAATGGGTTATTGACTGGGGAGGATGTGAGTCCTACTCAAGTGATGAGTCTGAAAATCCTGCAAAGTCAAACACACAGTTTCAATAATTTAAATGTAGACTCAAGTCCTATCAGCGATGCATAGAGTAGGCAATTTTTTTTTATGAACACATTTTTATTGATTTTAATGATTTGACAAAAGACACCAACCAGTCATCACAACACCATGAAATTCCAGTAGTACATACAAGGTTTTATGTGACCCAGTATACAGACATTAATAAATACAAATCAACATGGATTAGGACATTCCCTTGGGGACTAAACAATCCCCCCCAACCATTTCCCCAAGACCCTATGATATTTCTTGGGACACCCGCGTGCCTCATACATGATTTTTTCTTGTGTGGCACACCAACCCACCCCAGTCTGCCAGCGTCCAACACTCGGGGGTTCGAGGCACATCCAAGAGGCTGCTATGTCCCTTTGGGCTACCACCATTGCCGTTGTGAAAAACAACTCATTTCGAGACCCATCCAACCGATCAGTAATACCCAGGAGTGTGTGTTTGGGGTTGTGAGGAACCTCCCACCCCAGAATCTCTGTAAGTTCTTCCTCGATATTCATTAGGAACTGCTTCAGTTGGGGGCATGCCCACACCATGTGGAGAAAATGAGCTGGATCATGACCGCACTTAGGACTAGAGAAGGTCGGGCGGAATCCAGCTCGGTGAAGGCACACCGGAGTCAAGTAGGCTGCATGTAAATAATAGAGCTGTACCAAGCGTAGCCTAGCGGATGTGGTGACCATCCTTGGGGCAATAAGGGCATCACGCCAGTTCTCCTCCTCCAGGGTACCCACCCATTCCTCCCATTGAGCTTGCACTCGGTCCAGGGAAATAGGGGTATTGTTACATAGGGGTATTGTTGCACAGACCTCCTTTCACACAGACCTCCCGAGGCTTCACCGGGAGCAACAACGCTACCTGCTGTGGCGCAACTTGATATTTAAAAAAAAACGCTTTTAGACTTTGACTTTACCTGTCCTGGGGCCGCGCTCTGGTCACCGCGCACCCCTCTTGCCGCCACTTCGCCCCCCTTGGGCTCACGCAGACCGAGCGCCCCACGCCGAGCGTTCTCCTCCCCTCTGACGGGCAGGTCACTGGGGCGGGGACGGGCGTGGCTTCCATCTTGGGCTGCTCTGGGGTTGGCGGTGCAGCTCCTCTGTCCCTCCCCCCCTGGCTATTTCTTCCGGGCCTGGCGAGTCCCGCCCCAGCTCCTCCTGTCACACAGACCTCCCGAGGCTTCGCCGGGAGCAACAACGCTACCTGCTGTGGCGCAACTTGATATTTAAAAAAAACGCTTTTAGACTTTGACTTTACCTGTCCTGGGGCCGCGCTCTGGTCAGCGCGCACCCCTTTTGCCGCCACTTCACCCCCCTTGGGTTCACGCAGACCGAGCGCCCCACGCCGAGCGTTCTCCTCCCCTCTGACGGGCAGGTCACTGGGGCGGGGACGGGCGTGGCTTCCATCTTGGGCTGCTCTGGGGTTGGCGGTGCAGCTCCTCTGTCCCTCCCCCCCTGGCTATTTCTTCCGGGCCTGGCGAGTCCCGCCCCAGCTCCTCCTGTCACACAGACCTCCTGAGGCTTCGCCGGGAACAACAACGCTACCTGCTGTGGCGCAACTTGATATTTTAAAAAAACGCTTTTAGACTTTGACTTTACCTGTCCTGGGGCCGCGCTCTGGTCACCGCGCCCCCCTTCTTGCCGCCAATTCGCCCCCCTTGGGCTCACGCAGACCGAGCGCCCCACGCCGAGCGTTCTCCTCCCCTCTGACGGGCAGGTCACTGGGGCGGGGACGGGCGTGGCTTCCATCTTGGGCTGCTCTGGGGTTGGCGGTGCAGCTCCTCTGTCCCTCCACCCCCTGCCACGCCCCTACTGCTTCCTGTGGCCTATTTCATGGCACTTTCTTCCCGGCCACGCAGCGGGCGCGACGAAGGCGCGCCGATGTTGCGCCTAAGTTAAGCCCGTCTGCGCCCGTCCGCGACAGGCCGGGACCTGGGGGCCTTACACTCTGCCCCTCTGCTCGCATACTCATCCGTGCAGCTCCTCTCCTGCTCGGCTGATGTGCCTCTTCCCCCGTCCCTCACGCAGCATCTTACTTCCTTAGGTATTTACGCCCCTCATTCTGGCCGTACTGCTTCCCTGCAGTCCATTCCTTCCTTGCACTCCCAGGATTCTATGCCTTCCACCACTACTTCTTCTTCCTCTCATATTGCCTCTGCCTGCCTCCTCAACACTCGTTCGGCAGGCAAGCATCAATCGCAATTATTCAACCTCCTTACCTCTGATTCTCCCGATATTCTGTTTTTAACAGAAACCTGGTTTTCAGAGGCTTCCCTTCCTGATATCCTGGTCATCCTCCCCGATTCCTATTACGCCCTCCGGGCTGATCGCCCTGAGGGGGTGTAGCCGTGGTTGTTCGGACCAGTCTTCAATTCCAGCTTCTTTCCCAACCTTCTATAGCTGGCGTGGACTTTTTGGTTGCCCGCTCCACTAATCTTCCCGTCCCTCTGACAGTCGTCCTTGTGTACCGCCCCCCCCTGAGTATGCCCTTATTTGTGGCCTCCCTGCAGGAACTCCTTGCTACACTTGTAGTCAATAACTCCTCGGTTCTCCTGCTGGGAGACTTCAACTATTGGCCTGGTGATCCCAGGGAGGACCTGGCGTCCAAAGACTTCACGGCCACTCTCCTGTGCCTTAATCTCCAGTCCCATGTTTTTGTTCCTACCCACAACCTTGGCCATATACTGGACCAAGTTTGGTCATCTCAGGACATACAGCCTGATTCATGAAGCTAAATTGCGGGCGCAATAGCTGCGAAAATGGCATTGCGCCCGCAATTACCCAAATCGGCATTCATGAAGAAAATAACCAAAGCGCTAAACACAGATTGCGAATTCGCTAATAATTTGCGCCATAGCACGGAATTAGAGAATTAAGTTAGCGAATTCGCAATACTAGCGCAATCGGAATTCATGAAAATTCTCTAATAGCGAAAAACCTCAAAATCTCCATTAGCGCCGCGCAAATTAAGGACAACCCAAAGCAGGTGGTAACCATAAAAGTGATTTGCGAAAATTTTGAAAAACTGTTGGCCAATCAGGAACAGGGACAGGGCTGACCAAACACACATAAGGAGACACAGCAGCAGCAGTTGGTGTCTCACAATGCCAGGAATGTACATGGTGGTCAGGCGGCGAAGGCTACAGCGAGCAGCACGGAGGAGACGCAGAATACAGGAGAGGATATTCCGCCAGCGGATCACCCTGCTGGGACAAACCAGGGAGCAGATCTATGCGAAGTACCGGTTGAATGGGGCCATGATAATTCAACTCATACACGACCTTGACCCCCTGATGCAGCACCCAACAAGGCGGACCAATGCTGTGCCTACACATGTACAGGTATTGTGTAGCCTGCACCTCCTGGCCTCTGGTAGCTTCCAGGGGATAGTAGCCGCAGCAGGGGGGATATCCCAGCCCACCATGTCACGCTGCCTCCGGAGTTTTGTTGACGCAATGCTCACACAGCTACACCGACACATCAGATTCCCCACCAGCCAACAGGAACTGGACTTGACAAAGTTACACTTCTACAATGTGGCCCATTTCCCATCTGTGATAGGATGCATAGACTGCACCCACATTGCCATCTGCCCCCCAGCTGCGACGGAGTACATGTACCGGAATCGGAAGTCATACCACTCCCTCAACATACAGATGGTCTGCAATGCCAAGACTATCATAACTGACATCGTGGCCCAGTACCCAGGGAGTACCCATGACTCTTTTATATTCCGGCACAGCGGCCTCCACACACGACTGGCCAGGGGAGAATTTGGGGAAGGACACCTACTTGGTAAGTACACATTGTCAACAATTACACATTGCAATGATGTAGCTGCGCAGCTCAGGCACTCACCCTCTGCTCCTCACATGCAGGTGACAGCGGCTACGCCCTCCGGGAATACCTCCTCACCCCATACCTCAACCCGGCTACACCACAGCAACGGCGGTACAATGTTTCTCACATACGGACAAGGAATTGTATAGAACGGACATTCGGCCTACTCAAGAGCCGGTTCCGCATACTGCACAAGACAGGTGGGGCCATGTACTACAGTCCTGATGTGTGCTGCCGCATTGTGGCTGTCTGCGCAATATTACACAACATTGCAACCAAGCGCCGGATACCAGTCGAGATCTCTGGCAGTGAGTCTGAAGGGGACGACCGTCCACCAGCACATGTGCGGCATGCACGCGGGGAGAACCCTGCTGAAGGACACAGACGGCGCAACCACATCACTATGAACAGTTTCTGAAGGCCACAATCCACTCACCCAACATTCACTCCTGCATGGCAATGTAAAAAATGACAGGAGGCCCATGTATGTTGCATGAATAAATATTATTGTTAAATCCACAATAATAACGTTAAGTATACATTCATAATATTGCAGCAGTATTGCGCCATACTGCTCCTAACTAGCCACTGGACATGCTTGTATCATCAGCATTATCTAGGCAACTTGCAAGGAACTCAATTGCGCCTCCGCCGCGCAGCCCCCAAACGACGCTCTGGCTCTTCCTCTGGGACGGGACGTGTCCCTGCAGTGGGCCTGATGCTGCGGCGTAACACGCCAACCATTGAGGCAGACAAGCTGCTGGCACTGGAGGCGCACTCACTGGTGTCGTCCCTCCCCACATTGCCTTCACCAGTAGGATGGAGTGCCAGTACGGCAGTGGTGACCTGCTCCAGCACCCGTCCAACATCCTCGACACATTGTATCAGCTGCTGCTGCTGCGCCAGGCACCGTCGTGATAGCTGGGAGGTGGCATTCCCCATTATGTAATTTGAGCGGGTGTAGGCTGTCAGGCGCGTTAGGAGCTGCCGGTGGCGTCGGCGGGCGGAGGTGCGCTGCGATATAACTGCAGCAGTGTTGGCCTCCATGGCCGCCGCCATGCGCTCAACACTATCACCCACATTGGCCACATTGCGGCCAATTTTATGTAGTTGCAGCTGGATGGCCGCTTGCCGTCGTGCCTGCTGTTGGTGAATGCGTAGCATGCGGCGCTCAGTGCTCATGCCTGGCTTGCGCACAGCCATCCCCCTCCTGCTGCTGTGTGATGTGTCATGGTGGGAAGCCCTGACATGGCTGCTCTGCTGGCTGTCCACAGTGGGTGTGTGCACAGTCACCGCAGTTGATGCACCAGAAGTAGATGGTGCCACGGGTGGTGGAGTTGTGCTTGGCAAAGGTGCAGCACCTGATGGTGCTGAAGCTGTTGGTCTGGCCCTGCCTGCAGGGTTAGGTGCAGCACCTGATGGTGCTGAAGCTGTTGGTCTGGCCCTGGCTGCAGGGTTAGGTGCAGCACCTGATGTTGCTGGCGCTGTAGGTCTGGCCCTGGCTGCAGGGTTGGGTGCAGCGCCGGATGTTGCTGGCGCTGTATGTCTTGCCCTGGCTGCAGGGATTGGTGCTGCCAATGATGGTGCTGGACCTGTTGGTGTTGGCCTGGCTGCGGTGTGTGGGGCTACGCCTGATGGTGCATGAGGTGTTGGTGTTGGCACCTCCTCCGCATCCTCTTCTGACTCAGCGATCTGCAGCATGTCGCTGTCGCTGCTGTAGTCGCCGCCACCTGTGAGGGGAATTGGACTTACATTAATGCCATGTATCTGTCACACGTACAGCTTAGCGATAGCTCATTTTGGGTTACGTCTGGCTGCTTTGGGGTTATTTTACATTATTTTTTTACATTATGGGCAGTGTACATGTCCGACATTGCTTGTGGCCATGATCTCATGTGCATTGTTTGTATGACTTGGAATGCATATGGGAGGCTACAGGGCCATGGCCATTGGTAGGGGACAGGGTCGCAGTCGCATGCCACTTACCTTGGCTGTCTTGGCTGGGTCGGGATGAGTCCAGGTTGGTGACACCTATGCATGCCTCTGTCTCGAGGGTGTCCTCCACGCGGTCCTCCATGGGGGTATTGGGAGGGACAGTAGGGTCTCCGCCCCCAGTACCAGATGTCTCGCCCAGCCTCTCTGCCACCCTTTCCTTGGCACGACCTCGGAGGTCGTACCACCTCTTCTTTAATTCGTCCAGTGACCTGTGTGTCACGCCCACAGCGTTCACTTTGGCAGAAATTCCTAGCCAGATGCGACGTCTCTCCATCTCTGGCACCCTCCGGGAGTCCTTTCCGAAGAGTTTAGCGTGGTTTTCAACCACTCCCTCGATGAGGTGCTCCAACTCCGGCTCGGTAAACTTGAGCTTTCTCTTGCGCCCGCTGTCACTGGGCCCGGGTGCAGTCTCCTCTGTCATTGCTACTGTCGCTAAAGGGTGACTAGCGCTACTTTGGAGGTGTCCCGGTAGGAGCTCTCAGTTTCGCTGCAGACTCGCGGTCAGCCTCGCAGTTCAGAATGGGTGTGGCAACTGGCTGCTTCCTGGTTGCGACGTCATCACGGCGCTCGTAAAGCGACTTCCCGTTGGTGAGTTCTCGCTACTGGCGAGATGTCGCAAATGTGGATTTGCGTGGCGCTAAATAGAGACGGAATATCTGGGTTTTTGCGACTTTTTCGGCGATTTCATTTTCTCGCTATCGATTTTAGCGCCCGTGTGCGAATCGCTTAGATTACTCGCTATCTATGATGAATTCCGATCTGCGCCTTTCCATTTGCGATTCGCTGTGATTCGCTAGTTGAGAGTCGCTGTTTCCTTTCTTGATGAATCAGGCTGATAGTCTCTCCCCCTAGCATCCTTCCCTGCACATGGTCTGACCATTCTCTTATTTTCTTTACTATCAACCTTGGCTCCCCTCACAAATCCCTTCGCCCTAAGAATATCCTTGCCCGTAGTTGGAACCGCGCGGATCTGCATTCCCTTTCTCTCTCCCTTGCATCTTCTCCCCCTGATCTTAATGGCCTTCCTCTTGACATCCAGGCCGCTGCAGTCAGCAACTGGCTATCCTCTTCCTGTGACCGAGTTGCCCCTCTTAAGATAGTCAAGTCTGTTCGCCCACACGAGGCCCACAAATGGTTTAATTCTGAACTTAAGGTTCTTAAACTGGAACTCAGACGCTCTGAGCGTCTCTGGCGCCGCAATTACTCCCCCGACCTCAGGGCTAACTACAAACGCCTGTTGAATGACTATAAAAAAGCCATCCTTGCGTCGAAGACCAAGTATTTCTCTGAGCAGGTTGCCTTGTCTGCGAACAAATCTAAAGAGATTTTTCTCTGGTCAACAACTTGGCCACCTCTGATCGCGTATGCCCTAAGCTCATTCCTTCCCAGGCCCTCTGCTCCTCCTTAAACGACTTCTTTATTGAGAAGATCGTTAAAATAAATTCTAACATTCCTACTACTCCCTTCCTTTCCCATCATTCTGCTCCTCCTGTTCCTAATTCTTCCCTTGATTCCTTCCCGTCTATTTCCTTGGACTCTTTTCTTGCCTTGCTTATTAAAATCAAGTCTGGTTCTCCAGCCGACTGTGCTCCTGCTCGCGTGCTGAGTACTCTCTTTACCTCTTGCCCTACTACTCCTCTTTCTCTTCTTAATGCCTCTCTTTCCACTGGTTTGGTCCCCTCCTCATTTAAATCTGCGATTGTCCTCCCTATCCTTAAAAAACCTGGTCTGGATTCTTCCCTTCTCTCTAATTTCAGACCCATCTCTCTTTTACCCTATCTTGCCAAAACTCTTGAAAGTTATGTTACCTCTTGTCTTCCCTCTTACGTTGAGCAGAACCATCTCCTCGCTTCCCATCAAGCGGGCTTCCGCTCGGGCCACTCTACGGAGTCAGTGGTGCTTGCGGTCCTTGACGAGCTGAAAGCCAAGGCCGATACCAACTCCCCCCAAGCGCTGGTTCTCCTCGACTTGTCCGCTGCGTTCGACACGGTTGATCATACCATCTTACTTGACCGTGTCGGCGCAGCGGGCATTCAGGGCTCTGCTCTCTCCTGGATTGCGTCCTTTCTTACAGGTCGCTCACAAGCTGTTCACCTCTCTGGCTTCTCTGCTTCTCCCCTCCCGGTGTCTTGTGGGGTTCCCCAAGGTTCCTCCCTTTCTCCTCTTCTTTTTAACCTTTATATTCGTCCCCTCATTGTTTCTCTTCTTGATCTGGGGGTCTCTGTGTATAATTACGCAGATGACCTCCAGCTCGTCTTTGATCTTTCCTCTTCTTCTCACTCTTTATCATTCTTTCGCTCCACTCTGGTTTTCATCTCCGGATGGATGAGCGCCAATCATCTCAAGCTCAACCCAGACAAGACCGAGCTTGTCTTGACTGGTGGCTCATCCAGTCCTTGGTCCTCTGCCTTCTGGCCCCCGATCTTTGGTCCCACCCCTACCCTGGTTTCCTCTGTTAAAACGCTGGGCATTAAGGTCAGTCAGGACCTGTCAATGCACGGCCAGGTCAGCTCTGTTGTGTCTTCTTGCTTTCTTTCCCTTCGTTTGATCCGAAAAATTTCTCGTTTTTTTCCCCTGGATTCCCTTAAAATTATCATTTCGGCCCTTATTATTTCCCGCCTTGATTATGGAAACAGCTTGTTCGTGGGCATTCCTGCCTACGAAACTCGCCGTCTCCAAGCAATCCAAAATCAGGCTGCTCGATAGTACAGATATAAGTAGGTCATCCCCAGACCCCCATCCAACGATGGGATCCTACAGACATTCAGCGCCAGACGGGTAACACCTTTCCCCCCAACGGAACTTATTGGCCATGCTATCCAATTTGCTGAACCAGGTCCTAGGGAAACACATGAGGGTATTTTGAAAAACATAGAGGAACCAGGGAGTACCATCATTTTAAAGAGGTTGACCCTCCCCATGGGGTTTAGGGGCAATGTTTGCCACTTCTGGAGGTCCGCTTTGGCCCGTCTCACCAGGGGAGCGACGTTGAGGGCCTAGCTAACCTCCAGAAGCAAAGTCATCCATATTCCCAGGTATTTGAATGATTGACAGCGAAGCGGTATAGTGGACTGCCAGTCGAAACATTCTCGGGACAGGAGGAGGGGAACTAGGACCAACTTTCAGGCGTTCAACCGAAGGCCAGAGGCCTGTTCAAAGGCGTGCAGGATGCGGAGACAGTAGGGAGCTGACCAGGTAGGGTCCTCTAAATAGATGAGGACATCGTCTGCAAAAAAGGGTGATTTTGTCAGTTTCGGTGATGAGCCAATCTCATCCCCGCAAGTGTTCACATGATTGTATCAAGGATGTCAAGGGCTCCATTACCAAAGCAAAGAGCAGGGGGGAGAGGGGACACTCCTGCCTTGTTCCCCTGCAGACCGCAAAGGGCTCTGATGGGACCCCATTCACCGGGACTAACCCTGGGCGAAGTACTTTGCTACTCTCGCATAGTTTGTGAAGTTTGCGCTACTTCGCACTATGCAAATTGCACGTAGCACAGTGCAAACAAGCGTAGCGTAGCGGTCATTTTTGCTGGCTCGCGGTCCTCAACGTCAAGTTGGCGACTGCGAGCAAGCAAAATGATATCCCAGCGAGACTTTCTCCTCGTTCGCGATCAGCAACATCAAGTTGCCGATCGTGAGTGTGGAAAATAAACCTCCCGATGAGATTCTCAATGCGGGGAGGTCAGATTTCTCATTGCGAGTGGTCGCGTATGCTCACGACCGATAGTGATGAGAAACTACCAGTTCGCGTTGAGAAAGCTGCCGCTCAAGTCGGAAAAATACTCGCGCGGCAGAAAACGACCACTTGCACTGTGCAAGATGCGGTTTGCACTGATTGCACAGTGAGGACAAGCTTCCGGCACTGTGCAATCAGTGTGAACAGCATTTTGCACAGTGCACTACGCAGATCGTGTAGCTACGCGTAGCTCGCGTAGTGCACTTCACATAGCTACACGTAGCGCTACTACGCGAACTACGCCCAGGGTTAACCAGGACCCGAGCTCATGGATGAGCGTAAAGAACCCTGACCATGGCCGAAAAGCTGGGATCAAATCCCATCTCCTCAAGAACATCCACTAGAAAACCCCAGTCCACCAAATCAAAAGCCTTCGCAAAGTCTACAAGAAGAATAGCTATGGGCCAAGGCTAATTGCAGTCTACGGAGGCAGTGCCGAGTACCACGTGAGGGCATGAACCCACACTGGTCGGGTTGAACCAGCACGGATAGATGGGGTTTGAGCCGTTGGGCGAGGACCGTGGCAAACAGTTTTACATCGGTATTAATGAGGGAGATAGGGCAGTAATCTGCACATTGTGGCGAGGGTGGTTGGGACTTGGGAAGAACCACAATGGTGGCCATGTCCGTTTCCGGGGGGAAGGAACTATTGTCAACAGCCTACGGAAACAGTTCTGCTAGATGAGGGGTGAGAGTTTCCTGATAGTGAGCAAAGTATTCTTGAGGGAGGTCATCTGGGCCTGGCATCTTGCCGAGGAAATAAGGGTGATTGCCTCCCCAATCTCCTCGCGGGCGATGGGGTGGTCTAGATCATCCCAAGTGATGGGGTCTAGGCGAGGGAGGTGGCCGTTTCAGACCTCCAGAAGACCCGTAAAGGAGAGGGTTGGAGTTCTTGCCTTGTACAATTGGCGGTAATATGACGCAAAGGCACGGGCCATCTCCGCTGGGGCGCGGCATTCCGAACCATCCTTTGCCACTATTTCTGGGATTATGCGGTTTGCCTAGGATATGTGGCTAGGCGGTGGAGGAGCGAGCCATTTTTGTCACCCCAACCATACACCCCGGCCACAGATGAGCGCCAAAGGAGTTTGGCCGCTTTCAGCGACAATTGTTTAATCTCCAAACAGAGATGAGCAAGAAGTTGGGGTTCGTGCTGAGGCGTGCTCAAGGCGCAAGGCCTGCGGGAAACAACCGCAACTTTTACAACGCACTACCATTACAACGAAACTTTTACAACGCAACATTCATTACAACACATGCATTTACAACGCAACCATTACAACGCATGACACTACAACGCACACCACTACAACGCATGTCATTACAACTCAGTCATTACAACGCATACCATTACAAAGCATAACATTACCATCCAACACTTACCCTACTGTTGCACCCTCTGGAGTTAGAATAGTAATTTTTACCCCTACACTAGCCTTCACTTACCCTACTGTTGCACCCCCTGGAGTTAGAATAGTAAATTTTACCCCTACACTATCCAATACTTACCAAACATGCAATGTAATGTAATGCGTTGTAATGTTGTGCGTTGTAAAGGTAGTATGCATTGTAATGGAATGCGTTGTAAATGTAGTTTTTAAAAGTTCGTTGTAATGGCATGCGTTGTAATGGAATGCGTTGTAATGGATGTTGCGTTGTGAAAAATGCGTTGTAAAGGTGTGCGTTGTAAAAGTGTGCGTTGCAACGTCATACATCCAAGGCCTGCACCTCCAGTGAGGTAATTTGCTCCAGATAAGACTGCTTCTGGAGCTTAAGCTGGCCCTTGGTGATCCCCCAAATCGTAGCCTTACAAGCCTCCCACAGGGTGCCCGGAGAGTATGCGGTTCCGTGGTTGGATAGAAAGTATTGTTTGAGTTCCCGTCCCACCACCTTCCGGAACTCATTGTCCTGAAGGAACCAGGCATTTAATCTCCACGTCTGACGCAGAGTAGCGGGAGGGGAGCCAGTGTGAATCATTACAGTGGAGTGATCAGAAATGCCCCGAGAGAGGATAGAGACATCCTGAAGCACGAGACAGTCCGTCGATGGTACGAAAAAGGTATCAATACGAGCTTATGTATGGTGCACTGCTGAGGTGTGTGTGTTAATTGTCTGGATGCCAAATAACGAATCGGACCAAGTGGTCAACTGTTTCGCCTGTGCAATTCTACTAGGGGAAGGGGGACCGGTCGTATCTAGGGCAGGTGAAGAGACCGCGTTAAATTCACCCCCGAGGAAAGTGGGACCCAGGTGTAGGGACGCTAGGAGGTCTGCAGATTTGGCTAGGGTGGCAGTTCAAATTCAGGGGGGAATAGAGCAATACAAGGTTGAGGGGATTGCCATTCAGTGTGCCACTAAGTGCCACAAAGGTACCCTGGGCGTCGTGGACGACCTGCGCCATCATGAGGGGAAGAGAGTGTTTCACCAGAATCGTCACCCCCCGGGAACCCTGATTGAATCCCGAGTGCCAGATGCTATCGTAACAGTAACGTGCTAAAAAAGAGCAAAAGCGTAGTACATCCACACGCTTAAAGCGATCCAAGAGGCCATTGACATTCCAGGACATGATGCGCATGGAGGCCCCTAGCAGCGGTGTGTCAGGCATAGTGGCAGAGCATGTCAGTGTGGTGGTAACAAACCCAAAGGAAGGCCCAGCCCCAAACTGGGTCGCCAGAAGGCCTGGTTAGGTGTCCAGAGAGAAGTCAACGCATCCCACCAGGTGCAGGTCGGGGTTCCATGTGAGTGCTGGTGCAACAAATCTGAAAAATTACTGAAACAAACTAAAAAGAAAACTCGAGACAACGTTCCCACACCTGCCCATCCACCACCCTACACTTCAGAAATGGAAGCATCTGTCACCCTAACAGTAACAAGTGAACTAAAGACCAAACTAGAACGCTTGGGAATGGGAAAGCATGGAGAACCCCTCCTCAAGACAGGATGTACATACTCAAGTCCATTGGAAAAAAGAACAATATAATTTCAAATACAGTCTCTGGCTGCGGAGCCAGGCCCGGCAGGCAGAGACAAGTTCAAGCAGGGTCTCTCAGGAGCCTCAGGCTGCAGGGAGGGTCCGTGTCTGGGAGGTCCAGCAATGAGGGCCGGGGCGAAACACCCCCCGGATTGCCTCTCTGCCGAGGAGTCTTCGGAAGGCAGTATGGGCTGTCGAGAAGTGCCCAACGGAGAGTCTGACCATGCTCACCTTTGACCACGGCGCCTTCAGGAGTGATTGCACTGAGGCCGGGGGCAAAAGGCGCAGGGCGGACGGGACCGCCATTCACCTCCCCGGGCAATGGATTCTGGTCGTTGAGTTGCAGGGGGTGCTCTTCTGTCACCCAAGCCCAGGCCTCAGTAGGAGTGTCAAAAAACAGGGTTTTGTTAGTGAACACCACTCGTAGGCGTGCAGGAAAGAGGAGCCTATATTGGATGTTGAGTGCTCTTAGTTTTTGTTTGACTTCACCGAATGAGTGGTGCTGACCCTGAACCTCACAAGTGTAGTCCGGGAAGATCATGATTACATGATTGTCATGGTGGAGCCGTTGCTATTAGCGGGCTTCAGCTAGGATTGCGTTCTGGTCCTTAAAGTTGAGGACCCGCATGATGATCTGTTGGGGGCTGCACCAGGTGGTGGGTTGGGGGTGAGGGAACAGTGGACCCACTCAATCATGAACCATGGGCAGAGAGAGCCCTCAGGGACCCATGATCGCAACCACCTCCAGGAAGTCCACCGTGCGTCCCTGCTCCACTCCCTCTAGAAAGCCAACCAAGTGGAGGTTGTTGCGCCGGGACTTGTTTTTGACAACTTCGGCTCAGCGGTGCAGTTCGTGGGTGTGTGACTGAAGACGAGCTACTTGCCCCTTGAGTTGCTGAACATCATCTTCCACTGTGGAAATTCGGTTTTCAGTCTCTTTGTTCCGGGCTGTGGCGTTTCAGAGGTCTTGCCGGATGAGAGTCACTTCCACTCGAACCTCCGCAATCTTGCCCTCCACTGAGGATCGTGAAGCGTGGATGGCCTGTAGGATTGTGGACAAATCCGCGGATGGCGGAGGTTCCTGGTCTGTGGAGCCCCCGGGCGCCTCCATATCCGTGGTGGTGAAGTGGTCCATTTTGGTTTGGGTGTCAGAGTTTTTGGGTAGTCTGTCTGTTCTGCCCACGGTGCCACTCCGCAGGGCAGGGGATTTTGAGAATCTCGGTAGATGGACCTTGCAGTGGGGGTTCGGTGGTCCTCCCTGGATGGGCTGAGATTAGGTGGGGGTAACCGGGGCAAGTGAGGAATTCCACCCAGGCCCGTCGCCGTTTGATGCGTGCGCGATACCACTTCCTCAGGCAGGGTGACTCTCCAGCAACTAAAGAAGAGGGAGGCGGAAGAGTTCTGGACCAGGACCACAGGGAGGCTCCCACCTGCTAGACCTGTAAGTTACCCCAGGCATAATTCGGGCCAAGCTGCAGCGGAGGGGCCTGCAGAGGAGGCGTTACCACGGCCCAGTGCTGCTCGAGGCCTGCGGCCAAATCCGTCCTCTAGGCCCCAATGCATTGCAATATAGGGGGTTTGCAACTCAGGAACCCCGGCCCCAGCGGAACGGGCCCACGGCTCCAAAAAGTGCAGGTCGAGGGGCCACTGACGAAGGCCCTCACAGGCAGCTGGTGCCGCCCGGCTTGTGTGGCTGAATGCCCCTGTAGCTAATATCCTCGACTCTGTAGCTGGTGAGATGGAACCAGGGCTGTGTCTGTGATCACTCCAACAGGGGCCACATACAAGTTAAATAGAGTGGGGCTGAGACTTGAGCCTTGAGGGACTCCCTGCTTGAGTTTTATTTCATTGGACCTGAACTGTCCCTGTGCGACCTGGAAACTGCGGCCTGTTAGAAATTATTCCAACCATTCCCATGCTTTGCCTCTCACTCCTCCCTTTTTAAGACACATTAGCCGTGTGTGATGCGCTACAGTGTCAAAAGCGGCACTAAGATCCAAAAGGATCAGTGCCGCTGTCTGGCCTTCATCCGCATATCTCCGTAGGGCTTCCGTAGAAGACAGCAGGGCAGACTCAGTGGAGTGTAGAGCGCGGAATCCCGACCGAGAGGGGTGGAGCAATCCGTTAGTCTCAGCGAAAGCGGAAAGTTGTTTATTGACTGCTTTCTCCGCGATTTTGGCAAAATAGGGGAGAAGAGAAATGGGTCGCAGGTTTTCCAGCTTAGCTAGACTGATGTTGGGCTTTTTCCTCAGAGGAAGAACTATTGCTTTCTTCCATGCAACAGGTACTTGTCCTGATGCAAATGAGAGAGCCAGTAAGTGGCTGATATATGGCTCCAGAGTGGTTAAGCTGCCATGTAATTTTTTTGGGGGGGCTGGGTCATTCGGTGATCCTGATTTGATGCTACCTGCTATGTGGCATATTGTTTCCCGTGGGGGCACTAGAAATGCCGAGAGGCAGTTGCTGTTCTGTGTAGTTAGGGGAGTTTCCACCCTCCCCTCCCCTACTCTAGCTGCCTCCGGGAAAGCTGCATAGATTTTGTCTACTTTACTGGCAAAGTACTCTGCTACTTGATTGCAGGCTTTGACTGATCCTCTGATCGAGGCTGCCAGTGGGGCGAGATCAGATAGTTCCCTGTATACTAGGAACATTTCTTTCATGGAGTTGTTTGCGTTCGTAATTCTGGTGCAATAGTAAGTTCTCCTCGTTCTTTGGATCAGGGCATGGTAGTCTTTTAAGCCTTTCCTATATTCGGCTCTATCTGTTTCCGAAAAGAACCGTCGTCATTTCCTCTCTAGGTTTTTACATTTTGCTTTTTTTCCTCGCAGTTCAATATTGAACCAAGGGGCAGATTTGGATTTCGTCACTGGCGCATTCCGAATCCATGGTGCTGTGTGGTCTAGTGCCTTTTGGATTCGTAGGTCTAGTGTTTCGCAGGCCGAGTCAATTTCCTCGCCCTCGAGAGGGCCTCCAGCTTCTTTAATTTTGTTAAATTCTTCTGGGCAAAACTTAGCCCATTTCCTGCGTTTATTAGGAATGGTTGTCCTATTCTGAGGTCCACTATGTGGGACCCCTACCCGGAATGAGACTACAAAATGGTCAGACCAAATCACGGGGGTTGGGGGCCCTACAGTCAAGGTATCCCAGTTAGCGTAGATAGGGTCCAAAAGATGACCCTGGCATTTCTGATTTTAACAGCATCTGTATGCCTGCTAGCTCCTGTCTAAGTTCCTGAGCTTCGGCGTTCAGGGGGTCATCAAAATGATAGTTTAAGTCCCCTAGGAGGAGGAGTCTCTCATGTTTGAGGGCAGAGAGCGTGAGAGTATCCATCAGTTGTGTGGGAAAACTGGCTCCAGGTCCCGATGGGCGATAAATTAAAAATCCCTTGAGACAGTATCCAAGGGGTACTGATATTGAAAAGAAAACTGTCTCACTCTTTCCAATATCCGTCTCTTCAAGAGTACACACCAGCTCTTGTTTATGTATAATCGCAATTCCCCCCTTCCCCTTCTTCCTGTCTACTCTCTTTATATCATATCCCGGTGGGAGAGCATCCAGTACATCTGGTGCTGATGCGGAATTCAGCCACGTCTCCGTGAGGAATAGTGCGTCCACCTGATGATCCGTTAGATGGTCATATATTTCCATCTAATGTTTCCCCAAGGACCGCCAGTTTAGCAGGGCGAGATTTAATATTTTTCCCTTGTATCTAGACCCCAGTTGTCTGTTGACAACAAAAGGACAATGTGCGCACCTTTTGTCACCACTCTTCCTCAATATGCTGTGCAGGCAGATATTGTCAATTGGTGGACATAGGTTTCTAAGCTCAAAGGAGCTATAGTACTTCCGAAACTTGAGATCCCCAGGGGTTCCTGCCCCTGGCCCCGGTCGGTCACAGCCGGGCACAGACGGGCTTGCCTTTGACGCGCCTTTGGCGCGCTTCCGGCGCGCCCGCTGCGCCTCCGTATGCAGCCGTTATCCCCTATGGGCCACACCTAGCCAGGAGTCAGTCGTCCCCCGATTCAGGATGTTGGGAAGGGCCGAGAGAGTGGGCCCAGAAAACGCAGAGTCCAGGAGGGGGAAGAGACCCAGCCGGGTCAAAGGATGGACGGTACCACCCAGGACTGGTACCCACCCCAGGCAGCCTCCCACGCGCAGGGGGCCCTCAATAAATGTCTCCGCACCCCCACCACCGCCGGGACTCACCCGCCTGATAGTCCGTCACACCTCTGGCTCCGGGTCAGCAGAGTCGCTCACAGCAGGCAGGCACGGGACTCCCCACACCCAGTGATACTGTGGTATATAAATAAATAATACCGGATCTATTTTTTAATAAATGATTGAATAACAGATAGCTCAATAAAATAAGAGTCAAGATTCGAGGTAGTAGGAGTTTCTGCAGGTTTATTACAGCATAAGGACAGGATCAGGACAACCTGCATAGGAACAGAGTGACAGGGCCCAGCAGGACAACTGGGGCCCAGCAGGGGAAAAGAGGCCCAGCAGCTGCTGGGGCTAGGTCTGGGATGAGCGCGCTAACATTCAATAACAAAACACAGGCATATATACATAGCGCGAACACATAGCATTACATTGCAGTAGGCGTAGCAGTGGGTGGAGCAGAAGGCGTGACGCGTAGCAGTCGCGAAAGATAACAGTAAAAGTGGGTGTAACTGGGAGTATACATAGACATGTGATGCAAACGTAACAGAATATGTCATGAATGGGCGGAAACATAGGAGGGGGCTACCTAAGGAGCCGGGACCTCTAACCTAATGGTGCGCGAAAACTGGCAATGACGTGTTACTAGGAGAAGCTGGGGGCTACGAACTCTGTGCTAGGAGCAGAGACTAGAGTCTGGAGGGTCGGAGCGACATGTACCTAAACCCTATCTGGTATCTAATGTTTAGGGAACATGTTGATATAAACTAGAAGTCATGAGGGGAAAAGCTAACTTGATTCTAAGACTGGACCATGCATTATTCTACATGTAGCGCGTGATGAAGAATATTAAATGACCATTAATACAGTATTTCTCTAACATGGAGACGAGAAGGCTAGACAATGACGGAAACTATTGATGCAGTTCAGTAGCTTTAGGAATGCAGAAGAGGAGGACTGAACTGATAACTGGAACTGTAACATACTTTTGGCAGACTCAGAGGCAGAGCCAAGCTGCACCGGGCACTGCGAGGCAGGAAGTAAGTGAAGGGTCGAGGATACAGGTGGGGGCTGTATCGCTCCTCAGCGAGGCTTTCAGGAGACAGGAGCTGAATCTGTGGTCCGGGCCCTGTTGAGGCCTAGAAACAGGGATTTTATAATGGAATAACGTGCACACTGAGAAACGTGGCAACATTACTTTACATAGGCCTGATATTCGTAGTATTCACGAGGACTGGAAAATGACATACCAGAGGTGGACACAACTGGAATTGCGTCTTTAATCGGACATGGGGAATAACATATGCATATTGGTCATGCACACATAACATATGATGGATGAAGCGTAGGGACACAGAACATGGCAAAATTTACTTTTCCACATTCCCTCCTTGTCACTACGTTTCCATCAGGAAACATCAATTTTCATGATACCGTCTATCATTTCATACAGTACCATTTGCTCGTCTCGAATTATCTTGGAACGGGACTTAGAACGGGGCTTGGGACTAGGAATACAAGAGGTAGCACACATGCTGCAAATCGCAGGGCCACATTGTATACAGAGGCAGCAGCTAAATATGATCGCTACTGCTATACTTAGAAAGGACAGGACTTTCCATCCCCATGCGGAAATTATATTCCAGAACCAACCGGACCATGTCCAGGTGCCTGGATCTTGATGTAACAGATGGGCAATTTTATGGAGTCTGGTTATAGCTGAATAAACAGACGGCGCGTTATTTGGAATGAAAATGCAGCAACTAGATCCGATGACTCTACAGGCCCCGCCCCTATCGGCCAGTATGACGTCAAGGACGAGACGATTTTGCAAAACAACAAATCTCATAGCAGATTGTTCTTCGGTTAAGTTACCTAGAGCAGAGGCAGTCTCATTAACTACAGCTTCAAGGGTTCTTGTTAACCTACGGATCAGTTTACTATTCTGGACAGGTCCTACGAAGAAGAAGAAACCTTTATTGAAATCTGTATACTGTTCTAGAGTAGTTTCAGTATAATCGACAATTGGGGACTCCCTTCTATGTCTAATGTGTACTAGATGTGTGTTTCTGTGATAATCAGATGGGGCTAGGAAAACAGGTGGCAGTAGGAAAGCAATGTAACAGGTTCCCTCCCAATCGAGGGGCAGACGGACATATGCAGTTTGACCACAAATAAAATAAGAATGACGTGAAGCTTTGAAAACAGATTTCCCACTGTCACTATACTTGATAACAGTAGTACATTCACTATGACCTACGTGTACAGAACCATAACTACGGACACATAATTCGCCTTTGACTGGTAGTACTGAAATAGCAGGTAAGTCTGGAGTAGTATCAGACTGAACATTCAGGACCATGAAATTCGACGAATAATTTCCTAAATTATATACTTCATTTTCTAGATCTAAACCTGTTCTGTGGGGGAGACCTTTCTTGTCTGGAAAACATGTACTGTTAAGAAAAGACATATCTGTTGAGGATGACGTTAACGTGGACCATGCTCCACACGAACCATTGTGTGAGAATGGATAAGGAAAGAGTGGCAGAACTCCCTTTGGTGTCTGAAAAGGGGGGAGTCGACCACACACCCAACAATTAGTGGCATTGCTGGTCTGGTGTGAGTAATATAACATACGGATAAATGTGTTGTTGCGCATAGCGAGGCGGTAAGAATATTCGTGAGGAGGCAGATCACTAAACATGTGCTCTACTGTAGCATTAGCAGACATATTTACATGAGGAACTGGAGAATACAGATAGAACGCATAGCTGGTGCAGGAAATCATTATGCTGAGAAATAATATGAAACTTAGAAAAACGATACATTGAAGTGAACTTCGACTGACTCTCTCACTATGGGGGTCTATTTTATACATGTCAGAAACAGTCTAACCGTTTCACCTAGGGGAGGACTTATACAATCAAACTGACTGACTTATTTTACTAGACCTTAATTTGAGCTTATACTCCTGTTGCGGAGTTTTCTCTAACAAGGGAGGGGTTGTAATAATGTCTTGTGCGGGACAGTCCTTTAAAACAATGTTCTGGCAATCTTTCGAATCCTGTAAATCCTTGGAAATGTTTTTAGAAACTGGTTTCAATCCTTTGAAAAGTTTTACATGAGACAGGTGGACCCACCCCTTCCTGCCTTCCAACTTGACGGCAGTACGGGTGGTCAAGAGGACCTGGCGTGGCTCCTTCCAACGTGGTTCCAGCGGACTTGATCTGTCGAAATTCCGGACCATCACAAGGGAGCCTGGAACGATCTCGTGCGGTGCCACCTCGGTATTGTCTGGAAATGCGGCGGCAACCTGTGAACGACATGAGTTGAGGGCAGACATCAAGGAAGCTAGGTAATCTGTCAGCATATTACATGAAACATCGGTAATACTTCGGGGTCTAGGAGTACCCCACATGTTAGGGGGGCGGCCGAATACGACCTCATACGGGGACAGACCTGATCTGGAATGTGCGACCATGCGCATATAAAACAAAGCGACTGGCAGAGCTATTAACCAGTCCACACCTTTGTCTTTACAGACTTTTGCAATACGGATTTTCAGAGTCTGATTATGTCTCTCTACGAGACCGGCTGCTTCAGGATGGCGTACACAATGGAACTTCCACTGGTACCCTAACAAAAGGGAAACGTGCTTCATTAACTCTGAGGAGAATGGCTGACCGTTATCAGAATATACGACTCTAGGGAGTCCGTATCTAGGGAAAAATTCACGAACCAACTGCTTGGCAGTGGTCGCGGCTGTGTAATCTGGGACTGGATATGCTTCTGTCCACCTGGACAAAGCGCATACTACTACAAGGACATACTTGAAACCTCGACATCGCTCCATCTGAATATAATCCATCTGGAGGACCTCAAAAGGGTGGTCAGGGGGCTGGAAACCACCTTGTTCCACCGGGACACTTTTACCTGGGTTAAACTGACAACATATCATACAGGTACGGACTTTCTGTTTGGCTGCAGCTCGTAAATGCTTGTTGAACCAAATGTTCTGGATACTGTCTAACATAGCTTTTTCTCCTAAATGTGCTGGACTATGTGCGGTATTGATAATGACTTGAACCATAGAATCGGGGAGAAACCATGTGGCTCTACCCTTCGTTAACCATCCTTGATCTGTCTGGACCCCTCCTTGTTCAGACCATTTCTTGATTTCATCGGGGGTAGCATGTAACTGGATATCTATGACATCTTGTGTAGGGTCCTTAACTGTCATGCATATAATCGGATCTGAAGTATGTGTCATGTTAACTGGAATGTCTGGAGTCTGTGCGGTAAGCTTGGCTGTGCGGTCTGCTAAATCATTACCTTGGGAAATAATGTCGGTGACTTTCGTATGTGCTTTGCATTTCATGATAGCAATAGATGTCGGTAAATGTATGGCGTCTAACAGGGCTTGAATAACCAGACCATGCTGAATCTTGGTTCCATGAGAAGTCATGAAACCTCTCTCCTGCCAGAGTACTCCGAAGTCGTGTACAACTCCGAATGCGTAACGTGAATCTGTGTAAACATTAACTTTCAGGTTCTTGGCGTGTATACAGGCTTGTGTCAGAGCAACTAGCTCTGCTGCTTGAGCGGACAGGGTGTCAATACGGTGTGTTTCAATAACTTCAGTGTCAGTAGTCACTGCATACGCGGCGACTAGTTCTCCTGTACTAGTTCTCATACATGAACCATCCACATAAAGTGTCAGGTCAGGATCTGGTAACGGAATGTCTGTCAGGTCTTGTCTTGGTTTTGTCGTAATGTTAACTACTTCCACACAGTCATGTGTGTCTGGATTTGAATTAACTGATGGTAACAGTGTAGCAGGATTCAGAACGTTGCAGCGTCTGATTTCTATGTGTGGCTGGAACAGTGTCAATTCATAACCTGTTAAACGTGCAATTGTCAAGTGCTGAGTTTGTGTTCGGTTTAAAAGAACTTCTACTGAATGCGGGACTTGTACTGTCAGGGAATGTCCTAAAACTATGGAATCACTTTGTCTGATAGCTAGTGCTGTGGCTGCAACTGACTTGAGGCACGCAGGCAACGCCTGGGCGACTGGATCTAGTGTGCTCGAAAAATAAGCACAGGGCTTGTATTGACCTGCTTGATCTTGTGTAAGAACAGATAATGCTGTACCTTCCCGTTCAGTAACGAAAAGTGTAAAAGGCTTACTGTAGTTCGGTGTAGCTAGAACTGGAGCTTGACATAGGGCTTTCTTTAACTCGTTAAAACTAAGTGTATGTTCAGATGTCCAAGGGAGGACAGTCGATACGGCTGCCTCCTGTGTCGTTAACTGTATCAATGGCTTGGCTAGAAATGCATACTGGGGAATCCATTGTCTACAATAAGAAGTAAGGCCGATAAAGGCACGTACCTCCTTCTGGGTTCTGGGCTGGGGAAGACTCGCTATTAACTGGATACGGTCTGGTGTCAACTGCCTACCCCTCTTGGACAGCAAGTGTCCTAAGTATACCACTTGCTGGACACAGAATTGAAGCTTCGAAGGTGACACTTTGTGCCCCATCTCGGCTAGAAAATACAGAACTGTAAGTGATGCTCGCTCACAGGCACATTCAGAACGGGCAGTGATCAGTAGATCATCGACATACTGGAGCAGGGCAGTGTCAGTTGGCATGTGAATGTTGTCTAGTTGTCTCTTAAGTGCTTGACTATAAATACTAGGACTTTCTGTGAAACCTTGAGGAGCGCGTGTAAACATATAGCTCCTTCCATTTAAACAGAATCCGAAAAGAAACTGACTGTCTGGATGAATTGGAACACTGAAAAATGCATTCTTGAGGTCTATGACAGTGAAAAACATGGCTTCGGAATCAATGGCTGTTAACAGGGAAGAAATATCTGGGACAACTGGGTACTGAGGAATAATACATTTATTAAGCTCTCGTAAATCAATCACTAATCGATATACTGGGGGTGCATTTGGATCAGTACGTTTCATGACTGGAATGATCGGAGAATTACATACATTTGAGTCAGTTTCTACAACTACTCCTTGAGCCATGAGCTCGTCAATAATTTTGGATAAGGCTGCTACAGCCTCGGGTGGCAATCTGTACTGTCTGATTCGGGGTAACACTACACCTGGTTTGAGAGTCACACGATGGGGTGTGATTTGCATGTAACCTACATCAGTTGGACCCTGCGCCCATAAATGCTGCGGAACATTAGACAATCTTGAATCAAAATCTCGTAATACATAGTGACCCTTAAAGTCACGTAGGAACAGACGTATTCCCTCTGGGGAACAGCAAATAACTGCACCTAATTCTTTCAGTGTCTTAATGCCTAATAGATTTTCTGGACATGACTTAGTAAGTAACAGATCAGTAGTACGGGACAATGGACCTACTTCTAGAGTGACTGGCTTTGATATCTCATTAACTATTGGTTTTCCTGAAAATCCAAGGGAAACATTTCTTGAGCCTGAGAGCGGAGCCCCTGGAACTTCGGCGTGACTAATTGTGGTCCTACTTGCCCCTGTATCAATCAAAAACTTTCTGTCTTTCCCTAATACTTGACTGTGAACATAGGGACCTTCTTGATCTACAGGTATCTCGATGAGAGGCAAGCCTACCTCCCTCTCTAGGCTGTTTCATGAATATGGCTGATACTCTGGATACTCAGACTGTGCATACTGGTACATCTGTGACGTAACATGCTGTGTTGCAGCAATAGGCTGCGGTGCGGAAACTGTCTGTTGTGCATTCTGTGACTGAGGAATCTGTGAAACTTGTTCTTGTCTAGGCGGACGTGGTCTTTCTTTAGTCTTACCAGTAGCTATGTTATGTTTCAGAACTGCACACTCGTTTATAAAATGACCTGGCTGTTTACAATAATTGCAGTTCCCTTTAACGGGAGCTGCAGGATGACTGGCTTGATTCGGACCCCTCTTCTGACTGTCTTGAGGAACAGATTGTGCAACTAGCACTTTCATTTTCGTGTCTTTCATACGTTTTCTCTCGTGTTCTTGCTCTTCTCTGATTCTATTCTGGTGATACTGGAGCATCTGGAGCATCTGGGACGGAGTATTTGCTTGCCAGGTGCTTTCGACTTTCAAAACTCGATTTTTAATTTGTGGACTTGAATTCTCGACTAATTTGGTAACGAAAAGATGAGGGTATGACTCACTACTTGTCTTGAGACCACTGTTGATACTGAAACATTTTTCAAATCTAGAATAAAAATCACTAGTATCTTCATCTTGTTTCTGTTTACAGGCTGAGATTGCATCCCAGTCTTCCTTCCTAGTTGTCAATAATCTGGGTAAAACTTGAATCAATAATTCTGGTAATTCTTTACATTTATCTCCAAGACCGGTACCTGGTACTCGTGCCTTGTCTTCAGCTTCTAGAGCTGTCCAATCGATCTTTTTCTCTCCCACCTCCCATTCTTTTTCCTTTAGCTTTTCATACACCCCTGCGGGTAACAGGACCTTTAACATTTTAATGATATCTGGGTAAGTGTATTCTCCCATACGGAGCATGTCTTTTAATTCTCTATGGAACCCTGCTGGATCTTTGTCATGACAGGGAATTAATTTCTTCATTTCAAGAAGTTCCATCTTTGATATTGGAGTGTATACAAACACTCGTTGCATTACGCCACCCGCCCCTTGGACTGGGTGGACTTCTCGTAACGGATTCTGTCTGTCTATGTAGAATGGCTTACTTTCTGGGGGTGAGACATGAACAAAATGCGGGTTCAGGAACGTTCTATATTTGTGGCGCTGTTCTAGAATGACACTAATTAGATCGGTACCTAGACCTCTCCATCTATACTGGAGTAACTCGTTCAGTACATCGTGCAACGGACCTGGATCAGAATGTTGACCCTCATACAGAGTGATGAGGTACTGGATCATATACATACCCACCAGTCGTTGCTCGGCTGGGGGCAATTTCAGAAACATTTGTGCCACTATTTCGTCTGGAAAAGTGGTAGAATCAGTAATCCATCGGACTGCTGATCGGGCTAGTTCTTGTTCATGCATGGTACTTAATTCACTGTAACCGACTCGTGATTTCAGAATGTGATCGGTAGCTTGAAATACTTGTTCTAGAGAACCTTGTTCTGGTGCTGGATGAAAAATAGACTTGGGTTCTAGACGTAAATGGCGATCTGGAAATCTGGATTTTCCTACATACGCTATTCTGGCGGGATTCTCGTTCTCTTCCTCTTCAGGATCAGAGATACTTTCTTTCTCACTTACTTGTGCTGTTTTACGCTGGTCGTGTAACCTTATTATTTCTTTACGAATTTTCTTGTACATACTCTCCATGGCACTGACGGTCTTGTGCTTACCCTCGGCTATATTATCACTCCACCTTGTCAGGATTCTCATTTCGGCGGGATCTTTAGACGGGTAATCTTGTTCTCTTATTAGACAATTGATCAAGAACTTTAATATCATGAGCTGAATCTCGGCTTTCCTTTGAGACATAATCTCGCCAATACTTTCTGGATCATCCCCTGTACGGATGAAACGATATATTCTGTCTAGATCTTCTTTCATATTCGGTAAGGTGACTAGATACTCGGTCACTCTCCTTACACGTAAGGAATATAAAACCATAGTATATTCGCCTGGAACTGGATCATAGACACATTCGTTAAGGGCTTGCCTGATTTCTGTAACAGACTTATTACTTTTAGGAGTACGCTGTGATGCTTGAGCATGTAATTCGAGTGCCGATAAACGCTTGTGTGGCGGCGGGGTTTGAGGAGGACCTCCTCCTGCGGCCCCTAGACTAGAATCGTCGACTGACATTCTTCGTCCTGGCAGGGTCGGTAATTGTACTTGTATGGCAGACTGGGCCGGGGGAGCTGTTAGGGGCACCCCGGTGTCTGGAGGAGCATGAATTACCTGGTTTACAGGGACTGGCGGAGCGCGAACAGGATTTGCATATTCGGGAACTGTGTCGTCCAAATAGGACGAAATAAAAATATCAGCTGCGGTCGGTTTGTGACGTAGCTTAGTCGGAACTAATGGTGGCGGGAAATTACTGGATGCCTCTGGGGTCGCTTTTGGCACACCTTCGGCAAGAAGAGGATACATACCCTTAATGAGGGCATGCCTCTGTCTGTCTGACTGTTCGGTTTTGACTTGTTCACCTATCTCGATTAATTCTCTTTCTTGGGCTCGTTCCTGGGATTCTCTACATAACTCTGACTTTCTGACTTCCTTTTCCGTTCTTCTATGCGCTTCTTTACGCCATAACTCGATGGCATCTTTCTGTGACTGTCTGGCTTTCTTTTTCCATAATGCTTCTTCTACTCGCATGATACATTCGGCATCCCATGTACCCGATACGGGCCATCTATACTTTTCTTCTAACTGTTTGGTATACTCTACCCATAAATCTAGATACATTATGGCGCTTATGCCATGTTTCTGATACATAAAGTGACCTGGACTGTCCCTAGGCGGAACAGGAACCGCTTCCTCTAACAGACCCTTTCTAGTTTTTATCTGACGTAACTTGGAAAAGAGCGGCATGACTGAACTGTAATCCGGACACAATACAATACACAATGAAAACACGAAATCACATCGCACTCATACCACAACAGTAAAATACATGAAGAACATTATAAATAACAGTTCGAACAGAATATTACCTGGAATACTGAGAACAGAAATAGAACAGATTTTCTCGAGAACGGAACAGACTAGAGTTACTGGATGCACTGCTGTAACAGTACGGAACATACCGGTCCCATAAAGGGACGCATCAAGACCCGTATCCACCTAGGTGAACACTTCGTTTGTGAGTCTGGGCACCACCAACCCACGGACCAGGAGTCAATTTAGATTGGTCCTGTCTAGATACTACCCCAGCAATGGTACTCACCGGGCAGCACGGAACGGAAGGCCTCGGACTGGACTGGACGACGAACTTCGGACTTCGGACTTCAGTTACAGGTGGGCCTCCGGATACCTCGGACCTTGGACTCTCGGCTTGGGCTCTGGTCGGGACTCGCCGCGTTCCTCCACCGTCTCGTTCGGATGCTGGACCGCCTCCTCCGTCTCCTCCGTGGGCCTGAGGGATACTTGAGCAGAAATATCTGCCACTGCGCAGAAGAGTTCCGTCACGACTGCAGAGGGTCAGGGGGTCGGCGTGGCTTCACCGACGCGTGGGGAAAGGGCAAGTCCCTATTCGGGCGCCATTATGTGGTATATAAATAAATAATACCGGATCTATTTTTTAATAAATGATTGAATAACAGATAGCTCAATAAAATAAGAGTCAAGATTCGAGGTAGTAGGAGTTTCTGCAGGTTTATTACAGCATAAGGACAGGATCAGGACAACCTGCATAGGAACAGAGTGACAGGGCCCAGCAGGACAACTGGGGCCCAGCAGGGGAAAAGAGGCCCAGCAGCTGCTGGGGCTAGGTCTGGGATGAGCGCGCTAACATTCAATAACAAAACACAGGCATATATACATAGCGCGAACACATAGCATTACATTGCAGTAGGCGTAGCAGTGGGTGGAGCAGAAGGCGTGACGCGTAGCAGTCGCGAAAGATAACAGTAAAAGTGGGTGTAACTGGGAGTATACATAGACATGTGATGCAAACGTAACAGAATATGTCATGAATGGGCGGAAACATAGGAGGGGGCTACCTAAGGAGCCGGGACCTCTAACCTAATGGTGCGCGAAAACTGGCAATGACGTGTTACTAGGAGAAGCTGGGGGCTACGAACTCTGTGCTAGGAGCAGAGACTAGAGTCTGGAGGGTCGGAGCGACATGTACCTAAACCCTATCTGGTATCTAATGTTTAGGGAACATGTTGATATAAACTAGAAGTCATGAGGGGAAAAGCTAACTTGATTCTAAGACTGGACCATGCATTATTCTACATGTAGCGCGTGATGAAGAATATTAAATGACCATTAATACAGTATTTCTCTAACATGGAGACGAGAAGGCTAGACAATGACGGAAACTATTGATGCAGTTCAGTAGCTTTAGGAATGCAGAAGAGGAGGACTGAACTGATAACTGGAACTGTAACATACTTTTGGCAGACTCAGAGGCAGAGCCAAGCTGCACCGGGCACTGCGAGGCAGGAAGTAAGTGAAGGGTCGAGGATACAGGTGGGGGCTGTATCGCTCCTCAGCGAGGCTTTCAGGAGACAGGAGCTGAATCTGTGGTCCGGGCCCTGTTGAGGCCTAGAAACGGGGATTTTATAATGGAATAACGTGCACACTGAGAAACGTGGCAACATTACTTTACATAGGCCTGATATTCGTAGTATTCACGAGGACTGGAAAATGACATACCAGAGGTGGACACAACTGGAATTGCGTCTTTAATCGGACATGGGGAATAACATATGCATATTGGTCATGCACACATAACATATGATGGATGAAGCGTAGGGACACAGAACATGGCAAAATTTACTTTTCCACAATACAGCCAGAGGTGCTGCGATGAGGAGACTACCAAGTTCAGGTCAGGATGGCCAGCAGGACATGGGGATGGCGAACGGATGGCAGAGGGGTCGGGGAGCACTCTCAGGATGTGTCCACCATCTTGGCTCAGCAAGCCATGCCCCCAGAGAAGGCAAGCTTAACTTAGGAAAATGTATTAAGTATTTAGCAACTCTTGAACAGTCAAAAACTCAAAAATCCATATAATAAAAATCCCACAAATTACTAAAAATAAGATAAGAAAAAAAGACCCCAAAATTACTAAGTCCTGTAGTGTGGTAGGAGATCTAAATTATTGAAATTTTAAGATAAAATCACCAAGTAAAGTGCTAACTAGAAAACAGTGTTCATCATTGACTGGGGCCTATGTACAATTACAGTCCAATCGCATAGAAGCATAGGTCAGATACACTTACATGCCAACATTTTAGAAGAGGAAAGTAGGAGATTTAAAAAAAACTGTTCGGGAGATTGTTTTTCTCCCATGACTTCTATTGAGGCCTGAATCGGGTCTACTGTCATGTATGGAACTTAGGGGCATATTATCAAGAAAGGGCGATACATTATCGCCACTTTTATAGGCAGGAAACTGCCGCTAAAGTGGCGATAATGGGCTTGATAATATGCCCATGTGAATACCCATAGAAGCCCAGGTTAACACGAGAATCTGGGCTTCTATGGGAATTCACAAAGACATATTATCACGCCCATTATCGCCGCTTTAGTGGCAGTTTCCTGCCGATAAAAGCGGCGATAATGTATTGCCCTTTCTCGATAATATGACCCGTAGTGTGCTGCTGTAGGATTGGATATCAAAAACACACTTACATGTTTTTTTCCCTTACCTGTTGGGAGCACAGAGAAAGTGCAGGCAGAGGCTCCATGACACAAATGTTGTGCGCTGACCTGCAGGAGCAGGTTACTGGCAGTGAATCCTACGAGTCTCACTAGACCAGTCCCAGCTGCAGCCTGTCGAGGGATCGGGTTTTTGAATGCAGGAATCGGGAGGAGGGGGACTAGCCTTGAATCAGTAGTCTCCCGCCTGAATCTGGAGGGTTGGCATGTAGGGATACACTAAGCAGGTCCTCCCACTCAAAGTCTTTACCTTCCAACTTAGGGCCTGATTTAGATCTTGGTGGATGGATTACTCCATCACAATGATAATAGATATCCCGTCCGCCGAAATATAAATTCCATTATATTGTATGGGATTTATATTTCGGTTGATGGGATATCATCACCATTGTGACGGAGTAACCTGCCTGCCAAGATTTAAATCAGGCACTTATAATAATAATATCACTTATAAAGCGTCTGGTTACACCAACTGGTGTGTCCCTGCACTGAGACCACTCTTTCAGACAAAAAAGGGGAAAGAAAAAAGGAGGAAACAGAAAAGGTCAGGGGGTAGGGTGGTCAGGGGGCACGTGAGAGAGGCTGGCAGGAGCTCAGAGGTGGAAAAGCCAGGTTTTTAACCTTTTCTGAAAAAGGTTGTCCAATGACTCCGAGCGGAGAGAAAAGGGCAGAGCCAGGTAGCTAAAAGAGCACGCACCCATTCATGCTTTTTTAACCTTGGGAATTTTAACCAGATAGGTTTCGGGTGTTCTGAAATGCCGTCCTGGATAATAAGGGACGAGGAGGTCCCCAAGTTCAGGTGGGCCCTTGCCCTACCAGTTGCGATGGCAAATGGACAGGGCCTTAAAAAGAATCCTTTTGTTTATAGGTAACCAATGTAAGGAATCAAGAGCTTTCTTAGAGGAAACTTCCCTGGGTAGATTCAGAACTAAGCACGATGCAGCGTTCTGGATACATTGTAACCTATGGAGACATTTTGTCGTTGCTCCTAGATAGAGGACATTTCCATAGTCCAATTGAGATGTTACAAGGGCATGGACCAGAATTTTCCTAGTGGAAGGAGGGAGAATGTCCAGGGTTAATCTTAGCATTTTCAGGGTTCCAAAGCACTTGCCTGCAACCTTCCTGGTGTGAATCACTCAAAGGTGAGGGTAGAATCTATCCAGACTCCTAAGTTTTTAACCTTTTCTTTGGGGTTGGGAGCAGGGCCCAAGATCGGTGGCCACCAGGCTGAGGTCCCAGATGAATGGAGACTTCGCCACTACCAGGATCTCTGTTTTGCTCCCATTCAGTTACTTATCATCCAGAGGACTAGTTCCTTTAGGCAGACGGAAAACTTTCTGGCTGTCTCCACCAAATTAGGGGGCAGAGTGACCACTCACTGCGTGTCATCTGCATATGACACAATGGTGACACCATGTTTTTCCACAATCTCCGCCAATGGGAAATGTAAAGATTGAAAAGAGTGGGGCTCAAAATTGAGCCCTGGGGAACCCCTGAGATAGAGCAATGTTTTTGGAGATATGTGGATGTTGTGTGACTTGAAAGCTGTGATTCTGCAAGTAGGAGGTCATCCAATTAAAAGCGGCTCCATCTAGTCCACCTAATCTGAGGTGGTGTAGGAGCAGTGTGTGTGATACCGTATCGAAAGCAGCACTGAGGTCCAAGAGGAAAAGTGCAACAATCAGGCCTTCGTCCAACTGCATACGTATTGTCTCTGTGGCAAAGAGCAGTGCAGACTCCGTGGGGTACGTTGCTGTAAAGCCTGATTGGGAGGGTGGACTAGATTGTGCTGATTAACATGTGCCACCTGTTGTGCATTCGCTACCTTTTCAGCTATTTTTGAGAAATAGGGTAAAAGTGAGATAGGCCGCAGGTTCTCCAATAGATTCACATCTTCTGTAGGTTTTACCTTAAGAGGGAGGACGATTGCTTGCTTCCAAGTGTCCGAGAGCATCCCTCCCTGAAAAGAGATTTCTAGCAACTGGTAATACTGGATAGTATTATATCTAGCCCTATGCTGATAACTTTTGGTGTAGTTGGTTCTGTTTGCGAGCCTGATTTGATGCTTAGAGCTACCTCTTTCAGATCTTCCGAGGAGGGGAGGGAGAATTCAGAAAGGCAGATTTCCCCCCACTCCGGGATCCTTTTTCTATGGCAGTCAGTGCTGTTGGGAGCCTTATCAAGGAAAGCATCATATATTTTTGATACCTTTGCTGCAAAAAAGTTGGCAATTGGATTACACAACTCCTTTGAACTAGAGGCCAGCACCATGATTCTCTCTAGATAGGATAGATCTTTGAAAATAGCAAATAATTCTCTGGAGAAAGTATCTGCTTGCTCTATCCTGTCATTATAATAATTAGGACATAATTAAATTGTAGGGTAAATTCGCTCTAAACCATAGCGGTCTGGAACCACCTGACCTTAGGTCAGCGGTTCCGACCACTGGTTTACAGTGCGAACATCCATTTGTCAATGGAAGCTAGTGCGGCGGGCAGAAAAGGCCTGCAGCACAAGCATTAATTTGCAAATGGATGCTTGTAAACATCCCGGCAACGTGTGACAGGCACCTCACTGGGCCTGCCACACAGTGCAGGGATATTGAAGGGGGCACCATAGGTGCATCTCAGGCCCCATAGCGGATTGCCTGGGAGTAAGGGGTCTCTGCTAGAGGCCCGAAAAGTAATTTTCCAAAAGGCTTTCCATGTCAGAATGGCCGACATGGAAAGGCTTTTGGAAAATTACACCATAACTTCGACGGCAAAGCTGACATCATTAGGGGATTATTGTTTCTTTCCGATGCATTGACGGGCTCCTTGAGCCTATCGGAAGCACCGTGGGTGGTCCCTCCTCCTGATGCCTTCACCTACTGTATCAAATGCGGCAGGCAGACCACAGGGCCAAACGTCAGTGGGTCCAACACAAAAACCAACGTGCCGTTGTGTCGGACTCACCGATTTCGTAATAAGCCCCTTAGTCTTTTATTATAGAAGTCGAAATCCTCTAGTGGGGCAAGGTTGAAGGCAGTAACCAGTGAAGTCCCTTTGAATCCAGATAACTGCTGCTCTGTAGCTGTTGGTATTGGCAGGTAATGCTTCAAGTGGGAAAATTCTACTTTTGCACCCCCCAAAGTCCTCCTGACAGGCAGATACTTTTTTGTGCCTTCGCTTTGTTTTTGAAAAGTATGGCGAATGGCCATCAAAACCGACAACAGCCATGCACAAAACGTTGAGTACGCGGAAAGAAATCACCATAATGGTGGTCACTTTCAATTATACAGAGATGATAGCAGGGCCATCGGTCATTTCTAAATGTACAAACACTATTCTGTCCGTCAAACTAAAATCAGGCCCATAGTCTCTTATTTTGAAGCTCACAATCTTCCATTGGGCAAGCCTGAAGCTGTATCTGGTGAAGTCCTTCCAAAATCAGACACCAATGCTGTACGGTCCTGCTGGAGCTATGGTGGTCTCAGAAGTAGAAGATGTTTTGGAGTCCAAATATTTCAGACTTTCTTGGGTAGTTTCTCTTAGCCACTTCTAATGTTCACAGCACTTATGGGCTAGGACACACTGCAGCAGAGGTTACCAGGAGGCCCAGTCAGTTCCAGTTGCAACTGGTCCTTTGATAACTCCAGGAAAAAAGCCTATTGCAGCTAGTTTTGTCTCTGTAGCTGCACAAGAGGTCAGCCAACTGATCCTTGCAGTTTACTTTTTAGTCCTGCGTAAAAGTGAGAGTAGATCCAGTCCAAGTCGCTACACCAGTTACACACAACAGGCCCACCCATCTCCTGTTCTGATAAAGGTTAGAAAGGTTCTAGGGTGCTGGGGTTGAGGTGCTACTTTTGCTCACTTCACTAGTCAGTGGGTGGGCGTGACTCCTGTTCTCTCTCTCCCTTACCAATGGGCAAAAAGTTCCCATGGCCAAACTTTCTCACTTTTACAGCAAATCCGATTTTCCTAACTGAAAACTATCCTACAGTGCACCATTTTCAGTAATATCTAACATGACAACATTTTTCCACCCCGTCAGAGAGCTTATGCCACACCTAGGCTAGGTATGTGAGAGGTAATTAGAAGTCTCTTCCGGGTGCCAACTCCCTCCTCCACTGAAACTAAAGCCAGGAGGTTAAAGTGTGTTTTTGGAACAAAAGACACCTTCAGGCTTCTCCTATCACTAAACTATAAAAGTACACATCTCCCCAACTCCTATTTAAGTTAGTGAAGTTCCAAATCTGTCCGTCTTGGGTTAAGCGGGGTCATATCCCTCCCCAGAGCAATCCTGCTCTGTGTAAGTCTTTGTCTGTGCTCTGAAAGGAATGCTTCACACCTCATTAAAGAATCACTGACAGGCCAGCTGCAGGCAGGCTAGTGCTAGTTAGCCTGTAGGGGTGTCAGGCAGGGAAAGTATAACTGTTTAGAAGTTAATTTTCCTGGATATTTAACAAAAATATAACTCAACCTTTAAATTAGATTTTAATAATTAATAAAACAGTGATTGAACAATTTCTGTGGCATATTTCAAATTACATATACAGTATTAATATGTTAACTATAATTTAGTTTATTCTTCATACAAGCCATAGCAGTTAAAATAGCATTTTCGTGCTTTTTACTGTAGGAATATGCACATATTAAATGCTTACATGTTCTACTTTTAAATACTAGGCATCCTAAATTATGGGCTGCAAAGCGTTCCTAAGAGTGATTTAGGTCACTTAGATAAAAGTGGTGTTTCCTTTATGTAAATAGTGTTTTTTTATAGTTCTCCCTACATGTTTAAAATCTGCACGAGTCAGGCTACACAAGTAGGCCTGAAGCCATGTTTTCCTTGTAAGCCTAGTGAATGGGCCAATAGGTGCTGCAGTCAACATGTTACATTTAACTTTCTACGTATGTCATTGGGGTGTTTCTTAACACCATATACAATATCCTTATTGTTAACTTAAATATGCCAAATAGGGATTGGCTAATTTGATCATGCTATGTGGGTCAGAGTCTACACACTGGGGACTGGATAGCAGAATCCCAGTGTGCAGACTTCAAAAACTAATAACTTCACTCCACAATGAATTGAAGTAAACACACAAAAAGAGGCACTTCAATACTTCATTGCTGGTAGTGAGGTGGTTTAGCGAGCTAAAGAACAATGATGGATTCAACCCAGATCTGTGACTGAAAAGTTTCAGCGCTCCATCCATCATCTCCTTGTGTTTGCTTTGTTCGCCCTAAGTTGGCAGGGTATGACCAGACGTGGGTCCCTTGCTCACTTTGCCACTGGATTCAAGCTAGCCTGGCTGATGAGGAGTGTTACCCTGAAGCTGGTACCAGAATGCTTGTTCCCGGCTCAGGGAAGACCTAGCTTGGCAGTTTGGGCTGGACTGTTCACATAAGGCACAGGGTCAAGACTGGTTTGCAAACAGCTGGAGTTGAACTGAGGTGACGAAGTGAGCTAAAGAATAATGATGGATTCAACCAAGATCTGTGACTGGGGGTGAGAGTCTGAAAAGTTATAGTGCTCCGTCCATCATCTTCTTGTGTTTACTTTAAATTAAATCAGTATCTAGTCTGTATATGGGATGAACTCATTCAGAATTTTGCAAAACTCTAGATTGCTTTAATCTATAAAACCAGGAGGAGTGCAAATGTGAGTTCTGGAGGCTAAAACATTGTGTTTTATCAAAAGAAACATCCTATCTAAACTGGACAAGTTTAAGTTTAGAGTAGTTAAAGGACAGTTTTTACAAAAAAAGGAAGTTACATATTCACAGAAGAATTCAATGAACATACTAACACGTTTTCAGTGACATCATGAAAACGGAGCCACCAAGCGAATACTTTGACATATTATACAAAATATGACTTCATTGTATAGATAATTATTTGCTATTATTTATCAACCCCAAGTCAAACATATTGATACTAGGTATATCGTATTTTACTACAAAACAAAAACACCAAGCGTTAAAGCATCCTTGTACTGGTGAGCTTATATATTTCATGAAAGGTTTTTTTAAAAGAGGGGAGAAAATAGTTTATTGATAAAAATGTGAAAGCATAAGTCGGGATATTGTCAACAAATAATGAGCATTTTTGACAGGTAAGTCAAGTTTGCAAATGATGGTAAATACTCTAGTATAAAACGTCATGTCAACACAATATAATGCCATAAACACATATTCATTCACACTTGTAACTGAATAGTAAGTGCAGCAGCAGATCATACCAGTAGACTTTGCATTTGAAAACATTACACTGACTACCAAGAAAGATGAAATAAATACATTTCGTCACTTTATTTCTTGTTTAAAATACATTGGAAACGGATGGAATAAAATTATATTTGAAAGGATTTTTTTTACAAAAGTTATCCCAAACTGTACATTTCGTAACATTTCTTTGAGGTTTCATTGTTACAGAATTTATCACAATTGACAAATATGTTCATAGACCCTAAAGAACACACTGCAAAAATACTGAAATATTTTACATTTCAAAGGCTATGACGAAATGAATAAGGACTCTTCTTTTTACAAGACAGTATTCTTAAATCTCAAAGTTCACAAATAACTTTTTGGCACGTACAAAGATCCAGATATACAGGTTTCCCAAAAACATAATAATGTGTGCATGGAGGTTTCCATGAGACTATATATGTGCTTGTGTACATATATAGTCATATATATATATACATATATAGCTATCTACATAGGCATGTATGCTTAAAAAGTACATAATACAGAAGTCAGCAGTGTTGACAATAGCATTGGATATGTATCAAATCACAAACACTGTTTTAAAAGTCACATAATAAAGAACAGTCGACGTTATAAAACGGTCAAGTACCTGATCATATCGGAGTTGCTTAACACCACAAAGAGCAGCATTGGGATTCAGATCTTTGAGGACCTCTCTGAAGTCTTACATGGCACTTCAGTTTGATATAGGGTGCAATCTAAGTCTCGATTACTATGAAGGATAACATTTGCTGGTATCGGTTGTCACTTACAATTGCGTTCTTAATTTGCTAAATGTTTTACTACTTTGTCTCATTACATTTACCCAGCACATACATACATACATACATACATACATACATACATACATACACACACAAAGCTCCCTAAGAAAATGTATACACACTAGGGGTGATATAGGAGAAGGGTATGCTAATATCAGAGATTTTGCTCATCTTTTTGTGGATGTCTTGGTTGTCATTACTCACCACATCATTATCAAAAAAACATTCTGTTTGGCAGTTTGGGTCATATTGGCCTTGGTTAAGCTCAAACTTTAAATGCAAAGCTGCACACATGTAACAAGCAGCATAGCCACATAGGCAATTAATTTAGAATTTATGAAAGATACACTTTGAATGGGGCTTCGCTGAGGGTTCATGTTCCAAGGCCTATGTAATCCTGAGTTGTTTTTCTGAGCATTGTGTGAATGCTGGATTTGCATTATTCCTTAGATAAAGCCCTTCATTGGTATACTATCCCTCTGCTTGTGTTCTCCTCTACATTGCCTGCCGCTAGATGGATAAGCCTTGACTGTGTGTTATCAAGCATTTTCAAAATGCATACTTTTCACAGTTATTATAAGTAAATATTTGCTCACTTACTATGTCATCAATGTCTATCAGAAGTATAATTCTATGAACATTACTTCATGTGATTCAAGTTAAAGCATATATTTTTGAAAACACTATTCTCAAACACTTGTGCTGCATGGTATGCTGGAAAACTGGTGGCACTCTGACGGTATAATGCATATATTCCATATCACAAATAGGACTTGCTATACTGGAATATCCTTGCAGGGTAGCCACTGGGGAAGCACATCCCTGTATCGTGATTATTAGGTGCATGCTCAAAAGATATGGAAAAGTTTGCACCATTCTTATGGATAAAGTGATGTGTTATCTAAAAACTGCATATTTCAGTTCTGTCTAAAATTAGGGGCTTTGATTCTAATGTTTTACTAATCATTCATACCCCTTCCTGAATGACTCTTTGTCTTCCTCTTGCCTAGGTATGGCTTGCAAAATAGTGGTTATAAAGGCTGTACAGAAGGCAGCACATCATTGTATGAATTCATGGCTACCATACCAGCTGGCCACCCTCGCCAGCTCCAATATGTACAAAAGGACCTGCTTTTGTAAGGAACCACCTGTCTTAGCACTTTTGTGGATATACCATACCTAGATAAGGTGTTTATGAGTGGCGCCAAGCACACTTTTTCAAATTGTGCTCAAACTAACCATGTCCAGGATAAAAAAAAACGTAATAAATCAACTTCGTTTTGTTAAAACTCTTTGCAGCCGTTAAACAAGAAAATAATAATACTACAAATTACCTTCACTTTTGCTCTTTGCCAATATTAAACTTGTTATAGGCACCTTTATAGCTTTGTACATTTTTTGCATTGTTTTATTCTGCTCTGGTTGTTCCCAAGATAACCAATTAGTCTTCTCAATATGTACTGTCATGTGGTGTACCATGATTCACATATATCTGCATGTATTTATCTGAAGAACAACCACAGCATTCTGACCGGGTGCAGAGAGCATACAAGGCAATACAAATCCCTTTTCTGATGATGTGCATTGTACATTACTGCAGACTGAACAAGTGAGCTTTGGCCAGTGGAAGGTGAACATAGTAAGTATATTTCCATTTACTAATAGGTAAATGTACAATATCACACAGAAAATACTGCTACTGGTTTTGTTCCAATAGTACATATTTTCAGTTGTATCATAGATTTTCTTGGGAAGAGCTAATTCCATATTTTACCACATTGGTAGAAAAACAACTTACTATATTGTCAGTTATATACTTTCTATTTCCATTATGAATTTATAGTGTGACAATGTACCTTGAGATCTGGTTTGAGATTTAGGCAAACAAGAATAAATAAACAGGAAAAAAGTGTTGGAGATCTACAGGGTATTGTTGCTCTCGGGGTTTGATGGTGGGCTTAAATGAATGGGGCAGTAATATGGCATCACTGAAGTGTCCTGCATCACAAATACAATTAAGTTGTACATTGCAGCCTGAACTATGACAATCATTTCTGATGCTCCCAGAAATGAGTTTCTGTTGCATTTCATCTTCTGAAAACACAGATCTTGGAAAAATTCTCCACTAACTTCTTCCCAGCATTAACAGTCTTCCTGACACCCAGTTAGGTACATTAGCAAGACATATACACATAATTTGAGTCTCAATACAGCTTGCTGGTTATTGAAAATTTGAGTTAAAGACACATTAAATTATTTACAGAAAGCTGAATAATCAGCAAACACCAACATCCACTGTGGATGAATCGCCAATCTTTTCATTATAAATTGTCTCCTAGTTTCGGAGATGTGTTTGGTGTGTTGTGACCTGTCTCACCCGTTAGCTGGCCTACCTGGGCCTACGTATTTAACTTAGAGTATTTAAAAAGGCATTTTATTCCAAGGTGCTGAGTAATTTCATAGTTTGGGATGCCTACAAGAAAGTAATAAATATGCTATTGTTAGGAAGAAGAATTATAAGGCGTTAATGTTTAAAAATGAGACTAAAAGATTTTAAAAAATGGTGTTAAATAATTCACACTGAAATAGCCTTGAAAAAGCTTAACCAAAGCATTAATTATGCAATGCTTTGTATTTTACAGAAAAAAAGAAATGATGCATTATCCTCTAAAAGCATCAATTAAAGAAGAACACCAACATTGTTTTACGGGAAAACATAGTTTTGAAAAAGATATATGGCAGATTGTATACTGAAAACAATAACCTTACTCTGGCTGAATTGTAGATCTTTTTGAACACAGCAAAACATTGCTTGCTTTGCACTAGTAATCAACCCAGTGCAGATGTTGTCCTATTTTTCAATATTGTTCCCATAAACGTATTTAATAATTCAACATTAACATCTTACCTACCAAATATTTGTTAAAATGGACTAGATTCCTTTTCACTCAAAAGTCGTGGCAAATTTTATTGGCCTAAGATCAACTTTAGTAAATAAACCTTTCCACAATATTTTTTTTAACATTGAAACTCAGCAAAAGTGGTTTGCAAAGCAGGAATTTAGTTCTCATGGAAATGTGTATGCTGGCGAGTCCATACACATTCCCCTCCAACTCTTTACTTATCTGCAAGCCCCATCTTCTACTCGGTTATTTCTGCGCATCCTGGGCATGTGTTGCTTCCCGTAATGGCATACAGTGCTCCTTCCTCACATAGCAAAAGGTGTTGAACATGCCAAAGACTTTCATGCAACCAAAGGAAATAAACTTATGCCTACAGGTGGTTTTCATCTACACAGACATCTCAACTAGCACCACTGTATATCTGGCTGACAAACGTATTATCCCCGGTGACTCTCACCACACCTGCTTTGATGGCACCATCACAATGGAGATGAAGAAGTGCAAAAAAGAAAAAAGCAAGGCAACAGGTAGTCTCCAGCTATGCACTCAGGATTTGGAACAATATGCCTCTATCCATCAGCACTGCTGTAATCCCGCTGAATTTAGAAAAGAAGACACATCTTTTTAACGAACACTGCATCATGACAAATTAACAGTCCACTTCCAGTCTCAGAACCCAGCTAACCCTCTAAATACTTTTTGGTTTGTATATTTGCTTTTGACCTAGTAAAGTGCAATGCTGTCTTTAAGATAGGTATTTTCTACACATACACACACACACACATATATATATATACATACAACACCCCAACCTACATTAAAGGGATTCAAATGACAGTATACACTCAAGTTACTACTGAGTGATGTCTCTATTATTGATATTAGGACAATTTGACTGGGATTTGAATAATCATTCAGCGCTTCTAAAAACAGCAATGTGATGTTTTTTCAAATGTCACTGTAAGTCAACTAGTGTTTCTGTGTCATCTATGATTTTCTCATCTATATGTAAGGTCTCTATGCGACATTAACGTTTTTATTTGACTCTTACACCCTCTGAATTGCTCGCCCATGTTCTTTGACTGGAATTCCCAAACACTTTTGTGCAGCAAACTGTACTGGAAAACATAAATGAACTAGTAGACACATTTGTCTTTCTATTGGAATCGGGAGGGTGTCCAGGGAACAGCAAATACCAGGAGTGCGTTTCAGTACACACTTCTCTCACACAACAAACCAGCATGACTGCTTTTTAATCTTCACATTTAACTTGTTTTGCCACACTTAGTTTGAATAAGAAAGGGAAAGTTTAGAGGTCTGAAGCACACGTCCATGATATGGATATTTTACTTTAAGTTTACTTTAACTGTGGGAAAAACATTTTAAATGTCATTACCGCCTCAGTTCTCCCTTTACCAGCAAAATGATTTTATTATCACATAATCCTTTCCACAGTTCAAGACAGGTTTATGAGTAGGATTGCCCAACTGGTCACCAGGGACAGCGTGGACAATCTAGCTCCTCAGTGCAGCAGTAAAATTAATATCATATTGAACACTATGCCTCATAAGCATTGCAAGCAGGGATTGGTGGATGGGCTATCCAAACTCCTGGGGTTGGGCTGGAGTTACATTTTGCCAGCCGATGTTGAAAGGTCTTCAGTGAAGACCATTTGCAAAGTTCATATAAGTCCCACTTCACAGCTGCAAACTGCTGTGCAAGAAATAGAGTAGAAACATAAAGTCTGTGGCAACCATTGTTACGAGGGAAGCTCCTCTTCCGGATCATAAGCCCAACAATTCTGAATGCCAATTGCAGCCCTTTTCATTCTTCATTTTCTTTCTTTCTTATATATGATTTGCAAAATCATAAATGTACTATTCTGAAGGTCTGAGAATAGTGGCATGTACCTTTTTGACAAAATATTACTATGAAAGGAACACAGTTCAATAATATATAAGATCGTTTTATCATACTCTCCAAATCATGTATGCAGAGGGAAAGTTAGCAGGAAGCACAAGTGAGCTGATGTGATCTAAAGATCCATGTGTGGTCATATAAGCTCTACATTTTTATTAATTTATATATATTGAGTTTATTTTGCTTGTGGAAAGATTTACTTCGATAAATGAATTGTCATATTTTGCAAGATCTCCTTGTTCTAATAGTATCCAATTATTTCAGCATTACATGTGGTGTGCTCACAAAATACTGGGTCAGTGTCTGTGCTGCACTTCTCCATTTTCAGTGTTATGGATCATGTGACTCTGACCAGATGTTGTGTCTCTGGATGGGCACAATGTGTACAGGCATGTGAAGTGGATTGAAGCAGAAATGGGTACAGATAGGACACAGTTTGCATAACCTGTCAGTGAACTTAGGGAACAGCCTTGGTTTCTTTTTAGGAGTGTAACAAAAAACATTACTGAGGTGGGGATAAAGTGGTGAGGGTATAGGTCAAGGAAAGCGGAGGCAGGGGACAATCAAGATGATTTTCTGAATGAGTTGGGACAGGGTTACATGGCAGTGTTGGGAGAGTGAAGGAAGCATTAGCACTGTGAGAACAGGAGCAGCACCATGCTTCCATCACAATACGGAAAACACTGGAAAAAGAAAAGTAATGAGTGCATTAGCAAGATCTCCTAAGTATATTGTCTATATTTAGTAGATGGATTGGTGAAGACTTAGGTACACTTTAGTCCCAGCTTTCCTTGCGGCTGCAAGAAGTCAACTGCGCTACAATTAGTGCCTTGTTTTATAGGACTGTTAATTATCCTCTGTAATATTCTAGAACTGCCTTAATTGGCTCTTCACCTAGACTGTGAAAAAGTTGAAATCAGAATAACATTGGCAGTAGGCATAGTTACTTTGTGAATAAATAGCCTTGTAGAATTTCTTTCACATTTAAAGTTTCCAGTAGACAGGACTATATTGAACACTGCTTACTCAGTGCACCATCTCCATACAACAAACATTCTGTGTTAGAAATGTTCTATCTGAAGTGGCAGCTTGTCATAAGCTTACACAGCCTTACATACAAGTTTTTTTTAGCTATATGGGTAATCAGTCACATGAAGGTGCATGACAGTGCTTGCTGCATGTGAGAAGAGAGGCCGTTAACTTGCTTCAGAGGGGTTTAATATGGAAGGACGTGGACAAATGACACTGCTCAATATAAAACAAAAGCAGACCAGTGTTTACAGATGAATCAGGAGTTTTATATATTTTGCTCAAGGCATAACTTTGAAACATTATCAACCCAAGACACATAAAACGTGCCCCCACCTGGATGGACTTGGATGGTAAGGGCAGACAGCTTGGCACCGCTGTATAAATTGCACAATACTCAGTCTAGAGCATAAAGAGTGTTATATCAATAAGTGAATCAGATATGGCCTGTGATGCAGAAAGTAGAGATAAGATCTGGACTTTACTGTTGTACTGTAGAGAAAAGAAAAGCGGGTCCAATGATTAAGCTAAAAAGTGCTGGCGGCTCTGGTGTACTTCTTCTCCTCTCTGATGGCCGTCGCACCCAATATAGAGGGATAGGACGAAAGACTCAATATCAGAGTTGGCAGAATGATGACAAAAAAACAACAACAAAAACAATACTCAGTCTAGTGGTAAAATACAGTTTGGTCAAATGAACTACCGTCCTATGACATTGTCATTTCCAATGACAAAGCTCAAATAATGGATATATTCTGTTTTCTTCCCGTGAGGGGGGTCTCTTTCAAGGATTGAAATTGAAATAGGGTGAGGTCACACCTATAATCATATCTAGGGTGAGGCCACACCTATATTCTTAGTTAAATGAGATCAGCCATGCCACCGAGAAATCCACTGCGTACAAGACAAGGAAAAAGGTGGTCTTATCCTGAACATTGTCCACTTCTTTCAAAGGCTCAGTAACACCAATATGGTAAACAATAATGGCAGTGACAGAGGCAAGGAGTGCATATCCATGTGTGTCATGCCCCAGTCTAACAGTTCAAATGAGGAATTATAGAAACATGGGGCAGGAATACCATCTAATAATGTTATTTTTGGTCACAGTATTCTTGAGTCCTTTATACTGTGCAGCTCAGAAACATAACCTTACAATTGGGCCCACATGGCTCAATGGTAATTACTACAGTTGCTTCACAGAATGCATTCCTCATGCCAACTATAATCTTAATGGGAACCAGCATGTCATTTCGTATGAAGCAAAGGTAACATGCTGCTAACATAGATAGTGAAATGGATAATAAATATTACAAAATAAATATCTGAAGGCACAGACTAGCATGTAGTTGTGAAGCTTGGATGAAGATAATACTCCATTAGATACCTATATCTGTGCACGTCTTCATGGCAAGCACTGAGCACAATGGTTTTGATTCAAGAAATGTCTTCCTTCCATTCCCAGTCTCTTGCCACTTCCAGTTACTTTTAGGTAAGTTGACAGGAAGGTTACCTTCTGTCATCATGCAAAAAGTGACAGTTGTCCCGCCCCGGAAGTGATGTCACTCCTGGTACCGGGACTCCTTCTACTAAGGCATATCTATATGGGTATTTTACATTGGAGAACATGTTACTGTATTAGCTGAAAGAATAATAGCTTGGGCACTAAAGGAAAAATCTGGACTCAGTGAAACCAGATTGGAACGGATGAATTAGTACCATAACCAATTACATTCTGCGACATGATTTGTACATAAAGTACAGTACTTCCACAAAATTTGCTCTTCATAGTTCTGCAATTTTAATAATAGAATAACTATGCTAATAAAGTAAGCCTTTGTAAAGCGCAGGTTCATCCAAAAGTATCTTGGCACTGTTTAACAGATGTTTATTGTTACCCAATGGTACCAGGGCCGGATTGGGAACCACAACCGGTCCTGGCAAAGTGCTCGGCCGCCCCCCCGCCCCCACCCCCCCCTCCCACCACTCGGGGGGTTGGAGGTGCCGGCGAGCTCTTTGCCGGGGCCGGTTTTCAGACGATTTCGGTACAGGGCCAAAAACCGTCCCCCACCCGTGCGGTGCACCGGGGGATTGCTCGGTGCCCGCTATGGCCAGTCCAGCCCTGAATGGTACTCATTATATTGACCTCAGAAGGATGAAAAGCTGAGTGGACTCAGTGAACCAGTAACTGTGAGGTCAAACACAGGCTGCTACAGTGGATGTATTAGTCCACTAAGCCCCCAGACCAAGTGTATGTTATGGTTTAGTGAGAGATATGTCATTCTGTGACTGTAGTCACAATCTTTGTCTGGTGTACAAATTGTCTTCTACCAATAAAGTAAAAAAGGGAACAGCTTAAACCCTTGTGCTACTTAATGCGTTGATTAGCATTGCCTTGTTTGCGGAAGAAAAATGTATAGAAACGAATCTGAGAATATTTCAAATTGCAAGCATTAATTGCCTGGTGCGTCTTGAAATTAAAAAGGTATTATTTCATGTTTCACCTGAAAAGGATCTGGCACTGTATAAATGGTCAATAACTGACGATCTTCTATTAGCAGTATTTTCCACTAGTTACTGTATTATACATTGTAAAGCGGTGTAGTAAGGCTACCAATTCTCTTTTACATTAATCTAATGAGGACAGTGGTGGAGGGAGAGAACCAAAATATTTCTTTCTATTCTTTTCTGTATTATGGGACATTTTTTATCAAGGTAAGCAATGTGTGCAAATAATCATCTGGTAAGTTTTTCAAGTAATGCAATATTTTCAGTTTGATCTAAGTAAGGCCACAAATGTTACACAGATTACTTCAAAACGTGCACTCACGCCTTTAACTTGAAATCCATGCTAGAATTTTTAAAACATCATATTTTAGCTTAACCTCGCTGCATTGTGGTGTGATTTCTATGTATTGCGATTAACAGATACAGATTTGCAATGTGTAGGACCTTTTTACAGTGACCAGGCAACACAATTAGTAGTCATCTTCTCTTACAGCACAAAAGTAAAGGCATGCACATTGGAATTCCTTTGGTGATTCATGTAGGCTCCTATCAGAGAAAGGTAGCAGGACCGCATCATGTTCATTACCACAACAACAGATTGATATATGTAATCAAAACAGCTTTACAAAATATACTATATGTCTCTTCATTATTGAACACTAATGCTACATTGTTTCAATTCCAGGTCAACCAGATTGTTGATCATGTGCAATATAGTGCAACCAATACTGTAGTCATAACAATTTTACTAGGTAACAACAGTACAAAAGTAGCTTAAATGGCACAAACACATTTCCAGCTATATTCATCTTAAAATTTTCATATTCAAAATATATAGATGTTTACCTAATGTGCAGTAATATTTCTACATTGAACAACAATCTTTAGAGGCAAGTTTAATGGCACAATGCACCATGGTCCCAATCCCCTCCCGCAAAAGCCAAAGTAGGCTTTGTAAAACATTTTTGTAAAGCATAGAAAGTAGACATGTTTGTTAACATTCAAGGATAATCAGACATTTGATCATTTTATACTGGGTACATGTTGACTTGAAGTAACAAGAGAACCAACATGAAGTGCCTCTGCACTTAGGACTAAAGTGACTATGTGTGCTATCCAAAAAGAACAACTCTGGAGCCCTCTTAGTTTTAAATTATATTAAGTAGTGAAAAATTCCCTTTTCTCACGCACATGCTCTGAATGCGAATGCGTGCTATAATGAAGTTGAAAATTACTATTTGAAACTATTGTGCCCTAATTATCTATAAAATGTGGTAATTGGCAAATCTAAAAAGACCTGCCTAATATCCTCTTGTCTCATAGTGCTCCCCACAGTGCTCATTGATCAAGTGGTCAAATTCTCCAAATAGGTAAGTATTACTTTAACATCATCCCAACATAATCTGTTACCTTAAATTGTTCTTAAGAGTGAATCATCCACACAAAATACCAATACCTACAACACTACCCATGGTCTCTAGAGAAACCTTTCAAGTTTCAAACGTACAAGAAGTAAAACAAATAAATACCATAGAATTTACTGGTTAGCAGCACTGTTAAGCAGCCATTTTGTCACTCCCCAAAGTCTCAATTGTTTCTGCTCAATAAGACATAATTTGGCAAGGATCGTGCCCCTCACCTGATTCGCATGAGATGTATATACGTGTATCAAGGCTGAGTGCCATCTGCCCTATTCAGCAGGCAGCAGGAAGGACTGCGTGGGGCATGATTGCTGCTTTATGGTGATGGAAGGGGCTGATAATCAACCTCTGGTGTGCATACCTCTACCCTGGTGCTTCAAACAACTTGAACCAAAGGCCTGTGAAATGTAGTGGGGAAGTAGGTAGCTTTACAGTAAATCTACAGCTCCACATTTGACCGTTGGGATGGATGCTAGACTGACAACAAAAGCATATACTTTCTTTGTGTAGTCATTAATGAGGTATAGCTTATTTGGTGGCAGAGAAAGATGATCTACACTGACCGACCAATGAGTGCCACCCCTACTCTATAGGAACTGACTTCATAGAGTGAAGGCAATGGGGCGGGATCTCATACTGTGGCTTTTCTGCCTGCGTGTTGTCTTGCTGGGTTGTTTATTATGCCATTAAGTAACAATTTTAATATTAGCTATCATGATGACAGCATCTGCTGAAGAGAAACAGAAAGGCCGCAGTGGCCGACTGTCATTTAAAGCAACTGGTACTTAAGTTCTATTGGCACTGGACGAATCAGAACCAGTGTTTGATAGCTAAAGTTTGCCAAACACATTTTAGCGTTCAAAATGTTCTGTTCTATGCTTCTGAAGAGACCGGTGACCACAGGTAATACATACTGAAATGCACCACATTCAGAAGAGACACTTGACGTGGTAAATGCTTCCACTTCAGGAGTCTCTCATGAACAGACATGAAAAGGAGACTTCAAATCGTTGGCAATTGCTAGCATTTGAAACGAACAAGAATGAAAAAGTGCATAAGAGGGAATGCTCTGGTTCGCCCACTCATTGCAAAATGGTGCTTTCAAGTGCTCTGACTCATCCTCATGCTTCATACTGGGGCTACACAGACTCTACATGAAATCAGTGTCATCCTACTATCCTTGTCTAAAATACATAAAACAAAATCGTGGAAACACACATACAACTAAGAGTGTATTCATGGACTTACGACACATCAATTGAGCTTTTTAACAAGGTTTTTATACATTCGGTTAATGTCTGTTCGTAGGACATACTTTTGTAAATAATGTGCACCCGCCTTCCATTCCCTGAATGTTAGTGAGATGTTTAACGTTCCTATAATGATAAAGTACCCCATATATAAAGACTGTAGCAAAATATGTCCTACAAAATGTACCACAAAGTGCTGTGTTTTCCATGTCCCACTTGACATTACTTCAGCTGCATATTTGAAGGCAAGAGACTATTCGGACATGAGTGGTATCAAAAAACGACAATAAATAATACTACAAGTGTTATGATCAAACTGAGCAGTGCGCTTATTGACTTGGGAAAGTCATCCCATGCTTCTAGTGGAGCTCCTTGATTCCATATGTGGGTTACGGAGAAGGCATAGGGAAGAGAGCGTTAGCTGTGCTTCGGGGAAAGTAGAAACCCAGGCAGTATACCATAATCCACACCTGCTGCTTTACGGTGTAGGAGGTGGTTTGGGCGATGAGCAAGATCCTTGGCTGTCAAAGCTGGTTGCTCGACCAGGTAACTAAAATATGAGAAAAGCAAAGTCAATTTAGTTATTACATACTTTGGCCAGTCTGTTTTTATTTTTATTTTTTGTTGAAATAGTTTTTATTGAAAATTAGCAGCAACAATAACAGGTTACACAAGGCAAAAGAGAATCGGGAATACAGTCATGGGTCCATGTACTTGGCGCTTCAGCATTGTAGTATACAGAACACAGTCACGGTGTTTCGTGGGGGGGGCAGCGAGGAAACCAATAGCGATACATTGTACTTAATAGTCGGAATGTCAATCAGGGGGACAAGGTATCATCGGGAAACAAATCTTGTGGGGGGTGCATATATTGCCACGGTATGTGTTCCATTGTGACCAGATTCTGCCCCACTTCTTGGGCTGTCCACACGACAGATACACAGTCTTCTCGCGAAACATGCACCAGTCAACATTCTCTGCCCACAATGTTACGGTCAGAGGCCTACGGGAACCCCAGAGCTGTGCAATGTCTCTTTTGGCGATCATATTACCAAGGGTTGCCCAGGTAATCTGTGCCGTATTGTAGTCATTGGGCTCCCAGACATTCAGGAGGCAGCGCCTGGCCTCGGGCAGTAGCGCCACCCCGGTGACCCTCTCTATGACAACATGCACACGGGACCAAACCTCGCCCACCTCCGGGCATTCCCATAAAATGTGGAGAAAGGTACCAGTCATACCGCAACCACGCTTACACAAATCATCAGAAGAGTAACCCATGCGCACCAGACTCGGGCCAGTGACATACACACGGTGGAGGATATTAAGTTGAACAAATCTAAGGCGTGCGGGTATGGCAACTTCTTTTGGCGAGGACAGAGCGGACTGCCAGTCCTCATCATCCAATTCTAGACCGTCGGCGATCCACGAGGCCCTCAGGCGCACAAACAGGTCAGCCCTGTTATAGATCAGCTTCTTGTAAATTAATGAAATAGTGCTGTCGGGCACATGTCCATCCAGAATACGATCCTCAAGGGGTGAGGATTCAGGGATATCTGTACCCACAGCAAAGACCGACAGGAGGGCATGTCGGACTGTGGAAAAGTAAATTTTGCCATGTTCTGTGTCCCTACGCCTCATCCATCATATGTTATGTGTGCATGACCAATATGCATATGTTATTCCCCATGTCTGATTAATGACGCAATTACAGTTGTGTCCACCTCTGGTATGTCAGTTTCCAGTCCTCGTGAATACTACGAATATCAGGCCTATGTAAAGTTATATTGCCACGTTTCTCAGTGTGCACGTTATTTCATTATAAAGTCCCCGTTTCCAGGCCTCAAAAGGGCCCGGACAACAGATTCAGCTCCTGTCTCCTGAAAGCCTCGCTGAGGAGCGATACAGCCCCCACCTGTATCCTCGACCCTTCACTTACTTCCTGCCTCGCAGTGCCCGGTGCAGCTTGGCTCTGCCTCTGAGTCTGCCAAGAGTATGTTATGAATCCAGCTATCAGTTCAGTCCTTCTTCTCTGCATTCCTAAGCTACTGAACTGCATCAATAGTTTCCGTCATTGTCTAGCCTATTCGGCTCCACGTTAGAGAAATACTGTATTAATGGTCATTTAATATTCTTCATCACGCACTACGTGTAGAATAATGCATGGTCCAGTCTTAGAATCAAGTTAGCTTTTCCCCTCATGACTTCTAGTTTATATCAACATGTTCCCTAAACATCAGATACCAGATAGGGTTCAGGCACATGTCGCTCCGACCCTCCAGACTCAAGTCTCTGCTCCTAGCACAGAGTTCGTAGCCCCCAGCTTCTCCTAGTAACACGTCATTGCCAGTTTACGCGCACCACCAGATTAGAGGTCCCGGCTCCTTAGGTAGCCCCCTCCAATGATTCCGCCCATTCATGACATATTCTGTTACGTCTGCACCACATGTCTATGTATACGCCCAGTTACACCTACTTTTACTGTTATCTTTCGCGACTGCTACGCGTCACACCTTCTGCTCCACCCACTGTTACGCCTACTGCAATGTAATGCTATGTGTTTGCGCTATGTATATAAGTTGATGTATTGTTATTAAAAGTTAGCGCGCTCATCCCAGACCCGGCCCCAGCAGCTGCTGGGCCCCTGTTCCTATGCAGGTTGTCCCGATCCTGTCCTTATGCTGTAATAAACCTGCAGAAACTCCTACTACCTCGAATCTTGACTCTTATTTTATTGAGCTATCTGTTATTCATTCATACATTCAAAAATAGATCCGGTATTATTTATTTATATACCACATAATGGCGCCCGAATAGGGACCTGCCCTTTCCCCACGCGTCGGTGAAGCCACGCCGACCCCCTGACCCTCTGCAGCCGTGACGGAACCATACCGGCCACGTGCAGATATTTCTGCCTCAAGTATCCCTCAGGCCCACGGAGGAGACGGAGGAGGCGGTCCAGCATCCGAACGAGACGGTGGAGGAACGCGGCGAGTCCCGACCAGAGCCCAAGCCAAGAGTCCAAGGTCCGAGGTATCCGGAGGCCCACCCGTAACTGAAGTCCGAAGTTCGTCGTCCGTCGTCCAGTCCAGTCCGAGGCCTTTCCGTTCTTGCTGCCCGGTGAGTACCATTGCTGGGGTAGTATCTAGACAGGACCAATCTAAATTGACTCCTGGTCCGTGGGTTGGTGGTGCCCAGACTCACAAACGAAGTGTTCACCTAGGTGGATACGGGTCTTGATGCGTCCCTTTATGGGACCGGTATGTTCCGTACTGTTATAGCAGTGCATCCAGTAACTCTAGTCTGTTCCGTTCTCGAGAAATTCTGTTCTGTTTCTGTTCTCAGTATTCCAGGTAATATTCTGTTCGACCTGTCATTTATAATGTTGTTCAATGTATTTCCAATGTCGTGGTATGCCTGAATTGTTTTCCCAATTGTTATTGTTTTTCGTGTATTGTATTGTGTTCCGATTCAAGTTTACAATGCCGCTCTTTTCCAAGTTACGTCAGTTAAAAACTAGAAAGGGTTTATTAGAGGAAGCAGTTCCTGTCCCGCCCAGGGACAGTCCAGGTCATTTTATGTATCAGAAACATGGCATAAGCGCCATATTGTATCTAGATTTATGGGTAGAGTATACCAAACAGTTAGACGAAAAGTATAAATGGCCCGTATCGGGTACATGGGATGCCGAATGTATCATGCGAGTAGAAGAAGCATTATGGAAAAAGAAAGCCAGACAGTCACAGAAAGATGCCATCGAGTTATGGCGTAAGGAAGCCCATAGAAGGACCGAGAAAGAAGTCAGAAAGTCAGAGTTAAGTAGAGAATCCCAGGAACGAGCCCAAGAAAGAGAATTAATCGAGACAGGTGAACAAGTCAAAGCCGAACAGTCAGACAGACAGAGGCATGCCCTCATTAAGGGTATGTATCCTCTTCTTGCCGAAGGTTTGCCAAAAGCGACCCCAGAGGCATCCAGTAATTTCCCGCCACCATTAGTTCCGACCAAGCTACGTCACAAACCGACCGCAGCTGATATTTTTTTTTCATCCTATCTGGACGACACAGTCCCCGAATATGCAAATCCTGTTCACGCTCCGCCAGTCCCTGTAAATCAGGTAATTCCTGCTCCTCCAGACACCGGGGTGCCCTTAACAGCTTCCCCGGTCCAGCCCGCCATACAAGTCCAGCCCACGTTACAATTACCGACCCTGCCAGGACGAAGAATGTCAGTCGACGATTCTAGTCTAGGGGCCGCAGGAGGAGGTCTTCCTCAAACCCCGCCGCCACACAAGCGTTTAACATTACTCGAATTACATGCTCAAGCGTTACAGCGCACGCCTAAACATCAGTCTGTTACAGAAATCAGGCAAACCCTTCACGAATGTGTCTATGATCCAGTTCCAGGCGAATATAATATGGTTTTATATTCCTTACGTGTAAGGAGAGTGACCGAGTATCTAGTCACCTTACCGAATATGAAAGAAGATCTAGACAGAATATATCGTTTCATCCGTACAGGGGATGATCCAGAAAGTATTGGCGAGATTATGTCTCAAAGGAAAGCCGAGATCCAGCTCATGATATTAAAGTTCCTGATCAATTGTCTAATAAGAGAACAAGATTACCCGTCTAAAGATTCCGCCGAGATGAGAATTCTGACAAGGTGGAGTGATAATATAGCCGAGGGTAAGCACAAGACCGTCAGTGCTATGGAGAGTATGTACAAGAAAATCCGTAAAGAAATAATAAAGATACACGAACAGCGTAAAGCAGTACTAGTAAGCGAGAAAGAAAGTATCTCTGATCCTGAAGAGGAAGAGAACGAGAATCCCGCCAGAATAGCGTATGTAGGAAAATCTAGATTTCCAGATCGCCATTTACGTCTAGAACACAAGTCTATTGTTCATCATCCAGCACCAGAACAAGGTTCTCTAGAACAAGTATTCCAAGCTACCGATCACATCCTAAAATCACGAGTCGGTTACAGTGAATTAAGTACTATGCACGAACAAGAACTAGCCCGATCAGCAGTCCGATGGATTACTGATTCTACCACTTTTCCAGACGAAATAGTGGCACAAATGTTTCTGAAACTGCCCCCAGCCGAGCAACGACTGGTGGGTATGTATATGATCCAGTACCTCATTACTCTGTATGAGGGTCAACACTCTGATCCAGGTCCGTTACACGATATCCTGAACGAGTTACTCCAGTATAGATGGAGAGGTCTAGGTACCGATTTAATTAGTGTCATTCTAGAACAACGTCACAAATATAGAACGTTTCTGAACCCGCATTTTGTTCATGTCTCACCCCCAGAAAGCAAATCATTCTACATAGACAGACAGAATCCGTTACGAGAAGTCCACCCAGTCCAAGGGGCGGGTGGCGAAATGCAACGAGTGTTTGTATACACTCCGATTTCAAAGATGGAACTCCTTGAAATGAAGAAATTAATTCCCTGTCATGACAAAGATCCAGCAGGGTTCCATAGAGAATTAAAAGACATGCTCCGTATGGGAGAATACACATACCCAGATATCATTAAAATGTTAAAAGTTCTGCTACCCGCAGGGGTGTATGAAAAGCTAAAGGAAAAAGAATGGGAGGTGGGAGAGAAAAAGATCGATTGGACAGCTCTAGAAGCTGAAGACAAGGCACGGGTACCAGGTACCGGTCTTGGAGATAAATGTAAAGAATTACCAGAATTACTGATTCAAGTTTTACCCAGATTATTGACAACTAGGAAAGAAGACTGGGATGCAATCTCAGCCTGTAAACAGAAACAAGATGAAGATATTAGTGATTTTTATTCTAGGTTTGAAAAATGTTTCAGTATTAACAGTGGTCTCAAGACAAGTAGTGAGTCATACCCTCACCTTTTTGTTACTAAATTAGTCGAGAATTCAAGTCCACAAATTAAAAACCGAGTTTTGAAAGTCGAAAGCACCTGGCAAGCAAATACTCCGTCCCAGATGCTCCAGATGCTTCAGTATCACCAGAATAGAATCAGGGAAGAGCAAGAACACGAAAGAAAACGTATGAAAGACACGAAAATGAAAGTGCTAGTTGCACAATCTATTCCTCAAGACAGTCAGAAGAGGGGTCCGAATCAAGCCAGTCATCCTGCCGCTCCCGTTAAAGGGAACTGCAATTATTGTAAACAGCCAGGTCATTTTATAAACGAGTGTGCAGTTCTGAAACATAACATAGCTACTGGTAAGACTAAAGAAAGACCACGTCCGCCTAGACAAGAACAAGTTTCACAGATTCCTCAGTCACAGAATGCACCACAGACAGTTACAGTACCGCAGCCTATTGCTGCAACGCAGCATGTTACATCGCAGATGTACCAGTATGCACAGTCTGAGTATCCAGAGTACCAGCCATATTCATGAAACAGCCTAGAGAGGGAGGTAGGCTTGCCTCTCATCGAGATACCTGTAGATCAAGAAGGTCCCTATGTTCACAGTCAAGTATTAGGGAAAGACAGAAAGTTTTTGATTGATACAGGGGCAAGTAGGACCACAATTAGTCATGCCGAAGTTCCAGGGGCTCCGCTCTCAGGCTCAAGAAATGTTTCCCTTGGATTTTCAGGAAAACCTATCGTTAACGAGATATCAAAGCCAGTTACTCTAGAAGTAGGTCCATTGTCCCGTACTACTGATCTGTTACTTACTAAGTCATGTCCAGAAAATCTATTAGGCATTAAGACACTGAAAGAATTAGGTGCAGTTATTTGCTGTTCCCCAGAGGGAATACGTCTGTTCCTACGTGACTTCAAGGGTCACTATGTATTACGAGATTTTGATTCAAGATTGTCTAAAGTTCCGCAGCATTTATGGGCGCAAGGTCCAACTGATGTAGGTTACATGCAAATCACACCCCATCGTGTGACTCTCAAACCAGGTGTAGTGTTACCCCGAATCAGACAGTACAGATTGCCACCTGAGGCTGTAGCAGCCTTATCCAAAATTATTGACGAGCTCATCGCTCAAGGAGTAGTTGTAGAAACTGACTCCAATGTATGCAATTCTCCGATCATTCCAGTCATGAAACGTACTGATCCTAATGCACCTCCAGTATATCGATTAGTGATTGATTTACGAGAGCTTAACAAATGTATTATTCCTCAGTACCCAGTTGTCCCAGATATTTCTTCCCTGTTAACAGCTATTGATTCCGAAGCCACGTTTTTCACTGTCATAGACCTCAAGAATGCATTTTTCAGTGTTCCAATTCATCCAGACAGCCAGTTTCTTTTCGGATTTTGTCTAAATGGAAGGAGCTATATGTTCACACGCGCTCCTCAAGGTTTCACAGAAAGCCCTAGTATTTACAGTCAAGCACTCAAGAGACAACTAGACAACATTCACATGCCAACTGACACTGCCCTGCTCCAGTATGTCGATGATCTACTGATCACAGCCCGTTCTGAACGTGACTGCGAGCGAGCATCCCTTACAGTTCTGTATTTCCTAGCCGAGATGGGGCACAAGGTGTCACCTTCGAAGCTTCAATTCTGTGTCCAGCAAGTGGTATACTTAGGACACTTGCTGTCCAAGAGGGGTAGGCAGTTGACACCAGACCGTATCCAGTTAATAGCGAGTCTTCCCCAGCCCAGAACCCAGAAGGAGGTACGTGCCTTTATTGGCCTTACTTCTTATTGCAGACAATGGATCCCCCAGTATGCATTTCTAGCCAAGCCACTGATACAGTTAACGACACAGGAGGCAGCCGTATCGACTGTCCTCCCTTGGACATCTGAACATACACTGAGTTTCAACGAGTTAAAGAAAGCTTTATGCCAAGCTCCAGTTCTAGCTACACCGAACTACAGTAAGCCTTTTACACTTTTTGTTACTGAACGCGAAGGTACAGCATTATCTGTTCTCACACAAGATCAAGCAGGACAATACAAGCCCTGTGCTTATTTTTCGAGCACATTAGATCCAGTCGCCCAGGCGTTGCCTGCATGCCTCAAGTCAGTTGCAGCCACAGCACTAGCTATCAGACAAAGTGATTCCATAGTTTTAGGACACTCCCTGACAGTACAAGTTCCACATTCCGTAGAAGTTCTTTTGAACCGAACACAAACTCAGCACTTGACAATTGCACGTTTAACAGGTTATGAATTGACACTGTTCCAGCCACACATAGAAATTAGACGCTGCAATATCCTGAATCCTGCTACACTGTTACCATCAGTTAATTCAAATCCAGCCACACATGACTGTGTGGAAGTAGTTAACATTACGACAAAGCCAAGACAAGACCTGACAGATATTCCGTTACTAGATTCCGACCTGACACTTTATGTGGATGGTTCATGTATGAGAACTAGTACGGGAGAACTAGTCGCCGCATATGCAGTGACTACTGACACTGAAGTTATTGAAACACACCGTATTGACACTCTGTCCGCTCAAGCAGCAGAGCTAGTTGCTCTGACACAAGCCTGTATACACGCCAAGAACCTGAAAGTTAATGTTTACACAGATTCACGTTACGCATTTGGAGTTGTACACGACTTCGGAGTGCTCTGGCAAGAGAGAGGTTTCATGACTTCTCATGGAACCAAGATTCAGCATGGTTTCCTTATTCAAGCTCTGTTAGATGCCATACATTTACCGACATCCATTGCTATCATGAAATGCAAAGCACATACGAAAGTTACTGACATTATTTCTCAAGGTAATGATCTAGCAGATCGCACAGCCAAGCTTACAGCACAGACTCCAGACAGTCCAGTTAACCTGACACACACTCCAGATCCAACTACATGTATGACAGTTAAGGACCCTACTCAAGATGTCATAGATATCCAGTTACATGCTACTCCTGATGAAATCAAGAAATGGTCTGAACGAGGAGGGGTCCAGACAGATCAAGGATGGTTAACGAAGGGTAGAGCCACATGGTTTCTCCCCGATTCTATGGTTCAAGTCATTATTAATACCGCACATAGTCCAGCACATTTAGGAGAAAAAGCTATGTTAGACAGTATCCAGAACATTTGGTTCAACAAGCATTTACGAGCTGCAGCCAAGCAGAAAGTCCGTACCTGTATGATATGTTGTCAGTTTAATCCAGGTAAAAGTGTCCCGGTGGAACAAGGTGGTTTCCAGCCCCCTGACCACCCTTTTGAGGTCCTCCAGATGGATTATATTCAAATGGAGCGATGTCGAGGTTTCAAGTATGTCCTTGTAGTTGTATGCGCTTTGTCCAGGTGGACAGAAGCATATCCAGTCCCAGATTACACAGCCGCGACCACTGCCAAGCAGTTGGTTCGTGAATTCTTCCCTAGATACGGACTCCCTAGAGTCGTATATTCTGATAATGGCCAGCCATTCTCCTCTGAACTGATGAAGCACGTTTCCCTGTTGTTAGGGTACCAGTGGAAGTTTCATTGTGTACGCCATCCTGAAGCAGCCGGTCTAGTCGAGAGACATAATCAAACCCTGAAAATCCGTATTGCCAAAGTTTGTAAAGAAAAAGGTGTGGACTGGCTAGTAGCTCTGCCAGTTGCTTTGTTTTATATGCGCATGGTCGCACATTCCAGATCAGGTCTGTCCCCGTATGAGGTCGTATTCGGCCGCCCCCCTAATATGTGGGGTACTCCTAGACCCCGAAGTATTACCGATGTTTCATGTAATATGCTGACAGATTACCTAGCTTCCTTGATGTCTGCCCTCAACTCATGTCGTTCACAGGTTGCTGCCGCATTTCCAGACAATACCGAGGTGGCACCGCATGAAATTGTTCCAGGTTCCCTAGTGATGGTCCGGAATTTTGACCGATCAAGTCCGCTGGAGCCTCGTTGGAAGGAGCCCCGTCAGGTCCTCCTCACCACCCGTACAGCCGTCAAGTTGGAAGGCAGAAAAGGATGGATCCACCTTTCTCATATTAAACTTTTTAAAGGATTGAAATCCGTTTCTAAAAACATTTCCCAGGATTCGAAAGATTGCCAGAACATTGTTTTAAAGGACTGTCCCGCAAAAGACATTACTACAACCCCTCCCTGGTTAGAGAAAACTCCGCAGCAGGAGTATAAGCAAAAGCTCAGGTCTAATAAGTCAGTCAGTTTGATTGTATAAGTCCTCCCCTAGGTGAAACGGTTAGACTGTTTCTGACATGTATAAAATAGACCCCCATAGTGAGAGAGTCAGTCGAAGTTCAATTCAATGTATCGTTTTTCTGAGTTTCGTATTATTCATCAGCATCTTGATTTCCTGCACCAGCTATGCGTTCTATCTGTATTTTCCAGTTCCTCATGTAAATATGTCTGCTAATGCTACAGTAGAGCACACGTTTAGTGATCTGCCTCCTCACGAATATTCATACCGCCTCGCTATGCGCAACAACACATTTATCCGTATGTTACATTACTCACACCAGACCAGCAATGCCACTAATTGTTGGGTGTGTGGTCGACTCCCCCCTTTCCAGACACCGAAGGGAGTTCTGCCACTCTTTCCTTATCCATTCTCACATAATGGTTCGTGTGGAGCATGGTCCACGTTAACGCCATCCTCAACAGATATGTCTTTTCTTAACAGTACATGTTTTTCAGACAAGCAAGGTTTCCCCCACAGAACAGGTTTAGATCTAGAAAATGAAGTATATAATTTAGGTAATTATTCGTCGAATTTTATGGTCCTGAATGTTCAGTCTGATACTACTCCAGGCTTACCTGCTATTTCAGTACTACCTGTCAAAGGCGAATTATGTGTCCGTAGTCATGGTTCTGTACATGTAGGACATAGTGAATGTACTACTGTTATTCAGTATAGTGACAGTGGGAAATCTGTTTTCAAAGCTTCACGTCATTCTTATTTTATTTGTGGTCAGACCGCATATGTCCGTCTGCCCCTCGATTGGGAGGGAACCTGTTACATTGCCTTCCTACTGCCACCTGTTTTCCTAGCCCCATCTGATTATCACAGAAACACACATCTAGTACACATTAGACATAGAAGGGAGTCCCCAATTGTCGATTATACTGAAACTACTCTAGAACAGTATACAGATTTCAATAAAGGTTTCTTCTTCTTTGTAGGACCTGTCCAGAATAGTAAACTGATCCGTAGGTTAACAAGAACCCTTGAAGCTGTAGTAAATGAGACTGCCTCTGCTCTAGGTAACCTAACCGAAGAACAATCTGCTATGAGATTTGTCGTTTTGCAAAATCGTCTCGTCCTTGACGTCATACTGGCCGATAGGGGCGGGGCCTGTAGAGTCATCGGATCTAGTTGCTGTATTTTCATTCCAAATAACGCGCCGTCTGTTTATTCAGCTATAACCAGACTCCATAAAATTGCCCATCTGTTACACCAAGATCCAGGCACCTGGACATGGTCCGGTTGGTTCTGGAATATAATTTCCGCATGGGGATGGAAAGTCCTGTCCTTACTAGGTATTGCAGTAGCGATCATATTCAGCTGTTGCCTCTGTATACAATGTGGCCCTGCGATTTGCAGCATGTGTGCTACCTCTTGTATTCCTAGTCCCAAGCCCCGTTCTAAATCCCGTTCCAAGACAATTCGAGACGAGCAAATGGTACTGTATGAAATGATAGATGGTATCATGAATATTGATGCTTCCTGATGGAAACGTAGTGACAAGGAGGGAATGTGGAAAAGTAAATTTTGCCATGTTCTGTGTCCCTACGCCTCATCCATCATATGTTATGTGTGCATGACCAATATGCATATGTTATTCCCCATGTCTGATTAATGACGCAATTACAGTTGTGTCCACCTCTGGTATGTCAGTTTCCAGTCCTCGTGAATACTACGAATATCAGGCCTATGTAAAGTTATATTGCCACGTTTCTCAGTGTGCACGTTATTTCATTATAAAGTCCCCGTTTCCAGGCCTCAAAAGGGCCCGGACAACAGATTCAGCTCCTGTCTCCTGAAAGCCTCGCTGAGGAGCGATACAGCCCCCACCTGTATCCTCGACCCTTCACTTACTTCCTGCCTCGCAGTGCCCGGTGCAGCTTGGCTCTGCCTCTGAGTCTGCCAAGAGTATGTTATGAATCCAGCTATCAGTTCAGTCCTTCTTCTCTGCATTCCTAAGCTACTGAACTGCATCAATAGTTTCCGTCATTGTCTAGCCTATTCGGCTCCACGTTAGAGAAATACTGTATTAATGGTCATTTAATATTCTTCATCACGCACTACGTGTAGAATAATGCATGGTCCAGTCTTAGAATCAAGTTAGCTTTTCCCCTCATGACTTCTAGTTTATATCAACATGTTCCCTAAACATCAGATACCAGATAGGGTTCAGGCACATGTCGCTCCGACCCTCCAGACTCAAGTCTCTGCTCCTAGCACAGAGTTCGTAGCCCCCAGCTTCTCCTAGTAACACGTCATTGCCAGTTCACGCGCACCACCAGATTAGAGGTCCCGGCTCCTTAGGTAGCCCCCTCCAATGATTCCGCCCATTCATGACATATTCTGTTACGTCTGCACCACATGTCTATGTATACGCCCAGTTACACCTACTTTTACTGTTATCTTTCGCGACTGCTACGCGTCACACCTTCTGCTCCACCCACTGTTACGCCTACTGCAATGTAATGCTATGTGTTTGCGCTATGTATATAAGTTGATGTATTGTTATTAAAAGTTAGCGCGCTCATCCCAGACCCGGCCCCAGCAGCTGCTGGGCCCCTGTTCCTATGCAGGTTGTCCCGATCCTGTCCTTATGCTGTAATAAACCTGCAGAAACTCCTACTACCTCGAATCTTGACTCTTATTTTATTGAGCTATCTGTTATTCATTCATACATTCAAAAATAGATCCGGTATTATTTATTTATATACCACAGGACCTGAGCGTACCTGAAGAATTCTCTGTCCCCAAGTTCATACTCCGTCTTAAGCGCCTCGAAGGTCTTGACATCGCCTTTAGACCAAAGATCCCCCACCTTAGTGATTCCAATCATATCCCATTTGTCAAATCCTTTCGTTCGCCATAAATTACCCAGACATTCAGAGTCATACAAGGGGGTCGCGCGAGTGAGTCTATCCTTTCATCCCAAGGCTGCATTCGCATCGTGCCACACACGTACAGCGACTTTAGTGGGTCCAGTCAGTGTTTTACAGAGCCCCCTGGAATACAGCGCCCTATTAAAGCTGTTTTTATTTTTAATGCTGATTTCAACAGTTGTGCAATTCTGCACTTAAAGTAACACTTTTTCATAGGGCACATAAACTTACTTATAAAGATATACAGGTAAGGCAAAACAATATCTTGCAGTTAGATCTAAGTTTCGTTAAGAGGTTTTTGTGACATATTGCTTGTGTTATGGCTGATTGTATTGTGTCTGTTAACTGTAAGCTCTCTAAGGCTTTTCACAAGATAGCTTATCCAAATAAAAATGCAAATGATATACAAATTAATCCAGTAAATCACAAAAGCTAAAATTGCCAAACCTAATCATAGTTTTGCCTTGTATACTTCCTTTCATAATGATTGTCCTGCCATAACACAATTATATATAATGCATGCTGTTATATCTGCACATTTGGAGATTAAAGGACCCATCATATAGCATATGACTTGTGTAGAAGTAAGTGCAAACACTCATGCAGATGCATAATGCATATTGGTAGGAATGAAGGAGCCTTATGAAAGGTAGGTGTGTCTTTCAAACACTTGCATAGTTGGGTTTGATGGAGTTAGTCATATGCATAGAATTGGGCCCAAGCCAACGCCTTTCATACCACATTTGGAATCATTCAATATGTGCTGGCATGGGTGCACCAGTTGGGGGTAGCATAATACTTAGATATATGTAAGATGGCTAAAAAACTCTCAGCACATGCAGAATCTTTATATGGAGGACCCTGTGGGCATACCACCTGTGTGGAGGGGACAGTCATGCACTGAACAGCTTCTCAGGGGCCCACCACGCTCCATCAAAATATAAAAGAGCAGCATGGAATGCGTGAGCACACGAGTTCTTGTGCACTCCGCATTCATGTGCATCAGCATCTTACATATTAGGCCCACACAGTATTTCAGCTCTATTGGCAGTTGTGCTAGACTATACAGTATTAAGAAAATGAAATATTGGTTCTTGAAAATTGTTCAAAATTAACTTAAAATATAAAAATAGCGCCCATAATAATCCAGACTCATATCTATGCATTACGTATTACTGGGGTGGTGGATTATTTCGATGATTTAAGTTAGAGTGGAGTAATCTTAGCTAGATATCGAACAAAGCCATCAGGCCTGTCTGCCAACTTTACCACTTGTTGATACTTAGGTTATAGATGTGAGTGGAAGGGTTCAACAGAGTTAGTAAAAAGGTAATCAATGAATAGGATAATAGGATCTGTAAGGTGAGGAGGCGGGACAAGAGAGTTTATTAGCGATGCGCAGTAACAGAAGTGGTCCAAGCCAGGTACGAGCTGGGACAGATCACGTCAGTGAGAGGGATCCATAGAGTAAACCAGGAGTGTGGATAAGAGAAGTTTACAAGGATTTCCCTTTACCATAAGGACCACCTGACAGCATTGCTGCACAGAAGTATGGACATTTCTGGAGTATCATTGTCAAACCAACCTCGTTGAAATGAACCAAAAATATTTCGGTTCATAAATATATCACCCAAGACATCAGTTATTTCCTGGAGAGTAAAACAGATGTAACACTAATTTTTCACCACCACTGTGTAAGCAGATGCTTACAAAATTCCCATTGATGCTCCATAGCAAATAGTACTCAGCCTTTTCTCTTTATCAAAAATGAAATATTTTCATAATGATCGGCATAGTTCAACAAGTAATCATCTCAGACTCACAATACATGGAAGTGCTTCTTACAAAAATGTGCCAGGTAAAAAGTATTGATTATATAATGCATGATGTTGAAAATGGCTATTGCTAGTCAGTGACTAAAGAAAGGTGTTTTGTCTTCTCAAAACCATTATCTGGTCTGAAACAAACATCCATTCACATGGTCTCCGTGAGGAAGCTGCTGTTCCTCTGATATAAATAAGGTTCATTCTGAGCTTCCACTGCATCTGGGAGCACAGAAGAAATCTGTCCTTGTACAACACGTCATTGTTTGGTTACTTAGGAAAACAGTGTGAGAGAGTTCATCTGGCTCTTCTGGCACAATGTGTTCAAGAATGCCGTCCAAAAAGTAGCTCTATGCCTAAATAGAGAAATCGTGTCATTATTCTGCATTCCCGAGAGGCGTCCTGCACAAACTGGCCTATAAAAGTGATGTTTTGATGGGAAAATACTGAATACACACAAGTACAAGTAGACTGAATGTAATATGTCCACATGCAGAAACGAGAGACACAGAACACTGACACATTTACATTTTTTCTTTCACATGCAGAAAGTTGATCGTCAGTGTGGTATTATTAAGTGTTTGATAACATAATCTATTTCAGCTCCAAAGTAAGTTGAAGCCCAAGTCTGTTTATTTAACCCTCAGCGGAATTTAAAATGTGTGCATACCTTTCAGGCAATGTTTTAAGATCTATTAAATTGCGCTAGTAGCATAAGTTTGATTTGGCACTGTCTCGATTTTTTGTAATCCTACATATCCCTCTTTATATCAGGGCTTTTTCAATTCACCTATCTCGCACGAGGTACAGCATATTTCCGAAAAGACAATTTTGTTTGATTTAAAGAAGAAAATCTTCTGAGAAGGTCTGATGAACAGAAAATATATAATGGCTACTATCCAACAGAGGGTTCCTTTATGAAAGGTAAGCAACATAAAATCGTTTTTTAAAAACATTAACTCTCTCTTTCGTACGTGTCTGTGTTTCATCGATCAGATATTGTTCGGAAACACCGACTAACAAGGTATACAATAGAAACAATTGTTAGTTTGACCGACTGACAAAGGATTTTTATGTTTTTCCGTGTCTCCCATCCCTTGACGAGTGTAAGACTGTCAGCCTTGGGGTGGTCTTCCCACAAACGGTTTGCCTACTTACCTTCCTTTCATTTTTGCTGTATTTCGTTGTTCTTGCCTAATGACTCTTGACACATTACCACCGCCAACCAGTGCTAAAGTGCTTGTGATCACTCCCCTTAACATGGTTTAATTGGCATACACCCAAATTGCATATTTAATTTGCGTCAATGGCCCTTGTAGAGTGGCATATCTTGTACCAGGGCATGTACATAAAATGCCACCAGTGGACCTGCAGCACTTATTGTGCCACCCACTTAAGTAGCCCTACCAAATCATATCCCGGGCCTGCCATTCTAGCTTGAATTCACACTACCATGTCGACTTGACATTTAAACTTCCTTGCCAAGCCTCATGGTCCCTTTTTATTACATATATCACCCCTAAGGTAGGCCTGTGGTACTCCATAGGGCAGGGTTCGGTGTGATTAAAAGGTTGAAAATGAATGTACTTTTAAGTTTTACATTTCCTGCTAGCAAAAAAACTCCCCAAATGTATTTTTTACTACTGTGAGGCCTATCTCTTTTATAGAACAGGAGTAGGTAGCCATGGCAGCGGAGTCTGGAAAGTCCATGTGCTTCAAAGAACTTTTCCAGAAGCTTCTCCCGCCTTCTAGAGGAAGGGCACCAGGGTATAAATTAGGACCTTCAGACCCAGTCTTCAGTTCATTGCTGGACCTGTGGAAGGATTCTTCAAGGACTTCCTTCTGCTGTGACATCCTGTGCACTCTGCCAGACTGCTGCTGTACCTGGAAGGACTGTTTTTCTGTCTGGAGCCTGCCATGCACCCACAGAGGCCAGATCCTGCTGTTGAGCCCTGCATTTTCACCTGAGCCCGTGACTACCAGCGGTGACTCAAAGGTCTAGTTTGCTGGCCTCCTGTTCAGAGCCACAGGGGCATAATAGGCTCCTACCATCTTGATCCCACACCTGGATGCAGCCTATTCCTGAACCCCCAACAGGTGTCCCACCGGTCCAAGACCCTTAGATGTCATGCTAAAGGTAGCCAATCTCGAAACCTGAGGAATTAGACAAAATTTGGCCAAAAAGTGCTCGGAGAACCAGGAGGAGAGTGGGATCAACCAGCTCGACTATCCACCCAAGGTGCATCGCCAGTTGGATTGGTGCTTAATCCACTTTTTGTATCTGACACGCGCTCTGTCATGGTCGGCCTTAACTTTGACCCATTCTCGTGCAACTAGACATTCGCAGTTAGTGCTTTGATTTTTAAGCGCTATTTTGAACCTTAAACTTAAAAAATTCCTAAGTCCGGTTCTACTGATTGCATTTTTGTTGTTTTGGTGTCAAATAGTTTGGTAAAATGTACTCAATTTTTCGAAATTGGTTAGAATTTCTCTTGTGTATCACTTAGTTGCTGTTTGTGTGCTGCATAAACACTTTACACATTGCCTCTAAGTTTAGTCTGTCTGCTTTTTGTTCCAAGCTATGCAGGGTTAAGCGCAGGTTTAGTGACTTTTTGTGGTCCATCCTGCAAAGGACTGAGCATTCTCCACAACTCTGTTTTAAGCTCTATTTCACCAAAGGGGTGTTTGACCTCATGGAACTATCTTCAGCTACAGCATTCTGCCTTATCCCGCTGGAGTTTTTCGACTTCCATTTTGCTGACTAATTCCGAATGTAGGAATTGTCACTGCAGTTTTAATCCAAGGCCATCTGATGGTAAGCACTGACTGGGCTTAATCCACTTTGTGTATCTGACACGCGCCCTATCGTGGTCGGCCCTAACTTTGACCCATTCTTGTGCAACTAGACATCCGCAGTTAGTGGTTTGATTTTTCAGCGCTATTTTGAACCTTAAACTTAAAAATTTCATAAGTCCGGTTCTACTGATTGCATTTTTGTTGTTTTGGTGTCAAATAGTTTGGTAACATTTACTCAATTTTTCGAAATTGGTTGGAATTCTTCTTGTGTTGTGTATCACTTTGTTGCTGTTTGTGTGCTGCATAAACACTTTACACATTACCTCTATGTTTAGTCTGTCTGCTTGATGGATTTAGGCCCAGATCCTTGTACTGGGGTGAATGTATGACATTGTTCTACATTCTGTCCATCAACTGTGTTTTTTGCGGTTTTCACCCCGAGTGGGCTGGGTGTGCTCAGACGTGAGTCCCAGGCTCTCCACACCACTGGAGTCAAGCTATCCAGGCTGATGAAGGCTGATAGCCATAAACCGGTCCTTGGATGCTTGATTCCGGTCTGGGAAAGACATGGCTTGGTAGTTCGGACTGGACTGTTCCCATGAGGCACAGGGTCAGAGCTGATTTGCATATAGCCAGTGTCTAACCCAGGGTGGTGTGGAGTGCAAAAAAAGATGGATTTAGGCCCAGATCCTTGTACTGGGGTGAATGTATGACATTGTTCTACATTCTGTCCATCAACTGTGTTTTTTGCGTTTTTGTTCCAAGCTATGCAGGGTTAAGCACAGGTTTAGTGACTTTTTGTGGTCCACCCTGCAAAGGATTGTGGCTGGTGCTTGACAAGGGTTCACACCCCAGTCAACCAACAACCCAAAGTCTAAAAATGAGGGTGTGACCCAAAGGGCAGAGCCCCTCCCCCGTCATATCCATGACATATTAGTAACCATAGAGTGGGTTCCAAAAAAAACAACCAAACAGGCTTAATTTTTTCCAATCCTTTGTGTGATGCATGGTATGAGAGAAGTAGGAGCCGGAATACTAACATTAGTGAAAGCCCTGAAAAAAGCTGTTGACCTGTAGGGGCATATGAGAAGGCTGAAACATGTAGGCAATATTGAGTAGATTGATGATTCATTATATCTCATCTACCATCCACATGATATATATTCTAATCATATCTGTGTTCCCCATCAATAACGTGGAATATCCACTTGATGTATACCAAACGGTTTTTTTAACAGTAACCTGGATCGGATTAATTTTAGCTGAACTCCCTCACATCAACCACCAAGGCGGTATTTCCCTACCTTGGGGTGGATAGGTCACTAGAAATGAAGCATGCCACTACAATGACTGAGTGAGGGGACCTATGCATTTCTTTTGGAAACCTACTATTCACTTCATTGACCTAAGCACTTGTTGTGTGCTATAAAATGGAACCAAATCTTAACATAGAGATGTTTGCGTCCTTGAATTGGTATACCGTTTGGGCTTACATATGAAAAATAGAAGATGGAAAATGTTTTGCTTTTACCCAGAAAATGTTTCCAACTGGAAAGAGATTCAGTTTAGCAGTAAGGTCCTGCAATATGAGCAACAAAGACCTACGTTTCAATCGCACCTACCCCGCTATATTGAATGGAATGATCCTAGGTTACACATTTTTTGCCTGGGTTGCCTTTCATGATGCAATGTTGTGAGTATGTCCAGATGATTCAGTTTTCAGTGTATGTTTTGCATGTATGTTTTGCAAGATAAAGCATTAATTTGTATTAGAACACTGCAATGAAATTTAGCCATTCTACCTAGTGTGGGTAGAATGTTATAATAGCATCCTGTACCTTCTGCCTCAGGCTACAACACTTGGTAAAGACTTTTTTCCTGGTTACAGGTCCTCAGATGCAGCTATGGACTATAACTCAAAGTTATTTTATGGTCCATAAATATCAAGTGGCCAATCGTTTGGGATAGAGCTGAAGTTACATCACCTCAGGAGATCACTGAGCTACATGATCATGCCAAATGGAGGTATTGAGTGACCCTCATCTGTCGCAGTTGGAGTGTATTCAGAGCCCATACTTATGAAGCTTGTATGGGGAGTAGGACACCCTGTGCAGGAATTTAAAGTGAATGATTCTCAGCCTGATACATTCTTTCTTGAAGATCAGGTAAGATCTTGTCAAAAACATAAACATTGTGGAGACCATAGGGAACACGTAATGGAGATCAAAGTGTTTTCTTTAAAAGTTTTCTCCTAAATCGTCATACATAAAAAGAAAAATAGCTGTATTTCATAAGGCTCTAAGAACTTCTCTTTTACTTTAATGTCCAAGCTGTGCCCCATGTTCTCAAGTTAAATCAGTTTGTGTTGTATACATTTCAAAGGAGCAGTTCTATTACTTTAATCCACATCTAGAATCAATTACACCATACTGTTAATCAGTTTTTACACATTTGCAGTTTTATAGTCATATGTATTCCTTTTCAGCTTCATTATGAATCCATTACCTTACCCAATCACCTCATCATACCTGCTCACTTTTGAGATGCTTTTTGTTGACATTCACAACATTTGTAACCATGCACAAAAGTACGTTTCATCAGCTTTTTACTGTGCGTTTCTAGTTTCTATTGCTATTTATTATAAAATGGTTTTATATCAGGAAAAAGCTGCTTCTGTTTTTGTAGCTGTTTTAGCTTTATAACTTGAATATTTTATAACCTTGACATATTTACAAGCCCATTGAGCCACTGGTGCATCACTTTTTTGAAGCTACCTCAGCGCTATAAGCTTGCCCATATTTAGAAGGCTTTGCAAAGTCACTCTGCGTGACTTTTCATGGGCTTGTAAATATAGGACCCTTTCACACATTACTTTGCGTGAAACAGGTATTCCATGGATGTTGGTGGGAGTGTTCCAATGCAACAAACATCCATGGAACTTGACACATTCACAGATTTAGAATATTTTTTAAAACTGGGAATGCGGCAGCATCCTACGCCTTCTCAGGGGAGGTGTAGGTATGGCGCAACGAGCAGAAATACTTTTATTTCTCCTAGTTTCTTCCTCTTTCTATTCTGCAGCAGGCATAGAAGAACAAAATGGCATTAATGATTGTTTTTGTGCAGGAAGGTGTCACTTCCTGCACAAAAACAATCATACCGGCAGCGCAGGCATAAAATGACTCATGGGTGACTGTGCTGGCACATGGCAGCCAATTGTGTGCCAGCACACGGGAAAACACAAGGATGCACAGGCGAAAACAATAAGACACATCCCTGAGTCTTGAAAATGACACAGAATGGAGTAGTGGTTAGCAGGGAATGGGGGTGGCGGGCAAACAAAAAATACAAAAATAAAAACACTTACCTTTCCATGGCCGTCATCTTTTCTGAACTTCCATCCGTAAGGAGGAAGCACACAGGCTCCCCTAATCCAATCACAGCGATCCAATGCAGTGCTGTGATTGGTATGAGCACTATCATTTGGCACTCAGATGTGGACTGGGAGCCTGTGCAAGTTTCCCACCAGGCTGTGTATTACAGCCTGGTGGGGAACATGCAAAGTGTGGATGACTCTTTGGACGGCCCAAGACAACCAGCCAAACAGTCATGCGCACTTATAGTGTGCTCACCACTCCTACACCTGTGACCTGCCCTAACCTAGCCCCATAGCAAAGAGAAATAAAATGATAATAACAATGTTATTATCATTTTATTTTTCATTTTTCCTGCTCTGCGAGCATTGGGGCGAAGCTCCTCCGCCTTAGCGGAGGAGCCGCCCCTGAGGAGTCGCCCCTGGCAGCATGGCACAGCTAAATGGCTTGCAGTGCCGCGCTGCAGCATTTTTTGGTAAGTGATGCCCTCAAATTGTTAGTGTGCTACCAAACGTTTAAACTAGGAATACAAGCAGGGAGATGAAAAGGTAGTTCTAGATTTGTACAGATAGATGTTTAAGAGTCTGTTGTCCAGGTGGAGTGACATCACACCTGTTTTTTGCTACCCTTTTTGCTTCTTTTAATGCAATTCCAAGATCTATAACTGTAGGGTTCAGAAGATCATTATTGACAGTTAGAGTCTCTATACAAGTTCCCTGGATACCGGAGAGCCAGATTTTACGATCCCTGCTGGTATCCCCACAACCATATTTGGGGATTAGAATGTATTTCCCTCAGTTTGGGGAATAGCAGGCAGACCTGGAAAAATAGACTGGGTCAAAATATGCATTTCTTCCCCTTCCAATGAAATAACTCCTATGGGGCGAGGTAATGCCATTAAGGTCCTAATACAGTGGGCAGAGCATGTGCTCAGCACCCCCTCCCCCACCCCCCTGTTCTGCACTAAAGTCCAAGGGCAGTCTCTCTGGGCCAAGGTCTATCATCTTCAGAATGTGTTACCCGATAATTTCTAATCTGGAGACATCAGGACACAAATACTGGCGCAGAGCGGTATACCACCTGCGGGTACCACTTTGGACTACTCATAATGGGGTCTTATGAGCTATTTGTCATGTGTAAGTTACATCAAGAACTTTATGGCCGTATGCACATTTGTTTTTTAACAAACTCCCACCAGGGTGACATGTGAAAATACTTTCAATGGGAAAGCACGACATGGAACACTAACTTGTAAGGAGATTTAACATGTCATTCTCTTCCTAAAATATTTATATGCGCAACTGAAAAAAAATATTTATATACTTTGTTATTGTTGCAAACTCCCTCACCCTCTGGGTCAAAAACTGAAATTCTCTGCAATTTTGCTAAAGCTTGACCCAGTTCACTTTTAATGGTGGTTGGCATTATAAAAATATTGTGATTTTGCATTATTGAAAATAAATCATGCATGCTATCAAATATAAATGCATTTTTAGTAAAACATGCAATATTCACTGTTATATAAAAATTAAACAAGACGAATATTCAAAAGCTTATCATAACAATGCAAGACCTAAAATTCTTTTGACAAAAATAAACAATCGAATATAATTTAATATGACATTCAGTTAGACAAAATCTGTATTGGAAGACGTCTTATTCTGTGAATATGTAAAAGATCAGTCAGTACAGCAAAGGTAAAGAATTGAAACGGAAAAGAAAAATGCCTCACCTCTAACAATGGATGCCAATGCGTTATTGGTTTTCTGGGGTATGCTAGCATTTCATTCCAATGATCTCTCCCAAGACCTTCCGCATCGAGCCCTGTCCTGCACACCCCAATCACTTCATTGTGTCCTACTCTATGAATTGAGAACAAAACGCCTATTATTTGCATGATGATTCTGATCATATTTACCAGAAGTGTATAATGTTTGTTAGCATACAGTCATCACCAACATGTTAGAACTACCACAAATATCACATTAAAACAATGTGTTAAATACTCAATCATATTCTTTAAATGTATGTCTTATACAAAAAATTTATAATTTTGGGGAATGGTTGTCAACATTTCAGGCATTTCAGTGCATTTTACACTGCTGTAATATTTTTGGAGGCCATGTAAAGATAAATCTCTCAAGAACATGGCAGGAGCTCTACAACAGTGTTAGTGTCAACATTCTGCTATCCCTCCCTTGACAGTACTATGCCTACACCCACCTCGCCAAATTAGCATTCAAACTCCTCAAGCCACTAACAGTGGGACTTCTCAGAAGGTCTTAACTTTATTCAGAAGGAAATTTGCAGATAGTAATATACATAGCTTCATTTAATACACTTGCTGGCACATGCATCAACCATGCAATTTGCGATTCCTGTTTAGCGAAAAATAAGGATTCACTAATAAGGAATAGCAAAAGGCTATGCATTTAGAAATCGCTTAAAAAATAGAGATTTCTAAACATTCCTTAATTGCCACTCGCAAATTGAGAGTCGCAATTACCTCCCCATTCATTCCAATGGGCCTAGAGGCCCATAGGAATGAATGGGAAGACATTCTCAATTTGCGATTCTCAATTAGAGAATCACAAATTAAGAATGCAATTTCAAGGGTGCCAGGGTGTCAAAAAGACACCCTGTTGCACCCCTAAAATCTGCATATGAGTACATCTTGCACACACAACATGCCCCAAGGGCATGTGTGTGAGTAAAATGGAAGTTTGAAAAATGCACTTTAGTGCATTTTTAAAAGTTTTTGCAAATTACCATGAAGTTCAACTTCATGGTAATTTGCACCACCTATTAGCGAAATCACTAGTTTTTTTAACTTTAATGCATTGATTTAAGGAATCTCAATTTGCGATTCCTTAAATGCAATGGCAATTTAAGTAATTGCAATTTAGAGATTACTTAAATTGCGATTTTTGCATTTGGGATGATGCATCCCAAATGCAAAAATACCGGTCGCAAAGTGGCAGATTCTAAAAAATCTGCCCGTTTGCGACCGTTTTTTGCTTTGATGCATGTGGGTCTAAGTTGTATCAAGTATTTGAGAAAAATGTCTACACTTTCATAATAACTATGGTAGTTTCACGCAGATGTTTATGTTTGCTATAAAATAGAAGGAAATCTGAACCACCACTGAAGAAACATAAAATTGTAAATATAATTTTTGAGAGGTACTGAAGAGGTCGAACATGTCCAACAGCACCAATTCTACTGTATTGTGTTGTACTCCAGCATTTATATAGAGCTTACTACTCCTCTGTGGGGCACTGAAATGCTCGCCTACATGGGCAACAAGCTATGCCATGTAGGGTGTATGATTGGAAGGCTCACATTCTGAATGTATGTTTATCAATTCCAGTACAAACACAAATTATAGCTCAAGAGAAAGGACGACTGCATACTGTTAATGGCCTATTTAGATCTTGCGTAGACCGCATGTGCTGTCTCTTCAGGACTTGTTGTTCGCAGTATTGTGGGAGTGGGCTACAGCCCACCCATAGTTCACCATTGGTTAGCTTCATTATGGTTCTCATATGCTTCCTTTTGATTTGTTAGGGTATACGTGCGTCATATTATCGCTGGGGCAAGGACCAACCATTCGTATCTTTCCAGTGCTCCCATTTTTAGAGCTACTTTGTTCTTTGTTTTCAAGAACTCTATATAAGTGCTTGTGTTATCAGGCTGTCTCTCATATCCCTGTCAATTGTCATTCCTTTTCCTCACAACCCACTTCTCCCATCCAGTACTTCACCCCCACACCTGATTCATGCTCTCCACCACCGTGCCTGCCCGTTTCATTTCCCCCCATCAGACCTAATGTCTGTTTCTTCTCCTCCGTCTGCTCGTCCCCGTTTGCTGTCTAGTCTTGCCTTTCACACGCTCCACGCTCACACACACAGCCAGCATCTAACAGGTAGCTGCCATCTTGGAACAGAAGTGATCCTTTGCAGAGGAATGTATATATGCTAAATGATAATACGGGTCAAACAATTTTCAAGCACATTAACTAGTGTATTCTAAATTGGCTACCAATGTATTGTTAGCGAAATAAATGGTTTTGGCGCCTCAATTCTCGATTTCACTTTGCTGTCCTGAAACTCACATTTATCTAGTTGCCGGGATATCGTAGCCACCAGACATCCAGTGGGGAAAATGCAGCCTCTTTAGCAGCCTCTGAGCACTAAATTTATGGGACACTGTGTCAGGAAGTGGCAACTACTTGTGGCACGGTTATAACTGTGAAAGCTTCACTCAATGGAGGGTCTACATAAACAGCAATTGTATTTATATAGAGAGAATATGATCTCTGTTTCTCTTGATGTGTGTTGTCTAACAGGAAGCACATTTGGCTTTTTGCATTAACCCTTCAGTTTCAATGCCGTTTCAAAATGTACCATTTTGACAGTGGCTGCTTCACTTTGTTGTGAGCGGCAGGTGGTGTGATGGGGCAGTGAAAGGGTCCTGGAAAAAACGTTTGATTGTAACCCCCTTGGAGTCTGTTACAATATTCCAGTGCTCTAAATTTTACCTTAAAATCACGTAAGAAAAATCACGTCTAATGAATGATACAAAATATACCTTTCTGAGCAATTTAAGGGTGAGACAAACCAAAAGCGAAGGGAAATAAATGGTTTAGGAACAAAGCTGCAGCCTACTTGTGTTTTTGTTTTTGTTTTAAATCGTGGTAGGTGTCTTGGAATTTTTCTTAAATGATTTTTGTCGTTGTCAGACACTGGTAGTTGGCAGGAGTGATTTGCTGCACCGATGCAAATCGAAGTTCATCGCCTACCCTAAACCTTTCTTGCTCCTGTATATTTCATTTGAGAAATAGTCTTTATTTTGTTTACATTGTTTTCAAAGGCTGCTGACATGGACGCGTAGATTATTATCTAATCAATCAAATTTACAACATTACTATATAGTTGAAGTTCTTAAACTTTTCACATACTTAAAATATTTACATAATTAATTAATTGAAACTCATACATTGTTTATAAACAATTACAAATAAATATGTATAAACTATCTCATGCTATTCCCCTACACACTCACAATCCGCCAAAAACAAATTCACATACAATTAAAAAAACCTTACCAATTATCACAAAATCAACAAACAAAATCCCATTAAAACAAAGTAACCATAGATAACATTAAAATAATGTCGACTTATAGCACAAAACTAATATGTCAACCAAATCATTTAAAACATTGATAATATGAAGAACTACATTTAAACAAACAATTGTCTTACCCTCTTCATTCTAGTCAACTGCATTTTTATCATCAGAATTTCTTTGACACAATATTTATGTCTCACTGTATTTTTTTTACCTTACTAACACCTAGAAGTCCATAGCACAGAAAGAGAAGGAGGGACAGCAGTGAGAAATCAGCAGTTACAGAAGCTAATTAACATGGTCTGCTGATGGAAAGTTTTGATTGCGAATTCTTCACCTTTTGAATCAATACTAAAGCAGTACCCTCCAAAAGTTGTTGGCTCTGAGGAGAGAACTTTAGACCTGGAAGACAAATAAGGCAAATTTGGCCTCCATCTTGACCTGAGAGTCAAAGCAGCAGTGCTTGTTCGAGGTGTGGATGGATGCCCATATAGAAGTCAGGCAGATGTCAGGCACAGAAACACCTCTAGCTAAAGCTGAAATGATGACTTTGGGTCTGGTGGAATGAGCGTGAAGGTCCTCTGGAGGCTTCTTTTTGACCATGGCATAGCACATCTATGTGTAAAATAACAATGAGGTCTATCCATGTGAACAAGGTTCTTTTCTGGACTGCCCTTCCATTCTTCACCGTGTGAATCCAACAAAGAGATGGTTGTTTATTTAGTACTATCTAAATAGAAATTAGGGGCCCTCTTAGGGTCCAGCCAACAAAGCATTTCACCCCCAACTGAAAATGCGACTGACAAAAGAAAGGGGCAAGACTAATGGACTGCATTACATGGAAAGGTGATACCACCTTTGGTCAAAAGGAAACCAGAGTCCGAAGTACCAATTTAACAGGGAAGAGGTGGTATGTTGTCTGTGCAGTTAACTGATGTAGTGCACAGGAGGGATTTTCAATAAGAAATATATTGTTAATGTTCAGAAATCTCAAAGAGCAACTGTTCATGAGCTCAAAAGGTGTGCACATCAAGAACAAACTAAGGTGCAACAGTGACATAATAAAAGGCACCTGAGGAAACACATATGTAAGCCCATTCCCAAACTGCATAACAGCAAATAACATAAATAGCAAAAGCTGATTAAGCTAATATAGAAAGGCTGAAATGTAATCTTAACAGTGACCATAACAGTGCCTTGCCAGACCATGGATAGAGCAAATAGAAAGACATCAGAATGCTTTGTCTGAAGGGGGTTAACAAGACAATGCTTTCACCAGGCCAACACGTTTGCCCAACAGCCAGAATAGATCAACTTTGTGGATGAGCGTGAGCAGCCAAGGTGACATCCACCACCTCTGCAGGTAAATAAAAAACACTCCGCTGCTTCTGCTCAGTCGTCAAGCGTGCAGGTATAGGTTGTGGAGAATCCGATGAAAAAGTCTGCAGTGCTGGAGACAACTCTTCAGAGGCAGACAGATTAGAAGGCAAATACTTAGGCTCAGCAGCTGAGAATACCAAACTCTCTGCACAGTTCAGGGATTACAGAATGAGCTTAGGATCTGAAGAAGTATTGGCAAAAGGGGAAAGGCATACTGCAGACCTACCATGGAAAGTGGAACATGCCCCCAAAGGAACCTGGAGATGGGTACTCCATGGTGTAAAGTAGCACTACATTGCATTCTCTGCCATAGTGAAAAAGTCCCACCAAGTCATTCCCCACTAGCCAGATGAAGACAACATTTTTTTGCCAGCTGATGCCGGCTGAGATAGTCAGCTCTGACAATCAAGAGCCGTAAAGATGTTTGAAAGCCATGGAAACCCTTGAAGACACCAGACTCTCTTACCCTGCCTTGCTTTTTGCAGTATTATATACACAGTCATGTTGTCCATCATCACTGCTGGAAGGCAGGAAAGACTTGAGGGTCAGGAAGATACCATGCAGCTTTAGAAGATTTGTGTATTGCCTCTGCTCCATCGGAGACCTAAGACCTCTGAACTTCGTCTCATTCAGGTCCCCCCCTCTTAGCCCAAAGATGCTGCATCCATCACTACCCTGAGCTCTTGAAGGGGCATGGGTAATAGCCGGCTACCGGCTACAGTTCAAGTCGACATCTTTCATTCACATTTGAATGCCCTGGGCCATCTTACCTTACACCCTTTGCTAATCCCATTGAACGGGTAGATTCTACTGAAGAGCCTGCATGTGCCAATGGGCATGAGGCGTGAGTGGGATACGTGGCCAGGAGACTAAGAAGGATCCAGCTGGAAACATGACTGAACCAAAAATATAAGGGTCAAATTCTGAATGTCCTACGACTCCCTGGTAGGACACAAGGATTTATAATACCATTGTGTCCACACCTGCCCCATGAAAGGGAAGCATCTTCACCAACTTACAGTGGAATTTCTGCTAGTTGATGGAGCATCCCAAAAAAGATAGTAATAATATGGTCGTCCACAGGTGGTACACAACCGATTGGGAAGAGTCTGTCTTCAACAGCCAGACATTTAGGTATGGGAATACGTGTACAGTCAACCTACAAACATGGTCTGTGAACACAGCTATCACTGTTGTATATATCCGGGCTCTTGGGGTGTTGCCAAAAGGCAGTACGGTAAGCTGAAGATATTCCAACACCACAATGAAGCAGAAAATGGGGGAAAGGTGGAGCTTGAAGATGACAAAGATGGCCGCTGCCTGACTTTGCTCCACTGCAGCCCCGGCTTCAACCTCCCACCTGATAGGCACCAGAAACTGCAACCTAGGCATCCTTCTAATAAAACAGTTATCACTGTTCTCCTTAAGGACTATTTGAACCCCGTTGACTGTGCTAGCTATCTCCCAATCTCTCTTCTCAATGTGGATCTCAAGATAATAGGCTAAGATTTTGCTGAAACGTTTGGGGAGGGCGATTCCCCAGGTCATCCCTGGGTCCCGAGTGAGCTTCATCTTAGGCTGCAGTTCCCGCATCCATCTTACAACCATTGTCCACTTCCTTTGGTGTTAAGGAAGACCCGTCAGAATTTCTGGAACTTTCCCTGGATACAGAGAAAGCATTTAACTGGGTGGAGTGGCCGTACTTTGTCCGGGTTATATCCCACATGGGACTGGTGACACCTTCATCTGAAAGCTTTGCCTCCAATATGACTCACTGATGGGTGGGATGTCCTGTGGAGGCTTCCTCCCTGACCTCTTCCGAATCAATAGAGGCACCCACCAGGGACTCCCACTGTGCCTGAACGTTCTGAGCAAGACTTCCTGAATAGGTAGCTCCTTGACCTGTCCCTGACGGAGGGCCAAAACAGTGAAAATAACTGTGGTGCCCGCTTCAACTAACTCTTTAGTATGCTCTCCCTTTTAATCCCCAAACCAATCTTGGCACGCATTGAGGGTGATATTTGATCCTACATGTGGAGCTATCATAAAGCCAGGTTACACATGAACCACCTATGGGCAAATTCTACGGCAGTTGGCCTCAGGTTCTCTCACACTCCTTCTAATAGGTTGGCCTTCCACCTCTCACAGCTCGTCCCTCAACTGCAACCTAGCAGCGAGGAGCCATTTTGAGCCTGCTTGGACCTTTTTCACTCTCCCAGCCAGGTGTTACTTCCTTACTTCTCCACTGCTGACTACAGCCTCGAACCCAATATTGACGGCATTTGCATCCCCATGGAGAGATGCCCAAATGTTAGCAGGTATTTCACCTTATTTACATCACAAGGACCCTTTATGACACAATGGAACCCCTTGCAATGATGGGAACCCCTTTTACTGGACGCCATGGAATGGCCGCAGTATACGGCGGATCAACCAACTCTTCGATGGGGCAAGGCTCAGAACGTTCTCAACCCACCGGGCATAAACTGGGCTCCCTGTTACTGACCTTTGGCACTATCACTATTTGACTCATTGTGTAGGCCCACCTGTTGTACCTCCCTCCCATGGAACTACCACAACCCGTTTCTTTCAATATTTACTGACCGTGGGCTTATATAGAAGTGGTGTCCAGCCTCTAGGGGGTCTTTATCAAAATTCTTCATTACCATCTGACCTTAACGCCACTAGATTTCACTGGCAACTGCTTCTAGGGAAGGCTTACAGCCCTGACAGAATCCCAGTGAAATTCTTGAATTTCATTGATCCCCCTCAAAACTCAAACCTGCAATGCTCTTGCCTCACAACTTCTGTTGGAGAGGTAGTGCGAATCGCTGTGTCCTGCTCCATACCTTCTGGACAGGACGTTGCATGAGATGGTTAGCTGTCTTGCTGGCCACAGCTAAGCTGTGCATTTGTTTTTATTGGTGACAACATAATTAGCCATCTCACAAAGAATGGTGGCTCAAACTCCATTGTGTGGCTGGCATGAACGAAACACATATAAATTTAATGACAAGCTACCCAAGTTTGAGGCAGTGTGGGGTCCCTTCCTTACCAGAGAAGCTGAATCCCTGGTTTAATCCCTTCAACCGGCATCCCACATCCACTACCATCCCCCCAAGGCCCGACATATCATGAACAGCTGACTACCCCAATAGCCAAGACACATTGTGCTGTTTAGTATGGTTACTGTTGCATTGCCATTTCTTTCCCATGCCAGGTGACCTCTGCTGCCTTTTGAGTGGCTATACTTCATCCCCACCCTTCTTCCCCCGCCCTTCCAAACAACCTAGAGCCATCAAAAAGCATATTCCAAAGAGATGCCTACATGTCTGTAGAAATGGGGTTTCTGGTTGGCTATGGTATGTACCTAAGCCGAGCAGAACCCACCACTCCAGTTAGGGCAAGTCAATTACACACCAAATATAACCTGTGATCACCCTCTGGCAGCTTGGTGCAAAGCAGGCAGGCTTATCATCAGAGGCAATGTTTAAAGCGTTTGCCCAACACACTCACATAGTAACAGAATGAACACACAACAAAAGAGACTCCAGACAGGATTATATAAAAATAGATGTTTATATTACACATAACATAAGACCAAAAATTACATGATTCACATAGGTAGTGGTAATTGTGCAGGATTAAAGAAGAGGCTCATATGTTGCCAACGAGATAAATCACATGAATATTTTTCTTATCATACGCTTTTCAAGAAGGCAGATTAGAAATGCATTCTGGAAATGTGTTGGCATTAAGCACTTTTATAGGTATGTAATTTTACAATATAATCTTGGATGCATCAAATAAACCTTGGGGACAGAAGTGCCTGCACTTCTATTAGAACTTTTATGGTAATTCTGAGTGGGCTCCCAAAGGAACGGGAGCATAATTATGTAGTTTAGCCTATATTGGCGGCTTGACACCACTCTCAGGTTCTCCCACAGGGGGAGTTCCACCCTATTACATAGAAGAGACAGTGCCCCACAAAACCTGGCGAGTCTAGAGCCCTTCGGGTTACCGGGTCCTGTCCTTATGAACAGGAAGAAAATTGAGCTGCCTGCGAAGGAAACACGGTACAGCTGCAAGACCCTCCCCCCCCCCGGGTCCGACTCACCCACAGTATTTCTCGTGGGGTTAGGGTCTTCTTAGGAGAGGAAGTCCACTGGCCACAGGGCACCCTCCAGCGGTGCAGTTATGGTGTGGCAACAAACTTGGTAGCGGCTGTGTGGAGTTGGGCCGTGCCGGTAAGTCCTTAGGACTAGGCTTGGTGGTACATCACCTGCAAGAGGGGCCACCTTTACAGAAAGCGCTCCACAATCCCGTCAGCACCGGGTGGTGTTCTGCACTATGAGGGCTTCCCTCCTTCCTGTGGCACTAGTCGCACTTCCCAGGGTGCGAGTCTAGAAGGGACAAGTTGGTCCCTGGGGAAACACAGGGGCCTCATCCCACGCTACTTGCGTGGCGCCAATCATGAGGGACATGCCAGTCCCTGGGGGAAATGATGAAGCGCTCCACATGCTCTGGGTACAAGCAAGAGGCGATCACAGCCATGCACTGATCCCAGAGCTCTAAATTGGTACAGACTCACGCATGCGTGTGTTTGGGCGGGTTTGGAAGCCTGGATATGCTAGACGCAGAGTTCCACCACAATGAGGCTAAGGCAGTGTCTTTTATGGCCTTGAAACACTGGATGAACAGGAGTACAATCCAACAAACCCTTGAAGAACACTTGAGGACCCAAAGTAGGGTAGCAGGCAGCAGGCCACCACATGCTGACCAGTTGCAAAGTGGCAGTTCTTCCAGCAGCCTAGCAGGCAGCAGGCAGGCACAACAAAGCAGGCAGTTCAAATGGTGGTAGATCCTGGCAGCACAGCAGTCCCCTGGCAATGTGAAGAATATAGAGCCAGTAGCATCTAGTTACAAGTCCCACACAATGACTCCAGCACATGGGGTCAAAACCCAGTATAATTATACTCCAACATCTCTTTTATCAGAAGGTGACTTCAAAGGAACCCTTAGAAGTGCACAACAATCACTTTCAACCCTGGCTCCAGACAATCAGTGGGGGTAAAATCACCCCTGTGTGTGAGGGCAAGAAACAACTTACACAAATGTAAAGTGTGAACCACCTCTCCTTCTCCCAGCCCAGTGAGACTATCAGTATGCACATGAATGCAGATTTATCACCTATCACACCCAGCCCTTCTGCAGGCCCACTAGTAGCATCAAATAAGACAAGCAGGTGTAAACCAATCATACTTTGTTTAGCCTGTCCCATTCCAGGAGGTGTCTCCCCTCCTGATTTCTGCCTGAACCAGTGCTGCCTGCACCAGAGTGAGAGAGTCGTGCCTCAAGACCCCCTCCCACCACTCGAGTTTGCCGACCAGACTGCACTTCCCAGGAGCCACGGAATCGGGGGTAGCTGGTGGGCACTTTTTTGTGCCTCCCGGCGCAGGATAAAGTTTTCCTGTGGCTGTCGCATCATGGGACACACGTGAGCATAGCCCAGTCAAAGCCCAGGCCAAGGGCAGGTCTGACAGCACCCGTCAGAGCTCGGAGGAGGCTCGGAGGAGGCTGGGCTTGGCCACCTCTCTTCACCTGATTCCTAGGTCAATGTACTGTACCCTCTTGCACTGCCTGCTGCCCCTGCACTGCCAGCTGCCCCCGCGCTGCTTGCTTCCCCTGCACTGCCTGCTGCCCCTGCCCCTGCCTATGCCCCTGTGCTGTCTGCTGTCCCTGCCCCTGCGATGCCTGCTGCCCTGCACCTGACCTGCCTGCTGTCCCATCACTGCCTGCTGTCCCTACTCCTGGGTTGCCTGCTGTCCCTGCTCCTGAACTGCCTGCTGCACCTGTCCCTGCACTGCCTGTTGTCCTGTGCTTCCTGCTTCCCCTGCTCTGCCTGCTATCCCTGTCACTGCCCCCTGTCCGGCACCTAGGTCCACTCGGACCACCTAGAAGGACCACTAATGGAGGTGGTCACATGACCGCACAGTGGACACATGCTGCCAATGTACCGCCGGTCGGACAACACTCAGCCCTAAGAACCCTGGCCCTACTGCTACCCAACGGTATTCCACCAATGAACACCTGAACTTGGACGCTCAATGCCGAAACCACAGCTGCGTCTCCGGATCACTGACATAACCTCGACAGACCGTATATCGACTGCACAAAATATCGATGACAAATTATCGATAACAAAATTATCGATTGCCTATACTTAAACAACAAACCACAAAAATATCGAAACCACAATATCGACTACAAAAAACAACGACTACAACAATATCGACTAACAACAATATTGATTTCTAAAACATCGATAATCACATATTTAAATGAAAAACAGTCAAAATATCGAATACAAAAATATAGATAGCAAATTGATCGAATTTTTAAAATATCGACATTACTACATCCTTGAATAAATCACTTTATTATTTAAAATTGAGTCATACTAATCATAATTATTCAAATATTGTTCATATAAATGTATAAAATATATTATATATTTTCCTAACATTTATAACACACAATAAATACAAACATACATTTTATAATACATAAACACAGTTTCAAACGACTAAACATTTCTTACTGGAAATTATATATATTTCTCCACTTTACAAATATAAAAATAACATTACCTATACTAAATAAGGCCTTACACATTAAAAAAACGTTAATTGGCGTCACCCATATAAGGAAAGCAATTAGCATAACAGATAAAAAAATTCAAATCCACAAATAACAACAGACTATCAATTTAAACAACCAATCCTATTTTAGAAACAATTAGACGAATACTATATAAACAAGATTACAGCAAACTAAAAATGCAGGCTACATCTCCTAACTAAAGGAAGACGAAACTCTGCAGGATATCTGAAAGAAAACTGATTGACTTCAACATAAAGACAGCTACACCTATCTAAAGTAAGTACTACTACATTATTAGCCATCGAAAATGTAACTCTCAAACCTCAAACCTATGTTTAAAAGCCAAATACCTAAAATATTTTTTTTTTTTACTACTTATCCTACAGACAAAAAGAAAATACAGAAGACCTACACAACACCTGGACATCAAAAGTTAATTATAAATAAGTAAGTATATAATTGAAATGTAAATTCGACATTTAATAGATAGGTAACTAAATAGAAACTAGCTAAAACACCTCTATCAAAATATCATAAATAGTAATAAAATATTTGTACACATTTTCTCAACTTCCACAGATACAAAAAGATATACACAGAAAATAACAGTTTGAAGAACATCAACACCTGAAAAGAACTACTTGAATTCATCAAAAGAATTACAGGTAAATTAAAAATGTATTAAACTGTATTATTAGAATACAACATTATTTTTTCTAAAATTGTAATGACATTCTCTTTTAATTACCTCCTAGAAGTACAATACTATCATGACTGAAGGAGCTAAATTCATTTATTCACAAAAAGGGAAAATGCTTCTTTGTTACATGGGATATGTCTACACTCAAGAGAAACAAAAAGATTTGAAAGTGTTTTGGAAGTGTACGAAATATTATGCCAAAAAATGTTATGGTAGAGCTATAACTCAGGAAACTACTGTTACTTATACTAAAGAACATAATCACCCACCCAATGTAACAGAAATAGAGATTAGACAAATGCTAGATTCCCTTAAAGAAGCTAGTACTAGAACTGATCAACCAACAACTGCTATTCTGAAACACCATTTAAGTGTACTTCCCCAACATGCTTCTAGCCAATTACCATCTATCGAATCCCTTAAAAGAACTGTAGCTAGACAAAAAAGAGCAACATGCACTACTCCTCCCACACCAAAAACTTTTGAAGAAGTGCAAATTCCCCCTGAACTCTCTGTAACTCACAATAAAGATAATTTTATACTCTATGACAACAAATCTAAAGATAAAAGAATTATAGTGTTTGCCCCAGCAAACAACATGACTAAACTTACCCAATGCCAAACTTGGATGATGGACGGTACTTTTTCTGTATGCCCCAAACCTTTTTATCAATTATACACCATCCATGGTCATTTCCAAAATGCAAATATTCCATTCCTTTATGCCCTTCTACCAAACAAACAGCAAGCTACCTATCAAGAAATACTAACTGAAGTCATTCAACATACTAACAACTATTTTCCACAAAAAATTATCATTGACTTTGAAAAAGCAATGATAAACAGCATCCTTAAAACATACCCACACACAGCAATACAAGGTTGTTATTACCATTTTAATCAATGTATCTGGCGACATCTACAAAAATCAACCTTGAGTATCCAATACGCCACCGATAGCACTTTTGCTTATCAAATAAAAAAACTCATCGCCCTAGCCTATGTTCCACTAACAGATGTAACTGAGCACTATAACTTATTAATAGACAGCCCCTACTATAAAAGAAACGAAGAAAGACTAAGCCCTATGCTTGACTACTTCGAAGACACATGGGTAGGAAGGCTACACATATCAGGCCATAGAAGACAACCCAAATACCAAATAGCTTGGTGGAATGTCTACCTTAGCACACTAAATAAGGAAGCTAAAACAAACAATGCAGTTGAAGGATGGCACAATGCCTTCCAAGCAACTACAGGCCGAGGAACGCCTACCCTTCACAAATTAATACAATCCTTACAAAAAGAACAGAGTTACCAGGAGCTCCGAATGGAGCAATCAGTAACTTTGATCGGACCTAAACTCACCAAAGAAACTAAAAAAATGTATAACACACTCCAAAGTCAAGTTACCCTCTATCCAACTAGCAAAGGACTAGAATATCTATCAATGATTGCCAAAACTATTCTTTAAAAAAGTACATAACTATACACATTTAAAGAAGCATTTTTTTTCTAAAATCCTTGATTTTAACATGTAACAATTTGCAATTAAATTATCAAATACATAATATTAACATATATAAAATGTATTTAGATAATGTATTTACAAAATGTTACATACAACGTAACTAAAGCAAAATTTAAAACAGTTTCCCCACCCATAAAATTATTAGAAAATACTTACATTTCTGTTGCAGCTTCAAACGTAATCCAATTCCAAAGAATCCATACGACACCATTGCAAAAACCCATACAATCCATGGAAGCCCCAAAAAAAATGCAAAAATACAAGCAAATCCATAGCGACTCCTTTCCAATGTAATAGACACGAGATACGATAGAAAACCCGAAAAAAGTAATGTTGAAAAAAACCGCTCCAGGAAAACTTGAAATCCAAAAAAATAGTGTGCAAAAATAACAGTATATAATACTCGTCACACAACTCTGATCGAAAATGAAGGACCTCCTCAAAAACACTAAAACGCGACGATAACCTGGAAAAAATAAAATACATACCCACCCACACAAAAACACCCATACAATAAATACACATATTTGTACACCAAACATATTATCTTAGTAACATTTAAACATATTACCTCACCTCACACACCTACAACTAAAACGCGGTAAAAATCAAATATCGTACACTCTACCTAACACCGAACACACAATCTTCTCTTAATAACCCTATCTACATAAACCTAAACACACCACACATACACTAACAATAACTTCATTAACTTGTAAAATACAATTAAAACAAACTTACCCTCTCTAACGCGAAGCAGCATCCAACCGCGATCTGTTGAAGCACCAAATAAGCCTACGTAACATTACGCGGTTAAAAAGTAGTCCCTGTATACAGCTAAATCCTCTTTAATTTCTATATTGCAACACTTAAAAAAATACAGTGAGTATTATATTAAGTATAAATAATTTTTTAAATAGTAGAAAATTATTTCTTAAATATTCATTCCATTCAAATAATTATTCAACTGTTATCTGATACTTTAAATAATATTTGATGATTTATATATACATTTTGAAAATAATGTATATGTTAAAAAAAATTGCATCTCTAATTTTGTTACAAATAATTTGTTTATAAAAATAGCAAATATTAGTTGAAACATTATGTATGTATATAAAAATGTATTTTTGTGTTTATCTATGTAAAAATTAATATTATAAATATTTTCAATATTCATAATATTAATTTAAAAAATATATGATTTCTTTGTAAAAAACAAAAATGTAACTGTTACAAAAGAAATGTACATATTTATCTATGACAATATATTCAATGTGTATGTGAATAAAATAATTGTTATTAAATGAAAAGTACATATTACCAATTTGTTTCTTTAACTATTTAAATTACAATATATGTTAATAAATATAAAATTATGTTAATATCATTTATGTGTTAAAAACATATATATGCACTTCATATATATTTTTTGATAATAAAAACTGTTTATTTAAAAATTTCAATTGAAATAAAAAATAAATCTCTACTTACAATTTATTTTTTAAATGTTAATAAACTGTTTTTCATTTATTGCATTTAACCCTGTGTATGTTTCCTTCTTTATTATTGTATATAAATATAAATTGCATATGAAATATTCTATATAAAAAAGCATTTTAAATTTTAATATTTGTAAAAATGTATTCATCTTTTCAGTACTACAATAACAATAATTATAATTAAAACAAAATTGTTCTATGTAATGTAAAAACTTTATTATAGTATCCTACCAATAATATTTTTTTATATAAAAAATGTTTTGTTATTTCCACTGCACCAATTATAAACTTACAAAACCATACTACACATTAAAACCATACAAATTACAATTCCCATTTCACCAATTGTAAAGTCATGGAAGATGCTGGACACTGAACCCATACTAATTACTATTCCCACTCCAATGGGTGCAACAGTAGGGAAAGTAAATACTTCATATATTAATAAATAAATAACAAAATATTATCAATATAATTTTGTTAACAACTGATTAACTATTTAATTTAACATAATAATTAATATATCAAAATTACTAAATAACTATCATTATTTCTATAACTTACCTATTAATACTAAATTACAACTAATGCCCAATAATTATTTTGATAATTATAAATTAAATGTAAATTGTTTTCAATAAAATACAATAAAATAAAAGATGTATGACGTTTGAACACATACTTTTACAACGCATACCTTTACAACAACACTTTAACAACGCAAATACCATTACAGCGCATTTATTTACAACGAATGTTTTTACAAAGCAAATACCTTTACAACGCATAGCATTACAACATAAGTATTTATAATTATATAATATATTATTTAATGTAAATTAATAGAAAATAATTTAATAAAATATATTCAAATTTAATTAATGTAATGAAAATTTAAATTGACCTTATTTTTACCCTGTACCCCTCTACCCTAAAACCCCAAACTGACCCTGAACCCTAAAAACACCCCTTTACCCACAAACTGAAAACTGACCCTGAACCCAAAAAATACCCCTTTACCCACAAACTGAAAACTGACCCTGAACTCTAAAAATACCCCTTTAGCAAGAAACAGAAAACTGACCCTCACCCCTAAAAATACCCCTTTACCCACAAACTTAAAACTGACCCTGAACCCTAAAAATACCCCTTTACCCAAAAACAGAAAACTGACCCTGAACCCTAAAAATACCCCTTTACCCACAAACTGAAAACTGACCCTGAACCCTATAAATACCCCTTTACGCACAAACTGAAAACTGACCCTGAACCCTAAAAATACCCCTTTAGCTAAAATCTAAAAACTGACCCTCACCCCTTAAAAGACCCCTTTACCCACAAACTGAAAACTGACCCTGAACCCTAAAAATACCCCTTTAGCAAGAAACAGAAAACTGACCCTCACCCCTAAAAATACCCCTTTACCCACAAACTGAAAACTGACCCTGAACCCTAAAAATACCCCTTTACCCAAATACAGAAAACTGACCCTGAACCCTAAAAATACCCCTTTACCCACAAACTGAAAACTGACCCTGAACCCTAAAAATACCCCTTTACCCACAAACTGAAAACTGACCCTGAACCCTAAAAATACCCCTTTAACGACAAACTGAAAACTGACCCTGACACCTAAAAATACCCCTTTGCCCACAAACAGAAAACTGACCCTAAACCCTAAAAATACCCCTTTACCCAAATACTGAAAACTGACCCTGCACACTAAATATACCCCTTAATCCACAAACAGAAGACTGAGCCTGAACCCTAAAAAAACTCCTTTACCCAAACACAGAAAACTGACCCTGAACCCCAAAAATACCACATTAACCAACTATCCAAAGCTATAAGATTTAAAATATAATTATATACTTACCAACACTTACGTTTTAATGGTATGCGTTGTAAAAATACCTGCATAATAAAAACATTAGATCAAAATACATGCGTTGCTATGGTTTTAGCGTAGTAAAAGTTTCATTGTAAAGGTATTGCATTTGAAACGTTGTGTGCTAAACGTTGTATACCCTAAGTAAATAATATTTTTTCCTTATTTATTATTATATTACTTCCCACTCTATTCCCATATAAACAGACAACCCACTACAGAAAAGTAAAAAATTTAATTTAACATAATTAGCTAATAATCAATTAGATTAAAGAATTAACCATTTATATTTTAATTAATGAACATTAATTACTTCCCACCCTATTCCCCTATAAACCCACAAACCGCTAGATGACATAAAATATTTACTTTAACATTATTAGCAATAATTCAATTAAATTAAAAATAATTACCAATGAATTTATATATAATGAACATATTTTAAATAATTAACAATTAATGTAATAATAATACCAATTAATGAATTTACATATTTAATGATTAATAAATTTAATTAATTACCAATTACATTTTAATTGATTTAAATATGTGATTTAAGTAACAATAACTTAAATTTTACTACCAAATAACAAATTTACATATTTAATTATTTAAAATTAAATTACTTCCCACCCTATTCCCCTATAAACCCACAACCCGCTACATGACATAAAATATTTACTTTTACATTATTAGCAATTATTCAATTAAATTAAATAAATTACCAAATAAATTATATATAATTTAAATATTTTAATTAATTAACAATTAATTTTATTATAATACCAATTAATTAATTTACATATTTAATTATTTATAATTAAATTACTTCCCACCCTATTCCCCTATAAACCCACAACCCGCTACATAACATAAATTATTTAAATGAGCATAATTAACAATTAAGGTATGAAATGTAATTAATTACCAATTAACTATTATATATTTACAATAAATTTAATTAACAATTAATTAAATATTAATACCAATTAATAAATTTACATATTTAATTAATTATATTTAAAATAAATTTAATTAACAATTAATTAAATAATAATACCAATTAATAAATTTACATATTTAATTAATTATATTTAAAACACTTCCCACCCTATTCCCCTAAAAACCCACTACCCGCTCCTAGAAATATTATAGTATTTGAATTATTTTTTAAATTTATTAAATATTTTTTTAATTATTTCTATATAAATAAATAAATAAATAACATATATTTTAACAATAAATGTATTTATAAAACATAAAAACAGTGTACATTTAACTAATAGATATTATTTATATCCATATTATTAGTCGATATCATGACAATCGATATCATGACTGTCGATAACACAACTTTCGATATTTTTTAACTACTAAAAAAATCGATATTTTTTACTGACGATATTACTTACTCGATATTTTAGCTATCGATATTTTTTAACATACATCAAAATCGATAAAAATAATTTCGATATTACTTACCTCGATATTAATGCCATGTCGATATTCTGGAGTCGATATTATGTCCATTCGAAATAAAAAACTCGATATTTAGACTGCACACCGCGTCTCCTCCTCCCCACGATTCACTAAAAGACCTTTCAACTGCCAACACTGCAAGTTCTCCTGCAAAACAACCTACGACATATTCCACTCCACTCCTGCGCATTAGACAAAGAACACCCAGTAACCGCTCCACAGTATCCTGCTAAATTACTGCTCATTCTACATACACACCACAGAAATCTAGGACACCATCACCACCCTCTCCACGGACGTTGTGTTCATCACCAAAACGTGGCTCAACCCCTCCTCGATCCCCGACATCACAACCCCCACTCCCGAAGACTGCAAGATAATACATTATCGCAACGCCAAAAAACAAGGAGGAGGCATTGCCATCAGATTCACCATCACCAACAATGACCCCACACCTCTCATGGAACACCTCAACTTCCTACCACAAACTGATGAGAAGACCACGATAAAAGGCACACTTGCTTACAGACCTCTGGGACCCCAAGCAACATTCTGCGATGACATCCTCAACCTCATAAACCCCCTAGCAATCAACTCTCACCACAATGTCCTACTCTGCACCCTCAGTGTCTACATCACTGGTCCCAAGGACGCCAACTCCATCACCACCTGGGAGAAACAGAACATCTTCGGCCTCACCCAACTGGTCACTGAACCCACGCACAAGCTGGACACACACTATTGTATACTTCATCATCACCAGCGCGTCAGATCAGCACACCATCACTAGGCGTCAGATCTCCTCCCACCCCAGCTGGAGCAAGGTCACCTAACTAAGTGGTCACAGGCCCTCATCAACTTCCAATCTGAGGCCTCAACCAGGCTGTCCAGAACTTTGCTGCCTGGATCACTGATAGCGCTGACAGAGTTGCCCCTCTTAAACCCACAAAACCCAATAAAGCTCCAAACATGGCTGCTGGTACACCACAGAACTAAGGACCCCAAAGCACAACTGCAACCAACTAGAGAAACAATGGCGTGCCACTAAGAGCACCCACCGACGGAGCACCTCACAAAACAGCACTCAGCAAGCATCACCTGCATATCAAAAAAGCTAAGAAAGGAGCCATCACCACCGGCATCAACTCTGCAGTCAACCATACAAAGGAACTCTTCAAAATAGTCAATGAATTCTCCACCTGACAGCTATTGAGAACACTATCCACCCCCCCAAAGAACTCTGTGACACCCTCTCAGACTACTTGCACACCAAGATCACCAACATCTACAACAATTTCAACATCCAACCCGCCACCCTCAACCCCAATGACTTGAACCAGCCAGCGAATACCAGCAAAACCATCACCATTTGCTCACTGCTCACCTCCTTGACCACCTCAGCCATCTTATCTTCCATCCACTCGGTGGTGCCCAATGACCCCTGCCCAGCTACCTATACAACCTCGAAACAAACCCAATCAGCACCCACCAGAATCCTCAACACCGCCATCTCCACAGCAATAATCCAGGACAGATGGAAAGACGCAGATGTCGACCCCTCCTAAAGAAAGACTCCGCTGATCCCAATAGTCTAAAAAATGATTGTCCATTCTCCCTGCTCTCCTACCTGGTCAAAGTTCTTGAGAAAGCCATCAATCAGCAGCTCACTGACTTCATGGAACAAAATCACCTACTGGACATCTATCAATCTAGGATTTCATGCCAACCATAGCACTGAAACTGCACTGATTGTCACCACAGATCACGTCAGACTACTCCTCGACCGTGGAGAAACTGTGTCCCTGATCCTCCACAACCTCTCTGAAGCGTTCAACACAGTCTTTCACAACACCCTCATCAACAGACTCTACAACATAGGCATACAGCAGGACACCCTCAAGAGGATTGCCTACTTCTTTACACGATGCACACAGAGCATATGTCTGCCTCCCTTCACCTCCGTACCCAAAGACATCAGATGCAGCGTGCCACAAGTATCATCCCTCAGCCTTACTCTGTTCAATATCTACATGACCACATCGTCAGATCACACGGATTCAATATAATCTCCTACGCAGATGACACTCAACCGATTCTCTCGCTCACTGAGGACCCCTCCAATGACAAAATCAACTTCTTGAATGTCATGCCCAACGTAGGCAGATGGATGAGAGACAACTGCAACCAACTGAACTCCAACACAACAGGACTACTGATCTTCGGGAAGAGCACCTCCGCATGGAACCATAGCTGGTGGCCAGGAGAACTCAAACCCGTGACCACACTGATCGACCATGCACGCAACCTTGGCATCATCTACGACAACCAACTGACAATGAAACGACAAGTCAACGCAATCACCTCCTCCTGCTCCCACACACTGAGCATGTTCTGCCAAATCCTCAAATGGATCCTAACCCACAACAGATAGACCATCACTCAGGCCCTCATCACGAGCCGCCTTGACTACTGCAACGCCCTATATGACGGCATTTCCACCCAGCTCCTCACAAGACTCTAGACCAAACATACATACGATGCACCCAGACTCATCCTCGACCCCCCGCCAAAGAATTTGCATCACCCCCCACCCGAGAGACCTCCAATGGCTCGCCATCCAGTAATGATGCCAGTTCAAGATTCTCAAGCATGCTGGCAAAGCTCTCCGTGACCTAGGAACTGCCTACCTCAATCATTGACTGAACTTCCACCAACCCGCTAGACACCTGCACTCTTCTTCACATGCCCTCACTCACCCCCCCCCACATTCATCGCAGCCACAGTTGTGGGCGCTCCTTCTCCTAAATCTCTGCCAAGACCTGGAATCGCTTCCCCCAGCTCTGTAAAGCACCCTCCCTGGCAGACTTCAGAAAGAGACTCAAGACAATGGCTCTTTGACAGAGACACAGTGCCCAGATACCCCTATGGGTGACAGTGTTGTGCATTACAAATGCTGTTTGATTGATTTAGAGGAGAGATCTCATGCACTTTAGCACTCATTAGCAGTGTAAAGTGCTCAGAGTCCTAAAACCAACAAAAAGGTCAGACAAATAGGCATAGGAAACCAAAACGTTTGGGGATTACCCTGCAAAAAGGGCAAGGTCAATGATGTCCAATGCTAAACTCATGGCATGTAAACAGGCAGCTAATGGATCAATACGCAAGTGGCCGTAACACAGTCCGCATAGTCTGTGATGTCTAGGTCAGCCAGCAACAATAAAAAGGCCTGTCTCCTCTGCCATCGTGAACCATCTGGGTGAACGTATTATTAAACTCTTTAATAATGTGGCACACATTAATGCATCTCCTCAACAAGCATAGAGCATTCAGACACCACAATTCCAGTCTAGTAGGAGAATTGTTCCTCGGTTTCTTGTCAGAAGGGGCAGCAGGAAGACATTTGGGTTCATCTCAGTGCTCGAGCCTGAACTACAAGGCTCTACGAAGTGTGATTCTGCGTCAAAAAACCCTGATTACCTGGCACAAGTATAGGGTGTCCAGGGAGAGTGAGAATTACTGGAGGAGCTGAACATGGTTTGGATGATGTTGCTGTTTCTGTCAGGGCTTCATTAAAAGGCAACAAACACTCAAAGTTAAAGCCCACATTGAGGAATTTATGTAAGCAAATTTAGTTTAGTTTCCAATTTGGCAAATGTAGTTTCAACATCTCTGCAGCTCTACGGACAACAATGGAGGAGTTTTTCTGGGTGGGATGCCCCAGTGGGAAATCGAATTCCGTCTCTGGGGAGGTATCAAGCATTCAGGAGATCTATATACAGACCAGTACAGTACAATGAGGGGTAGCAAATTGCTCGCCTCCTTCTTATCACCCTCATTATGTGCCACATCCTAAATGTATGGTTTACGATTCAAATCTGAGCTAAACATGGCTTAAAGACTCTTAAAATAGTGTTTTGCTTCGGGTCTCAGAACTGGGGTCTGATGCAGAGCCCGTGTCCCCTTAGAGTGCCAACAGTGTTATCTTTATCTTGAGCAGCAGCAACAGAGAGGGGACTTTTATTCCTGAGATCTTGTGCTGGAAGTGAGATTTTCTCTTTGACTTCGTCTTGGGGAAATGTAAACGTTGGGGAATATTCTTTTACAATTATTAATAAGTAGATCAGAAGATCCAACCTAGGTTTAGGCACCAAATTCTCAAGATAACCATTGACTATGTAAATAAGCTTCATTTAGACCAAGTACATGTAAATGTTTCTTATATAGATTTTCTGATAATCTGCCATGGGTGAAATCCTCCCGAACCCTCAGTGACATGCTCACTCTATGTATTTAGTTTTAACATTGCAATCCTCTCTATCGAATCTAGATTGTTTACAGCTTAAGAAGAGGCTTAATATTTCATATCTGTTATGCTACATCAGCTCAGTGTCATAATTAACTTTCTGGTGGCATGTGAACTTTGATGGCCCAGTTGGAGACCACGTGATCACATGTTATTTCGTAGTAATAATGTATGTGTCTAAAATTGCACATAATTCTGAATAGTCTATTATTGGCACAGCGGGCAAACCCATTGAGGAGAAGGTAGTATGCCAGTAGAAAGAGAATAAGAAGGTGATGGCGATTTGCGTAACTGAAGGAGAACAATTGTAAGTGAGCAAGGGAAAACACTCATCACAAAACGAATACCAAAGGGACAACCGAACACTAAAAGCAAACAACACCTTGAAAGGCAGGTGAAAGGTCCTTTGGTGGAGGTGGAGGAGTCTGCTGACTTGGTGTGAGGTGGAATGTGCTAAAATGTTGCAAGGGGTTTTGGAGTGTCTTGGCGAGGGGAATATTAGGAAGTAAGGATCTTTTGTGAGGGATCAGTTACTCAGCCACAGACAGAAGCATTGATACAGGCTGAAAATGTTGGGACATATGATTTTCTAAAATAAGTTTATTATGGGATAGCTACTATTACTGTTATTCACAGTTGTACTTGCTAACTGTGATCAATCCATTATTTAAAACAGAAACAGGCATGACCTATTGGCACTTAGTATTCAAGGGCCAGATGTACAACCCTTTGCGGCCTCAAAAAAGGGCAATAGCATGTAGAAATGCTATTTTGCGAGTCCCTGACTCGCAAAATAGCATTTGTGACTGTCGCTATTAGAAAGGCAGCGCAAAATGCACCAAGCAACGTTTTCACTATAATCAAGTCCCTCTTCTCACTGGACCACGTCTCAACTGTGATTTCCCCTTCTGAAGACAGATGTAACATCTTAGTGCAGTTCTTCTTCGATAAAGTAGTGGCCATCTATTACACTTTTCCAGAAGCAGTCAGAATGGCTCCCTGTCTGGAAACATGGTTCGACCCGATAGAACATAGAGAAGAACTTTTAGATTTTACACTCATTACAACTAAGGAAGTCATCCGGATCATGGCATCCATAAATTTTAGGGCGCTCTCTGATCCCGCCACCCCTATGATTTTTTAACGCTGCATTGCATGCATTGCTCCTGTGCTGTGCAAAGTGTTAGGAGTCTCAGGTCTTCAGCCATGGAACCACACCACTATTGTACATCTACGTAAAAAGCCATTGCTTGACACAACCAAACCGGAGAATTTCAGACCTGTCTCATTGCTCCTTTTAACTTCAAAGGTAGCAGCAAAATATGTAAATCTACAACTTTACTCCGTCATTGTAGCTAATAACATCCAACATGATACGCAATCAGGGTTTCACCCACAGTACAGCACAGAGTCTGCACTCCTACTTGCGGTTGGATCTCTACGCCAAGCTGGGGACATGACTGCCATGCTCCTTCTGGACCTCAGTGCAGATTTTATACCATGTCACATAGGCTTCTATTGGAACAGGTACGACAACCCAAATAGCTTTGTCCAAGTTTACATTTACAAAATTGTGGCCTTTATCATGCCAAGTCAAAGTGATAGTCCCGTACATGCCAATAGTACCGTTTCAGGCGGGAGACTCACGATTTTTAAAAATAAAATATTGTTATATTTTAAATCTCTTCCGTCTAAAAATGTCCATGATTCAATATAAATTAATGTGAAAAGTCCATTCCCCTGAAGTTTATTTACACATTTCTCACTTTCCCTTTTAAATTATTGGCATGTATGTTAAATTGTTTCACTCCGTGCAAGCTTCTAAACCAAGCGCTGCATAGCGCCTAGAACCGAACCCCGTGACTTCCCAAAAAGTGAAAGTAAGATGCCGAAGGAACCAACCAGATTAAAAGGCCGGAGGAACTGTTTTAACGGCAGTAAATGTGCAGTTGGGGGCGTGACCGTTCCTCTACCTATTCCCAGTTAGTCGACAGTTGTCACTGAGGGGACCTGGTGCTTTTCTCTCGCCATGGACCCTGCACTCGACACGGTAAATAAAGCTTGCTGTTCATGTATGTCAGTCTGTCTTTGTATGTGTGTCTGGCAGAGAAGGTATTCACCGCCCAACTTTCACCTTCGCTGGGTTTCAGCGCCCACCCCGCGGGGCTAATGCGCTTTTTTTGGCGGATTCTGAATGTGTGAAGAGCTCAAGCAACTACAATTTAAGCCATGGCATTTTATACTGACAGAATAGCGTGTTTGTCACTAGTCTTAGGAAATGAATGCCAGCGGATCAAAGGCAGCTGAAATGCATGAAAGTACATGCAGTTGACAACCGGTCACTTTCACTTTCGGTTGACAGGTGCGTCTTCAGAATCCTACAGCACAGAGCTCCGCACCTGTTTCAGCGAAGTTTGGACATTTAACTTGGAAAGTGATAGTAGGGTGGGCTGCCTTTGATTTCTTGAAATCACAATATAATTTTCCTTAATTGGTTTGGCACATACTCTCAGAAAATAGTGCCTTGGTTCTAAAATATCACTGTCCCAAAATGCAGTCATCGTGCACGTCATCTTTTAAGAGTTATGATGTCATGACAACAACTGCTGCAGATCCAGCAGCCAAGGTGAATGGACGTTATGCAGCCTCTTACGCATCTCAGAGACGAGGCCAGGGACTGGGAAAGTCGACACCCCAAAATTTTATTCCCCCCTGTCTTCTGCCCGCAGGTGAGTCTATTTGCGACTGGACCAGACGCCGTCCAGTCGTTTAAATTGAATTCAATAATCCTCCTGCTTCTGGCCTGATCATAGATGGTTGCCGGGGCCTAGGCCCTTGCCCCTTAGGCCCCTTTTGCTTTTTAAAATTCTTTCTGGGCCTGGCCCGGTCGCAAGTTCCGTCGCACTGGCTGTTGCGAGTCTCAACAGACAGTGAGTGCCACGCTGGCACTGGCTGTTCCGACCGGGGCGGGCGGGCCAGAAGTTGAATTATCATGGCTGCTCTCATGTTGAAACACTGCATGCTGGCTCTGTTTTCCTGTCAAAGTAAGGGTGAATTGTGCAGGGGCATTGTTGTGACGTGAGTGATTGGAACTTTGGCAAAAGAAGGGTTATCAGGCCTGATGGCTATGTTGACAGGACCGCCTGAAGTGTCCCTAATTCTGGTGTAATATACTTAGGTCGGGTTGTCCGTGTATGGAGCTGGTAACGCAATACGTGTCCTTCATGGATTTACTATTACCAGAGTAGATTAGTATGAAAGTTAATTTGTGGAGATAGACATGAATGCTGCTTTTTGTAAGGTTCACAGGTCAGAGAAGAGCTCAGTTAAGATTGAATAAAATGAGAACTATCCGGTTTGGGTCATGCTGCTGAATTTGCTGAAACAATGTAAGCAGAGTATCACATTGTCCTTATTTTTACTCTAAATTTTACATACTAATCGGCGAACAGGTGATCTGTATTTAATGTGCAGGTGTTCCTTCTTGATTCCGCCTGCATCAGCAGAAAAATTGCATTGGTGGCGGGGAGGGGAGACGAGCTTGTGAAAATACAGTGCACTGTGGTTAAACGTCTGTGGACTTTGTTTTAGACAGTTCTGGGAAACCTAAATTATCTTTTAAAAAAATCTCAAAAATTAGATCTAATTTAAATTTAAAAAATCTCCAAAATAGATGAAAATCTACAAAATAGATGAATTAAAACAGACTGATTAAATGCAAAAACATGATTCATTTGCTTCAGCATTCTGCCTTCAGTTCTTCCACTGTGAGAGAGTGGACACGTTTGTCAGGCCCAGCAAAGCAACGTTTTTAATCAACGCCTCCATTTTGCCTCCATCTAATTAAACAACACTATTGGAATTAGCATGTAGATATTCCCTTTACTAGAATCAAATTTCACACGGATGTAGCACTCCTCGTTTTATGACCTATCCTCCTGAATTACTGAACCTAGGAAAGCAAAAAGGGCCTAAGGTGCAAGGGCCTAGGCCTCGGAGGGGTGATGGCTAAGTTTGCGCTGACGCCCGTGAACATTTGCACGTTCTGCCTGATTCAGTTGTGCCAAAGTCTACCCTACAACAGTGGGTCATTGAGGGTGGGAATTGGGAAAGAGAGTAGAAGGAAGAGGAGACAAGAGGAATAAGTGAGAGAAGGAATGGAATCAAGTAATAGGGTGAAAGGAAGAAGGAACAAGGGTAAAGGAGGGAGGAATGAGAGAGCATTAACCAGGGTAGGAATTAAGTAAAGAATCTTAGGTGATCATGGAGAAATGGTAGGGAAAAGAATGGAAGACAATGGAGTGAGAGGGGATATTATATTTAGAACATGGTTTAGAAAAAAGGAGAGACAAGGAGGATAAGAACTGAAAGGATAAGAGAGCAGAGGTAAAAGAGAGGAAAATCAAGTGGCAAAAAAGGTTTAAGAATGGAGAATTTGACATCTGAGTAAAAAGCGTAGAAGGCAGGATTAGAAAAAAGAGTAGCAAGGAAAAGAAAGGTAACTGAGAGAATGCCCTTCTTTCTGGGAAAGAACACGTTTAAAATAAAACATGATAAGCAGCCAGATGAAAGATTATTGAATCTGGCTGAAAGTACTTGAACAGGAGTGAATGTGAAGAAGCCAGGGGCATCTCATAGATAGGAAATGTGTTTAATAGCCAAAGTAGTGCAGTCAGAACACCCTATTATATCTGAGCTAAACTTGCAGTTGAGGGAGATGGTGGTCTTGTTGTAACTGGTGCTCCTCAGTGAGACACTAGATGCCACCTCCAGTGTATTTATTAAAATGCAAACAGAAAATAAGGGGCCATATGTATCAGCAAACTCTTTTGCGATTCCTAAATAGCGATTTTTAAGGAATCGCTATTAAGGAATCGCAAAATGGTATGTATGAAGAATTTCGCTATTTTTTAGCGATTCCTTAACCTTCCTTATTTGCGAATTCGCATTTTGCGAATTCGCAATTAAGGAACAATTTCCAATGCATTCCTATGGGCCAGGAGGCCCATAGGAATGATTGCGAAATAATTCTCAAATTGCGAATTCGCAATTTGCTAATCGCAATTTGAGAATTATTTCAAGGGTGCAGGGGTGTCTCAAAGACACCCGGCTGCACCCCTGAAATGTAAATGTGTGTGCATATGGCGCACATACATGCCCTATGGGCATGTGTGTGCATCACATGCCACCTTCAAAAATGCCAAATTGTGCATTTTTTGAAGAATTCGCAAGTTACCATCAACTACAAGTTGGTGGTAATTTGCGAATTCTTAACCAAAATTCGCAACCCCAAAAAATGCTACATTAGCATTTAAGGAATCGCAAAATTGCGATTCCTTAAATGCTATGGGAAAATAAGGAATCGCAAATTTTTGGGATTCTTTATTTTGCGAATATTTCATACATCCCAAAATATGCAAAAAGGCCTTTTGCGATTCGCAAAGGCCGAAATTCTGCGAATTTCGACCTTTGCGAATCGCAAAAGGCTTGATACAGGGGAGGAGCTTCGCGCGCATCCAAGATGGACGCGTGAGCAGGGGGCTCCCGAGACCCTTTCCGCCTCCCGCACCTATCCTGTAAATAATCCTGATTTGGACGACGGGTACTTATCATTGATGCCCTGCTGATGCCCACATTCTTTCCGGAAATCGAATTGGCCGCCGGGAACCGGACTTACTGCCCTTTGAACCTTGTGGCCTACATCGAAGGCCGTCCGGGGGCTTGAGTCCCCGAGGTACCCAGGTGGCAATTGAATAACAACGGCTGGTGCGGCACGTCCGCTGCCCCTGTGATACTTTCGGTTTCGCTTTTGGTCATTGTGGACGGCGACTTGCTGCCGATCGGCGCGCCAGCTCTGATTCTGCTGCCAACCCTCAGCCGGCGTTGGATCCTTGCCCTCTCGTCTTTACAGGCTTGCCACGACGGTAATCATTCTGACCAGATCCCAGAGGTTCCGTCAGAGCTCGTCGCCCATCATGGCGGGCAGGGCGGTTGTCGAGAAGCGCACCACCAGAGGCCCATCCCGAGGAGGGGTTGCCCAATCCCAGACTATTGATCGCTTTACTCGTCCGAAGGGCTCCCCAGGCGGATCGAGTGGGGCCCTCGAGGAAACTGGTGATGGTGCTCCTGAAGCTGAGGAGCCAACTTTGAAGGACGTTATGGGCGCCATTGCAAGTGTTCGGACTACCATGGGCCAGCAGTATGAAACCTTGGCAGCTAAGATAGACACGGTGGTGATTGAGGTCAACCTCATCAGGGCGGACTTGGGAAAAACGAATGAACGGGTCAAGTCCCTTGATATCAAGACTGCGAGTCTGAACACGGATGTCTCGGATCTCCAGACCACAGTCCGCAATCTCCGGACGACCAGTGACCTGTTTGCCCGTCGGCTGGAAGATTTCGAGAGCCGGGCCAGACGCAACAACGTCCGCATCGTGGGTGTTCCGGAGAACTCCGCTGACTTATCCACAGATGTCCTGGTGGAAGACCTCGTCTTGAACCACCTGGCACCCAAGGGCCTTAGTAAACTTTTCGCTGTGGAGCGGGCTCATCGAGTCCCTGGTGGGAAGCCTAAACTGGGAGCCACTCCGAGACCCATAATAGCCAGGATTTTTAATTTCCGGGACAGGGACGCCATCCTGCAAGCCTCACGTACGAATGGCCCCACCAAATTTGAGAATGTGTCGATCAGTTTTTACCCGGACTTTACTCAGGCGGTGCAAAAACAACAGATGGGCTTTACGGGAGTGAAAAGGCGACTCAGGGACATGGGACTGAAATACGCTATGCTTTTCCCGGCCCGCCTGAGGATTGAACATGAAGAACGTGCGCTCTTTTTCGACCGCCCTGAGGTGGCCAGTGACTGGTTAGACACTTTGTCGACGCGCCATGACAGCCCGGAGAACTCGAGGGGCGCCGAGGGCGGCTTGGAAGAACAGGAGTAGTGAGTCTACGTCGGCGTGCCTGACTTCACGACAGTGGCTCTGTGACTGTTATGTTCTTACAGTATGGATACCCGGGGGTGGGGGGAATCGGGACTCTTCCTCCTCTGGGGACTTTTTCTCTCTTCTTGTAGGTTAGTTTAATGGGGCGACAGGCACACTGCAAGTTGGGGTGGCTCTTCGGTCTACCGCTGGGGTGCAGGGTGCAGGGTGGGGGGTTTGTGTTTTGAGGGTTCACTGGGGGTGGTGGGGGGGACTTTTCTTTCTTGTTTGTATCGAGGCTGCGCTTTGTTCCATATTTGCTGCTATGTGCCTGTTTCGGGCGGGGGGGGCAGAATGTTTACTTCTGGGATGGGGGTAAGGGGCTGAGGGTGTTGAGCTGGAACGTCAACGTTCTTGGTGATAGGATAAAACGGGGGATAGTAATGCAATATTTGAAGCGATGCTCCCCAGATGTAGTTTTGCTCCAGGAGACACACTTAGTAGGTAATACGTGCCAGGCACTGAATAGACGGGGTTACCGATTGGTGGCCCATTCCGGCTTTACCACTGGGTCGAGGGGGGCGGGCATCCTGGTTAAGAACTCCCTCCCCCGGGAGATAGATGGCACGGTGTTGGATGACAGGGGCCGCTACGCGGCTATTACGGGAAGGTGGGAGGGGAAGTCTATCTCCATATTGTCTGTGTATGTTCCGCCTGGTCTACAGTCCACCACATTCACTGATTTGGGTAGGGTGGTTCTGGGGCTTCCTGACGGCTTATTGGTAGTGGGTGGCGATTTTAATTCCATGGTTAATGGGGAGAAGGATCGTAGCCCCCCCAGACTCCTTCCCGCATCGCAGTTATGGCTGGGGAAATTTTTAGACACGTTTGGTCTGGCGGATTGTTGGAGTCACCTGCACCCTGCACCCTGGACAGCTCCAGTACACCGTTTACTCGGGAGCTCATGGGAGTCTCTCGAGACTCGATTATATCCTCGTACCGGCAGAGCAGATGGTCTCTGTAAGGGAAATCAAGCATTTAGCTAGGGGGGTCTCCGACCACTCCCCGCTCTGGCTCACTATTGATGCACAGCTGGGGGCCGGGGGTCGGATTGCCCTGATCAATCCATGGCACTTTCACAACCCCAAAATTAGATCGGAGGTGGTCAAGTGTATGGACTTTTACTTTGCTGAGAATGAGGGGTCGGTGTCCTCCCCGGTCTCCTTGTGGGAGGCTTATAACACTGTGATTCGTGGTCAGACTCTGTCCTTGATTGCTAGCGAGAGGAGGAGCAAAAATGAGGAGGTGGTGGGCTTGGAAACTGAAATTACTGGGTTGGAGGAACAGTTGGAGTCTGAATATAGGGCTTTGGTGACTGACGCGGCCAAGGCAATGAATCGTGTGCAGCAGGGGCGTTTGTATGATGTGGGTGATAAAGCGGGAAAGTTGATTGCTTGGCTAGACAAACGTGATAGATTGAATCGGGTGGTGCCTGTGGTTGAGAAAATGGACGGAACGCGAGTGGTGGACCCGGTTGAGATAGTCGAGGTTTTTTGCCCAGCATTTTTGGAACGTTTACGCGCCGGTCTCGGAGGAGGACTCGCATTTGTTGCTTCGTGATCTCGCGTTGCCTAGCCTCTCAGAATCGGACAGGGTGCTTATGGAGGCGGACTTTTCCACTGATGAGGTTGCGCTCGCCATCCGCTCCCTTCGCTAGGGGAAGGCCTCCGGTCCGAACGGTATACCAGTCGAACTGTACAAGCTATGCCCTGACAAAATGGCGCCGTATCTTTGTCGGATGTTCTCGGCATCGCGAGACCTTGGGTCCCTCCCCCGGGGTCAAAGACTGGCGTCCATTGCGGTCATCCATAAAGATGGCAAACCCCGCGAACATTGTTCATCGTATCGGCCGATATCGCTTTTGAATGCGGAACCCAAGAGCCTGGTGAAGCTCTTGGCAAACCGGTTGATCACGGTGATTAGTGATTTGATACACCCGGACCAGTCTGGTTTTATTCCCCATCGGAATACCGCGCTCAATCTTCGCCGTCTTCACGGTGTCTTGGCGAGGGCGGGGTCTCTTAATGAGCCGGCCATCCTGGTTTCTCTTGATGCTTCGATGGCCTTCGACACGGTGGAGTGGCCATATCTGTGGGCTGCTCTTGCTAAATTTGGTTTTGGCCCGAAGTTCATTGAGTGGGTCAGGCTTCTGTATGAGCAGCCGCTGGCTCAGGTGGTGGTCAACGGCAGGGCCTCGGAACCCTTTGTTCTCGGACGCGGCACGAGGCAGGGGTGCCCTTTGTCACCGCTTCTATTTGCGCTTGCCCTTGAACCCCTTGCTGCGTGGCTCCGCTGGGAGCCCTCGCTCAAGGGTATTCGATGGTCCCCGGACTTCGAAGATCGCATATCACTATATGCCGACGACATATTATTGTACCTGACCTCCCCCCGTAAGTCACCAGGAGTCCTCTTCGACTTTTTGAGTTCCTTCGGAAGGAACTCCGGTTTAGTTATCAACTGGGCCAAGTCCTGTATTTTCCCACTCACTGGAGACTCATCCTCTCTGCCCCGCGCTTGCCCGATACCTGTTTCTAGAGGTGGCTTTAAATACTTGGGGATCTATATTTCATTGGACCCTGTGGTACGCTATGAGCGGAATTTATTACCCCCGCTTGCCCGGCTTCGGTCGGACGTTGCGGCGTGGTGTAGTTTGCCTTTGTCCCCCTTGGGAAGAGCGGCCCTGTTCAAGATGATGTCTCTTCCCCGTTTCCTGTATGCCGTCCAAAACACGCTTGATCTGGTGCCGGCCAGTTATTTTCGTGAAATTGAGGGCCTCCAGAGGAGACTGGTGTGGGGCGGGCGGCCCCGTATTGCATTGGCAAAGTTGACTTTGCCCTGGTACGACGGTGGTATAGCATTGCCTGATATTAAAAGATACTACTGGGCATCTCAGTTGAGAGCTGTTAACCATGCCATGTACGGTCCAGTTCTGAATCCCGCATTTGAGATGGATAGGTGGCAACTGCCCGGGGGCCATTATAACAGAGCGCTCTATTCTAGAGCCGCCAGGAAGAACTTGACAGGTCCCACTGGAGTGGCGGTGCGAGTGTGGGGTAGTGCGACTACGGCTACGGGGTGGACGGGTAGGCTGACTAGAGCGACCCCCCTATATGCCGCAGAGAGGTTGGGTGAACTATGGACGTCGAAGGGTTTCGATAGATGGGACCTTATTGGCATCAGTAAAGTGGGCGACCTCTGGGCCAAAAATGGAGTTAAGACCTTTGATGAATTGAAACAGGAGTATAACTTGAATGATAAGGAATATTTCCGATATCTCCAGGTCCGTCACACCCTTGAATCGGTTTTCCCAGCCGGCTCTACGATCCCGGAGTATTCTCCCCTGGAGGACAGAGTGCTAGATGGATACGTTCCTGACAGCACTATCTCTCTTATCTATAAAAAACTCATCAATGATCGTTCGGACCTTCTTATTCAGCTTCGATGTGCTTGGACTGGCGATGGGCTGGAGTTGGACGATGAAGACTGGCAGACTGCGACATCCTCTCCTAAAGAGGTCGCGATTCCGGCGCGTCTCCGACTGGTACAGCTGAAGATTCTGCACCGAGTCTATGTCACGGGTCCACGATTGATGCATATGGGTTATTCTGCGGATGGGCTGTGTAGGCGTGGCTGTGGTATGCTTGCTACCTTCCTCCACATCATATGGGAATGTCCGGAGGTAGTGATTTTTTGGGCTCAAGTGCATGCGGTGATGGGTGAGGTGACGGGCGTTGAGTTATTGCCTGAGGCCAGACGCTGTTTGTTGAACATCTGGGAGCCGAATGACTGCACTGTTGCTCAGACTCAATGGGTCACGCTGGGCAACATGGTTGCGTAAAGGGACATCGCTCAATTGTGGGGATCTCAGAGGGCACCATCAGTCCTCACCTGGGAAGAAAACATGGACTGGTGCATGTTTAGAGAAAAAATTGTATATGTTTCCCGTGGTAGGCCCAAGAAATGGGGTAGGATATGGGGTCAATGGAATTCATACCGAGGAGAGATATGCGCTCCCCCACTTATTGAAGCTCCCGACACTCCTCGATCTCCTTGACTGTACGTTTCGGTTTCCCAAGTTCACACAATGCACGATATGTTTCTTGCTCTCTGTCCCCCCCTTCTCCCAGGATCTCTCCTTTTTCATAACACCGCTCATTGTTCGCCTTTTCCCATGCCGTATGAGACAGTCATTACATTGCAAGGTACCGCCTCGACTCTTTCTATGGTTAAGTTTTTGTTGTTTATTTTGTATAAAATGTGAAACCTTTTAAATATCCTCTTATTGCCACGAACTTTGGATAATATCATGCTTCTTTGCTGCCGGGCCTTCGGTTGTCGGCTGATGAGCTGTGTCTTATTGTGCTACTGTTATTGTATATGCCTGGCCGGCCCCGGTGGTTGTAGGCCTGTAATTGTATTCCTTTTCTTACTAATAAAGGTTTAATAAAAAAAAAAAAAAAGGCTTGATACATATGGCCCAAGATGTATACTTTCTAACGCATGATAATCAGAATAATGGTAATTAAATTGTTAACAAGTGTCAAATTCATACTATGAGGTTCTCATTGTACAAGTTTATGACGTTTAAGATGACCAACACATGTTTTGCAAAAGTGTAAAACCGTTTTCTCGGGGCTCTTTCTCTTAATTTGGAAAAGTTACTCTTTCCATCTATTTATCACATATTGTGTTCAAAATTAAAAATATTAATGTATCTTGTTAGGACGGTGAATTCTGATTTATTTATTCGTGAGGTTTTTATCTTGCCCAGCATTTAGTACAATACCTTTTTCTTCCCAATGCATGCACCAGATTGACCTCATTTGGTACTGCCTGTGCATATTATCTTCCAAATAGAAGCAGTCTCTACTGTATCATACATGTAATATAGAATGAGTTCCTTCTGACATGCAGCATGTCAGCTGTTGGGTGGTTTACCCCACTACTTACTAGTATGCATCGTACCTTGCTAACTGCACAGTTGTACATGACCTGTGTGTCTACCCAAGGCCATCTCAGCCTACTGCCTGTGCAAGTGCATTCTTGCCTGTCCTTGATGCACCTCTTTCCTTTCCATAGCTTAACACAGAGTCAATTAAAGCTGTCTCTAGGCCAGACTTATATAAGAAACACAGATGTGCCTGTCCACGTTTCTACCGAGCCTATAGCTTTTTCTGATATCCTTGGAAACAGTCATTATCTTCACAAGGAGCACAACATTGGACATGGTTTTTCCTAGACTGTAAAACGAGCAATCTCCTCTTACCAACCAGACCTGTTCTACCATTGGTTGGTTTGATGGTCTGTGCTTAGTAGGGGTTTTGCATGGCCCCAGCTCGAAACCCTCAGAGTGCGCACTGAATGAGCACAGCGCACCCTTTCCACGTTTGATAATGAGCTCACTGATGGTGTGATCTACATGGATGATTTTCCTTGCTTGGCACAAATGTGTGCATAGGCCGTGCGATTACTCTCCGTAGTCCCCTCTAGGTTCTTTTGAGATTCAAAAGGCTGCGCACATGCGATGCACATTTAAAGCACATACCTTTAACAAAGTGTACTACAAGTTGTCACACAAGTGAATTGTCACATAAGTGACGTGCCCTTGAGGACAACCTATTCTTCACTTTCACGGTTAAGCTAAATGGTTGGTGGGGTCTGTAACTATTTGCTGCTGATACGATGGAAGTGGGATATGCCAATTATTAACTCCTCAAAGTAAATGGACATAGAGATCTGCTAATCTGCTTCACATAACATTCAGAATACTTGAAAAGAACTTTAAAGAATATGCATCCGTAAACTCTCGCCTGTGTTAAACATTCAAAATGATACTGGGACTTCATGGGGAGATACTCTTCAAGGATGGTGAGCTGTAGAACTGGTCTTCCACAGTCCTCCTTTGTTAAGTGTTTTTTAGATACATTATTGTTCATACTGACTGCTGAGGCATGGTTGGATAAGTCCTTGTTGGCCTAAGATTTTTTTTAAATTAAATGCAGGTTTTATTCTGCTTTATTACATCAAAAGTAATTGTTGTTGGCTCTTAGGGCTCAGTGCACTTTACCACCCCTAACCAGTGCTAAAGTGCTTGCGCTCTTTCCTTTACACATGGTAAATTTGGCAAATTGTATTTACTTGTATGTCCCTAAAGATGTGGTACTACATGTACCCAGGGACTGTAAATTAAATGCTGTCAGTGGGCCTGCAACACTTGTTGTGCCACCTACGTAAGTAGCCTGTTCAAACATGTGTCAAGGCCAGGACCTGTCATTTCAGTCTGCCTGTGCAGTTGTAAAACTGCCATTTTGACCTGGCAAAGGTGTAAAAATATGCCCTTTTACTACATATGTCAGCAGGATGTCACCACTAGCACAAGCCCTTTCCATAAGGCAGGGTGCAGTATGCAGAGTATTTAGATGGTTTGGCATATGCTTTTAAGTTGTATGTGTTCCGGTATAGTTGAGGCTGAATTAGGTAATCAATTACTATGCTTTAAAAGTGAATACAATCTAGTATGTAATAAAAAATGTGTTGAAAAATGCTTTGTTTTGACCTTTCTGTCTCCCAAATTTTCTTGGGGGGGTCAAGTTCAACCCCCCAAACTCCCCCTAGTAGTGGTTGCTCACTGCACTTTGCTCGCTACACACCATGTGGGGGCTGGTCTAACTTTTACTTTGCTCCCTCTGATGCACTACTTGTATCTATTTTTGGTGCTCTCTGAAAGAATGTCTACGGGTACATATGACTGGGTGGGTAACCTGGTGCTCTTTAAGGTCATCATCTACTATTTACTGTGCTTTGAAAGTTGATACAATTAAATATGTAATGAAAAATGTGCTGTAAAATTCACTCTTTTGGTCTGTCGTTTTCCAAAATTTTCTTGGGGGGAGAAGCCCCCCAAAGCCTCCTAATAGCTGTCGGGCTGACGCACTGCACACGCTCTCTACGCGCTGGCCAGGGGCTGGTCTGGAAAAATTTGCCAGAGCTGCTTTCAGTTCCCAGTCCGGCCCTGCCTGTGATGCAGTATGTAAAGGCACTTCAAACTGCTGATCATTCTCTGAGCTCCTGTGCCTCAGGTTATTCCTACCATTGGTTCTCCCCATACTACCTACACATATACACCGCAGCACGGTATGTGAAAGCTTAGTGATGATTGATTAGCAATGTTAAGATTCCAGCCCTGTGAATTTCCTTACAATCACTTTGATATTCTAGTATCCGTTTAAAGAACGGGGTCAACGTTACACTGGTGCTATATTACTTTTGTCTTTTCTCTTTATGTGCCATTTGCAATGTTACTTTAGTCGTACTATGTTGTTCAGATATATTCCTCAGACAAAAGGCTGTCATTTATTATTCACATTAATCCGTTCCTCCTGTTCTCCTTGTGTCCTATACAGAGACTCGTATGCGTGATCGGTGATGCTACCATACCACGACTATAAAGTTCAGGCATTCCAATAGCAAATGTTGCATTTGACCCGGGGCCACTAGAGATATGTTCCCCTTATTGTCAAATTCCTGCTTTGCAATTGGAGTTTATCCATCATGCAATTTTCAAGCATATCTAAGAAGATGTGACTGTCCGGTTTTGATGGCCATAGGCAAAGATTATGGGCTGGTGTAGCAGGTAGCTTGGCAATGATATAGGTACATCAGCCATTGGGAACAGTCATAACTGGTGTACTCTAGAACTGCATGCAGCTACATGAACGGAAACACGTGCAGGCACATGTTCATCAAAGAAGGGCACAGTTTGCTGCACAGAGTTACACTCCCCAGACCACCAACAAGAATACAAGAGGCCACTGTAGTCAGTGGATTTTCCGTGGGAGACTCGCTAGGGACTCTCAATGTATTCAAGGGTAGATAAATATTATACAGTGGTCTGTGAAATGTAAAACATTCGTTCCATATTACAACACTGGCATCTGTAGTGATACAATATCTTGACTGGAGAGCAGAGATAGGTGGTCCCTTTATCCATTCTTCACTGTGCAGGAAGTAATACACCTTGATGACAAACGCAATACAAATTATTGTTGCTTAATTGAGAATACTCCGGTTGTGGCAATGGCTATTGGAGGGGCAAGCAACGTTGCCTGTCGTAGGTAGTTTCCACTGCAGAGTCAAGTCAATGCATTGGGGTATGTGAGGAGGCAAATCTCAGTAACAGCTAGTGACGCTGCATAGGATCAATTTGGTTTATAAGGAAACTAACATTACGTTACATATCTTCCGAACTTTCCAATTATCTCCTATTGCAGAAATACTGTCATGCTCTTGATGAAGCAAGATTTCGCACATTACGCGACTTGCTGAAATCAAGAACCTCGAATCACATTATAATCCTATAATTCAATTTGTATGTTTTACTAATTTCCTTTATTTTTGATATACATGTATCTTAGTGATGCTTGCCTATGTGTTTTACTAATACGAATAATGCTTGTCTTAATATGGCAGCCGCTTGAGAATTCTCTACTGCGCATGCGTTAGTCACACTCACGTGACGTGACGTAGTTGCAGTTCTGGTGGGAAAATGTGCGCATGCGTATTCGCCTCTAAAATGGCTGTCTGAAAACTCACATGGTGAAGCTTGCGCAGATGCTCTCGTGTTATTGTCTGTTGCACTAATTCGTAATCGCATAGTATATTTTTATAGTAAGAAATATAAAGTAGCAGCTCATGATATGTAGTGAAATCATTTATTTCTGTGTTTTAATTTGTTTTCGCTTACTTATTATGTACCACGGAATGGAGGGTTGATGGGATGCTCGGGAGTCCATAATGAAGTGCATTACTGCGCATGACCAAGGGTGGAAAGTGGCAGTGAATGACTGCCAACCAGAAGCAGCAGCCAAGACGTGCCTGGGAAGATGCACCTTCACCCAGCTAGAGAAACTGAAATGTCCTGCATTTGCAATATTTGTATATTTTCCTATTGTATTCTGTAGAATATGTCATGGGAACCCCAAATTCACTAGGCGGTTCCATAACATGCAAATACGAGCTTGTAGAAGTTTGTTCTGATTGGTGTGTTGACCTTTCCTACCTGGGGACCAATCGAAATTGGGGATTCTGACACTTGCAACATTTGGGGGGTGGTACACTGACCCGAAAACAGTATAACTAGCCTAGTTTTAGCTGGAGAAATTGTCCGACTTGTCTAAATAGCTGACCTGTCACTGACCCAACGCACTCAATAGGTGACTGAATACAGAGCGCTGCGGAGCACTCTGTCCGAATTTGACCATAGACTTTAAAGGTTTTACTAAACCTTAAGTGCTGGCGGACACTTTGCTGGGGAGTTCGCTAACCCAATCGGGGTTCTGACTGATAGCTGCAGAGAGGGTGGAGCGCAGGCGTTGCTTCCAAACTGCGGGTGCTGGTCGTGCCTAGGTGGTCCTGTCCTGATCCTAATCTGGTTTTCCTGTCCTGTCCTGGGGTGTCCAATCTGCACCTGCTGTCCCATAGATGACTGTCCTTCCTTGGGGTATTTCCTGTCCTTGACTGATCCGTGGCCAGGGTTGGTCTGCACACCTTTCTAGGTAAATATAGTGCGAAAAACTCTCCACTGCATCTTCTATTTTTCTGTCTTTGCTTAAATAAAGACATTTCTTTGCATATGTTAATTTCCATGCTTTCCGCAACCTATTATAAAGGTCATTCAGTATATTTTCCTTAGCATGTTCCTATGTTCCCCTACCTTTTAGAACACATTCTCTCCATTCTGTTTATGAAACATAACTGTGGTATATAAATTCTCCTGAAATCTGATTTTACGTAAAGATGCTAGAACTATAGCGTGTTCCAATTTCCCCCCCCCTATAGATGTATAGGATTTCCAATCCATACCTTGCAGTATTTTTCCCAACAGTAAAGTCTAGTTCGTGATCCAAGTTTCTAAAATCCATTTAGTAGATTGCATTGTTATAAATTTCTTATAGACTCATAAATGGTTGCCCTGACACTGTTCCTCTATGGCTATGTTCTTTTCGTTATCTTGATTATTGATTGCCTTCTAACTGTATACTTGATGATTTCCGAACCTGATTTCTAGATAAACTTTTAAAACTTCCCAGTTGTCTGTGATCATTTAATGCGAAATGGAAATAAGTTGGGTTTTTTATTTTGCCTGCCTTTCTTTTACAGCTAGCTCCCTGATCCATTGTGGATCTTAGGCACCTGGAACGGTGGATTGGTAAGTCAGGTACAATAGAAATAAATAGGAAGGAACCAGGGTTGCTGGTAGACGAATTGTTAGGTCACCCGATTAATGTATATGATAAATTGGAAGAATATGGGCCTGGTACGTGTATGGTGAAAATTATTGGCCGGGTGACCTGCGATCTCTATCAGTAATTTTCTGGTAGCAGAGGATGGTTAGGGACTAGTTAAAGTTAGGTAGGACTAGTTAAGCTAGATGAGTTGGATGCTGTTAGAAGTTATTGCTGCTAGTCGAGAAAATTATTGCTGCTAAAAAGGTAGACTTTTTCGTGAACTGATCACTCACGTGAAATGTTTTGCCTTGAAAAATTATGAAATGTTTTAAATTGTTTTTCTTATTATTATACTGATATATGTATTAACCCACTCGTTAGTAAAGTGTTTATATGTTTGTTGGGAATCCCCGGGGAATTGAATAGCGAATGGTGAAGAGAATCCACTTCGCGTTGAGGTCACTGGCCTAAGGAAGGTTAGTGCAGGTTAGGCAGAACTGGAAGCACTAACTAGGGTTTTTTCTGAATGTATGTTTGAATAAAAGATAGCGACGAGATCACTGGAAAAACTTCTATTGTGAGAAAAACCTAGTAAGGATCACACCGGAAGGAGTAGCAGGTTCATCGGAGCTTGGGTGATAGCAAAGTGGTTCGCTGGTGAAACTTTAGGCTTAGTATATATCCCGGAAAGAAGTGGATAAGTCAAAAGAAGTAGCAGGTTCCCTAATGCTTGCGTGAAGGGTAGGCAGAAGAGATCTATCCGTAGTGTATGAAAAGTAAATGGAAGTAGTTTACTTGCAGTGAAACAAATCTTTGCTGTCTAGACACTTGGGTACAGTGGCGAATGTGTATTCATTGTTAAATAACAAAGCACTTGCACTATTAGAGAGAAATTAAGTTTCCGTTGCCTTGTGAGGGAGGGAGTCAGTTGCGGAGCTGCTCTGACGTCACTCTGTGCCGCACTGGGATTGGTAGACGCAGCGGGTGTGTAGCGGAGCTGGAATTGTAAAGGAGGGGTGAGTGCCGAAGCGTGAGAACCTGTCTCGCGAAAGGCCGCGCACCCATTGGTCGAGATTATTTGAAACCGTGCACTTCATTGGTTGCACGAAAATAAAAACTGCACTTGGATTGGAAGTAATTTGTAAACAGGGTCACTAGCAGAAATCGTATGTGGCACTCGTATAGACCGCATACTAGACCTGATCCCCGATATTTAGGGTTTGAGAACGATCAGTGGAAAGGGCATAAAACCGACATTATGTACGGAAATAAGAGAAAATTATCCCTTGTAAATAAGGTGAAGAATTATTTCAAAAAGGACAAGCCGATTAAAACCAGAGAAGGTGTTGTCATTCCGCCACCTAATACTCCCGCATCCTTCATGATGTTTGATAAAGGGTACCACTCGTGTGTATGGTTGGAAAACTGGGCGGAATACACCAAGGATGACGGAATTTTGGCTTTTCCGTTAGAGGGTACATTTAATGGGAGGATTCTATTTAATTTGAGAACCCGAATGAAAGACTTACATCCCAGACCTAGATTAACGCAGTGCGAAGCTTGAGAGGAATGGGAGATCGAAGCTTTTGAGAGAGACAAGCCCCGAATGGATAAAGGGTTAACAAAATTTTATCCAAAACTAAAACAAGAGACCCGTGATAAAAAAATGAAACAGTGGAGACAGAATATGATCGTAGAAGGGTTGTTTCCAATGATGTCAATGGGTGGTCCTCCCGCAGGAGAGAAGAGAACAGAAAAATGCAAACATTGGGTGCCCATGGGGGAGTCGGATGATGAATTATTAGATGACATGTTTATGAGAAGTCCGCCTCCTTATAATGAAGGACACCGACCCTCTAGTGAAGGGGATAATTCACGGAGACCTCCTCCCCAGGAAGAGGCCAGATCAGTAAGTGTAGGAGAGAGTCGTCAAATACCTCCGTATAATGAGGGTTTGGGACCTCTAGGTGCTAGAGATAGCTGTCAAAGAGCACCATTTTGTGGGGAGTCAAGATATTCGAGAGAAAGAGACTTCTGCTCTAGACCTCCCTACGAGGGTGAGGCAAGGCCTTCCACGTCAGGAATTCCGTTCTCAAGACCCCCGTCTGAGGAAGAACCAAGATCCCTAGGTACAGGAAGTCTGTTCCCAAAACCTAATTATGGTGAAGGACAAAGTGAGACACATCCCACTGTCCCGAGTTATGCCCCAACTTTGACCCCGCAGGTATTACATGACAATTCTTTAGACAGGATACTGGAGGACAGGGAACGAGAGGCTTTAGCTAAGCAGAGAGCCGAGATAATTCAGAAGATTTCCCAGTTAAATACAAGTCCTGAAGCCTTGACAATTCCGGTAACTATTGGACCCGTGGTTCCGCTATATGGGGATAGACAGGGAAGTCCGAAGACTCCAGTTATTACTCCAGTTGTAGCACAGCCAAAACCGGAGCCCTTATTTGTGGATGACCAGACCAGTGAATGTGAGTCCGAGGTCTCGCTAATGGATCTGTCCATTAGGGGTGCAGGGAAAAGGTTACAGAAAAGACATAATCCTTTTAACACGAGGGAGATTCAAATGGAATCGACTTCGGGTACCAAGAGTGTCACCCTGGTGACTCCTGAAGGAATTGAAAGGTGGAGTCGAGAATTAAAAAAACAAACTCCTCAGTCGAAACCTTTAGATATTTTCAAGCTTAGAATAGAAATGGAAGAGCTAATGGCAGGAAATGTAGGTTTAGACAGATTAAATACCTATTCTGAAGAAGAGTTGCTGTTTATCGCTAAGAGTTTTACCCGAAACACCAGAGTGCTCCATGAAAAATTAACAGACACTGCAGCTAGTATGGGAGTCGATATTTCAAAATCAAAGCCACTGCAAAAACCCTATAGAGCTGATTTTTCAGACAAAGATCTGGAAAATATGAATGTGTCAGGAAAAAAGGCGCAGGTTAAAGAATTATTGACAGTATTGCAAAAATGGGGAGACGTAGAAAAGTGGAAAGCCAGGTGGGCAAAGAAGAAAGATGAAGCCAGATCTAAACAGACATCTTCCGAGTTCGTTCTAAAGGAAGCTGACAAACCTGAGCAGTTATACCCTATGCGTGAAGTGCCAGGTGGAAAATACGTGCACGTTCCATAGTCCAGACAGGATATTGTGTCCTTTACCAATGACTTTCCAAAATTACGAGAAAAGCCTGTGGACTGGTACAGGCAGGTGGAAAGGTTTGTAAAGGTGCAAAAGTGCTTGTGGAAAGACCTGGATGGGTTTTTCGACATTGTGGTTCCTGTGGATTTATGGACCGAATGCAAGGTTGCCATTGATTGGCCCAACAAAGAGTATGATAGGGACCCTGTAACTGGTGCTCCCTCTGATGAGGTAATGAGAAAATATGACCAGGTCATGTTACATCTGAAAATGAAGGTGCCTGCAAAGGAAACTGATTGGACTAAGATAGATAGAACTACGCAGGAAAGGGATGAGTCTGTGCACTCCTTTTATGAGAGACTGTTACAGGTGTTCAAAACTTACAGTGGAATAGATAACATCGAGATGGAGGACATGACCCACTTCATCTACAGGTTTGTAAACGGTTTAAGACCCGAAATTTGCCAGTGGATCAAAGACAATAAGATTTGTTGGCAGTCTAAGAAAATGGATGAGGTCCTACAGTATGCAAAGTACTGTGAGGACGAGATGGCAGATAAGAAAAAGGCACTCAAGGAGAGGTCATGTGGGCACAAGTGAAGTTAGCAGAACAACAGGAAAAACAGTTGAATAAGATGAATAAGAATACCCAAAATCAAGGCTCTGGGGGTGGAGGGAAGCCCAAGGTAAAAATGAGCAGAGAAGAAGCTAAAAAGAAATTTCCCCTGCCACCAGTGCGGAGAAATCGGGCACTGGAGAGACGAGTGTCCATATTTACAGCATGATAATACCCAAACCCCTGATTTAACTCCACAGACGCAGAATGAAAACCCAAGAAAGACTCAGCATCAGGTAAAGGCAAGTCAATTGCCCCGAGCACCAAAACCAAATTATAAGGGAAAATCACCACAGGGTGATGACATAGAGATCTGGGGAGGCGATGAGAATAGAAATGCAGCAACTTCGCAGTTTTTGTTGAATGATACCTTTTTCTGTGACGACCAATACTGACGAGGCCTGAGAGGGGAGGACAAGGAGTGTGTTCTTGGCGCCTCCTTGCTGGTAGACCAGTCAGGGCCATACATTGAAGGAAAGGTTGATGGAAATGATGTCACCTTTCTATTGGACACTGGTGCTACCCGTTCTACTGTGAGAACAGCGGACGTCCCAAACCTACCTCTCTCGGGAGAAGCAATCCAAGTAGTGGGTGTATCTAACCAATTGATTAGTACCCCAGTTACCGAGCCCATGGAGATCACAATAGGGAATTTTAAAGAAATGCATAGATTTGTAGTGTGTGATACCAGTCCAGTAAACTTACTGGGACGTGATTTGTTGTGCAAAATGAACTGCACCATCTTTTGCACACCAAAAGGCGTCGAAATTCAAACCCCAGACGAGGATGGCATATACCAGTTAATGTTAATTAGACCAGACTCAGAAATTAAACAAATGACTATACAGGACTTACCGGAAGAACTCCAAAAGACAGTGAAACCAGTAGTATGGGACTTTACAGGAAAGGATGTAGGATTAATGGCAAATGTAGACCCAATACAAATAGCCATGAAAGAAAATGCAGTTTATCCTAATACCAAGCCATACAAATTGAGTGCTGAAGTGAGAGCAGGGGTTGCCATTGAAATAAAAAGACTGCTAGAAGCTAACATCATACAATAAGTGATGAGTAGCCCATGTAACTCACCCATAATTGGAATCAAGAAACCTAGTGGCAAGTACAGGGTAGTGCAGGACCTGAGAAAGGTAAACAAAATAGTGGTTCCTTGTTGTCCTATTGTTCCAAACCCAGCAGTGATCCTATATCAGATTCCCTGGGATGCTGAGTGGTTTACCGTGATAGACCTATGTCATGCATTCTTTTCGATCCCATTGCATCCAGATAGCAAATTTCTTTTCTCATTTGCTTTCGACAGTCACGTGTACGTTTGGAATAGGGTCCCCCAAGGGTACACCGAAAGTCCCTCTATTTTTAATCAGATTTTGAAAAGGTGCCTTGAATCTTTAGTGTTACCTGGAAAGTCTGTCTTGGTGCAATATTTAGATGACCTTTTGGTGGCATCTAAAAGTCATAGAGATTGTGTTGTTGACACCATTGCTTTACTGAATCACCTAGGTGAAAAAGGACATAAAGTGTCCCCTGACAAATTACAGTTCTGTACAAAATCCGTGAAATATCTGGGGTACCAGATAGAAAAAGGCATCAGAAAAGTCACTTCTGAGAGAGTCAGAATAATTCGGAACATGCAGTTACCACGTACTCAGAAAGAAATCAGAATGTTCCTTGGAGTGGTAGGTTACTGCAGGCAATGGATTGTGGGATTTGCAGTCCTGGCAAAACCTTTGATAAAAATGACAAAGAAAGGAGCAAAGGACCCAGTGGAATGGGATGATGAGGGCATGACAGCATTCACTAAATTACGAAAATGTCTGTGTACAGCACCTGCTTTAGGGATGCCTGACTATTCTAAAGAATTTGCACTATTTTGTGACACCCGAGATAATTGTGCACTGTCAGTCCTAACTCAGGAGCATGGTTTGACTAGACGTCCAGTGGCCTATTTTTCTGCCACTTTGGACCTAGTGGCTGCTGGATTACCCGGATGTCTGAAAGCAGTAGCTGCAACTTGCACGAGTCTAGAACAGAGTGAATCTATTGTCATGGGACATCCTGTAACTGTGTATGTTCCACATGCAGTTGTAATTTTACTGACCCGAACTAAGACCCAGTATCTCACCCCTAGTCGGCTGACTAAATACGAGAGGATTCTCGTGGGTGCTGCAAATGTGGTTATTACTCGTGTAATATCCTGAACCCAGCTACCCTGCTCCCTGACTCAATGATTATGGAAGCCGAGGGAGAGGATGAACATGACTGCATAGATCTGACAGAATTCAGTACTAAACCACGCCCAGACATTAAAGAAGTACCTTTGCCTGTAGAAGATGAGGAGCTGTTCGTGGATGGCTCATGTATGAGACACGAACTTGTAGGCCTAAGCGCTGCTTATGCTGTAGTCACTATAGACGCCATTAAAGAAGCTTCCTGTTTATATGGAGTAAAGTCTGCACAAGTAGCCAAATTGATTGCATTGATAAGAGCCTGTAAAATTGGGAAAAACAAAAGAATAACAGTATATACTGACAGTCAGTACTGTTACGGAGTTGTGCATGACTTCGGCCAATTGTGGCTACAGAGGGAGTTTCTGACTTCTTCAGGTACTCCCATCAGAAATGGGAAAGTTGTACAAGATTTACTGGAAGCAATCCAATTACCAAAAGAATTGGCGGTGGTCAAATGCGCTGCTCATAAATCTGGCATTGACCATGTAACTTTGGGAAATAACTTTGCTGATGAAGTGGCCAAACATTGTGCCAGAAATCGCATGTCTGTAAATGTTATACTGGGGGGAATTGGTAACAGCTGCCAACTTATGGTGTTTGAAGAGGTGCCTACCTGGGAAGAGGTGAGAGATTGGCAGCATGCTGTGCCATCGAAAGAAAAAGAAAAGTGGAGGAAACTTGGTTGTCGACCGAGAAGTGAGGATGGTGTCATTGTGGGCCCAAATGGTATGCCTGTGTTGCCTAGACATCTGCTTGCTTCTATGGCCAGACTGATACATGGAAATTCACACACTGGTAGGGACGCCATGGTTCTGGTTTTCCAACAAACATGGTACAATCCGAAGTTCAGGCAGGTAGCAGAGTCACTCTGCCAGAGGTGCTTGACATGTCAGCAGTTCAACGCTGGCAAAAGAACAGTAGTTGAATTAGGAAAGATTGGGAAATCAGGGGGTCCCTTTGTGAGAGTACAGATTGACTTCATCACCATGCCTCGTTGTGAGGGAAAAAGATATGTCCTTGTCGTTGTCTGCCTGTTTTCAAAATGGGTGGAAGCCTACCCTGCCAAGAAGAGTGACGCCATAACAGTAGCCAAATTGTTACTACGAGAATTGATACCTAGGTTCGGGGTGCCAGTCACAATTGAATCAGATAGAGGCAAACATTTTCAGAATGAGGTAATCGATCAGCTCTGTAAAGCATTCAAAATCACACAAAAGCTGCACTGTGCATATCGTCCAGAGGCTTCTGGAGTGGTGGAGCAAATAAATGGCACTATAAAATCAAGGTTAGGAAAAATGTGTAACTCTACGGGCATGAACTGGATAAATGCTTTACCTCTTGTTCTGATGGGACTTAGAAATATTCCAGATCGGAAAACAGGCCTGAGCCCTCATGAGATCCTGATGGGAAGAGTGATGAGACAAGCATGGGTACCAGAATACAAATTGTTAAACATTTCTGATGATTTGGTACTTGAGTACTGCAAGCAACTGGGTGACCAAGTGCGTTCTATCTCTCGCCAGATTGGGGAAGACGCCGTCGCCAATCCAACAACCCCAGTCCACAAATTGGTTCCTGGCGACTGGGTTAGAATCAAGAAACATACTCGTTCGAGTTGCCTTGAACCGAGGTGGGGAGAAAAACGCCAAATAATACTGGTGACCACGACAGCGGTGAAGTGTGCCGGCGTTCCAAAGTGGATCCATGCCAGCCATACACAGAAGGTGATTCCAGACGAGAAAACTGACGCTGAAGGTTGTCCAGCTGAGGGGTCTGCAGAAGTTGGTCCTGAAGTAGCTGATGGCGAACAACCGAGCACCAGTCAAGAGGATTGGATACCCATAATCGACCTGACTAATGACCCAATCAGACCAAGAAGTCAAACCTATGCAGATAGAGAGTGGGATAGAGAGGAAGAGATAGGCACAGGCGAAGATCCTCAGATTATTAAGATTCACGTCAAGTCTGAGGAAGAAGAAGGTCAGACAGGGACAGAACAAGTGATCGACACACCTCCACAAACTCCTGAAGTCGAAAAGGGACAGACAAGAAATAGTGAAAAGGTTCAAGCAGAAGAAAATCAAGGGATCGAAGTACTTGAACAGGATCAGATAGAAATAGAAGAACGTGTTCAGGACACAGAAACAGAGAAGCTCGAAAGTCAAAATAAGAATACACCTGAACAAGGCCAGCTTAGTACCCAGGCAGAAGAAATAGAGACAAGACCTGGAACTAGTCAGACAGGAAGGGAAGAATCAGAAGTGCCACAAACAAACGAAAATAAAAGAGCATTAGAAGAAAGCCAAATCACAGTGCCAACTAAAAGACTCAAGAAAAAGAAACATATCGAACCAAGATATATTAAGAGACTGAGACTGAGAATAAAAACAGTAGAGGAGAAACTTGCAGAAAGAAGGAAAAGTCCTCGTATTGCAGAGCAAGTTGGAGAAAGTTCACAAAGGAGGAGTGACCGAATAAAAAGACTGAACGAAAAATACCAAGATCCTGAATGGACATATTTAGTGTTAGAAGAATTCGAAGATCTTGATATTACTGACGAAAGTGACGAAGAACAGACAGCTGATTATTCTGCCGAGGAAGACGAACCAACCTGAAGTTGTGCAGGGTAAGCAACCTGTGCAAAGTTACAAAGAGGGGTTGAGAAATCTTCTTCTGAACGAAAATGTCTGATTCAAATGTGAATGGAAGGTCTAGACGCAGTTGTTGCAAAACATGCTGCAGAGTATGTATATGTAGCATAGCTATAGTGTTAATAATTTGGATAGGACTAACAGTTTTCATTCCTTATATGGTGAGCAAAAATACTAATATTGACCCTACTCAGACTGTGACCACTGACACTGAAGAACTGACAACACGAAGTATAGAAAGACGTGAAAAAGCACTCAGACAAACAAAACGAGACTTAGAAGCATCAGATGAGGAAGGACTACATTATCATGGAGTTAAAAACCAGACACAGTTAAATGTTTTCGCTAATCTTTTAGTGCACTATGTAGAAACTATGGAAATAGATTACTGCTATGTCTGCATGAAGCTACCTACTTCTGTAGCTGAAGGCGTGACTTATCATCACCTACCATTGACCTATGGAATTTCCTGTAGCATTTTAGCTAGTTTATTTTACAAAAGAGGACTGTTACAGTACTACTATTCTAACTCAGACGTGATATTTTCTGAACTTCCCATACGTGGAAATCTGAATCCTGTACATACTAAAAGTGACGTTACACGTTATATGGGAGAATACTTTCTGACAATAGGTACTATAGACTTAAATGAAGCACACAGAGATAACTTGAACAAGAAAAAATGTTTTTAAACATGGCAGAGAAAAGAAGGGAGAGTTTCCAAAGAAAGGCAAATGATAAGAGACAGAAAACTCCTAAATGGGCTGAAAACATGGAAAGCACCTCAAATGGTGGGAGTGGTCCTGCTTTGTTGCTGGATTTCGAAAGAAAGGGGAAACTCTGTCTTCATCGCGAGAAGACTAGTTATTATAATAACATTTTCATTGGTTCCAGTCAATGTGAGCACAATTACAAGGTAATTGGAGGTTGGGGTTTCAAAAATGGGTCAGAACCTGTGTTTCCCGGAATTTATTACATATGTGGAAACAAGGCTTATTTCAAATTGCCGGATCACTGGTATGGAAGTTGCTACTTTGGCATTGTCTTCCCGAAAATATACCATGTGAAGGAAATTGCTGGAAGCAATGAAAACACTAATGGCTTAGTGCGTAGTAAAAGAGAAAGTGTAGGTGAAATAATGGGTAGTATTTTTAGTGCACTGTTACCTGGAGTGGGAGTGGTTCTGAACACACACAGAATTTGTAAATTATCCACCATAGTGGATGTGCTGTCTACTGGATGGATTTCTATTGGTCAACACCGAAATGGTTGCGATCAGATCAATGGTTTTCCAGAACAGACTTGCGCTTGATACCTTATTAGCAAAAGAGGGCGGAGTCTGCCGGATGCTGAAGGCGCAACATTGTTGCACTTACATACCGGATAAAAGTGTACAGATCAAAAGATATGTGAAAAACATTACTAATTTGGAAAAGGAACTCAAACCACTGGAGGTTGACAGTGCCTGGAAGAGACTTGTCGATGGTCTCTCCAATGTAGGTCATTGGTTTGCTAATTAAGGTAAAAGTTTATTGTTTAAGGTACTGATGCCAATTGGAATGATAGGTTTCATCATTTTCCTCATATTTGTCTGCTGCAAATGTCGCAAACACACAAAGAAATACGCTGTGAATAAAAGAGGTGTGAAACGGAGTGTGGATGAACTTGAATTGGAAGACTTGAATAATCAAATTTACAAAAGGGTGAAAAATTCTCACCCTAACAAAGATGTGAAAGAGAAATTGAATAGGATGTTGGAAGAAATCAAAATGCACAAAGTGTGAGAAAAGTTGGCATCTGGTTCCATTAGTTTGTGATGATAGTAAATATCATCAAAGAGGGGATTGATGAAGCAAGATTTTGCACATTACGCGACTTGCTGAAATCAAGAACCTAGAATCACATTATAATCCTATAATTCAATTTGTATGTCTTACTGATTTCCTTTATTTTTGATATACATGTATCTTAGTGATGCTTGCCTATGTGTTTTACTAATACGAATAATCCTTGTCTTAATATGGCCGCCGCTTGAGAATTCTCTACTGCGCATGCGTTAGTCACACTCACGTGACGTGACGTAGTTGCAGTTCTGGTGGGAAAATGTGCGCATGCGTATTCGCCTCTAAAATGGCTGTCTGAAAACTCACATGGTGAAGCTTGCGCAGATGCTCTCGTGTTATTGTCTGTTGCACTAATTCGTAATCGCATAGTATATTTTTATAGTAAGAAATATAAAGTAGCAGCTCATGATATGTAGTGAAATCATTTATTTCTGTGTTTTAATTTGTTTTCGCTTACTTTTCATGTACCACGGAATGGAGGGTTGATGGGATGCTCGGGAGTCCATAATCAAGTGCATTACTGCGCATGACCAAGGGTGGAAAGTGGCATTGAATGACTGCCAACCAGAAGTAGCAGCCAAGACGTGCCTGGGAAGATGCACCTTCACCCAGCTAGAGAAACTGAAATGTCCTGCATTTGCAACATTTATATATTTTCCTATTGTATTCTGTAGAATATGTCATGGGAACCCCAAATTCACTAGGCGGTTCCATAACATGCAAATACGAGCTTGTAGAAGTTTGTTCTGATTGGTGTGTTGACCTTTCCTACCTGGGGACCAATTGAAATTGGGGATTCTGACACTTGCAACATTTGGGGGGTGGTACACTGACCCGAAAACAGTATAACTAGCCTTGTTTTAGCTGGAGAAATTGTCCGACTTGTCTGAATAGCTTACCTGTCACTGACCCAACGCACTCAATAGGTGACTGAATACAGAGCGCTGCGGAGCACTCTGTCCGAATTTGACCATAGACTTTAAAGGTTTTACTAAACCTTAAGTGCTGGCGGAGCACTTTGCTGGGGAGTTCGCTAACCCAATCGGGGTTCTGACTGATAGCTGCAGAGAGGGTGGAGCGCAGGCGTTGCTTCCAAACTGCGGGTGCTGGTCGTGCCTAGGTGGTCCTGTCCTGATCCTAATCTGGTTTTCCTGTCCTGTCCTGGGGTGTCCAATCTGCACCTGCTGTCCCATAGATGACTGTCCTTCCTTGGGGTATTTCCTGTCCTTGACTGATCCGTGGCCAGGGTTGGTCTGCACACCTTTCTAGGTAAATATAGTGCGAAAAACTCTCCACTGCATCTTCTATTTTTCTGTCTTTGCTTAAATAAAGACATTTCTTTGCATATGTTAATTTCCATGCTTTCCGCAACCTATTATAAAGGTCATTCAGTATATTTTCCTTAGCATGTTCCTATGTTCCCCTACCTTTTAGAACACATTCTCTCCATTCTGTTTATGAAACATAACTGTGGTATATAAATTCTCCTGAAATCTGATTTTACGTAAAGATGCTAGAACTATAGCGTGTTCCAATTTCCCCCCCCTATAGATGTATAGGATTTCCAATCCATACCTTGCAGTATTTTTCCCAACAGTAAAGTCTAGTTCGTGATCCAAGTTTCTAAAATCCATTTAGTAGATCGCATTGTTATAACTTTCTTATAGACTCATAAATGGTTGCCCTGACACTGTTCCTCTATAGCTATGTTCTTTTCGTTATCTTGATTATTGATTGCCTTCTAACTGTATACTTGAAGATTTCCGAACCTGATTTCTAGATAAACTTTTAAAACTTCCCAGTTGTCTGTGATGATTTAATGCGAAATAGAAATAAGTTGGGTTTTGTATTTTGCCTGCCTTTCTTTTACAGCTAGCTCCCTGATCCATTGTGGATCTTAGGTACCTGTAACGGTGGATTGGTAAGTCAGGTACAATAGAAATAAATAGGAAGGAACCAGGGTTGCTGGTAGACGAATTGTTAGGTCACCCGATTAATGTATATGATAAATTGGAAGAATATGGGCCTGGTACGTGTATGGTGAAAATTATTGGCCGGGTGACCTGCGATCTCTATCACTCTCATGTCTACTGTTTGCCTTGCCCAACTATATTTGTGATGTGCCATGCACCTCTCTTGCTCTTTCCAGACTAATACATTTTACAGCATTGGGGAAATACATGCAAAACTCTGTTATTGTTGAAAAGGTTTATATCTTAATACTCGTATTTTTATTATTTAATTGTTGGTTTGGAATTTTAACGTTTTTGATTCCTGTCAACATATTCCCAGTGAAAATAGCACTGGGAATTTTGAAATATCCGGTTCAAAGAACAAAACTGCTGTAGGGCATAAAATAAAGATGTTGTTAGGCATCTCACTCTGTAGTAGATTGATACTCACCACCGTCCTGTTACCACTCAAAAGAAGCTTCCGACCTCAGCCAATGCCCCGCCTCACGTCACCGAACCCATATGCACAGCCCCAAGTCACAATTAATCTACAGCTCATTTACTTTATCTCCTATCATTAATGCTGCCCACGGTATCCACTTACTTTTGCTTCATTATAAATCTTATGGGTCTAGACACAGCACACGCAAAAAGGTTCCAGACCCTTAACTTACCTCAAGTTAGAATCCCTGAAGCCTGAGCTTGGCAGAATCTGGACTGACCTTTAAGTAGACCTGTGTGGGCCTGTCTATACTGCCTTGTTGAATTCACATGGGTTTTGTAGGTGTTTGCACAACATGAAACGACGCAGAAAGGACACCCACCCACAACATCTTCAGATGCTACCAGGGCTGACTTTAGTGCCGATGGCATCATGTGAAGCAATATTTTTGGTTACCCCCATCACCACCTTTTCCATGGATTCCCTCACTACCACCTCTAACAATGTCCCTCATCTCTCCATAACTACTCTCTCACATTCATTTCATTTTTATAGTGTTACCCATACTAATGCAGGATTTCAGAGCACTTTACATCACACACACATTATAGAGTGACAATGAATCATACGTGTATAGACAAATCTATAGGAAATGTTTCATAAGGTAATGATGATTACAGGGTGTAGAAATCACATGCTCTCCATAGTAGTTGGCATGTTAAGAGTCTTTGGTCTGGAGAAGCACAAACTCTGGATTTAAAAAGTGTCTCAGTGGTTGGGGTTGACTTTACTGATAAGAAACCCTTATTTATTAGCAACATTAGGATAATGAAAGACTGGGGGAAAGGGATTACATTCTAACATATACCATTTAGTTTGCATGCAGCTCTTTGATGAATGTTCATAAGCAGTGTGTTATACGAGGATTAAACTGCAAGTGACAAAGTATTTTCTGTGACAAAAGCAGTAACCCACTGAGCTATTCACATAAAATGTAGTTGTGTTTTCTGCATGATGCACCTTCTTTGCAGCAGGCATATTAACCCTCTGCACTACTTTATGGTAAGTCAAAACTCCAACTAGACAAAACTCTGATCTCTCTCTTGAAGGAACATTAGTCAACAGCATTATCTCGACATTTGTATGGTTGTCTAAATACTGCTGGGCATACAATTAACTCTGAAGCTGGTGCTTTGAAACACATGTTATTTCTGAACACAGTGTCCCCTGCCAGATGTGGCAGCAAGGGCCGCACTTCCCTAAATCCATCCCTGCCAGTCACAACTCTCAGTCACAATTCAATATGCACACTGCCATTCAATCCACCATTATCTTTATATGAAAGCCCCTTCATCTGCTCCACTCCCTATGCACCACATTCTAAGACGCTCCGGACCTTATTTATGAGGCCTCTTGCGCCACCGGAATGTCACTTTTTGAGACATTCCATGGCACAGGAGCCTGCTCCATATTTACGAGGCAGCAATAAGCCACTTTTTTTGGCTTAATGCTGCCTCGTAAATATTGTACTCTTTAACGCAGTTTTCTGCATTAAAGGGGCGTGCAATTGCTGTTGCTGGGGTCGTTCCCAGCAACATTCATGGTATTTTGACACTGCCTCAGATTTACGAGAAATCGTAAATCTGAGGCAGCACCAAAAACGGACGCCTCCCCAGTGGAGTCGTCAGAGAGGCACAAATAGGAGAAATATCTATATTTCTCCTTGTTTTTTCTTTTTTGAAGTGTGCTATAGACAAGAATTTGCAATGCAATAGGTCTCGCATTTACGCGAGTTTAAGCTATTGGCATTGTAAATGACAATGCCTTTTATTTATGTTTTAACCCCTCCTGTGCTCATGACGAGCTCAGCTTGCATGAGCCACAGGGCTCCGGTGCTTATGACGAGCTCAGCTCGTCATGACCGCGCCCGTTTAATGGAACGCTCGCACGCTGTGCTGAGCGTTCCATTAAACGGGCTCAGTCATGACGAGCTCAGCTCGTCATGAGCACCAGAGCGCCGTGGCTCATGACGAGCTGAGCTCGTCATGAGCACCGGGGCGCTGTGCACAACCCCCCACCCCCAGCACAGCGAGGGAAACAGCCCCGCAGTGAAGGGGTTAAAAACAAAACCAAAAATAGCTCAAACTCACATAAATGCGAGACCTATTGCATTGCAAATGTTTGTTTAGCTAGAAGTGCATGCCTTTCACCACAACCAGTGCTTTAAATGGGCCGGTACTCACTGGTACGGAGTACCGGCACTTTTTATTTTTATCCCTTTGAGTATCGGCACTTTTCCTTCGCCAAGGACAGTACTGGTACTCTTAGGGGAAAGTCAGGCAGGGCAGACTCGATGGCATTCAGGGCTGTGCTGCTGCGCAGAAAGTGCTCTGTTCAGCTGCTGCTGAAAAAGAGAAGACAGAATGGAGGGAGGGGCAGTGTACACCTCTGAATGGAGCCGCTGCTGAGCATCCCGCAGCGGCTCATTTGCATCAATTAAGGTCTCGTTTAGGGTTGTGGATGCCCTGCACCCCTCCGTGAATAAAAGTGAAGGGTGCAATCAGACCCTGCCCAGTCAATCACCCTGACCAGTCAATCACACTGTAGGTGTGGGACTCTGAGCCTATCCCCTACCCCACAAATCTAATCACAGCTTGACACCCAAGATCAAGGCACCTCTCAGCACAAGTCTGCGAGGAGGGGGGAGGAGATTTCACATACTACCCAGCATCAGATTGGGATGGCAGACATTGGGCGATGAGATGGTGCCTAAGGGTCTCTTTGCTTTTCTTCCCTGCTTGTCCAGGCTAGGGCCCTGAAGCCATAGTATGCTGGGAAAGGGGGAGAGTTAGTGAATTGGCCTTGCTGTGTGCCTGTTGTTAGCACCTGCGCTCCAGTGTCTTTCAGGCCTTGGTGGGGGGGTTATGTTTGCATATACTGTGAGGCATCTTTCCCAGATAGGAAAATTGTGAGGATGTAATGTTAGGGTCAGAGCTGCCTAATAAGGAACTACGGAAATAGGTTTGAGTCCCAGCTTCAGCTCAACATGATTCTGGGCAAATTACTTTATGTTTCATATGTGCCTAGGCTCAGAGACAATCTGCATTGGTATGACATTCCCACAATAATAAATGTAAGCTTTTGCACATGGGAAGAAAAACCAAATACTCTACAGATAGCAGAAATATTTCTGTATTATCAAGCACAATTGGCACTAAGAAATGTAGCTCCCATTAAATGCCTGCCTCCAAGCCCTGCCTCTAGCCCCGCCCACAATTGCTCCTCCTCCATTCACTGCTTAAATTGATGAGTACCTGCACTTATTTTTTCCCATTTAAAGCACTGACCACAACAGAACCAAGCATCACGTGATGTGCATGGCTCTAGCTCCGCCAGGCCTCTCACACAGAAGCAGAACCCTCTGGTCGTAAATCAGCACTATGTGCCAAATTCGACCCACTCACGGATCTCCATAGAATCTCGATAAGTTTTTAAGTCACTTCGTGAGTTCCGCCCACCCCTAAATGGGCCGTCTGAATGGTTGAGCCAATTTCCGTGTACAAAAGAACATACTGAATACCTAAAGCAACTTAATGCACTTGAGAAATTACTTCTTGGTTCATACCAATTTTACTAATATACATGGTTGCAAAGGATTGTAAAAGAAAAGCTCAGGACTGTAGCACTGATTCCCTTCTCTCTGGAGCAAAGGCAATCATCTGTATATTCTGATTTATATGCATCAATAGGAAAAGAGAAACCACATTAAATACTTTTTGCACAATCACAAATTATGAAGAATACACCACATATTGTATGGTCTCTGAGTGCTTGAATAATACACTTCAGTTCCAGACTCAATGGTACCCAATACATATGATGGAGTGTAAGAGACATTTAGATCTCAGAAGGATGAGAGACCGAATCATTCCTGCTAGGATGTGACATGTCCATCACGTAACTGATGCTTGGCGAGCAGAGCTACATTGCTGGCTGTGTCTGAAGAATCTGTCATTTGAAGAAAACAGCGCTGTCTTTGTATCTGTTGGTAATGGTGGATTTGGGTATTTATTAGGGCATCTTATGGCCAAGATCTTTCCACAGTCTTAGAAAGCCTATAAGGTTCTTCGGACTGGTGTCTTTGTTGAACATAGATTTGGGTGTAGAGAACCTCGTATTAGTAGTGTATTTTCACAGCGCCTCAGCCTGGGATTGCAGCCTGTTTAGGATTCCAATACATTTTGAACTCATCAAACTGCCGGGCATATGTTGAAAAATGTGTGCATTTTGATCACCAAATTGAATTTCTATTTCTAGTGCTTTGTGGCAAAAGTTAGCTCACATGGTCCATTTGGTTGGAAAGGATTGCACTGATTAGAACCACGTATGATTCATTAATGTGAAAACGAGTTTACTTTGCACAGCATCCGATCTCCTTTACTGAGCCATGTATTGATTCCTGCAACTTGTCCTGTAATTGCAGTTTAAATTTAGCCAGCCCAAAGGTGTAAGCTTAAATCAGTAAATGTGTGTTTTCCTGTATGGAAGTTTAGTTAATCCGGCCTATTGTGTGGTGCTTGAAATGTTAGTCAGTTTGCTTATGCCTTTGTTACTCTGTCAGCTAAAAGTGTTGCAAACTTCCAAAATGCTCAATTATAGTGCTATAACAAAAACTGGCATTTTACGTTGACAATATTTGAAGTTCGTGGCTTTAAGAAAACTCGAGTTTGTTATCAGGTTGCTTTCAAGTGTGACTTAATAATTATGTCCAATCAAACGACTTACAGCTGTCATCAGTGGGACAGAGCAGTGAGTTAATATTTCTGCTGAACTGAGTGGAATTTGCACCTAATTTATAAAAGCACGGACATTTTCTAGATTAATAATGTGTCCACCAGTTGGCTGCTTCACTGCAGTTATTGTATTCCTGTGTTCATGTTTTTTACTGTCTGCTTTAACGTGTACTAATGCAAAACACACAAAGCCATAATGCACTCCTTAAAAAAGAAGCATTGGAAATGCAATAGGTCTCGCATTAGAAAAGTTGGAGCTAATTTTTTTGTAGATGTAATTATTTTTTTACTTATGTTGACGTTTTGAAAGTAGTTTTTTTTCTTTTTTATTAATGTTAAAAGTAAGTCAAGTCGGATGGGGCGGGGGGCGGGGGAGAAGGAGAGTGAGCAGCCTTTTATGAGCGAGGGGGGAAGGGGTGAGGAGAAACGAGAGACACGGGCCGCAAAAAAAATCAGCCCATAATGAAGACAAGTCGGATGGGGTGGGGGGCGGGGGAGAAGGCTCGAGGCGCTATTGATGAGTTGTCAATGGTGGCGCCGTCGATAAGAAAGACTCTACTTGTGGCTGTGCCAAGGGGGCAAAAACACATCAGACTGAACCTTGCAATAGTGCGGTACGAACAAAGCAAGAGGCAAACTGATGGCAGACCGAGGGCCATCGACAAGAAGGTGCATCCCTGCCGTGTAAAGTAGCTGTAGAAAACACGCAGCATATGTCGACCGGAGCTAAAAAGAAAAAACAAATTAAACGAGGGTGAAATTAAAAAAAAAAGCTCTTGGCATTGCTGTGGGGAGGGGGGAAAGGGGGGAGGAGGGAGGATAAACGCAAGACGCGGCCTGGCAGCCGTGAAAGTGAAAGTACGGCCGGCCGGCCGTGAATAATTAGGGGAGGAGAAGAGCGCACGCTGGGGGAAGCTTTGGGAGGGAGGCTGGTGGCTTTGATGCGTGCACGCTCTTTTCACGGGCACTGCATGAAATCGCCCGTTTTGTTAGGCTCTGGTTAAGCCCCTATATCTCTCGCCAGGAATGCGCAAGCACATTAGCAGGCGAGACCTAAACAGTGAGGGGAAGGTTTTGTTGAAGACACCTGTGAACCATGTAGCGTTTGTCTACGAAGGCCCATTTTCCACATAGGCAGCACTCTACTTTTTGGTAAGCTTCTCTGTGACACAGACTACTTTTTAGATGATGCATTTTAGCCTGTGCAAGCCTGTATCAAAATAAACTCACTTACCCATCAATGCACAGCCAGGCTCATTAATATTCATAAACTGGGCCTGTCACATTGTGGCATTCCACACTTTGGTCTGAGGTTCAAAACTATATTGCAATGTCATGCCTTGTGATTTAATAAACACAGAGTTTGCTATCTCAAAATGTTTTCTAAACCGTACTTGCCGTTTTTGATAGGTGTTCCAAATCAGGAGTGGTGTTGTGACTCAATCGGAATTGCAATTAGGAGGGATTATGAAAGGGCCGTCCCCTCCTGTTGCTGATTTGTAGTGAGGTGTGTCAGTGGTCGGCAAGCCATTGAGCAGCAACACGTCAAAAACATGTGGTAAATGATTCAGAAGGGGAAGCTGTAACCTTTGGACAGCGTCCTATTTGCCTATTTGCGAATTTTAGGGTGCCCGAGGGAGGAGGCTGCCAGACATAATTTTCCAATCTTTTCTGAAATGGATTTTTTTTTTATAAAGCAGCACCTGTCCCTTTAAGGAACATGGACTGCTTTACAAACAAGCATTTGCAATGCAGCGGTCTCGCGTTTGGGACCTTATATGTATTTAGCTATGCAGCACATTAGCCTGGGTGCTGAAACATCTACTGTTCTTTAATATGGAGGGAAAGTAAGCATCAACCTGCATGACACGCCATGGAGAGAAATATTGCTTTTCAGCGGGAAATAGTATAGTCCAAAGCTCTATTTTTACTATAAAATCAGGGCCTTCGGTGGTCATATTACTGAAAATACAAGATTTGGAAAAAACATTATTTACGGGTGTTCATGGAAGACAATTGCTATGGACCAATCTTTGTGTGGGCAGAAGGACATGGAGGAGGTAGGTAGTATGGGTCGCAGGCAGTGTGTTCAAAGCTGGACACAGGAGACCGTCAGCGAGAGAATGACAGGGCAGGGCCTGCAACTGGAAGAAATTGTGGAAAAGGTGTATTGGTGCACTCTTATAGGAGGCACGGTGTGCCCCACTGCAGCAGATATAGAGGGGCAGGGGCTCTGCTCCAGGAAGCAGATAAGGTCCTAGTGATTTGGCGGCCCTTAGGGGCAGTGTTGTATAGAGGAATAGTGTGCCCTGCTGAAGTGGGCATATCCTGGCAGTGTTACCCGCTGCAGAGGAATTCAGGCTACCTTACAGCAGGAGGCACAGATGGGCAGTGTGTCTTTCTGCAGGAGGCACAGATGGACAGTATTCTTTGGTGCAGGATGCACAGGTGCACAGCGTGCTCTGCTGCCTGTGGCACAGATGGACAGTGTGTCCTGCTGCAGGAGTTACAGATGGACAGTGTGTCCTGCTTTAAGAGGCACAGATGGGCAGTGTGGTGTGATGCACAAGGCACAGATGGGTGGTGTGTCCTACAAAAGAAGGGACAGATGGGTAGTGTTACCTGCAACAGAAGGCACAGATGGAGAGTGTTGCCTTCTGCAGGAGACACAGATGCACTCTGTGCCCTGCTGTAGGATGCACATATGCACAGTATGTTTGCTGCAGGAGTCACATGTGGGCAATGTACCCTGCAACAGAAGGCACAGATAAACAGTGTGCCCAGCTGCCTGAGGCACTGATGGGCAGCGTGTCCTGCTGCAGGAGGAACACAGAGACAGTGCGCTGCACAGGATACAGTGCATCCTGCTGCTTGGAGGTATTGGTGGCACTAGGGTGAGCTGCCAGTAGTGTTATAGTGCGTGGAAGGTTCTGGTCTTGGGCTCTGCTTTAGGGATGTTACACTACAGTGTTTGAAGGCTTTCCGCTGTTCCCCCTCGCGCTGTGGAAGTAACCCTGAGGCAGCCCTTCCACAACAAAATTACCTTCTGAAGCACCCAAAAATACAAGAGCAAAGCTCAAAGGGTTCAGGGGCTGTTGCCGAGATTTGCCTGCTTCCGGAAGGTTTTGTATTAATAGCAAGATCATGACAGGTCCAGGAGGCAAGACAAGAGAAATGGATGAAGTGTTTCTGGGAAAGCGGCCCTTTCCAGCTTTATGCCACAGTATGGCGCGCACTTTCATATGGCAGCACGTGGCTGAAGCACTGAAACGCAAGGAGTTTGAAGCACTTATTTTCAGATAGCTGTGCACATATGATCAGTTAAAATGTCATCACTAAAAAAAGCCAGTCAGCCAATGGTTGAAGAGAGCTGCCCCACTACCCCATGTTGTTTCCTGTGGTAGGAGGACGCAAAATGTGAATTAAACTTGAGCAAACCAATGGATGAAAAGCACTGACCAAAAACCCATGCATGTATGGATGGATGGAATATGTGCATTTTTTATTAAAAAACATGAGGCTTGCAAGACAACTAAAACTGTGTTTAAGACACAAACATGAAATAATTAACACGAAAAGATTATCTGTCTTCGTACTGTATGGAGATGATCGAGAAATCTGAAGTGATAGCACCATAACACCTCTTTCTTCAAAGCAGTTTTCGGGAAATGCAGATGACTCAAACATTCAAGGCTAATCTTCCCTAACTTATTAGTCAGTGTACTGAGGTGTATAATTATTGTGGGGAAGGCAAAAGAAACATCGTAGAGACCAGTTCTGAAATTAAAGGTCCATATGCCACTTTCTCATAATCTGTTGGAAAACTGAACAGCGTCTGTTTATGTGTCCTTCTTGTTATTAACAGACACCTAAAGAATAGCCTGGAAAAAACAAGTCATTCAATCCAGTGATGTTGGTGAACCAATTCAATTTTTTTCTGTCCAGGCTAGTGTCTATAAACGTAAAACAAAGCAGTAGCTACAAAGGATTGGCAGCGAGAAAACACACTAAACTAGATATCACTGACGCACATTATGAGCATCGTCTGCAGAACCATGAAAACCCAAAAGGAGAAATGAATTATGCCCGGGGACAAGCCGATCATCAAATCTCCTCAGAAGCCAATATGATCCCACGCTCAAGCAGGCATTTCTTGGAGGAGGAGCTATGAGCAATTAAAGGGCAGGTGTTTAGGCACGAGGGCGTTAGTCTTGAACGGCATATGTCTGCCTACTAGGTCAACTAAGTGTTAACATGGGAGCCTGTTTATAATGAATATATGATGTTACCACGAATACAAGTTCCACGCATGGCAATACCACGCGAATTTTAGTTCGCAAGTGGCTTTACCACGCTGGAATTTGCAACGAAGGATTATACCACGCATTTTAACCTTCGTTTAAACACAAATAATAAAGAATATTTTCTTACCTGACACCTTCCCGTCTTTCACGAGCAGCCCGTACTTCCATCCACCATCGAAACAAGCGTCAAAACACGTCTGCCAAAATTAAAAAAGGACTACTATTTTGACGTAACGGCACGTCTTTGGGGGAGGCACTTTCCTTTTACCTCGGTGGTACTGAAGTGCGTTTTTTTTAAATTTAATTAACCCGCTCCTTTGTTTATTTTTGGGGGGGAGACCCCCCCAGACCCCCCCAGCCCCTCCCCCAGCCGACCCCCGCCAACCCCCCAATCCCACGCTGAACGACTGGAAGGAATTCCACGCCTCCCCCTAGCCAGAACGTATATGCGTGGTAAAGACTGTCGTTGAAGGCATACGCGTGGAAAAGACGTTTGCGAGGTAAGTGCCTCGTAGTAAACGTCACGCGTAGAAAAGCCTTCGTTGAAAATGATGTTTCCCGTTTATAATCTCTGAGGATCGAAAGGAAATCCAGAGTCTGAAACATGAATGCGACAGATGCAAAAGAAATACATTTATAGGTACAAAACTTGAGGATACAGACGGTCAGAATAAAACATTTTCCAAATTAGATTGTAGTATCCTCCCCCCCCCCTGCCAGTTGAACATATTAGCATCGGCAGGTACAGTATGTTCACAAATATATAAAGAAAACATTTAAAATGTTGTATAAAGTATTGCATATTAAATCCCTACTCGCAAACAAATAATTTAGACATATATTTCAAATGATTGGATAGTTATTCGCCCCGGAAGCTATATCGTGTTATTGGATGAGAATTTGAAATAAACGAGTTCATGCATTTCAACCATATTTTTTATCCGGTGGTAGATTATCAGGAAATAATCACGTAAAACGGACTGCAGCATATACGGAGTGAGATGTATATCCGTGCTTACGTCAGTCTCACATAGCAAACATAGTTGTCAATGTTTCAGATTGCTACGTGTGAAATTTTCATAATTACACGTGACATTTCAACCAGTATGAGTGATACATTCTCCAGAGCAAAATCAACCAATGAAGACGAGGAAAGTCAAAACAAAAGCCACTGCAGCACACATAGGGCGGCAGCTTAGTGAGCCAGGGCGCTATACGGCTCACTAAGCTGCCGCCATGTGTGCTATAAGTACTTTGCAGCAAGGCATATAATGATTGCCGCTCGCAGCCATTGCCGTTGGAAAGTGAACACTGGGTTCTCACCTTCACTGCCTTGCCGGATTGCCCATATCTGCCACGGATCCTGATTGGGAGGACTAGAAGATTTTGGGGCATCCCCCGCTGCTGCCGGGGCCGGGACTGCGAGACCCAGGGTGCATAGCGCTTTACCAACACAGCGCACCTGGTGTTTCTTCCCGCCCCCAGCTCCCTCGCGGCTTTTTACGGCTCGCGGCCCTCGCTCCGCGGGAGCCGCTCGCAGCCATTGCCGTTGGAAAGTGAACACTGGGCTCTCACCTTCACTGCCTTGCCGGATTGCCCATATTTGCCACGGAGCCTGATTGGGAGGACTAGAACATTTTGGGGCATCCACCGCTGCTGCCGGGGCCGGGACTGCGAGACCCAGGGTGCATAGCGATTTACCAACACAGCGCACCTGGTGTCTCTTCCCGCCCCCAGCTGCCTCATATAACCACGCCCTCCTCCGCGCACGCGCGCGGGCAGGTGCCGGGCTAAGCCCGGGCAAAGGGCGGGCCGTTTGAGGGCGTTCGAGAACGGCAGAGACCGGGACCGGGCCACCCCTTTTGCACTTTTGACTGTACCTATTATCACCCTTTCTTCTCCCCAAACCTTTGAACTATGGCCATGAGAGAGACAAGGAGCAAGAGCATGCTAGCTGCTGGGACAGCAAAAGGTACTTTGGACACCTATTTTACAAAAGCGGGGTCTCTCCTCATTGATGAAATCACGATTCTGGAAAGGCGAATATCTCAAGAAATAGATTGGGTAAAGAGATCCTCTATGGGTCCAATAGCGCAGGCTAGGACCCCGGAAAAGAGACTGGATCGTATAGTGTCTGATAATGGGGGGAATGGGGTTAGTGGTACGTTAGATATACCTGACCTAACCAATTCTACCTTTTTAAACAACGATATCGATACTAGCGCCCCTGTAGAGTTAAGCCTATGACCCCTACCTCAGCCCCCTCCTCCCCCATTTACTGCCATCGTCACCCTGGCTAACATGGATGACACCACTGATATAGTTAGCTGTCCTACTTGGGGGGAAAGGAAAGGAGCCATCCCAAAAAGGAAAAGAGGGGCACAAAACCCTGGGGGACGCAAGGCTAAGGTAGTAAAGCACAACCCCGTAGCGGAGGGAACCAAACTGGGATTAAGTACTAAGGGACACACATCCCCTAATATGCTATTACCCCCGTCGAACCCCCCTTCACAAACATCAGTCCAGATACCACTTCGTCCTAGTGTAACCCCAGGTGACGAAGATATCACCCTCTCTGACATCGGTGCTCTTTTGAAGTGACTACTAAACCCTTTAGAAGCTCGCCTAACTAAGATCGAAGCCAGATTAGTGACCATCGAAAAAGCTACGGTCCAATTAGCAGACACCTCTAAAAAAGATAACAACGTTGCCAGAGGTGGGGGGGGGCATAGGAGCAAGAAGCCTACACCTACGCCACTAGCGAAGGGGGCGGCCCTGGCCTCTAAGCCTTCACAATCCCAACAGCCCGCACCTCACACCGCTTCCCTCAGCTGACTGATTGCGTTATAACTTCCCGTCCCCTTGAAAGGACAGCTGCAGCCACACAGGGAGTCCAGGGCACTAACAAAAAACATAGGGTAGTAAATTTACCGCCGGAGGCGAGCCCATACATAGTTATCTTAGCGGGGGTTCCAGAGTTAAAATCATCCTCCAAAGAACCTGTTGTTGCTCTCAAAAACAAGGTGGTCAATTGGCTTTCCATCAACAGGCCCCTCCCCCAAGGAATATCGTGTGATGTCCTCATGGTGAGGAGAGTCCCATGGTTAGGCAACACAAGAAAATCGATTAATGGGGATTGTGTCCTAATTAATTTCAGGGACCCCTCGACAGTCGCACATATTTGCAGATGGTCTTATCCTGACTATGGGACATCTATCCAGCCCCTACCTCTATCATTTTTTTATCCACCATTGACCCATGTGCGAGATGAGGAGGGATGGGAGACTATCCATGGGAGGGAGGGAAGCTGGGGCGACAGAGAGAGAGGAGCCACACTTCGTCCCGGACCCCACCATCCGGTTTACTTTCCAACCTTTAACAGGTATAGCACCTTGGATATAGTCGACTGACAGAGTGGGACCAAGAGGGGGGAGGCCGTCGAGTGACCCAGGGGCTTTAAGGAAAGAAAAGCCACTCCCCCCACACTTTGCTTTGACAACTCTTGGGGGTCAGTTCGTTGCGAGGAGCAATATTCCAACAGAGAGGCTCATACAAATATAGCCGGGCCCTGCCAAGTCTGAGTGAAACCATAATCAAACAAGGGGAAAGACCCCATAGTAACACACCATTAAAGACTCCACCTAACACAGGCACTCCTCCCCTTCTGACCCTGAACCCCAGACCGCCCATCCTAAACATACTATCTTGGAATGTGGCTGGCCTGGGGAACAAACTAAACTCCCCGGATTGGAGCTCATTCATTGAGGGTAGGGATATATGTTTGTTCCAAGAAACCTGGGCGAGAGAGGAAGTCCCTCGCACAGGTTTTGCAGCATATTCCATCCCCGCAAAGTGGGGGGTTAGGGGGCGCCCCTCAGGTGGTCTCGCGACCTGGGTGGCGCTTGACTTGGGATGTACGGTCACCGTACTTCCCCTAGCCACAGAGGACATTCTTGGTCTTTTGTTGGAGTTTTCCGAATTCGAGCAGACTTGTGGTGATAAACGTCTACTCTAGGCCGGTTGGTATCACACAAGACTCACGCACCATCGACGAACTCTCGTTCGCCCTTAGTGACATTTCTCAGGGCACCCCCCTCCTGATTGGAGGGGATCTGAATTGCCACTTTGAGCCCCTCTCAGGTTTAGTGGATGGACTTTCCCAGGAGGAGGACGCACTATGGTCCCTACCCCCAACGGCAGCGCCTGCACCCAGAGCCTGGACTCCTCTGGCCGTCCAAATTACTGCCATGACCCTGAAACATGGTGTGCGGGCCTGCAATGGACGCACACATTCTGATATCCCTCCTAAATGTACTTACAATAGAGTAGGCAGGGAGTCGAGACTATATTACATTCTGGTCCCACTTTCCTTGTGGTCATACATTAGTGACTTCCGGGTGATACCTAGGGAGGACAGCGACCACAACGCACTGGAACTGGAATATGCCCTTCCTGGCCTAGACGACAGAGGGGTGGTGGCAAGCCCCCCCGCTCATGGGCTAGTACTGACGAATAACAGACGGAGAGTTAGGTGGGAGAAGCTTGCCTCAAATCCAGAGAAGGTCTCAGGGCTTTATGCCCGGGTCATTCCCACACTTGAAAAGGTTTGTGCAATAATGGAGCAACCAAGCACGCAGGGTACTAACGAGCAGCTGTGGTTGATGCACGAGGACCTGATTAAGTCTGTGGCTGAAGTTCTCTTCTCGACAGGAAAGAGTGGTGGTGGTCGTTACACCCGACCCACCTGGTATAATGTTGCATGCCGTAAGGCTAAATCTGACCTGTTGACTTCGATTAAGGAAGGCAGAGACAGATCTGTGATTAGGGCCAGGAGAAGGGTCTACAAGCCCTGATATCCCATGCTAAAAGCGAATGGGAACAGGAGAAATGGGAAAACCTCACCATTTCACTATCATGTTGGGAATTCATGCAAATTATGGCGCATTGTTAATACGAGGTCTGAGGAGTTAGCCTCGGCAATTGAACCTAACATCTCAGCCAAGGCCTGGCAAGATCGCTTCCAGTCCCTCTACGGGGTTGACAATGGCGCCCTTAATAATCCTTTACCGACCATCAGCATTGTACCAGAGGGGGACCTCCTCACCGAAAAGGAGGTGCGAATAGCCATCGCAGGGTTGATATCAGGTAAGGATCCTGGTTTAGATGGTCTTCCGGGAGACCTATTCAAACAGGAGCCCGATGTATGGGCACCTTACCTGATGACGTTATTCAACCCTGTTTTGAGGGGTATGGAGGTACCTGGTACTTGGCTGGGCGCAGAGATTGTCCCTATATACAAGAAGGGGTCGCCTCTGCTCCCAGCCAACTACAGGCCTATCAGCCTTATTGATGTAACTCAGAAAATTTTCGGTAGGCTGATACTTGACCGCCTCCAAAATTGGATTGAGGAACTTGCTATCTTGAGTCCCTACCAGGCTGGGTTCAGAAGGGGGGTCTCAACCACGGACCAGATCTTCCGTCTGAATCTTTTGTTTTGGAAGACTGTGGCAATCGAGGGCGGCAGCTTGTACACGGTATTCGTGGATTTGCGAGCTGCCTTCGACTTAGTGCCAAGAGATAGACTATGGATCGTCCTGGCGGAGCTAGGGATCCCGGCGGACATTTTGTCAATCTTGATAAGATTACACCAGGGGAATTTCGCTCGGGTCAGGTGTGGCAGAAGTGGTGCACTCTCGGGTAGTTTCCCCGTTGACAGAGGGGTAAGACAGGGCTGTGTGCTAGCACCGACCCTGTTTTGCCACTTTGTCAACGGGGTGATCGACCACTTGAATAGGTTGGTTGATATCGACTCTCCCAAGCTCAATGGCAGCAGGGTGCCCGCTATCATGTTTGCGGACGACACCCTGCTGCTATCTAAGTCTCCCATGGGTATACAACGGGTTTTGTACGGGTTTTCGATTTTTTGCGTGGAGCGTGGGCTAGAGATCAATGCCCTGAAAACAAAATGTATGATCTTTAACCCTCCCTCCTTAACTCGCCCTAATCCTACCATAGGGCCGTTGAGACTAGAGAGGGTCTTCACCTTCGAATACCTGGGGCTAACCATCAACCAGAACATGACATGGGACTCACATTGCACCAAGGCCAATATGAAACTGGTTCAGCTAACGGGTGGCATTTGTAGGATGGCAAGTAGGTCGACCTACAAGCCTTTTGGTCCCCTTCTTCATATCTATAAAATGCAGGCAAGAGGGGCTGTTACCTATGGCGGAGAACTGTGGGGTCATACAATCGCCCAGAAATTGCAGATTAGTGAGAACAACTTTATAAGGCAGCTGGCAACCCTACCACCTAGTACCCCCTCCTCCCGCTGAGATTAGATCTGGGTCTTAGACCCACTACTGAAGAGTTGGGACTAAAACCTATAACTTTTTGGCGCAGAATCTGGAGCACCCCAGAATTAACAAACTATAGGGCTGAGCTCGAAGAGATCCTACGCTTACCAAATGCTACTCTAATCCCATGGCTGAGATATGTTAAACAAACATGCGAGACTCTAGGAAGGCCGGAATTATGGCTTGATCCGGGAAATGCTTGTTGTAGGACCCCACGCAAACTACTTTCGAGAGTTTTACAAGCAAAAGTTACTTGTCTCGATTGAGAGTACACTCGAGGGATCTCTAACAAATCTGTTTATCAAGTCCAAAGATTCATACCTCCTAGAGCTTGTCCTTGATGGAATTAGTCCCGTCCTGACAAAAAAACTATTCATGCAGTGTCGATACGGCACTCTTCCTCTTAGGGCATTTACGGATCGTTGGGCTAAGTCCCAACCCTCCACACAGTGCCCAGTTTGTCTTTACCCCCAAGAAAATGATCTGCACATTATATTTTTTTGTAAAGCTTACCAAGGACCCAGGAAATACTGTCTTGTCCCCCTCCTAAAAAACCTTGGCTTTAGGCTCTACCTCCCAGCCTACAGAATATTAAAGACGTAACCACTGCACTAAGTTAAATATTGACAAATGCATTGCTTGATGATTTCTTAATGTAATGCATTGCAACTGATTTTTAAACATGTTTTCTGTATTGTCCCTAACTTTTGTTTACCTGCATTGTTTTTTTAAACCCTTCTATATTTGACACTATTTTCAACTATTTTAAATTGTTGTAATCTTTTATGATCCAAATAGATCGAAATAAAGATTGTAAACGAAACGATTGTAAAGCACATTTTAGTCACATTAACATGCTCTAGAGGCGCACTGTAACGGAAACTGTTGACGAAACATTAAACTCAAATTGCACAAGGAGTCCTCCAGGAAGCAACAAACGTCCTTCCTCTGCATTGAAGGCTCAGCTGCACTGTATTGTGTGCCTGGGCTCACGCGACAGTCCCGGGAATTAACCCCTTCCGCGCTCATGACGAGCTCAGCTCGTCATGAGTTACGCCGCTCGCACGCTCATGACGAGCTGAGCTCGTCATGTAACGCGGCTTTTCGAAAAATGCAGCGAGCAGCGGGAAAACCGCTAGCGCGAATGCGGTTAAATTACCACGCGGAAGTGAGAGCAGTGTCACTCCCCACTATAAACTACTGAACCAAGCACATGCTGTCGTGAAAGCAGGGAGCCCACCCGGATCGTGACTGGCACGGAGCCTCAAAGAGGAAGGGGACGGAGGTGTTTGAAGTTGCATCTAGCTGCTGCTCTCTCCTCAGAACCGGGCACACGCCGCCTGTGTCACTGCCATTAATACTTCCCACAGACCAGTAGTGGTCGGTAGGGGAGTACCTGCCGGGGCGGTGACGTGGGGAGGGGGAGGGGCAGGGTGGGGGTTAGTAATGTATGAATGATGGAAGTTTGCAGGTAAGTAAACATTTAAATAAATCAAACCAATTTCGTTTGTGCGCACTGCATTGCATTTGGGGATGCAGTGCACACAACGAAATTAGTTTTATTTATTTAAATGTTTACTTACCTGCAAACCTCCATTATCCATACATTACTAACCCCAACCCTGCCCCTCCCCCTCCCTACTTCACCGCCCCGGCAGGCACTCCCCTACCCACCGTGGCTGCCACAGACCTAGAGGAAGCCGAGAAGCACCACCGCTCTTCTCGTGGGTGGAGGGCATAGAAGCAAGCATACGCAAGTCTCATTTTCATGGCGAGTGAGAGCTTAATGTTACACCTGGCACAAACGGGTGAATAAACAAGCATTTACACAGCACGAACGGGGGAGGAGGGGGCTCGGGGGTCATTGGGAGAGAAAGTAGCCCCTGCTTGTGCCCCAGGGGCACTGTAAAGTACACGCAATGGAAACAAAGATAAGCCCTTTTAAGGGGCCTGTTGTGAAGCGAGGAGAGGTGGCGTAACTTTTAAAGCTGCCGGCGTTGGAGCTGGAGAGCAGAGTTCGATCCTTGGCTTGGGCTGTATAAATAATTATTAAAAGAAGGTCGCGGTGAGGCTTGTATTAATGTATTAATCATACATAAACAGAGATCGCAGATGAGAGTGGGGAAAGACAAATAAAACAAGCATTGTGGGGAGAGACATATAAAACAAGCATTGGCAATGCAATAGTATGGGGGTGTGCAATGTAATAGTATGGGGATGTGAGCAGGCATCGGAAGAAAGTAGTCTGTGTAGTAAAGGAGCCAATAGCCGTGGAAGGACACAAATGTGGATATGTCCATCATAAGGATGGACTAACAAGCCTACAACCAATTGGAAGGCACCATTTAGGACACTAGCCAATGAAAATGATAGGTGGAGAGTGGGCGGAGCTTATACACACTATAGTGTATACAGCGTGTCTCAACGAGACAGCGCCAGCTCTGCCTAGGTGAGACCTAAAAAGGTTCCCATTTGGCAAAGTGTACTCAGCAATGGTGGTGTGCTACATGTCTTGGCATGGCATTCCTGGCTGCCCAAGGAGCTTTTCTTTAGAATGCTCTTCCGCAAGTACTCCAGCTGAATTAGTGCCATTTTGCTTTAAGGAAGATGGAGAAGGCCTGGCTCTTTAGATGCTAGGGCTGTATGAGTGATCTTGTATTGTCGTGCTTTGTTCTTTGAAGTAACCCTTGGGCAACACAAACATGGAATCCATTATAGCAGTAACAAAACAAAACCCCACAATAGAGTAAGGGGATTCCACATAATCATCATAGAACTAAATTTCAGCTTTGGAAACTCCATATTTTTGCGCATGACGACACATTGTATCTTTTTTCCATTGTATCACAGGCCTCGGGCTGAAGGACAATATGTATGCATTTTACGCTTTCCCGCCGCTGTGTCCCCTGCTGCCCCACCCTCCGCTCTCATTTGTCCGCCCCCCCTCCCAGCTGCCTCCTCTCTCCCACCTCCCCTTCTTATGGTGGCCGCTGCGCGGCCGTGCCGCTGACACGCCGCAGGCGTGCCTAAGGCACGCCCGTCTGCACCTGTCCGCGCCTGGACCGCGCAAAGCGCCAGAATCCCTGACCCTTGCGAACGCCACGGTGCCCATCTCCGCTATGTTGCCAGCACCCTCCACGCACTCAACACCGGACGAGCACACTCCTGCTTCCAGGCCGTCCCAAAATGCACCCAAGAACTCTTCTGCCGGAATTGCAGCTTCACCAGCAGTAGACCTGCAAAACCAACAACCAGGACAACACGCAACCACCTTAGATGCATACTCCTGAACACCCGCTCCGCACGAAAACACGCCGTCGAACTCTGGGACCTGCTTGACACGTCCTCCCCGGATATCGCCTTCCTGACAGAGACCTGGATGAACGACTCCTTGGCACTCGACATCGCCATAGCCATCCAGGACGGCTACAAGATCACCCGCAGAGACTTCACCAACGGAGTAGGAGGTGGAATCGCCATCATCCACAAATCCACCCTCAAGGTCTCAACCAACTACGCCAACACCCTCAACACCGCCGAACACCTGCACTTCCAGATCCGCACTGATCCCAACACCACCCTCAGAGGAACTCTGATCTACAGGCCCCTCGGACCCAGACCACAGTTCAGCAACTCCATCGCCGACTTCGTCAGCTTGCACGCCCTTGCGTCCACGGACTACATCCTCCTCGGGGACCTGAACTTCCACCTTGGGAACAAAACAACACCAACTCCACCACCCTGCTCGCCAATCTCGGACTCAAACAACTTGTCACGACTCCCACCCACTCCGCTGGACACACGCTTGATCCCATCTTCTCCGCAAGCTCCCACGTCTCCTTCAGCCACACCACGAACTCCACTGGACCGATCATCACTACGTCCACTTCACCTTTAAGAAACCTACCACGCACCAGCGCACCCAAAAGATCCCCCGCCGCTGCTGGAGCAAAATCACCAAAGACCAGCTACACACCACCCTTGCCCGAAGACCACCCACAGACCCCACCGACCCCTACGTCGCCGCCAGCAATCTCAGATGCTGGATCAACGAATGTGCCAACACCCTCGCCCGATCAAGAATACCTCCAACAGTCCCACAAACAAGACTGCCAGGTGGTTCACTGTGGACCTCCAAACCTCGAAGCAAAACTGCCAAAAGCTGGAGAAGAATTGGCGCCACAAACAGACACCAGAGAACCAGGCAGCCCATAAGAACGCCATGCGTCAACATCATCACCTCATCAGAGCTACCACAAAGACCTCCTTCAAGGACCGTCTCGACATAAACGCACACAACATTGTGAAGGAACTCTCCAACTCCAGCTCCAGCACCAGCGACATCCCACCTTCACAAGACCTGTGCAACTCCCTGGCCTCCTTCTTCCACCTCAAGATCGCAGACATCCACAACAGCTTGGACAACCAGTCTACCACGGCAGCCAACGACACCTCAGACCCCAGGGCCACCACCCACGGCGACTCCCTACTCACCTGGACCAACATCAATGACGACAACACCATCAAAACCATGAGTACCATCCACTCTGGCTCCCCATCAGACCTGTGCCATCACCACATCTTCAACAAAGGCAGCACCACCATCGCACCCCACCTCCGCAAAGCCATCAACATCTCCTTCGAGACTTTGATCTTCCCGGAGAGCTGGAAGCACGCCGAGATCAACGCCCTGCTCAAGAAACCCAAAGCAGACCCCAAAAACTTCCGGCCCATCTCCCTGCTCCCGTTCCTGGCAAAGGTTATCGAGAAAACTGTCAACGACAGCTGACCTGCTATCTCAAGGAGAACAATATTCTGGACCTGTCCCAGTCCGGGTTTCGCAGCAACTACAGCACTGAAACTGCCCTTATCGCCGCCACCGATGACATCAGGGTCCTGCTGGACAACAGCAAGACTGTGGCCCTCATCCTCCTGGATCTATCAGCTGCTTTTGACACAGTCTGCCACTGCACCCTACACACTCGCCTCCACGACGCAGGGATCCGAGGCAAAGCACTTGGCTGGACCACCTCCTTCCTCTCCAGCAGAACGCAGTGCGTCCGCCTCCCCCTTCCGATCCGAAGCCACCAAGATCATTTGCGGCGTACCCCAAGAATCCTCCCTCAGCCCGACGTTGTTCAACATCTACATGGCCCGGCTTGCCCACGTCGCCAGACTGAACAATCTCAACATCATCTCCTACGCCGACGACACACAACTGATCCTCTCGCTCACCAAGGAACCTCTCACACCCAAAACCAACCACGACAAAGGAATGGAAGCCGTCGCCGAATGGATGAAGAACAGCCGCCTAAAGCTGAACTCGGACAAGACGGAGGTCGTCATCCTCCGCTCCACCCCCTCTGCCTGGGACAACTCCTGGTGGCCGACCGCCCTGGGAGCAGCACCAACACCCACCGACCACGCACGCAACCTGGGATTCATCCTCGATTCAACACTCTCCATGACCAAGCAAGTCAACGCCATCTCATCCTCCTGTTTCAACACCCTCCACATGCTCCGAAAGATCTACAGGTGGATCCCCACCGACACTAGAAGAATGGTCAACCAGGCCCTCATCAGCAGCAGACTGGACTACGGAAATGCCCTCTATGCGATTCCATGTTAAAGTAACTAATGGCATTATGAACCAGTAAGGTTATATCGCAGAATAACGCACCGGTGCATGCACGCACTACATTTCATACAGCGCATTGGTTCATGGTCATCTTGTTTAAGCAAAAAGTTGTATGATGAATCATGAATGAGTATGAGTACGATGATAATGTAACTTTGTCAGCATGCCCGATCTAATAAAGACACAGCGCTTTGATGTACACCCAAACTACATTTCCCGACACACTTTACGGGGCGCGTCGTGATGATGTCAAGCGTACCCTCCACGCCGGGACCGGAAAGTGATTTGTTTACCGTCGGCACACCGGATCGTCACCTCCCCAAGAAACAGCCCAGAGGGACGACTGGTGTACCAACGGAGAGGTGAGAGGTCCCTTAACTCCCTCCGAGCGGCGTTAGCATTGTGTCAAAGGCGACCACGATTGCCAGATGGTGGTAGTGGTTGATAAGGGATACGGGTAATCATTATTGCGCATACCGCTCGGGGTGTTGTCTGTTGTTTTTCAGTTACCAGCAATTGATGCATTCGTGATCAGTGTTACGATTTCATCACTGGTTCGAAGCGTGTATTAAATACACGTGATGAGTCTTGTGAGAGGCAGATTAACGCTCGATGTGACACGTGATGAACGGGCGATGCATGGTCGTTTTTAAGGGAGACTCTCCCATAGTTGAGCATCTTTTCTTTCCTTCTATTAGAGCGGTGCACCCAGTACCTGAGCTGGCGCCAGGTGAGGTGGGGCTTTTCCCTCCGGCCTAATTAGGTGAGTGAACATCACGAAATGGGATACAGGGTATACTACATGACCCATATATGGCTGGCACTCAGGGGCCAGCATGATTAACAAATCTAAACTAACTGTTAAGTCTAGCACAATGTTTAAGGTATTGACTGTGCTCTGTTGGTTCTCTTTTTATGTATCTGGATCCACCCCTGCTGATTGTTATGGTCTGAAGTCAGGAGGATGAATACATATTACACTTCTCAGGTGATATGATTTCTTTTTATATGTATAGCAGTAGCATTAATGGTCCTGAGGAAGCAGCAGGAGACCATTTGGCTCAGTTTGTCTGCAGAAACATGTCGACCTTAGATTCTCTTTAGTGGTTATTTGTTACACTACTATTTGCACTGTTTTTATTGATTTGGGAGTGACGGGGTGCAGAATACATATAATTTTCCCCACCACTATCCAATTTTAGAGCATCATTCACTTTTTCACTTTCACTTGAGTTAGCACTGCTATTCAGTTCCTTGAGAGACACATTCATTTACACTTTTAGCCTTCTATTCGTTTCACACACCAGTTTAGGTACCTGATATCTGCCGATCTGGTGTGGGTGAGGGTACCCTCAAAACTTGAGAGTACCCAGATGATGAAGGGCGGTCTCGATGGTGACTGATGGGAACTCTTTCGCATTTGAGGAGTCTCTCCCAGCAAGATCTTTTTTGCTTTTGAACACACGGTTTTGTACAGATACATGATTGAGTTAGTCTGATGACCCACTGCTGTTTTTTGTGACATGAGGAAGAAAACAATGTCTGGTGTCCAGCTGGCCCCACTGCTCACCTTTGGGAACCACACAGGGTGTAGACCTGAAATCGCCTGACCGACGCCATTTTGAAGATATGCGACATCACCCACTCTGTGATATTGGGCAAATATAGCAGGGACCAGGAGCGCGAGTATAGGTAAAATGAATGACCTCTGCAAGATGGCCACCATAGCTTGGGAAGGGAGCAGGCCCATTTCTATTTCCATGATCAGCAGATCCTCTAAACCTGGGAAAGGAGCAGGCCAATTTCTATTTCCATGCTCAGCCGAACCTCCTGATCAGGGAAGGGGGCGCCATCTTTGGGATCAGAAGTAGGAGGATGACATGGCTGTCTAATAATAGCAGGAGGCCATAAACATCCAAAATGGGCGCTCACGAATGTACCCTTCAGCCCAAAAGGAGTCCCAATGATAGACTCGGCTCATGTGGCAGCCACAAATCAGATACGTGTAACACCCATAAAGCCGGCATTACCTTCGAGCTCTGTGGTTTTGTTGTTGCTTTGCACCACACAGCGGACAGACCCGCCGGTCGGAAGCTGGTGTGAGGTTGCTAGCACCTTGCAGTTTTCTTCGGCATTTCAGGAAGCCCGATTAGCAGCTCCAAATCTCCTGCAAAGATTATGGCAGTGGCCTATTCCCCCTCACCTCACAGGACTGGATTGTGTGCCGATCGCACTCTCTGCCTTACTGCGACTCCATCAACTGGTCGCCTTTTCAAAATTGGCCACCACTCACCACACGGACTTCTGCGACGGCTCCATAATGGAATGTGATGTAATGGAATACGTTGTAAAGGTAGTTTCTGAAAATGCGATATAATGGCATGCTATGTAAAATAATGTGTTGTAAAGGATGTTGCAAAGTGAAAACTGCGTTGTAAAGGCATGCATTGTCAATGCATCTGTTGTAACATCATACATTCGGCAAAAACACATAAATGAGCCCCTCCATGTTACAAACTAACACCCATTGCAGTTACCCACCCTATCCCAATCCATTCCCCATGCCGCATACATTTACACAGTTCTGAACTGAAACTGGATCTGAAAACAACGTATGGAGCATGCCGATAGCCTCACATTGAACGGCTTATTGTTGCTGTTTGTTGAGTATATCCATTGGTAGTACTTAAAGTGTAACAGAAGACATGGGTCTAAGGCACGTTCCTAAAGTGTAGGTTTCCTTCTATCAGTTCTATTTCTAGAGACAAGGCTTACTTTAAACTAAGGCCAAAGACTCCTCTAAGAATGGCAAGTTGCTCCATCTCTCTGGAAGGATAAGGGTCAGGCATGAGCAGAAGACAACTTTTCTCATCCTGTCAGTACTTCCCAGGAAGAATGGAGTGACAAAGAGATCTATTTGCCTACCAACAGATAACCCCTAAGTTCCCTCGTGGATGTAAAATGACAGTAAATGAACTAGAGTAATAGTTTGCTGTGGCCTCCTGAACCACCCCCACCCCATCACAAAGGTTCAGGCCTCGAGGTGTCACGAGCCCCCAAATCGAATGTACTCTACTGGAACGGCCTCCATCCATGAGGATGTTTTAGCAGAATCTTCAAGTAGCTGAAAAAACAAATTCTGCTTATCTTGCAGGAGGCACAATTGTCTTTCTACAGCATAGAAAGAAACACACGAAAAGGTAGATATCTAACACTTATGCATTTAGGAAAAAAGGTAGTTTAAGTTCATCAGCTCCATTATTTGCTGCACACTCTCAGTCATCAAATCCACTCGGACACTAAAGAAGACATACTTTTATATCCTGATATATACACAGTTTTGTCTTTGTACACTTTTGTTTTTACTCACCGATCATAGTCCATCACTGCAATAGAGAGGCTCACTTGATCCATGTTCTCAGGGGGGATATCAAAGATGATGGCCTCATTGTAAACTGGATTTAATGTACTTTTCTTTGTAGTAGTTTTGCGCTTTTTCAGTCTCCGGCCATCGCACATCAGTGAGACTTTAACATAAGGATCTAGACGAGAAAAAGTGCTAGTCATTAGACCATTTGTAAAGCCATGTCAATTTAGCTATATATATTTGGTTTAGATATTTTGTTATTTAATATATTTAAAACAAATGGTGCTACTATTCTGCCCTTCAAACCTCTATCTTTCCCTAACTTAATGTAACTACACATCCATTGAATCTTTTATGACGTTTGCTTCAGGGGTTGGAGTAGGCATTCACAGCAAATGCAGCTGCAGTTTGACTAACTTACTGCATCCCCCCGAAAAACCTCTTACAAAAATTTCAGGAATTAGGTTGTGAAAACATCAAGATGGGAAATTGCTTTTGAGCTGTGATGTTTTATGCCGATGTCATGAGAATGTGGGCTGTAGCGCCTCAGTTTGTGGTATTTAAGCATTGCGTTTGACTCTATGGAACAAACAGAGAATAGTAAATAGCCTTGTATCGATAGAGAAGACTCCTGACAGACTCAGTAGAATAGTGCCATAATGTAAGTTCGTGTATTGTACAAAACCGAATTAAATTGACTTTGAACTGTACTCGAACTATCTATCTCTGTTTTATTTTTAAATAGATCTTTGCACAGAACCAGGGAACCTGTTCTTTTAATCAACTGCGCAACTCGGAACCAGAAGACAGAGCTAATTGCTCATTTTAAATGTGACTAGTAGCAGCACCCGTACTTCAGAGGGGCCGCTACACCACGCCCACAGCGTCGATCAGCGTCACTCAGACGCTACTTAGGAGCAGGCTGGAGCATGCGTACAGCGGGCATGGGCGTCCCAAAGGCAAGCCCGTCTGCGCCCGTCCGCGCTCCGTCCGCGCTCAGCGCCAGCCATGCTGCCAGTTTTAGTATTATCCAACAAGAAAGACTCCGCTACACATATGAAGAACTAATGCTTATCGAGAAGCAGACCATCCCAATGCTGGAAAGCTCTACTGAGAACCATAATAGTAAACAAGATTCTAAGGCTAGATGAACCTGTGGCCTGTTGAATGCTAGATCTCTTACCAAACATGCAGTAGAAATTAACACACTGCTTGACACTGGGAAGTTTGTCGCACTGTTCATCACTGAAACTTGGTCCACAGGAGACTCACTCTCTGACTTAGATAAAGCCTGCCCAGAGGGGTTCAAAGGGTTCCTCAACCCTCGAGCTGGTAAAAAGGGCAGGGGCTTAGGCATTCTCCAGAGGGATAACTTGGATTTTAACATCTTCCCGATAGATGAAGTAGAGGGAATAGAACTGCTTGGATTTCAGGTAAAGGCTAGGAAAGAAAACATAGCCACAGGAGTTCTCTGTTACAGGCCACCCACGGCTCTATCTTCTGCCCTTCCCTCCTTCCTACACAATATCTCTAACCTGTGGATTACGCACAATAATTTCTTTCTGTTGGGAGACTTTAACTTCTAGGCAGAAGAAAGCCTGTCGGCAACATATAAGGAACTGCATCGTACCTGCAAAACAATCGGCCTTAAACAGCAGGTCTCTGGCCCCACACACCTAGCGGGCCACACCCTGGACCTCATATTCTCCCCTGAAAATCTTACCTCGGTGGATGAAACCACTCCTCTCTGCTGGACTGACCACTCACTGGAAGAGGTGTGGCGCAGCAGCCAGGGTGCTTGACTCCTGACTACAGGCTTCACGGTTCGATCCCTGGCTCTGGTGACAAGTTAGCCCAGCACCATGTGACTCTGGGCAATAGCTTGGTTAATCTTCCTGATGGTCCCCAGCGCTGGGACACCACTTTGGAGGTGGCTGTGCGCTTTACAAATACTGGTATTTCATTTACTTTACTTTTCACCTGCAACTGGCTAAAAGCTTTTCCCTCGCCAAGCCAGTAGCAAACTCAGTAGAAGGTAGAGCGTGGAATAAGCTCCCCGAAATCAAAACCAAACCCTTATCAAGAACTTATATTTTTCACCAACAGACTCAGTGAACTATAAAAGACTCGAAAGGGAAATTATAAAAAGTTTAGATGAAACCATACCCCTGACCACCCTAAAGAATCGAAAAAAGCTCTGAGCCCCTAGGTACGACCTCACACTGAAAAATGCCAAACTTAATTGTAGGCAAATGGAGAGGAAATGGAGGCGTCACTACCTTGAGGGAGGAAACCTTATTCTAAGAAAAGCGCTGAGTGAGTATAACAACAAATTAAGGAAAGCTAGAGCAAACTACTTCTATGAGCAGATCACTGCGGCCCCTAACAAAGCATGGAAAACCTTTGAAATCCTTAAAGAATTCACTGATCCATCCCGAGATCAAACAATCACAGATACTATGTGACAATCTGTTGGAATACTTTCACAGTAAAATCACAAGTATTCTGGAAGGGATCAATAAATCAAAAACAGTCAGACACTCTAGTGCACATCCCCACAGCCCCGCTCAACTGAAACTGTCTCCCGCCACCCCTTCAGATCTTTTCCCTGCCAAGTTGCCATCTGTGACACTCACTAGACTGGATCCTATCTCCAGCGAATCCTTTAAAACCCTGTAGAGGGCTATTAAATCAGGATCTCTACTGGACCCCATTCTCCCAAAGCAGTGGTTAATATGGGAAGAAGAGTTGGCAGGTCCCCTTCGACAACTCAGCAATCACTCTACTGAAACCAAGAGGGTACCCGACTGTAGGAAGAAAGCCATAGTCAAGATACTGTTAAAAAAGCTCTTTCTGATCCAGCTGATCTGGCTAACTTTAGATCTATTTCCCTCCTCCCTTTTCTTATAAAAATCCTGGTAAGTTATATAAGTTCACTATTGTCACCACTCCTAGAGGACTCTGCAGGGCTTGAGGAAGAGCAATTTGGATTCCGTCCTGGTCATGGAACCGAGACCGCCCTTATCTGCGCTACCAATGAATTACAAAGGACTACCAACAACGGACAATCGTCGTCCTTGTCCTTCTAGATTTATAGGCTGTGTTTTACACGGTGAATCATCACTCTCTCATGTCCAGGCTTTCGGCAGTGGGTGTGGGGGACCAATGTTAAATTGGTTAAAGTCATACCTGTCCAATTGCTATCAAGCTGGATCTCTTCCCCGGTTTCTTTCCAAATTCAGAAAAACAACACATTGTGTCCCCCAGGGCTCTGCTCTCAGCCCTATCTTATTTAGTATCTACATTAAACTCTGCTCTCACTCATAAAAACCTACAATATTAAACTAATCAACTACGCAGGTGACACCCAATTGATTCTTATTTAGAAAACAATAGTCCTAAGTAAACATTAATATTTAGAAAAAGTGGATATAGACCTTGTTGGGTGCTATATATATTCAAGGCCCAGCCAGACAGAGAATTTTTATTGTGACAATGTTTCAAATTTAGTTAGGCATATACGAAAAAGCATTACAACGGGACTCAGTCCTGCACCCGACACAAGGAGGGAAGTGGGGGAAAACGAATTAACAAATAGACAGTTAAACAAACGAAGTTACAGGCAAAAACTAAGAGCTGTGGTAGCTTGCATTTCGTATTCAATAAAACAAGCTTAGCCAAATAGTGACCACAATAATTACACACAATGGACCAAAGTGGTACTATTTTGAAATGTCGAAGACATTTCGATCCCAAGCTCATTAATTAGAGGGATCATCATCAGGACTAGAAAATAACAATTGCCTGGTGTATACAATTAACGACTGTTGGGATAAAAAACAGGGAAACAAAGGACAGTGACCTGTCAGAATCACCGGAAACGAAAAGTTTTCAGCATGTCAACAACTGTTTTAGAGTGCACATTTCAAGTGACTTAAGGCGAGCAAGTAAAACAGAATAAAACATAGGGACGGCTAATGTTTATCTGTGAGTGACGTGAAAAGAGAGGTTCATTATAAATCAAGCACATAGTGATGTAGCGGTGAACCATGACATGGAATGCTCATTAGTGAATATTTGCATAACTGTGGAGATTGGAGTGGCACAGAGATCGATAGTTATGAGAGTTGAACGTGCACGGTGGAATAGCTTTATCAAGTGACAAGGATATTACAACGCATTGGGAGGTATTGCTTATCAGGATTGCGTGTACATGCAATACCCGGTGATTAGGGCGTAGTGGATTGTCTAATAATTCTAGATGCGAAGCTAGTGCAAGGCGTAGAATATATTTTGTGTGGCATGCCCGGCGCGTGATTAATAATGGGCAACCGCCGAGGGGCTTACCACAATAATGGTGGTTATGGCACGTTGAGTTAACGATTGGCAGTGTCTCAGAGCTACTGAGACCGGTGTTGGTCGTCAATTGATATGAGTCGCTGAAAGAAGAGTATGCATTAGTGGTCAGTAGCGAGCGCACAATTGTGATTAGATAAAAGTGGTACATAAAACGCATACCTCTCACAATCTTCTTATCCTAATTTTTACAGTGGGGGGAGCGAGGCTCCTGTCAAGGCTGAAGCACTTGGTTAGTGCGAGGCAGGATTGGGTTCCAAGTTATCCTTAGTGAGGGAGGGGCTGTCTTGAAGCTCGGCATTAATGGAGCTGAAGGGGTGAAAGAGGGGGAGGAGGGTCTGATTAGCCAGCCGGGGCATTACAGCGGATTGACAAACTACGAATTACATGAAGGTGCCCCGGGGATCGAGCCCTGTTTCGGATCGGTTCTCTTACCTCCAATGAGCACAGCAGCGATGTGCTGTTGGTTCCCCAGCACGATGGCAGGAACTATTGGATAGGGGAACCACGCTCGTTTTAATAGTGTGTTCATTGGCGCCATCTTGGATGAATCAGCAGATAAGGAGCGAAGAAAGACTATGTTGGTCTGTTTGGGGAGTCACCAGAGGGAAGACTAAGGTGTAATCTATCCAGATTTTGCACAGAAATAAGATATGGGTGTTTGCAAACGGGAGCAGAGGTTGAATTAGTGTGATAAAATGTACGATTCAGGGAGGGTAGAGAAGAAAGAAAGGGAAATGTGAACCCGGTGCTTGGTGAGGGTAAATGAGCATGAGTGAGCATACATATTACATATTTAAAATTACTTTACAACACATTATGTACATTTCTTAATGCATAGGGTTAAACAGGAAAGCATGTTATGTACATTTTTTTATGCTTACGAATAAAACAGAAAAGCGTGTGAGGATCATGTTACCATTCCAGTGGATGCCTTTATGATTCAATTAATTACCTAAAAACACATTTTAAGACTGTAAGAATTTACCACCATTGAAGTTCATCACTAGGTTTACTGTTTCAAGTTCATAGTAAGGTAGTCCAATCTTCGGTTCTATTCAGGACATTCCTGATGGTGTTAAAAGGAATTATTGATTTCAGTTCTTCTCGATTGAGTAGTTGGGCCATGTTACCTCCTCTTTGTGGGAGTTTTAGTACTTTGAAGATTGTCCAGCGAATATCATCTTCGTCATGGTTGGCCTGTGTGAAATGATCCAACTGTGGTGTGTTGGGTGTTTTGCACCTGATCCGACTTCGGTGCTGAACAATCCTTGTTTTTATTTTCTGAGTTGTCTGGCCAATATACATTTGAGTGCAGGGACATTGTATTAATAAATTCCATTGCAAGTATTGCAGTTCGAGAAGGCACGACAATTAACTGTGCTGTTATTAAAAGTGAAACATTTACCTTCAATCGTGAATTCGCAGACATTGCAACCGCCACATTTAGATTGTCCCAAAATGGGGGTCAGACCCCAGACAGAATCGAGTGTTGTGTGGGGGATGGGGGTGGGCAAGGCTGCTCTGACAAAATGATCTTTTAGGTTCCGGCTTTTGCGAAAGGCAAATAGTGGTCTCTCGATGTTTAAGCTGCCCGCATTTATGATTGGCCAGTGTTGGATTATAAATTTGCGTATTTTATTCGACACTGGTGAAAAGGTGGTAACGCATTCGATTCTTTCTAGTTCACTTTTGGGTTTAGGAGTCAGAAGAACATCGCGCGGGGAATACCATGCCCGTTTGGCTGAGAGGGTGGATGCCTCTGTAAAGTAGTCTTCTTTAGAGGAGCAGTTGCGCCTAATTCTCAGGAATTGAGAATAAGGAAGCGAATCCCTTAGGGCACTAGGGTGATTCCTTGAGTAGCTCAAGAGCGTGTTGCGCTCAGTGGGTTTTCTATAGAGACGCGTGAGCAGTTCTCCTTCAGAGTGAATGATTGTCAAGTCAAGGAAGGCAATGGATGATTTGTCAAAGGTGATGGTGAATGATAGACCAGAGCAGTTATTGTTAAGCCAGTGTAGAAATTGAAGCAAATCAATGATGTCATGTTTCCACCAAATGATAAAAATGTCATCAATGTATCTCCGCCAAAGGCAGATGCCTGGGAAGAAAGGATTTGTAGAGGTGAGGATAGAACCTGTTTCTAATTGATCCATGAACAGGATCACTAGATTTGAGGCAAAAATTTGCGCCGATAGAGGTCCCTTTGATACGTTGGTAGTAGAGGTTGTCACAGGTGAAGAAATTCCTTGTAAGGCAGAGTTCTAAGAGTTGGAGAATGAACAATGTGGGGACATTATGGGGACGTGGTCGGGAGAACAGTATTTTCTGTATTACAAGTAGGGCTGCAGTCTGGGGGGGTGCACAGACATAATATCGACTCCAAAATATCGTTTGGACAGAATATCGAGTTTTAAATATCGTTTGGAGAAAATATCGACAGGACAGAATATCGACAGCCAAAATATCGTTTTTAAGGTAAGTGAAGTAATATCGACTGTAAATAATATCGAAAGTAAAAAATATCGTTTTTTATATAATATGTAATTATTTATAGTGTTTTTATGTTATAATATGTGTGAAAAGTGTCATTTTATGTTATAATTATTTTTAATTAATGTTTTTTTTTAAATTATTGTGTAATTTTATTCTGTAGCGGGTTGTGGGTTTATAGGGGAATAGGGTGGGAAGTGATTTAATTATAATTAATTAAATATGTAAATTTATTAATTGGTAGTAATAATTAATTAATTGGTAATTAAATATTATATGTTAATTATTTAAAATTTAATTGGTAATTAATTTAATTTAATTGATGAATTGCTAATTATGTAAATTAAAATAATGTATTTCCCGTAGCGGGTTGTGGGTTTATAGGGGAATAGGGTGGGAAGTAATTTAATTATTATTTATTAAATATGTAAATGTATTAATTGGTAGTAATATTTAATTAATTGGTAATTAAATAATATGTGTTAATTAATTAAAATGTAATTGGTAATTAATTTAATTTAATTGATTAATTGCTAATTCTGTTAAATTAAAGGGGTATTTTTAGGGTTCAGGGTCAGTTTTTAGTTTTTGGGTAAAGGGGTATTTTTAGGGTTCAGGGTCAGTTTTTAGTTTTTGGGTAAAGGGGTATTTTTAGGGTTCAGGGTCAGTTTTTAGTTTTTGGGTAAAGGGGTATTTTTAGGGTTCAAGGTCAGTTTTTAGTTTTTGGGTAAAGGGGTATTTTTAGGGTTCAGGGTCAGTTTTTAGTTTTTGGGTAAAGGGGTATTTTAAGGGTTCAGGGTCAGTTTTTAGTTTTTGGGTAAAGGGGTATTTTTAGGGTTCAGGGTCAGTTTTTAGTTTTTGGGTAAAGGGGTATTTTAAGGGTTCAGGGTCAGTTTTTAGTTTTTGGGTAAAGGGGCATTTTTAGGGTTCAGGGTCAGTTTTTAGTTTTTGGGTAAAGGGGTATTTTTAGGGTTCAGGGTCAGTTTTTAGTTTTTGGGTAAAGGGGTATTTTTAGGGTTCAGGGTCAGTTTTGGGTTTTTGGGTAAAGGGGTATTTTTAGGGTTCAGGGTCAGTTTTTTGTTTTTGGGTAAAGGGGTATTTTTAGGGTTCAGGGTCAGTTTTTAGTTTTTGGGTAAAGGGGTATTTTTAGGGTTCAGGGTCAGTTTTGGGTTTTTGGGTAAAGGTTTTTTTTAAGGTTCAGGGTCAGTTTTGGGGTACAGGGGTACAGTGTAAAAATAAAGTAAAATTAAATTTACATTAATTTAATTTAATGAAATTAAATTAAATTAAATTATATTTAAATAATTTTAAATAATTTAAATTAAAAAAAATTATTATATACTTAACAATACTTACGTTGTAATGGTAGTGCGTTGTAAAAGTTGCGTTGTAACGTCATATATCCACTGTTGCACTCTTTGCAGTGGGAATAGTAATTTTTACTCTTTTGTATTTGTACGTTAATAATATTGGCTATTATTTAATTAAATTTTGTTACTATATATATATATGTTTTAAGAAATATGATTAAAAAAATATTATTTTTTTACTTTCATTAATTATTTAATTATTAAAAGTTATTTTAAGTATTGTTAATTATATTTTAGTAATAATTTTTTTATATTAATGTAATTAAACATTGTTTTTATTAAAGTCGATATTTTTTACAACAATATTTTTGTTAGCGATATTTTGTACTCGATATTTTTGTACTTACCTGTTTGTACATACAAACTCGATATTTTGGTTGTAGATATTTTCTCGTCGATATTTTGGGTAGTCGATATTTTGGTAGTCGATATTATTTCAGTGATCCGTCTGGGGGTATTAGTATAAAGGGACTCTATGTCCATCGTGCACAATGTATCTGATTCCGGGTTAAATGGGTGATGTTCAATGAGGTTTATCATAGCCATGATATCCCTCACATAGCAGGTGGTTAAAGGCACGAAGTCCTTAATGAAGAAGTCTACGTAGGTGTTGTATTTCTACCTAGGACCCTAATTCGATATTCCCAATTTATGCCCTTTTATGGCTATAATAAATAATATCCTTATAAAGGCATAAGAATCATATCCATATTTAGTCGTAGCCCACACAGTCCAAATTAAGCAAGGCTACTTCCCCAGACTCCTAGAAAGTACAACGCGTTCTTTAAACAAACCAAACCTCCAGCAACCTGGGAATTCCCCATGCTTCTGTTTTGATTTGTCCTTGAACTCCTGCGAGCACTAAGAGAACGGCCAGTTCTTATTAACATCTTTTATTGACGTCTTAAGTCCAACCTTACGTCAAACCCGGCACCTTTCAGGTATAAATATACCAACGTTGCCTTAAGCAAACACACAGTGGTTTGGAGCAGAGCGGCTATCTACTTGCCCGAGAGCCCTGCTCATGCGAGAGCCCACGGACGCCGCCCCTCCCTTTTGACGCACTGAGAGAGACGCTGTCTTTTCTCCTGCCGAGAAATCCAGCTCCGGTGTTTCCAGCCGCCCTTGCGGGTTGCTGGGATATCGAGTCCTGAGAGAGAGATACCAGACCTCCTGCATTCTATTACCTAGGTGTGGAGCTGACTAAACCTTTAAAGAGAATTCTTGATTCAGATTCTTGGCAAAACCAACTTAACTTAAACTGCTACTTACTTACTCCTTCCCACGTATTAGGCTTAGGTCAGGTACACCGGGGTAGGCGTATTTAGAAGCACCAGTTGAGCACGTTAGTCAATGTTTTTATGTATGTATATATTTTATCTATTTTAAAGTATCATATGGCTAAGAAACCATATCAATGCTTTTACAGTATTATTTTATAATACTCCTTTTACTGTACGCACTTTACTTTACTATAAGTATTTCAATTGTGGCAATTCATTTCTCTTGCATGAGAAAGAAGACTGCTCAATAAATAACACCTTCAATCGTGAATTCGCAAACATTGCAACCACCACATTTAGATTGTCCCAAAATTGGGGTCAGACTCCAGACAGAATCGAGTGTTGTGTGGGGGATGGGGGTGGGCAAGGCTGCTCTGACAAAATGATCTTTTAGGTTACGGCTTTTGCGAAAGATAAATAGTGGTCTCTCGATGTTCAAGCTGCCCACATTTATAATTGGCCAGTGTTGGATTATAAATTTGCGTATTTTATTTGACACTGGTGAAAAGGTGGTAACGCATTCGATTCTTTCTAGTTCACTTTTGGGTTTAGGAGTCAGAAGAACATCACCCGTTTGGCTGAGAGGGTGGATGCCTCTGTAAAGTAGTCTTCTATAGAGGAGCAGTTGCGCCTAATTCTCAGGAATTGGAAGCGAATCCCTTAGGGCCCTAGGGTGATTCCTTGAGTAGCTCAAGAGCGTGTTGCGCTCAGTGGGTTTTCTATAGAGACGCGTGAGCAGTTCTCCTTCAGAGTGAATGATTGTCAAGTCAAGGAAGGCAATGGATGATTTGTCAAAGGTGATGGTGAATGATAGACCAGAGCAGTTATTGTTAAGCCAGTGTACAAATTGAAGCAAATCATTGATGTCATGTTTCCACCAAATGATAAAAATGTCATCAATGTATCTCCGCCAAAGGCAGATGCCTGGGAAGAAAGGATTTGTAGAGGTGAGGATAGAACCTGTTTCTAATTGATCCATGAACAGGATCACTAGATTTGGGGCAAAAATTGCACCCATAGAGGTCCCTTTGATATGTTGGTAGTAGAGGTTGTCAAAGGTGAAGAAATTCCTTGTAAGGCAGAGTTCTAAGAGTTGGAGAATGAACAATGTGGGGACATTATGGGGACATGGTCGTGAGACCAGTATTTTCTGTATTACAAGTAGGGCTGCAGTCTGAGGGATATTAGTATAAAGGGACTCTATGTCCATCGTGCACAATGTATCTGATTCCGGGTTAAATGGGTGATGTTCAATGAGGTTTATCATAGCCATGCTATCCCTCACATAGCAGGTGGTTAAAGGCACAAAGTCCTTAATGAAGAAGTCTACGTAGGAACCTAATGGTTCTATGATAGAACCGCAGGCTGAGACGATGGGTCACCCGGAGGGGGTTGGTGGTGTTTTTATGGACTTTAGGCAGGGTGTATATAAACGGTGTTCGGGATGATTTCACATTTAGGAAATAAAATTCATTTTTGTTGAGGAAGCCATGATTGACAGCTTCAGTTGTTATTTTGTGAATAAGGCCCTGGATTTCTTTGGTGGGATTGGCGGACAGTCTTTGGTAGTGTTCAGTATTATCAAGTTGTCGTACAATGTCTGCCTTGTAGGTGTCTCTTTCCTGTAACACTATGCGCCTCCTTTGTCGGCACTTTTTAGTACAAGGGAATCATTTGTTTTGAGTGAATTAATCGCTTGTTTCTCTTTAAGAGAGATATTGTAAGGGATAAACCTTTTTGTGTTCTCTAAGTGTGACAAATCCTTAAGAACCATATTCTCAAAAGTGAGAATCTCAGCAGGAATCATTCCAGCAGTAGGAGAGAATGTTGATGTGGTCGAAAGGGACTGTTTGTGGTGTAATTAGGTGTGGGGTGGAGTTGAAAAAAGGCTTGTAGACGAATTTGTCTAAAGAATCTAAGCAGTTCCGTTTGTAACTCCAAGAAATTGGGTGGGATGGTGGGAACAAACAAGAGCCCTTTCTTTAATAATGAAAGTTCATGCTCTGCCAGTGTGTGCTTTGATAGATTAAAGATGGAGATGACTTTGGTTGATGTCATGATCTCGTTTGGGGGCTCTATCATTGATAGAAATTGTTGCGTGTTTTGCGCTCCCCTGGTGGATTGTACTACCGTTGTCCTTTCTTCACTCGCCCACGTTGTGGCGTATCGTGTTGGCCTCTGCCTAAAACATTGCTGGAGTGGGTACCACCTCGCCTTGCTGTGCCAGAGCCCTCTCCAGGGTCAGAACTGTCTGAGGACTCAGCAGAAGTGTCGGAAAAGCCCACAAGATTTTGGCGCCTATTAAACTGGCCCCAGGGCCTGGTATTATAAGGGTTGGAATAGGATCTGTTGTTGTAAAGATCCTTTTGCAAATATGGATCGGTATTTTCTACGTTGTATGTTTTAATGTCTTTTTTGATTTTATTAGCCTTCTTGTTCTGTTCTAGTCTGTGGCAGTTAGTGATAGTTTTTTCAACTTGTTCCAATAGTTTTTTGCCATCTGCTGTGCTATTTGAGTCCTGAAGCTGTTTTTCAATGTCGGAAATCTCTGTTTCTAATGATTTGAGGGTTTCAGTGGCAATATCTATTCCTAACACTAGCCAGTGTCGGGAACAGGTAGTGCCGATGTAGCTGGAATTTGAGATGTATTTGGGGTTGTCGGTAAAGATACCCGGAATGTTCCTGACTTGTAAGCCAACAGGAATCACTTCTGCTTTAAGGTAGTCCGTAAGCATTAAAATCATGAGTTGTAAACGGACCGGTTTTAGTACTTTCAAGATTTGGAGACACTGCCAATTGTTAACTCAACGTGCCATAACCACCATTATTGTGGTAAGCCCCTCGCCGGTTGCCCATTATTAATCACGCGCCGGGCATGCCACACAAAATATATTCTGACGCCTTGCACTAGCTTCGCATCAAGAATTATTAGACAATCCACTATGCCCTAATCACCAGGTATTGCATGTACACGTAATCCTGATAAGCAATACCTCACAACGCGCTGTAATATCCTCGTCACTTGATAAAGCTATTCCGCCGTGCACGTTCAACTTTCATAACTATCTATCTCTGTGCCACTCCAATCTCCACAGTTATGGAAATATTCGCTAATGAGCATCCCAGTCCTGATGATGATCCCTCTAATTAATGAGCTTGGGATCGAAACGTCGTGGACATTTCAAACTAGTACCACTATGGTCCATTGTGTGTAATTATTGTGGTCACTATTTGGCTAAGCTTGTTTTATTGAATATGAAATGCAAGCTACCACAGCTCTTAGTTTTTGCCTGTAACTCCATTTGTTTAACTTTCTATTTGTTACTTTGTTTTCCCCCCACTTTCCTCCTTGTGTCGGGTACCGGACTGCGTCCCGTTGTAATGTTTTTTCGTATATTCCTGACTACATTTGAAACATTGTCACAATAAAAATTCTCTGTCCGGCTGGGCATTGAATATATATAGCACCCAACAAGGTCTATATCGAATGTTTCTAAATATTAATGTTTACTCAGGACCATTGTTTTCTAAATAATACTTGATACCCGTGGTCCTTAGTTACTTATCAGGTTTCCTTGTTTGTAAATTGAAAACTCAATTGATCCTGTCATTGAACAATAACGAGGAGGATACTATTGGAAACTTTCAAGCATGCATTCTTGATATCCTTGACTGGATGAACTCTAATTCATTGAAAATGAATGGAAATAAAACTGAACTCATTTGCTGCTCCTCCAACAAAATCCCGGTGTCCTTATCACCGAACTTCTGGCCGCTACCCATGGAAAAGCCTTTGGGCAATCCTGTGGCGGTGCGAAACCTGTGTGTGACAATCGACCAAGGATTATCTCTGGAAAATCAAGTGAATAGACTTACCAGGACTTGCTTTGCTCTGATCCAGGCTCTTAGGAAGCTATACCCTCTGCTCGATCTACCAGCCAGATCACCGATTTCTAGAGGGGTAATACTAAGTAGTCTGGACTACTGCAACACCCTGTTGCTAGGAGCCCCTAGTTACCTTCTACAAAAGTTAGAACATATTCAGACCATCACTGCTATACTGACATTGAACAAACGCCGATAGTCATCTGCCACATATGCCTTGAGGGAGCTTCATTAGCTGCCTGTCAAGCAGAAAATAGTCTTTACATCTCTCTGTATTGTTCACAAGGCAAAACAAAACAAAGGACCAATACCTCTCCAAGACAGACTAAAAAAGTACACCCCCGGCAGAAACCTCTGCTCTACTACTGGTACCGATGTCCAGAAGCTCAGGTACACAAACGTCAGACAAGGAGGACGTACCTTTATGGTTAACGCGTCCGGTTCATGGAATGGAGTTCCAGCATCCCTACGATCTCAATCTGATTTACAAAAAATCAGGAAGGCACTGGATACCTGGTTATTTCCCCACTAGTGACAGCTGTTCAGCATTTCATCTGCTGCATCTTACATAATGTTTCAGCGCCAGGATAACATTTTTGGTCACAGTGCGCTCTATAAATAACCCCTTACATTACATTAAATTCAGGTCTGGTTACACTATGATGAATAAAGAAGTATTATAGCAAGCTTCATGTGTGGCATAATCATATACAAGTGCCTGGGCTGGGGTACGACCCTAGAAGCTTGATGGGCAACCAGTGCAATAATCTCACTTCTGGAGTGACATGACTGTGTACTATAACTGTGTTGGTTGCTGTGTCCTTGATTAAATGTATTTTGATGGATTTGTAAGGGATGAACAGTGTATCAAGTGACATCAGTGAGGTCTATTTAATGGCTTAAAAGGGAAGCTTCTTGATTAAAATGAATAAAGATAATAACTGAACATTCTGGATCATTTGGAGTTTGTCCATTAGGTACTCTGGTAAACCCAAATATAGTGCTTTACCATAGTTTAATCTGGAAGTTATTAGCCCCAGGACTACTGTCCTCTTTGTTGAAAAGGATAAAAGTAGCAAGGATTTTTGTAGGGAACTCTTAATCCCAAAACAAATGCCTACCAACACATTTACTTGAGGCCCAAAGGACAGCCGGTTATCAAATTTGATCCACAGATTTTTAACAGAATCTTCTGCTGAATGTTCCTATGAGATCATGGATTTTCCCACATTTGAGTGCTCTCCATTGGCTGCCCATCAGGGATAGAGTCAAATTTAAGGTTCCAGTAAAAGTACATGATGCTCTATATCAATCTGCCCCCTCCTACCGCAAAGCCAGATTTGACTTTCATAAACTCAGTAGACAGCTGAGACGCGCCAACAATTGGTTGGCAGAGATCCCTAGCATCCAGCACGTAAGAGTGGGAGGAAGGTCTATAGCATATATATCTGGATGTGACAGCATGAAATCAGCTCCCTCTGAAGCTGCCAATGATGAGTGAGGTGGCATTGTTTAAGAAGAAACTCAAAACCTGGCTCTTTGTGCAAATTGAACCCTTTTCATATTACGATCTTAATGCTCATGCCGGGACACTCCTTGGAGTAGCTGTGCGTATTACAAATTGCTATCATATCAGTCTTATTGAGAAAGATTGTATTTTTTTACTCAAGATTAAATCTCTATTGAGCACGGAGGGCTTTGTATTGTATTACTACAGATAGGGGCCGATTATGATGGAGGATTTTCCGCATCCTCCGGGCCGGCGGAAGCCACCGCCGGCCCGGAGGATGCGGAAAATCGCCACATTAGGATGGTTAGTGGGTCCTGGTTTCTGTCTGCAGCTTTTCCGACGCGGTTGGCTTACAACCGCGGCGGAAAAGCACTAATATGGTAACGGTGTCTCTCAGACACCGTCAGCCATATTAGGATGCCCGAAAAGAAATGCTTTTCCAAGCATACGGAGCTTCACTGCGGGGGCCCGTTGCGGACCCCCTGGGTGAAGGGGGGGGTGGGGGGGTGCACATGGGGGGTACCTATGGTACCCCCCTGCATTTGTATGCAGTAATCGGCAGGCACCGCGCGGTGCCTGCCGCTTGCTGCATACAAATGCAATGTATGCATTTTTAAGCTGCACCCGCCGCAATGTTAAAGATTGAGGATGTGACCGCCACCCTGGCGGTCACATCCTAATCTGCACGGAGGGACCGCCGCAGCCCCTGCGGACGGTCCCTCCTACTCTATGGTGGCGGACGGACTGAGGTCCGTCCGCCGTCATAATCGGCCCCTTAGTTTGGACCATCTGGAAGTCTAACATATTTTACTGTCAACCGGAAAAGACTGCCCATGAGACCCAAGCATGACGATGGCACAGTGAATCTCATCACAAGCCATCTGAAAAACCTGGTGTGACTTTCCAAAATGTCAGTAACAAACATAAGTAAAAAATCCTTTGGAGATTTAGTTATTGTTATCTGTCATCCCATCTGAACCTTTGGAAACAATAAGGAGTAGGAGCACCGAAACCTTAAATTCATCCCCACTTTTATGAACAAACAAAATCCAAGATAGTCCATTTTCTTTGTGTTGATCATAGATCAGATCTGGTAGAGGTAATTTGAGTCCATCTGTGTCTCTTATTTTGAAACCATTTATAATCTATTTAGTTTGAAAGAGAAAAATAGTAATCTTTAAATCTGAAATTAGAATGGCATTAAGGATTGCAGCAAAGCAGTTCATACTACAATCTGCCTTGATAATGTAAATTAGAGACATAATGATTGGAACAACGCCAGATTTGATTTGCTCAGCTGTAGTATAAACATTTAGTGAAATTGACTCAATTGATAAAAATATACAATATTTTAATGAACAGCAAGTCTATTACTGTTTGTAGTGACAACGTTACCAATCTATAGAAAACCCACAGGTATGAATCGATGACGTATATGAAAAGCACTTTTGAATTCACAATTAAATGAAAACATTTCTTTTTACACAATTGGCTATTCAAATATTCCTGAAATGATTAGGATGGTAGTAATATTCAGGAATTATAATCAATAATACATTCAAAGGCATACCAACTATAAGTGATTACAAGTTAAATTCTGAGGTTCACCTAATTTACAGAGAGATAACATTTATCAGCAATCTAGTGCAAATGCATTGTTGTAGGCATGCACACCTGAGGAACCTGTGATGTCCATTGCCTTCAGATTTCTACACTTGATGACTGTTAACGTCATTCTTCCAGCAGTTGGCAGGTAGCAAAGTGAAAACATGATCTCACCAAGGTCAATACTTTCCTAAAATAAAATAAAAATAGAACTCAGTTAGATACAATGCATGGTTTAAAGACAATTGCTCTTAACAGTACAACTTACTTAAAATAATGAAATATAAAGGTCCATTTGAACAGCACAATACCTCCCTCCAACTATATTACCTTGACTGTCACTTTGCTAAAGTCTACTACCCAGTCTTTGTTCCACTCCTCCAAGATGATGATTAATAATTTTCCTTTAAATTAGCTGAGCAGCTGCAATATCCTCTTCATGCTGCTTCTTTTTCCTCCCAGGCAGTTCCACCTCACCCTACTAATGTAATTTATTAGCATATACTGAACATGATGCCATGTAAAGTTCTGAATTATTGTATGAACATCTGCCCTGGTTCTCACCCTCCATTTCCATGTGCAGGCAATTTCCATGTTTGCTTGTCTTCCCCTTCAATCATTTGGCCATAAGACCTGACAACTCCAAAAAAGTTCCTACATACCCCTCATATCGAACAGCATCTAACTCATCGTAGGAGCTGAAATTACATCATGAGCACTTTCAAAACGGGACCGAAAAGACACTTAATTGTACTAAAAGACCTCCTATTATTTCCACTGCCCTCCACAAAGTTTCCTGCAGAAATGGCATAATAAACACTCTCCAGTTTCTAAGGTGCAATGTTTTAAATAATTGTAATAACGTTTTTGATCACTACTTTCATCCTAAATAATGGTTTCCTGTTACCATTAAATCTTTTTGAATTGCTCTTTCGGTTCATGGGCTAGATGCCTGCTTGGGTTGATTTATCCTTTCTTAGCATCACCAGTCTAAATAGTGTGTATTCCTCAAGATGAATATAACCTTAACAGGAAAATATCACGCAGAGAGCCTGCTGCCCATTGGCACAATTACTCTCTCAGATTGTTTTTGTTGAAATATAAATCTTGTTAGTTCCACAAGGAATTACTTCATTCTGTGAACCCCAATGTCACTCTGTGAGAACTAGGGAGACTGTTAGAAGCAGTTAGCAGTTTGTTAACCAGTGCAGTATATTGTATTTGGTACTTGCGATACAGCCCATGTTTTGATTCTGACTTTAACTACCAGGAACAACAGAGTGCTTTACTGCACTGGTGGAATTTACTCTAGCTGAACTAGAGTCAAGAAAGTCAAACCTAGATGGATTCATATGGCAAACAAATAATGAAGAAGGAATTTGCACATTTCTGGAATTTCAAAAGCTTTTTGAAAAATCTCATACCAAACCCTTTTAAAATATTTCTCCCTAAAACTCAAGCATTATTACATTTCAGACCTAGAGATAAAATTGAACATAAAGACAAGGCAATTAATTGAGATGAGGTATTCACAGACCATTGCATTTCTTTTAGGAGATTTGATTTAATGTTTATCAAGCTATCTGAGTGGATATTAACAAACAATTGTGTAATATTACAAGAACGATTGAACTCAGGAGCAGTAAACATGGGGAGAGGATGTGTCTTAATGGCCAGAGTGGCCAACTTTGAAGCTAGGAAACCAGGTTCGAGTCTGGCGGGAGGCTCAAACATTCTGTGATTCTAGGCAAATCACTTAATCTCCACGTGCCTAATTATTATTAATATTTTTTTTAATGAATGTGTTCATCAGTAATGCAACTGGTGCTGACGTTAAGTGCTGATACCTTCAGGTAGAGTTTGTGAAATATAAAACTGCAAAAAAAAAAAAAAGAAATATATATATATATATATATATATATATATATATATATATATATATAAAATTGAATTCTAAGCATGAGTGATTAATAAGTCTATAATACACCTTTTGTACAATAAAGACAACCAATATTGGCAAAGTGCAAAATATTTCTAAAACTAGGATTCTTCAAGTGCTTTGATACCACGAAAACATCTTCTGAAGGTTTGCTATCTCTTAGATAATTTCCATTAAAGAGGCCCCCATATGCTGGATCGGGGACGGTGTTGTCTTCAAACATAAATGAGGCACTATGGGCGAGATATACAACCCTTTTTTGCGCTTGCAAACGGGAGATTGGCCCATTTGCGACCGCAAAAAGGGTAATGGCATTTACAAACGCTATTTTGCGAGACACTGAATCGTAAAATAGTGACTGACTCGCAAAATAGCGTTTGCGACTCTAGCTATTAGGAAGGGATGTCCTTTTCTAATAGCGAGACATACTGCCATGTACTATTGGCTTGCGACTACATTTGCGCTACAAAACACTTGCAGTTTACCACCTACTTCAAGTTGGTGGGAAACCACTTCGCAGACGGGAAGGGGTCCCCAGGGGAATCCTAACTTTACTACTCCTAAATGCCTTTTGTGAATATGGAAAGTCGGAAAGTTAGGATTTTGTCTCAGATTACTTTTGTGAGTCTGGCCCATTACTACTAACTGCCAAAATGGTGCAAATGAGTGAAACAAGTAAATAAAAGATTTACTACAAAGCTTTGGAAAGGACCTAGTACACTAGATTTGTACAGTTAACTTTAAGTTTTTGATTGGTACTTGGGGTTGGTGGGTAAGAGGGTTTTTTCTTAAATGGATCCATCAAACATCTACAGGTCCCATCTGATGGAGGCGCACCTGTGCTGGCATAATTGGTTGTTTAGCTAAAAAATAGGTGTATGACAAAATTCCAGAACAAAAGTATCGCAATGCAAAAATATTCCCAAAAATATTGGGAATCGAAATATCAAGGTTACATACTTTTTACGTAAATGACAAAAATATCAAGAAAATAAACTGTGAACCAGAATATCAACAATAAAGAGGTGGGTATAGGATCATACCTGTTTATTGACAATCTACTGTTCCACAATAGATTTAGATATTAAACTTTCAAATAAAATAACAATTACATGTAAATAATATCTAAAACATAATGTAATAGAAAAATAAAAAATAAAACATACTCAAAAAATAAAATTAAATGATGAATAAAGTTTGCATTTAAAATATTGTTATTCATAACAATAAATTGTAATAAAGCTATGCAAGTAACAAGCACATATTACAAAGCAACATAAAGGTACAATAAAAATAATATAATACAAATAACCCAAACAATTAAAATAAACATTTTAAATAATTTTATTTTATACATTAATTAAAATGTTTTAAAAAAAAAGGTAAAAATATAAATAAATATTTACATTCTTAACCATGCAATAGTAAGGAAAGTGTTCCACTTTGAATTACTATTCCTAATCCAATCTTAGGGGCCGATTAGGATGGTGGACGGATGTATGACCGCTGGGCTGGAGGCGGCAGAAAATGCACCTCATCGTCCGCCAGCAGCGGGCCTTCCGTCCGCCATGTTAGGGAGGGGAACTGGGCACATTTACCGTCCGCCGCGTAAAAACGTGAACCGCTGCGGGAACACACCAGACACCAATATTACGATGTCACAGACAAACCAGAACACCGCAGCGGAAACACCTCCATCTCATAGATGGCGGAAGCACCACAACGGAGAGGGAAAGCATTGCAACGAGACCCAACGCATGGACCCGAGCACCATGGACCCAGCCCTACACGCCTTCCTACTTCACTACCAGCAAGTCATGCACCGTCATGGACGCCGCCGCAGGAACGCAAGCATGCAATACACACATACCATGCCACAGCATGCATAAACACTGGTACCTGTCCACACCAGACACCCTGGTGGGGACAGGAACACACACAAGTGCACCCACACCAGTCCCACCTCAGCACAATCACCCCCCGCATCAGGCACACGCCTCCCACGCAACACCACAGCCAGCCCACCGACGGACTTCGCTGCACTGTTGGCGGTTGGGCCTGTTACTGCAGCCACTCGGTCCGCGACGGTCGGTTTTTCTATGGTTCCGTACGCGGTCGTCAGTCTTTGGAGACATCCATCCGCCGTGTTCAGGTTTTGCTGGAGGGGAATCCTAATAGCACCGCCAGTTTTCCCACGGTGCGGTCAGACGGTCATTTCCCGCGAGACTGGCGGTCCGGACGCTTTCCGTCCGCCATCCTAATTGGCCCCTTTGTGACAGTAGGGAAAATGTTGGATTTTGAAGGGGTCAAATTTGCTATTCCCACTGGTAGAAAAAGATCTCTTTTTGCTTGGTCACCCCCATTTTTTATGGACTGATGCTACGGGTGGTTGTACTGTGTACTCTGGAACTCTGCATACCAGGCCCCATTGCATGTGCTCTGACCCCCAGAGCAAGTTGAAATGTGTTATACTCCTACTAGATTTAACTTGTCTACAAGCCCAAGTATATAGTACATAGTGTACCCAGCACCTGTAAGTTGAATGTCCCTAGTGGACTACAGCACCTATTGTGCCATACACTACAGTGACATTGTAAACACGACTTCATGCTTGTCAAATAAGCCCTATTGAGAGGTCTAAAAAATCCCTTTAAATCTTGATATTTCACATCTAAGTAGGCCTTACCTCCCATAAGTATGGTATTTGAAAGCAGGACATGTAGAATTGTAATGGTACACATGGCTTTACAGTGAAAAAGCCCAGAAAGCCATTTTCACAGTAGCCTGGAAGGCTATTCTATAAATGTAAATTGATACTTGTATAGCGCACTACTCACCCGCAAGGGTCTATAGGAAAACACTGGAGTGCAATATTACATTTATGAATGCTATCTCTGGGTAGGAAACAGCTAGAAATTCGATAACATTTTTGGATTCTTTGGTAACATTTATTAAAATCCCAATCCACTGTTAGATTGTTCATAAATATGAAGGAAAGGGTACTTTTAGAAAGTTAGCTTTTCCCTGCCTAAAGCCTTTGGGGGCTAATTTGCATTAGCCTACAGCTTCAGCCCTCTGAATGCTTAGCCCTGAATGAGGCGTGAAAACTGCTCCCAGAGCAGAAGTCAAAGGGTTGGGTGTGGGGAGATATTTCTGATCTTCTGGCAGAATGACCATTTGGGCCATGCCCAGGAACTTGATCACCCTCAAAGAGGTTTCCCCTGTCAAAGGCAAATATTAGCTGATACCTTGGCAGGCCCTTCTTTGTTTCCCTATTCAGACAGGCTTCAATCTCAGAGGGAAGGAGGGGTTGCTCATCTTCCAGGCCACACCTCTGGGTGGGCACACAGGCTCTGGATAAGGGGAGAAGGGTTTCCTCATATTGCATTTAGGGAGAGAGGGGCACTGTGGGATTTATTGAACCAGGGCACACAGGAACCACTGCAAAAGTGATTAGGCTGCTTTTGGCAACTTTATAACCATTGGTAAAGGAGGGGCCAGAGGTCCCCACCACCCACAGGTTAGTGCTAGGCATAAATGTGGCACCCCTGGGTACCCTCTTCAGAATACCCTGGAACAGTGGAAGAACAGAAGAAGGACTGCACCTGCTATTTGAGGCCTGTGAGGAGACCGGAAGGGCTGGACCTGGTCTCACTTGTACCAAGGTCAATGAGGTGGACTGCAAGGGTCAGTTGGCTCTCTTCCTGTTAAGTTACAGCCACACAACAAGCTTCAAGAATACCTTTTCCTGTAGCACTCAGCTAACCAGTTCCAACTAGCCCTGCCCTGGACTGTGCTGGTGGATTCTGCTATAGTGAGTCTGAGCTCCACAAAAGTGACGATGATTGAACGTAGAAAACTTGACTTGGTGAAGGCACCAAAAGTATCCAGCCAAAGAGAGGACTTTCCTGAACATAAATTTTTCATTTAATATTCCCACTCCAATCTAAGCAATAGTATGGAATTTGTTGTACATTGGAGGGGGTTACATTTACCATTCCTACTTGACTCTGAGCAACAGCATTGAAAGATTTGTACTTTGTAGGGGTTGGATTTTCTATTCCTACTCCATTGTCAGCAAAAGTAAAAAAAGTGTTGTACTGGTGGACTGTGGAGGGGTCAGATTTATTATTCTCTCTTCGACGTTAGCAAAAGTAGGTAACGTTTTGTTTTTGGTAGAACCAGATTTGCTATTCCCACTTCAGCATTAGCTAAAGTAGGGAAAATGTTGAAGAGGTTAGACATACAGTAGATCATTTTTTGCACTTTTTGAGGGGGGTCAGATTTACTCTTCCCAGAGTGTTAGGCTTTACCATTTACTTTTTCCACTGCTTTGTAAAAATATTTAAATATAGTGCCAAAACGATATCTAAAATAATGCATTTATTCATATCAAACAAAAAACATTCATTTTAAAAAATACACATTTTAAATTGGTAATAAAAAACTAAATAAAGATAAATATTGAACATATTTTAAACTACACTTCATCACTTATAACACAAAGAAATGAACACCGATAAAAAATGAAAATGTATGCAAAAAGAATGATAAAACTGAAAGACATTTATATAAATATTTGTTTTATCCTCACATCCCCAAAAAGCGTCTGCAGTACCTTATAAAGCTGTCTTTCTAACCTGTGCGCCCCACGGCCACTGCTATCGCTTTGGTCTGTTAACCAGTCCAGACCCGTTCCTTTGTTGGTACCTTGGTGTAATCATTGGACCGTGTGGAGTTGATACAGTACCAAGTCTCTACACCGTGAGATAAAATCCGACCAAATATTGAGGCAATTTTTCTTCGCTGCTCCCTGATCCAGACGGGCCATTTTAGTAGCTTATTTTACCCAATCTTCCAACCTAGGGGATAGGGGATCTCGCCATTTGATACATATTTCTCCCTCAGGCCTATCAGGATAAGATAGAGCAAAAAGCCTGTGATTGTTTCAGCAACTTACTGATCTTGCCATCTTCGCCAAATAAAACAAGTACCACATTCAGGGTAACTTCCCTGCGAAAAATGCCACTAAAGGCGTTCTCAAATCCCTTCCAGTAGCCTCTCAGCTTTGGGCATTCAAAAAAAATGTGGAGATCATTTGCTTCTATGTAGTCGCATCTTGGACACTTGGGAGGATGAAATAGAGCAAACTTTGCTATTTTAGCTGGATTCCAGTACAAACGATTAATGATGAAAAAGTGATTTCTTTTCAGGTTGGCCGGCTTTATCAATTTATACAGAAGCTTCAGAGAGTATTCGCACACTACTGCAGTGTCACACTCAAAAGAGACCCCATTCCACACCGAGTGCAATGGCGGACACTCCTTATCGTATGCCTCCAAAAGCTTGTCATACCATTTAGAGATTTCTTTACCCTTTAGGTTTATATCTTGGAGAGATTTCTCCAGCTCCCAGTCACCTAAGGTTTCTTTCTTTACAGACGTAAACCAAGACGTTAATTGTATGTATTTAAACCTGTAGAAGTCTCTTCCGATCTTTGCTCTTAAAGCTTCCATGGGGTTAACCCCTACCGATGTTATCAAGTCCGACCATTTGGTGATGCCCACCTTTCTAACTGGAGTACGTAGGCTATCCATAAGATATACTGGGGTCCCAGGGGGTTCCCAAATTGGAGCGAAGTCAGAATAATTACCTAGCCCCTTTCTGCTCCTGACGTTATACCACAGGCCAAGGGCGGATCACAGTACTTTTAAACAAACTTTTTTGAAGGACACAGGAGCACCAAATTTGTATAGAAAACCTTCCCCACCATCCTGCCTTGTCATTTCACCCAAGAGTCTTCCCCAAGTGGGATCTTCGGGCTTTCCAAGCAGCATCCGGATGTTGTTGAATTGAAAAGCCACACAGTACCAATTGATATCTGGGAGTGTCAACCCTCCTTTAACAAGCCTTCATCTAAGCTTCTTCCAGGCCAGTCTTGCGCCCTTATATATGCCCAGATAAAACTTAAAATCTTCCCCATGATTTTGCTTATACCCAGCTTTGGAAACCCAATTGGGATGGCATTGAACAGGTAAGTTAATTTAGGGACTATAACCATTTTGACTAAGTTAACCTTTCCATAGATAGTTAAGGGAAGGTTTTTCCACTTTGTAAAGAGCCAATCAATTTCTTTTACTACCCTATTAAGGTTGTTCTTTGGAATTTTCTCAATGTCTTTGGAGATTTTAATACCCAGATATTTAAAACTTTGACTTATTCTCCCCTCCCAATCTTGAATTTTCCAACACATCACCTCAGTTTTATAGGTGCTGGCTAGATAACCTGACATAGATCCGAATTATTCTAGCAGAGTTTCAACCCTTGGCATTGCCACAACTGGATTAGCAGTATATATATATATATATATATATGTATATATATATATATATACATATATATATATAACAATATTATGTACAGCTATTTAATTTAAATATATTAAAAAAAAATATTCACGTTTGATAGTAAGTCCAACAATATTTTTGACATCCAAATATTCTGTCCATGATATTGTCTTAATTTACAAATTTACAAAGAATATATTGAGCTACAACACGTTTAGTAAACTGCTTTGAATTGGCCTGAGACAGTAAGAATATGGCAGGCAGAGCGCGTGTGAGAGAGTGGTGCTGTAAGAGGTACATACAGTGAGAACTAAATACCCATATATAACAAACAAAGAAAATACAGTCCATCAGAACCAATTACACATATGGCAAACAGAGAGAACTGTTTACACCCTGGAATATTCCTGGATTAAATGAACAATGCATGTTCTACGTGCACTACAGTAAAAAAAAAAAATAGGTCTCAGAAACACTGGTATGTACAGTTTTTAGTCTTTTTACACAACTTTGCCAAGTGAAGGTTAAGGCGCTGTGGTTAAGTGCCTCCAACTGAGGTGGTGAAGTGAGATAAAGAACGATGATGGATTCAACCCAGATCTGGACTGGGGTGAGTGTCTGAAAAGTTTCAGCACTCTGTCCATCATCTCCTTGTGTTTGGTTTATTCGTCCTAAGTTGAAAGGGTATGCCCAGACGTGGGTCCCTTGCTCACTTTGCCACTGGATTCAAGGTAGCCTGGCTGATGAGGGGGTGTTACCCCGAAACCGGTCCCAGGATGCTTGTTTCCGGTTCAGGAAAGACCTGGCTTGGCAGCTCAGACTGGACTGTTCCCATGAGGCACAGGGTCAGGACTAATTTGCATATAGCTGGGTCTGAACTGAGGTGGCAAAGTGAGCTGAAGAACAATGATGGATTCAACCCAGATCTATGACTGGGGGTGAGTGTCTGAAAAGTTTTAGCGCTCCGTCCATCATCTCCTTTGTGTTTGGTCCAATGTTACAGTGGCTTCACTTGGTACATGCTGAACTGTCGTGGAAGCCTTTAGATGCAAATCCTTCTACATTGTACAATTTGCTGTGTTTAGAAGTTCAACTCAATCTTCATTTGCGGAGAATCCTACACCAACAGTGAGGGGTTTGGAAAACTCTTGGCAGCTATTTTTAAACGTTTCTCTCAATTTTCTCATCAGGCTTTTGGTTTTTGATCCACAATTCCCCTGCATAGATTGTGCTGCCACCTACTATCATTTCTGCGACTCTGTTCAACAAACAAGCATTATTAATATGGGCAAACATTTTTGTTTGTCTGGTAGCTGTCTATGCTTTACTGAGTGTCTATGCAATGTGCAGGTTTTATTTTGCTAGTTCTCTTTGTGACTACCTGTGGCCTCACATTTATCGAAGATACTGGTGTCTTGATTATCCTTTTGGGTTTATTCTTGATGACGGCTAAAGTGGATGGCGACTTTGGTCTTATATTTAAGTTGAGAATTATGTTTATAGTTGCTTACTGTCCTCTCCAGCATACATCCATGATCACATTTGATAGTCCATCAAATAGTGCTCTCTGCTCTTTCTAGACTTTCTGTGACAATTTTGAGCTAGTTAAATTTGTCCTCCTACTCTTTCAAATTCAGAATATATATATATATATCCACAGAAAAATCCTCCACAGTCGGGAGCCCCCATCCCTGCAGGGTGGCCTCGTGAAGACAGGATGTGAAGCTTCCTGCCAAACAAATTCCTAAGAAAAGAAATGTCGAGGCCCCAGTATGAAGAACATCAGCGTTTATTTGAAATTTCAAACAGGCAGCATTGGTTCTCTTCCTTGCGCGTTTCAGCTGTCACAGCAGCCTTGATCACAGGTGAGCCAAAATATCATGCATTGTGCTGGAGGCCTTAAATCCAGGTAGACATGTGACCTTTGGTGTAAACATCAGTTCCCATAATGCACTTTCAGTGTAAGTACAATCTGCATCATGTAATGTTCATAATTGTCTTGCTTAATAGTGTCAAAATACATCACATAAAGCTTAGTCCCAGTGAACTTATTTACAAATAGGAAAAAAGTCACGTTTAAAAGTAAGGCTTCATAAAATAAATCTCCGAACTTGGCTGAAATACTGCCTGTGTCACTTCATTTGAAAACACTGGCTCTTCAGAAAGGGCTAGAGGAGAAAGTTCCCCTTCTTCTCCCTTTCTCACCTCAGTGCAAGTATTACCAGAAATCCTTCATGGTGTCAGCACGGAGAGGTAGGCAGGACATGCTCCCCAATTTAGTCCACAGAAAAATCCTCCACAGTCGGGAGCCCCCATCCCTGCAGGGCGGCACCGTTAAGACAAACAAATCCCAAAGAAGAGAAGTGTCGAGACCCCAGTCTGAAGAACTTCAGCGTCTATTTACAATTACAAACAGGCAGCATTCGATCTCTTCCTTATGTGTTTCAGCTGTCACAGCAGCCTTATATATACACGGTTTCTGTAAGTACTTTGGTATCTTTTTATAGTTTGTGGTTCACAAAGCAATATCACAGACATCTTCATTTTAATTCTTCATCTTTCGTGCTTATATATATTTTAATACAATCAAACAATCATCTTGCATATTTGCTGCCAAATTACTTCGAGATGCAATGGTGCCCACTTTTATACCTTAATGGCCACTGTCAAAAACGAATGAAAGCCTTCCACTTCATCATTCAAGTAAACACCAACAGCTATGAAGCTATAAAGTACACCCCCATTGCCACGTTAAATGCATAAGATGCACACGTTGGGCTTGTGCTTGATTCACACTGCAAGAGTCAAATGTGGCTTTCTGACTAATGAACTGCCTTTAAGTAGAATGATCATGAATGTAATTTATTCATAGTCCATAAGTTAGTTTGTCATTTGGGTTTTGATCACAGTCTTCAGTTTAATCTTAACAAGGCTTTCCTCTTCTAATTTATAAATAAAGTTCAGAACTTATGTGACACAATATACTGGTAAGAGTTTGCACTTGCTTAATGGTAATAAAATGGGCCCTAGTATACACATTAGATGATTGATGAACAAATAGCTACTATGATACCATTGATGATGAACAATGTCTATTGGGAAAAATGAGCATTAATTGTTTAAACTCATGTACATGGAGCAGGGTTTGATGCGAACGAAATTTAAAGCTGTTCTATTTCATAACTCTTGATGTCCAGAACGGTAAATATTTAGAAACATATTGGTCTATAATGTGTCCTATACATTTGCCCTCTCACAGTCAATGGTGATTGCAACCAGGTACCTTGCAAGCCTCAGGATTGTTTGGTGGCACCGACAGAGAGAGCGGGGCCTCGTTTACTTGAGCACGGTCCAGGCGAGGTGAGGTCCAGTCCCCTGTCATTCTGGATTACCTTTGATATCCATTGACATGGAGGATTAGTACATAATTGTTGGTACAGGTTGTATCGTTTCCAACCTTTAATATCTACTCTTTTCACTATTTTGTTTGGTGCACTACCTAGTTTGTTTATACACTTCTCAACAGTACAACAAGTTAAGAGCAGTAGCCCTGATGAAAGCCAAGGGATTCTTTGCCCGGTAGGCAGAAACATGTTGGCCCATATTGCGACTGTTCCTGTTTTTAATTAGGGGATGTGCCTTGTTTTTCATTAAAAGAGTTTGTTTAAGACACATCATCCTATTTTAACTCACCACCTTTGGTTTGTTGCACTGTGTTTTCACGATTTTCTCTACCATCAAGGATTGGCTACCAGTTGGTGGTTCATAGTTAACTGTGGACCAGATCCAGTATCAATAACTTACTGTGCGGCATGTGGTCTCGGTGATCAAGGGACCTGCCAGTTCACAAGTTGGACAGCCAAATGATATGACTGATCACCTGGTCTGTTTGATGGTTATCCACCATGAGATGCTCTGGATCTTGTCGGCCAGTTTCTGAATAAGTTCCACACTCAGTGTTTTGGGTCTATTGCACATGTGTTTCTCCTCTTTCTTTTTCCTTGGAAATTGCTTAATGGTGACTGTAGCACCCACTGACATAGTGTAATCAATGTCAGTTAGGCCAGAATAATTGGCTTTTAGACCTCCTGGGTTCTTTGTGTTGTTCACCTTGCAAGAAGTAGCAAAATATCCCCAGTCAATGGTGTTCATAGTTTTCATCCTGTTAAAAATGGCATGCAGATTTACTGTTTCTCTTTAAATATTATGAGGTGTTGGGACACAGAGTAGAAGAATGTAGCTTGATAATTTATTATAAATATAACTGCTACTCTGCTTCCACCTTCATCCTTCTTGTCTGCTTACTATTTCCCACTTTGATAACTACTTTTTTGTTGTAACAATACTATGTACATTGATAATATGGATAATTATTTTTAGAATAAATTCACAATAGATAGATAGATGGATAGATAGATAGATAGATAGATAGATAGATAGATAGATAGATAGATAGTTAGATAGATAGATAGATAGATAGATAGATAGATAGATAGATAGATAGATAGATAGATATTGTTAACCCCTTCGATGCTTGTGACGGAACCGTTCCGTCATCAGTCACGGCTGAGCTGTGCTGATGACGGAACGGTTCCGTCACGACCACACCCTGTTCTGGAATGTCCAGCACAGGGGCGGAATCGGCGCTCCACGGAAGCGGTTAAAAAGTGGGTTTTTTGTTGGGGGACATGATCCCTTCTCAAGCATCAAACACAGTCCCTGTCAGAGTGAACCACAAGAAGTTACTAAATGAAAATGGTGAAAACTCAACACAAGAAAAACCCTACACCAATTTAGAAAAGTCCAATCTTTGGAACTAGCGTTATGCATTTTTAAAGTTTTTAACAAAAACTAGCACCTAAAAGATCAAAGGGCCAACTGCGAACATCTAGACATGCGAGACTGAGGCAAAGTCAATAGGTATGGTTGATCATGATGGAGCATGGTTCAGATACAGGAGGTGGATTGGGCCTGGTCTCAGTTTACCTTTGGACTTAGAAGAAATTTCAAGGACAAATCTCTGAGAAGGTAAGATTCAGCTGGGAAAGGCAGATGGCAGTGTCCGGGGAGGAGTTATCGTTGTCAGAGAGCCATTGGACAAAGTCGCAGTGAAGATTTATATGTTCCTATTTTGTCAATTTTGTAAGTCAGAAATGTCCAACAGGACAAAGCTGTAGATTGTAGAAAATGAGGGCTTCATGAGACGGGATGCCTCTTCTGAGAGGTGACACTGAACTGGATTTGCTGCTATGGAAAAGAACGCTGCAGGAGCAAACGTGAAGTCCAGCAACTGGCGAGGCAAATTGGGAAGATCAGCAAGCAGGTAGGTTACGGTCTCCTGTCAGTTCTCAGATGACTTTTTTGCTGAAAATGTTCTAAGTCCCAAGTTTGAGTTTTTGGCTGTTTGAGCATCTTTAGCAACATTTGCAAGGGTCCAAGTGTTCAGGACTGGATAGGCACCACTTGGAGGTTAGGACTCACTTCTGGCAGGGTCCAGGTACAGTGTTTAAGTTGCTGGATCCTTTTGTGTCCCTGTTGCTCAGAACAGATGGCCATCCAACTAGCCCTTGGAGTCCCTCTGGGAGTCCTGGTTTCAAGCAGCAAAGCAGTCCTTAAGCATCAGGGAAGCCCTCTCAGGATTCAAGGCAAGTTTTAAGCAGCAAGACAGTCCTCTAAAGTACAAAGCAGGATTCAAACAGCAGGAGAGTCCTCTGAAGTACAAGGCCGGCCTTTTGAACACCCTCCACAGGTCCAGCAGTGAAATGAAGAATGGGTCTGAGTGTTTAAATTTTATACCTGGTGCTAGCTTTGAAGTGAGACAAACACTTAGAATATCCCCCCACAGATGGTTCTAGAATTTCCTTCTTCCCTGCACATGCTCCAAGGGATCTCTGGTGGAAAAGACTGGTGTATAGTTCTATGTGAGTGAGCTGCTTTGAAATGTAATTACGCCAGAGAAGAGCTCTGCCCCCACATCCTGCCAACATCTAGTCCTCCTTTGTCTCAGTGGAGCCAAAAACGGCAGGAGCCACTCATTTATTATTTACTGCTCTGAAGAAGGAGCGCTCCATAATGCCCTGCAAGGACTTTTTAGTTGTATGTTTTGGGATCATGGGGTGGCTCCCCTTGAAAGAGCAGGGGCAACACCAACCATTTTTTAAAAGACTAGAAATGTACTGAAAAAAAGACCAATGTTAAGTGACGGTATAGTTAGGTATAGTAAGAATATTGTTGCCAAAAACAAACTTATAAATTCACGAAAGTAAAAGAAAGGTTAGAGGGACTTTGTAGATGAAAATGTCATTTAAAATCTAACATTTTAAACAAAGCCACTAAAACTCACCAGTTATGGTTATCTTAAGTAGCTATAACTTTTGCCCTAAGGTAACTATTATTTGTTCCCTCACCATGCACTGCTTATTACTTCCCATATTACAATATGCATGATGTTCTATGACAGGGATACTCAAAAGTACGGCCCTTGGGTTGCATATGGCCTTCCTAACCTTTACACATGGCCCCCTGGTCAACAGCAGCACAGGGCTGCAATTTACTTGAGCTCAGTACAACCAGTAAAATATGTTAAATAATTGGGAAAGCACTTATTTAAAGGTTAATTGACATTAAAGAAAGCTAGTAACTAGTGTTTCCTCCACCACTTAACTATAGGAACACCTTCAATTTTAAAGACATCTTACAGCAAATGTGGAAAAATATGATAAAGTCTCTTCAAATTTCAAAAAGTGTATTTCATTAACATGCAAAGGCATTTCAAGTAAGTACATCAGATAATGCAAGTGCATTCAGAATTATGTTTTTTTAAAGTGATAGTTTTCAAACATTAATTCAGAAGCATTAATGCTTCTCCCCTACCCCGACAACAATGCCAATGGTGAACTAAGAGACAAGTCCTTTTACATGTGCACCATTTGGGTGGCCTGGGTTCCTATTGTACATGAACAACATTATAGTTTAATAAATCAGACACAGGAGAAGGTTTTGTACCATGCACATCCTGAAGTCATGTAGTTTGAGGTCCTCATGAGATAATGAAGAAAAAGAAGGGAAAGTGAAATAAAACAATAGCCTAGGATCATACAATTTGATCAAGTGAGGTATCTGGTATTGGTCCTAGGTTTTCAGCCTCTAGCTCTACATGCTTTGCTTCCCCTACACACTACCAAATCTCCTCACCCCTCCTCCCCCAGAGATCACCATCCTGCTAGAATCAATACAGCTCTCGGCCACACCACAGACGAAACGTTTTGCCCACTGGGACAATGTTTGCGAGTACCCATGTTCTATGACAACATTGATAACATCACTGCAACATCTAAAATTACATAATTGATGACAACACTGTGCATGACGGGGCCCCTGCTCCTTAAATTAATAATGGTCCTGAGGGAGGGGGGCACTCTGGGGGCTAATATGGCCCAGGAAAAGGGGGGCCACTTTTCCCCCTATTTTTAATATGGCTCTGGGGGATGGTGTCCTTGGGGCCTCTTGCTGGCTCTAGGAATGGAACTATATGCTGCCATCCTCCAAAAATGTATTTGTGCTGCACCCCTAACCCTGGCCCATCCTGGGGGGGTTGTTCATTAAAGATGCCAGACCACCGTTTTTTTATCTATCCACAGCACAGATAAATAAATTACCATATTTTGCCACATGGGCCTAGGACGGCAGGTTTTCTCTACCCTGGCACCTTTCTTAACTTATTTCCATGGCAGGGGGCTCAGTCCCCGAGTCTTAAATGGCTGCCATCACATCTTTGTTGATATGGTGGCAGCCAATCAGATCTTATCCGTTGGCTACGTGGGTCCTCTGAGTTGTGAAATATCTAATTATTTTTTTACTTCAATTTCTTGAATACTACTGAAAGGAACTGTATAAAAAGTATGCTTTCTGGACAAAGATTTAGCTTTCTGACAAATTTTGTGTAATTCTGTTCAGCCTATTTGGCTGTTGATGTTTCTAATTTTCATACAAAAAAATGATTAAGGGACTCCTTATTTTGCCCCCTCCCCTCTTTTCTGTCCCCACTTGACAGATTACTCTGAAACCTTCCAGGAAAGAGGTGAGGTGGAAGAACTTTTTTTGAAGAGTGTTGTGAGGATTTGTCAAATGGCACTCAAGTTATAAGCAAACCCAAAAATTCTTGTCCTATGAAAAAGTGGTCCTAACTATAACTCTCCAGTGGGGAACACTTTAAAAACTTGAAAACATAGTTCATTGTGAACGGACTACACCATCAATATGACAGGCATAAAATAATTTAATTTTTAAAAGCAACCGAAGAATAAGTAGATCTATTTTGTAGACATAGCCAAGGAAACTGCCTGTACCTCATTGATCTAAAACACAGAGTTCATTTTATCTCATGTTGGAAGTCTATGAGCCATTTCTGGGAAGTGCACAATCGCTGCACAAATGCAGCAAAATCAGACACTCCAACATTAAAGTCATGATATTCTCATCTGACAAATTGGAACTCAGCAAACAGCGACATTAGCATATTAAATATTTTGTTAGTCATTTTGTCTCACTGTTGTGAAGATTATCTAAAACATGTTATTTCTTTTTATATAATAAAATGAGTAGTTCTAATCCTAACAAATGTATTCGCGAAACCAAGATTAAGAGGAATTTTAATTATAATACTGAGTACTATTCTACTGACATTTTGTATATTTCAGGTTAGTAGTGCCTCACATGGTTTATATACTTAGCTTAAAAAACACAAAAGTGGAGAAATCCTGTCGTCAATAGCAGCTCTACAAGTCATTGACTAAACAAGTGAAGACACATGTGCATGCAGGTTAAATGGTGCTTTGTGAAACAGCCCAGCCATCAATTTTCAATGCACAGCAAGTTAGTGTAGTTTAACATAAATCATATGCATTAATTTATGCTTACAGTAAATATCAGCTATGCATCTAATAATCATATCCACACCACACTATTTAATTACAATCTTAAATTATGTGAGTTCCAAAGCGTAAGCCTGAAAAAGAATGGGCGTACTGATTGCCAGCTTTAGGGATATATGCAACCATGTAACAAAATGAAGCAAGCTGGGTATTGCTAGACAATTAGCAGTTTCAATCATGTTGTCATAATAAAACAAATAAAAATAGGTGATTAAAGCACACATTGTTGCAGAACAGTCAACAGACAGGGTTTATAGGTAGTGCTGACCTTTTGACTTTCCCATATGATTACAGACTGTCTTCTTCAGGACAGAAGAATCATAAAGCTTGGTACCAAATGACAGTATCTTGTGTTGGGTGTTGAATTAACCTATGAATATAGACCAAGCTCACAGCGTAAGTTACGCATGTTTAGACTATCTTGTGGATCCTCAGGAAAAAGATCATGCTGGGAAATCCACTCATTCATGCTTAGAGAAAAAGGTTGATGTTAGTAGTGGTCAATGAGAAAGTGTGCCTCTCATTCATAGTCGAGAAAGGAAATCAATATGCCATTTCCTCGGTCTGCAGAAATGTAATTCATGTCAATCACCCTCCAAAGTCCATTACAAAAAAATCAGCCTATCGGGTCCTGGGTGAACAACATTAGAAAGGGGCTGGATAATGTGAACATTAAACAGACAGAAGATTGATTCCTTTCTGAACGTAATGCATACATTTTTTATATTGATATTGAAATTCAGAAGACTTTGATTGTGCCAAATGAATAGGTATATATATGCATGGAGCTTAAGTTGCTTGGAGGTATTTAAAAAGTATAAAAACATAGCAGACTACTGCCTCATTGGTATGGTGTGCAAAAAGAACCATAGGCTAATACCTAATGGCAAACCATATATTTTTGAATCTGTACATACATATCCCTAGTTTGATATCACATTGTATGTACTCTGACATGGAAGGGTTACAGGCACAGGTATATATGAGCCTGAAGGTTCTAAAGAAATATCAACGCATGTCATAGAATACTGACATACTTCTTGGTTGGTTGTCAGATCTTGTCTCTACTGATCACCTGGATGCCTCATTGACAACTGTACTGTAACTCTCACATACATGAAGGGGTCATGTGGGAAGGTACAACCTCCAATGAAATTCATTGGGATCCTCCAAAGTAAGGTACATGTACAGCATAACTTAAAGTTTAGAGGTTAACAAATGCTAAAACTGGATCACCAGACAAAGGTTCTACCACTCTAGGCAGTTTACTGCTCCCACTCTTTTTGAGAGGTACAACTGAAAAACTGTTTAGGTGTTATTTTAAGTTTCTGTTTTTGAAAACAGCTTATGACTGGAAAATGTTTAAATGTTATTTTAATTTTTATTTCTAAACATTTCGACTATCAACCTTTTGCATTACAAAATGAAGTATACCAACTATCAAACATTGAAAGACAGTTAAGACACCATTAAAACAGATTCACAAAATGAGAATGTTGTGGTTTGGAGAGAAATGTCATTTTGGGAAACATAAAAAAAAGTATTGGGTATCATGTTGAAACACTATTGGTTTTGAATGGTGTGGAGGGGGTTAGTGAGTGAGTGTGGCAATTTATGAAGCACCAGCCACAAAGCTGCATATGTTTTGCTGAAGGTTTTATCGTAGAGTTTTTTTTTAGTCCAGTTTTTTTTTTTCACGTAGTCTTACCAAGTCTCATGTTGCTGCATTTCCTTTAATATTGTAACCAGAGTTTGTCTGTTCATAGGAATGGCTAAGCCATATATGCCTTATGTCGACATTCCAAACACTACCTTCTCCTGTCTTGCTTCAATGTTGTATTCTATGCCATGAATAGTTTGGGGACTACGGAGCTTTTACATTTAAACAGTAATACATTTGCATTATTGGCTTTGCACATTATATAGGGCTCACACATGGCTCCACATTTGGTCTACAATTAAGGTAATTGGACCCAAGGGTATTTCTGGAAGCAAGTCTATCTAAGTTGTTCCAAGTGTAAAGGCATTGCCAACTCTAGGACCTACAAGGCATTCCAGAGTTTTCCAAAAGGGTAATCAGAGATTATGAACATTGATACATGTAATTGCAGTATGAATAACACAGATATAACCTACGGTCTAAATGGAGCAAGAGACTAGAGATGAGAGAAGTAAAGTGTCTGTGAGTTAGCAATGGCGGAAGTCTATGGCTCCTGATGGACTCCATAGAGTGGTGACATAAGTGTTAGAGGGGAATGCAACGAAGGCTGATTTAGAATGTTGAGTAAAAAGTTACACACAGAAGAATACAGATGTATAATGCTAAGCTCCGTGTGTGACATAGTTATTGGTGGGTACCCAGGCTGTGCAGAAAGCCACAGATGGCAACAAGATAGGGGATAAGTAATCCGAAGATCGACAGTGCACTCCCAGAGATTTTGCCATGGACCAAGCAAACTGCTGGGGCGTGCCACTTACTTGTCGTCAAAGTACGGAATCGAAACATAATGCATGTGGAGTCAAAGCGCAGCTCCAGCCACTGCGAAGCAGTAGAAGATAACAAAACAATTTCAGAGAATCTACATGTCATTGACTGAGAACCTACTAGTCAGGCATAAAGGTATTGTGCTGCCACACAAGAATAAAGTCATATATTATACAGAGCGTTGCTGTCAAAGGTGGATAAGCACAAATATAGAAAAGAAGCGCTGAAGACTGCAGTAGTCACATACATATAAAATACTTAAGCGCTGGCTGACGAAACGAGTAACAAGAAAGCATACTGTCATTGCACTTACTAAGGCCTCGATAAGTGGAGCTCTACTACCTCACCCTGGACGAGGAGCCCCAAGAAGAAGCACAAGGGTTGTGCTTACTGAGCTGTCCAATACCTGAAGTGGCACACCACCAAAGCTGCCAGGTGGTGTCTCAAAACAACTCCTTAGGTTTCCAGAAGGGACTCTGATGGAGACCAAGAAGAAGGTCGCCGTACCACAGATTGTCCTGAATGATCAGGAGGTCTATCCATTGCAGGGCTTCAGACATTGGTGTAGATGACGCAAGTCCTGGTGGACACTGGACAATCTCTCAAATAACTCCACCCTCAATGTCAGCCAGTCCCATACATTATTTAATTGATGCTGCCTTCCTGAAACCACCACTACCGTTCAGTACCACCAAGAAGCTAAATATTGGTGATAGATGGATTCTAAGGATAGAGACATTTGAAGATTTTATTGATGCACTTGAAGAGACTGAAGACAAAAAGATTATCAAATACCTCAAAGATCTTGCTGGAGACATTGTAAAAGAAGTCATAAGGAAGATGCCATGAACTGATGAAGAAATCACAGATTGTCAGATTAAAGAAACTTTGAATCTCAAACACAATGCCCAATGTAGATTACAAAAGATACATTTTCTGTCAAGAATGACAGAAAGTTAGTGAAACCATTAATGAATTTGTGGAGAGACTCAACACACTCAACATTGTAAGTTTAATTAATTTTTTAATAAACAATGTTATTGGGTTTTAACTGCCACAAGGTGGTTAACACCATCTAGGCACACGTTAAGCATTCAGTATCATTTATACAGGTCACAACCAAGCAAGCCAAGGCATATACATAAATAAAAGATTGAGCCTCTCTGGGGAAGTTTAATTTATTGATGAAGAAGCTATACATCTTAGAGTTATGGATTGATTCTTGTGAGATTCATTCAGATGACAAATGCTGGGAGAAACTCTTAGTCTAGAGCGAATGCTAATGGCTGCCAGAGCTGAAGAGCGTGCTGATAGACAAGCTGCTAACATGGAGGCCAGAGGTGCCCAGAATGAATCAGTCATGAGTGTGAATAGTAAACCAAAGCAAAAGACTGAAGGACACAAGGTGATGTCTACACGTAAAACAAGTTGTGTTTTAGATACGGATTTTTGCTTCCACACGATGGTATATGGTCACTGGCCAATGGACTTGTTGAGCGCTGCATGAATACGTGAAAGAAAGCAGCGAAACGTGCTACTCTTGAGAAGCCCGATCTCAAGATTGTGTTAAATTCCATCCTACAAGCTTATCGTTCAACACCTCACTCGACCACAGGTGAAAGTCCTGCATCACTGATGTTAGGGATAGCAATGACAACCAAGATACCTCAGTGGACCAATCAGAGAGAGAAAGACAAGAAAGGAACTATTGGGAAAGACTTGGTTCATAAACAAAAGATGAAAGCCTATGCTGACAAAAGGTGACATGCGAAGAGCATCATCTTTGAGACAGGAGATCGAGTGCTCGCATGCCAGATGACGAAAAGAAAATCTGATACTCCATTTGATGCTGAAATTTTTCAAGTGGTGTCTACCAAAGGACACATGGTGACTGCCCAGTGCCCTGGGAAGTCTATTACTAGAGACTGTTCTCACTTTTGGCATCTAACTCATCGTTCATCAAATCTACATGTTGAAAGAGAGACTGGTTCTGACACACAAGTGACTGCTGTTCCCTCTCCACTATCAACGCAAATCCTGGGCATTGATGGTGACAGTTGCCATGTCAAGTTTAGGTCAAACAAAATAAATATATATAAATATATATATATATATATATATGTGTGTGTATGTATATATATATATATATATATATATATATATATATATATATTTACCACAAATGCCCCTTGCATCAGAGACGCACACACGATGTCCTGCCCTCCGGCCTGGTTCATGCAGTCAGGTTTGCCAATGCGCATTTATTTACAGCGAGCCTACGCGTTTCGGGGTCACCGCCCCCTCTTCTTGGGCAGTAAGAAAACACATATGAGCACTGCTTGCTTTGTTCACGAACTTTATTGACAAGCTCAACATGGGTGTGTCCGTTTGGCGCCCATGGAGTTATGGGGCTTGTAGTTCTAATGCAGGCAATTTTTCTTCTTTTCAGATAGTTCAATTGGGTTTTCTCACAAATAAATTTGTTTTCCATCTCTAAGTGAGTGCGCGTTGGAAGCGCTGACTAATTTGCATTTTTGGACAACGTACCGCTTGGCAGTTCTGAAAGTTCCGTTCTAGCGGCTTTCTCCTGCTGAGACATCCTTCGCTCTCGGCTGGTGACGGTGCCATCTCCCGCGGCTGGGACCGCCGCGTAGCTTATTTACCACAAATGCCCCTTGCATCAGAGACGCACACACGATGTCCTGCCCTCCGGCCTGGTTCATGCAGTCAGGTTTGCCAATGCGCATTTATTTACAGCGAGCCTACACGTTTCGGGGTCACCGCCCCCTCTTCTTGGGCAGTAAGAAAACACATATGAGCACTGCTTGCTTTGTTCACGAACTTTATTGACAAGCTCAACATGGGTGTGTCCGTTTGGCGCCCATGGAGTTATGGGGCTTGTAGTTCTAATGCAGGCAATTTTTCTTCTTTTCAGATAGTTCAATTGGGTTTTCTCACAAATAAATTTGTTTTCCATCTCTAAGTGAGTGCGCATTGGAAGCGCTGACTAATTTGCATTTTTGGGACAACGTACCGCTTGGCAGTTCTGAAAGTTCAGTTCTAGCGGCTTTCTCCTGCTGAGACATCCTTCGCTCTCGGCTGGTGACGGTGCCATCTCCCGCGGCTGGGACCGCCGCGTAGCTTATTTACCACAAATGCCCCTTGCATCAGAGACGCACACACGATGTCCTGCCCTCCGGCCTGGTTCATGCAGTCAGGTTTGCCAATGCGCATTTATTTACAGCGAGCCTACGCGTTTCGGGGTCACCGCCCCCTCTTCTTGGGCAGTAAGAAAACACATATGAGCACTGCTTGCTTTGTTCACGAACTTTATTGACAAGCTCAACATGGGTGTGTCCGTTTGGCGCCCATGGAGTTATGGGGCTTGTAGTTCTAATGCAGGCAATTTTTCTTCTTTTCAGATAGTTCAATTGGGTTTTCTCACAAATAAATTTGTTTTCCATCTCTAAGTGAGTGCGCATTGGAAGCGCTGACTAATTTGCATTTTTGGGACAACGTACCGCTTGGCAGTTCTGAAAGTTCAGTTCTAGCGGCTTTCTCCTGCTGAGACATCCTTCGCTCTCGGCTGGTGACGGTGCCATCTCCCGCGGCTGGGACCGCCGCGTAGCTTATTTACCACAAATGCCCCTTGCATCAGAGACGCACACACGATGTCCTGCCCTCCGGCCTGGTTCATGCAGTCAGGTTTGCCAATGCGCATTTATTTACAGCGAGCCTACGCGTTTCGGGGTCACCGCCCCCTCTTCTTGGGCAGTAAGAAAACACATATGAGCACTGCTTGCTTTGTTCACGAACTTTATTGACAAGCTCAACATGGGTGTGTCCGTTTGGCGCCCATGGAGTTATGGGGCTTGTAGTTCTAATGCAGGCAATTTTTCTTCTTTTCAGATAGTTCAATTGGGTTTTCTCACAAATAAATTTGTTTTCCATCTCTAAGTGAGTGCGCATTGGAAGCGCTGACTAATTTGCATTTTTGGGACAACGTACCGCTTGGCAGTTCTGAAAGTTCAGTTATAGCGGCTTTCTCCTGCTGAGACATCCTTCGCTCTCGGCTGGTGACGGTGCCATCTCCCGCGGCTGGGACCGCCGCGTAGCTTATTTACCACAAATGCCCCTTGCATCAGAGACGCACACACGATGTCTTGCCCTCCGGCCTGGTTCATGCAGTCAGGTTTGCCAATGCGCATTTATTTACAGCGAGCCTACGCGTTTCGGGGTCACCGCCCCCTCTTCTTGGGCAGTAAGAAAACACATATGAGCACTGCTTGCTTTGTTCACGAACTTTATTGACAAGCTCAACATGGGTGTGTCCGTTTGGCGCCCATGGAGCTATGGGGCTTGTAGTTCTAATGCAGGCAATTTTTCTTCTTTTCAGATAGTTCAATTGGGTTTTCTCACAAATAAATTTGTTTTCCATCTCTAAGTGAGTGCGCATTGGAAGCGCTGACTAATTTGCATTTTTGTGAGAAAACCCAATTGAACTATCTGAAAAGAAGAAAAATTGCCTGCATTAGAACTACAAGCCCCATAACTCCATGGGCGCCAAACGGACACACCCATGTTGAGCTTGTCAATAAAGTTCGTGAACAAAGCAAGCAGTGCTCATATGTGTTTTCTTACTGCCCAAGAAGAGGGGGCGGTGACCCCGAAACGCGTAGGCTCGCTGTAAATAAATGCGCATTGGCAAACCTGACTGCATGAACCAGGCCGGAGGGCAGGACATCGTGTGTGCGTCTCTGATGCAAGGGGCATTTGTGGTAAATAAGCTACGCGGCGGTCCCAGCCGCGGGAGATGGCACCGTCACCAGCCGAGAGCGAAGGATGTCTCAGCAGGAGAAAGCCGCTAGAACTGAACTTTCAGAACTGCCAAGCGGTATGTTGTCCCAAAAATGCAAATTAGTCAGCGCTTCCAATGCGCACTCACTTAGAGATGGAAAACAAATTTATTTGTGAGAAAACCCAATTGAACTATCTGAAAAGAAGAAAAATTGCCTGCATTAGAACTACAAGCCCCATAACTCCATGGGCGCCAAACGGACACACCCATGTTGAGCTTGTCAATAAAGTTCGTGAACAAAGCAAGCAGTGCTCATATGTGTTTTCTTACTGCCCAAGAAGAGGGGGCGGTGACCCCGAAACGCGTAGGCTCGCTGTAAATAAATGCGCATTGGCAAACCTGACTGCATGAACCAGGCCGGAGGGCAGGACATCGTGTGTGCGTCTCTGATGCAAGGGGCATTTGTGGTAAATAAGCTACGCGGCGGTCCCAGCCGCGGGAGATGGCACCGTCACCAGCCGAGAGCGAAGGATGTCTCAGCAGGAGAAAGCCGCTAGAACTGAACTTTCAGAACTGCCAAGCGGTACGTTGTCCCAAAAATGCAAATTAGTCAGCGCTTCCAATGCGCACTCACTTAGAGATGGAAAACAAATTTATTTGTGAGAAAACCCAATTGAACTATCTGAAAAGAAGAAAAATTGCCTGCATTAGAACTACAAGCCCCATAACTCCATGGGCGCCAAACGGACACACCCATGTTGAGCTTGTCAATAAAGTTCGTGAACAAAGCAAGCAGTGCTCATATGTGTTTTCTTACTGCCCAAGAAGAGGGGGCGGTGACCCCGAAACGCGTAGGCTCGCTGTAAATAAATGGGCATTGGCAAACCTGACTGCATGAACCAGGCCGGAGGGCAGGACATCGTGTGTGCGTCTCTGATGCAAGGGGCATTTGTGGTAAATAAGCTACGCGGCGGTCCCAGCCGCGGGAGATGGCACCGTCACCAGCCGAGAGCGAAGGATGTCTCAGCAGGAGAAAGCCGCTAGAACTGAACTTTCAGAACTGCCAAGCGGTACGTTGTCCCAAAAATGCAAATTAGTCAGCGCTTCCAATGCGCACTCACTTAGAGATGGAAAACAAATTTATTTGTGAGAAAACCCAATTGAACTATCTGAAAAGAAGAAAAATTGCCTGCATTAGAACTACAAGCCCCATAACTCCATGGGCGCCAAACGGACACACCCATGTTGAGCTTGTCAATAAAGTTCGTGAACAAAGCAAGCAGTGCTCATATGTGTTTTCTTACTGCCCAAGAAGAGGGGGCGGTGACCCCGAAACGCGTAGGCTCGCTGTAAATAAATGCGCATTGGCAAACCTGACTGCATGAACCAGGCCGGAGGGCAGGACATCGTGTGTGCGTCTCTGATGCAAGGGGCATTTGTGGTAAATAAGCTACGCGGCGGTCCCAGCCGCGGGAGATGGCACCGTCACCAGCCGAGAGCGAAGGATGTCTCAGCAGGAGAAAGCCGCTAGAACTGAACTTTCAGAACTGCCAAGCGGTACGTTGTCCCAAAAATGCAAATTAGTCAGCGCTTCCAATGCGCACTCACTTAGAGATGGAAAACAAATTTATTTGTGAGAAAACCCAATTGAACTATCTGAAAAGAAGAAAAATTGCCTGCATTAGAACTACAAGCCCCATAACTCCATGGGCGCCAAACGGACACACCCATGTTGAGCTTGTCAATAAAGTTCGTGAACAAAGCAAGCAGTGCTCATATGTGTTTTCTTACTGCCCAAGAAGAGGGGGCGGTGACCCCGAAACGCGTAGGCTCGCTGTAAATAAATGCGCATTGGCAAACCTGACTGCATGAACCAGACCGGAGGGCAGGACATCGTGTGTGCGTCTCTGATGCAAGGGGCATTTGTGGTAAATAAGCTACGCGGCGGTCCCAGCCGCGGGAGATGGCACCGTCACCAGCCGAGAGCGAAGGATGTCTCAGCAGGAGAAAGCCGCTAGAACTGAACTTTCAGAACTGCCAAGCGGTACGTTGTCCCAAAAATGCAAATTAGTCAGCGCTTCCAATGCGCACTCACTTAGAGATGGAAAACAAATTTATTTGTGAGAAAACCCAATTGAACTATCTGAAAAGAAGAAAAATTGCCTGCATTAGAACTACAAGCCCCATAACTCCATGGGCGCCAAACGGACACACCCATGTTGAGCTTGTCAATAAAGTTCGTGAACAAAGCAAGCAGTGCTCATATGTGTTTTCTTACTGCCCAAGAAGAGGGGGCGGTGACCCCGAAACGCGTAGGCTCGCTGTAAATAAATGCGCATTGGCAAACCTGACTGCATGAACCAGGCCGGAGGGCAGGACATCGTGTGTGCGTCTCTGATGCAAGGGGCATTTGTGGTAAATAAGCTACGCGGCGGTCCCAGCCGCGGGAGATGGCACCGTCACCAGCCGAGAGCGAAGGATGTCTCAGCAGGAGAAAGCCGCTAGAACTGAACTTTCAGAACTGCCAAGCGGTACGTTGTCCCAAAAATGCAAATTAGTCAGCGCTTCCAATGCGCACTCACTTAGAGATGGAAAACAAATTTATTTGTGAGAAAACCCAATTGAACTATCTGAAAAGAAGAAAAATTGCCTGCATTAGAACTACAAGCCCCATAACTCCATGGGCGCCAAACGGACACACCCATGTTGAGCTTGTCAATAAAGTTCGTGAACAAAGCAAGCAGTGCTCATATGTGTTTTCTTACTGCCCAAGAAGAGGGGGCGGTGACCCCGAAACGCGTAGGCTCGCTGTAAATAAATGCGCATTGGCAAACCTGACTGCATGAACCAGGCCGGAGGGCAGGACATCGTGTGTGCGTCTCTGATGCAAGGGGCATTTGTGGTAAATAAGCTACGCGGCGGTCCCAGCCGCGGGAGATGGCACCGTCACCAGCCGAGAGCGAAGGATGTCTCAGCAGAAGAAAGCCGCTAGAACTGAACTTTCAGAACTGCCAAGCGGTACATTGTCCCAAAAATGCAAATTAGTCAGCGCTTCCAATGCGCACTCACTTAGAGATGGAAAACAAATTTATTTGTGAGAAAACCCAATTGAACTATCTGAAAAGAAGAAAAATTGCCTGCATTAGAACTACAAGCCCCATAACTCCATGGGCGCCAAACGGACACACCCATGTTGAGCTTGTCAATAAAGTTCGTGAACAAAGCAAGCAGTGCTCATATGTGTTTTCTTACTGCCCAAGAAGAGGGGGCGGTGACCCCGAAACGCGTAGGCTCGCTGTAAATAAATGCGCATTGGCAAACCTGACTGCATGAACCAGGCCGGAGGGCAGGACATCGTGTGTGCGTCTCTGATGCAAGGGGCATTTGTGGTAAATATATATATATATATATATTTTTTATATATATATATATATATATATATATATATATATATATATATATATATATATATATATATATATATATATATATATATATATATATATATATATATATATATATATATATATATATATATATATATATAGAGTGGAGCCCAATTCTGATGCCAAATCAAAGGTGTCTTTATTCTTGCAGATTAAAGCTTAGCATGCACCATGACGCGTTTCGACTGTGTCCACAGTCTTGATCACATGATATATATTACCTACTGGTGGTTGCCAGTAGGTAGTTATAGTTAGGACCTAGTTTCCATAGGAAATTCACTATATTCTATTTGGAATAACTTTGGCGCTGGTGGACGAATCTCCAAGAAAATGGCCTGCTTGGTTCCGCTCCTTCCCTGAAAGTTTGGGGGTGATTCGTCAAGTGGGGGCCGAGAAAAAAGGGGGGTCCCAAAAAGTGTTTCCCCCATGCAATTTTCCATAGCGACCTTTACCCAGGGCTACAGCCCGAACGGCTGAACGGAATTACACCAAATTTGGCAGAGAGGTAGAGTTCGGTTCGCAGATTGTGCGTTTTGTTATATGGTGTAAATCTGTTCAGTAGTTTCTGAGAAAATTAAAAGTAAAGTCATAGCGATATCTAGAGACGGAGTTCTACACGCGTACGGAGATCCGTTCAATTACGAGCGCCAGCTGCATGCTGATTGGCTGTCAACAGTCTGTCAACACTCCAAACCAGGAAGTGTTGGCAGCCATCTTTTGCCTCGGTAGAACTGAGTCACAAGAAAACAGGTAAACAAAAGTGAATGGGAAACAAAAGTGAAAAGAAAAGGGGGCAGGGTAGAAACACCCTGACCCCCTAGGCCTGCTCAGGGGATCCCACAAAGACCCCCATGGCCAAAAAAAAGATGTTTTTTTTAAATCACGGGGTACGAGTACACTGCCGATCCCCCCCAAAAAATGAAGGCACCACTCGGCAAACGCGCCCCCTGGTGCATTTGCCGAGGGGGAACTAATTCCCCTTGAATACTGGGGGTCCCTGGGGGCCAAGTAGCCCGCCAACAACCTCAAGTTTGCGCCGGGGGCTGCCTTGCAGAGACATGTAGAGGCCACACCCCTTTTTACACCTCTCTGCAATGCAACCCCCTGGCGCATACTGGAGGTTCCTGGTTGGCTAGTTGGCCCCCAGGGACCCACAATATGAAAGGGGAATTAGTTCCCCTCTGTAAACGCGCCAGGGGGCTGCCTTGCAGAGATGTGTAAAGAGGCCACGCCCCTTTTTACACCTCTCTGTAACGCAGCCCCCTGGCGCATACTGGAGGTTCCTGGTGGGCTAGTTGGCCTCCAGGGACCCCCAGTATTCAAGGGGAATTAGTTCCCCCGCTGCAAACGCACCAGGGGCGCATTTGCAGAGTGGTGCAATCCATCACCTCAAGCCCTGCCCCCTACCTGCACCACTCTGCAAACACGCCCCCTGTCGCGTTTCCAGAGGGGGAAGTAATTTCCCTTCAATACTGGAGGTCCCTGGGGGCCAACTAGCTCACCAGGTACCTCCAGTAAGCGCCACGGAGCTGCTTTGCAGAGTGTTGTAAAAAGGGGCATAGCCTCATTACACCTCTCGGCAATGCAGCTCCCTGGCGCATACTGGAGATTCCTGGTGGGCTAGCTGGCCCCCAGGGACCCCCTATATGCAAGGGGAATTAGTTCCCCCTCTGTAAACGCGCCAGGGGGCTGTGTTGCAGAGAGGTGTAAAAAGGGGCGTGGCCTCATTACACCTCCCTGCAATGCAGCTCCCTGGTGCATACTGTAGGTTCCTGGTGGGCTAGCTGGCCCCCAGGGACCCCCTTTATGCAATGGGAAAAAGTTCCCCCTCTGTAAACGTGCCAGGGGGCTGTGTTGCAGAGAGGTGTAAAAAGGGGTGGGGCCTCATTACACCTCTGTTCAACGCAGCGCCCTGGCGTATACTGGAGGTTCATGGTGGTCTAGTTGGCCCCAGGGACCCCCAGTATTCAAGGGGAATTAGTTCGCCCTCTGCAAACGCGCCAGGGGGCTGCCTTGCGGGAAGGTGTAAGGAGGCCACGCCCCTTTTTACACTTCTCTGCAAGGCAGCCCCTGGTGCATACTGGAGGTTCCTGACCCCCTAGACCTGCTCATGGGATACCACAAGGACCCCCAAGGCTCAAAATGTTTTTGTTTGTTTTTTTAAATCCTGGGATACGCGCAGGGTATGCGTACCCTGCCGATCCCCAAAAAAAGCTATTAAGGCACCACTCTGCAAACGCGCCCTCCGGCGCGTTTGCAGAGTGGGAAATCATTCCCCTTGAATACTGGGGGTTCCTGGGGGCCAAGTAGCCCACCAGGAACCTCCAGTATGTGCTAGCGGGGGCTGCCTTGCCAAGACGTGTAAAGTCCCTTCTCTGCAACGCAGCCCCAGGTGCATACTGGAGGTTCCTGGTGGGCTAGTTGGCCCCCAGGGACCCCCAATATACAAGGGGAATTAGTTTCCCCTCTGTAAATGCCCCAGGGGGCTGCCTTGCAGAGACCTGTTAAGAGGCCACGCCCCTTTTTACACCTCTCTGCAATGCAGCCCCCTGGCGCATATTGGATGTTCCTGGTGGGCTAGTTGGCTTCCAGGGACCCCCAGTATTCAAGGGGAATTAGTTCCTCCTCTGTAAACGCGCAAGGGGGCTTCATTGCAGAGAGGTGTAAAAAGGGGCGGGCCTCATTACACCTCTGTGCAAGGCAGCCCCCTGGCGCATACTGGAGGTTCCTGGTGGGCAAGTTGGCCCCCAGGGACCCCAAGTATGCAAGGGGAATTAGATGCCCCTCTGCAAACGCACCAGGGGGCTGCGTTGCAGAGAGGTGTAATGAGGCCACGCCCCTTTTTACACCTCTCTGCAACGCAGCCCCCTGGCGCATACTGGAGGTTCCTGGTAGGCTAGTTGGCCCCCAGGGAGCCCCAGTATTCAAGGGGAATTAGTTCTCCCTCTGCAAACGTGCCAGGGGGCTGCCTTGCAGAGACGTGTAAAGAGGCCACTCCCCTTTTTACACTTCTCTGCAAGGCAGCCCCCTGGCGTGCACTGGAGGTTCCTAGTGGGCTAGTTGGCCCCCAGGGACCCCCAGTATTCAAGAGGAATGAGTGCCCCCTCTGCCAACGTGCCACAGGGCTGCTTTGCAGAGACGTGTAAAGAGGCCACACCCCTTTTTACACCTCTCTGCAAGGCAGCCCCCTGGCGCATACTGGAGGTTCCTGACCCCCTAGGCCTGCTCAGGGGGTCCCACAAGGACTCCCAAGGCCCCAAAAAAATATTAAGGCACCACTCTGCAAATGCACCCCTGGCGCGTTTGCAGAGTGGGAAATAATTCCCCTTGAATACTGGGGGTCCCTGGGGACCAAGTAGCCTGCCAGGAACCTCCAGTATGTGCTAGGGGGCTACCTTGCAGAGACGTGTAAAGAGACCACGCCCCTTTTTACACCTCTCTGCAACGCAGCACCCTGGCACATACTATATGTTCCTGGTGGGCTAGTTGGCCCCCAGGGACCCCCACTATGCAAGGAGAATTAGTTCCCCCTCTGTAAACGCGGTAGGGGCTGCATTGCAGAGATGTGTAAAAAGGGGCGGGACCTCATTACACCTCTCTGTAACGCAGCCCCCTGGCGCATACTGGAGGTTCCTGGTGGGCTACTTGGCCCCCAGGGACCACCAGTATGCAAGGGGAATTAGTTCTCCCTCTGCAAACGCGCCATGGGGCTGTGTTGGGGGAATTAGTTCTCCCTCTGCAAACGCGCCATGGGGCTGTGTTGCAGAGAGGTGTAATGAGGCCACGCTCTTTTTACACCTCTCTGCAACGCAGCCCCCTGGCGCATACTGGAGGTTCCTGGTGGGCTAGTTGGCCTCCAGGGACCCCCAGTATGCAAGGGGACTTAATCCCCCAACTTAGAACACGCTACGGGGCGCGTTTGCACAGTGGTGAAGGTAGGGGGCAGGCTTGAGGAGATTTTGTGCAAACATGCCCTGTGGCACGTTTTAAGTTGGGGAATTAATTCCTCTTCAATCCAGAGGTACCCTAGGGGCCAACTAGCCCAACAGATACCTCCATTAAGCGCCACGAAGCTGCGTTGCAGCGTAATGTAAAAAGGGTGTGTGCACTCTGAACACCTCTCTGCAACACAGCTCCCTGGCGCATATTTTTATTTATTTTATTTTATTTAGTGTCTCTTATATAGCGCGCAGCTACCCCAACGGGGTGTCCCGGCGCTCCAGCGGGTGGAATGACTCTTTCTCCATAAGATTTAGCAAAAGAGGTGTGTTTTCAGAGCCTTACGAAAGGGAAGTTCTTCCTGGATTGAGCGAATGGACTGCGGAAGTTTATTCCAATGGGATGCAGCGCAAATTTGAAAAGTTTTTCCTCCTGATCGCATCTTTTTGAATCTCGGGATAGTGAGGAGATTTTTGGAGCCGGATCGCAAGGATCTGATGTTTTTGTAGGGGAGAAGGCAGGTAGAAAGATATGCAGAACCCTTCCCCTTGATTGCCCTATGAGTCAGTGTAAGGGCCTTAAATTCAACCCTTTTCTGTATTGGTAACCAATGGAGGGAGCGGCGGTGTGGGGAGATATGTTCTCTAAGGGAAATCCCACACACTAATCGGACTGCCGCATTCTGTACTGTTTGAAGCCGATGGCAGAGGCCTGAGGCAAGTCCGACATACAGGCCATTAGCATAGTCCAAGTGCGATGTAATTAATGCTTGGACTATAGTTTTCCTTGTATTGCTGGGTAGGAAGTTAATGAGTTTTTTGACCATCCTAATTTTCGAGAAACAGGCGGCAGAGACCGTTTGAACTTGAGTGTGAAAGGAGAGAGAAGAGTCCCACCTGACTCCAAGATTTTTTACGGATTCTTTAGGGGTGGGGGGGGGTGCGCTTAAGTCGTGTGGCCACCACAAGTTAGAATCCAGAGGAGATGATTGTGGAAAAAAAGGACCTCTGTCTTTCCAGCATTGAGTCGGAGACAGTTGTTATCCATCCAACATGCGATTTTACGTAAGCAGTCTTTTAATGGGGCAAATGTAGAGTCAGAGATGTCATCATTTGAAAATAGCAGTTGGATGTCATCCGCGTATGAGGTGGCTTTGATTCCAGACTGGGCAATCAGCTCGGCCAGGGGGGAAAAATAAACATTAAAAAGAAGGGGGCTCAAGGAAGAGCCCTGGGGGACTCCCCACTTGAGTGGACGGTTTTCCGAGGGGAAAGGGGGGGTGAACACCGCCTGTGTACGATTGGACAGAAAGGATGACACCCATTTCAAGGCCTGGCCTTGTATACCTTTAGAGTGGAGACGGTCGAGGAGAACAGGATGAGAGACGGTGTCGAATGCTGCTGATAAATCCAGCAGCACCAACACCGCCCTCGATCCTGCATCTAGTTTCCATTGAACAGCGTCAGCCATCTCAATCAGTGCTGATTCCGTGCTGTGGCCCTGTCTAAATCCATGTTGTGAATTATGGAATGACCCTTGAACTTCCAAGAAGTTCGCCAGCTGCTGTTGTACCAGTTTTTCAAGTACCTTGGCAGGAGCTGGCAGTAGAGAGATGGGCCTATAGTTGGCTGGCTCATTAGGGTCAGCGTTAGCCTTTTTCAGGATGGGGACAATGCGTGCATGTTTCCATGAGTCAGGAAAGATACGAGTACTTAATGAGTCATTCCAAATACTATTCAGGGCTGGGTTGAGTATTGGGGCGAGGGCTTTATATTGTTTGGCCGGCCAGGGGTCAGTTGGCGAGCCAGATCTACAGTTAGAAAGTTCTACCAGCAAACGATCAAGGGAGATCTTAGCAAAATCCGAAAAAATCTGGGGAGGAACAGAGTAGGATTGTGGATGAGCTATAAAATTGTCAGTAATGTCAATGTTATTTTTGCAGGGAAAGGAATCGTAGATGATGGCAATTTTTTCCACAAAGAAGTCTGAAAGGCAGTTACAGAGGGATTGTGATACCTGGGACTGTCGTTTGAGGGCTGAGGGATTGGTGAAGGATCTCACAGTATTAAAATTTTTTCTAGCAGAACCTTGGGCGTTGTTAATTTTTTCCTCTAGGTAAAGTCTTTTGTGATCTAAGATCTTTTTCCTATAATTTTTAAGAGCTGATTTGTATTTCAGTTTGCTATCTGGGGAGTATGATAGTCTCCAACGTCTCTCCAGATGTTTACAAGCAGACTTACACTTTCGAAGTTCATCTGAGTACCAAGGTGAGGAAGGGGCAGAGCGAAATGTTTTAATTGGCCTGATAGGGGTGATTGAGTCTATAGCAGAGGTGATCCAGCTATTTAATTGTTCAGCCTGGAATCTAAGTCGGTGGCCTCCCTGGGGGTGGTTGAGGCTAATTGTACTCTTAGGCTTTCTGAGGAGATCTTGCTCCAGTTACGACCGAGAGTTTTAGCTAAAACTCGAGGTGTTACTTGCTGGGATAACATAATAGAAAAAGGAATAAAAAAGTGATCGGACCAGATCACAGGATAAGGATCATCAGTGGTAAGACCGGCATGGTTGGAGCATATGAGGTCAAGGGTATGACCCGCTTTATGGGTGGGACGAGAAATCAGAAGATTTAGTCCGCCATCAGAAAGCGTATTAGTGCTTATAGGATCGGATGCGTCCTCCACATGGAGATTAAAATCTCCAAGTAGAGTGAAATTGGCATAGCGAGAACTAGCCTGGGGGACGTAATCCAGGAAGCCCGGAAGGGAGGAAGGTTTAGATTTGGGGGGGCGGTAGACTAATAAACCTGTAAGAGTGGAGTTAGCAGCAAGTTGAATGCAAAAAGGGAGAGCTTCTATGGCTTCTATTTGTGTGTAAGGGAAGGAGGAAATGTTCCATAAAGATCTATAAACAATGGCGATACCTCCACCATGGGTAGGGCTTTGTCTATTAGCACCGAGAATGTGATATTCAGGTGGAATAGCCAGGGACAAGGCGGGATTTGTTTGTCCCCTAACCAAGTCTCTGTTAAAAAGAGAATATCCCAATTATTATCTGAAAGGGATTGAGCTATGTCCAAAGAATGTTTAACTAGAGAACGACAATTGATAAGACCTGCTTTGATGATGGTGTTTTTACTACAAATTAAGGGGCATTGAAGGTTAGATTGGAGAGGGCAGAGAGTCACAGAAGTGCTAGCTGCCTGGTCGGAATTACAGGGAATGCACGGGAAGGTGCGAATAGTGAAGTCAGAGGGGATATTATGTAAAAAAACACAGTGCTGTGGCCTTAGGTTAAGTAGAGTGCTCCTATAGTACCTGAGTGTAGAATGTATAACAGGCTCGACATTATGATTAGCCACGGCCACGTCCTGGTCGCTGACGGGCACAGACGGGCAGGACTCTGGCAGGACTCCGGCACAGGTCCGGCGCGTCCGCAATGCGCGTCCGCTGCGCGGAGACATGCCCCTCCCTTTATATGATGTCCGTCAGGGTGCGTGGTGACGCTTCCCCACTCAAAGATGGCCGCTAAAGAATTCAACCCGCCCGGGACACCGCTGTCTCAGCCCTGAGTCGGCTGATGCTAGTCCGGGTCACCGAGGGGCACGAAAATGAATCAGAGGGTGCCACGCTTTGCAATCAAGCTGTGGACCAGATGGAGCGATCGTGGCGCTGCTTTCCAAGTAAGCGAGTGGACAGAGACAATCAGTGTTACAATTTTTAAAATGATACCGAGTATCAGGCAAGGTTTGTGCAATAGTTTTAAAATGCAGATAAGGCAAATAAAAGTAAATAAAAGTGAGCAAAAAACAACACAACCTCCCGGCTTCCGCCTCAGGAGGGAATCACATACACGCTAGGAGGTACCTGGTGGGCTAGTTGGTTCACAGGGGACCCCAGGATTGAATAGGAATTAATTCCCCAATATAAAACGCGTCACAGGATGTGTTTGCACACATGTCACCTCAGGCCCCGCCCCCTTCCTTCACTATTGAGCACAATATTCCTCTAAAATCAGCGGAACTACGAATTCTGATTTACTCACCTGTTATCACGAGAGACGTCAGTGCTGCATCTTTGAGCCCAGTACGGACCCTGAAAAGTAAATCTAAGCGTACTTACCAGTAACTTGTATTTCCTTCCATAGGAATCTATTGTGTGGTTTTCACCAGAAAAGTTTCTAAGTGTCTATTTTTGAAACGTACAAATATTCCTCTAAAATCAACCAAACTACGAATTCCGATTTAGTCACCTGTTATCAGGAGAGACCTCAGTGCTGCATCTTTCAGCCCACTACTGATCCTGAAAAGTAATTCTAACCATGCTTACAGTAACTTTAATTTCCTTCTATAGGCTAACATTGACTGGTTTCAATTGGAAATTCTTCTAAGTGTGGAGTTTTGGAACTTTAAAAAATTCCTCAAAAATCAGCCGAACTACGAATTCCGATTTACTCACCTGTTATCAGGAGAGACATCAGTGCTGCATCTTTCAGACCACTACTGATCTTGAAAAGTAATTCTAATCGTAGTTACAGTAACTTGAATTTCCTTCCATAGGCTAACATTGACTGGTTTCACTTGGAAATTCTTCTAAGTGTGGAGTTTTGGAACTTAAAAAAATTCCTCAAAAATCAGTCGAACTACGAATTCCAATTTACTAACCTGTTATCAGGTGATACCTCAGTGCTGCATCGTTCAGCTCACTACTATTCCTGAAAAGTAAATGTAACTGTACTTACCAGTAACTTGAATTTCCTTCCATAGGATGTCATTGCCTGCTATATAAAATACATATAAATTAAAAAAATTACATTAAAAAAATATTACAATTTTAATATTTTTAAAAACATTCTTTTCAATTTATATTAAAAATATGCAATGTAATTTAAAAAATAAAATATCTAAAAATAAGTACTTTAAAACAATGTAGTAAATTAGTATAAAAAATATAACAATTCATACATTTAAAAATTATCATTTACAAAACCTTTGAAATTCCCTGAAAAAACCATAGGTTTCAGCCACGTTATAGTTAGGAATTAGCATTTAAAAAACCTTTGAAATTCACAGAAAAACCATAGGTTTCAGCCACGTTATAGTTAGGAATTAGCATTTAAAAAAACTTAGAAATTCACTGAAAAAAACATATGTTTCACACATGTTATAGTTAGCTGGGCATTTCACTCACACAAAACCATTGAAATTCCCCCGTTATAGTTAGTTCAGGTAACTATAACTCGCGCGCCCGCAATGCACTGCTGATGACATCACATATTACATCACTCATGACATCAGTGATGACATCTCAAATGACATCACTGATGACATCATCCTTGTGAAAGAGTGGCAGACCTCATCTCACCCTAATATAACCTTTGATACACACATTCAAAAATAGAACCTAAAAATTTCAAAAAAATGGAGATACCAATACCAGTTAGAAGAACCTATTCAGTAATTCCAAAATCTACATACACATCTACTCATTCACAAATAATTCTATATAGTCACTTATACATGTACTCACTCATCATATGTACTAATACACCTATACATCCTGTTACACACCTACACTTATACATAGAGTTATTCACACATATACTCACACATGCAAATAAACTATCAAACATCCATTTCCTTGCATATACAGCTCTACACACACAACTACACTTATTTCTAAAGAAACGTACACATACTTACTCTCTTAAACAATTAGTTATAGATACACAAACTTATTTATACAGGAACTCTTCCAATCTGTCACTGTCATATATCCTTACTTATATACATCAATACTCACATATACTAGTTTAAAACATATGTACTTACTCATAAAGACACTATTGAGGCAGTCATTCACTCACTAACACACCCATACACACACTCATCCACCCATACAGTCCTGCACACATGCTGTCTTCAAAACACATACAAACAGTGAGTCAGTCATTCATGCATCTGTGCGCTAAGTAATACCCCCATCAAACCATACAGACACTCATTCGGATACTCAAAAAAACAACTAATAACCCATATAGACACTCATGTAGCTACTCACTAACCCATGCAGCCAATTATACACAAATTGAGACACTGATACAGATATTTACATATTTAAACATTACTCGCTAATACATGTATTCACTAAGATATATTTAATAAGTCAGTTATACAATCAATTTTACAACAAAAAAAATGTAGTCACTTATTTACCCATATATAAAAACTATTTATTTTTCAGAAAGACACACATTCACTGGATGATGTAATCAATGATGTCATTAGTGATGTCATTTGAGATGTCATCAGTGATGTCATGAGTGATGTCGCTGACCATGTCATGAGTGAGGTAATATGTCAAGTCATCAGCAGTGCATTGCGGGCGCGCGAGTTATAGTTAGCTGAACTAACTATAACGGGGGAATTTCAATGGTTTTGTATGAGTGAAATGCCCAACTAACTATAACATGTGTGAAACCTATGGTTTTTTCAGTGAATATTTATATATATATATATATATATATATATATATATATATATATATATATATATATATATATATATTCACTGAAAAAACCATAGGTTAGAGACCATATATAGCTAGCTGGACATTTTATTGACATAAAACCAATGAAATTCCATATATAGTTAGTTGCACTAACTATATATCGCGCACCCGCAATCCACTGCTGATGATGTCACATATTACATCATTCATGACATGGTCAGTGACATCACTGATGACATCACTGATGACATCTCAAATGACATCACTGATGACATCACTGATGACATCTCAAATGACATCACTGATTACATCATCTAGTGTCTGTGTGTTTTTGTAAAGTCTTTTGTGATCTAAGATCTTTTTCCTATAATTTTTAAGAGCTGATTTGTATTTCAGTTTGCTATCTGGGGAGTATGATAGTCTCCAACGTCTCTCCAGATGTTTACAAGCAGACTTACACTTTCGAAGTTCATCTGAGTACCAAGGTGAGGAAGGGGCAGAGCGAAATGTTTTAATTGGCCTGATAGGGGCGATTGAGTCTATAGCAGAGGTGATCCAGCTATTTAATTGTTCAGCCTGGAATCTAAGTCGGTGGCCTCCCTGGGGGTGGTTGAGGCTAATTGTACTCTTAGGCTTTCTGAGGAGATCTTGCTCCAGTTACGACCGAGAGTTTTAGCTAAAACTCGAGGTGTTACTTGCTGGGATAACATAATAGAAAAAGGAATAAAAAAGTGATCGGACCAGATCACAGGATAAGGATCATCAGTGGTAAGACCGGCATGGTTGGAGCATATGAGGTCAAGGGTATGACCCGCTTTATGGGTGGGACGAGAAATCAGAAGATTTAGTCCGCCATCAGAAAGCGTATTAAGAAAATCAGTGCTTATAGGATCGGATGCGTCCTCCACATGGAGATTAAAATCTCCAAGTAGAGTGAAATTGGCATAGCGAGAACTAGCCTGGGGGACGTAATCCAGGAAGCCCGGAAGGGAGGAAGGTTTAGATTTGGGGGGGGCGGTAGACTAATAAACCTGTAAGAGTGGAGTTAGCAGCAAATTGAATGCAAAAAGGGAGAGCTTCTATGGCTTCTATTTGTGTGTAAGGGAAGGAGGAAATGTTCCATAAAGATCTATAAACAATGGCGATACCTCCACCATGGGTAGGGCTTTGTCTATTAGCACCGAGAATGTGATATTCAGGTGGAATAGCCAGGGACAAGGCGGGATTTGTTTTGTCCCCTAACCAAGTCTCTGTTAAAAAGAGAATATCCCAATTATTATCTGAAAGGGATTGAGCTATGTCCAAAGAATGTTTAACAAGAGAACGACAATTGATAAGACCTGCTTTGATGATGGTGTTTTTACTACAAATTAAGGGGCATTGAAGGTTAGATTGGAGAGGGCAGAGAGTCACAGAAGTGCTAGCTGCCTGGTCGGAATTACAGGGAATGCAGGGGAAGGTGCGAATAGTGAAGTCAGAGGGGATATTATGTAAAAAAACACAGTGCTGTGGCCTTAGGTTAAGTAGAGTGCTCCTATAGTACCTGAGTGTAGAATGTATAACAGGCTCGACATTATGATTAGCCACGGCCACGTCCTGGTCGCTGACGGGCACAGACGGGCAGGACTCTGGCAGGACTCCGGCACAGGTCCGGCGCGTCCGCAATGCGTGTCCGCTGCGCGGAGACATGCCCCTCCCTTTATATGATGTCCGTCAGGGTGCGTGGTGACGCTTCCCCACTCAAAGATGGCCGCTAAAGAATTCAACCCGCCCGGGACACCGCTGTCTCAGCCCTGAGTCGGCTGATGCTAGTCCGGGTCACCGAGGGGCACGAAAATGAATCAGAGGGTGCCACGCTTTGCAATCAAGCTGTGGACCAGATGGAGCGATCGTGGCGCTGCTTTCCAAGTAAGCGAGTGGACAGAGACAATCAGTGTTACAATTTTTAAAATGATACCGAGTATCAGGCAAGGTTTGTGCAATAGTTTTAAAATGCAGATAAGGCAAATAAAAGTAAATAAAAGTGAGCAAAAAACAACACAACCTCCCGGCTTCCGCCTCAGGAGGGAATCACATACACGCTAGGAGGTACCTGGTGGGCTAGTTGGTTCACAGGGGACCCCAGGATTGAATAGGAATTAATTCCCCAATATAAAACGCGTCACAGGATGTGTTTGCACACATGTCACCTCAGGCCCCGCCCCCTTCCTTCACTATTGAGCACAATATTCCTCTAAAATCAGCGGAACTACGAATTCTGATTTACTCACCTGTTATCACGAGAGACGTCAGTGCTGCATCTTTGAGCCCAGTACGGACCCTGAAAAGTAAATCTAAGCGTACTTACCAGTAACTTGTATTTCCTTCCATAGGAATCTATTGTGTGGTTTTCACCAGAAAAGTTTCTAAGTGTCTATTTTTGAAACGTACAAATATTCCTCTAAAATCAACCAAACTACGAATTCCGATTTAGTCACCTGTTATCAGGAGAGACCTCTGTCCTGAAACCTTCAGCCCACTACTGATCCTGAAAAGTAATTCTAACCATGCTTACAGTAACTTTAATTTCCTTCTATAGGCTAACATTGACTGGTTTCAATTGGAAATTCTTCTAAGTGTGGAGTTTTGGAACTTTAAAAAATTCCTCAAAAATCAGCCGAACTACGAATTCCGATTTACTCACCTGTTATCAGGAGAGACATCAGTGCTGCATCTTTCAGACCACTACTGATCTTGAAAAGTAATTCTAATCGTAGTTACAGTAACTTGAATTTCCTTCCATAGGCTAACATCGACTGATTTCACTTGGAAATTTTTCAAACTGTGCAGTTTTAGAACTTAAAAAAATTCCTCAAAAATCAGGCGAACTACGAATTCCAATTTACTCACCTGTTATCAGGAGTGACCTCAGTGCTGCATCTTTCAGCCCACTACTGATCCTGAAAAGTAATTCTAACCATACTTACAGTAACTTGAATTTCCTTCCATAGGCTAACATTGACTGGTTTCACTTGGAAATTCTTCTAAGTGTGGAGTTTTGGAACTTAAAAAAATTCCTCAAAAATCAGTCGAACTACGAATTCCAATTTACTAACCTGTTATCAGGTGATACCTCAGTGCTGCATCGTTCAGCTCACTACTATTCCTGAAAAGTAAATGTAACTGTACTTACCAGTAACTTGAATTTCCTTCCATAGGATGTCATTGCCTGCTATATAAAATACATATAAATTAAAAAAATGTACATTAAAAAAATATTACAATTTTAATATTTTTAAAAACATTCTTTTCAATTTATATTAAAAATATGCAATGTAATTTAAAAAATAAAATATCTAAAAATAAGTACTTTAAAACAATGTAGTAAATTAGTATAAAAAATATAACAATTCATACATTTAAAAATTATCATTTACAAAACCTTTGAAATTCCCTGAAAAAACCATAGGTTTCAGCCACGTTATAGTTAGGAATTAGCATTTAAAAAACCTTTGAAATTCACAGAAAAATCATAGGTTTCAGCCACGTTATAGTTAGGAATTAGCATTTAAAAAAACTTAGAAATTCACTGAAAAAAACATATGTTTCACACATGTTATAGTTAGCTGGGCATTTCACTCACACAAAACCATTGAAATTCCCCCGTTATAGTTAGTTTAGGTAACTATAACTCGCGCGCCCGCAATGCACTGCTGATGACATCACATATTACATCACTCATGACATCAGTGATGACATCTCAAATGACATCACTGATGACATCATCCTTGTGAAAGAGTGGCAGACCTCATCTCACCCTAATATAACCTTTGATACACACATTCAAAAATAGAACCTAAAAATTTCAAAAAAATGGAGATACCAATACCAGTTAGAAGAACCTATTCAGTAATTCCAAAATCTACATACACATCTACTCATTCACAAATAATTCTATATAGTCACTTATACATGTACTCACTCATCATATGTACTAATACACCTATACATCCTGTTACACACCTACACTTATACATAGAGTTATTCACACATATACTCACACATGCAAATAAACTATCAAACATCCATTTCCTTGCATATACAGCTCTACACACACCACTACACTTATTTCTAAAGAAACGTACACATACTTACTCTCTTAAACAATTAGTTATAGATACACATACTTATTTATACAGGAACTCTTCCAATCTGTCACTGTCATATATCCTTACTTATATACATCAATACTCACATATACTAGTTTAAAACATATGTACTTACTCATAAAGACACTATTGAGGCAGTCATTCACTCACTAACACACCCATACACACACTCATCCACCCATACAGTCCTGCACACATGCTGTCTTCAAAACACATACAAACAGTGAGTCAGTCATTCATGCATCTGTGCGCTAAGTAATACCCCCATCAAACCATACAGACACTCATTCGGATACTCAAAAAAACAACTAATAACCCATATAGACACTCATGTAGCTACTCACTAACCCATGCAGCCAATTATACACAAATTGAGACACTGATACAGATATTTACATATTTAAACATTACTCGCTAATACATGTATTCACTAAGATATATTTAATAAGTCAGTTATACAATCAATTTTACAACAAAAAAATGTAGTCACTTATTTACCCATATATAAAAACTATTTATTTTTCAGAAAGACACACATTCACTGGATGATGTCATCAATGATGTCATTAGTGATGTCATTTGAGATGTCATCAGTGATGTCATGAGTGATGTCGCTGACCATGTCATGAGTGAGGTAATATGTCAAGTCATCAGCAGTGCATTGCGGGCGCGCGAGTTATAGTTAGCTGGACTAACTATAACGGGGGAATTTCAATGGTTTTGTATGAGTGAAATGCCCAACTAACTATAACATGTGTGAAACCTATGGTTTTTTCAGTGAATATATATATATATATATATATATATATATATATATATATATATATATATATATATATATATTCACTGAAAAAACCATAGGTTAGAGACCATATATAGTTAGCTGGACATTTTATTGACATAAAACCAATGAAATTCCATATATAGTTAGTTGCACTAACTATATATCGCGCACCCGCAATCTACTGCTGATGATGTCATATATTACATCATTCATGACATGGTCAGTGACATCACTGATGACATCACTGATGACATCTCAAATGACATTACTGATGACATCACTGATGACATCTCAAATGACATCACTGATGACATCATCTAGTGTCTGTGTGTTTTTGTAAAGTTTAAATATGTTTTACATATTGAAGAATGAGTGGATGTATGGAAGACTGAGTGTGTGTGTGGCTGGCTGGGAGGTGTGTGACTCTGTGCATATCAATGTGTACTTGTATCAGTGATTGTATAAGAGAGTAAGTATGTGTTAGTATATGTGTGAAAAGTATGGTGTTCTGTGTTTAACTGTATAGATGAGGAAATCGAAGTGTGATTGATTCTTCACAGGACTGACTAGGTGTATGAGTGCATATGATAGTGTTGTAATAATGAGTGACTGTATGTATGAGTGATTGTATGGGTGAATGAGTGAATGTGTGTGTAGACGTAGGAATCAGTGAGTGCGTATGTAGTAACTGGTATTGGTGTGTCATGATGTCATCAGTGATGTCATTTGAGATGTCATCAGTGATGTCATTTGAGATGTCATCAGTGATGCCATCAGTGATGTCACTGAAGTATGGTGTTCTGTGTTTAACTGTATAGATGAGGAAATGGAAGTGTGATTGATTCTTTACAGGACTGACTAGGTGTGTGAGTAACTCCATGGATGAGTGGCAGTGTGTGAGTGTCTGCATAGGTGTATGAGTGCATATGATAGTGTTGTAATAATGAGTGACTGTATGTATGAGTGATTGTATGGGTGAATGAGTGAATGTGTGTGTAGACGTAGGAATCAGTGAGTGCGTATGTAGTAACTGGTATTGGTGTGTCATGATGTCATCAGTGATGTCATTTGAGATGTCATCAGTGATGTCATCAGTGATGTCATTTGAGATGTCATCAGTGATGTCATCAGTGATGTCACTGACCATGTCATGAATGATGTAATATGTGACATCATCAGCAGTGGATTGCGGGTGCGCGATATATAGTTAGTGCAACTAACTATATATGGAATTTCATTGGTTTTATGTCAATAAAATGTCCAGCTAACTATATATGGTTTCTAACCTATGGTTTTTTCAGTGAATTTTCAAGGTTTTGTAAATGCAAATTCCTAACTATATATGGTCTATAACCTATGGTTTTTTCAGTGAATTTCATTGGTTTTTAAAAGCTAATATCTATAGCTGTAAAATATATTCTTTATTACGTGACGTATCACGTAGCCACGTGAGACGCCTCATGACGCGTCGCATAACCGTGACGTATCGGCTCTGCAGTCCAAACAAAACCCGTAACGTAAGCGTGCCGGAGCACGCTTACAGATATATATATTTTTTTTAACCTTAATTAGACAAAATCCACACGTGCACATATCTTGAGGCCTTGCAAAGGCACATCAAACAAACAGTCCCTACAATTTTGCCAAGTTTGCTGGAAATCTATTCCCTTAATTTTTTTTTTACTGTTTCTCTTGGTTTTCCCCTTGTTACGCTTACCGGGACGCTACCCGGTACGCGAACCGGACGCTCCAAAAACACAAGATGGCGGACTCCCGTTACGCTGCCGGTTAGCTGCCCGGTTCGCGTACCGGGAAGCGCCTCTACCGCGAAAAATCACGGGGGACTTTAATATCCCCCTCATCAATCCTAGGGGGTCAGGAGGGGTTTACCTTGCCCCCTTTCCTTCATTTCCCCCTTCTTTTTTCACCACATCTTGTCTCTCGAACCTACCGAGAGACAAGATGGCGGCCGCTCCGGACTGTTTACAATGTTGACAGCTACGCTGCCGGTTAGCTGCCCGGTTAGCTGCCCGGTGAGCTGCCCGGTTCGAGTACCGGGACGCGCCTCTACGGCGTAAAATCGCAAAAAAAATTTTTTTTAATTTTTTGCCCCGCGGGGCACCTTCATTTCCCCCTCATCAATCCTAGGGGGTCAGGAGTGGTCTACCTTGCCCCCTTTCCTTCATTTCCCCCTTTGTTTTTCACCACATCTTGTCTCTCGATCGTACCGAGAGACAAGATGGCGGCCGCTCCGGACTGTTTAGAATGTTGACAGACACCGGAGAGCCAATCAGCTTCGCTTCGCGAAGTTCCGTTACGCGTCAGGTACGCGAACCGGGGCGCTAACCGGAGCGCTGTCACAGATATATATATTTTTTTAAACGTTAATTTCTCAAAATCCACTGGAGCACATATATTGAGACATAGCAAAGGCACGTCGGGCAAACCATATCTACAATTTTGCCAAGTTTCATGTAAATCTATTCAGCCGTTCGAGCTAAAAGTGAATCCAACCGCCCTATGAAAAAATGAATGGGAAAAACGCGTTTTGGGACCCCCCTTTTTTCTCGGCCCCCTTGACGAAACCCCCCCAAATTTTCAGGGGCTGCTCAGAAACAAAATGTGCCATTTTCCTGAAAATTTCAGCCAATTCCGTCCACCAACGCCAAAGTTATTAGACATAGAATTTTCAGAAATCCCATAGAGAAAAAATCCTAACTATATATAGCCACTGGCTATCGCCAGTAGGTAATATACATATATAAACATATATAATCTGCAGATCTATATAAATATAAATGCATGCATACATATACATATATGCATACATATGCATGTTATTTACATGAAAGTTTTAAAAACACTAATAAAAGCAAAGCTAAAAAGCCACCTCATTACAAACAGAATGGCTTTAACTTAAACGAGGGCGAGATCTATTGCATTTTCAATGCTTGTTTACTTTGGTTCTATCAAGAAGGCATTCAGATGTGTCACACATTTGCCATAAATTCTGAATGTTAGCACTCTAGTTGCTCATTAGATCACTGTAGTAAAGCTAGTGCTCACCAGGGAAGTCTGCTGCTAATCATGGTTTGCAGCCATTTTCCCGCATTTTTTATCCCGCAGACTTTCAGTCAGCATACCATTATCCCGCAAGGTCATTGACCTCGCATACCATTATCCCGCATTTTTTCAAAACGCATGTGCATTTATCGCGCATGCCTTTACAAAGAATTACGTTTTAAAGTCATGTATGGTAAATGCATTAGCGTTGAGAAAACCACGATGACGAGAGAGGTAAGTGGGTTTGTGTTAATTTTTTCGTGGGTTAGTGATTGTGTAGTGTAGTGTAGTGTTGTGTAGTGTAGTGTTGTGTTAGTGTAGTGTAGAGTTGTGGTGGTTGTTTAGTGTAGGGTCATGCTGGGGGTAGTGTTTTAGGGTTTAGGGTTGTGTTGTAGTGTTTGCGTAGTGTAGGGTCATGCTGGGGGTAGTGTTTTAGGGTTTAGGGTAGTGTTGTAGTGTTTGCGTAGTGTAGGGTCATGCTGGGGGTAGTGTTTTAGGGTTTAGGGTTGTGTTGTAGTGTTTGCGTAGTGTAGGGTCATGCTGGGGCTAGTGTTTTAGGGTTTAGGGTAGTGTTGTAGTGTTTGCGTAGTGTAGGGTCATGCTGGGCGTAGTGTTTTAGGGTTTAGGATAGTGTTGTAGTGTTTGCGTAGTGTAGGGTCATGCTGGGGGTAGTGTTTTAGGGTTTTGGGTAGTGTTGTAGTGTTTGCGTAGTGTAGGGTCATGCTGGGGTGTAGTATTTTAGGGTTTAGGGTAGTGTTGTAGTGTTTGCGTAGTGTAGGGTCATGCTGGGGGTAGTGTTTTAGGGTTTTGGGTAGTGTTGTAGTGTTTGCGTAGTGTAGGGTCATGCTGGGGGTAGTGTTTTAGGGTTTTGGGTAGTGTTGTAGTGTTTGCGTAGTGTAGGGTCATGCTGGGGTGTAGTGTTTTAGGGTTTTGGGTAGTGTTGTAGTGTTTGCGTAGTGTAGGGTCATGCTGGGGTGTAGTGTTTTAGGGTTTTGGGTAGTGTTGTAGTGTTTGCGTAGTGTAGGGTCATGCTGGGGGTAGTGTTTTAGGGTTTTGGGTAGTGTTGTAGTGTTTGCGTAGTGTAGGGTCATGCTGGGGGGTAGTGTTTTAGGGTTTTGGGTAGTGTTGTAGTGTTTGCGTAGTGTAGGGTCATGCTGGGGGTAGTGTTTTAGGGTTTTGGGTAGTGTTGTAGTGTTTGCGTAGTGTAGGGTCAGGCTGGGGGTAGTGTTTTAGGGTTTAGGGTAGTGTTGTAGTGTTTGCGTAGTGTAGGGTCATGCTGGGGGTAGTGTTTTAGGGTTTAGGGTAGTGTTGTAGTGTTTGCGTAGTGTAGGGTCATGCTGGGGGTAGTGTTTTAGGGTTTAGGGTAGTGTTGTAGTGTTTGCGTAGTGTAGGGTCATGCTGGGGTGTAGTGTTTTAGGGTTTTGGGTAGTGTTGTAGTGTTTGCGTAGTGTAGGGTCATGCTGGGGGTAGTGTTTTAGGGTTTAGGGTAGTGTAGTAGTGTTTGCGTAGTGTAGGGTCATGCTGGGGTGTAGTGTTTTAGGGTTTTGGGTAGTGTTGTAGTGTTTGCGTAGTGTAGGCTCATGCTGGGGGTAGTGTTTTAAGGTTTAGGGTAGTGTTGTAGTGTTTGCGTAGTGTAGGGTAATGTGGGGGTAGTGTTTTAGGGTTTAGGGTTGTGTTGTAGTGTTTGCGTAGTGTAGGGTCATGCTGGGGGTAGTGTTTTAGGGTTTAGGGTTGAGTTGTAGTGTTTGTGTAGTGTAGGGTCATGCTGGGGGTAGTGTTTTAGGGTTTAGGGTAGTGTTGTAGTGTTTACGTAGTGTAGGGTCATGCTGGGGTGTAGTGTTTTAGGGTTTAGGGTAGTGTTGTAGTGTTTGCGTAGTGTAGGGTCATGCTGGGGGTAGTGTTTTAGGGTTTAGGGTAGTGTTGTAGTGTTTGTGTAGTGTAGGGTCATGCTGGGGGTAGTGTTTTAGGGTTTAGGGTAGTGTTGTACTGTTTGTGTAGTGTAGGGTCATGCTGGGGGTAGTGTTTTAGGGTTTAGGGTAGTTTAGTTGTTTAGTGTATGCTAAGGGCATATTCGTTCTAAAAGTTTTTGTTATTTTAATTTGCGGCCTAATAGTACATGCGGGATTTTTTTTGCGGACTGATGGTATGCGGGATTTCGTCATATATTCGCTAATCATACTTTCTATGGCAAAATGAACCCCCTCATTTTGTTCCTTTTTAAATTAAATGTTTTAAGAGTTACCACTTTATTCCAATCAAGATGGCTTCAGGTGTGCCATACCTTTGTAATAAGTAGGACTGTTAGCACTCTAGTTTTTCTTTAGAACACTCTGGGACATTCTGTCATTGGGCTATAGTTGGGCTACATCTGGCTGATATTTGGGCTACATTTGTTTTTTTTGTCTCTGGTGGCCATCTTTGGGCTACATTGGGCTACATTGGGCTACATTGGGCTACATTTGGGCTCCAACATATATATAGCCCAATGTAGCCCAATATATATTTTTCAAAGTTAATTTTCGTAAAAACCACTGGAGCCTATATCTTGAGACATAGCAAAGGCACATCGGGCTACCAGTCCCTACAATTTTGCCAAGTTTGGTGTAAATCCATTCAGCCGTTCAGGCTAAAAGTGAGGCCAACCGCCCTATGGAAAATTGCATGGGAAAAACACGTTTTGGGACCCCCCTTTTTTCTCGGCCCCCCCTTGACGAAACCCCCCCAAATTTGCAGGGGCTGCTCAGAAACAAAATGTTCCATTTTCCTGAAAATTTCAGCCAATTCTGTCCTCAAACGCCAAAGTTATTTGACATAGAATTTTCAAAAATCCCATAGGAAAAAAATCCTAACTATATATACCTACTGGCTATCGCCAGTAGGTAATATATATATATATATATATATATATATATATATATATATATATATATATATATATATATATGTATGTATGTATGTATATATATATATAGAGACAGCATTCTAGCCTGGCTCTCCCTCCCTACAAAAGGCTCAAATAAACTTTCAAATGCACAGAGAGACATGTAAACCTGCTCAAGGAATATAAATGAACTTACCTTCAAGGACTACGTTAACCAGCATGCTGGCTGATGAACTTGGTGAGGCACGCCCACTTAGGGCGAAAGAATTCAATAAAGTGTGCTTCAATTAGAAGGAAAGTTGTGGATGCCTCTCTGTAATAGATTCCATGATGAAGAGGCGTAGAGGCCTCAAAACGCGTCGGAAATGAGATTAATTTAATGGAGAGGGGGCATAAATAAATAAAACTAATTATGTTGCCTGCACCGCATCGCATTTGGCGATGCAGTGCACGCAACAAAATTTGTTTTATTTATTTTTATGTTTACTTACCTGTAATCGACCCTAATCCATAGATTACTACCCCCCCCCCGCCCCTCCTACTCCCCACATCACCTCCCGGCAGCAGCTCCCATCACCGACCGCTACTGCAGTTGTCAATCATGTGCATTCGCTCATTTATCAAGTTTTCTAGTTTTGCTGACAGCAGCATATGTACAGAGTCCAGTCATTTCTTGAGAGACTGTCTATAAGTGTCTGATGTAATACCAATCATTTAATTTGTGGATCATTTGACATGGGATAAACTAGGGTATCCTGAATATTATTCAACACTTTGCTCCAGAAAATATATGTGGATGGGCAGGATCACCATAAAATTCAGGACCTTATTTATGAAGGACTGTGTCACTTTTGCACTGCTGTCGCGTCACTTTTAGTGATGCAGCGGCGGCATAAATAATGTTCCATGTTGCGCCATATTTACGAAGTGACGCATCTTGGCAGATGTGTCACTTCGTAAACCCCTGGGCTACATTATACCTGCGTCAGGTATAATGTATGCAGGGTGGGCATTCCTCCGCAAGAAAGGGTCGTAGGAGTGGTGCAGTAAAATCTATGAGATTTCGCTGTGACACTTCTAGGACGCCAATCCGTCAAAACCTTACGCCTGCCTGGGGATGCCATACCAAGCAGGCGTAAGGATGACACGGGCCCTTTCACATGGGGTGAAAGGAACATTGCTGGAGCTGCATCATGCTTCATACACAACTCCAGCAATGCACCACTTTTGCACCAACAAATACGTCAGTAATACTGCATCTGTCAATCCTTGCGACATGATGCGTGATACAGTAAATATGACGCATCATTCGTGTCGCAAGGAGGGCGTATTGAGATGCATTGGATCGCTGCTTTCACGCAGCGAAGCAACACTTCTCATGATGATGATAAAAATTTATAATGCGCATAAACAATAACCCGCAGGTATCAAGGCGCCTAACAATACAATCAAAATTGAAACAGACGTCCTTACATATAGGCTTGTCGAAAGAGGCGAGTTTTTAGGGCAATGCAGAAATTCTGTAAAGACGGAAGGGATCTCAAATCAAGAGGGAGGTCATTCCACCATTTGGGCGCTAGCGTGGAAAAAGCCCTGCCACCCCATTTAGCTCTTCGTACACGGGGGGCTGTCAGAAGTAATTTCCCGGAGGAACGCAAGTTCCTACCAGGGGTATAGTGGGAGATAATAGACCCAATACCCGTGTCGCTATTTTTAGCGATGGCTCTGTAGGTCATGCATAGGACTTTGAACCGGATTCGAAGTTCTACCGGTAGCCAATGCAGCGATTTCCTGGCCGCAGTGGCTGAGGAGCGTCTGGGAATATCCAGGACAAATCTGGCTATGGCGTTTTGGACTACCTGTAAGCGCTGCAGGTGGCTCCGGTTTAGCCCAGCATACAGCGCATTACAGTAGTCCAAACGAGAGCCAATAAATGCAACGGCTATTTGCTTTCTTGCCTGCAAGGAAAGATATTTCCTGATCCTTCGCAGGGTGTGAATCAAGCCCCAGCAGGTGGAGACAGTTCTACTCACCTGACTGCCCATATCAAGGGCTGGATCTATCATCACCCCAAGGTTCTTAGCAGATGTTGTGGGGGAGGGACATATTCCTAGTGAGTCAGGCCACCAATTGGCTGACCAGATGTTTTCTTTCCCCCGAACACCAACACCTCAGTCTTCTCCCCATTCAGTTTAAGAGAGTTCTGAATCATCCAGTGACCAACCGCCTCCATACAAGATCTAAGCGGTGAGCACATCTGAATGGGGAAGAGAGACGAGTATTTGGGTGTCGTCTGCATAAGAAACTACCTCCATCCCGAAAGATCTTATTAGCCTGGCTAGTGGGGTCACATAGATGTTGAAAAGGGTCGGGCTAAGCGCCGACCCTTGAGGGACCCCACAAAGCACTGGTCGGGATGGAGATAGGAACTCCCCCAGATTGACTCTTTGTTCCCTCCCAATAAGGAAGGAGGTCAAGAGATCCAAGGCTGCATTCCTCACCCCCACCTCCCTCAGGCGAGATGTAAGCACTGAGGGGGAGAGGGTATCGAAAGCCGCTGTTAGATCTAGCAGGACCAGGAGGGTGGTCTGGCCCCCATCTACTGTCGTGCGGATCTTATCAAGCACGATGGTGAGGGCTGACTCGGTGCTGTGTTCCCTCCTGAATCCATGCTGGGAGGAGTCCAAGCATCCCGAGCTTTCCACAAAGATAGCGAGATGCTTGTTAAGATGTGCCTCAAGCATCTTCGCTGGGGCAGGAAGCAACGAGATGGGGCGGAAGTTTGTTAGGACCTCCGGGTCAAGGGATGCCTTCTTTAACAGGGGTTTGACTACCGCCTTCTTCCACTCCATAGGGAAAATACCATCTCTAATGGCTAGATTCATTATTTCTAGCAACGGTGGTAAGAGAGTCTCCCTACACTGCTTGATAATTTTCAGTGGGCAGGTATCCAGGGGAGATCCAGATTTGATCTTATTAAGCAGGATCTCCAGATCTTGTAAGGCCAGCAGAGGAAAAGAGTCCAAAGTGCGCAGTTGGGAGATGTCTATAGAGGTCATATTCATCTCAACCCGAGTGATGGACGCACTAACGCAGGCTCTTTGTTCCTCGAGGGCCAAATGGATATCCTGTATTTTGGTGTGGAAAAAGGAGGCAATCCTGTCACATAAGTCCTGCGAAGGAATAACAGGATCAGGGGCTTGTAGGTTGACTAAGGAGTCAACAGTTTTAAAGAGCTCCTTCGGCGAGGAAAGCGAGGTGGTCAGGGTTACAAAGTAATCTTGTTTGGCCTGCATAATCTCGGCTTTGTATTTCCTAACAAGGAATTTATGAGCTTCCTTGTTCTTAAAGTCCCAGCTGGCGTGCCAGAGCCTCTCCTTTCTTCTCACTTCTTGCCTAAGAAGTCTGAGGGAGTCAGAGAACCAGGGGGCAGATTGTCTCTTTCTGGCTCGGCGGCGGGACTGTACTGGGGCCAGTGTGTTCAAGGCCTCAGTAGTGACCTGTTCGAAATGGCCGACTGCGGTCTGTACGCTGTCCAAGCTAGTGACAGAAAGGCTTGCAGCCCATGGCGCAAAGGAATCACTGCTGAGATTCCTGAAATTTCTAGTAGTTTCCATAACATGATTCCCTCTTTTACAAGAGTCCAACCTATGGTATTCCAAAAGAAAAGGAACCGCCAGATGATCAGACCAAGATAGGTGCATCGGATCCTTGATAGTTAGCCGAGAGTCATTAGAGAAAATGCCATCCAGAGTATGGCCTGCACGATGGGTGGCTCCGCTAACTCGTTGCGTAAGTCCACATGACTCCAGAGCCTCGATAAGGCATGATGTGTCAGATAGATCATGTCGTTCTAAGTGATAGTTAAAATCACCTAGGATAGAAAAGTTTTGTTGGCCGAAATAAGGTTCCAGGGCCTGGAGAAGGTTGTGCGTGAAATGAGTTCTCGAACCAGGTGGTCGATATACTAGGATCCCATTAAAAAAGGGACATTGCGCTTCCTTTATTGTGAAATAAAGTGCTTGAAAGCTATCCGGGAAGTCGGGTAATGAGGCCCTCAATTTCTCTCCCTTCACCACCTCCCTGGGCATAGCTGTACCATAACTGGCTATGGCACTGTATTTTAGGGCCAAGGTCTATTCTATTGGACACTTGCCTCATGAATGACCAGCCAACATGATTCAACTTCTCACAGATTTTTCAATAAGATGGAGCACGAGCCTAAAATTATCAAATGTTTGTTGGTTTTCAATTAATATTTTTATTTATTAGTATAAATATTTAAAACCATTACAAAAAATAAGAACACAAAAAACAAAAACAACAATTCACTAATTACATTAAAATACAGTAAACCACGCCTACCTTCAAATCATTGCATCCCAGCCCTACATATATAACAATTAAAATGCTGTTAATTGCTGTTGCACCAAGCTTAATTGCATACAGTGATAACATTTTAATTGAGTCAGTTCTTTATATTGATTTTTGTTATTAATAGTCGCTACTTTTTACTCCACGTCCTTTGCATTCAGATGTTTCCTAGTAACTTCTATAAATTTAACAAATCTAGTAGTAGGCTGTGAGTTGTCCGCACTAAAATAATAAATAAAAGGAGCCTGTCGACATGTGGATACTCCCAAGTGAGTCAGTGGATTGCGGAGCCATTTGTTCAGCTCACTAATAAGAGCTGGGTATACACATAAAATATTCAACAACTTCTCGTGCTCAAAACAACACGATCTACATTTCTTTTACACATATATTTACTTCCAAGGCGGCACAAGGTCTATTGCAGGAAGCAGGCCTAATCAATATTTCATCAATTTCAGTTTAATTCTCACTGGAGAACTTGCTCCTGGATACAATTTTCTTTGGCAAAATTCATGTGAATTCATGACCGTCCAAGCATAAACTCGTTTGCAGAAAGCTATTTAGTCTCATTGTGTGAAATAACTTTCATAAACGTATTTATCAGTATTTTATCAGTATAGCCTCCTTTGATTTGTTCCATTGCGATTTGACATTCATAGCCTCTAAAGCAGATATGTGTTCCATGGATTGCCAATACCACCTGTCTTCTGCACAATTTATCTCCATATATAATATTTAAAAGGCAAAGTGCTCCAAATCATGGCAATATTTAAGGTTTGCTCCCTGCTACCAGGGTTTGTCCAAGTATTACACAGTATCAAAAAGCCTGGAAAATGACCCTGGGGTCTCTTCTGAGCCATAAAGTAAATCAAGGAAAGATTTACATTTCAGTAGCTGCCCCATTGGCTAGGCAATGTATTTGATAATATGTTAAAAGTAAGTCCAAGGCAGCGTATTTTTGTCTTCAATGAGGAGGGGTGGTGGCAAAAAACTGTCCTGCTAATCAAAAAATATACTGAGATACTCATAATGCGACACATTCCAAGAATTCTTGCTTTTTTTCTGCCAACAACCTCTATTTTAGTTTTATCTAAATTAACCTCCATGTTATTGTTCTTACCATAAAGGTATAGAGAAGAAATCAGTCTATGAAGACCAATCAATCTTTTACTCAATAAAACGGTCATTAGCATACTGTAATGGGATAAAGGTCTTCCCCCAGTTTTAGGGGGATGCCATACCAAGCAGTAAAGACCCCTATTTAAATGAGCTGTATACAGGTTAAATGAAGGGCGGTGAGCACCCATCCATGCTCATGTCTACCTCTTGTGTATATTTTAGCCAGGATAACACAGCCAGCACCCACTTTTACCCTCACCAATGTGTTTGTGTAAAACATTTGAACTGCATGTAAGAACAAGGGCCCAGACCCAAAGGCAAAATCACTATCACCTTCAAAGGATTCATCCAATGCTTCATCACCTTGGATAGCACCACCAGCAACATGGAACACTTCAAAATCCTCATCACAGCCAACTACACCTTGAGTAGCACCGTCATCTACTGTCCTCCTGGACAATGAGCCAACTTATGGCAGCACCATCATGGACTTCTTCATCCCCCTGATTCTCTATTCCAGGGCCTTCTTTCTCCATAGTGACCTCAACTACTACCTGGAGGACCAATATGACCAACACCCTCGAGGACCTGTCCAATCGTGGATTCACTCAGCGAGTGGACGGTTACACACATGCTGCTGAAAACCTACTGGGCCCTATCTTCACATGCTTCATCAGCATCACAGCATCACAGTAGACAAGCCCACACATGTCATCTGACCCAACTACATTCTCATCAACTTTAGCATACCCATCCCACATCACCGCAGACAGAGCATCACCAAATCATCACAATTGACTAGAATAGGATCTCAGAAACATCCTGGCCTTCCAAACTCCCAAAAAACTGACCTCGAAACAACAGCCTTCCCAAATTCATTTCCATCTTTAACACCTGGTTCACTACCTGCATGGAAACGTTGCTTCTCTAAAAGCCAACAAAGCCATGAGATCTTGACTGCAAGCAAGGTGGTACATGGAAGAGCTCAGGCTTCCTAAACCCCACTGCAATAAACTTGAAAGCAGATGGTGACAAAGTCGGAACAACACTGACAAGAACACCTACAAATCCACCCTAAGACTCTATCATCAGCAAATAAAAGTGCCAAACACTCTGTGCTCACTGGCCACATCAAAAGCAGCACCAATAGCACCAATTAAATCTTTGTCATAATGAAAAGCTTCACCTCTCCGGCAGCAAACTCCTCCAGCATAACACCCTCTAAGGACCACTGCACACAGCTGTCCTATTCTTCAGCAACAACATTGCCAGCATCCATCAGATCCTACCACCCTCATAGCGCTCCACCCCATCTCTACCAACACCCATAGGACCACCCATACACCTGGACCACCATCACCACCCAATAAACTGCAATGACTGTGCAGTACATACACTCCAGGGCATCTTTGAACCACTGCCCTTACAATGTCTTCACTAAAGAGTTGAACCCAATCAGTGCTGCCCTCACCCCAGTCATGACTCAATAATCACAACCACCAGCCTCCTAGAAACTCGTCACAGTGTTCACCCTCCTCAGGAAATATTCAGAGGCACTGAAGACACACACGATAAATACTGGCCTATCACTCTGCTAGCTATCTGGCAAAAGTCATAGAAAAGATGGTAAACAAACCCCCAGTCACCCACCTTATTGACAGTCACCTCCTCAACACAACCCAGTACGGAATCAGGCCCAACCCCAGTTCAGAAACCACCCTCCTCACTGTCATTGAAGACATCCAGATGATCATGGACAGAGGTGACACCACCGCCCTCACCCTAATGGATCTTTCTATATCCGTTTACACCACAGGATTGTCCCTTCCTGGCAGGCTGCACCCAGTTGGTCAGTCTGGCCCGCTTCACCTTGGATGCCATCAACCTCACTTGTGGAGTTGTACAAGGATCGTCTCTCTGTTCAACAACTACATAATCCCACTCCCCAGCCTCATCCACACCCACAGAATCCTATTCAGACGACACGCAGCCTATACTCTTCCTCTCCGACAAGACGCAAAACACCTAGACCAATTTCTCTGCCTGCATGACTTAAGTCACCAGATGGATGAACATTAAATGCCTCAAGCTCAATGCATACAAGATTGAAGTAGTAATCTTCGGCACAGACACCACTCTGACACTTCACCAGGTGCCCTGCAGATCTAAGACTCAAAAACCTTCTGGCAGCCCTGGCAAAGAATCTCAGAACAGTCATCTACAACCATTTCACCATGGCTGGTTAAGTGAATGCAGTCTCTGTCTCCTGCTTCCACGCACGCAAGATGCTCAAAGAGATGTTAAAATGACTCCCCACCAACACTCGCAGAACTGTCATCAACAGCTAGCTGGACTATGGCAATGTACTTTACGCAGTAATCAACCATCAGACCATACGACTCCAGACCACACAAAACTCAATGGCAAGCCTCACCATCAACCTCCCATCCGGCATCTGATCACTCTGCACCTCAAAGAGCACCCCTGGCTCCTAATTCACAAACCAGCACTCCTCAAACTCCTTAGGCACACAAACAAAGCCTCACACCATATCAGTCCACCATACCTCAAAACTGCATTAGCTTCCACAAATCGACCATACACCTCTGTTCAGTACTACTTCTACTCATACACACCCTAAGAATATGCAGAGCCAAGTTTGGCACATGTAACTTCTCTTACCTCACTCCTACAGTGTGGAATGACCTGCACATCAGAGCCTCCTCCTCCTCAGTTCATGAAGACCTAATTTTTCACCTAGCCCTGACTCTGCCCATACAACTCCTGCTTCAGCATCAGGTTACTCTCCCAGGTCTGTTGTGTGCAATAGAAAAATGCACTTAACACAAAATAACAAGGGAACAATTCTCCAGTTACTAAGTTAGTTCCATAAATGATATCTGGACACATTGTTGAATCCCAAGTTATAGTCAACACAGGGTGGGGGGAAGCATGAATATTTCTGAAGTCATGTTTGAAAACTAACACTTTAAAAATAATTTTCTAAACACTGACATAATTTGATTTACTAACGTAAAATAACTGCATGGTAATGAAATACACTTTTTGAATTTTGAAGAGACTTTATCATATGTGTACACATGTGCTGCAAGAACTCTTAAAATATGAAGGTGTTCCTAGAGTTAAGTGGTGCAGGTCACACCAGTTACTGCTTTTGTTTAACTTCAATTAACCTTTAAAGAAATGCTTGTCTGATTATTTAACATATTTTAATGGTGGTACTGAGTCGAGTAAATAGCATCCCTGTGCTGCTGTTGACCAGGGAGCCACAAGGTCAGTAGGGGTGCATGAGGCCCCCGGGCCATACTTTCAGTATGACTGTACTATAACTTAAGCAAATGGTTCATGCATCAAGCTCACATTTAAGTCTCCATTTACCAGCTGATGAGCACATGAGAGGTCTAATTTAAATCTCTTACAGTCACTTGGAAGTTATTCACAATTTTTCTCTTTTTCCCTTCACAAAAGACAATCTAAATATTATTACATTTATGGATTGGCAAATTCCTACATATTTTTTCCAACTCCTCCACCATGATGCTCTACTCCATTTCTTCTCTTGCTAGGCTGTCTAAAAACGGTAGACTCCTTTTGGTCTGAAGGAAGCTTCTGATAAAGGGGACTACAGAAGTCTGCAAAGGTCCCCCGTTACCATCTTTGGAACATGATAAATTCCCATTGTGGCATTTAAAAGCGGGTATTCTATTCTTATCCGTTTGCTACACAATATGATTGCCAGTAATTTGGCCACTATGTTGGCTCCTGCGTAAAACAATTGCTTCAGTCTGATCAGTGTTCTTTCTTAGTAATGGTTAGTAGAATACGTATCTGTTCTGTCCTCTCAATATTGTCTCTGCCCTCATGTCTTTCAAAGTAGCTCTTTCTATAAAATATTTCTAACTCCTTCAGTTCATTTTCCAACTCATGTCATTCCAAGCACCTACTGTGCCTCTGGTCCGCCCTTTCTGCTATATATTTACCTCACTATTGTGGTGAAGACATCCCATTTTATATTTGCTAGGACTTCACCATTGTCTTTCACTCTAAAATATTCTGTGATTTTGTCTCTCAGCTCCATTTCATAGGTACTGTCTTTCAAGACTAGTGGTTCCAATCCCCAGTAATTCCCAACCCTTGCTCTTTCTCCCACTGAACAACTTCAAACAATGGAAACATGATCTGAGACTGTAATTAGGCCAGTTTTAATGTTGTGCTTAAGTTCTACTAAGAATTCTGTGTCCAATTCTACAACAAGTTCTGTGACTTTGAGAAAAGAATGTGTAATCCATTTCTTGTGGATGGATGGTCCTCCACACTTCGAACACACTTGAACCTGAGTGGGCCATCAATAAGGATTGAGACTTGCCACCATTGGAGAGTTTTCTAATTCTATTCAACAAGGGAGTCTGGACCACAGTAAAGTCTCCAAACCAGATGAGCTCCCCTTTGACATTGTCTTTTACTGTATTTAGTAACTGCTAAAGGTGTGATGCTTTATTCGTATTCAACACAAAAGAGGATTGTCAGTGTCATTAATCTATCCTCTAAACAACCTATTATCAAATGAAGCATTCACTGTTTTATTCATCACCACATCCTACTCTTTGAAATCCACATCTGTGTTAAACACAACCATATTCTACACACCTATGGGCCTGCTGCAGAAAGGTATTGGACAGGATACCTTTTATGGCACCTTAATCTATCATGTGTTGTACTAAGGTGGATTTCCTATTAGCAAATCACACCACATGACTCCTATAGCAGTCCCCGCCAAGTTTCCATATGCCAAATAGAGGAATTTAAACCCTTCACATTCAAGGTCAGTAATGAGACCATTTGTGCTAGGAGTGATGATCAACAGCGCCTGGACTCACCTCACCCTCCCTTTACACATAAATAAGTATGTAAACCTCCAATACACCATCTTGGCATGCATCCAACTTCCACCCCCATCCCCACCACATAATAACAGTAATTCTGTACTTTGAACACAACATAAACCATGATACCCCAGCGGCACAGAAGAGAACCTTCCTGAGTGTGGTGATGGTCCCGGCACCCACTTCCGACATTAGCCTCCCCTATCATTCCCCAGCCAAACAAAAGTATGTCATTTGATATGGATTGGATAAGACCTTGTACCCGACTGACAGTCATACAGAAATGCATAGTTTTAGCATTAATTGAAACAGCCCCCTTCTCATCTGGTCTACCTGGTGGGTGAGTTTTATCACTATAATTTCTGCCCGTGTAAAATCTCCCCCATCATCCTTTTTGTCAGGTCTGTCTCTAAAAGTCTATATTGTATTGGAAGTTTCTCTTTTAGATGCCTGCAGAACAATTTGTCCATCTTTATGGCATCTCAGATCTCACCACGTGAGTCCCATACAACTGAAACACCATGGAAAATAGAAAGACCCAGCTCTACAAAATGTATCTAGTCCTCAGTTCCTTTGTCACCTGCTGCAGTTTCCTCTGTTTGATGAGTGTAGCTTGCAATAGCTCTTGCTACATCTGTATACTGCAAGCCTCAAAATCAATCACATGCTGCCATTTGGCTTCCCACAGTATCTTTCTTTCAGTGAGGAGGACCATAGTTTAGCCAAAATATCTCTTGGGTGTGATCCTGATCATCAGCATGGTGCCCCCACGCTATGTGCTCATGCTCTACTTATTGAGTCATTTTCACCTCCATGCAAGACACATCTGAATAGTCCAGTGAAGTAGGATTCTCTCACTCTGCAGATTTTCTCACGTACCTTATTTTAAAGTTGTCCCTTCTGGACCTGTTCTCCCAAAACGTCAGACTTCTTGCATGGATCATGGAGTTACACCACACATAGCGACATTGAAGCTTGTGTTTCCTCCATGGTCATAATCAGTGTTGCATCTGTGTCCTCATTCATATTTACTCTCGCTCTATTCACTAGTATTTCTTTTTAGATTCCAGCTACTTCTGCTTCGCAACTAATCAACAAAGGATTTGTTCATGCTCTGCTTTGCAACTAATCACAAAGGATTTGTTCATGCTCTGCTTTGCAGCTAATCAACAAAGGATTTGTTCATACCTGGCTTCTTAGCCAAGCATGAAGGAAGTTTATTTTCCTGGTTCTAATTTTTTCAGAGAAATGACTACTCACCGAGGAAAGTCTAAACACCGTGGATCCCAAAATAGATTACTGGATTCCCCTGTAGGGAATTTTCTCAAAGCTCCAGTAGGCCACTACCAGACACTTTTCACCCCTTTTTTCACATTAACACCCAAGATCTGTACATCTGTGTTCCTGTCAGGGCTGACACGTTTCTCCAAGTAGTATCTCGCACCATTATGCCTCTGACAAGGATTCTCCCACTCCTGCCAGCAAATGGTGCTATTAACGGACATCCAGGACTAGAAATATCACTTCACCAAGATTACGTCTCTTGTGGGGGGATGTATGAAAGTGCTTCACCTGCGACCCTCATGCGTCCTATTTCAGTGCCCCAGTGCCACTGTGTCTCCTGTCATTGTTGCTCACTGTCATCCACAGAATGGGAGGAGAGTACATGCCCAAGGGCAGCCATTGTTTCCTAGGCTGTAATTTTGGGCCTGTTCACCTATGCAGGGTGTCTGGCTCTCTCGCGCCATTGGATGCCCTTAAACCCCCAAGACGACTGCCACCTCGTCTCTTCTGGAGTACTGCACCATTGCTCTGCAATCAGCTCCAGGCTATCCAATGTTGCCTCAGTGAGTGGCCTTGTCATTGGCCTATATGTATGCACCAGCAATTTGGACTCGCATCGTACTCCCACTTTATTGGGTGCCTACACAAACTCACCATGAGCTCACCAACTGGGTGAACTCATTGTACCAGTAATGGACACAGCCTCCAATATTTTTAATTTTGTCCCATTCTCCGAGAATGCAGTCCTAGCTTTTCTGAGTCATGATGTGTAGTTCATTGTTCTCTGTTGTACTTTCCTGTTGCCTTTTATTTGTTTTATTGTACAGTATAAGTGGCGTTTTACTAGTTTTGTCTCCTATAGCCATTCCCTAGTTTCTGTTCATCATTTAGACCTCAGTTCACACAAGTATGTTCAAGTTTTCAACTTCTTTCCTGTCTTTCTTCCAGGTTTCAGGCACTCCCTTGTATACACTAAACCTCTCATCCCAAATTCCCTTGTCCTCCCCAGAGAGCAAGCTCTCTCTTAAGTTATTGAAGTCCTGATCTCAGCAGGTTTTCTGACAATTTACTGCTTTTTAGGATTCACAAACATTCCGAAACGCACACCTAGAATGCTGCACCGGGCACAGGTTAACAGGTGCACTCCTGGGAATGTTGTGCCAATGTGCCCAAGGGCTCCTATCCCCGCTGTACAGACTTCTGCATAGTTAAGAAGTGCACACAGGCGAAACATGTTTCCCATGGGAGAAAGACCTTCCCACACACTCCCAACAAATCCTGGAGTAATCAATTTACCTTCATACCCTGGAGGTGGAGTTACTCCAACCCATTACTGCTTTAAATCTGCGACCATTTCAAGGGTGAACAGGGGACAGAGAATAGTTTAGGAATGCCCAGAAATACATACGTGTGTGGGCATTCCCAAAGAACCAAGCCAAACCACACCTTCTAAAACTCACTTCCCATCACTTGAGTGGGACTTTATGAGTGCCGCTTTCTCAGCACTTATGACGGAGAACTCTGCACTCATAAATGTATATACACCTGCCAAAAATCCCTTTGTAAATTTGTGGAAGGTGCAGAATATGTGAAATCTGTGTGACCATGTTTTCCATCATATATCTGCCCAATCGTGTCTAAGAGAAATGTAATTCACATTCTTCAATTATTCATATGAGTTGATCCATTGTGCAAGTCCTGTTAGCTCTATGAGTGCATTTGGAATGCACGAGTAGGTGTTAAATTCCCTATGTATAGATGATGCCTGTAATGGATGATCCATGGTTTTCTTATTGTACATGTTGTTGTAGCGACTGCACATTGTGTAAATATACAGGTTTTTCAGTTTGAGAAGGTTTGTAGGTTTGGGTGGTGTGAGAAATCCAAGCCAGTGGGCCCAAGAGCAAACAGAAGTTACTGGGTCCCAATTTCTCCAACTCAGTCTTTCACTTGTGGTGCTCTCTGGTAGCCGTACAAGCAGACCCACCCCCAAACTGGGAACCAAGTACCCTTTACAAGCACATGACTTTCCAGGTAGGAAGGCGGGGCTATTCAGGACTTACTCAGAGAGGTGCTGTGGACTCAAGACTCAGAACTTCTGAACGCAATGTAGGATGTCAAGATGCATAATTTCCTTCATCTTAGTTGCATTTGATCAATCTACCAGATCCAGTTTGGAATCACAAACCAGCATCTTTCTGTAACTGACCTCAAATATCTATAAATACAGCGGAAGCAGAAAAAGCTCGGACTTCAAAAACAAACTATTCAGCAATTATATTTGTGGGGTAGTTCGGATACACTCATAGTCTAGCCCCATCGAACCGGTGCTTAATTTGTAAAAAAGAAGTGCAGGTGCTGATAATTTTGCCAAGGAGGTCACAGCTCACTTCTTCCTCCGGTGAGCCCCACTTTCAACACTCTCACTGCCTCAGTCTCTATCTTCTAACCTTGATCTGTTGTCTGTCCCCTAAGTCTAAGAGTCTATCCTCTCACCTCTCTAATTGTTTTCTATCATCTTTGTCACACCTGGTGTGTTACCTTATTCCATGCATTTCTGATTTGCCCTCTATTCATTCTACCCCTGCCCTTTTTCCTCTTCACTTGTATCCATGCTACCTCTATCTTGGCTCTTTACTATCACTCTTCTAGCAGTGATTAGCTGTGTCTCCGTTTTATCGGGTGTCTGCTTTATTTCCTCTATCCTGTCCTCTACATCCTTTGGTTCTATGTTCTCTCTTCTTAATGCTCTCTTCTTCACATCATGGCTTCTTTCTCTTTGTCTCTGATTTACTCTCCTTTTCTTCTACTTAGCTCTGTCTTATCTCTCTCCTCTTCTGCTGTTTCTTTCTCCTCTTTACTCCTGCTCTTTCTCTCATTTATAACACTGCTGCTGCCTGTGACCTGTCGTCAGCCTGCACATGTCGCTGCTATTTTGTGCTATTTTGAACTCTGAGTTTTCCTGTTGTCTTTCTTAAAGAAGAGGAAGATGACCTGTGTTTCACTTTTTTACCTACACAGAGTGCATAAACAAAATGTACACCAAATGAAAATGCTTTTTTTGCATATATTAATCAGTGCAGTATAACTGGGTTATTTGCAGAACAGGTAGCTGCTCGAGCACAGCAGGGGGTGTCACTACTAGAGCTGCCTGTAATTAGTAGGTCCAGGGTTGGCGACGGCATCGGCATCCACTGCTCAGCTTGCTGTGACCCTGCCTGCTACAGCACAGGCATTATCCCAGCCGTAATGCTGCCAATGCCGGTAAGTATGGTTGTGGTTCCTACTGGAATCCCGCACGCTCAGCAATTACCATGCTGGGGTGCAGCGCACAGATTCTACAGGTGACGCCATGGCGCCCAAAAATTGTGTTGGGCCACAGCCGTATCGGGCACGTTGAGGATAGCAGCAATGCAGGGCTGCAGGATATGCTACTCTGGTTACATAGCAAGTGGAAAGTCCACACTTACTTTTGTTTATTCTTCCCCAAGAGCCCTCACTCCCAAGTTCCAAATGCGCTCTCACAGCTTCCTTGCCTCAACTCCGTCATGAACCAGCCCCCAGCTACAATTATCCAATGGGAGGCTTAGGCTCAGGCAGTGGCAGGGTGTAGCAGACTCGGGGACTAGAATGCAAGACCTAGTTTGTTGATGGCTTCTTGAATTTGTGATCGGCGTGATGAAATTCAATTTTATTTATTTGCACTTATAATGCGCAGCCGCTACCCAAATTGGTTTTTCCTGCGCAGTTTGCAGCCTTGCGGAGAGAGGGATGAGTAGATGTAAATGTCTAGATGTTAAATAACCATGTTTTTAAGGCTTTGCTAAATTTGATGTAATCTATCTCGTTTCGTAATAGAGGAGGCAGTGAATGCCACAGAGAGGGACCAAGATAGGAAAAGGATCTTCCGCCCATCCGCGAAAGCTTGATTTTAGGAATGACAAACTTCTCTGACTTGAAGGAGCGAAGAATGCGAGAAGGAGAATAGGGTCTGACAAGGGATTGTAAATATTTCGGAGCACTACCTGCTTTAATTTTGTGCATAAAGCAGAGTGTTTTAAATTTGACTTGGTTTTCAATCTTGAGCCAATGCAAGTCACAAAGATATTGGGAGGTGGGAGTGGTTCTAGGGATCTTGCATAACAACCTAGCTGCTGAATTTTGTACCACATTTGTATTCTCAGAAGAGAGAGAAAAGATAAGTTGGGAATCGTCAGCATAGGAATACATCGACAGCCCGGAATTTTCTACCACTTTGGCTAAAGGACTCATATAAAGATTAAACAGTAGGGGACTGAGTATGGAGCCCTGTGGTACTCCATGGGCAAAAACATGCGTGTCGGAGCAGGCTGTTCAGGAGAAAACTTGAAACGTGCGTTTAGTCAGAAACTAAATAAGCCAGTTTAGAGCTGAGCCGCGGATGCCCAGGGAGGCAAGAGTGTTTATTAATACAGTGTGGGATACCGTATCAAAAGCGGAACTTAAATCTAGTAGGATAAGTGCCGCTGTGTCTCCCCTATCCAATTGGCATCGTATGTTTTCAGTGACTCCTTACAAGGTGGTTTCATTAGAAAAAACAGCTTTGAAGCCTGATTGACTGGAAGGTAGTAAATTTTGAGTGGTTACAAATTGGGCTAGATTCTGATGAACATGTTTTTCTAAAATTTTTGAAAACACTGGCAGTAAGGAGATGGGTCGATATTTTTGAAGGTTGATCAGGATCGGCTCCTGCTTTTTTCAAGAGTGGATGTATCATTGCATGCTTCCAATCAGATGGAACGATTTCTTCCTGTAAGGAAGTGTTAAGAAGATCAGTGATAACATCCTGTGACTGAGAGTCAAGCTGCTTGAGTACCGAGATGGGCAAAGGATCTTTTGGGGATCCAGATTTGATATTATTAAGGAGTTTTATTAAGGTGTCTGAATTCAATCTAGGCCAACTATCAATGATACTCTCAGAGGTCTCAATAAGCTCAGTACCATTAGGACATTTATTATTGGCAGTAAGAGATTTTGATGGTTCAATTGAAACAGAAAGATCTTTATCTTGTGCCAATGTAATACCTTGATAGATTTTATCCACCTTATGTGTAAAGAAAGTAGCCAATGTTTTGCAATTCTGCTCATTTAGGCCCGGTGGCATGGCTATCGTTTTGGAGCCCGCAAGTTCCTTCACCATATTAAATAGTGTTTTGGGACAATTTAGAGCACCTGAGATGGTAGAGGACACATAATCAGCTCGAGCCTTTCTACAAAGGGTATGGTAATTTTTTTGCTTGATTTTATAAGCATTTTTAGCTTGAGGTGAATAATTTCTTCTCCATCTTCACTCCGATGCTTTACATTCTGATTTTTCTTTTTTCAGCGGTTCAGTGAACCAGGGAGCTGGGGGTCGGTGGACTTTTTTGTTTGTAAATGGCAAACATGCATCTATTGCCGAGAGGAGCCATTTTTGTACCGATATAGATAGAGAGTGAACAGATTGTTTTGAGCAGGGAAGTTGAGTATTAAAAAAATTATTCAAGGTATTTATATCAAGTTTTTTCCAATTTCTAATTTGTGCGGCTTGTTCAGAAGGGGATTTTGCCTCATATGTTGCAACTTGGAGGGAGAATCCAATCAAATAATGATTAGACCAACCTATTGGCAGCGCAGGTGAGCATGTAATTTCATCAAGATTGGAAAAAATGGGATCAAGTAGATGACCCGCTTCATGCGTGGATCCAGAGTTAAGCAAATTTACATTTAGGGCGGACAAATCAGAAATAAACTCAGAACTTGTTTTACAAGCTAGATTTTCTAGGTGCATATTAATGCCCAAGACGAAGCAGGGACAGGGGAACGATAAACACATACTGCAGAGAATGTAAAATTAGGAGTAAGAGACAACTTAAACGTTGCGGCTTCTCAGTTGAGGATTGGCAGGTGAGTGAAATCGCACTTATATTCTTTTTAAAAAATGATGGCGATACCACCCCCTATTTTATTTGTGCGATCGATCCTTACTATTGCGTAGTTGTCAGGAACAGCAACCGCAATATCAGGACCTGAGCTCTGATGGAGCCAGGTTTCAGTGAGTAAAATTGCATCGGGCTTGTTATTAATTTATGTTTAGGTAAAGACCTGCAATTTAGACTGAGAAAAGAGAAAGTTTTATTTTGTAAATTATTTTACTTAGTATTATGACTTTTCTTTTCCATGTTAAAATTAGAGTTTGGAGCAAATGTAAGGCCACAATTAGGGCAAGATGCTGTTGTAGCCTCCATGTGCAATTTGACAAATTTCGGGGAAGAAGGAAGATGCAGGGCTTGGAGCTGCTCTGGTTTGTAGGTGAGTATCGGAGGTTTCATCTTGCTAGGTTGGTATATATTACCTGTTTATCTGCAACAGGCAGGTCTTGAGTGCAAGTAGTCGGAATGGGACCAGGGTGTCTGGCCCTCGGCCCGGTTCAGGCGCGGACGGGCGCAGATGGCCTTGCCTTCGGAACGCCAGCGGCGCGCCTGCTGCGAGCGTCCCCTTCGCATCAGTGCCATCCTTCCCTAAAGTAGTCTGGCGAGAGTGAGACCCGCCTCTGGCCGTCCCCGGAAGTGCGTAGCTCTCTGGGGAATTACAGCTATTTTTTTTCTATATGGTATACCGTACCACATAGACGCAGGCGAGTACCAGAAAGTATACAATTGAGTTGCATTAGCGGACTGACCCTGGATGGGCTTCCGAATTCCTCCAATTAAGCGAAGTAACACGGCACTATCCGCGCACAGAGAAAAAAGAGCGGATTAGGTACATTCAACTAGGGGTTGGTTGCCCCCCGAATTCCCCACCCATCCTGTCCTGTGGAAGACTCGCAGGCAAGGTTTAAACATCCCACATGCCACAAGTCGAGTCGAAACGTTGACAACTATATATTTATGTACCTGGATCCATTCTTATGATCGCTGCCACGTGCCACAGATGATTACAATCTGTGATTGTACCAATTATTGTAAATAGACCCTGTAAAATAGTATTGGGAGAGGACACTAAGATTGATACGCCTGATTAATCTCACCAAAAAACCTCTACCTTTTTACTACTTTCTTCACCTTGGGATTTTATCCCCCACACACTTACCTTTGAGCACCACTTTCCTTGCACGTTCCCCCCTGGAGCAACCATTAAATGTATAGTGATTTAAATCCATTGATGTAAATAAAATTGGTTCTGTTACATATGAAGCTCATATCTCTGCACATCCTTTCATGCACATTGTAAGAAAAGATTATAGTGAAGTATTATTACTCATAAGGAGCGCAAATTAATTTTTTTGCTCAGGAATTAAGATTTTGAGATTAATTCTGATATTGTGAATGTTTGGTTTGAGGACCACTTATTTTCTATATCCAATGTATGGACCAGCAAAGAGTATTGTAAGTAAATCCTTTTTTTCATGTGATCCCACAATTTTCGCTTTGAAATCTACTGTTTGACCTGTGCAGTAGAAAGAGCTCTGTTAAGCAGGCCTCATGTGTTGTATAAATGGACAACCATGCTTATTGTAAATAAACATAATGCTCAACCTGGTAAATTAACTCCTGTGCGGAGTCCCATTGTATTTTTATAGTGTAGATATGGGGTGTCATATCCAGCCTACACAAACGTGAAGATTTACAAGCCCCTTGCGCCACTTTTGCATCTCTTTTCCCATGTTAAAAGTGACGCAAAAGTGGTGCAAGGGGCTTGTAAATCTGCCCTGTGGTTCTCAACCACCTCATGCACTAGAACAAGAGACAACTGTGCCTATTACTCACACAGCCATAGCATGCCCTAGACACAGCAGATAGTTTACCATCCCCCAAGCTCAACCACCACACCTTAGACAGACTGCGGCCTATCATCAGCTGCCCTGCCATGGGGTGTACTGTTGAAACTGCTCTCACTTTCAGCATTTCTTTCACTTGTTGGGGCACAATATGTGGTAAGGTAATCCACCTACACTATAGATTTCTTCCCCTTTTCTTGTCTCAAGACAACACAGCAGAATCATAATTTACTCTGCAAGATTCTAGTGAAAATGGCTAATTTCACAGTTCCTACAAAAGACTGGACTTTCAGTCCCAGCACTGTATTTTTTTCATAAGCATATCCGTGCCCGTTCAGAGATTTTTGTAGTTTACGAACTTGGGTCTTCAGACAAAGGTAGAGGCTGATGAACCCGCTTTTCGTAACGCTGCATTTGCAATGGAGTGGAACTGAGAGGGGCAGAACTATCTGCGACCTTGTGCTTCCATAAAAGGGGTATGTCCTCGTTGGGGTAAGTCAATGCCTTGATAACGGCGTGGACATGCTGTCAGATCATGTGCGCGATTTCTCTGGTAAGCCGAATTCATACTGTTGATCATATGTTAAGAAATGTACAGATAGATAAGTATTCTATATTTGGTACCATGTTTAAAACATGAACGCTGTGCTGTTAACTGTGTTTTTACTACAATCAACTTTGCCTCAGGCATTTGGCAAATGCGTTGGAGAGAGAAACACGAGGTAAATGCTTTTATCACAGATAATATTTACCAGTACATGCTAATGCACCACTACTCGTTTGAATTACATTCTGCCTCCCTGAATTTTAAGTGTACCAATTCGAAAGAAAATCCATTAGATGCTTTGAACTAGTTTTTAGCAGACTGTGGAAAGATTTCATTTGTAATGTACATGGCGATGACCATAGCAGCACTAATGGGCAATTGACGCATTTAATAACAACAGTCAGCTTAGTACTCTGCGGATATGGGGGCCCTCTCTAAATCTTGTGCCTTGTGCAACCCTGGAATGTTCTAGAACGTTCCCTCTTGGGATATTTTAAAAGATGCGTGAAGCACTCTTACAGTACATTTGCAGTGTAATTGCAAATTACTTTGCTCCACTTTTGTATTCAAATAACTGAATTTACTCAGGAGTGAATACGCTGAAGAATATGAAGTTAAAGTGCCGATTGACGTCATGTTAAAGCAGATTTAGAATTTTCTGAGGGAAGTTCCATGTCTTTCTGCCTTTTTACAGAATTTGGCGGATGCATTATTTCTAGTGCATTGTGATTTACATGTAAATACAGTTCATTTACAAGTGCTAGCATTGCCTGAATATGTGTGGACATCACAATACAGTCAGACAGTCAAAAAACATACTTTAATCGGCTAATGAAACCCATAAAATACAGTCGTTTTTATTTACACAACCTTCATTGCTCATGACGAATCCGCAATCCTGAAAACTGACATTATCACTAGGGGTGGGTGTAACTGGTATAATTCAGTCTAGTGTAATCACACAGATTTACCTGTGAATTTTGCGGGGTTACGCTTAATTACGCAAAAAAGTAATTCTGTGTATAGTGATATTTACCACAAAAATTCCTCCTATCATCCGATTCCAAAATGGGCACACAAATGCATTTTGCACTAAGAAATAGTGCTAAAAGCAACAGACACACATATGGTGTATTCTTGCAGTAGGATTTCCTCCCCCAGTTACTCATAATTTTGCAAGCAGGAGTAATCACATAATTATTGGTAATTTTGCATCAAAGAGTAACGCAGAATTGCCTAAATTTCCATTATGCCCGGGCCTAATCGACATGCGTTGTACATGTGCATGTGTGGTAAGATTGATAGCTCCTGGAGGAAATGGGGAAATACTAGTTGCTATAGGAAGTAAAGAGTGGACATGCTTTCTTTAGAAGTGCCAATGCACATCCTAATACTTTGAGCTGTAAATTACTCTGACTGCGGCTGCCATTAGGTGGATGACAGGGAGTGCATGGTGAAAACTGTAGTATATTCTGTTAGGGAAAGGGAGGAGCACAGATTATTGTTTCTCTTCCTGATCTCTGTGAGGAGAGGTTGTAAATAGTTGAGTTAAGTTGGCTCTCATCTCTTTGTACTTCCATGGTGGTCATTCCATCTACATACTGTCCTTCAGGGAAGTACAGAATCGCAGACAAAGACTAGATCTTTATTGGCCAGGATAAAAGAAAGGGGAACTGACCCAAACTGGTTCCAAGGAAGCAGACCTTGAATACACATTCTCCGTATGTGAAATCAGTGTAGAGATGAGAGCCCAGGTGCCAAGGCATCCTACCTGTGAGCAAGGGAAGGAAGTGCAACCGTGCAGGAGGAGCTATTGTTGAAAGGTCTGCCGTAATTGACCTTGGTGTGGGGTCTGCCTGACAGAGACTTGCTAATAAGCAAAGGCACTGAAGGCATTGTAGTACTGCCAGACTGGGCAGTGCGATATTTGTCACTTATCATCTTTTGTAGAAACCTAAGGCACCTGGAGCTGAGTGCCCAAATGGTAGACCCATCTGAAACCAGGATAAAAGCCTGCTGGGGACATGTGTGCCCCACAAGTGTGCAGTGTGACCACCGCATTCCCCAAGTGTGCCGCTTTTCAGGATTAGTCCAGAAGACCAAGGGCCAGATGTAGGAGCCCTAATACCGATACGTAGCGGCCGAATTCGGCCGTTACCGACCGGTATTAGGGTTTTCTGATGTAGCGGGCCTATATTTTACCGATTCTGTAAATTTACCGAATCGGTAAATTTACAGAATCGGTAAAATACCGAATCTGTATATTTACTGATTCGGTAAATCCATATGTAGCTGACACTCCTGAGAGTGCCACAGGCCCTTAAGAGTCAGTATTTTACCACCCAATTCTATTGGGTGGTAAAATACCGAATTCAGGTGTGCATGCACATCTGTGCATGCACACCTGTGCAGTGTGACACACAGACATGCCCTTAGGGCATGTATGTGTGCCACATGTCACACATGCCTGTACTTGGGGTGCTAGAGGGTGTCAAAGTGACACCCCCTGCACCCTTGCAGGATTCGGTATTTACCGATTCGGTAAATACCGAATCGGTATTGCCCATTTATTCCTATGGGCTTCAAGGCCCATAGGAATCAATGGGCAATACCGAATCGGTATTTACCGATTCGGTAAATACCGAATGTTACAGATTCGGTAATTCAAAATAAAAAATTACCTACATCTCCCTCCTTCTAATTTACCGATTCATAAATACCGAATCGGTAAAATTTGGTATTTATGAGTCGGTAAATTAGAGTTACCTACATCTAGCCCCATGTAACCAGAGAAGTACCACTGGGTGCCTCGTGAAGAATTGAGGTTGTCAGGAAGAGCATGCCAAAGACAGTGCCTAGTTTCTGATGTGCTGAATATTCATCTGCAGGCATGTAGTCATGGCGCTCAAGAAGAAGTGCAAAGAACTGACCAGAGTGTCAGAGTGAGTCACACCGTCAGTCAAGTACCCACCAGATTGCATGAGTGAGTCGTGATCTACAGCTAGCTGCCCGGAATATAGGCACAGACATTGGTTGTCGGACAATGCCAGTAACACGCCGTGAACATTATTCAAAATTGAAGATAGTGTACATGTCAGCTGCTAATAATCACAAAATATCCATGTCATAAACAGCGTGCATCTCACGTATGTGCTGTCAGTTGATAGGGCCACACCAGTTTTGCTAAGATGCCCACACACATAAAGCACACACCTTAAACAGTGGGCATGTCACTGATGTGCCATCAGCAGATAGTGTCATGCCGGTGTGGCTAAGATGCACACACCGATAAAGCGCAATTGGTTTACACTAGTGTGCATGCCGCTGATTGGCATACAAGCTGCTTGTAACACACTTCGGGTAGAAAAGGCTGAAATGTTTCCCATCTAAAGATGGCATCTACGTTGTACGTGTAACTTTGTGACGCTTAGATCCAACAAGGGCAATTTCAGTAGCTGTGCAGAATGCACGATCGACAGCACATGGAGTCCTTGGCTAGCGGAGGCCTTAGCAATGGTGAGTGTGGCTGTGACAACTGTTAGACCTGTCATACTTAGGGTGGTCTTCCCAAAACATTTTGCCTGCTTACCTCCTTTTTTTGCTGTATCTTTTTGTTTGCCATAGGACTCTGAGCGCTTTCCCACTGCTGACCAGTATTAAATTGCATGTGCTTTTCCCCTAAACATTGTAACATTGGTGTATACACAATTGGCATATTTAGTTTACTTGTAAGGCCCATGTAAGATGCTATACCATATATCCAGGGCCTGTAATTTAAATGCTACCAGTGAGCTTGCAGCACTGATTGTGCTACCCACACAAGTAGGCTTTCAAACCTGTGTCAAGCCTCCCATGGCAGGGCCTATGTGTGAAGTTCACTATCACTTCAACTTGGCATTTAAAACAAATTGCCAAGCCTTAAACCCCCCCTTGTATTACACATAAGTAATCACTGAGGTACGCCCTTGGGAGCCCATAGGGCAGGGTGCAGTGTATGTACAAGTTAGGACATGTATTGTTAAGTTTTGCTTGTCCTACTAGTGACAACTACCCAAATTAATTTTTCACTACTGTGAGGCCTACTCATCTCATAGGTTAGCATTGGGATTTTCTTTAAACACTTTTAAGCTATTCCTGATCAGAAAGAAGTAGCTGCATCAAGTTATATATCTTTGGAATGGTAATGATTAATCCTCTTTACTGATAAAGTTGAATTTAACATTACTATTTTTGAAATGCCACTTTCAGAAAGTAGGCATTTGTCTGTTCTTATTGCTCTGGGTGCCTGCAGCCTGTCTGCAATGCATGTCGGGAGTGGGTAACAACTACATTTTGTGCACTCCCTCTAGACAGCCACAAACACAGGAAGGTTGGGTGTGACAGGGAAATCATCTTCATTTTGATAGCTCTTCCTGGGCAGGAAGAAAGAGGGGAGCTGAAACACCTGAATAGGCAGTGCCCTGTTTCCAAAACAAAGGGCTGATTATCGCCTACTGATAGTCTGGAGCCAGGGCTGGAAGAAAGGGGACCTGTGCACTTCAAGGGACTACTTTGAAGTCCCCCACTTCAAAGGCACAACTGATTATACGTACTGGGCCTTTGAATCTACCAACACAGTACACTACTTTACCAGTGAAGAACTCTTTTTATTATTAATATTTATTGTATCGGTTTAATAAAATTCCTTTTTGTACTGGTTCATCATATGTTGTTCTTGTCCTCTTAATGTTCTAGTTATGAATTATTGTCATGCCTGTGATCAATTTTGAGTTGCTCTAGATATTTGCAATCATCAGTGAATAACTCTGCCAGGAGTAAAGACTGCTGTCCTATAACGATTCCCACTCTGCTTGAGTGCTGCTCTGGAAGAACTCATTTTCTGCCATGTTGTGCTGCCCTGCTGCCTGCTGATCTCTGTCCTGCTGAGGGCAAGGGCTGGGCCATCTCACTTGAACCCAAAGTGACTCCAAGGGCTTGCTGGCTTGCCCCCTGTTCTGAAGTCTCAGGGCAATCAAAGAGTCACTTTCACCCTGCAACAGAATCTGGGCTCTGCCATCTGTGATTCCTGCCTTGCCAAGTGGTGCCAATCCAGTCCTGGGCCCTTAAAAGGTGACTTCTGCTGTCCAGAGCCATCAAAATTGATGGAGTGATGACTTTGCACCAATCGGAACCTATGCATTGTCTTTCAGCACCAGCGCAGGAGCTTATCGACAACATCACTTTGATGAACTGTTTGGCTCGGTGACAATGGACAGCGCGGCTTAATGACGATGCAGGGCCTGCATTGCAAAACGGTTCATCGCCTGCACCAATCAGAACCAATGCAGCGAGTCTTTGACATTGATGCTTGCTCCATCCAAGGTGCTTTTTCAGTGGGTCCTGCGTGAGTCCTGTAGCTGGCCTGCCCTCTAAAGTGGTCGGCCTGAACTTTGGATTACCCAAGGTGTAATGTGACCTCAAGTAACCCTTAAACGCTATTTGCTTCTAAGCACTGCTTTTCAATATATTGTTTAAAAAATCATGACTCTGATTCTACTTATTGGATTTTTGCCATTTTCATCTTGTTGCACTAATAAAAATATAATCTATTTTTTTTAGCCTTGTGTAGAGTATTTCTGTGGTGTTTTCAATATGTTACTGTGTATGTGTGTTGCAAAAATACTTTACACATTGCCTTTTAGATAAGCCTGACTGCTCTGTGCCAATCTACCAGAGAGTGAGAACAGGTTATCTTTTAATGTGTATCTAGTTCACCTTGACTAGAGCGTTGGTTCCTGCTTGTACAGGATGCATACTCTGACAACCAGAAATCCAATTTCTAACAACAACACAATGCACACATAGAGAATACACACATATCAAAGGAAGGCACTACTTTCCCAAATCTTGGAAAATCTAAATTCTCTCCCAAATGGACACCCATATCTGTCATGCGCGCATGCACATGAGATGGGTCAGTATTTTGACCTATGAGATCCCTCTTCAATGCAATGCATAGCACTAGATGTAAAGAGTTTTCAAAAGTCTGTCATCCTCTCTTTAGTCATACGGGTTCCCTTCTTTTCAAAGAAACTGCTTGTTGTCAATTTGTGGAAGTACAGAATAACACAGTCTGTAGTTTATGGGAACGCTTCATTTATTTATGTTCATCAGTAACAGCACCAGGAGACAACTGTCCCCTTAGTTTGAACCACAACATTCCTTCACAGAGCTTAGAATACTATAAGCACGTTGAACTCTAATGCTTCACCCTCAGCACTGCACGAGGCAAGCAATATACAGGATATGAAATGAACACAGATAAACACCCAATCATTCTAAAATTGAATAACCTTTCAAGAGATACATGGGATGTTGATTGTTATTACTGTAGCCCACGATTAACAGTGAAGGAAATAATGTATGCCTAGAACAAGACACAGGCTGTCTCATGAGGATGCAAATAAACGTTGTGTCCTCTCTTTCCTCCTGTGCAGGTCAGAACTCCCAGCAGTGGTCTTCAGGGACACTGCAGATGAAGTCTTTAGGGCGCTGAGACTTCCAACAGAAGGCAAGCACACTCAATTCCTGGGAGAAACTTAACAAGCAGGACTCAAAGCAAAGACCAGTCCATTTTTCTCTCCAAAGTAGAAGCAGCAACTGCAGGTCAACCCAACAAAGCAACACACAGCTAAGGGGCAGTATTCCTCCTCACAGCTCTTCTCTTTGGCAGAGGTTCTTTTTGATCCAGAAGTGTTCTACAGGTTGGGGTTTTAGGTCCAATACTTATACCCCTTTTGGCCTTTAAAGTCTTTGGTGTTTCCTGTTTTGCCCTGCCTTTGCTCCAGACACACTTGAGGGGGATGGAGACAGCATTGTCAGAGGACAGACACAGCCCTATTCAGGTACAGGTGACAGCTCTTCCCACCACTCAAGGTCAGGAAGGCCAATCAGCCTGGTGATGGGCCATCAGCATATGCAGGGCACACCTGTACTACCTTTGTGTGACTGTCTAGAGTGAATGCACAAACAGGCCCCTGTCAGTCTAAACCACACATTGATTCCACAGGCAGACAGAGGCAGAGGGTAGTTAAACAATAAAATGCCTACTTTCAAAAGTGACAAATTTCAAACACACAATTTAAAAACCATATTTACTAAAAGATGTGTTTTGAAACTCTGAACTCAATGAGCCCAAACTCCAAGTCTCTAGCTGTCCCCAATTGAAAGTTTGACCTGTAAAATGTTAACAGGCAGCTCCAATGATAGCCTCTGGGAGAGCTAGTCCTTGCAATAGTGAAAAATAGCAGTATTTCACTATCAGGACATGCATAACTCACCAGCACATGTTTTACCTTTCACACACACTGCACCCTGCCCACCGGGGTACTATGGGCCTACCTTAGGGGTGCCTTACACGGAGTAAAAGGGAATGTTAGGGCCTGGCAAGTGGGTGGAAGTTTAAATCTGTACTCACACGTACTGCAATAACAGGCCTGAAACAAGTTTATAGGGCTACTCATGTAGGTGACACAACCAATGCTGCAGGCCTACTAGCAGCATTTGATTTACAGGCCCTGGTAACACATAGTGCACTTTACTAGGGACTTACCAGTAAATCAAGTACTCTAATCATGGATAATAAATAAGAATCACAATTTACTCAGGGAGCACTTGCACCATTAGCAAAAACGAAATCCAGCATAAAAGTCAAAAATACATGAGGTAGAGGCAAAAAGACAGTGGAAACCATACCAAGGATGCCAGTTCTAACAGCCCCGAAAGAAAATCCCTTAACTTAAGCTTTCACAACCATCTTTGGAATAACACGCCATCAATAAACACAGTTAGAGTCATGGGGTAATATGTGTTATACTGAGGGTCTGGTCTGTTTGCTAATTGTCTAGCAGCTTTAGAAAGGAAGCTGTTCATACACATTGTATCTATTGCCTTTACGACTATATCTTCTGTTCTGCACAATTTCAACTAACTTACTATCAGCGATGTTTCATTTCCATCTCTACCTGAAAAGTGTGTTAAACTACTCTTTGCAATTGATGGTGTCTTTAACTCTCAAAAGGACACAAATGACATGCATGTTGTCTGCTTTACTCTCTGGTTTAAAAATGTAATTTCTCTGGGATTCATGCATGCCCTATAAATTGTAACAGTGCCCATAATTTGCTCAAATTTAGTTCTCCACACACTTTTTTCATTCATATTTTCCTTCAAATATATATAACCTTGTTCTGAAAAGGAGTCAATAAACTATGTAGAATAAATAAATATGTTATTGGTGATCAGGATCTTTTTCAATTTTTCTGGCTTTTGAGAATAGAAAAAGGCAGATGGGTCAGACTTGTCAGCATTATTAAAGTTAGGAGATATTGTCTAGAAACTTCTAGTACTAAATTTTAGTGGGGTCTAACAATGATCCCACTGTGTATCAGTATGTATTTCTCTGGGGCTGTTTGACAATGAGTGCAATTATATCTGTAATGATGAAAACCAAACAGTTCCTGATACTTTTCTGCATTTAAATAGGGATTTTCACTATCTAATTGGCATAGGAACTTAGATTAATCATTTACTCTTTAAAAGCATTTATGTCCCATGAATTTGCAACAGGGCCAGTGTAGGAGATAGATTCCACCTATGGAGTCTGGCAGGATTTTTCACTTATGACTACCCATTTTCTGGCCTTTTAACTGTGAGTGAGCCTCACTCACGTTAAATTCATGATAAGAGGACTGAGTGTGTTTTGCGCTAGTGTTTACCTTTTATGATAAGGCTGCTGCTGTGCAGCTAGGTTAAGAGGCACTGGACAAGTTACATATGAATACATTTTCACATGCATGGGCACACATTTGCTGATTGCATGTGTGAGACTATTGTTGTATGTAGGTAACTTGCTACAGAAGGGACTCTGCAAGTATTGGTGCTGGCCTTGTCATATTAGTGGGCATTCATGGATCAATCAGTAGGGCTTACTGGAAAATATGTGGTGTTTCAATATGTTATGCATATAAGCAAAACCTGCCCTAAAGTACAGTTTTGCTGCACTTACGCTTAGACCTATAGGGTCCAGTAAGGTATTAAATTGAGTAAAACATGTATTACAAGCTTCAATTTGCAGTTCCCAATACACTACACCCACATCTTACACGACTTCAGGAGCTGTCATATTTCTCTCACACAGCTCATAATCAAATTCCAGACCTTGGTCCTACTTACTGAGTCAACTTAATTTTTTTGCTCCACAGCAGAGGGATCAAAGGCCTCCCCACACAAAAGGAACAATTATCAATGACTGATTTAGCTCTTGACAGATGAAGGGATGGGAATGAAATCTGCATCTAATAATTAGCTTGTCATACTGCACTTGGGCTGTTAAAGAACACAGGAATAGGGCGAGACCACTAAAATCAACACAGTAGGGGATCACCTTCGATGCCTTGATGGGAAGGGTTCACACAGTGATGTCAGCTAGGGTAGGAACTGGTGCCCTCAGACGATCTCTTTCTGGGGAAAGCCTGAAGACACCATGTTGGATTGTCCCAGAAGGCAGTGCAGGAGGCTTGGTACAGGGGTGGAAGAAGGATGTGGAATCCTACAGTTGGTGTAGGGTGCCTGGACCTGAAACCTTCCACTCTCACTCAAACCCTCTGCACAAGGGAGAGACTGTTGTGAAGGCCCTGGACCTGGGATGCACAGATGATGGAAAATATGCCCCACTGGAAAGAGAAGCCATTTGATGCCCTGCAAGGGTGCACTAAGTACCTTGTCACCAGCTGACCCCAGGACTAGGATGGGTTTCTCCTGCGCTAGTAGTGCTGGTTCCATTATGACCTCTGAGGAGCCAGGGAAAGCTATAGACTCCACTGTCCACCTATGGGCACTCAGCAAGACAGCAAGAAGGCGCTGGGGCCTAGGGAGTGCAGTAAGAGTCCAATGCAAGATACCCCCACTAGCAGGAGAGGAGCACCAGCAGCCAACCAGAGGAGAAAGCGGGCACAAAAAAACAGAAAACCCAGCCTCTTGCAAAATTGGCCACTTTAGAGGCCAGATTGCCCATTGAAAATGCTCTTGGTGACCTGGTCTGGTCACCTGTAGCAAAACAAGTCCATTTGAAGTTTTTCTACTTACAAAAAAGTGGAAAACTATTGCATGGCACTCCACTGAATTTGAAAGAAATTCTTCCTGGGTGGGTCAGGTCCTGGGGGTTAACAAAAACCCATTTATCTATTTTTAATGGGGGGAGAACATGCATAGGGCCCGCTTCTCCTTTTTCGCCTTGAAAACCCTTCCCCCGTTTCTGGTGCAATTTGGGAGCCCGAGGGGACCCCACTCCTCTGGGACCCAAGGCAAACAAGAATGGGAGGCAAGGAGATGAGCCTGCTCGTTGCCTGCCCATGTTTCGAGGGGGCAAGTGATGCCCCATACCTCACCCACAAGAAGCGCAGGCAGGGGAGAGTGCAGAGCTCCCACCCCAAGCAGAAGCTAAAAAATTATTCAGCTTTGACTGGGTGGAAGCACATAGTAGATGACAGTACCCGTAGAGCGTGAGGAGACTTGGGGCTCTCCTTGCGGTAACCCCTAGGAATAAAAACATTTGGGTGCCTCAGCTGGGACCAGAAACCAAAAAAACAAGTGGTATATTGAAGCAGAGAAGAAATTAAGGGACAAATCGCATATTAAAATATGCACTTCTCCATGAAAGTGTCCTATGATTTCCCAGGACCAGGCCTGAGACTCCCACTTGAGGTTCCGTGATACCCCTTAAGGCGCATAGGCAACAGCAATGTTTCTAGAGTGTTGAGGCAGTAGGAACAGTAGCAGGCCCCCATAAGTGCCCATATGAAAGTCACCCTGAGTCTCCTGGGCCTTATGCACATGACCCCAAGAGAGCCTGTCCACTGGTTCAAGCAGTCCAATACCTAGAGCTTTCTACTCTCAGTCTCTTGAGTGTAGGAAACCCTAGTAGTTGGACCTTTGGCCTGTAGCAACGGAATAATGACTTAAACACATGTGTGACTTGGAATTTAAAATGCTTTTTTGACATTATGAATATAGAGCAATGACCATTTACCCATATTAAATGTATGCTTTTGACCAGTAGTACTTTTTTCATTGATTTTGGTAGTCTTATAAGGTACAAACATGATATATGGTTGGTTTTTAACAATAAGGTACCAGAACCTCTTCCAGAAGGCCACATGGGTAAGCGGCCGCTAAAGGTGCGAAAATTCCCTATCGCCACCCTTGATAATATGCCCTGAGATTCCTCTCTCCCCTTCTCCCCCCTCTCCCCTCCCAATGAAATCTTAGACCTTCGTACTCTCCTTTAACTCTATTGGATCTTATTATACCTAATAGGATAAATACATCCAAAAAATAGAGAGAGCGAGGATGTAAGAGAAGAGGCAAGAAAGAAGAGAAAAAAAGAATAATAAAGAAAACATCCAGTCCAGGAAGCTTATTCTAGTTGAATTAGAAGAATCTTAAAATCAAAACCCTATGCTAGTGCATGCAAGGGGAATAGTTACAATTATAAAAACAAGCAAAACAGTGGCAACAAAACTTATCAGAAGGGTGAGCAATACAAAATATTGTAACATTGTGGTTGTATCACATAGCTCACTTATGTTGATATTTCTCACCCTACCTTACTTTCAGATAACTATGGTAAAGGTAGCCCCAAAAGGAGCCTACTTCGAGTTTCAGAGATGGTTCACACCTACTTTCCTCTTTTGAACCACATAATTAATATTCATCAAATGAGAAATATCTGCCATTCTCATCTGTGTTGGCAGGTAGGCAGATAAGGCCACCGAGTGAAGGACAGGACAGCTCTCTATGGCCCGCCCTTGTGAGTCCCTGCCGCAAAGCTCCTGTCTATCTAATTACACTCATTTCCTAGTTTATATATTATATCTGAAGATTGTTGAACATTTTAAAAATAAAACATTTAGCAGAAAGGTCCTGGCAGACTTTCACTTACTTACTTTTGGGGGAACCTTTCCTGTTGTCTAAAACAGTAAATTAGAAGTGCAATTATCAGCTTTCATGAAACCTTGTTCATTATTTGAAAACAGTCATTGGAAAAAAAACAAATCAATCCATACCAAAAAGACAGCAATATATTCAAACATATTTAATTATGAAGTTGTTATGAATCAAAATATAAATATATGTGCTATATTTGACATATATACCTAAATAAATAGCAGCTATAATTATAGAAGGGGGGGGGGGTACCTAGAAAAACAATATATGATATTTATAACATCTTCATCTACCTACCACTGCCCTATCTAGCCTTTCTCTTGTTAGCACTGTGCTACAGGTCATACTTAATCTTTGAAACTGATTGTAGCACGTAAAATATGAGGCCAGATGAAAGTGGTCAGTTGACTAGACCAAATTTCAAGAAAAAATGCTGGATTTTTTCAGGAAACCCTCACTCACCCTAGTGGTGACATGCTTCATCATCGGGTCCACCGGGAGAGATCGAATACCTCCCCGGTGTGCTGCGACGCCAGGAGACTGCGGAGCTGGTTGTGTGAGAGTGGAGAGTGAAAAAAGTTAAGTGTGGTTAAAAATGTCTAAAGTTGTACCAAAAAATCATTTATTAACTGGTCAACTCGACATAATAAAATTAAATTAACTATGTGCAGGGAAAACTAGCCAAATAAAATATACTGGTGTTTCCCTGTTAGGGGAAGGTCAACATGTTTCTGCCCTTTGTATGTGTGAATTTACAGGGCTTTCTTCAGGACCAATAAGCGAGTGTTTACTGGAATAATGGCCATGATAAAGGATCAATATTGAATGATTTCTATGTTTTTATGTTTTGTGTGTTTTTTTGTTTGTCTGTCTGATTATCTGTTCACAGACTTCTAGGTTCCTCGCAACAGAGGTAATTCCCCAAGCCTACGGGTTTGTACTTTTTATGCACCAATTTTACACATAGTGCTATTTTTAACTTTCACGACCTTTGGCAGGGTGGGCCTTAGCGCGCCCACACCTGTCAAGGTAAACACTCGCTTATTGGTCCTGAAGAAAGCCCTGTAAATTCACACATACAAAGGGCAGAAACATGTTGACCTTCCCCTAACAGGGAAACACCAGTATATTTTATTTGGCTAGTTTTCCCTGCACATAGTTAATTTAATTTTATTATGTCGAGTTGACCAGTTAATAAATGATTTTTTGGTACAACTTTAGACATTTTTAACCACACTTAACTTTTTTCACTCTCCACTCTCACACAACCAGCTCCGCAGTCTCCTGGCGTCGCAGCACACCGGGGAGGTATTCGATCTCTCCCGGTGGACCCGATGATGAAGCATGTCACCACTAGGGTGAGTGAGGGTTTCCTGAAAAAATCCAGCATTTTTTCTTGAAATTTGGTCTAGTCAACTGACCACTTTCATCTGGCCTCATATTTTACGTGCTACAATCAGTTTTAAATGCTTCTCCAACGGACACTCTTCCTTTGTTTATTTGCTTACTGACTGGGGACTAAGAGTGCCCTTGAACCCTCTCTCTCTCTTTGTTGATTGATACTTAATCTTTGACCCATATTTTTCATGTTGGCTCATTTCTTTCAACCCTCTTTGCATTTGATCGTACCCTGTTTCTGTCAGTTAATCCATGTCACTGCTAGCCAAACTTAACAGCGCAGAGCTGTAACATTGAGAGGTGTTTTGGTGTACTGGTTAGTCATGAAATACATCAACATTCCCTGTTTTGAGAAAAATTGATTTTTTATTTTACTTTGCACACTCACATAGCATAACTAGGAACTATGGGTTTAGGGCACTTCATATACAACAACGCTTATAAATGAGCATGATAAACCAACCATTCTGGAACAATAGATTATTAAAACACTGAGGATGGGTTTGGGACAGTATCATGGGTGCAGATTATTGTTTGGTCAGGGATTGTGTGAATAGGTGAGATTTTGGATGTTTCGTCATAGTATTGATGGGCGTTAGTGTTCTTGGCTTAGGTAGTAAGAAGGTCCACATAGAACAGAGCGTCAATGAGAAACTGGCTTTACCAAAAGCCCACTAGCTGCAAGATCCTCAAGTAGACATTACATCTGAATGCAAGTTATGATGCAAATTTGTGAATGACTGATCTAATGACAAAGCAAGATCTTCATTGCACCTCTTGGACTTTAAAGGGTCCTAGGAATGAGTGACAATTTACAGTACCCATGCAACAACCGTCACAAGTTCCCAAATCAAAGCATACACCAATGTGTCAGGGTCTGAAGTGCACAATATTTACAAATTGATATGGATAAAGTTATGAACATACAGATTTAATGTGCACTTAACATAAGACCCTCCAGTCTGCCCCGTACACACCACCAGTCAGGTGAATATGTAAACTGCATCAAACAGTATAATATAGATTCTAAGGCTGATAATCCGATTGTCTTGCTATGTTTCATTATTGACAAGAATATATAATTGCTATTTAAAAAATAATTTACTTTGTTAGATGGTAATCCAATGTATACAATACTAGGGTAATTGCCAGTTATTAGATGAATGTACACATGATTATAGATGATGCTATTAGAAGTAAATACATTATCAAGCATACAAATTAAATTAGTTTCCACAGCTGGAATTTCTGACAATTTTGCTATTATTTCAGACCTAAATAAATGTATATACATGTTTTTGCCAGCTTTGAGAGAGCGACCTAGCTATGAAACACAAGTTGGCAGATTCTTTATGTTAAGTAGCCTCTGAAATGTGGATGGTTTATGTAAAGAGGACGCACAGTACTATAACCCATATGTAGAATAAAAAGCTTTCAGAAATGGAAAAGAAAGGAATGATTATGGTCTCATGGGGTTCATGGGCATGCATTGCACTAGAACAATATATAGTCTAAGCAACAAGCAAAAAGCTTAGTGAATCTGGCATTATTTTTGCTGGGGCATGCACCCACAATCAAACTGCTAAAAAAGATGTATCATTTATCTACACATTTTAACACTACCAGAGACTATTGTACTTACAAATCTTAAATGAATGATAGCTGCTACAATTACCACCTGGTCACCGCTCACTGCCCTGACCACCTCAGCCTTCCATCCAACTTGAACAAAACTGAAGTACTGATCTTCAGCAAGAACACCTCCACATGGGACCACAGAAGGTGGCCAGCACAACTTGGACTCACACCAACCGACCATGCTTGCAACCTCTGCATCATCCTCAACAGCCAACTGACCCTGAAACAAAAAGTCAATGCACTCGTCCTCCTGCTTCCATACTCATCGCATGCTCAGCAGAATGTTCAGATGGATCCCAATCAACACCAGAAAGACTGTCACTAAGGCCTTCATCACCTGCTGCCTTGACTATAGCAATGCCCTCTACGTCGGCATCTCCACCCAGCTCCTCAGAAGGCTCCAGACCATACAGAACATAGCAGTCAGACTCATGCTGGCCGTCCCCAAACTAAACCACATCACCCCCCACCTGAGAGATCTCCACTCACTCCCCATCCAGAATAGATGCCAGTTCAAGATCCCCACACAAACCTACAAAGCTCTCCATGACCTAGGACCTGCGTACCTTAACCATTGTATGAACTTCCACCAACCCGCAAGACAACTGAGATCTACTTCATTCACCCTCTCACATAACCCCCGCATTGCAGTGGTAGTAGCTCCTTCTCCTACATTGCTGCCAAGACCTGGAATTACCTTCCCCTCCAGCTTTGCACAGCCTACTTACTGACTGACTTTAGAAAGAGACTCAAGACCTGGCTCTTCGACTTAGACATAGCATTCAGATGCCCTTATGGGTGACAGTGCAGAAATTTACAAATGCTGTTTGATTGATTGATTGATTGACTATGTCTGACATAGGGGTGTTTTCAAGTGTCCGTCTTACTCATCCCATCCCACAGACACAGGCTTTGTGTAAAGCAATGCTTCTTACTGCAAAGAACACTAGTGGGGTATCCAAGCAGCAGCACCCATAATATAGGCACAATTAAGTTTGAAATCTCAGCACCTCAATCTTCCTGCCAGCAATAACATATACACAAAAGAACAGGCCTGGCCAAGATACTTTCTGATCTTGGACAACTGAAACTACAGCCACATCCTCACCCCTACCATCTACCAAATGACGTGCTCAGGAAAAACTACTCTTCGACCCTTTGGTATTATAGTCCTTAAGGAATTTCTAAAGGTAGTTCTGTCTCCAATTTCCCATAGGAATGAAGGCAATACATTTCCAAAGTATGGAAATTTAACCCCCACCTGTCTAATCTTTTGACATTCTGAAACCAAGGGCATCTAAATGGATCCTCTTTGCTTTTTTAATTAACATGGTGAAAAATTAATATGCTGTACATTTAAGGATGAACAGCAGGGGACATCTGCTTCAGGATTTGTAGAATCTCCTTTTTGATATTTGCATTATATGTCTCGTTGAGCTGAGCAGTTGTCCTTGGTGAAGCAATGGTCTAGCAGTAGTTGAGCAGTGGTCAGACTGTTGTACTTGTTAAAAGTACATTATAGAGCACTAGATCAACTTCAAATAGTAGTGTTTCTTTCTAAATTGTTGCATCCTCTGTTGTATAGCTCCTATATATCCTTATATCGTGTTAAGTTAGCATAGGTACATTTGAGATTTAAACGCCATTTTTCCTTTCTTGCAACTTCTGCACACGACCCTTAATTGTTGACTTAGCTTTCAACCTAGTGGTTTGCCGTGGTGTATGTGAGAATAATATGTTATTGCTCTGATATCAGTTTTGTTTAATAAACCATGTCTGCACGGAGAGTGCTGAAGTTTCAGGAGCAACACGATATGGAATTGTTATGAGGTCTGATCTCCACGCCTTCATAGTCATAACACAAGTGCAGCCTTTGCCAACTTGGGCTTGAGGCGGGATTGATATTGCTTTGCACGAGAATAGTTAACACACTTGATGCGGTGCACATGCAGAGAGAGCTGGTGTATGCTGATGTGATTCCTTCATGCTAGGACACTAAGGTATGGGCCCGCCCTAAAACAACCCAAAGAGACCTTCTTAGCTAATAATATAATATATGTGTTAGGGAGGGTGAGATATAAGTGTTGTTAACTCTTATTCATTACAGCATGTTAACATGCTGTCACCATTCGCTTTTTATGTCTTAGTAACTATGCTGATAATTTTGCTACTGATAATAAGTATACTTGTATTATCTAAGATACTGCGCCTGAGAAGACGGCATTAGTAAATAAACATTTCAAATGCACATGTGTCTTCTTTACTCCATGTTCTGGTTTGTAATGATAATATAACGAAAGAGTGTTCATGAGTCCCACGTACCCTGAGGTACTGTAAGTTCATGTTCTGGTTTGTCTAAACATTGGAAGTTTGATATGTCCAATGAGACACTGTAGCTAGCTCGGTAAGGGGTGAGTTGGTTGCTAAGGTAAGTTTTGGGACACCCTAATTTGCCGAGGTTCCACTCCTCTGTGCACAGTTCTGTGTGAGTACAGAAACCCTGCAACATGGCGCCCAACGGTTTCGGTGGTCTTATATCATGACACTCGAGTAGTTTTTCGTTCATGCCTTAACCCCTTCACATCCGTTTCCGGAAAACGGGGTGTCGGTGAAACCTGCCTATTTTTTGAAATAGGTCTTTATTCAAGCTTGATTCTTTCTTAAACGGTTTCTTTGAATTACTACCCAGTTGTGCTACAAAGTATTCTTTGTGTTTTCTAGTTTCCAGTGTTGTCATGGCGGCAGTGGCCATTGCGCAGCATAGTCGCGTGGCGGTGCGCAACCATCTTCAGACGTACCAAGTACCGGTGGATGGGATGGCTGTGATTTTCGTGGTGTGTGCAGATCCGGCATTCCCTTATGAGTTGTTTTACTCTTGGGTTACGTTTCCGGCTGTGGACGCCAATTCTGGTTTGTTCCACTCCTACACCGCCTCGGCTGTCCCAGCTGAGTATACACCGTACAGGGCATTGGAAATACCTATTGATCATTGGCAGCATCGAGTTTGGTTTGATGGCGCCCTCCCCCACTCTTTGTCCGCTGCGAGGTTAGGTCCACTCTCAATTCCAGGTACAAATTGGCCTGCGTTGGGTGGCTTTACCCCGCACCCGAATCACGGGGCTTGTACCCTAGCAGAAATACGCAGGCTGCATGTTGTTTCCATTTCCGTGATTCGTGCTTTAGTGCAATACATCGGTCGACATCTTCCTGGTGGTCCCCAGGGGGGTGCGGCCGCTCCCATGGAACGAGGCGGAATGCGTCTCAATCCAGTGATGGTTAATTCGGTTTTTGGTGCGCGTCCAGTTGACAACGATGACTTCCCATTCTGGCTAGCAGAGAAGTTTGATCAACTGGAGGCGGTTTTTCCGAATTCTACTCCTGCTGATAAACATAGAATGTTAACGATTACTCTACCGAAGGATATAACTCCTGAACTTGTTGACTGTGAAAGCTGGGGAAAAACATTTGCGGCAGTTTATACAAGGTGCTTCGGCACCCCGTCTATGACTGCCCTGCCTGAAATCATTAGACGTGTTCAGAATGATCACGGTCCAGAGGCAGCGGTTGAATTGGGTATGCGCCTGTGTGGTTCTTTTGAGATTGTAAGTGATCTCATTCTCTCCAATGTTAAAGGAGATGCAGTTAACTTTCAGGTGTCGAATGCTTTGGCTGCTCTGCCCGATGCCGACAAACCCCGCCAGTTAGCAAAGATTGTGGTGGCCGCTTATAAGACAATTGGCCGCACAAGTAGAGGTCTGAAATATTTTCCAGTAAAGGAGAAAAAACAACCTCAAGGACAATCTGCAGTGACAGATGTCCAGCCCAAGTCTAAAAAACAAAATTGGCCTAAGAAACAGACACAGGGGAGGAAGAATACACAGACTCAGGATTCTTTTCCTGCGGTACAAGCACCTGCGCCGACTGAAAAAGTTTATGATTTGCGCGATCGCGCGATGATTAAATCACCTGATCGATTTCAGGGTTCTGATCAACGCTCTCCTCGTTCCTTTCAGGAAACATCGGCCCCGAAGACCGGTGGAGGAGGAGGGGGTGGACGTGGACGTGGTGGCCAACAAGGACGTGGTCAGTCCCGCCAGACGGACGGCGCAGTGAAGCAGGAGGATTCTACGCCTAGGCGTCCGCAGTTTGCGAAAAAGAAAGTCGCAGCCTTAACAGCGCATCGATATGCCACAGATAGTGAGAACGCAGCTTCGGAATCTGACGTGGGCTCTGACCTTGCTGGACAGCGCGGCGGAGATAACCATAGTCAGAGAGGCGCTGCGTCCACTACTGAGGGTGACAGCGACTGATGTCTACGTTGTGATAGAAACAGCGGATACGAGACTTGCTCCCCCTGAAAGACTATATGAAATTGTCCTGTTAATTGAAGGTGACATACAGCGTACCGTTAAAGGTGTATTTTGGGAGAATCTGTCTTCTACATATGATATTTTACTTTCGGAGGCTGACTGGCCCCCACCTTTTGTGCTCGCGGCGCCGCGAGGGGAGGAGGTGATCCTACCCAGTTTCGCGAACACTGTCTCGAAAGAGCATGCGCAGCATTTTGCAGAAGAGTGGGCTCGGGCTCTCGCGCCGGCTCTGTACCGTAACCAATGTGGTTGAGATAGATTGTCGCCTTGCCACGAAATTCCGTTGCGGTCTCAGCCGCAGCCTCAACCTCAATATCCCATTCGGCGTGAAGCTAAATCTTCCGTCGCGGAAATCCGTGAACAATTGGAATATCAGGGAGTTATTGAAACGTGTGTGTCACCGATGAATAATCCCCTTTTTACTGTGAACAAACCTGACGGATCATATCGTTTGGTTTTGGATTACCGGCATTTAAACTCGCATTGCCGTAACTGTGCTGTACAGAATACCCACGGCTCTGCCCTAGTGGATAGTCTTGTGCGTAAGCGTTTCAAGACAACGCTTGACATATCCAATGGTTTTTATGCCCACAGATTGGACAGCTTTAGCTCCCAATGGACCAGTTTTACGAGCGCTGGAGTCCAAAAGCAATTCCGGCGTCTTCCAATGGGCTATAAGAATAGTCCTGGTATATTTACCGCTCGCATTGTCTCTATTCTGGAGGCACTCGACCCTGATGCTTTTTCGTATGTGGATGACATATATCTCACAGACGACGATATTTGGGAGCATCTGTGTCGTGTAAATTCTGTTATTTGCAACTTCGCTGACATGGGTTACAAATTTAACTTTGCAAAATCGCACATTGCTGAACACACAGTGTTGTTTTTGGGCTATGAGCTCAACAATGAAGGTAGAGGTTTGGCTCCTCACTTCTTAGAGAAGTGCGCACAATTGCGCGCTCCTACAACACTGAAAAAATTACAATCTTTACTGGGCTTTTTGAATTTCGGCAGAACTTACATTCCGGAATATGCCCAGCGTATCAAGCCTTTGTATGCTTTGATACAACCAACTTTCTCAAAATCATGCTGGCTGCCTGAGCATTCAGCCATTTTGCAATCCTTGCAGGCTGATCTGCTCGCTTCTAAATATTTACTGACTCGTGATAACCACACCAACCTGGTAATAAGAATAATTCCTGGGACGGTGGGTTTCACATACCTCACTTTTAATGAAGGTGACACAGTACCTATTGCTTACAAGTCACACTTGTACACTTCGGCTGAGATGCGGTTTCCCACAGTGGAAAAGGTTTTAACTGCTGTACAGATGGCAATTCTAAAAGAACGAGCACTGTCTCAGGGGAAACGCATGCTAGTGGTAACACCCTGTCCTCACTTGGAGGCAGTCACGAAAGCCAGTGTACCGAATTCAAAAGCTTTGCACCCTCGGTGGATTCAGTGGGCTGCGTCATTGTCATCCACGGATGTCATGTTTATTTTTGACGCCTCCTTACGGTCGCAAGAGTACTTGCAGTATGAATTCGTTCACCTGCTCCTCTGGCTATGCGACCTTTGGAGGACTTCCATTGCATCATTTACACTGATGGGTCGGCGCAGGTTGCGCATGGCTCTAAACATGCCTACGTTTCCGCATGCGCCATTGTGGTCGGTGCTATGTTGAATGATGAGTTCGTTTCCAGGGAAGTGCACACGTTGCCCCTGGGCGATTGCACCGCACAATTGGCGGAGCTTCGTGCTCTCTTACTAGCTTTGGAGTACGCAGATCCAAGTGTTACTACTCTAATTGTAAGTGATTCTTACTACTGTGTCCAGTCTTACAATGAAAACTTGTTCTTTTGGATTCAAAATGATTTTCATGATTCCAAGGGTAGCACAATAAAACATAAAATGATCTGGGTTCGAGTGGCAGAACTTAAGGCTAAGTTGCCACTCGTTTTTGTTATTCATACTCTCGGTCATCAGCGCGTAGGAGTTCACGCTGTTGGCAACTCGCTTGCTGATGAAGCAGCGAAATCAGCAGTATCTACATACTTAGTTGCAGCAGTTACTAGGTCTAAAACCAAGATTGATAGCGACATCTTGGCAGCGATTGCTGCCTCTGAGAAGGGAAGTAAACATCCTGCGGGATTCCCTTCGAAGTATAAATACCACTTAAGTCCCGAAAAGGTTCCTTTTGTGACAATTCCTGATGTTGGGGAACGGCTGATTCCCAACTCGGATCGCAGAGCAGACTTGGTTACAGCGGCTCATGAAGGTGTGGCGTCTGCGCATGCGGGCGTCTCGGCCACTGTAACTCAATTACAACTACGTTTCTGGTGGCGGGGACTGTACAAACAGACGCGTGATTATGTCCTTCTTTGTGAGATATGCCAGCAGATTAAACCTTCAACTGCTACGCGTCCGCCACAGACTCAGTTGTACATTTCTAATAAACCGCTAGGCTGTGTTTATTTAGATCACTGCGGTCCTTTTTCATCTGATACTGCATATAAGTACATCTTAGTAGCAGTTGACTCATGCACACGCTTTGTGTGGGTATGGCCACATCGCAGCGCTGATTCGCGGACTGTCATTAGAGATTTGCGTATCTTTATAGGGATTTTTGCCTGTGGTACCTTCCATTCGGATCAGGGTCCGGCTTTCGCCTCTAAGGCGTATAAGGATGCCATGGCTTCGATGGGGGTCCAAGTCAAGTTTTCGTCACCCTACAGACCTGAGGGTAATAGTGTAGTTGAACGAATGAACCGTGATTTAAAGCAATCTTTGACAGCCCGAGTTATAGGCACTGGCAGAAACTGGCTGGCTCACCTCTATGGCGTGCAGCGTGCTCTTAATAATCTCCCTAGAAGGTCTCTGGGTGGGCGGACCCCATACGAAATGCTCTTTGGCATCAAGATGTACGTCCCTGACCTTGACGGTCTAGACTCTGTGGTTCGCGCCACTTCCTTTGACGCAGATGAACATTGCAATGTTTTACAGAATCTACAAAAGACCAGAGACAGTCTTGCAAGGGAACATTTGCCCTCCACATCGGATGATGCGTTGCAGATCCCGGTAGTTGGCTGGCTACCCCAAGTTGGAGAACTGGTTCGAGAGAAGATCGACAACAAGAAGGAGTTTGGTCCCTCCTATCGAGCTCCAGTCCCAGTGCTTGGAGTGAAGGGCACAAGAACAGTCATTTTACCACCACTTCCAGGTCGTAAGGAAAACAGGTTTATTTCTATTGACAATGTCAAGATACACAGAGTGGCCGATTCTTCTTAGCATGACACCAGCTGTTTCCTGTCCTTCCATTGTGAAAAATTCAATTATGCCCACTGCTTCTAATATTGAACCTGAAGTGGCCATCGAATTACCTGCTGTTTCCAGTCCATTATTAAATAATTTACCCGGAACTAACGTTGATGAATTGGACTATACATACCCCACTGATTTGTCCATGCCTGACCTGCAAGCTCGTTTAGCCACGGAATCCAGATTCTCATTTGACTCTGCTTCCCTTGCCTCGAAAAAACCCTCTCAAATTGCAGTATATGCTAGCCTGTTTAAAAAACATTTTTTGATACCTCCTTGGATATACATTTGGCTGGTCCTTTTTTCGGTTTACCTTTTTATGTCAATTGGTTTTGTGTTTTATTTTTTTCGAATTATGAATGGACACTATGTCGAGGAGAGAACTTGCATTACTCATTTAAATGGAACTTTGGCCCCACTTTCCTCTTCACATTCTACACACAGATTAAAAAGAGACTTGACTTTGGTTAACATCACAGCATGGCCTGTTCTGGATGGAATCGCGTGGGATGCAGTTCGGTTTCAAATTCATGGCCCAGCGGAAGTCGTTAATGTTCCTAATGTACTTAGAGTGAATATGGGGGATGTGGTGAAACAAAACATTCGTTCTGATGATTGGGATGTTAATGCTGTGGAAAGTTTGTTTTCTGATTTGAAATACTATGCTGCTTTTGATGCTGAGGATTTATATTTAGAATCTGCTAATTATGGTGAATTGTTCTGTTACCAACATTATGGCAATCACTTCTTACACAAAACATCTTCCCGAAGGGATGCTGTTAATTTTACTCAGTGGGAACATTGCCCGGCACCTACACAAGGGAGTTCAGAAACGTTTCTTAAAAAGTATACTTATTTCACTGACTTTAATCAGTCCAATCCCGAGTCCTTTTATTTTAAATTTCAAAAACAGCCACTGTCCAAGGTTAGACTTACCGATACCAAATTGTTGTATTCGAAGGCCTTCCTAGATCAATTAGTTACTGGGGGCTATGAGTTATGGAAGGAAACAATAGACCTTAAATCGGTTTGGGGTTCAAGGGCCTGGCAGGTACGAGGCACTGAGGCTTTGCACCGTGCATGTCTCATCCCGAATCATATGTTGTTTTTAAATGAAACCATTTCCCAGACCACATGCTTTGGATTGGCTACATCTAAAAGGTTGAACACCCCGTCTTTCCCGGAGTTGGAGGAATATGAGGATTGGAGTAATTTTACTCAATTGTCCATTAAAGATATACAGGCTCTGCTTCTTAATTCCTCCTTTAACATTTCCAGTATGAATCCTAAGGGTTGGCTGCTTTGGCACCGTAGTGCTGATTCTTGCCAAAAAAGATTTTTAAATATAACTGACGGTTTTAAGACTGTTAGATCTGATCCCCGGTTTGATTTGAGTCATACTGTCACCTCTTACTCTGTGGGCAAGTTGTGTCAAGCTTGGCTGAAACATTCAACTTTACCTGCGGTTAAGTATCACCTTTCCAAACTGAATGCAGACGTGGATTTGAATGATTTCATTAAAGGCCCAGTTAGTGGCAGGTCGAAAAGGTGGTTGTATGGGGTTTACAATGAAATTTGGAAACTGTCACAGATTGAGGCTGCTTCACGCCTTAGGGCTATTGATCAGGCGAATCTTGAGAAAGTGCTTGCAGTTGTTGACAATAGCATTAACGTGCTTTCCTCTAGAATTTACACATTAGATAATATTGTGTCGTCTGTTGTTGATATTGTGCATGATGAAGTGTCTGTATTATACCATGGTCAAAATCAATTACGGTCATTCATGCAGTTTGCATGGACACTTCAGACTCTGAAAATGGGTAAAGTTCCCTGGGGATACATGAACGTTTCCTCTTTATTTGCACCGTTTAATTTGACAGACAAACAACGCTTGCTTTCAATGCGTGATGCTTCCTTTTCTATGCTACATATTGAAAGGTTGGAATCTTTACCTTTTTCTGTGGCAGAGGCCACTGCTGCTACGTGGCTTATCCACGGTTTAATAACACTGCCTTTTGCTTTATATAAGTTTTCAAATTGTATGAAATATGTGCCAATAGGTCGTTTTGAACCCTTAGGTAGCGGTTTCCTTCATGAGGTCTGGTCACTCCCATACACATACAGATGTTTCAAGGATGAACAGGAGGTTTATCTAACAGGGGATGAGTGTACTGAGACGCCAGATCATTCTTTAATGTGCAGACACATACAGTTACACGGTTCATGTAACAAGGACCGACCGAATATGGCTTGCGTTTTACAGGGCACGCCTGTTCCTGCTATCATCCCCACGTTTAAATTGTTAGAGAATGGTAGTTATTTAATGCTCAATAATGAAAACTGTTGTGGGTTAATTAAAGGTATAGCTTTCATAGTAACAGTAAGTGAGCGAGTTATTTGCTGCAGAAATGTTCTTTATCCTCCCACACGTGAACATAGGGAGTCTTCCATTTTGGCCACAGATACCGACCTTGGGAGCAGAATTCAGCGGCATGGCTAGAATAAGAGCTCTTTTGTCCCAGAAAGAGGTGGCCTTGAGCTCGGCCCGTGAAACTTTCGTGCTTCACATTGCTAACACCCGTACGGAGGTTCAGGCTCTTTTAAATACTGATTTGCCTTTGCATTTCGGAGCCATGGTTCGTTCTATCTTTAACGCATCCTCCACAACGGGCCTAGCACATTTTTTTAAAGTTGTTAGCAGTGGTCTCGTGACTTCCTTTGAGAAGATTTTTGGAGTCATCCCTGCCTTCTTCCATTCTATTTTTTCATCCTTATTTGGAGGGTTCCCGTTTTTACTTGCATTAGCGGCTGGCGCATTGGTGGTTTTCTGCCTTTTTAAATATGGATGCCCTTACTGACGCTGTTTCGCAACCGCATGCTTGATTATTATGGCACACTGCCGTTGGCGACTCTAAGCACGGCGTTTGGATTATCTTTTCGGTTCTCCTATTTCACCTGTGTCCAGCCTGTATTTCGCTGCCTGACCTGTGATTTCCTTTGGGCCATTGATTTGTGTCTCTGCGGACCAATATCTTCTGACGTCGATTTTGATCAACTGATGAGTCCTATCATTGCTCACGAGTTGGTTTGTTCTGACGAAAGGATTATGGCCTTGGCGGTGGCGCGTGGACTAATGGGTCCCTGGGATGTGTTGTCGGCAGCGCGAAATTTCTTGGAACGAAGTTTTCTTGAAAACCCACCGAGCTGTCCTCTGATGGTTATAGAGGATCCGGTGCTGGAAGATCACGTATGTTCCTTTCATCTTTTAAATTGGATGGCTGAACTGTTTTCGGATGAGGACAGTGACTTCCTCCTGGAGGCTGTTGCAGCTTACTTTTCATATACAGTCTTATCATAAACTGTGCCTCAAATTGACATGCTGATTGATAGCATTTCCTTGATTCTATTGACTTTTGGTCAAGACATTTTATTTTTGCTTGCCTATTGGCTTGAGCCACGTTACACTTGTGGGCTATTTTTTAGCATTAGTTTTTATAATTGAATTTTTATTCATGCTCGTTTCTTGTTGGATTCTGCTCTCATGTGATGGCACTTCTGTTATCTTATTTAGTCCGTTCTCGGATCATGGGGGGGTGTTGTATAGCTCCTATATATCCTTATATCGTGTTAAGTTAGCATAGGTACATTTGAGATTTAAACGCCATTTTTCCTTTCTTGCAACTTCTGCACACGACCCTTAATTGTTGACTTAGCTTTCAACCTAGTGGTTTGCCGTGGTGTATGTGAGAATAATATGTTATTGCTCTGATATCAGTTTTGTTTAATAAACCATGTCTGCACGGAGAGTGCTGAAGTTTCAGGAGCAACACGATATGGAATTGTTATGAGGTCTGATCTCCACGCCTTCATAGTCATAACACAAGTGCAGCCTTTGCCAACTTGGGCTTGAGGCGGGATTGATATTGCTTTGCACGAGAATAGTTAACACACTTGATGCGGTGCACATGCAGAGAGAGCTGGTGTATGCTGATGTGATTCCTTCATGCTAGGACACTAAGGTATGGGCCCGCCCTAAAACAACCCAAAGAGACCTTCTTAGCTAATAATATAATATATGTGTTAGGGAGGGTGAGATATAAGTGTTGTTAACTTTAATTCATTACAGCATGTTAACATGCTGTCACCATTCGCTTTTTATGTCTTAGTAACTATGCTGATAATTTTGCTACTGATAATAAGTATACTTGTATTATCTAAGATACTGCGCCTGAGAAGACGGCATTAGTAAATAAACATTTCAAATGCACATGTGTCTTCTTTACTCCATGTTCTGGTTTGTAATGATAATATAACGAAAGAGTGTTCATGAGTCCCACGTACCCTGAGGTACTGTAAGTTCATGTTCTGGTTTGTCTAAACATTGGAAGTTTGATATGTCCAATGAGACACTGTAGCTAGCTCGGTAAGGGGTGAGTTGGTTGCTAAGGTAAGTTTTGGGACACCCTAATTTGCCGAGGTTCCACTCCTCTGTGCACAGTTCTGTGTGAGTACAGAAACCCTGCAACACCTCAAAGTGCATGCTATTTCAAAAGTCTCTTCTACATTTCTAAATCCCAAAATGAAAACTGACCTTGTCTTGAAACTTATGATTGTTGCCTCATCTTTTTAAGGTCGAGCCTATAGAGGCAGCGCACATGCGCTGCTCGCTTTGCGAGGCATGCAGTAATGCAGTATGGAGTGGAAGCTCTGTGGAGGCTCCGCCCACTCTCTGCCCATGTTTTTAATTGGCTTGTGTCATTGTCTTTCATAAATGTTGCAGTCTGATTGATTATGAGGCTCCTTATTATGGCCATGTGGTCATTTGTACCCTCCCATGGCTACTGGCCCCTTTACTTCGCGTGTTACACAGTACAGTACGTGTTATATAGACTGTGAGCACTTCTTTGACAGTGACATCTCCCCCCCAGTTGTCCATGATGCAATGCAATAGGTCTTGCCTAAATTGCAAATGCTTATTTCATTTGCATAGCAGCGCTATGATAAAGGGGAATGGTACAGCCTGTAGTATGGTAGTATTTGATCTATTCAGTGCTAGCTGTTTGTATCCAGATGCAGAAACATTGTGCTGAGAAACTGAGGCTTGAAAGAACACTTTTAGCAAATAATATAGTTGGGCATTCTTCACCATGCATGTATAATATAACTAGTATGGTAAACATTACTTATATGGTATGCGTGAGATACTACCCAGATGGGACTCAAACCCACAATCCCCACCTCCGGAGGCTGATGCCTTAGCCATTAGGCCTCTGGGTCAATGAGTAGTTGATAGGCACGCTAACGCCTTGTATCTAGTACGCATGCGGCACCAGTTCTATGCACGGTGAAGATTGCCTGTCTATAATATTTGCTCAAAGTGTTGTTTCAAGACTCGGTTTGTTAGCACGATCTTTCTGCATCTGGATACAAACAGCTAACACTGAAATAGATCAAATACTAATCCAGTAAGAGCAGCTGGTTGCTTCCCTGCTCGCAGCGCCACTAACCTCATGGCCATTATGAACAAGAACAGATCAAGTTTCCGGCGAGGGCTCTCCTAAGGTAAAATTAATTTATGATGTTTATTTTAAGTGCTATGAAAAACAAGTTAATAATAAAACGGCTATCACACATCATGCATTAAACCTGATATTGGAAGTTATTCTCAGATCCATCAGATGATGTAAATCAAATACGAACAGAATGTAGAAATGCCGTTACTCTAAACATTAAGGACATTAGAAATAAAAGTGCCTCACATGTTAATCTAGTAAATGGTCGTTTTCCGTAGTCGAACTTGAGAGAGCGCAAACTGATTTAATTGTATGAGTACATCACACTTACCTGTAGTAAGCACAAAACATGAAGAGAAATGCCATGAGTGCTAATAGTATCTGAAATATTCTAAATGTATAGCTAATATAGAGATTTAAGTAGAAGTGGAACTAATACAGAAATGTGTGACATTATATGACTTTATTAGATGTGATTATTTTTGAATCCATGTCGTGAAGCTGATAAAACATAAGGTGGTATGTGGTTAAGAGCAGAACGTGGTAGGCCTCAGGGCCAGAGCTGGAGCTAAAAGGGAAGGTGTTTCTTTTCACGACACAGATTGTTTTAACGTTTTTGGTCATTGCATAAATGGGCCAGGATTTATAAAAATGTTTACTGAATAATAAAATAAGAGTATTAACATGCTTTAATTAAATGAAGAAGTTGAGTGCTATAATCATAATGAGAAATATTGTAGGCCTGAAATGTTTTAGCATTGATTTACACGTACATGTCTGGGCTGAGAAATGTTGCAAGCCTTTTTAGAAGTCTATGAGAGTTGGGTTCTTGGCGGCAGATATCTGTCTGCAACAGGAAAGGGGGGATCCAATTATAAATGAATGAATAGAGGTCTGTTCAGTGGACGGCCCAGACATGGAGGAGGGTTCTGGAATGTTTAAGGGGTATCAGCGGGCCGGAGAAGAGACTGAGAAGCAAGGTCAACTCTAACGTCTGAGGCCCAATACAAAGCATCATGGAAAAAGCCTGAAGTTGCACCACGTGAGAGGCGTTTCGCAAGGGGCGTCTCAAATGTTGTTGACTGTTTTGTATTAGGGACAGCACCCCTGGGTGGAGTTAGAGCAGAGACCTGAGGACCCTTTAGAGAGCGGATGGGTAGGCAGTGAGGGGTCATGACTGGAGAACTTTAGGTTTTCACCAAGAGACTTAGAGTGGGTGACTTCCCTTGGGGGTCATTCATTGCTGACACCTTTGTTAGGTTGGGATTTGGTTAAGTAGGGATACCATCTAGAACAGGGTAGGGACGCCTAACCTGTGTTTGTTTTCCTCCAATCTAAATGAAGGAGCGATATGCGTCTATGCTGATAGCTTTACTATTTTTAGAACTTGTGTTAGTGATTTCTGTTGCTCGTCTGAGGGCTTTTCGAGAGCACATGTATGTAATTGGACCTGTGTATCTCGTGAATCTCATTCTGAGATGTCTGTATTTGCAGCTCATTATATCTTTACAATAAACTTTTGAAACCTAGAAGTTGTCCGTGATCTTTGAGAGTAGAGTCCTTTATTGGGTGAACTAACTTGCAGATAGGTGTACTGTTTTCTTCCAAGACAGGCAACAAAGGTTCAGTCGACCAGATCGAGGTTTGGATCAATAGATATAAGGTATCGATCAAAATCTCGCCCTTTCAGTTGGTAGCTATAGAGGATGGTTGCCTTCTTGAGGACGGTGACCTAGGCCAGGTTAGCTTACCCCAAGGCCCCTAGAAATCGATGATCGGAAGAACAGCCCGCAGAAGAAGATCCGGATGACGTGAGACAGAAAAAGCAGCAGTATCGGTCGAGAGTGAGTATAAAGGGTTATGCGTGTTAGATTGCGGTGTTTTGTATTGTATCTATGTTGTAATGTTTGGCGGAGTTGAATGTCTGTAGAGTGACTGTGGAACAGGTTGTGAGCGCGCGCAACCGGTGAAAATCTTAAGTTCAAGGAGAGCTTAAGTGGTTCGGGTGTATCGGACACCTAGAGTAATTGTCAACTAGTGTGAAGGGGGTCATGAGGTACCATTGATCACCCGAGAGACCGAGATAGGGGGAACGTAAGAGTGAGTGCGTGAGTAACGGACGCTGGTCGGAAGTTACTGTGTGTGTAAGCAACCTATCAGAGAGACGATAGACATCTCGTCAGTTGTGTTGACAATTACAGATAGACTGTGGACGTACAGTCGAGAGAAGTGACCGCTTGGTTGGAAGTAGTCATTTTTCGGTGTATGAATGGGACGCATGCATAACCGGGAGACGAGTTGAGAAAGGAGGGGTGCTGCTGCGAAGCGGAGAAAAGTGACGTCAGGTGGTGTCGCGCAGTGATTGGCTGACCGGCGAAAGACCGCGCTGTGATAGGCCAGCTAGCGAACACGTCAGACAGGGTCGCGACGTGATTGGCCGACAGGAGAAAGACCGCGCTGTGATAGGCCAAGCTAGCAAAGCCGCGACAGGATTGGTGGATTGTCATCAGGAAGTAAACAGAGTAGCGAGGCTGGATTTTGTGCGCATAATTATGAAGTGTTTTAAATGGTTGAAAGCGCTGTTTAGGAAAGAGAAGGGAGGATCGTATGAAGGGGAAGAAGCCCCGCCGGAGGGTACGCCAGCTCGTTATATGGCAGTAAATGTTGGGTTGCATACGATCCTTTGGATATCAGAGTGGAGTAAGATTACTGAAGGAAATGAGGAACTGACGTTCCCGAAGTACGGGACGTTCAGATAAGAGGTGTTACATCGATTGAAATCAGTCATGACCTCAAAGAGACCCTTGCCTAGACCAACCCAGTTCGAAGCCCTTGATGCCTGGCTTAGGGCAGCGCATGAAAGGAATATGAACAGACGACAAGAAAGGGTGAAACGCTCGGTAAGGGCAGTGCAGGATGCCAGGTGGGATGCGGATGCTAAAAGATGGAGAGTGCATAATTTGGAAATAAATAAACTGTACCCAGTGTTAGAGGCGCCAGTAAATAAAAGTCCCCTGGAAGAAGATGATGAGAGCGAAACAGAGGACAGCCTGATAAACAGATTACTGACAGACAGGCCACCCCCGTATAATAGAGCAGGGGGAGAGGTCGAGAATACTGAAGGAGCAAAGGGGGGCAATGCAGGAGAGCATAGACCGCTTCCCAGTTCAGAGTGGGATCCTGAGCCAAAGAAAGAGTTGCTCCAGCCTAGTCAGGTGCAACAGGTAGTCGGTAGGTTTGTGGTACAAAGAGCGCCGGAAACGGAAAGCGCCACATCCTACCCATTACCAGATGCACTACAGGTACCTGTTACCATAGGTCCTATAATATCGATATATGACCAAGAGAGAGCAAAAGGGGAAGAACGGAAACGGAAAGACAGAGAAAGAGCAGAACAGGCAAGGAGGAACGATACCACTAATTCCCCAAGTCAGATGCCGATACCCAGAGAGTGGAGCACCCCGATGCACACAGTAGGGGACCCAGGAGGAGATCCTGGGGGCCCTAGATGGCCAATGGATCTGAGGGGATCTGGACGAAAATCCTTTCAAGAGCTAAATGAGTACATGAAGCAGTGGGACGAGGCAGTGAAGGCTCAAAAGTGCATCAATGCGGCAGAAGCAGAAAGGGAAAGTCAGGACAGCCGAGCACGGACTCACTGCGGGGCTGGGGAGAGTAGTCCGGAGTGGGACTGTAGAGGGAGTAGGGGAGTCACCCATTGGGCCCGGAATGGAGGTAGAACAGATCTGGAAAACGGGGGCCCCGGGAGTGGAGGGGTGGCGTGCCCAATACTCAGTGAAGGGGAGAGGAGAGCGCAAGAGTACAGGAACAGCTTTAAGTGTCCACACTGTGTGCCTGGCACCAGAGAACAGAATGGGAGTTGTGAGAGGTCGCACCATAGTCCCTGTGATGACAGAAATGAGCGCAGCCCAGGGAATATGGGGAACCAGGAAGGATCGTATCGGATACTGAGCGATACGAGGCAAAGGGAGTGTAGCGACCAGAGGGAAAATAACAGAGAGATGTGCGGTGAGAGGAGAGAGGAAGACGAGAGTGGGCAGAGAGAGAGTAGGGATAACAGGCCCGTGTTCCATCACCTTCCAAGATCGGATGGCCGAGCATGGGACCTGGAGAGATGGGAGCAAGGGAGGCCACCCATTAACTCTCCTGAGCCCAAACGCAGAGCTCGAAGTTGGGATGGTAGGGAGACCAGCGAGCCCCCTTCGAAAGACATATTGCGAGCTGAGATAAAAGCCAAGAGACTTGATGTCTCCAGTTTAAGGTCAGACCTGGATGACATGGTAGATGGTACCCTGCCTTTAGAAAGAATGGAAATGTATGAGCAGGATGAAATACTGTATATGGCAAAGGACATCACTCGAAAGGCGAGAGCAGTCCATGAGAAGTTAGTCGAACTAGCAGGCAAATATATGGTGGACTTGTCAAGAACCAAAGCATTACAGGGTAACCACAGGCTACATTACTCAGATCGGGACCTAGATGAGAGGAGAACGATTGGGCTGAAAACACACATAAGGGAACTGATTACTGGAATTAGGACATGGAGGGCACTAGATAAGTGGGAAGAGAGGTGGTCCAAGAAAGGGACCGGCAGAAGAAGCATGATTGGTATGACACCAGGACAGCAGGGAATAGAAGCTTACCCTTTGCGTGAAGTTGCAAATGGGAACTATGTACATGTCCCTTGGAGTAGGGGAGATTTAGCTGCTTTTACCACTTCTTTCCCCAAGTTACGAGAGAACCCTGTGGAGTGGTACAAGCAAGTCGAGAGGTTTGTAAAAATTTCCAAGGTCCTATGGATAGATCTGAACACGTTGTTTGACATTGTAGTACCAGGCGATCTATGGACAGCATGCAAGGTTAGCGCTGAGTGGCCCACAACGGAGCCAGAGAGAGATGCCAAGACTAATGGGCCGTCCGAGATTGTGATGGCAAAATTCGAGAGAGTGATGACTTGGCTGAAAGAGAAGGTGCCAATGCAAGACATAGATTGGGTCAGAATAGACCGAACAAGACAGGAACCCAAAGAGACAGTTCATGAATATTACGAGAGATTGCTGAAGGCGTTTAAACAGTATAGCGGCTTGGATGTAATGGATCCAAAAGACATAGGGCAATTCGTGTCCAAGTTCGTCCTGGGACTGAGACCGGATATTAGTTTAATGATTCAGCAACACTCGATCTGTTGGCAAAGTAAACCCCTAGACGAAATATTGAGATATGCCAGGTACTGCTGTGATGAGATAGATTCCAAGGCTAAGAAACTAAAAGAAAAGTTGATGGTGGTACAGATGCAAGCAGCCGGGAAGGGGGGACCACAGCAACAGCAGCAAGGGACAGGTACAGGAGGAAAGAAGCAGTACAGTCAGAACAAGGGTAATGAGGAGAGTTCCACCTTTAGACCCAGAATAGACATCGCTACCTTGAAGAAAACGACTAGGTGCCACCAGTGTAACGAGCTGGGGCATTGGAAACGCGAGTGCCCCTACAATGTAGAGATAGGAGAGCAAGAGATAGAGGAGGAAGAGGTCCAGAGCGCACCTACAAGAGGGGTAACGCCATACCAAGGAAAGGTGCTCAAAGGGGGGGGGGCTCCTCCCCGAGCCCAGTTCCCGCAACCTCCTCGAGTAGGGAGTATGGGTAAGACCTATAGACAAATGCCCCTGTTTGTGGAAGGTGAAGAGTGCTATTATGTGGACCCATTAACCGGACAGAGAGTGGAAAGAGAAGACTGCACCCTTGGGGCAGCCTTAGAGGTAGATCAGAGGGGACCCTATGTGGAAGCAGAAGTAGCAGGGTGCCCTACGACATTTCTGGTGGACACAGGAGCCACTAGATCTACGATCAGATCAGCTGCAGTTCCAGACCTGCCCATGTCTGGAGAGACCATACAGGTGGTAGGGGTCGCAAACAGGAGAATAACCAGCCAATTGACAGAACCGGTACAGGTGAAAATAGGGAAGTACAGCGATGAGCACCAATTTGTGGTTTGCGATTCAAGCCCTGTGTGTCTGCTAGGAAGAGACCTGTTGTGTAAATTGAATTGTACTATATATTGTACACCTCAGGGAGTGGAGGTATTGACTAATGATGATGATGCAGATTTCAAAGTTGCGAATTCAAGGATATGTGTGGAGCTGTACCCTACTTTGACAGTAGACGAGCTTCCCTGGGACTTGAGAGAGACAGTGGCATCAGAAGTATGGGATTTCACTGGGGAAGAAATTGGATTGGTCAAAGGGGTAGACCCAGTGAAAATTGTAGTGAAGCCGCATGCTGAGTTCCCAAGAACACCCCAATATAAATTGACTCCAGAAACGATTGCAGGCATAAAACCCGTGATCGAGTCTATGATTAAACAGGGAATACTGAAAGAAATCGTGGGTAGTCCATGCAACTCCCCGATTATGGGTCTGCAGAAACCAAATGGGAAATTTCGGATAGTGCAGGACCTTCGAAAGATTAATAACATAGTCGTTTCATGTTGTCCAGTGGTACCGAATCCATCAGTGATACTGTTTCAGATTCCATTCCAAGCAGAATGGTTCACTGTGATCGATCTTTGTCAGGCTTTCTTTTCGATCCCTTTGGACGAAGATAGCCATTTTCTTTTCGCATTTAAGCTGGAAAATCGCGTCCTAACATGGTGTCGTATCCCTCAGGGGTATACAGAGAGTCCATCGATCTTTAACCAGCTTCTGAAGAAAAATCTTGAAAGTCTAGTGCTGCCCCAGAAGTCAGTTCTGGTCCAGTACATAGACGACCTCCTTGTGGCGTCAGAAACAGAAGAAGCTTGCAGGGAAGACTCCATTGCTTTGTTAAATCACCTAGCTGCCAATGGGCATAAGGTGTCCCCGGGAAAATTGCAGTACTGCCTGACAGAGGTGCAGTACTTGGGACACAGAATTGAGAAAGGCAAACGAAAGGTGTCACCAGACAGGATAGAGGCGATCATGAAAATGAACGCGCCTAAGACACAGAGAGAGGTTAGGATGTTCCTAGGGATGGTGGGTTATTGCCGACAGTGGATCGTGAACTTTTCACTGAAAGCAAAGCCCTTGCAAAAACTGACGCACAAGGAGGTGAGTGATCCGGTACCATGGGACAAAGACTGTTTGATGGCGTTCCTACAGTTGAGAGAGGACCTGTGTCGTGCTCCGGCATTGGGAATGCCTGATTACAATAAACAATTTTTTCTTTACTGTTGTGAGAGAGAAGGTTGCGCGTTGTCTGTGTTGGTCCAAATCCATGGGAATGCCCGTAGACCAGTTGCTTATTTCTCGGCTACTTTAGACCCAGTAGCCGCAGCGTTGCCCGGATGTCTCAAATCCGTTGCTGCAACGGGTGTCAGCATTGAGAGATGTGAAAATATCGTCATGGGGCACCCGTTAGAGGTGTGCGTTCCACATTCTGTTGAACTATTGATGACCAGGACCAAAACACAGCATCTGACCAACAGTAGGCTCACGCGCTATGAGCAAGTTATTCTTGCTGCAGAGAATGTGACCCTCAAGAGATGCTCTGTTTTGAACCCTGCTACCTTAATGCCACTTCCAAATGATATTGATGATGATGATGAATATACAGACCATGACTGTCTCGATGTGACTGAACTATGCACCAAACCCAGACCCGACATCGTAGATGAGCCACTGACCGACCCAGACAAAGTTTTCTTTGTCGATGGCTCATGTGTAAGAGACGAAGTTGGGCAATTGAGAGCAGCTTATGCTGTTTGTACAATTGAAGGAGTTGTGGAAGCTGGGTGCCTGGAAGGAGTACACTCCGCTCAGGTAGCCGAGATTATTGCCCTGACACGTGCTTGCTTAGCAGGCAATCAAATTCGAGTCACCATATACACCGACAGCCAGTATGGGTATGGGGTAGTTCATGATTACGGGCAGTTATGGTCTCAAAGAGGGTTCATGACTTCTTCAGGCTCTCCCATTCGCAATGGAGAGTTTGTGCGCCTGTTGTTAGAAGCATTGCAATGTCCAGCAAGTATCGCAGTTGTAAAGTGCATCGCACATACCAGAAATGAGGACTTTGTTTCGAAAGGCAATAGATATGCTGATGAAGTTGCGCGGTATTGCGCGGAACAAGGTTACTCTTTCACAGAGGTGGATGTGGGTGGAATAAATGTAAGAACTGAATTAGCCATGATACTGGAAACTGTTGATACTTGGGATGAACTGTCAATCATGCAAGAAAATGCTCCTGATTCTGAAAAAGAAACATGGGAAAGGGCAGGATGTGTAATGGGTGAGACTCATTTTTGGGTCTCAGCAGACGGCAGAGCAGTGTTGCCCAATGAGATGGTGAGTCCAATGGCTAGACTCATACATGGTCCCGTACACTTAGGGAGAGATGCTATGCTGAGAGTGTTTAGACAGACTTGGTACAATCCTAAGTTTAGAATAGCAGCAGAAGCAGTGTGCCAGCGTTGTGTGACCTGCCAGCAGCTGAACGTAGGAAAAAGAACACCAGTTGCACTAAGTCACATAGGAAGGTCTGGAGGTCCATTCAACAGAATGCAGATAGATTTCATTGAAATGCCAAGATGCAACCGCCTCCGCTATGTCCTGGTGGTTGTTTGTGTGTTCTCCAGATGGGTTGAGGCATACCCTACACGTAGGTGCGACACCCTCACAGTGGCTAAGTTACTGCTTAGAGAACTTATCCCTCGTTTCGGGGTGCCGGCCTTTTTGGAATCAGATAGGGGAACACATTTTAACAGCGAGCTTGTGAAGATGATTTGTGTTGCACTAAATATTGATCAAAAGCTACATTGCAGTTACCGACCAGAAGCTTCAGGAATTGTGGAACAAATCAATGGCACGATCAAGTCCAGAATAGCTAAAGTTTGCTCCTCAACGACTCTGAGTTGGCCTGATGCCCTGCCATTAGTTCTCATGAGCCTTCGTAGTACCCCAGACAGAAGAACAGGGTTGTCACCACATGAGGTGTTAATGGGGAGAGCAATGAGGCTGCCATCTATTCCAGCTACTGCACTGTTAAATATCACAGATGATATGATCCTGGACTATTGTAAGGGGCTGTCTGACGCCATGCGTTCTGTGTCCCTTCAGGTGCAGGCTGCAGAGGTTCCAGCGTGCCAGGGCCCTTGCCATGACCTGTATCCTGGGGACTGGGTCCTGGTGAAGAAACATGTGAGAAGAAGCTGCTTGGATATTCGTTGGCGTGGGCCCTACCAGGTCATCCTGATCACAAACACGGCTGTAAAGGTGGGAGGCCTGCCCAATTGGATCCACGCGTCACATACGAAAAGGGTTCCAGCACCTCTGGAAACAGCTCCTCTCTCAGATGGACGTCCAGCTGAGGACCAAGAAGCCATAGAGGGGGCTAGTCAAGCTGTAGAGGTGCCCGCGGAAGCAGGGAACGAGTCTGACCAAGCTGAGGACGGTCAGTACAACAGCGAAACTGAAGACGCTACAGAAGGAGAAAGTAGCTGGGAGTACGAGTCTGACCCTGACAGGTCTGAAAGAGAGCGAGAACAGACCAGAAGGAGAAGGAGTAGAAGGGCACGTGGAGAAGCAAATTGGCCGCAAAGAAGGAGCTCTAGCCTGAGGTCAACTCCAGAAGCAACCCTTCCTCCGATATCAGAAGACTCAGACCCAGAAGAAGGTGCTCAGGGCGCTGAAGCACCGGACCGAAGAAGGTCAAGAAGAGTGCGTGTGCCTAACAGAAGATACTCCACACCTGAGTGGACATATCTGGCGACAAATGTCTGTGAAACCGGAGACAGGGAGGATCCGAGCGGTGGTGGTGTCCAGTTCTGAGCCCATTATCACCGTGGAAATACGACTGTTGGTACCCGGTGTCGAACAAGAAGGGTCACTAACATTCGTGCTCCCCAGACCTCCCCGCCTCAGCAAGTTAAAACATATGTTTCTTACAGAATTGCAATTCCCCGACTTTGGTACAACGATAACAGCACATGAAGAGCACACTCTTCGCTTGGAAATATTGAACTATGCTATTGAAGCTGCAACCACAAATCTGATAGTTGACTGTTAAAGGATTGTAAATAAAGCAAGCAGAAAAAGAAGATTACCTAGCGCCCAGGAAGCAGAGAATTTTAGGGAATCCCTTGAGTTGATGGAGAAGGGCTAGGGTTGTCTTTTTGAACTGTTAAAGGACTTTTTGCGAAAAAGGCTGTCAGCCTCCAGCTGTGTGGATTCTAAAGACAAAAAGGATTTAAAAAAAGACTGTAAAGGAACGAGAGTAAAGGAACTTTTTGCAAAGATAAAGAGAGAGCTATGGTATCTGACGAAATGGAGGCCGGCACCCCGAACCGCAGAGCTAAATGTATAATAGGTACACTAATAGTAGGAGTGATAATATTAATAGCTTTAGTGGTACCAATTTCTTATGTAAAGGGACATGAAGAAGAGGTAAAGGTAACTGATGTGAGTTCTGTAGTAACGCTTACACCTATTGTTGCTGGTGAGAAAAGGGAAAACACTCAAGAGAAAGCGTTATTGGCTGCAGAAGCCCGCAGGTTACATGTAGACGAGTCCCAAGGAGACTTTAGGTCAAATGCTTATGCTAAACTTTTATATGAATACGTGGATGCCATGGAGGTTAAGGATTGCTACGTCTGCATGCAGTTGCCTGCATCTGTAGATGAAGGAATTCGCTATCATCACCTCCCTCTGACATATGGCATTACATGTAGCTTATTGCTTAGTATATTTTATGAGAGAGATAGTTTGAATACTATTTCTCAAATTATGATTCAGTGTTGCCAGAAGTCCCAAATTATAAGCAGATGAACAAATGGGATTACTGGAAGAGTGAAGACAGATTGGCCAAGTTCTTCATTCCTTGGATTACCTTAGATACTTCACATGCCCGTAGAAATAATCTGACATGCAAGGTGTCAGAAGTCGAGAAAAAGTTCATAGGGCAGGTGGATGATCGTTACAGGAGACAAAAGATTTTGAAAAAATCAGGACAAGGGAAATTAGATTGGACCGAGGAAGAGAAGTCACATAAGAGAAAGGGTAGTAGTGGTCCAATAGCTTTAGATAAAGCGCAGAGAGGAAAGCTATGTCTTCACCGAGCCAAAACGTATTATGAAAATGTATACGTGGGTGCAGTTGACTGTGAACATGCTTTTAATTTAGAGTACTACACTAAGGATTTCCTGAAGGGAATGCAAGTGATTCCAAATGTGTATTTTGTATGTGGAAGAAATGCTTACGTGAGACTACCTGACAACTGGTATGGATCATGTTACTTGGCAATTGTCTTCCCCAAAATATATCATGCACAAGACTTAGTGATCATTGAGGGACAGACATCATCGAGGGGAAGGAGAGATGTAGGTGATGCCGAAATGGTTGGAGATGTCTTTGGAGCTATGTTCCCTCTTTTGGGAATAATCCTTAATGATGTTAAAATTAGACGATTGGCAACAGTTGTCGACAGGTTGTCTGCCAGCACTGCTCAGTCCTTAATGCTGGTAGAAGGAGAGATGCAATCGATAAGGGCTATGGTTCTTCAAAATCGGCTTGCATTAGATGTCTTATTAGCAAAAGAGGGCGGAGTCTGTAAGGCTTTGAAGGTCCAGGAATGTTGCACTTACATTCCAGACCTTTCGAAGCCCCTTGAGAAGGTTATTAAGAACATAACTAATATACACAAGGAGATCGAAGACTTGAGTAGAGAAAATGTCTGGGAAAAGGTGGGCCACGGAATGAGTACAGTTGGAGGGTGGTTTTCCGCCTTAGGCAAAAGCTTTGTATGGTACATCCTAAAGCCTATCATCATAATATTGATCTGTGGGATAATATTGTGGGGATTGGTGAGGGTATTCAAATGGTACAGAGCAAGAAGGTCAGAAAGGGCCCAAAGAGAGCAGCTGCAGAGATTGGCTGCCATACAAGATAATCAGTACAGGAGTCTGAGAGCTCTGGAAGCGCAGAGAATGCCAGCAATAACTGCAGTTTAAATGTTAGTGATGACCCCGAGAGGTCATCAAAGGGGGGAACTGAGAGAGCGCAAACTGATTTAATTGTATGAGTACATCACACTTACCTGTAGTAAGCACAAAACATGAAGAGAAATGCCATGAGTGCTAATAGTATCTGAAATATTCTAAATGTATAGCTAATATAGAGATTTAAGTAGAAGTGGAACTAATACAGAAATGTGTGACATTATATGACTTTATTAGATGTGATTATTTTTGAATCCATGTCGTGAAGCTGATAAAACATAAGGTGGTATGTGGTTAAGAGCAGAACGTGGTAGGCCTCAGGGCCAGAGCTGGAGCTAAAAGGGAAGGTGTTTCTTTTCACGACACAGATTGTTTTAACGTTTTTGGTCATTGCATAAATGGGCCAGGATTTATAAAAATGTTTACTGAATAATAAAATAAGAGTATTAACATGCTTTAATTAAATGAAGAAGTTGAGTGCTATAATCATAATGAGAAATATTGTAGGCCTGAAATGTTTTAGCATTGATTTACACGTACATGTCTGGGCTGAGAAATGTTGCAAGCCTTTTTAGAAGTCTATGAGAGTTGGGTTCTTGGCGGCAGATATCTGTCTGCAACAGGAAAGGGGGGATCCAATTATAAATGAATGAATAGAGGTCTGTTCAGTGGACGGCCCAGACATGGAGGAGGGTTCTGGAATGTTTAAGGGGTATCAGCGGGCCGGAGAAGAGACTGAGAAGCAAGGTCAACTCTAACGTCTGAGGCCCAATACAAAGCATCATGGAAAAAGCCTGAAGTTGCACCACGTGAGAGGCGTTTCGCAAGGGGCGTCTCAAATGTTGTTGACTGTTTTGTATTAGGGACAGCACCCCTGGGTGGAGTTAGAGCAGAGACCTGAGGACCCTTTAGAGAGCGGATGGGTAGGCAGTGAGGGGTCATGACTGGAGAACTTTAGGTTTTCACCAAGAGACTTAGAGTGGGTGACTTCCCTTGGGGGTCATTCATTGCTGACACCTTTGTTAGGTTGGGATTTGGTTAAGTAGGGATACCATCTAGAACAGGGTAGGGACGCCTAACCTGTGTTTGTTTTCCTCCAATCTAAATGAAGGAGCGATATGCGTCTATGCTGATAGCTTTACTATTTTTAGAACTTGTGTTAGTGATTTCTGTTGCTCGTCTGAGGGCTTTTCGAGAGCACATGTATGTAATTGGACCTGTGTATCTCGTGAATCTCATTCTGAGATGTCTGTATTTGCAGCTCATTATATCTTTACAATAAACTTTTGAAACCTAGAAGTTGTCCGTGATCTTTGAGAGTAGAGTCCTTTATTGGGTGAACTAACTTGCAGATAGGTGTACTGTTTTCTTCCAAGACAGGCAACAAAGGTTCAGTCGACCAGATCGAGGTTTGGATCAATAGATATAAGGTATCGATCAAAATCTCGCCCTTTCAAACTTATAATGGGACGTTTTTAAATGATATCACTTATTCAATTACTCAGTGATACGGGCAAGCTGCAAATAATTACTCTTCTATCTTTTTATGTTTACGAACTGAAAATAGTTCACATTAGAAATGACAGGTGTGTCAGAAACATGCGAAATGTAACTAATTACTTTTTGATGTCAATTTCTATTGCAGGGAAGCTGAACGCTTTCTATTCTCCAATGGCGGTCTCTTTCCCATGCTTCAGCCAAGGTCTTTTCAGGCTAGTGTTGTCATCTCAGAAACTCCACCCTTTATGAACAAGACGGTGCTTCAAATAAAGGATGTATAATGGGCACTCTCTCTTTTGCTCTGGATGCTTGCCCGCTTAAACTTCTGTCCCAGCTGTAAGTTACGTCCACAAATACTGCGCCGCTGTGTTCAAGGCACAGGGCATTGGTGTTTTCAAAATAAAATAGTTATATTCAAACAGTAATTTTGCTTGCACATTTTGCTGGTATAGGAGTTGCACCAGCCTCATTCTTAAAACAACATTTAAGAATTTTGTGTTGTGTGCATTCATGACTGTACTTCCAAATCACTATACTATGCTTGTCCACTTGCCAAATGTTAGCAATGTTTTACAAAGAGCAGAAATCACATCGTCCTTTTAGGATTCCATCAACCTCGGAACTTTATCCCTCATAGTAGAATCAGTCTACATGGTTTCTCCTTATGTGAAGAATCATGAAAGATTTACTCTAATTTAGAAAAGTGTGAGAAACAGTTTTGTTTTTGTGCCTCAATAACAAACCACAGTGTTAACCATCATGGGGCAAATTCAGCAAAGAATAGTGAATCCTTGCTGACATGGGCATGTTCCTAAGATTAGCGTTGATTTCCTTTCTCATGAGGAAATCTCAAAATGAGCCTTGTGTGATTGCAAAACTATGACAGTCATCATTTTTAGGTCGAGCTAGACAGGGCATGAGCTGTCTCTTTGAGACCTGCTGTAATCAGTCTGTATGCATCAAGTCCATCCCCTTTTTTGCATTTGCTTTTCATTTTTCTATGTCAGTGTCTTTTAAAAACCCCTGTTTCCTAGTAGTCAGTCGTGCCTCTTAGTCCCTCCTTTGTCTCTTCTGTTCCTCCCACAGAGCAGGGACTTATACAGTCTCATTCCGCTATGGTTCTTTATCTGTTCAAAGAGGGACTATATTTTTTCTTGGTTTCCTGCGTTGTTACAGTTTGTCTGTGTTCAGCTTCAGCACCCTAGATGCTTACATTTGAGTATAGAATTCTTCCTCCTACTGACTCATAATGCCACAGTTGCATTGCTACAGCCTCCAACCCCATTGCTTGTATTATTTTTAGTGCTTTATTTGCACTTTTGGGTTTCGATCGCCAGTTGGGCTTTTTTTGGTAGGATGTTGGTTGGCTTTGGGCTTCCTTTTCAGGGGGATTGAGCCTGTTACACTTTGGCATGGTTGATGATTCATTACGTGTCCCCATAGGAGAGGCCGTTTCATCTTCGGCACAGACAAGTTAACTACATCTGAACAACCAATGCAAGCGCGCACATGAAAGGCTGATTTAACAACACTGCTCACATGTATTATTCACTTGGTATAATCAGTGATGCACTGGGCATTGCGCTGGTTCAAAGAACATGTTTTAGAGTATGACAAAGGTGGCAAGAAGGAGTTCAAGGGAGAGAAAAACAAATGCCAGGTTGCTTTACAGGACCACCACTGCAGAGAGAAAGCCTGGAGATAGCTTCTCATTCATGAATTCAGTGGCGATCACTGCGCCTGTTAGAAATGGGATTTCTGGTTGGCTAATGCCTGCGCCAAAGCCAGGCAGAAACCACCACTCTAGTCAGGGCAAGGGGGAAACACACTGTTGATAACCCCTGCTCACCCCCTTGGTAGCTTGGCACAAGCAGACAGGCTTATCCCAAGGCAATGTGTAAAGTATTTTCACCAACACCCACAATAACACTGTGAAACACCACAAATGGACACCACACAGGTAGCTATAAAAATAAAGTTATCTTTATCTAAATGAGGCAAGACCAAAACAACATAAATCCAACATACACAAAAAAAAATCTTCTTTAGATGGTTCTCTTGTAGTGTTCTTTATAAAACATAAACTTGTTGGTACTATGTTCCTTTGAGCAATAGTTCTCTAGTCATGTGCCACAATGTAGGTTTCTCCAGCACTCGTGGCTTCAGCACAAGGAAACAATGCCCCCTCTTAGTTGGAGCCCCTCTATAGTTCTGCCAGCGTTGCCACACTATGCCCCCGCAAAGCGTCAAGTACGCTAAAACCAACCAGGCGATGGGCCCCGGTACCGCAGCTCTCCTGATGCAAGTACGGGTCTCGTGGATCTCTTTTAAAGGAGGCTGCCACAGTCCCCTGGGTTCAGGCAATTTCCCACGCAGTCCCGGCAGCTCTGCCAACTCCCAATCCACTCTTTGCACACTCACGCAGCAGTGCGGCTGGGATCAGTTTACCTGGGGTGCCGGTCTCGCGTTGTTTCTCCCTCCATCGATCCTTCGTAGGCCACGCTGTTCTCCAGGATGAGGTCAGGCTGTGGTAAGACGCCTCGCACTTCCTGGAATTCAGCACAGCTCTTCCTGGTGACGAGCCCCTCGTTGCCTGGCAATGCGCAGCACTGAGTCCAATCACAGCGCGGCTCTCCCCTGACGTCGGCATTGGCTGGGGACGGTGCAGGCGAGACTCCCGTAGCCGACTGTGGTGATATTCCTGGACACCGCGATTCGCCTTTCCTCGCTGTACGGGCCCGGCGGCGATGATCTCGGCCCCTTTATTGTGACGGCCTCGGGCGGTGCATGGTCATGCACCCTCGAGCGCCCGATCAGCAAGATAAGGCACTGCAGACCTTGCCCTGCCCTGCTGTGCGCCGATTGTACACTGAGCCACAAATTTACACAGGCAGGCAGTCTTTGCTGTGTGGCGATCCCACACTGACCCACAAATCATTAGCAAGCACAGGTTGTGTGCAAAGACACACACACAGCTCCTTGGCAATTGTTTTCTTGGGATCCTTGATATCCCTTCGTTCCCGACAGGAGGCCAGCTCTTCTCACGCCCTTGGAGACTCTTAAACAGCACACAGCAAAGTCTTATCCTCAAGCAGGTGGGGGAGCACAGCACACAGCAAAGTCCCCTTTTCTCCTCTTCAGTAAAACCAGCAAACTGCAGGTCAGCCCCAGAACACACAGCAAGGGCAGTCTTCCTTTTCAGTTTCTTTAACTGATCTTCTTCTGGCAGAGATTCCTTTTGATTGTCGAAGTCTTCTTTGGCAAACTTTTATATCTCTGAGTTTCAACAGTAGACCAGCTCTTCTCAGGCCCTTGGAGATTTCCTTTTCAGAAGGGGACACAGCACACTGCAACACGTCCTTCTCCTTTCCTTGGCAGAATAGCAACTGCAAGTCAGCCCCAGAACACACAGCAAGGGCAGTCATTAGTACTGATCAGCAGTGGTAAAGTGCCCAGAGTTCAATAGCCAACAACCACAGGTCAGGAAAAACAAGGTAAGAAGAAGCAAAAAGATAGGGGATAGCCCTGCAAAAATGGCCATTTCCAACAGCGCCCATCAGCCTAAAGTGTTCCGTCTGCTGACTCGAGTGACTCACTCGGGGAGGGATGTCGTAAAAGAACAGCTGGCCCCTTCATGTCTCTGCAGCACGGAGTTAAAGAACCTGCTTTGAGCAGGAAGTGGTTTATGACACCTCTTGGGCTCCAGCCTCTCCCCCGTCTGCTCCCGGAGCTTCCAGGAGACTCCCAGAAAAGGCCAGGCCCTCTGTGGTCAGCACAGTTCAGGAAAACCTCCTACTTGTGGGCTGCTAGTTTGGTTAGGCCAGGGACGGCCTTAAGTATGCAAGCAGGTTAAGATAAAACATAATGGGCCTCTGGAAAATATTTACCACAACAATGTGGGCTGCCCTGGGTCCACAAAGGGGACCCTCCTAAGAGGGTGCCCCCCCTTAGTGCCACATGAGGGCACACACGGTTGCCTCCCAGTGTTTGCGACCCCCTATGGTCCTCATGTGCGTCACTTCTGGGTGGGTGTGGGACCGGAGTCTACAATTCTATGCCCGGCCACTGCCAATGCTGCCGTCTGCCGGGGGGAAATTTGGTCAGCTCTCGGGGGCACAGGGTGGCAGCTATGCCCTGTGGTGTTGGCTAGTACCCCGACTTGTCTGGGGGGGGAGCCAGCGAGGCTACCGTTCTTCACTGCGAGTCTAGGTAGCGGAGTCGGTCCCGTGGGTCCAGCGTGAGCAGGACTTGCATGGTGGGGGCGAGAGCAGCAAGCTCAGCAGTGCTCACCCCTTCCCGGAGGAGTGCTAGGGTGGCCTGCGACCCGTGTGGGCATGTTCTTGCACGGTGGAACAGGCAGAGGGGGGGCAGTAAGCCTTGAATGGGACCCCCCTCCATTACGCGAATAATCGGCAGTGCTGTGTCAGGGTCCCAGCGGTGGATTAGGCAGGGCAGCGAGCGTTAGATGGTTCCCCCTCTCGCTGCATGACTATTCAGTGCCCCAGTAGCATGTTACAGTTGCTGCACCCCAGCCCGTAGGGGGGGCAGCGAGTCTTGTTGTCCCCACGATGCCTTTGCTCAGCTGAGCAAGTGCCGAGTCCCAGTCCGCAGGGTCAGATGTTGCATGTGGGGAGGACAGTGAGAGTCGAGGGCTCCCCCTCCCCTCCGTGGCGGGTACCGTCCGGTGGTGCCAGTCTCCGGGCCTCAGCCCATTGGCACAGGAGTTAGATAAGGTTATAGATTTGGGCTGAGGCAAGCATCAGGGCAGCAAAAGTGCATCGGCACCAACGGTCCTCCGCTCCAGCTTTTAGCATGCTGGGTCGGCCTTGGAAGGAAGGAGGGGGGGCACGATGACGTGCCCCTGGGCAAGCAAGCCAGCAGTCTCTATGGGGGAAGTGAGGGGTTCGCGATGCAGCGATGCCCCGCACAGGGAACCGCCACTTGGACGGGGAGGGTCTCACGAGAGTGCGGGCCCTCCCTGGTCCAAGGGACATGTAGCCATTGTGGGGCTGTGCCTGGCACCTGCTTTCTTCGTGGTCAGGGAATAGGTGCTAGCTGCCTTCATTCTCTGCCTTTGAGTTCCTGCCAGCTGCAGGGTAGCTGTATTCAAGCTTTTCTTCCAGGCATAGGAGCGGGCTCCCTGTTCCTTGCCCAGGAGCTACAGAGGCAGACGTGCTCTGTGAGTGCCGCCGAACCAGTCCTACGGCCACTGTGCAAACTCCAAGGCTGGCTAAGTCATGGGCTGGAGGGGAGGGCCCTGGGATTGTGTTCTCTGTCGTGTGTTGTGTTATCTGTGGAATGGGGCATAGATTTCGAAGCATTGGTTGATTGGGGCTAGATTGAGCCTGAAATCACAATGCAAGTCTCTCTTGCAAAGCGGCTGTATTTAATTATAGGCAGTTTCCTTGTAGTTCTGTCTGCAGAGCACTAGGAAAACAGCCAAAGGTGGCGGGGACTGATGTCTCCTCGAACGGGGCCTGGTCTGGTTGCTGCAAGGCATGAGCCTGAGAATCACATTGCTGTTTACCTGTCAAGGCAGCTGTATTTTAATTAAAGGCTGTTTCATGGAGCTGCTTACAGAGTGCTAAGGAAACATCCAAAGGTGGCGCAGACTGATTCTCCTCGTACTGGGCCAGGGCTGGTCCCAGCAGGGCAGAGGCACAGGAGGCGGCACGGGCGCAGGAGCAGCGCAAGCCCAAACTTGCATCCATATTATCCGCCCGTTTGCGCCTCCTCTCAATGAATTACATGAGGCCTTGGGCAGCAATTTGGCCCGGTGTTTAGGTCATTGAGGTGGGAACGACTGGAAACACCTCCGGACAGGTGAGATGTGTTTTACACAAATAGTTCGACAGCAGAGCAGTGTAGACAGTTGCTCTGCACAGAGTGGCTATGTTGGCATGTCTGTTGATGGTGACTGACCTGTGATTGTTGCTGCGGATTTTGGTTGTGTGCTTTCTCGAGGGCTGCTGGAGGGCAGTGGCACGTGCGGGAGGGCTGGCGGGGTGGACTTCGGGCTCGTGACTGTGGGGGCAGGGTGGCCTCTTCAGTGGTTTGCTCGTGCCTTGAGGAAGTTTGTGTGGCACGTCAGACGGTCAGGTAGGGAAGACTGGGCATTGTTGTGGACAACGCTGCCCCCACGGTTGTTGCGGGGTTGTCGTGTCCTGGTTGGGTGTTTTCTGGGTCAGTGGCAGTACCTGCCCACTACGGCCCCTTCCCCCGGAGTCAGCGGCTTTGTCCTCCTGGTAGGGGCATGGGCTGTTGTCCAGGCCTAGTGGTGTGTGTGTGCTGGCTTGAGCTGCAGGGGTTATCGGACAGCAGGACACACCCATAGTGTGCCCAGGGGTGCCTGCCGGATTTCTGGGGCACAGGAGACAGAGCTGTTGTATACAGGGGCAATCTGGTTCCACATTTAGCAGGAGATGAGGCTGCCCCGTCATCTATGACCTCCCCTGTGCTGCGGGTGAAAGGGAACCAGTGCGAGAAGGGTCCCTAGTTAGAACAACGGCCTGGCGGGTGCAAATTTTGTCATGTGGAGTCACTGAAATCAATAACAGGAGAGTGTAGGGCACACGAGTGGGGATTGGAGTGTGCTGGAAGGTAAACAACTAGGTTTCAGCCGGAGAGGCCTATGTAGTCTTCGGCGTGACAATAATAGGAATTTCACCCTTGGTGCTACCAAGCTGTAAATGGTCTCATTCATTCAATTAAATATATTGTTGGTCTCCCTTGGGACCCGGGAGAGTATTTGAACCCCTGTCTTGGATACCCCACAAGAGCGCAGCACATGGCCTTTTGGAGCAATGTGACCCCTGCAGATGCCACCGGGTGCATTGCCGCATTGTGTTTTACATTCGGCCCTGCCTCTCAATTGCGTATACAGTGGTAGATTTACAAGCCCCTTGCTCCACTTTTGCGTCACTTTTTCCATGTTAAAAGTGACGCAAAAGTGGCGCAAGGGGCTTGTAAATCTGTCCGACAGTCTTTATCATAATTTTATAGGGTGTTTGTTGCACAGTAGTGTCATAAGTAAGATCTGCAGAATAATTAAATGTCTGCAGGAACGTAGACCTATGACACAAAGCATTTGCTGCTGCAAATTATATAAGTCTGGCACCAGCAATAATCCGTTTGACTTCAACTTTGCGTGTTGTGTCTTAGCTTATGCAAATGCATTGATGGGTGAACTGAGAGATCCTCATCAATATTAATGAGTGATTTGTTTTAAAAGCTAGGCTTTAAAGCTAAACCCAATGCTAGTCTGTAGTGGCACACCTGGTCTTAGGACACTGTGGCACTCTAGGGAACTGCCTTGTCTAGGATGAATTTGAGTTAAGAATGCTGCACGGACCTAACTATGCTAATTTTCAGCTTCAAGTGCACCGGGGTTAAATGTGACCGGGTGGTTCCTGGTGCGTGGCACTGCCACTCTTTCGTCCACCACTAGCACTTGTGACAGTTTGCCAACAGTTGGCGCTGTCTGGCTGGCTACAGAGGATCACTACATCAGGCATTGAGTGAGCCAATTACATTGGTATTACTATTACCTGCTGCCCAAGCCACTCTCCAGCTTTGGGGGCCTAGAATAGTTTGTATTGTCACCTTGGACAAGTGTCAGGGTTAGTAGTTGGGATGTGACTAGGAGTGGCAGCACAGCAGGAGCAATGGGTGGGGCGAACTGAAGAGGCTGCCTGTCGTCAGTCCTGGCAGAGAGTGCACAAGGGTCAGTGTCAGCTGTTGGGATGTCAATATGTTTGGCAGCACGGCAGGAGCTAGGTGTGGTGCAACTGATGTGGCCGCCTGACGTCAGTCCGGGCAGAACATTTTATATAAGTTAGCACTTCACGTGCGGGATCTGGGAGGTCTTTGGTGCATAGCTGGGCCGATGTTAGGTCAAAGAGATCGGGGTGGGTCGAGTGCCTTCCTGCCTGGATCTCGAAGTTCATGGGCAATTTCAGGGGAATAGCTCCGGGCTGGATGCTGAGTGTGAATCTAAGGCAAGTTTTAGGGAGGCACGGCATAGCACAAGACCAGCAATATCCATACATCCTTCAGTTACCTTCTATATACCTGTCGCCCTTTTCTCATGCTTTCACTACCTCCCTAGGGTGCGGCGCCACCAGATATGCGTTACCCTTCCGTAGGGTGGGGTCCCCTTTGTAAGATAGGGGCTGGACTTGGTGCAGGGTTCAGTGGGAAATCTGTTTTTAAAGCAAAGAATAAGCTGGCAAGTGAGCTTGCTCCTATGGCATTTGGAGAGTGCACTGATCTTCTGTGTCCCTATTAAGTATCTTGCATGGGATCTGCCTGCAATTTCTGGGAGTTAAATCGTGCTACCAGGGGGCAGAGGACCATCATGAGCAGGGGACTAACGGACTTGGTAAGGCACAAAAGACTATTCCCCAAGCGTACTGGACTATGCCACACATTGTTTCAATACAGCCGTATCAACATCTGGGAGAGGTGCAAACTTAGAGGCCAGGTAACGGGAAGGTCCCTCAGCATACCAAGGGGTACCACGGGACGCTTCATTTTTGTTACGAGATTGATTGCCCCATAGCTGGTCCTGCCAGCGGGGTAGGATTGGTCGCCCTTATAGGGAGGCAGGGCCTCAAAGTGTGGAAGGAGGACTCCTGCTGACAAGGTGTAGGGCAGCTACCCCTTTTCCTCTCCTGCACCCCAGCAATACTTCTATCCTGGGTGCTTGGTAATACCACCGGTACACCTCATCCAGTCATAGTCCAGAGTTAGACTGAGATTGGATTCTGTTCAGACTGTCCTCCAGTTCTCACTGCCCACTGTCTGAGCCCTGGCATACATTATTACAGGCCCGAGGCCAGGGTACTTACTTACTAGCATCCAATTGCCCGAATAGCCAGCCCAGCTTGGCTGGTTCAGGCAGGAGACATCTAATATGATGGGGCTGTACCATGTTAGGGAAACAGGTATTAAGCACTAAAAGACCACAAGGTATAAAGGACATACAATAGGATGGGGCTGTCCTATGTTGGGAAAACGGGCATTAAGCACTAAAGTCTACAACGTATTAGAAAGGGGGCCGGCCAGGATTGAAGCAAGTCAGGTAGCCCACGTATGTAGTTACGTTATGGGTGGGGTGCGGCTCCAAGGAGGCCTTGCCCTTCGCTCTTCAGGAGAGGGTTTTTTACGGAGTGATGCTGTCAGCCCACCCCTTATCAAATCTCAGGTTGTGCAGGTAATGTAGGCATGCTTTACAATGTCAGGCAATGCGGGTCCTTGCAAGCGCCTTTGCAGTCACTTTCTCAGGATAGGGGCTACGACTGCAGCTTTCAGGGTGGGCAGGTAAGCGGAGCGCCTCATGCAGGTGGGATAGTGGGAATACCAATGTTGCAACGGTACTCCCGTCTGTAAGCCACCCATGGGAGTGGCCGGAGGACAGGCTCAGTGACTTTGCACTGGGTGAATTTTTAGTTTACCGAAGGCAACCCTCTGAGGCATCACAGTGCTGGTGGAGTGCAGTGTTAGTGTGTGAAATTAGGGGCAACCTTGAGTAGTGGGATAGAAGGGTGTGCAGTGCTTCTGTGAATGTGTTTGGCAACCCGGCATTTCTTGTTGGCCATGATCAAATGTCTTGCTGAATGGCTTTCCTGTGCCTTGAGAGGGGCTTGGGAATGGAGGTATGGGTATTTCCACCACAGAGTTAATTTGGTTGGTGGTCCGAGGCATACGCTGGAACAGCTTGCTGGGAAAGTGGCCACACAGGCTAGGGGGTGATTCTCTCCTCCTAACAATTTGGTCACACACCTGGGAAGCAAAGATTTGAATTTCCCGGGTAGGAGGACACGTCTGTAGGGAATGATTTCCTCCAGGTGTAAGTTGAGTGGTATGGTTTGGTACAAGGAGTCAAGAAAGGTGTTTGGCTAATTTACGTTGCTTTTCTGCCAGGGTCTTAGATCAGGGAGACTGGCCATTCGGGCGTCTTGTGAGCGGCGCAGTGGGCAGAAAGCAGGGAATGGAGGCATGGCTTTTCCGCCACCCGGATAACTGGGTGGGGTACCCAGGCAGGCGCTGGATCAGCATGCTGAATTAAGCTCCAGCACAGACTGGGGGATCTCCCCTCCCAACATCCTGATAGACATCGATCTGACTCTTTGGGGGAAAAGGGATCTGTGGCAAGAATTGGAGTCCTCCAGGTGTAAGTACCCATTTGGGGGCATGTGAGTTAGGGGGTCAGAAATAACCCCTCATTGAGGGGGGTGAGGAGCCCGGTCCAGGGAGGCCATGGTCACCTTGCGCAGGAGAGTTAACAGTGCCATGTGTAAATACACTGAACAGATGGGGTTTGGCTTTTCAGGCATGGCTTGCTGCATGCCAAGTCCACAGGCTGTTTTTCAAGTAGATGGGGGGGTCCACATGGTCAAGTGGGTACTGCTTCAAGAAATGAAAGCCACAATGTGTAAGTTAGCAGCCAGTTGGGGACAGGTGAACTATGGTGTTTGGAGATAACTCCCCCGCGGGTGTGGCAAGGAGCACGGTCAGGGGAGGCCATGGTTACCTTGCGCAGAAGTGTTAACAGCGATATGGGTAAGTTCACCGAGAAGAGGGATTTATTTTTTTCAGACATGGGTTGCTGCACGCCAAATCCACAGGGTGTTTTGAAGAGGATGGGGTACACCTGTCTAGAGCTGGCATGGACTTGTTCTTGCTGGATCTAGGGGGGAAGCCCTAGTTGTAACGGTGGCCACACCCAGAGCTGTGGCGGAGTTACAGGGCGATCCAAAGGCTCTAAGGTACAGAGGGGTACCCTCTGTTGGAGCACAACAAGGGTGCTAAGGCCAAATATCCCCAGGGAGGTTCTCGCATTGGACCCTGGAGGAGCGACGGTGCTCTGTTAGTTCTTCGGGCGGTTGTGGACCTGAGCAAGCGGGGATTGCCTGGAACACTCTGCCCCCCTTCTGGGAGCGTGAGTAATTGGGTGGGGGAGGGGTTAGCCCCTCCTCCAAATCTGAAAAACACTGATTGGATTGGCCACGGTGTAATTTGGCTCATCAGGTGGCAGGCGGCGAGGGGCTGCCTGCCCTGGGATCGCCCTAAGATAACCCACCATGTTGGCATATTTGTTATGCAAATAAACCTGCAGCAATTTTCTACACAAAGAAAGTGTCTCGTCTGTTTATTTTTCCAGGTTATTGATGTGGGAGGGATGGCACTAAGAGAACATGTGTGGGTTTAGGAATACAAAACCATAAATGCGCCACCTGCAGCGAGTAGGCTCTACCTAAACAAATGAACGCAATAAGAGGAGGAAATCTGTGGATCCAAAACTACTGATTCTGACTGGAAGGTGCAGTTGGTTCTTAAGGATGGTGACATCAGACTTTTCAACTCACACAGTGCTACTGCGAGTTACGTGATTTTGGCTTTCTTCAAAATCTCTGGTATTATTTTACACGCTGGCACAAAGTGTGTTGGAAATACCTCCCGAGAGTGACTCTTAAACTCAGGTTTGGAGGCACTGGGCAACTGCGGCCCATCAGGGGTTTTCCAGTCTCCCAGGGTTGTCAGCAAAGCCTCTGTTGCTTGCGGCCTCCATGGTTTGCCAGGTGGTGATGGCGCCAAGCCCTGCCCTGCACTCCAGACTCCCCCCCCCCCTAAAGTCCTTACCTCCCTTTCACACACAGTAAAATTATTTCCAAAGTTAGCACGTTTGTGACAGATTATTACAGCACACTCAAAAGAGTAATCACTTAGGGGATTCCGACTTTATGGGGTTTTAGCATTCCAACAATCGACTGAACATTAGTCAAACAACAACCGTGGGCAAATCCAATAGGTCTGGCATTTGTCAATACTTGTTTTGTAATTGTTTTGTTAAAACTTTTGCATTGAGGGCTTTGCCAGGACTTCAAATATAAATTTGTAAGAAAATTTGTGAAAAGACCACGCAGCTAAACAAAATTAACTACTTTTTCGTAGCTTCAGCAGAAGCGACGGGCAGCGCAGATCCAACTGCAACTGCCTCAGGATTCATAAAGCAACTTTCCATCCAGGAATCATTACACATGCTGTTCTACATTGTAAGTAAGAAAACCCAACACTTCTTTCGCCCATACACGTTCAACATACTTTAATTACAAGAGGCTTAAAAGAAAGTAACTGAATATATACCAGAGAAGCTTTAATACCGAGAGGAAGGAAAGCGATGAAAATAAAACTAAATAAAAACATAAATGGGCAAAACAACAACACTGAGCTAAAACACTGTTCAACCTTCACACGTAATCACAACATCTTAAGAAATCTCCTCTCGGCAGAGGTTTTTATAGGTCTGCCTCGATCAGAAGGAAACTCCTCTGCAGACTTGTGTTTCACACTGGACACCTCTGACTGAATGGATAGCCTTTCCTTACGCCATCATTTGCAGATTTCAAGCAGGACTGCATGCTCTCTCAGTTTTTAGTTGGCAGCTAAATACATCGTGGAGACATTCAGCAAGTTTACTCAGGAATGCATGCTGCCCATTGCTTACCACTGCCTTTGTGGTTTGTATCTCACATTTTTGGGCTTTCAATTTGCTGGCTTTATGTGCTTTAGGCTAAGCAACTCGAGTTAGTCCCTCCTGTGACACAAACCTTGTTTGCTATTTTCTTGCACTAAATCACTTTCTGTAGATAGGCCTTTAAACCATGTTCTTATCTTGTCACATTTGCTGTGCATTCAAGGGAGGGGGTCGATTGTCAAGTTGGCATTTATTTTTCTTTCTCTGACTTCAAAATGAGAGAGTTATGTGGGGTTCTGCTTGAGGAACAATGTTATTTTTTTTCCAGCAGACAACAAAATGTGAATGTCTGTAAATGAACTATGCTGATGATCGAATCAATACATTGGGTGATGACATTTCCACACATTATGGTTTGTGGGATGTATACTTTTATCAGTAAAAATTTATCCGAATACAAATGTAATGGTCATTTCAATTGTAGATGCGCAGTCTGTAATGGCAGTTTTTTACGATACCATGCATACTAAGCATTACCCCACTCCACTCTACTCCACACCACTCACACCACTACACTCTCCTCTGCACCATTTCACATTACTCCACTTCACTTCACACTGCATTACTGCACTCTTCTCTGCATCACTCCACTTTATTCTGAAACGATCTACTTTACGCCACTGCACTCAGCAGCACTCCACTCTACTCTGCTCCACTTTACACTACTGCACTCTATGCAAATGCACTCTCAACCACTTTACTCAAAACCAATGCACTCTACGCCAATATGCTTTCCACCACTGCACTCTATGCCACTCTATGCTACTCTGTGTCATCTCTCTCTATGCCACTTTATTCCACTCTGCACCACTATACTCTCTGTCACTCTACTCTGCACCACTGTTCTCTATGCCACTCGACTCTGCACCACTACACTGAATGCCATGGCACTCTACCACAATGTACTCGGTATACTCTGCAACACAGCACTCTCTACCACTCTTCTTTATGCCACTGAACTCTACATAGCTCAACTCTACGCAATTCCACTCTAAACCATCCTAACCTACTGAATACCACTGCACTCTACTCCATACCACTGCAGTCTTTTCCACTCTACATCACTCCATTCTGTGCCATCACACTCTGTGCCACTGCAATCTATATCAATCTACTTTACAGCACTGTACTGTATGCTACTATACTCTACGCTACTGCACTCTACTACATTGCACTCTGTCACTTTACTCTGCACCGGTACATGCACTGCACTCTACACCAGTGCACTCTACAACACTCTACTTTATGCTTCTGCATGCATGCTATGCCACTCTACTCTGCAACAGTGCATCTACTCTCCACCACTCTATGCCAATGCACTCTACTCTAATATCATGTGCACCACTGCACCCTACGCCACCTCATTCTATGCCTCTCTACTCTGCACCACTCTACTCCCCACTCTACTATGCACCACTCCACTCTACACCAGCCTAGGTCACTCCACTTCATGCCACTCCACTCTACGCCACTCCACTCTGCAACACTGCACTCTATGCCACTATTCTATACCACTCCACTGTACCCTGCACTACTCCATTTTATCCTGCACTACTCCACTCTACTCTAAAACAATTTACTCTACGCCACTGCACTCAATTCCACTACACTATATGCCACTCTGCGTCACTCCCCTCCATACCACTGCAATCAATGCTGCACCACTCTACTCTATGCCACTGCACTCTGCTCTGCTCCTCTATACTTTACTCTGCACCACTCAACTCAACTCAGAAACAGTCTACTCTACGCCACTGCCCTCTACGCCCCTGTTCCACTGCAGCTACACCAATTACATTGCAACATTGCACTTTACAGTACTATACTCCACAACATAATACTCTATGCCACATCATTCTACTCCACTGAACACTACGTCATTCTACACCCTTGCACTCTACGTCACTGCCCTCTATGCCACTCTACACTATTCTGTGCCACTCCTCTCTACACCCCTGCAATCAACGCTGCACCACTCTACTGTATGCAACTGCGCTCTACCCTACACCATTATACTCTACTCTGCACCACTCTACTCAGAAACAATCTACTTTTCACCACTGCACTCTATGCCACTATACTTTAAACCACTGCGCTGTATGGCAATGGACTCTATACCACTTTACCCAAAACTAATGCACTCTGCATTACTGTACTTTACACCACTATACTCTACAACATTCTACTCTATCCCACTGCACTCTAACCCACTGTGTCACTCTACACCATTGCACTCTACATGACTGCACTTTATGCCAATCTATTCTATTCTGCACTACAACCCTGCACCACTCTACTACTCTGCACTCTACGATGCATGACTGTATTCTGACACACTACTCTGCATGACTGCACTCTATGCCACTGCACCAAAACTCAGCACCACTGCATCTATGCCTCTGCACTCTACCTTATACTACTGCATTGTACCCTGCACCACTCCACTCTATGCCACTTCACTCTATGCCACTCTACTCTACACCACTCCATTTCATGCCCCTTCACTCTATGCCACTCTACTTCACTCTACTCCACTCTGCTCCACTTCACGCCACTGCCATATACTCTGCAGGACTGTACTGTATGCCACTGCACTTTACACCAATGCACTCTACACCACTTTACTCAAAACTCACAACACTCTACGCCAATTTACTCTGCACCACTGTACTGTACGCCACTTCACTTTAGGCTGCTCTACTAGACCCCACTCTACGACACACCACTTCAAGATACTTCACTCCATGATGCTCTACTCCATTCTCTACTCCACTGTCACTCTTCTACACTCTATGCCACTCCACTCCACATCACTCTTCTCCTCTCTATTGCATTTCACACACTGCTCCACTCTACGCAACTCCCTCTATGCTACTCCATGCTGCTTTACACCACTCTATTGTATGACACATTACTCCATACCACTTCACACTATGCCATTCTACACAACACCATCAATGCCACTTCACTCTGTCCTGCACCACTCCACGACATTCTATACCACACCACTTTACAACACTCTACTCTAACACTGTACTCCACTCTACGCTACTCGACTCTATGCCCTTCCACTCCTACAACACTCTACTCCCTCCACAACACTGTATGCTACTCCATATCACCCCCTCACCACACCTCTCAACTCTAATGTACTCCATTCCACTCAATAACCCATTTTGCTATTCCTTAATAGCGAAAAATAACGATTCGCTATTAAGGAATAGAAACATGCAATGAATGAAGAAATCACTAAAAAAATAGCGATTTCTTAAAATTCCTTAATTGCGACTCGCAAATTGCGAGTCGCAATTAAGGAATACCTCCCCATTCATTCCTATGGGCCTGGAGGCCCATAGGAAGGAATGGGAAGACATTCTCAATTAGCGAATCGTAATTAGCGAATCGCAAATTGAGAAGGCGATTTCAATGGTGCAGGGGTGTCCAAAGGACACCCTGTTGCACCCCTGAATTTGATCTGTGCACATATGTTGCGCACACACATGCCCTTAGGCAACATGAAACTTTGAAAAATGCACTTTAGTGCATTTTTCAAAGTTTTAGCAAATTACCATGAAATTCAACTTCATGGTAATTTGCGAGCCCTATTAGCAAAATCGCTATTTTTTAAACTTTAATGCATTGCATTTAAGGAATCTCAAATTGAAATTCCTTAAATGCAAGTAATCGCAATTTTGCGATTTCTTAATTTGCGATTTTTGCATTTGGGATGATGCATCCCAAATGCAAAAATACCGGTCGCAAAGGGGCAGATTCTGAGAATCTGCCCCTTTGCGAGCGGATTTTACCTTGATGAATCTATGCCCATATCTCTCTATAACATTCCACTTTATGGTAATCCATCATTCTAAGTACTTCAAACAGAGCTGCTACCTGCTTTTCTGATCTCACTGGTAATTTCTCATTCTACGTCCTCTAGACAGTGCTGCTTCTCTTGTCCCTGTGGTGATTCCTCATTCTAAGTCCTTTAGGCAGTGCCGCAGCTGTGCCTGTTCTCAGTGGTACTCGTTCTTAGTCCCCTCTACAGTGCTACTAGCTGCTTCTCTGGGACCATCAGTTACTCCTCCATTGTAAGTCCTTTTGGCAGTGCTGCAGCTGTCTTTTTAGTCACAGTGGTAATTCCTCATTGTAGGTCCTTGAAACCACTGCTGCTACCTGCTTGTCTGATCTCATCGGTAATTCCTGGGGAACAACCATTACAATGCGGGTTTTACCACGCGTTGCTTTCACACGCATGCCTTACAACGCATGCGATGTTACAACGCGTGGTAAAACCACGCATACAATTACATCGCATGTGCTTTTACAATGCATGCGATGTACTGTGTAATGGCGGCGGCGGGGGCGGCTATCCACATCATTGTGAGGAAACTTAGGCTGTTTCCTCACAACGACATGAAGCAAGCAGGAAGGAGGAAGCAGGATCCGACGGCGACACTGGAAAGGAGAGAGGTAAGAGGGTTTGTGCATGGGGTGGGGGTTACTTTCATAGGGTTTAGGGTAGTTTAAATGTAGTGTTTTTTAAAAAACGTTTTAGTGTGTGTTGTGGTGTTGTCGTGTTTGTTTAGTGTAGTGTATTAGAGAGGGTAGTGTAATGTTTATGTAGTGTAGTGATTTAGGTTTTAGGGTAGTGTAGTGTTGTAGTGTTTGTTTATTGTAGTGTATTAGGGTAGTGTAAGGGTGGGAGTAGTGTGGGTAGCGTAGTAGTGTTTTAGGGTTTAGGGTAGTGTAGGGGTGGGAGTAGTGTGGGTAGCGTAGTAGTGTTGTAGGGTTTAGGGTAGTGTAGGGGTGGGAGTAGTGTGGGTAGCATAGTAGTGTTTTAGGGTTTAGGGTAGTGTAGGGGTGGGAGTAGTGTGGGTAGCATAGTAGTGTTTTAGGGTTTTTGGGTTGGAGTAGTGTAGGGGTCGAAGTAGTGTGGGTAGCGTAGTAGTGTTTTAGGGTTTAGGGTAGTGTAGGGGTGGGAGTGGTGTGGGTAGCGTAGTAGTGTTTTAGGGTTTAGGGTAGTGTAGGGGTGGGAGTAGTGTGGGTAGTGTAGTAGTATGGTAATGTTTTTGGGTTGGGGTAGTGTAGGGGTGGGAGTAGTGTGGTTAGCGTAGTAGTGTTTTAGGGTTTAGGGTAGTGTATGAGTGGGAGTAGTGTGGGTAGCGTACTAGTGTTGTAGGGTTTAGGGTAGTGTAGGGGTGGGAGTAGTGTGGGTAGTGTAGTAGTGTTTTAGGGTTTAGGGTAGTGTAGGGGGTGGGAGTAGTGTGGGTAGCGTAGTAGTGTTTTAGGGTTTAGGGTAGTGTAGGGGTGGGAGTAGTGTGGGTAGTGTAGAAGTGTGGTAGTGTTTTTTGGTTGGGGTAGTGTAGGGGTGGGAGTAGTGTGGGTAGCGTAGTAGTTTTTTAAAAGTATGCGATGTAATGGAATGCGATGTCATTGACATTGCGTAGTAATACCCGTGTTGTAATGGCATGCATGGTATTAGTATGCGATGTAATGACATTCATCCGTAATTCCTCCTTGTAACTCATCTAGACAGTGCTGCTTCTCAGGTCCCAGTGGTAATTCCTCAAAGTAAGTCGTTTAGACAGTGCTGCAGCTGTTTCTCTGGTCACAGTGGTAATTCCTCATTCCAAGTCCTCAAAAACAGTGCTGCTACCTGTAGGAAGGTGGAATCTGACTATATGATTATCCCAACTTTTTTCCTGGTGTTTTGCTGTTTTCAACTTAGTTGGCCTGGGACCCTGCTATTCAGGGCCCCAGACTATCTGCTTTCTCTCTAAATTGATACCATGTATTTTAGGTACATACCAGTTTTAGGTACATACCAGATTGGTTACTGGGTCACCCTTGTGAGCCCCTGTATAGTGTACTAGAGGTACCCAGGGCATAGGTGCACCCTAGGCCTACCAGGGGCTGCAGCATGTATTGTGCCACCCCTGGTTTGCCTTCCAAACTGATACCACAGGTCTGTTCACACAGCCTGGGTAAGGTAGTGTAATCACCCCTTACTTAGATATAGTATACCTATATCTACCTTTACCTATAGACACATATACTCCTATAAGCCACTCCTATTGAAGGCCTCGACAATCTTGGAGGCAGAGTGCTTGGTTTTATGTGAGAGGGTGCCCTAGCATGAGCTGAGCCCCTCTGCACCTTTCAGAACCATTTCCTTATAGCTGTTCTATGATATAGCCATACCGTATACTCTTAAGTGCATTATAATCCTCGCGGTTAATGCTAACTTTGGTTTGGCTTTATCAAAACATGTCGTGTAAGGTGTCAAACACTTTGGAATACTAACCCCCCCCCCGCCAATTCTGGCGGCGGGGGTAGCATTCCACCCTTCTAGAGGGAAAAGACATGTATGTTACTGCTTTACCCGGTTAAAATTAAACAGAGCCTCAGCATCACAAAATGGATGCTGCTGCCACAGACACGAGTCTGACCTCCTGTTGCTGGGGGAATCTCCAGCAAGGGTGGCCTGGACAATAGGTTTCCTGTGCCAGCACCTCCCCAGACAGGGGTTTTGTGTATTGGGGCAGGGAGGGCTGCTTTCAGTGAATGCATCTAGACACTGCCTGGGGCACACAAGGTGCTCCATGCATAGCCTGGTTCAAACCAGTTGCTGGGGCACTCCAGCCCCAGCTCTGGTGCAATACTGGACAAAGGGAAAGGGGTGTAACCACCCCCTTCTCAGGTCCACCCATAGGAGGGACCTAGTCAGGTAATCCAGCCCCCATCCTTAGTATAAGTATAGGAGCTGTGTCCGCAGGACTTTAGATTATCCTGGAAAGAAACTTTGATACAGAACTCTTGGACCTTCGACATTCTATTCTGACTAGAAGACGGAAGACATCTTCCTTGTGGTCAAGGAGTGACCACCCTGTTCAAGCAGGCACCATCAGCAACTTTGCCAGTCTGCATTTTCAAGGCTCAGGCCGGAACCCAAAGACTTTGCGACTCAAGAACTAGACTTCTAGACTTCTCTGACCACGACCCACATCCACAGCAAAGCTGAGACCCGTGGCGGACACGAGACACATGGGACCAGACATCTTGGACATCCTGCATTTTGCTACCTGCACTCCTTTTCTGAAGCCTCAGTATGTTGTGCATTGGGATACGAGAAGCCCCAGCTCCGAGCATCATTTCAACTGAAGCCCATGCCTCCACACTCCGCGAGTGTCCCGTGGGCCCCACCTTTACATTTGTGCTTTACGCGTATTCCCGGTTCCTTGCCCGTTGGCTAGTGAGCCCCCTGAAGATGCCATCTTGAATCTAACTTGCGATCCTGGTTGTTACAAGCTTGCTTCAGCTTCCCTAAAAAGGAAAAGTGCCACAGACCTTGCTGGTCTGCAACAGAGCCAATCTTGACATCCTGTGTGCGTTGCAGTTGCCAAGGCTTGTTGGGTCTAATCCGGATACCAATGCTGCAGTCATCTAGAACCATCATTGGACAGCTCAAATCCAGCTCCTGGTCATCGTCCATGCCTCTTGGACCTCGTGGCCCGAAGAGACAAAGTCACCTTCTTCACCTTAAAGCACCCAACATCGCCTGGTTCCTTCCTGGTTCCTTCCTGGTCCCTGGCTAGTGACCCAGACTTTGTCCCCTCTGCTTTCAGGTTCTTCACATCTCCGATCCACCCTTGGATCTACCCAGACACTTTTCCTCTGGTCACCTGCAGCACTTCTTTACAGCTCTCCATAGAAAACAACAGCGAAGCCCGACACGAAAAGACACCTACGCACCCGGCTTCCCTGGGTGAGGTAACACGAGTTCTCCGGTGCTCCCGTGGGTCTTGGCCTTCCTAGTGTCTAAGTCTAAAAGGGTTCCATCCTAGTCCATCCGGAAGTGTCCTTAAACTGTAACTTTGTAACTTTTACGAACTCCATAGAAAGTCAATGGGAACCCGAGCCTGTGTTTAGACACTGCACGCGGCTCCCGTGGGTCTCCTACTTCTTAACCTTTGGTTCCTTAGTGTAGCTACAGTGATTCTACAGACCCTAGGCCTTCTTTCTAACTCTCACGTGGTACTTATACCACTTTCTTAGTATATGGTTAGTGAGGCCCCTAGGGCATAACGTATACTGTGCAACTTATCGCATATTAACTGTGTGACTTGTATTGTATTTTTACCTCTGACCTCATAAATAGTGCAGAGGGGTTGTGTTTAGATTAAATACATATATATTTGATATATACCTTGTGTGGTGTCCTTTCATTTGGTATTCAAGAGATTATATAGGGTAAAACAACTTGCTTAACTCGCCTACTAAAGTCTTAGCCTGAAAACTGCTGGTTCATGCTACCACTAGGATAGCTTTCTATAAGGTTGACTTTACAACCACCATCAAGAAGGGTCGATTAGACTGGTACAAGGTGCCCACTAAAACTAGCGGACATCATATGCCAGGCTAACTTCTCACACTACCTGCTTGTCTGATCTCATCAGTAATTCCTCATTCTAACTCCTGTAGACAGTGCTGCTTTTTTGGTCCCAGAGTGGTAATTCCTCATTGTAAGTCCTTTAGGCAGTGCTGCAGCTGTCTCTCTGGTCACAGTGGTAATCCCTCATTCTAGGTCCTCTAGGTGTTTTAGCTGCTTCTCTGGTCAGTAACTCCCCCATTCTAAGTCCTCTGGATAGTGCTGCAGCTGTGTCTCTGTCCATACATCCACTAAACTCTAAACCAAAACACATATGTAAAACTCATTGTCATTTACAATGCCATAGCTCTAACTCTCACAAATGTGAGACCTGTTGCATTGAAAATGCTTGTTCTATATTATCAGCCCTAAAACGCAAATATCAGATTATCCAAGCCTAGAGGGTTAGTTTCATTTTATAAGGAGTTATGCCATTCCATACACCCATGGAAACATGGCATTTGGGGTAATTGTACAAGCAGGGCTTTAAGGATGAATGAAGGAGGGGGTCTCAAAGGGGAGTGGCCTGTACAATTAAAAGCATGGCTTAAAACACCTAGGCTAAAAACCTGTGCTTAGCGTTGTCCGTCACCCAGCTAGTAATTTGTTGTTTCAAGTCATTGCATTCAGAGATATAATACAGCAAGTAATATTATACCTACAAGCCAATACTCTTGGTTTTGTCAATGGTTGTTAGCTGCATAAGATATATAGGCAACAACTATGTCTTTGTTGTATAGAATATTGAAAATGCTTCAGTTTTTAAATGATGAGACTGTGAAAGAACTATAAAGATTCTCTTTGAAGTTATCTCAAAGGCAGTGAAGAGTCGTACTGCTTCAGAGTTAAGAATTTTTTTTTCACCCTGAGGGTGAGGGCAAAAATGTTGAACACGATAGGGACCAGTCTCAGCACCTGCTTTTTACTACTACCGGTGCTGAGCACTGTTAGCTAAGACCTTGTACACACATATTTACATCGAAAGCTTTAAGTGAGCCTTCTTCATCCATTGGTATGTTGAAGAGTCATTCACCTTTAGATCCCACAGCCGACAGCAAACATCATCGGGCAAAGGTCAACCCATTCCAATAATCGTTTTTTATTTATGAAAACATATATACTATTTAACCTTTTGCAAGGTTCATGCAGCTAATCACACGCTGCAACCAGGTCACTCACTGAAACAGGCAGTACGATGTATCCCACAAGATCTTTAATATGCTGTTCATGTTAAAATGTGTTTCGCCATTCTATATTATTAACTAAAGTATTACATAAACCATTCGAAGCTAACTTTCAGCATATGTGCCTGCATGCTTATGCATACAGCTGCACAAGCAGCCTACTTGAAAGCTTTTTATTCTACTTTATAACAAAAGGTGTTCTAAGATTGCCACCCTTCCATGAGCATGCTTCCCCTTGCATGTCCACTTTCAGTTGACCACCTAGGAATTATTTTGCCATTTTTACGTCGAGCTTGGGCAGCGCATGCGCTGCTCTACGAGCCATGCTGTATTAGAGTAGAGAGAAGAAGCCCACCCACTCTCCGCCCATATTTGTCATTGGCTTGTGTACTTGTCCTTCGTAAATGCTGGCTTCTGATTTGTTTATAGGCTTGTTTGTCCCTTCTCAGTCCTGCCTTGTCTTCATTTGTAACCTCCCATGATGACTGGCCCTTTTACTTCAGTTGTTACACCGTGAGTCTTCTTTAGGCTGTAAGCACTATTTTCTTTAAATAGTTTCTCCTACTGCAGGCACAACATGCGTTCCTGCAACATTCAGAGCGCCATGAGCGCTTTCACTTTCTAAGCAGCCCGGGACAATGACAGTCGCTTCTTTGAATAGGTGTCGCATTTACAAGAGTTTGACCTATTAGCATTGTACATGACAATGCCTTTTATGTGTTAATTATCAAAACAGATAAATAAAAGGCATTGTCATTTACAATGGCAATAGCTTAAACTCTTGAAATGCGAGACCAATTGAATTGCAAATGCTTGTTTCCTTTGAGGGACACTTTCCTATTTTTCAGGCCTGCACACCTGCTTTCTCTAAACACAGCCTACTCTGCTTTGTGTGTTTGCTTAAATCTCAATTATTATATTTCGACACACACCTCATTTCAAAGATCATGATGTATTCCTTTGTATTATCCTGTATCCCCTCTAGCTCATTAATTAATCTCACCAACCCTACTAATTATAACACCTACCTCCTTCTAATTTTAGCTATCATAAGGAAACCTAAGAAAATACAAGTAAATGTTTCCTTGAAGGCACAAGATTAACGCCACCAACCAACAATAACCAATAAACACAGGACTAACCACTAACCTTGGGCTCCCTTAGCAGCGGGCTGCCTGGAATAAAGAGCGTCAACACATCGTTAGGGGTAGTGAGAGCTAATTAAATGAAATTATAGTACAATATAATACTTTCAAAAGGCAAGAAAATCTCGGTACAAACCTCTTGCAAGCTTGCCTTTCGGACTTTTAGGGGAGTAAACTTGACTCACCCATGAAAATGGATGACGTCTCTCAAAGGCTTGTGGATGGTGCCTTGAAGGGCTACAGAGGTTTCCCTTAAAGGCAGTACATTTCTCAGAGTTGTACAATCTGTAGCCTCCCTATGATAACTGCTGCTCCTGGCATATGCTCTGCGATTGGCCATGCACTGAAGGAACCGCATAGTATCACATCTCAGTGCAAATGAGAGAATGCTACTTCTTGAAAGCACCTGCGGATAATTTCTGTTGACACATTTGCTATTACAAGTAGGGAGGCATCATCTTTTGTGTAGAATGAAAGGGGACTTGGCATAAAAAAGCAGGGTAAAAAAACATGATTCACTTATGAGTAGATTACCATGTTCAGCGAGTCATCATGTAATTTGTGCTTGCAGGCATCTGCTAGCAATAAATATAAAAGAAATCTCTCTGTGGAGCCAAACAGTAGTTCTCATCGAGTGAGGCTAGGTAGGTGCTCCATGTGTTCTTTATTTTTGTAGTAGACTTATATCCTTATTTGAAAGACCACTGGTTGAATCATCTCAATTACTATAGTCTTTGACCACCGAATGTAGACATATCTTATCAGAAAGCTGTATACTTTTTCATAGAATACCGTCCATATACATATGGACGTTACATTTGCATCCAGGATGGTTATCAGTGTTAATTACATTCAGCATTTGATAGCAAGTTATTCTGCAATAAGCATTCAAGGGATGAAGTGAAATAAAAAAAAAACTAGTTCTGTAGAATTTAAAATGAGAAAGGAATGTAACTAAAACTAATTTTCATACACTTTTATAAGGAAATTAGAAGGATATTTATGTCACATTGAGGGACAACATGTTCTTAGTCATGGCATCTTGAATATTTGCGGCTTGAGCGTTCAAATGTAATCACTGCTTTCACTGAAAAATCTCCATGTTCAACAACTTTCTAGAATGTTAACTTTTTTCACTCACCATGCATTCTTTACCATGAGATAGGGTGCTGAAATGCCCCATTCACCTAGTCATTGTTATATTATGGTACAGAGAATGCATATGGCCTAAAGTTCACCGCTTCCATGGTTTCATATTGGTGTCCTCTTTTACAGGATTTTACCATAGGGCCGCACATCAAGACACCTTGCTGCACCACCCTACACCAAAGTGAAAGTGCAGGCATGCACCATATTTATGTAAAACAGTACATTTGTGTCCTTTCTCCCTGTGCTGGCTCCATTTCCGCGCCTAGTGCCAATGCAGGAACCATTGCACCATGGTGCAAGGGTGCATCTGTTGAATGCAGGATTGCTCTTGTGCATGAAGGGACACCTTCCTGAACTGTAACAGTCCTAAGAGGCATTTCCCTCTTTCTATGTGTGCTGCAAAGTGCAGCACTCGTAGAAAGAGGAAAAAATGTGGAGAAATAAATATATTTCTCCTTGTTACCCTTCACCTTGAGAGACATCAGGTTTTGACACTTCCCCGGGTTTACATGATTTTGTAAATCTGGGGCATAGTTAAAATGCATGGGTGTTGTCGTGTTGCGTGGAAACACCCACGGCAACGCCCATGGAACGCCACCTGAGCGCAGAGTAAGGCAATGCAGCAATTTGCACTGAGTTGCCTCACTCAAGATTTATGACGGCAATCAAATCCACGTAGGGTTGCTTTGCATGGCTTCATAAATCTGATTCAGAGCCCTGCATCACGTATGCACCACTTTACATGGTGAAAACGTGATGCATTGCTCTCATAAATATGCCCCTTGGTGTGCCCATCGCATTCTCCAGAATAATGAGGTCTTCAGGGAGTGCCCAAAGTGAGTAATTGATTGAGGTTAACAAAACTGCAACTGAATGTGATATACTGGCGCAGTAATAATCTAACAGCACACTGCACCATAACTGGTCGAGGGTGCTCATAGCATGGACTACATAGGAAACAACAGCTGCTTCAGCGGCCTTGAAAGGCAAGTGCGTCTCCGAGGGTTTAATGAATTTTGGGCAGGATTGCCATTCTTTTTTTACTGATTTTTTCCAAGTAGAAAGAAAACGAATTTTTAAATGCGCCCCCAGTTTAAACTACAACTACAGAATGTGGGTAAAATTCAAGGATGTTAATTGACCAGCTAAGGAGTGTTGTATATAAAAGAGGGTTGCCCATAGAGGTAGCCTGAATGTAAAGATACTTGGGTAACTCTAAATATTAGGTCAGATTTGGGCATTAGATTATCAAACTTCCTTCACCTTAGACAGGAGCTATTGCTTGTATGCATTATCTAAACAGAAGAGCTTAGTTTCCCACAATATTACGGATTGAAAACCACTTAGTGTGCAAATATCTTGTCTCTTGTATTCAGTTTGCCACTCAGCAAAATAGGAACACAAAATAAAACCAAGCAACTAGGTGTCAAGTAACAGAACATCAGACAATGCGATAAAACACTGGCACTGAAAATACTGCCAACACTGACTGCACGTCAGTTTTCCAACACATATTCATTCCTTGAAAGCGAATACAGGTTACTTCTTAATGAGAGAACATCATCATGAATGTGGCATATGCAAAGACAGGTACACGCTGCTTTATCACTACACAGGCAGTGTGCTCGATTCTGTACTCACTGTGGTAGCACAATGGATGTCTTTCCATACTGTAGTTTCCCTGGAGAGGTCAGAGTCTTCAAATAAGTTATCAAGAATTACTTCCCCGATCATGTCATGTCTAGAAAATCTGTCAAAATCATAAACACTGAAATGTAGTTTCCTATTGCTGAGCTGGTCGTAGGCCACAGGAAACTGAAAGGTTTCATCAAAGACCGGGTTTAGTGTCTTCCTGTGAACACGAGTCTGAAACTTCTTTTTCCTGTCGGGAAGAAGGTAGATCTTCACGTAGGGATCAGATGTTCCTGTGAAGTCTTTAGCTGGAAGTTCTAGGGCTTTTATGATTTTAACAAGGAGAAGTTCATTTTCATAGTCATACTGGAGCGTGAAGTTCAGTTTTCCGCATGTTTTAACATTTTCATTCTTGTTGTCATCAGAATCAACAGACTTCTGTTTATAGAGTTCTGGCTTTATTCTTCCAATGCTAGTGGTTGTCTCTCCTCTCTGCAGCAACTCGTTCCCCATGCTAAAATCCACACTGGATACTTGCATTTGCCTCGGCAAGTGCCTCCGGAATGAATTGTGTCTGAAAAAGAGAAAATGGCGTTTACTGTTTTCTAGTTGTAACTAAGAAATAGTACTGAAAGTAAAACGTGTACAAATCTGTTACACAAGTAGGTTTGCTACTTAAATATTGATTATCACAAAATAAAACTAAATGAGTTCTTTAAACCTACACCGAGATCTCATAACCCCCCAAAAAATGGAAGTTGACCTCTACGACCTCAGGGACACCTTCACAGTCTGTGTCGGGAACACCAGACATTCAGGGCACCACTGCCAACCTGATCTCAACCTCTGTGTGATATCCTTTCAAATGCTAACAACAACACAAATGGGTGGTTGAATACGCCACAATTCATCCACCACACACTAAATGCCCACTGTGACTTTCCAAAATCAGCCAAGCAACATAACTGCTCATATAAAAAGTGCATCATTTACACACTCAGGCATGACCAAATACCCTTATCAACCACCATTCAGCCCAAAGACAGTGGCTACTCAGTACTGGATTCGCTCAAAAGCGCCCAGAAACCCAAAATGTCCATCATCATTCCTTTTTTGGTGAAATTATGTCAGTTTTTCCATAATTTCTCTACTTCTGTCTTCCCTTCTCCTACTACCCCCTTCCGTTTTTCTCTCACAGTCTTTATTTATGTCCTCTCCTTATTTTTCTTTCCAGCTGGAGTTACTTCCCCTACCTTGTATCTTGGTCACCGTGTTTAGCTTCTTAGGAACAACTATTGGTGGTTCACAACACCCTTGCATTGAACATGGATAGGATTCACCAACATCATCAACATCACTCTTCATTACTTCTTGTCTAATGCAATTTATACCTATTTGCTGAATGGGTATCTCCAAATCTAAGCAAAATGGATGTATGTGGTATAAGTGAGTTTAACACCCATTTTATGTTAGTACGTTTATTATTTAATTGTTGTCAATTATAATTTGTACTCATATATTTATTTCTACGTGGCTTGCGAAGTACCAGAAGAATTGCCCTTCACCCTTGTGACCTTCAAACTGCAATTGAAAATGTTCATAGTCTTTTATGCTTACCATGAAATCAAGATTCAACAGTAGGCCCATGACACCTACCATTACTGCAACATTTTGACAATAAAGGACATCAACTTTTTCACACACTCCCTCTCTACCATCCATGCATTGTTGTGATGTACCTATTAGACACTGGAAACAACCGAATCAGAATATATCTTCAGCACCAGAAAATTCTAATGTAGGGCAGTCTCTTAACGTCTCTCCACGACTTACTAGAAACATAACATCACTTGGACTGACCGTCAACGGAGACCTCTTCTTTAAAACCATGTCACCAAGAAAATTCATACATTCAGTGCCATCTCTCACTCATAGAATCAAGCCATACCTCTCTAAATCAAATGTCAGATCCACTGTCAAAATCAGAGTCTTAGCTTCTATTAAGGATGGCAATGACCTACTCAGTAGTGTTCCTGCTACCACGTTGCCACCCTACAAACAGCATGATACCACAAGTCTCCTAAAACAACTAATGGAATAGGATCACGTCTTTCACATTCTACGGAAACTGGATCACGTCTTTCACATTCTACGGAAACTATACTGCCCATGCCTCAAGTCTTTTTCAATACAAATTGCACCACCGTCAAAGAAGGAACAATCCGTCCCCCTCTTACTTGGTGATAAAAACTGATAATCCTAAAACAGCTGCAAAGGCCAAAGCAACACAAATGGCCAGACTGAAACTGAGAAATGGAAAAAAATAAAACATGCAGATAAGTCTTCTCCAGTGTCTCCAGCAAGAAACATCCACACATCATAGCTTTGCTCCATCCCTTCTTCAGGTCGCACCTGTAACCCCTTTTGAAAGGAACAGCAAAACCATTTTTTATAGGAAGCCTTTCAAAATCCCACTGTTCAGCCTGGCCGAACAGTCTCCCATATTGTCTCTCCATACCCTCTCAGAGCCTGATTATGACTTTGGGTGTGCGTTGCCGGGTCCACCCCGCCCCCCTGCTGCATTGCCAAAGCCGAGGTCAGGCTGACCGCCAGATTTGGAGTTTCCTACTGTCGGTCAGGCTTTGTTTTATGTTCCAACTGCGATGCCCTGAAAACGGGCACTACTTTGGGAATGCCACAAACAGTTCCTGCACGGCATGGACTAATAAGTCCATGCCATGCAGGAACTGGGGTGCATGCACGAAGGGGGGCACACGCGCACCCCAGGGTGCAGAGGCACAAGGGGCCCCTGGGTTTTCAGGGAGGAGGAATGCCATGAGAACCATGGCAGAGGGAAAACTCCTAATATGCTGGGCAGGACTGCGGCAGTCCCACCAACCATATTGGTGGCTCCTGACTGCCAGAACACCTCCAGGGAATGATGGTTTCCTGGTGGCTGCAGTGGAGCAATGCCAGTCCAACTGCTCTAATCGTAATAGGGCGGTCGGGAGACCGCTGCTGCCGTGCCCCCGCGTGTCTGCCGGTCTGTGTACTACAGACTCATAATTAAGCTCTTAATGTACACAATCTAAAATGTTTGCCTATAAACCCCTGGTCATACAGTTGTGCCTTTAAGAGTGTAATATTTTGTATAAGATCTTTTCTCTCAATGTAACTACTGAGAGTATCTGACGGGAGACAGAGAAAAACATCAAACATATCGGTCTTTATTAGGGCCACTAAATAATGGGACAGTGAAAGACAACATTATGTGACAAGGTTGATTAAATGTTCAGCAAAGAAAGGGAAACTATGTGTCAGTTATGTAGCACATCTTTCCATCGAAAAAAAGCTCTGCAGAACATTAGAAAACAATTCATATTTATTATAGAATTTTTTGTTAGCAGGCGCTTTATTCAAGATATGTGATCTCAAAATAGGATCGACATGGTGCGAGACATTTGATCCCTATCAGCCTAGGATTATTGGTTTGGACCCAGGGACTTTATTATTTTGTAAGAGACAGAGATGAAGCTAACGTTTTTGTCCTGGAGGCCCACAATAGCCAGGCTAGTTCTGAACCCACCGAAAATGAAGTTAACCCCACAATGGCATTGGAATTTAGCACAATTCAAACGCCTTATCCACACTTTCATGGTGCTACAGAACTTTGGCCCAGTATATCTCAACAATTGCATCTGCTTTCACAAACCTTCCCGCCACCTCCGCTCATCTGGAATCCTTCTTGAACACATCCCACACATACAGAAAACCAGATCCAGCAGCCGGGCTTTCTCCTAGATCGCTCCTGAATCTTCAAACACCCTGCCACTACACATAAGAGCCTCCTCCTCACTTCTTGAATCCTGCAAGAAGTCGAAGACCTGCCTTTTAGAGTAGTCCCACTAGTCACTAGGTTTGGCTAGGCCCACACCTGCTCAGCACCAGGATACCCTCACAGGTAATAGTACACTGTACAAATCTGCATAACATAATATGCTTAACTTAACAGGGAAAGGGATTGTTCACTTCCCTAGCCACACCTTTAGGTGGACAAAAGAGCTCTGCACAAAGAAGAAAGGGTTTCCCATCTTGGGTTTTAGGAGTAATGGGCACTGTGAAATTGTTTGTAGCAGGCAAGCAGAAACTACTTAAAAAATGGTTAAGGTTGCCCATGTGAACTGTTACTCCATATGGGTAGGGAGGAGCCAGGAGTCACCCCTACCCACAAGCTAGTGCCAGTAATAATGTGGCATCCGAAGGCATCCTTCTCAGAATACTTTCTGGACCTGCAGAATATTAAAACCTGCTGTCTGTGACCTCATAGGTGGAGGATCTAGTGAGCAGTGTGTGGGCCTAATGTCACATTATATACAAATCGTCAGGTCCTGGGATAAAAAATAATATAAAAGTTGCCCGAGAAGGTACCTTATTCCACTTTATCAGGACATTGTGGGCTCAATTCTCAAACATTTATTCTGTGAGTGGAGTCAACTTACTCTTGGAGTAGTCCTGATTTAATTCCTGAATTTCTAGAATAAGTTACAAGCATTCCAGGAGTAAGTCTCAGCAAAATGTTTGTGAATTGGGCTCCATGTTTCTAGTTCTTACCTTTCATTTTGCCAACGTAATGAATTATCAAAATCCATTCTACCATGAATAAAACAATTTAATTCCTCTACCCAGGCAGTACGATCCTTCAAAAGCAAAGAAGCATGGTATTAAGCACAGGATATTAGCCTGTAATTGTAGTTACACAGGTATCGTTGTTATGTAATGGTCAAAGTAAGGAGCCTCTCAAAGATACAGGGACCAGCGATGTACAATAACTAGTATTGTACTGTTTAGGCCAATCAGTTAACTGTTAAAATTAGCAGCTGGGACCATTGGGGCCCTGGAGCAACATCAACTCTACATTTGTATTCGTTCTAACCATGCTGCTGAAGTCCAGCTTTGAAATACTAGATCAGCTAAGTCACCAGCAACAGTCTGCCTATTTATCTGGACCGTCTCCTCTGCCCAGCTCAGCTGAAAAATAAAGAGTGGCCATAAACTGTAACAGCTCCTGGGTGGGCACGCTATTGTTTATTTTTAATGGAGGCTACCTCTAAGATATGAATGTGTTCCAGATTTTTTGGGTATCCCTGGAATTACAGATTCATTCCAATCAGTGCCTACTTTGGAAAAGAATATGTGCCAGTTTCCAAAGCTTTTTTCAGACGCCCAGGGACCACGCCATTTAATAGTCTGCCGAACAGCAAGACTGCCTAGTCTTGATTCTACCACATGCCTCTTTAATCCATCACCAGACATCCCTGTCTATCTCTGTCTTGCAGGTTCACCGGACTTTCTTTCTTCGTCATGGGTTTTCACTCTTTCTCTTCCTCCTTCTTTCCCCCTTATGACTTTTTCTCTCTCTTGTTCTGGGTCGAAGTCTGATGAATTAAAATAACCGCCGGTCGCAAACCCTTTGAGCTGGTGGGCCCCACCTGCAACTGCTGGGTCAAATTAAGCAATGGTTCCAATGTTTTGCATTGTTTGTCATGATGGGCACAGCCTGTGGTCAACGCAGCCTTTTTATATTGTTTACAAGGAATCATAAGTCTTTATCAATGAATATTATTTTCTATCCACATGAATAAATACTTTCTTTAAATGGCGTGGGGCAAAGGTATAGCAGGAATGTTTAGATTCTGTCGTGCCAGTGGGAGTAATGATCCCGGCATGAAGTACAGAAATTAGCCCACTGGCTTACTAAAAGAGGAAGTCGGGTGAGAGTCCATTGTCATGAAGAGCTTCCAAGGAGTTAGGTTAGCTTCGCTCAGAAGTCTCCTTTTTAGTCATTTTTTCTACTTTTCGAGTGGGGCAAAGTACAATTATCACTTGCTAGCTTCAGGGCAATGCCAAAGTCAATGACTTCGCAGAAATGACTTTAGTGACATGAAGGTGTAATCTAGGACAGATGGGTAATCTTTTGACATGAGTGTAGTGCATAGGGGAATTGAGTCAAATCATCCATTAGGGGCACGTGGACCTAAGCCGTGCAATAAAGCAGGCCTAAGCTATCTAATATTTGTTCCAGCTCATTACTTTGCTGGATTTCCCAGTAGGCATTTTGCACGATTTACCAATCAGCATCTATAATACTCCAAATTAGATTCATATTGAAATCACCAGATACAAGAAAATAAGATTTATCATTAGATTAAACAAATCCATTCTGCTCTGCTTCAAAACAGTTTAACATATTTTTTTTACAGTTTTATATTGCGTGAACTTGGCCTGAAGGCATTAGGGACATTAAAAGCACAAGGAGGTCAAGTGCCCGGAATCTTAGGATATTATTGAGCGAAGATTCAAATCTGGTTCCCTGGTTCCAAGGTCAGCAGCTCTAAATGTGAAGCCACATCTCTTCCCCATCATACGTTTCTTAGCTCCCCGATTTGCGCACAAATATATGTTGACTATTATCAACGTTTGGCCTGCAGAATCCCTCTCAGATCCTTCTATTTTAATAGCCATTGCTGATTGTGAGAAAATACCCAGGTCGATTATTCTATATGTCCTTTTACAAGTAGCAAATATGGTCAAGCCATTGAAGGCTTTCCCTTATCTATATTTTGAATGGCCTACTATAAGAATACCTCATAGCCATGAGTGGGGTTGCCCCTAAATTTGAGGTTTCTTGGATGAAAATAATTTCATGTGAAAAACGGAAAATTAAGGCCTCATTGTCTCTTGTATGAACTCATATCTTTCTACCTTCTAAGAGCAGAGATGCTTTTCACATTACAACATTTTTTATCTTAGTTGTACTTGGGTGTTGAAGAATTAGGCAATTAACGTTGGGTTTCATTAGGTTAAGGCCTTAGTTGACCAGTCGGTATTTGTATGACTGGACTTTTTCTGAGGTTTGATAAATCGTTCTACCATTCCAGAGTAATCCGCATAACTCTCACCCCTGGGGGAACAGAAAATTGACACTCTTAATTCCTAATGAATTAATCTGATTTAGCTACAAGTAGACGCAGTATATTCCACCAATTAAGAATATCAAACACACCTTTTCCCTTTTATGTGTGGATAAAAATATAATGCTAGGTCTTTCTCCTACAGAATCATCACAGCTGTAATTGGATCCACTTTCTAACTATTTGAACCTTTCAGACAATTTTTTTTACCTAACTGAGCTATTTATACTGCCTTTTTTTGAAGAAGTCCTTTTGTGGATTACCTGAAAAGTCCATACCTCATTACCCAGAATTCACCTGGAGTTTAGCAATCTCACCTAGATTCTTCTCATTGTGGTCTTGGGTTAATGCACTTCTGGCACCTGAGCAGTATGTTAATTTTTCCTCAACAATGTGGAACAACGAGGAAAGAGGACTACTGTCCACAGCGGCAGGAAACTGTGAGACATTTGCACTTACCTCCACCATCTGATGCTTCACTCCCAGGCCGGCTCCATGTCAACATCATTCTGTTGAGCCAGACAGGCATGATCAGCAGGCAACTCCGACTCTCCAGAGGTCCTCTTTTCATGTTGACAACCCACTTCGGCAAGCAGCTCAGTAATTGCTATATGTGGATGGGCCAACTCACCTTCTAATACGTTTCAGCTGAGCTGTCGAGGAACAGATAGATTGCCCTGGTGCTCCAGTATCGTTTGAAAGGTTTGGGCACTGTTTAACTCTGAAGGGTAAGGCCAAGAACTTAAGGTTCTCCAGAAACACCCAGGAGCAGAGTCTGCAAACAATGGCTAGACCAAGAACAGGCCCACAAGCTACCACATGCACAGGGCTCAAGTCATAAACAAGCAGTGGTAAATGCAATAGGTGTTGTCCATGTAATTAATAATAAGGTGTTTTTGTTGTAAGTTGTAGCTTGGTAAGTAGTCGTGCAAAATAAGTCACTGAAACTCCGTTAAAGAGTTATGACTTATATATTGGGAAACTGAATATATTGTGCTGTTACTGGTGGCATTGTAAAGCGGGGAGATTAGGTAAATGGGGGAGGACAAAGAAAAAATAAACATGTACCCAATAAGTACAGTGTGAGTGCAGGTGAGGCCGGGGACAGAGATTAGGTGAGGCTGTGCCATCTGTCACGAATGCACCTTGCTCTGACATCTTGCAGTGCAAAATGCTGAGTCGTGCCACGGGGGTCCACGGGGCCATTGTGTGCCTCTGCACAAAGGACTTAATGTTCATTCCTGTAGTCTGAAGGGAAACGAAGTAAAAGGCCCAGAGATTAGTTTATTGGATGGGGCGAATGATGTTAAAAAGATGGGAACTGTATATGTGGAAACAGAAATAAATAAAACGAGGGGGGGAGCAAAGAGGATGCTGCAAGACATGGGGAGGAGAGAGACGGCCTGAAGAAGCACTTCTAAGGAGTGCTTGTTAGGAAATGTAAACAAGAAACTCAAGTTAAAGAGGCTTAGTGCTAGGTAAGCTTCTGGGGGGAATTCTGTGCTCTTGGCTCTGTCCCAGGAAACACACTAGAGACAAGAACAAGATGTAGTGTGGCAGTCAGAGCTGCTGACTACGGACCTGGGGGTGATGGTTCAAGTCTCTGTGTCAGTTCAACGTCCAGTGATTTAGGGCAAATCAATCATTTATACCCCCTACCCCCAACTACAAAAAATTATTGTGTAATGTAACTTGTGCTCACGTTAAGCACAAAGTGCATTTTACTAAACTGCACACATTAGAATTTAACTTATTAGAAACGCATAACAATTACCCCTGCCTAACACGACAAACCACTTTCTGCAGGATGTAAATTGTGTTTTCTTTAATCAATGACAGGATGTTTGGAGAGTTTTGCAAGGGTATCTTTGCTTGGATTTTAGCTCTGTGTAACAGCTTGGGTGGACTGGGCAGACAGTAAACAGTTTGAAAGAGCTGTGATTTGGTTGAATGAGCAAAGCATAATAAATGTGTAAAGCAGTCACAGCAAGATCTTGCCACTGCTAAAGAGTTGCGTTCTGTCTTAGATGGAGGGAGAACGGAAGCCATGAAGGGTCACTGTGAGAGGAGTACAAGCACCAACGATGATGAAGCAAAGACAACTGGGGAAACAAGAAGAAAAAGCCCTTGCTGATGGATACTGCTTGCACAAACTTAATTTTGAAACTAAATTTCCCAAATTCACATGATGCCAAAACTCTAAGTTGTTTTCAAGTTCTAAGCGTTGCCAGCTGTAGCCATTGTAGAAGCCTTTGTAGAAGTCTTGTCTTGGGTGCAGATTTTATAAACACTTTGAGTGACTGAAATTACAATAATGTTTAGTTGTTAGGCAATTGGTTTGGTAATTTGCAAATCAGCTGAAATGAATGGACGTCCTATGATGCAGTCAATTGGAGTGTATTCAGGGCATATAACATCCTTTTTACGCCTGCTGGATTTGCTTAAAGTTCCCTCCATTCAGATAGCTAAAGAAAGCAAGGCTCAAAGAGAGGTAAAAGGATGCTCATTGAGGCCAAAGTTGCCAACTGTAGAGCTGGGGAACCAGGTTTTTGTCTCTGCATCGGCTCAACATCCTGTGAGCAAATTGCTTAATCCTTCCTGTGCCTACAAATATAAAAATATGCGAAGACCCCACACCAAATCAAAGAAATGATAAATTTATTTTCTGTAAGAAGCACAGCAGCATAGTTACCAAGAAGTAGGTCGAAAAAAGCGGCGTGTTTGCTCATATTTAAAATAACAAAGAAGTTCAAGTGGATGGAAAGGAGTACTTCGGCCTCGGGAAACTGATAAGAAGACACAGAGAACAACAGGAAATGGTATGCTACAACTAATTGAAACGGAGAAAAAGTAAGTGCCAAGCACACAAACGAATGAAAAGGAAGGGAGGGATGTAAGCCCATTTTAAGATTTCTATTAAATACAGTAGATTTCACACAGGCAAAAGCTGCAAAAGAAGTATGGGGGGCCTTCTAAGTAAGGCAATATGCATGTAACATCATGGTGTGTGACATTGCTCATAGCATCACAGGAAATGGCATCACAACCTATGACCTCACAGGAAATGACATCACAAGAAGTGGCATAAGATCGTAAGACATCGCACATATGCACAGCAGGTCTATCATGAGGACATTTGATTGCATTAAAATATTTGACCACTAAAATTGTGCCAAAAAAGTTGACACAAACCCAACTCAAAATCTAAACATACATTTTTTTTTACTTTGCCACCAAGAAATTGGCAACAGGGGAAAACTGCAAGTAAATCTGTTCTGCGTAACTTGTCGCAAATTCTACATTTTAAAATATTTTATGGGGTCAAGGCGCCTACTGCAGATGTCTTTATGTGCCCAGTAAATCTCAGGGAACAATAATAATGGTAAGGTAACTCTGGAGGTTAATATATTTGCTGGAGAGATCTGTGGTTAATCTAGTCCCAGTTCTGAACAAAAGTAACATGGAGTGTTAATATATCTCCTGCAAAGCACATCATGTGTCACACAGAAGACTGATTGACATTTTATGTAGATAGGTAAGTGGGTTACTGCTTTCAAAAGAGCTCCTTTTTTTACTTGCAGTTCAGAAGTTGTAATTCTTGTAATATAGCACAGTGAGCTATGAAGAACATGTAACTCCGACATCTTGTAGCCCTCACTGTCTTATGTAACACACCCTATACATTGATTTACAAACTTATGATTTATTGTTCATGCATAATGTGTACATGTGATGTAAAGCACTCTGACATCCTGCATTGGGATGTGCAGGGCTATAAAAGAAATAAAACTAAATAAATTGCATTTAAATTGTTATTTGGGCAAATACCATGGCAGGCCAACCCTTCTGACATTGTGACAGTGCTTGCATATCTGTTTTATACAGGGACTGGAAAAAGTCAAAATAATGCCTCTCTTAGGTACCTGTGAAGTAATAACCAGCTGTGTGCCTTTATTTCCCCCTCCATTCCATTTGAATTGATAGAATATTTATTTTCTCTGCATTACATTGTTATTAATGGTTTTTTAGTCTTCAAAATTGCATTGGAGCATGTATAGGAACAGACCCTCCTATAGGTGAGAGTGAAGATGAAGGCCATTGGCGCTCTGGAGCATCCTCACCTGATTCTGTTCTTTAGAATATGATTGTAATGTCCACATGTTGTGACATGCGCATTTCCTTTTTTTGGGTCGTAATGAAACATGATGTTCTGCAATGGTCAAAATGAAGATTGTACAAGAATTTGTCATTGTCATCTGCAACAAAATTGTAATTGTAATTGTAAGTATTCTTATATAGCGCTGCTGCCACCCTACGGGTATCCTGGCACTCAGATATACGAAGACACAGCCATCATAGTGAGAGAATCAGGAAGAGAGTACACAGAGGATCAGGCTTTCGGAAAGAGCCATGTTTTTAAGCTCTTTCTTAATTCAATTAGATAATCAATCTGTCTAATCCTCTGTGGTAACTTATTCCACAGATGAGCACCGACCACGCTGAAGGCCCTCCCCCCAACCTAGAGCGTTTAAATCTCGGATGTATTTATTTATTTATTTATTGTAAGTTTTGTATGGCGCTAGCTGGACCCAAGGGTATCAGAGCGCTTCACATCAGGTACAATAATGCGCCTTAGCGGCGAAGGCAGAATCCACATCTGGTAAACTTAAGAGCATTGCAAATAACATTACAATACAGATATTGTGGTCCACAGGAGGGTTGCGGCTGCGGGGTATGAGACAGAGGAGATCCATTGCTGCTTGCAAGAGGGAAGTCCATCAAGTCGGACGAGATGTGGAAGAATCTCGGTGGTTAAAATTCTGAGAGGACTGTTTTTTCATCCACAACAGGGTTTTGGAGCGATGTCGAGCTTTTCCAGCATGTCTTGTGTTCCTCCCGTTAAGTTCAGGTGAGCTCAAGGAAGAGGGCTTTGAGTAGGGTCTTGAATTTCGGGAAATAGGAGGTCATTCTATATAACCAGTACAGGTTAAGCAGCAGCACACAATAACGAACTAGTCAGCAGCGCGAAGACTGTAGGTTGTCGTATAAGTGACCTTAAACACTAGTACCCGGGCGTTACAGCATAGCATCTAGGCAACCCAAGAATACGGGTTAAGCTTTCCCACTTTGACGCTAACAGTCATAAGTTTAGAATTTGACGAGAATCAGGATGAATTACATGTACGATATATGTGAATTACGGTGGCATGGAGAACCATGGGTAATAAAATGTATTATTGTTTTTTTGACAGATGAATCCCTTGACAAAGGCGCAGAGCGTCGAAATGCATTGGGAGTAAAGGGAACATTAATGATTAAGATTGTTAAAACAATGATTTCGAAAAATGATTGAAAGATGGACATATAATGAGATGTGGAAACAACATCTAAATGAGAAGCGAAATGATTGAATAATAAATCTATTATGAACAACCATCAACTATGCGATATGATTTAATTTGAAGTAACAATTTGAACACAACTAATAGCTGGATGCTCAGCATACCCTGATGCCCTAGGAGACAGATCAAAACTTTATGTTCTGCAGACCGGATCCCTGTCAAGTAAGCCATTGCAAGGCCCGTCCCTTCACCCCTATTCTCTCCAGTCTCTCCAACAGGATTGAGTGGCTCACTGTGTCAAACGCGGCCGACATATCAAGAAGCACTAAAACAGTGGCATTCCCGTTGTCGGCCCGCATCCGCAAGTTATCCATCATAGTGGACAGAGCTGACTCCGTCCCATGCCCGGGCCGGAATCCGAACTGGTCCTTATCCAACAGATGATGTTCCTCCAAGAAGCAGGATAGAGACCTGCTTACAGCCTTTTCCATGATTTTAATAGGAAAGGGAAGGAGGGAAATTGGTCGGAAATTTACCGGATTTGTCGGATCCAAGGAGGGCTTCTTAATCAGGGGCGTCACTACCGCCTGCTTCCATCCCTCCGGACGTTGCCTTCTTCCAGGGACTGATTGCATATCTGTTGTAACCAGGGAAAGGTCATTTGGCCATAGGTCTTCCACACTTTCAAACCAACACACAAACCACTAGGCCAGCCTGTTTACAGATGTGATGGTTTTTCTCTCTATATGTTCTAGGAACATCTCTGACTCCACCAAAGAAAACAGAAAAAGGTCATGCAACATCTTTCTTGCCAGCTTGTATAAATGTGTCCCTGCATTGTTTTGGTGTTTTGTTCGTGAACAATCTCGAAAGTGGTTTGTTTAGGTCAGCACAACCTTGTGTAAGTTGTGGACCTGTAGTTCCCAGTGAGCATGAGAGAAAAACACCATTTATGGCATCCCTGTGCCAGCCTGAAGTAGCAAATGTGAGCTTCTGATTGTGTTTTGTGTCAGCTTGTGCTCTATCATCATATCTCCTATACCCCTATAAGAATTATCAATTCAGAAAAAATTAAACTAGCAGGTACCTCAACTTCCTACTTCTTTAGGTGTGCTTGGCACACGCTTGATGTTTAGCCTGCAAGCGACTCCATTAGTCCCAACATCATAATGGTGCACATGTTCCAAAGATCCACATTTCTTTGTTAGGTGGTGCAGCTTGCAGTGTTAATATTGTCTGTGTGAGGGACAAAACAAATCCAGAAAACAAAGGTGTGATTTATTTTGATACAGCCAGAGCGAGCAACTCAACTGGATACTTTTCTCATGATTTTGCTAGACTCAGTGGAATTTGAAAGTCTATGGTCCAACAGCTGTTCATTGTAGCCTGTTACTGGTGCCTTGGTAGCTGTTGCACTTGTACTTTAATTATAGCCCATTCCCGCACAAATCAATCATTCTAAATGGGAAGGTGGGCAACCACAGAGCAGCTTTCCTTTTTTCCCAACAGGCTTTCTTGGCCCTTATTTGTTCACGTTTTCATTCACGTGCAACAGCCTTGCCTGGTCACTGCCATCATCATCCGAATCAGATCTTTGAAAGGATAAGTGACATCCTGAAGTAGGTGAGAATGAAGTGGTACTTGCAGCAGACATAAGCTCTTCTCATGAGGCTGTTTGTGTGACTTTCAAGGCCATGCAATGAGAATGCCTTGAGTTATTTATCCACACCTATCCAGAGATGCCCTAGAAAGAGATCTCTGTTGGCAGGTAGAATACAAATAATGTATCTCTTGCCTTACTACTAATCCATCAAGTATTTGGCCAACAAATAGCATCATAGCTTTCAGCAAGAGCTGGATGAGGGGCAGAGGAGCACTGCAGGCTTAGGTCTGCCCAGGAGGGACAATGTCTGCACCAAGTCCCCCGTGTTGTTGCAGGAGTTGGGCAGAGGGCAGGTTGTGCTGCCGCCCACAACCATTAGCATCATGTAAAAGGGTCCGGTTTCTCCAAGCCCAGAATAACCAGGTCTGCAGTTTGCACTTTTCAATCTTTTCAAAGACCACAACTGGGATAATCGCAAAACTCTGCAAGTGAAAGAAATCAGTCCTGGTTTAAAAACAATATCGCCAGCAAATGTGCTTGAAAACTATCCAGAGATGTATTAGGATATTTCATTGACCGGAATCTAATATTAGACATTGTGCCTATACAATATGCTGAGATTATTTGAGGTGACGTATTTTTCCATCATATGAAGAGGTTGTAATTTTAATATTTTGGTTATGTGTAGATCACGGTATAGTATGGATGTCCACTTTAACCCAAAGGATGTAGCATTGAGTACAATTATAGGTGTGTCTTCACCTGATGTGAGTGTTGTGAAATAGTTCTGAACAAGTACTGTGAAAGGGACGACAGACAGAATCAGGAACTCCTTTCCTGAAGGTTTCATTTAATCATTTGCCATCCATTCCACAGAGGTTAGCTAGCATTCCATGGAGTAAGTTGTGTATTACAGGTATGTTGGTGTAATTTAATGCACAGAGTACAGATGAGGGCTTTAAGAAATTGCACTTAACGGCCCTTTTGAAATATTCCGGCGTCACTCCTGATAAATACTGTGTGGGATTGGCCACTGGTGTGGCCTATGGGGTCTTAATTCCAATTAATTGCATGCATGAATGAGAATGTATTCTTTCTTCCTGATTTTGAGTGTCATTGGTTGCTGAATGCACCCCTAAGCTGGCAACTACTGTTTCAATTTAGAGAATTCCATTATGTTTAGATTCGTCGTTTTGTGTGTATGCTCAAATATAAATTCCAACTGGCTCTTGAAGGCAGCAATTGGAGCAAATAATGCCATAGTAAACCCAATAGGTTATGCCCAGACAAAGCTCGCAGTTCTTTAGCAATTCTAGAAAGTTATCACAAGAATACTTCATCTGTAATAAAAAGTCAAAACATTAGCTCTTAAGATAAGACCTTCATGTCTGTGTCGGCTTGTTGTATTAAAAATGCCTACAAATATCCTACAGTAAATATATAAAGTACCTTGGAATTTAAGGCAATAAAAGCTCCGAATTGCCGATGTGGACAGACTGCAAAATATTTCTGTCTTAATAACATAGTTCTGCACTCCAACGTTACTGTTACAAAGCCTAAGAAAACCAACACTTAAGTTGCTTAAAAATACATTGTTATCGAAATCGCACAGCTGCTATTTTGTTAAATGTTGGACTTCTAGGGGCCGATCTGCAACCTACTGATTTTCCTAATCTTACTTAGTTGGAAAAAGCAGGTAGAGACTACTGTTCCAATCTGGGCTTTCATCGAGAGGTCACTATCGATTGTGACAATGAGGCTCTTTGCTGAAGAACTCTGCTGGCTAGAAATTCGAGGTCCAAGGGTTTCGAGAGCCACCGGTTAGGATCAGCTCTGTTTTATTAGGACTTAATTTTAAATGGTTGTTATTCATCCAATTGCAGTTGTATAACATAGTGGTAAAAAATTCAGGATCGAGGCAGGAGTGTTATCAATTGCAGGGGTGTTATCAATTGCAGGTCATCCGTATAGTTGAAGGTTTGCACGTTACCCTCCCCCCAAGGTCTGAATGAGGGGGAGGAGATACAAGTTAAAAAGGTGTGGGGACAGGGAGGTGCATTGGGGGACCTCACAGGTTAATTTAACTCTTGGAGCTGTGTATTGGGAAAGATGGACAGATTGAGAGCGATCATCTAAAAAGGACGTCAGCCATTGAAGGACGGCTCCCTGAACCCCAGCGTCTCTAACGCGGTCCACTAGAATTTTATGGTCGACCGTGTCAAAGGCTGCCGAGCGGTCGATGAGCACTCATGCCTGGGTGGTGCCTTTATCAGCCCCTTTCTTTATTTCATCCAATACACTCAAGATTACCATTTTAGTAGAATGGGCAGGATGAAAGCCTGCTTGATTAGGATGTAAAAAGTGGGATTGTTCTATGAAGGTGCACAGGCAGTTGGCCACATAGACTTCTAGCGCTTTAGCCAGGTAAGGAAGAAGCATGATGGGGCGATATTTCGAGGGGACCAAAACATTTGCACCAGTTTTCTTAATTAGTGGGACTATCACAGCTCCCATAAAGAACCTGGGGACCAGGCCCTGGTTAAGTGAGTCGTTTAGAAGGGATATGGCCGGCTCGGGACATGCTAGGAAGATTTCAGTCAAAATATGTTGAGGGCAACTGTCAGCTGGGGAGCCTGATTTTACTTTAGTTAACAGGTCCAGGAGGGATTCTTTGCTAATAGCTGGGAACTGATGTAACGAGTGCGGATTCCTGGGTGTCACATCCTGTTTATCAGAGGATTGGTTATCTGGAGTACTAGCTTTGATAGAACTGATTTTATCAATGAAGAAATTATTCAAGGAATCACACAGTGCCTGAGTGGGGGGTAATTTAGCAGTGATTCTGTCTGGATTGGACCGCTCATTCACAATCGCAAATATATCTTTAGATTTATTTGTAGAATTTAGAATATTATTTGAGAAATAGGCGGCTTTAGTTTGTAGAATGCATTTCTTATATTGCTTATGTTGAGTTTGAAAGATTTATTTAAATCTGTGCTGTAATTCTATCTCCAAGTGCGTTCAGCCCGACATAGAGCTGATGTTTGGGCTTTCAAGTTATCAGAAAACTGCCTCTGGGCATCATGGCACCTAGCCAATTTAACTTTCCTCAGAGGGGCAAAGGAGTTGCTGGCAGCTGGCAACCAGGATCTAATGTTTTCTTCCCTTTGGTTAATAGAGGTCTGATGGATGGGTCCGTCGGATTTCAACGAGTTACAGAAGGCACTGATACTAATATGGTTCCAGGGCCATGTCATCAGACTCGTTTTGACAGAGGGTTCGGTTATAATCAAGTTGTTAAGGGAGAAGTTCAGTAGAGAATGATCGGGCTTGGTGCAAGGGGATACTGTCAGATTGGACACTGTAAGATTGATGGTTCCAATTTGGTCAAGAATCTGGCCTTTTATATGAGTGGGTATTGTCACATTGTGAGTGAAATTCAGCACATTTAAGAGGTCGGTCATTTATATTGCGTGTGGGCCGCCCAATTCGGTATTGGCCTAATAGTTAAAATCCCCAATTAACAATATTTTGGCATGATGGATTACCAGGTGGGACATTTGTTCCGCCAATAATTGGGGGAAGAGAGGCATTTTGTGATGGAGTCTGTACTGCAATACACAAGTCAGGGGGTGAATGAGGAGTGAAGTTTAATGACTAGGCATTCCACAGAAGTGATGTCTATTGCTGTGAGGGTATTGAACTTCAACTCTTCCACTACCTCATTCCCAGTTTTCCCCAAAGGCCAATTGGCCTGAATAATGTAATAGTGTTATTCAAAAGTCTATATTGTCGTGCTTATACTCACAATGCAAAGACATGATTAACATTGTTTGAGTTAATATTGTAGCACCATAACACTTAGACGCTTGTGATGAATTTAAATCAGCCCTTTGCCAGAGGAAAGCGCCAATTGTTTCTTTTGTTGAAAATGGTCGGAGAGGAATTTGTGAATGCTTACCAACTTATTACAGCTCATCCTTTGGTCCGTAGGTTATTCCTAACCTTCCTTTTGCTTGCCCTGAGCGGTTATGTCCCCTGTTATTGATATTAACACAATATGATGTATATCACACTAGAAAGGGAGGGGCTTAAAAAAGATTAAGGTGACTTCTGTGTGAAGCGTCTTCAATATCTGGACAAGCCTCATACTGTTATAAATAATACGAGGGCCAAAAGATAGGGCATGATGAAGGATACATTGAGTAATCCAAACATTATTGTAAAATGGATTTGTATATTAGGGCTTCTTATGGAAGTGCAAAAAAAGCAACTATTCTGTGGGATTCTGTTGGATCCTGTTTGAGAAGCCTATGTAACTAGGCATGTGAGTTTTAAAATTCACCTCGATTCTTTTTTGGGGTGTATTTTAAGGCTCTCTAAGACTGATTGTTCTGTATGAACTGACTTTCCGAGGATACCTGTTTTGGATAATTGGTTCCTTAAACAAGGTCCATTGAAAATCTCCATGCAGGATATTTCCGTGCCACATCCTCTGTGTTCATTTTAAATGCCAAAGAGTAACAAGGACATTAATATTTAATGATCCTGCACGGATTGAGCACCCGCTGCCAGCTAGAAATGGTCTTTGTGCTGTTTGATGGAAAAGAGTTCATTTACTATAAGATTTACAGACACACTTACAAATCTCCAGCACTGCGATTTTTTTTCTAAGCCTTAACTGCTGTCGTTACTGGGGGGAAGAGCAGCCCTGGACTACATCGTCACTTACACATGAAGCATTTTACTACAGACTTTCACTGACATTAATCTCTATGCAGACTCGTTTGCACTACCTACATCGGTGAATTACGCACCCTGTAAATTAGAAATCTTATGTCTCGAAACCGAGGCAGTCATTTGCCACTACAGCAGCTTTTTGCAATCCTATGGTGGAAATGTGCCCCAAAATATTTGATAATGTATATGCTCGCATTCTATGAGTTGCTCTTTTTACCGATTTCCTAAACGTTGGCAAAGCAAAAACAACCTTAAACATTATGAATCTGTGCCATTCTAGAATTGAACAATAGGCATGGTCTAAAGTAGCAAAGTATGTTGCAGGGAAGAATTGTTTTATAAAGAAATACCAGTACGAGAAATCCACTGAGAAAAATCCTCAAAACGAACTTTTCATATACCATTAGAGAGTGTACACTAATATAATTTTTTTACTGAATTTCTTCAGAGGCAATGCATTTCAAATCACCTCTCCAAAACTAACCCTAGACCTAAGCCTAATTCTAAACTTAATTGATAAACATACTTTAAATAAGCAAGCAACCCATTTCTTACCCTAAATTTACCATACCTCTAAAGTCAACCTTTACTCTGCATCTTACTCTTTCTCATAGCAATACTTACTCTGCCATTTTCTGTGTTACTATTGCCCAACCATTCAATCAATACACTGGCTGCAGACTGTCAATAGGTTGACGGAAAACATGGCAGCCAGTTAGTACGCAGTCGCGAAGGCTCCCGAGCTTGGAGAAAAATCTTGCAAGAGTAAAATGCCCTCCTGAACGTTCAAAATATTACTAATGGAGTGAATACCTGGCGATAATTGTGGTCGGATTTCCCCCGAGGATTGGACTGCCAGATCGACGTTGCTGGGGAATCATAGAGGCTTTGAAGGGGCTTCGGAGAATTCACGGAGCTGTGGTCCCTCCCGCGCCCCACTCCCGTGAGTGGAGGATTTTGCCGCTGTTGTTTGTTCCATTTGGCCCTTTGGGGGAATCTGTGACGGTGGAGCCAAAGGAGCCTGCGGGGCTGCCCGACCAGAATCCTGCTGGGCTCAAATTAGGTAGCGGCAACACATTCTTGAGAGGTTCCCGGTGTGAGTGAAGAGATGGAGGAGAAGGATTATGCTATGACGTTAATGGTTTTTGGAGCTGGCACACAGCCGTGGTCCGGTTTCCTGCATCGCAAAATGCTTACTTGTTGTTTACTTACCTGCAATCATCCATATTCTGGTGTTTATCACCCCCCACCCTGCCCCTCCCCTGCCCCGCCTCCCTGCCCCACCACAACTCCCTCCACGGGCCGCGGCTGCTGGCACATTCAGGGGAGACGACATCCGATAATGCTGCAGGTATAAAGTCCACGCAAGAAGAAATAGGGAATGCAGGTCAGAATAATGCTAAAGGAGGGTGTGTGGGGAGAGGCTGTGTGAGGAGAAGATCAGAAAAAGGGTGTGTTGAAGATAAAAAGAGAAATCTGGTGTTTTTTCTGAAAAAATATAAAAACAAAGTTCCAGCCGTAATAAGGACTGGTGGGCAGTTGAATATAGAGGCATTTCTGGTGGAAGAAAAGGTGGAGGGGACATCGGAGAGGAATGCTTCACAGGGCAGGTACCAACTTAGAAGTTTAGGGGCAAGGAACTCCTTGAAGGGTGCTCAGAGTAAAATTTAAAATAAGACAACAGCAATAGAGTCTGAGCCCCTGAACTAGATTGGGACCGCAACAGGAGAGTGAGAAAGTCCAAGAAGGAGGAGGTTGAAAGGAAAACAAGTGGAGACGCGGGCAGAAAACCCCAAAAACCTAAAAATTACACCCTCAAAAGGAACCTTTTTTTAAGGTGGTACCAAAGACCCTGTTGTTGAAAACCCCAGGTTGGGACAACCCTGGTATTAGACTGGAAGGTGGCCAAGATATTGGAACCTCAAATAGGTTTCAGGTGTTTGCAAATAACCTTGAGCCACAAGAAATAGACATGTTAAAAGAACTAAAGGCAACCCAGTTTGCCCAGGAAGAGAACAAAACGTATCCCCCCTTTAGAGTTAAGGAGCCCCCCTCCTCCCAAACAGGGTCGGTACTCCACGAAAATGTGCTCCTTCCTCATGAGAAAGGGGGAGGGAAAACTCAAGTAGAAATGGCAAAAAACGCAACATCAGCCTCATTTTAAATCATCTTTCCAACCCCAACCTCAGTCTCAGTCAGTCAGTGACCTAATTCAGTTACTTACTACGGAAGTAAGAAATAGATTTGAAACATCAGAATCAAATCAGAAGATGATTAGAGTGGCCTGCGATACTTTAGAAAAAAAGACTGGATGGTCTTGCCTCTAGGACAGCTCAGCTAGAAACATTGTGAAAGATCTTACATTACAGACAATGGCTAGCACAAAAGAGATCACACTTCTAAAAGGGAAGGAGGTGCTCTTGAAGGATAAGTTGGAGTCATTAGAAAATAACCAGAGAAGATGTAACCTTCACATCCTAAAAATCCCAGAAGTGACTGAGGGGGAAGACATTTGGGCATGTGTGGCAAAAATGATCAAGTTGAGAATCCATATTGATTACACAGAAGAAGACTTAGTGAAGAATATAATATTTAGAGGTCCATAGAGAGCCATTTAGGCAGAACCCAAATAAAACAAAACCAAGAAAAATCCTGGTTAATTTTAATACGTATAAGATTAAAGAAGAAATTCTAACCCAGGCTCTAAAAAAGAAAACCTTAATAGCAGATGGGATACATTTTGAAATAAGATCCAAAGTTTCTCAGATCTCGGCTAATAAGCAGTGGGAGTTTGGAAATATGATTGAGCCCTTTAAACGGCTGGGCATAACGGCACAGTTAAGATTCCCTGCCAGTCTGCTGGTAACGCATATTAACAAGATGCAAACTTTCCGCAGAATAGAGGAGGCTGAAGAGTTTCTTAAATCCTTGTTGGGTACAAGGTTGGAATAGGCAAGGCAAACGCAGTCTCTTTTTTCATATTCTCTTTGGGATACATTGCTGAAACCTTTTTTCTTTTTCTTTCATTTTAGTTTCAGGGTTAACAGCAAAATTGTTTAAAATGATGAACTAATTGGGGGGTACAAATTTAGAATTTTGATATCTAGTCTCTCAACCTCGGAGGGTCCCCATAGGCTTGGGCCATAAGGAAGAAGGAAGAGGTGGGTTTTCCAAAGGAGGAGGGGAGAGGGACACAGGTAGGTTTTAGTGCCCGGGTGGGGGAGCAGTGGGAGAACATAAAAATAAAACGTGGTCCTCATAGAACTTATGTGAACTCAGGTCTCAACTGGATAATGAATCTAAGGAACAACTATGATCCCTAGTCGGAGAGAACAGTAAGAAACTGCTATGATGGAATATAAATGGGCTCAGAATGAGAAATAGAAGAGAAATGGTTCTGCAATATTTAAAAGATGTTCCAGCACAGATTATTATCCTTCAAAAAAAACATTTAATTAGTAAACAAATGTGTGATGTCTTTAAAGCTAGAAAGTTGCTACAGAAAGTGATAGTCACTGACCATCATCGTACTATAACAGGGGTAGCCATTTTGGTTAAATCAAATCCCCTAATATTAATTGAGGAAAGTAGGGTGGATAAGGCAGGTAGATGGGTAATAGTAAAAATAAATTATTGTAATCAAGACTATACTGCGGTAGGCTATTATGATCCAAACTTGGATGATCACACACCATTCGGTAGCCTACTCTTAGAACTCCTAGAACCCCAATCATAATGGGGGGATTTCAATGTGGTGATGGAATGCAATCTAGACTGCTCCAACTAAAGTAGAGCGACAGTACATTATAAAACATGTTCTTTAATAATAAATTCAATAAAAAACTCGGTTGGTGTGATATTTGGAGAGAGAGGAATTGAGCCATTAAGAGTTTTACTTTAATAACACAAAATATGGGCACCAATCAAGAATAGACCTCTTCTTAATCAACCAGAGTATAAAAGATCAGGACAAAGATGCTATCCATGTAGGATCACATAACTCTAGTTCTGGTTCCGTCAAATGTTGAAGTACAAAGAGGGTGGACTATGGATCGTACCATACTATCTGATGAGGACATGATAGCAAAACTAGAAATGGAATCCCAAGAGTTATTTGAAAATAACATAGACAGTGCACCATTGGGCATAGTTTGGGATGCTTATAGCGCCTTTTTGAGAGGGAAAATAAGATCAAGCCGATCCTATAAAAAATAAACAACGAAGAATGCAGATTACCAATATCGAGAATAAGATTCAGCAGCTGGAACAATGGCTACAAGATGCCGAACTAGGACAGGTGGGTGTATCAATTCTCTATGGACCTTGTTACGGTAGTAGAAGCAAGATTACAGGAGAGATGGCGAGTAAGAAAATTGGCCCATTGCAATTACGGGGAAGGTTGTGGTAAATTACTTGCCTGGAAAGGTAAAAATAATTTGGCAAGGAATTTTATAAAAGAATGAAAATAGGAAGAGACAGGTTGCCTTACTGGGATGAGGGAGGGTACTGTAGAAGCTATGCTAAACCATTTTGAGAAAGTATATTTGTAAGCTCTAACTACGTTTGATGAGGAGGTGGAAGAATGGTTGGACATAGAACTCCCACGTAAATTTTCAGATATTCATAGGAAAGTAATAAACCGTCCAATAACGGAAGGTGAAATTAGAAACGCAATAAAATCAGGGAAATTGAATAAGACGGCAAGCCCAGATGGTCTCCCTGTTGAAATATATTAAAGGTTAGAGGAATACATAGTCCCAGTTATGTGTAGGCTGTTTTTATATATTTTTAATAAGGGTAGGGAGATCCCTCCCTCGTGGAATGAAGCCGTTGTCACCCTGATACTTAAACCGGATAAACCACCAAACTCCTGTGACTCCTATAGGCATTTCTCATTGTTAAACTCCGATTACAAGATCTACACAAAAATATTGGCAGATAGGCTTAAAGGAGTAGTGGGTACGTTCCTTAATGCAGATCAGAAAAGCTGTATGCCGGGGAGGGAAATGAAAGACTTAACCTATAATTTAATTAAGCCATAGATCTAGCATCCGCATATAAAATACTGCTGGCAGTTATTACAGTCGATGTGACCAAAACATTTGATTAGGTAAATTGGGTCATTTTGCAAATAATCATAAGATACGCTATTAAAGGGGAACATTTCTGTTGATCAATTGAATTATTATATAACAACCCTATAGCAAAACTCTTAGTGAATGGAAATATTTCAAGATCCTTGCGGAACCAGGCAGGGATCCCGTTGTCACCTCTCCTTTTTAATTTATATATTGAACCCCTTGAAGAGAAGATAAGGATAAGTGACAACATACTCCCTTTTGAATATCGATCCTGGGAGAAAAAAGTAGGGTTATACGCGGATGATCTAGTGATATACACCTCAGAGCTCACTACAGCATTACCGGCAGTGTATAATCTAGCATCGATTTCAGGATACTAGATCAATAAAGGCAAAACAGTCGTAATGACATGGAATATAAACACGCATTTACAATTTATTAAACAGGAAATGAGATACCTGGGTATCAAAATCGTCCAGAAAATAGAAATAATTCCCGAAACAATTTTCAAATTATTGGGAAAGAAGTGGGGAAACGTTTACTTAGTTGGTCCGATCTCCCCTTGACAATCAAAGGTAGAGTCAACCTGGTGAAAATGTCTATCCTCTCTGAGTTCACATTTTTGTTTCAAAATATCCCCATGGTTTTTAAGGAGGAATGGCCTAAAAAAAAGGGAGTCAAAAATTACCAGATTCATATGGGCCTCCAAGGGCGTCATGATTTTGTGGAAAAAGTTAATACGGCAATATGAAAAGGCAGTGCTTAATTTGTAAAATATGAAGTGCAGGTGCTCAAATCTTTGTCGGAGGCCACACCTACTTTTCTCTGGCTCCACCCACTTCCTTCATTGGCCCCACCCACTTTCTATATGAGCTCCGCCCACTTCCTCACTGGCACTGCAAAAAGACAGATGAATTTCAGCAAAGGAGCCTTCCTCATAGTAAGGTTTGATGGGAGGTTCCCCTACTACTTCTACTTCTAGGAACATCCAGGCTAGTGTCCGACGCTCAATATTTCATCAGCCTCAAATCACACATGCAGTATGTCTTATAAAAACATTATTACCTAACTGCAGGCGGTTTAGAAAAGCACGACATTCTGATAATGCAGTGCTCTAAATGGGATTTTACAGCCACAAGAAACTCACTAAAAGAGATATCACAGAAATACTCCTGAGGCCTGAAGCAGCACCCAGGCGGTGTAAAATGCACTGAATGCATTGGGCTCAAATAATTAACTGTATGTCACGAGAAGCTGCAGTTAAACATACCTAATGAAGTATTTGCACAAGTCATCCACAGCCCCAGCCGGTGCCTGTACCTCCCTGAGCTGAAGATTCCTAAGATAAGAACCTCTCTCCCAGGACTGCTCTCTCCACAAGCCCAGGCTGCCCTCCCGGCCCTGTATATTCCTGGCCCAGGAGCATCTTTCCATAGTCCCAGCCTATCGCCTCCAGTCCCACAGCACTGCTGTTATCAGAACACCTGTGACCTGTCTACACCCCCGGGTAAACCTCTCTCCACAGTCCCAAGCTGCCTCTTTTGTTGCAGCATTGTCTACTAAGAGCCTCTCTCTGCCTCTCTTCTCTTTCAGACCCTCTGGAGCCTGCTGCACCCCTCCGAGGACCCTCCTGCTCGCTGCCAGAAGTTTGAGGCGAACCTCTTTGCCCAGGGCCGGTGCCAGCACTTCTTCCTTTAGCCTGCTGCCTGAGGTACCACCGGCTGGGCCACGGGGCTCAGCCTGGTAAGGGCTGGTAAGGGCTGGCCTCAGCCGCCATGACTATTTCAACAGGAGCCTGGGAAGTGGGAACAGACACCGCTGCAGGGGGTGCGTTCTCTCGAATTTCGGCACCTCTCTCTGACCCCGGAGTCTCTTACTGTCTGTGACTGTGACCTAAGACCCCTCTGTGCCACCTTAGCGGCCCTCACACACACCGTGGCTTCGCTGGTGATGCCTCTCTGACCCCTGAGTCTAGCACTCTCTGCGACCCCCCAGTGATGTCTCTCTGCGTGCTGTCTGCCCCCTGTGTCTGGTGGTACTGTCTGAGGCTGCGAGGCACCAGTTCTCTCCCTCTACCCCCTGCCCCAAGTGTGGTACTCTGTGGCCAGTTTTAATAAACGTTAGCCCCTTCCCCTTGACTCAGTCTCAGAGCCAGAGACAACGACGGACAGAGCGGGGTCTCATATATCCTGAGCCAGGTCCAGGAAGAGGTGAGGTCCACTCCCCGGACACCCTGGTACTAAATCGACCAGGTGCCGAAGAGAGGAGTTGATACAGTTGAAGGAGAATCATATCCTTTTCTGGTTTCCACTTGTGTGTTTTTTGTTTAGTTTTTCACACGTTCATCACTCATAATGCAGTAGCATATATTTAGAACATAGACCCTGACGAAAGCCTGGGCAATTTTCCCACTGGGGCTGAAACATGTTGGTCTCCTCGCAGCTATTTGTGTGGACTGCGTTGATGCTATTATACTGTTCTTGTTTTTAAAGGGGAAGGGGCTAACGTTTATTAAAACTGGTTTGTGTTAGGTTCCCTATCCTGTTTTAAATCACCACGTTTTTTGCTTTTGCACTGCACTTCCCATTGTATCAACATCATGTGGTAGTACCGAGTGATTGTGGGTCGCTACCCCTAACTGGTTGTCGGGGTATGCCAGTCTCAATGATCAAGAGACACGATACCCGATAAGGACTACCAAATGAGAATATTGATCTATACAAGACTTTTGATGGGAATCCTTCACCAAGGGGGACTCACGTTACCTGGTGCTTCACTTTTTGGTGGTATGGTTTGTTGGATCTGCTGTGTTTGTTTCTCATGTACTGCTGACATGATTACAAAAGCATAGAATTACTTCTGGAGTTCTAAATAGACCCCTAAGTTTGTTGTTTAGTAGTTTGTTCCTGTGGGGGATACTACTTAGGCTTGGTCTCTTAAACGTCCCTCCAGCCCTACAATACTGTGTAGTTTTTTCAATCACGGATATTTAACACTTTTCAATAATAAATCATAAAAGCTGATATTTAACACTTTTCACTAATAAATCATAAAAGCTGCTAGTTTAGAGAAAATTTCCACCTTCGATGGCACTGCATTTAAAGCACAGAGAGAAAACGTTAGTGTGCCCATTTTCCAAGGCGCTATGCCGTGCTGGAGCCCCCTCCCCATTCTAGTAACAAACATACCAAATGTCATCAGTAGCAGATTAGTAAATTAATATCTGATTTACCCGAATCTCTTTATAGCTGCCAGAATGATCCACGGAGAGGAGCTGCTGCTGGCGTGGCACCGTGGAACTATCTTGCCTCTTCAGAGTTTGAGAGTGAGCCATGCTATCTTGCCTCAATCTGTGCCACCTGCTCTATGACCCAGGCTCAGCACAAGTTGGGCTCTGCCTGGACAGGGCACAGCAAAATAACATGTCGAGGTCAGGAAGAAGTGAAGACCGGCTTCCTAATTTAATTTAGGGCCATACAGCAGGAGGTTTCCTGGGTGCCATGGGGCCCGGTTTGCAGACAGGAAATTCAACATCCTGCCACAGAATGCGCGCGGACCGGACATGGCTCATCTGCAACAGTGTGTCAATGCGGGACCTCCTGACACTACCCGGGGAACAGCAGAAAGCAGGTTTGACTGGACATGTTTCAAGAGTGTGGTATTTGATGCATTTCATTAGGAATATACTTGTCTCTGCGTAAGAGCAGTTAGAGACGAGTTTGCAGCATTCTGCTCAATAGTTTTGTCCGGACACGATCCACCCGCAAGGAGAAAGTACTACTGGAAGTGTGAATCCTCCGCCCTTGGTTGCCCCTGACAACATTTCTATAAATGAAAGCTTAGCAATACCAACCATACGCTGCACGGTGCCCCCCCCCCTTCTCCTGGGCTCATCAGATCCCACCCTGCGGATCAGGCTATAAATCGGGCAATCCCTCCCCGGGGGCTGCTAATGGAAACTTTCATTAGGATCAATCACCGCTGAGATGTCAGGATGCCCCCCTGGCCCCGTGTATTTATTATTTTAAGTAAGTGAGCTGAGGGGAGAGGATCTGATGCCAGAGAGCAGCCCCGTCCTGTAAACTTGACTCTGAAGGGGAAGGGCTGGGGGACTGGGGGCTTGGGGGTCCTGAGCAGAGGGGTGCCCTGCCCCCGCCCTGTAAATGCGACTCTGAAGGGCTGGGGGCTCGGGGGTCCTGGGCAGAGGGGGCGTGTATGTGTCCCCTCGGCCCATTGGTCGCGCATGAGCTCTTGTTAGCACTCAGTGCAGGATATTCAAATGAGCTCGGAGGATTACCCATGACCACGAGGCAGGCCTCCTTTATTCTCGTGCCACAACAACACCATTCCCAGGGCCCTTCTGGGCCCCGCCCCTCTCAGTGGGCAATTATCTCGAAATTTGGGTACCACGAGTCTGGGTCCTCCGGCAGCCTCTGAGAAATGGGACAGAGTTACACAGAGGGGACACCACCGAAACTCGAAACAGTGTTCTAGCTTTGTGTAGTGCCTGCGTATTGCCTTGCACTTCGAAGCACCGTCTGAGGCATAGCAGAGTGTGATCTTCGCAGTCACCCCTGCTGTGACGCTAAATTGAGCGAGATGGTGTAGACCCGGCCCTGTAAATTAAGTGCCGGTGCGAAGCACCGGAAAGCACCGGCACAAATTAAGCACTGTGATAAGGGGAATCTACGACTGCCTGACTTCTCTCATTATGTCTGTTTTTTTCTTCTGAAAGGAGGAAAGATGTTATTTAGTACTGCAGATAGTTTGGATATTGGTAAAATGTTCAGAGCAATGCTCCACGATGTGAAGGGGGGAGAGTTTGCCTTTATAAAGAAATATCGGGATTCACGTTTCTTCAAAAAAGTGAGTCTTAAGACCTTATCCGGTTTTGCACAAACATGGTACAAAGTTGTGAGAGAATCAAAACTTAACTATTATAGTAGAATGTCTTCTATCTGGGATTCACTGGCATACCCGGAGTGGACCAAAGTTTGGCTCTCCCGATAAGTGAAGCAGGAATAATATCTTGGGGCCAATCGATGCTCCATGGAGCCTTAATCTCTTGGGAGGAAGGTCAGGAGATCGCCAACAATCAATGGTCCAGATTTAAATACATGCAAATGAAGAGTTGGAGTCTTACCACCAGCACCGGTACGGGACTATCAAACAACTTGGAATCTAGTTTGCTGGTCAAGGCAACCCGGAAAAAAGAAGTGGTGAACTGGTATTGGCTGCTAGTAAAACTTGCAGATGAGGATTTTAATCTACCATCAATATAGCAGAAGAGTTTTACGGGAGAGCAGTTGAAAGATTTATTGCAAGTATCTTGTGACATGCTATATTCCACAGCTCGTTCTGCAAATTTAAGGCGAAATCATCTTTTCTGTCTTCACAGGGTTTATTGGATGCCTTATAAATGATCAAAAATGGGAAAGGGCACCACTCCAACATGCCCAAAGTGTGGAAAGGAAAAAGGGGATGATATTTTTGGAATGCCCTGAGATCCAAAGTTTTTGGTTGGACGTGAGTAGCATTATATGTGAAATATTTGGAGAGGGGCTCTTGGTTAGCAAGTCTCTTGTTTTCTTTGGGATTTATGTATCTCTGGCAAAAAATGTAAAAAAATTGATTTTTTTAATCTGATATGTAATATGTAAGAACTCGATTAACCACTTAACTGCTGGGCCTCTTCCCTCCCCCCCTCTCCCCCCAGTGCAGAGCCCTTTTTTGGCTATTTGGAATAGTTCGCAATTAGGCTTCCGTAACTTTTTGACCACATAAAGTACCCACGCCAAATTTGCGTCCTTTTCTTCCAACATCATAGGGATTCTAAATGTACCCAGGGTTGGTGGATTCCCCTGGATGGGTCCCAGAAATTAGCAAAAACACAGCAAAAAATTGTTTTGGGGGGGAAAAATTGGAAAAAAGTGCTGCAAATGAAAGCGGCTGAGTTTTTCCCTGCAAATGGTATCAAAAAAGGGTTTGGTGGCTGAAACCACCATTTTCCCAGCTTTTTGGGAATGAGAGACTTTTGTCAAAAAACCAACCATTTTTACACAGTTTGGGCATTTTTCTGGAACATAGCCTATTTCTGCTATTTTTGTGCTTTCAACCACCTTCCAGTTAATTGTAGATACAGGTATGAAATGGATCGTGGAAAGCTATACATTTTAGAAAAGTATACACAATGCTGAATTCAGCAAGGGGTCATTTGTGTAAATCCATAAATGTTTCCTTATGGAAATTAACAGTTAAATAAAGAATTCGGTATGAAAGACTCCTATGTATTCCTGAAATGGGAACAAAATATAAAGTTTAGAAACAGTAGATATTTGCACATTTCCGAAATTGGGAATACTCATACCAGCATGAGAATTATTGGTCATTTTTCAAAATGAATAATTTTTTACACATTGTCTTTCATTTGGAAGGCAAAAATGCATCGAAAGTCAATAGGTAATAACAGTTGCTGTATGAATCTGAATTACTCTAAGTCTCCCGATAAAATTGGTACCTCACTTGTGTGGGTAGGCATAGTGTCCACGACAGGAAACGGCTCAAAACGCAACATGAACACACCACATTTTCACAATGAAAAATTACCCTTTTTTGCAAAGTGCTTAGCTTTAACCCTAGCTCTGTCAGCACCTAGGGAAACAGCAAACCTATACATTTTCGAAAACTAGACACCTAGAGAAATCCAGGATGAGGTGACTTCACTGGCTCCCACCAGGTTCTGTTACCCAGAATCCCTTGCAAACCTAAAGAATTATTTATAAAAACACATTTTCCTCACATTTCTGTGGTGGAATGTTCTGAAATTTTCTTGGTTCCACAGATTTCCACCCACCCTGCGTTCCCCAACGTCTTCCGGGAAAAATGGTACCTCACTTGTGTGGATAGGCCTACTGCCTGCGACAGGAAAGGGCGTACAACACAACGTGGACACACCACAATTTCACAGTGAAAAATGACCCTTTTTTAGCAAAGTGCTCAGCTGTAGCTTTCTAACCCTAGCTCTGCCAGCACCTAGGAAACCTAGCAAACCTATAAATTTTTAAAAACTAGACACCCAGGGGAACCCAGGAAGGGTTGACTTGTCTGGCTCCCACCAGGTTCTGTTACCCAAAATCCCTTGCAAACCTCATTGGGAGTAGTTGGACATTTCACTCGTACAAACCATTGAAATTCCCCGTCATAGTTAGTTCAGCTAACTATAACTTGCGCGCCCGCAATGCTCTGCTGATGACGTCACATAGTCCATCCTTCATGACATGGTCTGTGATATCACTCATGACATCACTCATGACATCTCAAATGACATCACTGATGACATCAATGATGACATCATCCAGTGAATGTTTGTTTTTCTGAAAATTAAATATATCTTATATATGTATATCTCAAGGTCGATGGAAGGATATATGGGTATATACGTGTCTTAATGGATGATTTTTGTTTGTAAAATTGATTGAATAACTGACTGATTAAGTGTATCTTGGTGAATACATGGGTTAGTGAGTAAAGTTTAAATATGTAAATATCTGTATCAGTCTCTCACTTTGTGTATAAGTGGCTGCATGGGTTGGTGAGTAGCTACATGAGTGTCTATATGGGATATTAGTTGGTTTTTTGAGTATCAGTATGAGTGTCTGAGTGTCTGTATGGTTCGGTGGGGGGTATTACTTAGTGCATAGATGCATGAATGAGTGACTCACTGTTTGTATGTGTTGAAGACAGCATGTGTGCAGGACTGTATAGGTAGATGAGTGTGTGTATGGGTGTGTTAGTGAGTGAATGAGTGTCTCAATAGTGTCTTTATAAGTAACCACATATGTTTTAAACTAGTATATGTGAGTATTGGTGTATATAAGTGAGTATATGTGAGAGTGAGAGATTGGAAGAGTTCCTGTACAAATAAGTAGGTGTTTCTATAAGTGATTGTTTAAGAGAGTAAGTATGTGTAAGTTTCTGTAGAAGTAAGTGTGGTAGTGTGTGTATAAATGTATATGCTTGTAAATAGATGTTTGATACTTTGTTTGCATGTGTGACTATGTGTGTGAGTAACTCTATGGATGAGTGGCGGTGTGTAACAGGAGGTATAGGTGTATGAGTACACATGATGAGTGAGTACATGTAAGAGTGACTGTATAGGGACTGTTGGTGAATGAGTGGGTGTGTGTGTAAATCTTGGAATTACTGAATAGGTGTGTTGTAACTGGTATTGGTATGTCCATTATTTTGAAAATGTTAGTTTGCCTGGTCAGTGATGTCACTGACCATGTCATGAGTGATGTAATATGTGACGTCATCAGTGCATTGCGGGCGCGCGAGTTATAGTTAGCTGAACTAGCTACAACGGGGGAATTTCAATGGTGTTGTACGAGTGACATGTCAAACTAACTATAACGCACCTGAAACCTATGGTTTTTTCAGTGAATTTCTAAGGTTTTTTAAATGCTAATTCCTAACTATAACATGCCTGAAACCTATGGTTTTTTCAGTAAATTTCTACGGTGTTATAAATGCTAGTTTCTAACTATGCTTACAGAGGTAGGACATGCGAAGAAAGAAGAAAAAACACACAGAAAGAAGAAAAAGATATGCAGAAAGAAGCAACAGAAGACCTCAAAGACGAAGAAAAGTGCAGGAAGAAGGAAGACATACAGAAACAACAAACAGGGTAGCAGAAAGAGACCTTGTTGCAAAATCATCCTGTACCCTCAACTTTTTCAGATGGGTACAGGTGGTAACTGACTCTGACCATCCAGTCCTATAGCCAGTGCTATGCTAAAATACATTTAAAATACAGTTAAAACACCTACATAGACTAGGGATACTATGCGTTGGGGGGCCCCAGTTATTAGCATGACCTACTCTTTAAGCCCCTAGTATATAATAGGGCAGGGAGATTAAAACTACCTCTTAAAATGCACCACTGGGCGCGTTTGCACACTGGTGAAGGGAGTGGGGGGGGGGGCTGAGCTGATGTGTGGAAACACGCCCTGTGGCCGTTTTAATTTGGTGGCTAAAGTCGCTTTGAATCCTGAGTGTCCTTTGGGTACAACTAGCCCATCAGGTATCTCCAGTTAGCGCCACAGAGCTGCGTTGCAGAGAGGTGTAAAAATGGGCACAGCCTGGACCACCTCTCTGCAACGCAGCGCAGTGGCGCTTACTTGAAGCACCTGGTGGACTATTTGGCCCCCATGGGCCCTCAGGATTGAAGGGGAAATATTTCCCCAACTTAAAACGCGGCACAGTGCGTGTTTGCACACGTCACATCAGGCCCAGTCTCCTCCCTGCCCCACTGTGTAAACATGTCCTGTGGCCGTTTTAAGTTGGCTGATTAAGTTCATTTGAATCCTGAGGGTCCCTAGGGTCCAACTAGCCCACTAGGTACCTCCAGTAAGCACCACAGAGCTGCGTTGCAGAGAGTTGTAAAAAATGGCACAGCCTGGACCACCTCTTTGCGACACAGCACAGTGGTGCTTACTGGAAGCACCTGGTGGACTAGTTAGCCCCCAGGGGCCCTCAGGATTGAAGGGTAATTATTTCCCCAACTTACGACGCATCACAGGGTGTGTTTGTACACATCACATCAGGCCCCGTCCCCTCCCTTCATCACTGTGTAAACACGTCCTGTGGCCATTTGAAGTTGGCTGATTAAGTTCATTTGAATCCTGAGGGTCCCTAGGGTCCAACTAGCCCACGAGGTACCTCCAGTTAGCGCCACAGAGCTGCGCTGCAGAGAGTTGTAAAAAGTTGCACGGCCTGGACCACCTCTCTGCAACGCAGCGCAGTGGCACTTACTGGAAGCACCTGGTGGGCAAGTTAGCCATAGGGGCCCACAGGATTGAAGGGGAATTATTTCCCCAACTTAAAACGTGCCATAGGGTGTGTTTGCACATGTCACCTCAGGCCCCGTCCCCTCCCTTCCCCACTGTGTAAACACGTCCTGTGGTCGTTTTAAGTTGGGAGATTAAGTCCCCTTGAATCCTGAGAGTCCCTAGGGGCAAATTAGCCCACTAGGTACCTCCAGTAAGCGCCATTGCAGAGAGGTGTAAAAAGGGGCACGGCCTGCACCACCTCTCTGCAACGCATCGCACTGTGTAAACGCACCCTGTGGCCGTTCTAAATTGAGAGATTAAGTCCCTTTGAGTCCTAAGGGTCCCTAAGGTCCCTAGGCTCAAAGTAGCCCACTAGGTACCTCCAGTAAGCGCCACAGAGCTGCGTTGCAGAGAGGTGTAAAAAGGGGTGTGGCCTCTGAACACCTGTCTGCAACGTAGCTCCCTGGCACATACTGGAGATACCTGTTGTGCTAGTTGGCCCTCAGAGACCCTCAGTATTGAAAGAGAATTCATTCAAACGAGACCTCCCTGAAAGCTGGGGAGGCCGTTTACGGCCTGATTTCCCCATCGGAGTTGAGCGTGGCCTTACCTGTGGCTGTCCTCTGCTCTGGTGGGGAAATTAATGATAATGACGTCAGAGCGCCTCAGGCGCACTGACGTCACAGATGGGGGGAGGGGGCGGGTAGAGACGCGGAAAGCTGTCTGTGTCTCCCCCGGGGGAAATAAAAATTGAAAAAAGCTCTGGTGCAAAGCACCAGAGATTTAAATGGGGGCTCCCTGGTGACGGCCAATAGACGTGAGCCGCACCAGGGAGGCAGTGCTTGTTTCGGTCATTGGCCGACGCAAGCACCAAAGGGGTTAAAGCTACCCCCGAAAAACTGGGGGAAATCAGTTATATGTTTATAGTCCAATGATTAGACCTCTATACCATATTGCTTGAACATTCCTGTGGGGGTACCTCTCACGGAAAGGTAAAATTAAGCCTCCTATGATAGGAGATGGTGAGTGAGGTGTAGAGTGACCCATTCCAGATTAAAGCACAAAAGAAGTCTGGTGGGTGCTACACCAAGGGAGACCCCCTGAGTACAGAATACTATCTTTTGTTAATCTGGTCAAATGAGGACAAAAGAATAGAGTGGCTGCAGGTCAACACAGGATTAAAGTGCTGAGGTATTTGCTTTACCTGTAGGTTAGGTCACAACATCAACCCTCATTGAATATACAGCCTCCACAGGTCTCAAAATAAAAACCCTAATTTCTCTTACAAACATAAAATGCTTAGTAGTGATATGATTGAAGACATGCCACTTTGGAATTCTCCCCATACACATCTAACAATGTCAAAACTAGGGCTGGTAGAGGGGGAAGACTCAACTCTTATTAGTGTTAGCTTACTTGGGAAATTTCACAACTAACTATGAAGTGTCAAGTTGCTCGCATTTGCGTGGTTCTTAGCAGCCGCAGTCGGTAGGGGAGTACCTGCCGGGGCGGTGACGTGGGGGGGAGGGGTAGGGGGGGGATTAGTAATGTATGGATAATGGAGGTTTGCAGGTAAGGAAACATTTAAAAAAATCAAACGAATTTCGTTGCATGCACTGCATCCCCAAATGCAATGCAGTGCGCGCAACGATATTCGTTTGATTTATTTAAATGTTTAGTTACCTGCAAACCTCCATTATCCATACATTACTAATCCCCACCCTGCCCCTCCCCCTCCTCCATGTCACCGCCCGGCAGGTGCTCCCCTATCGACCGCGGCTGGTTCTTAGTTGAAGTTTCCTGCCGCTGATTGCTCTGCCCAAAATGGATGGGATCTCAGGCTTCAGTGAAGAATGCTTTGCTCTCAATGGCAGTAGTGTGCAGTGAGCCCTAAGACTTCTGGCAGCCCAGAAATGAGAAGCATGGGACACCATTCACAACAGGAATAAGCGGTTGCCAAGTGGCACACTCCTAGCTTTGCCTACCATTTAGAATAATCCTGCTGCAGTGCAGGGCCATCTTTTCCCACCATTCACTGAATGCAGTTAAATTGTTTCTGCCACCATTAAAGAGGAATGAATCCCCTGGTTATGGCTTGAAATCTAATGTAATGTTTTGATAATATGAAGTGTTTCCATTTTCAGCTAGAAATGTTTCATTCATAAATAAATGCAAATACAAATAAAGCTGTCTCAACAGAACAGGTCGATATTGCAAACGACACTACACTGGTGCCTCTAATGTGATGTTCACCAAGCTGCAACGCGTCATAAACAATACCACTAGGCTCATGCTTGGCTTGAAGTATCAGGACCATATCCACATAATGCTAGACAGGAAGATGAATCACAAGCTACTGATCAATGAAAGACTTCAATTGGAATAATTATTCACATTAGGAATGGTACTGCATGTCCACACTCTATCCACGTACCAGTGAACTTTCAACATAAGTGGCCTCCATGATGCCAGGGTCAACCTCATTGAACGTAATGATCACATCCTCACAAAGATACAAGATGCAATTTCCGACCCTGTGAGACTATACTAAACTCCACTTAAGACTGAAAGCAGAGTTCCAGAGATTCCAGAAGACCTAGATACACTATTCGAACCCCTCCCCACTTTGCATCAGGTTTCCACCTCTGTTATACTGCCAATCAAGTACCTTTTCTGTCTCGTACATACCACCGTTCATACTACCAGTGGCACGAGGTGGCCGAAAAAGCAGTGTGCTGTGCATTACATAGCCCAAAAATAACTAAAACTTAAAGATTCATGTTAAATATCTCCTGACGTCTATTGGAACTAAAGTGGTATTTCAGTTGATCCTACATTTTAAGATGAGTATTCATTCAAAATATGTTTGCCTAGTTTTCCAACCCCAATGGAAAATCTTGTCAACTAAAACCGTCACACGTGTATCATTAACCATCTCGTGTCCAGAGAGGTCCATAAATTACATATTATTAGTTATGTTTCCCCATGCTTGGTGTCACTTGGGGCCTCATTTATGAGGCCGTGCGTCACTTTTACGCCGCCGGTGCGTCACTTTTTGTGACGCACCAGCAGCGTAAAAAATGTGCCTTTTTGCACCATATTTACAAAGTGAGGCATCTAGGTAGATGCGTCACTTTGTAAAACCCTGCTCTACATTATACCTGCGCCAGGTATAATGTATGTAGGGGGGTGTTCTGACGCAAGAAAAGGTCAAGGAAGTGAGGCAGTGAAATCTATAAGATTTCACTGCGCCACTTCTAGGACGCAAATGCATCAATTACTTACGCCTGCCTCACAGCAAGCGTAAGACTGATGCAGGCCCTTTCACATGGGGCTTGCCCCATGTGAAAGAACACATTGCTGTAGTTGCGCCACTTTTGTGACACACTCCAGCAATGCGTCACACGCCATACAGATACGTCAGAAATACTGACGTATCTGTAACTCGTTGCGCAATGATGCGTCATACTGTAAATATGATGCATCATTGGTGTCGCAAGGAGGACGCAATGAAAAGTGACGCATCGCTGTTTTCACGCAGCGATGCGTCACTTTTCATAAATGAGGCCCTAAATCTATTATCATGACACCTGCACTAATTAGCTGTTTTTACATGCAGTGTTGGGTGACAGTATCGGCTGCATGTGGTACACGGGAATGAGCACAAATTGTAAGCGCTACAGAACACTCGAAAACTGTGCAGCTAACCCGGAAATTGTTACCATGGTGTTAGGAGGCATTAACCCTCTGTCTCTGGGAGTGTGGGACTGCGTGCTTGCTCGTAACATTATGAATTTGAAACAGCTGTAATGATTACATGCAGCCAAACTGACTAATTCGTAAATCTCAAATGATGCATTTTTCATTCTCAGCAAAATAGACCACCATTTAAAATGATTTATAATTTATTAGAGATACAAATTAAAACGACTAAATATGTGTAAAACTGGTCAGAGAAACATACATTTTGAATGTACTATTAGAAGCCAGGATTCTAAACCCTACACGCATAATATGGATGGTACTCGATGGACATAAATTCATTCATGGGAAGTTAAGGTGAGCTAAAGATTTTTTTCATTGTTGCTGGGTTTATATATTTTTCATTGACAAGCTTGGGCTTCATGTAGAGTTTGGGGGCGTGGGGCTACTGCTGTGAGTTGGAAGTGCTCTTGCACCTCAAGCTTCCGTTTCTGCCACTCCAAAGTCAGGGGAAGCACCGTGTTTACACCTAGAAAGTCTTTCCTAGCCCCACCATTGTACACCTCTGACTGGGATGCCAATCCATCGAGGAGCCACCAGGGCACAATGACAATTGTCCTGTGGTATTGAGAGAGGGCGATCATAACTCATTTTCCCTGTACCTGTGTGAGATCCAAAGAATAGCCGATATGGACAATACATTTGTATTTTTTTTGTATTGAGAGAGAAAACTTCCCCTTTGTGACTATATTATCTCAATTCAATAACTTTTGCTCAGCGGGCGTATTTAACATAATACTCACTGGCACACCTTCAGTACTATGAAGGGAGTCCCCATGGTGGCAGATCCCTTCACAGAATAGAGATCAACTCTGGCCAGTGAGTATCTCTGAAAAGAACTATCTGCCAGAGAATAGAGGCTATAGCCTGCGCTCCATTGCAGACCTGTGTACCATCTGACAGGGTCTAAATTTCCCCCTTGTCTGCCTGTTATCTACTTGGACAATCAAATGACAAAATGACACTCAGAGACCGTCTCCACAGACCTAGAGGAGGGGAATTGCCATCATCCATAAGGATATCATCAGACTCACCTTCGCCATTGACCCCCTTCACCTGACATGGAACACCTCAACTTCCATCTCTAAGCAAATTACATGGATAAAAACAGAGGGACCCTCGCCTACAGGTCACCAAGCCCCCCCCTTATGCAACACATCTCTGAATACATCACTCTCCCCTCACCTTGAAATCAAAGCATTACCTCTTCCTCTGTTACCTTAATTTTCACCTCAAAGACCCATTGGACACCAACACCACCACCCTACTAGACTCCATGGACAACCTAGGCCTCAAACAGATTGTCACCAACCCAAAGCAGATCTGCGGACACACTCGCAACCCAATCTTCATGTCCAGTGACATGATCCAGTACAGCCACACTCCCCCTGGATGGACCACAGCATTGTCCATTTCACCATCGCTGGCACCCGGGAAGCCACAGTCCTCAACATCCTGTCACCCACTGCAGCTGGAACACCATCACCGCATCACAATGGACAACTGTTCTCGAAACCATCACACTCCACGATTCTGATGACACCAATCAAGCAGCCGCTCACCTATCCAATTGGATCACCACTAGCGCCAACGCCATTGCAACCATTGAAGTCTTCAACAGTAGATGAGCCAACAAGCACACCAGCTGGTTTACTCCCGAACTAAATACTGAGAAACACAAATACAAACCCCTCGAGAGCTGATGATGCACCAGCAGAGGCCCAAACAACCACACAGCCTTCCAAACGGCCCACAAATCCTACTACTACCACGCCATCGTAGAAGCTAAGAAAGCAGCCCTCGCCGCCCGCTTCCAGTCCACCAACCACAACAAGGAACTATTCACCATTGTCAGAGAATTCTCCTCCCCAGATGCCGTCAAAAACACCATCCAGCCCTCCCAGTGCCTCTGCAACTCGCTCAGGGACTTCTTCTGCTCCAAGATCACCAGCATCTGCAAAAACTTTGAACCCCAACCACTGAGACCAGTCCTTCCTGCTCCTCCCACTGACCACCGCCTCACCTCCTGGCCGACTGGACACCACTCAGTTCCAAAACTACAACTTCCATCAGGTCCTCCATCCACTCTGGAGCCCCCGCTGCCGCTGATCCGTCCCCCCGCATCTTCAAACTTGGACACAAAGCAATTGGATCCCTGCTCACCAGCATCATCAACGCAGCGCTCAGCATCGCCACTTTACCAGAATCCTGGAAACATGCTGAAGTAAAACTCCTGCTAAAGAAGCCTAGAGCAGACACACCCAACCTCAAAAACTACCACCCCATCTTGCTCTTCCCCTTTCTGACCAGGGTACTTGAGAAAGACGTCAACTGCCAACTCACAGACTACCTGGAGTCCAACCACCTGCTCGACACCTCCGAATATGGCTTCCGCCTGAACCACAGCACAGAAATCACCCTCATAGCTGCCACAGATGACATTAGGGACATCCTGTACCACAAAGAATCAGCAGCCCTGATCCTCCTCGATCTGTCAGTGACCTTCAACACCATCTCCCACCATCTCATCCAAAGACTCCACCACATTGGCATCCAAGGCAATAACCTCAAGCTGCTATCCTCTTTTCTCACCGGACGCACCAAAAGAACGCACTTCCTGCCGTACACCACCGACCCCAAAAGCATCATCTGGGGTATACCTCCTCACTCAGCCCAACACTGTTCAACATCCATATAAACCCACTGGCACTTACACTTACTACGGGTAGCCGTAGTAATTTTCTCGCTATAGTCTCCTACACTGACCGCACCCAGCTCATACTCATCCTCAACAAAGACACTGACTCCACCAGATCGTGATTTTAGAGTGCCATGACCAATGTCACCGACTTGATGAGAGCCAACTGCCTCCAACTTAACACAGACAAAAAGGAGGTTCTCCTCTTTGGAAGAACCCCCATCACCGTGGGATAACTCCTGGTGGCCATCCGCCCTCGGACCCTCACCCACGCACGCAACCTCAGAATCATCATTGACAGTGAACTCTCCATGAGACGCCAGGTCCACTCAACTGCCTCCACCTGCTCCAGAAAGTCTTCAGATGGATCCCTACTGACAACAGGAGAACCGTCACCCTCACCACCAGTCAGCTCGACTACGTGAATATCCTCTATGTCAGAACCATCACCTACCTCCTCAATCGCCTCCAAACCATCCAGAACGCAGCTTCAAAAATCATCCTGGACCTGCCCAAATAGGCCCACATCACCCTTCACCTCCGTAGCCTGCACTAGCTCCTCGTCAAGAAGAGCTGTCAATGCAAGCTGCTCATGCATGCCTAAAGAGCTCTCCAAAACACCAGACCAGAATACCTAAACAATCGCCTGACCGTCCACTGGCCCACCAGACACCTGAGGTCTGCTGCCCTGGCCCTTGCCACTGTCCCACTCATTCATCACGCCCAAACCGAAGGTCGCCAAAGCCTGGAATGACCTCCCCTCTGAACATCAATATCCCTCGCCGAGTTCAGGGGAGGACTCAAGACCTAGCTGTTTAAATAGACTCACATCCCACTAGCGCATTGATACCCCTCAGGGTGAATACAGCGATTTACAAAACTCTGAGTGATTGATTGATTGATTGATTGATTGAGTGAATGTCTTGCTTAACTTTAATCATACAATATATGCAAGTTCAGTAGATACTTCTCCTGGTGATTTAGAGACATCCACACTTACATCAATAAATGTTTTTCTTACCTTGAAGAAGATGTGGGCTCTGTAATCTGCCTCTGCATTCGGGCATGTTTGATAAGATGCTCTTTTAATGCAGTCTGGACTGCAGCAGGAATGTCAGGAGAAGTGTGGCTAATTTTCATCGCCGCCTCGAGGATCTTCACAGAGTGTTTCCCATTTTCTTTGATCTCTTTCTTTTCGTTGGTCTCCATGACTTCTGCAGGCGCGCTGGGGGCGCTTTGTGGGATGCTGTTAACAATGGCAGTAACTGCTTTGCTTCTCCAGCACGGCCAACAGAGTTTCCAAAAGACAAAGAGAGAGACTACCAACAAGGCGAGCCCACAGAAACTGACGACCACTGCAAGCAGACTGACTGAGACGTCTGCAAATAATGAGAGGATAAAGAGTAGTCATTAACATGCCTGGCTGAGGGACTCTAAACCAATGTTGAAAAGAGGATTCAGGTTGAGCAAAGTTGTTCTACTCATGATTTATTATATTTAAACAACTACATTGGAGTTAAAATAGTGCCCAAAGAAAGGTAGTTTGACACATTATAAATTATTGTTAAAGCTTGCAATACACCCTATGGCTATATTTGGAGCTGAATTTGAAGAAATATCCTCGGTATTCGACTTTTGTTTTAAGATTCACTTTAGTTAATTTGTGTTAATTTGCCACTTTGCAATTCAGTCTCTAGAGAGTTTTTCTAAGGCACTGAATTTAATTGACTCGCCTATTAACAAATATTGAAAATTACCTCTCTTGGTCCCAGAACAATAACAAAGGGTATTATTTTATTTCACTTCACTTTTTAGTGCTGATTCATCTTGCCTGGATAAAGTATAGATATACAAAATTCAGTACTACTTAGAAATATAAACCAATATTTGCAGGTCCTTTGCTGAATAATTCCTGATTTATCATTGTAAATTTTATGAAAACTCACCTAACTTCAAAGTCAAATTAAATATTACATTTCTCACTTGGAACAAACACCAGGGTACTATAGCGATAGCAAATAAACTACGACGTCTCTATTTAAAGCCAATCCGCTTTTCAGATGTGCAGGACCCTTCTTCTACCCCACTACTTTGTATTTCACTATGTAACGGCACAAAGATGAGCTTCTTGTAACAGTAATGAAACATGCTAACTTCCTTATTACTAGAAATGGTAAACCGGATTAAATAATTGGTTGCTATATTACCAAGGTTTGGAGTGCTTGCTTTAGCCATCTATGTTTTACTGGGTTTTAGGGTTCAAAACCACCACTTAGCAATGGCACAAGCCTTAACAAAGCCAATGGGTCTGGGTATAATGTGCTAATGCATGAAAAGAGCATTTCTGCATGGCCATGCTTCCACGCCTTTGCTTACTCATTGGCACTTTAAAGTTAGACCTATTTACTTTGACAATGCATGTTTTATATTCTTGCATCATATGAAGTAACCAGTCCTGTTTTACCACTCAAATTATAACATGCTACCTACCTAGCTAAAGTATCAAAAGTGTAACATGTGGAGGTTTTGGCTTGTTGAGCGAGCTCAGTACATTATTCATACAGTACTTCAGTGTGCCCAAATATGCTTGGTCTGCATGCTTCAAGTATTAGATCGTAAACTTCCTATCAGGGGGCCCTGTTGGCTCCACCAACAGAAAGTTCTCTCAACGGAGTAGGGGCCATCAGAGTAAAGCCATTACATAGCTCTCTCTATTTAGAGCACAGGATGTGATGTTGTTTTTTCTTGACCATTACTGCCAGGAGAAGCCTGGAAATAAAAAACAAAACCATCAAACCCACCCACCAAACGTTTTGTACTTTCAATAGACCTACCTAAAATTTTCAAATTACAGAGATGACCACTGAGTCAGCAGTCGTCTCTGGTATTGGACATGTGGAGTACAGTCGGAATTGTAAACTGAATGTCCTCAGCCATCTTGACAGACACTACCCCGTCTGTCAAGCTCAACTAGAAATCATGCCATGCGTATGGTATATATATATATATATACATATATTCACTGAAAAAACCTTAGTTTTCAGGGACGTTATAGAGAGTAAGACATTTCACTCATACAAAACCATAGACATTCCGCCGTTATAGTTAGTTGAGCTAACTATAACTTGCGCCCCCGCAATGCACTGCGGACGTCAAATATTACATCATTCATGACATTGTCAGAGACATCATTGATAACATCACTGATGACATCTCAAATGACATCACTGATGACATCACTGATGACATCATCCAGTGACTGTGTGTTTCTGTAAAGTTTAAATATGTTTTATATATATATGCAAAGATGTATTGAAGAATGAGTGGGTGTATAAGTGTCTGGATAGAGGATTTAGTAGGTGCGTGACTGACTGTACAAGTGAGTGATTAAATGGATCTTACTGAATGCGTGCGTTAGTGACTAAACTGTGTGAATGGCTGTATCAGTCTATCTATTGCAGTGTAAGCTGCTGCATTGGTTGGTGAGTAACTACATGAGTGTCTGGATGTATGACATTACAACGCATGCATTTACATCGCATGCCTTTACAACGTAAGTATTACAACGCAGTCCATTACAACGCATAGTGCTTTGGGGTGCTGGATAGTGAATAGTTTAATTTACTATTCCAACTCCAGTCCCCGTGGACACTAGGGAAGGTTATTGGATAGTAAATTAACCTATTTCCTATCCTAGAGCGCCCCCCAGAGCAATGCGTTATAATAGTTTGCGTTGTAAAAGTTGCATTGTAAAGGTAGTGCGTTGTAAAAGTTTCGTTGTAAAGGCTGTTCACCGAGTGTCTATATGGGTTATTGATTGGTTGCGTGAATATTTGTATGGGTGCCTGAGTGTGTGTGGGTGAATTGAAGGTGTGTGACTCTGTGCATAGATGTGTGAGTGCTTCATTCACTGGGTGTATGGGTTCAAGAGTGCATGTGAACACAGATGTATGGGTGGGTGAGTGTGTGTATGGGTTTGTTGGTGAGTGAATGCACATCTGAGTGCTACATGTCCAAGTAAGTACATATGTAAAACACAGTGCATGTGAGAGTTGGAGTATATAAATGACTATGCATGACAGCCAGTGATTGTGAGAGTGGTTGTATTTGATCAGTTTGTACTTGTATCAGTGATTGTATAAGAGAGTAAGTATATGTTAGTATCTGTATGAATAAGTGAGGTTGTGTGTGTTTAACTGTATAGGTGAGTAAATAGAAGTGTGATTGATTCTTTGCATGGCTGACTAGGTTTTGAATAACTCTGGAGGAGTGGTGGTTTGTGAGTGTTTGTATAGGTTTATGAGTGCCTATTATAGTGTTGTATTGATGAGTCACTGCATCTATGACTAACTGTATGAATGAATTACATGATCATTGTGTAGACCTAGGAATCCGTGAATGCGTACTTAGTAACTGGTATTGGTGTTCTATTCTTTCAAAAACATGTAGTCTGTATTTTAGAATGGGTGTACAAAGGTTTTATTAAGGTATGAGAGGGTGCATCATGTGGATGACGTCATCAGTGATGTCATGTGAGATGCCATCAGTGATGTCATGAGTGATGTCACTGACAGTCTCATGAATGATGTAACATGTGACGTCATCAGCAGTGCATTGCAGGGGCACGAGTTATATTTAGCTCAACTAACTATAACGGCGGAATTTCTATGTTTTTTTATGAGTGAAATGTCCAACTAACTATAACGTCCCTGAAACCTATGGTTTTTTCAGTGAATTTCAAAGGTCTTTTAAATGCTAATTTCTAATTATTTTTTTATTTAAACCTATAGTTTTTTCAGTGATTTTAAATTATCACTTCATTGTCAACCTAGTGATAACAGGTGATATCCCTAGTTTTCCAGCAATAGCTTCCACAAAAAAATGTGTCACAAATTAGAAGAACAACTAACGGTAATATTATACAGAGTAGACGTCCCCATCCAAAAATTAACACAAAAGCACCAGTTCCCGATATTTTCAATGAGCAGCCAAATCTGGGGTGCGATCCAAAATCAGGGAGTAAGCTTTGTTTGCAGTAGGAATCTAACATCTGCATTTTACTGGTGTAAACCGGGATGACTACCTACAATGTGAAAGAGATCACAGCCCAGAATCACATCGGAAGCGCAACATATGTCATAGAGTTACTGATAACGCAGCTCAAACACCCATGAAGGCCACAACACTCACTGCCACCAGCCTCAGGACGTCCCCCCGGACCACCCCCTCCCTACTACCACCGAGGCAGTGCAGAACAGGACAGCGGACCTTCCAAAAACGGCATGGTCCCTCAGCCATACAATACTTGAATGTTGGCAGATATGGCAAGCAAATATGTGTGAAGGATGCAACTCATCCATCAAAAATAATAATGCACACAATACCAAGTGTAGCAGTGATGTGCTGGACAGACCTCACTATGCAGATCATAGACCTCTTCATCTGTATATATACTGCTGGTGCTTGTAGTGTTGTGCACAATAGACACAACCATGCTACCTCAGGCAGTGGGGAAGATCTTGGACATATAGCTGTTATGTCCTCCCCTAGAAGTGGAAGCGCAGTGGGATGGTCCAACGTACACCACGCCAGCATAGGAGTATGAATAAATAAGCCGGTGCTCTGAGCGTGGTTCACTTGTGAACTGTGAAGACCAACAAGTCTGCCAGAGTGGCAGGCCTCACCTTGCCACATGGCTGCCGCCTCGACACAGGCCCCCAGTGAACCTAGCTGCACAGCACCACAGACTTATGCCTGTTCAGACTACTGCCTCCGATGTACACTGCAGACAGCAGGCAACACAATTCCGATGGAGTAGTGATTGCAGATGGCGCAGTCCAGTACGCAAGATACATTGTTCCGAGTGCGGCCCTCTTGGACCACGCATCATCGCAGGGTGCGCATACGTTGAGTGCTTCAGGTGCCGCTAACTCAGTGCACCACAAGTCATCGCCACGTGGCCTTATTACGGAGAAATTCAAAAGACATTAGTCCGACTGCGACCCCCCTGACCATGCATCATCGCAGGATACGTACATGCTGAGCACCAAAGGTACTACTAACTCAGTGCACCATAAGTCATCACCACGTAGCCTTATTAAGGCAGAATTCAATAAACAAAAGACATTGCTCCGATTGTGGCCCCCCAGACCATGCATTATTCGCAGGGTACATACACGCTCAGTGCCAAAGTTGCTACTAACTCAGTGTCTATTGTGGAGAAGTATGGCTCACTGGTTAGAGGCGGCAGACCCTGAAGCAGAGATCAGGCCTGGGACCAGGGTTTAATTCCTGACGCGGCAGGGCCTAGGATCAATGTCCGCGGACTTGATAATTCTCGCTTCGGCGCCTTCTCTAATCATGGCCCCCATGCTGCAACACTGGGCAATAGCTTGCTTAATCTCCACAACGGCCCCACCAGTGCTGGGATGCCTGGCTCCGCCCCTCACAGGGAGAGCCAGGAAGGGTTCCACAGCCTAAGCGCTGAGATACCCTCATGGGTGATTCAGCGCTATATAAATCAATAACTATAACTATAACTATAGTGCACCATAAGTCATCGCTACGTGGCCTTATTAAGGCAGAATTCAATAGACAAAAGACATTGGTCAGAGTGCGGACCCCTCAGGATCACGCATCATCATAGGGTACGTACACGCTCAGTGCCAAAGGTACTACTAACTCAGTGCACCATAAGTCATCGCCACGTGGCCTTATTGCGGTAGAATTCAATAGACAAAAGAAATTGCTCCGAGTGTGCCCCCCCGGACCATGCATCTTCGCAGGCTACGTACACTCTGAGCGCCAAAGGTACTGCTAACTCAGTGCACCATAAGTCATGGCCATGTGGCCTTATTGAGGCAGAATTCAATAGACAAAATACATTGCTCCAAGTGTGGACCTCCCGGACCACGCATCATCGCAGGGTACGTACACGCTGAGTGGCAAAGGTACTACTAACTCAGTGCACCATAAGCCAACGCGAGGATGAATGAAGAGTTTTATGTCAGCAGTGAGGCATACTATCACTCGAAAATCATCCAAAAATACTTATAATATAAAAAGAACAGAAGAATCAAAATACATTAATGATTATAATCTGGTGATTTTGAACATGTGGACATACAAAATGTTGCAAATAACTTAATTGCTGTTTCTCGCTATGTCACGTCATATATTACCAAGTCTGAGACAACAGAATTGAAAGAAATGTGGTAAGAAATTTCACAGGAGAAGACACTTAGCAAAAAATTGTACAGCTTCAGCTTGAAGATGCTTTCACATCAAGAAATTGGATCCTGCGAATGTTCGGATCGATAGACATCTGCAAGTTTTTATTCAAAGTCAAGAGGAGTTATCTGGATAAGTCTAGGTCTTGCTGCGGCATGAAATCAAGTTTTAATAAAACGTTTCTTTGCTAGTCAAGAGAAGTGTACAGAAAATAACAGTTTGATAAGTGTACGTGTTGAAGAAGAGATGGAAGATAATATTGATCTGAAGTTTAAAAAAGAAATAACAAAGTTTAAAGTATTTTCTGCTGAAAATCTCAACTATGTTTGTAGTTCTCAACGTACTCATTATAAAATTCAAACTAGGAATGTAGATGCGTTTTTAAAAAGTGAAAAGGATAACAATGATAAGTAGAAAGAATTTCCTGCTTATCTGTTTGTGGAAGCTCGTTTTAAGTTACGTACTGTACAATGTATTTGTAAATACTGTTACAATAAATTAGAACAAAACAAATTACCAGCTAGAGCTGTTCATAATGAGTTGGAATTAGTGGATATACTTCTTAAACTTACAGATTTAAATTCATTTAGGGCCATCCTTATACAATCTGTGCACCCTTTTCAGTCTATAATTCGTATCTAGCCTAAAACAGGTAAGCTGCCTTCAACAGATCTATAAAGAGGTTTAAAAGGAAGAGTTGTGTATTTACCTTTCGATTTTAAGAAAAATGTTGAAATTGTTAGTGTAGAAAGAGACAATACTGAACCTGTAGTCATTCTTGTTAATGGTGTACCCACAAAGAGTCGGAAAATATGGCAAGAGTTAGTACATGTCACAAAAGCCCAAAATGCTACATTATATCTGGTGCAAAACAATATTTACTACAAAATTGTAAATGTAAAAGAAGAAATGACTTTAGAAGATGAAACACATATTTCAAGTGGACAATTCAAGAAAAGAAGAAATGTATGAACATTATACTATAAATCCTCTACATTCAAAAGAACTGATAGGACATACTATTGAATTGTTCCAGATGAAGAAATCAAAACGAACTCCCATGAGTGTGTGGGCTTGAGAGTTCCACTAGGTCTCGGCACGTGGTTGGAGACAGAGCGGTGGCGTAAAGGTAAGCTTTGAGGGTTTTGTACACAGTGTGGGCACTCAGTGTCCCTCCTCATCTCTTCCTTTCTCTCCCTCACACTCTTTATATCTCCCTCTTAGTCTGACACCGTTTGTCTCTTTTTCTCTCTCTCTCTTCCTCTCTCTCTGATTCTCTCTCACTCTTCCTCTGTTTCTCTGTTCTTCTTTCTCACACTCTTTCCCTCTTTCTCTCTCTCTTCCTCTCTCTCACTGTTTCGCTCTCTCTCCCTCTCTCTTCTTCTTTATCTCTCACACTTTATCTATCTCTCTTCCTCTCTATCACACTGTTTTTCTCTTTTTATCTTCCTTGTATCTTACTCTTTCTCTTTTTTCTCACCCTTTCTCCTCTTCTCTCTCACACGCTTTCTCTGTCTTCCTCTCTCTCACTCTTTCTCTCTTCCTCTCTCACTTTCTCTCTCTCTCTTCCTCACTCTCACTCTTTCTCTCTCTCTTCTTCTCTCTCTGCTTCTCTCTCACACTGTTTCTCTCTTTCTCTCTTCCTTGAAACAAAGAATTATGTGTGTGCAGTTATATGTACTCTGCAATATCTAAATCTATACTATCTTTCAGATTTCTAAACTTGACGGACCACTATGTCGTGGCACATGGTTGGAGACACGCCAGTGGCACAAAGGTGAGCTGTGAAGATTTTCTCAAGTGTCAACACTCTCTCTCCATCCCCTCCTTTCTCTCTCTCACACTTTCTCTCTTTCTCTGTCTCTTCCCCTCTCTCCCTCATTCTTTATTTCTCTCTTCCTCTTTCTCACTCTTTCTCACTCTCCCTCTCTCACTTTCTCTTTCTCTCTTCCTCTCTCTCACTCTTTATCTCTCTCTCTTCCTCTCTCTCACACTGTTCACTCTTTATCTCTCTCTCTCACACTGTTTCTCTCATTTTCTTCCTCTCTGTCTAACACTTTCTCTCTTTGTCTGGCTTTCTCTCTCGTGCTCTTTCTCTTTTCCTCTCTCACTCTTTCTCTCTCTCTCTTCCTCTCTCTAACTTGTTCTCTCTCTCTTCCTCTCTCTCACACTGATTCTCTCTTTCTCTCTTCCTTGTATCTCACTATTTCTCTCTTTCTCTCTCTTTCTCTGTCTTCCTCTCTCTCACACTGTTTCTCTCTTCCTTGTAGCTCACTGTTTCTCTCTTCCTCTATCTCACTCTTTCTCTCTCTCTCTTCCTCTCTCTCACTCTTTCTCTCCTTGTCTTCCTCTCTCTCACACTGTTTCTCTTTCACTCTTCCTTGTATCTTACTCTTTCTCTCTTTCTCTCTCTTACTCTATCTGTCTTCCTCTCTCTCGCACTCTTTCTCTGTCTTCCTCTCTCTCACTCTTTCTCTCTTCCTCTCTCGCTCTTAATCTTTCTCTCTCTCTCGATCTCCTTTGCTGGACGCATGAGGCACCATCTTATCTTTCTTTTTGGCTTGCAGGCAGTGAATCACAAATGGACCAGCGATGACATGCCACGGCTGCACAAAGTTTTATTTTGTTGGTTTTTTTTCTTCTTTTTTAAAAAAAAAACATTTTTTTTTTCTCATTCGCCTCCAACCTCAGATAACATGAAATCCATAGGCTGCCGCTGTTACTCCAAACGGAGAAGTAGGCTCTAAGAAACGTTCCCGCCCTTCCGCACTACCAGCAGCATACCTATTTCATTCTAGTTGCTGCCCTCCCGTAGTTACGAGGGAAGGTGGTTGCACTCTCTTCAGGGGTAAACCAAGACTAGTGTCAATGGCCGTTGTTAGCTTAAACACAGTCTGAGAGCCTCCTTGAGGCTTAATCATAGGACAAGACAAAAAAAAAACCAAGACTGAGGTCCAAGTTAGTAGCTTGTTCCAGATCTTCTTCTTCTTAGAATTTTTTAATCTGGCCAGGTCTATTTTAGAGATTTTATATAGGGAAGATAGCCACTCTGAATGTGTGGGAGGAGTTAATTCAGCCCATTTCTTACAAATTTCCCGTCTAGCTAGAAGGATTGCAAAAAATAGAAAGTCTCTCTCAGAGCCGGTGATATCGCTCCATATGCCAAAGATTATGGATTCGAGGGAGATTTGTATAGTGTAGCTCAAAATTGATGTTAAGGAGTTTCCGACTTCTCTCCAAAATTCCACGAGAAATGGACAGGCCCAAAACATGTATATATCCGGAGCACTTTCCAGATTGCATTTTTTACATTTTGCCAGAGGGCCTTTGGACATTTTTGAGAGCCTTGCCGGGGAGAAGTATGCCCTATGTGTTGTAAAATAATGATTCCTCCTCAACCAAGCTGGTTTCACCACCGAAAAAAGGATATTATAGGAAGTCTGCCACCGGTCCTCCCAATCAATATCTGGAATAGCCTCCCCCCCATAACTGCTCGGCCAGTTTGAATTCACCGTCAATAGCCTCTTCAACAGCCCAATGGAAAAAGCAAAGCTGCAGGGCCGGATGGTCTCCCGCGGAATTATACAAGGATTTGAGTGAGGCAGTTATCCCCAATTTGGCTGAGGTGTTTAATAAAACCTTGCTAGAAGGAGCTCAGCCTCCCGCTACCTGGAGGGAAGAAAACATTATCTTAATCCTTAAACTAGGCAAACACTCTTCAAAATGTAGTTCCTATAGGCCAATATCCTTATTAAATTCCGATTACAACATTTTCTCCACAATATTGGCAGATAGACTAAGGAGTATAGCAGGCGAGTTGTTGCATACTGACCAGAAGGGATTTATTAAGGGCAGGAATCTTTTTGATCTTACACACGACTTTATTGGTGCGATAGATCTTGCAGCCACTTTTTCTCTTCCCCTGGCAGCAATGACATTGGACGCAACTAAAGCTTTTGATAGGGTGGATTGGAAATTTCTGGGGGCAGTTTTGGAAAAGTTGAAATTTGAGCCTAAATTTTGCCGTACCATCCGCCTTATATATAGCGAACCATCTGCTAAACTGGTGTTAAATAGTAAAACCATCAGACCATTTAAGATTGAAAGGGGTACTAGACAGGGCTGCCCCCTCTCCCCTCTTCTTTTCGATCAATATATAGAGCTGTTTGCGCAGTGCCTTAGGGTGGAGCCTGCTATTACACCATTTAAGAGAGGCACATGGGAGAGGAAGGTATCCCTATATGCCGATGACATCCTCATTTTGGCATCAGATTTGGATTTCTCTTTCCCCCGAGCGATTGAATTAGCTAAGGAGTTTGGCAGGGTCTCTGGCTATGATGTTAATGAGAATAAGACCGAGATAATGACTTGGAATTTGCGAGTGTCCCGATATTAGACCACAAAAGAGTTGCGATATCTAGGTGTAAAGATCGTTCAAGTGATAGTCCAAATACTAAAAGTTAACCTTATCAATATTTTGAAGGAATCTCAAGCTCTTATGAAATCTTGGTTACATCTACCACTGTCTATTTTGGGCAGAGTAAATCTTATAAAGATGTCTATCCTGCCGAAACTAACGTTCCTATTTTGTGATGTATTCCTATAGGTACTGTATCGATTCCCCTATTCCTGACCCTGGTTTGGTTAATAATTAACTAGCAGCCATCCAACGGTGCAGAAACCGTTATCTGATTAAGCCACACCACGGCACAGAAGCGCGTTATCTGATTAGGTCATAACGCATGCCATCTAATTAGACAAGCGATATTCCTCCAGCCCCTGATAAGGCATACGGAGTTCTCAAAACAAATCAAACCTAGAGCGACCTGGGAAATTCCCATAGCCATTGTTTTGATTTCACCGAGAACTTCAGTAAAGAATGTGCGAACGAACTCGTTCATATGACATCCTTATTGACGTATATATGTCCATCCTTACGTCAATCTCGGCACCTTTCAGGTATAAATATTACCGACATTGCCTTAAGCAAACACATGCGGTGGTGACGAGATTGGAGCAGCGAGACGTGCCGAGGAGCCCAGCAGAGAGCGAAGCCCACAGGCCCTGCCCCGCCTTCCTGACGCGCTGAGAACGAGACGCTGCCTTTCTCCTGCTGAGAAATCCAGCTCCGGCGCTTCCAAGCAGCCCTCGCAGGCAGCTGGAATATCAAGACCTGGGATAAGAGATACCAGCCCTCCACCATTCTAGATCTCAGGTACAGAACTGAATAACCCCTTGCAGAGAATTCTCGAGTCAATCCCTTGGCAAAACAAACTTAACTTAAACTGCTACTTATCTACTCCCGCCCACGTATTAGGCTTAGGTCAGGTAGACTGGGGTAGGCGTGGTTAGAAGCACCAGTTGAGTACGATTAGTCAATGTATATATGTATGTATCTATTTTATCCATTTTAAAGTATCATATGGCTCAGAAACCATATCAATGCTTTTACAGTATTATTTTATAATTCTGTCTTTACTGTATGCACTTTACTTAACTATAAGTATTACAATAATAGCGATTCATTTCTCTTGTACGAGAAAAGAGACTGATCAATAAATAACATCTTTTTATTGAACACGCCCGTCTCTTCCTTTTCTCTACAATCTGGTGAAACTAAGAATGCACTGAACTGACTGAGTAAAATAAGTTGTCTTTTGTTTTCACACGACTCTAGAGATACACTCTTGATTAGGGGAGAGCAAAGTTGTCATGTTCTATGGTTGTCAGAAACTAAATCCCTTCTTGTCTATCCAGGGAGGTTAAAATCCTCCTTGCCTATTCGAGAAAGTTTCTAGTGAACTCTGAGCTAGCTGGCAAACACAAAACTTTAAGTCTAATATCGTCGGTAGAAGACCTAGTTAACCTCTGCCCTAGGTCTATACTATTGAAGATATTATTCCAATGCGCAGAGCCTATTGGGATAATAGGAACTACACTACATGGCGCCCAACGTTTGGATAGGCGATAAAACTAACGCAAGACATTAGAGTAACTCAGTCGTGCTTTTTCACACAGACCCCTTTTTCCCATAATACTCCAAAGATGTCTGGAGTGGGTGAAAGGTCATATCCGCCAAACCTCGCAGGAGGAGACTCCTATGTATGGTTCTCGGTTTACTCAACGTTGAAGGATACACTGTTCCAAAATATTGTGCATCTAATCTTTGTTTCCATAGAAACCTGATCTGCAAATAAATAAAATAATCTTCTTGACAATAGTATGTCAGAATCTGAAGAAGAAAGGGAGACAGCTAGAATAGCAGCTGAACTCATAGCAGCTGACAATACTCTGCTGCAAAATGGCCCGGATATAATACTCATCCCGGTCAACATAAGGAAATCTATAACCTTAAAACTTATAGAAAATGGACTGACACCAAGAGGTGGTACAGTCATATTCGTAATTGAAGCACACGAATATCGGCAGACAGAGGTATTCTATTCATGGATAAACTTTCCAGCAGCAAACGCTGTAACAAAGGACTTCCACTATTACAAAATAGAGGAACCTCCTAATGAGTACACTCCTTTCGAGGAGGTGGAAATACCACTCAAATTCCAAGAGCACCTGCTCTTGTTTAATGGCGCCCTAAAACATAATAATCACATCACCAGGCTCGGTCCACTAGGTAGACCAGGAGCAACGTGGCCGGTCCTAGCCGGATACACACCACATCCAGACATTGAAGAAATGCCTGCACCAGATCTTTTAGCACAGCTAAAACAATTAATAAAAATACATAGACAATTAGTCCAATATGTAATGCGGACTTCAACAGTCCAACCAGCAATTAAAATTCCACAGCTGACCACTCATCAGGGGAACACAAATAAAATTACACCTCAGAACATACAGTCCTGTCTAGGTAAAGTACCCGCAAAACGGGAACAAATTCCTTTCTGGCTAGCACAAAAAATCACTCAAATAGAGGCGGTGTTTCCAGATACCACCCCTGTTGAGAAACATAGGATTCTGACTATCTGTCTTCCAATGGGAATCGCACCACATGTGGAGGACTGTGACACTTGGGGAACAGTCTTTGCTTCCATTTACACAAAAACACATGGTGTACCATCCATGTCAGTAATACCAGATGTGCTAAAACAGATTCAAGATGAATACGGTCCAGAACCCGCTTTAACTCTCGGTATGAAATTACTGAAAGATTTCAAGCAGGTCTCGGCAATATTATTAGCCAACATAAAGGGAGAAGCAGCAAATGTGGCGATTCGTCAGAGGTTAAAAGAGACAAATATAGCAGACCAACCATCTGAAATTGCCAGAATCATAGAAAAATCCTATGAAGAACTAGGAAGAGATAGTTTGGGTGGAATACCAGTGAAACCCCAACTAGTTGAAAGTCCTGAAAAGGTATTTATTAAAAATAATTTAAACACTCAAAAAAAGAGCTGGGATGGAAATAAACAATCCAATCCTAAAGAAAAAAGATTCCAGTCCAGAGGAAGGTCTCCTCGGCGGAGAGAAAGTTCTCCTGATCAAGGATGCAAGTCTCCCCAAAGGGAGCCCTCTGTGAAAAAATACAACCTTAGAAATAGGGATAATATAAAAAAACCTGATAGATATCAAGATATTGATACACGTCCCTCTCAATCTTTTCAGACTTCCTCGCAGAAATCGGAAAGAAGAGGACGATCAGAACACAGGGAAGAGCATGTCAAGTCCAAAGACAAAGAACCTGCTCATCTGAATAAAAATTACAATTTCCAAAAAAGAAGGTAGCCAGTATTAAAGTAATCAACAATGCCGAGAATACTGAGGACACAGCTGAAAACGGAGAATGGGCTCAGACAATGCTAGACAGCGCAGCAGAAGTGAGCATAGCTCGCAAAGTCCTTATGAATCATCTGGAGACAGTGGACACGAATGAATACATTCAGGTGGAAACTGCAGATACCAGAGTTAGCAAACCTCATAAAATATATGAAATAACATTGCGTATAGAGGGGGATAAGACTAGAAAAATAAGGGGCCTATTTTGGGATAATCTCTCCAAGGGCTATGACATCCTTCTAGCTGAACGAGACTGGCCTCCAGAGTTTGTCAGGGAGTGCCCACATGGCGAAGAAATAATTATGCCTGCCTTCTCAAACCATATTCCAATTCATAAAATATATACACTTGCAAGAAAGTGGGCAGTAGCTCAAGCCCCTGCCTTATATAAAAATCATGTGGGATGGGATGAGGACTCTCCTCCTCACAAAATCCAGTTAAAATCACAACCTACTGCACAGAGGCAGTACCCGATTAAGCAAGAAGCTAAAAAACAGGTAAAAGAGATCCTAGATCAACTTGAATACCAGGGGGTGATTGAAACTTGCACCTCACAAATGAACAACCCTTTGTTTCCTGTCTCCAAGCCAGACAATTCATATCGTCTTGTTTTGGACTACAGACACCTTAACTCATGTTGCAAAACATTTGCAGTACAAAACTCGCATAGTGCTGCACTAATGAATAACATAGTGCGCAAAAAATACAAAACCACATTAGACATTTCTAATGGATTCTTTTGTCAAAATATAGCACCAGAGAGCAGATATTTGACGGCGTTCTCAATAAATGGCACGCAAAAAAATGTCTGTCGTTTGCCCCAGGGGTTCAAGAACAGCCCAGGATTATTCTCAGCGAGAGTAACAGAATTACTACAAACATATGATGACGAGGCATTATCTTATGTCGACGACATCTATCTAACAGATGATGACTTGGATACTCACTTGAAAAGAGTGAACACCATAATACTTGGGTTCGCAGCAGAGGGTTACAAATTCAACTTTAAAAAGTCAAGAATTGCCCATCTAACAGTCCTGTTTTTAGGATATGAACTATCAAGTGAAGGCAAAAGCCTGGCTGAAAATTTCCTAGAGAAATGTGCTGTAATCCAAGCACCTAGAACACTGCAAAACTTACAATCAATTCTAGGCTTCCTAAATTTCGGAAGAACTTACATTATAAATTATGCAGAGAGAATTAAACCTCTCTATGATCTAATAAAACCAGATTTTAAAAGAATCAATTGGACTCAAAAACACACAGAAATTTTGAGATCTTTACAAACAGATATGTTAGTTAAAACAAAATTACAAACACGTGACAACACACGTAACCTTGTGATTCGAGTCATCCCAGGAAGATGCGGATTCACATACCTGACCTCTAATGAGGGAGAGAAGGTACCAGTAACATACAAATCACATTTGTACACAAAAGCTGAAATGAAATTTAGCCCAACGGAAAAGATTCTGACCGCGGTACAGACTGCTGTAGCAAAGGAGCGGGCCCTAGCACAGGGTAAACGAATAATCATCGTGACACTCATACCAGCCCTAGAGGCGGTAACAAAGGCAAGCATTCCGAATGCTAAAGCACTCCATCCGAGGTGGATACAGTGGGCTAACTCTCTTGCTGCAACAGACGTGGTATACGAATTTCATCCCAATTTAAAAACACAAGAATTTCTCCAATATGAATTCGAATGTCCTCCGCTGACCGAAATTCTGCCTCTAGAACATTACGGCTGTATAATATATACAGACGGATCAGCACAACCCGCAGTGGGGGATAAGCAAGCCTTCAGTGCTGCGTGCGCGATTGTTAAAGGTCGCTGGCATGAAGGAAAATTTAAACCAGTGGTCACTAGAACGCAATCTCTGGGAGACTGTACAGCTCAAAGAGCAGAACTACTGGCATTCAAGATGGCGCTTGAAAATGCCGATCGAGAATTCCCCACACTTATTGTGTGCGATTCGTATTACTGCGTCCAATCTTACAATGAATACTTGCGGATCTGGGTTCAGAATGGTTTTAAAGATGCAAAAGGTGGCACTATCAAACATAAAATGCTTTGGGAACAAGTAGTTCTTTTGCAAAAGGAACTACAAAAGACTCACGTGATACATACACTGAGTCATCAGCGTGATGGCGTTCACGTTGCAGGGAATTCATTGGCTGACGAAGCAGCGAAGGCAGCAGTGCAAACGGCTTCCGTAGCTGCTATCACCCGTCAAAAACAAAAATAGACAGCGAAATATTACAGGCTGTCAGCGCTACAGTAAAAGATGCGATAGAAACACTCCCGAAAGGCTTTCCAGTAAAGTACTCATACATAACTGATGCAAATAATGTTCCGTTTGCTCGAATCCCTGGAGTGGGGGATAGGGCAATTCCAAACATGGAACATAGGTTAGGACTCATTATAGCGGCACACGAAGGACTCGCTTCTGTACATGCTGGCGTTTCAGCCACAGTGTCATTATTAAAACAGAGATACTGGTGGTAACAAATGAGAAGACAAACAAGGAACTATGTTCTAGAATGTGAAATATGTCAAAGAATGAAAGTATCAACAGTGAAACGACCAGCACAGACGCACCTTCTAATCTCAGATAAACCATTAGCCTGTGTTTACCTAGACCACTGTGGTCCCTTACAAAGGGATGGTAACTATAAATATATCTTGGTCGCAGTGGATTCATGCACGAGATTCATATGGATGTGGCCCCAGCGATCGGCTGACGCCAGAACTGTTATAAAAGATTTGCGAGTCTTTATCGGCACATACGCAATTGGCATGCTGCATTCCGACCAGGGTCCTGCTTTTAGCTCTCGAGCTTATAAGGAGGCCATGACCGGCATGGGCATTGCATTGCGGTATTCTTGTCCATTTCATCCTGAGGGAAACGGAATCGTAGAAAGAAAAAACCGTGACATAAAGCAATCTATAACAGCAAAGGTATTAGGTCCGGGAGCTGGGTGGGTCAAACATTTAATAAGTGTCCAACGTAGTCTAAATAACCTGCCAAGGAATTCTCTGAAAGGGTTCAGTCCGTACGAACTATTGTTCGGGACTAGAATGATGATCCAAGATCTTGATAGTCAGACTTCAGTGGTTAAAGACAAAAGCTTTGATATCAAAGATCGTTTGGCTATTTTGCAGGACTTAAATGAAAAAATAAAAGACCTGAGCAACATAAAGTTGAAACAACAGCCAACAACCACTGAAGAGAAACCACCTGTCCCAGCAAGGCCTGTCTGGATTCCAAAAGTCGGGGATCTAGTCAGAGAGAAGATCGCGGTAAAGAAGGAATTTGGGCCTTCTTACAGAAAAGCAGTTCCTGTCTTGTCTGTCAACGGGACAAGATCAGTAGTACTACCGTCCCTTGCAGGTAAAAAGGAGAACCGAGTTGTATCTATCGACCTGGTTAAACCACAATCATGTGGCCGATAACAAACAGTAGGCCAAGTGGACACCCAAGAAGTAGCAGAACACCAATGTTTGCTACGAATACAGAGGTTCAAACTGAAAGACTGATCACATTTGGAAAATCTACAGAGAACAAACAAGGACTATGCAACAAAGCAATGGAACTTGAACCTCTTAAAACCCAAATTAAAGCTTTTCATCAAGAAACAACAACCTATGATGATGTAACTACAGACTTTGCTAATGAAACAAAGCAAAATCCAAAAGCAATTGGAACAATTGACAGAACAGCATCCGGCTACTTCATCAACTTCGATGATTCATCTGAAGATCTGAGTGAACTTAAGAAACAGCCATCAACAAAAACTTTTAAAGATAAAGCTAAGGAACTTTTTCAACAGCTGAAAGAAACCTATCTGATTTCTCCATGGATTGAATTTTGGGTGGCCTTAGGTGCATTTATCCTCATTCTTTGGCTCATCATGGTACTATGCTTGGGACATTTCATTGAAGGAAAATATGCTAAAATGGACACAGCAAGCCAGAAAATCAACTTGGTCCTTAAACCACATACATCTTCACACATCGAGAAAAGAGAACTTTCTTCAGTGAACTTCACAGCCAATCCTATACCAGGCGGTGTAGCATGGGACAAAACTGATTATGACATCTATGGTCCGGTTGAAATCCTGAAGTATCTACACCAATTCAAGATCTCATTGAGTGACTTTGTAAAACCAAGCACATTTGCTGATGATTGGGACTTTGAAAGTATTAATGATATGATGTCTGATCTTGTGATGTCTGTTAAATTCACAGAACATGATTATTTGCAGGGTTCGTCTAATTATGATCAAATGTTCTGCTACAACCACTATGGTAACCATTATCTACATAAATCTGCACAACCTAGAAATGTTTTAAATTATAACCAATGGGAACATTGTGCTACTCCTCCAAAAGATAGCTCGAAAACGTTTTATGATAAATATTCATACTTTTCGGGGTTTAACACAAGTAATGCAGAAACATTGTATTTCAAATTATCAAATAAGACAGGTATGAAGACCATGCTTACAAACACAAAATTGATATATTCCGATTCATTTTTTGAGCAAATGAATACATTTGGGTTTGATTTCTGGAACAATAATATTGAAGCAAAAACTGTTTGAGGTACAAGAGATTGGCAAGTACAAGGTATAGAATCATTGTTTAGAGCCTGCATGATCCCAGAACAAATTATATTTTTGAACGACACTATTCAACAAACTACCTGTCTTGGCTTAGCCAAAATCAAAGATTTGAACAAACCGTCTATTCCAAAGCCAACAGTGAACAGTAATAGCTCTATAGATGTTGAGATAGACGTAAACAATATATTAAACCAAAACAGAACACATCCTGAATGGAAAAAATGGTTGATCTGGCCCACAGATACAAATAACTGTCAAGACAGATTCCTGAACAAAGTACAGGGGTTCACATTGACTAGGCCAGACCCTAGATATTCCCAAAGACAACATCCAGGGATAGTAACCACCTACAGCGTGGGCAAGCTCTGCCTTCAATGGCTACAATCGTCCACACTGGCTGAAATTAAGCAACACCTAACTTTACTTACAGAAGGTGCTGACTTGCGTGATTTCATTATGGGACCACGCAAACAGCGTCAAAAACGTTTCATAGCGGCCTCTATATATGCAGCTTATAACGAAGTCTGGAAAGTAACTCAAATTGAGACAGCAGAAAAAATACGGGAGATTGACCGTATTAATTTGGAAAAATCACTTTCTGTGGTGGACAATGGGTTAATGACTCTGTCCTCCAGAATATATTCTCTGGACAGCATTGTGTCTTCAGCAATCGATATAATATCGCAAGACTTACTGATGTTACAACACGGTCAGTCCCAATTGCGTTCTATTGTACAGCTTGGCTGGACGTTACAAAATCTGCTTTCTGGCTATGTGCTTTGGCGTTTAATCAACACAACGTCATTATTTAATATATTTAACCTTACTGATAAACAAATCAGTTTGGCGCAGAAGGGTGCTGACTATACAATTCTGAGCATTGAAAGACTTGAGAGATTACCATTGACAATGTCAGAACGACCTGTCATTGAATGGATAATACATGGAATAATAAATATTCCGATAACTACTTTCCAGTTTCAATTCTGCCAAAAATATATACAGGCAGGCCAGTATCAAAGGTTGGGTAAAGGGTACATTAAGTCAATATGGAACCTGCCCTATACACACGAATGTGTCAGTAATAAAGGCCAGAAAGTGTTTCTCAGTGGCAATAATTGTGCAAGATCACTAAGCGGTACACTTCTGTGTCAGGGTATTAGCTTGCATGGAGCCTGTGAAGGGACTTCAAATAACCTTTCATGTTACCAGCTAGGCACACCTGCAACACGAATAGAACCATTCTTTAGGAGACTCTCGAACGGGAGTTACATTCTAATAGTAGATCGCAGATGTTGTAGTTTGCTGCCCGGAAAACCTTATCTCATAACCGTGACTAGGAAGGTCATGTGCTGTGAACGAGTATTGTTCCCTAACGATTCTCCAGACAGGGAGGCAAGGTTATGGCCCGATTTGAAAATTGCTTCTATTCGAATACATACTTTAAGCAGAATGAAGACTGTGCTCCTACAGACGCCGACCAGGCTAACGTCATCAAAAGAAACGTATGATCTCCAAGTTGCAAGGACAACTGCAGAGATTCATTCATTGTTATCAACTAATTCCCCATACATTTCGCAGAAATACTGAACAAAATCTTAAATATTTCTGATACCAGTGGTGTCTTATATGTATTTAAGACAGTGTTTTCGGGAGCTTTAATACCATTCAAAGCCATCCTGAGTATTTTTCCAGACTTTGTCCATTCAATTTTTGGCGGACTTCCTCTCCTTTTGGGACTAGTGGCAGGCTTCCTATTTTTGATCCTGTTATTTCGCTATGGCAAACCATGTCACAGACAAAACACCTGCGACAAGGGAAGAAATGATCCTAGCCATTGGCTACCGGGACCGCATAACTAAAGTCCTTGGACTAGCACGGCTTCGAGACCTGAACATGACTTAGTTTCTTTCATTTAGACCAATGTGGCAAAGTTGTGTTATGCCTGTATTAAGGTGCTTGCTATGCGGCGAAGAATGCGTGTTGGACACCTGTCTTGCACTACAATCGGATGTGCCAATGGACGCAGATACCTTGTTGGGTCCGGTAACGGCTCATGCATTGTGCTGTCCCCAGCGGCTACCAATCCTGATGACGGCATTCGTGGAGACTTCACCACTACGATTGAGGGGTAGTGAAGTACAAGATGAAAGCAGCATCGATCAGGTACGACCTTCAGTCAGCTATGCTGATCAAAACATCAATGGAGGCAATCATGCTCAGGCTCATGAATGCATGGTAACAACCTTTTCCGAGTTAGTGGAACTTACGCAAGAAGCTGTTGACAGTTTTTTCAACAGTCTAAATGATATGATGTTTTCACCAAAGCAGCAGGAATAACTTTGAGCAGACTAGCACTCGGAGTTCCCTACATCCTGAATTTGGCCTTCAACTTTTAAAAGCGATATGAAAAAATTTTCTCATCAGTTTTTCAGACTGTAAGAACCTTTTTCCCCAATTCCAAAATATTTACGATTTTTTGGGACACTAATCTTCTGCTTAAAGTAGACATTATTCTTAGAGAACTGAATTTCTATTTTAGGTAGTCACGAGACATTAGCTATCCTCTAGCACTCTTATACAAAACTTTATGATTGTGATGAAATGGTCTCGCACTTTTTTTCTGTATTAAGAGCCATTTCATGTGTGGTTTTCGCATTTATTCATGCTGAATTTAAAATATGCGTTATATGTTTAACATTATTAGACTGCTTGTGCATATAGTACACGTGATAGTACATGTGATTGTGTTTCGTATATTTCATAATTCCAATTTTCAGAATACATATGATTGTATTTTGGGGTGGTACGGTATACACAAACGCTACTGGTTTCACTATGCCTAGATTTGTAAATATGGACATAGTCTACGTGGAGTGGGTGTGATGTATTCCTATAGGTACTGTATCGATTCCCCTATTCCTGACCCTGGTTTGGTTAATAATTAACTAGCAGCCATCCAACGGTGCAGAAACCGTTATCTGATTAAGCCACACCACGGCACAGAAGCGCGTTATCTGATTAGGTCATAACGCATACCATCTAATTAGACAAGCGATATTCCTCCAGCCCCTGATAAGGCATACGGAGTTCTCAAAACAAATCAAACCTACAGCGACCTGGGAAATTCCCATAGCCATTGTTTTGATTTCACCGAGAACTTCAGTAAAGAATGTGCGAACGAACCCGTTCATATGACATCCTTATTGACGTATATATGTCCATCCTTACGTCAATCTCGGCACCTTTCAGGTATAAATATTACCGACATTGCCTTAAGCAAACACATGCGGTGGTGACGAGATTGGAGCAACGAGACGTGCCGAGGAGCCCAGCAGAGAGCGAAGCCCACAGGCGCTGCCCCGCCTTCCTGACGCGCTGAGAACGAGATGCTGCCTTTCTCCTGCTGAGAAATCCAGCTCCGGCGCTTCCAAGCAGCCCTCGCAGGCAGCTGGAATATCAAGACCTGGGATAAGAGATACCAGCCCTCCACCATTCTAGATCTCAGGTACAGAACTGAATAACCCCTTGCAGAGAATTCTCGAGTCAGTCCCTTGGCAAAACAAACTTAACTTAAACTGCTACTTATCTACTCCCGCCCACGTATTAGGCTTAGGTCAGGTACACTGGGGTAGGCGTGGTTAGAAGCACCAGTTGAGTACGATTAGTCAATGTATATATGTATGTATCTATTTTATCCATTTTAAAGTATCATATGGCTCAGAAACCATATCAATGCTTTTACAGTATTATTTTATAATTCTGTCTTTACTGTATGCACTTTACTTAACTATAAGTATTACAATAATAGCGATTCATTTCTCTTGTACGAGAAAAGAGACTGATCAATAAATAACATCTTTTTATTGAACACGCCCGTCTCTTCCTTTTCTCTACAATCTGGTGAAACTAAGAATGCACTGAACTGACTGAGTAAAATAAGTTGTATTTTGTTTTCACACGACTCTAGAGATACACTCTTGATTAGGGGAGAGCAAAGTTGTCATGTTCTATGGTTGTCAGAAACTAAATCCCTTCTTGTCTATCCAGGGAGGTTAAAATCCTCCTTGCCTATTCAAGAAAGTTTCTAGTGAACTCTGAGCTAGTTGGCAAACATAAAACTTTAAGTCTAATATCGTCGGTAGAAGACCTAGTTAACCTCTGCCCTAGGTCTATACTATTGAAGATATTATTCCAATGCGCAGAGCCTATTGGGATAATAGGAACTACACTACAATTTAATTCCATCCCTTTGAACTTCGAGAAAGCACTAATTGATAAATTTCAAAAATCCATTAATTCTTTTGTTTGGGCATCAAAGGCTGCTAGAATATCATGGAAGAAGCTATGACGTAGGAGGGAGAAAGGAGGTCTGTCTCTTCCTGATATCCAATATTATGCTTGGGCCTTTAAGTTATCGTATTCTAGGATGCTGCTAAAATCCCCAGACTCTTCAGGGAGAGGTAAAATGTTTTTGGCCATGTTGGAACAATTGGGGCTTCCTCGAGAAATCTTTATGTGTAAACATAGGGACAAAATTTTTTTTAGGAAGGTCAGACTTAAAGTCCTAAGTGGTATGGGTCAAAACTGGGCCAGGATAAAAAAACTAATAGGTCTTGAATACTACTCAAGGCTTGCCCCCATGTGGGACAGGCCAGGAATCCCCAGTTGCTTAAAAGATTAGCTGACAGCCCCTTTGAAAACATCGGGAGTAGCAGTATGGGGGAACCTTGCGGTAGATTGATCTCTTCTGCCGGTGGCTACGTTAAATAACAAGCTGGAGGGTGGTATGTCCAGGTTTAAGTATCTGCAGCTACTTAGTTGGTCGCAGAATTTGAAAATTCCATTAGGCCGAGGGAACCCCCGGAAGACCATTTATTTAATAAACCAGTAAGAAAGAAAGTTTTATTTGTTGTAGTTTTGTTTTAATAAAATGTTTTATATGTAAATCTATACATGACTAAGCTTCTTATTTCTCCAACCTCACAAGCATCTTTCTATTAATAGTTCGTAGAGGGACACTTCCAGGCCCAAGAAGGTTGTTGGGGTTTTGCTGATGATGTGGGAAGAGGGTGTGTTACCTGCTAATGTGGGGAGACGCAGCGTGAAAGGGGTATCTTTCAGAGAAAGAGCTCCGGTATGTTTTCAGAAATGCCTCGGACAGATGCCAGCTGACGGACGGAATCACAAAATGGTTTTTCAATGCTCATATGGTGTGACTTATGAACAGTTCATACCCAGGCTCGAAGAGGGACAACTGCAGCCCGTCGGCTCGACTCACAGAGGCAGGACTATGAGCCATCCGCTCCCAAAGGAACAGCAGCGTAGTAGCTTGCAGAGGTAGAGGCACAGCAGCGTACTAGCTCGCAAAGGTAGACAGCTGCGAACCGACAGACTGGCTTCTAAAGGCATAGCTGCGAAGTGGTGATGTTGGGCACAGGGAGCGTGAAAGGGTTATCTTCCTACTGGTGTCTTGGAGTGGAAGTCGTGCTGCCCGGCCCTCACCTGTTTCTCCTTTATTGTTAATAAATCTTAAAACTTCACTGCGTCCAAATCATCACTACACAGAGCACCGCTATATTAAATTGCCCCCAGAATCTTTATTTTATATTTTTACTCGATGCGAGGCACAAGATGGCTGCTAACAGTTCCTGGTTTGAAGTGTTAGCAGCCAGTGGACACTACCTGCTTTGAAGTGTTAGCAGCCAATCAGAGGCAAGCTCATGCTCCGGAGTTAGGCACCGACCAGATATACATATATATATTTTTCCTTTAATATCTCAAAAACTACTGAACGGATTTACACAAGTATTACAAAACTGCACTTTCTGGACCAAGGCCTTTCTCCTTGCCAAATTTGGCGTAATTCCGTTCAGCAGTTTGGCCTGTAGCCTTGTCTAAAGTTTCGTGTGGAAAATGCATTGAGAAAACACGTTTTGACACCCCCCTTTTTTCTCAGCCCCCCCTTGACCAATCACCCCTAAACTTTCAAGATAGGAGATGATCATAAAAGAGAAACTTTTGGGAAAATTTTGTAAAGAATCATCAAACGACGCCAAAGTTATAATCAGATCGAGGATTCCAGGGGGGGGGCCCACAACCCCCCTCCCAACATGAGTGAAGCCCCGAGACTGCGGGGACCCCAGCGGGCCCTCGCAGCCTCAGCGAGCACCCGCTATTATTTTTTAAGAAATGCCCCCGGACCTAGCCCACCTCGGGGTCTCATTAAAATAACACACGGGAACCCGAAACCCCAGCGCTGATTTTTTCTTCTTTTTTTATGTTTTTTTGGCCCTGGGGTTCCTTCTAGGACCCCCTGAGCAGGCCTAGGAGGTCAGGGTCTTTCTACCCCGGCCCCTTCTCTTGTTTTCTACCTTTATTTCTCTGTTTTCTAGCGATTAGCTTCTACCGAGCCAAAAGATGGCTGCCAACACTTCCTGGTTTGGAGTGTTGGCAGACAATCACAGTGAAGCAAGTACACAGTACTTAGGCCCCGGCCAGATATCGAAACTTTTATTTTTCTAATTTCTCAGCAACTACTGAATGGATTTACACCATTTAAAAAAATATCGCTTTCTTACCCACGCACTATCTTTGTGCCAAATATGGGGTAAGTCCGTTCAGTAGTTTCAGCTGTAGCCTTGCACAAAGTTTCCTATGGAAAATTGATTTTTTGACTCTTATTTTTTGAATTGCAGTTATATATCACATGCCCACTTGGGGGGAATTGTTATCCATCACTGCACTACAATATCGCCAAGCTGACGAGACATATTCAAGCAATGGTCGATATCACATACCTTTGTTAAATTATGAGGTGATAAGCTCATTATTTATATTTACATAAACTCCTTTTTGTTGCAATGGGAAGTACGAACATTAGTAACAATGACAGGTATGACCAATAAAGTTATACACATTTTGAATAGAATTTTCAAGCAAAAGCAATAAATTTAAATTGCACTGTGAAAAGAACTGAGATTAATTAGAAATATTAAATCATGTAACACCACAATTGTATTAAGAACTTTTTGCACCCCACGCCATTCCAGTTTAGACCCAGCCATATGCAAATCAATCTTAACCCTGCTCCCCATTGGAACAGCTCATCCCGACCTGCTAGGCCAGGTCCTCCACGGAGCAGAAACAAGCATCATGGGACAAGTTTCAGGGCATCACCCCTCATCAGCCAGCCTTGAATCTGGTGCTGTAGCGAGCACTGGACCCATGCTTGGGCATACCCTTGCCACTTAGGGCGACAAATGCAAAAAGAACAGCTGCTGTACAAAATGCTGAACAAATCAAACATTTACACCTAGAAACAGATCTAATTTGAATCCATCATTTTTTTAATGCCACCCAGGGAGGACCAGGCTTGGCAATTGGGTCTGGACTGCTTCCATGAGGAGCAGGATGAAGACTGATTTGCATATGGAGGGCTCCAAACTGGTTTTGCATGGTGTACAAAAGATCAATGGCTTTAACCCAGATCTCTTGACTGGTGGTGAATGTTTGATTTGCATTACGGCCTTCAACTGTGTGTCTTTTGCTTTCTTGTCATAAGTGCGCCGGGTATGACCAGACGTGGGTCCTGGGATCACTGTGCCAGTGGATTCAAGCTAGCCTGGCTGATGAGGGGTGATATTCTGAAAATGTTCTCAGGATGTTTGTTTCTGGTTCAGGAAGGGCCCCAACTTGGCAGTTCAAGCTAGATTTTTCCATGAAGAGCAAGGTCAAGACTGATTTGCATACGGCTGGGTCCCAACTGGGGTGGCATGGAGAGTAAAAGGATGATGGATTTAACCCAAATCTCTTGACTGGGAATGAATGTTTGATTTGTTCTGCATTTCATCCCCTTCCAGAACTCTCTCCAAGGAGACTATTGTGTGCAGAGGTGGGAATCCTCTCTCACATCTTGGGACTTAGGTGTCACAGTGAGCTCCTTTCTTTCAGATGTTGCCTGCCAGAGACTCAGTGCACCCCTGTCATATCACACGCCTGCGGAGCCACGGATTCCACGTGGACTCAACAACTGGGCTTGTGAGCAGCGTATCCCTGTCCTGCAGTTTACACACCGATGTCCAGCGGAGCGGTGCATGCGTTGGACTTGTTAACTGGGCTGGTGTGCAAGCGTAGCCCTAACCTGCAGTTACACGCCGGTATCCAGTGGAGCGGTGCCTGCGTGAGTACAGCCTTCACCTGTGGTGCCTTGGTCTCTCAGTTGGTGGTAGGCAGAATTTCAGTTTGGAAGTACTCTACTGTGCGTCAGCGATCTATGTCTCTTCAACAATGTTTCAACGTTTCAAGTCTCAGCAAAACACATCCGTGTGTGTGGCAGCGATGATCCTTCAGCTTTCATATCACACTCCTTTGAGGTGCCCTGGTATCCCTCGGCCTCTAACTGAAGTCAGCTTGACAGGGTGTGAGTCACCACAGCAACGCCGTTTCCAGTCTGGCCCAACCGCTCATCAGACCCATGGAAGTGCTTAGCCTTGTGTGCGGTAACGGTGCTTCATTCTTCTCAGAGCGACGCTCACTTCCTCTCACAAATCCAACAGACTGGTCCGCCAGCCTCTCCAGAGCCATTTAGAGTGACATAATCCTGTCAGCGCTCAGCGCACAGCACCCCTGAGGTCAGAGTTCGATGCTTCGGTTTTCCTTGAGCCGACACGTCTCCTCGCAGATCCTGTCAGCGCACCAGCGCCCAAGAGTGCAAGTTTGACATTACAACCTTCCTTCTTCACGAGTCTCTCTTCAGTGCACCAGCTGGTCCTGTCAAGTCATTCACTACACATTCTTCAACGTTTGAGCCGCCAAATAAGAGTTCATTTTGACTGTTTAGTCCCCGCTTTTACCAGGTTATATCACTATTATCTTTCGGTGACACACTCACCATTCGCCTCCACCCGCTGTTAAGCTGTGTGCCAACCTCCCTGTGGTGATACACACACCTTACTCTTCATTCACAGTGCCACCTTTGACCTTTATATTCTATTTGGAAGTGCTTGTGTCACCATAGCTTTGCGTCTCCACTTGCTGTTACGCTGCCTGTCAACCTCCCTGCAGTGATACACACCTTCCTCTTTCATATCCTGGTTGTAACTGCATGTGTAATCCTAGCTCTTGCAAACCCTCTTTTTACAGCCCACACCGCAGGCCCCCACACTCCACAACCCTGTACCATGGCACTCTGGGTATAAACCAACCACCATACTTTCTAAATGATTGTGGAGACCCTGAAATCCTTTGGAAGGACTGGACCAAGTTATTTTAATCCTATCTAATTGCAATGGGAGGAGAAAAATTCTCAGCAATCCGCAAACAGCACATCCTGTTGCATAACTTAGGAGTCCATGGTCGCAAGGTGTATGAAACTCTAACAGATCCAGATTTGGAGGAGGATGATGATTCAGATGTATATGATATCACTCTCAATAATTTAGAGGTGCACTTTGGGGACAAAGTCAACGTAGTGCTCGAACACCACAAGTTTTTTAGCATAGTGCAAGAGAAAAATTAGTCTATCAACAACTACATTGCGACTCTAAGAGGACTCACTCAATTATGTGATTTCGGTGATCTAAATGATTCCCTCTTAAGGGATCAACTTGTCAGGGGCACGAACAGTAACAGTGTACAATAGAAACTACTTGCAAAAAAACCACAATGAGAGAAGCAATTTCTTGAACATATTGAACATATTGAACATACAGAAAAAATGCATAAAAGAAATGAAAGTTAAGGAAGAAGTAGTGGCTTCGGTCCAAGCAGAAGTTTCAAACAGTGAAGTGCTCAAAGTATGGAATAAAGAAGTTACAAAAGAGGTACCTGCCATAAAATCCACAAAAGAAGGACAGGGTCTTAAATGTTTTAGATGTGACAGCAGCAATCATTTGGCCAACAGTCCTTTCTGTTCAGCACGGGGTGTCACATGTCAAAAGTGTAACAGAAGAGATCACCTCACAAGAGTTTGCAGAGATGGAGTAAATAATACAGTACAAATGGTTAGAGTGGATAATGAACCACTGGCAAAATTTGTTTTACAATTAAAAAACTGTGATGGGTCTTCCAAACCCAATTATCCCAAATCTCCAGAACATATTAACAAAAAGCCTATAGAAATGTATGCAGGCTCCTGTTCTCCATTCACCTTAATTAATCTTATGAACTTTGAGAATTCGCAGAACAGCACTAAATTAGAATTGAGTCCACATGATATTTCACCTGAAGGGTACATCAGAGACCCCGTTTCCCTGGTTGGCATGGTAAAAGCCCACATAGACTTCAAGGGGAGATCCACAGTGGGTAAGGTATATGTAGTTGAGAGTAGAGCTAATCTCCTGGGCCGGCAACTTCAGAAAGAGTTGGGAATTATACTTGACCCTAACAACAAAAACCAGATCATTCTGGTGGAAACTCCCAAAAGCAACGGCCTCGTATGTGATGCCTTTCCTGATCTGTTTGCAGACAGGTTAGGAAAGTTGAGAGACTTTCAACATAAAATCAAGGTCAGACAGGGTGCCAAACCTGTTGTTCACAAAACCCGTCCTGTACCTCTTCTTTTGAGGAAGATCCTCAAGGTGGAATTAGATAAATTGTGTGAGATGGGGATCATCCAACCCACCGATTTCTCAGAGTGGTTGGCGCCTTTAGTTATAGCATCCAGAGCTAATGGGCAAGGTATCTTCCTTTGCATGGACCTGTGCAGCCTCAATAAAAATATATGGGTGGAGAGGTTTCCCCTCCCCAACATAAACGAGATGTTAAGCACCATGGGTAGGGCGAAGTTCTCTTCAGTCATTGGCCTTTAGATGGCGTATCATCAAGTGGAGTTGCACCCGGAGTCTAGACCGTTGGCGGCATTTACCTCTCCCTTTGGAGCTTACTTGTTGATCAGAATTATGTTTGGCCTTGCCTCTGCAGCAGCTATTTTTCACAAGATAATGCAACAATTCTTCAGTGGCATCACAAATACCCTATGTTTCCAGGATGACATACCAATGTACGGTTCAACCAAGGAAGAACATGATAGCGTTCTAAACTCAGTGTGCCAAAGACTCACGGAAGCAGGGTTAACTGTGAAACTGGACAAGTGTAGATTCAAGGTAAGCCCAGTAGACTACCTGGGGATACCAAAGAGGATAATGGACGGAGTGTTTGAGCAAATCAAACACTCACCCCGAGTCAACTGATCTGGGTTTAATCCATCATCATTCTTTAGCTCACTCCACCACCCCAGTTCAGACATGGCCATATGCAAATCAGTCTGACCCTGTGCCTCATGGGAACAGTCCAGCGCCGAGCTGACAAGTCATGTCTTCCCTGGACCGGAAACAAGTAACCTGGGACCGGTTTCGGATTTATAACCCTCATCAGCCAGGCTATCTTGAATCCAGTGGCAAAGTGAGCAAGGGACCCACGTCTGGGCATACCCTGCCAACTTAGGGCGAACAGAGCGATACCAAAGGGGATAATGGACTGAGCGTATGAGCCAATCAAACACTCACCCCCAGTCAACTGATCTGGGTTTAATCCATCATCATTCTTTAGCTCACTCCACCACCCCAGTTCAGACATGGCCATATACAAATCAGTCTGACCCTGTGCCTCATGGGAACAGTCCAGCGCCGAACTGCCAAGCCATGTCTTCCCTGGACTGGAAACAAGCATCCTGGGACCGGTTTCGGATTCATAACCCTCAACAGCCAGGCTGTCTTGAATCCAGTGGCAAAGTGAGCAAGGGACCCACGTCTGGGCAAACCCGACCAACTTAGGGCGAACAAAGCGATACCAAAGGGGATGATGGACAGAGCACAGTAGGTTACCTGGGGCACACTATTTCCCAAGGTTTCAGACACGTGTCCAGTTTGATACAAGCAGTCAAGGACACTCCATACCACCCAACCAACAAAGATGAACTGCAATCCTTTTTAGGCTTGGTTGAAAACATGGCCAAGTTTGAAAAGAATTTTACAGATTTGTGTGATGGCTTACGCGACCTCCTACAAAAAAGCTAGGAATTTACATGGGAGGAGAAACACAACAAAATGATTGACACAGTGACAAAATGAATTCTAGATTTGCCAGCTTTAGGGTCCTCGACCCCAAAACAACCACAATGCTAACCACCGACGCATCCAATAAAGGGTTAGGAGCGATGCTGTTTCAAAGAGGAGAGAATGGAGAAACTATAATAGATTTTGCTACACGGTCCCTTAGTCTCTCAGAACACAACTACTTGGTCATTCAGAGGGAAGAGTTAGCATGTTTCTGGGCTGTGAATCATTTCAAGTTTTTCCTGTAGGGAATAAAATTCATTATACACACAGATCCCAAGCCATTAACATTCATCTTCTCGTCCAAAAACAACCAGAACAAATCTCCACGCATAACCAAATGGGCGCTGGGGTTGGAGAACTATTGTTTCAGGGGTGAATACTTACCTGGTCCTGAAAACGTAGTCGCAGACTACTTGTCGAGGTTCGCCCTCGACGTCAGTCATTGTGAGAACCAATTAGACGTTCCTATATTAGCTATGCATCTCCCATCCCTAACTAAAGAAGAATGGGAAGAGAGTGTGATGAAAGACAGTGACATGAGTGTTCTCTAAGACTTGATAGTCAGTGGCTGGCCTGAGAATCGTTCTGAAGTCCCTGATACCTTCAAAGACTTTTGGGAAGTAAGATACAAACTGACCCTCATCGCAGATAGAATATATCGCAAAGGGAAGATAGTTCCACCCAGGGACCACAGGAATAAAATAATTGACCCAGCCCATGAAGGGCACTTAGGCAGGGGCCTCACAAAAAACAAGGTCAGAAGTTGCTTTTGGTTTCCAAAGATGAATTTGATGGTAGAACTTAAAGTCAAAGAATGCGCCAGCTGTGCTAAAAGTGACAAAAGCAAAATCTTACGGAAAGTTCCCCTACCACCAGTTGAAGTTCCAGAGGTACCATGGACCAAACTTGCCATGGAAATAATCGGACCCATGGATGTTTTGTGGCCCCAAAAGAGGTTCATGTTTGTCCACATAGACTACACATCTCACTGGGTTAATTTCAAATGTACACCTTCCACTACAACAAGCAACCTCATCTCCTTCTTAAAAAACATATTTGTCTACGAAGGCATACCAGCAACCTTGGTGGCGGACAATGGGGTGCAGTTTACTTCCGAGGCGATGAAAACATTTCTAGAGGAGTTAAACATAAAACATGAGGAAACTGCACTCTATTGTCCTAAATCTAATGGACTGGTGTAGAGGGCAAATCGCATGGTAAAAGATCACATCCAACTGGCCATCACCAATGGTCTCAAAATTGAAGACTCACTGAGAGAATGTATTTGGACATACCATCCCACACCCAACCTTATCACAGGAGTTTCTCATTTTGTGACCCTAAGAGGGAGGGAACCCAGCACTAACATGAATCCCTACTGGTTGGAGGGTGGTAGGAGGGTAGTGCCGGATCAAGAGAAGAGTCAATTGAAAATTCAACAACACCAACGGAATATAGGGATTGGTATGACCAGAAACACGGAGTCAAAGACCATGACTTCAAGATTAATACTCACGTAATAGTAAGGAAACCCTCTCACGTATAAACGGGACTGAGTAAGTACCAACCTGCTCAACGGCAAAGGCAGGCAAGAACGTGGTCCGCTTGAAAATGGACAGACATAGAGTGGTGATAGACTTGTTGACATAGCTTAATTTTTCTGTCTCCCCTGTGTAAAGAGATGTGCTGTAATCCAATTAGTTATAGTTCTCTCTCTATCTCTGTCTCCTCTATGGTTCCTTCCTCTCTCTCTCCCTCCCCCTTCCCTCTGCACCCTCTTGAAACATTCCACTAGAGCTTATGTTAGAATGTTGGTGATTGTCAGATAAGGAGAGCGGATGGTTATAATAAAGAAGCTTTCCACTTACCTGCAGTTAAGTCTTCTTATGACTTCAAGTTATTACATAATTGTTGCGCTTTAGAAATCTGTATAACATAACATAACACAACTTAATCCACACCTGGACCCTATACCCCCTTTAAAACCTTTAACACCCATAACCCTTATAACAAAATATAGTTGAAAAAAATTAAACCAATTACTTTGCAGAATGTAAATAATAATAAAACACACTTGCACACTGTGACTACATGCCTGGCTTTTGATTTCACTTAGAAAGTATGTGATTGTGTATGTTTGTCAGAATCTGCGGCTAATAGACCACAGGCAATTTGTGTATGGTCAGATGAAAGTCTCCAAGCCTGTCCCTGCCACCCTCCTCCACCCAACATAAATGTTATTTCTTCTACACCACTGCTCCCAGTAAATTAATTGAGCAGCATGTTTTGCTATGCTCCTGGTTTGATAAAAATGTTCTCTCTATAGCTCTTCACTACTCATTCCAGGAAAATTCACGACACATCCAGGTAAAATAAAAATAACAACACACATATATGAAGATGTATGCTGAAGTGACGCTGCAGTGCGCCTGTTAGTGCCCGCAGAAGATACTCTTGAAACCCATTGCTGTGCAGAACAGCTCCATCCATTCATGAAACGTTGCGCTCTTCACAGCCATGACTGCAGCAGTCCACACCCCAGCATCAATTAGCGGTTTCAGCAACAGGTCACCGCAGATGCCTGAACTCCTCCCACTGAGCTGCAAAACCTGCTCTTGCTGCTGCCCCCGCGTAGGTTTGGTTTATTGCAAGCTTTAGCTAAAGTGAATCGTAAACAAATGACTCCTTGTATGTTTGTAAAAGACAATTTCATGGGTCTAGCTGCGCAGGTCTTGTGCCGTCCGTCCTCAAGTGTGCAGGACATGTGAGGTCAGGTGGAATGGCGCAAGCTCTACATTGGCACTGCGGCGGTGAGCAGGAGTGGCGCATGCGCACTACGGCTGTCCCTGAAGGAGCGAACTGAACTGTTCTGAGACTTGTTGCACGCGGGAAGAACGGCGGGGCTGTCTGTGCACATCGTGGCAAAATGAGAAAAAGATCAACTAGGCGGCGCTAGTTGGAGCACCGCATGGTTTGGGGGTAATTAGAGCGTCTCCGCTGCGGGGCCAACTGAGGCCCCATCTGCCCCCCCCCCCCAGCGCCCAATCACAATGTCTATTAAGGAAATAACAATTTAAAAGAAAAAACACAGAGAAAGCTGAACTCCTGAGCTTCATCTAAGCCTGAAAGAGGAGGCACTAATGTAGTGGAGGAAACAGAAAGAAAGAGCTACCTGTGAAAGTGACAGCGATTAAATAACAAATGAGGGCACGAAAAAGATGGAAGGTGTACTGACAGGAAAGAGAAATATGACGAAAGAGAAAGTAATGAGAGGAAAGGAGAAGAGAAATAATAAATGAGTTTTGGGGGAGAAAGGGGACATGCTGTGCATGTGCGCGCGTACACACACTAAATATTTTCAGGCGGCCCTCTAGTTTCAAATGTAACCCTGTGTGCCCCTCATCCCCAACCCAAAACATTACAAGATACGCCATTGGGAGTGGGCTAGTCACTATAATAGAGCTTCAAGTGCAGTTAGTCTAGATGTGCGCTTGAGTACACGCAAGTGAGTATGTAAATGCTGCAGAATGCATTCAAGCACGTTTCTCTAATACAAAAAAATACATATTTTATGTTATTGTTGGATGTCAATCCTCCTCCCTTACGTACATTTTTAAATTTCTTAAAACAGATTCACGTCAAAGTACTTTTCTAAATAAATGTATGAACGTAGCCACTATTTCCTTTAATATAAAAGAGGTTTCTTTAGAGTAGAGCTCTAAGTAACACATCCTGGAGGCAGAGTAGCTGCAAAGGCACCTGCAGACTGCGCTGACTTCCTCACTCCCACCTTAACGTGTTGCTTTAGCCTCGTCGCCAGGGTTGTACGGTTGCCATGATATATTCCTTTCCATTAGAAATACCCCACGCTGTTTGTCCGTGGTATTTCTCCCAACATTACACAACTCAAAAGGTGAGCGTGGTGAGTGAAGAAGAGGGCAGAGTGCCAGCACATGGAACTGTCCTTTCCTCATTAAGCTGACAGTGCGGTGCTTTTAAAGACGTGGTATACTAGGGCAAACGTACACTGAGGCGTAAACTGCTCTTTGTCAGAAGACCCTGCACCGACCCCCTCATGCAAATAGAAAGTTGAACGTTCCCACCGCCCACGCACCGAGCCTCCGCGGTTGCTCTATTTGTGTCTGCGCAGCGTCCCCCGCACTCCGCTGTCTCCGCAGAGCCAGGCAGATGCCACAGCCGCGGAGCGGCCAGAGCGGGGACAAGGCGCGACGAGAGCGGGCAGAGGAAGTGGACAGGGCGCTACGACAGAGGACAGGAACGGGGGCAAAACAGAGAGAGGACGGGACTGAGAGCAGATAGACGGAGAAGGCTCTGGGGTGAGGAGCGGGCAAAGAGCTGCGACCAGCGCCAGGAAGCGGGATGGGGAAGGGGACACATGGCCAAGAAGCGGACAGAGACAGAATATGGCTCCAGGGAGAGGCAATGGGACAAAGCAGGGGACAAGGCGCTACAAGAAAGGACAGGTACATGGAGCACGGACAAAGACCATGGAGAGAGCAAATCAACTGGGCAATGAGCCAGGAAACGGGCAGAGTGAGCACACATTGCAAAATAGTAAGCAGAGAGAAAGTCGAGGGGCATCGGGGCACGTTGAGACAAAGCAGAGGACAGAAGGACAGTCAGAACTGGGCGATGAGGGTGGACGTAGAGACCATGAGAGCGGAGGAAGAGGGGACAAGAGGCCAGTGCAGCGGGCAGAGACGCATCCAAGAGCGGCAAGACAGGAAACAAGGGGCCACAAAATGAATGGTAGGGCAAGGAGGTCTGACCGAGAGAGGGGATAACACCGAGGAGAGCGCACGGCGGTGACGGAGAAGAACGGAAAGAGAGAGGTGAGTTCCAACAGCAGAGGGAGCAGTGGGGTGGGTGATCGGAGAGGGGGCAAACGGTGAAACAGAACAAACAGATGGGATAATAACAGAGAAAGTCAGATAGGGGTAAAGGTGAGAGTCATAAGGAAAATTAGAGCATACAGAGTTGGTGACCAGGGGCTGATATAAAGAACAAAAAGAAGAGAAGGGGTGAGGGTTTATTCAAAGGAGGGTTAGAGAGAGAGCAAAGGTAAATGGCCCAGAGAAGAGGGGAACCGTTTGGCCAGGAGAGTGAAAGACTGGGAATAGGAGAGCAACAGGTATGACATGTGAAGCAGAGAAGGGTGGAGACAAGGCTGGTAGAGAGCGAGCCGATGCATATGTTGACAGAGGAGAACGGTAACAGGTGGGGGATGAAAATAGAAGCAAGGGGGAAATTGTATGAAGGTTGAGCGGCCGAGGATGAAGAGACATGAAGCCAGTAAGGGCGGCAGGCGTGACTTACACTGAGGCGCGCATGCGGACGGTACTACCCTAGAGACCTCCGCACAGGTAGTGACAGCAGAGAAGGGTCCGGCCCGGAAGAGAGCGCATGAGCTGGGCGTTGAGAGAAACCGCCGGGCTGCTCCTACCTGTGCTGCTGCCACCCCCAGGCCGGCTCGCCAGGTTCTCCAGCGGTAAGATACCGGAGCATTTCTCCCTGTCCACCTGGCCTCCCAGGCAAAGCTCGGAGACGATCTCCAGCGCCTTCTGGCACAGACTGAGCCCCTGCTGCACGCTCATGTCTGCGCCGCTAAGCCATGTGTGCCCCTGGGCACTCTGCTGGAAGGGGGCCACCCCAGCGGCGGCACTGGCGCTCCGGCAGCCGGCAGCAGCACACAAGAGCGCGGCGCATGTGGCACGGTGCATCTGAGCGAGACTTTAAAAAAATCATCAACCCGACGGTCCTTAGCAACGCCTTTTGAGGAAGAACGCCTTTCCCTGCTTCGCAGGCTGTTGGAACCGCTTCCAATGGGGGCGCAGCGCTGGGCTGGGGCTGCACGTGGCTGGGGGGAGTCACAGCTGAGGAGGGGCTTGGAGAGGGGGGGGGGCGCTTGGCGCCAGCTGCACCCCAAGTCTGCTTCTGGGTATGTCCCAAAGCCTGCAGGCAGCATTACTTTTTCCTGCTTTGCACCTCACACAACTTTATTTTCATGAACCTTGAACTTATTGCTTATTAGGACTCGCGTGAGGCGTTTGATTTGTGCAGGAAAGAAGGACGTTTTTATTTTCAGACCTTACAAGAAGGGTGCAGGCTGCTTGACGCGCCCCTGCCACCCGCAAGAAATGCGACTGCTCAGGATTCAGAAATAAGAGTTTGAGGTACCGTTCCAATACATGTCCTGATGATGCCTATCACGACATGGAGCGGATTTTCTGTTTACCAGAACTGTAAATGTACCCTCTTTTGAACTCTGAAGTTAACCCTAAGCGTCCGAGGCCCATTGTCTCTCTATTAACATCATAGCATCAGTGGACCGAGAAAAAGCGCCGGGGAGCGCCTTGAAGAGAGGGGATTGAGTTTAAGGCACACTGCCTTCGTTTCTTGGAGAGCAGACCGCACTGGTGTGCTTGCAAGCCTGTCGCGTCGCCAGCCAGTGTGTGTCACTGCACCCACACACCACCCATGTATTCCTGGACACACGCTGCTTTCCAGGCACTGTTCTTCCCGAGTATGACCGGAAGACGCCCTTCAGATTTCACTGTTTGTAAGATAACTGCGAGTGTCTTCCACTGTAAAAGTGTGAAAGTGGCGGGGCATAAAAACCAAGTCACAAAGAAATGTTTGTAAACATCTGTTGCATCAATATATTCAAGAACTACCTTAATAACCACATTTAGGAATGTTTTGATTCCATGCACGCGCTCCGTCGGTAATCTGCAAATTTATCGCGTGCACGAAATTGTTCATAAACACGACTACACGACAACGTAATGACGACTACAGTTCAGCAGACAAACAGGCATCTTTCGAAACATGAACGACTGCTCCAATAGTGTCAGTAGGGCCGCTTGAATAATGCAGCAGTAGAGGGACAGATTTTTCGGTAAGAATGTCTACGTCATTATGCAAGTAGATTAGTCAAATTATGCGAGATAATTGAGCGCATTCAATGGGAGTATTCATTTCTCGATCTAGCACATTAATAATGCCTTGGTCAAATGGTTCACCTCATTAGTACATACACGTTTTCCCTGCATAAGGAATCAGTGATTGAAATTTGACCAGTTACTCTGTCCAAAGGATCTCCCTGGCATGGCATCTTGAGTGTTGTATTTTTTTAGTAACTGTTGATCCAACCTAAGGACAGTTCTTTTGTTGTAATCGGCAAATGATGGATTATGTGACAATTGCAGTAAATCGATAATTAAATAGGAATGCTATAGCTGCAGAAGTATAATTCTATTGCCCGCAGTATAAAACGTGCAGAGGGCAGAGTTCAACATACACCAACATACCTCTCATCCCCCAATCGCCTCACTCCTTTGTGCAGTTACTTGAACACAAAGTTTCACTGTAAGGTGAAGTACCGAGGGATGTTAAGTGCTCAACAAGGTAAATGTTAAAAGAGGTGACTGACCCAGAAAAGTACATATATTAACGGATTACCTTTACAAAAGTACTTTTCATATAGAGCAAATTATCTTTTCAACTACTGAATAACACCATCGGCTTTAATGAGGCACTGCAGATGTGTGTATGATTTACACAGTAATGGGGGCAATTACATAAGGTTTGCACTAACGGGAAAGGAAGTGCAACCCGAATATGAGGACCTTTTGTATCCAGTTGATGACCTCGCTTGCTTCATTTTCATATTGTAACTGCACTCCATGTCTTTTTTCTGCCTTTCTACTTCTCAGCTCACTCTTGCAAGTGCTTTTCATCCCTGTTCTTTTCATCCAGTATTTTCCATATCTACCGCCCTCCTTTGCCCAAGGCTGGCTTTGCCACTCTTGCTTTAGTTCAAAGTCTGATGATGAAAACGAAGTCCAGATCTCCAGACATGAGTGCAGATGCCAAACGGCATCAACCATAGGTCATAAATAAACACTGCTTCACTACCAGACTAATCAAGTTAATTATTTTCGTGTTATCAATGCCTTCACTGCTTTTTCATCTCAAGAACGTGCCTTGTTCTTCAGGAAGCAATCAGAGGTTAAATAGTTTTTGAATAATTCTCCCAAATTTTTCACCAATTAGCTTCTTTTTTTTGTTTCATTGTACCTGTTTCTTGAGTAAGAAGGCATTTTGCATAAGTTGTGTAGCTCATAGTTTAGTTACCAAAGGCTGAGTACTTTAGAGCAGAGATGTTGACACCGTTCAGATGAGATCTGGTGGAGAGAAGAGGCATAATAAGAAAAGGGCTAGTTATCCATATTACAGCATGCGCCAGGTTTGGATAGTATCTAATGAGTAAATGGATGTGTAAAGGTCAAGAATTGGAACTCGTGACACGAGCAGTAGCCATACACCATTTGGTATTTTAAGTGCAAGGATATTTTCTACTGCTGAAAAAACGCACACCAAAAACGAGGAAGGAAGTGGAACAGTGATCAAGGTCTGCAATTTGAGCAGACACTATACAATCTCTTAAAATGCCCAATTTTCTTCTACTTTGGTAGGCTGAAGAAAGCCACAATTAGGAACATGGATTCCCACCTCAAGCCCCTCTCTAGCTCCCGAAGGCTCCGAAACCTGGAACAGCAGCAGTTTGACACCCTGCATGCGAGGTTGAGAGAAGAAACACTTGGTAGGTTATTGCAATCTGTCTCATGGTACTCTTATGTCCTCACTCCTTCATGGGAGTCTAGTAGTTTCTTAATTCCCAGGAACCCTTGCTCTATATAGTTTATGTTGGACCTGCCCCTTTTTTGCAAGGTTATCCCACAACTTCTTGCCTTTTTCCTTCTATTTTTTTCAACTTGTTTTTGTTGGCTTTGGACTCTGTACCCTTTACCACTGATGATCAGTGCTAAAGTGCACATGCTCTCTGGTGTAAATTGTGGTTATGATTGGTTATCCATGATTGGCTGATTTGATTTACTGGTCATTCCCTAGCAAAGTGCACTTTGGGTGCCCAGGTTCTGTAAATCAAGCATCACTAGTGGTCCTACAGCACTGATTGTGCCAACCACACGAGTAGCCTGAAACTATGCCTCAGGACTGCCACTTCAGTGTCTGTGTGCAGGTTTGAACTGTCATGTCAACCTGGCAAGTGCATCCACTTGCCAGGTCCAAACCCTCCCTTTTTCTACATGTAAGGCATCCCTAAGGTAGGCCCAATGTAACCCCATGGGCAGGTTGCAATGTATGTGAAAGGTAAGACGTGCTGGTGTGCTTTACATCTTCTTATAGTGAAATATACAGCCACGGCCCGTGGAGGGAGTTCCATGGGGCGGTGATGCGGGGTGGGGGTAGAAAACACCGGAATATGGATGTATTGAGGTAAGTAAATATTTAAATAAATAAAATGAATTTCGTTGAGCACACTGCATTGCATTTTGCATTGCAGCACGCCCAACAAAATTCATTTTATTTTTTAAAATGTTTACTTACCTCCGTACATCCATATTCCGGTTTTTACTACCCCCCACCCTGCCCCTCCCCCACCCCGCCTCACCGCCCTACGGAACTCCCTCCACGGGCCACGGCTGGAAATATAGCCAATTTCTCTCCCATAGATTATCTTTGGAGCTGCCTTGTAATATCATAAAAGTATAACTTTCAGTTCGGAGGAGACCAAGCTTTGGAGTTTGGGTTCCCTGGATTCAGAGTTTAAATATACATCTTTTAGTGAAGTTGGTTTTTAAATTGTGTTTGAAAATGCCACTTTTAGAAAGTAATACCAAAGGGGATGATGGGCGGAACTTTTGAGCAAATCAAACACATTTTTTTACTTTACTATTCTGTGTTTTTACCTGCCTGTGGAATCAATGTCTGGCTTAGACTGACAGTTGGGTTGTTTGTGCAGTCACACAAAGGGGGCTGAGTTGTGCCCCGCGCATCCTGATTGCCCATCACCAGGCTGATGGACCTTCCTGAGCTAGAGAGGTGTGAGGAGTTGGCACTGACAACTGAATGGAGTTGTGTCTGTCTTCTCAAAGTGTTATTCCACCCCCTGTAGTGTGTCTGGAGCAAAGGCAAGGCAGTATCTGTGCACTATCAAGACTATCCTTTGAGGTTTGCCTACATCATGTTTTTTTCCAACACTCTCGCTTGTGCTTCTTCCGCTGACAAATGTCTGGTCCATGCTCCCTGTTGCCCTTTCCCTCTCTGGCTGCCCACTTTTTCTCCCTCTCTCCTCTGCTTCAACCCCAGTTCCCTGTGCTGCTGTCTCTCTCATGTGCTGCTTTTCCTCTCCCTCAATCTGGTTTTACTTTTTTTTTATCCACAATCACTTTCATTGCTTTCGCTTCCACCTGCTCACCTCACCTGCACTTCAAATGCCCACCCAAACCACAGTCCTTTTTTTCTTATTTAAAAAAAAAATATGTATATCAATTTGGAAGTGGCAGTCACCAAATTGGTGTCAGTCCCTTCACGGTAAAACAAAAAATACTTTCATACTAGTAGTAGTAGTAAATGTTTATTTTCGGAAATTATATTCCATAAAACATACATTCAAAAAACATTTCATTCGATAAAATTATCCAACACCTAACTAGTACATTAAAAATCTAGGACCGACACATAGCACCCAGGCGCGAATCGACATGATTCTAATGCCCGCCCAAGTGCCATAATGTAGCTGCCATTGCTATCCTTCCTTGAGGAATCTCAGACCACTCAGCCTTACTCCTGCACCTAGTCGAAACCCCTAGCACACTGTGACCGATGTGGCTGTTAAACGGCTGGTTTCTACAAAGCAAAGAGTTCCAAAAAGCTATAGGGAAAGAATTGCGCCAATACTTCCTGATCAATCTAGATTCAGTTCCCTCCCCGAGTAACCTCTGGGAGGCAGGTAAAGCCACCCTCCAAGGAGTGGCCAGGGGCCATTTCCGGGCACAATGACTGTCCTGGGATGGCCGACTGGCTCTTCTTGAAGCTTAAGCAATCCGTCTGAAGACTGACCTCGCCAGGGCCCCGGACTAGGCACAAGACAGGCAACTTAAGCATTCTACACGAAGAGATTAAACAGATCTCGTTGGACTCAGCTAAGTTGCTATGGCGTTCCTCTGTTGCCCGAGTGTATGACTGGGGCGACAGGAACGGGAAGCTGCTACATAGACTGGCTTTGGACCCCCTGTCAAACCGGATTGACCCTGAAGTCTGCGACCCCTCCAGGGCCACTCAACTCACATCAGAAGAGATTGCACAGGCGTTTGCTGACTACTATGCCTGCCTATACTCAGCACGTAGGCTTTGAAGTCCCCCTTCCGTACCTACTAGACCAAGTGAAAGTCCGTCTTCCATGTCTAACGCAACCTGAGGCGGCTGGTTTGGACCTTTCCTTTACTCCAGAAGAAATAAATAATACAATATCCTCGCTAGCGTCCAGAAAAACACCGGGCCCAGACGGGTTTCCTCAGAAATAGTATGCCACCTACCGAGACTTATTGGTCCCTCATCTTTCCAAACTATTCCATCACATCGCAGAAGTTGGGGCATTTCCCCCTGCAACAGACGTAGCATCCATCGTGGCTATCCCCAAGACCCAGCCACCCTCGCCAGCTTGTGCAGATTATCGCCCGATTTCATTGATCACAACCGAAGTTAAGACTTACACCACGGTCCTGGCCCAGCGCCTACGCCCATTTCTTAGTAAACTATTCACCTGGAGCAATGCAGCCTCAAGCCGGCACGCAGCACAAGATACTTCTTGCGATGTCTCCACCTGGCCCTCGCAAACCGCCAAGCACTCACCCCCATCGACCACTTCTCCTTGTCAATTTTTAAAAAGCCTTTGACACAGTTGACTGGCTCTACCTCGAGGATGTGCTAGCACTGATGGGTCAAAGTCAATATTTCCATTGTTTCGTCCGGGTCCTGTATTCCAACCCTAGAGCTAGAGTACTCATCAATGGGGCCCTCTCAGAGATATTTCTGATCCACAGAGGTACAAGACAAGGCTGTCCCCTTTCACCACTCTTATTCATGCTAGTGATGGAGCCCTTGGAGTGCCTTATTCGGGCCCATGACTTGGTCCAGGGTTGAACCTGAGGGAGTCACCACACAAAAAAAATTGCCTATATGTGGATGACGTCCTGCTCTTCCTGTCGGTAGTGGCCCGCTCTGGCCCTAGATGTCTTCGAGCCCTGCAGGCCTGTAAGAACGTCTCAGGCCTCTGACTTAACCTGGTAAAATCGACTCTTGTACCCCTCCACCTCTCTAGGGAGTGCTTTGAGTGGCAGTCAACCATTCCCATTAGACGACAGTCGTTTAAATATCTGGGCATATGGGTCGCTCTGCTCCCCAAGCTAGAATGGGCATTAAACATTAACCCACTTGTCAAGAAGGCCAAAGAGGACCTCCGGCGCTGGCAAACCCTACCACTTAACCCAGTCGGTAAGGTGACATTATTCAAGATAATGATTCTCCACTGTTTCTTATATAATATCCAGCGCCAGGAAACCTTTCGGTGTCAGTGCGCTATACAAGTCTCCCCTAAGATAAGATAAGATAAGATATTCAAAACACCCCCTTTCACTTTCAAGAAGCCGGTTTAAAGAGATACCATGGCCACTAGGTTTCTGTTAGGACATATTGCCCTCGCCCGTTGTCGGATCCCACCCTTTGATCGAGGTATGGGCATGACTGACCTTTACCTATACTACTTAGCCAGTAGGTTGCTTGTCCTTCACGATTGGTTCACTGGGGGGTGGTCTGACCCAGCCTACAAAAGCAAACTAAGAGACATGAATCTTTCTAGAATCAAAGCCATCCTGTACGGCTGTCCAATACCTAAAGTGCTGCAGGCAGTGACTAGGGCAGTCCTACTAGCCTGGGATTCGACCCTGTGAAATACACAATGTGAAAACAAATTGAGCCGACAAGCTCCTCTCTGGCAGGGTGAATGGCTGGAGGAAGTGGCAGCACTAGAGGGATTCAAAAGATGTGATCACATCCGCATATCACAACCAGGCGACATATGGGTGGGAGATCACATAGGTCCTGGACGGGCGCTATACCCTCCACACTTCGCAATTTTACAAATACCTGCAGCTGCGGCATGACCTCAATGCTCAATTATCTTTTGTTAATTTAATTTTTTATTCACAACACGAGAGGGAGAAACAAAAATTCACATAACAGAAATAAACAATGGGGAGAATAGACAAAATAGCAGAATGACAGTTGACGCAGTTAAAATATATCTTAATCCAATAAGCAAAATATAAAATATAGATAGATATGACGTTGCAGATACTTGCCCCAAAATACAAGCCAAAACAAAGGATGAAGGAAACTCAAATAATAAACAATGTTCAAATAATAAACGAACCCCAGATTTTATCGCATTTAGATATTGAGTGGGTGCCTCTTAGCTCAATTATCAACAGGCGCCACGCTCCTAGAGTTCTGTCCACTAGAGGCACAAGTCATGATGCAGAACCTGGGGAAAGGGGGAGCATTATGGATATATTGAACCCTTACCAATAATGGCCCTGTAACGCTTGACCCGCTCAGGCACCGGTAGGAGGGATGACTGGGCCCTCTGGAGAAAGAAGACTGGTGAGATGCCCTTATGGCCCCCAAGACCATCACCACTTTAGCCAGACTCCACCAAATTCAATTATACTATCTTCACACCGCCTATCTCACCCCAGAGTGCCTTCACAAGGCAGGTTTGCGTACTGCGCCTGAAGGCATACGCTGTGGACAACAGCCCGCAGATTTTTACCACATGGTCTGGTCCTGACCCCAACTTACAACGTACTGGGATAAAATAGAATCCGAACTCACACACGTCCTGGGCTGTCAGGTGCCCCATAATCCCCTACACCTCATCCTGAGAGTCATGGACAGCCTAGACGGGTCTCGAGCGGATAAACTATTCTTGGGGACGGCCACCATGGTGGTCAAACACGACATAGCTGCGACATTGACACAACCTGACCCCCAAGAGCAGCTAAATGGCGCTGGGGGTGGATTGGTGCACCACCTTGGAGAAAACCTTGTTTGAGGCCAGGGGATGCACAGCCAAGCACCAAAAGATATGGGCAAATGGATGAACCCATTTGGATGATGGGGTCTTAACATCTGTCTCTTCTCTTCTTTTGGAATGCATTGCTTAAGCAACGTAGTCCTGGATCGCTATGCATGTTTGTATACAACCACTGTTGTCATACTTGACATTTAAAATGGATAATGATCAAAAGTTCTGTATTGTTATTTTTGTTTCTCTAAAAACCAATAAAGTTGATTATCAAAAAAGAAAAAATCTGTAACCAAGCAAAAAAATGCAATGTGAAAAAATACCAATTGATAACATTCCACAGCCAGCTTGTGCCCCATCTTCAAAGACTGGGTGGTATAAGTTATTTTCATAACCCTTAGAACCAGATAAAACGTAAGATAATACATAATGTAAACTATTTACAATCAAGGTACTATACATATACTATAAAACCAACATACTAATCAATTAAACATTTCCCGACAGGACGTGAGTGAGCAATTAAAAAAGGGATAGAAAGTCTAATTTCATTACAACTTAAAGAGGTGCACCTGGGGCTAGAACTTGTTTTCCAGACATTTTCTAGACATCAAGTTAGTTCATGCGTTCCTAAATTGAATAAAAAGGGGATAACAGATAAACTTGATGTGGCCCAACGTGCTTTGCCAGTCACCCAGCTCTACCAAACTTAGAATTTTTGGCCTTTTTGTATCCTTATCACTGCACATATGTATTTACTTAGAGTAGCCACAGTATAAATAGATGTATCACAGTTTAACACCTTTAAGGCCTTAGTATGCCTCCTGATGCTTAGCTTTGTACACAATGGATGTGGTATACACTCAAAATATCAAGTTTTTAATATCGATTAGCATTAATATTTTATTAAAAATATAGAATGGACACAATATCGAATGGACAGAATATAGACTACAAAAATATCGAATAGAATAGCAGTGATATCAAATAAAAAATATAGAATGGACAATATCGAATGGACAGAATATAGACAACAAAAATATAGAATGGACAGAATATAGACAACAAAAGTATCGAATTTGAGGTAAGTAAGTTAATTTCAATTTTTTAATAATGTCTAATTTGTTAAAGTGATTTTTTATGTTAGTATATGTGTGAAAAGTGTATATTTATTTTATAATTTATTTTAATTAATTCATTTGATGGTATTTAATTTTTGCGTAATATAATTCTGTAGCGGGTTGTGGATTTATAGGGGAATAGGGTGGGAAGTAATTTAATTATAATTAATTATTTTTTTTAATTTTTTTTTTATTTTTTAGAATTAATTGTTAATTAATTGTTAATTGGTAATTAATTAAAATATAATTTGTGATTAATTTTAATTGCTTAATTAATTGATAATTACTGTAATTTTATTGATTTATTTTCTGTAGTGGGTTGTGGGTTTACGGGGGAATAAGGTGGGAAGTAATTTAATTATAAATAATTTAATTTTTAAATTTATTTATTGGTATTTATTTTGAATTATTTGTTATTTACATTTTTAATTGGTAATTAAAATATAATTGGTAATTAATTTTAATTAATTGATTAATTGATAATTATGTTAATTTTACTAATTTATTTTCTGTTGTGAGTTGTGTGTTTATAGGGGAATAGGGTCGGAAGTAATTTAATTGTAATTAATTAAATATTTTAATTTATTTATTGGTTTTTTGTTGTTCTAATTTTTAATTATTATATAATTGTTAATTAGTTAATTGGTAAATAATTTGTATTAGTAGGTAATAATCTTTAATGATTTGTATTTTTAATTGATTAATTATTATATTATATAAAATTGTTAATTACTTTTAATTAATTTTAATTCGTATTAATATAACATTTATTTTTATTTATATATGACATATTTACTTTCCCTACTGTTGCACTCTCTGGAGTGGGAATAGTAATTTTTACCCCTACGCTATCCAACGCTTTACCTACTGTTGCACTCTCTGGAGTAGGAATTGTCATTTTTACACCTACGCTATCCAACGCTTTCCTTACTGTTGCACTCTTTGGAGTGGGAATAGTAAATTTTACCCTGCCGCTATCCAACGTTTTCCCTACTGTTGCACTCTCTGGAGTTGGAATAGTAATTTTTACCCCTACGCTATCCAATGCTTTCCCTACTGTTGCACTCTCTGGAGTTGGAATAGTAATTTTTACCCTCCTGCTATCCAACGCTTTCCCTACTGTTGCACCCTCTGGAGTTGGAATAGTAATTTTTACCCCTACGCTATCCAACGCTTTTCCTACTGTTGCACTATCTGGAGTGGGAATAGTAATTTTTACCCCTACGCTATCCAACGCTTTCCCTACTGTTGCACTCTCTGGAGTGGGAATAGTAATTTTTACCCCTACGCTATCCAACCCTTTACCTACTGTTGTACTCTCTGGAGTTGGAATAGTAATTTTTACCCCTACGCTATCCAACGCTTTTACTACTGTTGCACTCACTGGAGTGGTAATAGTAATTTTTACCCCTACGCTATCCTACGGTAAAAATATTGTAATTTTTTTAATTAATATTACGTTTATATATATATATGTATTAACAAATCAATTTGTATGTTTTTTTTACTTACATGAATTATTTATTATTTGTACGTTTATTTAAGTATTTTAAGTATGTTTAAGTTAATTATATTTATTATTTCATTAATTTTTTATTAATTTAAAGCATTTTAAAACATTCGATATTTTGACTAACTATATTTTTTACATCGATATTTTTAATTCGATATTTTTGTACTTACCTGTTTGGAGATAGGAGGTTGATATTTTGGTATTCTATATTTTTTCATCGATAGTTTTGTAAATCGATATTCTTGACATCGATATTGTTTCAGTGATGCAATGGATGTATCTATTTGCCTCTGAGCCTACTATATGCAAGGCAAAAGGACAACACCTGGTTTATATTTTCTTTGGCTGAAAGAGAGTACATTGTACAGTGATCTGTAAGATCAATGCCCCGCCAATATGCCACATGGATTTAAAAAACCTTATTTTCAGTGTCCCAAAATGGAACATCAAATGCAGAGCTTTTGCCCATTGCTGTTGAGGGGTGTCAAAAAAGGCTTTATATGAAGCACAATGTTTGAGGAGCAAGAATTGGTTTGTCAGACTCCCATGACTAGAAGAATGGAAGAGATCAGCTTGAATATATTGCTTTGAGGCAGCAGTCACAGTGTAGGATCTGAGTAAAAGAATACTAGGCCCAATTTTTCAAACTGGAGATCTACATGGCTAAACCACAGGAAAAAGATGCCTGTGTCAAGAGACAGCTATTCCTTTAGCGCGTCGATACAGTTTAGGCTCCTTCTTGGTCCAAATCCTCACCCAATATATAAGTGGCCTAAGCCGGGCAATTTCTCCCACCTGTTTAAGCACCAAATCAAGGAAAATTGAGATCGGGGGGTACTTTTGGGAAGATGGAGGAGCAATTGGGTGAATTTATTTTGCTAATCGTAGGTTGGCTTTCAGCACCGCCCGCCATAATGCTAAAGATACAGGATGCGCCCGCCACTGTGGTGGGCGCATCCTAATACCCCCAACGGGACCCCCGCCCTTATGGCGGGCGGTCCCTACACAAGACAGGATGACGGGCGGACAAAGTCCGCTCATCATTCTAATGGGCCCCTTGGTATTATTTTATTAAGTCTTGAGGCCTGATGTTGATGCACTGCCTTTCTCTTCTGGATATGGGGAGAACATGAAACCCTGCTATCGAGCATAATGCCCTAATATTAAAATCTGAAGCCTCACTCCAGATTCCTATTTCACAGGGATGTCATTTTTAAATGATCTATGGAGTCTAGCTACCATAAGTTGTGTTTTTAAAACGTTTATCCCCAGACTCCTATCCCCAGAAAAGGTAATAAAGTTGTCCAATATTTGTTGCAATCCCATAGGGGTCTGGGAGATTAGGAGGGTGTCATCTGCGAATTGTAAAGCACTGACACTATTTGTTGAAAAGTAAAAGTAAAAGTAAAGTCCACATTTGTAAAGCGCACAATCACCCGTAAGGGTCTCTAGGCGCTGGGGGCCGTCGGGAAGATTAAGCGAGCTATTGCCCAGAGTCACATGGTGCTGAGCTAATCTGCCTCCGGAGCCGGGGATCGAACCGTGATCCCCAGATTCCAGCGTCAGTCGCCCTGGCCGCGGCGCCACACATTAGTGGTGGTAAATATGCCTCTACCTCTGGCAATAAGGCAACTAACACGGTCTAGGCCTCAGTAAAGGTCTCCCATGCTCAACCCTTGGTAGCTTGGCTGCAAGCAGACAAGCTTAACTTAGAAGATGGGTTTGTAAATATGCCTCTACTTTTGGCAATAGGCAACTAACACGGTCTAGGGCTCAGTAAAGGTCTCCCATGCTCAACCCTTGGTAGCTTGGCTGCAAGCAGACAAGCTTAACTTAGAAGATGGGCTTGTAAAGCATTTAAAATCACCAATTCAGTAACAAATTAAGACACAGCACACAATAAAATCCCAAAATGCTGGAGTTTCCCTGCCTATCTCTTGAGAGAGCTGTTGATGCAGCAGAAGTAGACGTGGAAGCAGCGAACGCCAAAGCAGCGAGGCAGAGGGGAACACCACACTGTTCTCACATTTTCTGTTCCCCGAGCTGACTTTCGTGCCTGAGCCTGTGCTTCCTAGCCAATGAGCTCAGCCTCCTCGGTTGCAGTCGTGTTTCACTCTGGGTGAAGTCGCACAGGCGAGTGCGGCCACTCACAGTCGCCCGCTGCTGAGTGTATTGCCACAGGCGGCCCGTGGTGGTGGCAGGTTGGCTCTGGGTGCAGCCTGCTGCTCACCTGGCTGGCACCTCTCGCCTCTGTACACCCCATCCCCCAGAGGAATGAAGGGGGAGAAGTGGAAGCTCCTGGGTCAAGCCTGCCCTCTTTTGTTGTCTCATTGATAGCCGGCATTTAGTTTTTTAATTTTTTTTTATTGATTTTCAATCAACATAACACAAATGCAGTTATACATCTTTAAGATATGGGTACAGTTGAAGACACATTGGCTATGCACACCAGAACACGGGAATCAAAGCCTCATGAATTAGCAATGACAATATGCATCACTCCCCTTTATGTGGAAATTGACAAGAAAAATGATTAGACTACAGCTAATTCTCAGTTATGCCTGTGTTGCTTCCTCATCCCCATGCCCAGCTTGGCAGATGCCTGGTTCATCATCACCCATACCCTCAGGTTTCCTCGTCCTCTTGTCTATAAAGTATTGTTGGAATAGCCCCCAGAAAGCCTTGGGTCGGCTTTGACGAGGTAGTAGTTCACTATATGTGTCCGCCTGAGTATTGCAGTATTCATATCTGTGTTCCATTCTTCTGTTGTTGGTATCGGGTCTCTTGCCCAGCGCATTGCCACCCGTCTTCTGGCCAGCATTAGTCCAATTGCCACCAGCCGGCGCACATCCTTATTGATTTCTTTATCATACCACAACAATTCAAGAAACGGGTCAGGGGTGAGTGAGAGTCTAGTGATATCGTTAAGAATATGAAATACCATGTCACAGAACTTCATAATTTCAGGGCAGTACCAGGCAACATGCAAGAAGCTGGCTTCCGTCTCTGGGCAGCGATAGCAGGTGGCTAAGTCCCTTAAGCCATACCTGTATAACTTGTCTGGCATGTAGCCTATCCTATTTATATATTTAAACTGATGAGGCGATGCCTGACATTTAGTGAGATTCGTCTAGTCACCTCACAGCAGTAGTGCCAACTGCCATCATCTATCACTGAAGTTAAGTATTTTTGCCAGTCTAGCAACCTTTTATTTTCTTGCGTGATGCTATAGATTCTTGCAACCAATTTAGATGCGGGGGGAGGACGGATAATGTGAGTGAGAGCCAACACCTTCACCGGCTCCTGCAGTCCATGACCCAGCAGAGCTTGTAACGCATGCTTGACTTTAAAATACTGGTATAGAGCAAGTGTCAAATGTGCATGCCCCTCCACTAGGATATCTTCCCATTGGCAAAGCACACCCTCCCTAAACAGATGACCTACTTCAGTGATGCCTACCCTCTGCAGGGCCTTAGACACTTCCCTATTGCTTCCCATCGGGAGCCTGGTACACCACTCCAGTGGAATCAGAGGGGAGTACATGAGCGCGCCCGCTTGTCTCTCCAGTAGGTTTCACCAGGCATGTATAGTGGGGTTGAGGGAATCCAAAACGCTGTGTCTCCTAATCGGTGTGTTAAATATTATGTGCGAAAGTGTGGCCGGGTCAAGAGTCGAAATTCGCTATATATAAATGTGGGTGGTCCTGCGGGCCATGTATCCATGCATGGGCATGTGACCTCTGGGTTGCCCAGTAATATAATTCTAGGTCAGGCGCGTTGAGCCGTCCCATTGAATATGGAAGAGTAAGCGTTTCCCACCTGCTTACCAGCCCAGGCTAGCTTTATCAGGAGAGACCAGATCTTGACCAGTATGTGTGCCAGTAGGAGCATGGGAATATTTTGAAAGAGAAATAAGAACGTTGAGAGGATAACCATTTTCATTGTCCTCTTCAAGCTTACCAAGCGCTTTGCCATATGTATCCATTAGTACTACTACAGAATCAGTATGTATTTGTATACCCAAATAATGGTCCGAATCCGCGGTCCACTGCAGTGGGAATTCCAGATGAACTGTTGTTGGGTTAATGGAAAAATTAATGATTTGGCCCAATTAATCTTTAGCCTAGACAACTGTCCAAAACAGACCACCCTTTGATACCTGGCCTGAGTTGCACCTCAGGGTCTCTCACATATAGGAGCATATCATTGGCCTAACCTGAAGCAATCAATTGGTAGCCTGGGAAGCGCACACCTCTATGACCATGATATTATCTCAATGCGCGCAACAGGGGTTCTGCCACCAGTGCATACAGCAATGGGGACAGGGGGCATTCCTGGCGGGTGCCTCTGGAGATGGTGATAGTAGTTGTAACTCTATTCCCCAATCTGAATCTGGCAACCGGGGCCTCATATAATACCTTTACTAGCTGGAGAAAAATCTCACCAATGTGTTGTAGTACCGGTTCCTTAAAAGAGTTGAACACTTTCTCAGCGTCCCAAAATCCCGCTGCAGCTTTGACTTCTTGGTTTATATGTTGAATAGTGCCGAAAACGGTTCTGAGATTGAGAGTTAAATAACGGCCTGGGACATACCCAGCCTGCTCCGCACCTAATAGCATCAGGATTAGGGGGTGCTATCCGGTTGGTGAGTATTTTAGCAAAGAGTTTATTGTCCGCATTCAAAAAGGACAAAGGTCTGTAGGATGAGCAGTTATTTGGGGGTTTCCCTGGCTTGAGTTTGGTGACAGATATAGCCTCTCTCATCGAAGGGGGCATCATTTTGTGTTCCGCCATCTCCTCGAATAGGCTACAGTTAGGCCATCTATACCAGGCGCACTTCCCTCCCGCATTGACGCCAGCGCTGTCCGAATCTCTCCGGGGTCTAGTGGTACCAAAAGGTGTTCTCTGTGTCTGTCAGTGAGCCACGCCATCTGGATATGCGCCAAGTAGTCCTCTATAGCTTTTATCGTCTTGTGTGATCCAAGATCTATATAGGTTTGAATAGTACCTGCTGAACCTATCAGCAATTCTATTTTGCCATAAATCAGCCTGACATCCATGTTCGTGATTTCAATAATAGTGCTAGCCTCTTTTTGAGGGCGCTGTAGGCTCGCAAGTATGGCTCCTAGGCATTCGCCCTCCCCATATATATGCGCGGTAGCATATTTGCCTAGGTGTTCGACCTCACTGTCAGCAGCGTTGTGATACTCTTCAACTGTTTGTTTAATATCGTCGCCTATTATCACCTGTCCATAGGTGATCTTGCTCCAGTCGAGCTATTTCTTTCTCTTATCTTGCAAGCTTATCTCAAATGGAGCGTAAAACACCTCCATGCTTTGAGTTGGCCACCCCACCTATGTACACCTTGAAAGTTTCCCAGACTGTTGAGAATGAAGCGACTGGTCCTATATTATCTTCAAAGAAACTCTCTATCGATGCATCAATTGCCGCATGGAAAACCCGGATCTAGCCAGAAAAAAGGGGGAACCTCCATGTAAAAGGAGCAAAGTGGACTGCAGATATCTCTAAATCTAGCTGAACAGGAGAATGATCAGAGTAGGTTCTTGGGAGAGGTTTACAAGAAGCGACCTGAGGGTGTAAGCTTCTAGATATCAGCCAGTAATCTATTCTGGTTTGTGTGTCGTGTGGTGCTGAATAGTGTGTGAAGCCTGGGTTGGTGTTATTGTACTGTGTTCAAACATACATCAACCCCAACTGGTCCATAATGTCTTTTATTGCGACTGCTGCGCTGCAGGCCATCTAGTCTGACCCTTGGACCTGTCGCAAGTAGGATCTAATATGTAATTGATTTCCTGCCCCAGATTTGTGGAAGGTCGGATATTTTGATTAAAAGCGTAGCTAGCACATGATAACATTAGAATTGTGGGTCTTCATGGTTAGGGCCATATATATTCACCATCATTGCATTAAACCCATTTACGGCATCTGGTGACTACAAACCTACCATTGGGGTCTGTCTCCGTATCCAGCAGTTTAAGGTCTGATTTAGGGTTTGCCCATGTGAGGACGCCTCTAGCATGTGAATGGAAGCCTGCAGCATGGTACTGTCCTTGTAGTCTTCTGGGGGATAACAATTTATTATGGGGGGCTATGGGTGTTTCCTGGATTATTGCAACATAAACCTAATGCCTATTTAGAGTAGCTACTACCTTATGTAGTTTTCTGTGGTCATTGAGACCTCAGACGTTCCACATCCAGAGCCTAATTCTTTTACCTATTATTCTTGGGATCTCAGTAGTGACCATTCTTTATGTAGATTAAGAGCGCCTGACCCTTGTGCCATGTGCGCTACCTGTCTGATCTTATGTGCACGCCTGCGCGAAATAGGATATGAACATGTATACCCTTTACCACCCTCCTCTCACGCTATGCGATCCCCAACCAAGCATAGTCGACCCAGAACCCTCCCTCCCTTTAAGAACCTGACGCGCCTCTAGGGCAATAAAACAAACAATTACAATAACACCAGGTGAAACACACATTGGACAGATGTTGCTGGCATTCTAACTTACCCATAGCTAGTCAAGCAAAGGGATTAAATATGCTTCCCTGACTTATAACACACCATTTACTCCACCACACTCACTATTGGCCTGCTCCCAGCCAACATGCTGTATGTGGTGGTATTTCTGTTGTGCCTTAAGGAGAATTATTATTGGGGGAGTTGACCAAGCGAAATCGCTCCCATGATACATATACATTACAGACTCTAACTTGATCAATATCTACTAAATAACTAACAAGTGGGTGAGCATTAACCAACATCTCAGCTGCTCAACCAGGACAGAGAGTGGGAGATGATGAGACAGTAAGCACCCCCATTTTCTTTGTCTATCCGAGACGCCTGTCCTTGTAATTACATTTTGTCCACTTCTCACATCGAACACTGCATCCTCCCCACCCAACAGGAAATCAACAGCATGGCACCCACTACCTGGTCTCCGCCTAGTATAGAGAGAATCATAATTCACTGTTCCTCTGGGTCTGGAGTGGCGTCACCCTGCTCAGGACGGGACCTGGTAAACTGTCAGAATATAAAGTAGAAAATTTCGACTTGCACTAATATCGAGTGCAAAATATCGTGATACAGAAATATCGACTGTCAGAATATCGTGGGCAAGAATATTGAGTTTAAAGTAAGAAATATTGTTTTCCAAAATATCGAAGTCATTAATATCGCTTGCAAAAATATATTTGTTAAAAATATCGTTGTTTTAGTTAGTGTTATATATTTTAGCTTGTATTTTAAATGTAGGTGCTATATTTTTTTGTAGAAGTATTGCATTTTTTAAAATAAATGTGCTACATTTTTCGAAGGTATTAATTTTATTTTAATTACATTTTGTGTTTTAGTTCTGTAGCGGGTTGTGTGTTTATAGGGGAATAGGGTGGAAAGTAATTTCATTATAATGAATTGAATATTCAATTTTATTTATTCATATTTATTTAATTTTGATTTTATAGTGTTAAATATGGTAATTAATTTATTATTAATTAATAAATAATTGGCAGTTAGTTTTTATTGATTAATTAGTTGGTAAATATGTTAATTGTTTCATTTTTTTAGTAGGGGTTGTGGATTTATAAAGGAATAGGGTGGGAATTAATTTAATTATAGTTACATTATTATTATTATTTCATAATTAATATATATATTTTTATAAATATTTTATATTATTAACAGTGGGAAATAATGTATTATTAATAATTTATTAATTTATCACGTATTATTAATTAATTGGTAATTATGTTATTTGTGTTATTTTTTAAGAGTGGGTTGTGGGTTTAATAGGGGAGAAGGGTGGGAAGTAATTTAATTTTAATACATTTATGAATGTTATGTTATGTTAGGGATTTGTAGAGCGCATGGCTGCCCGAGGGCTTCCCAGCGCTAAAGAGTACTGTTTACAAGCTCTAGCCATAAGATGTTTACAAGGGGAACAGCAAACTTTTGAGATGTTTCCTGAAAACAGTTTTGTTGGGTAGAATTCCTATTTTATATGGGAGGGCATTCCACATCTTTGGTACCAGGTTGGCAAATAATCTGCCCCCCCCACCTGGCTATTTTGGCTCTCGTTGTCCTGAGAAGCTGTTGCTGGGCTAATCTTAGATGCCTGGCCGGGATATACCTGGACATCATTGGTCTCAGTTTTATTGGTCCTTTTTTGTTAACAGCTCTATATGCCAGGCATAGGGACTTAAACTTTATTCTTGTTTCAATAGGAAACCAGTGTAGCTGTTTCAGTGCTGCTTTAGTCGAAGTGCGTTTGGGGATTTTTAGAAGCAGTCTTGCTGCCGCATTTTGTACTACCTTTAGTCTCTTTGTCACATATTTAGGTGCGCCTACATAAAGTGAGTTACCATAGTCCAAGCGTGAGATTATAAGAGACTAAGGGCCAGATGTAGGTAAATACTATTTACCGATTCTTAAATACCAAATTTTACCGATTCGGTATTTAGGAATAGGTTAATAGTATGTAGGTAATTTTTCTGTAAAAATTACCGAATCGTTAAGATTCGGTATTTACCGAATCGGTAATTACAGATTCGGTAATTGCCATTCATCCCTATGGGCCTGGAGGCCCATAGGAATGAATGTCAATTACCGAATCTGTAATTACCGATTCGGTAAAATAGGGAAAGAGTCAAGGGTGGCAGGGTGGCACTTTGACACCCTGTTGCACCCCTGAATAGTGCTTGTGTGCACATGTGGTACTCATACATGCCCTAAGGGCATGTATCTCTGTCACATGGCACAGGTGTAAATGCACAGATTTGCATTTACAGGGGTATTCGTTAATTACCACCAACTACTAGTTGGTGGTAAATAGCGAATCCTTAAAGCACAGAAGCACTCTTCAAAGTGCTTCCTACATGTCATTTACCGATCCGGTAAATACCGAATCGGTAAATGATGATTCGGTAAATACCAAATCGGTAAATACCAATTAGTTATTTACCGAATTCTCCCCTACATACCAAATGGCTCAATACCGGTCGGTAAACCTTAAGTTTACCGAATTCCGGGTTTACCGACCGGTAATGGGCCACCTACATCTGGCCCTAAATGACCGTTTTTTCCAGATGTTCCGGGATCACCCCAATAATGTTCCTTAGTATTTTAAGCAAAGAAAAACATATTGCTAACAGGTTCCTGGATTGGAAATCCATTGTGAGTGAGTTCTCCATCCAGACCCCCAAGTTTTTTATAACTGGTTTGGGTATAGGTGGGTTTCCCATACAAGGGGGGCACTGTGTCAGGGGTGCCTGGATAGTGGATTTACCTACTGGCATAATTTCTGTTTTTTCACCATTTAATTTCAGATGGCTATTAGCCATCCAATTTACCACTCTCTCAGACATTACTTTTTTCAATATACTATTTATTAATTAATTAATTCATTATTTGAATTGTGTCATTTTGTAACGAAATTGGTGGTGGCATTTCTAGGGGAATATGGTGGGAGGTAATATATTTTTAACTAATTGTATTCTTTGTTATTTGATGCTAATTAATTAATTACATTTTAATGTTGTCAATTGTGTAATAATTGTGATGTGTGAGTTGTGGAGTTTATAGTGGTAAATGGTGAAAAGTAAATGTTTTTTAAATGAATTATTTATGTGTTGTTAATTGATATTAATTTATTAATGTAAAATTAGTTATGTAAATTGTGTAAATATTTTTTTTGTGTGTGTCTTGGTGTTTATTGGGACATAGGGTGGAAAGTAACTTAGTTTAAATTGGTTAATCATTACTTGATCATTCATGTATTAATTGATAAATAGTTTTGTTATTTGTTTAGTTTTTATTTTGTTTGGGAATTTCTGTTCTATAGCTGTAATGGTTTGTAAGCACATTAATTGTTACCTTTTTAAATGTGTTTTTTCATTATTAATATTTGTACAATGGATAATTAATTGTGTTAATTATAGAGGTACACTTTTTTATAATGTAGATGTGTATTTTAAATTGTGTTGTGTTATAGGGTAGGAAAAAATATTACTTTTATGTAATTTATATTGTTTTGGATTAAAATGGATTTTTATTACAAAATAGTTTTTTATTTGTATTTTTTTAATTAAAACATTAATATTTTTATGTAGATTAAAAATGTTTGCTACATTATAATATGTTTCTATGTTTTGTTAATTTTGATATTTTTATATATGTTTTGTTTTAGGCTTTTATTTAATAAAAATTGTATTGTAGTAGATATTTTGTTTGTTTTAAAAATTGATTTTTTTTGCGGGATTAGTAATTTTTACCCCTCCACTATTCAATATTTTCCCTACTGTTGTAGTCGCTGGAGTGGTTATAGTAATTTTTACCCTCCGCTATCCAACACTTTCCCTAGGTTGCATTCGCTGTAGTGGGAATAGTACTTTTTATCTCTCTGCTATCCAGCACTCTCACTACTATTGCACTTGGTGGAGTGGAAATAGTAATTTTCACCTCTACGCTATCTAACACTTTTCAGTACTGTTGCACTTGCTGGAGTGGGAATAGTAAAAGATTCCCCTCCGCTATCCAACACTTTCCCTACTGTTGCACTCATTGGAGTGGAAATAGTAAATTATTCCCCTCTGCTATCCAACACTTTCCCTACTGTTGCACTCGCTGGAGTGGGGATAGTAATTTTTTCCCCTACGCTATCCAACACTTTCCCTACTGTTGTAATTATCGGAGTGAGAATAGTAAATTATTCCCCTCCACTATTCAACACTTTCTGTACTGTTGTACTCGCTAGAGTGGGAATAGTAAATGTTTCCCCTCCACTATCCACCACTTTTCCTACTGTTGCACTCATTAGAGTGGGAATAGTAAATTATTCCCCTCCACTATCCAATACTTTCTGTACTGTTGCAGTTGCTGGAGTGGGAATAGTAAATTATTCCCCTCCGCTATCCAACAATTTCCCTACTGTTGCACTCATTTGAGTGGGAATAGTAAATAATTCCCCTCTGCTATCCAACACTTTCCCTACAGTTGCACTCTCTGGAGTGGGAATAGAAATTTCTTCCCCTATGTTAACCAACACCTTCCCGATTGTTGCACTCAATGTAGTGTAAAATGTACTTTTAAAAAATAATAAATATTGAAATATTTTAATTTAAATCATATATATTTTTTATGTTACAGGTGTATGTCTATATACCTATTTATTTATAATTTGTAATATATTTCTAACATTTTACAATTAATTAAAATAATTATTTATCATTAGTAAATATATATTACATTTTATATATGTATGTTTAATTTGTTTTTAAATTAAATGTATTACTTATAATTGTTAAAATTTACAAATAATTCATTTTTTTAAGTTAGATGTATTATTAAATTGATTTTACATTATATTTTAAACATAAAAAACAATGTTTTGTTCTTCGACATTTTTAACAATGATATCATTTTTCGATATTTTAGTACTTTCCATTATGAAGGTAGGAGGTTGATATTTTTGTCATCGATATTAATGTCCTGATATTTTGGTAACACAATGTTTTTGTATTCGATATTCTGTCAGTCATCCACGGGACCTCTGGGATCCCCCACGGAGACCATCAATTTCTCTTTTCTTCAAAAATGGCAAAGCCTGCTTGGTTCAGTGAAAATATGCACCTTACCATCAGCATGTATTTTCTGTTTTGCCGGATACATCATGTTGTAGTCTAGATTGAGGCCCCAAAGCCTCTGTTTAACTGGCAAAAATTGACATAGCACCTCCTGCATCTGCTGTGTGAAGTCTGGATAGATAGAGATGTCATACCCTCACATCTCAGGGATTGTAATTCTCTGGCCCTCCAAAGGGCTGCGTCTCTGTCCATGTAATTGAGTACCCTCGCAATGATGGGGAGTGGGATGGGGCGCCTGGTACCGGTCTGTGAGCCAGGGAATGATGTGCATGTTCTATGATGAAAATGTTTGAAAAGGTTTCTCTGCCCAGCAGTGTTACCAGCAATTTCTCAACAAAGAGTTCCATATTCTGAATGTTCGTGGATTCCGCTATCACGACTATGCGAACACTATTTCTCCAGGAGCGCATTCCAAAATCGTCTGCCTTAGCTTGCACATTAAGCAATAACTCTTCTATTTTCGTGGTTGTGAGCAAATTAGAGTCTTCAGCATCTTCTTCTGTGTGCTTGTCCAGGCGTTCGGACATTCTATCCATCCGGAATGCGAGGGCATCGTTGCATAGCTGAGAGAATTTGCTTCAAATCCGAGCCTAGTCCCCCATGTCAGAGCCTGATTTCAAGGCATTTTTCTCTATGTCCTGTGGCCTGAGGGTTTTGCACAGCTCAAATTGAATCTTGGATTGTGACTTTTCAGTTTTTTCCATTATGAGAGAGTGAACGGGACGCAGGTCTCACTGCCGTCACCGGGCAAACAATAAGGAAAGGGAGCTCCCCCCGCTTTCAAAATGTTCAGCTCTGAAGCTCGTGCGTTTCCAATGAGTGATAGTCATGCATATCTACCACTGGCCCCTGCTGAGGTGACCACATATGACGTTCAGCAACAGTTCCAGCAAGGGAGGGGTGACATAAATACGGCATTCTTCTTCCACAAACCACAGCGCAGTGGCCAACCTACCGCATCCGGAGGCCTACTCAAAACCGGGCAGCAATTACCTCCGCTAGAGTGACTACTGCAGAGCTTGGCGGCCCAAGCCATGAGAGGCCTTGTACAATTCAGGTGTTCTGATTTATATAGGGCTGCAGGAGGATATAGGAAGTGCCCCTGCCCATCTGCGACAGCCCTCACAAACAGCCTAGTCCCTTCTAATCATTTTATAGGGGGCCTACTGAACACGTCGACCACTGCAAGCTGGGCCTCTCTTCAAAGCTAGTAGCAAGAGGGCCCCCCTCCGGTGAGAAAGCAAATTCATGCCGCCAAATGCCACCAATCAGAGGAGCGTGGGGAGCCAGCAGGGGCCAGACAGCAGTCCAAAGTCACCCAAGCCTCACTCCAGCCCCGGGATCTCACTGCCTGCCTTCAGGAGGGCCGCTGAGGTTGGTGCCTCGAGAAGGAACTCAATGCTCACTCCCACTCTCAGGCAGCGCTCCCTCTACCTTACGGCGCCAGTCCATCACTGCGTCACTCATTCTGGAGCTCTACAAAGTCTTGTCTGGATGATCTGGGGGCCTTCAGGATCTCGGATGGGCTATCTCGTGGCGTCACCCTCGCTCCGGCAGCTGCATCAACATTGCATCTTGGAGGCTCTGCACCAGCTCCCAACCCCTTCTCAATTAAGGCTGTTCTGCTCCACCTCTTGTTTGCTGTGGAACAGCTCTCCGAAACACTTGTGCACTTCTCAGATGGAGACCGTGATCTGCGTCGAGGGGCAGTCTCATCTCCAGCCCCGCATCGTTGTTTTTGCTTGGGATTCGGACGCCAATCTCCACCATGGGCTTGCTGAAGTTCCTAGCAGGGGTAGGAGGGTGGTAATTTCAGCTCAGGGAAGCAGGATTATTAAGGATAGATTTGAGATACACTTCACCGCGGCCATCTATGGGCCAGGCAAGCTCTGCCCAGACTGCCAGCATTAACTACTGGCAAAAACCGGCTGCCCAGTCTTCATCACCCCCAGCAGGGAGAGAGTACAAAGAGCCAGGACCTGGGGTGAGTGAAGCTTTGAAAAAAAGAAAAAGAGGCACTCTAGCATCAGTAGAAGCCTGACCCTGAGCCGGTTTGGTCACGACCCAGTGGGGCCAGGACCCGACCCAGACGCGACAAGGTTGGTGGCCTAGGAGGAAGCGCTGCTGCGACCTCCCTCCCCCCTTGTACAGACTTGTTTTGGGCTGCACCCCTGTGTAGTTTGCCTCAGCCCCATTCCCAATCCAACCACCTTCAAAATTTGGCTCTTAAGGAGCACACTATACGGACTAAAGTTTTATTACAGCTCCACTAACCACACTGACCAACTGAGGGGGCCAAGATTCAAAATAACTGTCCCTTTTATTATGCGGCTACCAGATGGTCTCTAACCAAGGATCTGTCCACTGACAGCGGGAAGCCCTACACTGCATGATGTAAATTCAAATCTACAAGTAAAACGGCCCTTAGGGCCGAAGCAGGATGTGAAACCCTGTTAGCAACCCAATTGGCAGATAGAAAAAACACCTCCAAGGACTCCTAAAACCTAATAAACTTGGAAACCAGAAGGTGAATAATGCTTCCAGCAATAGACTGCGGCATTTGGTCATTGAACATCGAAACAGGTATTCAGATCTTAGAGGGACTCTGTATTCCTCCCTCGGTGGAATACAAAATAGCAATAATTCATTTCAGAGACCAGTAGCTGTGATTAATAAATCAAGAAAGGGAAATTTTTCACAAAGCAATAAACCAATCAACAAATCCCAAAAACCCATACAACTAAGGGGCCGCTTCCGATCTTGCTCGGAATGGCTCCGAATGTGATCCGGCCGGGAAAAGTACGAGATGGATGTGTGTTTTCCGACTGACTCATACAACTATACAAGCGTGCAAGTACGATGCGGGAAACGTGAAATCGCCGAACGAGACGTTTCTGGGTTCGAATCACTCCGTACGTGTTGGCTGTAAACGAACCGTGCCATGCAATAGATGCGTTTTCCGACCGAGCCAGTACGATGCACGAGTTGGACATCTGGATCAAGTCAGAGCCTCCGACACGTAAAAGCTCCGGGAAGCGGACTTCGGGGGTCTGTGCCTGACCCCCCAAAACCTGTAGTCGTACAAGTCGATCACAGGGGGGAGCCATGGTTCCCTCCTACACATGCCTGTACGGTGCAGGTGGCACAGACGCGTCCCCACTACAGGGGGCGCCCTTGTGCATAATGTACATTTGTCATCATTGGGAGTCTATGTACGTGTCGCACAGCAGGCTCCCATTGACTTCAATGGGGCTCCGAGCGACCCGTGTCCATCAGCGCTTGTTCGCATTGTACTCGGGTGCTCGGAGCCCCGGAGCACAAGTCAGTCGGAAAGCACTCCGGAACCGAGTTGGACGGACCCTTCTCCCAGCGGAATCCGCTCCTTAGTGCAGAAAACAATACGCACAAGAAACTCCGTACAGCCACAGAATCAAGTACACCATAACCCACGTAAAACAGCAAAGAACATAAAAATAAAAGATGCTATACCCACAAGGGGAGGGCATGGAAAACAATGGTCAGGCCATACAGAGGGACAACAAGAAAAAGTATCACCTGTAGAGACTATGGGCCATATGTATGAAGCCAATGTGCAATCGCAAAAGCTGAAATTCGCAGAATTCAGCAAATGCAAATGCAAATGCAATGTAGCACACAAAAACCCCCTCGCAAATTATGGAATTGCTAATTTTTGCAATTCCTTATTTTGCAATAGCATTTAAGGAATCACAAATTGCGATTCCTTAAATGCAATGTAAGAAGCACAAAAGAAAGTGCGGTATGGCCTTAAAGAATCACAAATTACCATCAACTTCAAGTTGGTGGTAAATTGCGATTTCACTTAAAAATGCACTATTTTGCATTTCTTAAAGTGCCATGTGGCGCACATACATGCCCTTAGGGCATGTATGTGCGCCACATGTGCACACATGCACATTTCAGGGGTGCAACAGGGTGTCCTTTTTTCACCCATATTAACCATGAAGTTAGGCAAAAATAATTAAAATAATAATGAAAATAAGAAAACTACAAACAGAAGTAGAGACATAAGTATCTACTTGTGCCCAACAACTCGTAAAGAACAAAAGGCAAATGAACTTCAGGGGGACAGAGCTGACATCAATCCCACCCAATAGGAGGAAGCCCAAAAAAAAAATACTTCCAACAATTCCACTGTCTCCTGAAATAATTATTGTAGAGAAAGGAGTGAAAACATCAATGTTCGACCAAAGTACATCCAAGACTAAAAGTCCAGAAAACTGACCCCCACAAAGGCAGCACAACCTAAAATGGGAAATAGCTCCCCAAGCAAGGAGGAATCAAAAGGGAAAATTGAGCAGGTGTGGCCACACTTGGAATCCCTGGCAGCCCTAGAATGGTGGCCCCATCAACCACGCCAGCAGGCAACCCAATTATAGCCTATCTGGGTTTCCCTGCCCAACCTAAAGAACCACACTAAAACATCACTTAAGTTATCGCACTTGCAGACCTGTACAAAGAAATCAAATTTAATAAGTGATAATTTTGAGAATTTTTGCATAGCCAAGATCACCAGATAAACTCGATCACCAACCTAGTATCACCTCTCAAGTCCATCTAAAACCAATCAGCTAGCAGTAATGACAATAATAGAAATCCAAAGGAGTTTCACCAGCCCAAGCAACAGTACAGCACAACAATTCCTCTGCCAAGAGTCAAGGACTCTTTATTGCCAGCAAACAGACTTTGAGAAAACAGTAATTTCTCAAAGCACCAATTAGAGGCATTTGGCATTGAGCCCAAAAAATGATGCTCACTAGCCAGTTGGTTTTCAATTCTTTCGAATTCATGCTTTTTCACCCACGACAATGAACCCCCAAACTAGGATCTCCTCCTATCGACTAGGATCCAGCCGTGCTGATACTCAAGATTGAGAATCACCTTACAATGATTAATAAAGCTTAATGGCAAATGCGGCCCTTATGCACGCTGTTAGAAATGGGGGTCTCTAGTTGGCAGAGGTAGGAACTTTTGGCCAAGTAGGGACCCTTCTTCCTAGTCAAGGTAAGGGGGATACACTTCTAAAATAAATCCCTGCTCACCCCCTTGGTAGCTTGGCACACGCAGACAGGCTTATCTCAGAGGCAGTGTGTAAAGTATGTGTGCATGCATAAAGTAACACAGTGAAAACACTACAAATGGACACCACATCAGTTTAGAAAAATAAGCAAAACGCTATCTATACCAACAAGACCAAAAACGACCGAAATTCAACATAGAATACTTGTAAAAATAGTTACTGTTCAAAATTAAATTGCAGGAATAGCATGAAAACACAGTTCCTCCGACTCGGTAGCTCCTTTCGGGCTACCGCGATACTGAACACGACAGAGTCTAACAATTCTAGCCAACTGCGTCGGTACAGGTCAGCTAAAGCGTTGACTGACTCGGAGACAGTACCTTGCTTGTTGCGGCTAACGCTCTGATGCGAGTCGGCCAGGGCAACCATCGCAGTTGCTACGTTAGATGGAAGCATTGCAGCTTGAGGTGTCCTCATAACTCAAAGCAGGCAGCGGCAGTGAGACCAAGGCTTGTGTTGCAGGGTGAGCCAGTGCTCGATGCCGTGCTGGCAGGTCATGGTGCGGCGATGGAGCCGATCATTGTTTGAGTCAGGCATCTGTGCAGTGTGTAGCAAAGCAGTGCGGAGTGCGGTGTCCACAGGACGCGGTGCAAGCAGCGGCTCATTGACAGAGTCGGTGAGACCAGGGTTGCGTTGCGAAGTGAGGCGGTGCTCTCTGCGGTGCCTTCAGTACATGGAGTCTGCGACAGAGTTGGTGATGGAGTCAGCAGCTATTTTCTTCTGCTGTGACTGGAACTAGAGACGGTGCCCAGAAGGATGATGAGGGCTTTGCTGTTCCTGAGACCTCTTGAACAGAGGGCAAGCTCCACTTCAAGCCTTTGGAGATACTTTCTCAAGCAGGATGCACACACAGTTTCTCTCCTTGACAGAAACAGCCACTGTAGGCCAAACCCAGAGAGCACACAGCAAAGTGGCAGTACTCCTCCTCCAGTTTCTCTAGTTCTTCTCCTTGGCAGAGGTTCCTCTTGAAGTCCCAAAAGGGATCTAACGTTCTGTGGTCTGGGCCCCAATATTTTTACAAAAAAATCCTTTGTTCTCTGGTGGCAGAGAAGCCCTGTGCCCAGTCAAAATCAGATCTGCCCTTTCTGGTGCAGCTTCCTGGCAGGACGTGGAGACAGCATTGTGAAAGGCAGACCAGACCCATTCAGGTGAAAGGAAATCTCTCCCCCCCACTCTAAATGAAGCCCATGTCTATTTAGCTCAGCCCTGACTCTTCCAGACTCTCTGGAGCCACTGCACATCCCCAGACCCTGTTACGTAAAAGCCAGACAGCCCATACACATCCTAGCAGAGGCACACTGGAAGGCTAGGCAAGAAAACACCTACTTTCTAAAAGTGGTATTTTCAAACACAGAATGTAAAAATCACCCTCACTAAAAGATGAATTTTAACATTCTGTATTCAGGCATACTAAACTTTATTTTCCTACCTCGTTCCCAGGGGTCATTATGTTCATAAGATGTTATAAGCAAACTCCCTATTCTATCCTATGGAAACAGGTATCCTTGCAATAATGAAAAACTAAATTGGCAGTATTTCACTATCGGGCATGCCACACACACATGGGCATGTCTGTCCTTTCACATATACTGTACCCAGTCCACAGGGCTACCATGAGCCTACCTTATGGGTGACTAACATGTAAGGAAAGGGAAGGGTAAGGCCTGGCAAGTGGGTGCACTTGCCAAGTCGACATGGCAGTACTAGACTGCACACAGATACTGCAGTGGCAGATTTGAGTCACATTTACAGGTTGCTTATGTGGGTGGCACAATCAGTGCTGCAAGCCCTCTAGCAGCATTTGATTTACAGGCCCTGAGCACACACAGTGCACTGTACTAGGGACTGACTAGTAAATCAAATGTGCTAATTTTGCGATCACTAATACCTAACAATATTTGACAAAGGGAGCACTTGCATTTTGGCACTGAACAGCAGTGGCAAAGTGCCCAAAGCATCTAGATCAGCAAAGCGAAGTCCAAAACACAGCAAACACATAGGAAGTAAAGGCAAAAATATAGGGGAAACCCAACCCAATGATGACAGATCTAACACACGTCGATAAACTGGACTCTCAAATAAACATACTTCAGACAGTAGCAGGCTTAATATCGGGTCTTGACACCAAGCTAGAACTATTGAACTCCTTGATCAATAGAGCTCAGACAAGAGCAGAGCTAAACCGTCAACAGGTGGAATGTGGATGTAGCCCTATACTACAGAAATTGGAAAAGCTGCAAAAAAATGAGCACCCAAGTTGATGACCTCAAGAGAGAGGTAACCAGATGGCCTAAAAAAACAAACTCTTTTCCCCAGCTACACCAAGATTTAAACTTAAACTCAAAGCAAGCCTTACAATTAAACTTAAATAAAGAAAGGCCGAGCTCCCTGGGAATACGGGAGATTATATAAACAGACCCAGGGGAAGAGAAAAATCAACAACTTATACAGACCTAGAGAAAAGGGCCAATGGTAAACAGGAGGAGCTGGAGAGATCTCTGGAAACTGACCAGAATAAGGAGAGATCTGATGGCCACTAACAAAAATGACAGGGAAGTAAATGCCTCTAGAACGAGCAGTGATGACTCATCACCCCTGTACCATAGAACAAGGAGCGACACACCCCAACAGGAAGCACAGTAAAATCACCATAGAGAAGAATTGATCACCTGGAGGAGCAAAACCCAAATGATACAGAGGACACGGACGACTCAGAGGCAAGTCCCACACAAAAGCAACTCATCTTGGATCAACTTGAAAATCCAGAAGATCTAAAGATGATACTATATCCCAGTATATTTCACAAGGAATGTGGGACATTCTTAACAGAGGAAACATCCTGAAACTCTGCTCAAACATGCTGAGGTTCGAGGAAATAAAAACTACAGACATTGATAGTGTGGCATTCCTCATCCCAGAGCTCGGTGACATTAACAAGACAAAAAAATAACTTTCTTCAACCAGGCTATGGAAATTGCCCTTAGGGGAAACAAAAATCGTTTGGAAGACTGGGGGATTCATATCAGAAACCCAGTAATAATAAAATATCCAACGATTTTGAAAAAAGGAGCTGACATAGTGCAGAAGGTAAAACAAGAAAGAGAAACACAAAGAGAATAGCAAGAACATAACAAAATATGCAACCGGCGCCACCCTCACAGCACTAGAGAAGGACGTAGTACAAGACCTTTGTGTGAGGGCTTAATCCAAATCACAATGGGCATAAAAGGGGGCAAATGCTAATGCCTGACTAAGGGAAAGGACATGAAACACTGGTCCTGGTTACTGGGAGCCCTAAACTCCCATCCCTAACACCTCAGGGCACAATTTTGATAATCTCACTTCCAATTTAAAAATCTGCGCTTGGAATATTCAGCGCCTAACTGACGATGAAGACAAAAGGGACGCAATACAACTCCTGCTGAGATACAATATCATTGCAGGGCAAGAAACTTGGGCCTTGCGCCCAACAACATGGATGGATTACACCGCCTATGAATCAAATGCAACAGCTTCACAAGTAGGGGGCCACGCCTCAGGAGGGGTGGCAATTTATGTCAAAAACAATGTGGCAGTATAGACATAACTAATATGCAAGAGAAACATACATTATATATTTCTCAAGGCAAGGTTTTTAAAATTGGACATTTTCAGCAAGGATCAACACTCCATAACCTTAGGGTGTATCTATCTTCATCCATCTAGGTCCAAACGAGAAGCAACACTCAACAGAATGCTACCAGTAATAAGCGACTTCTACTCTCAGCGCCCATATGATCTATGGATAATAATCGGAGATTTCAAAGCTAATCTAATCGAATCAGACCGGAACTCCTTTCTAGTAGCATTGAACGACCACATCTGGTCCATCCCAGACATAAGTAGTCAGTGCCAATGAAAAGACAATCATGGACTAAGATGGACTAAAATTGTCAGCCTATTCCAACCAACTGGGTCTCCGACTCCTAAATGGAAGATCAGCAACCAACTCGCCAGTAGCTTATACTCACTCTTCATACTCTACACTGGCCACACTGGATTATATCTGGGTTTTGATTGCCTACTTTCACACAGTTCAAGAATTTGTTGTAATTCCATCAGTGGAAAGCGATCATACAATCATCGCCTGTGACATCCTGTCCCTACAATGTCACCGGCCACAAATCAAATTGATTGTTGAGGAGGAAAATTTGGAACCAATAAAAAAACAAAAAATGGTCAACAGAACATGAGGCAAAAATTAACAAAGAAGTGGATTACCTCTTGAGCAAAGCAACCCAGGAAAATGGTGAATTATCGATGACAAAAACTTGAGAACCCCTATCGGAAGGAATAGGAGAAAAATTAACCACCAAGATGAAGCCAAGTTTTAATAAACCAGTCCCAAAAGATGATCAGCTTACAAACAATAGTGATAATAAAATGCAAATTGAATAACATCATGCACAAAACCACCAACAACCTTTTTGAACATAGATCATTACAGGCCGGATCTATAGGAAACCAAGATTCTTCTACAGGAAAATGATTGAGGAAAAACACTGGGAGAAAGCACATGGAATAATAAAGCCACAAGACTGGAAGCAGTTTTGGAACTGGATGAATAATTACTTTAGCTCAAACCAGTGACCAACAACAACTAACATCTCGCCCATAGCTTGGGAAAACTACATAGAAGAACTGATGTTGAACCATCGAGTCCTAATGGTGAAATCTCTAATATGTGTGATCTCAACAACGTATCAAGGAACATGGAGTCACAAAATCGATCCCATTACCTAAAGGAAATAACCTCAGATGTAGTAATACATCTCATTAAACAAATACAATCTGGAGGGGCGCCCTGCCCCAAATACCAATTCGTCCATGGTGTATAAAGGGGTGGCACAGAAATGGACCACAATCATAGCTCCCTTATTCTGTCAGGAGGAAGTAGCCCTGAGTCAGGAGGAAGTAGCCCTGAGTCATGGAGGGGCTACCTCCTGTTCCCAATGTACAAAAAAGGCTTGCGATCCAACCGTGAAAAATACCATTTGATTGCACTCCTAGAAGGGAAGTGCTTCGCCAGTATGCTATAACACGAACTGACGGCTTGGGTTGTAGGACGCAAACTGATCCCAAATACCCAAACAGGCTTTCAGAAGGGATCCTACATCGAAGATAGCTTGGTCTGTATGTCCCACCTGATTGAGACCACACTCGCAAAAAAGGGAGGGCTTTGTATCTAGCATACATCGATGTTCAAACAGCATTCGACAGTGTGGCCCGCCGAGATTGTGGATGAAATTAAAAACCTGGGGGATTGACAACTCACTATTAACAGCACTGGTTGCCGTGTACTCGGAATCTTGGGTCAAGATAAGAGTCTCCTCAGGCTGGTCCACGACCAAAACAATAAAAACCAAGAAGGGACTAAAGCAAGGATGCATACTGGCCCAATGCTCTTTAACCTGTTCTTGGCAGATTTACTGGTCTGTCTGGCTGACGCCCGAGCTTTTCCCCCCAGATTTGCTGGAACTAAAATCCAATCACTGTAATATGCAGATGACGCAATATTGCTCGACCAAACTCCGAACAGGCTAAAGTGGCTCTTGACTGCATTGACACTATACGGTGAAGAAAACAACTGAAAATAAACCAGGCAAAAAACAAAGGCGATGATTATTACCTGACAAATAAAGAGGAAAGGCTCATGGCACGTTGAGGGAAAACAGATTAACTAGGGGCATACAAGGAACTGACCGGCACAACACCCATAGAGAATAGTAACAAGATAGGGTTACCCTTATCTCCATACACCAATACGTTCCTCTGACTAACAACCTTTATACTTAAACATCTGAAACAGGTATCATAGAACATAATGAATCTTAAGGGCTCCCCCAATGCCCCATACTTTCTTGGCATTTTTTGACATAACACAAACTTGAAGTCAAGCCGGACAATCATTATTTCTAACCACCCATCACATTGGTATATTAGAACTAGCCATGGACACTAGCACCCTTGCACTAAAAAAGCGTCAGGGGCACGCAATCCAAGGATAACACAAAAGCAGCAAATTCACCACACAAAGATTGCCACCATATTGTAGCATAAAACGTCCTGCGATTACGCCATGAGGAAAACACCATTCTAAGATGGCTGTCAACATACTGCCATTACCAATAGGAAACATTCACAGGCCTAATTGGTCCGAAGAACTTCCACCACTGACAGCAGCGGACTATAAAACTAGACTAGCTTTAGCTTTAGACCTCCTCACCTCCCGGACCCGGTAGATGTGGGTAGATCGATCCGACTGGTGACAACAGCACAAAAGTGAGTACTGCTGACTCTTTGTATTTTTGTAGATTTAATTTAATCCCAGTTTAAGACATGACCAGGGGCACACGTAACTAACAATTAACTAGATACACTCGGAAATGACACCCCGAGATGCTGCTAGAACACACCAAACACCAAGACATCAATGCTCTAACTTAGGACTTGCACTTTTGACGCTTCGAATGCCTGTAGAAATTTTTCTTGAGCATAGGGAACCTCCATCTTTTCAATTCACGCGAACATCGCTAGGACTGGGAATTGTAGTTTTGCAAGCCAGCCACCAGCTAGAGTGTACAAAGCGGAGGAGTCAGGTAAAAATAAATACTTATTTTATTCAATAAGTATAAAAGACCCACAGGTGTACAAGCTCAGGCGTCTTACCAGATCAGCTCCAACCGCTTCTCTGGCAATCAAACGTTAGCTCCCCACAAACACCAAAGACTGTACATACTGACCTAAGTTAATAAGAAACTACAATAGAAGTAAAAGAAAGACACATTTACCACACAGAGTATTTCTGAAATGGTTTATATACATACAGCCTGAACGCACTGAACGTTTTATCGGTTATACATAACCCTTTGATGTGCTTTAAGCTGTAGCCAGGTGCCCGCCTGTAAGGGGCACGCTCATTTGCATTTCAAGCTAACACAGGTGCATTGGGAGTAATATTAAACAACATATCACATACGCAACAAAATACAATACAGATCCCCAGATACTAGGGCAGCACACATACACAATATGATCAAGGGCCGGGTTGTACGCCACAATAAAAACCTTTACTTCCTGGACACCCGCGACTCCGGAACGCCAGGTAGACATACGGGGCCCCACTAGAATCCAGCAATAAGACAAAGATATGATCAAGAATAAGATTCGAATGGAGGAGAAGTGCATTAATGATATCTTGCAATTGTTGCCACAATCACATTGCGGCTTGACAAAAAGAGTGAATGTATATGGTCAATCTATACTGACCATGAACAACTGCGTGTTTCCGTTTTTAAATTCGAAAAAGTTTTTAAATTCGGAAGATTTTTATAAAGCATGAACTTGGTGAGAGCAAGATAAGTGACTGAGAGCTGAGGTCTCCTGTGCAACAAGGTTTACCCAAACAATGTGACTCAATCTCTTTGCACCATCTATTCTCCCCTACCAGTACTTGTCTAATACCTGGGGAACTCCTCTTGTTTTGACCAACCGGGTGCTGATGATGCCTGGTTAACTTACAACATAAGGTGAATCCGATTGCAATATACCTGCTGCATTACACATGTGCCACAAGGGCATTAGTACACACTAGTTCATGTGGGCACTCACCGTGTGGCACAATTTTTAATAAAAAAATAAATAATATTTGACATTCTTTACAATTTGGCTTGCACAATTCACTGATAAACAAGCCAAGTTGGAGTCGCAAGGGCAATGAAACTGTATATATATCGAAATGTGTACCTCATTATTATGATCAATGTCACCCCTTTTCTCCCCATACAGGTAGTTCCAGGTCTGACAGGTACACTAATAGGTATTTGTTTGACTGTTGTGAGTGTGATACCATGTCGCCAATTCTAGAGTGTAGTTAGCCTTCACAATATAGGTCCTGATGAATTGCATGTAGACTTCTGTGTTGAGGGAGAAACATGACTTTTTGATTAAAATTGTCCTCACAGGTACTCCAAGCCCTATTTTAATTCACACACATAAACCATACATCTACATAGTTCAGACCCCTCACCCGCATTTCACCATACGGCTATTGGAAGAAGATCTCCACCAAAGTGCCCCTACTAAAGGGAGCCTGTTGGGTATTGCACGGCGCCCCGACGAGGAGCAGCCCAGATGATGAAGCATGCACCTGATTGGGTGTGTGAGGGCATTACAATCCAATAAATTAACTCTCAACTCTGAACTCAAACGGTCTGGTTGGTGTCATTTCCCTTGCCCAGACACCGTTGACTGAGGAATAGCATAACCCTCTTTCCCTAAGACACTGACGGATAACCCATTAAGCTAGTTACTACATACAAGTACTTGGAAGTATGGATCAACCATAAAGGAACGCAGTCCACTTGCATCACCACAATGCAGGGATATGGCACAATCGCTAGAGAGGGCTTTCTACAGAGCAAGGAAAGCCATGAGTTCACCAGATCTTACTTCCCTAGTTCGAGCAGTGGGGGCACAATTCTTACCATCAGTGGCCTATGGCGCAATAGGTTTTAAAGATAAAATAACATCATAGTTGGACAGAGCTAAGTCAGCCTGCTTCCGTAGAGTATTTTTTCTACCAACTTCTACCTCCCATGGTACAATTTGACATCTCAAAAGTGGCTACTAAAAGACAGGTTCATAGTCTATTGCTTGAAAGCCAAACAAGCCCGGGACCACATGCTAAAGAAGTACATCTGGTCAATGATAAGCAAACCAGAGTCAACCTGGCACACATTTTTAACACACTGCGTATTACTGGAAGCTCGCGAAATATGGTCTGCCCAAATACCCATAATTGCAGCAGCAAAAATATTAACCAAACAAGCAAAGTTAATGTCAGCCAACAGTGACGCACTCAGCTTGAAAAATTAAAGTCATCGAAGTTGGGCGTCAAAACTTTATAACAGCGGGGGCCTGCCACACTACCTGTCCACTCCCTTAAAGCAAATAATGAAGCGCCATGTAATGAGATTACACTTTGGCTTGATTCCACTATTGGCAAATAAGTATGGCCAATGGTATAAAGAAAACATAGCCGCACAGTGTCGAGCATGTGGGGGAGAAGAGGAAACATAAAATTCACATATTGTGCATCTGTGAGAAATTGCCACTCTGAGAATGTACTGGCTTTGCACTATCTGGCGTATTTTAAACGTGCAGACATGTCAAGAAGCTCTGGTAGAGTGTATGAAAGGCGACTCAGTGCAACTAGCATCACGCTTCATGAAATTCATGTCAGCAGTAAAAGCCTTGCTGGACTTTGACAAAAATACCGAACTATAATGCACAAAGCCGCATCAGTCTTTTTAACCTTCATGTCCTCAAAGCTCATAAAGTGGTGTTTACATTTTTAATCTTTAGAATACCAGGACGACAAACTGTCACATATCTTTCTATATAATGTTGGAAATAATGCACTTTAAACTTAATTTTAACTCAACATGATTGCAATGATTTTAATTAAATGTGCAATAAAACTATCTATCTATCCACATCATATGAACTATTTTTATCTTCAGAAAATGAACACAATCCAATGTAAGGAACTGGAGATATGACTTTGTAAGGAATCACCACTTAAAAGCCTGTAGCGCTACTCAGGATATCTGGTCGCCCTTGACCGGGACAAAGTCAAAGTTTGAGGCCGACCGCGATGTAGCCCTTCTCGAATATCCCACGTGATAGGCCTTGATTTTACCTTCGGACTTTGAAACATTTCTGGAGCTTTTTCTGCCGGGGTCCCTTGATGCTCTTTATCAGGCTGGATTGAGTGATGATTAGCCGGTTTGCCTTTCAGGTAGATCCCAATCATACTCTGGAAGTCTGACCTTTGGAGTTCTTAAGCAGGATGAACCAGGAATCCAGGCCGGGTCACGTTGAAGGTGGCAGGCTTGGATGTCGCGGTTAAATCGGTCACCTTATGGAGCTTTTTTCTAAAGTTGCACCAAACCTCCCCAAACGTCTGGAACTTCTTTCCAAAGTGTCCAAAACACAATCCAAGGGTCTGAAGGCTCCAAGGGGGTCCTTGAAAAGTTGGGACCACAATTCCCACAAGACACCTCATCAAAAACCTTGAAAGTTCACTGGACACACTCCAGGCAGTGAACTCTTGGCGGTGATTGTTCAGGTGAGCTCGGTTAACCTGTAGTTTGCAGGGAGTTTATTCTATAATCCTTTGAAGCAAGGTACATCCTCAAGGCTGTAATTCCAGTTACTGCAGCAGGCACAGTCAATCAGAATACAGGGCCTGATAGTGCAAATCAAGTTTCCAGCTTGCCAATACTTCTTTTCTTAGCTTCAAGCAGAAGACCTGAGAGGCCCTGCTCCTCTCACATATTTATCCAGTGGTCTCTGGGGTAAGGAGGAGAGCACTCCAGAGCATGACGAATTCCTCCAAAGTGTGGCATACTCTTCCCAGAAAGCACTATTCCTCAAAAATTCAGCACAACTTACTTTTTTTTCTAAAGGAGAAAAACTAGCGAGATAAATAAACCCCCAATATGGCTCATTTCAATAGCTCTCCTCTCCCTAACATCTGCATATTACTCCCTTAAGCCTGACATCTGTCTTGGTCAGAGAGGATGGGGGATTCCTTCCTTAAGCCTGCCATCTGGCTGGATCAGAAGAGACTGGAGGTAGGAAGACCTGGCCTTCCCTGCCTGTCCTTTTCCTCCCTTAAAGCCTCATATTCTACAACCCCTCCCCCCTGCTCTGGCATTCCTGTGTTGCAGAGCTATCTCCAGCAGATAGATTCGTCCCAGGTGAGGCACATATCACTTCATCAAAGCAGCCTGTGTCTAGTCCTGTTAAATCTGACTAATCAGGAAGGACTTCAGAAATGTTGAATTTTGGCTTATAACTTATTTTCTGTACAATATAGGATACATTCAACAACAACAACATACTGTTGGGTTTATCAATACCATTCTCCAAATTCTTTGAATGTTATTTGTATCAGATTTCTAGCAATATTTGTGCATTCACAAATGTATTTGCAATGTTATCCTTTGGGCCAGGCATCTACAATGGGGACACTGTAAGGTGCAATTTCTCCATCACCAGGGCATATAAAACATTGTTTATAAAGATCCTCCTTATAGTTACATGACCCCCACCCCTGGGACACCTAAGGGAGAGCTTGGGGGGCCCTGAATATGTACAAATACTGAAGACCCTCCTAGCACCAAAGTCGATATCGGGAGGCACTTTACTTCAAAAGGGCAAGTGAAAATGTAATTTCTCTATCCCCAGGGCATGTAAAACATTTTTCATTAGGACCCTGATTATAATTACATGTTGACCCACCCCTGGGACACATAGGCGAGACCCTGGGGATACCTGATTTGTAAAAATAATGTGGATTATCACTTTTTAAATGTCTCTGCCTCCAAAGTCGAGTTTGGGCACAATTTGCATTTAAAAGCAGTGGTGCAACACGGGAAACATCCTGAACAGCGAAATAGGAACAACGACTTACCTTTACAACGAATTCTGAATCACGAACAATCTCAAACAACGAAGATTCCAACCATGAAGACCTGAACCACGACTTTCTAAAAAAAAAGAAGACCGAGTCTCTCTACTGCTTCCGGGCATTGGAAGACAGTCACGTTGTCACGTCACGTCAGTCATCTAAATTCCGCAGGTCAAACTGACGCACTCTATGGCACTGGTTAAAAGTACCGGCACCTTAAAGAATTGCTGCAAACAGGAAGGCGGGTAATCAGGAATTCACAAAGCAACCACCCACTAGGAATCGGAAGTGTTGACGAAAAGGCAGGCGGACTATATGGAGTGTGAGCAAACAGTATGATCAAGAAATGCTTTGGTCGTGGAAACAGCGTGTTTAAGAATAAACAGTTGTTGAAAAGGTAGGCGGAATTAATTAAGAAAAATTAAAAAATGTAATGCTTTTTGACATTTGTGGCAATGCATGGTTAATATTTAAAATAAAATAATCTAGTGATAAATGCAGAAAGCTACGGAAAAAAAAAGGAAAGTTAATATTGTGTCTCCTTGCATAAATAATCGAAATTTTAAAGTACGTCTATAAAATAAAAAGTATGGATAAAATAGACAAAGTTTAAACAAAGAAAAAATAAAACGTAAAGGACATGATTAAATAAAAGTACATAGTGGTGAAATATGAAAAAGAGAACAGTAAAAAATTAGTGCTTCAGGAAGTCGAAGAATAAACAGTATAGGTCAAAACAAGGTCAAATTTAAATTTAGAAAAAAATAATTATTAACACAGGCGTGTGTGACAAAAAAAAGACTATACATTAAAAAATACGTAGAATAACATTTAAAAAAAGGGTGAAGAGCAATTAAAAAATATATCGTGGAAGACTTGTTATTACAATACTGCCATCTAATGGACAGTCGTGGTTTAGGAAGTCGATGTATAAAGAGTCGTGGTTTAGCAAAGATCGTTGTTTAGCCTTTGTGGTTAAGGCACTCGTGGTTAAGGAAGTAGTTGTTTAGTCATACAACCGTGCAACACATGGCTACTTTTAAAATAACCTGAGGGTCTCAGCAGTGGCACACATGCAAGTGCAATAAAGGCTGCATCCCTCAAAACTGCAATGCTCTATTACATATTAGGGGGGGTCGTGACTTGGCGCCTGATGGATATGGCGGCAGGCGAGTGAGGCTCCGCGGCTTACCTCGGGGACGCTGCTCCGTAAGTGACCTGTTCCTGCGCTGAGGACCCGCACGGACGTCGGAACATGCCAGGACCATTTCCGGATGACTAATTGCCGTTTTGGTGCATTCTTGACATTCTAATTCAACGCTTTGAGGCTGTTGCGATCCCGGTCAAACGGCGGCCGCCATTTTGTTTTCTTTAGCGCGCGGTAATGTTTTCCTCACCAAAAGCCTCTCTGCTTGATTTCTCAAATTTGGAGTGACTTTCCTATTTCATGAAACCCCTTTCTATGATGGGCAGTATATTTTGTGGTATTATGGTGGCTTTTGGCGCCTAATTCACTTATTGCAGTCTTTTTATTGCCATCACATTTCAAATTAACGGCGGCCATTTCAGGAGCATTGGCTTCACCTCAGAGGTTTCTTCAAAGAATAATACCATGGTACTGCCTTAGTATTGCAGCATTTTGTCTATGGACTGTCAAAGACTGATTTCATTCCTTTTTCATCATTGTGTTGTATCACATCTGTCACTGCAATCTTGATTGTGTTACACAGTGAATATTTTTCTTAGCGTTTTTGGCTCTTCATATTCAGACTTTCTTTGGTATAACTGGCCTGCTTTACAGACGGCTTTTTCAAGTGACTTGCTTTTTCACAAGCTCATCTTCCACATTTACATTGAAATTTCTTTCACAAACCCTTTCTCCATTACAAGGCTTTCATTGCACGCTAATTTTTCAACCTTACGACGTCTGACGCTCTGAGAATTTTAAGGGCAGAATAAAATCACCTTCTCCCTCTCCTACTAAGCCAAAACACATTTTTATAAAAAATTCAAAGGTTTTTTCTGAATTTTCCAAACTTGAAAGTTCTCGCACTTTGTCATCGCAAAGCTTAGACATTATAATGGAATCCTCTCAAGCCACCTCTGGGAAATCTAACACCAAACGCTTTAAAAAGACCCTCCTTAGCCTCCTAAATCATAGTCATTAGCGTCCATGGGCCTTATACTAGAAGAGATTAGAGCCCTCAGACCTTTTATGGAGGAGACCAATGCCAAATTGCAAGTTTTTACTGACAACTGGTCCCAACTTGAGACTAGATTTTCTTCAGTTGAGAAAAATGTTACCTCCTTTAAGGAAACTTGCACCCAGGTCTCCACTCTTCATTCGCAAGTTGCAGTGCTCCAACAACAAGTCGAGGATGTGGAAAACCGCAACAGACGGAATAATCTACGTATCTACAGTTTAGCAGAGGGGAGTGAGGGGTCTAACCCACTTATTTTCTTCAAGTCATTTCTTCCAAAGATTCTTCATATGCCAGAAGGAACGATTCTTAATATCCAATGCGCGATCCGGTTTGGCCGTCTACCTTCTCAAGCATCGTCATCACAAAGGCCCAGAGGAGTCATATTGTATTTTTTAGAATACACAGACCTATTGAAGGTACTGGCAGCAGTAAAATCCTCTCCAAAGATCACATGGTCAGGGGCATCCCTGTTTTTTGCTCGGGATTACGCCAAAGCTACTGCTAACCGACGTAAGGCCTTTTTAAATATGAGCGCCAATCCCCGCTCCTTAGGAGCCAGATATGGTCTTTTTCATCCCTGCTTGTTTAAAGTTACCTACAACAACAAAATTACTACATATGAAGATCCACTCCGTCTGCAAAGTTTTATAAACTCATGTACACTATCCACCATGGACTCTTCTGGATCCTCTTCCTTGTTTCATGTTTGAACTTTGGATACTAGTATTTATCAAAATGTTGCTTGAGTTTCCTATTCTTTTTTTTCCTCTTTTCAACTGTTTGTAAGTTTACCTCCTTTAATGCATTATCCTTTGTATGATATGCTCACAGTTTTTGTTTTTCATAATTGGCGATTGTCACTTCCACTTTTGTTCTATTTGTAGTTACCATTTGTTCTAGTTTAATTCCCTAACCTTTTCTCACCTTCTTCGTCCTCACAGGTCTCCTATTCCATTCCTGTGATGTCTCCTTGGTCTCCGGCCAACCTGTCTCGGATGTGTCGTCTATCCTATGTGGTTCCACCCCTTCCCCGTCCCTTCATGTTTTCCTTCTCGTTTATTCTCATTTAGGTATGTCATTTTTGCGTATTTCATGTTTTTCCTTTTTGAAGATATGTTCCCTTTACTCCTGTTCCCTCTTCCTTTGCTGATGTTTCTCCTGTTTTCTTCTCCTGTATGTACCCTTTTTTCTTCCTCTTTATTTGTCATTGACATCCTTTCTCTCTTTGTTTCTCTTCAATTTCTCACTGGCATCATTCTTTCTTCATTCATAGTATTCATTCTCTTTTACTCTTATTATTATGCTTCTTTTCGTGCTCTGCTTTTTCCAACAGTTTTTGTCATGTTCCCGATTTCCTTCACCTTTCATAACCTTGGTGTTGTTAAAGTTAGTTTCTTGGAATGTTAGAGGTTCTAATTCTCCCATAAAATGACAGAGAGTATTAACTCATTTGGCTAACTTAAATGCTGACATAGTATTCTTGCAAGAGACTCATCTCACAGAAGCAGAATCATTAAAATTAAAAAAAGGTTGGGTAGGGGAATTATTTTACTCCGGTGGAGATGGTAAACATAATGGAGTTCTGATATTGTGTCGTAAATCTCTTACTTTTTCGTTTATTTCACAGGACTCTGATACAGATGGTCATTGGCTTAACGTTAAATTGATGTTTAAGGATGTTCCAGTCTCTTTTTTTAATGTTTATGCTCCAACAGGCGGTGACGCCTGTTTTTGGCGCATAGTGGCAAAACAGATTGCTCTTCATATGGAAGATAATTTTATTTTAGCAGGAGATTGTAACCAGGTTTTTGATACTTTTATAGATCGGAACTCTAAAGTATCATTTATTCCTAATAAAACACATAAATCCTTTACTCACACGATGACACAACATAAACTCGTGGATGCCTGGAGATTATGCAACCCTACTACGAGGGAATACACGTTTTATTCCCCGGTGCACCATTCCCAATCGCGACTTGATTCTTTTTTATTTCACATAATATATCACAAGCACTCACACATGCGGAAAAGGTCCTATTTTATTGTCTGACCATGCTCCTGTTGTGATTGATGTAGACATTTTACCCAAATCTGGTGCCCCCAGAAGGTGGCGTTTTAATAATGCCTGACTTTAAGATCCAAAATTCTCTTCCTCTTTTAAATTTTTTTTTAATGAATACTTTCTCCTGAACTGTTCTGACTCCCGTCTTTTTCAACTATTTTGGTTGCTTTTAAAGCTTCTGCCAGATATTTTATTATTTCTTATGTTTCAGGGAAGCGTGCCATTGCTCGCAATCGCACCCGTTCTTTGTTTCAAGAAATTAAGAGACTAGAGCATTCCTTTTATACATCTAATTCTAGTGATGTACTGAACAATCTTATTAATGCAAAACTACAGTTTAATAAGAAATCAACAGATAACGCCTCATATTATCTATTGAAATCTAGCACAAAATCTATGGCGGTGGGAATAAATCGGGGAAACTCTTAGCAAATTATTTAAAAACGAAACAGAACAAAGTGAATATTGATGCTATTTTTGATGATGATTCTACTTTGAAATGTAAGGACTTGGAAATTTTAGATGAGTTTGCTTTGTTTTATAGAAAACTTTATTCGACTGAAACAGATACCACAGACTACTCACTTTCACAGTTCTTTTCATCCATTCACTGACCTCAATTACTTTTTGCTGATTTCTCACTTCTGGAATCCCCGATAATGCAGCCATAACTTTTAATTGCACTCCAGCATTTGAAAAAAGACAAAGCTCCAGGTCCAGATGGGTTTACTGTTGAGTTTTTTCTTCATTTTTCCAATTTTTTTATGCCCAAATTACCCCTTTTACTTGAGTCTTTTTAGTCCTCAGGAAAGTCTGGCGGTACTTTCTCTGATGCCCATACATGTGTGATCCCTAAGGATGGGAAATATCCGTAGTACTGCAAGTATTTCAGACCCATCTCACTTGTTAACATCGACTATAAGATTTTTTCCAAATCATTAGCCCTGCGTTTAGATTCCTATCTTCCTAAGATATTAGGCAAGGAACAGTCTGGCTTTGTGAAAGGTCGTGTTATTCAAGGCAATACCAGACTTTTCTTTGATATCCTATCCAAGGCTTCACATTTTAAAAATCCCCTTGTGGCAAAAGCACTTGATGCTGAAAAAGCATTTGATAGGGTAGACTGGCGTTATTTATTTTACACCCTTAAATGGTTTGGATTAGGTCCTAATTTCATGTCCTTAGTTTCTCTGCTGTATTCAAGCCCGCGTGCTGCTGTCTGTGCTAATGGGTTAGTATCCTCCTTTTTTTAACTTGATAGAGGAGTCCATTAGGGTTGTCCTTTATCCCCTTTTCTTTTTAATCCAGCCCTTGAACCCTTTCTCTCAAGAATTCATCAAAATGCACATATCCAAGGTTTTCAAACCTCCACAACTATTGTCAAACATGCAGCATATGCTGATGACATTTTGCTCTTTATTTCTAATCCCTCTGAGTCAATCCCATCATTTTTAGATGAAGTTCGCTCATTTTCCTCAGTATCAGGATATAAATTGAACAGTGATAAATGTGAAATATTGCCCTTAACTAAATATACCTTCAAAGCCGATTTTACCTCAACTAATTTTACAAAACGTCCTCTATCAAATACCTTGGCTTAAATTTCACACCGACAGAATGGAAGGTGCATTCGAATAAAGTCAGTAGCAGTAGTAATTTTTACGTAAATTCTTTATTCAAAAATATTCGTGAAGCATAGGCACAGCCAACGCGTTTCGTTCCTCTTTTTGCCTTTTGGGAACTTCGTCAGGGCGAATACTTGCAAAGTTAAGGGGCTGGACTCGATAGTCGAATTGAATCAGGCTCAGCGCAATAATCTGTACCGTAAAAAAGTGGTATCCTTAATATCTGAATGAAGTGAGCCTTGCTAGCCGTCGTCTCAAGTAGTTCTTATTTATATAATACAATCCAGGTCCAAAAGCTAATAACATCCCCAAAGCAGGGTTAACATTAAGTTTAACCGGATCATAGAGTCTTCAAAGAAGTTCAAATATGAATCCAGTGCCGCATATACACGTACTCCCACGTTGAGGACCTCAAAGGTACCGTAATCAATCGTGTACTCCGCCCGCCGCTGGTCAAGTAGTGACCCGAATTTAAAGTAGAAATCGCGGTGAACCGCACCTGTGATAGGATATCGGCTCCTGAAATCTCGGCATGCGCGGCGTCTAAAAAGAGGCAATACTGTTGTGCTTAAACAATTGTATCCAAAAATTTATGGAGCTCACTAATAAATGGCACCCTCTTTATTTATTTTGGTGGGGCTGCCTGGATACTATTAAGCTGATGCTCTCCCCCATCGTTCTATATACCATTTCCAACATTCCAGTTCCCATATCTACTAAATTATTTAAATTCATTCATTCAGTGTTATCCTCCTTTTTATGGAATAAGAAAAAATCACGTAAAATTTTGTGTACCCCTTGTAAAGTCAATGTTCCATAACGTTAACATTTACTAATGGTATGTTGTGGTGAAATAATCAACAATAGTATGAAATGCACACAAATGCACATGTGGAAATACAAATTTTGCCTGCATGAAGCAATATAATTAACTAATTTGCATTGTTATTGTGATGTGAACTAATGCACAGCTTAAATATAAATAAACGCAGCATGAATGTGCTTATTGTACAAGTTGTTGTGCCAGAAAGTCGTCGGATATGTAAATATGAAACGCATTTATGTGGCTTACTTGCTAGGTAATAACTAATGGGGAAACATTAGTACGGTGGGAGGTAAACAGAAGGGCTTTATTTCCATATTTAACATGAATTTGTGTTTGTTTCTATGATAGTTCCAAAAGTGGCCTCTGAGGCCTAGTGAAAACATGGCTGTTCTGGTTAACTGTGAGCAAGTGCTGGACTGCACATGCGCGCCCAAAGCCTGCAAGTGAGAGTGAACTGCCTGTGCTCGGATGGGAAGTTCAAGGCTACATTGCCCTGGAAGTCAGGATGATTGCCAAAACATGGACATTTGAGTGTTCTGAACGTGAGAAAGAACAGTAAAGTTGCCAGTCGAGGATGTAACTAGGCCAAAGACTGTCCTGAACAATACTCTTTTATTAAATTGCTGATTTACCGTGAATATGATGCTGTAATGATGAGGAAATGCTCATCTACCCCAAATTTGTCCAATCAGAACCTGAGTTGCTGTTGTTAGATACTTTTTAGATAGATTAAGTTAGGAAATTAGTGTATAAAAACCCTTTGATTTTGCTTAGAAGCATCGCTCCTTTCGATTTCATCTCGAAGTGCTGTCGGATTGCATATCGAATCCTGGATGTAAATAAGATGAGGGCGTTAGTTAGGGATGTTAGGAGAGAATGAATTTTGAACTATCTGTTCTTTGCTAAACTTTCCACTGATAAATGTCTATTTTCCGAGCTTTAAAATGATCATTCTGAAATAAAGTTTAGGATTTTACTGAATAAAGAATTAATTAATGCCTAAATGTCAGATATACTAAAAGTTTGCTTTTAATAAAAATAAGGAAGATGGAAAATTAAAAGCTTGTCTTGTAACTTTTTCCTACGCCTATTTTTCTTTGTACTTTGTAGCAGACCCATTGCCACTATGGTGGTGTGTCTGAATAAAATTCATGTTTGTTGAAAACCATGGTGAATCGTTTAAAATTATAAGTGTAAATAATGACTAGTTAAATAGGTTTAGACACTCCGCCAATGTTGCAGCATTACTCCTTTTTGTTTCTCTAATCCCTGAAGTAGAGTTAAAGTGAGTTGAGGAGGTGTGCAGTGTTATGGGCCCCACTGGTGAATGAAAGTGTTTCCGGATATTTCAGGGAAATGGCGATGCCGATTTAGAAATTATTTTTGGAGTACCGCTGTAGCATTATCACGTCCTAAAGAAGGAGTTAGTTTCCAGAATTTCATTGATTATCATAAAGCCTTTCTTCTGCGACTGGCTTCATATTCGTTGCTTGACTCTAAGGAGGACTGTCCTCTTTGGACGTCAGTGGAGCTTTCGTTCCTTTTCCCCATCTCATTTCAAAAATGCCTCTCTCTCTCTCTCGCAAACCTCAAAAACTTTCTACTCCATTAATACAGTTCCCCTCAAAACTATTGAACCCTGTATATCGTCTACTTTATGATACTCCAGAATCCTTTATGAATTCGCCCATATGGCACAATAAAAAGTTGTTAATATGTAATAAACCTTTTTATGGGAATGCATGGAGACAATGTGGCATATTTTGGATACATCAGCTGTTTTCCAATAAAGACTTCCTCCCGGTTTCCTCGCTGAAACAGTTATATGCTTTACCTAACTCCTTCTTTCCATATATCAGATTCTCCATAAAGCTGTTCTTGATGTTTACACATCATTACCCAATAACATTGTGGCCAATCCTACTACTTATATACATAAAGATCTCTCTGACCTTTTACAAACCCAACCCAAGGCATCTAAATTATACCTTTTCCTGCAAAATACCACCACCTTGAGACAGAAAACGAATATTGAACTGGCGTGGGAAAAAGATTTCAATTCAGAATTGTCTCTTATTTTTTGGAATAATTTATGGACTAAACTACTCAAATCCTCCAGATCAGCTAGTTTAACGCAAACACTGTTTTATATATATAATATACTCTTGTTATCTAAACAGTTTCTACACAAACGATTCCCTACTACTTCAGATATATGCTGGACATGCTCTTCCCCAAATGCAGATCTATTTCATCTTTTATTCTCCTGTACCCGAGTATATAACTTTTGGAAGCAGATCTGGCTTCAAATAATTTTTTTTTTTTCATGCACCTCCCGTTCTCTGTGACACACATCTTCTTAGGCAGCCTTTCTTCAGTTTGGAATAACAATGCACCTAATTTTAAAATAATCGATTTATTAATAGCTGTTGCCTTTCAACAAATAACAAGGAATTGGAAAAACTTCATGAACATCTCATACAAAGCCTGGTGGTATGATGTTTGCCACAATCATAGACTGGAAACATTTTCCAATATACCTTCACCCATTGCTCTTAAAAGACTTCAGTTGTGGTCACCAGTTACGGCATTTTTTGATCGCAGTGCCAGGAAACACTCTTTGCGGAAACCCTCTCAACAAGAAGTACTCAAACCTCCGTAATTTCTCTGACCTCCTCCTCTTTTTTCTTTTTTATGATTCATTTATTAAAATTTAATGTAAATATTATGACTCCTTGTTCTTATTTCAATGTGCTTGCTGGAATACAATTGTTTTGTTTTATCTGCTGCTTAATGTTGGATGCTTAATTGCTTTTACTGTTCAATGACACACCTGTATGTTTAAATAAAATTATTTTTGCACCTATTACATATTAGGGACATAAAGGTAATTTTAATACCCCTGCCCTATTATCTACTAGGGACGTATAGGGTCTGTGTTATGGTCTTTGGCCCTGGGTGATTGCTCACCTCAGTTTCTGTACCTGAGCAACCTGTACATTCCACTGGTCATCAATGACAGCACAATAAGCTGTCCTGGTGCTGTGGACTTAGGGGGGGGTTAGAAAGTAACAGTTGAAACTGGAGCTGTGTTGTAAATGGGCTGGTACACAGGGTGTATAAGCAATATATCTTTATTGTAGCTTAGTTCTGGGATAGATGAGTAGAAGGTAAATAGTAGATGAACCGTAGCCCCATCAGGAGCAGCCTCCCTGCTGCTCAGCCTGCATTCACCAACTGACGTTCCACACACACACACACAGGCACCCAAACATTCTATGAGGTCATCACACATTCCAGCTGAGCAGTAGGGAAGAGACAAGAACTACTTCATGACACATCCTCTTTCCTTAGGGAACTAAAACAGCAAAGGAGTTCAATTGTGGAAATGTAATTATAAACAATACATTAGAAAAGGGGAACAGAAACATTACAAAATGTACATGCATGAGAAGAAAGACACTAAATAAACATGCATGAAATGTACAGGAATCATTAGATAAGATACATTAGAAATACCATTAGCATGAAAAGAAACACTTCATAGTGCATATGAGGTAAAGAGTAGATGAAGCGTAGCCCAACCAGGGGCAGCCTCCCTGCTGCTCATGATACAAAGGAAGCGAGCAACCCAATATACCCTTGAGGGTTCAGGCAGAAAGTATGAGAGGGTAAAGGTACCTTCAGGGGATTTTGTTTTTGTTGTTTTCAACATTTATGACAAAATTATCACTTTAAGTCCCAAACGAATGTTGGTCTGGGGTGCAAATGTGCAACAATTATTTATGATTCAATTTGCAATAGTCATACCAAATGATCCAGACATAAAAAGCAAAGACGGGTGTATATGAGGAGTTTGTATTTAATACATTAAAAGAATCAAACAGAGAGGGTACATATAATGTATATCAACAGTGTTACAAGAAGTACATATTTAAAAAAAAAAACCACTTCATTGAAACACTTATGGATGCTTTTCTTCTTTGGTACAATTTGTGCAGTAATTTTGACGAAGAAAAAGCAAAAGCCGACGTTTTGGTCTCTATAAATTGATTGATGAGACCATCTTCAGGACAAAAAAGTTATATGTGAAAACCCCTATTTTCAAGAATAGAAGCAATCGGAAACAGAATGAATTAGGTTTTCGATGTAAGGTGATTCGCCAATCTTTAAGAACCTGAACACGTTTAAAAAAAAAAAAAATTGGTTTGAGTACGGCCGAATCAGTGTGGAGTAGCTTCTTGTAAGAGTCGTAGCCGCAGGGCAATTAGCTCAAATTATTTTCAACTCGTCAGGGTTGAGTTAGTATCGTCCAGCAGCTCACTTGCTTCCCTGCTGCTCAGCCTGCATTCACCAACTGACACTCCACACACACACACACACTAACACAGGCATCACACATTCCAGCTGAGCAGTAGGGAAGAGACTAGAACTAGTTATTGACAAGCTGCTTCAGGGGTTGATGATCTGTGTATGGAAGTTAAATAAACACTTGAAAATGGACGCCGTGTTTATGAGCTATCATCAACTAATCATTGGCGACGAGCACCTGCTGGGGACAGGCATGCGATGACCATTTGCTTTCTCATGAACCCACAGGCAGCATCTTCAAACTTTTACAAGATTGACTCTTATGACAGGTGAAAGGGTCAAATTATAAGTACTTTAAATATCATAAAGGATTCCGAACTCTACTCGCCTGTGGCTCAAAGTTGTGGCCATATATTTTCAGAGCCTCCATTGTTCTAGTGACTCGGAAGACTCTGTTGCAAATGGCCTGTTCTACTCAGTGACCTGCCAGCGCGTAAGCTATGTGTGCGTCTAACGAGTTCACTGCATGCACAAGAATCTGGCACTCACCCACACAGTATTAACTTTGGGGGCACATGGAGCGATGGTGTGATTCTTCATGTCCCACTGTATAGTAAGGATTGTCTTTACGACGCAAAGAGTGGCAGCATTTGGTGTGGTGCAGCATGAACAGTAGTGGCACACAAAGTGGCGGAACCCATTTGAACTGTTCCAGGTTGCTGAGCATGCATGGGGACATCTTGGTTGCTGCGGTTGTGCGGTCATCGTAATTTTCTTAATATTATAATTTGCTTGTGTAAGCACAGTGACGCGCACACGCTTTTTCAGTTTGGCAGCTGTGCAATCATCGGCATTTTAGAGTTTTGGTTATTACAATATGCCTGGGAAGGCACGGTGATGTGCACACCCTTTTTATTTATTTATTTTTATTTTATTTAATGAGTTTTAAATAGCGCTGGCGAGATCCAAAGGTATCAGAGCTCTTTACATGAGGTTCCACAAAATTACATCAGTTAACAGCTTACATATTTTACTACTAAAACATTTAAAGAGCATAGGAAATGAGAGAAATGGAGAACAGAAGGGTAAGGGGGTAGGGTGAAGGGGTAGAAGGGAGATACGACGGCAAGATGAAGGAAGTCTGCTTCAAGTCCGTCTAGATAGGTGACGGCCTAGGGGGAAGTCCACGGCCCATCTCCTCTTTAGCTATCAGGTAGCTCCACTGGGCATTGGTCAAATAGCAAGTTCTTGGTTAAAAAACATTTAAAGAGCATAGGAAGACAAGATATAAAATGGAGCGCAGAAGGGTAGGGAGAAGGGTAAAAGGGTAGGGGGAGATATGACAGAGAGATGAAGGAAAGTCTGCCCAAAGTCCGGCTGAGTAGGTGACGGCCGAGGGGGTAGTCCACAACCCATCTCCTCCATAGCTAACTGGTGGCTCCACCGGGCATCGGTCAGCTAGCTAGGTCTCAACTGTCAGAGGAAGATCCCATAATTTATGTCATGATTGGTGAGCCAGGTGGAGGAGGATGGTGGAGGAGGATGGTGGGGGAGCATCCCTACCCTCGCAGGTGTAAGTTCAATGAGCCAATCCATGGAGTCTGGTGTGAGTCAAGGGGCTTTTCTATTTGCTGTAGTCCAGTGGAGCGAGAAGGGGGAGGGTGGAGGAATGGTTTCGAGAGTGAGGTATAGTAGGTAGGAGCCTAGTTGTTTAGTCTGTTTCTGTGGTGGCCATGTCGAAGTCAGGCACCCGGTATTTTGAGATCCCTTGACCGCTGCCTCCTGATGATTCTAGAGGACAGGTTAAAATGCTTAGTAGCCTCTACATATTCAATTGGCCCTATCAACTTGCTGGAGCTATGTGATGTAAGGTGCCCTAGTAATGTGGAGATCAGGTGCCACTCCTCCCCTGGTGCAGATCTGTCACTGTATGAGAGGCCCCAGTGCCCATACGAGGTATGGCGTCTTCTGCAGGCACCATGTTGAAGTCAGGCAAACTTTGTATTTACTGCCTGTCAGGTGGTTGCAATGCTGTGCAGTCCGGGCTGCGAGGGGACCCCATCCAGCAAGGGGTATGTGGTGCGTTGCCCTTTGCCTCTATCAGGTGACCGCCTCTCCCCCGCTGGGCCTCCATCTGCCTCAACTGATCATTTCGCGCCACCAGGATATAGCGCCTGTCGCGCCTGTTGCCCAGCGCCGCAATCACTCACTAGGTTGCCACAAGCAGGGGGTCCCAGCAGGCTATGAGGCACAGCTGGTGTCCAGGAGCCGAGCCACGCCACACCACCAGACCCGTGAAGTACGCTCCACACCTCCGGTCCTGCACCACCGGCAGCTACGGGCGGATCTCCCTTTCTTGTGTTCAATTCATAATCCTAGTTTCTAGTGACCACACCTATTGTGTACACAGTGATGGGCTCACCTCTCCTTGGCATCTCAATTATTGAATTATCTTTAGCACTCTTCAGGCAAGCACAGTGATGTGCACACCAATAATCCTGGTATATACAATTTACTCTTTTGGTGTTTATATGGTGATTGTTAGAACTGGGGGTCTCTAGTTGGCAGAGGTAGGTACGACTGTCCAAATAAGGACCCTTGCTTCTAGTCAGGGTAAGGAGGATACACTCTTTAGATAACCCCTGCTCACCCCTTGGTAGCTTGGCACGAGCAGTCGGGCTTATCAAAGGCAATGTGTAAAGTATTTGTACCAATACTCACAGTAACACTGTGAAAACACCACAAACTGACTCCACCACAGTTTAGAAAAATAAAAGTATTTTAATCTAAACTACATAAGACCAAAACGCCAAAAATCCAACATACACAGTTCAAGAATATGGTTTCAAAAGAGTTCTGAAGGTTGTGTTAAAATAATCCATAGTTGCGTCACGTTTTAGTCAGCAGTACCGTTAGATGCGACAAAAGTTCCAAGTGAAAGCTGTAGCGTTGAAAAGCAAGCGATGTGTCACTCCTGAGACCCTGGGGAGACGATGCGACAACCCCGCTGGACGCAGCCGGCGTGTTGCGGTGACTCCGGTCTGTATGTGGAGGGATGTGATACCTTGTGTGGATTCCGGTGCACAGGTTTCGGTGGAAGCGGCTCGCAAAAGGTACGATGCGACGATCTTTGGTGCAGCGACGATGCGCGGCTCAGCGTCAATCTTCTCCTCTCGCAGCCCTTCGATGCGATGGCTCTGCGACGACTCTCGCAGCGACGTGATGAGGTCCGCAAGCAAGCGGTGCGACGATCTCACTCAGTGACGACAGGCTCTGCGACGATACTCGCAGCGATGGTAATCTTCCCGCACCGGACTGGTGCGTCCCGCAAACAAAGGATGCGACGACTCTGGGAGTGGCAACAGGCGGTGCGACGATCTCTGCCTTCGTAGCAGCGGGAATTTTTCTGCCCTGACGGGGATGCGCTCCGCAAGCGATCGATGCGATAAAACTTGCAGAAAGTCTTTAAAATCTTGGTTTCCAGGTTCCCAACACAGGTACAACTTCCAGAGGCACCACAACTGGCACAAGCACTCTAGGAAGGACAGAACTAAGCATGGGCGTAAAATCCGTTCCGCTCGTGGAATGTGCGGATTTTCGGCAATTTCGCAATCCGCGAACTCTAGCTAATTTGCCGAAAATTCGTAAATTCGCACGCAGCGGATTTTTTATGCTTGGTGATACAATTTTGCAGCGCGCGGCGTTCACTTACCGTCATTCAGCGTTTGCCGAGTTGTTTTTCTCGATATTTTGCGAGTGCTGCGCCATTTTGGATCTTGCTGCGGGATCCCGCGGGAGTTTGGCTACCGCGATTACGTCATCATGGCTTGCCACCTTGCACAGCACGCATCGCGAGAGTTCGCATTTGCGAACACGTAGGTGCGGCGGGCAGCAACAATCTCGCACTCGCGAAATACAGATTTTGCAATTCTGCACAAGAAATCCACCAGCAAACAGCATAAACCTTCAGAAAATGATGATTTTTATCAGAATCACTCCTCAGGTTGACATTTGCCTGCACTTTTTTTTAGCAAGGAGTCCATTTGGGGGGGGGGGAAGGAAGTGCCCCACAGTCTCCAACTTCCTGTTCCTGTCCAGCAGGCTCCTCCCAGTGCTTTCTTCATGTGCTGGTCACTTTCATTTGGACCTTGACCTGGAAGGATTAATCTTTGTGGATGCTGCTGGATATTTGGATTTGAGGCCTTTTTGACTTTCTTTGGATCACTTTTGGATTAGAAATCAACTTTCACAAGTAAGTTTGTTTGGGGCATTACAGTTGCTGCAACTACAATTTTGGAACTTTTTCAGAACATTAAATAAAATATATTGTGGGTAGCCACAGTATCCAGTAGGACCAGGGTTAGTTATGGGTGCATGATACAACTGTTTTGTTGAATTTAAACATCATTGAGGCCATGGATGGGCTGGGATTGTGCTGAATTTTGTGGTTTTTGTCCATTTTTTGGGGCTGCTGTTGTGGCCTTTTGCCCAGGGGTAGTGAGTGGTGCATGGACTGAGTCTGCCTGTGGGGTCTCTTTAATGTAAACATCCTGGATGGCATTGGATTGTGGTGATTTTTGTGTGTTTTTCGTTTTTTTGGGGTGTACTGTTGATGTGGACTGGCCATGTGGGTGGTGGTGGCCATTTTGAGTGCTGGTACAGGCAACATGTGCTTGGGGTGCACCCATTTTGCATAGCTTTCATTCATTATACCCAGGGGTAGTGAGTGCTGCATGGGCCTAGTCTTTCTGTGGGGTGTCTTCTTGAATTTAAACATCATTCAGGGCATGGATGGCCTGGGATTGTGCTGATTTTTGTGTGTTTTTCGATTTTTGGGGCTGCTGTTGAGGCCTTTTGCCCAGGGGTAGTACTAGTGAGTGGTGCATGGACTGAGTCTGCCTGTGGGCTCTCACTCTCTTTAATGTAAACATCCTGGATGGCATTGGATTGGGGTGATTTTTGTGTGCTTTTCGTTTTTTTGGGGTGTACTGTTGATGTGGACTGGCCATGTGGGTGGTGGTGGCCATCTTGAGTGCTGGTACAGGCAACATGTGCTTGGGGTGCACCCATTTTGCATAGCTTTCATCCATTATGCCCAGGGTTAGTGAGTGGTGCATGGGCCTAGTCTTTCTGTGGGGTGTCTTCTTGAATTTAAACATCATTGAGGCCATGGGTGGGCTGGGATTGTGCTGAATTTTGTGGTTTTTGTCGATTTTTTGGGGCTGCTGGTGGGGCCTTTTGCCCAGGGGTAGTGAGTGGTGCATGGACTGAGTCTGCCTGTGGGCTATCACTCTCTTTAATATAAACATCCTGGATGGCATTGGATTGTGGGGATTTATGTGTGTTTTTCGTTTTTTTGGGGTGTACTGTTGATGTGGACTGGCCATGTGGGTGGTGGTGGCCATCTTGAGTGCTGGTACAGGCAACATGTGCTTGGGGTGCACCCATTTTGCATAGCTTTCATCCATTATGCCCAGGGGTAGTGAGTGGTGCATGGGCCTAGTCTTTCTGTGGGGTGTCTTCTTGAATTTAAACATCATTGAGGGCATGGATGGCCTGGGATTGTGCTGAATTTTGTGGTTTTTTCGACTTTTTGGGGTGTAGAACTGATATTCCTCTGTCTTCCATTGCTTTTAGGTGCACAAGAGAACCACCAGTGCCAGGAAGAAGTCCTGCTGCGGTGTGTGCAGCACAACATCAAGTGTGGCCACAGACAACTCTAGAACTTGTGCAACTGCGGCCTGCTGTTCTGAGTGACATCTGAAGAAGATGGCCCAAAAAAGTTCCCTGTAGCTCCTCTAGCAAGAAAGTTGCCAGAAAGGAGCAGAAGAAGCAAGTTACCAAGCAGACTGGTGTGCCGCCCGCCACATTTTTTGGGAATAAAAAAAAAGTACGCCTGCAGCAGCGGGATCTGCTGGGGACCAAGCTGGGAGCAGCACCCCCGCTCCATTGGGCTCAGTGCCACCACCCCCACGCCAACTTAAGTCCAAGCCCTTGAGTGCTGCAGAGGCAGCCAGTCTACTTGATCAATCACCATCGACCAGTGATGTTGGCTCATCGGAAGAAAGCAGCAGCAATGTCCCTCAATCAACACAGGTTGTTGTAAATCATCTGACGAGTGTTGAACAACCACAGCCGCAACAACAACCACATGTGCAAGTACAAGCCCAAGTACATGTTGAAGGAGAGGCAGTGCAAGGAGATGAACAAGCAGAGGTGCATGGAGGGGCACAACAAGTGCCCACAATAGTTGTTCCTCCAGAAGTAGGGGCACATCTGGAAATCGACAATCAAGCCGAGGTATCATTCGAGGAAGCCACTCCTCCTGATGATCATTCATTGTCTTCCACATCCCGAGCAAGGAAAAGATCAAGGGTGGTGTCTACATCTTCTTCAAGCCCACCTCCTTCTGATGATATGGATCTTACTTGGGAACCAGCACCACTGCCGTCTGAGAGTGAGGCTGAGGCACACCATGATCTGACAAAGGTAGCTAAGCGTAAAAGGAAGGTCGTCGAAACTCTCATAGTTATGGAGTGTGATGACGCTCAACAAGAAGTGGCGTATACTCCTGCTGCTGAAGACTCTTACGACGACGACGCAGTTATCACAGGCTTGACTCCAGCCTCAGCGGGCATGCAGCAAACAGACATTTTGACCCTAGCCCGACAAGCTGCTGAGCGTGATGATGAAGTCGACGAGGAGGCAATGGGAACACCACAATCATTGAACTTAACTAGTACACCACCACCTACCACTTCCATATTTCTTCCTCGCCAGCAGGGACCTCCATCCACCTCGACCTCAATTAGTGGTGGGCAAAGTGCACAACATAGTAAAGTTCAGCAATACGCATCCTCCACTTCATCTGGCATTAGCAGCATGACCACCACCAGTATCGCCTACTCCGGCCCCCGCAGACATTTCAAGTCCGCAGTTTGAGACTACTTTAGTATTTGCCCAAAAAAGGAAAAACTAGCCATTTGTAGCATTTGTAAGCTTGCAGTTAGTCGTGGTAAGCTTGATACCAACTATGGGACTGGAGGCCAGAGAGGTCATCTTGAGAGACAGCACACTGTCCAATGGTTTGCGCACCTAAAGGAGATCAAGGAAGCCCGAATTGCAAGTCAAGAAAACGTTGATGTTCCATCTGATGATGACGAGGAGGAAGAAGCGTCACACACTTCACTTACACCCAGTACCCCTGTCAGCACACCCCCTGTGAGCCACACTAAGAGTGTGGGACAGAGTGAGACACCAATGCGAAAAAGTTCATCAGCGAGCGTAACTGGGTCGAAGAAGTCATCATCATCCCGTAAAATGGTCCAGGGCAACATTAGAACCATGTTGTTTTCAGACGCGCCATATGAACGCAACCACACAACGGCGCGTCTGTATAACACTAAGCTGGCTAAAATGCTAGTGCTGGATCTTCTCCCTTTTTCTTTTGTAGAAGGGGTTGGGTTTCTAGAATTAGTGGCAGCGCTCTGCCCTAAATGGAAGGTTCCTAGCCGGTACTATTTTGTCCGAGTTGCGGTTCCAGCACTACATGAAGATGTGCTGGAGGTGATTGGGGCAGCTTTGCAGAAGAGTGCTGTTCACACTGTACATCTGTGTATTGGGGGAACTCGCACAACTAAGTGAATAAAGCTAGACCAAGGGTGTCGGGTGAGGTGTGCTTCAGGAGTTAATCACTGTCTGGCCTTGCAGTGAGAAATCCAAGGAACTAATACAAGGCCCTCTCAACCAGGAGAAGGCGACTCCGAGCACTACATGAAAGACCAATCAGGTCATATTATTTAAATCCCATAGTTAATCATGAGTTATACGTAGAAAATTCATCCAAATGTTCAAATCAAATTTATTTTTTCATAATTCCTTCATGTTGGTTGATTCACCAATCCATGGTTCAATTAACCAGTATCAAATCCTTATTGTTGGATTGAACATGTTGTTAACACATCCCGATGCATTTCGGGCACCGCCCTTCCTCAGGGGATTACTCTACAAAAAACAATCCAAATAAACGATATTCAAATAAACATTCCATCCATACTGTAAAACATGCCATCAAATTACAGATGTAATGCGTATATATATGCGTGCACCACTATCCAAGGTATTTCCCAATGACAGTAATAATCACCACAACCGACGTGTTATGCAAACGTCGCAGAGGTCAACTAATTAAACGAGGTGGGTAAATCCAGAAAGTGTGATACTTTAAGTGACTAAAGAGATAAACCAATAATGTGAAGCCGCTTCCTAAGCGCGGGTGTTGGAAACAAAATAAGAAAGTGCATCGAACAAATGCTTAAACAACGTTAATGTGAAGCCGCTTCCTAAGCGTGGGTGTTGGGAACAAAAATAAGAAAGTGCATCGGACACATTTATAAACAGCGTGAATTCCGGCAGCCGGTGAGTCTCCCCAGCATGCTTGCGCAGTAAAGGTAACAGTTACAGACTCAATTCCCGTGGTAAAAAAGACGGGTGCCCCATATGGGTGACTTACTTGTGAAAGTATCTTAACGATTCTCAGAGTAAACGAAAATCGGAAGAAGCCGGTGTGGCGGTTAGTTAGTCCATATGAGGAAACGCGTGTGAATGTGAAGATAGACAAAGGACACCATGCAATTGAGGTGGAAAACAGACTTTCCGTCCAAATCAGTCAGGAGGTGTAGTGATCAAAGAATAAACAGTACACAACAAAAACGTAAAATCAAGTTAAACACAGTGAATAAATCTGTAAGATACAGATAAAATATCATGATGAAAAAAAGTATAAGGAAAACAATGTAAGTGTGTGCAGACAGTGTAACCTGTTAATGGATAGCTTTACAAGTAACATAAAAATTCCATTCGATCGTTCAGGCCATCAGGTACCATCGTGGACATAGCACGGATCCAGAAGTTCTCACGTTTAAGCAGTGTATTCTTGTTGTTGTGTGTCACCTTAACTTGTTCCAAGATCAAAAATTTCAATTGTGCCACGCTGTGTCTATATTCATGAAAATGGTTAGCCACACTGGATTTTTGGTTGTGTGTACGAATGTTGCTTTTGTGTTCCAAAATGCGAACACGGATTTTACGTTCAGTATGTCCAATGTACCCTTTGCCACAGGGGCATTTCAGCATGTAGATGACGTTACAACTGTTGCACGTGGCATTGACACGAAGTTTAATAGTGTGTCCCTTCATTGGATGTCGTGTAGTATTCCCCATGATACAGTTATTGCAATTGCTGCAATTGTAACAAGGTTTTAGTCCTGAGTAAGTGGTCGTGACGTTGGTAGATTTGGGTTGGTTTAGAATCTCCTTAATATTTCTGCCTCGAGTGAATGCAAACATAGGTGGTTGACTGAAAAGGCCGTTAAAATCAGGTTCCATTGCCAAAATGGGCCAGTGTTTGCGTATGATGTGTTGAAACTTATGAGAAATTGTAGAGTATTTTGAAACCTCCACCATTCGATCAGAATGTTCTCTGGATTTCACTTGCAGAAGATCATTCCTACTGCTTTTGGTCGTTCTTTCAGTAGCTAAATCCAGTATGGGGATAGGGTATCCCCGTGCTTTCAGTCTTTCCAGGGTCCTCTTCATTTGCTTTTTGCTTTCAATTTCGTTTGACACAATCCGTTTGATACGGAGTAGTTGCGCATAGGGTAAATTGTTCTTCAAACCTAAACGGTGAAAACTGGTATAATGCAGCGTTGAATTCCTGTCCGTTGGTTTACGAGAAATCGTAGTATACCACTGGTCACCTTCTCTGTGTATCTCTACATCCAAGTAGTGGATACATTTCTTACTATATTCCCATGTGAAACTAATTCTGTCGTTGAATGTGTTCCATGTCTCAAGGAAAGATACAAGATCATCAGGACGGTAAAATAACTATGATAGAGAGTGAAGATGGTGAGTTGCATCAGAAAAACTTTCAAGTCTGAATCCAAGTCTGAAGAGGCTAATGTTTGCTCTATGGCTTCTATACCGCCATCGTGGGGGATGGAGGTATATAGTGAACACACGTCCACTGTACACATGATGAGTTCAAAGTCTCTTAGTTCATTCATGACTGATTCAATTTTCACAAGAAAGTCAGTAGTATCACTCTCTATCATAGTTATTTTACCGTCCTGGATAAATGGATTCTCCAACTTAATGGCACTGCCATGGGAAATTCGGCAGCTCCTTGCTACGCCAATATATACATGAAATCATTTGAAGAAACCCACATCTTAAGCCACAACAGTTGGCTTAAAAATGGTAAACTATTTCTCCGGTACATAGACGACATATTCCTATTATGGAGTGGAACAACTGATGATCTTGTATCTTTCCTTGAGACATGGAACACATTCAACGACAGAATTAGTTTCACATGGGAATATAGTAAGAAATGTATCCACTACTTGGATGTAGAGATACACAGAGAAGGTGACCAGTGGTATACTACGATTTTTCGTAAACCAACGGACAGGAATTCAACGCTGCATTATACCAGTTTTCACCGTTTAGGTTTGAAGAACAATTTACCCTATGCGCAACTACTCCGTATCAAACGGATTGTGTCAAACGAAAGTGAAAGCAAAAAGCAAATGAAGAGGACCCTGGAAAGACTGAAAGCACGGGGATACCCTATCCCCATACTGGATTTAGCTACTGAAAGAACGACCAAAAGCAGTAGCAATGATCTTCTGCAAGTGAAATCCAGAGAACATTCTGATCGAATGGTGGTGGTTTCAAAATACTCTACAATTTCTCATAAGTTTCAACACATCATACGCAAACACTGGCCCATTTTGGCAATGGAACCTGATTTTAACTGCCTTTTCAGTCAACCACTTATGTTTGCATTCACTCGAGGCAGAAATATTAAGGAGATTCTAAACCAACCCAAATCTACCAACGTCACGACCACTTACTCAGGACTAAAACCTTGTTACAATTGCAGCAATTGCAATAACTGTATCATGGGGAATACTACACGACATCCAATGAAGGGACACACTATTAAACTTCGTGTCAATGCCACTTGCAACAGTTGTAACGTGATCTACATGCTGAAATGCCCCTGTGGCAAAGGGTACATTGGACATACTGAACGTAAAATCCGTGTTCGCATTTTGGAACACAAAAGCAACATTCGTACACACAACCAAAAATCCAGTGTGGCTAACCATTTTCATGAATATAGACACAGCGTGGCACAATTGAAATTTTTGATCTTGGAACAAGTTAAGGTGACACACAACAACAAGAATACACTGCTTAAACGTGAGAACTTCTGGATCCGTGCTATGTCCACGATGGTACCTGATGGCCTGAACGATCGAATGGAATTTTTATGTTACTTGTAAAGCTATCCATTAACAGGTTACACTGTCTGCACACACTTACATTGTTTTCCTTATACTTTTTTTCATCATGATATTTTATCTGTATCTTACAGATTTATTCACTGTGTTTAACTTGATTTTACGTTTTTGTTGTGTACTGTTTATTCTTTGATCACTACACCTCCTGACTGATTTGGACGGAAAGTCTGTTTTCCACCTCAATTGCATGGTGTCCTTTGTCTATCTTCACATTCACACGCGTTTCCTCATATGGACTAACTAACCGCCACACCGGCTTCTTCCGATTTTCGTTTACTCTGAGAATCGTTAAGATACTTTCACAAGTAAGTCACCCATACGGGGCACCCGTCTTTTTTACCACGGGAATTGAGTCTGTAACTGTTACCTTTACTGCGCAAGCATGCTGGGGAGACTCACCGGCTGCCGGAATTCACGCTGTTTATAAATGTGTCCGATGCACTTTCTTATTTTTGTTTCCAACACCCACGCTTAGGAAGCGGCTTCACATTAACGTTGTTTAAGCATTTGTTCGATGCACTTTCTTATTTTGTTTCCAACACCCGCGCTTAGGAAGCGGCTTCACATTATTGGTTTATCTCTTTAGTCACTTAAAGTATCACGCTTTCTGGATTTACCCACCTCGTTTAATTAGTTGACCTCTGCGACGTTTGCATAACACGTCGGTTGTGGTGATTATTACTGTCATTGGGAAATACCTTGGATAGTGGTGCACGCATATATATACGCATTACATCTGTAATTTGATGGCATGTTTTACAGTATGGATGGAATGTTTATTTGAATATCGTTTATTTGGATTGTTTTTTGTAGAGTAATCCCCTGAGGAAGGGCGGTGCCCGAAATGCATCGGGATGTGTTAACAACATGTTCAATCCAACAATAAGGTTTTGATACTGGTTAATTGAACCATGGATTGGTGAATCAACCAACATGAAGGAATTATGAAAAAATAAATTTGATTTGAACATTTGGATGAATTTTCTACGTATAACTCATGATTAACTATGGGATTTAAATAATATGACCTGATTGGTCTTTCATGTAGTGCTTGGAGTCGCCTTCTCCTGGTTGAGAGGGCCTTGTATTAGTTACACACTGTACATCTGACAACAGACATGTGGACCAGTGGCGCAGGCACTGATTACATGTGCATCACTGCACACTGGGTCTCTTTTTCAGGGGTTAAAGCAAAGCTAAACGCAGGTGTTGACCTGAACCAAGTTTATAAAGCTGCTCGGAAACATGCAACACTAGCCATGTTTGGCTTGGAGAAACGTCATACAGCAGAAAACATTTTGAATGAGTTTAACACAAAGGTCTTTTACTGGCTGTCCCCAAAAAAACGCGAGATTGGTTATGTTTCCACGGATAATGGCGCCAATGTAGTTAAGGCCATGGATCTGGGTCACTATTTCAGAGTGCCGTGTTTGGCGCACTGTATAAACCTGGTTGTTAAAAAATTCTTGGATAAAGACAGTCCAGTGTGCGAGTTAGTGGCCACCTGCCGAAAAATGTGCAACCATTTCAGCCATTCTTTTAAGGCCCGGAAGCATCTGAGGAGCCTGCTACATGAACGTCGAATGCCAGTGAAAGCACTCATCCAGGAGATGCCAACAGGTTGGAACTCATCCTTCTACATGCTTGAGCGTCTGTATGAGCAGTTTACGGTACTCGATCAGTATTTCTTAACACTGGGTACAGCTCAGAAGGACCTGAGGCTAGATGCGGCTGAATGGGAGCTAATAAAAAGCCTGACAGACATGCTTCGTCCTTTTGAGGTCTTCACGCGTGCAGTCAGCAGGGAGGACTGTAATTTGGGAAAAGCTATCCCATTGTTGCGCATGCTGGAGCACAAACTGAAGGCGGTGTCTTCTAAGTTTCAAAAAGATGAAGAAAAGCAAGAAGCTTTTGTTTTGGCGGAGAAATTATTAGAGCGCCTACTTGGCGATGAACGTCTTCAAAAGATCCACTCAGAACAGCATTACATTTGTGCTACTATTCTGCATCCACGCTACAAAAAGACGCTGGCAGGCAGTGCATTATTTCCTTTTGGTGATGAAGATGTTACAAAGTACAAACATTGGCGGAAAATTGTGTCACAGTACAACTAGCAACTTGAAAGCACAGTACATAACTATTGAGGCCAGTATCTATCTAACCTCCCACTTCTTCATCCTTGCTCTAACATTAGTGGGAGTTTAAGGAACAAATTCTACGAGCACTATGGACTTCCATTACAGTCGACTATGACAGTACACCAGTCTTATTCTTCTTCTTCTCTCTTGTTTAGGAAAATTGGTACGTTATCTTATGCAAGCCGGCATAATGCCAGCGCAGTGAACTTGCACCCGAGAAAAACAGACGCACACCATGATGAGTGAGACAGACTTGCGTCACTGTACCGGTCCAGTACATGCAGGTGGTGAAGCTCTTACTTTTCTATTACGGGTGGCACTGAGAATACTCTGTTAAAAGGGCTACTGCTTAATTAATTTAACTTTCACCCTACAGTGCAAATAAGTACTAGAAAAGGAAAATGAAGAAGCTAAATAATCTGATTATCTATCACTTCACATGGGATGTATTTGATTACATATGGGATGACTTTAGGTGCTTTGCTTTTTATTGAGTGAACAGTGATACACCCACACATGAATGACGTACTACTACTAAACTAAACTTATTAAGAGAGGTAGGGAGTGTCCACCGTAATAACCGGATATATGCTGTGCTTGCAGTTGCAATACAAACTAATGCTACTATTCATGGTAGTATTTGGACAAAATTACAACTTCTTTTCCTTGCCTTTCCTACACTGGAACGGACGTGCGGGTGCGGTGTTACATGCTCTTCAAAGTAACACTTAGTTCATCCAGTGACCGTCTACTCTCTCTAGATACACATATGCTATCTAAGAGTCAGATAGTACCATGATCCAGGCATCCATCCATTCAAAGTATATGCACACATACAGTTTCTGTTTCAACCACCCAGGCTGTTCTCCTTCCACCCATCCTTGCTTCATCATTCACCCAGCCATACACCATACCATAATCTTTCCTTTCCAGCCACCTCGGGGACCAAGCAAACACATATCATTCTTCTTTGACAGTCATCATTAAATTTCTCGTCCTTCCACACTTACTTACACCCTTCTTTCGCTTTTCGTTCATCCCATCCATCAAGTTAATCTCAGATCTGATTGGCATCCTTCTCGCCAAAAACTTCACAGCTAAGTCAAAGTACATTTAGAGGAGGCTACTACCTGGTTGATTTATAATACACCCGTGCAGAAAGCACACTCTGCAGTCTTCAATCTCAATAAGTAAGGAATATATAGCTTACCTCTGCCCGCCACCACCGTGTGAACTCTCACAGGCACATTGGTGTCATCCGGCACTTGCACCGCCTCCTCCCCAGAAGTGTTGTCCTCCTCATCCAGCACCACCACCTCCGCGCTGACCCCGCCACCAGATGTTCCACCTACAAAGTACATTTAAGAATGTTAGAATAGGGGCGTGGCCAGCAGCCGATGGAGTAGGACACAGCCTAGCGGGGCTCCCGTCCCTGCGCCCGGCTCTCCGTGAATTAATCCTGCCCGAGACTAGGGATCCCCGCTTCACCTGGGTGGATCCCGAGCAATGCGTCCACGCCTGCTCCGCTGGGAAGATCAGGCCGGTGGAGCTGCTGCGGAGGCTGCGGCGAGCTGGGAGAGGACCGAGCCGATGGCGGCCAAGATGGCGGCCCCCGAGTGACTGAGCACCTCGAGTCCCTGGAGGCATCATTGCAGGCAACCGCCAGCATCGTGAACGGCCGGCGGGCCCTGGCTAGACGGACCGGCGTTTTCCTGGGGGGTCGGCCGACCCCCGCCTGAGGTGCGGACTGTGGCGGGTGACGGCCTGTGGAGGAACCCGGTGAGGCCCCGCCCCCTGCCCAGCGCTGCCGTCAATCCAGGCCCCGGCTTTGGGGCCTGTGGAGCCACCGACGCTAGCCCCTCCGGGCGGGTGAGGAGACCCCGCGGGGCAGGAAACGGAGAGACAGGAGGGACGCGCCGACCTGGCGGAGGAGCCTGGGAGGGGGCGACGGAGCTCCGCCTCAGCGAGGACCTGAACTTGAGGCCCCGGCCCCAAGGCCTATCCCATTGATCTTGGTGGCGCCGCCCCCATAGCGGGCTGTACTCTTGGGCTGGAGTGGGGACCCTGGCCGGAGCCCTGCCCGTCCGCTGCGCCTGCCGTGGTGCCCCAGGGGTCAGCAGATCAGCGGCGCCCTCGCCCTACATTCCGGCTACAGCTGTGCCCCACTGCCTACACCGGAGAGCAACAGGGACCTTGGACACCCTGCAGGGAGGTCGCTCTCCCCATTGCCGAGCCCTGGCTGGGAGGCGCGACCCCCCCCCCGAGTGCTGCGCCGGGCACTGGAGGTCAGCCAACGACTACCTCCTGCACTGGACCCAGGGTTTCCCCAGAAGTGGACGCCGAGACGTCGTTTTAGGGGGGGGCCTGCGACACCCTTCTCTGTGGGGCCCCGGGGCCCGAGTGACATACTGCCTGGACTACCTCGACCACCCCGGAGAGAGTAGGCTGCTCCTGGATGCACCCCTTTTCCCACCCGCTAGGGACCGGCCATCTGTGGGGATCTTGATCGAGCCCTCTGCTGGGGCACTGACGTCGCAGTTGGACACCCGAGGGGACCGCTTTCTCGTCCCGGGACTAGGACACGAGGGCCGACCCAAGACAGAAGAACTTCCCCTCACTGCCTGCCCCCTGGGACACGGTTGGGCGACGCGGGTGCGACATGGGCAAGCCTAGGGGCCCCAAGGGGGACGGGCCCCCTACTACGGACACACAGGAGGACCCCGTGCAACCTGCGACGGACCTACAGCAAATGCAGGACAGGATCCTGGAGGCCATAGCGGCCACGAAAGATGCCCTGCACCACGATATAGCGCAAGTGGCGGAGGGGCTGGGACTCCTGCTAGCGGACCACGTGAAGCTGTCGGACAGGGTCAAGGAGGCAGAGACCACCCTGAAGGACCTGGCGCCAGCACAGAAGTCGTTGGATGGGAAACTCGCGGACGCGCTCGACCGGATTCAAGCGCTTGAGAGGAGGGCTGAGGACGCTGAAAATCGCAGTCGGCGGAACAACGTGCGCCTCGTGGGCCTTCCGGAAAAAACAGAAGGAACGGACATGGTGAGCTACCTACAGGAATGGCTGCGGACGGTGGTAGCCCCGGAGGGACTATCCCCTTTCTTTACACTAGAGAGGGCGCACCGGGTGCCATCGAGACCCCCGAAGCCGGGACTCCCGCCGCGCCCAGTGGTCATAAAACTGCTCCACTACAAAGACAGGGACTTGCTATTGCAGCGGGTGAGAGAGAAGGGCCTATTCCAGGTCGACAACAGCAAGGTGACACTATTCCCGGACTACACATTCGAAACCCAAAGACAGCGCGCCTCTTTCCTTTCTCTGAAAAGAGAGCTCAGAGCGGAAGGTATACAGTACTCGCTACTATTCCCGGCCAGAGTCCGGGTGATGATAGACGAGAACACCCTGTTCTTCCCGACGTCTTCGGAGGCTTGGGCCTGGTGGGACACCTACAAAGCTGGCACGGATGGGGCCCGGTTTCGGGCTGAGGAGGAGCGCCAGGGACAATCACTTCGGCGTTCGAGGCGCCACAGGGGGCGCGGACGGGGCTTGAAGGGGCTGACGAACTTTCAAACGGCGGATGAACGGAAGGCGGCGCTACAAGCGGTGAAAGAAGTGTCGGGAGCGGCGCTGACCCACTCGGAGAAAGGAACGGGCTCGGAGGACCAGGGCACGGGCTCGGACACTGATCTATCTGACCTGGGAGGAGCCAGGGGCCCGAAGATCACGCCACAGACATCGGGAGAAATCGTAGAGGGCTGAACTCATTGTTAAGGTACCGGGTGGGGCTGAGGGGGCTTGCTGAGGTTCCTAATACCCTGGGAGCAGGCGTTTACATGATTGCAATGGTGTGGGACTTACTGTGTGTGAATGGGCGGGGGGTCAGGGGACAGCACTGGAGAGGCCCGGAAGCTTGTTTGCGCACCCCGAGGCCCATAAGGCCAACGCAGCGTTGACTGCGTATTAGACACTACGTGAGCACGTTGCTCAACTGTTTGGATGGGAATGACCCCTTTGAGGTTGGATCCCATTCTGGGGGAGGATGGGCCTGGAGAGGTTGGGTGACTCTGGGGAGGACTTGGGGTTGGGCAGTTAGGGGTTACTTGGGGAAGGATGAGGGCGGGGTCGAGTCAGTGATCAGGATGCTAAATACCAATGATTTTCCTTTTCTCCATCGAGACAATGGCTAATGTAGGGTTGTTGAAATGTGTATCGTGGAATGTGCGGGGATTACACACAATGGCCAAGAGACACAAGGTCCATTCATACTTGGTTCGCAGAGGGGTGCATATAGCGTTTCTGCAGGAGACCCATCTAACCAAAAAAGAGGGTGTTGCGCTCCAGTGCAGGTGGAGAGGTCACTTGTTCTACACTGCGTACTCTGCATTTGCTAGGGGGGTGCTCATCTGGGTTAGGGCGGGAATCCCCCTGCAGGTGACTAAGCATACAGTGGACCCAAATGGGAGGTATGTGGCTGTTGAAGGACTGCTGAGAGGTCGACACATAATGCTCTGTAGTGTTTACGCACCGAATACGGACCAGGCGACATTCTTTACTGGTCTCTCCAGGGGGCTTGCCGGCTATCTTACAGGACCGGTGCTGATGGGAGGGGACTACAACACTATAGAAGATGTTACGCTAGATAGATCACACCCACCACTACACACATCCCCTGTCCACCGATTAGCGAGATGCAGGACTGACTGGCAGAACACATGGGCCCTGACTGACTGTTGGCGCTCACAGCACCCCACTGAGCGCGATTACTCATTCTACTCTAGTATACACGACCTCCACGTGCGCCTAGATTCTTTCCTGTGCTCCCCCCCGGTGCTTGCCGCAGTGTCCCGAACGGAATACCTGGCACGTACATTGTCCGACCACAACCCACTTCTCCTGACGCTGGACTGGGTGACTGAACCTCCTAAGGTTCCGACATGGCAGTTGCGGCCCGACACGCTGGATGACCCACCATTCCGAGCTGAGCTGGGGGAGCGGATTGCCCAGTATTTTGCGGAGAATGAGGGCACGGCTTCCTCCAGGGCGGTAGAGTGGGATGCATTTAAAATAGTGGTGAGGGGGCATTGCATCGGGAAATATGCAGGGGTGCGCAAAACGTTAATAGATGACTTAGACAAGGCTGAGCGCACTCTTCGAAAGGTAGAACTAGAACAACCGAATCGTCCTGACTTGCAGGAGAAAGTGAGAGGAGCACGGGAAGCGGTAGCAGTGGAGATGGAACGCCTCCGTAGTTTCGATTATAAGGCATACCTGACGAGGACCCTAGCTGAAGGGGACAAAACAGGGACACTCCTGGCCTGGTTGGCGAACCCCAATAGGCGCAACCAGCCGGTCTTGGCCTTGCAGGGACGTGGGAACCACACACTTACTACACAATCGGAAATACTGGACCGTTTCCGGTCGTACTATGAGACACTATATCGAGCGGAGCTGAGCGATCGCGCTACAGAGTTGGATGGTTTCCTGAGCGACCTGCAGCTACCGCGCCTGGAGCAGGACCAAGCGGATGCTTTGGGGGGCCCAATCGCCCTGTCTGAAATAAGGGGGGCAGTGAAACGAATGGCGCGCAATAAAACGCCGGGGATTGATGGGTTACCCATAGAGTTCTACGGGAGATACTTAGATCAACTAGCCCCGAGACTCCAAACGATATATAATGAGGCCAAGGAAGTAGGAAGACTCCCCCGATCGATGAGCGAAGCCATAATGGTCCCCTTGTTAAAGCCTCGTAGGGAGAGCACAGACCCGGCGTCCTACAGACCACTGTCAATGCTTGCAACTGACTATAAGATACTGAGCACAGTGCTGGCCGCCAGGCTACTAACACATATGCAGGAGCTGGTCCATACAGACCAATCTGGTTTTATTCCCACGAGGAACACTACACACAACATTCGTAGGTTGCTTCAACTGGTGGACGCTCCGCCACCTGAGGCACGGTCCCCCGTGGTGTTGGCGGTCGACACTGAGAAGGCCTTTGATAGCCTTGAATGGCACTATCTGTATACGATAATGCACAACTTCGGTCTAGGGGAGGGATACATACAATGGACGAGGGTGCTCTACTCCTCGGCGAGAGCGAGAGTGAGAGTGGGATCGTTGGTGTCGGACCAATACGAGATACACCGAGGTACCAAGCAGGGGTGTGCTTTGTCCCCACTGCTGTTTGCGCTCGCGATAGAACCGCTTGCGGCTGAGGCTCGGAAGGGGGCTTTTTACGCCGGGCTAGCTCGCGGGGGTGAACTCCATTATATCTCCTTATACGCGGACGACCTCCTCCTCTTTCTAGACAACGCCGAAGAGGCGGTAGAGGGCGCTGAAAGTCTGCTGGAGCACTTTGGGAATCTGTCGGGTCTGCGGGTGAACTGGTCGAAAACCTGTCTCTTCCCACTACGGAGGGGGGAGGAATGTCCTTTACTCCGCCAGAATCTGCGCTGGGAACCCCAATACCTGAGCTACCTCGGAGTGCACATCTACCACGACCCGAAAGACCTTCTCGACGGTAACATAGGCCGCTGTATCCGCTCCCTGAAGAGTTGTATGTCATTCTGGGCCACTCTGCCGCTCTCAACAGCAGGCCGTGTGGCTCTTCTGAAGATGATCGCTCTGCCGCGTCTCCTCTATTTCTTCCGATCCCTCCCGGTATGGATACCCGGCACGATTTTCAAACTGTTGAAATCAGCGGTGGTGTCTTTTTTATGGGGAGCTGGCAGACGGAGAGTGGCTTTGACGACGCTGACCCGTCCAAAGGACGAGGGGGGTCTCGCGGTTCCGGACTTTGAGCGATATTATTTAGCGGCTCAGTTGCAATTCTTCACACAGGAGGTCGCGAGAGTGTACCGAGGCCCAGAGCAGGGGAGGGAGTTCGGCACACCCCGCCATGTCCTGGCATACATCACTCTTCAGCAGAAACTGCTTCTGCGAGAGCTCTCCCTGGAGGAGAGGACCCTTCGCCAGTGTTGGAACAGAACACAGAGGCGAACCGGTACTGGACACCCGTATGCTCCGGAAATCCCACTGGGCATGGTGACGGCACTCCCGCATGGCGGTGATTGGCGAGACTGCACCTTTGGGAAGAGGCGGGGTTGCAAATGATAGGTGACCTCTACGAGGACGGGGAGTTCTCCCCATACCAGACTCTGCAAGAACGGTATGACCTCCCGAGGGGGTACTACCTACTGCATGCAGCAGTGGTGAGAGCCATACAGGCGCATTGGGGTGAGGGCCTGATAGAACCTCCTACATCACTAGCGTGCCAGTATACCATGATGGCGGCGGGAAAGTTTAAAGCTGTTACGTGCCTTTATCGCAGAATGTACATGGACGCCCTACTGCCGCTCTCGACGCTCAAGAATAAGTGGGAGGAGGAGGAGGAGCTTCGCGCGCACCCAAGATGGTCGCGTGAGCACAGGGCTCCCGGACCCTCGCCACCTCCATCGACTATCCTGTCCTTTATCCTGGTTCAGACGACGGGTGTTTATTGGCACAGTTCTACTGCTTATTTATTTGTTTCAACGAACTTTTTTGGACTTCGGGGTCCAGAGCTACAGACTGTCGCAGTTTTCAGGCCTGCTCCATGGCGACGCCCCGCGCTCTCTTGTCTCGCTTGCCGTTCAGTAAGTGAACAACAACGGACTGCCAGACTTGCGTGGGCTGGCGATTGCTTTCGGTTTCGATTTCTGTCCGGAGCTCAACCTGACTTTGTCGGCTCCGTGGGCGGCCGGACACTCCTGCACCCTTGGTCTCTCCGTTCCTGCTGCCGATCTGTAGCGGTTTCCAGATCTGAGACTGGCACCACCTTCGCCCTTTTGGTCCTACATTTGCCACCGCAGTCACCATTTTTACCCGTCACCGGGCGACCCGTGCGGGTCCAGGATCCAAGATGGCCACCAAGCCTGAGGGTGGGAAGCGCGGGCCTAAACCAGGCGTTCGAGGTAGTGCTCTGCAAACGAACATTATGGACCGGTACACCCAAGCTAAGGGATCGCCGGGAGCAGCAGCTAAAACCTCGACGACAATGCCGGAGGACTCATCGATTGAGGACGAGCCCTCGCTGCGAGATCTCATGGGCGCCATCACTGGTATGAAGGCCTCATTGGGGCAACAATATGAGGCCTTGACTCTCAAACTGGATACGGTGGCGATTGACGTCAATCTGATCAGGGCGGACTTGGCGAAGACAAACGAAAAGGTCAAATCCTTGGATCTTATGACCTCTAGCCTGGTCACCGACGTCTCTGATTTGCAGGCTGAAGTCGGGAATCTGAGGAAAGCCAATGATTATTACTCTGGGCGCCTAGAGGACTATGAAAGCCGTGCCAGGCGCAATAACATCCGCCTGATTGGAGTCCCGGAATCATCGACTGCTGCCTCGACGGACCTATTGGTGGAAGACCTGGTGCTGAACCACCTGGCGCCCAAGTGTCTCAGCAAGTTTTTCGCTGTCGAACGTGCACATAGGATCCCCGGCGGCACACCTAAATTGGGTGCTAACCCTCGACCTATCATTGCGAGGATTTTTCATTTCCGGGACAGAGACGCTATCCTGCACGCTTCGCGGCAGTCAGGTCCCATTGCCTTTGAGAACTCTACTGTCAGCTTCTATCCGGACTTTACACAACAGGTCCAGAAACAGAGGCTGGGGTTTCAGGGGGTCAAGAAGAGACTCCGGGAAAGGTCAATGAAGTATGCCATGCTCTTTCCGTCCCGTCTGCGGGTGGTACATAAGGATCGTACTTTTTTCTTCGACCATCCTGGGGTTGTGAGTGACTGGCTTGACACGCTGCCTATGGATCATGAACCTTTTGAGGACTCTGGCAAGTCGGATCGGGCGGAAGGTGGCCCGACGGAGCAAGAGTAACTGTTGACTTTGACCCCGTACCCTTCCCGTTGGCTTTGAACTGTGCTATGCTGTGTTCTTAATGTTTGCAAGTAATAGTCTCTTTTTTGGGGGTGGGTGGGGGGTGGACGGGTCCTTTCTCCTCCTGGGTTTTCTTTTCGTAGATTAGTTGGGTGGTTGGGCGACAGGCACACTGCGAGTTTATGGGGCTCTTTGGTCTTCAGCAGGGGTGCGGGGTGGGGGGTATAGTTGTTTTGACATTGTTGGGGGGGCTGGGTTGTTTGTTTGAATTTTCTTGTTACTTGCAAGGCGAAGGAAAGGCGCTCTCCTGTTTTTTGCAGTTGCTCTGGGTGTGGGGCCGGGGAGGGGCTGGGCACGGGGATGGGGGGTAGGGGACTTCGGTTATTGAGTTGGAACGTGAACGGGTTGGGGGATGGGATTAAGAGGAGGGTGGTGTTACAATTGCTGAAACGTTTGACTCCAGATGTTGTCTTACTGCAGGAGACTCATTTGCTCGGCAACAAGTGCTACGCTTTGAATAGGCGTGGTTATCGCCTTGTGGCGCACTCAGGTTTCACTGTGGGCTCTAGGGGGGCGGGCATTCTGGTTCGGGCCTCCCTCCCCTTGGCCATTGATGATGTCATATTGGATGATAAGGGACGATATGCCGCCATTGTGGGGCGCTGGGAGGGGAAGGTTCTTATTCTGATTTCTGTCTACGTGCCCCCGGGCCTCCAGGCCACCACCTTTGCTGATCTGAGTGGACTTATCCTGGGCCTCCCCGAGGGTTTGCTTTTGGTTGGGGGTGACTTTAATGCGGTGGTGTCGGGAATGCTTGATCGTCACCCTCCCAGGGAACTGCCGAGGGCCCAGACTTGGTTGAGCGACTTCCTGGAGACGTTGGGGCTCACTGATTGCTGGTGGTTGCTTCACCCGGGACAGTTGCAATATACCTATCATTCTGGTGCTCATGGTAGTCTCTCGAGGCTAGATCACGTTTTACTGCCCTCGGCCCATGCATCCCTCATACGGGAAGTTAAACATCTGGCACGGGGTATCTCGGACCATTCTCCGCTTTGGCTGGTGGTTGATGCACGGCAGGGTTCGGCGGGCCGAGTGGCCCCGATCAATCCCTGGTATTTGAAGGACCCCAGGGTCAGGGATGAGCTGGTTAAAGCACACGATTGTTATTTTGAGGAAAATGTGGGCTCTGTTTCCTCCCCTGGTGTACTTTGGGAAGCTTACAAGACTGTCATTCGTGGCCAGGCCCTCTCATTGATTGGTAGCGTGAAGTTGGCCAACCGTGCTGAGACGGTTCGACTTGAGGGGGAGGTCACGGCCCTGGAGGAGGGCTTGGAATCTGGGGGTACCGCTGAGGGGTTACATCTACTGGAGTTGAAACAACATGAATACAGAGCTCTGGTCACTGAAGCTGCTAAGAAAATGGGGCGGGAACAGCAGGGACGCCTGTATGATGTGGGTGATAAGGCTGGGAAACTGCTTGCTTGGTTGGATAAGAGGGAAAGTGCGAGTCGTGTCGTCCCTGTGATTGTTGCGGAGAATGGAGAGTGTTGTACGGACCCTGTTGATATTGTCGCATGTTTTGCCGATTATTTCCGTGAGGTGTACTCCCAGGTGTCTGATCGATCGGAGCAGGACTCCCACCTGTTATTGCGTGATATTGCACTTCCCCGATTGTCTGATATTGATAGGGATGCTCTGGATGCTCCGCCTACTGTGGACGAGATGGCCGCTGCTGTCCGTTCGGTCCGATCCGGCAAGGCCTCGGGCCCTAATGGGCTCCCCATTGAGCTATATAAATTGCGCCCGGACTCGCTAGCTCCTCATTTGCGCTCTATGTTTCTTGAGTCTTTGGAGGTGGGGTTTCTCCCACCAGACCAGAGACTGGCCACTATTGTTGTCATCCACAAGGATGGTAAACCTCGGGATCGCTGCGCCTCTTTTTGACCCATTTCGTTGATTAATGCGGAACCTAAAATCTTGGCCAAGCTGCTGGCGACACGTTTGGCGTCCGTTATTGGGGACCTGGTTCACCCTGATCAATCCGGCTTTATACCGCATCGTAACACGGCGCTTAACCTCCGAAGGTTGCATGGAGTTCTGGCACGGGCTGAGACGCTGCGTGAGCCCGCCATCTTGGCGTCCTTGGACGCTACGATGGCGTTTGATACAATAGAATGGCCGTATTTGTGGGCGGTTCTTGCTAAGTTTGGTTTCGGTTCGGACTTCGTTCAATGGGTCAAATTGCTCTACGCCGGTCCCATGGCCCAGGTGGTGGTCAATGGTCGGGTCTCTGCGCCCTTTGCACTGAGCAGAGGGACGCGACAGGGCTGTCCCCTGTCCCCCTTGTTGTTTGCTCTTGCCTTGGAACCGCTGGCGGCCTGGTTGCGGTGGGAACCGTCCCTGAAGGGCATTAGATGGAACTCGGAGTTTGAGGACCGTGTATCTCTCTACGCTGATGATATTCTGCTTTATCTTACGTCACCCCGTAAATCCCTCATTGTGCTGTTTGATGTCTTGACGTCCTTCCGCAAAAACTCAGGTCTTGTTATCAACTGGTCGAAGTCCTGTGTATACGTCCTGTCGGGTACCGCCCCCCTTCTGCCAAGCGGCTGTCCTATCGCGATTGTGGAAGATGGATTTAAATATCTGGGCATTTTTATCTCGCTGAGCCCTGCACTGCGGTTCGACCGTAATTTACTGCCCCCTCTTCAGCGCCTTCGGGCGGATGTGGTCGCCTGGGGGAAACTTCCTCTCTCTCCCCTGGGTAGAGCGGCATTGTTTAAGATGATGTCACTGCCCCGATTCCTCTACGCATTGCAAAACACGCTTGACGTTGTCCCGGCTACGTATTTCCGTGAGGTCGAGGGTTTACAGAGACGACTGGTGTGGGGGGGTAGGCCCCGGATTGCCATTGCTAAATTGTCGCTCCCGTGGTACGACGGTGGAATTGCTTTGCCTGATATCCGTCGCTATTATTGGGCATCTCAACTGGGGGCAATAAATCATTGCATGTATGGCCCTTTGCCAAATCTGGCCTTCGCGATGGACAAATGGTTGTTACCGGGGGGCGACTACAATAGAGCCCTCTACTCGAAACTCACCCCTCGCAACGTGACGGGCCCCACTAGGACGGCCGTCCAGGTATGGCGACATGCTTCCATGGCGCTTGGGTGGACTGATAAATTGACTCGTGCCACCCCCCTGTACGCCTCTGATAGACTTGGCTCACTTTGGCGGTCCCGGGGGTTTGATAGGTGGGACTTGATTGGTATCAGCAGGATTGATGATGTTTGGACTAAGGGGAGAATGAAGACGTTTGAGGAATTGAAAACCGAGTACGCTTTGAGCGATCGCGAATTCTTTCGCTATGCACAGATCCGCCACGCGGTGCTCTCGGTCTTCCCTTCGGGTGTGGAGATTCCGGAGTCGTCCCCGCTTGAGGACAGGGTACTGGACGGACATGTTCCTGATAGTACGATTTCGCTTATTTATAAAAAGTTAATCAACTCCAGGTCTGACCTCCTGTCTCGACTTAGAGAGGTCTGGATTGGTGATGGGCTGGAGCTGGACGATGAGGACTGGCAGGCGGCGATCTCCTCCCCTAAAGAGGTGGCCATCCAGGCGCGCCTTAGATTTGTGCAACTTAAAATCCTGCATAGAGTGTATGTCACTGGTCCCTGTTTGGTGCATATGGGCTTCTCTGTGGATGGTTTGTGTCGGCGTGGCTGTGGTCTCCTGGGCACCTTTTTACATATCATCTGGGAGTGCCCTGAGATAGTGCGATTCTGGACCCGTGTGCACGAGGTGATGAGTGAGGTTACCGGGGTGCGATCGCTGCCGGAAGCTAGGAGATGCCTGCTGAACGTATGGGAACCGAATGATTACTCCGTGTCGCAGCTTCGGTGGGTGACCTTGGGCAACATGATTGCCAAAAGAGACATTGCACAATTGTGGGGCGCTCAGGGCCCGCCCAGACTTCAGAAATGGAAACAAAACATGGACTGGTGCATGTTCAGAGAAAAAACTGTGTATATTTCTCGTGGTACCCCCCGGAAATGGGGAAAGATATGGACTCAGTGGAACACTTATCGTGGTGATGTATGTGCCTCTCCTCTCCCGGACCCTGATGTTGCACCTATGTCCCCGTAACCCGAGAGTTCCTCCACACACTATTGTATACTGATTGCAATTTGTTTCTTCTGGCCCCCCCCCCCACTGTGTAACTCTTTCTCGATAGAACGAACGCTCATTGGATTGTCCTTCCCACCCTAACACCATGTAATGCAACGTTGTGTATATTAATGTCTCTTTTTGTTCTTCCTTGCAAGTTGTTTGTGTTTGTGTTATAAAATCAATAAAAAGTTTTCAAAAAAAAAAAGAATAAGTGGGAGGCTGACCTGCAGTTAGAAATCCCAGACACTACATGGACACAATTAGTACGGAGGGTCAAGAAAGGCACTAGGAATGCGCGCTTCCAATTGATACACCTATATATACTCCATCGCGCGTACCTCACACCATGCAAGATCGCAGAATACTTTCATGTAACAGATGCAGCATGTCCCAGATGTAATTTTATGGGGGCTGACCTAGTCCACATGCTGCGGAGCTGTCCGGGGTTACAGATATATTGGGCGGGAATTGAAGAGACCCTGAACACAGTCACTGACAGAAACTTACAAGATGATAGCGCAGTTTCCATCTTACACTGGTTCCCCCACACGAAGAAGAACAAGTTGACAAGTACATTTATAGATCTGGGACTACTGATAGCAAAGAGGGAACTGACTAGGGGGTGGAAATCGAAAGTGGCACCGACGCATAGAAGGTGGGTGAATGAATTCCTGAAGTGGGCAACTGCGGAAAGCACGATACGTTACCAGATGGCCCGCCGTAGCTCACATGACAAGGCGCAGGAGGATGCAATGTTGTGGGAAACACTGGTGCAGGCGTTGAGAGACGATTTGGCAGAGGGGGAGGAGGAAGAGGAGACACTAGACGAGACACCTCGAACAGGGTCGAACACGCCCACGGTACATTCACCGGATGCACACAGACTATAAGTAGCATTGACTCCGTTTTTACCACGATTTGGGCCTTACGATACCATCGATCACTGACGTAGGCGCAGGGAGGGGCGGATAGGGGGAGGGGAGGGATCTTTGTTCAGGGCTTCCGAGAGGGGATATGCACATTACGAACAACCCAATAGAGGGATGACACGCTACATGAATAAAAGCAGAGTAAGGAGTTCCTGCAGAGCTAACAGTATAAACGCTCTCGGCCCGCAGTATATACGATGCAGCAAATTGACGCCGCCCTGCCTCCGGGATGTGGGCTAAATGGCTGTGTTTTACATAACTGGGAAACGAATGTTGCAATATAACACTGCACTGTATGATGCTCACTATATCGTGATATGTTTTGTCTATCCCTGCAATAAAAAATGTTTTACAAAAAAAAATAAGAATGTTAGAATACACCACTCACTACTATATAATATTTGGTCTAGGAATAAGCATGGGCGGATTTTACGAATTGGCAATCCGCGAACTTGCGTATTTACGGATTCACAATCCGCAAAATCCGCGAACTCTCGCGAATTTGCGGATTTTTTTTTTTGTGTTCGCAAGGATTTCTGCCAGTTTGCGAGGGTTCTGTACCAGTTCGCAATTGCGAACTTACTTGTCTGCTCGCAACGGCCGCGACTATGTTGTTTGTACATCTGGTTCATCATCACAGGTTCACAGCACCCTCTGTTTCACCACTGCCACCCTCTGGTACACCCATGCCACCCTCTGGTACATCACTGCCACCCTCTGGTTGGTTTATCACTGTAGATTATGGGGGTGAAAAAAAGCAAGCACACCTGCCCTGCTTCAACTGACATGAATTATTTTGGGGTTGATTAATGTGTCACTGAATTTAAACTTCCAGTCTGGCTGGCACCTGCTTCCTTATCTGTAATTTGCTGAACTCTGAAGGGGCCCCTCAGGAAGCACTACAGGGAATGGTTACTAATGATAAGATTGAACTTTTGCACCTGCTGAGTGCTTTCAGTTTTGTCTGTAATTGCTTTCTGTTGCAGTGTAATTTTTTTAACAGGACCTTTGTTGTATACTTGTAGCTATTCTCTGAGCCTGCTGTGAGGGTCAGAGCAGGGTCATAGAATAGTTGCAAGTAGGCAAATGAACTCTGAAGAAGCCCCTCAGGAAGCACTACAGGGAATGGTTACTAATGATAAGATTGAACTTTTGCACCTGCTGAGTGCTTTCAGTTTTTCAAAAATCCAAATATCCAGCAGCATCCACAAAAGTAATCCTTCCAGGTCAAGATCCAAATCAAAGTGACCAGCACATGAAGAAAGCACTGGGAGGAGCCTGGTGGACAGGAACAGGAAGTTGGAGACTGTGGGGCACTTCCTTCCTCCCACCCCCACCCCCCAAAATGGACTCCTTGCAAAGAAAAAGTGCAGGCAAATGTCAACCTGAGGAGTTATTCTGATAAAAATCATAATTTTCAAGGTTTATGCTGCCTGCTGGTGGATTTCTTGTGCGAAATTGCAAATTTTGCAATCTCGCAATTGCGAGATTGTCGCTGCCCGCCGCATCTACGTGTTCGCAAGTATTTACTCCCGCGAAATTGTATAGTATTCTAGTTGGCAAGTGCGACCAAGCAAAAAATCCGCTTCGCACAGATTTTACGAATATTCGGCAAGTTCGCTAGAGTTCGCGGATTGCGAATTTACCGAAAATCCGCAAAATCCGCGAGCGGAACGGATTTTACGCCCATGCTTATCTAGGAATAAAGAAATGTGAAAAAAAACAGAAAACAATGTAATAATTTGTGACTGTCTAATCTAAAGTAAAAATGTCCTTTTTTCCAGGGAAGGCTCTGTGCATAGAGCTATTGCTGACTAGAATGGGAGTCCAATGGAATTGCCAAATGTGCAATCTTAGTTAGCTACACAGACAGACTAATAAGAATAATCTAGTAATACCACAGGGAGTCATAGTCGAGGCAGGATAAGAATTTAGATGCAGTCTACAAGAAGATCAAAGACGATTTAGAAAAAATCGAATGAGGAACGCTAGGAAAAAATAGGTACGCTATATTAAATTTAAAACTTACCGGGGCCAGCAAAGGAGCACTCGCCTGACCGATCCTGTTCAGCAGCAGCCTCCTCCAATGCCCTCTTGCCCCTGGGGGGAGCTGATGTACAACATGAAAGAAAGAAGGACCAGAAAACATGGATGCTATTTGTCAACCAAATCAAACATTTCCAAAGAACAATAACAAAATATTTTGGCAAAATAGCAAATACACAACTATTCCACGGGATATATTGACCGATCTCATGTGGTCTACTACGTTATTAGTATTGCTTGATTTGCGGACCGTCGACTTGGAAAGTTCTTATGTAACTCACTAAACAAACTACTAAAAAGGTTCGCCTAGGACTGGCAGGCAGCAGCCCGCAGCACGCAAAGTGACAGACAAAGTCCATCGTGATTGCAGATCAGTGACAACACTAAAAAGTTTCCTACTACATTAACCAGTCATTAAAATACTCAAACTTACTATCAATCCACCACCACTATTTCTTCTTATTGCCAGGTGTACAAAGGAAGGACTGGACTTGAGTCTGTAGGGGCAGATTTAGAAGCCCCTTGCGGCTCTTTTGCTCCATTGTTGCGTGACTTTTGTGACGCAGCGGCAGAACAAAAGAGGCGCCATGGTGCGGCGTATATTAACAACGTGACGCATATGGGAGATGCATCACGTTGTAAAGCCCTGCGCCATCAGGGGGCGTTCCGGCGCAAGGGAGGGCGTTCCTGCACAGGAACGCATCCTAAAAGTGGCTGAGGGACATCTACAAGATTTTAATCGGTCACTTTGAGGACAATGATGCGTGACTCAAACCCTGCGCCTGCTTGAAGCAGACGTACGGCTTGACGCAGCATTGGGGAGAAAGGGCACCCCAGAGCATTGCTGGAGCTGCACCATCGTTGCGACGCAACTCCAGCAATGCGCCGCCTTTACGGCACAGAAGTGTAACGCTTCTGTGACGTTTTGGTGGCGTGGCGCACAATTACTGGCGCATCCCTGCTACTTTGCAGGGATGCGCCGGTAATTAAAAATCTGACCCTTAGTGTCTAGCATTACGCAGTTCTTTAAACTACACTCATGCATAATTTCACAGCCCAATGAAATGAACACAAAATCGAAAACAAATAAGCATAGTAGCAGCGCTACTGAGAAGGCGAGCAGTGCACCTGAAATGCACAGAAGATTTTGAAATATAATTTACCTACAATGTAATCAGCAGCATTATTGCTCTTGGTAAAAAACAAAAATTTGCAAGATAATAACACACAGAGCAGGAGAAAAGAGAGTAGTAAAGAAATAGCTACTACTACTCACCAAGCCCGGGGATCTCAAGGCCGAGCAGGTCCATCAGATCGTGTTCCCGGTCCAGGATATCCGTCCAACGGTGGGTGACTTGGTTGTAGGTGCGCCGGACCCGAGATTGTTGGTACATGGACTGGCACACCTTCTCCCACCGCTTCCGGTGCTCCCGGATCCCGTACCCGCTAGCGATCTTGCCGCCTGCCATGATGGTCCTGGGGAGGCGGCGCTGAACATAAAAAACTAGGGCGCCCACCTCCTCCGTGCTGAAGATCTCACGGGCTTGGACATTCTCCCCCCTCAAACGCCTGCACGGGAGCCGGGCCCGGGGTGCGGGACCCTTTCCCTTCTCAGGATGCTTCCCCGCTCCCTTTATCATGGTCTGGGCAGAAAGGAAGCTAAATAATAAAGAAGAAATAGAATAGGGAAGAAGAAAAGAAAAGAGTTTAAAAAAGTAGTTTAAAATTAACAAAAAGTAGCAGAAAACACAAAAATATAGAGCTAGAAAAATAGAGGGATAGATAATAAGTAAAATAGATCAAAAAAACTTCAAACAAGCAAAGGATGGCAGAGATTCAGAGAGGATACAGAAAGCATGCCCAGAACCATAGCAATGAATGAGAAACAAGATGGCCGCGCCCGGTCACGACCGCCTGGGTAAGTTCGCGAGAGATTTTCCCCACGATCACACGCGAACATGTACTAGCGAGCCGCACACTTTGCGAGATTACACATAGCGCCCGGAAATGGAATTACGTCACGCAAACAAGATGGCCGCGCCCATGAACGACCGCTAGGGTAACTTCACAATGGTTGCGCTACAAGCGGCTTGTGAACAGGCAAAAAATCACGCGAACAAACACGCCGCAAAAAAAAGAAATCGTGTATTCGCACGAATTCGCGGCTTCCGAAATCGATCTCGCACGAATTCGCGCCCCGCGAATCGTGCGAAATTGTAGAAAAACGGTTTTTGCAAAACTGAAAGCACTCAGCAGGTGCAAAAGTTCAATCTTAACATTAGTAACCATTCCCTCTAGTGCTTCCTGAAGGGCCCCTCCAGAGTTCAGTTGCCTATTTGCAACTATTCTATGACCCTGCTCTGACCCTCACAGCAGGCTCATAGAATAGCTACAAGTAGGCCACAAAGGTCCTGTGAAAAAAATTGCACTGCAACAGAAAGCAAATTACAGATAAGGAAGCAGGTGCCAGCCAGACTGGAAGTTTAAATTCAGTGACACATTAATCAACCCCAAATTAATTCATGTCAGTTGAAGCAGGGCAGGTGTGCTTGCTTTTTTTCACCCCCATAATCTACAGTGATAAACCAACCAGAGGGTGGCAGTGATGTACCAGAGGGTGGCATGGGTGTACCAGAGGGTGGCAGTGGTGAAACAGAGGGTGCTGTGAACCTGTGATGATGAACCAGGCGAAGAAACAACATAGTCGCGGCCGTTGCGAGCCGACAAGTAAGTTCGCAATTGCGAACTGGTACACAAACCTCGCGAACTGGCAGAAACCCTTGCGAACACAAAAAAAAAATCTGCAAATTCGCGGGAGTTCGCGGATTTTGCGGATTGCGAATCCGTAAATACGCAAGTTTGCGGATTGCCAATCCGCAAAATCTGCCCATACTTAGACAGAACTCTCTCAGCAGAGTTCAGGGAAGCTGGGGGTGAAGTCCTTTTGTTCCTGGGACTTCTTAACAGGGAGCCAGCTCTTCTCAGGCCCTTAATGATTCCTTCAAGCAAGGAGACACAGTACAAAGCAAAGTCCTTCCCCTCTCCTTGGCAGCAAAGCAACTGCAGGTCAGTCCAGCATACAACAGCAGGACAGTCTTCCTTCTTTAGTCTTTCAGCTTTCTCCTTGGCAGAGGTTCCTTCTTAATTCCAGGATGATCTAATTTTCTGTAGTCTGGGGTCCTGTACTTATAGCCCTAAAAGTCTTTGTTCCCTTTCTGAGCCCGGTCTGAACCAGTCCTGGGTGTTCCTTGAGCACTTTGTTTTCCTGGCCTCTTCTTTCCTTTTACAGTGCAGAGCAGAAACATCAGACACCGCACAGGAGGTGGAGCCAGCATTGTGGAGGGAAAGCACAGCCCTGGAGCACTTTGTTGACATGATTCCTTCTCTCCTTTCACAGTGCAGGGCAGAGACATCAGACGTACCACAGGGGGTGGAGCCAGCACTGTGGGGGGCAGGCACAGTCCTATTCAGGTCCCAGGTGCAACTCCTCCCTACCATCTAGATGCAGATCACTCTATTCACCACTGGGCGGACCTATTCTGTCTCCTAGAATCCCCCAGCCCTGTCACTCACAAACCAGACAGTCAATTCACTAACAGCCAAAGGCACACAGAACGGTCAGATAAGAAAGCAGCCACTTTCTAAAAGTGCTGCTTTCAAATACAGGATTTAAAAACCACCTTTACTAAAAGATGTGTTATTAAATTATGAGTTCAGGGATACCAAACTATTATGTCCTATCTTGTTCCTATGGGAAGATATGCAGGTCACCACTGTAGCCAGCATTCCCCATGATAGCCTATGGGCAAGATAGCCTTAATATAGTGAAAAACAAAAATGGCTGTAATTCACTACCAGAGCATGTCACCTGCACTAGTACATGCTCTACCTTTCACATACTCTGCACCCTGCCCAAGGGGTTACCTTGGGCCTTCCATAGGGGTGACCAATGTGTACAGAAAGGGAAGGTTTAGGCCTCATCAGTGGGGACACTGACTAGGAGGATATGGCAGTTCACAGACTGCACACAGGCACTGCGATGGCAGGCCTGAGACACCATTTTAGGGCTACTCATGGGGGTGGCACAATCAGTGCTGCAGGCCCACTAGTAGCATTTGTATCGCCGGCCCTGGCACACTCAGTGCACTTTACTAGGGACTTCTTGGTGATACAAATATGCCAATCATGGACAACCAATTAAAATAACAATTTACACAGAGAGCATATGCACTTTAGCACTGATAAGCAGTGGTCAAGTGACCAGAGTCCTATTGCCAACAACCACAGGTCAGAAAAAACAAGGGAGGAAGAAGCAAAAAGTTTGGGGATAACCCTGCAAAAAGGGCAATTTCCAACAGTGATACCTACACCCCAGGTGGCAATTGCAGTATAACTTGCATAGCCATGTGTTTATGTATGAAAATTGATGTTTGTGTACAAGCTGCTTATTTAGTACTACAATAATGGAAGCTATAATTTGATTCATATTTTATTGCTATAGTTGGTAATAAATATTCAGATTCAGAAAACAGGCAGTGTTGTTACACAATTTGAGAGTTGAAGGAAGACATGTGCATGATAGTTTGGATGAAATTGTCTTGGGGTCTGGTGAGGATGAGCCAGATAATGTTTTTGACATGTCAGTCATGATGCTAGAAAAGCATTTTGGGACAAAGATAAATGTTTTGCTGAAGCTTCATAAATTTTTTACCAGGGTACAAGGTAAGCAAAAACAATTGGAAGCTACTTTTCAATTTTAAAAATACTTGCTTGCACTTGTGAGCAACTCACAGACTCCTTAGTAAGAGCCCAAATAGTGAGGTGCACTAATGATGTCAAGGTCCAGCAAGAACGTCTTGCTAAAAATCTGGAGCTGAAGGAAACTATAGCCATTGTGAAGGGCATGGAGAAAACGAACATGTGGGTGTGTGAAATGAGGGATGACAAAAGTAAAGATACCCGACATGAACAGGGCATAGTGCGTGAAGTTAGGAAGAATGATGAGAAAGGTAGTGACTTTAGCTTTGATCAAAGATGCTGAGTTCTTCAGTGTCATGGTCTTGTCCTCTGCTTACCACCGGGTGCTACTTCATCCAGATTCTAGGCATCTCACATCATTTGTCACTCCTTTAGGTGCACATAGGTATATTTGGATGCCTTTTAAATTAGCTTCTGTAGCTGCTTGTTTTCAAAGGGTCATGAGCAAGGTCTTGGAGGGATTACATAAAGTACTTATTTTTCAAGATGATATCCTGGTTTACGGCAAGGATCATCAAAAGCGTGACTTGCAGCTGTGGGACATCTTGCATTGGTTACACGATGTGGTTTGGTGATGAAGAAGGAGAAATGCAAATATCGTGTAACTTCAGTGAACTATTTGAGGCATACCATTTCCGGAGAAGGAATTTGTCCTACCCTGGATTTGGCTGAGAGCATTGTAAAAGCACCAATACTTGTGAACAGAGACCAAGTGAAATGCTTTTTGGGACTTGCTGAGTTTTGCAAAAAGTTTGTGCCTAATTTTGCTAGTCTTTCCTTGCAAATAAGTAAGTATGGGCTGAAAATCCGTTCCTCTCGCGGAATTTGTGAATTTTTGCCAATTTTGCGGTCCGCAAATCACACGAAATTGTCAAAAAATGCACAATTCGCAAGCTGGTGGATTTTTTTGCTTGGTCCCGCTTCAAAAATACAATCTCGCGTGCGTGGCTTTGACTTACCGTGATTCTGAGTTCGCAGAGTTGTTTTTCCTCCCTGTTTGTGTGCGCTGTGCCATTTTGGATCTGGCTGCGTGATCGCACAAGACTTTTCGACCGCGAGTACGTCATAGCGGCCCGCCATCTTGCACTGCGAGAGTTTGAGAACGCGACTACGTCGTAAGGGCCCGCGATCACGCATCGCGGGACTAAACAATTGCAAACACGTAGATGCGACGCGCAGCTGACTTTCGGCAGGATATTTGAACAGCTTGCTTTCCCGAACTTGCAAAAATTGCAATTCTGCACAAGAAATTTACCGCAGGCAGCATAAACCTTCTGAAAATGATGATTTGGATCAGAATAACAGATTGACATTTGGCTGCACTTTTTTGTGCAAGGAGTCCATTTTTGCGGGGGTGGGAGGAAGGAAGTGCCCCAGAGTCTCCAACTTCCTGTTCCTGTCCAGCAGGGTCCTCCCAGTGCTTTGTCCATGTCCTGGTCACTTTTCATTTGGATCTGGAGCTGGAAGGATTACTTTTTGTGGCTGCTGCTGGATATTTGTATTTGAGGACTTTTTGTTTGGATCACTTTTGGATTACTTTTGGATTTGAGATTTTACAAGTAAGTTGGTGTTGTTTGTTTGGGCATTGCAGTTGCTGCAACTACAATGTTTAAACTTTTTCACAACTTTAAAAAAAATATATTTTGGGTAGCCACAGTATCTAGTAGGCCCAGGGTTAGTCATGGGTGCAAGATACAACTGTTTCTGTGAGTTTTGTTGAACTTAAATATCATTTTGTCATGGAATTGAATAGCTCACTGTTATTTATATGTGGAATTCTTTTTTAATTTTGGGGTGCGTGTAAAGCCACACTAGCCAGTAGGCCATGGGGTACTCAGTGGTGCATGGACCAAGGCTTTCTGTGGGTTCTCTTGAATTTAAAAATCATTTAGGGCATGGATGGAATTGGATTGTGGTGATTTTTGTGTGTTTTTTGATTTTTTTGGGGTGTTGTTGGGGCCTGGCATGTGGGTGTCGGCCATTTTGAGGTCTTGTCCAGGCAGGGCCTGGCCATGTGGCTGGGGGTCCAGGGGCCATTTTGAAGCCAGGGAGTGTGCTTTGTGCCATAGACCTGCACCCAGTCTGCCTCCTTTCATCCATTATATCCAAGGGGTAGTCAGTGGTGCATGAAACAACTCTCTCTGTGTGGTCTCTCTTCTAATAATGTAAACATCCATTTTTGATTAGAATTATTTGCAATTTTTATTTTTGGTCTTTCAGTTTTTGAGTGTGTTGTAATAATAATAAATGCCTAGTTGCAAATATTAATTGAAGCACGACATATGCAACATTTATTTAACTGATGTTCCTCTGGCTTCCTTTGCTTTTAGGTGCACAAAGAGAACCACGAATCATCCTCATCGTTCATCATCAGTGCCATGAAGAAGTCCTGCTGCAGTGTGTTCACAACATCACGTGACGTCACGTGTGGGCACAGACAACTCTGCAACTCGTGCAACTGCGGCCTGCTGTTCTGACATCTGAAGAACATTGGCCCAAAGAAAGGTGGCCGTAGCCTCTCTACCAAGAAAGTTGCCAGTGCCACTGCCAGTAAGAAGGAGCAGAAAAAGCAAGTGGCGCCACTTACCAAGGAGACTGGTGTGCCCACAGACACTTTTTTTTTACGTCTGCAGCAGCGGTGTCCGCCAGGGACCAAGCTGGGAGCAGCACCTCAGCTTCATTGGTCTCAGTGCCACCACACCTAGTTAGGCCCAAGGCCATGAGTGCCGCAGAGGCAGCCACTTTAATTGCTCAATCACCATCGACCAGTGATGTTGGTGTTGACTCATCGCAAGAAAGTAGCATCCAATCAACGCAGGGTGTAACTCATCTGACGAGTGTTCAACCACAGCCGCAACGACAACCACAGGTGCAACAAGGAGAGGCGCAAGGAGAGGCGCAAGGAGAGGTGCAAGGAGAGGCACGAGGAGAGGTGCAAGGAGTGGCTCTGACACAAGGAGTGGCGCAAGTAGAGGTGCAAGGAGTGACGCAAGGAGTGGCGCAAGGAGTGGCGCATGGAGAGGCACAACTGCCCACAATGCTTGTTCCTCCAAAAGTAGGGGCACATCAGGAAATCGAGATTCAAGCGGAGGTTTCATCCGAGCAAGCCACTCCACCTGATGATCCATTGTCTTCCAGATCCCCACCAACAAAAAGGTCAGGGAGGGCTAGTACAAGTTCTTCTTCAATCCCCCTTCCTTCTGATGATATAGATTTTGATTGGAACCCACCAATGCAGTCTGAGAGGGAGGCACGCCCTGAGCCGACAAAGGTAACTAAGCCTAAATGGAAGGTTCCCACAAGGCTTTCACTTATGGGTGATGATGACGAACAAGAAGTAGAAGTGGTGTATTCTGCTGTTGATGAACAGTCTGACGATGACGACCCAGTCATCACAGTCGTCACTCCAGCCCCAGCGGGCATGCAGCAGACAGATATTTTTACCCTATCCCGATTTGCTGCTGAGCGGGATGTGGGCGGCGTGGCACTGGTACCACCACCAACACAGGTAACTACTACACCAACATGACCTACAGCTGTCATTTTTCTCTTCAGAGGGGCTGGCAGGGACCTCCATCCAGCTCGACCTCCGTTACCTCAAGAAGTGGTGCTGTAACTGTAAGTGCACAACAGAGTCTAATTCGGCCATGCCCATCCTCCACTTCATCTGGCATTGAAAGTGGCACCTCCACCACCACCACCAGAAATCTCAACTCCCCAGTTCGGGACTTCTTTAGTATTAGCAAAAAGGCGGAAAACCTAGTTATTTGTTTGATTTGTAAACAAGTAGTTAGTCGGGGGTAAGCTTGGTACCAACTATGGTACCGGAGGCCAGAGAGGTCATCTCCAAAAACACCACATTATCCAGTGGGAGGCGCATCTAAGTAAGATCCGGGTAGCCAAAAGTACAACAAATCCAAATGTATCCATTGATATTGCATCTGATGATGACAAGGGGCTGATCGTGCAGGGGGAGGTGAAGAAGCGACAGATATTTTTTCTTATACACACAGTACCCCTGGCAGCAGCACTGCAGTGGTAGCGCCCACACCCTCTACCCCATCAACATCTATGAGGCACACTAAGAGTCTGGGAGAGACACCAATGCAAAAAAGTACATCATTGAGCCTAACTGGGTTGAAGAGGTATGGATCCTCCTCATCACATATGAAAATGGTCCAGACCACCATTAAAAGCATTTTTGGTCAGAGGCGCCATTTGAACGCAACCACCCAACGGCACGTCTTTATAATGCAATGCCGGCTAAAATGATAGCTCTGGACCTTCTCCCTTTTTCTTTCGTGGAAGGGGTGAGTTTTCCAGAATTTGTGGCAACAGTCTGCCCTAAATGGAAGGTTCCTAGCAGGTCCTATTTTGCCAGAGTTGCGGTTCCAGCACTACATCAAGATATGCTGGAGGTGATTGGGGCAGCTTTGCAGATGAATGCTGTTCACACTATCCACCTGACAACAGACATGTGGACCAGTTGCCAAGCCCTTGATTACATGTGCATCACTGCACACTGAGTCTCGTTTGCTGGGGTTAGAGAGAAGCTATCTGCAGGTATTGACTGACGCAATTTTTCAAGCTCCTCGGAAACATGCAACAGTAGCCATGTATGCCATGGAGAAATCTCATAATGCAGTAAACATTTTGGAGGAGTTTTACAGTAAGGTCTTTGAATGGCTGCTTCCAAGAAAGCGCATGTTTGGTTATGTTTCCACGGTTAATGGCAGTAATATAGTCAGGGCCATGAATGATGGTGGCTATTTTAGAGTGCCGTGTTTGGCGCACAGTATTAACATTGTTGTTCAAGATTTCTTGAAAAAAGAAAACACAGTAAGCAAGTTACTGACCTCCTGCCGAAGAATCTGCACACATTTCAACCATTCTTTTAAGGCCCGGAAACAGCTGAGGATCCAGTCAGAGGACTCATCCAGGAGGTGGCAACATATTGGAACTCAACCTTCTACATGCTTGAGCGTCTGTTTGAGCAGAGCTTGGTAATCAATGATTATGTCTTTGCACTGGGTTCTACTACGAAAGACATGAGGCTAGAGGTGGAGGAATGGGACCTAGTTAAAAGCCTGACAGACATGCTTCGTCCTTTTGAGGTCTTCACGCGTGAAGTCAGCAGGGAGTACTGTAGTTTGGGCAAAGCTATCCCATTGTTGCGCATGCTAGAGCACCAACTGAAGGTAGTGTCTTCAATGTTCAAAGATGATACTGACAAGCGTGATAGTTGTTTTTAGGGCAAATGCACAGCTGTGTTTCACATAATGTTGGTTGAATATTGAATTATATTTTTGGTGGTGCTCCAAAGGTGGCGTCGAGAGTCCCACGACGTCAAGGGGTACAATGAATGAACGCGATGCTAGTCGGTCACTAGTTTCATCCCTTTAGGCACACATACTTGTCTCTTTGCTAGAAAAAGACTTCCACACTGGTTTTGCGAATTAATTCATTCTAATGTTTATTGTTCATTTGTATGTTCATTACTCATATTATCACACTGATGATTACTTCTTGTTAATATGTTTAACCTTAGGCAATGACTGGTTAACAAATCCAATGCATTTCGGGCATTATTTGATGCCCTTCGTCAGGGAACAGACACTAGAAAAATCATATACATAAACGAAAATGTAAAAAACCCCCATCCCCATCCAGTTTTTAAACCATAACCCTCTTCCCCCGGGCTGTGTGGTTTTCATTGACGTGTGACTAAATGACAACAATAATTTCACACACTTGCTGGGAAGGATAAGGTCAAAGCAACAGAAAATCAATTTCAAGGCTGGTGAAGGAATCAGAGGATATATTCTTATTCTGATTCTGCTTGACACACACCCATGAGTATTTGCAAATCAAATCAGAATCTCATGTGTGCCATCAAGTGGATTGATCATGAACAACATCCTCCCCCTGCTTACGCTGCTGTGTCCTTCACCTTCAATACTATCTCTTGTAGTACACATACTCCACGTAACTAGTAGTTATATTTTGAATACTTTAGCATTCCTTAGGCTACAATTTATGGGACTGTTCTTGTGTACTGTAGTATCTATCATACTGTTATAATGCTCCGCTCAGGCCACTCAATGTTTAATTTCCTTTTTTTTTCATATGCTGCTACTGCCAGTGTGTACCACTACTACTACCACCACAACAGTGACATTTCATCCGTCCAGGATTCCATTTCCAACCTTAATCGCCATTTGCCATGCAGCCAGCCCTGTGCCTAGCCCTATTCTCAAACATGAATCACAGGTAAGATAAGCATTGTGGGGGATGAAGAATAATGGAGTAGGAGGAGAGGAGAGACTGACGGTAGTACTAGTAAAGTAGTAGGCCAATTGAATTGACTAACTCTGTCAGTGGCACTTTTGTACAAATTTGGACGATTAGACTATTTGAATCAACCAGCCAGTTAAGTTTCAGCCTGGAAAACAAACGGACAGTTAACCCCCCCCACCTCCCCCACAAAACAGTAAAAAAATGTGTCTGCTATGTTTAAATTGAAGTAAATAATTATTTGACCTTAACAAAAATAAACTATCGCATAAGAAGACCCGACCTACCCCCTCCCTAACCCCAACGAATGTCCATGAAATCAAAGTCCCCAAAGTCCAAAAACCCCAACGCCCAATTCCCAACCCCCCAAAAATCTTTAAAAAAAGGGCAAGGGACAGTCTCTCCTCTACTTCCGCCGGCGGCGTCCTCTGGCCAGGTGGTCACACAGCTCTCTCCGGAGGTCCTTTAGCAGGGCTTTCTGCCTCGCCACCTCCTGCTCAAGGTTGGACACTCTGAGGGTCAAGCGGTAAACACGAGCCTTGCACCTGCAGGTACTGTGGGGCGCAGCTGATTTTTTTGCTGTTCAGCGGTGGTGGGTGGCTGCCGGACCATGGCTCCGTACCGCTGAAGGCTTGCGCTGACTGTATGACCCAGGGGCAGAGGGGAGGATGCAGCTGTCGTGGATGTTGTCGACTGCAACTGCGTGTCCTCCTCCTCCTGGGCCACCAGCCACCGATATTCGGCGACAATTGTCTCCAGCTTCCGGTGCCGGGCCCGTCGAGCCAACTCCTTCCTTGTTAGCTTGGAAGGAGCATCTATATGAAGAAAGAAAAACATACTCTAACCAATGCTCTTTAAGATTAACACAAAATAATTCAGCAGAAAGTTGTGTCACAGTAGCACTAGCAACTTGCAAGCACAGTAGATAACATTTGTGGCATGTATCTATCTAACCTCCTACTTCGTCGGCCTCTGCTCTAAGATTAGTGGGAGTTTCAGGAATTCTACTAGCACTTTATGGACTCACTACATTAGACTCAGACAGTACACCAGTCTTCTTCTTCTCTCTTGTTTAGCGAAATTGGTACGTAAACTTGTGGAAGCCGGCATAATGCCAGCACAGTCAACTTGCACCCGAGAAAAACAGACGCAAGCCATGATGAGACAGACTTGCATTACTGTTACCAGTCCAGGACATGCAGGTAGTGAAGCTCTTACCTTTCTATTACGGGTGGCACTGACCATACTCTGATATAAGGGCTACTGCTCAATTAATTTAACTTTCACCCTGGCCTGCCCCTGAAAAGGAAAATTAAGAAGATAATATGATCATCTATCCCTTCACAGGATATTTGCTTACATATGGAATGACTTAAGGAGCTTTGTTTTTGATTGATTGAACACCGATAGGCCATACATCAATGTCAATAACAGAGTTGTAAAAAAAAGTATTAAGAGAGGTAGTGAGTGGCCCCCGTAATCGCCGGATATATGCTGTGCTTGTAAACTACTGTTACCAGTCATGGTAGTATTCTAAAAAATTACAACTTCTTTCCTCGACTTTGCTACTCTGGCACGGCGGTGCGGTGTTACATGCTCTTCAAAGCAACACTCTTCATCCATTGACCGTCTACTCTGTCTACATACACCTACGCTATCTATGAGGAAGATACCATTCTGGCATCCATCCATTCAAAGTAAATGTCAATCACTCTTCATAATGTCTCAACTGGACAAACCTTACTTTTTGTCACTGAAAAACAACCTTTTTATTTTATTTTGTAATCCGCCAGCCATGCATCTGTGCTTGACTTGCATTTGAATTTGAACCAAAGGATATATTGCGGACACATACAGTTTCTGTTTCACCCACCCAGGCAGTCCTCTTTTCTTTCTCCTTCCACCCATCCTTGCTTCAGCCATCAACCGGCCATGCATCAGATTCCCAGCCACCTCGGGCAGCATTCAAAAACACGTATCATTCTTTGCCAGTCATTAATTTTAACTCGCTCGTCCTTCCTTACACCCTTCTTTCCCTTTTCGTTCATCCCATCCATCAAGTTAATCTCTGATCTGACTTGGCTTCTCGATAAAACTTTCACAGATGAGTTGAAGTCAAATTTAGAGGAGGCGATTGGTTACTGGTCAACTCCCGCCGCTAATGCTATTGCTAATGAGAAGTCAAGGGTGACTGTCTTCTACCTTGTTGACAAAAACTTAGTTCTAAATTTGTAAGTCTTCATAACAGTAAAGTGTACTTGTACTGTACAACATATACACTCCTGCAGAGAGCCCACTCTGCAACCTCAATAAGTAAGGAATATAATAGCTTACCACTGCCCGCCACTACCATGGCATCCCCCACAGCAGTTCCTGCTGGCTGTGGCACCTCATCCGCCCCTGGAGTGCCCACCTCCGTGCTGGCCCCGGCACTGGTGGATGGCTGTGCCGATGGTGTTACGCCTAGAAAATACATTTAATATTTTTGGATGCCATATACACCACTCCGTATTTTGTATAGGAATATAAAAAATGTTACTAGTACTAAATAAACAAATTTAATAACTTGTGACTCTCTAGGCTAAACTAAAAATGTCCCTTTCTTCAGGGAAGGGTGTTTTTTGTATTTATGCTTAGCCATAACAAGTGATGCTACACTTTTTGATACAACTGATGAATGCTTGCTTTTTAATACGCACCATTTTTCTCATAACAGACAGAAACTTTCCTTCTACGAACAAGAGCAAGATCATCATCATGTTAGGCAGAGTCGTCAACGATTTATCCCCACCAAGACTTTGAGTTCCAACTAGGTGAGGGCTCTCCCACAATTAATGTGTGAAATCAGCCACTTTTCAGTCATTCACCGTTTGTTATATGACATTGTTTTTAATAAATGTTTTTATATAATGCACAATTAAATTTTTTACAGAGTACAAACAGAGCTAGTTGTTTTACTTTTAATAAAGCTTTGAAACTTATATAGACTCTGTGGCTTTTGGTCATGAGTGAGTGAGCGAAAGGGTTTGCAATTTGCAAGCATGAGTCCATGACTCTGAGAGGTCGTGACTCTGACTCCATAGTCTTATGTTCTGGGTTGTATAATCATTGGGGATCATCGCTGCATTCGGGAGCTAAATAATGACTCTCTGACACACTAGCTAGTCAGTAAGGAGATTGGGGGTTCAACTTCTGTTATGACTGAGGTATGTGGAAAGTCTAACTGTGCCTATTAAAATTTATAACCAATGCCCTATTTCTTGTCCATAGGTCTGTATGTGCAGATTAGTCCCTGCAACAGTAGTATTATGTCCTACTATCCAATCAAAAAGTAAACTAATATCTTATTCTTGGTGGCCATTGACATTTTATTGTTGGGAATTGTCAAAGCATAAACATTCAGAAGACTTCAATAGACATTATGGACAACCCAGACGGCTGCACTCAGTGCCTAGAGCTATTGCTGAGTAGGAGTTTTGTTTAACAGTATACCTTTTGCCAACTGTGCAAGCTTAGCTAGCTACACAGACAGACTAATAATAATCTAGTAGTAGCACAGAAAGTCATAGTAGAGGCAGAATAAAAATTTAGAAACAGTCTACAAGAAGATCAAAGACGATTTAGGAACAAATAGAATTATGAGGAACGTTTGGAATAAATAGGTGCTGTAAAAGATAGGGAAGTATAATTAATAATATTAACAGGAAAACTTACTGGGGCCAGCAGAGGAGCCCTCGGCGGACCTATCCTGGCCTTCCTATTGTTCCTGCTCCGCCGGCGCCGCTACCTCCTCCTCTGTCCTCTTGCCCCTGGGGGAAGCTGATGTACAACATGAAAGAAAGACACAAACATGGATGATTGTTGTCAACCAAATCAAACATTTCAAAAAAACAATAGCAAATTATTTCGGGGAAATAGACAACAATTGCACTAAATTTATTGACCTATCTGATGTGGTCTACTTGGATATTGGTATTGCTGGATTCGCGGACCGTCTACTTGGAAAGTTATGTAACTCACTAAACCAACTACAAAAAGGTTCTACTAGGACTGGCAGGCAGCACTTCGCAGCACGCGAAGTGACAGACACAGTCCGTCATGATTGCAGACCACTAAAAAGTTTCCTACTAAATAACCAGTCATAATATACTCAAACTATCAATCCACCACCACTATCTCCTCTTAGTGGCAGGAGTACAAAGGAAGGACTGGACTTGAGTCTCTAGTGTCTAGCATTACACAGTTCTGTAAAGTACACTCATACATAATCACTCAGGCCAAATGAGCACAAAATTGAAAACAAGTAAACATAGTAGCATCGCCAGTGAGCAGGCGAGCACCTGCAATCACAGAAGCTTTTGAAACATAATTTACCTGCAATGTAATCTCTAGTGTCTAGCATTACGCACTTCTGTAGAGTACACTCATACATAATCACCCAGGCCAAATGAGCACAAAATTGAAAACAAGTAAGCATAGTAGCACCACCAGTGAGCAGGCGAGCATCTGCAATCACAGAAGCTTTTGAAACATAATTTACCTGCAATGTAATCAGCAGCATTCTTGCTCTTCGGAAAAAACTAATATTTGCAATATCATAATAACACAGAGCAGGAGAAAACAAAGTAGTGATTAAATAGCTACTACTACTCACCAAGCCCAGAGATCTCCACGCCAAGAAGGTCACGCAGGTCGTGTTCCCGGTCCAGGATGTCGGCCCACCGGTGCGTCGCCTGGTTGTATGTGTGCCGGACCCCAGACTCCAAATACATGGCCCTGCACACCTTCCCCCATAGCTGGAGACGCTCCTGGAGCCCGTACCCGGTACCGGGCCTGCCGCCTGCCACGACGGTCTTGGGGAGGTGGCGCTGGATGAAGAAAACCAGTGCAGCCACCTCCACCGCGCTAAAGATCTCCAGGGCAGTTACTTCCTCCCCCCTTAAGTGCCCGCAAGGGAGCCGGCTACGGGGTACGGGACCCTTCCCCTTAGACTTGCCGACTCCCTTTGCCATGGTCCTGGGTGAAAGAAGAAAAGAATAGGGCAAAAAAGTAAATAAAAGAAAAGAGAGAGCTAAACAAAAAAAGTAGTTATTAAAGTAACAAAAAGTTGAAAAAAACACAAAATATAGATGTAGAAAAATAGAGGGATAGATAATGAGTAAAAAAGATTGTAAAAAAGTTCAAACAAACAAAGAATTGCAAAGATTAAAGCAGGATAGAAAAAGCATGCCCAGAACCATAGCAATGAAAGAAAAACAAGATGGCCGCACCCATTGCGACCATGTGGGTAAGTTTGCGCGATATTTTCCCCGCGAGCCACGCGAAAACTGACACGATCACGTAATTGCGCCCCGCATGTAGGAAATGCACAACACGAGCATGCAACTAGCGCCCAGAAACTGAAATACGCAACGCGAACACTAAAAACAAGATGGCCGCGCCCATGTACGACCGTATGGGTAACTTTGAGGTAGCTGCACTGAAAAAAAACCCAGCAAAAACACGCAAAAATAAAAAATCCACAAATTTTCACAGATTCGCTAATTTTGCGGACCGAGAGTACGTATTTGCACGAATTTGCATACCGTGAATTCGCAAATGTCGCCCATACTTACCAATAAGGTAATTCCTTGAGAAAAATGCACAGTTTCTATGGTCTGAGGAATGTACTTTTACTTTTAATAGCATCAAGGAGAATATAGGGGGCATGCCTACGTTAGGGCACATTGATGCTTGCAAAAAAACAGTACAGTCAACAGATGCCAGTATGAGTGGGCTGGGAGCAGATCTCTCTCAAATTGCGGATGGTAAACAAAGGATTGTAGCCTCTGCTTCTCATTTACATAGAGGACCAGAAGAGCCCTATTCTGTGATTGAGCGGGAAGCACTGGCTGAGTACTGGGCTATCCATCACTTCAAGTTCTTCTTGTGGGGGATACTGGTGGTAATTAGATCAGATCACCGGCCTTCATGTCACGTTTTCATTTGCAGGGAGGTAGAGCATTTGTATCCATTGATCAAGCGATGGATTGATGGTTTGACGCAATTTAATTTTAGAGTGGAATATGTGCGTGGTCAAAAGAACCTAGTAGCAGACTGCTTATCTAGGTTGCCGTTGAACCAGAGTGGTGAGGCGGTTGAGAATTCATTGGTTGCATGGGTGTGTGAATCAGCAGTTTGTACCGATGAATGGTCTTAAGCATGCCAAGAGGACAAAGATTTGGAAGTGCTCAAAGAATTCACTGTAAAGGGTACGCTAGAGGACAAAGAAGGTCCAATTTACTTGAAGGGTTTCCTAAATATGAAAGATGATCTATGCATGATGGATTTGAAACTTTTGAGGAGAAACAGAGTGATACTGCCCTGTGGTTTGAGTAATCAGCTGATTAATCTAGCACATAAAGGACATCTGGGGAGGAATTTAATTGAGGCAAGAGTTTGTGAATGGTATTGTTGGCCTGCAATGGACCGACAGATTGAAGAAGTTGTGAAGGATTGCTGGTAGTGTGCTAACAGTGATAAGAGTAAGATGACACGTGTGGTTCCTTTGTCACCTGTGGAGATTCCTGTGGAGCCTTGGTCCAAGCTAGGGTTGGATATTGCTGGCACTTTCAAGCTTCTGGCCCATAATGAATGCTATATGTTATTGTTAGTTGATTATAATTCCAAATGGGTGGTGACTAAGTGTGTGCCTTTGGTTAGCACGAAAACATTGATTGAATCTCTCTGAGGAATTTTCCAAAGAGGGTATCCCCAATTATCTCATCACAGACAATGGTGTACAATTTACATCCCAGGAGATATGTTTTTTCCTCAAAGGAATTGTTTATTACACATTTCAAGACAGTACTGTATTCTTCTCCCCAGGCTCATGGTTTAGCGGAGACTATGACCAAATTAGTGAAGAGTGGGCACAAAGAGCATTACTGACCATGGCTGCCCTAAAGTGCATCATCAGGGAGACATGCTGGGCTCATCGCAATATACCCAACTATGTGCCATTAGTCTCCCTTTATCTGTTGTGAGGGGAAGAAAGCCATGCGATAATTTGTATCCTGCGTTGTTGAAATTGCATGCTGGAGGGATGCAGGTTGAGCACATGGAGGAGCATCTCCGGTCCAAAAGAATGTCTCACCAGGAGAAATATAAGAATAGATTTGATTAGAAGCTTTGTGTCCCAAATAGGATCTGGAGGGTTGGAGAGTAAGTGTTGGTCAGGAGGCCAAGATTCTTACGGAAGGGGCGCTCCATATTTATGGGACCATTTGTGATCATGGAATTGATGAAGAATGTAGTGGTGGTGGATTCTGGAGATGTGTGGAGTATGTCTCGACTGGCCAAGTGTCATGGCAGTTCTCTGAAGTCTAATAGAACTTTAGGTGCTGATAGTCTTAACGACCAGACAGTTTAACGGGAAGGTCACAGTCAAAGTTTGACTGATAGGCTATCTACCAGAAGGTTGAGGTTGCGACCCGTCTGGCATAGACATTATGATATGAAGTGAATTTGGTTTATACATATGAATCTTGGTATTGTGCAAATAGACACACTTATGGTTTTATTTAATTGTTTTTATTTCTTAATTTGTTTCAATTTTTGATGTTGTGGTATATTTTTTGTAATCATATTGTATAGGGTAAGATGTGTTGAGGTCTATGTACCTGGGTCTGTGGCCCAGCGTGGTTGCTCATCTCAATTCTTGTTCCTGAGTGACCTGCACATTCGACTGGTCATCAATGACAGGACAATGAGCTGTCCTGGTGCTGTGGCCTGCGGGGGGCTGGAAGTGACAGTTGAAACTGGAGCTGCTTCAGTGGCTGGCGGTCTGTGCATGGAAGTTAAATAAACATTTGATAATTGATGCAATGTTTATTGGCTGTCATTAACCAATTATTAGGTCATGCTAATTATAGTTTTACCCTACACATAGTATACCTTAATGCACGTGTGTGTTTTCACTGTGTTTTTAACATTGCACTGGCACTGGGCCTTATTAGAAAGAGCTCAGGGACAGTCAAAGCCAGTTACCACCGACACCAGTCAGCAAAAAAAAAAAAAACTGGGGTGCACAAGGCACACCAGATGACTTTGCAACATTATCTCCTTCTAATTTGGGGCGTCTGTATTCCTTGACGGGGGGCCTCAATATTATCATTGATGAATGGGGCTAAGAGAGTGGAGGCCAGCACAGATCCTTGTCTCACCCCTCTACATGTTGGAATTCGTTTTGTTAGTTGCCCATGGGGATCTCATCGCACCTGGGCATATTTTTCTTGATGGTTTCTAACCAGTTGGCCAAGAAGGAACGTCAAGAACCCCTAAAGTTTCTAGTGATGCCCAAACGAGCCCCAGAGGGACCAAATCAAAAGCAGCTTTGATGTCAACAGAGGCTATATACAGATGACCTTCTTTAAGCCTTGTATCTTTCTGTGTGTGGACCCACACCATACTTGCTGGGCCTTTGTGTGGCTTCCATTTCCCCAAAGCACTACCCACCTGCAGACCCTGTGCCCTGGTTTCCCCCGCTTCTCCTCTGTGCTGCACTGCCCTGCCCGTGCTCCCTTTCTCTTAGCCCCCAACTCATATCTATTTCCCCAGTCACTGGCACCCACTCAGTGTACCGATCAGTCTCTGGGTTTACATTTAAAAAACAGCTCCTGATGTTCACAAACATGTTGGGGAGGGACTCTCAGCAGAGTTCAGGGAAGCTGGGGGTGAAGTCCTTTTGTTCCTGGGACTTCTTAACAGGGAGCCAGCTCTTCTCAGGCCCTTAATGATTCCTTCAAGCAAGGAGACACAGTACAAAGCAAAGTCCTTCCCCTCTCCTTGGCAGCAAAGCAACTGCAGGTCAGTCCAGCATACAACAGCAGGACAGTCTTCCTTCTTTAGTCTTTCAGCTTTCTCCTTGGCAGAGGTTCCTTCTTAATTCCAGGATGATCTAATTTTCTGTAGTCTGGGGTCCTGTACTTATAGCCCTAAAAGTCTTTGTTCCCTTTCTGAGCCCGGTCTGAACCAGTCCTGGGTGTTCCTTGAGCACTTTGTTTTCCTGGCCTCTTCTTTCCTTTTACAGTGCAGAGCAGAAACATCAGACACCGCACAGGAGGTGGAGCCAGCATTGTGGAGGGAAAGCACAGCCCTGGAGCACTTTGTTGACATGATTCCTTCTCTCCTTTCACAGTGCAGGGCAGAGACATCAGACGTACCACAGGGGGTGGAGCCAGCACTGTGGGGGGCAGGCACAGTCCTATTCAGGTCCCAGGTGCAACTCCTCCCTACCATCTAGATGCAGATCACTCTATTCACCACTGGGCGGACCTATTCTGTCTCCTAGAATCCCCCAGCCCTGTCACTCACAAACCAGACAGTCAATTCACTAACAGCCAAAGGCACACAGAACGGTCAGATAAGAAAGCAGCCACTTTCTAAAAGTGCTGCTTTCAAATACAGGATTTAAAAACCACCTTTACTAAAAGATGTGTTATTAAATTATGAGTTCAGGGATACCAAACTATTATGTCCTATCTTGTTCCTATGGGAAGATATGCAGGTAACCACTGTAGCCAGCATTCCCCATGATAGCCTATGGGCAAGATAGCCTTAATATAGTGAAAAACAAAAATGGCTGTAATTCACTACCAGAGCATGTCACCTGCACTAGTACATGCTCTACCTTTCACATACTCTGCACCCTGCCCAAGGGGTTACCTTGGGCCTTCCATAGGGGTGACCAATGTGTACAGAAAGGGAAGGTTTAGGCCTCATCAGTGGGGACACTGACTAGGAGGATATGGCAGTTCACAGACTGCACACAGGCACTGCGATGGCAGGCCTGAGACACCATTTTAGGGCTACTCATGGGGGTGGCACAATCAGTGCTGCAGGCCCACTAGTAGCATTTGTATCGCCGGCCCTGGCACACTCAGTGCACTTTACTAGGGACTTCTTGGTGATACAAATATGCCAATCATGGACAACCAATTAAAATAACAATTTACACAGAGAGCATATGCACTTTAGCACTGATAAGCAGTGGTCAAGTGACCAGAGTCCTATTGCCAACAACCACAGGTCAGAAAAAACAAGGGAGGAAGAAGCAAAAAGTTTGGGGATAACCCTGCAAAAAGGGCAATTTCCAACAGTGATACCTACACCCCAGGTGGCAATTGCAGTATAACTTGCATAGCCATGTGTTTATGTATGAACATTGATGTTTGTGTACAAGCTGCTTATTTAGTACTACAATAATGGAAGCTATAATTTGATTCATATTTTATTGCTATAGTTGGTAATAAATATTCAGATTCAGAAAACAGGCAGTGTTGTTACACAATTTGAGAGTTGAAGGAAGACATGTGCATGATAGTTTGGATGAAATTGTCTTGGGGTCTAGTGAGGATGAGCCAGATAATGTTTTTGACATGTCAGTCATGATGCTAGAAAAGCATTTTGGGACAAAGATAAATGTTTTGCTGACGCTTCATAAATTTTTTACCAGGGTACAAGGTAAGCAAAAACAATTGGAAGCTACTTTTCAATTTTAAAAATACTTGCTTGCACTTGTGAGCAACTCACAGACTCCTTAGTAAGAGCCCAAATAGTGAGGTGCACTAATGATGTCAAGGTCCAGCAAGAACGTCTTGCTAAAAATCTGGAGCTGAAGGAAACTATAGCCATTGTGAAGGGCATGGAGAAAACGAACATGTGGGTGTGTGAAATGAGGGATGACAAAAGTAAAGATACCCGACATGAACAGGGCATAGTGCGTGAAGTTAGGAAGAATGATGAGAAAGGTAGTGACTTTAGCTTTGATCAAAGATGCTGAGTTCTTCAGTGTCATGGTCTTGTCCTCTGCTTACCACCGGGTGCTACTTCATCCAGATTCTAGGCATCTCACATCATTTGTCACTCCTTTAGGTGCACATAGGTATATTTGGATGCCTTTTAAATTAGCTTCTGTAGCTGCTTGTTTTCAAAGGGTCATGAGCAAGGTCTTGGAGGGATTACATAAAGTACTTATTTTTCAAGATGATATCCTGGTTTACGGCAAGGATCATCAAAAGCGTGACTTGCAGCTGTGGGACATCTTGCATTGGTTACACGATGTGGTTTGGTGATGAAGAAGGAGAAATGCAAATATCGTGTAACTTCAGTGAACTATTTGAGGCATACCATTTCCGGAGAAGGAATTTGTCCTACCCTGGATTTGGCTGAGAGCATTGTAAAAGCACCAATACTTGTGAACAGAGACCAAGTGAAATGCTTTTTGGGACTTGCTGAGTTTTGCTAAAAGTTTGTGCCTAATTTTGCTAGTCTTTCCTTGCAAATAAGTAAGTATGGGCTGAAAATCCGTTCCTCTCGCGGAATTTGTGAATTTTTGCCAATTTTGCGGTCCGCAAATCACACGAAATTGTCAAAAAATGCACAATTCGCAAGCTGGTGGATTTTTTTGCTTGGTCCCGCTTCAAAAATACAATCTCGCGTGCGTGGCTTTGACTTACCGTGATTCTGAGTTCGCAGAGTTGTTTTTCCTCCCTGTTTGTGTGCGCTGTGCCATTTTGGATCTGGCTGCGTGATCGCACAAGACTTTTCGACCGCGAGTACGTCATAGCGGCCCGCCATCTTGCACTGCGAGAGTTTGAGAACGCGACTACGTCGTAAGGGCCCGCGATCACGCATCGCGGGACTAAACAATTGCAAACACGTAGATGCGACGCGCAGCTGACTTTCGGCAGGAGATTTGAACAGCTTGCTTTCCCGAACTTGCAAAAATTGCAATTCTGCACAAGAAATTTACCGCAGGCAGCATAAACCTTCTGAAAATGATGATTTGGATCAGAATAACAGATTGACATTTGGCTGCACTTTTTTGTGCAAGGAGTCCATTTTTGCGGGGGTGGGAGGAAGGAAGTGCCCCAGAGTCTCCAACTTCCTGTTCCTGTCCAGCAGGGTCCTCCCAGTGCTTTGTCCATGTCCTGGTCACTTTTCATTTGGATCTGGAGCTGGAAGGATTACTTTTTGTGGCTGCTGCTGGATATTTGTATTTGAGGACTTTTTGTTTGGATCACTTTTGGATTACTTTTGGATTTGAGATTTTACAAGTAAGTTGGTGTTGTTTGTTTGGGCATTGCAGTTGCTGCAACTACAATGTTTAAACTTTTTCACAACTTTAAAAAAAATATATTTTGGGTAGCCACAGTATCTAGTAGGCCCAGGGTTAGTCATGGGTGCAAGATACAACTGTTTCTGTGAGTTTTGTTGAACTTAAATATCATTTTGTCATGGAATTGAATAGCTCACTGTTATTTATATGTGGAATTCTTTTTTAATTTTGGGGTGCGTGTAAAGCCACACTAGCCAGTAGGCCATGGGGTACTCAGTGGTGCATGGACCAAGGCTTTCTGTGGGTTCTCTTGAATTTAAAAATCATTTAGGGCATGGATGGAATTGGATTGTGGTGATTTTTGTGTGTTTTTTGATTTTTTTTGGGTGTTGTTGGGGCCTGGCATGTGGGTGTCGGCCATTTTGAGGTCTTGTCCAGGCAGGGCCTGGCCATGTGGCTGGGGGTCCAGGGGCCATTTTGAAGCCAGGGAGTGTGCTTTGTGCCATAGACCTGCACCCAGTCTGCCTCCTTTCATCCATTATATCCAAGGGGTAGTCAGTGGTGCATGAAACAACTCTCTCTGTGTGGTCTCTCTTCTAATAATGTAAACATCCATTTTTGATTAGAATTATTTGCAATTTTTATTTTTGGTCTTTCAGTTTTTGAGTGTGTTGTAATAATAATAAATGCCTAGTTGCAAATATTAATTGAAGCACGACATATGCAACATTTATTTAACTGATGTTCCTCTGGCTTCCTTTGCTTTTAGGTGCACAAAGAGAACCACGAATCATCCTCATCGTTCATCATCAGTGCCATGAAGAAGTCCTGCTGCAGTGTGTTCACAACATCACGTGACGTCACGTGTGGGCACAGACAACTCTGCAACTCGTGCAACTGCGGCCTGCTGTTCTGACATCTGAAGAACATTGGCCCAAAGAAAGGTGGCCGTAGCCTCTCTACCAAGAAAGTTGCCAGTGCCACTGCCAGTAAGAAGGAGCAGAAAAAGCAAGTGGCGCCACTTACCAAGGAGACTGGTGTGCCCACAGACACTTTTTTTTTACGTCTGCAGCAGCGGTGTCCGCCAGGGACCAAGCTGGGAGCAGCACCTCAGCTTCATTGGTCTCAGTGCCACCACACCTAGTTAGGCCCAAGGCCATGAGTGCCGCAGAGGCAGCCACTTTAATTGCTCAATCACCATCGACCAGTGATGTTGGTGTTGACTCATCGCAAGAAAGTAGCATCCAATCAACGCAGGGTGTAACTCATCTGACGAGTGTTCAACCACAGCCGCAACGACAACCACAGGTGCAACAAGGAGAGGCGCAAGGAGAGGCGCAAGGAGAGGTGCAAGGAGAGGCACGAGGAGAGGTGCAAGGAGTGGCTCTGACACAAGGAGTGGCGCAAGTAGAGGTGCAAGGAGTGACGCAAGGAGTGGCGCAAGGAGTGGCGCATGGAGAGGCACAACTGCCCACAATGCTTGTTCCTCCAAAAGTAGGGGCACATCAGGAAATCGAGATTCAAGCGGAGGTTTCATCCGAGCAAGCCACTCCACCTGATGATCCATTGTCTTCCAGATCCCCACCAACAAAAAGGTCAGGGAGGGCTAGTACAAGTTCTTCTTCAATCCCCCTTCCTTCTGATGATATAGATTTTGATTGGAACCCACCAATGCAGTCTGAGAGGGAGGCACGCCCTGAGCCGACAAAGGTAACTAAGCCTAAATGGAAGGTTCCCACAAGGCTTTCACTTATGGGTGATGATGACGAACAAGAAGTAGAAGTGGTGTATTCTGCTGTTGATGAACAGTCTGACGATGACGACCCAGTCATCACAGTCGTCACTCCAGCCCCAGCGGGCATGCAGCAGACAGATATTTTTACCCTATCCCGATTTGCTGCTGAGCGGGATGTGGGCGGCGTGGCACTGGTACCACCACCAACACAGGTAACTACTACACCAACATGACCTACAGCTGTCATTTTTCTCTTCAGAGGGGCCGGCAGGGACCTCCATCCAGCTCGACCTCCGTTACCTCAAGAAGTGGTGCTGTAACTGTAAGTGCACAACAGAGTCTAATTCGGCCATGCCCATCCTCCACTTCATCTGGCATTGAAAGTGGCACCTCCACCACCACCACCAGAAATCTCAACTCCCCAGTTCGGGACTTCTTTAGTATTAGCAAAAAGGCGGAAAACCTAGTTATTTGTTTGATTTGTAAACAAGTAGTTAGTCGGGGGTAAGCTTGGTACCAACTATGGTACCGGAGGCCAGAGAGGTCATCTCCAAAAACACCACATTATCCAGTGGGAGGCGCATCTAAGTAAGATCCGGGTAGCCAAAAGTACAACAAATCCAAATGTATCCATTGATATTGCATCTGATGATGACAAGGGGCTGATCGTGCAGGGGGAGGTGAAGAAGCGACAGATATTTTTTCTTATACACACAGTACCCCTGGCAGCAGCACTGCAGTGGTAGCGCCCACACCCTCTACCCCATCAACATCTATGAGGCACACTAAGAGTCTGGGAGAGACACCAATGCAAAAAAGTACATCATTGAGCCTAACTGGGTTGAAGAGGTATGGATCCTCCTCATCACATATGAAAATGGTCCAGACCACCATTAAAAGCATTTTTGGTCAGAGGCGCCATTTGAACGCAACCACCCAACGGCACGTCTTTATAATGCAATGCCGGCTAAAATGATAGCTCTGGACCTTCTCCCTTTTTCTTTCGTGGAAGGGGTGAGTTTTCCAGAATTTGTGGCAACAGTCTGCCCTAAATGGAAGGTTCCTAGCAGGTCCTATTTTGCCAGAGTTGCGGTTCCAGCACTACATCAAGATATGCTGGAGGTGATTGGGGCAGCTTTGCAGATGAATGCTGTTCACACTATCCACCTGACAACAGACATGTGGACCAGTTGCCAAGCCCTTGATTACATGTGCATCACTGCACACTGAGTCTCGTTTGCTGGGGTTAGAGAGAAGCTATCTGCAGGTATTGACTGACGCAATTTTTCAAGCTCCTCGGAAACATGCAACAGTAGCCATGTATGCCATGGAGAAATCTCATAATGCAGTAAACATTTTGGAGGAGTTTTACAGTAAGGTCTTTGAATGGCTGCTTCCAAGAAAGCGCATGTTTGGTTATGTTTCCACGGTTAATGGCAGTAATATAGTCAGGGCCATGAATGATGGTGGCTATTTTAGAGTGCCGTGTTTGGCGCACAGTATTAACATTGTTGTTCAAGATTTCTTGAAAAAAGAAAACACAGTAAGCAAGTTACTGACCTCCTGCCGAAGAATCTGCACACATTTCAACCATTCTTTTAAGGCCCGGAAACAGCTGAGGATCCAGTCAGAGGACTCATCCAGGAGGTGGCAACATATTGGAACTCAACCTTCTACATGCTTGAGCGTCTGTTTGAGCAGAGCTTGGTAATCAATGAGTATGTCTTTGCACTGGGTTCTACTACGAAAGACATGAGGCTAGAGGTGGAGGAATGGGACCTAGTTAAAAGCCTGACAGACATGCTTCGTCCTTTTGAGGTCTTCACGCGTGAAGTCAGCAGGGAGTACTGTAGTTTGGGCAAAGCTATCCCATTGTTGCGCATGCTAGAGCACCAACTGAAGGTAGTGTCTTCAATGTTCAAAGATGATACTGACAAGCGTGATAGTTGTTTTTAGGGCAAATGCACAGCTGTGTTTCACATAATGTTGGTTGAATATTGAATTATATTTTTGGTGGTGCTCCAAAGGTGGCGTCGAGAGTCCCACGACGTCAAGGGGTACAATGAATGAACGCGATGCTAGTCGGTCACTAGTTTCATCCCTTTAGGCACACATACTTGTCTCTTTGCTAGAAAAAGACTTCCACACTGGTTTTGCGAATTAATTCATTCTAATGTTTATTGTTCATTTGTATGTTCATTACTCATATTATCACACTGATGATTACTTCTTGTTAATATGTTTAACCTTAGGCAATGACTGGTTAACAAATCCAATGCATTTCGGGCATTATTTGATGCCCTTCGTCAGGGAACAGACACTAGAAAAATCATATACATAAACGAAAATGTAAAAAAACCCCATTCCCATCCAGTTTTTAAACCATAACCCTCTTCCCCCGGGCTGTGTGGTTTTCATTGACGTGTGACTAAATGACAACAATAATTTCACACACTTGCTGGGAAGGATAAGGTCAAAGCAACAGAAAATCAATTTCAAGGCTGGTGAAGGAATCAGAGGATATATTCTTATTCTGATTCTGCTTGACACACACCCATGAGTATTGGCAAATCAAATCAGAATCTCATGTGTGCCATCAAGTGGATTGATCATGAACAACATCCTCCCCCTGCTTACGCTGCTGTGTCCTTCACCTTCAATACTATCTCTTGTAGTACACATACTCCACGTAACTAGTAGTTATATTTTGAATACTTTAGCATTCCTTAGGCTACAATTTATGGGACTGTTCTTGTGTACTGTAGTATCTATCATACTGTTATAATGCTCCGCTCAGGCCACTCAATGTTTAATTTCCTTTTTTTTCATATGCTGCTACTGCCAGTGTGTACCACTACTACTACCACCACAACAGTGACATTTCATCCGTCCAGGATTCCATTTCCAACCTTAATCGCCATTTGTCATGCAGCCAGCCCTGTGCCTAGCCCTATTCTCAAACATGAATCACAGGTAAGATAAGCATTGTGGGGGATGAAGAATAATGGAGTAGGAGGAGAGGAGAGACTGACGGTAGTACTAGTAAAGTAGTAGGCCAATTGAATTGACTAACTCTGTCAGTGGCACTTTTGTACAAATTTGGACGATTAGACTATTTGAATCAACCAGCCAGTTAAGTTTCAGCCTGGAAAACAAACGGACAGTTAACCCCCCCCACCTCCCCCACAAAACAGTAAAAAAATGTGTCTGCTATGTTTAAATTGAAGTAAATAATTATTTGACCTTAACAAAAATAAACTATCGCATAAGAAGACCCGACCTACCCCCTCCCTAACCCCAACGAATGTCCATGAAATCAAAGTCCCCAAAGTCCAAAAACCCCAACGCCCAATTCCCAACCCCCCAAAAATCTTTAAAAAAAGGGCAAGGGACAGTCTCTCCTCTACTTCCGCCGGCGGCGTCCTCTGGCCAGGTGGTCACACAGCTCTCTCCGGAGGTCCTTTAGCAGGGCTTTCTGCCTCGCCACCTCCTGCTCAAGGTTGGACACTCTGAGGGTCAAGCGGTAAACACGAGCCTTGCACCTGCAGGTACTGTGGGGCGCAGCTGATTTTTTTGCTGTTCAGCGGTGGTGGGTGGCTGCCGGACCATGGCTCCGTACCGCTGAAGGCTTGCGCTGACTGTATGACCCAGGGGCAGAGGGGAGGATGCAGCTGTCGTGGATGTTGTCGACTGCAACTGCGTGTCCTCCTCCTCCTGGGCCACCAGCCACCGATATTCGGCGACAATTGTCTCCAGCTTCCGGTGCCGGGCCCGTCGAGCCAACTCCTTCCTTGTTAGCTTGGAAGGAGCATCTATATGAAGAAAGAAAAACATACTCTAACCAATGCTCTTTAAGATTAACACAAAATAATTCAGCAGAAAGTTGTGTCACAGTAGCACTAGCAACTTGCAAGCACAGTAGATAACATTTGTGGCATGTATCTATCTAACCTCCTACTTCGTCGGCCTCTGCTCTAAGATTAGTGGGAGTTTCAGGAATTCTACTAGCACTTTATGGACTCACTACATTAGACTCAGACAGTACACCAGTCTTCTTCTTCTCTCTTGTTTAGCGAAATTGGTACATAAACTTGTGGAAGCCGGCATAATGCCAGCACAGTCAACTTGCACCCGAGAAAAACAGACGCAAGCCATGATGAGACAGACTTGCATTACTGTTACCAGTCCAGGACATGCAGGTAGTGAAGCTCTTACCTTTCTATTACGGGTGGCACTGACCATACTCTGATATAAGGGCTACTGCTCAATTAATTTAACTTTCACCCTGGCCTGCCCCTGAAAAGGAAAATTAAGAAGATAATATGATCATCTATCCCTTCACAGGATATTTGCTTACATATGGAATGACTTAAGGAGCTTTGTTTTTGATTGATTGAACACCGATAGGCCATACATCAATGTCAATAACAGAGTTGTAAAAAAAGTATTAAGAGAGGTAGTGAGTGGCCCCCGTAATCGCCGGATATATGCTGTGCTTGTAAACTACTGTTACCAGTCATGGTAGTATTCTAAAAAATTACAACTTCTTTCCTCGACTTTGCTACTCTGGCACGGCGGTGCGGTGTTACATGCTCTTCAAAGTAACACTCTTCATCCATTGACCGTCTACTCTGTCTACATACACCTACGCTATCTATGAGGAAGATACCATTCTGGCATCCATCCATTCAAAGTAAATGTCAATCACTCTTCATAATGTCTCAACTGGACAAACCTTACTTTTTGTCACTGAAAAACAACCTTTTTATTTTATTTTGTAATCCGCCAGCCATGCATCTGTGCTTGACTTGCATTTGAATTTGAACCAAAGGATATATTGCGGACACATACAGTTTCTGTTTCACCCACCCAGGCAGTCCTCTTTTCTTTCTCCTTCCACCCATCCTTGCTTCAGCCATCAACCGGCCATGCATCAGATTCCCAGCCACCTCGGGCAGCATTCAAAAACACGTATCATTCTTTGCCAGTCATTAATTTTAACTCGCTCGTCCTTCCTTACACCCTTCTTTCCCTTTTCGTTCATCCCATCCATCAAGTTAATCTCTGATCTGACTTGGCTTCTCGATAAAACTTTCACAGATGAGTTGAAGTCAAATTTAGAGGAGGCGATTGGTTACTGGTCAACTCCCGCCGCTAATGCTATTGCTAATGAGAAGTCAAGGGTGACTGTCTTCTACCTTGTTGACAAAAACTTAGTTCTAAATTTGTAAGTCTTCATAACAGTAAAGTGTACTTGTACTGTACAACATATACACTCCTGCAGAGAGCCCACTCTGCAACCTCAATAAGTAAGGAATATAATAGCTTACCACTGCCCGCCACTACCATGGCATCCCCCACAGCAGTTCCTGCTGGCTGTGGCACCTCATCCGCCCCTGGAGTGCCCACCTCCGTGCTGGCCCCGGCACTGGTGGATGGCTGTGCCGATGGTGTTACGCCTAGAAAATACATTTAATATTTTTGGATGCCATATACACCACTCCGTATTTTGTATAGGAATATAAAAAATGTTACTAGTACTAAATAAACAAATTTAATAACTTGTGACTCTCTAGGCTAAACTAAAAATGTCCCTTTCTTCAGGGAAGGGTGTTTTTTGTATTTATGCTTAGCCATAACAAGTGATGCTACACTTTTTGATACAACTGATGAATGCTTGCTTTTTAATACGCACCATTTTTCTCATAACAGACAGAAACTTTCCTTCTACGAACAAGAGCAAGATCATCATCATGTTAGGCAGAGTCGTCAACGATTTATCCCCACCAAGACTTTGAGTTCCAACTAGGTGAGGGCTCTCCCACAATTAATGTGTGAAATCAGCCACTTTTCAGTCATTCACCGTTTGTTATATGACATTGTTTTTAATAAATGTTTTTATATAATGCACAATTAAATTTTTTACAGAGTACAAACAGAGCTAGTTGTTTTACTTTTAATAAAGCTTTGAAACTTATATAGACTCTGTGGCTTTTGGTCATGAGTGAGTGAGCGAAAGGGTTTGCAATTTGCAAGCATGAGTCCATGACTCTGAGAGGTCGTGACTCTGACTCCATAGTCTTATGTTCTGGGTTGTATAATCATTGGGGATCATCGCTGCATTCGGGAGCTAAATAATGACTCTCTGACACACTAGCTAGTCAGTAAGGAGATTGGGGGTTCAACTTCTGTTATGACTGAGGTATGTGGAAAGTCTAACTGTGCCTATTAAAATTTATAACCAATGCCCTATTTCTTGTCCATAGGTCTGTATGTGCAGATTAGTCCCTGCAACAGTAGTATTATGTCCTACTATCCAATCAAAAAGTAAACTAGTATCTTATTCTTGGTGGCCATTGACATTTTATTGTTGGGAATTGTCAAAGCATAAACATTCAGAAGACTTCAATAGACATTATGGACAACCCAGACGGCTGCACTCAGTGCCTAGAGCTATTGCTGAGTAGGAGTTTTGTTTAACAGTATACCTTTTGCCAACTGTGCAAGCTTAGCTAGCTACACAGACAGACTAATAATAATCTAGTAGTAGCACAGAAAGTCATAGTAGAGGCAGAATAAAAATTTAGAAACAGTCTACAAGAAGATCAAAGACGATTTAGGAACAAATAGAATTATGAGGAACGTTTGGAATAAATAGGTGCTGTAAAAGATAGGGAAGTATAATTAATAATATTAACAGGAAAACTTACTGGGGCCAGCAGAGGAGCCCTCGGCGGACCTATCCTGGCCTTCCTATTGTTCCTGCTCCGCCGGCGCCGCTACCTCCTCCTCTGTCCTCTTGCCCCTGGGGGAAGCTGATGTACAACATGAAAGAAAGACACAAACATGGATGATTGTTGTCAACCAAATCAAACATTTCAAAAAAACAATAGCAAATTATTTCGGGGAAATAGACAACAATTGCACTAAATTTATTGACCTATCTGATGTGGTCTACTTGGATATTGGTATTGCTGGATTCGCGGACCGTCTACTTGGAAAGTTATGTAACTCACTAAACCAACTACAAAAAGGTTCTACTAGGACTGGCAGGCAGCACTTCGCAGCACGCGAAGTGACAGACACAGTCCGTCATGATTGCAGACCACTAAAAAGTTTCCTACTAAATAACCAGTCATAATATACTCAAACTATCAATCCACCACCACTATCTCCTCTTAGTGGCAGGAGTACAAAGGAAGGACTGGACTTGAGTCTCTAGTGTCTAGCATTACACAGTTCTGTAAAGTACACTCATACATAATCACTCAGGCCAAATGAGCACAAAATTGAAAACAAGTAAACATAGTAGCATCGCCAGTGAGCAGGCGAGCACCTGCAATCACAGAAGCTTTTGAAACATAATTTACCTGCAATGTAATCTCTAGTGTCTAGCATTACGCACTTCTGTAGAGTACACTCATACATAATCACCCAGGCCAAATGAGCACAAAATTGAAAACAAGTAAGCATAGTAGCACCACCAGTGAGCAGGCGAGCATCTGCAATCACAGAAGCTTTTGAAACATAATTTACCTGCAATGTAATCAGCAGCATTCTTGCTCTTCGGAAAAAACTAATATTTGCAATATCATAATAACACAGAGCAGGAGAAAACAAAGTAGTGATTAAATAGCTACTACTACTCACCAAGCCCAGAGATCTCCACGCCAAGAAGGTCACGCAGGTCGTGTTCCCGGTCCAGGATGTCGGCCCACCGGTGCGTCGCCTGGTTGTATGTGTGCCGGACCCCAGACTCCAAATACATGGCCCTGCACACCTTCCCCCATAGCTGGAGACGCTCCTGGAGCCCGTACCCGGTACCGGGCCTGCCGCCTGCCACGACGGTCTTGGGGAGGTGGCGCTGGATGAAGAAAACCAGTGCAGCCACCTCCACCGCGCTAAAGATCTCCAGGGCAGTTACTTCCTCCCCCCTTAAGTGCCCGCAAGGGAGCCGGCTACGGGGTACGGGACCCTTCCCCTTAGACTTGCCGACTCCCTTTGCCATGGTCCTGGGTGAAAGAAGAAAAGAATAGGGCAAAAAAGTAAATAAAAGAAAAGAGAGAGCTAAACAAAAAAAGTAGTTATTAAAGTAACAAAAAGTTGAAAAAAACACAAAATATAGATGTAGAAAAATAGAGGGATAGATAATGAGTAAAAAAGATTGTAAAAAAGTTCAAACAAACAAAGAATTGCAAAGATTAAAGCAGGATAGAAAAAGCATGCCCAGAACCATAGCAATGAAAGAAAAACAAGATGGCCGCACCCATTGCGACCATGTGGGTAAGTTTGCGCGATATTTTCCCCGCGAGCCACGCGAAAACTGACACGATCACGTAATTGCGCCCCGCATGTAGGAAATGCACAACACGAGCATGCAACTAGCGCCCAGAAACTGAAATACGCAACGCGAACACTAAAAACAAGATGGCCGCGCCCATGTACGACCGTATGGGTAACTTTGAGGTAGCTGCACTGAAAAAAAACCCAGCAAAAACACGCAAAAATAAAAAATCCACAAATTTTCACAGATTCGCTAATTTTGCGGACCGAGAGTACGTATTTGCACGAATTTGCATACCGTGAATTCGCAAATGTCGCCCATACTTACCAATAAGGTAATTCCTTGAGAAAAATGCACAGTTTCTATGGTCTGAGGAATGTACTTTTACTTTTAATAGCATCAAGGAGAATATAGGGGGCATGCCTACGTTAGGGCACATTGATGCTTGCAAAAAAACAGTACAGTCAACAGATGCCAGTATGAGTGGGCTGGGAGCAGATCTCTCTCAAATTGCGGATGGTAAACAAAGGATTGTAGCCTCTGCTTCTCATTTACATAGAGGACCAGAAGAGCCCTATTCTGTGATTGAGCGGGAAGCACTGGCTGAGTACTGGGCTATCCATCACTTCAAGTTCTTCTTGTGGGGGATACTGGTGGTAATTAGATCAGATCACCGGCCTTCATGTCACGTTTTCATTTGCAGGGAGGTAGAGCATTTGTATCCATTGATCAAGCGATGGATTGATGGTTTGACGCAATTTAATTTTAGAGTGGAATATGTGCGTGGTCAAAAGAACCTAGTAGCAGACTGCTTATCTAGGTTGCCGTTGAACCAGAGTGGTGAGGCGGTTGAGAATTCATTGGTTGCATGGGTGTGTGAATCAGCAGTTTGTACCGATGAATGGTCTTAAGCATGCCAAGAGGACAAAGATTTGGAAGTGCTCAAAGAATTCACTGTAAAGGGTACGCTAGAGGACAAAGAAGGTCCAATTTACTTGAAGGGTTTCCTAAATATGAAAGATGATCTATGCATGATGGATTTGAAACTTTTGAGGAGAAACAGAGTGATACTGCCCTGTGGTTTGAGTAATCAGCTGATTAATCTAGCACATAAAGGACATCTGGGGAGGAATTTAATTGAGGCAAGAGTTTGTGAATGGTATTGTTGGCCTGCAATGGACCGACAGATTGAAGAAGTTGTGAAGGATTGCTGGTAGTGTGCTAACAGTGATAAGAGTAAGATGACACGTGTGGTTCCTTTGTCACCTGTGGAGATTCCTGTGGAGCCTTGGTCCAAGCTAGGGTTGGATATTGCTGGCACTTTCAAGCTTCTGGCCCATAATGAATGCTATATGTTATTGTTAGTTGATTATAATTCCAAATGGGTGGTGACTAAGTGTGTGCCTTTGGTTAGCACGAAAACATTGATTGAATCTCTCTGAGGAATTTTCCAAAGAGGGTATCCCCAATTATCTCATCACAGACAATGGTGTACAATTTACATCCCAGGAGATATGTTTTTTCCTCAAAGGAATTGTTTATTACACATTTCAAGACAGTACTGTATTCTTCTCCCCAGGCTCATGGTTTAGCGGAGACTATGACCAAATTAGTGAAGAGTGGGCACAAAGAGCATTACTGACCATGGCTGCCCTAAAGTGCATCATCAGGGAGACATGCTGGGCTCATCGCAATATACCCAACTATGTGCCATTAGTCTCCCTTTATCTGTTGTGAGGGGAAGAAAGCCATGCGATAATTTGTATCCTGCGTTGTTGAAATTGCATGCTGGAGGGATGCAGGTTGAGCACATGGAGGAGCATCTCCGGTCCAAAAGAATGTCTCACCAGGAGAAATATAAGAATAGATTTGATTAGAAGCTTTGTGTCCCAAATAGGATCTGGAGGGTTGGAGAGTAAGTGTTGGTCAGGAGGCCAAGATTCTTACGGAAGGGGCGCTCCATATTTATGGGACCATTTGTGATCATGGAATTGATGAAGAATGTAGTGGTGGTGGATTCTGGAGATGTGTGGAGTATGTCTCGACTGGCCAAGTGTCATGGCAGTTCTCTGAAGTCTAATAGAACTTTAGGTGCTGATAGTCTTAACGACCAGACAGTTTAACGGGAAGGTCACAGTCAAAGTTTGACTGATAGGCTATCTACCAGAAGGTTGAGGTTGCGACCCGTCTGGCATAGACATTATGATATGAAGTGAATTTGGTTTATACATATGAATCTTGGTATTGTGCAAATAGACACACTTATGGTTTTATTTAATTGTTTTTATTTCTTAATTTGTTTCAATTTTTGATGTTGTGGTATATTTTTTGTAATCATATTGTATAGGGTAAGATGTGTTGAGGTCTATGTACCTGGGTCTGTGGCCCAGCGTGGTTGCTCATCTCAATTCTTGTTCCTGAGTGACCTGCACATTCGACTGGTCATCAATGACAGGACAATGAGCTGTCCTGGTGCTGTGGCCTGCGGGGGGCTGGAAGTGACAGTTGAAACTGGAGCTGCTTCAGTGGCTGGCGGTCTGTGCATGGAAGTTAAATAAACATTTGATAATTGATGCAATGTTTATTGGCTGTCATTAACCAATTATTAGGTCATGCTAATTATAGTTTTACCCTACACATAGTATACCTTAATGCACGTGTGTGTTTTCACTGTGTTTTTAACATTGCACTGGCACTGGGCCTTATTAGAAAGAGCTCAGGGACAGTCAAAGCCAGTTACCACCGACACCAGTCAGCAAAAAAAAAAAAAACTGGGGTGCACAAGGCACACCAGATGACTTTGCAACATTATCTCCTTCTAATTTGGGGCGTCTGTATTCCTTGACGGGGGGCCTCAATATTATCATTGATGAATGGGGCTAAGAGAGTGGAGGCCAGCACAGATCCTTGTCTCACCCCTCTACATGTTGGAATTCGTTTTGTTAGTTGCCCATGGGGATCTCATCGCACCTGGGCATATTTTTCTTGATGGTTTCTAACCAGTTGGCCAAGAAGGAACGTCAAGAACCCCTAAAGTTTCTAGTGATGCCCAAACGAGCCCCAGAGGGACCAAATCAAAAGCAGCTTTGATGTCAACAGAGGCTATATACAGATGACCTTCTTTAAGCCTTGTATCTTTCTGTGTGTGGACCCACACCATACTTGCTGGGCCTTTGTGTGGCTTCCATTTCCCCAAAGCACTACCCACCTGCAGACCCTGTGCCCTGGTTTCCCCCGCTTCTCCTCTGTGCTGCACTGCCCTGCCCGTGCTCCCTTTCTCTTAGCCCCCAACTCATATCTATTTCCCCAGTCACTGGCACCCACTCAGTGTACCGATCAGTCTCTGGGTTTACATTTAAAAAATAGCTCCTGATGTTCACAAACATGTTGGGGAGGGACCTGTTTAATTTTGCCCCCCTTTCTCCCCCGGAGCCTGACAGCGGAGTGTTCCCCACTACTTTGACCAAAGATAAAGAGAATTTATGTATTAATTGATTTTTTCTTATTTCGTTTATTGACTAATTTCTACTCCGCCTTGCCCAAGGGTGGGGGTAGTATATTCCATTCCCCTTCACTTGCCCAAGAATGAGGAGGGCTATAAAAAGAAAATAGAAAGCAAGTATCGGTCAGCTGTCATCTTCCTCTGTACTGTCTTTTCAAACTGAGGAATATGATTCAGGGGCTAATGACAGCTCCTCAATGGACACCAGATTACGCACTGGCGAACAGTGTGCATAGGCTTTTGACAGCTGAACTGCACCTCTGTGTCTTGCAGCATTTTCAGGCCACAGAGCAGCGGGTCAGTATCACCTAGCCCTGGAGTGGGAGCTGTTAACAGTGGGAGCTGTTAACAGCTGAGGCATGTTATTTAAACCACTCTTCTGTGGGACACCACATTTTGTGGGCCACAGATGAGGGGGTCAGGGTCACCTGTCACTGTCCCCGACACCCTCTTCTAAATAGGGACAGCTAACCAACTCATTGTTGGCCTGCTGTATTGTATAGCTCTTAAAAGAGCATGTCAGGATCACCAGTCACACTCATTGTGCTCTGTTTTCAATTGGGTATTGGGTGAAGGCAGGAGACCTGTGATAGGTTGCCCAATCATGTATGGACTACTGCATTGTGCATGGCATAGAGGAGCAGGTCTGGGGTCCCTATCATTGATCCCTGCACTCAAATAAGAAGTGGGCACATGGGTAGATGGCAGATCTCCCACTCAGCCAATATTCTATATCGTCCTTGCTTATGGTAAGGGGTGACTAAAGGGACAATTAGTCCCTTTTGTCCTTTAGCAAGATGAAGGAGGATACAACAGCATGCCCCCTTGCCCTTGAACATATTGACGGTAAAGAGGTAAATGTACCCCTCACTGAGCAACATATTATTCCACTGAATTATTTATTTAGGCAAACAGGCATTGACATCCAGATAACTTACAAGCCTAATGCGTTTCGGAGCTGCCTCGCTCCTAGTTCACAGGCTGTTGAGGCCCACGGGAGGGCATTTAATTGAACCACCATACGAGCTTCCTTTCAATCTGCAAAGCTCATCAAGAGCCCATGAAGAAGGAGGGAGGCAGTTGGCATATAGGAGGTTGGAATCAAGATACATCATCTTATTGAATTCCAAAATCCTAAACGGAATGAATGCAGATTAGGCGCTAACTGTACATTTGTAGTCTTTTGCTGCTTGTCCCGCTCCCAGACCTACCCTTTTTCATTAAGCCCATTATCACTTCACTTAGGTTTGTTATTTTACACTCTTTAGTTGTAATAAGCTTTCACACTTTACCTTATTTGGCTCTGTAGTCCCCTTACTCACCCCTAGTAGTAATTTGCTATACACATTGTGATGGACATCCTGAAAGCCCACTTGAGCGATACCTTCTTTGTCTATGACAATAGGCCAGTCTCAGATCAAGCCAAGAATATATGGAGCCATAAATAATGAATGTTATGTTTTGTACATATGCATGCATCTTAGATCGCAATTCTGGCACACCTTGCCTTTGCAATGGATTGCGCTGGAGTTCTAAAGATTTCACAAGTCTTAGTGCAATGCCAATAGTGTGCTTTGGACTAATGCATAATTATGGAGGCCTGAAGGATCTACTGACGATCTGTTTCAAAAATTAGAGTCCAGAGGGTACAGCCCTGAAACACTAGCTACTGCTAGTGCTAAAACTAAAAATGCTAAAAGGGTGGATTTACTATTCAATTCCACCAAGAGTAAGGATAATAAAAATACCAGTAGCTCCATAGGAACCATGAGACTAATCACAGGCTACAACACATACCGCTCAAAGTTGAGAAAGATACTACACAAACACTGGCGGACAGTTCGCAGTGACCCTGTTATCAGCCATATCTGTGCCTGAGCTCCTCAGATATCTTTTAGAAGAGCTAAGTCGATGCAGAGAGAGTATGTATGTGACTCACCAACTATTAGAAAGGGATCTGATTGGTTGAGATCACAGAGAGATTTCCAAAGATGCTCAAAATGTAAAGCCTGTAGGCAGGGTGTCAATAACAGAACAGTTCAAACACCTTTTAGACAGTCGCCTTATGAAATCAGAGGTAGTAATACTTGTAAAAGTGATTTTGCTGTCTAAGTTCTTCAATGTACTTGTAACAAACAATACATGGGCAGCACTATCCACCCCGTACATGTCCGTATATTACAACATCTAAGGGCCATTACTAATGATGACCATAGCTACCCAGTCTCCAGACATATAAACTCGAGCCTTGGTAGCAATGCTAATGATCTCTCCTTCTTTGTGATGGACACCGTCCCCAAAATTCTGAGGCGGGGAAATAGACAGTTGGCACTTAGGAGGTTAGAACCAAGATATATTATCTTATTGAATTCCAAAATCCCGAACGGAATGAATGCAGACGAGGCGCCACCTGTACATTTGTTAGTCTTTTGCTGCTTGTCCCATTCCTAGACCTGCCCTTTTTCATTAGGCCCATTTTCACTTCATTTAGGTTTTTTATTTTACACTCTTTAGTTGTAATAGGTTTTCACACTTTACCTTAGTTGGCTCTGTAGTCCCCTTACTCACCCTTAGTAGTAATTTGCTATACACATTGTGATGAACTTCCTGAACTCCCACTTGGGCGATACCTTCTTTGTCTATGACAATAGGCCAGTATCAGACGTAACCAAGAATATATGGAGCCATAAGTATTGAATGTTATTTTTTGTACATATGCATGCATCTTAGATTGCAATTCTGGCACACCTTGCCTTTGCCATGTATTTTTCTGGAGTTCTAAAGATTTCACAAGCCTTAGTTAAATGCCAATAGTGTGATTTGGACTAATGCATAATTATGGGTGTAAGAAAAAAGTTTCGTTTTTCTTGTTGTTATGTCCTACAGAGCCGAGGTCCGGTTTTAACTATTGCTACAAATGACTAGACTGATTTATTATTTTTATACAATTAGTATATTTGTTTTTGTCACATAATTCTTGTTCTGATATAGATACAATCTATAACAAATATATTAGTTATGTGCATTGTCATCTTATCTGTGTTTGTAACTTTTATGTTTACTAGTGAGCAAGATTGCTGTGGCAACCAACTGAAAGTGTTCACTATGTAGTGACTGATTTCAATGGCCCCCGATGTAGTGAACAAGGTGGTGCGCCGTCGAAACACGTCTAGGATATCACTGGAATAAACTTACTGTGCCACATTCCCACGGAGTCAGTGTCTGTGTTTGATGTTACCAGGACTGGTGCCCCATATATATATATATATTACCTACTGGCGGTTGCCAGTAGGTAGTTATAGTTAGGACCTACTTTCCATAGGAAATCCACAACATTCTATTTGGAATAACTTTGGCATCAGTGGACAAATCTTCGCGAATTTACCCAAGAAAATGGCCTGCTCGTTTCCGCTCCTTCCCTGAAAGTTTGGGGGTGATTCGTCAAGTGGGGGCCGAGAAAAAAGGGGGTGCCAATACGTGTTTTCCCCATGCAATTTTCCATAGGGACCTTTAGCCAGGGCTACAGCGGACGGAATTACACCAAATTGGGCAGAGAGGTAGAGTTCGGTTCGCAGATTGTGCTTTTTGTTAAATAGTGTAAATCCGTTCAGTAGTTCCTTAGAAAATTACAAGTAAAATCAGAGCGATATCTAGAGATGGAGTACAGTACCCGTATGGAAATCCGTACAATTACGAGCACGAGCTGCATGCTGATTGGCTGTCAAATGTGCGTGAACACTCCAAACCAGGACGTGTTGGCAGCCATCTTGTTCTTCGCTAGAAGCAACTCACAAGAAAACAGTAAAACAAAGTTGAGAAATAAGGAAAGGGGGCAGGATAGAAACATCCTGATCTTCTAGGCTTGCTCAGGGGGTCGTACATGGTTCTTTAGGCTCAATTTTTATTTTATTTTAAAATAAAAAATCGGGGGGTACGCGTATAGTATACGTACGTGGTGGAAAAGGGAAATAAAAAATAGAAGTCCGTTTTATTCATTAGGTCCCGGGGGTGGAAATTTCTGGGGCAATTTTTTTCATAGTGGGAGGCTTGTAAGGTGCCCCGAGCACCAGGGAACGCCACCCCTCTGTGGTTTTATTTTGAAGTATGCAGGGGGGTTACGATCCTCTTCCCCTCAGTCTCAGGTACCGTCACCCCTACGAGGCTTTTTAAAAAAAAAAAAAATGTAAAGTGCGTTTTCAGCTCTCCCTCTCTCTCTCTCCTGGTACACTTCGCGGGGACCGCCACCTTCCTGGGGCAGTAATATGTAAAATTACCTTCCAGCCCGCGTACCTGCACTTCCCGGGGTTTTTTAATGTTGGGAGGGGGTCACGGTGCCCCCCTCCTGGAACCCTTGGTGGCCCTGGGGTCCACCATCTCCCAGGGTCGGTTCTTGCAGTGTCTCAGGTTGAGTACTTCCGGGACACTGCTGTTTGGTATGGTGGGGCGGTACCGTCGCCACTTTCACTTTACCACAGGAAACCGCTTTCCTATTTGAAAAAGATAGCAAGTTAATCTGTTCTCTCTTTCAAGAAAGCAGATTGTTTTTCAAAAGAGAGAGCAGCATATAAGATGATGTCTCTGATAAAGCAATGCGGGCTCACGAAGGACGCAGGGAGCCGTGTGCGATCGTGGGGCCATTGGGGCTAAAAAAAAAAAAAAAGTTATTTTTAAGAACTAACTTTAATGGTCCAAAAAAGAGCTATATTTGTATGATAGTATGTAAAACTTTCCGTTTTTTTTGTGTGCACCAGTTGTACTTTCTACGCATGCGCAGCCTCGTTTCCAAGCCCACGTTTTTTTCTTTTTCTTCAAGTTCGCCAAGCAAACCTCTCCTCATTTCAGGTATTAAATTTGCCGCTTTCTTTTCCCGGGCCATTTGTGTCAACCGCTGCTATACTTTTGTAATATTTTAATAAACATATTGTATCTATATTTATTTGAAATGTAGTGTTGAGGTGCCAAACGTTGATTACATACTCCTTCCAGCGCCATTTTAGTAGTTTTCCTCTGTTATTTTTATTATGCCTGTTACTTTCATTTTACCCTCCGCTTATTTTCTCTGTGATTGATGAGATTTCCTGCCACAGACACCACGGTGTTTGTCCTTGGCCTCCGATCTTATCAGACTTGGTCACACGTATGCCTAGAAACTAATTTGAAAGACGTACTCTCTACGCATGCGCAGCCTTGTTTCCAAGCGCATGTTTTTTTCTTTTTCTTCAAGTTCGCCAAGCAAACCTCTCCTCATTTCTGGTATTAAATTTGCCGCTTTGTTTTCCCGGGTTGTGTGTGTCATCCGCTCCTATACTTTTGTAATATATTAAAAAACATATTGTATTTATATTTATTTGAAATGTGGTGACGAGGCGCGAAACATTGATTACAAACTCCGTCCACCAACCATTTCAGTAGTTTCCCTCCATTATTTTTATTTTACCTGTTACTTTAATTTTACCTTTCGCATATTTTCTCTGTGATCGATGAGATTTCCTGCCACAGACACCACTGTGTTTGTCCTTGGCCTCCGATCTTATCAGACTTGGTCACACGTATACCTAGAAACTAATTTGAAGGACGTAAGCCACAGCCATTACATTGCGTGTTCGTCAACACAAAGACATTATTAGGATTATGTGTTTATCATGCGTGGTAAATGCATACTAGTTGTAAAAGCATGTGTGGTAATGCCATATGCGTGCTAATGGCTTTGTGGTGACGATCAGGCGTTGTAATGGCTGTTTACCCCAGGACACTGCAGAAACCTGGTCTGGGCGTGGTGGGCTCCAGGGCACCAGGCGGAGTGCCACGCAGCCCCTCTCATACAATATAGAAGTGTTTGTGGGGTTATTGTTTCCGTGCTTTGAGGGGCGTCATTGAGGCGCACACACTTAATTTTGTAGGGGGTACGCATTGCATAGGAAAATGTGGCAAGAGGCTTGTAAATGTGGTACACATTGTTTCGTATTAGTTTGATTTCTTTACCATGGTGTAGTGTATTCAGAGAAAATATAACTCAGTACTTTTCAATCCTAGTCTTGAACATATTACTATAGTATAAACAAATAGTGACGTTGACTCCAAAAGACGTACGATTGGTAATCTGCAAAACAAAAAAGAAAATTAGAGTTTAGAATTATGTAGATGTGACTAAATGAACTGAAGCATTACAAGTCAAGGTAACACTACGATTTTACGTGTACAGTGTGCTAGTACATTTCATTTCTGTTATAGTGCTGCAATCAAGTGGTGTCTATATGGAAGTGCCTACTGCGTTACTGACACAAAAGTGGCAGAACGGGATTGTAAATACGCCGACTTATTTCTAATGCATAGCAATGGAGGGATTGTATATCTAGGCCTCTGTGCTTACCTTGTATAAACACTGTGGCCACCGGAGTTCACAACTTGTATTCAACTGTGCTACTACACGCCAAAGCAGACAGCATTTTCTATAACTTTAAAAGAGAAAGAGAAATGATATCACAGAGAGTGAGAGAGAGAAAGAGAGAGTAAACGACATTAAAATTGTATCGCAGAGTCTGGAGTGGAGATTTTTTCTTGAAAAGTCAGACGAAGATTTATAACCCCTTGCGTCACTTTTCCCATGTTAAAAGTGACAGAAAAGTGGCGTAATAAGCTTGTAGATCTGTTTTTCAGACTGTTGTTACCTATCTGTTATCACTGCTTGGAGTTAATTAAACATTTTACACAGTGAAGCTGCTGCACACTACCCACTGTCTCCTTTCACAAACGAAGGTAACACTACAGTTTTACGTGTGCAGTGTGCCTACTACATTTCAGTTCTGTTATAGTACCGCGTTCAAGTGGTGTCTATATGGAACTGCTTACTGCGTCACTGAGACAAAAGTTGCACAACGGGATTGTAAATATGGTGACTTATTTCTAATCCATTGTAATGAAGGCATTGTATATCTAGGCCTCTGTGCTTACCATTGTATAAACAGTGCGGCAACAGGAGTTCACAACTTGAGTTCAACTGTTGTTCTAGACGTCAAAGCAGACAGCAGTGTCTATAAGTTTAAAAGAGAAATGATGTCACAGAGCGAGAGAGAGAAGGAAAGAGAGAGAAAACAACATTAAACCAGTCTCGCAGAGTCTGGAGTTGAGATTTTTTCTTGAAAAGTCAGATGTAGATTTACAAACTGCTTGCGTCTCTTTTTCCATGTTAAAAGTGACACAAAAGTGGCGTAATAAGCGTGTAGATCTTTTTGTCAAAGTGTTGTAACCTATGTGTTGTCACTGCTCGGATCTAATTTAACCTTTTAGACAGTGAAGCTGGTGCACACTACCCACTCACTCCTTTCACAGACAATTTGTTGTTGTTTCGGAAACAAAATTATTTGTCACCTAGTGCCATTGGCGTGATTAAAACATGGTGCTCTACGTGTGGAAGAAACCTTCACTGTAATCAAGAGAGTTAATCATTTCAATTCAGATAAGGTTGTATACAGCAGAGTGGAGATAGCAGCGTCCAAATCTTTAAATAAGAAAGAGAAATGATGTGAGAGAGTAAGAAAGAGAAAGGGAAAAAAGGATATTAAAACGTGGGAGAGACACAAGCAACAGGGGAGGGGTACGTGAAGCCAGAGGCGCAACCAGTCAAAAATAACGGGGGTGAGGGGGCTAGAAAAAATTTGTGGTGGGGGCTTTAGTTCAAGCAAAAAGAAGAGTGGAGCTGCAGGGGCTGTAAGCAGGGGGTATTATCAAAGCCTCATTAACAAGCAAAATGTCTTTAAAAGACCTGTCACGTACTCGGGTGCGAGTGTGTGTGGGCCCAGGAAGCTATGTCATCCTTGCTGAAGCCCCGTTAGCCCAATGTTTTTTTTGCGCCTGCTGCATACTACATATTCTCTCCTTTGACAGATAACTTGTCGTTGTTTCAGAAACAAGCTTGTTTGCTCACCTTGTGCTAATCCATCCTGAAGCTGAACATCTAAAAGATATGAAAAGATGTTATGATTGGTCATTCTTGCTATATTAATTTGGAGATAGACGTTTGATTGTCAGATTTCTACTGTTTGTATTGTGAATATATTTTGGACATTTCAGCGATTACAAAAATGTTACTGCTATTGGGGAAAAAAATTTAAGATATAAATTAATACATTATGTAGCAGTGCGTTCATCTAAAATACTAAGTCGCATTTTTGTATGTAGTCAGCTACAACCCTTTGACTCCTTGCGATGCATACTCAAGTCTCACTGCTCACCTTTTCGTGGAAAAGACACCTTCTTCTTGAGGTATATCCGATCTCCAACAAAAAAGTCTCATATATGGTGCCGAATCTTGATATCTCTATGGCTCCCATCATCATCATCGCAGGTTCTTCACCCGCTCAGTGCTTCTGGCACCACTAACTGAGGCGCCTATTAGGATGGCGGACGGACGCCACCCCGAAGTGGAGGGACCGTCCGCAGGGGCAGCGGCGGTCCCTCCGGTGGGTGCCTGCCGCATTGTGCATGCAAATGCAGGGGCGTACCATAGGTACCCCCCATGTGCACCCCCCGCCCCCGACACTCTGGGGGCCCACAAGGGCCCCCCCCAGAAGCTATTGTCCACATGCTTTTCCACGGCGGTAAATCCGCCGCGGAAAAGCATGTTTACAAATACATTGTAATTTGGCTGGCGGTGTCTTGCAGACACCGCCACTGAATTGCGTCCAACACCCAGCGGATTAGCGGCGGACAGACCTGCCATCCGCCGCTGATCCCACCGTCATCATAATCTGGCGGTGAGTGTTTTGAATGTCCGCAGCGGTGATTCTGTATCCTCCGGGCCGACGGTGGCTTCCACCGGCCCGGAGGATGCGGAATCACCACAATCATAATCGGCCCCATAGTGACTAAAGAGGCCACGCATGTGGTAGTGGGCCCAGTGTTCGGTGCTTTGGGAACAACTCTAAAATGGCGTAGAACATGTGCGCCCCGTCTTTTTTATACATAGGGTCACGTGTGTAGTGACGGATGTGCTGGATAGGTGTGGTGTGGGTGTATACCAGCCATGAGAGAGTGTGTGTTGATCTGACAACTAGACCTGCAACTAAGAAATCACTACAATGGAAATCTGGGCTTTGTATTGTTGTTGTGTTTTTCTGGTAGCGTAAGCACAGTAGGCTGTACTAACGTATTCAGTCTCCATTAATTTACCACCTCCCCCAGGGGCTTTTAAATGTTGGGAGAGGGGTCAATAATTGTGTTGACTTTTCTTCTTTAGTGTGCAGTGCTATATTGTTTTATAAAATGTATAAGTCTTCAAACTGTCTTTACTCTTACGATGTACGTGCGATATTTCCGTAATTGATTTTTAAAGTAATATACGCTTTTTTACAGTTTAAAAGAATTCTGATTATCCCAGACAATGTTTTCTCTTAATATGTACATTAAATACATAAATATATGTTTTTGAATAATTAGAATCTTATGTGGAGTACGTGTACGGGGCGCTGTATATGACGTGATGCGGGATATATATATTTTTTATTAAAAAGACGCAGGGTACGCATTTTGGGTGAAAAAGAAAAAAAAATCGTGAAGCCCGCTTTATTGTTAATTAGCCTCCGGGGGGTCAAATCTCTGGGGCTATTTGTTTTTCATAATGGGGGGCCTAAAGTGTCTTCCCTGCATGCCCCCCCGGAGTTCCGGGGACCGCTTTCTCCTCCACTCGATTCCCTCCCCCACCTCCGGGGCCTCTTTTTATTAAAAACAACTGTGCAAAGGTGTTGGAAATGTGGTATTTTGGTTTCGTTTCTGTCTTGTAGAGGATCCAAGGGAAATATAAAGTTTTTTTGTAGAGCCACTACCTTTCTGCCTGTTACCATAGTAACAGTTCATGGATCACTTGCGTGAGTAGAGAGTTTAGAACTTCACCACAAAATGTTGGTAATTGAAATACTTACTGTGCTGGAGATTTATATATTTTTTTTTCATAGGAACCGTTAGTCGTAGAAGAAGTTTGTGGGAAAGTTTTATTAAGGATTCCTTCCTGTTCGGGGAGTATTAGGGTAACGTGCTCCAAGCGGGACTTTACGAAGTTTAATGTTCATTGGCAGTAAAGTATTAAAAGTAGAAAGGTTTGGCAGTCATTCCTTGCTCGTCTTTGGAGAACATGGACATTTCATTAGCTAAAGTGTTCCGAACACAAGTTTGCTCCTTATTGGGTGGGAACGGTTCACTGTTGTCAGTGATATTGTGATGCATTTTTCAAAGGAGTATGGGGAAAGAAAGTAGTAGAGGGTAAGTTAGGAAAACTATTAACTGTGTACAGTGCCCCTAGGATGGTGGAAAGGAATTATGAGGTAAACAATTTTTTATATATGTTTCAAGGGCCATTTATATAATTGCTGTGTGGTGTATAAATCACGGCGGAAAAATGACAGTGTTTTGCGCTGTTTTCTTTTATCAAGTTTGTAGGTGACATACTTGTTAGTACTACTATTTACTTATAATGTGGTGTTTAATTTCAAGATGGGGAGGTGTGGTTGCGCGACAAAAAAAATCAGTCTAGGTTTAAAACAGTTTTTATTAAGCAAATAGAAATAAACTTTCTTCAGAAACTGTTGCAGTATATATGAAAGGGGTGACAATTAAAAATGGAATTTCATATAATATCAGTTAAGCGTGGCTATATAGTTCATTTTTGTGCTACAGTTTGTAAAAGTGTAGCCCCACATTCTTGTTGATGTAAGAGGGCATCAGTTACTTTTAGACAAAGTAGAATAGAAGTGCTACAACAAACACTTCCCGCAATACATTATCTCAGATCAAGAGAACAAGTAAAACAGTAAAATCTAAATTGTTTCATATTACATAGAAAATGCATGCATTATTATTTAAAAAATGTTAATGCTGTATAATTCAGAAACATGCTGTCGTAGTGTTTACAAGTTGCAGACTGTTCCGCTAATAAATCACATACTCGCGAAAGAAAAAGAATATATAGAATGTTACTTTTATAATATATAGTACATGTCCTATATATTCTTTAGGGAGAAGGTGAATAGGAATCACAAATAAGAATAGAAATTAGAAAATAACATTCAGAAATGTAGGGTTTATTAAATATTTAAAGTAAGAAAGTATGCATGATAGCTATATTTTAATATATATAAAAATATCTGATCAAGTTTTTATAAATATTTGACCATTATATTACAGATGGCGCTGAAAAATCTCCCATTCCTCTTCTGTAGCAATAGGAAAATCTATTAAAATATAATGATTGATACCATTGTTACAGTAAAAAGAAAGGAAAATAAAGTTATGTATTTAACAGAACATCCATAATGAAATAGTTTCGAGCAGTAATTATTTACTAAACTTCTTTTCTCCAGGAGGTGAAAAAATTCGATCTTCGTGGCGACGGGTCATAAACTCCTCTGAGATCATGACGGTGAGAATAATAATATGTATACATTCTCACAGCATATGATCACAAGGGGAAAATAGACTGAAAGCCGCAAGTCGGTAATGTTGCTTACTTATCGTTACTCTTTGTGACGACGGATCGTGAACTCCACTAAGATCACCAAGAATGTTAATGTTATAATATACATATTAACAGTATGTGATCTCTAGGGGAAAACCCAATAATAATGGAAGATGGTGACATTGATTGTAAATGTTTAGGGTTTGCGTCGACGGTCCACTAACACCTCTCGAGCGAAGTACAGTATCAATATTATAATATAAAATGTCACTATATATAAGGTAAAAGGAGCCAGAAAAGGAGTAATATTTGTTATAATATATCTGTTTCTAAGAACAAGCTGTTGACGTTACAGAGAAAAAGGGAGAAACATGCAATACATTTTTTTTATACTTATAAATGTTTAAATATTGACAAATAGTCACAATTTATAAGTACTATGCCTATGCCATCTTGAAACAACTTACAACTCCGGAATATGTTTGTTGACGCAAAAAGAGAATCCGATGCTGGAGAACGGAACCTGCAACAGAGATTGGGGATTTAAAAATTACTTGGGAAAACAAAACTAATTGAACAGAAGGTGTGGTTTATATAGTTTTTTGTTGTTTAGTAGTTTATGGAAGGAAGATGTGGCTCCGCCTATGTAGATGGCACATTTTGCAGTTTACACATGCTCACGTTTTAACTGTTTTTCGTCTGCACGTGTTCGGAAAAGTTTCAAACTGTGAAGCTGTAAAGGTTTTGATTTTGATAGTAACACGTATAAGGTGTTATTATCTACATACGTTGTAGAGTTTAAAAAGTGTTACTCTGTAAACTGTGTTCTTTGCATTTTCATGATTAAAAGTATCTAAATAGAAGACGTATTAAAAAAATCGTTATTATTAGAAGAAAAAAAAAGGTGTAATATTTGGTATTTTTATGGTTCTTAATTTAAAAAATGCTAGCATTTGTAGATCGTAAGCCTACCCTCGGAAAGGTGTGCTGGCGCTTGGGGCTTTGGGAAGGTTATTAAATAATAAATGCCCTTTTCTATGCACCTGTAGACTTGGCTTTTAAATGTTCAATTACCTAATCTGTATATTTACACTTCCTCCAAACACTTTGGTACTGCTATTTTAGTATTGCAGTGAACCATTCAGCAGTATGTGTTTATGTATACACTGTTCTAAAAGTAAAGCTGCTGTACATTTTGCCACACACTCTCCTTGCAGAATTGTAATAATTCAGCCAGTACCCAAGTAGTCATGGTGCAAAGTGGGCCTTAGGGCATGGACTGCTTCAAAGTCCTATACACTATGCATGCACTCTTCTATGCATGGGCAAACTTGTCTTTTATAGCTTTTATTATCCAGTCTATGTTCTTACACTTCTAGCAAACTCTTTTTGAATGTTGATTCAGTATTGTACTGAAGTATTCTTCAGAATGCCCTTATGTATGCACTGTGCTAAAAATGAAGCTCTTCCAAATTCAAACAGACACTCTTGTTGCAGAACTGTAATTATCCAGTCAGTACTCAAGTAGTCATGGTGCAAAGTAGGCCTTAGGCCATGTACTGCTTTAAACCTGTATAGAGTATGTTTGCACTCTTCTATGTAGGTGTACATTTGTTTTTTATACATTCAATTGTCCAGTCTGTATCATTAGACTTTCACAATCACTCTCACTCTACTGTTTCAATATTGTAGTGAGCCATTCAGCCGTATTTCCTTATATATGTACTGTGGTAAAACTGAAGCTCTTATAAATTCAGTCATGCACTCTCTTTGCAGAACTGTAATCATGCAGTCAGTACCCTAGTAATTATGGAGCAAAGTAGGCCTTAGTATATGGATTGCATCAAACTCCTATGTACTATGCATGTACTGTTCTATGCACCTGCAAATTTTCCTTTTATATTTTGAATTCCCCAGTCTCTATCCTTACACTTCCAGCAAACACTATGCCATTCCTCTTATAGTTTTGTAGTGACTCATTGATCAGTGTGTAGTAATCCATTCTCTACATTCAAACAGTAATCAGGAGAAGTGCAATAAGTGGTACATTCCCAGAGATATGGCAGTTATTGTGCACTGTGATATCAGCCCAATGGATGCACCGTATTTACAATGTAGTATATTATGGAGCAAAAACGGCACAGATATGTGATGTATTTGTGTTGTGAAGGTGGTGCATTGCTTGACTTGTGTACCAAGTGCAATGCAGCTCCAGCAATGCTCTTGGGGTTCTATGCTCACAAAGCTGTATCAATCCTTTCACCTGTTTCAAGCAGGAGCAGGGTTTTGGTGTAGCATAGCACTAAAAGTGACTGAATGAAATATTATAGATATTCACTCAGTCACTTTTAGGAGGTGTTTGTATGCTAGAACACTTGCACTCCCTCCCCATCCCCCCCACCGCCTCTCTGCGCAGGAAAGTGTCTTTCTGGCGTAGGGCTTTATAATTTGATGCACCTTCCATATGCATCACATTGTAAATATCAGGTACTATGGTACATATTTTGCAACACTGCAGCATCACAAAAGTGACAGAAAATTCGCTCCTAACACATACAAATTCACCCATGCAGTTTCACGAGCTGTGCAAATTGAAGTATAGACTTCTGACATAGTTATATGGATGTGTTACATTAAAGTGCTTCGGAGGAGGAGTATAGGTAAACACCTTATACATTTATGCTGTAGCACTCTCTTATACTTTTTTGCACTTTCACACTCACCATACACTACTAATTCATTCGTTCACTTATGCACTACACATTCATTCTGACAAAGTTTTACACACTAATATAGAAATATAGTTCTTTTTTAAGCCAGTGGAGGTAGTTCGGAAAAGAAGTGTTTTTTTTCTTTTTAGTTTTCTATTTTTATTGTATTTTTTCAGAAAGTTTGTTGTTGTTTTTTTTTAAACCAAAAAAAACGGAAACAAAAAAATTGTGGAACGGGAAGAAAAAAGAAAAAAAAACATTATTGTTTTGGGCAACAGTGCACTTCTTTGCTCTTCACAATGAGGTGAATAGACTGCTCACCGTAACACAGGAGTTCCCTGAAAAATTAAGAATGAATTGTTTCTTAGAGGAATGTACTGATGAAGTCTCTAAAAGAGCAGCCATTGTAGAGTTTGGTTGTAAAAGACTGCAGCTCCACAGAATAGATGTTTTTAGTGTTGTGTGATCACTGTACGCGTACGGTGCGATTATTCCCAAAAATATGAAAAAGGAATTATAGAGAGTCTAATTGTAAAAAATGGAAGAAAAAAAATTGGGATTTAGTTTTGTTAATATTTTACATTAAGAATATGAAATATAATTTAAAAAAATAAAATTAATATAAATATTTTTCATAAAAATGTAAGAAATTAGTAACCCTGGGCGTAGTGGGCGGAGTGGGGCTCCGCGGAGCTACGTGAAGTGGGCGCACAACTACGCCCACCCACGCACTCCGCATAGCCCCACTCCGCGCCGCCCGCCTCCCTCCCGCCCTCACTAAATACATAAATAAATGAATAAAAAGCTTTTAAAAACACTTACCTTGTCTGCTGCGTCCCCGGGGCTCCCTCTCGCCGTCCCGCGATTCGCGCCGCCACCGAATCGGATCCTAATGCGCATGCGCGGGCGGCCGCGCATGCGCATTCCTCACGAGAAATGCGCATGCGCGGCCGCCCGCGCATGCGCATTAGGATCCGAAATGGCGGCGCGCATCGCGGGACGGCGAGAGGGAGCCCCGGGGACGCGGCAGACAAGGTAAGTGTTTTTAAAAGCTTTTTATTCATTTATTTATGTATTTAGGGAGGGCGGGAGGGAGGCGGGTGGCGGCCGGCTACGCACCGTCTGCGGAGCGCGCGTAGTGCCGCCTGGCTACGCCGGCTACGCAAAATGCGTAGGGGACGGCACTCCGTGCACTCCGTGCACGGAGCGTAGCTGGCCGCCCACCCTTAGAAATTAGTATAAAAAAGAAATTTAATAATTTATACATTTAAAAATTATCATTTACTAAACCTTTGAAATTCACTGAAAAAACCATAGGTTTCAGCCACGTTATAGTTAGGAATTAGCATTTAAAAAACCTTGCAAATTCACTGAAAAAACCATAGGTTTCACACATGTTATAGTTAGCTGGAAATGTCACTCATACAAAACCATTGAAATTCCCCCGTTATAGTTAGTTCAGCTAACTATAACTCGCGCGCCCTCAATGCACTGTTGATGACGTCACATATTACATCACTCATTACATGGTCAGTAACATCACTCATGACATCACTGATGACATCTCAAATGACATCACTGATGACATCTCAAATGACATCACTGATGACATGAGAATGAATATATATATATATATATATATATATATATATATATATATATATACCTGCAGCGATATTGAAATAACAGAGCGCTCTCGGTTTGTAGTTTACAATCAGCAGGTCTTTAATCCAATGTTACGAGTTTCCAGAGACAGAACTCTCTTGCTCACACACTGGGCGCTTGTGACAGTGACCCAGTGTGTGAGCAAGAGAGTTCTGTCTCTCGAAACACGTAACATTGGAATAAAGACCTGCTGATTGTAAACTACAGTCCGAGAGCGCTCTGTTATTTCATTATCGCTGCAGACTACTATTGCCTGCTGTGGGTCTACTGGCCCCTGCGCGCCACCAGACCAAAATATGTATGTTTGGGTTCGCAATAAATATTTAAACACCAAAAAATTGGGTCTCGCATCATCCTTTGGCAGCACATGCTGAGCTGAGTTAAGCTGAGGACGACACATACCGTATATATATATATATATATATATATATATATATATATATATATATATATATATATATATATATATATTCACTGAAAAAACCATAGGTTATAGACCATATATAGTTAGGAATTAGCATTTACAAAACCTTGAAAATTCACTGAAAAAACCATAGGTTATACACCATATATAGTTAGGAATTAGCATTTAAAAAACCTTATTTTACTCACACAAAACCATTGAAATTCCATATATAGTTAGTTGCACTAACTATATATCGCGCACCCGCAATCCACTGCTGATCATGTCACATATTACATCATTCATGACATGGTCAGTGACATCACTGATGACATCACTGATGACATCTCAAATGACATCACTGATGAGATCACTGATGACATCTCATTTGACATCAATGACCACATCACTGATGATATCATTCATGTGACAATACAATGCATCTCCTCACGTTTTAATATAACCTCTGTTTCACCCAGTGTTAAATACAGAGTATAATTTTTGAAACCATTGACACACCAATACTAGTTACTACATACGTACTCACTGATTCCTACGTCTACACACACATTCACTCATTCACCCATACAATCATTCATACATACAATCACTCATCTTTACAACACTATCATATGCACTCATACACCTATACAGACACTTACACTCTGCCACTCATCCATGGAGTTACTCACACACCTAGTCAGTCCTGTAAAGAATCAATCACACTTCCATTTTCTTGTCTATACAGTTAAACATAGAGCACCTTACATTTTCAAACATATACTAACACATACTTACTTTCTTATACAATCATTGATACAAGTACACATTGATCTGCACAGAGTCACACACCTCCCAGCCAGCCACACACACACTCAGTCTCCTATACAAATACTTGGACAATCAATCAATAACCCATATAGTTAATCATATAGCTACTGATCAACACATGCAGCAGTTTACAGAACAACAGACATAATGATGCACAAATTAAGACAGTTTAGTCACTAACCCATGCACTCAGTGAGACACATTTAATCACTCACTCATACATTCAGTCATGCACCTACTAAATCCTTCGTCCAGACACTTATACATCTACTCATTCTTCAATATGTAAAACATATTTAAACTTTACAGAAACACACAGTCACTGGATGATGTCATCAGTGATCTTATCAGTGATGTCATTTGAGATGTCATCAGTGGTGTCATCAGTGATGTCACTGACCATGTCATGAATGATGTAATATGTGACATGATCAGCAGTGGATTGCGGGTGCGCGATATATAGTTAGTGCAACTAACTATATATGGAATTTCAATGGTTTTGTGTGAGTAAAATAAGGTTTTTTAAATGCTAATTCCTAACTATATATGGTGTATAACCTATGGTTTTTTCCGTGAATTTTCAAGGTTTTGTAAATGCTAATTCCTAACTATATATGGTCTATAACCTATGGTTTTTTCAGTGAATTTCAATGGTTTTTTAATAGCAAATATCATAAGCTGTCGAATGTCAAGTACGTGGTAAGTAAAAACATTTTCGTGTTTATGCACACTGATCTGCTTTGAATGCTGCCCCCCACCCCTCATTTCTATTAGGAGTACTCTCTCTTTGCAGATAGTGAAGGGTAGTTAACGCAGCCCTTTGCCCCCTTTGTAATCCGTCGTGCCTGCTTCTCTCTCCATTTGATTGATTGTTCTCTTTGGTTCATTCTCTATTTACAAACAAGCACAGAGTCGCAATACTCTGTTTAGTCTTTGCAGATAGCGAAAAATCGTGTAAAAAAACAAAAGGAATCGAGCAAAATCAGTAGGCCACTAATGGGATCTCTTTTTGACCTCTCTAAAATAGAAACATTAGGAACAACCTGTTGAAAATAGCAATGCGTATGTATATAAGCGGCGTTCATTTGTGTTCACAGTACCCCTTGTTGATTGTTTCAATCGAGCATTGAATTGTTCGAAGTTAATTCTCTTAAGGATCTTCTCTACCTGCAAACGAGGAAGAATAGGAATATTCTCTCTCCCTTTGCAGATAGTGAAGGGTAGGTAACGCAAGCCTTTAACACGTCGTACCTATTTCATTCCTCATTGATTGATTGATTGTCCGAACATTGACTGTTTGGGAATTAGTTCTTTTTGGAGGTATTCCCTGTTTGCAAATAAACGTAGGAAAATCTTTGCAAGTAGTGAAAGGGTACGTAATGCGGACCTTTCTCCCCCGTTGTAATCTGTCATGCCTATCTACTCCCCACTGATTGATGCACCTTTTTCACCCGGACCATTTACTAGAGATACGTCATCTGGCCCGACCAGAGAGCACCCCTAGTGAAAAGGACATATGCAATAATAACGAAGTGATCACTGTATCCTGTTAACAGAAACTTTACCATGAAACAACCTGGAAAGAAAAAAATAGGAAAACGAAAATCAGTAGGCCACTGATGAACATGAACTTTTATTAAACAACGAACAAAGAAACGATAACATAACGTAATGATAAAACCTATTAATGTCCTAGAAACAAGAAAACGTTAAAATATGCCAGTGGTGAGAGACCAGAAAAACAGTAAGAGAAACCAAATCACCCCTCGCTGTCCCACCGCCTGCCACGCCAAAAAAATCGATAGACTAGGGAAAATGCAAGTCAGTAGAACATCCACCCCCACTCTGGAAACTTCCAAGGTGGGGCAGGGTTCCGGCTACGCCCAGCCGGGAGCAGCCCATATAAGGCAGGTCCTGCTGCCACGCCTCGGCCAGGAGATCCTAACGTAGGGTGTAGCCGGAGGAGAGGCCGAGGCCAGCGGGACCCGGCCAGGGGATTGCCTTTACAACGCTGAACAGTTGCAGGGGGGGGAATGTCTCCTCAACCCTCCCCTCTCTCTCCCAGTCCGGCCGCGGTGGCCCTTGAGAGTTGCAGGTAGTCCCGCCACATGCTCTTCCGGTCCGACCACCAACGGTCGGGGGGCCGAGGCCGACGGGATCCGGCTGCAGCCGATAAACCAAGAAACCCGTTCATGGGGCCAGAGCCAGGGGCGTCCGGCCGACATCCACCGGAAGCCCGGCCCGAAGACGGACGGGACACTTCTTTATTTTATAATGGCTGCGACAACACTGGGGGGGGATGTCTTGCACATGCCTCCGACCCCCCCCCCCTCGTCCTCATCGCCTGGTCCGGCCATAACAAATCTCAAGCGAGACGCCGTGGGGTGCACTGGGAGGGAGAGACGGTGCGAACAGGCCTCTCCCGCCTCCCCAGGTGGAGGCTTCCCAGCTGCACCCTCAGCGCTCCAGGCGCCCGGAAAAGGGTTCTTCCACTGTGGCCATGCTGCAACGTCTCGCCCGGCAGGGTGGAGCCCGTCCGCTCATGTGACCCCCCGATCGCCGGTAGCTGCCGAACTCTCAAAATGGCGGTCGACCTGGCAAGAGCGGGCCCAGCATAAAGAAATGGCCCGGTCACTGGTTGACTCCACCACCGTAGTCCTCCACGACCTTGAAGATTCTAGAGGAGCCGCGGGAGTCTCCGACCCCCGATGGGGAATGACTGCCATGATCGCCCGTGGAGTGACGAAACTGTATCCGCGGGACGTCGGCGCTCCCATGCTGGCGCCAGCCTCACTTTGAATTACTAGAATCCTGCAGACCTCACTTCCGGTGAAAGCACAGTGTGACCCGGTAGGAAAAATTATTGCACCCCCTCCCCTTTTTGACTGATAGTTCAAACCACCGATCCTTTCCTTTGCCCTTTTAACGGAACTTTGGACTGCCTCCCCCTCTTTTACATTTTCTAGAGAAAACAAAACATTAACCACTACATTAGCATAGCAGTTGACACCAGAACTGTTTTCAAATTGAAAACCAACAACATCTTCAACAGAATCCTTTTTGTTTCTGCTGTGACCCTGCTACAGCACAGGCATTGTCCCCAGCAGTAATTCTGCAATGCCGGTAAGAATAGCTGTGGTGCCTACTGGACTCACTCACCCCCGCGGCGCCCCACGCCGTTTTTTGCTGGGCGGCAACTTACTAGACATCACTTTCGTGCCATCTAGATTTCAGCGCGTTCTGCTGCCTTGGAACTATTCGCACAACAGACCGCTACTGACAAGAATATTTCATTATTGGTGCTGTCAATTTCAATAAATCTATTGGATAATTCAAAAGAAATTGCCACGGTCTCTTCGTTGTTTAAATGTTTTTACTGTTTTTGTTTTCTTGTATATATTTATATGTTATTAAAGTTTTATATTCCTACTACTTTGTTGGAGTGCTATATATTTTTAATGTGACACATAATTGTAAAAACTTTGATGTACAAAGAGTCATTCCTGGAATCTTCCGCTTCAGCCTCGGTCCCCTCCCCAATCACAATACAGGATGGTTTTCAGATAGTAGGAACACGTGTGGTGTGACGGATCTCATCGGGTGTGGGCCTTGATCTACTATAACTCCTTTGAAGAGGGGTGATTCTTTACAGCTGGGGCCATAAACTACATCTGCAGGGCTAGCTGATAGCCTGGACAATCGGACACAGAGAAAGAGGAGTGTCAGAGGGTGCGGTAGTCAATAGGGCGAAAGGGAGGTGTCGGGCGGGCACAGAGTGTGATTCTCAGGGAAGAGCAGCGCAGATGGGGGGAGGTTTATTGCCCATGCATAAGACAGAGAGCGGTGGTGACCAGTGCCTAGGGAAGATGCTTGCGTGGGTGAGGAGCCATGCTACGAATCGACAGCGTGCAGAGAGTGGGTCTGGTCAAGACATCTAAAATGGCTGCCGTGCACGACAAAAGTGTGGCATTTCAAAAAAGGCAAGATGGCGCAGACAATGTTTTTCAACACTTCCTCATTTCCTTCGAATCGAACGTTAACAGACGTTGGGGCATATTACCAAAGTTAAGCGATATTTATCGCTAACGATGCTTACCAACCAATTTTTTACCACTAAGCATCGTCAGAAATTATCGAAGATAAACCTTGCTATTATCAAGGTTTATCGCAAATGCGATAATAAACGGCCGCAATGCATGAATATCGCTAAAAACTCAGCGATATTCATGCATTACCGAGCTAATGCTCTTAGCCATGTTATCCACCTCCCATTGGATAACATGGCTAAGAACTGCTCAGGGCAGGTGTTACTTTTTGGAGATATTCACGCTTAGCGCGAATATCTCCAAAAGTTGGTAATAGGAGATAAATATCTTGCATGTTGTAATGCAAGTTATTGTGGTATATGGAATTCATACCATAATCTCTCAGGAAAGCAGAAACTGATCCTTTTGGGACCGCCTAAAAAGGCCTAGGGGGTGAGGAGTACTCTACTTTGCCCCCTTTTCACGTTCCGAACTATTTTATTTTACTCTCTTCTGTAATTACACAAAATAGCAGCGATAAGATGCATCGGAGACACACAGTGAGAGAAAGGAGGCCGGAGATGAAGAAGAGATGTCAAATACACATTGGAGATAATATAGTGGCAGAAGGGAAGTAAATATGAGTAAACTTACCATGTAACATAAAAATGTTGCACTCTATACTATAAGTCTCATTTTATACTACAATCACTTCGCTACAACCTCATAAATTAAAAATAAAAATGAATAATGTCTCAAACAATTTTTGATTTCTAAATATAAATTTATTCTTCAGAATTTTCTAAATTTGAAAGAACTAGTAACATGTCCTCATCAGCAATGTCCTCATTAAAAGTCTCCAATGATGATTCTTGTAACTCTATGGTCTCCAAACACTCGATAAATTCGCCATCAAGAGATTGATCAAAAAAATCATTCAAGTCATCTCCTCCTTGTGACAATATTTCATTATTGGTGCTGTCAATTTCCATCAATGTAGTGGAATCATTCAAGTCATCTCCTCGTGACAATATTTCATTATTGGTGCTCTCAATTTCAATCAATGTAGTGGAATCATTCAAGTCATCTCCTCCTTGTGACAATATTTCATTATTGGTGCTGTCCATTTCAATCAATCTAATGGAATCATACAAGTCATCTCCTCCTTGTGACAATATTTCATTATTGGTGCTCTCAATTTCAATCAATGTAGTGGAATCATTCAAGTCATCTCCTTGTGACAATATTTCATTCTTGGTGCTGTCCATTTCAATCAATCTAATGGAATCATACAAGTCATGTCCTCCTTGTGACAATATTTCATTATTGGTGCTCTCAATTTCAATCAATGTAGTGGACAATTCAAAAGAAATTGCCACGGTCTCTTCATTGTGAGCCATTTTATTTTGAAATTGCTTGCTGTAAATTGCAGAAAAAAATAATCACTTTCATTTATCGTTTTTAGTAATACATAATATAAAACTAACTTTATCAAGTATTTAGTATAACAGAAGGACTGCAAATAAATAACAGAAAACATTTTTCAAATTATCTTCAAGTGTACAACATAGTTCCCCTTACAAATTAACAACTCACCTTTTTAAAAGTAGCAGAAGTGTTAGTACTGTGTAAATCAAACACCAGAAATTCACCACCAAAAATTCCTCACAAATGTACCTCAGACAGTAGTATCACAAAATGGCTGTGGTTTCCTCTCATTTGACATATATACATAACCAATTAACTTTCATCACACACAAATACAAAACCAAAGTAACATTTTAATTGGTTCTAAATTTCAACACTTTCAAATGTGTTTTCCCCATGCAATTTTCCATAGGACATTTACATACGTCTACAGCCTGAATGGCTGAACGGAATTACACCAAACTTGGCAAAATGGTACATCAAACCTAAGAGGTCAGGAAGGATCTACTATGCCCCCTTATGGTCATTTCCCCCTTCGCTTTGGCCTCCTCTTGTCTCTCAATCCTACCGAGAGACAAGATGGCGGCCGCTACGGACTGTTTGGAATGTTGACAGACGCCGGAGAACCAATCAGCTTCGCAAAGCTCCGTAACGCGAAAAGTACGCGAAGCGGAGCGCTGTTACAGATATATATCTTTTTTTTAACGTTAATTTCTCAAAATCCACTGGAGCACATATATTGAGACCTAGCAAAGGCACATCGGGCTACCAGTCCCTAATATTTTGCCAAGTTTCGTGCAAATCCATTCAGCCGTTCGATTATTATTATTTTGTTTTTTTTTTGCCCCGCGGGGCCCTTTTAAAACCTCCACATCAAACGTAGGGGGTCAGCGAGGATCTACTATTCCCCCTTATGGTCATTTGCCCCTTCGCTTTGGCCTCCTCTTGTCTCTCGATCCTACCGAGAGACAAGATGGCGGCCGCTACGGACTGTTTGGAATGTTGACAGACGCCGGAGAACCAATCAGCTTCGCTTCACAAAGCTCCGTTGCGCGAAAAGTACGCGTCCTGGAGCGCTGCCCGGTCCGCTGTTACAGATATATATCTTTTTTTAAACGTTAATTTCTCAAAATCCACTGTAGCACATATATTGAGACCTACAAAAGGCACATCGGGCTACCAGTCCCTACAATTTTGCCAAGTTTCGTGCAAATCCATTCAGCCGTTCGGGCTAAAAGTGAGGCCAACCGCCCTATGGAAAACTCAATGTTAAAAACACGTTTTGGGACCCCCCTTTTTTCTCAGCCCCCCCTTGACGAACCCCCCCCAAATTTTCAAGGGCTGCTCAGAAACAAAATGTGCCATTTTCCTGAAAATTTCAGCCAATTCCGTCCACAAACGCCAAAGTTATTAGACATAGAATTTTCAAAAAACCCATAGAGAAAAAATCCTAACTATATATACCTACTGGCGACCGCCAGTAGGTAATATATATATATATATATAAGATATAAATATATAAATATATAAATATATATATATAAACAAATAAATTAACTTAAAGTACAGCAACACTTGAAAGTCTGAGTTTATTAAATACAACTTAAATCTACATATATTACCTTCTATGTACATATATACCTTCCATGTACTTATGTATCTTCACATTTATTAATTTACTTCTAATTCAGCATTTCCAATGCCTTACCCTATATCTCACCCTATACCTCTCAAAATATATATCTACCTCCACTCTTTGGCTGATCTCAAACCTCATTCTATTACTCTCTCCAATGCACTACCCTATTTCTTACCCTATAACCCTCCCAATATATTCTCTACCTCAGCTCTCTAACTCATCCCAGACCCCATTCTACTACTTCGAGCCACAAAATAACCCTTTCTAGACTCTTCCCACTTCTACCCCTCCTTGAATCATCTTATACCTCTTTTACTATTCAGATCTCCCAAACAAACCTTTCTAAACCCTTCCCTCTGACTCTTCCCACCACCTCCCCTTTCCTCATCCCAAACCTCCTCCTACTGCTATGAGCTCCAAAGAAAACTTTTTAGACTCTTCCCTGTTCTATCTCTCCACTATCCTTTTCAATCCAACTAACATACCAACATGTCCACCACTCAAATTGATTTCATATTTTCCTATACTAATTCCTCACTAATCATGTTTGGGTTCCGGAGGAGTGCACTACCCGCCGAAAAGTGCTTAAACACCTCATCAGGGGTCGCAAGTGCTATATAAATGCAACCCCTTCCCTCTTCCATACCTCCACTATCATTTTTCAATCCAAATAACAAACCCCCTTCCCCTTCTCTCAAAGTAATGCTTTGACGCCTCATGAGGGGTAGTAAGCGCTATATAAATGCAATTACACTTACAATTACAATCTGTGAGGCAGTGAAAAGTGTTTTTGTCATGTTAATGTTGTTGAACTGTGGTAATAAATTAGAATTTGACATTTGCATGTGTGCGTTTTTTAGTACAGGTGTTTTAAATAACATGTGACATTAGGCCACATTTATTTCATCGCCATGGCATATATATTGTCACAGTACAATATGAACTCTGAGTCTGTTCTATGTAAAACTACATGAACTGTAAATGGAATGATTTACTGGTGTCCTGATAAGGTCTAGTATTGCTAATGGCAGAAATGGTTAGAGAAACTCAATAGATCGAAAATAGATAGGAGCTTTTGATTTTTATCTTCATATATGTTCCTCTACCATTTCTTTGGTGTAATACTCAACTTATTCAAAGAGTAAACACGATTATAAACCTGAAAAAAGAGCATCAAGCTTTCAAAAAGAGAAGACTACCTGAACAGGATCAGTAACATCGATGCCCCAAAATTGAATGGCAGCAGGGTGCCAGCAATTATGTTTGCGGATGACACCCTGCTGCTATCAAAAACACCAATGGGGCTGCAAAGGGTCCTGAACGGGTTCTTGGGGTTTTGCAATGAGAGAGGTCTAGAAATAAATTCAACTAAGACCAAATTCATGATTCTCAGCCCCAAACCCAAAAACTGCCCAAATCCCCGCCTGGGGCCTACACTTCTAGAGAGATCCATTCAATAGAATATCTTGGTATAACTCTCAACCAGGACATGACCTGGCTGCCACATAAAATTAAAGCAACAACTAAACTGGTTCAGCGGGCGGGAGCTATTATAAGAATTGCAAAAAAATCACCTTTACGCCCGCTGACACCAGCCATTCACATCTACAAAACACAAGCCAGGGGGGAATCACTTATGGAGGTGAGCTATGGGGCCATATATCTCTTCATACGGTCCAGGTTGCAGAAAACAACTTCATCAGACAATTGGCTGCACTCCCACCGAGTACCCCACTACTCCCTCTAAGAATGGATCTGGCTCTACGACCTATTTCGGAGGAACTGGGCTTAAAACCTTTGGCTTATTGGAGGCGCTTGTGGAGTAGTGAGGACCTGGTATACTACAGAAATGAACTGCAGGAACTCCTTAGATCAACCTATGCCACTAAAATTCCGTGGCTAAAGTACATCAGGGACATGTGCTTCCATCTCGGAGTACCAGAACTATGGTCTAACCCGGAAGCAGCGTCTGTAAGGGTTTCCAGAAAAGAACTCTCAAATATATTCTACAGCGCTATGCTCCAGAAAACTATAACATCACTCCGGGAAGGATCATTATCTGATGTGTTTATTAAAATAAAAGACTCTTATAGCCCTGAATATGTACTGGACAGTATGACACCTATGTATGTCCGGAAAATCTATATGCAATGGAGGTATGGCTGTCTCCCACTTAGAGCCTTTACCAAATCCTGGGAAGGTAATTCGGAATCAGGGGCATGCCCTGCATGTAATTATAAAATGGAAAGTGACCTCCATGTGGCCCTGTTTTGCAGAGCCTATACTCGTCCTAGGAGGTACTGGCTGGCCCCCTACCTAAGGAATTTGGGTTTTAGAACTTTTTCCCCCGCTTATAGAGTCCTCAAAACAGATCTAGCACCCCCTACTGTGTTTGCAATGGCTAAATTTTTGACTGCAATGTGGCGAACCAGGACCTTAATCATCAAGAATGCTAAGGCTATATGAAATATCTCTACATTTCCCCACTAACCCTCTGGTATTATAAATGTTTTAGTAATTAGTTTTAATCCTGAGTGTTTTATAATTACAAATGTTTTATGATGTAAATCACTTGCACATCTTTTATGGTCTTCTATGACCGAAATAAAGATTTTTTGAATTGAATTGAAAAAGAGAAGCGCGTTCCCACCACTGTCATTCTCGCGCCGTTAGGGACGATAATAGGGCCTTGTGAATGTACTGTTGTTGTCCTGATGTGATGAATGTATTGTAACCAGAGAGCCTGTATGCTTTGCAGAGACGCTGACTGATTTAAGTAACGTGCATTAGTGATTTTCTAGCCTAAGATAATTTACATGTGATCTAATTTGTTCCCTTAGACCGCATTTGAATGTCCTCATTATATTTGCACTTGAGCCTCTAACCTGTTTGTGTATTGGACCCATAAACACTGGTATACTGAACTTGTATACTTTAATGATTGTTGCAGTTTACTTTGACTAAATATTAATTGCAAAAATAGAGGGCCCGATTCACAAAACTAACTTAAGACAAAATCCTAAACTTACTACCATTTTGGTATTCACAGAAGGCACTTACTCATCATTGAGTAAGTACCTTCTGTGAATACCAAAACGAGTAAGTTACTCATTTTGGTTTTCACAGAAGGCACTTACTCATCAATGAATAAGTGCCTTCTGTGAATACCAAAATGAGTAAGTGCCTTCTGTGAATACCAAAATGGTAGTAAGTTTAGGATTTTGTCTTAACTTAGTTCTGTGAATCGGGCCCTGTGTTTTTCGTTTATAAGAGTACCTTTCCTGATCCTTGGTCACTGCTTAAGCCAGGTTTTGGCGCCTATCTCTGAACTTCCATTTGGATTTCCACAGAAGAGTGAAGTCTATACGGTCTTTAATAAAATTGTAATGCAAATAGGTAAGATGATGTGGTTTGACCGTCCTAGGTAGTAACCACTAATGCATATAGGAATGTTAAAGCAGATAAGCTCCTGGACTTTTAACGACACATAAAACCAGTACTACACATTGCATAGAGAATTTATGAAACGGGCACCAATAGTGCTAACTATATATTGAAGAAACTTGAGAAAAATCTTGAGAAGGCTTAGTTTCTGCATCGTAAAAGCAGGCAGACAAAAGATAGTCATTTGAATAACATACGTTGTACTCTATTTACTAGTATTGGTGTATCTTTACAAAACATAACAGAAGATGTTAAGTGATGAATTCACATAGTCTAAGATTTTTCTAATGACACTTTCGTGATAATAATGTGTGTGAAGAATTTATGAAAACAAATATATTCTAAATTACATTATGTGTATTTTAGGAATCTCATCCTAAACTCCATGTTTTGCACACATGAAATTGTGTACCTAGTGAGAAGAGTGCTGTACGCTCATACTAAAACCAAATGCTCTGAAACTTTTAGAGAATAGTTTTCATATGTGTACTAATGCAAATCACTAGAAACTATAATAATATTGTTTGTTTTGAAATAATTTCATACTGTTACTGCATCCGGGCTCGCTTACATGCTGCAGGGGTTCTGAGGTGGGCTGGCTCTGCAGGGGTGCTAACAGGGGCTGTAGAGAGGAAAAAGGAACAAACCAACAGCATGAAAAAGGAAAGAAAGGATTAAAGACTAGGGGCCAGATGTACGACCCTTTTTTGCGGCCGCAACAGGGGAACCAACTTGTCCTGAGGCAACCACAAAGGAACTGAACATACGTGCAGAAGAGCCGTGGTTAACTTTTGGGACCAGTGGATGCCATACTCATGCCTCAGTCCCAGAGGGTGTTTCTCTGGCCAAGTGGGTGTCAGGGAGCAGGAGGGAGGTTTAATGAACCAAAGCAAAGCTCAGACTTCATAGAAGGGAGAGGAAGCATAGGAGGGGGAAGTGATTGGATCTATTTGGTACCAGGGATGTTAAAAATATTATTCTAGTGAAGGCCTTGAAAGACAACTGATACTTTTTTATACTCTCACCCAATTAGTACCTGGGCAAAAGTTGGTGGAAAAATTGAACCCAATGACTCCGAGATAACTAGGAGTCACGACAGTTGTTTTTCTCCTTTTCATTCCATAAATCCTAGCTATTACTAATACTGATAACCCGAAAAGATTACAACAAAGAGTTGGCAATTGTTTTTCCCCTTTTCCACCCACAATCCTAGTTATTTCTAATGCTAATAACCCAAAAGCGGGTTTGGAAATACCCAGAAAAGGGAAAGAAAAGAAACACAATGCAGAAATAAAAGAATTTTTTTTATTTATTTTGTTCTCCTTTTGAACCCATATTTACTTGAATTCTTTTAGTTTTTTTGTCTTCTTGGAGGAACGCAGGCCCAGAGGGAGTGAGAAACACACATCTGTGAGAAAACAGAAAGGCTAGGTTTTTAAAAGGAACCTAGCACAAACCTTACTCAAACAGCATAAAAGCCTGGTATTATTTGTATAAACCTAGAAAATAAAGGAAGATTGCATATGGTGGAGCCGAGTTTATGGGATTATTTACAGACACAGTCCTTTCAGTTACCTGTTGTCAGAATGATCATCTATGCACATGTATTATCAATGTCATGTAAAGTTTTGTATCAACATGGGGATAAGTGCAAATGGCTGCATTGGATAACTTTAATTGGAGGGTGTTCCTTATTTTTGTCCTGTATTTACGATGGACTCTGTCAAAGAAACTATCAGCTTCATCAGGTTTATGAATCTATTATAACTGTTGATGTTGTATCCACTACTTGGTATGGTGAAATAGTGGGAAAAATGAAGAATTACCATGGGGCGTGGATGTAGAATTACAGATTTACCTTGTGATTCCTAATTTGAATCAAACTGCTCATCTTGGTACCTGCCCCTTCCACCTGGGATGACTCTTGTTGGCCCCCCACACTGGGAACCTCCCCCACCCCTATGGACCATGGACGCAACCTCGGCATCATACTGGACCCCTCGCTCACAATGAAACAACAGATCAACATGGTATCCTCCTCCTGTTTCCACACGCTCTGCCTGCTTTAAAATACATTCTGATGGATGCCCACAGAATCCAAAAAGATGGTCACCCACGCACACCTCACTAGCAGACTCAAATACAACAACACACTATACGCCAGAGTCGCCTCGAAACAGCTCAGGAAACTACAAATCATTCAAAACGCCGCAGCCAGACTGGTCCTAGACATTCCCACTGCAGCCACATAACACAACACCTCTGACAACACCACTGGTTCCCAGTCAACAAGAGAATCACCTTCAAGCTCCTCGCCTATGCCACAACACAGGACCAGCATATCTGAACCACCGCCTCTCATTACACGTACCAGCCAGACAAATTTGTTCTGCCCAACTTGCCCTGACCACCGTCCTGCGGATTCACAAGACCAGAACCGGAAGAAGATCCTTCTTCCACCTCACCACAAAGACGTGGAACACCTTGCCCCTCCACCTCAGGCAATCCCCTTCGCTGACCCAATTTAGGAAGGATCTCAAGACCTGGCTCTTTGACTGAACCTCCATGCCTACATGGATCAGCAGCCCCTCCCTCAGCACCTTGAGACCCTCAAGGGTGAGTAGCCACACTTTACAAACTCCTGATTGATTAATTGATTGACTCAGCGTCTAACTCATAGTAATTCTGGTGATTGCAGAGTTAAAGAGTGAAACTCCAGGGCAATTCGAAAGAGGTGTATTTGTGTATCTAGGAAGTTCATTACCTGTATCTGTCAGTAAATAAATATTGCTATCTTGCAAAACAGTCCTTCTTTTTAGGGTCAATATCACTACCAAATGTACACTATACTACGGGTGCACAAAGTGATTTTCGCATCTCTGTTTAGCTTGCAAGCACAGATAACCTATTTTGTAAGTTGAAAAACACTTTTGTAGTGACACAAAAGGTAAATTTACACACCTCAAAAGAAGTACTTGTAGAAATATATGCATCTAAACCAATTTACACCCAACAATGGAGAGTAAACATTTCAGGACGGAAATATTCCGAAAGGTTGTGTACACAGACAAATGCCTATGCTTCAGGTTATTCACTATCTTTTGGTGCAACCTAGTTCAATCCTGGAAATGGTCAGATATTTGCAAAATGGCAGGAGTAAATCCTGATCCAGGTTTGGGAAAGGAAACAACTAAAACTGATGGTGGTGTAGAGGAAGTAGCTATGTCTTAGGGAAAATATAATGCATGTAGAGATAAGTATAGAACATACAACTGACTGACTGACTGACTGATTGAATATTTATAAAGCGCTCGAATGCCGCGGCGTCTTGGCGCTGTAGTACAGAGAGAGCGAAGAGAGCAAGTTTAGTACTGAGAGAAAAGCCAAGTTTTTAAAGCCTTTCTAAAGCACATTTTAGATTTTTGTGAGCGCAGTGACGGGGGCAGAGAGTTCCATAGTCTGGCGACTTGGTGGGAAAAGGATTTTCCACCCCATCGAGCTCTCTTTATTCTTGGTTGACATAGTAAGTCTTGGATGGCCGATCTCAGAGTCCGAGCTGGCAAGTACCGAGGGAGAAGTTTAGTAAGGTCATCAGGTCCCTTGCCATACAAGGACTTGTGGACCAGGCAGAGGGCTTTGAACTGTATTCTCCGCCTAACTGGCAACCAGTGAAGTTCAGGAATCGCTTTAGAGGTTGGATGACAGCGTGGTAAGTTAAGTAGGACCCTAGCTGCGGCATTTTGGATTGCCTGAAGTTTGGTCAGCTGTTTTTCTCCTGTGCCCAGGTAGAGTGAATTGCAATAGTCCATACAGGACATTACCAGGGCACCCATCACCGTCTTTTTTAATGTTAACGGGATGTATGGTAGGATTTTCCTGAGAATCTTGATGGTATAGAAACAGGAGGAGGTCACCTGATTGATTTGCGCTTTACAGGAAAGATCTTTATCTAGTATAAAGCCCAGATTCCTAACCTTATCTACAGGAACAGGGCATGAGCCCGCCTCAGGAGGCCACCAGAGGTCGCTCCAAACGGAAGGTTTTTGGCCGTACTCAATTATCTCGGTCTTGTCCGTGTTTAATTTGAGAAAATTACCACTCATCCAATTTTTTACACAAATGAGGCATGTCTTAAAACACTCTGCTGTTGCTTCAATAGACTGAGATACTGACACTACAATTTGAGTGTCGTCAGCGTACGACACTAATTGAGATTGGATAAGGGCAGCCAGCGGAGTGACATACAAGTTAAACAATGTAGGTGACAATGCCGAGCCCTGGGGTACCCCCCCTGGGAGGGAGAATTTATCGGATTGGAAGCCTTCCCAGTGTACCTGCTGAGTACGGGAGTCCAAAAAGGATGTCAGAAGGGTCAGAGCCGTGCCTGCAAAGCCTAAGTTCCTCAATCTGCTTAGTAGGGCCGAATGATTTACGGTATCGAACGCCGCTGTAAGGTCTAATAAGATCAGGGCTGTTCTACCACCCTCATCCATTGTCCTTCCAATGTTTTCCGATGCCATGATCAGAGCGGACTCAGTTGAATGACACGGTCGAAAACCATGTTGTGAGGGATCTAATAGTTTATTAGAGTCTATATAACTCATCATTTCTTTATTCATAGCTTTCTCCAGAATCTTGGCTGGTAGGGGCAAGCAGGATATGGGCCGATAATGTTTGAGTTCGGTTGGGTCCAGCGTGTCCTTCTTAAGGATGGGGCAGATACATGCTTTCTTCCAGCTGCTGGGGAATTCCCCTGAGATGATGACCTAGTTTAACAGGGGAGTTAGGGTGGCTGAAACAGTCTCTGGAAACATATGCAGTACATACGGTGGACAGGGATCTAGCGGGGATCCTGATTTCATCTGTGTAATTAGGTCCACCACCTGGGTCTCCTCTAACAGAGGGAAGCAGGAGAAGCTGGGATGAGATAGTGTGGCGGTCATACTGTTGTTGGTAAGAGAATCTACTGCTGAAGTACTCAGGTCATCATATACTGCCTGAACCTTCTGCTGAAAGAAGGTAGCGATCCTTGTCGCCATGTTCTGGTTGGGACTAAAGACAGTATCGCGAGGGGACTTAGTCAGATGGGTGACGGTTTTAAATAGTTCTCTAGCAGTATTGGAGGCCGATTGAATTTTATTTGTAAAATAGGCTGATTTAGCCTGAACTATTGCTAATTTATATTCGTACAGGGCTTTGGTGTATTCCAATTTGTTTTGATAATTGTAGTCTGAACGCCATAACCGCTCCAGTCGCCGGCATTTCAGTTTTATTTGTTTCACGTCTGCAGAATACCATTGCGCAGTGGCAGATCGTCTTCTAGGTTTTTTTATTTCCACTGGAGCCAGCTCATCAACTGCATGACTTATCCAGTTATGGTATTTGAGTGCTCCATTATCAGTGTTACCATGATCAAATACCGGGGGATCCTTAGCAAGTATGTTAGCCATAACAGTGGGTTCGAGCTTTTTCCAAGGACGTATTTTCTCAGGGAGTGTGAGACCTCACCGTCGGTTGGCCAAGGTATTTAGTTGCAGATTAAAAAAAATAGCATTATGGTCGGACCAAGGAAATGGGTGAGACGAAGTAACTTTAATATGATTATTGTTTGTAAAGATGCCGTCCAGGGTATGTCCTACAATGTGAGTGGGGTTTGAGATTAATTGAGTCATACCAAAACTAAGAAAATTATCCGTTAGTGTAGTTGTTTCAGAGTCATTATTTGCTTCTAAATGGAAGTTGAAGTCACCCAAGATCGTATAAGTGATAGAGTCCGAGGTAGTTTCTAAGTAGGTGTGGATTGCTCTGATAAACGACAGTTATTATCTTTAATTTTGAAACTCATGGCTGCGGCTTCCAAGTCCTTTTGGGGGAGTGCAAATAATTTTAAGTGGGATTTATAGATTATCCCTATTCCACCACCCACTGCTCCTCCTCTGTTTACATATTCTACAGAGTAGCCTGCAGGAACAGCAACATTCCAATCCGGGCCAGAGGCATCAGATGCCCATGTTTCTGTTAAAAACATTAGGTCAGCATCATGGTCTGAGATCAGTGCTTCAATTTCATGTTTGTGTTTGGCCATAGATCTAGTGTTCAATAAAATGCATTTTAGGAACCTTTCCCTGCTAACCGGAGATCCTGACCCGGCCTGCTGGTTATTGTCTGCCCACTGATGATCATTAAGGCACTTGTTCTTGGCCAGAAACGGGTTAGACCGTTTGTGTGACTGCATATATGAATATACTAAGAGCACCACTTCCAGTTCTAGATTCTTCTTTTTTTTTAAAAAACCTTTTTTATTGCTTTTTTCAACATGGATCACCCCATTTAGGTCTACCAACCACAAAATTACAATTCATAAGTTTTACAATACCTGACTGATTAGCCACATGGTTCAGTATGTTGGAATGATTCAGCGGCGATCATGTGGGGAGAGAATCCCCCGGTCCTTTGGGAGGACAGAACGTATATCGAATCCACCATTAACAGGTAAAATAGTTTCCGGGGTAGCCCATAGGGAAAGGTAAGGGGAATCTAGTGGCTGTTACCTCATGTCCATCAATGTAGAAAGAAGACATCCATTGTCCCCATACCATGGCAAACTTTCCTGGCTATCCCCTAGCTGCGTACATCAACCGTTCATCCTCCATACATTGGGTTATACCCATTATCCACTTATTTATAAAGGGTCTAAGGGAACTCCCATTTGCATCACTACATCCTCTTTGGCCTTTGCAAACCCCAGTGAACCAAAAAAAGGGTGTATTCTGTGTCAGATATATCTCACAGAGATACCCATAATTGTGATTTGGAACATGCAGGGGACCAGCACCTCCTGGACTTTGGACAGTAGCTCAGTTACATCTCACTAGTCCTTTCCAATATTGGGGCATGCCTATAGCATAAGGGAGAAGTCCATGTCCACACATCTCATACAATTGGGCATGGGAATCCTCCCTGTCTTAAATAAGTCCCTACAGCTGTAAAACACCCTGTGGAGAAGTTCTAATTGAATAAGCCGAAAACTCAATTTGATTGCAATCTCAACAAGGTGCATCAAGGCCATCTCCCTATCCACATTCTCCATCTGTCCCAATTTAAGCTACCAGCAAACCCTTAGTCATTGTAAATTGTCAGGCCTGTTATTTATTAGCAAAAAATAGGTGCAGGAGATTAGCTGGTCCGGTATCGTCTCAATTAGTATCCTATTCTTGATGGGATTGCTGCTCTCTAGGGCTGGAAAGTCGGAGGCCGTGTCATCACTGTAAGGTTCAGAAGAGTTTCTTCTCTCCCCTCATGGCTAAGTCTCCTAATCTTGAGATACCAATGTTATCCCACCTTATGAACCCCACTAACTTATGCACTTCCCTCAACTTGTCTTTTCTCCTGAGAGGGGTCATTATGGTGTGCGTGTTGTGCCCCACCACATAGCACGCCATCCTATCCCGCATCTCTAGGGCTGCCAGGGACAGTATCAGGAGCTCCGCTCTTTATCTTGCCATATAATTAACATATGTAGCACTGGGGTTCCATTAGGGACTGTCCAGTCGTGTTGCAGAATTGTTGCTGCTTGAAAAGGCCCACTCTTTGATTCAGTCATAGATTCGTGAGCAGCACCTTTTAGACACTGGATTTAAGGAAGAAAAAGTCTTGTTTTGATGCCTCAGGGCTCGATTTAGAGTTTGGCAGATGTTTACTCTATGACAAATGTTACGGATATCGCAAGTACTGTATAACAAGTTCAGAGTGTAATATGTCATTATAAGAGCATCTGGAAATAATAGAAGCTCTTTTTCTTTTTGGAATCTATAGGATGGTTCACAATTTGCTTCTTGTCCTTGATGTGGGTATGCCCTAAGATTGTTAGTTTATTGTAACTGGAAGGAGGAATAGTAAAAAACAAAAATACAACCTTGATTTTAAATTTCACTCCTCAGTATGCTATGTAGATCAATCAAGTGTTGTGAATAATGGGGCACTAGAGAGAGAAACAGACATTAGAATGCTTCATCTCTCCTGTTTTCCCTGTCAAATTCACTCTTAACTGCAGAGGTATTGATATCTACAACAAGAAATAATTAGGGGAAAGCAATACATTTCGCTCCGCCGGCAGAGCTGACGAAGTTCTGGCCCTAAAACTGAGTTCCAGCCAAATGCTGCCAACTGCAGAATGGCTGAGTTTTCTCTTGTGTGTAGCTTGCCAACAGTAAGTAGCTAAGTGAGATTTGCCTTCCCCTAGGACAAACATTGGTCGCTAGAAGGGCAGCCGCCGAAATTTCCCCAACGTGGGCAGTCACAGGCAGCCGGGGGCAGTCACGGGCAGCAGTGTCCATTCGCAGTCAGAAATCTGCAGCTCAAGTAGAAAATATACTCCAGCAGCAGCAAAATCAACTCAAGAAGCCATGTTGTGCCACTCGCACGTAATGAGCTTCTGGTGCAAAATATCGGCGCAAGGAGAATGACGTACTTAATTTCGCACGTTTGCAGTACTCCACTGAATCTCGCTGAGTATTCATGTAGCTCCATAGAATTTCGTGGAGTGAAACACTGCGAGTTCCACTAACCACTTGAAATTACTCTTTTAGTATTTGGGCAATGTTTTTGCAGTTCACTATTTTTAGTATGACGTCTGATGTACCTTGTGGCAATCTCTACATGACTGTGTTGATAGACACTCCGAAGACAACCTGCCCCATTCTCCAGAACATAGCTCCGCACATTAGTTAACATAAAAGGCAGACCTAAGCACTGGAGAGGAGGGGTAATACAGTGAGAGAGAAAAGACAGCTGGAATTATGTAATCTCGTCAAACACATCCCTCATACATCAGTGTCTATATAGCATTTTCAAAGGTGAATGTTATAAAGATAGTAAGGTATAAAAACAGACATGGTTATACTCTGTTATAAAAACAGACACGGTTTAACTATGGCGCATAAACATTGAAATGATTTTAGAAAGGAAGGTATTGGTGATAATGCTTACCATCTTCATAATGACACGCTGTAGAGAAACTAAGCCACACTCAAGGGAAACCAATAATGTCAATGATGGAATCCTGGGTTGAAAGTAGCAGTGGCCGGTGCAGGTAAGCACGGTGGGGTGGGTGGGGCTGGGGGGATGACGACAGACGATGGAATACAGAAAATTAAACAAATAAATCTGTTTCCGTCATCTGTCGATATCACCAATGCCTCACCCACCCCACTGCGCTTACCTGCACCGGCCACTGCTGGTTGAAAGTGTGTTGTGTAAGTTACGCCTATGGCATAACTCTACAAGGTGTGCTTTCCCATTCACAGGTGACACGGGTGACCTTGGTTCGATGCACGAGCGACGAATGTAAAAGAGAAAATAATGTAGCCAGGTAAAACACTATTCAATGTGTAAATTAGATAGAAACATTGCTCTTGAGTGACTAACAATCCAATGAAGGGATAAAGGCACTATGGAACCAGCAACATACCTTATATAATTATTCACAGTATCACACACTGTACTAAAAAGAATGTACACTTTGGAGTTAAAAGTATTTATTGCTTCAGGAACAATCTGTTTCCTAATACAACTACAACAACCACACAGAGTATAATAAAAACAGCAAGAAAGCGCGTTATAAATAATAAGAATAAAATTAACATTCCTAGCATGCTTTAAAATGTAATCTAACACAAAACCTAACACGTAATGCCTACTACTATGTGCTACACCAAGAGAGCAAGGAAGACAGAGCAACATGCTGTCTAGAGTTTCTTAGTGAGAAGAAACACACTGTGTACTTTGATGACAGCAAAGGCTGTCGTTATCAGTGGAGGAGTGAAGGCAGTGTTTATCATGGAGGTTAAACAAATGCTACAGTAGTCAGTAGGTCTTCCTTTGGGACTTGCGTTACAAGCTTCAGGCAAGATGTAGCATCTACAAAGTATGACAACAGTAGGTGATCCCGATTCTGGCAAAATCTCAGGCGATAATCTGGGTAAAGGACCTCTCCTGACAAGTGGTCAAGTGGCCAACCTTATATGCTAAATCATATCAGAAATTGGAATTTCTGCAAATGGGGGTATGATGGCGGACTCTTCCACACGCATCACCATTAGTGTGCTCATGTGGTCATGCCCCGGAAGTGAAGGCATGCGTGCAAATCTGCAGTGGAAAGGCAGTCCCTGTCAGAGCAAATGGAGCTCCATGGTTATGGCAACAGAGGGTGAGATAGGAGTTGGGTCCTGCATAGCTGAATGGGAGCAGGAGGGATGAAAGAGTCCTGCCGCGCATGGGCAAAAAACAGCATTAGCAGTGTGTCTCGAGATGGAGGTTCCTGGAGGAGAGGTGAGAGCGCACTGACCCAGGGAGCCGTGGTGAGTCGGGTCTCAGCACCGCCATAGGGGGTGGCTGTTTCTCAGATTGCTGCATTCCTTACTTCGTTTGCTCTCTGTTGATTCAAGCGGCTATTAGCTGTTAGCTACCCGTTAAAGCTCTGCTTCTCTGGTCAAAGGTAAAAGGAAAGAAAAGCATCAGCAGTTTAGCGGCGTTATTATTTGAGGCTAAACCTGCACATTGAAAACTTCTATCATCACTTAGAAACTGCACCTTAGATACCCCTTCTGTTGGAAAGCCTCTTGGCGTAAATATCTGGGCATATTGGTCAACAGGGACTTAACTGAGATAGTCACGTACACCCTGACCCTCCTCATCACACAGATGAAACAGGACTTTGAAAAATGGTCACTGCTGGGTTTTACCATGTGGGATAGGGCACAGGCAGTTCAGATGGTCATGTTGCCATGCTTCACCTACACACTCAGCATGCTCCCCATCACGGTACCACTGACTGCTCTACATCTCATTGATTCTCAATCCAAGCCTTCGTGCGGGGATCCACTCGACCGGACTAGCTGCATCCAAACATATCACGTCACTCATGCTGCGGTTTGGGCTTACCTTCGATGGAGCACTATTCTTTGGCCCTACACCTTTCTCTATTTGCCTGTATATTGCAAGGTACCTCGGACCCCCACAATGGGGTTGTACCAAACGTTCACTTCTCAATTGCAACAATGAACTCCCCCTTCTCTATGGGGCCTATGCCCCCCAACCATCACACATTCCCACCCAGTGCTGCAGGCCATGCCCAAAGCCTGGCTCCTTGCCCACTGCCTCTTCAGAGTAAATAACCAACTACATAACAGGGCGTCACTATGGGGCAATGGCAGCCTCCATATTGACGGCTGGACCATCGGCTGGCCGTGATGGGTTGAAGCGGGCATTCATATACTAGACCAGGTACTGCTAGATGGAGACCTGAAGCCTTTTAAACAACTGAGGAAGGATTTGGAGTCTACCCACGACAGGCCTGGCAAATACCTGCAGCTGCAGCATTGCCAGCGACGCTGCTTGAGCCCCCGCCCATGGTCCCTGTCATCTTCACTGGCGGAGGAATACCTGCCAACATCAGAGTGTGATTTCAGGGCTTTACAGCACACTCACAAACCACCTCTTCTCACAACCCCTCTCCCGCAGCCTCCACATCAAGTAGCAGAACCGCCTTCAGATCACCATTGAGCAGGAAGACTTGCCTGGAGTTCTGGAAGCCCTGGACAAAGGTGCTGGGGAAGACCAATTGAAATTTTGCTTGCTCAAGCTGCTCCATAAATGATACTGGACCCCACAAAAACTAAAAATGGCTCGCCTCCTACATCATTCGAACTGCTGCAGTGTGCGTCTACCCAATGCGACCACACCCACAATCTATGTGACTGCCCTTTAATCCAATCTTTCTGGACCTATGTAGGGATGTCCATGCCCCTCTAGCTCCCCTTTACTCCTCCTGTTATTTTTGTACATGATCTTGGAGGCTCGCCTGATCAATCATGACCGCAACACCGCCTCTTGCACACAGCGCTGCCACAGCCGAGCTCGGCATCCTCCTCCAGTGGCGCTCACCCATACCCACCTCTCAGGAAGCCTGGATGGTGTCAATGATACAGACAGAGTCCTATGAATGTGTAATTTATGGCATGCAAGACCAGATTGAGATGTTTACCCAGATGTGAGCGCCTTTCCTCCAGGACGCTCCCTAAAGCTGACTGCGCCCGCTTATCACCTGGCGCAGTGCTATATGCCCCTCGCTCTCTCCCCCTGGGCTGAGTCTCCGGCTTCCACACCCGCCTTAGCCTCCCTCACTGACCACACCCCCACCCTTCCTACCCCCTCATTGTATCCTTTCCATCATTCCCATCCCTCTGTCTTCCCCCTGTTTCTTTTCCTCCCCCCTCACCCCCATCCCACCACTGGGCATGCAGACATATGGATCTTTCCCCCTTGGTGAAGACCCCCGATGCTGTACATCTGTGCACTGGGTGCACCACCACCCTAAGGACATGGGACGCCCCCTTCCTTTTCACCCCATCCTCCCCCTACACCCACTACCCCTTCCCTCCCGCCATCCCCTCAAGTTTCACCTTTTTCATCAAGGCTTGGGACTTGCGGTCTACCCCACCTTGAAACATAGATGAGGACCTTCCCCACCACTTAGGACTGCCCTCTCCACCCCTACACCTGCATCGCACATAAACCCTGGGTACTTAACCCCTCCCTTACACCTTCCCCTACCTCCTGAAATAAAATTTCAAAAGGGCCACCACACTGCCTGTATTGGGAAAAGTGTCAATGTCTACTACGCCAAAATCAACACCTGAGGTCTGGCATACAGCAACGGGGCGCAAGGCCGGATTCCATTATTGACCTGCGTCCTCCCCGTTGCACCCCCCACCAGTCCCCTCCGCTCCTTCCTCACCTCCTCACCCCGCTCCTCCTCTCTCTCTTCCCTAATCCAATGTTCTTCCTTTATATTACACCATTCAATGTTGTGGTTCACTGTTGCATTCTATCTGCATTTGAAACTCTGTTGTACACTTGCAATAAAAAAAATTAGAACACAAAATAAAAGAAACTGCACCTTAAGCGACCTTCCGGCTACTGTTTATATTTGACAATTGGGAATGCCTTAAAGGAACTTTGATGCCACCAGCATGAGGTGATAGGAGAACAGGACGGAGCAGAGCTTTTTTATCTAGTACAATCTTTGAGGATATTAAAAAAAGGACACAGCAAGCATCAGCTGATTATGGACTGCTGTCTGAAAAACTAATCAGTTGCAGTGTGCGCACTTTAAAACGTAAGCCCCCAAGAGTCAGCTCAACTTCTCTCAATCAATCCACTCCCGCTCAGAAGCTGAGATAGAAGGGCTCTCAAGAAAGACCACCCGCTAATGCTCATACACTGTGGAATGCACAGGAAAGGATGGATCTAAAAGTACTTGAGGGTTCAGACATCCCAGTTGAAAGTGAAAAAGGAGCAGAGACTGAAAGTGGTGAAGATACTTCGGGAATTACAAATATCCTGTTCCCCTTCAACTTTGGAAGAGGTGGAAGTGGTGGAAAAGAATAGTATCTTGGGGGATATTCATAAGACATATGCCACCAAGCCTTACTCTATGCAAACAATACCCCGTTTTCTCAAAATTGCACAAATCTTTGACAGCCCTGGTTGTTCAGATGGAAACCTTAACAATGTTTCAGCCATTGGTGACCGTGGTCCAACAACCCGCTCTTCATGATACCACTGCAGCTTGAGTAGAATTTTCCCCAGGATTGTTGACAGACGGAAAAAGGGTAGGTTTTCATGATTTTCAACAAGAACTGGAATCCGGTCAGACTATCAAAAGTATGTTCAATCTTATTCTTGCCGAGATAAAAGAGCTATGGACAACATATCTCAGGATATCACAACACTTTGCGCAAGGCTGACAAAGATCGAGGAAGCAATGGCCAAGTTGCCAGAATGTGTGACAAAGGCGGAAGTCTCCAGTTTAGAGGCCAAAGTTGCGTCTTTTAAACAAGAAGTCATTCATTTCAGTCAAAGTAAAGATGCTCTGGAACCTAAATTGCAGGACTTGGAAAATAGCAAGAGGCATTTGAATCTACCCATAGTAGGCGTTACTGAAACAAGTTAAGGTCTTCAGGTGCGAGACTGGGTCGAGACCCTTTTAAAAAAAGTTAACAGGTGATTTAACTGTTACGAGACTTCATAGGGCATCCTCCCAGCGCCCCACTTTATGCAAAATATCCTTGCACAATTTTAGTTAACTTTGCTGATTTTAGAGTTAGGGAAAATATACTGACCAAAGCTATAGAAAAAAAGATTCTTTCAACACAAGAAGTTCCGGAATTCCGAATTATTTTGGACATGACAGCTTTAACAGCAAAAACACATAGAGAACTCATCGAGATGATTCCTCATTTTAAAGAGAAGCAGGCTCAAGCAATCGAAACTGAAAGTGTGAGCAAATGGTCAATTCCAACTTTTTAGGTCTCGCCTGGCGTTAGCAGCGCTCATGCGTTGCTCTTGCCATGAGAGGGTCTCTTGGAATCAACACAGTTTTCGAAGGAGATTTGCCCCGCCCCGCCCGCCCCGCCCCTTCTTTGCATTGGCTTGCATCACAGCTTATGCTAAACGCAGCATTTCTATTGTGAAGGAGGCTTTTAAATCCTACCCTGTCCGCTTTTAGCTCCGCCCACCAGGACTGGATCTTTTACTGGCGGCGTAACACTCAGTCCTTCATTACTCCGTGTAGGCACTTTGTTCACGTCACACTTTCTCCGTACTGAAAGAACAATCATCTGCAATGTTTGCTTACGCCCACCTCCCACCCTCCCCGCATTGCGTACCTGTTCCCCGTCTTCCTTCATATAGCTTCCAGGTCCTCTGTTGCTTAAGAAATAGAAAGCTTACTACCGGCAGCTTTTAAAATGACAAACTCTGCTAACTATACATCTCCACCACTCCAATTTCGCCCAGATGCTAATGAGCGTGCTCTGATCTTTACTCGGCTTCCCGTGTTTTCTACATCTTCGAGGACCACATGCCGCTCGCAAAAAAAAGACAACTAAATGAGAAATTCAAATGTTTTTTGTGTTGTGACCGGGCATTAGCAGTCGAAATTGCTGCTTAATTGGATAAGGTATTTTAGCTTTTGTTGTGAGCTTATTAGAAGGGAATGGGTTCTGTTCTCATCCCTGCAGATGTTTGAGTGCCTAATTTTTTGCTATTATCGCGTTTAGCTTCAACAATGGCTGACGCTCCTTTCATTTTTCACATCTTCCTTCGTGTGAGTTTGTTTCACCTACAATCCTATTCTCCTCTGTATTGCTTACGCCCACCTCCCACCCTCCCCCCGTTGCGTCCATTTTCCCCATCTTCCTTCGTGTGTGTTCGTTTCACCTACAGTCCTATTCTCCTCTCTGATGCTTACACCCACCCTCCCCGTATTGGGTCCATTTTCCCCGTCTTCCTTCGTGTTGTTTCTAGGCCCCCTGTTGCTTGTGTCCCGTTCCCCTTCACTTTTTATCTTTCCACAACATGGATCTGTAAGCAAAACGAAAGGGAAAAAAAGTAGCTGAGTGGTTTTGTAGGCACACACGTATGTGGTGGGCTCGCTGACAAAATGAGGCTTTTTTTTAAAAAAAACTTTAATCATGCTAGATAGCATTGGGGATAAAAAACTTGGCAAAGCCGTTTGGTCACAAAGGCGAAATCTATTGGTCGTGCAAATGCTTGTTTTTTAAAAATGCAAGTATGCCTTTCATTAAGGTAAAGCCAATTGCTTTGCTATACAATACCATTAGCAAAGCAAATGGTTTTAACTTAATCAAAGGCGAGACCTGTTGCATTTTCATTGCTTGTTTATGATGTAGGAAAGGGTCAGATGTTGCTGCAGAAGTTGTCTAATGAATGCTAAGGAGGGGTAGATGGTAAGTTTTTCACTCTGGCTGAATGTCTGGTATTTGATTTAGGACGGGCACGCAGGGAGATGATATAGGGTCCTTACACACATTTGTTACTCTTGTTAAGGGAGCTTATTACAACTATCTGGGACAGGGTACAGGGACCAGAGGACCTGGGGTCTTTTCGGCTGCATGAGTGTACGAAGATGCAAGGTCATGGCACCTATGGGAATGACAGGAGAGAAGAGGAGGTGTGGGCTATCCTCCCACAGGGTAAACTGGGAGGGCTTTCTGGGATGAGACTGGAGGGGTCACTGGGATATAGTAGGGTAAAAAAATGGTGGAGGTCGTCTTTGTATTCTATAGGTAGAGTTTGTTTGAAAGCTATGCAAATGTATGTACTTACAGGAAAACTATGGGCTGATAAGAATCAGGGAAGCGTGTATGATTATGAATTAATAAGAAGAATGGCTAGAAAGATTTTTACGCCCAAATTGTGCATTCTGCTATGTTAAGAATTGTTGTTAGGTTGCTTCTATGGTACTCCTATGAGGCTCTTTATGTCAAATTTCATGCACCTAGACAGTTTTTTTTCATATAATGCTATTGAAATAATGCACTTTATGCGTTTACTGATTATGCACTTTAATCTGCATGATCACTTTATAGAGTCAGATATGCTGTTCCTTATTTAAAGGAATGTTCAACTGAAATGGTAAATGTGATTTTGTGTGAAATGCGGTTTAAACCCAAGTTATATTTCAGATGCTCTTGCAACAAGATTTTAATTAGTCTTTTCTATATCCAAGATGCATATATGCACTTTACTATAAGTTGGATTAGTACTTTATTATGTATATTGCACTGTACTCTCTGGAAATCATGGGAAGGCCTCTTAGATTTGATCATGAGGGCAGCTGCAATATTCAAGCTTATTGTCCACTGAAAACTCTGATAGGGTTATTGATCATTGATCAACTTCTTAGTGTGTTGTTGGGAGTCAGGAGGCTGTATAGATCAAAACTTTTATCTCAGATGCTTTCCCAGCAAGATTTTGTTTAAGTTTTAATTTTTCTATACTTAAGACAGTTGTAAGCATTTTGGGTAGGATCAGGCACTTTATTTTGCACTCAGCAATTCTGTTCTCTGGAAATGATGGGAAGTCATTTTAGATTGGAATATTAGGGCAGCTGTAATGCTGACCAAGATTATTTCCTAGTGAAGGTTTTGATAAGTTGTTTGATTAACTGTAGAGATCAGACGTCCCCATTATTAATTCCCTTTCACCATATGCAGTCACATAAGACATCCATACTTATCTCCTTAAATGCTAATGGCCTAATAAAATCAAAGAGTAGGCCATTGGTGATTGCTTACGGGGGCACTCCCAGTATATTGTGTTGATTTAGGAGATGCATTATATAGAAAAGAAGGAACTTACATATAAAATGTTTAGACAGTGAGCAGGTTATCAATATTTTTCATCTTCAAATGCAGCCCATAGAGGGCTAGCAAGTTTTGTGAATACATTTTTTCTCTCTCAAGTTACTTTCTCTCAGGTGGATAAAGAAGGTAAATAGGGATTAATTAGTGGACCGGTCAATAATAATAGACTTACAGTAGCTACCAAGTATGCACCAGTTTTAGATAATGCATCACTGATGTTGTGATTTTGGGTGGTGACTTTCATCTCCTCCGCAATCCGTAATAGATTCTTTACCTGACAGACAAAAGCAGAATAATGCATGCATGGCATTGATGGAATGTATACAATAGTTGGATCTGATAGACCTATCGAGAGAAGAATATCCAAATAAGAGAGAATATTTATGCTTTTCACCAAATATAAACGAGCTGCTAGATTATACTATTTTCTCTCCTCTCACAATTTAAAAGGAATTAGGTCCATGCATATCCGGAATGGGTTTGCAGACCATGCTTTGGTAAAGGTGGAAATATCAGGGCTTGGTGTATGAAAAATACTCCAGAGATTATTTTTCAATTGTCTCGAAGATGAAGAATGGTGTATGGGTGTACAGAAAGAAATAACATTCTTTTTTCAATTAAATAGAAATACTGCAATGGTAGCAAGTGTCTGGGAAACTTTTAAAGCAACAATTCGCGGTTGTATAACCTCTAAAGGAATGGCATTAAGTCGATGGCAAAGAGCACACAGGACACAATTAGAATTAGATTTCAATTAGGCTATTGTGCAATATTCGCAGAATAACAACACTAATAATAAACTGGCTCTTATATAAACCAGAATATCTATGCAAGATTATTACTATGCCAAAGTGAATTCGGCTTCATAATGTCTTCAAAAGGTATACAAGGAGAGCAAATTTGCAGGGAAATGTTCAGCTTGGTAAGTAAAATAGCAGAAAGCACGACATAGGATTACATCCCATATAGATAAAGATACAAAAACTTGCATAACTGATGAGATACAAATAAAGGAGGGATTCTTAAACATTATGAAATAATATACTCACTAACACAGGATGTGGATGTTTCAAGACTCAGGGGTTTTCTTAGTAAACTTTTAATTCCTAAATTACACATCAGCCAAGTAAACAATCTGGTAGCAGTCTTCTCTCTAAAAGAAATGGAAAATGTTTGAACAATATTTGGCAAATGGGAAGGAATGCGAAGGAGATGGACTGCCAGTTGAACTATACAAAAAGTTCACCTCAGTATTAAACACTGAGCTGATGAAATTAGCTCCCCATGTTTTAAAAGGGGGTGACATCCACACCTCTTTTCGTACGGCAGTTGTGGTTAGTTTTTCTAAGAAAAACAAAGACAAGGAGGATGTCAATTCATATAGACCCATAAGCCCTTTGAACATTGATTATAAAATGTTAGCGAAGCTTTTAACAAATAGAATGAGTAAGTCCATAGGCTCGGTTATACACCCGGATCAGTGTGGATTTTTGCCCAGCAGGCAATTATGTTTTAATACTAATTTCTTAATCGAAGCTTTAGCATACTTTGCCCAAATAAAATCCCTGCTCAGGTCATGTCACTTGATGCTGAGAAGGCTAATGACCTAGGGCTAGATGTAGGTAATCTGAATTTACCGATTCTTAAATACCGAATTTTACCGATTCGGTATTCAAAAATCGGTAAATGAGATGTAGGGGAAAAATCGGTATTTTTTACCGAATCGGTAAAATTCGGTATCGGACGTTCAGAAAATACCGAATCGGTAATTACCGAATCGGTATTTACCGAATCGGTATTTCCCATTCATCCCTATGGGCCAAAAGGCCCATAGGAATGCATTGGAAATACCGATTCGGTAAATACCGAATCGGTAAATACCGATTCGGTAAATACCGAATCGGACAGCAAGCAAAAGTGAAACTGAATACAACAGCCAATCAGGTGCAACCACCCTCCCCCTTCCTACCAGGAAGTGGCTACACAGGCAGCTGCAACTAATTAGAAGGTTCTGGAGAGGCAGTTGGAGCTGAGAGACTGGGAGCAGCAGCAGACAGAGTTTGTGCTCTTTTAAAATTTAAACATGGCAAGCAGCAAGGACACAGAGCAGACAGAAAGAAAAAGAAAGCTCAAATTCAGCAGCATGGAGCTCCAGGTCCTTGTGGAGGAGGTGGTAAAGGTGCACCACAGACTGTTTGGAAGGCATTCCCTTACTGTTCCTGAATTAGCAAAAAGGAAGCATTGTCTTGACATCCTAGAGAAAGTAAATGCAGTTGGAGTGACCACCAGAGTCATTGAAGATTTAAAAAAGAGGTGTTATGACCTAAGGCGCCTCACAAAAAAAAATTAGCTGACCACCACAAACAGGCCTACCAAACAGGTGGAGGAAAGAACACAGCACCACCCCTCACCGACCTGGAGGAGATGGTAGCCACAACCTTGGAGCCTGAAAGCGTCCATGGACTGGGAGAAGTGGACAGCTCGGTGAAAGCTGCAACTAGAAAAGGTAAGATGCATGCACAACAATCCCCCTCACACCCTCATTCATCCCTCACCCCTTGCAGCTAAGTTGCCCCAGTCCCAGTGTGTCTGTGCTAAACAGTAGCAATGCATCATGGTACACGTAGTCAGTTAATGAAAGAGCATGTCACACAGCACTGTAACCACCAAGAAAGGCAAATGAATGCAGACATAATGAAGGGCAGACAGCATGTAATAAGTGCAATTTCATATGTTTAATTGTAGTGGCTGTGAGACATTTGCACCTAGCTGATATGTGCTCATATGTCCACAGGTCACACATCCAGAAGGCAGTCTCAGGAGGCAGAAGGCACGGCACCCGAGAGGGATGACAGTCATGAGCCAGGTCCCAGTGCATCACAGGACACAGGTGTACCAAGTGGGCAGCCACCTTCCCAAGAACCTGACATCAGTGAAGAAATGCAGGCCTCCCCAAGACCTTCACAGTCCCCACTATTGGTTTCGTCACCCGAAATGCCAGCATCCCTTGAAATTGAAACAGCGGCGGCACACCCTAGCAGGAGGCATGTCGTTTCCCCACTGATTGTAATGGAGACAGCTGCTGGTGAAATGGTGGGTGAAGAGTCACAAAACTTGCCTGAGGCTGACATCTCTGCCACACTGCAGCCCAGCATAGAGCCTGTACCACGTACCACTAGACGCCGCACAGTACAAGGAAGGAGTGTAGGTGCACGTGGGGAGGGGTCCAGTGTCTTCCAAGGCCTGCAGGGATCCATGATTAGGATTCAGAGGATGCAGGGCAAGGGCATCATGTCCTGTCAAAGACAAATGCGCAACCTCAACATCAACATGCAGGAAATTGGTAAGGGCATCAGGGAACTGGTGGAAGTTAACAAGAGCATGGCAACAGGCATACAGGACATGACCCAATCAATGCAGCAACTGTGCACAAAACTGGACTCTGAAATAACATCAAGGCGCAGGGAGAGGCAGCGTGCAGAGAGAACTGAGAAATCTATCCACCGCCTGGCAACAGCCACATCCCTGCTATGCAGGCGTAGCATGAATAGTCAGGAAGTCCTGACTCAAAACAGCAATCAGCTGACAAGGGCCATAGCCGGAATGACCGGTGCGCTGGAGGCTCTACTCAATGCTCAAAGTGCACAAACTGCTGCCATTGACGTGCCGGACACTGAAGGTAGCACCAGTAGGAGCAGCACGGCAATCCCCCATGTCGTAGAGACAAGGAGGAGCAGCAGGCGACAGGGTGAGGGTACAGGGCAAACACCCAGTGAACAGGGTGAGACACATACACCTGCCAGTGCAAAGCGTGGCCGCAAATGAACAGTTAATACTATGGCCTACTGCCATTGGACTTTCAATTTCTAGATGTTAATATTTCTGTTGCACATTTGTGCCATTTAAACCTGCCTAGTGACAATATACAACTAAGGTGGGTGGATTCAGCACCTGTCTGTGTGTGTTTGCTCACTGTGAACATTGCTGTGAAATGCTTACTGTAGCACTTTTGTTCTTTAACATAACTAGAAATATACCAAATAAAACACATTCACGTTCTTTCAATATAGGTCTCTGTCTTATCACTTACTCAGAAATAGTTGTGTGTTATTTCCTCACGTCTGTATCTGCCATCACTTGGTGTTGACACTCCAGCAGGTTGTGTTTCAGGCACAGCAATGTCGTCGTCATGTCCTCATAGTCTGACAACTCCACCTCAGTACCCCTCTTTACAGCGAGATTGTGCAACATAGCACAGGCAGCAATGATCTTACAGCAGGTGATGGGGGTATACTGCCTTGCACCTCCGCTCTTGTGCAAGCATCTGAACCTGCTTTTCCAGATACTAAATGTTCGCTCAACCACATTCCGTGTGCTCTTGTGTGCCCGGTTATATCTCCTTTGGCTGGGTGTTGAGGGGTTGAGGTAGGGTGTGAGTATGAAGGAGCGGAGGGCATATGCACTGTCTCCTAAAAGGTAATGGGAATACATTACTCACATTCATTCATGTACTTCTTACTGCAATAGTTATAGAGGTCACACACTGTGTCTTACCTAGGAGGTATCCTTCACCAAATTCCCCTGCAGTCAGCCGTGCATAGATGCCACTGTTTTGAAATATATAGGAGTCGTGGGTACTCCCAGGAATTTTGCCACAAGGTCAGTAATGGCGAACTTTGCATTGCAGATCACCTGCACATTAATGGTGTGGGTGGACTTCCTATTCCTGTATATATATTCTGTGGCAGCAGGGGGACAAATGGGAATGTGCGTGCCATCAATGCAGCCAATTATATTGGGGAAACGTGCCATCTGGTAGAAGTCAGATTTTGTTTGGACCAATTCAGCATGGGTTGCAGGAAAAGATATATAATGCTCCATCCCCTGTAACATGGCGTCAAGGAATTCTTGGAAAAACCTTGACAGGCTGCTCTGGGTCACCCCACCTACTACAGCAACCACACTCTGGTAGCTCCCAGACACAAGCAGGTGTAGGCTGCACAGCACCTGCACGTGGGGAGGAATAGCGTGTGCCCTTGGGGTAGTGTGCTCCAACAGTGGGTGTAGGTCCCTGATGAGTTCTGTGATGGTGTCTGGGGCCAACCTGTACCTCTGGAGTATCTCTGCCTCCGTGAGCATGAACAGGGTTATCCTCTGTCTGTACACCTGCTCCTCTCTCTGCCATTCCCTCTCTCCTTCCTCCTGTAGCCGTAGCCGTCTCACAATGACATAAAATGCCGCCATTTTGCAAGAAGAATTGCATGTTGGGTCCATTTTTATAGGTTGCACCTGTTTACCACCTGATTCCAATCCATGGTAAATACCGACTCTTAAATACCGAATTTCAAGCAAATTCGGTATTTCTGAGCTGCCCTACATCTCAATATCCATTTTTACCACTTCTTATTTACCGATTCGGTAAATTTACCGAATCGCTAACCGTTGCGATTCGGTAATATTTCCGATTTGGTATTTTACCGATTCGGTCGATTTTCGGTCTCCTACATCCCGAAAGCTCAATACCGGTCGGTAACGGCCGAAAATACCGATTTTCGTCCGTTACCGACCGGTAACGGCCTTCCCACATCTGGCCCCTAGTGTTTTGTGAAAGCCTTTTCACTATTCTCGATGAGTTTGAGTTTCCGAATAAGTTTATTCAAATAATCAGCTTTTACACATGGGCCTCCCCACACATATTAAATAATACTAGCAATATTGGTACTTGTTAAGTTAACAGAGGTACAAGACAAGACTGTCTTGTGTCACCCATACTTTTCACTCTACTTATAGAGCCATTAGCAATAGCTGTCTATTCAAACATTATTATAGTACCACTGCTCCAAGGGGTGACTAATATAAAGCTTTATGCCGATGATATAGCTTTGTTTCCTAAGCCCAATTTAGAGAACCAAACGAGTGTGTTTGAAATTTTTCAAGAATACTAATTACTCAGCGGTTATAAGATAAATAAATTAAAAACAGAGATTTTACTCTGTAATACTGCACTCAACACTTTATTAACTGAATTCCATTCTTCAATTTCTTTAAGGCCCAAAAGATATTTTGGAATAGATGTTTTAGAAAAACAATCTATATGTTTTGAATGATGTTCCTTTAATATGTAAGATAAGGGGGTTGCTTTTAAAATAGGACAGTCTGCCCCAGTCAATATTGGATTGTGCTGCTCTGATCCACATGTCTATCCTACCTTTGTGTGATTTTGTGTTTTCTGCCATCCCCAATGCTGTATAGATTAAAAAAAAATCAGAAATGCAGGGCATTTTGTTTGCTTTTCTATAGGCTATCAAAACATCTAGATTAGCTTTGGATATACTTTGTAGGCCAATAAAAGAAGGCAGTCTGTCCCTCCCTGATTTGAAAGAATACTGTTTCACACATAACACATATAGGTTGTTTAAGCCCTAAATGCAAGTAGGTTTGATAATTTATTTTGATCTGATTTTTGAAGAATATATTAGTAATTTTTTACACCTTACGAAAGTGCCTAACAAAAGCTAGATATGAGACTTTATAGTGGATCGTTAAGCAGAGGCAGCAAATATTTAGGCATTATGATATCCCCATGATTAATGGAGTCACTTCCCTGACAGATGCATGTATCTGGGAGTTTCCTCTTGTAGATAAAACTGCTGCCTCTAGGTGGGAGAGCAATTGATATAAGATACAGGATTTTCTGGACGGAAATTGGAAAAGCAGGTGAGAAGTAGCGAGATATCAACCAGGTCCGCACTTGGTTTTAATTCCTCATGCCACTGATGAAAGGGCGGGTCCTTTTTGACTCGCTTAACATTCTCTAAAATGAGTCATTCACATAACGTCGCATTTTATTACTGCAGTTAAAACACCCGTCACGGGATCGTCACTGACCTTCATACACAAGCATTGTCACTAGCCCCTTAGATTTGTTGATCACGTATTCACATAAGAAATAGACTTTGTTACTTATCACTTCAATATAACGTATTGCGAATACAGCGTTTCAATGTTGAAGGTTACTGTCCTCGTGAATTAAAAGCATACATTCATTTGCAGATTCATGTTCCCTGATGAAGGCTAAAGCGTAGCCGAAATGCATTGGATGTGTTATTAACATGCATTTTGGAATTCGAGCATTTGAAAGAAAGAGTGAATTACAACTCTGACACAAAGAGATGAAATAAATCATAATTGAATGTTTACGAAGGAATATTCATTTTGACAATTATTTGGGGAAAAAACTTCACAACCCCACTAGGGGACATTGCAGTGACCAGGGGAAGTTCCCCAAGTCAAGGGCACGCTTTTTGAGACTTTTAAAGGATTAGGCACTTCCAATGGGATATAAATCTCAGATATATGATTGCAGCTATAGAGCTCATTGAGGATCTGATAGAATTGCAGACCTGTTAATTGATTAGCTTCTGGGTCTCTTACTTAGGCAACCATACAGCATTTAAACTATATGAGAAGGTGCATGAAAAGTGGCAGTCCAAAGAAATTCTTCAGGTATCCATTACAATTTGGGATAGGATAAACAAGTTTAATTTTACCCTGCTTAAAGGGGCCCATCTGCACAAAATGCAATGTCACACCAAATGGCTTTTGTATAAAACTCCTGCCTTCCTCCATTAGAATAATCTACAGATTTCCCCAAAAACGAGTTTAATTTTACCCTGCTTAAAGGGGCCCATCTGCACAAATGCAATGTCACACCAAATGGCTTTTGTATAAAACTCCTGCCTTCCTCCATTAGATTAATCCACAGATTTCCCTAAATTGTTTTAGATATGATGCAGAGGGAGGGGGGAATTGGACCCACATCACATGGCACTGTCCAAGATTACGAAAGTTCTAGGATGAGATTATTGAGCTCTGTAGTTACACACTACATTTGGAGGACCCATTAGATGTTCTGACAGTGGTGTTATGGTACACATCAGACTTAAAGATGGGCGTTTTAAAAAAAAGTCATTATATATTATTGTTTTAACTTTTAATAGCCAGATCCTTAATTCTTCAAAAGTGGCGATCTGTGGAAATTCCCAAATTCCAACACTGGTGTTCCAAATGTGGTGGAATCAAGGAGTCAGAAAAGAGATATACATTAAGATCTGGATCGTACAGAAAATTCTAAAAACTGTGGGCGGCATTCAGTTAGGACCTCTAGTGACAAATATTTGGTGTGCAAAAAGAAATTAAAAAGGGTAATGAAATAAGAAATGAATGGAGTTTTTATCAAGCGGAGGGAGCTTTAAGGTGCAATCCAATCATTTTGTATTATCATATTAATGTATCTATCAAATTTAGCATATTAAATTCCTGAAGCCGTTTTTTAAATATCTAAAAGGATTGTAATGATTTAATTACTTCAATAAATTGTTTCTGATTTTATGTATTTAGGGATTTTGTAATGGATGAACTCTCTCAATTATTATTTATTTTTAATTGGAATTTCTGACATAAGTTTAAGAATGTCTGGTGTAGATTATGTGCATCAAGGTATGTGTCCAAAATGTTTCTTCCTGAGCATATTAGGTAAAAGGGCATTAATTCAGCCTACGCTATATTGGTTATATTTATGTGTGTGTTCATAATTAACCTTGACTTGATGGAAAGTAGATATTTTACCCAGACAAATCTAGCATTGATAGTTGTATCTGTGCCATCAATTGAATGGCTTGATGCGTTCACAGTTCTTAGAAAGATAAGGCCAGGCAACATATGAATCTAATAGCAGATATGACAAGGATTCTGTATAAATCTGTAAAGATGGCGACTTCCATTGTTTAAGAGAGGGAAGATAGCTACCTCTATTAGCCAAGATGGAGTCAGGCCTACATAAGATGGAACCGAACATTAGAGGATTTACGTCAAGCGAACATGGAATTCAGGGAAGAAGTGGGAGAACAAGCACAACAACCAGTACCAAAATGTGAGTCAGAGGTAAGACCAAGTGCAGGAAACCGTTCAGCAAATACAACTAAGGGCCCAATTCTGATGTAATTTGGAAAGCTTTTCTGATCGAATGGGTTTGGGAATGGTTTCCGACCGAATCGGATCGGTAGAGTCCAACCGACTGAGTATGATGCATCCGGATGCTTCCAGACACGATTTGGTTGGACTCCCATTGACTTCAATGGGAGACTTTGTACCGACCGAATGCATAGGCTCCCATTGAAGAAAGGAGTGGGTGGGAAAAATCGGCCACCCTGTGGCGGGCAGCGCCTGGTGTCCGCCACACTATGCATGGCTGGTAAGGGGGGACTCATGGGTACCCCACGAGCCCGATTGGGAAGGCCGTGGGTGCAGGGAGCCCACTACGGACCCTGAATTCTGTTTTTGACTGCTGATTCTATTCAGACTGGTACAAAAGGGGGTGGTGATGGACAGAGCATCTGAACCAATCAAAAAACACTCACACCTAGTCAACAGATCTGGGCTTAATCCATCACCGTTCTTTAGCCCACTCTGCCACCCCAGTTCAGACATGGCCATATGCAAATCAGTCTGACCCTGTGCCTCATGGGAACAGTCCAGCCCGAACTGCCAAGCCATGCCTTCCCTGTACCGGAAACAAGCTTCCGAGGACCGGTTTCTGGCATTTCAGCCGTCTTCAGCCCGGCTTGCTTGAATCCAGTGGCAAAGTGAGGAAGGGACTCACGTCTGAGCATACCCTGCCAACTTATCATTTTTTTGCTCACCATGCCACCCCAGTTTAGACCTGGCCACATGCAGATCAGTCTTGACCCTGTGCTTCATGGGAACAGTCCAGCCCAAAATGCCAAGCCAGGTCCTCCCTGGACCGTAAGCAAGCATCCTAGCACTGGTTCCGGGGTTTCACCCCTCTTCAGCAAGGATAGCTTGATACCAGTGGCACAGTGAGCCCGGGACCCACGTTTGGGCATACCCGGCGCACTTAGGGCGGAGAAAGCAAAAGATGCTATGTTATGTTATGTTAGTGATATTTGTAAAGCGCACTTTTGCCCAAGGGCGTCCTGGCGCTATAAGTGATGGTCCCCTAAAGGTAAAGATGGAAATGCCTAGAGCTTATGCATTGAACAACCAGATTTTTAGGGATTTTCTGAAGACGACCAGCTCCGTTGTGCCTCTAAGAGAGAGTAGAAGGTCATTCCATGCCTTGGCCGCATCCAATGAAATGCGGATCAGTTTAGCCTCTGAGGAGCGCAAAGACCTGGACGGGGCATACCACTTGATATGTTGGATCAGGTGTTCTGGACCCGTGGAATGTAGTGCTTTGTTATAAAAGACACACAGTTGATGGACGGAATGAAGAACAAATCAAAACATTCACCCCCAGATCTGGGTTAAATCCATCATTCTTTTGCTCACCAGAGTGCCCAAGTCAGTCGGGATCAGACATATCCAAGAATGCAAAAGATTAACTTGCACCAAAGAAGCCATAAAAGCTAAACTACACGAGCCTGTCATTTCATTGAGCAACACAGACATAGCTATTATGGGCTGTGGCTCTATAAGGCAGTAGTAAACATCACAAGCCATAGTAGCTATTTCAATACTGGTCCTGACCTGCCAAACAAAACAAGCATTGCTAAAGCAATGCCGTAGGCTCGACCTAATAAACCAACCAGCAAACTTTGCCCAGCTCACCAGCACACATGGTCTTAAAGCACAAGTAACCATAAAGAAGTTATGTCACCTCAAGCGTCAAAAGAAAACACACACAATCACATCAATTATCTCCATGTGAAGCCTGAGTAACTATTGATTTATTTGAAAATGTTCCTGTTATAATTGGGTTCTGCCCATTTAATCCCCCAGGATTTTTTGCTTTATTTGATCTCGCGTTTTTTAAACTTTTACTGTGGCGAGTCACTGCCTGAGTCTTACTCATTGTAATTTCATGGTAACTGGACTGAAAATGTTTGCTGCCAATGAATCTGTGGAACAGCTAAAGTAAGGGGTAAAAAAATGGTTACACATGAACACATGTGCACATGCATGTGTGAACTGTACCAGTGAGATTACAGTCGTGCACAGCACAGTAATTGTGCACATGTGGCCTGGTGCAGAAAAGACTCTGCAGTATAGGTGCTGATCTGCGGTAGGCCTTATATTAGTGGGCATTCGTAGAAAGGTCAGTACTGGGGTTTACTAGAAAATCTGTAATGCTTTCACTGTATCATGCAATCTAATTAAAAGTGCATTTTTATTCTGCTTGGGACTCCAAAGTCCATCAAGGTGTCAAACTGGGATAAACCATGCATGCCAAGTTTGATTTTGCAGTTTCCAGCACATTAAATCAATATCTTATGGGACTTCAGGAAGGTTACATTACTCTGGCAACACATACTAATTACGCTGCTACCCAGCAGAAGGAACAAATAAAGGCCTCCTGCACAAAGGGAGCAATTGTCAGTGATAAGCTCAGTTCCTGGGAAGGATTTGGTGGGGAGGAAAATATGCATGTGATAATTAGCATGTCACACTGCACCTGGGCCAGGACAGCCTGGGGCCCACTGAACAAAATAGGAAGCCCAGACATCTGGAGTCAATACAGGAGGGGATCCTTTTGAATCTTTGATTGGAAGGGATCTGACAGTGAAGTCAGATAGGGGTGGAGCTGAAGCCGCCAGAGGAGTGATGTTCATAAAAAAACATGACAGGCACTATTTCAGATGCTGTGCAGGAGGCTTGGTAGAGGAATAGAGGATTGATATGGCAACCTAATATTGACACATACATAGGCTGAGGTTAATTCAATAACAAAATCTCTTCTCACACTGCCTAGCCCTATCTCCCCCCTCGATAATCCTCAGCTTCGGTGTAGGGAAATCGCAGAATATTTTTCCTCTAAAGTACAAAAGATGTATAATACCTTCTCCCATGCTAACCTCACTAAGAATAGTGTCACTTTGAAACAGCCAATTTTGCTGGAAGAGTTTCCCTCTCTGTCTGTGTCATCTACGCAGGAACTCCTTAGGCAACTTAAATCGGGCTCGCCCACGGACCCTGCCCCTCCGTCCATTCTGAATCTAATTCCTGAAATAGTCTCTATTGTGATAAATTCCACACTCTTTAGTGGAGTGGTACCCCCTCTCTGGAAACAGGCGAGGGTCAAGGCACCCTTAAAAAACGGTCAGTCTTGACCCTGAGGACTGGGCCAATTATCGGCCCATTTCCTTGCTGCCTGCATTTAGTAAGTTGGCCGAAAAACATGTTAATTCGGTTTTGTCTTCATTTTTGGAAGACAATAAGTGCCTGCACCCTTCTCAGTAATTTACAACAAGGGGTGGTGATGGACAGAGTCTCTGAATTAAGCAGAGTACTCTCACCCAGTCAAGAGATCAGGGCTAGATCCAACACCGTTCTCAGACAGGCTTTAGATGGCAACAGAGCACTGAGACAGCCCTTATAGTAGTAATAGAAGAGACCAGGAAGATTATGGATGACGGAGGCTTCGCAGCTCTGATATTGTTGGATATCAGCGCAGCCTTCGATACTGTCAACCATCAACTTATGATTCAGAGACTTAGAGAGGATGGTGTAACAGGAACTGCACTGCAATGGTTTCAGTCCTTTCTTGATAACCGCCGTTTCTGTATTTTTGTAGGCGTTGCTGCTTCAGAGTATATCTCTCTGCAGTGTGGAGTCCTCCAAGGTACATCACCAAGCCCTACTTTGTTTAATATTTACATGAGTTCATTAGCTGAATTGGTGTGTCCTTTGGGTATCCAAATCGTCACGTACGCTGACGCTACGCAGCTAGTGGTCTCCCTGAGTCAGAAGGATAAGTCAGAGCCTGGTCTTATCTCATGCCAAGGGAAGATCTCTGAATGGATGGATGAGTCATTCTTGAAGCTAAATGGAGCTAAAACAGAACTAATGCTTCTTGGGCATTCTGTCCCTGTCAGCATTGACTCTTCATGGCCCAGTTGTCTGGGCCCTCCACCTGCCTCAAAGAAAAAGATCAAGAGTCTGGGAATCTGGCTTGATTGTAAACTTGATCTAAAAGAACAGGCACATAAAGTCGCAGCTAGTTGCTATGGACTAATAAGGATGATAAGGAAGATCCTTCCTCTTCTTCCTTTCGATGCCAGACGGTTGCTGGTCCAGGCATTGATACTCTTGCGGCTGGACTATGCAAACACAGTGTATCTTGGGGCTCCCCAGGGAACTACCAACAGATTACAAATTGTTTATAACTGTGCTGCTCGCCTACTATTTAACATCCCGAAACTCAGTTCGGCCAGATCAGCCCTTATAGGTCTGCATTGGCTCCCCATTCAGGCCAGAATTAGTTTTAAGGCGATGTGCTTGGAACATAAATCCATCTCTGGAAAAGGTTCCCCTCTGATCCAGGCGATGGTTCAACTCTATCATCCTAATAGGCTGCTGAGATCTAAGCACAAACACTCCCCGTAGTGCCTATGTTTAGGCGCGCTTGATCAGGAGGTCGGCGGTTTTCATTTACTGCACCCAAACTATGGAACCGGATTCCTGAGCATATTCGCTTGGAACCTAATTACCTCAGTTTCAGGAAACAGCTGAAAACTTTCTTTCTCTCTTGAGATGTGCTTGCTGAGTGAGGCGTCACACCAAAGCGCTGAGATGCCCTTGTGTAGCCATGCGCTATACAAGTGCGTATTCATTCATTCTTTTCCTCGCTTGGTTGTTTACTGAAGTAAGGATCATGGTGGCAGTCTATTGTTGTGCAGAATTGCCAGGTTGCTAGGCCTCTCCCATGATGAAAGAAGAGGGAAGCAGGGCTGCAGGTGATATTAAACTGCTTTTTGCCATAGTGGGGATTCATTTGTACATGTACTTTAGCAAGCAGTATGACTAACAGATGCAATGGAGCCTCTAGCGTCAAAGCAAGAACAGAGTGCTCGTTAAAAGGCCATAAAGAGATTGCATGGCATTAGCATTAAACAAGCGCTGTGAGACACAGGCTAGCTTTGGGGCAGTCAAGAGAAGCTCGACCGATCAATTTAAATCAGAATAAATTGTGCAGTATTAAGGCGTTAAGAGAATACATTGTGCAGTATTAAGGCGTTAAGAGAACCTTGCTTTGTACAGTTACAATTAGTAATTATCCACCAGGGGTGCTGCAGCACCCCCAGCAACTATATCCAGTGCTTTGGACAGCATAGTGATTTTTAGTATTCTGCAAAGTCTTTTAAAGCTATGGGAAGCAGGTTTATATGTGGGTGGTCTGACTCATCCTTCCATTCCTTAGTGATCTTTTCTGAACAATAGAACATAATAATTTAGTCTGAAACATTTGGAGCCTGATTCACAAACAAAAGAGAATGATCACAAAATGAACTATGCACGTATTTTCTAATGTGCAGAATCCATGTGCACGCATTCTACAGATCCTGCATACTAATTGGCCATATGGAAAGGAAACAAATTATTGCATATAAAGCTACTTTGTATATGTTGATAGTTACAGCACAGCTAGACAAAGAAGTACTGAAAGACACACGGAACATGATTTGAGGAGCACATAAGGGATTTATGATGTTGTGCAGGTTCAATTTACATAAAACATGCAGAATTTACCCCAATCATCCAGACTTCATGCAATGCATGCATGACTATGCATATTGCATCACAATTCAAACACCTGGCAATGTAAAATGGAAAAGTAGCTCAGGACCTTTATCTGTGCTTTTGCTGTCGGTACCAGGAAGTTCAAGAGAAAAAAAATAAAAAGTTTTCTTTCAACAAGGTGTCCTTATACCTTCCTTCAGAAGCATGGGACAAGGGCAGAATTTACTGACAGTGAATAGCTAAGGATGTAAGTGAATTATCAATTTGAAAAAAAGACTGTTAAATCCCCACTGACCTCTTTTTGAGTATAACTAAGCAAGAGCACCATTGATAGACCCATCTCCCCGAACTAGCATTTCCCTATCTCTATTTAGATTCCAAGGACGCTCCAGGTTTACAGTGGCAGAGCCTTTTCTTGCTCCACTGGCGTAAAACTCTCACTGGCTCGCTGACCAGCAATTGGCTGGAAAGGTCATAGTGATGGTTGTCCTGCTCTATTGGAGGTGGACTGACTGTCCCTCCTTTTATTCGCCCATGTCCATCTTGTCAGTCATAGTGGAAATTAAAAATGTAGGCTGTCCCACACATCCAGAGGGGAACCTCCCTGTACATTGCTGCCACTTTGAACAAGGCAATAGTTCAGCAAGCCTTCCCTTCTGTCCACAATTCTGTGAGGGTGGCATAGACCATGACCATTGCAACCCTGGTGGAGGATTCTCCACCCTTTGTTAGAGATTCTCACATGCCAGGCGGATTTTCAGCTCCCCTCAAACTGTACATGAAGCTCTAAGGAATGCAAGGTCTACACTAAGGTCATAAAAAGTAAAATGTATTAGTTGCAATACCATAAAAATGTAGTGAGAACTGGAGAATACTGACCATCACTTTGAACATATGCAAGCAAGGCCATCCCTCTCATATAAATTAACAAGTACAAAAAGAACTCTGTGTGAAATGGCATAGAAGTCTAGAAAATGTATGTGATGCTGACAGACTATATTTGTGGTGCCACAGGGCAGGCAGGGACTATTTGGCCATAGGCATGAGGTAAAGGGTCATTTGTCCCTACTGCAGGCTCCACCATACTGTGGCTCTGCAAACTGAGCCAAGTGCAACCCTATCAGCACTAGTGGTAACAAAAAATGGTGAGTAGTCTCAGGCAGAGGGGTAAAGGGTTGCATAGGCTCAGCACTGAATAGCACACACAGCAAATCAATAAATCCATACCCCAGCTCAGTACTTCTCTTTTAGAAAAAAAGGAAAGTACTTTATTTTAGCAAAATATGCAATACTTCGAGCTACAACAATGCCTTAGATGTCCGATGCTTGGTTGTGAACCCCATGTGTTTCAAGGTAGGGTCTTACAAGACCATCCACTCCTCCCCTCTTTTTTCCTTCCACTCTGTGATCTTGGAGTTTCGGTTGTATCTGTAGATCAAGTGCAGTGTCCCCCGTCATAGCACACAGTCACTTCTTAGGGCAACGTATCTCATATAGTCTCTCACCAGGTAGTCCACAATTGTTGAAGAGCCATAAAGGGCCTCCCATGGGTGGCAGGTTTATAGGTGGCATGCAAGACCAAACTCATGGTACTTTGCAGACCCACTCAGGTGAGGCAGCTGCATGCTGGGGGTTGAATAATCAGAGGGTAGCAGCAGAAGTGGCAATGTCCCTCTTCTGTGCTCTGGTCATTTCTCAGCAAAGATAGGACCCCGAATCCTTCTAGTGATTAATCTGTTAGTTACACTGGGGCCATCATGGGAGGAGGCGGTTCATCAGACCTCTTCTCCAGATGCGAGACTGCAGCGACAACTGAGGCACAGTTTGGGATGCAATTGCAGCTGTCCAATCAGGTGCTGGAATCTTCAGTTACTTGGTTGCTAGATTTTATTCCAGTATGTACTCCTGTGGTCACGCCATCTGGGGTTGCAGGCACGATGCAGGTGCCTTGAGATAAATGTTGATCCTAAATACAGGCAATTGGGCAGGCGTCCACAAGTGACATGGTGGTGATGATGGGGATGACATGGGATGCCACTAATGCAAAAGAAACAATTAAATTCTGGACAATGCAAAAATGTACCCCCAGTCACAAGGATCTGGGTTTAATCCAGCATTATTTTGCTCACCACACCTCTCCAGTGTGGACCCAGCCATATGCAAATCAGTCTGGACCCTCTTACTTATGGGAAAAGTCCAGCCAGGCTAGCTTGAATCCAGTGGTGCAGTGAGCATGGGGCCCACGTCTGTGCATACCCTTCCCACTTGGGCATGCTTCAGAAGTGTAGAGGTTCCTCTGAGGATAACTTTGATCATGCCAGTCATACAGTCTGTGAGGGATGTATGACGTTACAACGCATACTTTTACCACGCATACATTTACAACGCGGTTTTTACCACGCATACCATTACAACGCATAGCGCTTAGAGGTGCTGGATAGTGGTAAGTATAATTTTCTATTCCAACTCCAGTCCCCGTGGACACTAGGGAAGGTGTTGGATAGAAAATTAAACTTATTACCTATCCTAGAGCACCCCCCAGCGCAATGCGTTGTAATGGTATGCGTGGTAATGCCTGCGTTGTAATGGTAGTGCGTTGTAAAAATTTCGTTGTAAACGTTACATACCGTCTGTGAGTCTCTGGTGGATGGTCCTCTGCACCAGGATAAACTGCTTCTAGTCCCTTGGAACAGCCAGTGCCTCCTGCAGGGTACCTTTGCTCATTCCCTCTCGATCAGACAGGACTGCTTGGGTTCACAAATCAAACCAGGCAGTTTTTCCTCCAAATCAGAGCCTAGATGATGTCCCACCACCTCTGCGAGGATCACTTTGAGGCAGACATCAGTGCTGGTTGTGTGGTAGTCCTCGGCGTACTCTGTGGAGCACCCCCTTCATGATCAGTGCGAATTTGGGACTGATACAAAATGTGGGTCAGTGGCTCTCACTTTTATAAAGAGTTTGGAGACAGGTAATTTGGTTTCTCTGTCTGTCTTTACCGACCCATTTGGTTGTGCTTTCATGAGTCCTCTTCAAGCTACCTTCCAGCCTCATCCTTTGTTTTGAGTGATGCTCTTCACAGCAGGGTCATCTCCAGATTGAAGCAATCGCAACATAAGCACAAAGAGGTGTGAGCATTCTGCAACTGACTATCAACAGTCAAACCTGATAGTGGTTAAGAAGAGAGACAAATGCCTGCTCTCTTACTAAAACACCCTTCACACCCTGAGAATAGAAACTGTAGTCCCACCCCTCACTCTTGGCATCCACCAAATGGCATTCTCAAGAAGACTCATCAGTCACCTTCTGTGTTAGAAAGAAGCCAATCGTGTTTCTAAGGGGAAGCCTGTCACCTCTTTTCCCCACTTAGGTGTCTGGGTTCCCTACTTCCAGTCTACAGATGTTAGCATTGCACTTCCACTGTTTGGGGAAGTAACCTCACGTCCATCTGGTTCACATTAACAGTCCAGGGGCTTCCAAAATGGAACCAACATGCCTATGTCACTCTGTTTCACTCAGGCACACACTGAATGCATGCCAAACGTGACTAGCATACATGCACACATCCAAACGCATGGGGTCTAAGCACTGCAAGTCTCGGTTCACCTTCAGAAGAGAGACTTTATGTGAATAGGCCAGTAAGCCCCCATTCACATGACCTGGGGGAAAGACCTGTAATGCAGTGGTGGCAGTATACCTTGGTATGCTGCCACCACTGCATTAGATGTGTGAGGACATAACAGGGGCAGTAGTCCTTATGTCAATACAGAGGATCCGCTTAGTGCATTCTTCTTGGTCTTTGACAGGTCTAGGACCAATTGTTAGTTAAGGACAGGCCTATGCCTTTGCGTACATGCTAGATTAGCATGAGGCTGGGGCCAACATCTGAAAACCAGGATATCAGATTCGGAAATGCAGGACAGGAGTCATGACTGCACCCCATGCAGGGGACATTGTCCTCCCAGCAGTTGGTGTCTTTTTATTGGCACAAGGACAAGAGCTAGGCCAACTCACAATTGCATATGAATGAGCGCATATTGGAGGTTTGGATTGATGCAAAAAGATATCATACACTTACACATAGGAATTTTCTTGGATCTCTGTAGCAATGGTCTCAAGGCTTTAGTAGTCCCTCGTGTAGTTCAATGAAAGCACTGGAGGCAGAAGAATGCACCCTTACAGCTAAAAGCAGAAAGTGAGAGACAAATACTTCACATAGCTGGCCAAGACATAATTGACAAAGTCTCAAGCCTGTGGCTAAAAGAGGCTGGTCGAAGAAAGCCAGTATTTGAAAGGAGCAGCCCAAAACCCACCCAAAGTAGATTGCTAGCAATATCTATGTTTAACCATGGTATTGCCACATCCCACACCCAAAACAATCAGTGTGACATTACAATTTGAATCATAGATCTAGAAATATTCCAATGTGTAAAAGAATCATGCGCACACATTCTTTCATCAAATTATGCCTGGCAAGTTTCTGAAATGAAAGCCATTGTGCAACAGTTACAGCGTGTGTCATTACACGGACACTAAAAATGTTTTTGTTTTGGGATCACTTCACATATGTATTACACATTCAGTGTGCTTTTGTGTATTCCAGGTTCTATGAATGTGCAATATACACACAAAGGAATGGCATACGCAACCATTTTGATTTGGTTCAATGCCTCATTCTGTTACAAGCCATGGCCTTAAAGGAGCACGTACACACTAGAAAGGTGGTTCTTTGCTGTTCAAGTGCTTTGAGCTTCTGAGACCTTAAGAAAACAGGGAGATAGGTCTCCTCGTTTGTGGGATCAAAGACTTCATCTAGTCTTAGCTAAATAACAAGACATTGGAGGCGACCCTGAAATTGCTCTGGCATGAACATGTGTCTATTATTCATTAAACCTTACACAAATATGGTATAAGTGCTTAGGCAAAGGATTTGCCTTTCTTTTCTTGACCGTTGCAGTTGATTTCATTGTTTCACAGTACACTTGGTTGATGTGATTTAAGAACTAATTGGTCGTGCCGCATTGGAGTCCCTTATAATTCTTGCGCGTAATCTCCACATTGCCGTCAAAAATTTCGCCATTACAAACACAGTTGGAGATGTAAGGTCAGTTTTGAGCACTCTATAGGCTGGGGCATAAGTTCGAAAGCCCAAGTTCCTTAAGTAGGGGACCAGCCAATAGCTCCTAGTTTTACTGTAGGCTTTGCAGAACAAGACCACGTGTAGGTCACTTTCCAACTTGTAATTGCACGCAGGGCAGTTGCCTGAGTCTTGGTTACCGTCCCAGGTTTTGGTGAATGACCTCAAGGGGAGAGAGCCGTATCTCCATTGGAGAAAGATCTTTCTTACATACACTGGGGACATAGCATCTAGGACATATTCAGGACTGTAAGAGTCTTTTACTTTAGTGAATATATCGGTTAGAGAACCCTCCCGAATTGAACTCATAGATCTTTGTAGCCTGGAGCCATAGAACAGTTTAGAAAGTTCTTTCCTCGGGAGCCTTGCAGACATTAGTTCAGGATTACACCATAGCTCTGGGACTCCGAGGGTCATACACATGTCCCTAATGTACTTGAGCCATGGAATTTTAGTCGCTTGTATTGATCTAAGGAGCTCCTGTAATTCGCTTCTGTAATGGCCCAGATCCTGGCTGCTCCACAACCGCCTCCAATAGGTCAAGGTTTTGAGGCTCAATTCTTCGGTAATTGGGCACAGTGCCAAGTCCATTCTCAAAGGGAGTAGGGGAGTGCTCAAAGGAAGTGCCGTCAATTGTCTGATAAAATTGTTCTCTGCCACCTGTATAGTTTGTAGCGATGTGTGTCCCCATAGTTCAGCCCCATAGGTGATGCCTCCTCGTGCTTGGGCTTTATAAATATGTATTGCAGGTGCCAGTGGACGAAGGGAGGATTTTTTGGCAATTCTTGTGATAGCACCGGCCCTCTGGATTAATTTTGTGGTTGCCTTTGTTTTGTGTGGCAACCAGGTTAAATTTTGATTGAGTGTTATGCCCAGATACTCAATCACTTGGACTCTCTCTAGGGGATTTGGGCAACTTTTGGGCTTGTGGCTCAGGATCATGAATTTAGTCTTCGCGGGGTTTATTTCTAATCCCCTTTTATTACAAAAATCCAAGAATCCGTCCAGAACCCTCTGTAGCCCCATTGGTGTTTTTGACAACAGCAGGGTGTCATCCGCGAACATGATCGCTGGCACCCTGCTGCTGTTCAATTGTGGCGCATCAATGTTAGGGATTCTGCACAAGTGCTCTATCACCCCGTTCGTGAATAGACAAAACAGGGTCGGCGCCAACACACAACCCTGCCTTACTCCGTGTTGGACAGGAAACCTATCTGTCAGCCTACCGCCCTTTCCATATCTTACCCGGGCGTAGTTGTCTGTGTGTAGCCTGATGAGGATCTGGAGAATATCTCCAGGGACACCCATATCCCCCAAAACCGCCCACAACTTGGCCCGAGGGACCAAGTCAAAGGCGGCGCGGAGGTCCACAAAGACCGCATACAGTGACCCCCCTTCTAGATGTGCTGTCTTCCAAAATAGGATATTTAATCTAAGTATTTGATCCACTGTTGACACTCCCTTCCTAAATCCCGCTTGAAGAGGACTTAAAATTTCAGTCTCTTCCATCCAGCATTGTAGCCTATCCAGGATTAGTCTTCCAAACAACTTTTGAGTTACATCAATGAGGCTGATCGGGCGATAGTTGGCGGGGAGCAGGGGCGACCCTTTTTTGTATATCGGGACAACCTCCGCTCCCAGCCAAGTATCTGGTATCTTCATTCCCCCCAGCACTGCATAAAATAAAACCATCAAGTAGGGTGCCCAGATCCCAGGTTCCTGTCTAAAAAGGTCACCTGGCACCCCATCTAAGCCCGGGGCTTTTCCGGAAGCTAGCCCCGCTATAGCCACCTTAATATCTTTTAAAGTGAAAGGGGCAGATGTATGTGTAGGGATGCTGGTAGATGCTGATGTTACTGACTCATCATTTTCAGGGGCATATAGTTTTTGGAAGTGATCGTGCCAAACATTGGCAGCAATGTTGGGTTCAATGGCAGAGGGAAGATCCCCGCTCCCATGGTTGATTATTCTCCAGAATCTACGGGAGTCCCTTTTAGCTAGGGACTCCGATAGATTCTCCCAATGCTGTATGTCCCACTCTATTCTAGCGTTAGCTATAAGTGATTTGTAGACACTCCTTTTAGAGCGGATCTCCGACCTAGCGCCTCCTTCTTTTATGGTGGAAAGGAGGTCTCGTTTTGCCGAGCGACAAGTGCTGTTGTACCAGGAGTTTATGGTTTGTCCCTGTGTTCTTGGGCGGCCTATGCTGAAGAGGTCAGCTTCGAGCTTCTTAATTAGATGAGTGTGTACTTGAGCTAAATCCTCACTTCTATCTATTGCGGAATCTGGATTCCACAGGTCAAAAGCCTCTTCAAGGATGGGAATAATCCCAGCATAGAGAGAGGCAAGCCTTTCTCCGCTGGAGGCAAGCTTTTCCCATTTTATCGCCTCCTGTTGTTCTCTAAAAGGTTTCCTCCTTTCGATTTCTCCTCGCCTATCACTCTCACCCAAGGGATGGTATACTCTAGTTCCAAGGCATTGTGGTCACTATCTAGCCTAGGTGTTATTTTAAAGTCCACCACCCTTTTCCATGCCTGCAACTGTACCAGGAAGTAGTCTGTTCTGGATTGCCTCCCTGCTTTATTAAATGTGCATTTGGACGGGATGTCGGACCTAGTGCGGCCGTTACAGGCTCTCAAACCATGGGTGAGATTTAAAGTGTTTATCTGTACGGCAAGGGATGTCCATGCTCTGGGAGGGGGTGCTTCAGTCCGAGGGACCTGCCAACTTGAATCCTCCTCTAGGGAGGGTCCATCAAGTAGACCAGGTAATGGCTCAAAGTGTGAATTGAAGTCCCCCCCTATTAGGTAAGACATATCCGCAGGGATGGTTTCCAGAAGGCATGACAGAGCCTCTATGGTTTTGGAAGTGGACGCTATTTTGACTGGCCTTGAATAGATGTTTATAACCAGTAATTTAAAAAGACCCGGCCATTCAAGTAAGACAGCCAGTATATCTACAGAGTCTACTGGATATCTTGAGGCTCGGCACCCTATGTCCGAGGCCACCCAGGTTGCTAAACCTCCAGAAGGTCTGCCTTTCCCACCCCAGACAGCGGGGATTGAAAATGTATGGAAACCCCCAAAGGAGGTCTCATCCCTTGACCAGGTCTCTTGAAAGAGACAGACGCTTTTTGGTTGCGCTAGATCGGCCCATGTGTACGAGTCTATTTTTTTGGTCAGGCCAGCCACATTCCAGGAAAGAATTTTTAGGATCTGTGGGGCATTCTGGGTGTCAAATTGTTTGGCCGTGGGACTTATATTTTCCATCAGAGGAGGACTATCCATTTGCCCTTCGTCCATTAGTGGATCATCTAGACCAATTTCCCTATTATGTAGGTCCTGGGATAGATCCAAAGTCCCAGTAGTAGCTTTCTCCTGCCTGCAAATAAGGGGGGGATAATTGCCACATTCATTCCCTGTCAATTGGGTTTGCGCCCCATTTATGGAGGCCAACTGTCAGTCCACCATTTCAAGGCAGTCATAATGATTGAATAGTGGTAGAAATGGTGGCTGATGAAATCTCGGGGCCATGGCTCCTCTCTATCAAATCCACCCCTTCCCATCCTTCTTCTCTGAACAGTTTCCCATCCATGGGGATCACTATATGTGTTGGAGCGGAAGGGGGGTATTCGTGGTTGGTTGAAGGGAATTCTCCTCCTTCCCTGGCTACCCTCCCAGTTATCCTGGGAATTCTGATAATGTCCTCTGCTCTGGGCATTAGTTACATGATCATTAGGTGGATAGAAAAACGAGAGAGGGACTGGGTGAATGTTACTCCCTTCATCTTCCAACGATGGATTACAGACGAATGAGACTGTTCTTGGTTCTCTAAAACTCACCAATAAGCAGTCACCACTAATTGTTTTAGGTCTCTTACCTACCCATGAGACTCTTCTGACCATGCGAATATCGCTGGTCATGCCTCTAGGGAGGGGTCTGTGTGTTGAAAGCCAATTGATGACTTTATTTTTTAGAGACTCCCCTGTTTCATACGAGTCAGATTTTAATTCGGGTACCCCAACTAAGATAGCAGTGTATGGAGCAACCTCAGGTGGGAGATTGACAGTAACTGTTCTCAGTGGTTTTACCTTTGAATGATTCGAATCGTGTGTATCATAGTTGGTGATCAGAGGAGGTATGGGAGAACTCATGTATTGTGAATTAGGCTGCACATTATCATTGAGTAAAGTTGGTTGCTGTTGCATAGTCTGAGATTGTTTGGTGGGACCAGAGGTCGCTAGCGCTGCTGGTTTAGGTTTTGATTTTGGTGGTTGATTACAGTGTGATTTAGTATTTTTGTCACCTGCTGTAGATGTTATTACTGCCTCGTTACCTTTTACAGGTTTAGGGGTAACCGAGTTACTATTATGTTTTGGGTCAATGTTGGGGAGCGTGGGGCGGGGAGCCCCCGGTTTCCAACAGTCCATAATCTGTAAGGCTGCTTTCTCGATTTTGATTAGTCTCGCCTCCATTTTCGTCAGGCGTGCTTCTAAAGGACTTATGATTGACTTCAGAAGGTGACCTATATCAGCTAATGTTATGTCCTCTTCTGGTAACTCCGAATTATGTTCAATGGTGGGAGGTGGCTGATCAGTGAGGATGTCACTGTGCGGTTGCTGGGAGGGGTCAATCGCTATCACTGGTGAGGTTCTTTCCTGGTTAGTGTGGTCTGAGCTGACTGCGTTAGGTGTTTTCCCTATTTTTCCCTTTACATTTTTAATCTTTCTTTCCTTAGTGCTCTGTTTCCCCGGTATCCTTTTTTGAATGGCACCCTCCCTTAACCCCCGATTTGTACTAGGTGTCCCTACTAAATTTGGAGTATCGTTTGTCGTGGTCAATTCTTCCCTAAGTGAGGTGGGGCATTGAGTGGTTAGATCAGTGTCCTCCCCCATGTTTATTAGGTTAGGTGGTTGGGTGATTTGCGTTAGAGGCAATGAGAGGAGACTCATGTCCTCTAAATCACTTATTGTTACCTCTGAGAGGTCTATACTAGTGGGTCGCTGTGCCCCACCACAGGCACCAAGTTGTGAAGTATCTATAATCTGCCTGTCTTCAGGAGTTTTTGCCATCGCTATAGGACCCATCGATGACCTTCTAACCCACTCTATTTCCTGCGAGATTCGTCTTTCAAGGAGAGTAATATCGTCTATCAAGAGAGAACCTGCTTTCAGAAAGTAGTTGTCAATTGTACCTTGAGTTGGGGCCGTTGTTGTGGGGCCAATAGCTACCTGATTAGCTTTGCTCCTGGTCTCCATTTTGCTCATAGTGGGCAATATGGCTCAGGGGCGACTAAGAAGAGGGAGTGATATTATTTTAGCTGGGAGGTAGATTTTGGAGTAATACCTGATGTTAAATGGGGTGGCCCAATTCAGTCTCTAACGTTCTCGAACGGCCTCAAACGGCCCGCTCTTTGCCCGGTCTTCGCCCCGTGCTGCGTCCCGCGCTGCGGGAGGTTCGTGCTGAGATATAGGGGGCGTGGAGGGCGGCGGGCGGGCCAGCAGGGAGAGCGGACCGGAAGCTGGCTGTCGGTCTCGCAGGGACTCCTGGTTGTTGGAGTCCCCGCACGCTCGCAGCCCCGCTGATGCCTCACACCCGGTGCCGCCTTTCCTCGCCACTCCGTTGGTCAAACTGCCCTGCGCCTAACAAGGCGATGCGGCACCCGCGAAGCGGGTGCGGCGAGGTGTAAGCCGGGCTGATGCAGGGAACACTGCTGTACTCCTGTCCTTGTAGATAGAGCCTCCGTGGAAAACGAACTGGTAACCCACAGAGAGAAAGGTGAGGAACGCTTTTGAAATCCTCAGGTGGGCGGGGGGCGGGCCAGCAGGGAGAGCGGACCGGAAGCTGGCTGTCGGTCTCGCAGGGACTCCTGGTTGTTGGAGTCCCCGCACGCTCGCAGCCCCGCTGATGCCTCACACCCGGTGCCGCCCTTCCTCGTCATTCCGTTGGTCAAACTGCCCTGCGCCTAACAAGGCGATGCGGCACCCGCGAAGCGGGTGCGGCGAGGTGTAAGCCGGGCTGATGCAGGGAACACCGCTGTACTCCTGTCCTTGTAGATAGAGCCTCCGTGGAAAACGAACTGGTAACCCCAGTTTTTTGCGTAAAAAAACCTCACCCGGCGGACCGGTCCACCGAGTCAGCATTGTATCAGCACGGTGGGAATCAACTTTGCTTTTTGACTGGCTTGGGATTCAAGGTTGCCTCGCTTAAAAAAAAAAAAAACCCTGTTATAGATGGTCTTGGCTCAGGACTTGGGGTTGTGGCAGTATCAGCAGAAATGGTATTTTTAGTGACTCAGGGCCTCGTAAAATCAACGTAACCATCGTAAACATCAGAGCATCAGCACTGTATCGCTGTAAACGTAGCGTTGTAAATGCGGTAAACACGGTAAAAACATTAAACACTGTGACATCGCTACATCACAACATCGCAAAAGCGATCGTTATAAGGGGCTGTATTTTAAAGTTACTTACTTGCTAACTTGCAGCTCTGCCCAGCTCTGTTCGCCAAACACTACACCACGACTGTATGCTCTCTTACTTCTGTCAAGGTCTGCCAAAGCCTCGACCACAATCAATCACTCGATCTAGAGCTCTGCTGATCCATAAAACCCCTGCCGCTCAGCTGCTCGGCTGGCCTTGCCTTCGGTACCAAGTCTGACGACCTGCCACGCTACTCGGTTGTCGGCTGTAAGATTGGAAGGCTTTGGCTGCCTGCCGGTCAGCCAGGAGAGGTTCTCAGTCAAGAGGGGCTGCCAGGGGGGGAGCTGGGAGCAGGCTTGGCACATTCTAAAAAAAGAGAAAGAAAAAAGACAGAATCTAGCAAGAACTGTCAGCATTGAGAGCAGGATTTCAGTGGAAAACTTGAGAAAGTTTGATGCGAAACTTGAACACGTTCACGAGGAGATTGCTGGTGGGAGCCACGATTAAAATCTATTTTTCTTGCGCTGCATATGCTACTAACACCTCTGGCACCCTCCGGGAGGAGGAGCTGATAACGGCCAGAAGTGTTGCCAAAGGGTTCAAACCACAGGCACAGGCACGTGAACACCTGGAACAGCAGGAGGCAGCGCTAAAGGCAATAAGGGTGGCCAAAATAGAAAAGCTAGCAATATCACACGCCACAGCAGCGCCAAGTGGGCAAAGTGATGGACAAGAGCAGAGACAAGGAATGGAAGAAGATATGGGAGCAGGAGGGGGGACACAGAATGCGCAGAATGAGCAGAACTTATTTCAGCCTCCACAACCCCCCAGGACGCACAAGGCACCCAATGCACCCAAGAGACTGAGCTCAACGAGAGCACACAAGGCCCACAAGATTTACATAGTGCACAGAGAGTAAAGAGCACACACAGACGACCTGAGACCAGGGGCGCTAAAGCTAAGGAAAATAAAGATCAAGATAAAGAAAAAGAAAAGGCAAGGGAGAAGGGAAAAAAAGGTGTAGATAAATACAAAAGTATGAGAAGCAATGAGAAATATGAAGATAACGAGAAGACCAAAAAGGATAAGAATAAAGATAAAGGCTCGGAAAAGTATATGGAAAAGGAGAAAGTGAAAGGGAAGGGAAAGGAGAAGGATATTGAAGACAGCAATGACGTGGAACTAATGGCTAAAAAGGCAAAGCGATTACAAACCATCAAAAATCTGAAGGCAAATGCCAAAACCACTGGTCAGATAGCAGCATCCCAGCCTAGTATTTCTAATATATTTAGCCCACTACCCAAGGAAGGGGTGAACAAAGCTGAAAACCGTCGGGATACTGTGCAGGACCAAAAGCCCCAGGGTGGGGAAGACAGTGGAACTAGACATGCTGAACCAGATGCTGAATTAGAGGCTGAGCCGGTTATGGGGGAAAGGACTGCTCGGACCCTTTATCTTGGAGATCAGACTGTAGACCTCAAACCGGGAAAAATAAGGGCCAGCGCAGCAAAAATCACAATGGCAAATAGTGAGCTTAGGTCAAACTACCCAAATGCTTCAACTGAAAAACATGGATCCGACTGGTATTCTCCCACAACACAAAATTCCTCCCTTGGAAAAATGCTACAATCTGAAACTGAATTACACTGAGAGGAATCAGATGCAGATATATATGAAACTGGCGTCTCTACCTCCAGCGGGGCAAGCGACGCAAGTAAATGCCAAGACCCAGTTGCATCAACCCCGCAAGTATCAGACTCTACAGATGCAAGGAAACTGAGTGAATCTGGGCAAGGCATCACCCCAAGGAAAAAACTGGAGAAAAGGAAACCACAGACCAAGGAAGCAACTCGGAGCAAATCAGAAATACACGAAAAAGCTCAACTCCAAAAAGGCCAAATGAAACAGATCGCAACCAGTACACAGTGGAGGAATCTAATGGAGCGGCTCTCCGCAACATGGAAATACGAGCAGAACAGGAAAGGCTGTAGAGCCATCGTTGAAAGAAGTACTAAGCTCCATTAAGAACTTCCACAAAGATGTCAAAATGGACAGCCAAAGGAACCATGCCGCCATCCAAAACTTACAAGGAGCTATCAAAAAAGTGGGCAGCACCTGCTTAGAGATATCAGAAAGAATGGTGTCAGTAGAAACACGTACTGACAATCTGGAGATGGACGCCGACAATCTTCAAAGCCAGGAAAGAGAGCAAGAAGGAATCATAAAGGACTTAATGCTAAAGGTCGAGGACCAAGAAAACAGAGCTAGAAGAAACAACTTGCGCTTTCTGGGAATCCCTGAAGGCGCAGAGGGTAACGACCCAAGGGGCTTTATGATCAACCTCCTTAAATCAGCCCTCCCTGAACTACTATCTTGGGAAATAGATAGGGAAATACAGCGTGCCCACCGCTTCCGCCTAACCCCACCTAAACAATCGCAAAATCTACCCAAATATCCAAGAGCAATGCTGGTGTACTTTGGGAACTTTCTCCTACGGGGAGCTATCTATGACCTTGCCCGGCCTACAAGCAAGAGGGAACACAATGGCTACATATTCTTTGTTAGACCAGACTTTGCCCATGCTACTGTGGAACGAAGGTGGAGAATGAGACAGCTATTTACTCCCGTCGAGCAAATTGGCGCAACAGTTTTTTTACAAAACCCAGCTCGACTGAAAATAGTCTTTAAGGGAATAACTCACACCTTCACAAGTGAAATTCAGGCTGAGGCTTATTTGAAATAAATCACAGAGATAGTAAAAAGAAAAAAACGATAAACATCAAGAAAAGTTAAAATTACCACTGTGATGGGGACCTGATTATAAGCATCATACACGAACAGTATGGGGCTTTAGGCTGAAGAAAAAAAAGGGGGGAGGAATGCTAAGGAATACTAATCAAATATGATGTAATATATGATTATGTCTGTAAGTATATAGAAACATTTATTCACATAGAGAACCCACTCCCTATTTGCTATTGCACTCACACAGGGCCAGGGACGGGGAGCGAACTGAGGCGCACTGACCATACGGACGCCCACACCTGTATCTCATAGGACCCAGGACGCCTCAATGGGTGGTAAGGGGGGGAAGGTGCAGGTGGGGGGTGGTTGGGGGAAGATGGGGAAGGGCGGAGAGGGGGGGACGGTCAGGCAAACACCCAATGCTAGTACAGATCTGAAAGCAGATCTGTTCAGGCAAGAACATCCATGCATATGGAAGTGTCACAGACTGACAATAAGAAAATGGGCCATAGAAGCACTCAAAGGTGATGGGATAGACCATCTAGAATCCAAAGTATGACGGCATTAAAAATTGTATCAGTAAATTTTTGTGGGTTAAATGATATAAGAAAGCAGAAAAATGTATCTATATGGTTACAATCTATGGGGGCCAATATAGTTTGTTTGCAGGAAACCCATATTGAGGCCTCACAAACACATCTGTTAAAATCTATGGGGTTTAAGCTGGTGTGCGCAACGACCTAATGGGCTCGGGTAGGGGGGGTGGCTATCCTGGCCAAGGGTCCAGGTCATATATTCACACGAAACAAAACAGATAAAAGCGGGCGATGGGCAATTACAGAACGCCAAGATATGCAGGGGCAGAAAATGACGATCTGTGCCATCTATGGCAGCAATAGTGATGACAACTCTATCTGTAACGAAATTTCTAATGAACTTGCACATTGGCCACTACCGGTGGTGATTTGTGGAGATTTTAATATAAATCTCCCCTGCGATTGGTCCATGAAGGATATCTGGAACTATAACGGTCGTAAGCCCAAGGTGTTTAAGGCAATAAAACAACTTTGTAGTATACATGGGCTTATAGACGGATGGCAAAATTCTCATCCTAACGATCCGGGCTATACCTTTTTCTCTAACCCGCATCGCACACACACCAGAATAGACTTCTTTTTACTGTCAACTCACTAAAATTCCAAAACAAAATCATTAAGTTGCCTAGAGTCTTTTCGGACCATAACCCCCTAGTATGCACAGTGGATATGGGCCAAAATCCTGCTGCTCCCAGAACATGAACTTTTGAAAAATCCCTTTTACTTAACCCGAGGTATTGTACACACATGCGGGAATGGATTCCTAATTGTTTACAAGATAATCTCGGAAGTGCCACAATCAATGTGGTATGGGATGCACTGAAGGCTGGGATCCAGGGAGAAACACTGCAATACTCTTTAAAGGCAAACAGTATAGCTCAAAAAAATCTGAGGGATCTACAGGAAGAACTTAAACAGGCTGAGGAAGGATTAATACTGGCCACCAAGGGTCATGATGGGGCTGAAGTGCTCGAGAGAAAACAGAATCAAGTGGCTATCGCTAGGGCAGCTGTTATGGATATAATAACCGCCTAATGAGGTGAATGAACAAGTTGGCCAACAATTAGCAGTTCGCATGCGGCAACAGGTGTCTGTCAATACAATACATGAGATAATAGACCCAGCAAAAGGCTCAGTTACTGACCCGGAATCAATTAGGAAAGTATTTTTATATTTTATAGCACTCTCTATAGGGACGAGGGGGGAGACAATGCAAAAAAAAACAAGGAGTATTTAGAAAATGGCAGCTCGTCTAGGTTCTGTGAACTGGATCAAGCAATGCTGGAAGAAAACCCCAACGTAGAGGAGATAGTTACTATAATTAAAAATTTACCAAAGGGTAAAGCAACAGGGTTAGACAGCTTACCTTCAGATTTTTTTAACCTTTATAGATGAATTGAAAGATATAGTATTGAAGCTATTTAGATACATCTTTAGAGGGGGACACCCACCTAAGTCTTGGTCTCGCGCAAAAATTATAATATTTCCCCCCAAAAAAAACCCTCCGGAGCAATTAGGGTCTTACAGACCCATTACTCTTATAAACGCGGACTCAAAAATATACTCCAAATTGCTCGCAAACCGTATGGTCCCTATTATCCACAAGGTCATTGCTAATTATCAACACGGCTTTGTGCCAGGAAGATCAACAGTTGATCATGTGCATAGAGTGATCAGGCTATTTGATCAATCAAGGATTACAGGAGACCCTATGGTTTTGGTACTCTTAGACGCCGAGAAAGCCTTTGATAGGGTCTCCTGGCAGTTCTTGTGGTCTGCCATGACCCGGGTTGGTATCCCCTTGGGTTATATTCAAGCCATACAACAACTATATGTCAACCCGGCGGCTATGGTACTGGTCAACGGCAGCCTTACTAAGTAATTCAGTATAACCAGGGGAACTAGACAGGGCTGCCCATGTTCTCCCATGCTTTTTGCTCTTTATCTTGACCCGTTTATTCAGAGGCTGGAAAAAAGCAGAGCGATAGAACCAATTATATCACGAGATCTTTCTACCAAAACACTTGCCTACGCAGATGATATTGCGATTGTTACCACCAATCCAGAAATAACTTTGGCTGCTATTATAAGCGAGGCAATAGAATTTGGTAAAATCTCAGGATATGCCCTCAACCAGGGAAAAACGCAAATTGTGATTAATGAAAGAACTGAATTTAAAGACCCTCGAGTAATGAACAATGCAACCTACCTGGGGATCTCGATCACTTCTAAATTAGAAGACCTGGTGGAAATTAATGTAAACCCGATATTGAAGACTATGCAAAAAGATCTCCACAAGCTAGATAACTTACATCTATCTCTGATAGGTAGAGTTAACGCCCTGAAGATGGTTTTCTTCCCAAAACTTCTCTACCTATTCAGAGCCATTTGCTTGGAATTTCCCGATCACTGTCTAAAATCTATGGAACGTATTTTCTCAAGATTCATCTGGGCTTATACCCAACCCCGACGTGCTTATAAACTCCTTACCCTACCTAAGGAACGGGGTGGACTCGCCCTTCCAAATTTGAGAGCTTATTACTGGGCCGTTGTATTACTCAATAGCCAGGAACTACTGCAAATTGACAAGGATGAGGAGCGACCTCGGGAAGGCCAGCCATCTATTTATGAATTAATGATAGGAGAACAAAGTACAGGGTATTTCTGGCGCCATCTGTATGATAGTTATCATAAAAGAGTGAAATTTAAGACCTTACTAAATGAATACAAGATCGTAAAAATAATTAGGAAAATGATGGGCATTGGGCGCGTCTCTTATTACACACTCTTTAAAGATAACCTTGATCTGACGGAAATATTTCGAGACACTTGCATGAAGAAATGGGAAGCAGCTGGAATAACACACTTTAGCAGCCTGGGATCCTCCACTGGGCTTCTCTCATTCGAAGAACCCAGAGGGAAATTCCTAATTGAGAGGCGGGACTTTTTTAAATATCTGCAAATTCGAGACTACATCAATAGAAGAAATGTGGGAGGGATTATTGCTAAAAAGTACGAACTATTTGAAAAATTGTCCTCCGCAAAGTTAAACTCTATTAGTGGAATATATACTCTTTTACACTATTTTCCCTGATGATTTAGGAAAAACTGCCCAAAAGTGGCATAATAAAATCAGTATACCCCCTGAAGAATTTACTAGAACCTATGAAATGTCACAATCATGCCTTATGTCTACCAAATTGCAGGCGCAATTTTACAAAACATGCATTATGTTATATTATACTCCTGATACAATTGCTAAGTGGGGTTCCGGTAAAGGAACATGCTGCCCTAGATGCCAAATCTTCAATGCAGACTGCGTACATATATTTGCCACCTGTGATGGTCTAATGCATTTGAAACAAGAGATTGATAGATTTGTTTCTAGTGTGCTGAAAAAACCTATTGAGCTAACAGAAGAAATTATCCTTTTAGGGGCCATGGATCGTAATCTGAGAGGGCTAGGAACTGAATTTCTGTTTATTACTATGGCCGTCCTAAGGATTTGTATTGCATCAGCATGGTTAGATGAGCTGGCGCCATCATTTCAACAATGGCTTGCGAGGTTATTGGCTACCAATAGACTTGAAATTGATATTTATAAGGGGAAGGGCAGAAGGAAACGTAACCAAGGGTTGAAAATATGAGCCCCGCTGCTGGAATGGTGGCAAGCTCAAAGTAAGAATGTATGAAATACAAGAATTAACTCTATATTGTTGGTGCGCGCTGTCTGTACTATTTGCGCTGCTTTATCTGGCGAAAACGCGCTTTTTAAAGACAAATTGATTACAAATTTGTATGTACTTTTAAAAATTGCTGGTTAGTCCCTCCTAATCGCGACCCCTCACCTAACACCCCCCTGCTCCCTTCCCAGAGGCCTCAGCCAATCGGCCTTGACGGGGTGGAGCCTGGAGGCGTGCTGTTAGTAGAAAAGCCAACTCCGAGCAGCAAGCAGGCAATTTTGATTGTTGGTGCGCACTGTCTGTACTATTTGCGCTGCTTTATCTGGCGAAAACACGCTTTTTAAAGACAAATAGATTAAAAATTTGTATGTACTTTTAAAAATTGCTGGTTACTCACTCTAAATCGCGACCCCTCACCTAACACCCCCCGTGGTCACTTCCCGGAGGCATCAGCCAATCGGCCTTGACGGGGTGGAGCCTGGAGGCATGCTGTTAGTAAAAAAGCCAACTCCGAGCAACAAGCAGGCAATTTTGATTGTTGGTGCGCGCTGTCTGTACTATTTTTGCTGCTTTATCTGGCGAAAACGCGCTTTTTAAAGACAAATTGATTAAAAATTTGTATGTACTTTTAAAAATTGCTAGTTACTCACTCCGAATTGCGACCCCTTACCTAACACCCCCCCTGCTCACTTCCCGGAGGCCTCAGCCAATCGGCCTTGACAGGGTGGAGCCTGGAGGCGGGTTGCCCCGGCCTAATGCAGTACCTCTCACGGGAGCGCAGCCGACGGGCGCAGTGGGTGTGCCTGCGGCGCGCCAAAGGCCGCCCGGCTGAGCCCGTCCGCGCCAGACTGGGCCTAGGGGCCAGGAACTCTGGGCAATCCATCACTTATCCAGCCAAGGTGCTCAGAGAGTTACAGTCATCGGACATCTTGCTTTCTCCAGGCACGCATGAGCGCATCTCACATATGGCCATCTCCCGGAATGCTCTGAGTCCCCGTGTTAGGAGTGAGTGTGGGGTCACCCGTTCTCCTCCTAAAACATCATCGCAGGTACTAAGCAATGACACACCACTTCGCGTGCTCTATCTTAACACGGGCTCTATGGTGAAACACCAGCTAGACATATTTATCCTACTTACTACGGATAAACCAGATGTCTTGCTATTAACTGAGACATGGCTTACGTTTGACTCCCATCCAGACGTCCTGGCGGCCCTCCTCCCGGACTACTACATCCTCAATGCTAACCGATCATCTAGCCATCCCGGGGGCGGGGTAGCAGCCGTCAAACATAAAAACTTTAAATTCATCACCACTGCCTCTTTGACGCTGCCTGGGGTAGACAATTTAGTCATCAATCTTGAAACTGATGCAGGTGCCTGTGCTCTTGTATTGCTCTACCGCCCCCCCAGTCGATGCCTTCGATCACCATTTTTCTGAGCGAACAGGTAGCTAATTTGCTGATTCACCATACTAAAATCGCTATTTTTGGCGATTTTAATTACTGGTTCGACAACGACCAGGCCGGACCGCATGCTACAGAATTATTTGAAATTTTAACTAGTCTCAACCTGACACAGCATATCGCCATACCCACCCATATTAAGGGTCATATTCTCGATCATATTTGGACTCACAATCTAGTATTGTCTTGTCCGCTCATTTCCCCTTGTGTCTGGTCGGACCACCACCTGATAGAGGTTACCATTACAATCAAAGGTAGGGCCAAGGCCCCCATCCTAGCAGACGGGCTGTCCCGTAAATGGAACTCCTATGATTCCCAGGGTTCCTAGACTTTGTGACTAATACTTGTCCCATTATTGACCCCGAATCAGCTGTTGACTCTATGGAGGGTGACATTGCTAGATGGCTGCAAACAGCCAGTGACAGGTTTGGCCCCCCCTTACTAAATTTGTACATGCCAGACATGGCAACTCTCACCGATGGTTCTCTGGTGAACTCAAAGCATTAAAGCTTAAGCTACGCCAACTAGAACATAACTGGAGGCACAGTTATTCAAATTCGGACCGATTGCTCTTTTTTATGGCCCGTAAAGAATATAAACACGCAATCATTTGCGCAAAGGCCTCTCTTGTCTCTGAAAGAATCCTCTCAGCCCATAATAAATCTAAAGAAGTCTTCAAAATTATGAATGACTTCTCATCGGATGACAGAATTCTTCCCACCCAGGCCCCTACTCAAGAAACCTGCAACGCGCTCAATACCTTCTTTATCCAGAAAATAGCGGATATTAAGAACAACATTCAATCCCCCAGTCTGCCAGTCTGTCAGATTCTCTCCCTCTTAATCCTTTTTCCCTTACCCAACTTTCAGTTATAACCCCCAGTATCCTTTCGGAGCTCATAACCCGTGTCAAATCGGGGTCCCCCAAGGATTGCTGCCCCCCTTCAGTTCTTAGGGAGGTCTTTTCCTGCCTACCTGACAGCATCCTCCCTTTCTTGAACGCTTCTCTTAGTACTGGTACGGTCCCCAGCGCTTTTAAGGAGGCGATATTAGTTCCTCTCTTGAAAAAAACAGGAGCTGACCCCGTCAACCCCGCTAACTACCGTCCTATCTCCCTCCTGCCCTACATGTCTAAACTTCTCGAGGCTCACGTAACTACGTGCCTGTCAAAATTCATAGAGACCTCCGGCTTCTTGGAACCTAATCAAGCAGGCTTCAGGCCGGCACATTCTCCTGAGGCTGTCATCCTGAAAGTCCTGGATGTCCTACGGGGGAATGCTGACAGGGGGTCCCCGCAGGCACTAGTGCTCCTGGATTTGTCGACCACGTTCGACACGGTGGATCATGACATCCTTCTCCACCGAGTCGGACAACCTGGCATCCAGGGCCTTGCCCTTGAGTGGATTAAGTCCTTCCTCTCGGGTAGAGGGCAAAAGGTCCATCTTGGCCCCTTCACGGCAACTCAGGTATCTACGACATGTGGAGTCCCGCAGGGATTCTCCCTTTCCCCCTTTCCCCCTTATTGTTTAACTTGTACCTCCGGCCATTGATCCATTCATTAAAAAATTGGAAATGCACTGTCCTCAATTATGCTGATGACATGCAGATCATTTTCCCTCTGGACTCCCCCGATGCCTCATCAGATTTCCAAGCAGTGATGCTCCACATTCAGCAATGGATGATCCACAACCAACTTAAACTGAATCTGGGGAAAACTGAACTCATCCTGCCTGGCAACAGTGCGGCTCACTGGGGCCCACAGTTCTGGCAAACGGAGCTGGGCGCATCCCCCAGCCCCTCTGGCTTGGTCAAGAGCCGAGGGGTCACTATCGACTCTGACCTCTCTCTTAAAACCCATGTAGGGGCTGTTATTTCGTCCAGTATGTTCCAGCTGCGAAAAATCGTAAAATCTTTCACCTGCTCTCGCATGCTGCACTGGTACAAGTCGTAATTTCCCTTGTCCTTTCCCGTCTTGATTTTTCTAACTCCCTCTATTTAGGCCTTCCGCAGTCCTTGCTCCACCGCCTACAGATTGTGCAAAATCAGGCAGCAAGGCTCATCCATAAAACCCCGAAATGGCAATCAGCGAAACCCTTATTGCACGAATTGCACTGGTTGCCAATTGAACCTTTAGTGGTGTGAACAGGTAACTTGATACGAATTTTGTCACCAACTTTGAATTGTTGAGAAATAACTTTCTTCCTTGAGTCAATATCATCTTTCTGCTTGGACTGGGCATGCATCACATTGGACCTAGCAACTTCATCCAGATTGTCAAGAGAGTTCATTTTAACCCAACGAGACATCCACCCAGGACAAACTTTAGAACATGGTTTTCTCCCACGCAACAACTCAAAAGGAGACACTTTGGTAGAGGAATGGGGTGTGGTACGATAGAACCACAACATGGACCTAACCGCGTTGGGTACATGGCAGTGCTGAGCAATAGCCCACTGGATGCAATATTGAGAACCCTGTTCATGCGCTCAACAAGACCGTTCGTTTGAGGGTGATAAAGGGCACTCCTCAAATGATCGATACCACTCTGGCACACAAAAGAGTTAAACTCCTGACTGATAAATTGGGAGCCATTGTCACTAACTATGGAGGAAGGAAAACCCTCACGCAAAAACAAGTCCTTTAAAAATTCAATGACATTCTTAGAATTAGCCTCACCAACAAAGCGAACCTCTGGCCATTTCGAGTAATAGTCGATAGCAACAATGGCGAACCTAGAAGAAAAAGGAAGTTAATAGAAAGGACCCACTAAATCAATACCCACTTTCTCCCAAGGTCTGGGAAATGGGTTGCAAAGGAGGGGAACGTACTTTTAAACATTTCTCAGCACTCACACAAACAACACATTCCTCAACCACAGCGTCAATTTCTTGATCCATTTTAGGCCACCAGTAGAGTTCTCTAACCCTTCTCTTGGTTAAAGTCTTACCCAGGTGACCTTCATGCGCACCTTTAACAATTCGGATTCTGAGGTCACAGGGAGGAACAAGCCTATCACCACGCATGAGTAAACCACCCTCAATAGAGAGTTCATCAGAAACTTTAACAAAAGTTTGAAGAGAAAAATGAACATTCTTCTCTTTGGGCCAGCCATCTTTGACAAATTTAACAACTTCATTGAGAAGAACGTCGTTAGACAAATGCTCCCTCCATTCTGCTTCTCTGCTGGAACACATATCATCCAAACCAACAACAGCAACAAAACAATCCTCCTCATCATAATCCTCCTCCCAATCACCTTCACAGTCGGGATCCACAGGGTTCCTTGAGAAATAATCAGCCCTAGTGTTTTTGCTACCAGGTATATAGCTAACCTCAAAGTCATATTGAGGCAATTTGGTAGAAAGTCTCGCTATTCTTGGGGAATGCTCCTTGATGCGGACACCAGTCAGAATATTAACTAAAGGACTGTGATCGGTCCTCAAACGAAAATGCTTACCCCAGATATAAGGATTACATTTTCTTATTGCCCACCAGCAGGCCAAAAGTTCTTTTTCAATCACAGCAAAATTGGACTCAGCTCCACGGAGAACTCTTGAAGCATAACCCAAAGTTTGCTCCACACCACCAACTTCCTGAGTAAGGACAGCCCCCAATCCAAATCCGCTGGCATCTACAGTGATAGTACACATGGCATTGGGATTGAAAGGTTTCAAGACTTTAGAACTGACCAACTCTTGTTTAATCCATGCGAACACTCTTTCACAACTGGCATCCCACAAAAAAGGAACATCTCTTTTAAGCATGTTGGATAAGGGTTGTACCCTAGAGGCATAATCCGGTATGAACCTGGCATAAAACTCACACAATCCAATAAATGACTTTAAACCACTTTTGTCTTTGGGTGCAGGACTATCAACTATTGCTTTGACCAGGCCAGGCCTAGGTTCAACACCATCCTCAGACAACACATGGCCAAGATACTCAACCTTTTGTGTTCTGAAAACACATTTCTCTTTCTTCAAAACAACACCAGCATTGCCCAACGCCTTTAAGACCTTCTTCAAAATTTCGTCATGGGCATCACAAGTGATTCCATGAATGAGTACATCATCCTGGAAAACGACAACTCCACTAATACCTTTCAAAATATTTGTCAGGATTCTTTGCAAGACTGCTGCCGCAGAGGCTAACCCAAAGGGCATACGACAGTATTGAAAAGAACCAACAGGAGACACAAAGGCAGTGAAGTGTCTGGAAGCAGGGTCTAGAACCACCTGGTGGTACGCAGATGCTAAGTCTAATTTGCTAAACCACTTGGAACCGTCAATGAGTGACAACATATCGGGAATTTTGGGGAGAGGAAACGAATCTACCCAGATGTTCTTATTTAAACTGCGTAAATCCACACAGACACGAAGTTCCCCATTCTTTTTCTTAGCGACCACTAAAGGAGAAAGCCATAGGGAGGATTCAATGGGTTCAATTATCCCTTTACTGCAAAGTCCAAACAACTCCATCTCAAGTTGCTCCCTCACACTGAAAGGGACATTTCTCAGTTTGTGTTTAATAGGGATGGCATTGTCCTTGACGCGAATGGTGTGCTTAAGCCCTTTCACTTCTCCCAACTTGTTGTTAAAAACAGTGGGAAAATCCTTGACCAATGTGCTGACAAAATCATCATAAGGAACGGTGACATCATTATAAGTGGAGATCTGGTCGTCAATCTGGACAACAGAGATGGGATCTTTAGTGCCAGGACGGAGAACCATTTTAAACAAACCCTGGTGGAACCACCCAAGGATGTTTAACCCTTTAATGGAGACGTATATTTTGCCAAAGATTTTTCTCCCCCTGAATTCCAGAGAATCTTCAAAATAACCCTTAAGTTCAATCCTTCTACCCTCATAGTTAAGAGGAGACCTGTCAGGAGGAAAAAGTTTGCGATCACCCCACACCTCTTCAAAAAGTTATTGGGTCAGCATGGTTATTCTGGCACCCGAATCAACCAAGAGACAAACTACTTTATCACCAATGCCAATGTCAGTGTACGGATCCACACATTCACTTTCGAGATCATCAATACAGACACTAACAATAGCAACCATATCTTTTAAATCATCGTGAATGTTGGTGTCATCTTGGTTGTAGTCAGAAACAAAGGCAACAGAAGTAGGGTTATTGTTACTGTTCCACTGTTTGAAGGGCTGAGGTTGAGAGGGAAACCTTTTTGTATTTTGGCACACCTTGGCAAAATTACCTAACTTCCCACACATTCTGCAGGTGACATTTCTAGCAGGACAAGGACGTCCAGACCTAAAATGAGGAACATTACCACATTTGAAACAAAAATTTGTTTGCTTAAAGAACTTATTGTCAGTACGACCTACAGTATTCGTCCTATTATCAAGTACTTTGACAACATTAACAGTTTCTTCATTAGAAAGTGAAGGCTTGCCATCAAGTTCTTTGACAGAAAGTTTAGAAAATTCAATACTTTTAGCCACACGTATGGTCTCTTCAAGCGAAGGATTACCTAAGGAAAGCAATTTTTGTTGTATGCTTTTATCTAAACATTTGCAAATATATTGATCTCTAATCATTTGATCTCTGAAATTTTCAAATTCACATTCCGCACTAAGTACTCTCAGTGCAGAAATGAAATCCTCAACCTTTTCTCCTTGCTTTTGGTCACGTTTGTAGAATTTGTGTCTAACAACAACCAAGCTAGGTTTAACATCAAAACGTAACTCTAATAATCTCACAGTCTGATTATAATCATCTAAATCCTCCTCTGCCGGAGGAAGTACCAAAGGAGGTAAATGTTTAAAGATTGAGTGACCTTCAAACCCAAGACTATTCAAAAGAAGGTACTTTTTCCTTTCTCCTCTGTACCTCGAAGCACCAATGGCTCAGAGATAAGTAGTGAACGCATCAAACCACTTCTTCCAGTTATTAGGAGGTTCTCCATGTAGATCAAGAAAAGGTGGTGGAGGAGAGACTGCCTGTAAACTCATTTTTGTTGAGAAATGTAAACAGTAGAGTAGTTAAACAGTTTTTTTTTTTTGAGACTGTCAGTTGTTAGTATCAGTAAAAGAAATAAAAAAACAAATAGATCAAATTAAATAAACAAAAACGAAAAAAAATAAATGTCTTCAATTGTTCAGATACCGTGTTCAAGATTGCAGATGAAAGTTCCAGTGGAAAGGAGTCTCAGGTCCTCGATGATATGGTTCACGAAGCAACTGAAAACGACACGTTTAAAATGGGTTTACTCTTCGTTTGCGTGAATGTTGATAAAACTGACAAAATCTGACATTTGACTTCCGTATTTGCGGTGTGTTCAATAAAGACACCGGAGAAAAGAAATGATCTTTAAAATGGCGCTTGACGATGTGTACCAAAGGTATAACGTTGCGTTCCACTCTTAAAATGGCGTTCACGTTGCGTTTCAACAACAAATTCGTTGCGTTCCAGACACGCTTGCACTTGAATATGCGCAGATGTCGCTATAAACGTAGATGGCGTACGAATAATAAATGTTGCACCAATTACTGTACGCAGATTACGTAGGTAACGCAAATTACGTTTGTTCGTACTACTTTGTGTACGTTGTATTAAGTTGCGCCCAAAAAAAAGAAAACTGCTGCCTTGAAGTAAGTGAATTTACACAGTACCTTGTGCACGTTGCTCACGTTTTAGTCACAACGGTGAAAACCTCGGACAGGTAGCAGAGTTCAAAATCGAAGTAGAATAAAGCGGTGCAGGTACTTCACTTGTGGTTTCTGTCGAGTTGAAAACTTGACACTTGAATGCACGCGTGGAAAGCAGACACCTGTTGACGATCGTCGCCACGTTTTTTGTAGTAATGAAGTCGGAACCCAAGTAGATTCAAAGAAGATTTATTCTTAACAGGTGCTGCGCAGCAGCTCAACAACAAGTCAGGTAATAACTGAAATGCAGTGCATTCAAAATACATTCTAAATGGACCTAGCAGGACAAGAGAAAGAACAAACAAGAAGGAGAGTTGTATGTATGTATGTATGTAGGCATACTTATATAGCGCGTCTGTCACCCAGAGGGCATCCTGGCGCTTTGACCACAGACATTCTTACAGGTGACAATTACACTGCCTTAGGAAAAAGGTAGGTTTTAAGATCCTTTCTAAAAGATGAGGGGTCCTCCTTGCACCTTAGGGCCAGAGGTAGGGAGTTGCAGAGCTTGGCGGCCGCGAAGCTGAATGAACGGCCGCCCATCCTCACCCTTTTTATCTTAGGAACAATCACCAAGAAGGCCGAGGAGGATCTCAAGAGTCTGGCAGCAGAGTACCAGGAAAAAATACCTCGCAACACCACTGGACCCAACCCGTGTAAGGCTCTAAAGACCAAGCAAGCTGATTTAAAACAAATCCGTTTTTGCACCGGAAGCCAGTGTAGGTCCGAAAGGGCAAAAGAGGACGAAGCATGCCATGGCCGCGAGAGCGCCAGTTTAGCCGCCATGTTCTGTACCCGCTGTAGCTTCATAATTAGGGTACTAGGAGCTCCCAGAAGCAGTGCGTTACAGTAGTCTAACCTACTGAGAATGATACTATGCACTGCTTCCGTCCTCGCTGAGTGAGGGAGAAGCGGAAGAATCTTCCGCAGCATGCGTAACAGCAGCATGCAGGTCGCCGTGGTTTTATTAACAAAGGCGTCCAGCTGGAGACCAGGCCCGAGCAGGACACCTAGGTTACGGACTGAGTCCGCCGCTGCGACAGTGCCTAAGGAAGAAGAAGGCCAGAGTCCCTCTGGCAGAGGGCGAGGTATACGATCTGCCGAACAGTAGAGAACTTCAGTTTTTGCCCCGTTAAACTGTAACGAGTTCTGACGCTGCCAACCCGCAGCTGCCGACATGCATTGGTGAAAGGATTCCAAGGGGACCGCATCCCTGCCCTCGATGGAAAAAATAAGCTGAGTGCCATCGGCATAATTGATGACAGACATGCCGAATGACTTAATCAGACTTATTAGAGGGCGAAGGTATAAATTGAAAAGGATCGGACTAATTGCCGAACCCTGCGGCACTCCCTGTTTTACCTCTCTCACCAACGAACGAAACGGCGGCATAGCCACAGATTGCCGCCTGTTACAGAGGTATGATGCCAGCCAGTCCAAGGCTAAGCCCGTTACCCCGGACTCCTGGAGCCTACCCAATAGGACCGCGTGGTCAACCGTGTCGAACGCGGTCGACATGTCAAGCAACACCAGAAAGGCTGCTCCTCCCATGTCGACACGCGAACGCAGGTCATCCAGGACGGCCACCAAGGCAGACTCCGTACCGTGGGCCGGCCTAAAGCCAAATTGGCCCACGTCCAATAGATCGTTGGATTCCAGGAAGCTGGATAGGGCCCTTGTGACCAATTTCTCTAGGATTTTTATAGAGAAAGGCAAGAGTGAAATAGTCCTATAGTTGGTCGGACATAAAGGGTCCAAGGTGACTTTTTTTAACAGTGGCGTAATCACTGCCAGTTTCCAGCTATCCGGGACCCTGGCCGTGGTCAAAGACTGGTTCTAGAAAGACTAGAGCGAAACATTACACACTGCCCGGTCCGCAACCTCCGGTCAGCCCCTCTCCACCTCCTGGTCATCCCCATGGTTAAACTTAAAAAACTAGGAGGCCGCAGATTTAGTTACTTGGCACCTAAGATGTGGAACTCCCTCCCCTTGGCAATCAAGACCTCTGGCACCCTAATGAGTTTTAGAAAGAGTTTGAAAACCTGGCTCTTTTCTAAGTCCAATTAGTCTCTCGGTTGCCTCCTTTACAATCATTATTTAGTGCCAGGAAACTTAGTGTCAGTGCGCTTTATAAGTTTAGCCTAACCTAACCTAACATATGACACTTGCCGTTTTGTAATATAGAAATTGTTGAAATACCGACTTAATGGATGAATTAGGTCATTGTATAATTTGATTCTGTATGAAAAAAATGTTTACATCTTATTTCTGCCTGACCAAGGGGAGGGGGGGTGTGCTTATTTATTTATGTATTATGACAAAACCAAATAAATATATTTAAAAGAACCTGTTGGTGAGAAGCAGCATAGTAAGACTAAATATTGGCGGCCGCGATGCCCCCACAGTAAGTAGAAAGGACACATGTGCGAAGCGCTATTCTGATTGCTCCTCCATCCCACAGGAACCCATTAAGCATTGCGTTCAGTTGCCTAAACCATGTCTGTGTAATAGGATAGGGGTAGTTGTGTAGTTGATTTAGGAGCCGAGGAAGGGATATCATTTTGAAGATTGCCGAGCGGCCGTGCAAGGATAAGGGCAAAGCCGCCCACGACGGTATCAATGTTGCGTGCTCTAGATATCTCCTGTCGATTGGTTATGAACACCCCCAGATACGTCATGCCATCCTGGGTCTGAGCAAGGTCTGATGCCCATGTGTAATCGGCCTTGGACCCGCATAGAGGCCATAATGTAGACTTATTAACATTCATGAAGAGCCCTGAGGTCTCACCAAAAATTTGCATAATTTGGAGGATGCGAGGGCCTGATCTCCGAGGGTCGGTCCAATACAGGTTTTAACTCAAAAAACGCCCCAAGCCAGTCCAACTCTAAAATTAGATTCAATATTGGAAGAAAATGACCCATAGTTATCCCCCTGTGGGAGATCATCCTGGGCAACTGTGATAGGAAACTGTAACCCTGCAAGCTGCACGTGACTCATGCAGGGAAGGTACTGAATATCTGCTTGAGTACCCACCATCCGCTAGTACTAGGAACCCTCTGAAGGCGAAACCAAGGGTACATTTGTGACTTCAATATGACTCAGACATAGTAAGCGGAATGAAGCTACACCTGGGCCAGTGCGAATATGAGTGTACCTTGACGCTCTATAGCATCGCTTATCAACCATTCACCCCTCTTTCTTCCACTTAGGGAAAAAGAGTGCAAAGAGAGGGACAAGAAGGAATCTTTAAAAACTGCATTACCCTGGGTCAGCAAATGAAATCTATTGGCATGAAATAAATCTGCACATTTTAATCTTTTTACCTCACACCTCTCAAGTGACCCATTGCAATGAGTTTGGTCATAAACCTATTCAAGAGCTTAACAGAATTGTTTAACCCTTTGACAGAATTGCCATGTCTCCACAATGTCCTCAGAACAATACATAACCATTCAATGGTAGGTTTAGGAAAACAATGTGCCAACTCAGAAATTACCTTTATTCAAAGTTCAATAAAGTTACTGCAGCTGATGTCCACCATATCATTCCCACCAATGTGTAATACGAACAAATTAGTAGATGTAAAATCCTCTCTACCAAGTCCTCACAGGCAAACCTTTGACCTGTTATGTTCACAATTAACCAACTGCAGCGCAATTAGATTTTCCTCTACACACTGATGAAGAGCAGAAGTTCAGTAGGGATCCTATACTCACTAAACAAAAGACTGTCACATAGCCCACACTTATGTGTACTCTATGGTCTTAGCACCTACAACAATAATACCAAGGATACGATTTGTTAACAACAGCCTAGGATAAATTGATCTTATAGCTCGTTCAAGTGCCCATACATTTGTGACAGTTAGACCTAAACCTGACAATCCTCTGCAACTGACTATGACACATAACTGAGTTAGCAGTGGATGCTGCCGCCCCTATCCTCAACAAATGTGAAGAGAAATCCTGTACTCCTATTACAGCCACTGCTAATACCCAAGCAAGAACAGCATTAAACTGGGACATCGGCAAAGGAATATTCATTTTTGTTAATTAATGAGGCAGGTGCCGATGAGAGAAGAGGCCAATATGAATAATGTCTTAGACTGCTGTTACAGAGCAACACAAATGGCTTCTAGCTCTCCCCAAGACTATTGTTTCCCTACAATGTGTTTGGAGAGTCATGGAGGATAGGAAGGCACTGTTAATGGGACCAAATGTGAGAGAATAGCAGATCCCCTTTCCAATCACTATTTGCCTTTGATACTAGCTTGTTGATCCGAAAGACACCATAAAGTGCTAACCATACTGCAGCTGTAAACAAAGCTAGCTGCCTTGTAGCCATTGCTGCAAGCCACTTTAAGGACAGACAATAGAAGGCCCAATTCTACAATGTCAATTGGCCTCCTGTAGAAGGGTCTTCTAGCCTGTCCAAACACCTGAATACTTTAGAAATGTGAAGACTATTGAAAAATACCTCAGGGCAAGCTGATTTTGTTGCAAATGTGAGTTTCGAAATATGATTACAAGCATACTCATGGGATCACACGACTTCCATGAGCACTGCAAAAACCTAACTATCATCTAACTCACACAACCCCAGTCCTTGTTGACTCTCATCAAAATTCATGTACTGACTAAAAGCCTCAATTGTATGCACTCCTGATCTTTAGGACTAAACTGGCTGTGATGATGTGTGGAAGGAATGGGCACCAAGATTCCAAAGATGATTTGGAAATAGGGTTGCCCCTTCTGGTTTTCCTGGATGGTAATGCCTAAAGTCCAAAATCTTGAAACAATTGATTTATTAAGAGGACAAGGTGCTATGTTTTTCTTGCTTAAAAAAATACCAGTTTCTTCAGAAACCTGAGTATCAGAAAATGGCAGATTTATATCTAAGTCAAACACTCCAAATGAATAATAGAATGAATTTTGTACACATTAAAAAAACTGCACTTTCTTGACCAAGCCTGTGGCAAATCAATCTGGGTGCCATCACTTTCTACATTGTTTAGACCCCGAAATGCCTTCAAAGCCAACACTGCTGGCTGCATAATTTATTGAAACCATGTCATGAATTATCACCCTTGGGTTAGCTAGATGCATTGCCATTAAAACCTGAAAGAAAGAGAGCCAAACTCTCAAACCCTCTCTAACCTCAGCAAATTATCTAGTCATATGGTGCTTTTCTTTGAGACCCGACATTGCCTGAGCTATAGACCAGGAGAACAAATGAACCATCAGGATAATTTGAAGAACAAAGCTAAGCCGGGCTGCCAAACCATGAAGCTGATGAACAGTTACCTTTCACGCTCACAAGCAATCAGAAATGGATGTTCTGAATTGCTTAACTTTACTTTTTGGTAAGTGCTAGACCCCCCTTCTACTTTGCCATTCTCAATGCCCAGCAATATTCTCGGAATCACTAGCCCTGTGGTCCCATGACTTGCAAAGGGTACATCTTATCCAGAATTTTCAGGGCCCACTCTCTACTCATATATCTTCATCTGATGAATCTTTCTTATCTGCACTGAGGAGTGAGGTGAGTTAGTATTGCATCAATCAATATCAATCAACAGTGCAACCTATTTGGCTACACAGTGAGGACCATAAATCAGTAACTAAGGTTAAGAAGGTTTGTTACAAATTCAGAATCAAGTTAAGATACGCGACTCTTAGCACCATGCTGTCAAAGTACAAAATAGCAACAGGAAGACCCAAACTATGGAAAAATGTAGGCAGACCAATGATAGGCAAATGAGCAATTCAGTCACAGCAATATAAAATATCAAAAGGAGTGTTAGAAAGAGGGGTCCCTAGTTTGCAGAGGTGGGTACCATGGTCCAAATAGGGACCCTTGCATCTAGTCAGGGTAAGGGGGATACACACTTTAGATAACCCCTGTTTACCCCCTGGGTAGCTTGGCACTTGCAGACAGACGTATCCCAAAGGCAATGTGTAAAGTACTTGTACTCAAAACACACAGTAATACAGTGATAACACCACAAATGTACACCAGTTCAGGTAAAATAAAGTATCTTTATCTAAACTCAACAAGACCAAAACGACAAAAATACAGATTCTAACCTGTGCCGAGTGGTCATACCGCCCTGCGCGCTAAAAGAGAAGTATTGTGCTTGAATTACAAGCGTTTTTAATAATTCCTCGTTTTTTATTTAATTTCGCTTTTTAATTTATTTTTCCCCTGTTTTTAAGGGCTGCTCCCCTATACTTGCATAATAATTGGTTTTGCACAGCGCTTTGCTGGTCCCTGATCCCTTTCTTTCTGCCCCTCGGCAGTTGAATTGTTTGGCGGCCATCTTTGGTGAGGGTAGCTCGACCCCCTCATAAGGAGAGTAAACTCAGAGCTCTGCCTTAATGGAAATACCTCAAACGAAGATTCTAACCTGTGCAGAGTGGTCATACCGCCCTGCGCGCTAAAAGAGAAGTATTGTGCTTGAATTACAAGCGTTTTTAATAATTACTCGTTTTTTATTTAATTTCGCTTTTTAATTTATTTTTTCCCTGTTTTTAAGGGCTGCTCCCCTACACTTGCATAATAATTGGTTTTGCACCGTGCTTTGCGGGTCCCTGATCCCTTTCTTTCTGCCCCTCGGCAGTTGAATTGTTTGGCGGCCATCTTTGGTGAGGGTAGCTCGACCCCCTCATAAGGAGAGTAAACTCAGAGCTCTGCCTTGCTGGAAATACCTCAAATGAAGATTGTAACCTGTGCAGAGTGGTCATACCGCCCTGCGCGCTAAAAGAGAAGTATTGTGCTTGAATTACAAGCGTTTTTAATAATTCCTCGTTTTTTATTTAATTTCGCTTTTTAATTTATTTTTCCCCTGTTTTTAAGGGCTGCTCCCCTATACTTGCATAATAATTGGTTTTGCACCGTGCTTTGCGGGTCCCTGATCCCTTTCTTTCTGCCCCTCGGCAGTTGAATTGTTTGGCGGCCATCTTTGGTGAGGGTAGCTCGACCCCCTCATAAGGAGAGTAAACTCAGAGCTCTGCCTTGCTGGAAATACCTCAAACGAAGATTGTAACCTGTGCAGAGTGGTCATACCGCCCTGCGCGCTAAAAGAGAAGTATTGTGCTTGAATTACAAGCGTTTTTAATAATTCCTCGTTTTTTATTTAATTTCGCTTTTTAATTTATTTTTCCCCTGTTTTTAAGGGCTGCTCCCCTATACTTGCATAATAATTGGTTTTGCACCGTGCTTTGCGGGTCCCTGATCCCTTTCTTTCTGCCCCTCGGCAGTTGAATTGTTTGGCGGCCATCTTTGGTGAGGGTAGCTCGACCCCCTCATAAAGGAGATCATGCTGACGCGCAGCGGTCACGCGCAGCAGGAATGCTGGATCACTGCCGGAGTCACGCCAGAGTCCAGCCCGTCTGCGCCCGTCCGCGCTGAGGACGGGCTGCAGGACGGGCTGCCCATCGACATTTTGCTTTCCAACTCAGGTCGGTTAAATCATGATCTTGTTCCCAATCGTCTGACATACTCCGCATTTATTTTAATATCCTTGCGACCCCGTACTCCCGTCTCTTGTACTATTTGTACTCTACCTATCCATTATTTTACTTGTGCAGGTTGTGGCTTCTCTACCGGTAAAATGTCGCTTTCTAAGACGCAAACTGCTAAGGCACTTCACCGGGGTAAATGGAAGGCCACTAAGATTCTTAAGCCTTCCCTTCCTCTCCAATTTTGGAGTATTAACTGCAGATCGCTCCCCAAAAACAAATTAAATTTGTTAGATTTCATAAACGAAGAGTCACCAGACGCTTTGTTTTTAACCGAGACCTGGCTTCACGAAAGCTCTGGACCTGACATTGCTTTAGCCGTTCCTAACGGGTATGTGATGGTACGTCAGGACAGGGCTTCCGGGAAGGGTGGGGGGATCGCTATTATTTTTAAATCCATCTACCAATGTAAGTTGGAGTCGTTTTCCCTCCCTGGATGTGAGGCCGCTCTATTCAAATTAACGATTGGCCCTCAACTAACGCTTACTGGTCTTCTAATATATCACCCTCCGGGCAATGCTGGCCCTTGGATATCGTCTTTGGCCTTTATTATATCCCCTATATTACTTAAATCGGCTAATTTCACCATTCTTGGTGACCTCAACATCCATCTTGAGGACGCTGAAGGTACCCTCAGTCAGTCGTTACTGTCAGATCTCGAAGTTTTCAATCTTTCACTTCGAAACTCTGGGGCTACCCATTCAGCAGGTCACCTGTTAGACCCAATCATTTCTAATTTACCCTATGACTGCTCCCAAAGGGCCCGCCCACTAGAATGGACTGACCATTTTGTGGTACATTTTGTGTTACCTCTTTGTTCATCTAATGCTAAGCCTTGTGCTGGTAAGAGCAAGCTTTCTTATCGGTTGGACAAGCTTAATATGGTGGCATTCAATCAACACCTTTCTGAATCTATCCCGACTTTGGAAAAATCTGGATTAGAATCTAATGCTGCAGTGTCCCAGTGGCTAAGGGATGCTGTAACTGCACTTCTTTCTCCCATATGTAAGAATCACAGATCTCTTTATCCTCCCGCACCTTGGTTCTCAGAGGAGCTAAAATCACAACGAGCCAAGTGCAAGGCATTAGAAAGAAAATGGAGGCGTTTCTATTCAATCCCCAGTAAGGCAGCTTATAAAGAGGCACTAAAGAGATATCATGTTAACTGTAAACTGGCCAAGGCCACTTTTACGGTATCTACGATCACTCAAGCCCAGAATTGTCCGCGGACTCTTTTTACAATGAGAAAGAAGCTAAGAGGAGCAGACACGGTACCTTCTTCTCCGGCTTTGGACAAACCACAGTGTGATGCCATTGCTGATTTCTTTATTTCTAAGGTGGAGTGTATTCATGAATTTTTGTCTACCTCCCCCCCATCTGCTGAGTCCTCACTGGTGGTTACTTCTGGGAGTCCTCCCCTCCCTTCAACGATCATCAACGACTGGTCTTTGTTTGATGACACTACCTTTTTATCGTGCCTAAATAGTATCAGGTCAGGCTCCCCTCGGGACCCTGTCCCCATGAAAATTTTAAAACTGTTGGACCTCGAGCCACGGAGGGTCCTAATGAGACTTTTGAATACCTCTTTTATAAAGTCTACGATGGCACAGGAGTGGAAACATGCCATGGTCGTTCCCTTGTTGAAGAAGACCGGCGCTGACATCACGAACCTAGCAAATTTTAGGCCCGTATCCCTGCTGCCTGCATGTTCTAAAATTTTAGAATGACATGTGAACACCCAGCTTAATTCGTTTGTCGAAAATGTGGGATATCTCCATCCGTCCCAATCCGGGTTTCGCGCACATTATTCCACTGAATCCGCACTCCTTGGGGTGACCGAGAGGCTTCGGCATGGTATCGATCGCGGGGAGACCTTTGCACTCATCCTTTTGGATTTGAGTGCAGCGTTCGATACCGTGTCTCATTCCATCCTTCTTGATTCTCTCCGCTCCCTTGGTGTTGCTGGATCTGCGCTGGCCTGGATTGCCTCCTTTTTAAGCGGATTCACCTTTCAGATATTTTCGACAGAAGCTGAATCTGCTGTCTACTCATCAGCATACGGCGTCCCCCAGGGGTCGATTCTCAGCCCTCTGCTGTTTAATATCTACATCAGACCCCTTGCCACCATCGTGGAGGACGCCGGCCTAACAATCTATTCGTATGCTGACGACACGCAGATAGTGTTCTCTCTCTCTAGTAGTGAGGGCCACGAGGTCTCTGCTCTGAAGTCTGGTCTATCACACGTTGCTGCCTGGATGCACGACCATCAGCTCAAGCTCAACGGTGATAAGACCGAGGTTGTTATTTTGGGCAAAAATAAAGATCTGTGGGGCCCTCGACATTGGCCCTGCGACATGGGTCCTCTGCCGAATCCAACCCCCGTAGCCCGCAACCTCGGCTTTCTTATTGACGATAAGCTCTCAATGAGACAGCAGGTAACAAAGGTCGCTGCAATCTGTTTCTCCATCTTAAGATGGTTGCAGAAGATCTTATGGATGTTACCTTGCTCTACTCGGAGAACTGTCGTCCAGGCTCTTGTGATCTCCCGCATCGACTATGGGAATGTGCTTTATCTTGGGGCCGATAAGGCCACAATAAACAAACTCCAGGTGGTGCAAAACTCATCAGCTCGTTTATTGTGTAATGTACCCCGGAGATCTTCTGCAGCCAAGGCTCTGTGTGACCTTCATTGGCTTAAGGTCCAGAACTGCGTACAATTTAAAACCTTATGTCTTCTTTTCAAAATTCGGCAGGGCTCTGCTCCTAAATACCTGCAGAACCTGGTTCAAGTCTATGAGCCTGGTCGTACTTTAAGATCCTCCACCAGTGTCAATCTCTTGGTCCCTAGAATTAAATTGGCAAAAATGGGCGGCCGCTCGTTTTCCTATCTTGGTCCAAGGATGTGGAATGCTCTTCCGCCGGCTCTGAAAGCCGAGACTGATCTCCTCTCATTTCGGAAAAAATTAAAGACTTTTGTTTATTTGATCCTTCTGCACTGTTTGTTCTGTTTGGGCTTTTTGCTTGCTTTCTTCTCTTGTCTGTCCCTGGCGCCGGGAAACCCATTGAGGGTAGCTGTGCGCAATACAAGTTTAGATAAATAAAAAAAAAAAAAAAAAAATGTAATAAGAATATGACTTTAAAAAGGTTTCAAGAACCTGGGTCTATAGAAAACCATGGATGCGTGATTTCTCACAAAGTACCTGTAGATGAGTTAAAAATCACAAGGCCAAACAGTCGCAAAGATGGGAAGCATCAAGAAGAAAAGTGGTGTGTCATGTCCGTGAGACCACCCGAGGCAATGCAACAGTTCTGCTGCATGCAGGAAAAGTGACACGTCGAATCTGGTCTGTAGTGGGGAGTGATGCATCGACTCAAAAACGGTTCTGGGACGCGGGTGATGCATCAGGAAACTTGTCGCACAGGTGCGATGCATGGAAATCCAGAATGCATTGGCGATTGATGCGGCGTCATCGAGCAGCGATGGGTCGGTTTCTTCTGTCACGATCCCTAGATGCGTTGGTTCCTGCAACAGGTGCTGTGTCGGTTAGGCAGCGACATGGCGATCCGTGGAGATTCTTCCTGCACATTGGTGCATCCTCTGAAAAACATCTGCAAGAAGAGCGATTCATTGATTTCTTCAGTTCTTTAGGTTTCTTCCAGCTCCCAACAGCAGGAATAACCTTCAGAGGCCCAGAACTAGAACAGGCACCTCCTGGCATGTAAGAACCCTCAGCAGCAGAGTTCATGGGTGCTGGGGGTGACGTCTTTGTGTCCCCGAGACTTTAGAACAGGAGGCCAGCACTCACAGGCCCTTGGAGATCTTCTTCAAGCAGGTCCAAAGTAAAGTTCCGGTCCTTGTCCTCTACTTGGCAGAAAAAGCAACTGAAGACCAACCCCACACAGCACACAGCAAAGGGGGAGCAGTCCTCCTCACAGCTCTTCAGATCTTCTCCTTGGCAAAGGTTCTTCTTGAGTCCAGAAGTAATCTAAAGTTTTGGGCTTTTAGGTCTAATACTTATACCCCAAAATGTCTTTGGTCTGTTTGTGAAAGGGTCTCTGAGCTCAGTCCAAACCAGATCTGTCCTCACTGGTGTGGTATTACAACAGGGGGTGGAGAGAGCATTGTGCAAGGGAGACAGGCCTTATTCAGGTGCAAGGAAATCTCCTCTCACTCCTCTCAATTCAGCCAATGTCTATTCAGGTCAGCTCTGAGTCACTCAGGAAGGGCCAGGCACACCTCAAACCCCCCAGTGACTGTCTACAGTGAATGCACATCCCCAGCCACTGTCACTCCAAAACTAGACAGTCAATACACAAACAGGCAGAGGCACACATTATGGTTAAACAAGAAAATGCCTACTTTCTAAAAGTGCTCAACTATAGAGGGTATTGGCCCATAATCAGTAAGGCTAGGCCAACATTATAAAGCTCACAATAACGCACATGCCAATACTGATGTTTAATCATACATCGTTCCATGAGATCACATGTGACACTCAATGTAACCAAAGAAGGTTTCTTTGTTTATTATTCCATTTCATTAAGTTTAAGCTTCAAAAGGAGAACTACGTTTTTGGGAATTTCCAATAGTTTACACAAAAACAGTAAACAAATTTTACATAAACCACACCTGTTTTGACACATACATTACATATTTATTACATATATTATACATTAAACGTATTAGGCAACACAAAACATGACATAGACACAATTCTAATATTGTTTTTTAAAAAGTGAACATGCTCAAGTTCCAAATTTTTGAAAAAAGTGAACAACAAAGGAAAAAAATGAAAAGTGAAATTAAAAAGAAGAGGAAGCCCAAGTTAGTTGCAAATTTCTTTAAGAAAAACAATTTCTCAACAACCTTAGTCTGGGCAGTGATCAAACAGTGTACTATTCAGGGTACCCAAATGACTTCAACAATCTTTCACACAATTTCTTTACAAAAATTAAAAGGAGGGTTGGCCTGATATTGGCCATATAGTGGTCAACACGTTTCGAACCCAAAAACTGATTTGATGGGGTTCTCCTCAGCACCTAGAACTCTAAAGAGCTGAAATAAAAAGAAAAAGAGAAAAAAGTGCTCATGTTATCACTTGCAATACAACCTTTATACAAGCCACAGTTTGTCTGAGTCCAAAAGCTGCAATAAAATCGAAGGAAAAACGAAAAGAGGGGGGCGCTAGAGGGCGCACTGCGGAATGGCTGGCTAGTGTGTCAGCTCCGCCGGACGGTCGCGGGATTAGCGGTCTTTGACCCCCTTTATCCCCACATGATGCGGTGGTGAACGGTGTTTTGGGAGCCGGAAGCCGAGACGGACATTCTCCTGCAAAGATCAGAAGCCAAACGGGCAGCGTGTGGCAGATCCAGCCCGACTACCGGAGACTGACCAGCGACATAACAAAATGGCCGCTCCCGATGTTCGGCAGATCAGGGATTGCGAGATGACCAGGTAGGCTAAACCTGGGAACACAACTGGCGCCACAGGGTCTGCGGATGCCTAACACCGTCGGAAGCCGAGCGGTGATCGGGGACAACGAAAAGACGACGGAACGCAGAGAGTCCCCATGCGTTCCACCAGAGGCAAGATGGCGGCGCCCGTGACACGCACGAGATTAACGGCGGCGAACGACCAAGCAGTGCGCCATGCAGGAGGTGAACCACAGTAATTGCCGGGCGGATACATATAACGTTGGAGGTCAGTGTCTGAGAGGGGCTCCCGGCCGTCGCTAAAGACCGAGCTGCGCACTGAGCACCTGAACTGTAAACCGGGGACTGGGTCCCCATGGGAAGAGAGTGAAGTTTACATCTCACAGGGGGTACTGTGCGAGCCAGATGGGGTAAATGATCGCGGCTGCGCTGCGGGCTTAGAGGATAACCCCATAAGGCTGCACCAGCTCCTCTGACAATACAGCGGCTATAACTCCAGCAGAGAGGGGAGAAGAGTGACGGGACGTCCCAATTGCGCCCAGAGGGATCCACGCACGACAACACCTGCTGAACCTGCAGGGCAATATTGACTCAGGAGCCCAGTCACACCCACGCTCCACTGCTGAGTGAGGCACCGCGTGAATGCGCTATGGAGCCATGATGCCGACGAGGTGAGGTGAGGCAACCTGCGGAATACTCGGCCGACAAGGGGTGTACACGGAGCGAGGTGTTCAAACATGAAAAACGGACCCGTTGGTTCTGCGCATAACGTCACTTCAGCACGAAGGATCTGAGGGAAGCTGCCCTTCTAACAGACCGGCATTACTGTTGCGGCGCCACGCGGGGTCCTGAGGAAAAAACGCTAACCGCTAATATAAGACCCTATTTACAACAACAGTGGCTGGCTAATGACCACACGTACAGCTCGGTGGGGGGCTGCAGCGGCATCACATCGCGCCAACTCCGCGACCAGTAGCACAACGGCTGGCAGCCCTAAATCATCAGGGCATACCACACCACAACAGCAGCTTGCAATGGGGAAACCGGACCGGCAGCAAACCAAGCTCCAATTTGAAGCGCGAAAGCAGGGCAAAAACGCCACAACTGACCCTGAAGTGGAAGGGAGCCAGGAACATTCAGACGGAACGGGCATGGAGTCAGTACTGCGAGCGATCCAAAAAAGCCTACAGGAAATGAACGGGAAACTCGATAACGTGGTGCAGAGGGTGGATAACATGGCGGCGAAAATTGAACAGCACGATGGGTGCATAACGGAAGCTGAACAACGGATCTCCCAGGTAGAAGATGACCACATAGCCATGTCCAGGTCCTGTGGTGGCCTAGAAAAGACTGTAGAAAGCCTACGTGCCAAAGTGGAAGACCAAGAAGCCAGGTCCAGGCGCAATAACGTCCGGATTTCGGGTTTGCCGGAATCCACAAACACAGGGAAGATGGAGACATACATAGAAGCTCTGGTGAAAGAGATTTTTGGTCCCGAGAAACTGTCCTCAGTGTTCCTGGTAGAACGTGCCCATCGTTCACTAGCGCCTGTGCCTAAGCCGGGCGCTGCCCCACGCATGGTCATTGCCCGCATGCTTAATTACCGGGACCGAGACACGATACTAAGGCTGGCAAGGGAAATGGGTAAAATCACTCATCAAGGGAACTCGCTGGAGTTCTATCCAGACCACACCATGGCGGTGCAACTGGCTTGGAAGGAATTCGCTCCAGTAAAGAAAAAGCTTAGGGATCTTGGTCAAGAGTATGCCATGCTGTATCCGGCGAAGCTCAAAATCTTCACTGGCGGGAAACCGGTCATACTACCAACAGTACAGGCGGCGCAGGAATATGTTCGGCAACAACTGAAACGACGAAAGCAGCAAGATCGGAACGATGCTACGAGTGATGTGGAATGACTGCAGTTGAATGAAGGCGGGCCGAACTGAACTACGGAACTCACATGTGCGGCGCAGATAACAGGCACTGCAACCGTGGGCGGACACTTCAACACGTCTTGGCGTTCACGAAGGTAGCGGATGATGGTCTGTCAAGGCACTTACGAACTCACTGTAAGTACGGACCTTGATGGAGATGTGCCACAGCAGAGAAAATCGGGATGTGAGTATCAATAGTGAAGAGGGCATTGGGGCGAGCTCTGCTGGCCAGCTGATGGGGTTGAGAGACCGCTGGCTGGTGGCTGGCACCCTGGATGGGCGTGTTGCTAAAACAGTTCGACTGGCAGGAGAGACATTGTCTATGACACGGCTCCGCCTAACGGATGCACTAGCGCACCTGATAGTTGGGTGGTTGGTGGACTGTCATCATGCCACTTCGGCGAGACTGCTTATATTGGGGGGATTGGGGGGTTGGGGGGAGTCAAGCACATCTTTTATACTGCAGCGTACGCATGCGACCGTCCACGTCCACTATGTGGATGGAGATGTGTGAACCTGGTGACACCCCCATGAGGGTGTACCCCACTACTTGCTCAATACCACTGTTAAAGGTTGTTCGGGGATGGCTTTGGCAAAGTTTGGGTGCTAAAGTGGGTGGGGGGAGGGTGGGAACTTCAGAATGTTCCAACTGCAATCTCTGTGTCTGAGAAGCATGGCGAACTCCTTAGTCGTGGTTTATTGTGCGAACGACGTTTATGTACAACGTATACCACTATCTATTTCAGTCGCTATTATATGTATCAACCCGCACACACTCTATGGAAAGAGATATCACTGTCAGATGCACATCATTGATACCCAGGTACACACTCATGGCTGGACATAATACGCTGAAATTTCTAACTTGGAATGTACGAGGTTTGGGCAACCCGAAAACGATTAGGCGATTATTTGCTTATGTTGACAGACTACAAGTCAACATCGTTTTTTTACAGGAGACGCATTTGGAACGCGATAGTCCATCCACACTGGGTGCTAAATGGGCTGAGTCTGTCACTAATTTGAGCTTCTCGTCCAACTCTAGAGGGGTGAGCATCTTGATCAGAAAGGGAACGGGTTTTGAGATTACAAGCATACACAGGGATACAGACGGGAGGAGCGTGGTGGTTGCTGGCACGGTTAGACGGCAGAAGTTACTCTTGGTGAACACGTACGGACCTAATGTAGATGACCCGGGGTTTTTCGGTAAGATATGGCACACTATCATTGACATGCAGACAGCTCACGTAATATGGGGAGGAGATTTCAATGTTACCTTGTGTGACACACTGGACAGGGCTACGCATACGCTGGAACAACACGGAAAAGCCAGATTAATGCTGCGGGACGCCATGGAAGACCTCCATATGGTAGATCTCTGGAGGACACGCAACCCAGGGTTGACAATAGCGACACACATAAATGCGGCGAACAACAGTTGGTCTAGGCTAGACTACTGGCTGGGCACACAGGAGGTACTCTCATGGGTTCAGGATATCAAACACTTACCACGGACACTATCGGATCACGGTCCCGTAATGTTGGACATTGCCATACCATATTACGTCCCACCACCCTTCACTTGGCGCTTCAACGCAACTGCACTGCAGGACCCCATATATGTTGACACAATTCATAGGGCAATAGTAGATTACTTTGATCTCAACGGCCCGACCACTGAGGACCCTGGTTTATTATGGGAGGCCTTTAAGGCCACGATTCGGGGGGTCTGTATCAGTACAACCTCGGGCATCCTCAAAGATATCCGACAACAAATACACACACGAGAGAAGGCCATTCAAACATTGGAGCAGGCATACACCCAGACAGGAGACACTGCTGTATTGGGGGAAATTCAAGCACTATTAACAGAATACAATGAGTTCGCGACGGCTGAACTTAACTATGTGACAAAGAGTGCTACAGCGAGGAGATATGGGGAAGGAGGTAGGCCGGGAAGGGAACTGGCCGCGAAGATATGCGCAGGTAGAGCGCCTCAACATATAGCATCCATCTGTACAAACACTGGGGAGGTGATCACAGACACCAAGGGGATATTGCAAGAATTTATGAATACATACGGCACACTTTATAAGGCACGCCCAACACCAACACAGGAAGAATTACTGCAATATATGGAGGATATAGAAATGGCGTGGCTGGCTGAAGGGCACAGGAAATATTTAGAACGCCCGGTTACAGTGGAAGAGGTTACAGACACCATTAGACGATTACCTAATAACAAAGCACCGGGGCCGGACGGCTTCGCAACGGAATTCTATAAAAAGTACGCCGACCTACTCGCTCCACATTTGGTACGGCTATACGGGGCGGCGCATGAAGCCCAGATGCTGCCAGCATCTCTGAGGGAAGCACTTCTCATCACGTTATTGAAACCGGGTAAAGAGGTAGATAAATGCGATTCATACCGCCCCCTTTCATTACTAAATGTGGACACTAAAATCATAGCCAGTCTGCTAGCGGACAGGTTAAAACCACTTATGCCGTTGTTGATCAGGCCGGATCAGTCTGGATTTATCCCCGACAGGGCCACCACACATAACACCCGTACACTGTTTGCTTTAGCTCACTACCTGGCACCGGAGACACAAGCTGTGGCAGTGCTGCTAGACGCAGCTAAAGCATTTGACACAATCGGCTGGCCCTTTATCCAAGCAGTACTGGTGCGTATGGGCTTTCCGCTGATATTTCTGGGGTGGATAGCGATGCTATACTCAAACTTGACGGCACGCATCAGAGTAAACAGGTACATATCAGAACCTATTCAAATATGCAGAGGCACTCGACAAGGGTGCCCGCTCTCGCCGATGCTTTTCGCGTTGGTGCTTGAGCCGCTAGCATGTAAAATCCGACAGCATCACCACTATTCGGCGATTCAAATGCCCTCCAGACCCATACATATCTCGTTATACGCGGATGACATGGTGCTATATGTAAAAAATCCTGAACAACACCTCAATCCACTCCTACGAGAGTACATAAAATTTGGCCAACAATCCGGGTTGCAGATCAACTGGGATAAATCCCTTGTCCTATCCCTAACAGACAGTACTGGCCCGACCAAATTAGACTATCCACTAGAGTGGCAGGAGGAACCCACGAAATATCTGGGCATATGGTTCCACAGAGACCCGGAATTGGTGATAAGAACGAATTACGGGCGGACCATATCATCCCTAGAAGACAAGATAAAGAGATGGAACAGACTTCCACTGTCGTTAGCGGACAGAGCGGCGATTGTAAAAATGGTGCTTCTGCCGAAGTTTCTGTGCCTATTTAACAATATCCCTATAAAACCGCCGGCAGTTGTATTCCGTAATATAAAAACGCTGGTCCTTAATTTGCTGTGGGCGGGGAAGCAGGCGAGGATGGAATTACGCACCATGACACTGCCGTATGCTAGGGGGGCTTCAGGGTGCCAGACTTCTACTTATATTACTTATGCGCGCAAGCGCAGTACGCACATTTCTGGTACCACGAGGTGCCCTTCTTGACACATGTGGCCGTGGAAGCAGGCGACACAGACCCAATCCCACTGGCCAATATACTGACACACAAACGCACTAAACAACATGTCCGTGACATTAATCCAGTTAATACTACTTCGGAGGCATGGCGGCTGATAGGCAAAGCAACAAACAGCCTACCGCTATATGCACCATCACTTCCACTGGCACATCACCCGGCTCTTTCGGTAACGCAGGAGCAGGTCGGCATGGATCTGTTCAAACGAGCGGGAATAGACACGCTTGGGGACCTGTACGATGGTGGGGTATTCCTGACGCTAGACAAGCTACAATACATCACGAACCCGTCTCCACTTTTCAGTTTCAACTACTATAGGCTACAAAGAGCACTTCGGGAACACTACCCGACACATCCGGAGGAACCTCCTACCCTTGCACCCCTTCAACTACTCCTCACTACACCCACAGCGTCTCACCTAGTCTCCAAACTATATGCGAATGTACAAGAGGCAGTGGGGGCGGATACACACAAGGCTAGGGACAAATGGAGCGCTGGGCTGGCAGAACCCCTCACAGATGTAGAATGGGATTCCTCCTGTGTGCTCACGGGTATGCTGACATCAAACGGGAACTTGAAAATCATACATTATAAGTATTTGCATCAGGTGTATCACACGCCTCAGAGATTGTATAAATATGGCTTGAGGGAAGATTCAAAATGTTGCAGGTGTAAACAAGAAGATGCGGACTTCATGCATCTAGCGTGGCACTGTCGTAAGGTAGCGGGATATTGGGAACAAGTCGTACAAATATTGAACACTATGATTGGGACTACCATGCTGTGCGACGCGAAGATCTGTCTGTTGGGCATTGTTCCGCAACTTAGAGCATTGAAACGCAAATTTTGTGCTATTGCGCTACTGTTGGCTAAGAGAAGGGTGTCTATGCACTGGAACAGCAGGAGGGCCCCTGATGTAAAGAGCTGGATACAGGATATGGTCTATTGTCGAGACACGCTCACCACATATGAGGAAGAGCTGCCAGGCAGCTCTAGATCCAAAGACTATTGGGGGTACTTACGGGAGTATTTACTAGCACATGGTGAGTCTGAATCAGAGGCGGAGATTGAGTGACATGTACGTCTGACGCTGACTACTCGGAGCGAACAATTTATGTAATGATGGTACTGAGGAGGGAGGATGCTGTGATGCAGAGAGACTATAGCAGGGGGAGAACTATAAGTTGGGGAATATACTGTTCAGTTTGTTTCGGTTAAGCAAAAAATTGAAAATGTAAGATTACTGCTGTGTAAGTGAGCGAGTACAGCACTGATATATAAATGGGTGCTATCAGACAACACGCCGCCGGTCCGCTGGATGTCGGCTGATGGGCCGTGTACTACTAATACTGATGGTCTTAATTTTGTATGCATGTAGCCGGCCCTTTGCGGATGTAGGCGTATGCACTGTTTATGCTTCTCCTTCTTCTGTGTGCGATGAAAAGTGCAAAGAACATCTTACACCAATAAATAAAATTTAAAAAATAAAAACGAAAAGAGAAGAGAAGAAGCAAATTCAGTCTATTGTCCAATCACACACAGTCAGTTAAATCAGTTAAATCAAATATAATGGAAAGGTAATTTTCCACCAATTTCTCTTCCTCAGATGGTTCTAAGATAACTGCTACACTTGATTTGACCACTCCAGACCAAACCAACTCATATGTCATAATTAAATGTTCTACTAGTCGCACACCTGTTCCATCACAGGTGTGTCACCCTGGGCACAAGCATCAAACGCTGGGTTCCAGCCTTACTAAACAACTGCGTTCTTACTGTAGTTTGATTGATAATGTTTATTTCTTATTTTCACCAATTCATTTACTTTAAGTTCCATTCAGTTCATGTTAGGCGTAAAAACGAATTATTCCAATGCATTTCGGTGCATTTTGCACCTTCATCAGGGAAACGCCTGAAAATTAAACACATATCATTTTTTGTAATCAAAAGTTTCATCTCTATCTCTAAACTTCATTAAAAAAAATGTTAGTTCATCATATCCTTTTTTAAGATTAAGTTATGATATTGAGTAACTCTGTCTGAACTTCTATAATCGCAGCGCTGTTCTTCGTGTGCGACACTCATAAAAGGATTTAGCCTCCATGTTCTAACCGTTAACTCATATTTCATTACGCGCTTATCGTTGCCCGCTTGGGCGTTCCCTCGTTGTGAACCCCGTTCTACCTGCCGGTTAGGGATATGCCCCGACTCCGTGTCTCACCTTAGTTGAAATGGGATTGTTCTCCGTGACACGAAGCTTCTCTGCTTCGTCTTGCGTTGTGGGTTCAAACATGATTCTTACGCATGCGCACCTTAAAGGAGTTCCGTTTTTTTTTAAAAAAAAGGCTACTCAAACTTAACTTTATCAAGTACGTGGAGTTCTCCTCTACTACATAACATTCGCTTAACGCGCTCAATCTCACGGTTCCTCCGCTATCCACATGATTAATGCTAATGCAATTACATAGTCAATTATACAGTTATATGATATGCCGCATATAGTTACACATATTCTGTTAGTGGTTATTGAGGTGATTATATATTATAGGTAACAAGTAAACTCCATTCTTTCATTGAGCCCATTAGGTTTCAAGCTACATAAATGGTAAATCCAATGGTTTTCCCTCTAGGAGAATTTTCTTATTCAACGGGCCATCTTTTTTTGGTACTACTTCTAACACGCAAGCCCTCAATTGGCTGATGTTGTGTTTTTTGTCCATAAAATGTGCGGCCACTGTGGATTTCACTTGTCCTGTTCTTATATTACTTTTATGTTCATTCAGACGGGTCTTGAGTTTCCGTTCTGTATGTCCCACATACCCCTGTCCGCATGGGCATTTCAGCAAATATATAATGTTGGTAGTGTCGCATGTGGCATTGAAATTCAACGGAATTTTTTGACCTTTCATCGGGTGAGTGATACTGGCACCCTCATTATGTTATGACAATTTGCCGAATTCAAGCATGGTACTGTGCCTCTGAATGTACATTTGCTTGGTTTCTCTTTGGGGGTTTTTAATAGTTCTCCTATGTTTTTACCTCTGGTAAATGCGAACAGTGGTTCCTGTTGGAATATTCCTTTGAAATCCGGTTCCAATTGAACCATTTGCCAGTTTTTTCAAATGATTTTTTTGAAGTTTATGCTTGCGTTAGAATACTTGCTGACACACGTGATTCTTTTTTCTTTGGTTTTAAGTGTCGCTGTTAACAATTCTGATCTGGTTTTTCCCTCAGTTCTTCTCCTTGATTCTCTGATGATGTTTTGTGGGTAACCTCGAGCTTCAAATTTTGCAGCCATGATGTCTAACTGTTGTTGACATGTATTTTCTTCCGAGACCAGTCTTTTCACTCTAAGAAACTGGGAGTATGGTAGATGTGTTTTCAATGATTGAGGATGGTGGCTCTGGTATTGCAATAAATTATTTCTGTCAGTTGATTTACGGTGTATGTTAGTTATAAAGGTTGTTCCTGCTTTAGTGATCTCCACATCCAAAAATTGTAATATTTCCTTGCTTAAGGTCCAAGTGAATCCAATTCTGTAATTTTGGTATCCAAAGCTTCTAACTTTTGTTTTAATGCCTCTTCTGTCCCTTTCCATATTAGAAAAATATTGTCTATGAACCTCACAAACATGAGGAGGTTCCTTGCCCATTCATCATTATGGTATATATGTTGGTATTCAAATGACGTCATAAATAAATTAGCATACGCCGGTGCGGCGCAATTCCCCATCGATGTTCCATTCAATTGGCTGAACCATTTGTCTTTGTAGCAAAAGTAGCTGTTGTACAGTGTAAACTGCATTAACTCCATTAGAAACACTTGCAAATCGTGGGGATATGTACTCTAAAGCAAAGCATTTTCTATGGCTTCCAGGCCTTCTTGGTGGGGTATCGAAGTATACAACGATTTTACGTAAACTGTTGCCATTATGCTATCATCATTTGTCTTCACCTGTTGCAATTTTATCAAGAAGTCTGTTGTGTCTTTTATGTAAGACGAACTTTTAGATACCAAAGGTTGTAAATGTTTATCAATATACTTTCCTACTGGTTCGTGAATGCTCATTTTTGTGGAGACTATTGGACGACAAGGCGGTTTAAGCAGATCTTTATGTATTTTTGGTACCATATACATATATGGGCTCCTGGGACTGTCTTGTGTGAGGTATTTTCTCACTTTCTCACTGATGGTTCCATTATCCACTGCTTTCTGCAGGATGTCTTGTAGAATCTTTTTCATTTCTTCGGTAGGATTCGCTTGGATTTCCATATATAAGTTTGGATCCTCTAGATGTTCTTTAACTGTGTTTTCGTAAAACTCTTTGTTTAATATCACCATAGCTCCTCCCTTATCAGCTTTTTGACACATAATTTTTGGATTTGCTGCTATACTATGTATGACTCCAAATTCCTTGTTGGTCAAATTACGTTGCTTGCTTTTCTTGTTAGTGTTGATTTTGCTTATTTCTTGTTTACATAAGTTCTCAAACAGATCAATAGTTTTGTGCGACATAGGTGGCATGTACATACTCTTGGTTTTTAATCCTTTTAGTTCGTCTTCCTGTTTTGGTGTTGGGTTTGTGACCACGTTTTCAAAAAAGTGTCTTAATTTCATTTTTCGTGTAAGTTTGAAGAGACTTACTTCAAGTTCAAGTTGGTTGGTGCGGGCTGTGGGTACAAAGGACAATCCACGTTGTAGTGTTTCTATTTGGATAGTACTCAAATGTTGATCTGAGATGTTTATTACCAAGTTCTCTTGATCATTTAATGATATTTCTTTTTGTCCTTCTTCGAAGCCATTTGTCTTGTTTGTGGCTGAGATTTTTCTTTTGTTTTTTCTGAGTCCCCTCCGGGGTCTACTGTTTCTTCTGAACCTTCGCCTAAAAAAACCTCAGGTGTCGGTTGTGCTTCTGTATTTTGTGATCTAGAAGGTTTAGTTGTTCTTCGCAATTCATTAATTGGTTTTTCACTATCTGTCGAGGAAGTGTCCGTCTGTGAGGTATATTGTTTGGTTTGGCGCTGTTTTGCATAGACTTCTGCCCAAGTATACACCTCTTGAAGTTTGTAGTCCAGTGTGTCTCGTTTATATTTTCTCAACTTTCTCTCGTTAACCTCTTCAGTATGGCGTTGGAGTTGATTATGGATGTCTTCAAGTATCTTCTTGAGTTCATCTTCAGACATTCCTTTTTTGAGTTCTTCTGTGGTGGTTTCAATTTCTTGTTTCAATTCTTCCAGGATTTTTGATAATTCCTCTATTATCAACAATATAAGATCTAAGCTGCATTTGTTTAGAATTGCGTACCAACGATCAGTGAAGGGTTTGGAGTTTTTACATAGAGAGGGTCTTAGAGCGATGCGAAGGCCCCTAGGAATGCGCTGTGCTTTATGGTATTTAATCATTGTGCTGGCGTGGAGCCGCTGATTGATTTCCTTTCTCGTGAGATAGAGTAAATGTTTAATATGTTGTTCTTTATTCCGACTCGGTGTAGGTTCAGTAGTTTCCATTTGGATTAATGAGTAGATTCTTTCACTGGCCTCTGCTGTGTAGGCAAAGGTATCCGCTCTGATATCCGTGGAGTGGGTTATATCTTCTTACTGCATTTTCTTTGGTGGGCGTGCCACTTCCCTGTGGGGGATTTGTGTGTTAATCACTTCAAGTTAATGGGTTGTGCACCGCTCCTCAATGGTTATATGCTACTTAGGATGTGCTCCAGAGTATCACCTCCCTCCCTGGTGTATGAGATACTCTACTAGTCCCATTAAACGGACCGGTCCGTTTCTGAAACACGGCGCCGGGAAACTCCAAGAGGGAGAATTTCGTCCGCTAGGACAAGGTATTTTGTTGGTCACGAGCGCACCCGCCCAAACCACGAAGACCTTTCTCCTCCCGGTCTCCACCTAACCTGTTAATTACCGAGATTTGTTTCTCTACACTAAAGATACTATTGTCCAATAATCCGATACTTGGGATTCCGCCCCGACCGTGGCAAATACCCTTAGAACCGAAATCTATGAAAACACAATTTTGATTTTCCTGTCCACGCACTGACCGGTCCTTTCGCGCCCCTTCTTGTGTTTTATCCGAACCAGCACATCCTATCTCGAAAGCCACTTTTTCCAGCCCTGAAGATTCGCATTTGTTCCTTGCGATGAAACACGTGTTGGCTTTTGAAACGGAACAATAAACAGAAAATGGACACTTTAATTACGGACTATTAATTGACTTACCCTTCTCACTCGACCATTTGTCACTGAATTACGTACCTCCACTATCTGTTTAGATTGATGTGCTAAATGTCACTATTACATGTAAACAATTTTATTCAAACTTTTGAAGCTTTCCATGTATTGTGTTAGTGCAGGGGCACAGTTGTTCAGATTTTCAATTATCAGTCAGTCTTAGCAGAATACATGATGAGTATGGCAGTGTGGGATGGAAACAATATGACAAAGAATGTAGGAGGGCTAAGGCAACCGATCCGGACATGACGTGGGATCAAGTTGATATTGTTTTATGGTTACATCTTATGAAGCAAGTGCACCACGACGCCACCCCCAGCAAGTCCTTTCGGTCAATCCCCTCCACCAGCACAGGGAGTGGGAGTAGGAGGAAGGGGACATGTTGGGACAACAATAAGCAGTCCTGTACCAGGCCGCCTGGATCATGTAAATGCAAGCATGCCTGCTTAGTTTGCGGGCTTCCCTCGCATCCTGAATCAAAATATTTTAAGAAATGAAAGAATATAGGAGGCAACTAGTGGTATTAATTACCCATTCCTCTGAAAGGCCCCCTCCCCTTAATAGGTATGTTATCATGGTGGTAGCTCAGGTTCTTTTTGAACGTTTCAAGCAGGGTTTCAGGATACCAATCCCGGGATACCTGGGAGTTCCCCATTGCAGGAATCAGCAATTTATGAGATCTAATCGAACAATGGCTGCAGCAAAGATTGACAAGGAATTGAGATTGGGGATGGTAGCGGCCCATTTGAGACAGTTTTCCTGGAAGGTTTTGTCTGCTCACCACTGGGGGTGGTGACCAAGGAGGACACAGGCAACTTTCGGTTAATACACAACCTGTTCATTCCCAGGGGGCAGTCTTTGAATGCAGCAATTGATGGTGCTTTATGCTCTGTCAGGAATGCCTCTTTAGACAATGCAATCAAGATGCTCCAGAAGCTGGGGCAGGTTGCCCTCTTGGCAAAATCAGACATAGAGGCAGCATTCTGGCTTCTTCATGTGCACCCTCAGAATTTTCCTCTACTAGGCTTTCAGTTTGAGGGGAAGTATTATCTGGATAAATGCATGCCCATAGGTTGCTCAATCTCTTGCTCCTACTTTGAGAAGCTCAGTTCCTTCAATGAGTGGGTGTTCAAGCAGACAGCAGGACATTGGTGTGTCTTGAATTTGGAGTCCCCCTCCACAAGGCAAGACTATGGGACCATCAACAGTCATTGAGTTCCTAGGTATCAAATTGTATTCTGAAGCAGGGGTGTCACAGCTCACACAGAGAAAGGGTTCCCCTTTCTCCCTCACTTTGCATGATTGAGTAAGGATAAAGTCATGTCACATGAGTTACAGAAGACTGTTGGGCAGCTCAATTTCGCTTTGAAGATCATTCACATGGGCCGCCCATTCTCACGATCCATTGCACAGGCAATGTCGGGTTTGAAGGAGAAGCACCACCACACCAGGTTGGTAAGTCAGTACATGCATATTTGGCTGGCATTCCTGCAGGATTTCAATGGCACTGTGGTGTATCCCAGCCCAGCCCTGCCAAGACAAGTGAGGAGCTGAGCCTCCTTACCAATGCGGCGGGTAGCGAGGGGTTAGGTGCCTGGGCCCACTATGGTGTGTGCAGCGCTGGCCAGAAGTCCGGGGGTGGGGTGATCTGGCCTGACTACTAACATAGGTTTCTTGGAGCTGTTTTCAATCCTGGTGGCATTGTACATGTAGCCGGACCAGTTCCGCAACCAATCAGCCATATTTTGGTCTGACAACATGACAGTGAATGAGTGACTTAACCAACAAGCAGACACATGTAGAATGATGCTGAGGTTGTTGAAGGAGATAGTGCTCCAATGCATGTAACTGAATGTGTTGATTAGGGCCAAGCATGTCCCCGGGGTGATGAATATTGCTGCTGATGCTCTGTCTCGTTTCAAGATGCAAGTGTTCGGGTCCCACCACACAGAAGTAGCCAAAGCCCCACCCCTTTTACAGAGTGTCTGTGGCAACTTTGTGCCCAACCCTATCAGACCATGTGGCAGCCAGTTTAGCAACCAGGACGAGGCAGGCTTATGAAGGGGCTTTAGGCACTTACTGTTGTTTCCTAGGGGATGGGTGGTAAAGGTGTGACCTGAAACTTCAGCTATTCTGTCATTCTTGGAAGCATTAAGAGAAGGGAGTGCTCTGCAGCCTGTGTGCGATGACACATAGCACTAATTTCTTTCTTTTCAAAGATGTGGGGCCACCAGGACCCAGCTATATTGTTTATAGTCTAGAGGGCATTGCTGTGATAGGATCATTTGCAGGGGACCAAGACAGATGCCCGGCGCACCATCAGCATAGGCACACCATCAGCAGTGTTGGGCGTCCTGGAAAATGTCTGTAGGTCCACCGAGGAGGTTCACCTCTTCAGGTCAGCATATTTGTTGGCCTTTTATGGAGCTTTCAGATCACAGGAACTGATGGGAAAAACAGGAAGGATTGGCAGGGATGGTTGCAATTTACTAGCAAGCAAATTTCTGAGGTTTCATTGTTTATCATGGTACCACGGTCCAGGTTGGCAGGGGGGACCACACCATTTTGCACAGGGTGCAAGGTAACTGTTGCTGTCCTGTAAGCAACCTTGAGGTGTTCTTGGCATGCAGGAAGGAAGCTTGCTAGATGACGTTGATTGCTGCATTCCTGTGCAGCCATGGTGCACGCCGTGGTGCCAGAGTTGATTGAAGTGTTGGTCATAGGCTATTCGTATGTGCAAAGGCAGCTGAGGAACACAGCAGAATCATGGCTCTGCCAGGGTGGTGCGCCTCTGGAAATAGTGCTGGTACATCTAGGAAGCAATGAGTTAGTACACCTGGGTAGGAAAGTCTTATTTGAGTCACTAATTACTGAAATAGGATGGTTGGCAAGGAGATGCCCGCAGTCAGTCCTAGCATGGTCCCATATCATCCCGCAGCTGCAATGACAAGGAGGGGAGTCGGTCTGGGCCCTGAATAATTCCATGTAACAGATTAACAAGAAGATAGACAAGTTGTTTAGGTCTCCAAAATGCCAGACAATTCTGCACTGGTGCATAGAGAGAAAGAGAGAGAGGCTCTTTGTGCAGGACAGGGTCCACCTATCTAAAATAGGGAACAAGATGTTTCTGGAAAATATGCTGGCATGGCTGAAAGTAGAGGAACTATGCTGACCTGTGGTGGTGGGGTCATGGTTGGTGGTGGCATTTACAGTCCTTTGAAGACATCCCTTTTAATTGGGATAGGTGGGAGACAGCGGTCCCTCAGGGCCCTTCAGAGGGTGCTTCCAGATAGTCGGCTAGAGAGTTCGGGGGTGTGGGAGTGCACACTGCCAAAAGGCCTTTAAGGTCAATCCCTGCAGAGGCACGTGGGTGCCGCTCTAGCAGCATTGGCCCTGGGGGGGGGTTATTTGAGGGTGCAAGCGTGCCCAAGGTAGGTAAGCGTGTGGGCAGATGCGACCCCTGCTCAAGATCACTCCATAGGTGAACCAGTCATGATCTCAGTCGTAGGCTCAATGAAGGATACATAGGGACAATGACTAGTTATGGTTAGGAATGACTATGTATTAGAGTGTATGTTAAGGCTAGCCATCCAAATTATGCAAATAACACTGTATGGGGTGTTTGGGGTTTCTGCGTAATAACGTGTAAACAATTGGTATTCAATGTTTGATGTGTGTGTGTGCAATAAATACATATGGGTTTTTTACGACCCCTAACCCAAATGTTTCTAAAGGTGTTTGCACGTAGTCTGTGTGGTAAGGGGGGTTATGGTGGGTAAGGGCTCAAGGGATGGGGTGGAGTCCCCAGGGATGGTCTGCTTCCAAATCAAGGTTTAGGCATCACTGTCAGCCTCTGATGACCATGCCCTATTGCTATAAATCTCTGAAACTAGTTTGCTCCCCCTAAATGTATGACATGATCCCTTTTCCACAATTTTATCCCAAAATTATAAATGCTTCTTTTTTCTTGTTCTAATCTGTCTATGCCTTCAACCCAACTTTAAAATGTGACATTAGGAATAATTAGGAAAGCAAAATAAACCTGTGTCAACCATTAATTGTAGAGCATTTAAATATAATACATCCACTCACAAACGTTATGAATTATTCTTGGACTATTCATTGAAGGAGAGCTCCTGTGCATCTCCGTGAAGTGTGTTATCAATCCTACAGTATTCTGCTATATGTTACTGGCCAGATGTGAATAAAAGCAAATGTCTATCAACTAAAGCAGGTAGCTTTTAGACCTGACATCCTTGATGTGGTTTTCCCTCTAACTGTTTGCCTTCAAATTGTTTTGCGGACTTCAATGTTGCTGGTCTTAGGACTATGCACTTTTTATCACTGCTAGCTGGTGCTAAAGTGCTTGCCTTCTCTCCTTAAAACATGGTAAGATTGACTCATATACATAATTGGCATATTTAATTTACTGGTAACTCCCTTTTAAGGTAGCACTGCCTGTGCACAGAGCTTGTAAATTAAAATGGTGCCAGTAGGCCTGCCGCACTGATTGTACCACCAACGTATGTAGCAATTTAAACATGTCTCAGGTATGGCATTGCATCCTGTGTTTGCACTTTTAAACTGCCATGTTGACCTGGCAAATAAAAAACCTTTTGCCAGGCCCAAAGTTTCATTTTTAATATATTTAAGTTGCCCCTAGGGTACGCCCGAACACCCCAGAGGGCAGGGACGCAGTGTATTTAAAATGTTGGGCATGTACTTCTAAGTTTTACATACTCTGGTATTGAAAACCGCTTAAATTAATTTTTCACTTCGGCAAGGCCTATCTCTCCCATAGGATAACATTGGAGCGACCTTATTTCATTTAATAAGCTGTAATTGCCAAATGGGTACAGGTACCCAGTTCATGTTTAGTGTCTTTGGACTTGTAATGTAAATTCCTAACTTATGGTGAAATAATTTAGTAAATTCCACTTTTAGAAAAATAAAAACACACAGATGATGGATGGAATGCAGAGCAAATCAAACATTCACCCCCAGTCAAGAGATCTCGGTTAAAACCATTGTTCTTTTGCTCACCATGCCACCCCAGTTTAGACCCAGCCGGATGCAAATCAGTCTTGACCCTTTGCTTAATGGGAACAGTCCTGCCCGAACTGCCAAGTCAGGTCCTTCCTCAACCGGAAACAAGCATCCGGGGACCAGTTTCGGGGCATCACCCCATGTCAGCCAAGCTAGCTTGAATCTAGTGGCACAGTGAGCCCGGGACCGATGTCTGGGCATACCCTGCTCACTTAGGGCGAGAAAGCGAAAGACACACAGACGATGGATGGAATGCAGAGCAAATCAAATATTCACCCACAGTCAAGAGATCTGGGTTAGAAATCCATTGTTCCTTTGCTCACCGTGTCACCCCAATTAGTTCCAGCCATATGCAAATCAGTCTTGACCCTGTGCCTCATGGGAACAGTGCAGCCAAACTGCCATGCCAGGTCTTCTCTTGACCAGAAACATGCATCCTGGAACCGGTTTTGAGGCATCACCACTCATCAGCCAGGCTAGCTTGAATCCAGTGGCACAGTGAGCCCGGGGTCCATGTCTGGGCATACCCGGTGCACTTAGGGCGAGAAAGCAAAAGACACACAGGTGATGGACAGAATGCAGAGCAAATCACACATTCACCCCCCAGTCAAGAGATCTGGGTTAAATCTATTGTTCTTTTGCTCACCATGCCCCCCAGTTTTAGAAAGTTGGCATTTTTCTGCTGTAGCGATTTGGTGCCTTTAGGCTGTATCTGGGTCACATGACTGTGTTCTTTGAAAGGTGGGCTTTGTAGATTCTTCCTAGACAGCAATACACAATAGGGAGCTTAGGTGTGCCAGGATGGGCCATCACTGGAAGGATGGGAGGGAGAAGCTGGGCAACACCCTACTTCCACTTGAATAGGCTGTGTCCTTCCTCAACACAAAGGGCTCACTACCCCCTGTAGGTAGTTTGGAGCAAGGGCAAGGAAGGAAGAACACCTGAGTACTTCAAAGGCAAACCTCTAGAAGTTTCTCCCCACTTCAAAGGTACCACTGGGTATACATATTGGACATCCAACATCAACACTTCAGTCCACTTCTGGACCTGTGAATAATCTGTCAGTAAGAAGGACTGGTGTGCTGCTGAAAGGACTGCCACTCTGCTGGTCTGATGCTCTGAAGGACTGCTGCCCTGCTGACCTCTTGCCCGGGTGACATGGACTGGACCTGCATCCGTTGAACTCAGGACTCCCAAATGACTCCAATGGCTAGTTTTCTGGCCTGTTGATTTGACCCTCTGGAACAGAAGGCTCCGACAACCATGAGCCCAGCACCTGGGCTTTGCCATCTGTGAGTCTACCCTGCCAAGTGGTGCCACCCCAGTCTTAAACCCTTGGGAGTGGGTCTAAGGTGCTCTGACTGCCTCTGTGGACCCGTCAGACCGGATGCCTCTCCTCTGCTGTGCAGAGCAACCCTTAGCAGATCTGCTGGATTTCCACTGCTGTTTGGGTCAGACATGTTGCAAAGACCTGCATCTCCTTCGTAGCCCATGGCCTCTTTGAAACTGTTGCTCTGCAACACAACCTTGCCGGTGGCCCTCGCATCCCTCATCGATGGCAGACTCAATGACAACACTGGATTCTGCACCGCAGCTTCATATCTCCTGTGAACAGTTGCATTGCCTAAACTGCACCACACATCCTCGATGCAGGACTTCAGATCACAAGGCGCGCCGACGGTATCCTCAGTCATGACACAGGATCTTGCATTGCAGCCTTGGAACCAATGCATCACCTCAGCTGTGTGACGTATCTTCTGCGTGGACCCTTGCAATGCTCTGCAGACCAGGATTTAAGGTCCTTTGTTCAGCTGGCCAAACTGGGTCCCTGTAGCTGGCCTTGCCACAATGTACTAAGCCTGAACTTGTAATCTCGATCTGGTGAAACTAGATACAGCCGCAGTTGGCGCTTTGTGCTTTGTGAGACTGTTTTCACTGAAATAATTAAAAGTGCATATCTCTGGTTCTACTATTTGGAATTGTATCATTTTTGTGTTGTTTTATTTATTTAAAATATCTCTCTTTTTGTGTGGTGTTTCTCACTTTAATACTGTTTGTAGTGTTGCAGAAATACCTCGCACCCATCTAGACATCCACTCACAAACACAGCTCGCAAAAACCAGAGGCTCTCACTTACAAGAAACAAGCCTATCAACTTTGAAACCACCTCTTCTAGTTGCAATTAATTCACAAAAATCAGAAAAGAAATTGCAAAATCACAAAATAGGAAAGCAGAAAAAGTTTACTATATGCCGGTTTCGAGCACCCCACCAGATAATTGGCAAATAGGCACTCTTTTATTTTCAATGCATATCACTTACACAGTTTTAGATTCCCAGACTGTTCTAAACGTGCACATAATTGCAGAATTTCCGTTTTATACAGTCTTGATTATTGCTAAACTCATTAAAAGCTTTTAAAACTATTTTTGACGCTGTACAGCTTGTTAATAGATTGAAAGAGACAAAAAATGGAAATATGTAGTTTTAAGAATGATTCAACTTTCACCCTTTAAATTCGCATTTATTTTTTAATTTTAAAAATGGAGTTTGATATATACCCTCCCTTAACTCATTATCTCCAGCATAGCTTTCAATGGTAAAGAGAACTTACGTTTTTTGGCCTCAGTTTCAGACAATTTTAGGTGCCTGTCGAAGAGAAACTGTTTTAATTACATTATTTATGCTTAAAGTGAATGTTTTCATTATTGGAGTGGGGTGATGTCAGCCCCGGCTGGTGCAGGTAAGATCGGTGTGGCCGGTTGTTTTTTTTCGATGGACGATGATGAGGGAAAATTAATTATTTATTTAATTTTCCCTCGTCATCGTCCGTGGAAATCCCCCTTCACCCGGCCATACCGCCCCACCACTGTTAACTGCACCGGCCCAGACGTCATGTCTATCTCAGTTGTTTGATCTTGAGTTAATGACATTCCTATGCTTGTGTTTCAGAGTGCATACTTTCTTTGCTCTTGCCCTTTCTTCCCTCCACACCAGTCACATGCAATGCTCTCAATCTTCCTCCCTGATGCCCAGATGCTGCTCATACTGATTTTTTTAATTTACATTTTTTTTGTACAAGGGCTCGGCAGCTGCACAGTGTTGCTGGACCACTCGATTCCTATAGATGCGTCCTTTCAATTCCCCCTACCCCAGTCACAATGCTCCCTGCCCCACTTTGAAAAAATATATATTTTGTTTTATTTATTTATTTATTTATGTATGTTAGAGGCCCTGCAGCAGCAGGGATATGCTGGGCTGCTTAAATTTTCATGCACAGTTCTTTTTTCTTACTCCACTTTGATTTATTCTCCTAACATGGCTGGCTACTTTGTTAGAATAGTAAATTAAAATGGCTGCTTGCATCATGACACATGCACACTCAAGCGTCAAGACTCATGTTTTACGGCACATACATTTACATGCACCACAATATATCAAGGCCAACTTGGCTTCTATAATAGAAAACCAATTTTAAGGTTTTCTGCCATGTCTGTGCATGTGTTTTGATGTATGTGCACAAGTAAAAGAGCAATAGGCATTGTCAAAGCCAATAACACAAACATTAATTAGTCTAGCTTTTATTGGTTTTGCCAGTGCTAGTTTATAAATGGTAAGTGTAAGAAATTGGGTTGTTGATTGACTGGTGTGCGAGCCCAGGTCAAGCAACAGCCACACTCTGTCAGAGTGAGGCAGAAGCATACCCCAAATTAACCTGTGCTCAACCCCCTGGTAGCTTGGGGCTGAGCAGTCAGGCTTAACTTAGAGACAATGTGTAAAGTATTTGTGAAACACTACAAACAGTAACACAGTGAAAACACACCACAACAGTATTAGATAAATGTAGTGATTTTTAATAAACAAAACAAGACTAAAACAACAAACATCTAATCAGAAAAGTCTGAGATATTTGATTTTACAGATTGCATAGAAAATAGCACCAAAAGGACAATGTGCCAACTACGGTAATCTGGGCGTGCCTGACTAGGCCAAAGTCACAAGTTCAGCCAAGCACGATGGAGCATGGGCCAGATACATGGACCTCTTTAAGCCTGCTTGAACAATGTACCTTAAAATCCCAGTTGCGGAGTGATGTGAGGATTCATGTCAAAGATGTGTTGTGCAGATGAGGCGATGTGTAGGTTCGAAGATACGGTGAGGCTGCGATGCATGGTCCTGTGCTGTCATCGAGAATCGCGTCAATGAGGGTTTGTGATGCAAAGGCCGGTGTTGTGGATGTGGCACACAGTTGAGGTGATGAGTTAGATCTCAAGAGCTGTGAGGCTGCAATGCAAAGTCCAGTGTCGTCATGGAGGCAGCCATCTACAGGAGATGCGAGGGCCCGCACTGAAGTTGCGATGCACAGTCGGAGTGATGCATTTGTTCCGAGGATAGCGGCGGAGAAGCCTATCTTTGCAATGGGTTGCAGTGATAGAGATGCATTGGTTTTGCACTGTGCAGCAGAGGCGATTTGTCAGTTCCACTGGATCCACGTTGGGCCCAGGACTGGGGTGGTACCACTTGGCAGGGTAGACTCACAGATGCCAGGTCCAGGTCCAGGTGCAGGTGCAAGGTTGTTGAAAGCCTGTTATGTCCATGTGGCTTTAGATTATGAGAGCAGCCAACTCTGGGTTCAAAAGAAGCAGGTCCTGCCATTCTCACTCACGCAAGAGGGCAACAGGCATCAAAGCGGCCCAGAAGGGCAGCAGTTACTTCAAAACAGAAGTCCAGTAGAGAGGCATTTTTTCAGCAGCACGTCAGTCCTTCTTCCTGACAGAGTAGCCACAGATGCAGAAGTGTACTGAACAATTGGCATTCGAGATCCTTCTTTAATACCCTGGTGCCCTGGTTTTGGAAGGTGCGAGAAACTGCTCGACAATGTCTTTAAATTGCATGTATTCCCTACCTTATAGGCTCTGGCTTCAAGCTCGCTGAGGTGCCAGTGCACAGTCATTAGGCCCTTTGTGTTAAGGTAGGGCACAGGCTTTTCAAGTGCAAGTGGGACAGTACCCAGCCATGCCCATTCTACCAGTGATGGCCCACCTAAGCTCCCTATTGTGCGTGGCTGTCTAGGAGGAACACAGAAAGCTCAACTGTCACCCACACCCAGTCATGTGACCCAGAGACGGGCTGCAGGCACCAAATGGCCAAGGCAAGTAAATGCCAACTTTCTAAAAATGGTACAAAAGGGGGTGGTGATGGACGGAGCATCTGAACCAATCAAACACTCACACCCAGTCAAAAGATCTGGCTTTTTGATCCATCACCGTTCTTTAGCCCACTCTGCCACCCCAGTTCAGATATGGCTATATGCAAATCAGTCTGACCCTGTGCCTCATGGGAACAGTCCAGCCCGAACTGCCAAGCCATGCCTTCCCTGGACTGGAAACAAGCTTCAGAGGACCGGTTTCTGGCATTCCAGCCGTCTTCAGCCCTGCTTTCTTGAATCCAGTGGCAAAGTGAGCAAGGGACTCACGTCTGAGCATACCCTGCCAACTTATGGCGGCCAAAGCGGTACAAAAGGGGGTGGTGATGGACGGAGCATCTGAACCAATCAAACACTCACACCCAGAAACCGGTCCTCGGAAGCTTGTTTGCGGTCCAGGGAAGGCATGGCTTGGCAGTTCGGGCTGGACTGTTCCCATGAGGCACAGGGTCAGACTGATTTGCATATAGCCATGTCTGAACTGCCCAAAATATTTGACACTGCGTATGCAGAATTAGGCAGAGACAGTTTCGGTGGAAAAGCTATAAAACAACAATTGATGGGCAATCCTGAAAAGGACACTTCTAAGCAGACACCTGCTACTTCTAAAAAGAGTGGGATAATAAAAAACAACAACACTTTAAAGATAACAGATCTCAAACCTGAGGTAGATCTCCTCCACAGGAGTACTCTGAAAAGAGGTGCAACCTTAGCAATAGGGATAACATTTGGAAACCTGGCAGTTATCAGGATACTGATACATGACCCTCTCATTTTTTTCAGGGCTCGATGAACAACTCTGAGAGAGAACAATGGTCAGAACACAAAGAAGAGCGTACTAAGTCCAGAGACAAGGGCACGCTCAAGATGATACTTCCAAAAAAGAAGAAATGCCAAAAACAAAACCTCAGTTTAAAAAGAAGAAAGTTGCAGGCCTGAAGATCAGACATGCTCAGAATTCTGAGGACACAACTTCTGAACGGGGAATGGGCTCAGACGATGCTAGACAGTGCAGCAGACATAACAATAGCTCGCCAGAACCTGATGGAATTTCTGGTGACAGCGGACTTGAATGATTACATCATGGTGGAAACACCAGATATGAGGGTAAGCATCCCACATAAGTTACATGAATTAACACTCCAAATGGAGGGGGACAAGCCCAGGGAAGTTACAGGTCTCTTTTGGGACAGTCTGTCATCTGGTTATTACATCCTATTAGCTGAACAAGATTGGCCGCCATCATTCGTTATGGAGTGCCCTAGGGAGAAGATATAATTTTTCCAGCCCTCTCCAACCTCGTTCCCATACATATTAAACACACATGTGCACGGGAGTGGGCTGTTGCCATATCTCCAGCATAGTACAAAAATCACGCCAGCTGGGATGAGAATTTAACCCACCACTTGATCCAATTAAAAGTTTCACTAAATGCACAAAGGCAATATCCAATAAACCAAGAGGCTAAAAAATAGCTCAGTGAGATCTTAGATCAACTTGAATATCAAGGGGTCATTGAAACATGCACCTCACCAATGAACAATCCTTTGTTTCCCGTATCAATGCTGGACAACTCATATTGTCTAGTTTAGATTACAGACATTTAAACACATGCACAAAGACATTCGCTGTCCAAAATGCACCCAGTGCTGCATTAATGAATAACATTGTGAGGAAAAAATACAAAGCAACACTTGATATCTCAAATGGATTTGTCTGCCAAAATATAGCACCTGAAAGCAGATGTTTGATCACATTCTCAGCTTTAGGGTCACAGGGACCATTTTGTTGTCTCCCCCAGGGGTTTAAGAACAGCCCAGGGGTATTTTCAGCAAGGGTAACCGAGTTACTCAAACATTTTGATGAGGAAGCATAGTCCTATGTGGATGATATTTATCTGATGGACGATGGCTTAGAAAGGCACTTGACCAGGGTGAACACCATAATTATGGGATTCGCCTCTGAGGGCTACAAATTTAACTTTAAAAAATCAAAAATCGCCCACCTCAATGTCCTGTTTTTAGGATATGAGCTGTCAAGTGAAAGGAAAAGTCTGGCAGCTTACTTTTCAGAAAAGTGTGCACTGCGCCAACCTCCAAAATCATAAAACAATTTACAATCAATACTAGAATTCCTACATTTCGGCAGAACAAACATTTTGGATTACACAGAAAGAGTAAAACCTTTCTACGACTTAATAAAACCTGACTTTTCAGTTAGACAATGGACACAGGAGCAGACCAACATCCTACGTTCACTCCAAGAAGACATGATAGCTTCAAAACACTTACAGACAACTAGATTTGTCTCAGTAAAGAGGGAACTAAGACAGCTCCATTGGCTCCCTGTGAAACAGCGAGCTCAGTTCAAAGCCCTCTGTACAGTTTTCAAGACACTAAATGGCAACGGTCCTGATTTTCTAAACAACGGTTTCAATGGTATGTCCCTAGTAGAACCTTGCACTCTCTGACAGCAAAACAAGTAATCATCGCTTTAGTTTAAAGAGCCTCGAGGGGTGGCAGGAGTTTCATTACCTCTGCCTCCAAGGCCTGTAATAATCTACTGTTTCAACTCTGAAATGCAACTGGGTTCCTCTCCTTCCGATGGGATCTAAAAACTCTGCTATTTACAATATAGATGCCTCACTTCATGGGAACCTTTTAGGCAGCACTCAGCACCAGGACACCTTAGGATAACAGCCGCGCTATAGAAATTCTAATAATATAACATAACATAAAACATATACAACTTAGTGATCCGTGTAATAGCGGGTCAATGGGAGTACACTTACTTAACCTTCAATGAAGGTGAAACAGTAGCAATCGCTTACAAATAACACCTGTACACAAACACAGAAATGCGTTTCACTGCAACTGAAAAAATCCATCAGTTCAGACCGCTGTAGCAAGAGAAATAGCACTGGCTCAGGAAAAACGCATAATTGTTGTAACCCTGGTACCAGCTTTAGAAGCCGTTACAAAGGCTAGCGTTCCAAATGCAAAAGCCTTAAATCTGAGATGGATGCAATGAGCTAATTCTCTTACTGCAACGGACGTTGAATACAGATTTTATCCAAGTCTAAAAACACAAGCATTTCTGCAATACGAACAAGAATATCCTCTACCTAATGAAATCTTGCCTCTAGATCAGTATGAATATATAATTTACACTGACAGATCTGCTCAACCGGCCATAGGCAGTAAGCAACAATACAGTTTAGAATGTGCTATGGTTAAAGTCACAAGCGGGATGGGAAGTTCCATCCAAGATGCACCAAGACGCAATCTCTAGGAGACTGCACGGCTCAGTTGGCAGAGTTAAAAGCATTAATACTGGCACTGGTGAATATGGATCACAAATTCCCCACACTGATAGTGTGTGATTCCTTTTACTGTCAGGATACGACAGTAGTGAAGCCTAAATTGCGAAATATGAACACAACTCCCATGATGCCTGTAATGGGAGGTGGTATTTAGCCGACGTAGCACAAGGAATCTTGTGCGTAATTTTGTGTCTGACGTGCCGCTCTCGCTCAGCTGAGTGAGAGGATTTCCCGGGGCAGGAAGGAGCCGCTCCGTATTTCTGGCCTCGTGATTCCGGAGAGAGAAGAGGAACCGTGAGTAACAGTTGGGGCGTTTCTGGCAGGTCCTGGAACTTGTCAGCGTTATCAGCGGAACTGTGTTCAGCAGCCTCGCAGCTTTGTATTTCTTCTGGGATACTGAGCGTTATGCAGCGGTGAATTATCGGAACCGCGCATTACCGTTTCAGGTTTAGTTTTGTCATTTCGCTGTCACTACTTGTGGAGTAACAAGCTCTAAGCGGACAGGATACCATAGTGGAACGCAATGGTGAATCAACCACGCGTTTCCGTGTATGGGGAGAAACTCGGGAGGATACGAACTGTAGTTATAAATCCGTCAGAGCAGGGACTGTGGTGGTGTTCTCTTAACATGCTTTGCCATATCTGTGGGAACTTGTTTATTTTCTGTTTACTTACTGGATTCATTTAGGGAAGTGTAATGCCTATGGACTATTATGCATCACAGCAACAACATTTTTAAGGAGTTTTGGCTCTTGCCTTTCTGGGACTAGCAATGCTTTCTATAGAGCTATACCAGAAGTATTGGTATGTATGGGGTCTGCTTGGTGATGAATGTATTGATGACTTGGGGTGTCACCTGTGAGTTCTCTGATTTAGATACATGGTATAACCCGAGCAAGGCCCCAGGATTTTGTGGTCAAAAGGAAATGCTGTATGTCAATCAAGGTATAGAAAGGGCTCAGTGAGACCTTATGAGAGTAGTCTTTTTATGCACTGTTTATATCTTTGGCATTTTGTTCTTACTGGTCCTTTTTCCCACCCTGCTCCTTTCCTTTCCCTCGCCTGATCGCTCGAACCAGTGGGGTGTTGGTGGTATCAGGAGGTGGACCATTACTCGCTGCATCTGGATTCTGCGGAGCATAACTTGACATTTACTGTGTGCAATCATACAATTAATATTTATCATTGGGAACAGAACGAGTTCAAAGATGCAAAAGGTGGCACAATTAGGCATAAAATGCTGTGGGAACAGGTAGTTGAGTTCAAAATCGAACTACCACGGGCTCACGTGATTCATACACTGGTTCATTAATGTGATGGCGTTCACGTTGAAGGGAATTCATTGGCTGATGAAGCCACGAAGGCGGCTGTACGCGCAGCTTCCATAGCTGCAATCACTCGTTCAAAAACAAGGATATATGGTAATATGATGGTTGCTGTCATTGCTTCGCGCAAAGGCAGCTCAGCAGTACCAAAGAAACGTCCTCTCAAGTACTCCTTCAAGTTAGATGCAAACAACATTCCATATATGGATCGTAGACAAGGTTTGATTGTTGCAGCACATGAGTGTTTGGGCTCTGCGCATACAGGTATTACATCGACAATTTCATTGTTGAAACAGCGCTACTGGTGGCCAGGTCTAGTAAAACAAACGGTAATCAGACTAAATATCAAATTTTTTATATCGAAAGGACACAATATCGACTCCAAAATATCAAGAGGACAGAATATAGAATAGACATAATATAGTTAAAAATAATATCGACATATAGGTAAGTAATATTGAATGTCATTATATCTATTTTCTTTATTGTATCATATGTTAGTATATGTGTTAAAAGTACATAATATTTTTTTAATGTATGTTACAATTTTTTTAAGATAAATAATTTTATGTTAAATAATTTTTGCATATATTAGTTCTGTAGTGGGTTGTCGGTATATAGGGGAATAGGGTTGGAAGTAATTTAATTTAAATTATAAACATTAATAATTTCTTGTTTAATAATTAAAATTGGTAATACATGTTTGCGTATCTTAGTTCCATAGCGGGTTGTGAGTTTATAGGGGAATAGGGTGGGAAGTAATTTAATGTAAATGGAAAAAAAGTATAATTTATTAATTAATAATTAATTTTTAAAAAGTAATATTGTTAATTAAGTTAACTATTTATTATTAAATATTTAAAAAGTTATTAATAAAAGTTTTTAGTTAATTTCTAATTATGTAAATTGTGTAATTTTGTATTAATTAGTCATTCATTACACATTAATTATTAATTATTAATGTATGAATATGTTATTAATGTAAAAAAAAATTAGGAGCATTATGAGGTAACATTTATAGTGAAAATAGTGGGAGTTAAATTAAATTTAAATAATTAATTATTTGGGAATTAGTTTTAATTAAATTGTAGGAGTGTGTGTACTAAATTATTCCCCTATGCTATCCAACACTTTCCCTACTGTTCCACTCACTGGAGTGGGAATAGTAATTTTTACCCTCCCGCTATCCAACACTTTCCCTACTGTTTCCCTCACTGGAGTGTGAATAGTAATTTTTATTCTCTCGCTATCCAACACTTTCTCTACTGTTCCACTCACTGGAGGGGGAATAGTAATTTTTATTCTCCCGCTATCCAACACTTTCCCTACTGTTCCAGTCGTAGGAGTGTGAATAGTCATTTTTACCCTCCCGCTATCCAACACTTTTCCTACTGTTCCACTCACTGGAGTGGGAATTGTATTTTGTTACCCACCCGCTATCCAACACTTTCCCTACTGTTTCACTCACTGGAGTGGGAATAGTCATTTTTATTCTCTCGCTATCCAACACTTTTCCTACTGTTCCACTCACTGGGGTGGGAATAGTAATTTTTATTCTCCCACTATCCAGCACGTTCCCTACTGTCACACTGGTAGGAGTGGGAATATTAATTTTTACCCACCCGCTATCCAACATTTTCCCTACTGTTCCAATATTTTAGTTCTTACCTGTTTGTAGATAAGGACTGGATATTATGTCCCTCGATATTTTTGCTTCGAAATTGTGGACACTCGATATTGTGTCCCTCAATATTTAGTCACTGATCCAAAACAATCTAAGGACTATGTCTTCAAATGTGACATCTGCCACCAGCAGATGAAAGGATCCACCGAACACGCCCGGCACAGACACTGTTATTAAAATCAGACAAACCTCTTGCTTGTGTGTATCTGGACCACTGAGGCCCCTTACATTAAGATGGGGCTTACAAGTATATCTTGGTGGCAGTGGATTTAAGATCATGATTCCTATGGGTTTGGCTTGGCTGATGCTAGAACTGTTATCAAAGATTTGCACATTTTTATAGGGACATACGCAGTTGGCATGACACATTCTGACCGTGGCCCGGCATTAAGCACTCAGACTTACAAAGAGGCCATGGAAAGTATTAGTGTAGCATTGTGGTACTCCTCTCCATACCATCCGGAGGGAAATTTGGTTGGGGAGGGACAAACTGGGACTTAAAGCAATCTTTAACATCTAGAGTATTAGGCAAGGGCGGTAGTTGGGACAATCACTTATATAGGGTATGGAGAGCCCTCAACAACCAGCAAAGAAGTTCTCTAGGGGGTGTCACTCCTCACGAGGTCCTACTTGGGACGAGAATGTGAGTACCTGATCTTGATTGTGAAAGCACAGTGGCGGATGGGAAACCATTTGATATCCATGATCGTTTGGCTGTTTTACAGGATCTAAATGAATCCAGGACACAACAAAGTAACATCCACATAAAACAGACCACCACTGGGGAGGTTGAGGCAGTAACAGCAAGACCTATCTGGATCCCAAAGGTTGGGGATCTGGTCAGAGAGAAAATAGCAGATAAAAAATAATTTGGACCATCATACAGAAAGCCTGTGCCTGTCCTAGCAATTAAAGGAACAAGAACTGTACTTTTGCCGCCTCTTGCCAGAAAAAGGAGAAAAGATTTGTCTCAATCGACTTAATCAAACTACACTATGTGGCCGACACTAAGCAGTATGCCAGACTCCAAAGTAGCAGACGTCCTCCTCTCGCTGCAAACCAAGAAGTTCAAACAGAAAGACTCATCACTTTCAAAGAACCTCCTGTACGGAATGAAGGACTATGCAACAATGCTATGGAACTCATTCCCCTTGAACCTGAAGTTCAACTTCATCTGTGCTCCTTTGATGTACTCTGCGAGCTGTTACAGGGTCCGTCCTCTGCAACAGCAGGCAACGACTATGTTGCATCTCCCATCCAGGACACTTAATCTATAATTGGCTCATCGTGTGCTGGGAAAGAAATCGGATTTTCCTTTTTTCAAAACTCAACTAAATTTGGAAAATTTCCCTAAATTGACGTTTGTAGTGGTTCGACTTATATAAACAAACTCATCTAGGACTTTGGCTTAAGTAACAATTCCAAAAACACATTTTCTAATTTTCCCCCCTCTTAAGACTATTTATAAACAATTTTAATGTCTTAGAATGTTTTATGAGGCTCACGGACACTTTTATGTGCTGCTACCTAGTGAAGAAAATAGTTTGCTAGCATTTTATTATTGTTGACTATTCGGAAGAGGAATGGGTGTTATGTTTCATATAGGTACCCTAATGTAGGCCCGGGTAATATCATACACCTTCACCTACATTACTTCCCCTACACTACACAGTAAAAAGCCTTGCAGGATTGAACCTTTACCTAGTTCTAGGCCGGGGCGCAGAAGGAGGGTTTATCCTGAACAATAGAATCTTATAACTTCATCAATAGACTCACACAGTATGACTGAATATTCCTAAGGGTTCTTGGAAACTAGGCAGGGGCTACACCACCTGCATATTATCTACGTACAAGGTTCATCCCATACGTCATCCTCAAATCCAACAATGGCTAATACGAGAAACAAGGGACAAAGGAGCCCTAGATTCTTTCTGTATAAATACAGCACATCTTACTTGTGTTAGCTAGAGGGGACCGAGACTTCCAGGCCGACACACTGAACAGAGACGCTGAGGCTCCTGCATGCAGATGCTCCAGCTGACAGTGGTCTAATACATCCCTTGCGGAGTGTCCAACTCGAGACCAGGACGGGGTCCCAGCCTCTCTCACTTCAGGTGATGGGTTTAGACTAAAACCTAGAGGGATTCTTGGCTTTACACCTACTCACATGCTAGGTACACTTAGTTACATCTAGAAAGGCATCTTAGAGTACGAGCACTTTTATCATGCATTTTATATTCGTTTATGTATTCATGATCATTGCAAAATGGTAGAACTGTACTATCCTTTCTTATTCACTGTACTGCTAATCATATATATCTGCTACTGTCTAACAATTGTCGCAGCACATCTATTTTACACTAGAAGAACAACTGTGCACTAAATTCTTATTGTAACACTCCCGACTGTTTCTTCTGTGTAACTCTCTGAGACCGAATAAGTGAGCACGAGTGACTGAGCGAAAAGTAGTACATTGTTTCCACGATTCTGAGGGATACGGGTTGTCATGTGCTAAGGTTTCCAGAAACTATTCTCTCCCCGATAAGAGGAGATTCTAGTGGCACTGTGAGCTAGCTAATGCAAACAGGCTAACATTTGTGGTGGGGGTGCTCGGAACCAGTCTGCCACCAAACCCGAAGTTTATGTTATCCGAACCCACAGATTCTGTTTAGGAATATATAGAAACTACACAACAACTTTAGTGCTGGTTAGCAATGGTAAAGTGCACAGAGTGCTAGAGCCACCAAAACTGAGGTAAAAGAAATGGAGAAGGAAGACAAAATGTTGGGGGGAGGATCACTCTAAGGCTGACGGGTCTAACAGTAAGCTGAAGCTTAATAGCCCAGCTTGCCTCAAATCCATTGTTGATATATAAGCACTATGTTTGCTTTACTTGGTGAGCTCCGAACCATCCTACCCAGACAATTTGCTTGTGTACAGTATTGTATTGAATTGCATCATATATATAGCGCTTAAAGCCCCTATGTGGGGGGCTGATGTGTTTGTCTACATAGGTAGCATGCTGCCACATGGAGGGTGCTTGTTTGGAACTGTATTATCTTTGTTTTGAACCTATGTGGGAAGTCTTTCCATGTAGTCCACGAGGGCCACTGAGGTGCAGCCACCATTTTATGGGATATAACCCTTAACAGTGTGAGGGGTGAAAATGTGTTAGAGAAAAGCCAGCAAGGAGTGGTTTGGTTTTTGATAAGCTGGCAGCTTTAAGCAGCTCTGCAGGGCCCTTTTTGCTATTTGTTATATTAATAGTCTACTTAGCTAGTTACTGTACTGGGCTCACAATTCTGAGATATGTTGATTTTACAGTCCTGAGCAGTCATACGGTAAAGAGAGAAGTAGTGGACAGATCTGCTGGGGTGAACTTTGTTAATGACATCCCAAATGTGATTGTCATTGTGAGATGCCAAAAAGTGGCCACAGTATGCTGCTAGTCAGGGCCTGCAGTATTGGCCTATATTAGATTTCTCCATTGGACTGTACAACAGTACAACAGAACTCTACTTGCAGAAGAGGGAAATGCACTGTGTTTAAAAATTAAGTGAATTCAGTTACATTTTTCTGTATTTAAATGAAATCTGAACAATTGAATTGCATTCCACATCGTCTGGCGCAAATAACAAATTCTCTCCCTGTATTAATTTAATAAATATTGTTTGTTTAAATAAAAAGTGTTGCAGGTCTATTTGTTTCACAAGCTCTAAGTTGCCACAGTTTATTATGAGTGGCAGACTTTCTAAGATTAGAACATATACCCATTATTTGAAAGAAATTTTGACAGGCGTTGTGGTTGCTCTGGGGCTTATCTGTGTGATCCTGTCCTAATATAGAATTAACTATCAGTCTCATAGTCCTCATCTAATATGCCCGCTTATCCAGGACTTCAGCACCTTTCAGGATCACAGGGATCCTCCCTCAGCCCGACACTGTTCAATATATACATGGCATCTCTCTCCCACGTAGCACGACAACACAACCTCAACATCATCTCCTATGCCGACGACACCCAGCTGATCATATCCCTCACCGAAGACCCCCACACCGCCAAAGCCAACCTCCACAGAGGAATGAAGGCCATAGCCGACTGGATGAAGGACAGCAGACTGAAGCTGAACTCAGACAAGACGGAGGTCCTCATTCTCAGACCCACCCCATCAGCCTGGGACGACTGTTGGTGGCCCACATCGCTAGGCACAGCCCCGGAACCCACAGACCACGCACGCAACCTGGGGGTCATCCTCGACTCCACCCTCTCCACGACCAGGCAAGTCAACGCGTCTCCGCGTCCTGCTTCAACACCCTCCGAATGCTCCACAGGATCTTCAAATGGATCCCTCTCGACACGAGAAAAAACGTCACCTAGGCCCTCATCACCAGCGGACTCGACTACGGGAACGCCCTCTACTCAGGAACAACAAACAAGCTCCTGAGACGACTACAACAAATCCAGAACGCTTCGGCTCGACTGATCCTCGACGTCCCCCGCCACAGCCACATCAGACCCCACCTGAGAGGCCTGCACTGGCTCCCCGTCAACAAGAGGATCACCTTCAAACTCCTCATCCGCGCACACAAAGCACTACACAATACTGGACCTACTTACCTCAACAACCGACTCAGCTTCCACACCCCCACCCGAAGCCTCCACTGAGCCAACCTCGCCCTCGCTACAGTCCCTCGTATCCGGAAAACCACCGCCGCCGGCAGATCCTTCTCCTACCTTGCCGCCAAGACCTGGAACACCCTCCCTACCAGCCTACGACAGACTCAGGACCTGCTGCCCTTCAGAAGACTCCTCAAGACCTGGCTCTTCGATCAGTAGCACCCCCCCCCCAGCGCCTTGAGACCCTCACGGGTATGTAGCGCGCTTTAGAAATGTAGTGATTGATTGATTGATTGATCTTTCGAACCCTAATACATTTGAATATTTCTGACATTCCGGGCAGCTAGTTTTAAAGTTTGGTAACACATCCTGCAAATGTCTTTCCCTTTTTGAAACAAAATGGCAGATGGCACAAACAAAAGATTCTGCTATATAGATTGCAGGGGCAAGATCACTAAATATTTTGGCTGGGCTATCCCATGTTCTTGGAGTTACTTAAGGAAGTGCTTCCACCAAACAATGTTTACCACAGTTTTATGAACATGTGACAAGAACGTTTGTGCATATTTGTTGTGCAGCGTTTTGCTGTGGTACTGATGTGTTCTTCTGTCGTTGGTGCTGTTTATTTGTGCTGCATTATTGCAATGTGATTGTGCTGTGCTGAATTGTGCTTGTGGTGTTGGCGTCTGTTTTGAATGTTTGTTGAGTTGTGCCCTTTTATGTTTTAATTATGTTGTTATGCTGCTTCCTGTATATTATTGAATTATTAGTCTACTTTATATATCTTCAAATGCTGCTACATTTTCCAGCCGAAAGCAACACATTGCTTGGTACAAGCAACCACTTACCAATGTCTAAGGAGATAAAATAGTGCTTCTTCAGCTACTTAAGATTCCAATCATCCTGAAACTGTGGCAGAAACTGACTCTTAATGCTCTTAGTGCTCGATGTATGTGATATGGCCTGCAGCCTCTAGCTGGATTGTACTACTCCTTAGGCACCAGTTCATGCTCACATTAAGAAAACAAATGTCGTGTTAATCAGTTCTGGTGTGAATCAGCCGCGCGTAACCGGTACGGATGCATTTGCATGATAGATATGAGAGCCAATGCCTGCCCCCAGAACCCCAAAAGGGACTTGCTGGGAATGTACGGTAGCATTTTTGACAGCACGTTAGGATGAAAATCATTTTTTTGCCATTATGCAAATCTACAATTTCATGTTTAGGTCCTCATCTAAAATTGTTCCTTTGCAGCATAGCATCATTTGGATTTTGACTTTGTCCTGAGAATAGCACAGAAAGCAGGTCTGGAAATGGTGTGCCATAAACATTTTATATTTTCAAATAAATCATTCTGTATAATTTTAATAAAATATTAGGAGTGGTTCCTAATAGGCAGGTGAACTTAGAACCGGTCCCCAAAAGCCTTTTTAGTTTTAATGCAAATCACAAGAAAATATAATTATTTTTGGCACAAAGAAAAGTAACTTACTGTTGGCTATGAATTACGGTGATCTGAGGAAATAGTTTCAAGCATAAGGATGGCTAAAAATGTAACAATTATAAAGGATGGAAAGAAAATAAGCATTGATAAAGTTATGGGCTACGAGCCCTGGTAATGAAGTTCCATTCCTTTAAACAGATGCGCACTTGCCATCGATGAAAATGTTCTTTCTGACAGAACAATGCATCCTATGGCTGACATTGACTGGCATATTGCCACATGATGTATGCTGTGGTGGGCACAGGTAAATTGTGAATGACATATGAGCGGACCAGTGGATGAAGATGGCTGTCCTATAGCAACTCTATTTATGTATGTATATTCTATATATAATTTTTATTGCATGAAGCTCAAGAGATTAATAAAGCTGTCCATGGACCAGACATACAAGTGAACAATCATTCAAACTTATATTTTCTCAAAAGACTCAAGGATTCACATATTTGTGCGCTAAAACTGATTATATATAATCCAGAACAGATTTCATTAGGAAAATCCTTTATGGTTTATTTACTTTTCAACTAATGTAACTCCAATTACACTGGATTTTCTGCACATTGTCATAATATTTTCAGGTTCTAACACTGACAGTTTTGATGATGAACCTGGATACAGTAAACTGGAGTAGGCATTTTTTATCAGTGTTTTTACATTGCTATAGAAAGATACGACCATAAATAACAACTCTATCTATATATATTGACTCTCGTAACGTTTAGGGAGCATCATTTTTTTTTGTCTTTTCTTTTCATATTTGGTGCAAATAGACACAATAAAAATTAACAATTGCACTAGCTTGCAAGGACAGACCTTCTGGCTTTGCTTATGCTTGTTGAATATTTAGTATAATTACCTCATGGCCATAATTCAGTTCTTGTTTACATATTTGCTTGTCGAAACATCCTTGATGCCAAAAATAATAGAAAGATCCCATTCATTTGATTTTCGTGGTAGACTTGATTCTTGAATATCATTAAAACTATTTTATTATTTAATTAATTTGATGTATTTGAAGTATAAGTCTTACAATCTAGTTTTGGGAACTAGCAAAGGGAATCCATGCAGAAAAGATCATATGTGATCTATTTCTGTTCTAACTACTATCAAGAAACCCCTAAAATTGTACAGCTAAAAATATTAGCTTAATAACACCCACCGGTTGATGAACTGGAGACGGTGTTATCCTCAGTTTTATCAGGCTATATGTCCCCGAGATAAGGCACTTATACACCAGGACCTTTGAATTATAACTGGGCATACAACATAAGATCTGGAATGTTATTGCAATATAAACTGTCTCACTCTTCACCTCGGGCTCAATGCCAGTAGCCAAGGAAGGTCTGCAGAACAGGTACCCTGCAGACACTGCTGCAGTTGTCGAAATGAAGACCACTGCCCAAAGCAGAAGTACCCAGAACCTCAGTTAGGGAACACAGATGAGACTAGCAGTGGAGTGCAAGAACACAAAAGAGGAGGATGCAAAAGGGAAGGGTGACAAGATCAGTCTGTACATAGGAAAAGAGGAAAAATGCATCAAATGCCAAGCACTGTCGGATGAAGAAATGAGGTGATGAGCAGTTTTATGTTAGCACTGTTCCATAAGACACCAACGCAGCTAAAACTGATGCCACCTTGGATTGGGGACCCACTGTTACATCAGGTTTAAGATGACTGGCAGTACCAATGCTCGATCAAGAGTCATGCAGCGTTGTCCAAGGGAATGGTGTGCCCAACTGCTGCCATAATCACTGCCACGAGACTCTGCCCCCAGCCCCAAGTCATTTGTGGAAAATTACCCCCATTTGGGTACCTGTTCCTAGTATATGACCATCCTGGCGAGTCCCAAACTCAATTAGCTATAAGAATGATTCTCCCTGTATTCAGGCTATTTGCTATAATTTTACATTCTTATGTTTGACTTATTTAAATCATTAAAATCATACTAGGAATAAACCACAATTAGTTACATTTAGTAAAGCACAGTGAATAAAATAAGAGTGAATAGAGACCCTCTTATAACAACATCTTAAAAAAATTGTTAATTTCCTCACTCAACAGTTTTACAAGAATAAACATTGTTAGATCGATCATATAATGGCATAGGGTTAATAAATAAAATACCTTTATTTTTATCAAATAAAATAGGACAGCCCTATAGACAATCAAGTCTCTCTGTCACATGAGTGAGATTCTAAAAAAAGAATATACTGTTTTAGCAATCCCTCATTGTAGTCACAGATCAATAAACTTGTTTTAGTGCCTTAATTTGCTGAATCGAAGCAAGACCAGAACTCACTGAATCCAAGGGCCACATGCATCAAACTTAGGAATTGCGATTCCTAAATTGCGATTTTTAAGAAATCGCAATTAAGGAATCGGAATTCCTTATGCATGTAGTAATCACAAACAAAATGTGCGATTCATACACATTTCTTATTTGTGATTCGCAAATTGTGAATTGCAAATAAGGAATGGCTTCCCATTCATTCCTATGGGCCTGGAGGCCCATAGGAATCAATGGGAATTGTATGCGCAAGTTGCGAGTGCCAAATAGGTACGTGCAAATTGCGCAAGCAATTTCAAGGGTGCCAAAAGGACACCTGATGCACCCCTGAAAGTGCAATTAAAAAATATGTTGCACACACACACATGCCCCAAGGGCATGTTTGTGTGCAACATGGAACTTTGAATAATGCACAAAAATGCATTTTTCAAAGTTTTTGCAAATTACCATCAACTTTAATGCCTTAACCGCGGTGGTTATTCCACCGCGGTGCGGGCATTCTAGAGGGTGGGTGGGGCCGCGTCGGCCGTTGGACGTGCACAGCACCAGGGAGGTAGCTTGCGCGACGTCCAATGGTCGACGGCAGCAGGGAAGGGGTTAAATTGATGGTAAATTGTTTTTCTTAAAAGTGAAATCAAAATTTTTTGTTGTTGTTGCATTGCATTTAGGGAATCGCAAATTGCAATTCCCTAAATACAATTGCAATATAAGTAATCACAAATTTTGCGATTACTTAAATAGCGATTTTTACATTTGGGATGATGCAACCCAAATGCAAAAATTGCGGTTGCAAAGGGGCAGATTCTGCAAATCTTCCCCATTGCGTCCGCAAAAAACAATGATGTATGTGCCCACAAAACTTGTCACATCCCCTCATAATAATTATTTTTTTCAACCTCTGATAGAGATGTAGTTGATAAAAAACGTTCAAATCAAATAAATGCTTTAGTTCTCAATATGATCCGCTGCCAGCAAAACCTATGAGCATCTGCTGGCTAGCTTCCTTAGGTCCTAGAAACTCCCCCACCTCCCTAAATGATCACATGTGATGGTGTAAGAAAGAGTGGTGGAAGAGTTATAGCAATAATTGGAAACTAACAATATCTGGTCGGATGTTAATGTTATGTTAATGTTAATGTTATTTGCATTTGTAGAGTGCAGCTGTTACCCGAAGGTGTCCTGGCACTAAGGTGAAGATCTCAAGGGGGATCAAATGATTGGTGTATTGCACAACCTAGTTTGTGAAAAGCCAAGTTTTTGAAGCCTTCCTGAAGGCCATCAGATTAATCATGCATCTCAGATGTATTGGGAGGATATTCCAAGCTTTAGCAACATTAGCAGTGAAACTTCTACCGCCCCAGCTAGCTTTTTTCATCAGGGGCATCATCACCAATCTAGCATCTGAGGACCGGAGTGCTCTTTTAGGTGATTACCAGTGGAAGTGTTGTTTTAAAAAGTCTGGCCATGTTCCCTGAAGGGTCTTGAATACCAGGCATAGGGCTTTAAATTGGGTGCTCTTCCTAATCGGCAGCCAGTGAAGTTTTTTGATCTCTGCTTTGACCGATGCATACTTAGGAGTGCCCGTGAGGAGTCTGGCCGCTGCGTTTGTATGTCGGAACCATGATTTCCCTAACCATGCATGCCTAAGCAATGTAGTCTTTATAACGACAGTGTTCTAACTACGCATTCCTTTACCGTGCATGCCTTTACCACATACTTTTGTGGCAAAGGCATGAATGGTACAGGGAAATGAGTGGCTGAGGTCGCTACCCCCTTCCCCCGCCCTAAACTTTAAACTCCTCCCTGCTCCCTCCCTGCCCTGCTACCCCTACCCCCTCCCAACCCCCATGCTGTATCCTCTCCTGCTCTGAGGCCTAAAACGCTTTCCCTTAACCTGACCCAGTCCAGCCCTAAACCAGCCCTAGAAATCGCCTTGCCCTCCCCATAGCCCTGAAAAATACCCCAACTATCCATTCCCCTCCACCTGCCCTGAGGCCTAATACCCTAGCTCCTAATTTAAAAAACGACCTCGACTCTCCCCTAGCCCTAAAATGTACTCCGTCCACCCCAGCGCTGAAAACTGCCCCTGACCCCTGTTAGTCCCTAACCCCCAGCCCAGAAAGCTACCCTGACCCAGCCCAGCCCGGAAAACTACCCAACCCTCCTCTAGCCCACAAAACTACCCCAACCCATTCCCAAGCCCAGAAAACTACCCTGACCCCCAACCTACAAACTACCCCCGAACTCCCCCAGCAAAGAAATCTACCCAACCCCATCCGACAAAACTACCACCAACCCACCTGCCGCCCACAAACCAACCCCCAATCCATCCCCAGCCCACAAAACTGCCCCGATCCCCTGCCCACAAAAGTACCACATCCCACAAAACGACCCTGACCCTTAGCCCACAAAAGTACCCCGGCCCACCCCAGCCCACAAAACTACACCGACCCAGCCCACAAAACTACCCCAACCCACCCCGGGCCCAATTACCTCACGGCGGATCTGTCCCTGTGAAGTCTTCCTGCTTCCGTCCAATGCAGCCAACAGCTAGATGGCACATTGCCTTAAGAACGCACATACATGGTTAAGGCATATGCATGGTTAAGACAAGCTTGGTTTAGCTTGCGGACTCAGAACACTTGTGGCTTAGACCTTGGTGTTAGGACTGTTTCCCTATCTGGGCCACTGAAAGCTTGGTTTCAAGCTGTTCAAGCTGGGGATCCTCTCACTGCTGGGTGATCTCTGCACATTAGTAGAAAGAAGCATGGGCAGTCTAGTTGTTTTAGACATACTACTGCCATTCAACCTCATCAAATATAGTCTTCTTCTACCTACCTATATTTGGGGAATAGTGGCGAAGAAGTGTCAGGGCCTGACTGGGGGACCAAAAGCAGACGACAAAAAACGCTCAAAGCAGCCCTGAACCATTCTCTCTCTCTCTCTCTCTCTCTCTCTCTCTCTCTCTCTCTCTCTCTCTCTCTCTCTCTCTCTCTCTTTCTCTCACACACACACACACTTTCTTTCACTCTCTCTCTGTCTCTCTCTCTCTCTTTCTTAGAAGACCGACATGCATTCAGCAATCAACCTCGAGGAGCTGCGGAAAATGACAAGGGCAGCAGCCTTGGGTTGCAAAAGCGGCCTCGGAAGGCTACAGCTCCAAATGCCCGCTTGAATAAAAAGGTGTTCTAAGGTATGAATTACTTTATTATACTTAAGGCCTCACTGCAGCCCATCCATAATTCGATCTCTAACCCGCGAACTGTATCTGCACACCTCCTTAATTTACTGGTTGCGGTATTCATTTTGAACAGTATGCAGGTGACAGGCAAATTACCTCGAAAATGAAATCCCCAGTGAGCAGTAAAAATGTTAGTTTACATGGCGATTTTCCATTATCATTAGAGTGATGGACGGGTCAGCATGTCCTTAAATGAAATCCAGTCTTCTCACCCTGAGGTGTAAGTCCGTGTCCCCACTATCCTTGTAACATGCAACCGTGCACAAGTTTGTAGAGACTCCTCGTATGTGATGTCGCGTTAAATGAGTGTCATTACATATAATGGGGCTGAAAGTCTGCACTGCTTGGCCTGCATTACCATGCATCAGCAACCCCCTCACCGAAATGACCACCTCACAGCCACCCTCCAACTGTGCCCCTCATCTAACCATAGCCCTTTCTCAGTTTTATATCACTGCTCATACAAGGGTAGGATGTCAGATCACTTTATATCACTAACACATAATAGAGATAATGAATTATACAAGGGTAAATCAGTGTACTGGAAGCATTACATATAGACATTGAGGACCACAAAGGTGTAGGTGTTACCTGCCATCCATACTGCTAGTACTTAGTCTAGAGAAGAACAAACTCCAAATTTAAAATGTAACACAGTGGTTGGGCGTTGCGTTACTCATAAGATTGTACCCTCCCACAAATTAACTAGCCCACTTTATTGTGAGTCAAGACTTCTACTAGACAAAGCTCCAATCTCTCTCCAGCAGGTTCATAAATCACCAGATGTATCTTGTCATTTTTATTGCTGCCTGAAATTTGCTGGACACCAAGGAACTCTGCTGCAGGTGCTTTTAAACCACTCCAAAAAATTGAAACATAGAGCCCCCGAGTTCAGCCCCCAGTGCGGTGGCACCGGTCGCGCAGACCTACAGCTGGCCCTGGATGCCACTGCACATATAATAGCATTACGTCTACATCCCTCGTCCTCAGTCCAGTCATTACAAATGTGTAATATTCGAACTGTCATGAAACAAAACAGGAAACGCTTTTAAGCTCCACCCACCCTCCAGCCAGGGGCTATAATAGCATAGCCAGCAGAAAGCACTTCCTGTTTTGTTTCCTGTGGGTGGACTTGATGGAGGACGCTCTTGTAATTGCCTAGCTCTTACCTGTTTGTGGTATGTCCTCTGGATTTGAGTTTACTGGATTCTGGGGCCGCCTTTGGGCCATATTGGGAGCAACTAGGAGTCAGGACGTGGGGCCTCTTGGACACAGTGAGTGCTGTTGGGGCTGGACTGGTGGGTTTTGCCAGCCCTGACTGTCTTCTCTGATCCCTGCTCTGCACCTGATCCCTGGTTCGGATATAATGCCGCTTTTCGTTTCTGTGGCTGGGTTCCTTTCCCCTGACTGGTGCCATAGGTGATGCAGCAGTGGCGGGTTGGCGGGCATATGCGGCCCAGTGTGCTCAGGGGCTCCTCCACTGTGTGTGTGAGCTGCCTCCAGCTGCAGGTCTCAATGTGCAGAGGGTAGAGAGACAAAATATCGAAATTAAAATATCGATATACAATAATATCGATGTTTTAATTTCGATGGTATAGAATATTGATGTGCAAAATATCGACAGGCAGAATATCGTTTTTAAGGTATGTATGTTACTAATATCGAAATTTACTAATATCGAAATTTTGTTTAGTGTTATGTATTTTATTATGTTGTTTATGTTTCTTAAATATGTTTTTTAATGTATGTTTGAAAAATTAGTAATTTTGTTTACATTTTGCGTTTTAGTATCAGAGCGGGTTGTGGGTTTATAGGGGAAGAGGGTGGGAAGTGATTTAATAATAATTAATTAATTAATAATTCTTAAAATATTTGTAATTATTAATTAATTGGTAATTAATTAATATTAATTAGTTAATTAAATTAGAGTTAATGTGCTAATATATTTAATTTTTTGTTATTATTAATTAATAATTAATTGGTAATTAATTAATATTAATTAGTTAATTAAATTAATTAGAGTTAATGTGCTAATATATTTATTTTTTGTTATTGTTAATTAATAATTAATTGGTAATTAAATCATATTAATTAGTTAATTAAATTAATTAGAGTTAATGTGCTAATATATTAATTTTTTTGTTATTGTTAATTAATAATTAATTGGTAAATAAATAATATTAATTAGTTAATTAAAATAATTAGAGTTAATGTGCTAATATATTTAATTTTTTGTTATTGTTAATTAATAATTAATTGGTAATTAATAATTATTAAGTGATTAAATGATGTGATTTATTTATGTGTAGTGGGTTGTGTATTTATAGGGGAATAGGGTGTGATATAATTAAATGTAATTAATTAAAGAGATTGTATGTATTTATTGGTATTTATTAATTAATTGGTAATTAATATGTGTTAAATAGTTCATTTATAATTACATCAATTTAATAATATTAATTGTTATTAATTGATTAATTGATATTTATATTAATTGTGTTTTTTTGTATGTGTAGTGTGTTGTGTGTTAAAGGGGGAGTAGTCTGGGAAGTAATTTTTACCCCCATGCTATCCAATGCTTTCCCTACTGTTGCACCCTCTGGAGTGGGAATAGTAATTTAAACCCCTACGCTATCCAACGCTTTCCCTACTGTTGCACCCTCTGGAGTGGGAATAGTAATTTAAACCCCTACGCTATCCAATGCTTTCCCTACTGTTGCACTCTCTGGAGTGGGAATATTAATTTTTACCTCTACGCTATCCAACGCTTTCCCTACTGTTGCACCTTCTGGAGTGGGAATCGTAATTTTTACCCCTACGCTATCCAACGCTTTCCCTACTGTTGCACCCTTTGGAGTGGGAATAGTAATTTTTACCCCTACGCTATCCAACGCTTTCCCTACTGTTGCACTCTCTGGAGTGGGAATAGTAATGTTTACCCCTCAGCTATCCAACGCTTTCCCTACTGTTGCACCCTCTGGAGTGGGAATAGTAATTTTTACCCCTACGCAAACCCACGCTTTCCCTACTGTTGCACCCTCTGGAGTGGGAATAGTAATTTAAACCCCTACGCTATCCAACGCTTTCTCTACTGTTGCACTCTCTGGAGTGGGAATAGTAATTTTTACCCCTACGCTATCCAACGCTTTCCCTACTGTTGCACCCTCTGGAGTGGGAATAGTAATTTTTACCCCTACGCTATCCAACGCTTTCCCTACTGTTGCACCCTCTGGAGTGGGAATAGTAATTTTTACCCCTACGCTATCCAACATTTTCCCTACTGTTGCACCCTCTGGAGTGGGAATAGTAATTTTTACCCCTACGTTATCCAACGCTTTCCCTACTGTTGCACCCTCTGGAGTGGAAATAGTAATTTTTACCCCTACGCTATCCAACGCTTTCCCTACTGTTGCACCCTCTAGAGGGGTAATAGTAATTTAAACCCCTACGCTATCCAACACTTTCCCTACTGTTGCACCCTCTGGAGTGGGAATAGTAATTTTTACCCCTACGCTATCCAATGCTTTCCCTACTGTTACACTCTCTTGAGTGGGAATAGTAATTTAAACCCCTACGCTATCCAACGCTTTCCCTATTGTTGCACCCTCTGGAGTGGGAAATAGTAATTTTTACCCCTACGCTGTCCAACGCTTTCCATACTGTTGCACCCTCTGGAGTGGGAATAGTAATTTTTACCCCTATGCTATCCAACGCTTTCCCTACTGTTGCACCCTCTCGAGTGGGAATAGTAATTTTTACCCCTACGCTATCTAACGCTTTCCCTACTGTTGCACTCTCTGGAGTGGGAATAGTAATTTAAACCCCTACGCTATCCAACGCTTTCCATACTGTTGCACCCTCTGGAGTGGGGATAGTAATTTTTACCCCTACGCTGTCAAACGCTTTCCATACTGTTGCACCCTCTGGAGTGGGAATAGTAATTTTTACCCCTACGCTATCCAACGCTTTCCCTACTGTTGCACCCTCTGGAGTGGGAATAGTCATTTTTACCCCTACGCTATCCAACGCTTTCCCTACTGTTGCACTCTCTGGAGTGGGAATTGTAATTTAAACCCGTACGCTATCCAACGCTTTCCCTACTGTTCCACCCTGTGGAGTGGGAATAGTATTTTTTACCCCTACGCTATCCAACGCGTTCCCTACTGTTGCACCCTCTGGAGTGGGAATATTAATTTTTACCCCTACGCTATCCAACGCTTTCCATACTGTTGCACCCTCTGGAGTGGGAATAGTAATTATTACCCCTACGCTATCCAACGCTTTCCCTACTGTTGCACCCTCTGGAGTGGGAATAGTAATTTAAACCCCTACGCTATCCAACGCTTTCCCTACTGTTGCACCCTCTGGAGTGGGAAAAGTAATTTTTACCCCTACGCTATCCAACGCTTTTCCTACTGTTGCAATATGTGGAGTAAGTATATATATTAATTTAAATGTAGAGTTTTTAATTTATTTTAAATGTATATCTATTAGTTATAATTTTTTTAATATGTTTTAATGTTTTTATTTAATATTTGTAAAATTATATGTATTTTTAAATTATTTTTACATTATTATTAATACATTTAAAAAAACGATATTTTTAATTTCGATATTTTTGTACTACGATATTATTTTTTCGATATTTTTGTACTTACCTTTATGAAGATATAACTCCGATATTTTTGATGTCGATATTTTTGTGTTGATATTTTTGTATGTAGATATTCTGTCTGTCGATATTATGTCATAGATCCATGCAGACTACACCCAGCCGGGCCGATGCGCTCACTTCCCTGTGAGGCGATCTAACAGGAAAAGCTGTATTGCTGTCGGAGTGGCTTCGGTGGGCAGAGGTCATGGATCCTCTTGTGCAATCCGACTCGGGTTTTTGATGTGGTAGCTCCTCTGTCAAAACCCTGTGGGAGCAACTACTGTTCGGCTTCACCAGCATCCTCCCGCATAGTTTAGTGATATGCCATGATGGTGCAGCCACACCACCTTCATTCCTGTGTGATTCCTCGCCTCAGTGATGGCGTGGAGGGCTGCCTGTCACTTCACATGCATTATTCTGGTTGGGGCTGGCTTCTGCCTCCTGTGCTGCATTTTTGGAGGGTCGTTTATGCATTTCTAGTCATTTCTCCATTGCTTCTTTCCTCTTTCCACTGTGTAAGATGGGGAAGCATAGGCAGTCATGTCTCTCCTGTTTCTTCACCTTCTTCCTCTAAGGACAGTGATGAACCCATTCCTCCTCGAAAGGTGAGGAAATTGAATGATGATGTGCATCTGAAGAAGCTGATCCTTGAGACTTTTTTGCTCCTTGAAGTCCAAGAAGTCTACTGGTGTGCGGTCTGGTGGGTGTCATGTTCTCTATTCTGATATTTCCAGTTCGGACTCCTCTGATGGTTCCTCTCTGGGGGCTGTGGACCTGAAAGGTAAATATATTTATAAGGAGTTGTTTCTGGAACTTTTATCACATGTTAGTGATCTAACATGGGGTTTCCAGATGAGGATATAGCCAGCAAGTCCAAGGACATGGTGTTGCCACACTTTCATAAACAGGCGACTAAGGCTCTGCCTATTCATCCCTTTCTGATGGATGTGCTGTTGAAGGAATGGAAGAATTCGGGCCACATTATGATGCCTCACTTCATGTCCAAGCTGCACCCGTTGCAGGATAAGGAAGAAGCTATTCCTGAGTAGGTGCATGTGGAGTCCATGTGGCTAGCTTGGTGGGATGTCCGTCCATGGCTGAAGATAATGTCCTGAAGGATGGGGTGATAAAAAGATTGACTCTGTTGTGAGAAAAGGCCTATGCAGGATCACATCTCGCCATCCGTTCTGGGGTATATGGTGCCTATGTCACTCAATCCTTATTGTCTGACTTTAAGACTTTTTTCGCCACTATGCAAGAAGGTGGTAACTGTCCTGATTTGTTGGATTGTCAGGCCGAGTTTCTTTCTGACATTGTCCTTGATTCAGCTGGGGCTTCGGCCATGTCATGTGATGCTCCCTTTTGCCACCTGCTGCAACTCGTTGCTGAAAGGATGGAACACTGATGCTGCTTAGCAGTCCATGGCGTTGCAGTTGCCATTTACGGGTCCTCTGCTTTTTGGGAAAGGCCTTGAGGAGAAGTTGCATAAAGTGTTTAAAGAACAGAAGCATACCTTATCCTTTTGGCATCAACAACAACATCATAAGAAGTCCTCCTTTTCTAATGCAAGGCCCTTTTGGCTACCTTCTCGTCTGCAGAAGAACACTTTCAGGTACCAGAGAGGTCCTGGGAAGAATTTCCACAGGTGATTCCCAAATGCTGGTCCTGGGGGTCAGTGTTCCAAACTATGCCACCTGGATTGTTCCGACTGGGGGGCTGCCAGAGGTTGGTGGTAGACTGCACCATTTACTGACAGCCAGGCAGATCTCAACTATGGACCAGTGGGTTCTGGATATCCTGGAACAGGGCTACCGGATCGATTTATTTTCTCTACCTCTGCCTCCGGGCAGAGTGAGGATGCCGGTACCGAAGAAGTTGTCATGTCGTCAATCCCGGTTGGAGGGAGTGCAGACCCTGTTTCAAAAGAAAGTGATTGTACCTGTCTCCCGAAGGTTACAGGGGGCTTTCCGATCATGATCAATCTCCGGCCTCTGAACAGGTTCATATGGAAGATTCCTTTCAAGATGGGAACCCGGCAACATATGATTCTGTTGATTCAGCCCGGCTGGGTGAAGTTTACTCTGGATCTTCGTGATGCCTAGCTTCATTTCCTGTAGCCCGGGAGTGCCAGAAGTATCTGAAGGTTTGTCTGTGGGGTCGTCATTGGCAGTTTTGTGTCCTCCTGTTCGGCATCCTGTCCTGTCCCAGGGTTTTCACCAAGGTGGTGGGTCCTCTTGAGGCACATCTTCAGCTTCTGGGTGTCTCACTGTTTCCCAACCAGGACAACTGGCTCCTGCAGGCCGATTCTGCCCTGGTGATGTCTCGCCATCTCGAACTGACCATTCATAAGCTCGAAAACCACAGCATTCTCCTGAACTTCTCGAAGTGTCAGTTTCTTCCAGCCAACGGAGTACCTTTATTGGGGCCTACTTCTATTCTGTTCTGGGCAAGGTTTTCCTGCCTTCTATCCGGATCCTTCGGCTCCAGTCACTGTTGGGAAAGTTGTTGTCTCAGCCTTCGGCGCCCCTGCAACAATAGTTGGAGATACAGGGTGTGGCTGCATGTGTGTTCACTGTCCCGTGGGCCAGGTTACATCTTGGCCCCTTGCTGTGGCATCTTCACCGCTGTGTTCCTTTTCCTGTTCAGGATTTCTCCGTGGTGGTTCCTGTTTGCGTGGAGGTGGTGTCAGCTCTACAGTGGTGGTTGGTCACACCGAATCTGTCCCGGGGTATGTGGCTGCATCCCGTTCCTCCTGTGGTGTTGACTACGGATGCCAGTGCTTCTGGTTTGGGGGCTACTCTGGGGCAGTTGACTGTGCGGGCTCCATGGCAAGGTGTTGAGGGTCACTGGTCCTGCAACTGGAGGGAATTGTCTGCTGTGGATAGGACCCTCTAGTTCTTTCATGATTATCTGCTGGGTTGCAATGTTCTGGTGCACTCCGACAACACCGTGACTGTGGCTTACAGCAATCATCAGGGCAGTACTCACAGTCGGGCCTTTGATCTGGTGGCCTGTCCAATCGCCAGTTGGTCGGAAGTTCATCTCCAGGTGATTTCAGCTCAATACATCCGGGGCTTGGACAATGTGGTGGCAGGTTGCTCTGACTCACAGGTTTCTGTCCTCCCTGACTTGTCTTTCCCCCAAGGTTTTCCGGTTGATTTGCCAGAGGTTTGGGTCTCCCAGGATGGATTTGTTGGCCTCCAGGACCAATGCTCTGCTCTCTATTTTGTTCCCAGATTCCGGAACGGGGTGCTTGGGGAGTGAGGGCCTTGTCTCTCCATTGCCCCCCCCTGGTTCCTGTATGCTTTCCCTCGCTTGCCTCTCATCCTGGCTTTTCTGCTGAAGGTGTGGAGGGTGAGGACTCAGGTGGTGGCGGTGTTACCCCACTGGCTGAGATGGTCTTGGTTCCCGTGTTGCTCAGACTGGTGGTGGGTCCTCCTTGGATCTTGCTGCAGTACCCATCTCTCCTCCTGCTGTCTTCCCCCCTCTGTTGGTCCCTCTCAGCTTAGCGGTCTGGAGGTTGAATGGCTGTCTTTAGGGGACAAGGGTTTACCTGGCCACATTGTTCCTGTGATGCAGTCCTCCTGTTGTAGGTTACGTTGTCCTCTTATACTAAGCATTGGGCGTCTTTCGATTCCTGGTGTTCTGGGCTTGGTATATCTTCTGTGTCCTGTCCTATTTCTGATATTCTTCAGGTTCCAAAAGCAGTATGCCTTATCTACTCTTAAGGGGCAGTGGGCTGCTATTTTTGCTTTCCATGATCCAAGTTCCTTGCCCGCTTCTGATGGTATGTTGTTTTCTCGGTTGTTTCTGAGTTGTTCCCTCTCCTCTCCTGTTGTTTGTCCTTCTATGCCTCCCTGAGATCTTTACCTGGTCCTAAGGGCACTTCAAGCCTCTCCTTTTAAACCTTTGGTCTACGTTGACTTTATATTCTTGTCTTTCAAAGTGGTTTTTCTGCTGGCCATTATCTCAGCTCAGAGGTTGCGTGAGCTCACTGCTTTGCATTGTTTGCCTCCTTCTTTCCTTCTCCCCCTTCTCCTGCTGAGCAGTTGTTGCAAACCTTGCATGTTAGATGTGCTTTGTGTAACGATCCTGTCCGAAGACGGGTACTCATCACAATTCGTGTGACGCAATAGGGGTTCCTCCCCTTCACATCCCCAACTCCTACAATGACTGCACAGAGTATTAGGGCAATCAAGTGAGGGAAGGGAAAGGAAGGGAACAACAGTGAGTAGAACCTGGAAAACAAAGAACAACACGATGAGATACAAGTGCATGCAACACTACACACAATTAGTCTCGCTAGATTTCCCAGTACCTGACAAGTTTCACAATACAAGCTGCCATCTATCAATCAATCAATCAGAGTACTTGTAAAGTGCGCTACTTACCCGTGAGGGTCCCAAGGCGCTGAGGGGAGAGGGGGGTGCTGCCGGAGGTCGTTCGTTGGATGCGGGTGACAGAGGTGAGGGCAAAGTTGGCGGAGCGGTGCTGGCGGGTGGGGATGTGGAAGCTGACTCTGCTGATCAGGTAGGCTTGTCCGGTGTTGTGGAGTGCTTTGTGTGCGTGGGTGAGGAGCTTGAAGGTGATCCTCTTGGCGACTGGGAGCCAGTGTAGGTCTCTCAGGGTGGGGGGTGATGTGGTTGTGGCGGGGGCGTTGGCGATCAGTCGGACAGTGGCGTTTTGGATGCATTGATGTCGTCGTAGGTGTTTGGCTGTGATTCCTGCATAGAGTGCATTGCCATAGTCCAGTCTGCTGCTGACGAGGGCCTGTGTCACCGTTCTTCTTGTTTCGGTCGGGATCCAGTTGTAGATCCTGCGGAGGGTGTTGTAGCAGGAGGAGGAGATGGCGTTGACCTGCTTAGACATGGAGAGGGAGGAGTCGAGGATGAGTCCTAGATTGCGTGCATGGTCGGTGGGTGTTGGTGCTGTTCCCAGTGTGGTCGGCCACCAGGAGTCATCCCAGGCTGGGGGGGTGGGACCGAGGATGAGAACCTCCGTCTTGTCCGAGTTCAGCTCCAGACGGCTGCTCCTCATCCAGTCGGCGACGGCCTTCATTCCCTCGTGGAGGTTGGTTTTGGCAGTGTGTGGGTCCTTGGTGAGGGAGAGGATGAGCTGGGTGTCGTCAGCGTAGGAGATGATGTTGAGGTTGTGATGGCGGACCACTTGTGCGAGGGGGCAATGTAGACATTGTACAGCGTTGGGCTGAGGGATGAGCCCTGGGGGATGCCGCAGATGATGTTGGTGGCTTTGGATCGGAAGGGTGGGAGGCAGATGCTCTGGGTTCTGCCGGAGAGGAAGGACGTGGTCCAGTCAAGAGCCATCTCTTGGATTCCAGCTTCTAGGAGGCATGTCTTTAGAGTGCGATGGCAGACTGTGTCAAAGGCGGCTGACAGAGGATGATGGCTGAAGTTTTGCCGTTGTCTAGTTGGCACCTGATGTAGTCTGTGGCGGCGATGAGGGCTGTCTCGGTGCTGTGGTTTCGTCTGAATCCGTAAGTGTCCAAGATGTTGTTGTCTTCCAGGTGGTGGACCTGGAAGACAACAATCGATTTTCTCGATGACGTTAGCCAGGACCGGGAGCAGGGAGATGGGCCGGAAGTTCTTGAGGTCCTTGGGGTCCACTTTGGGCTTCTTGAGGAGCGTGTTGATTTCGCTGTGCTTCCAGCTTTCTGGGAATGTCGCTGTTTCAAAGGAGATGTTGATGACCTTCCGTAGTTGGGGTGCGATGGCTGCGTATGCTTTCTTGAAAAGTGGTGTGGGCACGGGTCAGATGGAGATCCTGAGTTCTCATGACCTTGCGTGTCTCGTCGTCGTTGATGTTGGACCAGATGGTCATGCGGTTGGCACTGGTGGTGTTCACAGGGGAGGTGGAGTCTGGCGTAGTCGGGGCGGTCATGGTGTTGAAGCTTTCGTGGATGTCAGCGATCTTGCGGTGGAAGAAGATGGCGAGTGAGTCGCACAGTTTTTGTGAGGGCGGGATGTTGCTGGCGTTGGCGCTGGTGTTGGAGAGTTCCTATACGATGCTGAAGAGCACTTTGCTGTCATATGCGTTGTTATCCAAGCGGTCTTCGAAGGAGGATCTCCTGGCAAATCTGATGAGGTGGTGGTGTCTGTGGGTGGCGTCCTTGTGGGCTGCGTGGTTGTCTGGTGTGTGTTCATGGAGCCATGTCTTCTCCAGTTTCCGGCATGCGCGTTTAGAGGTCTGGAGCTCGTGAGTGAACCATCTGTCTCTCTTGTTGGTGTGGCTGTTGGCGGGTTTCTTGAGCGGGGCGAGGGTGTTGGCGCAGTCATCGATCCACTGTCTGAGGTTTTGGGCTGTGGCGTCTGGGTTGGTGGGGTCGGTGGGTGGGTTCTTGGTGCGGGAGGTGATCAGCTGGTGTTCAGTGACTTTGCTCCAGCAGCAGTGAGGCAGCTATTGGGTGTGGTGGTGCATGGTTGGTTTCTTGAAGGTGAAATGGATGCAGCGGTGGTCGGTCCAGTGGAGTTTGGTGGTGTGGTCGAAGGCGATGTGGAAGCCTGTGGAGAAGACGCGATCCAGCGTGTGGCCGGTGGCGTGGGTGGGTGGGGTGATGAGTTGTCTGAGGCCAAGGTTGGAGAGATTGTCGATCAGGGTGGCGGAGTTGGCATCGTTGTTGTTCTCGAGGTGGAAGTTCAGGTCCCCGAGGAGGATGTAGTCCGTGGAGGCGAGTGCGTGGGTGCTGGCGAGGTAGGCGATGGAGTCGCTGTACTGAGCCCGGGGCCCGGGGGTCTGTAGATGAGTGTTCCTACGAGGGTGGTGTTGGGGTCCGTGTGGATCCGGAAGTGCAAGTGTTCGGCAGTCTTGAGGCTGTCATCTGCGTGTGTAGCGACCTTGAGGGTGAACTTGTGGACGATGGCTATTCCTCCTCCGATTCCATTGGCGCGATCCCTGCGGGCGATCTTGTAGCCGTCTGGGATGGCTATGGCGATGTCGGGCGCCGAGGAGTCGTTCCACCAGGAAGGCCACGTCTGGGGCGGAGGTGTCAAGCAGATCCCAGAGCTGCGCGCCCGCTGCGTGCGGCCGCTGCACGCCCGCTTCTCAGCCTGCATATGAGGTGGCTTGGGAGGGAGGAGCAGCTGGGAGGTGGGAGCGGGGAGGCGAATGGGTGTGCAGGGGGGTGGGGCCGCAAGGAAGCAGCGGCGGGAAAGGGCCAGATCGGGAGCGACGGGGGGCAGGGGGAACTAGATCACAGGGCAGAGGGGAGGGAAAAACCCAGGAAACAAGGAGGCAGCAGGGAGGCAGGAACCAGGCAGTCAGGTGATGAGCAGCGGCGTGGGGGCGACCTGCCTGCGAGCAGGGTCAAAGGTCACAAAAAAGCACAGAAACGTCACAATAAACGGGGGGAAACAAGTGGCACAGAGGCACAAAGGTCACAAGAAGGGCAGAAAAGGTCACAAAAAATGGGGGGAAACGAGTGGAACAGAGGTAGAAAGGTCACAAGAAATGGCAGAAAGGTCACAAAATACGGGGGAAACGAGTGGCACAGAAGGCAGAAAAGACCCAAGAAAGGGCAGAAAGGTCACAAAAAACGGGGGGAAACATGTGGCACAGAGGTAGAAAGCTCACAAGAAAGGGCAGAAAGGTCACAAAAAGCGGGGGGAAACGTGTTGCACAGAGGCAGAAAGGTGCCAAAAAAGGGCAGAAATGTCACAGAAATGTAGGGGCAGCTAAGCAACAGAAGGCAAAATGGGCTGAGAGACACGGGGGCCCGCGAGGGGAGCAGAAGGAAAACCGGGCAGAGGGACACGGGGGCAGCGAGGGAGAGAATCATCAAAGGTGGTGCTGTGCGGAGGGGGAGCGACCTACCTGGAAGGGTCAAGGGTCGCTCTCCTCACCGCGCAACGGCCGGCCTATATGGGGAGGTGGGAAGGAGGAGCAGCTGGGAGGCGGTAGGTGGGGGCAGCGAATGGGCAGTCAGGGGGGCGGGGCCGCAGGGAACGCAGCGGCGAGGGGCGACGAAGGAAACAGAAGGTAAAAGGTCACAAGAATACAGGGGAAACGAGTGGCACAGAGGCAGAAAGATCCCAAGAAAGGGCAGAAAAGGTCACAAAAAAAGGGGGGAAACGAGAGGCACAGAAGGCAAAAGGCCACAAGAAAGGGCAGAAAGGGTCACAAAAAACAGGGGGAAACGAGTGGCAGTGAGGCATAGAGGTCCCAAGAAAGGGCAGAAAAGGTCACAAAAAACAGGGGGAAACGAGTGGCACAGAGGCACAAAGGTCCCAAGAAAGGGCAGAAAAGGTCACAAAAACAGGGGAAACGAGTGGCACAGAGGCACAACGGTCACAGGAAAGGGCAGAAAGGTCAGAAAAAAGGGGGGGAAACGAGTGGCACAGAGGCACAAAGGTCCCAAGAAAGGGCAGAAAAGCTGAACAAAAAACGGGGGGGGGAACGAGTGGCACAGAGGCACAAAGGTCCCAAGAAAGGGCAGAAAAGGTCACAAAAACAGGGGGAAATGAGTGGCACAGAAGGCAAAAGGCCACAAGAAAGGGCAGAAAATGTCACAAAAAACGGGGGGAAACGAGTGGCACAGAAGGCAAAAGGCTGCAGGAAAGGCCAGAAAGGTCACAAAAAACGGGGGAAACGAGTGGCACAGAGGCAGAAAGCTCAAAAGAAAGGGCAGAAAGGTCACAAAAAAAATGGGGTGAAACGAGTGGCACAGAGGCAGAAAGGTCCCAAGAAAGGGCAGAAATGTCACAGAAATTTATGGGCAGCTAAGCAACAGAAGGCAAAACGGGCAGAGAAACACGGGAGCTGTGAGGGGAGCAGAAGGAAAACCGGGCAGAGAGACACAGGGGCAGCGAGGGAGAGAACAGGAACAGGCGGGGCTGTGCGGATGGTGAGCGACCTACCTGGAAGGGTCAAGGGTCGCTCTCCTCACCACGCATCGGCCGGCCTATATGGGGAGGTGGGAGGGAGGAACAGCTGGAAAGCGGGAGGTGGGGGCATTGAATGGCCAGTCAGGGGGGCGGGGCCGCAGGGGTCGCAGCGGCAAGGGGCGACAAAGGAAACAGAAGGCAAAAGGTCACAAGAAGACGAGGGGAACCGAGTGGCACAGAGGCAGAAAGGTCCCAAGACAGGGCAGAAAAGGTCACAAAAAACGGGGCGAAATGACTGGCAAAGAGGCACAAGGGTCCCAAGAAAGGGCAGAAAAGGTTACAAAAAACGGGGGAAACGAGTGTCACAGAGGCACAAAGGTCACAGGATAGGGCAGAAAGGTCAGAAAAAATGGGGGGAGACGAGTGGCACAGAGGCACAAAGGTCCCAAGAAAAGGCAGAAAAGGTCACAAAAAACAGGGGAAACGAGTGGCACAGAGGCACAAAGGACCCAAGAAAGGGCAGAAAAGGTCACAAAAAACGGGGGGAAACGAGTGGCAGTGAGGCACAGAGGTCCTAAGAAAGGGCAGAAAAGGTCACAAAAAACAGGGGGAAATGAGTGGCACAGAGGCACAAAAGTCTCAAGAAAGGGTCACAAAAAACGGGGGAAACGAGTGGCACAGAGGCACAAAGGTCACAGGAAAGGGCAGAAAGGTCACAAAAAATGGGGGGAAATGAGTGGCACAGAAGGCAAAAGGCCAGTAAAGGTCACAAAAACGGGGTGAAACGAGTGGCACAGAGGCACAAAGGTCCCAAGAAAGGGCAGAAAAGGTCACAAAAAACGGGGGAAACGAGTGGCACAGAGGCACAAAGGTCACAGGAAAGGGCAGAAATGTCAGAAAAAATGGGGGGAAACGAGTGGCACAGAGGCACAAAGGTCCCAAGAAAATACAGAAGAGGTCACAAAAAACAGGGGAAACGAGTTACAGAGAGGCACAAAGGTCACAGGAAAAGGCAGAAAGGTCAGAAAAAATGGGGGGAAACGAGTGGCACAGAGGCACAAAGGTCCCAAGAAAGAGCAGAAAAGGTCACAAAAAATGGGGGGAAACGAGTGGCACAGAGGCAGAAAGCTCACAAGAAAGGGCAGAAAGGTTATGAAAAAACAGGTGGAAACGAGTGGCACAGAGGCAGAAAGGTCCCAAGAAAGGATAGAAAGGTCACAGAAATGTAGGGGCAGCTAAGCAACAGATGGCAAAATGGGCAGAGAAACACGGGGCCGCGAGGGGAGCAGAAGGAAAACCGGGCAGAGAGACACGGGGGCAGCGAGGGAGAGAACAGGCACAGGCGGTGCTGTGCGGAGGGTGAGCGACCTACCTGGAAAGGTCAAGGGTCGCTCTCCTCACCACGGAGTGGCCGGCCTATATGGAGAGGCGGGGGGGAGGAGCAGCTGGGAGGCGGGAGGGAGGAGCAGCTGGGAGGCGGGAGGTGGGGGCAGGGAATGGGCAGTCAGTGGGGCGGGCCCGCATGGGATGCAGCGGCAAGGGGTGACGACGGAAACAGAAGGCAAAAGGTCACAAGAAGACAAGGAGAAACGAGTGGCACAGAGGCAGAAAAGGCACAAGAAATGGCAGAAAGGCCACAAAAGATGGGGGGAAACAAGTGGCAGAGAGGTAGAAAGCTCACAAGAAAGGGCAGAAAGGTCACAGAAAACGGGTGAAACGACTGGCACAGAGGCAGAAAGGTCCCAAGAAAGGGCAGAAATGTCACAGAAATGTAGGGGCAGCTAAGCAACAGAAGGCAAAACGGGCTGAGAGACACGGGGGCTGCGAGGGGAGCAGAAGGAAAACCAGGCAGAGGGACACGGGGGCTGCGAGTTAGAGAATCGTCACAGGCAGTGCTGTGCGGAGGGGGAGCAACCTACCTGGAAGGGTCAAGGGTCACTCTCCTCACCGCGCAACGGCCGGCCTATATGGGGAGGTGGGAGGGAGGAGCAGCTGGGAGGCGGTAGGTGGGAGCAGCGAATGGGCAGTCAGGGGGGCAGGGCCGCAGGGAACGCAGCGGCGAGGGGTGACAAAGGAAACAGAAGGCAAAAGGTCACAAGAATACAGGGGGAAATGAGTGGCACAGAGGCAGAAAGATCCCAAGAAAGGGCAGAAAAGGTCACAAAAAATGGGGGGAAACGAGTGGCACAGAAGGCAAAAGGCCACAAGAAAGGGCAGAAAAGGTCACAAAAAACGGGGGGGAAACGAGTGGCAGTGAGGCACAGAGGTCCCAAGAAAGGGCAGAAAAGGTCACAAAAAACGGGGGGAAACAAGTGGCACGGAGGCACAAAGGTCACAGGAAAGGGCAGAAAGGTCAGAAAAAATGGGGGGAAATGAGTGGCACAGAGGCACAAAGGTCCCAAGAAAGGGCAGAAAAGGTCACAAAAAACGGAGGAAACAAGTGGCACAGAGGCTCAAAGTTCACAGGAAAGGGCAGAAAGGTCAGAAAAAATGGGGGGAAACGAGTGGCACAGAGGCACAAAGGTCCCAAGAAAGGGCAGAAAAGGTCACAAAAAACGGGGGGGCGATGGCACAGAGGCACAAAGGTCCCAAGAAAGGGCAGAAAAGGTCACAAAAAACAGGGGGAAATGAGTGGCACAGAAGGCAAAAGGCCACAAGAAAGGGCAGAAAATGTCACAAAAAACGGGGGGAAACGAGTGGCACAGAAGGCAAAAGGCCACAAGAAAGGGCAAAAAGGTCACAAAAAACGGGGGGAAACGAGTGGCATAGAGGCAGAAAGCTCAAAAGAAAGGGCAGAAAGGTCAAGAAAAAAATGGGGGAAACGAGTGGCACAGAGGCAGAAAGGTCCCACGAAAGGGCAGAAATGTCACAGAAATGTAGGGACAGCTAAGCAACAGAAGGCAAAACAGGCAGAGAGACACGGGGGCTGCAAGGGGAGCAGAAGGAAAACCGGTCAGAGAGACACAGGGGCAGCGAGGGAGAGAACAGGAACAGGCGGTGCTGTGTGGATGGTGAGCCACCTACCTAGAAGGGTCAAGGGTCGCTCTCCTCACCACGCAGCGGCAGGCCTATATGGGGAGGTGGGAGGGAGGAGCAGCTGGAAAGCGGGAGGTGGGGGCATCTAATGGCCAGTCAGGGGGGTGGGGCTGCAGGGGACGCAGCGGCAAGGGGCGACAAAGGAAACAGAAGGCAAAAGGTCATAAAAAGACAAGGGGAAACAAGTGGCACAGAGGCCGAAAGGTCCCAAGACAGGGCAGAAAAGGTCACAAAAAACGGGGGGAAACGAGTGACAGTGGGGCACAGAGGTCCCAAGAAAGGGCAGAAAAGGTCACAAAAAACAGGGGGAAACGAGTGGCACAGAGGCACGAAGGTCCCAAGAAAGGGCAGAAAAAGTCACAAAAAACGGGGCGAAACGAGTGGCAAAGAGGCACAAAGGTCCCAAGAAAGGGCAGAAAAGGTCTCAAAAAATGGGGGAAACGGGTGGCACAGAGGCACAAAGGTCACAGGAAAGGGCAGAAAGGTCAGAAAAAATGGGGGGAGACGAGTGGCACAGAGGCACAAAGGTCCCAAGAAAAAACAGAAAAGGTCACAAAAAACTGACGAAACGAGTGGCACAGAGGCACAAAGGTCCCAAGAAAGGGCAGAAAAGGTCACAAAAAATGGTGGAAACGAGTGGCAGTGAGGCACAAAGGTCTCAAGAAAGGGCAGAAAGGGTCACAAAAAACAGGGGAAACGAGAGGCACAGAGGCACAAAGGTCACAGGGAAGGGCAGAAAGGTCAGAAAAAATGGGGGGAAACGAGTGGCATAGAGGCACAAAGGTCCCAAGAAAGGGCAGAATAGAAGGTCACAAAAAACGGGGCGAAATGAGTGGCACAGAAGGCAAAAGGCCACAAGAAAGGGCAGAAAAGGTCACAAAAAACGGAGGAAACGAGTGGCACAGAGGCACAAAGGTCACAGGAAAGGGCAGAAATGTCGGAAAAAATGGGGGGAAACGAGTGGCACAGAGACACAAAGGTCACAGGAAAGGGCAGAAAGGTCAGAAAAAATGGGGGGAAACGAGTGGGACAAAGGCACAAAGGTCCCAAGAAAGGGCAGAAAAGGTCACAAAAAACAGGGGGGGGGAACGAGTTGCACAGAGGCACAAAGGTCCCAAGAAAGGGCAGAAAAGGTCACAAAAAAAGGGGGGGACCGAGTGGTAGAGAGGCAGAAAGCTCACAAGAAAGGGCAGAAAGGTCACGAAAAAACGGGTGGAAACGAGTGGCACAGAGGCAGAAAGGTCCGAAGAAAGGGTAGAAAGGTCACCGAAATGTAGGGGCAGCTAAGCAACAGAAGGCAAAACGGGCAGAGAGACACGGGGGGCCGTGAAGGGAGCAGAAGGAAAACCGGGCAGAGAGACACGGGGGCAGCGAGGGAGAGAACAGGCAGAGGCGGTGCTGTGCGGAGGGTGAGCGACCTACCTGGGAGGGTCAAGGGTCGCTCTCCTCACCACGGAGCGGCCGGCCTATATGGGGAGGTGGGAGGGAGGAGCAGCTGGGAGGCGGGAGGTAGGAGCAGCTGGGAGGCGGGAGGTGGGGGCAGGGAATGGGCAGTCAGGGGGGCGGGCCCGCAGGAGACGCAGTGGCGAGGGGCGACGAAGGAAACAGAAGGCAAAAGGTCACAAGAAGACAAGGGGAAATGAGTGGCACAGAGGCAGAAAGGTCCCAAGACAGGCTAGAAAAGGTCACAAAAAACGGGGGGAAACGAGTGGCACAGAGGCACAAAGGTCGCAAGAAAGGGCAGAAAAGGTAAAAAAAAACGGGGGGAAACGAGTGGCATAGAAGGCAAAAGGTCACCAGAAAGGGCAGAAAGGTCACAAAAAACGGGGGGAAACGAGTGGCACAGAGGCAGAAAGGTCCCAAGAAAGACCAGAAAGGTCACAGAAATGTAGGGGCAGCTAAGCAACAGAAGGCAAAACGGACAGAGAGACACTGGGGCCGTGAGGGGAGCAGAAGGAAAACCGGGCAGAGAGACACGGGGCAGCAAGGGAGAGAACGGGCACAGGCAGTGCTGTGCGGAGGGGGAGTGACCTACCTAAAGGGTTAAGGATCTCCCTATAATCCGAAAGCACGGTATTCATTCATACCAAGTACGTTTCTAATAAGGGAGTCTTTGGCAATGGTACACTGGCTGTAGAAAAAAAACGAGGCTTCCAGTGTATAGCAATCAGTCATGCTTCATGAATAGTCCTGTGAGCGACCACTAGTTCAATGTCACAGGTGGCCTTTCTATTCCTTTCCAAAACTTGGTCAAATAACAAAGGAAGGTGATTAAACCAAGCTCCTTTGTCGGAGCATTTTTGAGAGAACAGAAACAACCAAGTCTTGTACTCCTGGTGTGGACCAGGCGAGAGAGTGGGATAGTGTGTTCCTCCGTCGAACACAACGGGGAGGCAAACAAAGGGATTTCACCCTTCTGGAGAAATAGCCGAGCTCGATTAATATCCGCTCATTGCAGTCAGTAATTTGCTCTTACCTCAGAGCGCGGCGGGGTATCCTTATTTCTGTTTCTCAACCCTCGTAGACGGCTCCGTGAAGAACAGCAGTTCTTCCTCTTCCGGTGCTCTTCCACCTTCCGGGTACATGCCAAAAGCTCTTGCAAAGATTGCAGCCTTTAAAGCTGCTGACATACAAAAAACCAAGGTCCATGTAATGGACGTGACTGTACGTCAGTTTCTCTTCTCCTGATTCCGGGTTTGGATGCGACAGGGTCGCATTCAATATTACGCACGCTTTACCATGCGTGTACGTCCTAATTGAGGATGTGGCTCCGCCCCCGCATTTTAGGGCTTTCTGGGCTTTGTAGCCCAGGCAGGCGCAATGGTTGCCAATCCTGACACTTTGTCTATCTATGTGGACCGGTCTGCTGCTTTTCGGTCTTCAGACAATCTCTTTGTGAATCTTGGTCTGGCTGATCGGGGAAAGGCTGCATCTCGCCTTACCATTGGTCAGTGGATCAAGTCTGTTATTAGTTTGGCTTATCAAGGCTCTGGTTTGCCTTGTCCTGTGGGTGAGATGAGATTAGTCATGCTGGGAGATGGGCGTCTGATTCTACGTTTATTCTACACAAACGGGTTAATTGTGCTCTGAATGATCGTGTGAATTTTGGTACTGGTGTGTTGCGTGCGGTAAAGTCAGATAGGTGTATCCGCATCTCCCTGGGTTGATTCAAATCAAGAATTCTCTAAGGGTCTAATCAGCTCCGTACCTTGGTTTAGAATGAAGGAGGTCTTGTATCTCTCTCTCAGGACTCGATTTCCCAGTAACCCGCAAGGGTAGCCTGGAAACACTGGAGCTGGATTTCTCAGCAGGAGAAAAGACAGAGTCTCTCAGTGCGTCAGCTGGAGGGTCGGCTTCCTTCGGCACTTGCTGCTGCAGGGCGTCGGGCAAGTAGTTAGTCGATCTGCTCCAAACCACTGTGTGCCTGCTTGGGCAAATCTAGGCATATTTATACTATGAAGGTGCCGAGTTTGACGTGTGATTGGACTTAATAACGTCATAGAAGACTCAAATCTTCAAAAACTCCATGATTTCCTAGATAAAATTAGTATTCAGGCAAGGGGATGTCTCAAGCTGCAGAAGGCGGGTTTTTCTAAGAAATCGTTGCTGATTCTTGGAATATAGTGGAAGTAGCCATGCCGTATTTGGGCTGCATAGGCTCAGTTTAAATATGGTAATAATTTCTATGCCTATATAAGGATATGATAATCCCTACCTATATAAGTGCATGAATCGGGAAAATGTACACAAGGGTCCAAGATTCATTTACAACACCGGTACCTGTGCAACTTCAAGCATGGGTGCTCCAAGTGTGGGGGGCGGCACGCAATTACTCAATGTTTAACCCTGATCATGCCTTCTGAGCAGTGGCGAAATGCGAAAGGAAGGGACAGCCTGGATAGAAGGACGCCTACACCGGTTAAGGTGGAGGCGATGGCCCTGTGGCTCTCGTGTTACCCGGACCGGGAGGCGGCTTTGAAGATTCAGTGGGATTTCACAGAGGGTTTTCAAATGGGCTATCAGGGACCTAGGGCGCGGAGATGGGCGGATAATCTGAAATCAGCCAAAGAATTGCCGCGAGTGGTGGCGGCAAAATTGCGGAAGGAGGTAGACAAAGGCAGGATAGTGGGCCCGTTTTGCGACTGGCCTGCTAACAACTTGATCATCTCCCCATTGGGTTTGGTGCCTCAGAAGGAAGAGGGTGAGTTTTGCATGATCCATCACCTCTCGTGGCCAGAAGGGCAGTCTGTGAAAGCAGACTCAAGGGTGCTCTATGCATCGGTGGATGATGCAATCTGCCTAGTGAGTGCGTGTGGGCCCGGGGGTGGAACTGGTGAAGTGTGATGTGAAATCGACTTTCTGCTGCTGCCAATGCACCCCACGGATTTCTTTCTACTCGGGATGCAGTTTGCGGGGGCCATTTACGTGGACAAGATTTTTCCCATGGGGTGTGCAATTGTCTGCGCGCTGTTTGAGATGTTTAGCACATTCTTGCAGTGGGCTTTTACACAGATCAGCGGACATCGGGACGTGGCTCACTATCTGGATGATATCCATTTTCTGGGGAGGGCCCATTCTGGGGATTGTGACAGGGCCCTGTCACAATTCCAGGAGATGTTGCGGGATTTCGGTGTCCCCTTGACGCCCGAGAAAACAGCTGGGCCTAGCCGCAGTCTGACATTCCTGGGGATTGAGCTGGATTCCATTCACTGGATTGCTCGGCTCCCTGCTGTGAAAGTGGCGGAGATTCAATCATGCTTCTTGTGGGCAATCAGGGAATAGAGGATTGCGTTGAGGGCGGTGCAGCAATTGCTGTGTTTCCTGAACTTCACGTGAAGGGTGGTGAGGGCTGGACGGACATTCTGCAGATGGCTCTGCATGGTTATGTTGGGGGCAGTTCTGCCACATCACCAAGACGGCATCTGGGCCTTGAAGGAGTGAGGGTGATGGGCCTGGTGGAGAACTCTATAGCCGATACCACAAGACGGACCTACAGACTGGCATGGGCGAAGTTGGGAGCGTTTATGGGATGGCGCAAGGATGCTGCTTTTGGAGATCGATCGACTGTGGAACAAGGAGTGTTGCAGTTTGTATTGCATTGCATTGACAAAGGGCTGATGTCTGCAACGATTTGAGGAAAATTGGCAGGAGTGTCATTGTACTGTTGTTTGTTTTTTGGGTTTGACCCTACGAAAGATGTGTTTATAAGTAGGGTGCTCAGAGGTTGGAGCAGGGAGAGAGAAGGGCAGGGGGTTTACGGAAGGCAATTATGTTTGACCTGTTGAACAGGCTGGTTGAGGTTTTGCCGCTTTGTTGTTATGATGTTTTTGAGGTTCTGGTTTTCGGTTTGTGCATGATATGGATGTTTTGGGGGATTTTTAGGGTCTCTGTACTCCTTGGAACATGCAAGGTGTGTGGCAGGAGATATGAGGAGATCAGTTTGGATGCGAGTCGTCTGGGGATTTGGTTGGGGCAGTCTAAGATGGATCAGCTGGGGAGGGGCAAGTGGGTTTGGCTCTGTGGGTGGTGTGTACCCGGTGGCTGAATGGTAGAAATTTCTCTTGACTGCACGAGCAGGGACTGGTGAAATCTTTTGTTACGCGTCTGAGAAGGACTCCGAGAAGGAGCTGGATTTCTTTTCTCTCTCAGATGGAAGAGTGGTCTGATGAAGTTGCTGATAGTAGTAACCCTGAGGCAAGTGACAGCGATTTGGAATTACACCCCTTAGACGGCGGAAAATCTGAGACCGTCCAGAGGAGAAGGAAAACACAAGAGAAAGAGCTCTCATGGAACTACACTCCCTCGGTCTAACTTACAGGCACCCCAGAGATGGGTGTAAAGGGAGGGGAGACTACTGCAACATTAGAGACTATCATGCAGGCGATAGCTGCTCACCGTGTGGCGACCCGACAGGACGGCCGCAGGGCTCAAGCGGCAATGAGGAAACTACAAGGAGTAGTGCAAAATCTGTCCAAAACAGGGAGCACTTTCGGGGAGCGGATGACTGAATTGGAAACACGGATGTGTACCGCAGAGATAGATTTGACTGGCACTCAGGAAATGGCAAAATCACAGGAAGCACAGATGACGGATATCCAGTGGAAACTGGAAGAACATGAGAACCGCCAACGGCGGAATAACTTATGCGTTCTTGGTGTACCTGAGGGAGTGGAGGGGGAGGATGCCCGCATATATGTCATTGAGTTATTTAGAGAATCACTTCCTGAACTTACGGACTGGAACTTGTCACTAGAAATTCAGCGGGCGCATAGGGTACCCTTTGTACAAAAGCAGCCAGTCAGAGCAGGGTCACTCCCACGAGTTATTTTGGTATACTTTGGTAGCTTTTTGCTACGACAAGCAGTATATGAGAAGGCAAGGCCCCAGGCAAAACGTACTAGGAATGGGGTGTCATATTTTGTCCGCCCTGACTTCTGCCATACCACCATTGAAAGACGGTGGAGGCTGAGGCAGATGATTAAGCCATTCCAAAATAAAAAGGCACAGGCTTTTCTGAATAACCCTGCAAAACTAAAAGTTATCTGGAACGGGCAAACATGTTTTTTCCTGTCCAAGATAAAAACTAAAGAATACTTGGACAGCCTAACAGCCTGAGTAGGGCAGCAAAAGATTTAAAATAGAAATAGATGCCTTCTTTAGTACTTTGTTTCTTGGAGGGGTTCTCTAATTTTCTATTCCTTTGATCCTGGGCTTCCTTTTCCTTTCTTTTTTTTATTTTTCTTCAAAGACAATGTAAGGTAGTGAGTTAGGCCACTTATTGTAGCTACACAGCATAACTGTAATAAAAATCATGGTTTATTTAAGGGCACTCGGGCTGGTGCGTTGCACTCATCACACACAGACAATGTCCGATTGTCTCTCGGAGGGGATGTGCGGGGTTGGGGATGTGGGCAGTGGGGAGGCTGGAGGGGGGAAGGGGGTACATTTGAGGAAAAACACACACAGAGAAGAAGTGGGTAAAGGTGGACAGTTGAAAGGCAGATATATAACTTACAAAAGTGGCTTAAAGGGGAAAATGTTACAGAAAATTACTGGGAAAAGAGGACCAGTACGAGTACTAGAGATGGTTGGAATTGTTAGAACTATTCTAAGATGGGGAGAATAAATATCTGTTCAATAAATGTGGCAGGACTCAATGATGCAGCCAAAAGGGGTAAACTGGGGGAGTTGGTAAAATTAAATACGTTTGACATTATCTGTCTCCAAGAGAACCATATCCCCTGGGACAAAAGGCATCTTGTGGTGTTACAGGGGTATATTCATTGGTAGCCACATCGCAAACCTCGGATATTCGAGGGGTAGCCATTCTGGTCAAAGCATCGTCGTGCCCAGTCAAAAGTAAGGCAGCAGATAAGCTTGGCAGGTGGGCTATCAATCAATCAATCAATCAATCTATTTGTAGAGCGCGCTATTTACCCGTGAGGGTCTCAAGGTGCTGAGGGGGGGGGTGGGGGGGGGGGAACTGCGCTACTGTTCGAAGAGCCAGGTCTTGAGGAGTCTTCTGAAGGCGAGTAGGTCTTCGGTCTGCCGTAGGTGGGTAGGAAGGGTGTTCCAGGCCTTGGCGGCGAGGTAGGAGAAGGATCTGCCGCCTGAGGTTGTTCGTTGGATGTGGGGGACGGCGGCGAGGGCGAGGCTGGCGGAGCAGAGCGGAGCTGGCGGGTTGGGAAACAACCTTTACAATGCAACTTTTACAACGCACTACCATTACAACAAAACTTTTACAACGCAACATCCATTACAACGCATGCAATTACAACACAACCATTACAATGCATGACACTACAACGCACACCACTACAAAGCATGTCATTACAACTCAGTCATTACAACGCATACCATTACAATGCATAACATTACCATCCAACACTTACCCTACTGTTGCACCCCCTGGAGTTAGAATAGTAATTTTAACCCTACACTATCCAAAACTTACCCTACTGTTGCACCCCCTGGAGTTAGAATAGTAATTTTTACCCCTACACTATCCAACACTTACCCTACTGTTGCACCCCCTGGAGTTAGAATAGTAATTGTTACCCCTACACTATCCAATACTTACCAAAACATGCAATGTAATGTTATGCGTTGTAATGTTATGCGTTGCAAATGTAGGTTTTTAAATTTCGTTGTAATGTGATGCGTTGTATGGAATGTGTTGTAATGGATCTTGCGTTGTAAAAAATGCATTGTAAAGGTATGCGTTGTAAAAGTGTGCGTTGTAACGTAATGCATCTGGCGGATTGGGGTGTGGAAGCTGAGTCTGATGTTCAGGTAGGCTGGTCCGGCGTTGTGGAGGGCTTTGTGTGCGTGGGTGAGGAGTTTGAAGGTGATCCTCTTGTCGACGGAGAGCCAGTGTAGGTTTCTCAGGTGGGGGGTGATGTGGCTGAGGCGGAGGACATTGATGATCAGTCGGGCGGAGGCATTTTGGATGCGCTGTAGTCGTCGTAGGTGTTTGGCTGGGATTCCGGCATAGGGTGCGTTGCTGTAGTCTAGCCTGCTGCTGACGAGGGCTTGTGTCACCGTCCTTCTTGTTTCGGTCGGGGTCCACTTTTAGATCCTGAGGAGCATGCGGAGGGTGTTGTAGCAGGAGGAGGAGACGGCGATGACCTGTTTGGACATGGAGAGGGAGGAGTTGAGGATGAATCCGAGATTGCGTGCGTGGTCGGTGGGTGTCGGTGCTGTCCCCAGAGTGGTTGGCCAGCAGGAGTCGTCTCAGGCTGAGGGGTTGGGTCAGAGGATGAGGACCTCCGTCTTGTCCGAGTTCAGTTTCAGACGGCTGCTCCTCATCCAGTCGGCGCTGGCCTTCCTTCCGTCGTGGATGTTGGTTTTGGCGGTGCGTGGTTCCTTGGTGAGGGAGAGGATGAGCTGAGTGTCGTCGGCGTAGGAGATGATGTTGAGGTTGTGGTGGCGGGCCACTTGTGCGAGGGGGACAATGTAGATGTTGAACATCGTCGGGCTGAGGGAGGAGCCCTGGGGGACGCCGCATCTAGGACTGGGTCTCACAATATGTTCAATCTACGGCGCAAATTATGATTATCCCCAAATTTTCGAGGATCTTGAGGTAGAATGGTCTACACCCCTCATCCAATGTGGAGATATGAATATTGTGCTAGATCCATTACCCAATGTCAATAACCAAGGGAGGTATCAAGGGTGGAAACCAAGGGTATATAGGGCATTTACATCACTTATAAACAGTCATGGATTAGTAGATATGTGGCAGGCAAAAAAGACACCTCAGAATTTTGGTAGCACGTATTACTTGTTTCCGCATAGGAAATATGTTAGGATAGATTATTTTTCTGTACAACAGACCTCCTTGATAAGGCTAATATAACAGTCCTACCTAAGGTTATATCAGACCACAATCCATTAGTTCTAGGGGTTGAAGTTTTAGATGGCTTTAAAGGAGGGGGAAATGTACTTTTGACAAGAAGTTGTTTGGTAATAGGGAATATGCTGAGCATATAAGAAAATGGCTAATCGACTATTTTGACATCAATGGGTATAGTGCCTCAAAAATAATAGTTTGGGACGCATTTAAAGCAGGTCTGAGGGGAGGGACTATTAGCTATGTGGCTAAAATCCAAGCTATACGTAAGCTGAAAAATTAGGAACAAATGTGAAGGTTGAAGGCAGCAGAAGATGAACACTCACTTTTAATCAGGCATGGGAGAGAGACAATGCAGAGTCAGGTACAGATACTGATGCTTAAGGCAGAGATTAATGGGTGGCTCGCACAAAAGGCGGCAGAGGAGATCCAATCCCACCATTATAGCTCATATGGGATCAGAGAGTTTGTCAGGAAGAGACTAGCTCTTCGCACTAGGCAAAAGTCAGTACAGAACCAAATCTTGTCTATCAATAGGGGGGGGGTGGAATATACTGATCCGGAAGGCATAGTTAAAACTTTCCAAGATTACTATCAAATGTTATACTCTGAAGAAGCTGGTAGGGAGGAAAGTATTACATTAGATGATATCAGACAACTGGTGATAAAAGAAGACCTGGGGCAAATTTTAAATGAAGATCTAAAGGATGATCTGGAATCAGAGATCTCACAGGAGGAAACTGAAACAGAAGTACAGAGTTTGGCTACAGGAAAGGCTACAGGCCCTGACCAAATACCCCTTGAGTTATATAAAGTATTGGGTATGACAATAATACCACTCTTGTTCGATTTGTTTAAAGGGATCCAGTACAATGGAAATATCCCGGAGTCATGGAAGGAAACCAGAAATTTTGTCTTCTCAAAAAAGGGGAAACCCCCAGATAACCCAGGGTCATACAGACCAATCTCCCTAATTAATACGGACATAAAGATTTATTCTAAGATCTTGGCGACTCGGTTAGGAAGAGTCATTGGTAGTCTTGTCTCCCAGTAGCAACATGGTTTTATACCAGGGAGGCAAACAACTGACCACATTCGAAGAGTAATATCAGTGTTAGATATTATGTCGTAGACGGGGGCCAGATGGCCATGATCCTTCTGGACGCCGAGAAGGCGTTTGATCGTGTAACATAGGATTTTCTGTGGGGAATACTGGAGCTAAGGGGGTATGGCCAGGGATTTATAAGAGCGATTAGAGCAATGTATTGTGATCCAAAAGCTCGGATATATGTAATGGGCAAAGAGTCAGGGGAGGATTTAATTCGTAGGGGAACTTGTCAGGGGTTCCCCTGCTCACCGATTTTATTCGCTCTGAATATCAAGCCGCTTGTAGAGATGCTGCTGCGGGCAGTTAAAATTAAACCTATCTGTACTAGGGGGCATCAGACAAAAGTTTTAGCCTACGCTGATGACGTGGCAATTGTCACAACAGATCCCAAGAAGGCACTAGACGAGATTGCTGTTATAACAGGGAGATTTGGCAGGCTATCAGGGTATAGCATGAACAGTGAAAAAACTAGTGTAGTTTGTACACTGAATGTGGAATTTGAGGATGTAAGTCGAGCACAATCAGCAGTCTATTTAGGGGTCTGCGTCACGGCAAAAGTGGATAGGATTATTAAAGAAAATTTCGACCCATTAATTAAAACTATAGCTCTCGATTTAATGAGGGTTAATGGGCTACATTTGTCAATTATAGGGACGGGTAATTATCTGAAAATTAACATTTTGCCGAAATTTTTATTCCTGTTTAGGTCATTTTCACTAGTGTTGGATGACACCATACTTAAAAACGTCAACTCCATGCTTTTTAATTTTATGTGGCAGTACGGGGTCGATAAGAAGGTCTATGAAATTGCTGACATTGACACAAGATCGAGGGGGGTTGGCAATCCCAAACATCACTTTATATTATTGGGCAGCTCTGCTTCACCAAATATCTTTTTTATTGAAGCTAGATAGAACGGACGGCAGGAGATTGAGTGAAAGAATTCCTACAATATTTGAATTACCAGTAGGAAAATAAGCCACATGGCTTCTCTTAAAACAAGTGGAGCACAGTTATTATAACAAAGTACGGTTAGAAATCATAAAGAGTGCATGGTGTATCTGGAAAAAGATATCAAAATTTATGGGAATCCCTAGAGTTACACAATATACCCCCTTATGGCGTGGATTCCTTTTTTTAAGGACACCTATGATACCATCGGGTAGGAATTGCAGAATAAGGGTATAACTACTGTTGGAGAGTTCTACTGTGGAAAACAGCAGCCGCAAATTGTGGATTTACAACAGGAGTTTGGGATACATCCCAATCAGTTTTTTAAATTCGCACAGGTTAGGAGTATTCTTATGGTATATAGACCCAGGGTGATGATTGGAAAGATTCCCCTGATGGAGCTAATCAAAACTAAGTCATGTAGAATCGGGGGCTTATACAATCTTCTATTGGCAGAGATGCCGGATGATTTAGAAAAGAACGAGGCATTATGGGCAGTAAAACTAAACAATCCAGATGTAGACATTTATAGGAGTTTAGAACTATCAGCGGAAATCTTTTTAGCTTCTAATTTGAAAGCACAGCTATGTAGGACTATATTTAACCTGTACTTCACACCGACGAACCTCTTCTCATGGGGGAAAAGAGAGGATGATCGGTGTCCTAGGTGTGGGGTGGGCTCAGCCACAATGATACATATGTTTTCTGATTGTGATGAATTGATCCTTTTAAAAATCGGGGATTTCGGGCTTTTGGAGATCCTTATTTGGTAGCAATCTTGAGTTAACTACTACATTGTCAGTTTTGGGGTATGACAGCTCTCTCAGCTGCAATAAGAAAAAAGAATATTGTTTATTTTTTAGCACAGCTGTATATCAAATAATGCTGGCTGCAAGATGGAAGGATAAGGAACCTCCCACCTTTCAGATGGGGTTAGCCAGACTTCTGGGAGTCTGGAAACAGGAGGCAGCCCTATATGCATGTAGAGACAGGAAAGCTAGAACCCGTGGGATAAAAATATGGGCCTGCATTGCAAAATGGAATGGTGAGGTGGGGGGGGGCGTAATAACTGCAAAAATAGTAAAAATTTATAATAAGGAGTAAAATAATTCTTTTGTGTAGACTAGACATGTAGTTATCTGTTTTTATTGTTGTACTCATTTCTGTGCTTTGATAAGGGTCCTGTTTGAACACCGCATTTATTACGCAGTAGATGGTGCATATACCCGCTTGCTCTATTTTTGGGATTTTTTGTTGTTGTTGTTTGGTGCTAATTCCCTTATTGTAAAATCGTGTATTATATATCTGTTCTATCAATTCTCATATGGCAAAATACTATGATAATATGTCAGTCAAGTCAGTCAAATTAAATTTATTCGATTTAGTTAAAAATCATATAAAGAGCATAAAAAATATTATATACAATTAAAATACAATTAAACAGTTTCTTTACAATCGAATACATGTGACAGAGTGTTATGATAAAAACAAAGATTAAAAATCTATACAAGCAATTTATACAGGGTGATTTTCTAAGCTCCTACATGATCTAGATCTAGCTGCCGCCACTAAAAAATTTGCCATGCAAAATGTGATGCGAATATTTTTCAAAGATTGTAGGTAAAACATGGCTGGTCTCACCTGGGAAAAGCCAGCTTCCCTTAAAAGAGGTAGCAGGTGTTTTTTTCTCTGTTCACAAAAATAATCACAAAACATAATAAAGTGCATGGTGTCTTGTGCAGAAAAGTTATCACATGTACACGGTGGTGCTAGCTCGGGTTTTGTCCAGGTATTGAAACTGCCCAAATAAAAATGAATAAGATTAAACCTAAATTTCGTTAAAAGAAACCTATGAAATGGATTGGTGACAAAACATAAATAAGGTTCAAGTGCAGGTGAAATAACTAACAAATAATGGCGTCTAACTGATGGCTTTAACAGTTCAGTTTCTTCTCGGCTCATTCTTGCACTTAGCATAAATTGTTTTTTTATGGTATACACATCTTGTTTAGTTATTCCAGAAGGGTCAGTAAACAAATCGGGTCGTCCCAGGTTCGTAAAGGTTTTTTCCAAATAAGCCAGCCATGGGATTGCACTACTATGCTCCAAGCACATAACATCTTTCAAGATCAGATGGTTAAGGGTTAGTTCTGGATTTAGCCATGTCTTGAGCCAGTATACTAGGGGCGCCAGTTTTAACCTATCGTAGACATAATCCATTCCTACCTCCGCGTGAATGGAAAAAGTCGGTGTCGAATGGGGAAGGCACAAAAGAGAGCGTAAAAATCTATTTTCTGCCTTCTGGATGTTTTCCAAACGAACATAACCCCATAAAGGTGTGCCATAAAGTGCCACAGAAAAACATTTACTGTTATACACCTTTAAGATGGCTTCCATCGGTCTGTGGCCCAACCTTTTGGCAAAACCCAAAAGAGCCATTGATGTCCTTGTCACCGCTAGGCTTTTGGCCCTTACCTGGGGTCCCCAGGTACCCTTTTTGTCAAAAAGCACACCCAGGTAGGGAAATACGGGAACTCTGGACACTACTTCTCCTTTACATCTAAATGTTTTTACCATGGATCTTTTGTTATGCGGTCCAATGGCCATAGTATGCGATTTACTTGAATTAACCTTCAAATCAAGGTGGTCCATGAAGGTACCAAATGCATCCAAAAGCTGTTGGAGACAGACGCCAGTACGTGCTATAAGCACTGCGTCGTCCGCGTATAGGAGAGCAGGAATCTTAACTTCTCCTACACGCGGAACATCTCTCGCAGCCCCCTCCAGATGATTGCCAAGGTCGTTGATGTAGATTGTAAAAAGCAGGGGAGCTAGTATGCAGCCCTGCCTAACCCCGCATCGACCTAAAGCGGGACGTACATCTGCCTTCTCTTGTGGCCCTCACCTCTGCAAAAAGCTCTTGATGGAGTGAGGCCATGAACCTGACCAGGGCCTCATCAATCCCTATCCTCAAGAGGGTAACCCAGAGCTTGGTCCTGTTGACCAAGTCGAAGGCCGGGGAGAGGTCCATGAATGCTAAGTACAAGGACCCCTCCTTGGCCACCGTGTACTTTGAGATCAACAGGTGAAAGTTAGAGCACTGCTCAATCGTGCCTCTTTTCTCTCTGAAGCCGTACTGGATGTCGGCCAACCCACCACAACCTTCCAGACTATCCCTTACCCTAGCCAAAAGCACTCTACCCAAGATCTTTATTGAGGAGTCCAGAAGGGATATAGGCCGATAACACCCCGGATCCTCCCTTTGCCCCTTTTTAAATATGGGAACTATAGTAGATGTCACCCATGTAAATGGGGGAGGGGTGCTATTTGCAGCTGTGAATACGTTAGCTAAGATACCGGCCCATAATTCTGGTGAATGTATGTAAAAGTCCGCCGGTACCCCATCCGGGCCAGGGGCTTTATTCCTAGTAGTGGAGCGGATTGCTATCTCAACCTCGGCCATATGATAATATGTATTATATATGTCTTTTTTTGGAAAAACGTCTTCTGTGGTGTGAATAATAAATAAATAAATAAAACACATTACCAAGGATGGTGGCAAGGCAGTGTGTGGCCAAGAGCTGTGCGCAGCAGGAAACGAGTGAGACGTTCTGTGGAGAAGTGAGGTGGACTATCTTAGTTAGAAATAGCGGACATAAATATTGCGCCCTGAATATCTTTCCAAAAACATCATGCCTTTAAGCATAGCTTGTCTAGTAATAACACAATGGGTGGTATTTTTGTAAGCATGTTTTAGGACATGATCTGATTAGGATGGTTTGCACTGTGTCCTGGGGAACAAAGATGAAAAAGTTACGAAATAGAGATTGTGTGTTCATTGCTACTCTGAGTCCCTGCAGTGAAGCCTTGTCCATGAAGTGGTCTTTCACAAATCTGATCAATGTTGTTAAAATACCCAAATGACTCTATCAAAAATAGTCCTTCTGCATCACTAAGGGAGCTCGTAGGACAGCAATGGCAGCTGTTCTTATGGGGAGCCATGGAGAGCGTCTTCATTCCCGAGAACTGTGAAACCAAGGGACATCACTGGCTCTGGCCCACGTGGTCAGCAACATAGCAGAAGAGCTGCAGGGAACTGCCCCTTCTAGCCACATATGCAGCAATGGAATTCCATTCTTCTGGACTCAGCTGACAGAACAGCTTTTGCTATTTCCATCCAGCGACAAGAGGGAGAGCCTTGCAAAGGGTGTTTCAATGGTGTTAAATAAGTTGTTACTATGGTTAAGATTGTTGCATAAATGTGGCATGTGATGGCCGTTCCTAACAATCAGACCATAAGCATTAGGTTTGTATTTACCTGAGAAATTCCACTTTCCGCTCCAATCCGGAAAGCCCCCGTTCCAGCGGGTGGGCCAGGCCCACCCAATCATTAGCCTGGCCCACTCAAATGGCTTGAAGACAACATAAAATGTCCACTTTAATTTAAAACATTCCTTCGAATGTTGTTTTTCTTTCTGTTCTTGGAGTTTCGTGATTGGGCCTGGGCTTTTTCTTACAGGCACCCCCAATCACGCATCTCCATTTAGAAAGGTGGGCTGTGTTGTGCAGGTAGAATGGGGCATAGTGAAGGGGACAAATTCTTTCTTTGGCACCTGGCTGCATGGATATTTCCTTTTCTATTTAGTGCTGGAGAAAAGAAATTTGTTTATCCTGAATAACCTTTCCTGACCCCTGCAGCTGCTTATCAGATGGGCTGTGAGGCAGAGTTATATGAACCAAGTAAGAAAGAAAATGTGTGACTATTTGTTCTTATTTTTAAATTCTGAAAATGTCCAGCAAGGAACATAATTGTGTATGCTTTATTTAATTCGTTTTTATCATTATAATGGCCATGGATGCAAGAAAAAGATAAACATGTCCAGATAACTGGTGATTAATGATCCTGCTGGAGAGCAATCCTTTGTTAGTAGTTTTGAAATGCAGATAAACTGTACTTTATGTGGAAAGCTCAGTGGGTTACAGCCTTTGTCACAGAGATTATTGGGTTGCTTGCAGTTCAGAAGTTCCAATCCTAACATAGGACATTGACCAATGAACTGTCATCAAAGAACTGCATACAAATTTGAATGGTATAGTTAGAACTTTTTTTGTGTTGTGATATAGCTAGAACTTCCCCAGTCTTTCAGTATTCTAATGTTGCTAAAAAAGATTTCGTTTGGGCAAATATACATTTTTATTGGTAAAGCCAACCCCGCCCCAACCAATGGGGTATGCTTTAAATCCTGAGTTTGTGCTTCTCCCGACCAAACCCTCTCAACATATACTGGCCATCGGCAGTGGCGGCTGGTGACATTTGAAAGTGGTGAGGGGTAAAACAATTGTTGTACATCACTGCCGCGAAGTGAGCGAGCCTGAACCACCTATGGGGGCTCTGTGGTTTTCCGCCCTGAGAAAATTTTGAAAAAAGAGTGGGTAAATGGTCCATTTTCAAGCAAATTTGAGAACGCAGGAAGCTGTCAACCACTCTGAGGTCTGATGACAAGGCACCAGAGCCAGACAGATGGTAAAGCACTGCAAGCTAAACAAACAGCATGTGTCCTTGACCAAACCAACTTAAACAGGCAGCTCGAACATGATGTCACCCACTCTGCGGCACAATACTGCATCACTGCGAGAGAGACTCTGCAAGAGATGCCGTGGGGAAAGTACCTGCAAAGGCCGGAAATGGATAACTGACCACTCAGCCCAACAAAAACAGCACAGTCCTGTGAAGCACTCATCCTTACACACAACAAAAAACAAAGACTTTTATCTAGGACGACCTTATCTTAATTTGACATTAACAATCATGATCCGTTAGCACTGCTGACAAATTGCCCAGTTCCAAGTGCAAATGTGTTACACTCATTGTTACAATGCATTCAATCCGGCACCAAAAGTTATTAAAAAACACAGTGGGATGGAATGTGGCCCAGAGTAATGCACTAATTCTAAAAAGAAATTCAACTTTTTCATAACTCCCATGGGTATGACTATGCACCCACATGAAAACAGAGTTGTACCAATGTATGTGCCTTCTATAAATAGCTGCAACTCAGGCAAGTACATTACGACATGTAAACTTTATGCGTGAGTCTCAAGGGCTGCAAAAACCCACAAAATAGTGAAATTCTTAGACGTTTGTGCTTGTATTATGCCGTCGGAAGTTCACATGTTTCACAATATGTTTTTTGAAACCAGAAGCTATGCATGTATATGTCTTTCAAAACCCCATATCATGTGTATGTGTGTGAGTGTGTGTACAGTATATGGGGCTACTGGGTTGTAAGGCATGGAGTGAAATGGTCAGATGTGACATAATGCCCTGTATGTGGCCTGTGATGTAAAGACATAAATTCACCAACCGCGCTATAGCAAAGGACAGCAGAAAAACAGAGCTGAGTTTAGAGGTAAGAGATAACATAACACACAACAATCAGCACACCATGACAACATAGGAAAAGGTCATATAAAACACCATACAATTACACTGCATAACAAAACATTAAATATATTTATCATAGATAATATAAAGTGCAAGAGTGTAGTATCCACTACCATAAAATGGCATATGATACATGAACATAACATAACATAGCAAAATCTAACATAAACACAACAGCATTGCAGAGATTGACATGCACATCTAATTATAACGGAACACAGCAACGTTTAACCTGGCTCAAACTAGAATACTTCAGAAGCATAAGGACTGTAGTATGACAGAACATAAAATACAAAGTATGATAACATAGCACATAATACAGTAAGGCATAGTTCTAGCACTCACGCACCTTTCCACCCCCCTCCAATACCCTGCTACCAAAGCACCCTCTAATTATTGGCTTGAGGAAGATACCCACACCAACCTTAAATGTAGGTATCCTTCCACACACAGGCCTGGCATTGGCAACCATCCCTAAGGCACCACTCCATTCCTGTGGCCTTGATTGTGTTTGGGTGACACCTCCCTCCCACCACCACTAGGTGCATAGAGCTCTCATCACCCGGGTAGCTCGTGGGCCCCCTTTTACCCCTCTGGTTTGAAGTGGACCCTTCCATCTTCCTACACTCGTGCATCCCAGGATCCACCGGCCTGCACATGAGACTCAGGTTTTGTAACACCCCTCTGGCTTAAAGTGGACCCTTCCAGACTTGCACATAAGCAAATTCTGCTGCCTCACAAATCCCGCCTCTAGTTACAGTTTGTCAGTGCTACCGCAGGAAGAAAGAGGGCCGAGGCTGGCCTCTTGCTTCTGGTTTCTCTGAGAACCACTGCCTTGGGCTGGGCTACGAGACTAAAGCCGGGCCTGAGCGGAGGCAGGGTGCAATAATTGTATTAATAGAAGTAATTACAACATTGATAGCTCTGTGTGTGCAGTCAAGGCTCTCAATACGTGCGGGGGGTCGGGTGGGGGCCGAGGGGATTAAAAATAAAGTAAACAACTTGGAAATCTTACCTGAACGGGTCCGCAACACCTCTGCTGTCTGCTCTTGGGTCAGAGTCCGCGTTGGCACCTTGGACGTCTTCTGCGTGAGTGGCTGGTGGTGGCACTGGCAACAACTCTCTCAGCCAATCCAGGCTGCTCCAGCAGCACCAGGATTGGCTTGAGCAGGGACTGTCCCCGCCCATAGGAGAGGCCACTGGCCACTGGCAACCCTTGCCCTCGCTCGCTCTCCTAATGCGGGGCACTGCAGTGGGCATGTTCGGGTTGATCAGAAAAATGATTAGCCCAAACCTGAACATTCGCATTGGGCCTGCCCTACTGCTTTCACTCAGTCAAGAACACAAACCCAACCCTGCAGTGCTGCCCTGCCCACCCCCTTCAGCGACGCGTCCTGACTGACTCCACCGGCACAATTTCAACAAGGAAGAATGTGGCCATGCTGTGTTAGTGGGGCAATGCTCCAATGAACGCACCACCACTGCCCACGAGTATGGATGACATGTGATTCCTACACCTTGCAATCCTCATTGGTTTATGTGACATTCCCTATAGACTGATTTACATACTTGTATGATTCATTGTCTCTGTTTAATGTGGGCGTGATGTAAAGTACTGTGACACCTACACTGATATGAGTAGTGCTATAAAACAAATGAAATGCATATGAGAGAGGGACTACGGAGAGATAAAGGGCACTGTGGGAGGGTGGTAGTAATGGTATCTGCGGAGAAAGAAATCATTGGTGGGGTGCCGAAAAAGACTTTTGCACTAGCTTTCTGTTTTTGTTTATTTAATTAGCAGTCAGGTCATTAGGGTAACTGAGGAACATATTTTAAAGTGTATACTAATTATGTTTACTGCTATATTTAATGTTTTAAGTTTGAAGGTGATTTTACTAATGTTTTTTTACCAGGAATAATGAAAGTGGAGCTGGATTGTGGCTGATATGGGGCTGAGGCCCACGGTCAGCTGTGGGATAAGGTGCACAGGAGAGGGATGGTAGAAAAGTGGACAATCAGGCCTGGAAGTACTTGTGTTGAATCCTAGCCTGCCGGAATTTGAGGGTTTGCACTTAGATCCAGACCTTGCACTTACTTTCAAATAACTCTCCACATGCTCTGTATGAACACAGAATTGATCCATTGTATCATGGTGACTGTTGGCAAGTAGATATTATGTAATCTAGGGTTTGTAGGTCACCTCCAGAAGCGACGAATTGGGCCCCTCTTTCACACTGTTTCACCACTGATATTACCCATAGGAGTACCAAGTAAATTAAAGAACGCCGAGCTTCTTAAAGCAAGTTTGCATTCCTTAAATGTGAGTAATATTGTATGGTGGCCGTGATCAATAGTTCATAAATGTATGACTTATATTTTATATTTCTATTCACTAAAAACTAGTATTTTTAACGTTCGCAAACAGCTGCTGCATTGCACTGATAGTAAAACGTGTTGGTTGACATTGTCAGGGCCAGCTCTAGGGTGGTGCGGACGGTGACACGGCACCGGGTGCTGGCTTCCTGGGGGCACAGTGTATGCAAGTTAATTACATTTTTAAAGCACCTGCTGCAGCGTTCCTTTCATTGGCAATTACCAGGCCTCACAAAAATGTCAAAACAACTCAAGTGATTAATCTTCTTCCTGAAGAGAGATCGGAGTTTTGTATAGTTGAGAATGTGACTTTTGTGAAGTTAGTGCGGAGGGTTGATATGCCTGCTGCAAAGAACGTGTACCAAGTAGATTACAGATTACAGAGTGCATATACCGTAAACCGATTAGCAGGTTACTGCTTTTAAACGAGACATCCTTCTGATACTTGCAATTTATAACTCTAAGTCCTAATATAGAACAGTGAGCTAAAACTGCATACGCACTGCAAAGTATACATTAGAACATTTATTAATGTTGCAAAAGGGTTAACTTGACTAGAAATCGATTCGTAATATTAAAGAAAACTCCCAACTATGCTGTTTCTTTTTTGACTCTGAGTTTGTGCTTCTCCACACCAAGCACTCTTAAACTATACTGCTCACCAGTATGTATGACATGTGACTCCTACAATCTTAGGGCCCCATGCATCATACTAAAAACCGGTCGCAAACGGGCAGATTCTCTCAGAATCTGCCCCTTTGGCACCGGTATTTTTGCATTTGGAAAGCATCATCCCAAATGCAAAATTCACAAATTGCGGTTGCAAATCGCAAATTGCGATTCCTTAAATGCAATGCTAGAAGTAATTTAAAAATAGCGATTTCGCTATTAGGGGTCGCAAATTACGGGGAAACAAACAAGTCGGTAATTTGTAAAGTTACACACACGCTTGCCGGTGGGGCACGTGTGTGCGCAACATGGGTGCACATTACAATTTCAGGGGTGCAACAGGGTGTCTTTTTGCCACCCTCACACCCTTGAAATTGCATGTGCATCTGAGAGAGAGTGGTTATGGCGACTTGGTCACTGTTGAAGTGTGTTAGTGAGAATCTGTGGTGGAGGTGCTAATTGGGGGTCGGGGGGCGCCAACAAACATTGTCGCACAGGGCGCTACCAGCGCTAAAGCTGGCCCTGGACATTGTATTATATTTGTGGGCCACTTTTAAGTAAACGGCTATTTGTCTCACCTATTAAAAGTATGACGTTTACATAGACATTCTGTCTCACCTATAAAAAGTATGACGTTTACATAGACTAATCTGTACATAGAGCACGTGCATGTTTGCACACTCTGTGCCAGTGTGTTTAAAGCCACAATGCTTACATTCGGGTTGACTTGAACTCTCGAATAAAGGTAAACAGCCGCCTTCTATGATATATTGGGAAGACGCGGTATTGCACTATTGGGTTCTGAATAATTCACAACTTCATTTTAGTTGTCTGCATAGGGCATACATCACATCACGTGATAAAAATAATACCCCATAATATATAACATTCATTAAGGCATCTCGGAGGTCGCACTCGCGTGAGTCCAGCAGCTCTCAGAAGTGAATAATGTCCATATATCCAGGGTGTTTTAACTCACACTCATTATAAGAGATCGGAAGCAACACGAAGCTTTCTAAGAGCACAGCCTATTTATTTTGAGAAATTGATGCCGGATAAAAAATGTAAGAGTGCGGTAATCAGCTTCGTCCGTCTTCATGAAATGAGGCATATTATAAGTGATGTGCAGTGCCCCTGGAAATGTTTGTAAGGAAAATGCTCATTAGGAGACAACATGGATGCAAACAAAGAAAATGGCTGCCCACAAACAAGAATAGGCTCAGATGAGAACATATAAAGTATTTTTATTTACTCAGTCTGTATAATCTACACTGCAATAAAGTGTATTTTACTTTTGTTTCTCCAAACAAATTATGTTTACAGGATCAATAGTGGTAGAATATAATTATTTAAGCCATGGCAGTGAAAATAAAGATGGCTCAATACCACGTTAAGTAGAGCATTTATCCTAGTAAACACGTATTCATCCATTTATCACTGCACTATGAAGGTCAAGTTCGGGTTTATTACCACATAACACAGAACAATTGACATTAGAAAAACACGTTTACTGGATCACAGATTGCGTGCAACAATTACTTTACACAGGGAAACAACCCTCCTAATAATCACAAGCTGTGGTCAATGTGATTTTACTGTATATCACTAATGCAACCCCTCTCATCTTGGTTGAGATTAAATACCCTTTTGTTAAATACACGTACACATTAAAAAATAGAGTAAACCATTCAGACAGATCCCAGAAAAACAGCGAGATTATAACATATAATCGTGACTGAGAGGGACCATAAACAATTTATAAATAAAGTGAAGCCCAATGAGACATATAAATGTGTGAATGAGAACATGGGAACACAATTCATGCCGATTAGAGTTTGAAATCCTTTTGCAATACAATAGAGAATAATGTTTTGAGGTTTGGCACTCTATTTAGGTTCAATGTCAGGGGAGAGGATGTAGCCTTACAACTAGAGCGGTCGACCTCGAAGCTGGGGAACCGGATTCGAGTCTTAGCAACGACGCTTAAAATCATGTGATTTTGCGCAAATCACTTAATCATGAAAATCGCTCTGACACCTGGGGCCTCATTTATGAGGCCTTGCGTGAGTTTTGCGCTTCCGATGCGTCACTTTTTGTGACGCATCGGCGGCGTAAAACATGCCTCCTGATGCGCACTATTTACAAAGTGACGCATCTAAGCAGATGCGTCACTTTGTAAACCCCTGCGCTACATTATACCTGCGTCAGGTATAATGTATGCAGAGGGGGCGTTCACCCGCAAAAAGCCTCGTAATAGTGACGCAGTGAAATCTATGAGATTTCACTGCGTCACTTTTAGGACGCTGTTGCGTCACAATCTTGCGCCTGCCTCACAGCAGGCGTAAGACTGACGCAAGCCCTTTCACATGGGGCTTTCCCCATGTGAAAGGAAGCATTGATGGAGTTGCGTCACTTTTGTGACACACTCCAGCAATGCGTCACTTTTGCGCCTACAGATACGTCAGAAATACTGACGTATCTGTAACTCCTTGCGACATGATGCATCATATTATAAATATGACGCATCAATCATGTCGCAGGGAGAGCGCAGTGAAAAGTTACGCATCGCTGTTTTCACGCAGCGATGCGTCACTATTCATAAATGAGGCCCCTGATGTCTTGGGACTAGTTTGCGCCATAGAAAAACCCTAAAAATAATAAAAAATGTTATTCTTCTTTCGGGTTTAAAAGAGCTCTGCTCATGTGCTTATTGTATCTAGCTATTCAATGATCTTTTTGTCTGTTACGTGGTAGTTTTATAAAAAATGTGAATGTTGTAAATAATAAGTGATATTTATTGGACTTTGTATGCTCACTTTTCACAGCGCTGAAAAAGTGGTTTGAGTGCCGCAAAACACGTGTTGGGTGTGACTGTATCAGAGTATCAAGAACTATTCATGGGACTTGTACTTTGTTTTAAATGTGATTAAAAAGTTATCACTGTAAAGAACTTTTCGATGAAATGTACTCATATAACAATCAAAAATGTTTTTTTAAAGAGAAATTGAAAAGAAAACTGTTTTTCAATAAATGAAAAAGCGAAAAGAGTAAAGGGTATGGGATAATTAATAAGTAGCTAGTTGATAATTGCTTCCCACTGATGTGTATATATGCAGTATAGTCGTATTTATTACCATTGTTGAGGTAGAGGCATGGCATGACTCACGTAAGGTTTAGCCTCATGTGAGTGCTGGTACCTGCTAACATCTGCATATATGGGGGCAGATTTACAAGCCCCTTGTAACACTTTTACGCCGCTGTTGCGTCACTGTTGTGACGCAGCAGCGGCGTAAACCATGCGACATGTTGCGCCTTATTTACAACCTGACACATCTAAGGAGATAGTCACGTTGTAAAGCCCTGCGCCACATGAAACCTGTGTCAGGTTTAATGTGGGTGCTCCGGCGCAGGGTGGGCGCTCCATCGCCGGAACACCACGTAAAAGTGACGCAGTGAAATCTACATGATTTCACTGAGTCACTTTTACGGCCATGTTGTGTCAAAACCCTGTGCCTGCTTGAAGCAGGCGTAAGGAGTGACGCACCATGTTTAGGATAGGCCAGGTTGGAACAGTGCGGGAGTTGCGTCGCACCCGCAACATAACTCCAGCACTGCGCCAACCTTACGCTGGCAGATGCGGCGTGCATCTGTTTATCCATGTGCCATGATGCGCCGCATTGTAAATTCTTTCCTGGCGCATCCCTGCTGATTTGCAGGGATGTGCCAGGAAATGTAAATCTGCCCCCAGTTATTTATGTAGTACATATGCAGATGCACGGAGGGTAGTCGTGTGTTCATTACCATTGTTCCGTATGGACAGGGCCCATTACTCAAATGGACACGTGGACATTGATAAAGAGATACAGAGACTGAAAGAGCAGCCTACGGATAGTAGGAGACTCCACACATTGAAAAATAGAAGCAGGGCGACATACCTAGTTAAAGCAACACAATACTCAGACAACGTTCAATGTCAAGAGGGCAGGCACATCAGAGGTAAATGATGCAATATCACCTAAGAATAAAGTGTGGCAGCCATGAGATGGATAATTCAAGTGCATGCATAGAAATGCCTGTTTAGCAGGAGTGATGCCGGCGAACTGCCATATCTTTCAGTGTAATTAAGTCTGCACAGGATTGAACGTTACTGTTGTCTTGTTCTCTGATTGAGTGCGCTTTTATATCATCAATGCTTCCCACTGTTTACCGATACAATGCGCGCGTCTATGTGTTTTGAACCTGTTGTAAATAATGTTCGTGTGCCAGCCAGACGGAAACAGCTCATGATGTCATCTTTGGAATTCTGTGAGCTCGCGCTGTGCTGAAGGAGAATGTTAGTTAGGAGTTTGAGCCTCCAACTCCTAACTGCTGCCAGACTAAGCTCCACCTTGGAGTTCAGTCTGGCAGCAGTTCTGACTAGGTAAAGGGAGGAGGCCAGGAGCCACAGATGGGATGTCACAGACTCCGAAGATGCCTTCACACCAGTAGCCTATGGGTAGTTCATACTTCTTAGAGTGGCAGCCAGGGTCTTTCTCAGACTATCATGGGAGAGGTCCAGGGTTTCTGAAACCATTAACCACTCCCCTTCATTAGTTTCTTTCAGCAGCGCAGCTGAGGTGTGAAACCTGTTGTGATTGGCGCCCGGGTGGATCATCAGGATTGAATATAATGCAGCACTGAGATAACACAGGCTTTTCTCTTTTGTGATTGCACAGGTTTCGGCCTGCTAGTACTGAAACGCACAAAGCATGAACGTACTGCCTAGAAAGGTGGTTCAAGAGAACCACAGAAAACAGTAGGCCTTATCGTACAAGGAACATAAGGAAACTTGAACCTCAAAGTGAAACTGGTCTATATAGACACACAATGGAGTCACAATAAAGTGTTAATTAAAGTCAGAAGTGAAAACAATGAAATGCAATAAAGTGAGGCATACTACTCACACTGAATTTATAAAATACATTCCTGGTGATTGGTAACATGGCACTACCTATGCACCACAAATTATATTTTTTTCTGAGAGACTCGAAGTCAGAAACCAACTCAGACCGAGTTATATTCATGAGCTGTCTAAACAAGTTCTAGCTTAAAATTTAATACTATTCCAGGTATAGGGTAATTTACATGGAAAAGGATGGCAGACATTTGAAGGCCAAAAATAGACTTTGGCCCTTATAATACACAGTCTACCCATTTAAATATTTAAACAGGGACATGGCATATGGGGAAAATGGAGAAGACATAACTCATCTCCTAAACGACCCCTGCTTTTTTTCTGCATTTTCCTTTTTCTGCGACTAAGCTCTGGCCTAGTTGCCAATGTTCTGGTGGGTGAATATCCACCAAGGCCCAGATAGCCTAAATTAAACTTGAACCGTAAACTTACAAGCAGCCATATTGGAATGAGTTCACACAGAAATCAGGTAACTGGTATGTTGTTTATCCATACTAATATTATAAAGAGAGAGCCCAAACCTTTGAGTCGGGTAAGCTCAGGAACTACAGCGTCAATCGGAATACCCAATACAGCATTGCAAAACACAGTATCAGCAGATGGACATAGGCTATACAGCAGCCCACCATATACATTATAAGGGAAAAAGAATGTTAGGAGCAAAGTAGTCTGTTGTGGGCGTGTGCGTTGTGCTGGGGGCGTGTGCATAGAGCGATGGGCGCGGCATTCGTCAAAACCCAACCCTGCTGAATTATACCGCTTGCAAGAAGCGTTCTGAGTAGTCCGTTGTGGGAGTGTGTGTTGTGCTGGGGCGTGTGCATAGAGCGATGGGCGTGGCATTTGTAAAAACCAAGCTGGATTGCACCGCTTGCGAGAAGCGTTCTGGGTGGGACCAGCGGTCCAATACGAGTGGGCGGTGCATTTGGCATTGTTGTGGGTGTTGGCCGTTGACGCCATGTGGGGCGTCTAAGTGGCGCTACAGCGGACAAACACATTCACGGCTGACACAGTTCGCATGTTGCAGTGGCGTCAGGTACAGCGGACAAACCCGTTCGCGGCTGGAGCCGACAAAGACGTTCCCAAAATTGCTTGGGTGCTGAGGCGATTCAGCGTAGCAGCGGGGCAAAAACGCAGTCACTGTGGCGCTTCCTCACACTCGCAGGACAAGCGGAGGCACATGTTCGGCTGCAATGGACACCAAGCGTTACCGTGTATGCACTGCTCAACTACACAGGTAAAAAAGAACTTTCGAGACTTTCATTTTCATCCCCGGACAACGTCGGGGCGGGCAGCTAGTTAGACATAAACAAGCATAAGAAGCTGGCCCATCAGCCTGCATCCATGCAGCCCGACTCCAACCATCAACTGCCATTAAGCAGAATGTCCAAGCCAGAAAGCATGCATGCAACCAAACGCCGGCACGCTCACACATCTTCATTGTATACTAAGAAGTAAGGAAACAATGAGAAGATGCAATAAAGGATACATCTCCCCTGCTAAACAGAAACAACATAACATTAAGACATGCACAGAGCATCAGTACAGAAATGAGTAAATATATAAACATGCGCCAAACATAAGACACAAATGTAGCAATAACTAATTCACACAAAACATTCAAGGAAGGAGATACATAAGACACATCTTCCCTTTCTCTAGAAAAAAATGTTTATCCTCAAACTTCGAATGCCTGTAAATCAACAGGTTTCTTAGAACCCACCCACGTCTGGTATTGATAACAATATTGCAACGATTGTTGCTTCCCTTCTCATTATGACAGTGCACAGGAGTTAGCACCTCCTGAATAACCTGAGGACTTGCAGACACACCACAACAAGACAAAGAGGTTGATGGATTTGACACATTATGTGAAGCAATACAGATAACAGTATCATGTTCAGAAACATCACATTACTGCAGTATACTAACACGAAATAATGTATCGCCTGGCACACATAACTTCCTCATTTTGGGGCAGATGTATCAAGATTCCATTTTGCGATTCCTAAATAGCGATTTTTAAGGAATCGCTATTTAGAAATCCCAAAATGGAATGTATGAAAAAAATCGCGATTTTTTTGCGATTCCTTAATCTTCCTTATTTGCGAATTCGCATTCTGCGAATTCGCAAATAAGGAATAATTTCCCATGCATTCCTATGGGCCAGGAGGCCCATAGGAATGATTGTGAAGTAATTCTCAAATTGTGAATTCGCAATTTGCTAATCGCAATTTGAGAATTATTTCAAGGGTGCAGGGGTGTCTGAAAGACACCCTGCTGCACCCCTGAAATGTACATGTGTGTGCATATGGCGCACATACATGCCCCATGGGCATGTGTGTGCGTCACATGCCACCTTAAAAAATGCAAAATTGTGCATTTGTTGAGGACTTCGCAAATTACCATCAACTACAAGTTGGTGGTAAGTTGCGATTCCTTAACCAAAATTCGCAAAAGAAAAATGCTTCATACATATCATTTAAGGAATCGCTAAATTTGCGATTCCTTAAATGCTATGGCAAATTAAGGAATCGCAAATCTTTGCGATTTCTTAATTTGCGAATTTTTGATACATTCAAAAAAATGCAAAAAGACCATTTGCGAGTCACAAAACGCTTGATACATCTGCCCCTATATCTTTCTGGAAATCCTGAAGAGGAATCAAATTACTCTTCGACCACCAATGCCCATCCACCAACTGTATAGTTGTGCGTGCAGCCTTACTCGTTTTAAATGGACCATTATACTGGAAATCCACTTTTGCCTTTTTAGATTTCATGATTTTTTGTCATATCCCATATACCAACATCAATGTTAACGTTACTTAGGCAAAAGGTCTGCCTGTGTTAATGTTTCTTTTTGTTCTGTGCACCTTCTACTTTAAACCTGAGTTCATTATACTCGTATAATGTCTAACACCTTTGCTTTTAAGAAAGGGCTCCATTTTTCCCAAACATAATTGTACACCATTATATATTGCCACCTGTAGGGGTTGGCTTCAAAGCAAAGATCTTGCTTGAAAACTCAATAGCTACATGAGTGCTGATCTCTCGTACAAATTCATAATAAAAAGCAGTTGACAAATTAACCAATCAGAACCCCCGTATATTTAAACCCATCCAGCAACTGAGAAATGGGTCCAGAATATTCTAATGCTAACTTTCTTCATGGACAATCTGGAAAAGGAGTGGGTACCAAAGGATACTATCTTGTCTTCCAGTGTTTGTTGGAGAGCAAGCATTCCTCACATTTATCCACAATATCCTCCACCTGCTTGTACATAGGGCCACCAAAAATGACGCTTTCAAATTTTATTAGTGGACATAGTTCTCAAATGTCTGCAATGTGCCTAACCAATGATCTTAGACTTTAGGTTATCTGTAGTAATACATTTACCAGCTCTGAGTGAAATTCCTGAGTCTATAGAAAGCTGAGATGCCATTTGACCATAGCAATGTAAATCCCCTTGTAAGTGCTTAAGCAGTGCCCATCTCTTGCTGAGCTACTCAAACATTCACCACCTTAATATCCTCCAAAAATGCTTTGTTCCACTCCTCTTCATTGAGAGTTCCCTGACAAACCTTTGCTAAATCAATTGCAGCCACTAAACGCTCCAAATTTCAATTTCCAGAGTCATCCACTTCTCCCTGAAGAGTAATCCTAACATCAATCAGCACGGACATTAGTTCCTGGTCAGTATCTTATCTCAAAATTGTATTCTTGGAATTTTGACAGAATACGAATAAGTCTGGATGAAGCTGCAGACCATCCCTTTTCACCAAATAGACACACCATAGGCATATATATGATCTGTACATAAGACGAATTTTGTACCCCAGACATGTCTGGTATTATTAAATGGCCCATGCACGTGCTAATGCTGCCCTCTCTATCCTACTGTATCTTTCGTCCACTTTAGAGAGTACTCTCGAATCAAAAGCAATTGTATGTTCCTCAGTGCCCACCCTTTGGCAAAGAACAGGACCTAGACCTACAGCACTTGCATCAGCCGATATGGTACACATAGAACTACTGACAAAAGTCTTCAGTATCAGCACATTGGCCAGCATTCTTTTAATTTCATCAAATATTTTTTTGTGATAATTTTCCCAAACAAATGTTTCTTTCTTCCTCAATAGTTTTTTTTAATGGTTCCATGAGAGTTGCATTGCCACTTACAAACCTAGCCTAGTAATCACTAAGGGCAATACATTACTTAAGTTCATTTATACTTTGTGAGCACGGTACATTTCCTAAAGACTTGATTAAATCCCCCTTGGATTTCACTCCTTCTGAAGTTATACAGTGCCATAAATATTCAACACAATTGGTTAAGAATTTTGCACTTATCACGCAATACGGTCATCGAACGGTCACTAAGAATGGACAAAACCTTATTTAAAATACAATTATGTTGTTCAATGGTTTTAGAAAAAAACAAAATATCTTAAAAGGCTTGTGCTCCAGAAACACCATTGAACAAACAATACATCAGCTTCTGGAATACACTAGCAGAGGACGCCAGTTAAAAAGGTAAACACAAGTATTTAAATACTCTAAATGGAGAAATAAATGTGGTTAGAACTTGAGACTCTTTTTTCAAAGGCACGTGATGATACACTGCCTTGAGGTTTAAATTGCTGAAATACTTTGCTCCCACTAAAGTCATTAATAACTCATGCATTTTGGGGAGTGGATAGCAGTCCACTACAATGTTCTTTTTTAATGAACATAAATCCTCACATAGATGAATATTACATTTTTTTTCTTCGCTACCACCACAGAACTAACCCATTTGGCCGCATTCACAGGCTCGATAATCCTGTCCATAACCAATTGATCCAAATGTTTTCTCAACTCTTCCCTGATACACAAAGGTTCAACTAGTATCTTGTGCGCAACAGGTATCACATTCTGTTTCAAAATAATCTCATGCTCGAACCCCTTCACAATACCTATTTTGTCTTTAAAAACCTGTGTGTATTTGTTAAGGTTAGCCTCCACATCACAAATATTGACATACACTGTGTCCACCAATGTAATGGAAACGGTCATACCGGGCCTTAACACCATACCCAATCTTCCTTGGTCAATCCATTCTAAGATATCTTTGCCTTTCACAACATACACTTTTGTGTGAATCATTCTATCATGAAAATGCAATTCTTGCTAAGAAAAGCCCATTGTCTCCATTGCTGTGTCCTTGTATGCCACAGCTCTAATGGCCGCTACTTTTAGTTGCACATTTTTCCACAAAGTTCTGAATGTTCCCTCAGATAACATTGTCGCAGGTGAACCAGAATTCACCATGCTATTCACCTCAACATTTCCCACTCTCACATCACCGTACAGTCCATTCTTACTAGCCATTTAACCAGCATCCAGTTTAACATCCACTGTCAAAATAGTAGTTGTAGCAATATGGCTGATTTCCTGACGGCAACACTGCACTCATCTTGTTGCTCAATCTCGATAGCGCAACTTACTTTCACACCACTGCGCACACTCCAACACACCTTCATAACGTGACCTACTTCATTACATTTGCTGCATCTGTTACCTTGAGCGGAACAATTTACATTGTTACCTAAATGATAATGTGAGCCACACCTAAAACATGCTCCTCCATGTAATAAAGCATTTCAGGTTCTACCAGCATCCTGTTTTTTGACCAAACGAACATTTACATTGTGGCCTTCTCAGGCTGACCAGCATTTCCCAATATTTTATCAGACTGAACGTTTTATTCTCTTTGCTATTTTTATCGTTTGGTCAAGATTGGGATTAGTACAGCATAATAAGTGCTCTTGTACTTTTTTTATATGGCAATGCAAAACAATTTGATCCCTAAAGTATTGGTCAACTGCAATTTCAAAGTTACATGTACTAGCCTAAATTCTCAAAGCAGCAACATATTGTTCTCAAGATTCTACAGAGTCTTGTGTACGTGAATAACAATTAAAACACACTAGGACAATACTGGGTTCCACAGGAAAATTATGTGATAAACTCTTTTCAGCTGCAACATACTTATTCCAATCCCCCGCATCACCTGAATCCTCGCCTGGCAGATGGTCAAAAATTCCTTGTTCTTCATTCCCTAAACAGTTGGAAAACAGGGACAGTTTTCTCACTGGTGAATAGCCACATCTATCTTTTCCATTCTAGTACTGGCTTCCCAGGATTAATTAAAATATGTGGAGGTTGTTGAACGTGACCACAAAAATAGCACCCAGAGTAGTACCAAATGTGACTGCTGAGATGGCAAGATCCACAAATCCAACACGTAATACAGCCAAGAAAAAATGTAACCAAACTGCGTAATAAATTTCCACAAAGTCAATGTGCAGAACTGGCAAAATCTTTTGCAAGCCCACTTGCAAATTAGGATAAAGATTTGCTCATAGCTTGTTGTGCGCCCATCATTCAAGGTCACTATCTCACAAGCGACCTATTTAAAATATGTGCATGATCACACAAAAACACTTTCCCATTTGCACAGCAATACAGTAGCCCACAGTAATGTATGCAAGATAGCTGCCATGTCGCCATGACACCACGCAACGTAGCGTGTCACAGAAAGATGGGTCAGGAATTCCAGAGGCCCCTCCATGACAAAGAATGGGAACAAGCCCTAGAGTACCCAAAAAAGGTATCCCGCAATTATCGGTTCAAAAACATACAATACCATATTTCCCACCGCGCATAGCTAACCCCTGAACACCTCCAACGCTATTACCCTGACACACGCTTTACCTGCCCTAGATGTCCGGAGCCGGTCGCGTTATTTATCCACATGTTTTGGGGCTGCCTGGCACTCCACTCATACTGGGCTATGATTCATGCCACCTTGCTAGAGGTCACGGGACTCACAGATCTTAACACGTGGGAGGCCTGCACGCTAGGCATCACCAGGCGCCGAAAGCAACAGAAAGTAGAGATGCGTTTTGCCACCCTGGTAATCCTGCTTGCCAAAAGATGCATAGCCATGCACTGGAGAGCCCCAGTAGGGCCACCAATTGAGGCCTGAAAGGGTGCGTTAAGCAAGTGGGAGGCCGCAGAGGAGGAGCTGCTTTGATCTGAAGAGCTGCGGGGAATGCGTAAACATCACATCTCCATGCAATAGGAAACACTACTCCATGCATCCAAACAGCATGCAGAAGAAATCCCACATGAGCAGGCCATCCCACCACCGGCAACAGGGGTACCCCAAGGGAGCACACAGCACGCCACCCCTTAACAGTGGCCCTTGACCAGAGATAAGTCATAACCTGAACGTGACAAGAAACTTACACAACACACAAAGAGCCCGCACCCCACACCCTGCGCTACATGTCTTAAAACCGACACCAGCTTCTTGTTCTCCAGCAAGTCATTTCCCATGCAGTGAATCCCAGTTTTAGTTAAACATATTGTTGAGTTATGTTTCCTACAGTCTTTAGGCACATCTCGAGGTGGTTTATATCACCAATACAACAGGTCAGCACAAAAGGGACAAAAAAGCATGCAGATTGTGAGCTCAATAACATGCCAATTCCAGTAAAAAAGATTTTTAAAGTGGTCTAATTGATGTCCATTCTTATTGTCAGGCTTGGTCTTCCGATGTCTCTTTGGGATTGAGCTGATGATATAGGGTTCCACCTCTCGACGTCCCCAGAGTCTGAAGTATATTTACACAGACTGTATAGATCAAAGGGAGAGAGAGGACTAGATAAGCTAGGCCCGATCCCCTGTTTTATATGTACATATATCAATAAGGACTAGCTAGTTAAGTAAAAATAGAGAGAGAGACTCTGTTAGGTACGTCGTGGAGCAACATAGAGTGGGGAAAAGGCATTGCTTTCCTCATAAAGCCCTCACCCACCGACCTAGTCGGTGGCATGCTTCATCATCGGGCCCACCACAGTGGCACCAAGGAGGAACCAGACCGATATTTTCGGTCTCTTTCTCTGCCAAGCGACCCATGAAGCTTTTTACAAGGAATAACAGATCAAGCTTGAGGGAATCCCCTCTAACAGTTACAGCGCCTTAGCGAGCGCCACACATAGCCAAAACACCACTTTCACTTAAATTAAGTTTACTTTGCACCTTTCACATAGTAAATGGTCCTGAGGAAAGCCAGCTTCAATTCAACAAGGCACTGGCTGAAACATGTAGACCGCACAAGACGCTGGAGGTCATAATCAGCACTCCATTACGTCTCCTTGCCTTTTTATCTGCTAGCAGAGGCCCAGTTCATTAAAGATAAACAAACCCTCGGGTGCTGGGACCTCCTGCATAGCTTTTAATCTACACCTTCTCACCCCTTTTCACCGCACACTCAGCAACATACCAGCTCCGCAGTCTCCTGGCGTTGAAGCACACCCGGGGCACATTCGGTGCCACTGTGGTGGGCCCGATGATGAAGCATGCCACCGACTAGGTCGGTGGGTGAGGGCTTTATGAGGAAAGCAATGCCTTTTCCCCACTCTATGTTGCTCCACGACGTACCTAACAGAGTCTCTCTCTCTATTTTTACTTAACTAGCTAGTCCTTATTGATATATGTACGTATTTACACAGACTGCCAGCATAGTCAAGCGAGGAAGGGAAAGGAAGGGGACAGCGGGGAGGGAGGTCTGCAATAACAACAAGTACACTAAGTACACACTCTGAAGGTTTGCATGTAACCCAACTTTCATTTACTTCCTTTACCAATTAACAATAGTATGTCCACATTCCTACCTGAAAAGGAATATAATGATGCCTCAAAAGTAAGAAGAGATTAAGGAGATATCAGCGATTATGCCAACTGGAAAGAGACAAAGAATACATTGGAATTACTGAAGCTGTGGTTATATATCGTCAGTTAAAGTAGCATCTATAACATAACAAACACGATTCGTGTATTTTCTTTGTTCGCTAAATCCCAAGATATGTCCCCCGTTAATCTCTCTTCTGTGGTAGAGACAAAATGAAAAGGTTGCGGAGAAAGAAATCAGATAAGGACAACAGATCCAGTTAATAACTTCTTAACGTTATCTGCACCACTGCAAGGTTCCTGTAATCCGAGTATATATCAGCCTCTGATTGGCTGACCCAATCCTCGTGTACTTCGTGGGAAAGTCAGAACATAGCTTGAGTCCAAACCTTGTAATATCCAGTTTACTCAACCACCAATGCCTCGTAAACACACCCAGATCCTTGTTATATCCAACAAGGACTCATTAAGTCAGAACAGGTTGAATTCTGCAACCAGACAGCAGATTGTCTGTCCAGTACAACGGAGAAAAGGAGCTTTCCCGTCCGAGAGAGCTTTGAACAAAATCAGCAAGGAAAACAATAAATGCTAATTTGGAGAAAAACACTCACAAACGTGTTTCCTCCAGCCAGTCAATGAACTGTGTACCCAACCCAAGACGGGGTACTGAGGAGTCAGCGCAAGTTCACACACAGAACTTACCGCCATTCCTGAAGACTCACCGCTACTAGATACATCGGCAAGAATAATCGGCAGCGCTGGCTTCCCTGACATATCCTTTATTTCCTGTTTGTACGCAGCTCGTGTACAACGTAACGTGCTTTCTGGGCATGATGGGAAATGTAGTCTAGGGCCCTGGAACACCGTCTGGAGCTCGGAAAAGGGGTCAGCGCTACTAATACGTAATACATGACAGTACATTCCCCTTCACGAGGGACGCTGACCATTTCCAGGTTTATCCGGACACAAACGGTGAAACCTCTCCACCAAACGAGGAGCATGGACCGCCCTGGCAGGCTCCCATGAGTTCTCCTCCGGCCCATACCCTTTCCAGGAACTCAGATAATGCACCCGCCCCCTCACCAATTTAGAATCCAGCACCCCTTGGACTTCGTATTCACGGTCCTGTTGCACCCAAATAGGCAAAGGGGCACGACGTACTGGACAATGTGAGAGTTTCAGGAGAGACACTGTTCTATTACCGGGCTCACTGCAGTATTACCAGCTCCCTGATTCACGGCCGGGCTTGGCTCCGCCCCCAACCACCAAGAACGACCGGCCGGGCTTGGCTCCGCCGGTCCGACGAAAGACCACAATCCCCAGGATCCTTTGGGGAATAACGCTGACGCCACCACCGAGCGCACCAGGAGGCGCTTAAAGCAGCGGCAGGGGCAGAGTCCCCTGTTGTTCACTGTTCTATTACCGGGCTCACTGCAGTATTACCAGCTCCCTGATTCACGGCCGGGCTTGGCTCCGCCCCCAACCACCAAGAACGACCGGCCGGGCTTGGCTCCGCCAGTCCGACGAAAGACCACAATCCCCAGGATCCTTTGGGGAATAACGCTGACGCCACCACTGAGCGCGCCAGGAGGCGCTTAAAGCAGCTGCAGGTGCAGAGTCCCCTGTTGTTCACTGTTCTATTACCGGGCACACTGCAGTATTATCAGCTCCCTGATTCACGGCCGGGCTTGGCTCCGCCCCCAACCACCAAGAACGACCGGCCGGGCTTGGCTCTGCCGGTCCGATGAAAGACCACAATCCCCAGGATCCTTTGGGGAATAACGCTGACGCCACCACCGAGCGCGCCAGGAGGTGCTTAAAGCAGCGGCAGGTCCTTCGTCCCGCGAGGACGCGCGTGGGACGCGCCGGACGAAGCCCGGACAAAGGGCGGACAGTCTGTGACAGTCCGTGACTGACCGTAACTGGGCTGGGCCAGGAACCCTGTCTGTTTTTGTAGAGGTATAACATCGCAACCCGACAAGTAAGAAATATCTTTGTCAACATATCCCTGAAGACTCTGTTGATTTATCCAACTGGTAAACGATTCTTCTTTTGGGGTCGATACTCCTAGCTGTCTACTAATTAATTGTTTTAAACATGTCCAAACAAAGGTCTTCATCTGTACCTAATACTATAGATAATTACCTGGTGCAGGTGGTGAGCAAAATAAACAGCACAAGACGTATATTGCTGGGCTTGAGCTCACCACCTGGTACTTCTACGCAGGGCTCTCTACTGGATTCTACTGTGTTAGAAGTTCCAGTACAGGTACATAGTAGCGATGTATCAACCACTGAGACAAGCCTCAATGCTAATCTTGATTTGAATATCTCCTCCGCTGTTAACCTAGACAATGACCCGGGTGATCAGTTAAACACAATAAAAGATGATTCCCCTCCTCCTGTGTCTGTACCTGCGACTAGAGCCATAAGAGCATGTAGAAAGGGCCAGAGCAAGCGGGGTGGGTTACGTTCTAGTAGAAAAAGAACAGCATCTCCTCCGAAAACAATAGCCATAATAGAGGATAACGGGGGACAAGGTGAAAATGTGATATTTGGCGATGAATTGATCAGTAAGCTAGTGAGTATGATCGACTCCAAGATGAAATCCATAATTAAACCACTAGTAGCCAAAATCGATCTATTAACAGCTGAAGTAAATAGATTAGGGGGACTGTTAAATAAGACAGTGGCGGAGGTGGGTAATATACCAACCTTAGTCACAATCAGGAAGCAGCTCAAGACCTGGCTATTCGAGCAGTAGCGGACCCCCCCCCCCAGCACCTTGAGACCCTCTGGGTTAGTAGTGCGCTATACAAATGCCCAGATAGATAGATAGATACCATCAACAAATGCCCCTAAGGGAGGGACAGGGGTTAATGGTGATGTAACACCAGTTCCGCCTCATACTCAGCAGATAGTTGGTTCAGGTGCCAGGGTAATACACGACAAAGATTTACCACCAAATACTTCAGGGATTGGTGTTGACCTTGGCCCAGTTCAACTTATTGTAGAGGCTTCTCCCCTTGTCCTAGTTCTGGCTAACGTACCCTCCCTAAAACCAGGTCAAGTCGAATCCACCTCTTCTTTGATTAGCAAAGCATACCATTGGCTTTGTAATAATATGATGATATCTCCGAGGGGAAAACAACAGTTGGCAGGGGAAATCACCATGGCAAGAAGGGTGGATTGGATAGGGAATAGCGCGAAAAAACTAAAAGGAGACTGTGTAGTTCTGCATTTTTTAAGCCCAGAGGTACTCCCGGAGCTTTTTAGATATATATTTCCTCCGCAATGAAGGAGTGCCGAGATTGTTCCACTAACCTTGGATTTAGAGGTAGCACAGTGAATTCAAGTATTTTAAAGACAAAATGGAACTCGGTAACAAATAACTGGGGTAGGGTTGCACAACCAAGCGAAAGGGGAATTAATGTTGAAAATAGATTCGCGGCATTGTCTGGCCTGAATGAATGCGATTGACTTGAGAGGGCAGGTAGGGGTGTGGTTCAGGATTTGGCTGAGTTAAATATGACCTACACTTTAGTTGCTGAAGATACTGGTTTTTCTAATGTAACTCGTATGACCGAAGGAAGATTAATAGGTGACATACTCCCTTCGGCTAATAACAAGAAGAACGAATCCCAAAACCTGCCGTCGAAATCCATCGCAAAGTCTGTGACTGATGTGTGTCCTGCTGCTTCTGTAATGGGTACTAACATTGAAAACATCTCTGGGAGAGTAGTTGTTACTGATGGTATTAGCAACGAAGGTATGTTGACTGGATTTGAACAGGATCTACTAGAAGAAAGTGTTGAGAATCCCTTAATAATGGACCCGGATGGCATTGAGGATAATGTGGGGAAAATTTTCTCATGGAATATGGCAGGCTTGGGTTCTAAACTGGACTCTGGAGAGTGGCTGCGATTTGTTAATTCCTTCGATCTATGTATATTCCAGGAGACCTGGTTATGTGAACCATCTTTTGCTCAAGGATACTTGAATTACTTTTGGCCAGCTTCAAAAGGCCCAAGGGGCAGACCAATGGCTGGTCTAACCATCTGGGTTCGGCAGTCTCTGAGACTAGATGTCAAAGTAAAAGAAACTAGACATAGAGACATTCAACTAATAACATTGAACTCTGATATTTTGGGTACATTAGACGTCTACAATGTATATGTGAAGAGATCTAAGGGAGGGAGGTCAGAGGTATTGGCAGCCTTGGGCTCCCTACTTGATATGAATTCCCAAGATAATAATATTGTCATTGCAGGTGACTTTAATCGAACATTTGAACCCTTAGCCATTGACAATGATTTTCTAGGGGACGAAGAGGATTGGCAATGGGGGGTACCTAAAATAGAGTTGAAACCAGTTATGCGCTGGACTGAGGATGTCATTAGTATGAATGCCTTATGTTTTGAGAAAGGTCTAAGGGCAATAAATGGTAGGACGGCAAGTGACAAAAACGGGTCCATGACATTTGACAATGGGCGGCACAGGAGTAGAATAGACTATGTACTCTGTAGTCTACAATTATGGCCGATGTTAGGCGACATGGAGGTTGTGTGGAGGAGTGAGAGTGACCACAATCCTCTGTGTATAAAGCATAAATGGTGGTCATTATTCAACAGGACCATCTGCTCTACAGCTCATGTTCCACCCCTAACTGTCCCTACTAACGATATGCGTAGGTTGAGATGGATAAATGTCGCAACTAATCAAGAGGCTATGGATAACATCAAAATCGAAGCTGACAAAACGATAGCAGCCATGGAACATATTAATTCTTCCAGTTTTGCGCTGAATGGCCTGGCAGTTATCCACGACACTCTTTTTTCAGTAATTAAAAAACACTTTTTGAAGCCTGTAAAAGGCAAAGGTGAGAGAGTTCCCAAGAATGCAAAATGGTATAACGCCCACTGTAGGGATGCACGAAAAGCTCTAGGTACTGCTTTAAAGGGTAGGGACATTATGGCTATACAAACCGCCAGAAAGGAATATAAAGCCAGTATAGCAAACGCAAAGAAAGCTTGGGATGAGCATCACTGGTCCGAATTAAAAAGGGCTAGTGACAAGAAAGATTCAAGACTGTTCTGGAACATTGTTAAATGGGGTGGAGAGGGGAAACCTGAACCCCCTAATAAAAATGTCCCGGTAGATGAGTGGGTAAAATTTTTAAGAATTCAGTATGCTATGACGAAACAAGTTACATCTATAGCAGATATAGATTATACCCACTTTAAAGAAATTTTTTTTAGTCTACAAGAAATCTTGGTGGCTTTGAATTCGGCGAACAGTGGCCGGGCACCAGGCATGGATGGTGTACCCGCCGACGTCTTTATTAATGATAAGGAACGCTGGTGTAAGTACATTTGCCTCCTAATTAACAATATTGCCAAGGGTGCAGAGGTACCGATATCTTGGAAGGGAGCAGTAATCATGCCAGTGTTTAAGAAAGGTGACCGATCCCAGCCCAGCAATTACAGGCCGATTAGCCTTATTGACACCGTACAAAAGATAATAGGGCGCGTGATTGTGAATAGGCTTCTTGACTGGGCTGAGGAAAACAATGCTTTGTCACCGTTTCAAGCGGGATTCCGTAGGTCCACAAGTACTGTGGATCAGGTTTTCCGCTTCAACTTACTGCAATGGAAGACCGTGGTGCTGGGTGGCGGCAGCCTATATGCGGCTTTTGTCGACTTGCGGGCTGCCTTCGATCTAGTGCCACGGTCGAAGTTGTGGTTTGTTCTTAAGAACCTGGGAGTTCCGGATGATTTACTGACTCTGATAATGCGGCTTCATGAATCAACATTAGCCAGAATCCAGTGGGGGGTCAGGGACAGCAGACAGCGGACTTCCCGCTAGAGTGGGGCGTTCGGCAAGGGTGCTCAATGGCCCCCACTCTTTTTACACTGTTTATCAACGGTGTTGTATCCCGCATGTTATCGGCAGAATTGGACGGACCAATAAATCTGGGGTTGAAAACACTGTGTCTCTTAAACCTTATGTGTTTGGTGGACAACCACACCTGATCCCCCTTTTTATACACAGGACAAGGTCTATGATGTTTATCCGCCTGAGTTTTATACCTAACCTTGGCATGTATTAGGTTCCTACGTGTAGCAAGCAGAATCCTGCGGACACGCAACAATCAGTCCTTGACGTCCGGCAGCCTAGCGTTGGTACTCGGGAGCAACAGAGGGTTGAACCTAGGATGGTGGCCGTAGGAACTAAAAAAGGGAGTGTGAAGCGTGGAGGAATGCTGCGTGCTGTTATAGGCAATCTCCGCCACCCACAACCAATCCACCCAGGTCTCGGTATTATCCTGAACATAACAACGCAAGTACTGCTTCTGGTTCAGCCTCTCAGTCTAACCGTCCGTTTGGGGGTGGAAACTAGTGGAGAGGGAAGAAGAGATCTGCAGTTCAGTGCACCAAGTTTTCCAAAAACGTGCCGTAAATTGGGCCCCCCCTGTCTGAGGCTATAACCGTGGGGAGTCCATGTAGGTTCACTACATGTACCAAAAGAATATGTGCCAACTGACCTGCGGTGGGAACCCGGTTACAAGCAATGAAGTGTCCCATTTTGGTAAGGTAATCAATGACTACTGCTATGGCTGTTTTACCCTGATCTTTAGGGAGACCTACTATAAAATGTACAGAGAATCTTTCCCAAGGCAGTTCAAGAGTGGGCATAGGTAGTAATAACCGGATCACTGACATAATATCGAGTGACAGAATATCGACTAGCAAAAATATCGAGGAAAAAATATCTACAGACAAAATATCGAGTTTGTATCTACAAACAGGTAAGTACAAAAATATCGAGTACAAAATATCGTTTACAAAAATATAGTTTTAAAAAATATCGACTTTATTAAAAACAGTGTTAAATTAAATTAAAATTAAAAATTAATTACTAAAATATACTGAAAAATACTTAAATTAACTTATAATAATTAAATAATTAATGAAAGTTATAAAAAAATGTACAATCATATTTGTTAAAACATATATATATATAAACATAATATAATTAAATAATATCCAATATTATTACCGTACGATAGCAGAAGTGTAAAAAATACTATTCCCACTCCACAGAGTGCAACTGTAGGGAAAGCGTTGGATAGCGTAGGGGTAAAAATTACTATTCCCACTCCAGTGGGTGCAACAGTGAGGAAAGCATTGGATAGCGTAGGGGTCAACATTACTATTCCCACTCCAGTGGGTGCAACAGTAGGGAAAGCGTTGGATAGCGTAGGGGTTAAAATTACTATTCCCACTCCAGTGAGTGCAACAGTAGGGAAAACGTTGGATAGCGTAGAGGTACAAATTACTATTCCCACTCCAGAGAGTGCAACAGTAGGGAAATTAAATACTTCATATATTATTTCAATAAATATAAATTAATATCTATCTAAAATTAATTAAAAGTAATAACACATTTAATATAATATAATAATTAATCAATTAAAATTACAAATTAAATGTAATTATTACAATTATTTAACTATTAATATAAATTATTTACAAATTAACAATTAATAATTTAACATTTAAAAATTAATTTACAAAAAATTCAAATTAAATACAATTAAATAAATTGATTTATTTAATTAATTATAAATAAATAACTTCCCATCCTATTCCCCTATAAACCCACAACCCACTACAGAAAATAAATTATTAAATTAACATAATTAGCAATTAATCAATTAAATAAAATTAATTAGCAATTCTAATTTAATTAATTACCCATAAAAAGTAATTAACAATTAATTCTAAAACAATACCAATAAATATGTTAGCATATTTAATTAATTATAAATAAATTACTTCCCACCCAATTCCCCTATAAACGCACAACCCGCTACAAAAAATAAATTAGTAAAATTAACATAATTAGCAATTAATCAATTAATTTTAATTAATTGCCAATTAAAAGTTAATTAAATACCAAATATGAATTAATTAACAAATAATTAAAAATAAATAACAATAAATACATTTACATATTTAATTAATTATAATTAAATTACTTCCCACCCTATTCCCCTATAAACCCACAACCGGCTACAGAATTAAATTACGCAAACATTAAAAAATAAATATTTCATTAATTAAAATTATTTATAACATAAATACACACTTTTCACACATATAATTACATAAAAAACACTATAAAAAATTCAATATTATTAAAAAATCGATAATTTTAATAACCTATATTATATATTTCGATATTTTAACTGTCTATATTTTTAACATTCGATATTACATTACTTACCTGAAAAATGATATTTTTGATGTCTATATTCTGTCCAGTCGATATTTTGTCAGCCAGTCAAAATAGGCCTTATTTCGATGTGAACATATCTTTAAAAGCAGCACAATGCAGTTGTAAAATGCATAAAAAGGCCTTTTTCGTAAAAAACAGTTATACAAAATCGAAATATGAAATACGAAAGGCAACAATAAATTACATAAAATTTTCCATTAAAATCTCGATTAAACAACATAAGAAGGCCTTTTTGACCTGATCAACCAAGCCCAATTTAAAAACTTTGCCATGCCGCAGACAAGTAGGGACCGAATGTCCGATTTCAAAATGCGTAAGGCCTCACCGCAATGTCTGGTACCTAGATCTTTGCAGAGGGGTTTCAACCACCTAATGTGAGGGGCATTGTATGCAGGGCATACGAAAAGAAAATGAGGGACTGACTCGATCATGGTCTCACAGAATGGACAGAATGGGGTGGTCTGTACAGGAGGCTTCCATCTGGCAGTCAGTTCACAAACAGGAAGCACTCCTACTCTGAATTTAAAATATAGAGCCCTATCTCTAGGTTTTGAGATAATATCGAGATAGGGCTCTCGAAATGCCACCTCCTTTAGTAGTAGGAATTCAAGAGTAGATCTACCTACATTTGGGTTTGAGTTTCTCGAATCCCTTACCCAATTCCAATAAAACTTTTTCAAGACAGACTTGGGCAGTGCAGACCTAGACTGCCAAACATCTCCAAGACCAACTTCTCCAAGTAAACACTTCACATCCCTTAGCCATCCTATCTTGTACCAACCAGGCATTGTTAAAACCTCTTTTAGCTCCTCCGCATAGCTAGTAAGTTCCGGAACTCTCCATAGACAAGCCCAGATAAGAAGAGGGCGTAACCTTGCTTGATCTTTAATGGAACGACAGCCCATATCGAGGAGTAGGGGAAGAGTGGGGGTACTATAAGGGAGACCCATCAAATCCTTCAAGAATTTGTTTTCTGAACAAGTTAACTGGTCCACATTCTGCGCCCCCAAAGCTCTGCCCCATAAAGCACTGCACTCTAACCTCTTGCCTTGTAGATATCCAGTACTGTAGCGATTGGTTTGAGGGCAGAGGACCGTTGTTCTTTAAGCAGGGCCCCCACCACCCTTTTGTGGTTTAGCAGCATTTTTTGGAGATGACAGTTCCATCTCATGGTGTCAGAGAGACGGATTCCTAAATAGTCAAACTCCTTAACCCTTTCGAGGGAAACTGAGTTCAACACAGGAGGCCTGCCTATCTTCTTTGGGGGATTCAGGATCAGATATTTTGTCTTCCCTGTATTAATTTCTAATCCCCTTACATCACAAAAGGATTGGAACCTGTCAAGGAGGCTCTGCAGCCCAACAGGGGTCTTCGAAATCAAGAGTGTGTCGTCTGCAAATAGAAGCGTAGGTATTCTTCTGCCCGCCAGGGATGGAGCTTCTGCAGGATATTGTAAAAGATGCTCCACCACACCATTAACATATAAAGAAAACAGTGTGGGGGCTAGAACACAACCCTGACGGACACCTCTATTTACAGCTATTCTGGCGGTCTTTTGGCCCTGATTTGCCCACCGGACCTGGGCAAAATTTTCTGCGTGGAACTTAATTATCAAGGACAATAGGTACAGTGGCATGCCCAAATCAGATAGGACCCTCCATAGGCGGTTGCGGGGCACTAGGTCAAAGGCAGTCCGTAGGTCTATAAAAGCGAGATACACAACCACCTTCCAGTATAACATCAACAGGCGGAATGATTGTTCGATGGTCCCGGTACCTGACCTGAAACCCGCCTGGTAGTCAGAAAGTATCCTGTTCTCCTCTACCCACTGTAGCACCCTCCCCAAGACCACCTTTCCTGCTACCTTCTGTGAAGAATCCAATAAACTTATAGGGCGATAATTAGCTGGGTCGTCCCGACTCCCTTTTTGAAAATCGGGACGACCTCAGCGCCCATCCATGAGCTGGGGAGAGGCGCGTCATAAAAACTTGCATTGAGTAGTGATGCTATAAGCTTTCCCCATTCTACTTTAGAAATGCGGATCAAATCCCCTGGTAGGCCATTCAGCCCCGCAGCTTTATTTGGGATAAGACAAGAGATTGCATCCTCTACTTCCTTCGCTGTAAACAAAAAGTTCTCACCTGGCCCAAGGAAGTCCACTATAAAATTCACAGAAGGATCTTCCCCCTCACCCGATGCCACAGTATACAATTTAGAAAAGTGATTAAACCATGACACCTCTGGGATATTGCATGTTACAAGGGAGTCCATGGGTTTGTCCTTGGCTCTGACTAAATCCCAGAAACTCCTCGAGTCCCTCCCAGCACTAGCCAGTTTTAGGTCACACCAAAACTGGTTCTCCCACTCTTTCTTCGCCAAACGAATAGCGCGCCCATACATCTTCCTAGCAGTGCTGATTAGACCACTGTCCCTAATTTTAACCGCCCTGATTAAATCTCTTTTGGCACTTCGGCAAGAGGTAGAGTACCAGCCCGGATTGCCTTTAGGACGCCCCATCCTATTGGTCCTATAGCCTGGATTCCGTATAATAAAAAGGTCACCCAATGCTTTAGTCTTGTTGCTAAATAAAGTAGAGACCTCATGGGGATTTGATGCAACAGTGTCTAAGCTGGATAGGGCACTGGCCATAATGGATCTTATTTCCAGAATCTTTCCATCATCCAGAGCAACTTTTTCCCATTTCAAGCGTCTCCCACAGTTCGAGGGGCGAACTTCGCACGATGACTTCCAGACCTGGGGAACTTGCAGTTTTTTCCCACCCGTCCACATTGAGGACAATGACAAAGATAGTGGGTTATGGTCACTGTCAGTTAGAGGTAAAACCGCCATATCCAACAAGAACTCCCAAAGCCTAAAATTTAACAGGATGTAGTCAATTCGAGATGAATGACCTACCCTGTTAAAGGTATGAGCCCCACAGGAATCTTACTTTGTCCGTCCATTGGCTGCCCTGACACCATATTCCAGGGTCAGGGCATTTAAATGGATAGCTCTTTGGGTCCAACTTTTAATTGGTGGTATTGAGAGGGGTGGAATGCCTCTCCTGGCATCGTCCTCTTGGCTGCCTAGAATGTCATCCACCGCTAGGGGTTCAAAGGTGCAGTTGAAATCCCCTGCTATCATTATAAATGAGTCTGCACTACCGGATCTGAGTTCGCCCTCAAGGGCTGTTAGAGTTAAAGAGGGCTTACTTCCTTTTGAAGATCTAGCATAAACGTTAAAAATCACTAGGGACCTCCCCCCTATGGGCCCTCTAATTGCTAGTCTCTGTAGGTCCGGAGACCTGGTATCTATGCTTGTTATGTGATAACCCAGTGAGATACTTATCCAGATTAGTAACCCGCCTGAAGAGCGACCTCTCCCTAAGGGGGGAGGGATTGCGGGAACAAAGTAGGTAATATATCCGACCTTGTGTCGAGGTTCCATACACCAAGTTTCCTGGAATAAGCATATTCCAAAAGACCCAATGAAAGAGTTTCATTTGGGTATATCCAGATTACGCGAAATGCCCGCTATGTTCCAGCTGGCTATTTTCAGGGTCTCGTCCTCTGCCATGGCCGGTGTAAGAGAAAACCTTTGTGCAGGAAGGCCATTCCAAGGACCAAAATTGGTTAAAACAGCATTCCCTAATATCTGCTGGTTGGGGGCATCAGGAACAGAATCACCAGGGTTTAGATACTCATTCTGCTCCCCAGAAAGGGAAGCGAGAAGACCATCAGAAACCTGGGGCTCAGTGTCGTTTAAATGGGGCTCAGGGGGATCGTACGTGCAATTTGGCTCTGTATTTTTGGCAGACATGGCCGACACTCTGCCGGCAATGTCATGTGATACAGACGTGTGATAGCGTCAATCCACTCCCTCTAGGCCTGAAAGAGCCGCATAACGGTTTTGCTGGGGTATAAAGTGATTGTCCTGAAAATAAGTTTTGGCCCTGGAATCGGGCATGGCGGGCAATGAGGATCTCGGGTAAAAGTAGGTCAGTTCACAGGGTGTGATGGGATTATTACCATTTTCTGGAAACCAGTTTAGAATATAGCTGACTGCTCTGTGGTCCCTGAAATTTATGACAATTATGTCTCCCTTTTTATCCTTTGTTCTACTTCCAAGCCATGAAAGACGGCGAACATGTAGTATCTCGCCGTTTAAATGCGGGGGAAGTGGACGATTCTGCCTAAGGCAATGCGTAGTTTTGTTTTTTAACTGGGCATCATTTTCCCTCTTCCCATCCTCTAGTATTGGGACTCCAGTGAGAACCACCACCAGCGGCACCGCTTCTGGTGGCAATTCCACTTGAATCCCCCTTGACTTTATGGACCTGGCTGGACTTTTCCTGCCCTGCTTACTTTGAACAGTGTCTATATCGGGTAGTTTCACTCCCACCTGGGCCTCTTTAGCAGCATGTTGTGCAGTTTGATGCATAGGTTTACGGATGACTATCCCTGAGGATTTTGTTTTTTCCGACTCAATAATTTTTGGATCTTTTTGGGCAGTAATATTTGAGCATGGTACCGTGGGCGAAGTTACCAATACTGGCATGGCGATGTGCTTAGTTGCCCCTGAGTTTGCAGCTAATACTTCCTCTAAAGATCTAAGCCGATCTTCTAATCTTGCTAATCTCTCTATTAACAACAAAGTCGAGGTTCTAATTAATTGTTCCATGGATCCCTTTAAGTCCATATCAGAAGGATCTTGAGTCGAACGTTGTAGTGGGGATCCTGGAGCTGGTATAGTAGTTGTCTTTGGTAGCGGGCCTTTGGCAGATTTACCAAAGTCAGGGCCTGATTAGGATTGCGGTTTTCCCGCATCCTCCGGGCCGGCGGAAGCCACCGCCGGCCCGGAGGATGCGGGAAAACCGCTGCGGACTGAAAAAGACCCCCCGCCAGAATAGGATGGCTGGGGGATCGTATTTCAGTCCGCAGCTTTTCGCCGTGGACGCCTTCCGTCCGCGGCGGAAAAGCTTCAACATGGCTGGCGGTGTCTATCAGACACCGCCAGCCATATTAGGATTTCTGCTGAAAGATGCCTTTACACGGCGGCATTTCCGCCGTGTAAAGGCATACGGATTTGTGTTTGGGGGCCCGTTGCGGGCCCCCAGGGATGAAGGGGGGGGTGCACATGGGGGGTACCTATGGTACCCCCCTGTATTTGCCTGCCGCTTTGTGCATGCAAATGCAGAACATAAATTTGTATCATTGCGGCGGGTGCTGCTTCAAGCAGCACCCGCCGCAATGATAACAATACAGGATGTGACTGCCAGGGTGGCGGTCACATCCTAATTAGCACGGAGGGACCGCCGCTGCCCTTGCGTACGGTCCCTCCTTCTCTATGGTGGCGGACGGACTCAGGTCCGTCCGCCATCATAATCGGCCTCTCAGTGTGGCTGATCTTTTTTCTCTGCGGGTCGATTCCCCTTCTCCTTCTTTTTCTTGGGGGTGAATCTTGTAATCAGGGTTTCTTTATGTTGCTCGGCTTTTTTCGCGTAACCTCTACCACTGGTAAGGGTGTGTCAGGTATAACTTTCATTTCTGGTAGTGATTTACAGGGAGAAGATAAAACTAGGCTATGCTGTACACTAACCATATTGGGATGCTATTATATATTGTGTCGGTGTCCTCATTTTCAACAGGACAACTAATGTGTGATGAGGTGTCTAACTGCAACTGACCAAGGGAGGGGCGTTTATTTTTAAACGATTCAACTGAGCGGCGTCGCGCGGCGTGTCGCTCTGCAAGTAGGCTTTCCCTCTCAGAATCAGGAACTATCCTTATCACAAAGTCGTCCAATGTCCCTTTGTTAGCACCACTAGCCAGTGGCGATAATCCTTTAGTTGTGCTCGAACTCATGGTGTGTTACAATTTTTATCTAAAACAATGTTGGGCACAGCCACATATAAAGCAAATATAGAATGGTAAGAGCACAACCGCGCTGTGCAATGTTTGCACTTACTAGCGTACGTGACACTGTGCCTTGGGTAAGATGACAGATAGTAGGCCCAGCCCGGCCTCCCTCGGCTCCTGAGGGCTACAGCGGGCCTGCCCTTTGTCCGGGCTTCGCCCGGCGCTCCTGCGACACGGGCGTGGAGCCTGAAATTTAAGCGTTGCCTGGCGCGCTGCTTCGGAACCTCACTTCCGGTCCAGGGGCAAGGGCAGCTGGGAAAGGTAGTTTTTTGGCGCAGCCCTCTCACTCTACCCTGCTCAGCTGCTGCTGTTAAACTGCAGCGGCGAAGGGAGAGCGGAACACCAGCACTAGTCCGAGGTCCAGGGAAGAAATAACGGTGAGCCAGCAAAGATTACAACATAGGTGTGTCCCCCGCTGCACCGATGTGGAGCCTGAAATTTAAGCGCCGCCTGGCGCGCTGCTTCGGAACCTCACTTCCGGTCCAGGTGCAAGGGCAGCTGGGAAAGGTAGTTTTTTGGCGCAGCCCTCTCGCTCTCCCCTGCTCAGCGGCTGCTGTTAAACTGCAACGGTGAAGGGAGAGCGGAACACCAGCACTAGTCCGAGGTCCAGGGAAGAAATAACGGTGACCCAGCAAAGATTACAACTTAGGTGTGTTCATTCGATATTTAAAACTCGATATTATGTCTAGTCGATATTTTCTAGTCAATATTTTGACTGTTCACCGTAATAACCCTTGGGGTTGTTGTCGATCAGATTTGATCTGGGCACACTTTGCACATTCTTTCACCCATCGCTGTAGATTAAGACGTATGGAAGGCCACCAGAACTGTCGCAGCGCCTTCTCCAATGTTTTAGCAAATCCAGTATGTCCAGCACAAGGCGAGTCATGACACCAGGAAAAAATGGTCTTTCTTAAGGCTGCAGTAGGTATTAATACTTGTGGCCTTTCGAGGGTATGCCTTGTTTCATCTTTCACTCTCTGTGGTGTCTAAACCATGTTCTCCATACGCAGGTCTGTACTCCTGTCTTAATGCTCAACAGGAAATCCCCGGTATGCATTGCACACAGTACTTTAGTGGGTTCTATGATAGCCCTCTCATGCGTCATGGTATGCATGACTGGGTTTTCTTGGCGTGTGAAAGCATCCGCCTTCTTATTATTCACACGCGGCCTGTACGTCAACATGAAATGGTATTCCTCAAAAAACAGCATCCAACGTAATTGCCGTGGAGTAAGATGTCGAGCGGCTCGCATGAACTGCAAATTACGATGATCCGTGTAGACAGTCACCTGATGTAGCGCACCCATGAGCCAATGCCTCCATTCCAAGAAAGTGTCCTGAATAGCCAGGAGCTCCTTCTTGGCTATTTTATAATTCAGCTCAGCAGGTTTCAGTTTCCGAGACATGAATGCTATGGGGTGCAGGTGTCCGGTGGTTTCGTTTCTCTGGGACAGAACAGCTCCCAACGCAACTTCGGATGCGTCAGCCTCCACCAAAAAGGGCAATTCGGGGTTGGCATGTGTGAGAACCGGGGCTGAAGAAAACGCAGCTTTCAACCGGTTGAACGCTTCTTGGGTGTTTTCGTTCCACACAAAAGGAGTTGTTTACCTAGTAAGTCGGGTAAATGGAATCACCATCTCAGAAAACCCCCGGATAAACCTCCAATAAAAGTTGGCAAAGCCTAACAGGCTCTGTATATCCTTGACATTGTTAGGACGAGGCCAATCTTTTACTGCCTGGACTTTCCTTTCGGCCATGACTTGACCCGATTGAGTAAGCAATACTCCCAAAAATTCCACCGTAGTGAAGTAAAACTCACACTTGGTGATTTTACAGTAAAGATGATTATCCTGTAATGCTTGTAGAGTTCGTTTCACGTGTTCCATGTGTTCATCAGTAGTGACGGAATAAATCAGAATGTCGTCGATATAGACAACAACATATCGATCCAGGTGTTCCCTCAATACTTCGTTCAGGAAGAACTGGAACGCGGCCGGGGCGTTACAAAGCCTAAAGGGCATTAACAAGTATTCGTAGAGCCCATACCGCATTTTGAATGCCGTCGTCCATTCGTCTCCCTGTCGAATACGAACAAGGTGATAGGCTCCCCTCAGATCAAGTTTGGTATAAATCTTGGCCGCTCTCAGTTGCTCCAGTAGGACAGGGATTAATGGCAACGGATATTGATTCCTCACCGTTATGGAATTGAGAGCCCTGCAATCGATGCAGCACCTTTTCTTCCCATTCGCCTTCGGAATAAAAAACAGAGGGGACACAGCAGGGGATCTTGAGGGCTGTATAAACCCCGCCGCCAGATACTTATTCAAATAGCTATGCAGTATGTCGTTCTCAGGTATAGTGAGGGCATATATCCTTCCGCTAGGGACCACAGCTCCAGGGAGAAGATCGATCTTACAGTCGTATTCCCTGTGTGGTGGGAGGACCTCAGCCTGGGTGTCACTAAAAATATCTTCATATGCCTTGTAAACGGTAGGCAGAACCACCTCCTTCTCAGCTGCGGTGGCAACATATCTTATAAAGACTAATTCTCTTGAGGGGCTGTTCGGCTCCAGAATGCAATGTGTCAAGCAATAGTTAGAGTTGAACTGTACAGATTTGGAGGTCCAATGTATTGATGGTTCGTGCTTTTGTAACCATGGAAGACCCAGTATGACGCCATACTGGGGTGCTCTTATAATGTTAAATGACAGTTTCTCTTGATGATAATTTTCATAAGTAAGAACATAGTCAGGAGTGTTATACTTAATGGGTCCTGCTTCCAGCTCATTCTCATCCACCGCGTACACTGTTTCAGGTATGTTCTTGGTTAAGAGGAGCGCTCCCAATCGTTTCGCCACATCGAAGTCCATAAAACATCCCGTGGCTCCCGAATCCACCATTGCGCTTATGTTTTTCTCTTCGGCATTTATTACCACAGTCATGGTGAGAAACAAGTGGTTATTTTCCTGCATACAACCCGGAGTTAATGAAGGGATGATGTTAATTGTCGAGGGTTCCCCTTCTTCCACCTTCAAGCTTTGGAGTTTTCCGCCCCCTTCTCAGTGATTCCAGCCGCGGCTTGTCCAGGTCTAAATCTTCCAGTTTTTGGTTTTACCGGACAGTCTCTTAGATAGTGCCCCTTTTTACCACAATAAAGGCACAAACCTTGTTTTCGGCGATGATCCCGTTCACTCAAGGTCAAATAGGCCCTCACTGCCCCAATTCCCATGGGTTCCATGGGCGTAGCTGTTTTCTCTCCTTGTCCTACACGTTCATAGGATTGCACTGGACGTTCTTTTTTCTTGTGGTCTCCTTTTCGCTCTCTCATCCTATGGTCAAGACGTAGGGTAAGTTCTATGAGGGCGGAACATGTGCGGGGTTGCGGATCGATGTGGGCCAGCACATCCTTTAAATCGTCATTAAGGCCCTGATAGAAAACAGCGGATTGTTTGGACTCGGGCCAGTCTGTTTCTGCCACTAAACGACGGAAATGGTTAAGATAGGTCAATAGATCAGAAGTGCCCTGCTTCAGTTCCAGGAGGTCTCTGTCAGCAGAAAAGGTTTCTGCTCTCCTGTCAAAAGTCTTCTCGAATTCTATACGAAATTCATCCCAGTCGCAGAGCAGCGGATCTACACCTTTCACTATAGGAACTGCCCACTGCGCTGCTTCACCCGCCAGGTAAGAAATCACAGAAGCTACTCTAGCCTGGTTGGTGGAAAACATTTTAGGATTGCACATGAAATGAAGCAACACTTGAGTCATGAAAACCTGCACTTTTTTGTTATCCCCAAAAAATCGCTCCGGAGGAGCCAAGGGTATTTGAGCAGGCATCTCAACAACTACTGAGGTTGATGGGGCCTGGTTCCCACTTGCACTAAAGGGATTTCCCTGTAATCTGTCTACTCTGGCTTGTAGTTGCGCGGTTTCTGCTCTCGAGTCGGCTACTTCTTGTCTAGATGCTGCTAACTCAGTTTGTACCAACGCCAGGGCTGCCATTACATCGTCTAGGGTAGCCATATGTGTATCTCAGCACAATCAAGAAGAAAAAGCAATCGTGGGCCGATTATTCTGTCAGGCTTGTCCTTCCGATGTCTCCGGGATTGAGTTGATGATACAGGGTTCCACCTCTCGACGTCCCCGGAGTCTGAAGTATATATACACAGACTGCCAGGATAGTCAAGCGAGGGAGGGAAAGGAAGGGGACAGCGGGGAGGGAGATCTGCAATAACAACAAGTACACTAAGTACACACTCTGAAGGTTTGCATGTAACCCAACTGTCATTTCCTTCCTTTACCAATTAACAACGGTATGTCCACATTCCTACCTAAAAAGGAATATAATGATGCCTCAAATATAAGAAGAGATTAAGGAGATATCAGGGATTATGCCAACTGGAAAGAGACAAAGAATACATTGGAATTATTGAAGCTGTGGTTATATATAGTCCATATTTTGGATCCGAGTCAGTCACAGTGCTTGGAGACATGAACTTCCACTTGGAAAATCTCGAGGTAAATGACACCAAATGCCTCCTAGATACCTTATCGGCCTGTGGTTTGCAACAACTAGTCAAGGGTGCCACTCATCAGGCGGGCCATACCTAGGACGGAGTTTTCACAAATGATAGACGGCTGTCAGTGGAAGCACCTTTGGCGCTCTCCTGGTCAGATCACTTCGCCGTCCCTCTGTTATTGGAGATGATCCCTACCAATAACATACCAAAGGGTCCCAGCAAAATGGAACTTAAGCGGAATCTGAGGAAGGTGACCAATGATTCTTTGGCACCTTTAACCTCTACCCTTCTAACTTTAAGAGATGAGGACACTGATTCCGCGGTGCAGAGGTTCGAAGATGTTACCTCCGCAGCGCTGGATGTGCTCGCACCTCTCTCTCTGCGCTACAATGCTAGGAAAAGGCCTTCGGCCCCCTGGTATGTTGAATCCCTAAGGCTATTGAGACAAGCCTGTAGAAGGCGGGAACGGTGTTGGAGATCTAGTGGGAACATGCAGGATAGAGAATCTCATAAAAATCTTTTGAGGGAATACAGGACGGAGCTCATTAGAGTCAAACAAGAATACTTTTCAAATCTTACTGGGGCTCTTACTTCATCAAAAGAGCTCTTCAACATCGTTGACTCTTTAATTACCTTGAAGATCCCTGATCCTGTTACTAACTCACAGCAGCTGTGTGATAATATAGCTGAATATTTTCAGGATAAAATCGACGATATTGTCGCGACTCTTGAGCTCCAAAGGATCTCTCTATCTCCACCTGTCCTTCTTGTTCCCCAGACCTCCCTCGATACTGAACCAGTCGGACATGCAAGTTCGAGCTCGCTGTCTATTTTTCCTCCACTTTCTCTACAGGAACTGGAAGTCCTGTTGAGTAAGACTAAATCTGGTTCGCCCCTCGATCCCTGCCCTCTCCATATCCTTAAACAATGCAAGGAGACCCTCTTGCCCCCGCTACTTCAAATAATGAACAAGGCCTTAAGCGAAGGCACTTTCCCTTCCCAATGGAAGAAAGCGGTTGTGAAGCCGCTCTTGAAGAAGCCGTCATTGGACCCAGAAGTGCTGAAAAACTTCCGTCCCATTTCGCTGCTCCCAGCCCCTGCTAAGATGCTGGAAATCCACCTACACCAGCACCTTTCTTCCTTTCTGGAGACCGCCGGTCTTTTGGATCACTCGCAGCATGGCTTCCGGAGGGGTCATAGCACGGAATCCGCCCTTACCGTGGTGCTTGATAACATCCGCACCACAGTTGACAGGGGCGGAAGTACGTTGCTGATCCTTCTGGATCTCACAGCTGCTTTTGATACCCTGTCTCCCCTCATCTTAACATCTCGCCTAAGGGAGATAGGGGTGGAGGGGCAGGCGTTAAGCTTGTTAGCCTCCTTCCTGGACCGGAGGGAACAGAGAGTGAAGCTGGGAGAGTTCCTATCTCCATCCCTGCCGCTGAATTGGGGGGTCCCACAGGGGTCGGCGTTAAGTCCGACCCTGTTTAATATCTATGTGACCCCCCTGGCCAGGCTCATTAGATCTTTCGGGATGGAGGTAGTATCTTACGCCGATGATACGCAGATCTTACTGTCTCTCGCCGAGTCTGTCAGCTCCTCTGCCTCCAAGTTTAGACTCTGCATGGAGGCAGTCGCCCTCTGGATGATTAACAATTCACTGCGGCTAAATGGCGAAAAGACAGAGATCCTCGTATTCGGCGAGAAGGAAGACATCTGGTCGGCGGAATGGTGGCCGGAATCTCTGGGGACCTGCCCGGCTCCAACGCGGGCAGCACGAAATCTGGGGGTCATGATTGATCCCTCCCTTGACATGGCTCTTCAAGTAAGGCGGACCATCTCTACCTGCTGGGGCATCATTGCAACCTTGCGCAAAATCAAATACTATCTATCTGTGCAAGCTCGAAAACAGACGGTCGTGGCCTTGATAACATCTAGGCTCGACTATTGCAATGCCTTGTATGCCGGGGCCAATAAAGGTCTGCTGCAAGGTCTCCAATCGGTGCAAAACGCTGCGGCGAAGTTTGTCCTGGATCTCCCAAAAAGTTCCCTGCACTGGCTCCCCATTGATGCTAGGATCTCATTTAAAGTGCTATGCCTGGCATATGGTGCTTTAAACAGGAAGGAGACCGGAGACATAAAAAACCTCCTCTCCTTGTATTCACCTGAAAGGAACCTCCGCTCCTCGTCGAAACTGCTCCTCACTGTACCTCGGGTGCGCATAGCCAAATGGGGAGGCAGAGCCTTTTCTAACTTGGCCCCAAGATGGTGGAATATGGTTCCCCTGGAGATCAGGATTCTACCTTCAATGCCTTCTTTCAGAAGGGCTTTAAAAACTTGGCTCTTTGGCAGAGCATATCCTTAGCCTTGGGTTTTAGCCTTTTCTTTCTTTTCTGATTTTCTTTGTAGGCGCCTTGATGCCTTTGGGCAAAGTTGCGCGTTTATAAATTTATTTTCAATTCAATTCAATATAGTCAGTTAAAGCAGCATCTATAACATACCAAACACGACTCGTGTATTTTCTTTGTTTGCTAAATCCTAAGATATGTCCCCCGTTAATCTCTCTTCTGTGATAGAGACAAAATGAAAAGGTTGAGGAGAAAGAAATAAGATAAGGACAACAGATCCGGTTCTTAACGTTATCTGCACCACTGCAAGGTTCCTGTAATCCGAGTATATATCAGCCTCTGATCGGCTGACCCAATCCTCGTGTACTTCGTGGGAAAGTCAGACCATAGCTTGAGTCCAACCCATGTAATATCCAGTTTACTTAACCACCAATGTCTCGTAAACACACCCAGACCCTGGTTATATCCAATAAGGACTAATTAAGTCAGAACAGGGTGAATTCTGCAACCAGACAGCAGATTGTCTGTCCAGTACAACGGGGAAAAGGAGCTCTCCTGTCCGAGAGAGCTTTGAACAAAATCAGCAAGGAAAACAATAAATGCTAATTTGGAGAAAAACACTCACAAACATGTTTCCTCCAGCCAGTCAACAAACTGTGTACCCAACACAAGACGGGGTACTTAAGAGTCAGAGCAAGTTCACACACAGATCTTACCGCCGTTCCTGAAGACTCACCGCTACTAGATCCATCGGCAAGAATAATCGGCAACGCTGGCTTCTCTGACATATCCTTTATTTCCTCTTTGTACGCGGCTCGCGTATAACGTAACGTGCTTTCCGGGCATAATGGGAAATGTAGTCTTGGGCCCTGGAACACCGTCTGAAGCTCAGAAAAGGGGTCAGCGCTACTTATACGTAAAACATGACACTTATTGTCATAATATCTAAGCAATGCACAGCATGTAGAATGTGTATTAAAGCGTTTCTCATTATTCTGTAAAGCTGTAAGCTCCCTGAAAAATGGTGAAATGCCCAATAAAAGAGTTTAAAAAAAGAAAGATGAGTCGGCTACCGCAAAGGTGGCTTCCTTCAAGAGCGACGTTGACATGTAGCCTGACGAGTCACACCCATTGGTTGCCAGACGAATGACGCACAGAGGCAGGCTTCGTCATCACCAAATCTCGTAGAGAACAATTTTTCCCAGAAAACACTGCTCCATCCTCAGTCCCCACAGGAACAGACAGGAACACACTTGTGCTAGAATCTAGCTCTTGAATCTCTTAAGAATCAACAAGGAGCTTTAACACATCCACGGACAGCAGTACTTCCAACTGCTGCTGCCCAGTAAGGCAATGAGCCACATCGCTTCCTCCCCAGATCATCGCCAATATGTAACTAGTTCACACAAAAAATCAGGTAAGGGAGATGTTGTTTATTAGACATAAAGCAAACATAAAAAGCAGGCCCATCAGCTTGCATCCAGGCAGACTGGCTCCAAACCAGAATGCATGCATGCAATCAAATTCTTTCTTCTTCACTTTCCCTTCATTTTCCTTCTTATTATTTATACCCCACCCAGCACCATGGCAGAGGGAGGACTTCCTTGTGGGGGTTGCTGCGGCCCGAGTGTGCAGCCATGAGCGATCTTTGGAGAGAAGGAGGTGGCAGCACTAGTTTGTTTGTGTAGCACCACCTCCCCTCTATGCTTGCAGCAGGCCCGGTAGCAGCTACCCCCTGCAGGAGCATAGGTGGTGCGGGGGGACCGTGCACCGGTGTGTGCAGCAATCAGTCAGGTTCGGTGCACCATCAAGCAGCTCAGGCACTGCTGGGCGGACCTTCTGGACTGTGAACAGGACCTGCACGACCTGCTAGGCGTTGAGATGTCAGGGCCCGGTTTGTGTTAAATATTTGTTGTGTTTGTGTTCTACAATGCTAAAAATAAAAATCTGAATAACCTACTGCTCACACTCCGATGTAAGTTACCTTTAGCTTACGCTGGTATATTATTGTGTGGTGCAGTTTCTAGTTTCTGCTAGTCAGGTGATCAGTGCTACCTAATCGCACTCACCAGGTGTTAACTTTGGCTGAATTATTAAGAAGCCATTGGAGACTGTTCTCCAGTCATTATAGTAAATCTGTGAGCAGGGCCTTCTCTCTGTGACTTTGCTTATGTAGCTCATACAGTTCCAGGTTATTTAGAAGAATCCACAGTAATGTGAAGTATGCATCTATGCATTGCAAAACAGGGAGCCTGAGTTGTTCCATCAAGGGTGTTGAGAAATGGGAATAGAACAAAAGATCATTCACTGCAATACCTTAATTCCAAATGTAGTTTTTGTGAAGGAAGTTTGGAATATGGACTTACCGACAGTCCATAGACTTGAGTTGAAACTAGTAATACTATAGGTGATCTGCTTTAGGGAAGTATGTGACTGCATTTGCTTTTCATAAAACATTTTGGTGGAGATTATTAACTGAATCACTAATCTGTTGTTCGTTATCTTCTTAATATCTTTCATCAGCACCCAAGGGCAAGACGAGGGATGTTTCTGAGGGTCTGGGTAAAGCTGGTCAGCCGGCACCGACCACCGACCTCCAACAGCGCTGCCGAGGGCTCTGCTGATTCCAGTAAGTCCTTTTTTGATTGTTGTGGACTTTTTAGGGTAGAATCTTGGGGTATTGGAATGTTGGTGCTGACTATTGTGAAGATTAGGATAGCAGGCCCAAGTAAGCTAGTATATTAAATAAAAATCTAAAAATCACCATTGATGTTTGTTGAGAAGGCTTTCCTTATCCGGCTTATGCCTAGCTCTAACATGGGTCACCCCAACTTTCCCCCAAAGTAGTCTGCTGCAGACTTATTCATTTATAGTTACAGTATACCAGCAGTTTCCCATTACAGTGCAGCAAGGTTGGAAAAAGGTATGAGGTCCCACTCCCATTGCATTTGCCAACCAACACCATATGTCTTTTATTGACTATTATTCCACACCTGGGCTGTCTAAATTGTGAACCAACCAATCAAATGCCCAGAGTGATATTTGGACAATACTGATGTGCTACTGCTAAACGAACTGTAGTGTGACATTGCAGTTGTATTTCGGCTTGTGTATCTATGATTTAAATTCTGTGCAATGTTTTATTCTAGCCACACAGAACATCGGCGATGCCGGCTCCAGTACTGCTGCAGGAGAATATGGGCAAGTTGAAGGGAGAGAAGCAGCAGCAAGGACGGGTACTGATAAGTCACATAATTTCTTGCAATTACTATGCTCACTACCTATTGCCATTGCATTGCTAGCCCGTGAAGTAACCCCCCCACCTCCCAGCTTTACCAGCCACAGCGGTGGTTAAATTACTGTGGCCTCTTTGATCTGCAATGCAGCAAAATCTCACATAATGAGTTTTGATGGCTTGAGGGAGACATGAAAGAACGGAAAATAACTTAAAAGAAAGGAAATGGTATATGAGTGAAAGGGTGGGTGGGTGAAAGGATGCTGGGTGGGTAAAGAGATGGATTAGCAAAAGGATGGTTTGAAGAAAGAGTTGCTATTGAATGCATGGATAATGTATTAGCATAAAAGGACAAATGAATACTTGGAATGTTTGGATGAATAAGCAAGGCAACGCTTCTTCTCATGAGGAGCATGCTGCTCACCTACTTTGCTTACTTGGTTTATGTAGGGTTATCGATATCATTCAAAACTATGTTTCTAAGTGGGGGTTATTTATTTTTATTCTTTGTTCTACTCCCTTGACTCACTGCATTTGTTAAGTGAGCCAGGCCTAACCTACCTATCATTCATCACAATGGCATTTTCTTCGACTATGAACAAAGTGCAGCATGGTTCAATCAATTTGTGACTGCAGTGTTGCCTTTGTAAAGGTTAGGGCCTGGCAAGTGGGTGCACTTGCCAGGTCGACGTGGCAGTTTAAAACTGCACGCAAACACTGCAGTGGCAGGTCTGAGATACCTTTTCAGGGTTACTCATGTGAGTTGCATAAGCTGTGCTGCAGGCCCAATTCTAGCATTTGATTTACAGGCTCAGGCACACTTAGTGCACTTTGTTAGTGGCTTACTAGTAAATCGAATATGCCAATCAGGGGGAACTAATCCTGATAACAATTTACACAGGGAAGACATGTGCACTTTAGCACTGATAAGAAGTGGTAAAGTGCTCAGAGTCCTGAAACTAACAACACCAGGTCAAGAAAAAATGGGAGGAAGAAGCCAAAAGTTTAGGGATAACCCTGAAAAGAGGGCAAGGTCCAATAGCACTTCTGCTTTCAAGTAGTTTTATGCAGCCTGTTTATGTGCATGTAACTTAAGATAGAGCATAACAGTTATAAAGTCTAGGCTTATACTACTCTAACTATCTTGACCATTATCGGTAATGCTGCTATGTTGACCCAAATTGTGTTCATCTATCCAGATAAAAAACAGTAGCAGTTATTTTATTTCTTACTAAGTTAAATTTCATCCATACTAGTTATCTTACCTGAACATACATGCAGCAATAACAGGGGAGGCATCACAACTTCACAAGCGAGGTCCCATTTCCAGTTCCACCAGGTGAACTCCAACTGTAGGATTGATCTGAATGATTGATTTATTATCCATTGTAGGCAACTAAATGGAAGTAGAAATACTGAGTAATGGGTTTAGATAATTATCAAAGATTAACAAGAATTGACACCACCTGAGTACTACGTGATGGCACAATGAAATGCCTGATTGTACTAAAATAGAAAAAAATTGCAAAACTAGTAAGATTGGGCTAATGTGGAGCTAGTAGAATTATTTGTGAAATCGTCAAGTTATAAAAATGGACTCAATGTCTGGAGTGGGCAAGCTTAGGCTAGGCAATTACAGTTAGGCAACACAAGGCATGAATGATGATGCTGATGACTGATGTTCTTCATTCTATATCTAAGAAAAAAAGGATAATTTTTAATGCATGGGTTGGTAATGGGCTGGTGTGTGCTGCTGCTTAGAACCTTTCTAGTAAGTTGGTGTTGCTTTCACCACATCCGCAACACCAAGTGTTTGATGCATTGATGGTGTAATTTAAGCCACACCTTAATAAATCAAACAGCTTGGGGGAAGAGGGTTAGGGGTTTGGTGAATGGATGGGTAATAGGATTTGGGGAAAGGTTTGACAAAGACAAACACTACAACACAAGGCCAACATTCTTCTGGGCAATAAGCAGCAGCACATTGTTCGCCACCAATCTGTTGTTAGAAGGACACAAAGGAATGTGTATGACAGAGTACAGATAACTGCTCTACAAACAGTCCTTCTGCCCCGAGACCCAATTTAATGGATATCTAAATGTTCTGTCTTCTAGGTTGGTGAGTTTACCCACCCACCCACTTCTCGTAGTTAATATGACTGTTAAAATAAAGATGATACTCTATTGCAAATTTGGGTGGTGCATATACATTCTCCTTAAGAATGTCTGCGCTTTAGGGCTTGTCTGCACTGGTCCGGTAAGTAAGTAGGAGTGTTGTTGAGCTCAGCTAGCTTTCACCTTTTGTTTGTGAAGGAGACTAAAAGAATGCCTGCAGATTGTAAAACAGAAACTGTATTTTAGAGTCAAGGAGAAGGACAGGAGGAAGGTAAGCTTCATAGTGTATCTGGAAGACTCAGAGGCAGAGCAAAAAAAAAAGAAGGGTGGCTCAGAGTATCACTTTTGCCGCACACCCAATACACGCACAGACACACGCACACACACTGACACACGCAGAGCAGCATTTCACAAACGCACCTCTGTCTATACCACACAGCTGAGTACGAGGCCTCAGACTCTTCATTTACCATTGAACTGAAGTCGATACTCAATAACTTCTTGTTTCTAGCTGTTGAGGAGGTAGTCCTGCAGCTCCCGTCCTGAGTTCTTGCTGATACTCCTCCTGATTCCGAGTAACACCGCCCCAGACCAGTCATCATCATGATGAATCAAGTAAATAAACAAAATTGCAGTATTTTGCATAGGTTTTTGTTTGTTAACTTGAGGGACTATTCTTGTCTCTGAAGAACCAGAAAAAAGGAGAACACCCTGCAATTAAATCTGGCTAAGTGCGAAAAGGCTGATCACCTACAGGGGTAAAAATGAGCACCCATCACTCAAGCCTCAAACAATGTAAATTAATAATCATCTCAAGAAATGTCCCATATTACAGTTCAACACACCCTCCCTTACTGTCTTGCCACCAGATGAATCATCAATCAACTTTAATCATCACTTATGCAATCAGTCACTCACCGTTAGTTGAAGTTACCTTATCCAATCCAAGCTTGGGTAGTTCAGGTATTAGGTATTCAATCATCTTTGATGCAGGCAACAGATTGGAATTTGGTATTAGCAGGCAGTCTTGTGGATAATACATGATTTAATGGGACAGCCCTTCTAGTGATGTAAAATGAATATGCATTAGACAATAGGAATGCAAGGAGGGAAGGCAATGTCCTCAATGTCGTGAAGGAATTGTGGAGGCTTCTTCAATGCACACTGGTCGAACTGCAATCCGGCATTATATATGTGAAGTAAGGTGGGGCAGCATAAATGTGACACAAATATAATAATGTTCCTCTTGCTAATTTGTTTGTTTTTTTGCAATGAAAGAACTAAGTCCAACACGAAAAAATGTAAAAGTTCTATGGGGGCACTAGCATACTTAGACTTGGTAATGGAGCTCATCCTCGAACTCAGATGGTTCACCCAGAATTTGGTCAGCTAACACATTTGAATCAAATTCGGACCAATACCCCTCCTCCTCCTGTGCTGCTGTTTCAGGAAATGTGTAATTGTTTTGTATAAAATGTTGGTCCATTTTGATCATAGGTAATCTGTCCACATTTTGAGGCAAGAGACTGGTCTCACTGTGACAACCGCACCAGCTGCACTGAACGCACATGCAGCAGACACACTGATGAGAGGACAAGCCAAATACTTTTTTGCCAGCAAGCAGAGCTCTGGTCATTGCCGCATCTTCTCATACCAGTACATTAATGCACTTTGATCTACACGCCCTTTTTGTGATTATCCAGATACTCCTGGAACATCCTGTGAATAGTCATTGGTGCTGCCACTTCTTCCCATACCAATACATTAATGAACTTTGATCTACATAGCCATTTTGTGATCATCCAGATACTCATGGAACATCCTGTGGATGGTCATTGGTGCTGCCACTTGCTCAACCTGTTTTGCCATCTCCTCTGCACTGGATTTGAGCCCTGCCAATTGCAACCAATACAATGCAGAGGTTGGGTCCGGTCCTTCTAATGCTATTGTTGCCAGTGTTCTGATTTATGGGATGTTGGCTGCTTTGAGACAAGACTGCCCCCTCTGGAAGTTGAAGGCAGCACCCCAGAACTGTGGCGAGGAAGTGGACATTCCAGCCATATTTCCTCCAAGTTGCTGGCTTGCTCTACAATCCACCTCTGGTATTTTAAAGCATCCCCTTCAGAAAAAAGTGAATGAAAGTGGGCAGAATATTTTTGTGCAGTGGATCAATAGTGTTTCATAAAGGGGGTGGTGATGGACAGAGTATCTGAATTAAGCAGAACACTCCTACCCAGTCAAAAGATCAGGGCTTGATCCATCACCGTTTTTAGCTCACTGCAACATCCCAGCTCAGAACCTGGCTACATGCAAATTAGTCTGACCCTGGCCCAGTGCATCATGGGAATAGGGCAGACCAAACTACCAAGCCAATTCTTTACTGGAAAGGAAACAAGCTTCCGGGGACCGGTTTCTGGCATTACAGCCGTCTTCGGCCCGGCTTGCTTGAATCCTGATGGTGCAGTGAGCAAGGGACTCACATCTGAGCATACCCTTCCACACTTGTGGTGGCCAAAACGATTCATAAAGGGGGTGGTGATGGACAGAGTATCTGAATTAAGCAGAACACTCCTACCCAGTCAAAAGATCAGGGCTTGATCCATCACTGTTTTTTAGCTCACTGCACCATCCCAGCTCAGAACCTGGCTACATGCAAATTAGTCTGACCCTGGCCCAGTGCAACATGGGAACAGGGCAGACCAAACTACCAAGCCAATTCTTTACTGGAAAGGAAACAAGCTTCCGGGGACCGGTTTCTGGCATTACAGCCGTCTTCGGCCCGGCTTGCTTGAATCCTGATGGTGCAGTGAGCAAGGGACTCACATCTGAGCATACCCTTCCACACTTGTGGTGGCCAAAACGATTCATAAAGGGGGTGGTGATGGACAGAGTATCTGAATTAAGCAGAACACTCCTACCCAGTCAAAAGATCAGGGCTTGATCCATCACCGTTTTTTAGTTCACTGCACCATCCCAGCTCAGAACCTGGCTACATGCAAATTAGTCTGACACTGGCCCAGTGCATCATGGGAACAGGGCAGACCAAACTACCAAGCCAATTCTTTACTGGTAAGGAAACAAGCTTCCGGGGACCGGTTTCTGGCATTACAGCCGTCTTCGGCCCGGCTTGCTTGAATCCTGATGGTGCAGTGAGCAAGGGACTCACATCTGAGCATACCCTTCCACACTTGTGGTGGCCAAAACGATTCATAAGTCCCTTGCTCACTGCACCATCAGGATTCAAGCAAGCCGGGCCGAAGACGGCTGTAATGCCAGAAATCGGTCCCCGGAAGCTTGTTTCCTTTCCAGTAAAGAATTGGCTTGGTAGTTTGGTCTGCCCTGTTCCCATGATGCACTGGGCCAGGGACAGACTAATTTGCATGTAGCCAGGTTCTGAACTGGGATGGTGCAGTTGAGCTAAAAAACGGTGATGGATCAAGCCCTGATCTTTTGACGGGGTAGGAGTGTTCTGCTTAATTCAGATACTCTGTCCATCACCGCCCCCTTTATGAATCGTTTTGGCCACTATAGGAGTGGAAGGGTATGCTCAGACATGAGTCCCTTGCTCACTGCACCATAAGGATTCAAGCAAGCCGGGCCGAACACGGCTGTAATGCCAGAAACCGGTCCCCGGAAGCTTGTTTCCTTTCCAGTAAAGAATTGGCTTGGTAGTTTGGTCTGCCCTGTTCCCATGATGCACTGGGCCAGGGACAGACTAATTTGCATGTAGCCAGGTTCTGAACTGGGATGGTGCAGTGAGCTAAAAAACGGTGATGGATCAAGCCCTGATCTTTTGACTGGGTAGGAGTGTTCTGCTTAATTCAGATACTCTGTCCATCACCACCCCCTTTATGAATCGTTTTGGCCACTATAGGAGTGAAAGAGTATGCTCAGACATGAGTCCCTTGCTCACTGCACCATCAGGATTCAAGCAAGCCGGGCCGAAGACGGCTGTAATGCCAGAAACCGGTCCCCGGAAGCTTGTTTCCTTTCCAGTAAAGAATTGGCTTGGTAGTTTGGTCTGCCCTGTTCCCATGATGCACTGGGCCAGGGACAGACTAATTTGCATGTAGCCAGGTTCTGAACTGGGATGGTGCAGTGAGCTAAAAAACGGTGATGGATCAAGCCCTGATCTTTTGACTGGGTAGGAGTGTTCTGCTTAATTCAGATACTCTGTCCATCACCACCCCCTTTATGAATCGTTTTGGCCACTATAGGAGTGGAAGGGTATGCTCAGACATGAGTCCCGTGCTCACTGCACCATCAGGATTCAAGCAAGCCGGGCCGAAGACGGCTGTAATGCCAGAAACCGGTCCCCGGAAGCTTGTTTCCTTTCCAGTAAAGAATTGGCTTGGTAGTTTGGTCTGCCCTGTTCCCATGATGCACTGGGCCAGGGACAGACTAATTTGCATGTAGCCAGGTTCTGAACTGGGATGGTGCAGTGAGCTAAAAAACGGTGATGGATCAAGCCCTGATCTTTTGACTGGGTAGGAGTGTTCTGCTTAATTCAGATACTCTGTCCATCACCACCCCCTTTATGAATCGTGGATCAATAGTGTGGCACAGATATACTCTTTGGATTCGATGATGTCATGTTCCAGCCTTATATTAAAAGCCAAGCGAAGAACTAAGGTCTCAACCAAAGGCATGCACGTCTGTTTTCATTCAAATCTGCGGGGGCAAGCCTTTCAGACACCTTCTTTACCTGGTCTTATAGGCGATGCAACAATGGGGTAGCTTGGCCCATTGTACTGTTCTCCTTGCTAACTTCCTCTGCGAAACCACAAAAGGGAGTAGCATCTGTGTCAGGCATTTGACGAGGCGCTATTTGTCCTCATCCATGGTCTTAGCTTTCCCAACTGCATCCCCTCCTCTTTGAATGACATACTCATTCATCTGTTTCTACTGCTCAAACAGATGTTGCAACATACAAAACACAGAGTTCCAACGTGCTTACGGGCTTCAAAAGAATGGCTCAAATGAGTGCAGACTTTTCTGCAGGTGGTCAGTATGTTGCTGACTATGTGTCCCTTTTTGAGGAAGTCTTGCACAACCAAGTTGATGCAAAGAGCCAAACACAGGACCCTGAAATAGCCTCCGTCTGTCATGGCCCTGACGATGTTACTGCAATTACCTGTGGAAATAAATCCAATTTTAAGATGTCTGGGTTGTAGCCAGTCATACCACTTGCTGTTAAATTCCTCTAAGATGTTTACAGCTGTGTGTAATTTCTCCATCACGAACATGGCCACTGTTACATGCCACTGAACACTCTTAAAATTTTCTTCATGGCCAAGACTTGAAGATATCTTTTGCTTTACCCCTGCAAAAGAGATTCAATGTGCAGTGATGCACATGTAATCAGTCACCTGACAACTGGTCCACATGTCTGTGGTCAGGTGGATGGTGTGGTCAATACTTTGCTACAAAGCTTGTCCATCCAACTGCAGCACATCGTGATGCAGCGCTGGAACAGCCACTCTTGCAAAAGAGGTCCTACTTGGTACCTTCCATTGTGGGCAGAAGTCTGCCACAAATTCTAAGAATCCCACTCCTTCCACAAAAGAAAAAGGTAGGAGGTCCAGTGCTAACATTTTTGCCAGCCTCCCATTGTACAAATGTGCGATTGGGTGGTTTGGCTCTTAGGGCCCCCCTGCCTAACCATGCCTGTAATAGTTGCCTGGATTTTCTCCTTTTCCTGTGACGCTGGCCCAGGCGTCTTTTGAGAAGTAGATGCTAGTGGTAGACTCAATGTGCATCATGGTAGTGGGGAGTAACTATATGCCATGGTGTCTCCATCTCACTCTGGGTCTTCTTTTGCCATTGTGAAGTCGCTGAGGTGGGTGAATCTGGTGGCACACTACTGGGGAAAGGGCTGCTTTGTGTGAAGATGTCACCCTTTTCTTCCTCATCATCACCTACCACCGTGATTGGATTTGCAGGTCATGTTCCCCGACCAACACAACCACTTTCAGCCATTTTTTTAAAGAGCTCCTCCCACTTGATTATGAGGTGCTTTTTCATATGGGTCGTCTCGCTCCATTACCAAAATGTGTTCCAGGTTTACCTTGATGAACATTTGTGTGGTAAATGGTGCATACTACAATATTCTATCCCTCTTTGCTAACTGAAAAAAGTCCCAAGCTGTGGAAGAGTACTTTTTTACTGGCCTACTGCCAATGCCCGAAGAAGAACTGGAGGTAGGGGGGAATGTCGTCAATTGCCTCTGTGCTTCTCCTGAGGCAGGGGTTCAGGCAGATATCAGATGGGGCGTTGCAAATATGGGAGCTGGTGGTGGTGCTACCTGTGCCACATCCCTCAGAGCTGGATGAATAGCAATGTCAGATTCCTCTGTGTCACCTTCCACCATGATTACCTCATCATCATCATCCTTCCATTCAGCCACTTCCATAAGCCTAAGTCTTTCTGGCACTTTTCTTTACCTGTGCCACTCCCATTGTCTCCTGCTCTCTGTCAGAGTCCACTCCATGTCCCTATTATCATTATCAGAAGTGATTCTTGGACATCTGGGAGCCAATGATTCTAAAAGAGGAGTTTCAACTTCTTGCTCGGAAGGAAACTCAACCTCCTGTTCTGCTTCAACGTCATACAAATGTACTATTGCTGGCTGCAGCTGCTGTCCACTTTGCTGTGTTTCCTGAAACGATTGTAAGTTGACACAGATGTGTGGCTGATTACTGTTTGACTTCACACTCTTCCTATCACTCCTGTGCCTATGCATGGCTTGCCTTAATGTCTCCCTGAGTTGTTGCATGGAGGTCACTTTAGTTTAATTTAACTCACTGTGCCACCCATGTCTAATTTTATGGCCTAAGGGTGGTGCGATATAATCCATCTCTTGTGGATTCAACGTAGGGTTTTAGTATACAGGAAAATTGCTGCATATACCTGGTAGCGGTGAGGTGGGGAAAACACAAACCATGCGGTGCAACTAGGTGAGGGAAGACCCAAAACAACCCCTGAAAATAGTGGCAAAGGCCCACTCTGAAATTTACAACAAGAGTCCTGTGCACATGCTGGGTATGATAAATACAAATGTCCAAATCAAATACATAAAAATGACTGAGCAAGAAAGAAAACAAGGTTGACACAAAGTAATCTTGTGTAAAATATAATCAGAATTTTCTTTTTCTTTTTTCTAAAGGAAAGCCAGCTGACACGTGCTTCGTCAATCGGTCAATAGTAAGGGTGGGCCCAGTTTTCGAAGTAGCGTTACGCGTAGCTACGCAAAGTGCACTTCGTGCTACGCGAGCTATTTGTAGCACTACGTGAACTGCGTAGTAGCATGTTCGCACTGTGCAAGATGTCGTTTTCAATGATTGCACAGTGCGGACAACCATCCGGCACTGTGCAATCATTGTAAACGGCATCTTGCACAGTGCGAGCTGTATTTTTCTGCCACTCAAGTAGATTTTTACTTGAGCTGCAGCTTTCTCAACACGGACTGGTAGTTTCTCAACGTGAGTGGTCGCGAGCATGTGCGACTACTCGCAATGAGAAACCTGACCTCCCTGCTTTGAGAATCTCGCCGGGAGGTTTATTTTCTATGCTCGCAATCGGCAACTTGATGTTGATGATCGCGAACAAGGAAAAGCCTCACGAGGATGTCATTTTGCTTGCTCGTGGTCGCCAACTTGGCGTTGAGGACCGCGAGCAAGCAAACAATGACCGCTGCACTACGCTACGCGTATTTGGCAACTCTATCCTTATTTGATAGATTTGTATGGGGGCCGTCTGCACCAGCTGGTTGCTCGTCTTTACTGGCCACAAGGGGAGTGATCTACCTGCCCTCCCCGCGCCTCCTGCATCCATCCTCGCCGTTCACTGCATTTTCCTTTCGTTTTGGAACCCGCTCTGGCCGGGTCGGAATTATCACTGGCCATACGATCCCGCATTAAGTGTACTTCTGCAGCCCTAAGAGTCACAAGCTATTGCCCGATTGACGAAACACGTGTCGGCTGGCTTTCCTTTGGAAAAAAGAAAAAAGAAATAATTCTGAATATATTTTACACAAGATTACTTTGTGTTGATCTTGTTTTCTTTCTTGCTTTCATGTATTTGATTTGGACATTTGTATTTATCATACCCAGCGTGTGCACATGACTCTTGTTGTATGTTCCATCTCTTGCATGTGCTGTACACATGCTTTGTGGTACAAAAGGGGGTGGTGATGGACGGAGCATCTGAAACAATCAAACACTCACACCCAGTCAACAGATCTGGGTTTGATCCATCACTGTTCTTTAGCCCACTCTGCCACCCCAGTTCAGACATGGCCATATGCAAATCAGTCTGACCCTGTGCCTCATGGGAACAGTCAAGCCCGAACTGCCAAGCCATGCCTTCCCTGGACCGGAAACAAGCTTCCGAGGACCGGTTTCTGGCATTTCAGCTGTCTTCAGCCCGGCTTGCTTGAATCCAGTGGCAAAGTGAGCAAGGGACTCACGTCTGAGCATACCCTGCCAACTTATGGCGAACAAAGTGGTACAAAAGGGGGTGGTGATAAATGGAGCATCTGAACCAATCAAACACTCACACCCAGTCAACAGATTAGGGTTTGATCCATCACCGTTCTTTAGCCCACTCTGCCACCCCAGTTCAGACATGGCCATATGCAAATCAGTCTGACCTGTGCCTCATGGGAACAGTCCAGCCCAAACTGCAAAGCTATGCCTTCCCTGGACCGGAAACAAGCTTCCGAGGACCGGTTTCTGGCATTTCAGCTTTCTTCAGCCCGGCTTGTTTGAATACAGTGGCAAAGTGAGCAAGGGACTCACGTCTGAGCATACCCTGCCAACTTATGGTGAACAAAGTGGTTCAAAAGGGGGTGGTGATGGACGGACCATCTGAACCAATCAAACACTCACACCCAGTCAACATATCTGGGTTTGATCCATCACCGTTCTTTAGCCCACTCTGCCACCCCAGTTCAGACATGGCCATATGCAAATCAGTCTGACCCTGTGCCTCATGGGAACAGTCAGCCCAAACTGCCAATTCTGCTTAATTCAGATACTCTGTCCATCACCACCCCCTTTATGAATCGTTTTGGCCACTATAGGAGTGGAAGGGTATGCTCAGACATGAGTCCCTTGCTCACTGCACCATCAGGATTCAAGCAAGCCGGGCCGAAGACAGCTGTAATGCCAGAAACCGGTCCCTGGAAGCTTGTTTCCTTTCCAGTAAAGAATTGGCTTGGTAGTTTGGTCTGCCCTGTTCCCATGATGCACTGGGTCAGGGACCGACTAATTTGCATGTAGCCAGGTTCTAAACTGGGATGGTGCAGTGAGCTAAAAAACGGTGATGGATCAAGCCCTGATCTTTTGACTGGGTAGGAGTGTTCTGCTTAATTCAGATACTCTGTCCATCACCACCCCCTTTATGAATCGTTTTGGCCACTATAGGAGTGGAAGGGTATGCTCAGACATGAGTCCCTTGCTCACTGCACCATCAGGATTCAAGCAAGCCGGGCCGAAGACGGCTGTAATGCCAGAAACCGGTCCCCGGAAGTTTGTTTCCTTTCCAGTAAAGAATTGGCTTGGTAGTTTGGTCTGCCCTGTTCCCATGATGCACTGGGCCAGGGACAGACTAATTTGCATGTAGCCAGGTTCTGAACTGGGATGGTGCAGTGAGCTAAAAAACGGTGATGGATCAAGGCCTGATCTTTTGACTGGGTAGGAGTGTTCTGCTTAATTCAGATACTCTGTCCATCACCACCCCCTTTATGAATCGTTTTGGCCACTATAGGAGTGGAAGGGTATGCTCAGACATGAGTCCCTTGTTCACTGCACCATCAGGATTCAAGCAAGCCGGGCCGAAGACGGCTGTAATGCCAGAAACCGGTCCCCGGAAGCTTGTTTCCTTTCCAGTAAAGAATTGGCTTGGTAGTTTGGTCTGCCCTGTTCCCATGATGCACTGGGCCAGGGACAGACTAATTTGCATGTAGCCAGGTTCTGAACTGGGATGGTGCAGTGAGCTAAAAAACGGTGATGGATCAAGCCCTGATCTTTTGACTGGGTAGGAGTGTTCTGCTTAATTCAGATACTCTGTCCATCACCACCCCCTTTATGAATCGTTTTTGCCACTATAGGAGTGGAAGGGTATGCTCAGACATGAGTCCCTTGCTCACTGCACCATCAGGATTCAAGCAAGCCGGGCAGAAGACGGCTGTAATGGTAGAAACCGGTCCCCGGAAGCTTGTTTCCTTTCCAGTAAAGAATTGGCTTGGTAGTTTGGTCTGCCCTGTTCCCATGATGCACTGGGCCAGGGACAGACTAATTTGCATGTAGCCAGGTTCTGAACTGGGATGGTGCAGTGAGCTAAAAAACGGTGATGGATCAAGCCCTGATCTTTTGACTGGGTAGGAGTGTTCTGCTTAATTCAGATACTCTGTCCATCACCACCCCCTTTATGAATCGTTTTGGCCACTATAGGAGTGGAAGGGTATGCTCAGACATGAGTCCCTTGCTCACTGCACCATCAGGATTCAAGCAAGCCGGGCCGAAGACGGCTGTAATGCCAGAAACCGGTCCCCGGAAGCTTGTTTCCTTTCCAGTAAAGAATTGGCTTGGTAGTTTGGTCTGCCCTGTTCCCATGATGCACTGGGCCAGGGACAGACTAATTTGCATGTAGCCAGGTTCTGAACTGGGATGGTGCAGTGAGCTAAAAAACGGTGATGGATCAAGCCCTGATCTTTTGACTGGGTAGGAGTGTTCTGCTTAATTCAGATACTCTGTCCATCACCACCCCCTTTATGAATCGTGGATCAATAGTGTGGCACAGATATACTCTTTGGATTCGATGATGTCATGTTCCAGCCTTATATTAAAAGCCAAGCGAAGAACTAAGGTCTCAACCAAAGGCATGCATGTCTGTTTTCATTCAAATCTGCGGGGGCAAGCCTTTCAGACACCTTCTTTACCTGGTCTTATAGGCGATGCTACAATGGGGTAGCTTGGCCCATTGTACTGTTCTCCTTGCTAACTTCCTCTGCGAAACCACAAAAGGGAGTAGCATCTGTGTCAGGCATTTGACGAGGCGCTATTTGTCCTCATCCATGGTCTTAGCTTTCCCAACTGCATCCCCTCCTCTTTGAATGACATACTCATTCATCTGTTTGTACTGCTCAAACAGATGTTGCAACATACAAAACACAGAGTTCCAACGTGCTTACGGGCTTCAAAAGAATGGCTGAAATGAGTGCCGACTTTTCTGCAGGTGGTCAGTATGTTGCTGACTATGTGTCCCTTTTTGAGGAAGTCTTGCACCACCAAGCTGATGCAAAGAGCCAAACACAGGACCCTGAAATAGCCTCCGTCTGTCATGGCCCTGACGATGTTACTGCAATTACCTGTGGAAATAAATCCAATTTTAAGATGTCTGGGTTGTAGCCAGTCATACCACTTGCTGTTAAATTCCTCTAAGATGTTTACAGCTGTGTGTGATTTCTCCATCACGAACATGGCCACTGTTACATGCCACTGAACACTCTTAAAATGTTCTTCATGGCCAAGACTTGAAAATATCTTTTGCTTTACCCCTGCAAAAGAGATTCAATGTGCAGTGATGCACATGTAATCAGTCACCTGACAACTGGTCCACATGTCTGTGGTCAGGTGGATGGTGTGGTCAATACTTTGCTACAAAGCTTGTCCATCCAACTGCAGCACATCGTGATGCAGCGCTGGAACAGCCACTCTTGCAAAAGAGGTCCTACTTGGTACCTTCCATTGTGGGCAGAAGTCTGCCACAAATTCTAAGAATCCCACTCCTTCCACAAAAGAAAAAGGTAGGAGGTCCAGTGCTAACATTTTTGCCAGCTTCCCATTGTACAAATGTGCGATTGGGTGGTTTCGCTCTTAGGGCCCCCCTGTCTCAACATGCCTGTAATAGTTGCCTGGATTTTCTCCTTTTCCTGTAACGCTGACCCAGGCGTCTTTTGAGAAGTAGATGCTAGTGGTAGACTCAATGTGCATCATGGTAGTGGGGAGTAACTATATGCCATGGTGTCTCCATCTCACTCTGGGTCTTCTTTTGCCATTGTGAAGTCGCTGAGGTGGGTGAATCTGGTGGCACACTACTGGGGAAAGGGCTGCTTTGTGTGAAGATGTCACCCTTTTCTTCCTCATCATCACCTACCACCGTGATTGGATTTGCAGGTCATATTCCCCGACCAACACAACCACTTTCAGCCATTTTTTTAAAGAGCTCCTCCCACTTGATTATGAGGTGCTTTTTCATATGGGTCGTCTCGCTCCATTACCAAAATGTGTTCCAGGTTTACCTTGATGAACATTTGTGTGGTAAATGGTGCATACTACAATATTCTATCCCTCTTTGCTAACTGAAAAAAGTCCCAAGCTGTGGAAGAGTACTTTTTTACTGGCCCACTGCCAATGCCCGAAGAAGAACTGGAGGTAGGGGGGAATGTCGTCAATTGCCTCTGTGCTTCTCCTGAGGCAGGGATTCAGGCAGATATCAGATCGGGCGTTGCAAATATGGGAGCTGGTGGTGGTGCTACCTGCGCCACATACCTCAGAGCTGGATGAATAGCAATGTCAGATTCCTCTGTGTCACCTTCCACCATGATTACCTCATCATCATCATCCTTCCATTCAGCCACTTCCATAAGCCTAAGTCTTTCTGGCACTTTTCTTTACCTGTGCCACTCCCATTGTCTCCTGCTCTCTGTCAGAGTCCACTCCATGTCCCTATTATCATCATTAGAAGTGATTCTTGGACATCTGGGAGCCAGTGATTCTAAAAGAGGAGTTTCAACTTCTTGCTCGGAAGGAAACTCAACCTCCTGTTCTGCTTAAACGTCATACAAATGTACTATTGCTGGCTGCAGCTGCTGTCCACTTTGCTGTGTTTCCTGAAACGATTGTAAGTTGACACAGATGTGTGGCTGATTACTGTTTGACTTCACACTCTTCCTATCACTCCTGTGCCTATGCATGGCTTGCCTTAATGTCTCACTGAGTTGTTGCATGGAGGTCACTTTAGTTTAATTTAACTCACTGTGCCACCCATGTCTAATTTTATGGCCTAAGGGTGGTGCGATATAATCCATCTCTTGTGGATTCAACGTAGGGTTTTAGTATACAGGAAAATTGCTGCATATACCTGGTAGCGGTGAGGTGGGGAAAACACAAACCATGCGGTGCAACTAGGTCAGGGAAGACCCAAAACAACCCCTGAAAATAGTGGCAAAGGCCCACTCTGAAATTTACAATAAGAGTCCTGTGCACATGCTGGGTATGATAAATACAAATGTCCAAATCAAATACATAAAAATGACTGAGCAAGAAAGAAAACAAGGTCGACACAAAGTAATCTTGTGTAAAATATATTCAGAATTTTCTTTTTCTTTTTTCCAAAGGAAAGCCAGCTGACACGTGCTTCGTCAATCGGTCAATAGTAAGGGTGGGCCCAGTTTTCGAAGTAGCGTTACGCGTAGCTACGCAAAGTGCACTTTGCGCTACGCGAGCTATTTGTAGCACTACGTGAACTGCGTAGTAGCATGTTCGCACTGTGCAAGATGTCGTTTTCAATGATTGCACAGTGCGGACAACCATCCGGCACTGTGCAATCATTGTAAACGGCATCTTGCACAGTGCGAGCTGTACGTTTCTGCCACTCGAGTAGATTTTTACTTGAGCTGCAGCTTTCTCAACACGGACTGGTAGTTTCTCAACGTGAGTGGTCGCGAGCATGTGCGACTACTCGCAATGAGAAACCTGACCTCCCTGCTTTGAGAATCTCGCCGGGAGATTTATTTTCTATGCTCGCAATCGGCAACTTGATGTTGATGATCGCGAACAAGGAAAAGCCTCACGAGGATGTCATTTTGCTTGCTCGTGGTCGCCAACTTGGCGTTGAGGACCGCGAGCAAGCAAACAATGACCGCTGCACTACGCTACGCGTATTTGGCAACTCTATCCTTATTTGATAGATCTGTATGGGGGCCGTCTGCACCAGCTGGTTGCTCGTCTTTACTGGCCACAAGGGGAGTGATCTACCTGCCCTCCCCGAGCCTCCTGCATCCATCCTCGCCGTTCACTGCATTTTCCTTTCGTTTTGGAACCCGCTCTGGCCGGGTCGGAATTATCACTGGCCATACGATCCCGCATTAAGTGTACTTCTGCAGCCCTAAGAGTCACAAGCTATTGCCCGATTGACGAAACACGTGTCGGCTGGCTTTCCTTTGGAAAAAAGAAAAAAGAAATAATTCTGAATATATTTTACACAAGATTACTTTGTGTTGATCTTGTTTTCTTTCTTGCTTTCATGTATTTGATTTGGACATTTGTATTTATCATACCCAGCGTGTGCACATGACTCTTGTTGTATGTTCCATCTCTTGCATGTGCTGTACACATGCTTTGTGGTACAAAAGGGAGTGGTGATGGACGGAGCATCTGAACCAATCAAACAATCACACCCAGTCAACAGATCTGGGTTTGATCCATCACCGTTCTTTAGCCCACTCTGCCACCCCAGTTCAGACATGGCCATATGCAAATCAGTCTGACCCTGTGCCTCATGGGAACAGTCCAGCCCGAACTGCCAAGCCATGCCTTCCCTGGACCGGAAACAAGCTTCCAAGGACCGGTTTCTGGCATTTCAGCTGTCTTCAGCCCGGCTTGCTTGAATCCAGTGGCAAAGTGAGCAAGGGACTCACGTCTGAGAATACCCTGCCAACTTATGGCGAACAAAGTGGTACAAAAGGGGGTGGTGATGGATGGAGCATCTGAACCAATCAAACACTCACACCCAGTCAACAGATTAGGGTTTGATCCATCACCGTTCTTAAGCCCACTCTGCCACCCCAGTTCAGACATGGCCATATGCAAATCAGTCTGACCCTGTGCCTCATGGGAACAGTCCAACCCGAACTGCAACGCTATGCCTTCCCTAGACCGGAAACAAGCTTCCGAGGACCAGTTTCTGGCATTTCAGCTGTCTTCAGCCCGGCTTGTTTGAATCCAGTGGCAAAGTGAGCAAGGGACTCACGTCTGAGCATACCCTGCCAACTTATGGTGAACAAAGTGGTTCAAAAGGGGGTGGTGATGGACGGACCATCTGAACCAATCAAACACTCACACCCAGTCAACATATCTGGGTTTGATCCATCACCGTTCTTTAGCCCACTGTGCCACCCCAGTTCAGACATGGCCATATGCAAATCAGTCTGACCCTGTGCCTCATGGGAACAGTCAGCCCGAACTGCCAAGCCATCCCTTCCCTGGACCGGTAACAAGCTTCCGAGGACCGGTTTCTGGCATTTCAGCTGTCTTCAGCCCGGCTTGCTTGAATCCAGTGGCAAAGTGAGCAAGGGACTCACGTCTGAGCATACCCTGCCACACTTATGGCGAACAAAGTGGTACAAAAGGGGGTGGTGATGGACGGAGCATCTGAACCAATCAAACACACACCCAGTCAACAGATCTGGGTCTGATCCATCACCGTTCTTTAGCCCACTCTGCCACCCCAGTTCAGACATGGCCATATGCAAATAAGTCTGACCCTGTGCCTCATGGGAACAGTCCAGCCCGAACTGCCAAGCCATGCCTTCCCTGGACCGGAAACAAGCTTCCGAGGACCGGTTTCTGGCATTTAAGCTGTCTTCAGCCCGGCTTGCTTGAATCCAGTGGCAAAGTGAGCAAGGGACTCACGTCTGAGCATACCCTGCCAACTTATGGCAAACAAAGTGGTCCAAAAGGGGGACTGATATGCATATAGCCATGTCTGAACTGGGGTGGCAGAGTGGGCTAAAGAACGGTGATGGATTAAACCCAGATCTTTTGACTGGGTGCGAGTGTTTGATTGATTCAGATGCTCCGTCCATCACCACCCCCTTTTGTACCGCTTTTGGCCGCCATAAGTGTGGCAGGGTATGCTCAGACGTGAGTCCCTTGCTCACTTTGCCACTGGATTCAAGCAAGCCGGGCTGAAGAAGGCTGGAATGCCAGAAACCGATCCTCGGAAGCTTGTTTCCGGTCCAGGGAGACATGGCTTGGCAGTTCGGGCTGAACTGTTCCCATGAGGCACAGGGTCAGACTGATTTGCATATAGCCATGTCTGAACTGGGGTGGCTGAGTGAACTAAAGAATGGTGATGGATTAAACCCAGATCAGTTGACTGGGGGTGAGTGTTTGATTTGTTCAAACGCTCCGTCCATCCTCCCGTTTTGTATCGCTTTGTTCGCCCTAAGTGTGGCAGGGTTCGCTCAGATGTGAGTCCCTTGTTCACTTGGCCACTGGATTCAAGATAGCCTGGCTGATGAGGATTATGAATCTGAAACCGGTCCCAGGATGCTTGTTTCCAGTCCTGGGAAGACATGGCTTGGCAGTTCGGGCTGGACTGTTCCCATGAGGCACAGGGTCAGACTGATTTGCATATAGCCATGTCTGAACTGGGGTGGCTGAGTGAACTAAAGAATGGTGATGGATTAAACCCAGATCAGTTGATTGGGGGTGAGTGTTTGATTTGTTCAAACGCTCCGTCCATCATCCCCTTTTGTATCGCTTTGTTCGCCCTAAGTGTGGCAGGGTATGCTCCGACGTGAGTCCCTTGTTCACTTGGCCACTGGATTCAAGGTAGCCTGGCTGATGAGGATTATGAATCCGAAACCGGTCCCAGGATGCATGTTTCCGGTCCAGGGAAGACATGGCTTGGCAGTTCGGGCTGGACTGTTCCCATGAGGCACAGGGTCAGACTGATTTGCATATAGCCATGTCTGAACTGGGGTGGCTGAGTGAACTAAAGAATGGTGATGGATTAAACCCAGATCAGTTGACTGGGGGTGAGTGTTTGATTTGTTCAAACGCTCCGTCCATCATCCCCTTTTGTATCGCTTTGTTCGCCCTAAGTGTGGCAGGGTATGCTCAGACGTGAGTCCCTTGTTCACTTGGTCACTGGATTCAAGATAGCCTGGCTGATGAGGATTATGAATCCAAAACCGGTCCCAGAATGCTTGTTTCCGGTCCAGGGAAGACATGGCTTTGCAGGTCGGGCTGGACTGTTCCCATGAGGCACAGGGTCAGACTGATTTGCATATAGCCATGTCTGAACTGGGGTGGCTAAGTGAACTAAAGAATGGTGATGGATTAAACCCAGATCAGTTGACTGGGTGTGAGTGTTTGATTGATTCAGATGCTCCGTCCATCACCACCCCCTTTTGTACCGCTTTGGCCGCCATAAGTGTGGCAGGGTATGCTCAGACGAGAGTCCCTTGCTCACTTTGCCACTGGATTCAAGCAAGCCGGGCTGTAGAAGGCTGTAATGCCAGAAACCGGTCCTCGGAAGCTTGTTTCCGGTCCAGGGAAGACATGGCTTGGCAGTTCGGGCTGGACTGTTCCCATGAGGCACAGGGTCAGACTGATTTGCATATAGCCATGTCTGAACTGGGGTGGCAGAGTGGGCTAAAGAACGGTGATGGATTAAACCCAGATCGTTTGACTGGGTGTGAGTGTTTGATTGATTCAGATGCTCCGTCCATCACCACCCCCTTTTGTACCGCTTTTGGCCGCCATAAGTGTGGCAGGGTATGCTCAGACGTGAGTCCCTTGCTCACTTTGCCACTGGATTCAAGCAAGCCGGGCTGAAGAAGGCTGGAATGCCAGAAACCGGTCCTCGGAAGCTTGTTTCCGGTCCAGGGAAGACATGGCTTGGCAGTTCGGGCTGGACTGTTCCCATGAGGCACAGGGTCAGACTGATTTGCATATAGCCATGTCTGAACTGGAGTGGCAGAGTGGGCTAAAGAACGGTGAAGGATTAAACCCAGATCTTTTGACTGGGTGTGAGTGTTTGATTGATTCAGATGCTCCGTCCATCACCACCCCCTTCTGTACCGCTTTTGGCCGCCATAAGTGTGGCAGGGTATGCTCAGAAGTGAGTCCCTTGGTCACTTTGCCACTGGATTCAAGCAAGCCGGGCTGAAGAAGGCTGGAATGCCAGAAACTGGTCCTCGGAAGCTTGTTTCCGGTCCAGGGAAGACATGGCTTGGCAGTTCGGGCTGGACTGTTCCCATGAGGCACAGGGTCAGACTGATTTGCATATAGCCATGTCTGAACTGGGGTGGCAGAGTGGCCTAAAGAACGGTGATGGATTAAACCCAGATCTTTTGACTGGGTGTGAGTGTTTGATTGATTCAGATGCTCCGTCCATCACCACCCCCTTTTGTACCGCTTTTGGCCGCCATAAGTGTGGCAGGGTATGCTCAGACGTGAGTCCCTTGCTCACTTTGCCACTGGATTCAAGCAAGCCGGGCTGGAATGCCAGAAACCGGTCCTCGGAAGCTTGTTTCCGGTCCAGGGAAGACATGGCTTGGCAGTTCGGGCTGGACTGTTCCCATTAGGCACAGGGTCGGATTGATTTGCATATAGCCATGTTTGAACTGGGGTGGCAGAGTGGGCTAAAGAACGGTGATGGATTAAACCCAGATCTTTTAACTGGGTGTGAGTGTTTGATTGATTCAGATGCTCTGTCCATCACCACCCCCTTTTGTACCGCTTTTGGCCGCCATAAGTGTGGCAGGGTATCCTCAGACGTGAGTCCCTTGCTCACTTTGCCACTGGATTCAAGCAAGCCGGGCTCTAGAAGGCTGGAATGCCAGAAACCGGTCCTCGGAAGCTTGTTTCCGGTCCAGGGAAGAAATGGCTTGGCAGTTCGGGCTGGACTGTTCCCATGAGGCACAGGGTCAGACTGATTTGCATATAGCCATGTCTGAACTGGGGTGGCGGAGTGGGCTAAAGAACGGTGATGGATTAAACCCTGATCGTTTGACTGGGTGTGAGTGTTTGATTGATTCAGATGCTCCGTCCATCACCACCCCCTTTTGTACCGCTTTTGGCCGCCATAAGTGTGGCAGGGTATGCTCAGACGTGAGTCCCTTGCTCACTTTGCCACTGGATTCAAGCAAGCCAGGCTGAAGAAGCCTGGAATGCCAGAAACCGGTCCTCGGAAGCTTGTTTCCGGTCCAGGGAAGACATGGCTTGGCAGTTCGGGCTGGACTGTTCCCATGAGGCACAGGGTCAGACTGATTTGCATATAGCCATGTCTGAACTGGAGTGGCAGAGTGGGCTAAAGAACGGTGATGGATTAAACCCAGATCTTTTGACTGGGTGTGAGTGTTTGATTGATTCAGATGCTCTTTCCATCACCACCCCCTTTTGTACCGCTTTTGGCCGCCATAAGTGTGGCAGGGTATGCTCAGACGTGAGTCCCTTGCTCACTTTGCCACTGGATTCAAGCAAGCCGGGCTGAAGAAGGCTGGAATGCCAGAAACCGGTCCTCGGAAGCTTTTTTCCGGCCCAGGGAAGATATGGCTTGGCAGTTCGGGCTGGACTGTTCCCATGAGGCACAGGGTCAGACTGATTTGCATATAGCCATGTCTGAACTGGGGTGGCAGAGTGGGCTAAAGAACGGTGATGGATTTAACCCAGATCTTTTGACTGGGTGTGAGTGTTTGATTGATTCAGATGCTCCGTCCATCACCACCCCCTTTTGTACCGCTTTTGGCCGCCATAAGTGTGGCAGGGTATGCTCAGACGTGGGTCCCTTGCTCACTTTGCCACTGGATTCAAGCAAGCCGGGCCGAAAAAGGCTGGAATGCCAGAAACCGGTCCTCGGAAGCTTGTTTCCGGTCCAGGGAAGACATGGCTTGGCAGTTCGGGCAGGACTGTTCCCATGAGGCACAGGGTCGGATTGATTTGCATATAGCCATGTCTGAACTGGGGTGGCGGAGTGGGCTAAAGAACGGTGATGGATTAAACCCAGATCTTTTAACTGGGTGTGAGTGTTTGATTGATTCAGATGCTCCATCCATCACCACCCCCTTTTGTACCGCTTTTGGCCGCCATAAGTGTGGCAGGGTATGCTCAGACGTGAGTCCCTTGCTCACTTTGCAACTGGATTCAAGCAAGCCGGGCTGAAGAAGGCTGAAATGCCAGAAACCGGTCCTCGGAAGCTTGTTTCCGGTCCAGGGAAGACATTGCTTGGCAGTTCGGGCTGGACTGTTCCCATGAGGCAAAGAGTCAGATTGATTTGCATATAGCCATGTCTGAACTGTGTTGGCAGAGTGGGCTAAAGAACGGTGATGGATTAAACCCAGATATTTTGACTGGGTATGAGTGTTTGATTGATTAAGATGCTCTGTCCATCACCACCCCCTTTTGTACCGCTTTTGGCCGCCATAAGTGTGGCAGGGTATGCTCAGACGTGAGTCCCTTGCTCACTTTGCCACTGGATTCAAGCAAGCCGGGCTGAAGAAGGCTGGAATGCCAGAAACCGATCCTCGGAAGCTTGTTTACGGTCCAGGGAGACATGGCTTGGCAGTTCGGGCTGAACTGTTCCCATGAGGCACAGGGTCAGACTGATTTGCATATAGCCATGTCTGAACTGGGGTGGCAGAGTGGGCTAAAGAACGGTGATAGATTAAAACCCAGATCTTTTGACTGGGTGTGAGTGTTTGATTGATTCAGATGCTCCGTCCATCACCACCCCCTTTTGTACCGCTTTTGGCCGCCATAAGTGTGGCAGGGTATCCTCAGACGTGAGTCCCTTGCTCACTTTGCCACTGGATTCAAGCAAGCCGAGCTGAAGAAGGCTGGAATGCCAGAAACCGGTCCTCGGAAGCTTGTTTCTGGTCCAGGGAAGACATGGCTTGGCAGTTCGGGCTGGACTGTTCCCATGAGGCACAGGGTCAGACTGATTTGCATATAGCCATGTCTGAACTGGGGTGGCAGAGTGGGCTAAAGAACGGTGATAGATTAAAACCCAGATCTTTTGACTGGGTGTGAGTGTTTGATTGATTCAGATGCTCCGTCCATCACCACCCCCTTTTGTACCGCTTTTGGCCGCCATAAGTGTGGCAGGGTATCCTCAGACGTGAGTCCCTTGCTCACTTTGCCACTGGATTCAAGCAAGCCGAGCTGAAGAAGGCTGGAATGCCAGAAACCGGTCCTCGGAAGCTTGTTTCTGGTCCAGGGAAGACATGGCTTGGCAGTTCGGGCTGGACTGTTCCCATGAGGCACAGGGTCAGACTGATTTGCATATAGCCATGTCTGAACTGGGGTGGCAGAGTGGGCTAAAGAACGGTGATGGATTAAACCCAGATCTTTTGACTGGGTGTGAGTGTTTGATTGATTCAGATGCTCCGTCCATCACCACCCCCTTCTGTACCGCTTTTGGCCGCCATAAGTGTGGCAGGGTATGCTCAGAAGTGAGTCCCTTGGTCACTTTGCCACTGGATTCAAGCAAGCCGGGCTGAAGAAGGCTGGAATGCCAGAAACTGGTCCTCGGAAGCTTGTTTCCGGTCCAGGGAAGACATGGCTTGGCAGTTCGGGCTGGACTGTTCCCATGAGGCACAGGGTCAGACTGATTTGCATATAGCCATGTCTGAACTGGGGTGGCAGAGTGGCCTAAAGAACGGTGATGGATTAAACCCAGATCTTTTGACTGGGTGTGAGTGTTTGATTGATTCAGATGCTCCGTCCATCACCACCCCCTTTTGTACCGCTTTTGGCCGCCATAAGTGTGGCAGGGTATGCTCAGACGTGAGTCCCTTGCTCACTTTGCCACTGGATTCAAGCAAGCCGGGCTGGAATGCCAGAAACCGGTCCTCGGAAGCTTGTTTCCGGTCCAGGGAAGACATGGCTTGGCAGTTCGGGCTGGACTGTTCCCATGAGGCACAGGGTCAGACTGATTTGCATATAGCCATGTCTGAACTGGAGTGGCAGAGTGGGCTAAAGAACGGTGAAGGATTAAACCCAGATCTTTTGACTGGGTGTGAGTGTTTGATTGATTCAGATGCTCCGTCCATCACCACCCCCTTCTGTACCGCTTTTGGCCGCCATAAGTGTGGCAGGGTATGCTCAGAAGTGAGTCCCTTGGTCACTTTGCCACTGGATTCAAGCAAGCCGGGCTGAAGAAGGCTGGAATGCCAGAAACTGGTCCTCGGAAGCTTGTTTCCGGTCCAGGGAAGACATGGCTTGGCAGTTCGGGCTGGACTGTTCCCATGAGGCACAGGGTCAGACTGATTTGCATATAGCCATGTCTGAACTGGGGTGGCAGAGTGGCCTAAAGAACGGTGATGGATTAAACCCAGATCTTTTGACTGGGTGTGAGTGTTTGATTGATTCAGATGCTCCGTCCATCACCACCCCCTTTTGTACCGCTTTTGGCCGCCATAAGTGTGGCAGGGTATGCTCAGACGTGAGTCCCTTGCTCACTTTGCCACTGGATTCAAGCAAGCCGGGCTGGAATGCCAGAAACCGGTCCTCGGAAGCTTGTTTCCGGTCCAGGGAAGACATGGCTTGGCAGTTCGGGCTGGACTGTTCCCATTAGGCACAGGGTCGGATTGATTTGCATATAGCCATGTTTGAACTGGGGTGGCAGAGTGGGCTAAAGAACGGTGATGGATTAAACCCAGATCTTTTAACTGGGTGTGAGTGTTTGATTGATTCAGATGCTCTGTCCATCACCACCCCCTTTTGTACCGCTTTTGGCCGCCATAAGTGTGGCAGGGTATCCTCAGACGTGAGTCCCTTGCTCACTTTGCCACTGGATTCAAGCAAGCCGGGCTCTAGAAGGCTGGAATGCCAGAAACCGGTCCTCGGAAGCTTGTTTCCGGTCCAGGGAAGAAATGGCTTGGCAGTTCGGGCTGGACTGTTCCCATGAGGCACAGGGTCAGACTGATTTGCATATAGCCATGTCTGAACTGGGGTGGCGGAGTGGGCTAAAGAACGGTGATGGATTAAACCCTGATCGTTTGACTGGGTGTGAGTGTTTGATTGATTCAGATGCTCCGTCCATCACCACCCCCTTTTGTACCGCTTTTGGCCGCCATAAGTGTGGCAGGGTATGCTCAGACGTGAGTCCCTTGCTCACTTTGCCACTGGATTCAAGCAAGCCAGGCTGAAGAAGCCTGGAATGCCAGAAACCGGTCCTCGGAAGCTTGTTTCCGGTCCAGGGAAGACATGGCTTGGCAGTTCGGGCTGGACTGTTCCCATGAGGCACAGGGTCAGACTGATTTGCATATAGCCATGTCTGAACTGGAGTGGCAGAGTGGGCTAAAGAACGGTGATGGATTAAACCCAGATCTTTTGACTGGGTGTGAGTGTTTGATTGATTCAGATGCTCTGTCCATCACCACCCCCTTTTGTACCGCTTTTGGCCGCCATAAGTGTGGCAGGGTATGCTCAGACGTGAGTCCCTTGCTCACTTTGCCACTGGATTCAAGCAAGCCGGGCTGAAGAAGGCTGGAATGCCAGAAACCGGTCCTCGGAAGCTTTTTTCCGGCCCAGGGAAGATATGGCTTGGCAGTTCGGGCTGGACTGTTCCCATGAGGCACAGGGTCAGACTGATTTGCATATAGCCATGTCTGAACTGGGGTGGCAGAGTGGGCTAAAGAACGGTGATGGATTTAACCCAGATCTTTTGACTGGGTGTGAGTGTTTGATTGATTCAGATGCTCCGTCCATCACCACCCCCTTTTGTACCGCTTTTGGCCGCCATAAGTGTGGCAGGGTATGCTCAGACGTGGGTCCCTTGCTCACTTTGCCACTGGATTCAAGCAAGCCGGGCCGAAAAAGGCTGGAATGCCAGAAACCGGTCCTCGGAAGCTTGTTTCCGGTCCAGGGAAGACATGGCTTGGCAGTTCGGGCAGGACTGTTCCCATGAGGCACAGGGTCGGATTGATTTGCATATAGCCATGTCTGAACTGGGGTGGTGGAGTGGGCTAAAGAACGGTGATGGATTAAACCCAGATCTTTTAACTGGGTGTTTGTGTTTGATTGATTCAGATGCTCCGTCCATCACCACCCCCTTTTGTACCGCTTTTGGCCGCCATAAGTGTGGCAGGGTATGCTCAGACGTGAGTCCCTTGCTCACTTTGCCACTGGATTCAAGCAAGCCGGGCTGAAGAAGGCTGAAATGCCAGAAACCGGTCCTCGGAAGCTTGTTTCCGGTCCAGGGAAGACATTGCTTGGCAGTTCGGGCTGGACTGTTCCCATGAGGCAAAGAGTCAGATTGATTTGCATATAGCCATGTCTGAACTGGGTTGGCAGAGTGGGCTAAAGAACGGTGATGGATTAAACCCAGATATTTTGACTGGGTATGAGTGTTTGATTGATTAAGATGCTCTGTCCATCACCACCCCCTTTTGTACCGCTTTTGGCCGCCATAAGTGTGGCAGGGTATGCTCAGACGTGAGTCCCTTGCTCACTTTGCCACTGGATTCAAGCAAGCCGGGCTGAAGAAGGCTGGAATGCCAGAAACCGATCCTCGGAAGCTTGTTTACGGTCCAGGGAGACATGGCTTGGCAGTTCGGGCTGAACTGTTCCCATGAGGCACAGGGTCAGACTGATTTGCATATAGCCATGTCTGAACTGGGGTGGCAGAGTGGGCTAAAGAACGGTGATAGATTAAAACCCAGATCTTTTGACTGGGTGTGAGTGTTTGATTGATTCAGATGCTCCGTCCATCACCACCCCCTTTTGTACCGCTTTTGGCCGCCATAAGTGTGGCAGGGTATCCTCAGACGTGAGTCCCTTGCTCACTTTGCCACTGGATTCAAGCAAGCCGAGCTGAAGAAGGCTGGAATGCCAGAAACCGGTCCTCGGAAGCTTGTTTCTGGTCCAGGGAAGACATGGCTTGGCAGTTCGGGCTGGACTGTTCCCATGAGGCACAGGGTCAGACTGATTTGCATATAGCCATGTCTGAACTGGGGTGGCAGAGTGGGCTAAAGAACGGTGATAGATTAAAACCCAGATCTTTTGACTGGGTGTGAGTGTTTGATTGATTCAGATGCTCCGTCCATCACCACCCCCTTTTGTACCGCTTTTGGCCGCCATAAGTGTGGCAGGGTATCCTCAGACGTGAGTCCCTTGCTCACTTTGCCACTGGATTCAAGCGAGCCGAGCTAAAGAAGGCTGGAATGCCAGAAACCGGTCCTCGGAAGCTTGTTTCTGGTCCAGGGAAGACATGGCTTGGCAGTTCGGGCTGGACTGTTCCCATGAGGCACAGGGTCAGACTGATTTGCATATAGCCATGTCTGAACTGGGGTGGCAGAGTGGGCTAAAGAACGGTGATGGATTAAACCCAGATCTTTTGACTGGGTGTGAGTGTTTGATTGATTCAGATGCTCCGTCCATCACCACCCCCTTTCTTACCGCTTTTGGCCGCCATAAGTGTGGCAGGGTATGCTCAGACGTGAGTCCCTCGCTCACTTTGCCACTGGATTCAAGCAAGCCGGGCTGAAGAAGGCTGGAATACCAGAAACCGGTCCTCGGAAGCTTGTTTCCGGTCCAGGGAAGACATGGCTTGGCAGTTCGGGCTGGACTGTTCCCATGAGGCACAGGGTCAGACTGATTTGCATATAGCCATGTCTGAACTGGGGTGGCAGAGTGGGCTAAAGAACGGTGATGAATTAAACCCAGGTCTTTTCACTGGGTGTGAGTGTTTGATTGATTCAGATGCTCCGTCCATCACCACCCCCTTTTGTACCGCTTTTGGCCACCATAAGTGTGGCAGGGTATGCTCAGACGTGAATCCCTTGCTCATTTTGCCACTGGATTCAAGCAAGCCGGGCTGAAGGAGGCTGAAATGCCAGAAACCGGTCCTCGGAAGCTTGTTTCCGGTCCAGGGAAGACATGGCTTGGCAGTTCGTGCTGGACTGTTCCCATGAGGCACAGGGTCAGACTGATTTGCATATAGCCATGTCTGAACTGGGGTGGCAGAGTGGGCTAAAGAACGGTGATGGATTAAACCCAAATCTTTTGACTGGGTGTTTGTGTTTGATTGATTAAGATGCTCCGTCCATCACCACCCCCTTTTGTACCGCTTTTGGCCGCCATAAGGGTGGCAGGGTATGCTCCGACGTGAGTCCCTTGCTCACTTTGCCACTGGATTCAAGCAAGCCGGGCTGAAGAAGGCTGGAATGCCAGAAACCGGTCCTCGGAAGCTTGTTTCCGGTCCAGGGAGACATGGCTTGGCAGTTCGGGCTGAACTGTTCCCATGAGGCACAGGGTCAGACTGATTTGCATATAGCCATGTCTGAACTGGGGTGGCAGAGTGGGCTAAAGAACGGTGATAGATTAAACCCAGATCTTTTGACTGGGTGTGAGTATTTGATTGATTCAGATGCTCCGTCCATCACCACCCCCTTTTATACCGCTTTTGGCCGCCATAAGTGTGGCAGGGTATGCTCAGACGTGAGTCCCTTGCTCACTTTGCCACTGGATTAAAGCAAGCCGGGCTGAAGAAGGCTGGAATGCCAGAAACCGGTCCTCGGAAGCTTGTTCCCGGTCCAGGGAAGACATGGCTTGGCAGTTCGGGCTGGACTGTTCCCATGAGGCACAGGGTCAGACTGATTTGCCTATAGCCATGTCTGAACTGGGGTGGCAGAGTGGGCTAAAGAACGGTGATGGATTAAACCCAGATCTTTTGACTGGGTGTGAGTGTTTGATTGATTCAGATGCTCCGTCCATCACCACCCCCTTTTGTACCGCTTTTGGCTGCCATAAGTGTGGCAGGGTATGCTCAGACGTGAGTCCCTTGCTCACTTTGCCACTGGATTCAAGCAAGCCGGGTTGAAGAAGGCTGAAATGTCAGAAACCGGTCCTCGGAAGCTTGTTTCCGGTCCAGGGAAGACATGGCTTGGCAGTTCGGGCTGGACTGTTCCCATGAGGCACAGGGTCAGACTGATTTGCATATAGCCATGTCTAAACTGGGGTGGCAGAGTGGGCTAAAGAACGGTGATGGATTAAACCCAGATCTTTTGACTGGGTGTGAGTGTTTGATTAAGATGCTCCGTCCATCACCACCCCCTTTTGTACCGCTTTTGGCCACCATAAGTGTGGCAGGGTATGATCAGACGTGAGTCCCTTGCTCACTTTGCCACTGGATTCAAGCAAGCCGGGCTGAAGAAGGCTGGAATGCCAGAAACCGGTCCTCGGAAGCTTGTTTCCGGTCCAGGGAGACATGGCTTGGCAGTTCGGGCTGAACTGTTCCCATGAGGCACAGGGTCAGACTGATTTACATATAGCCATGTCTGAACTGGGGTGGCAGAGTTGGCTAAAGAACGGTCATAGATTAAACCCAGATCTTTTGACTGGGTGTGAGTGTTTGATTGATTCAGATGCTCCGTCCATCACCACCCCCTTTTGTACCGCTTTTGGCCGCCATAAGTGTGGCAGGGTATCCTCAGACGTGAGTCCCTTGCTCACTTTGCCACTGGATTCAAGCAAGCCGAGCTGAAGAAGGCTGGAATGCCAGAAACCGGTCCTCGGAAGCTTGTTTCTGGTCCAGGGAAGACATGGCTTGGCAGTTCGGGCTGGACTGTTCCCATGAGGCACAGGGTCAGACTGATTTGCATATAGCCATGTCTGAACTGGGGTGGCAGAGTGGGCTAAAGAACGGTGATAGATTAAAACCCAGATCTTTTGACTGGGTGTGAGTGTTTGATTGATTCAGATGCTCCGTCCATCACCACCCCCTTTTGTACCGCTTTTGGCCGCCATAAGTGTGGCAGGGTATCCTCAGACGTGAGTCCCTTGCTCACTTTGCCACTGGATTCAAGCAAGCCGAGCTGAAGAAGGCTGGAATGCCAGAAACCGGTCCTCGGAAGCTTGTTTCTGGTCCAGGGAAGACATGGCTTGGCAGTTCGGGCTGGACTGTTCCCATGAGGCACAGGGTCAGACTGATTTGCATATAGCCATGTCTGAACTGGGGTGGCAGAGTGGGCTAAAGAACGGTGATGGATTAAACCCAGATCTTTTGACTGGGTGTGAGTGTTTGATTGATTCAGATGCTCCGTCCATCACCACCCCCTTTCTTACCGCTTTTGGCCGCCATAAGTGTGGCAAGGTATGCTCAGACGTGAGTCCCTTGCTCACTTTGCCACTGGATTCAAGCAAGCCGGGCTGAAGAAGGCTGGAATACCAGAAACCGGTCCTCGGAAGCTTGTTTCCGGTCCAGGGAAGACATGGCTTGGCAGTTCGGGCTGGACTGTTCCCATGAGGCACAGGGTCAGACTGATTTGCATATAGCCATGTCTGAACTGGGGTGGCAGAGTGGGCTAAAGAACAGTGATGAATTAAACCCAGGTCTTTTGACTGGGTGTGAGTGTTTGATTGATTCAGATGCTCCGTCCATCACCACCCCCTTTTGTACCGCTTTTGGCCGCCATAAGTGTGGCAGGGTATGCTCAGACGTGAATCCCTTGCTCATTTTGCCACTGGATTCAAGCAAGCCGGGCTGAAGGAGGCTGAAATGCCAGAAACCGGTCCTCGGAAGCTTGTTTCCGGTCCAGGGAAGACATGGCTTGGCAGTTCGTGCTGGACTGTTCCCATGAGGCACAGGGACAGACTGATTTGCATATAGCCATGTCTGAACTGGGGTGGCAGAGTGGGCTAAAGAACGGTGATGGATTAAACCCAAATCTTTTGACTGGGTGTTTGTGTTTGATTGATTAAGATGCTCCGTCCATCACCACCCCCTTTTGTACCGCTTTTGGCCGCCATAAGTGTGGCAGGGTATGCTCCGACGTGAGTCCCTTGCTCACTTTGCCACTGGATTCAAGCAAGCCGGGCTGAAGAAGGCTGGAATGCCAGAAACCGGTCCTCGGAAGCTTGTTTCCGGTCCAGGGAGACATGGCTTGGCAGTTCGGGCTGAACTGTTCCCATGAGGCACAGGGTCAGACTGATTTGCATATAGCCATGTCTGAACTGGGGTGGCAGAGTGGGCTAAAGAACGGTGATAGATTAAACCCAGATCTTTTGACTGGGTGTGAGTATTTGATTGATTCAGATGCTCCGTCCATCACCACCCCCTTTTATACCGCTTTTGGCCGCCATAAGTGTGGCAGGGTATGCTCAGACGTGAGTCCCTTGCTCACTTTGCCACTGGATTAAAGCAAGCCGGGCTGAAGAAGGCTGGAATGCCAGAAACCGGTCCTCGGAAGCTTGTTCCCGGTCCAGGGAAGACATGGCTTGGCAGTTCGGGCTGGACTGTTCCCATGAGGCACAGGGTCAGACTGATTTGCATATAGCCATGTCTGAACTGGGGTGGCAGAGTGGGCTAAAGAACGGTGATGGATTAAACCCAGATCTTTTGACTGGGTGTGAGTGTTTGATTGATTCAGATGCTCCGTCCATCACCACCCCCTTTTGTACCGCTTTTGGTTGCCATAAGTGTGGCAGGGTATGCTCAGACGTGAGTCCCTTGCTCACTTTGCCACTGGATTCAAGCAAGCCGGGTTGAAGAAGGCTGAAATGTCAGAAACCGGTCCTCGGAAGCTTGTTTCCGGTCCAGGGAAGACATGGCTTGGCAGTTCGGGCTGGACTGTTCCCATGAGGCACAGGGTCAGACTGATTTGCATATAGCCATGTCTAAACTGGGGTGGCAGAGTGGGCTAAAGAACGGTGATGGATTAAACCCAGATCTTTTGACTGGGTGTGAGTGTTTGATTAAGATGCTCCGTCCATCACCACCCCCTTTTGTACCGCTTTTGGCCACCATAAGTGTGGCAGGGTATGCTCAGACGTGAGTCCCTTGCTCACTTTGCCACTGGATTCAAGCAAGCCGGGCTGAAGAAGGCTGGAATGCCAGAAACCGATCCTCTGAAGCTTGTTTCCGGTCCAGGGAGATATGGCTTGGCAGTTCGGGCTGAACTGTTCCCATGAGGCACAGGGTCAGACTGATTTGCATATAGCCATGTCTGAACTGGGGTGGCAGAGTGGGCTAAAGAACGGTGATAGATTAAACCCAGATCTTTTGACTGGGTGTGAGTGTTTGATTGATTCAGATGCTCCGTCCATCACCACCCCCTTTTGTACCGCTTTTGGCCGCCATAAGTGTGGCAGGGTATCCTCAGACGTGAGTCCCTTGCTCACTTTGCCACTGGATTCAAGCAAGCCGAGCTGAAGAAGGCTGGAATGCCAGAAACCGGTCCTCGGAAGCTTGTTTCTGGTCCAGGGAAGACATGGCTTGGCAGTTCGGGCTGGACTGTTCCCATGAGGCACAGGGTCAGACTGATTTGCATATAGCCATGTCTGAACTGGGGTGGCAGAGTGGGCTAAAGAACGGTGATGGATTAAACCCAGATCTTTTGACTGGGTGTGAGTGTTTGATTGATTCAGATGCTCCGTCCATCACCACCCCCTTTTGTACCGCTTTTGGCCGCCATAAGTGTGGCAGGGTATGCTCAGACGTGAGTCCCTAGCTCACTTTGCCACTGGACTCATGCAAGCCGGGCTGAAGAAGGCTGGTATGCCAGAAACCGGTCCTCGGAAGCTTGTTTCCGGTCCAGGGAAGACATGGCTTGGCAGTTCGGGCTGGACTGTTCCCATGAGGCAAAGGGTCAGACTGATTTGCATATAGGCATGTCTGAACTGGGGAGGCAGAGTGGGCTAAAGAACGGTGATGGATTAAACCCAGATCTTTTGACTGGGTGTGAGTGTTTGATTGATTCAGATGCTCCGTCCATCACCACCCCCTTTCTTACCGCTTTTGGCCGCCATAAGTGTGGCAGGGTATGCTCAGACGTGAGTCCCTTGCTCACTTTGCCACTGGATTCAAGCAAGCCGGGCTGAAGAAGGCTGGAATACCAGAAACCGGTCCTCGGAAGCTTGTTTCCGGTCCAGGGAAGACATGGCTTGGCCGTTCGGGCTGGACTGTTCCCATGAGGCACAGGGTCAGACTGATTTGCATATAGCCATGTCTGAACTGGGGTGGCAGAGTGGGCAAAAGAACGGTGATGAATTAAACCCAGATCTTTTGACTGGGTGTGAGTGTTTGATTGATTCAGATGCTCTGTCCATCACCACCCCCTTTTGTACCGCTTTTGGCCGCCATAAGTGTGGCAGGGTATCCTCAGACGTGAGTCCCTTGCTCACTTTGCCACTGGACTCATGCAAGCCGGGCTGAAGAAGGCTGGTATGCCAGAAACCGGTCCTCGGAAGCTTGTTTCCGGTCCAGGGAAGACATGGCTTGGCAGTTCGGGCTGAACTGTTCCCATGAGGCACAGGGTCAGACTGATTTGCATATAGCCATGTCTGAACTGGGGTGGCAGAGTGGGCTAAAGAACGGTGATAGATGAAACCCAGATCTTTTGACTGGGTGTGAGTATTTGATTGATTCAGATGCTCCGTCCATCACCACCCCCTTTTATACCGCTTTTGGCCGCCATAAGTGTGGCAGGGTATGCTCAGACGTGAGTCCCTTGCTCACTTTGCCACTGGATTCAAGCAAGCCGGGCTGAAGAAGGCTGGAATGCCAGAAACCGGTCCTCGGAAGCTTGTTTCCGGTCCAGGGAAGACATGGCTTGGCAGTTCGGGCTGGACTGTTCCCATGAGGCACAGGGTCAGACTGATTTGCATATAGCCATGTCTGAACTGGGGTGGCAGAGTGGGCTAAAGAACGGTGATGGATTAAACCCAGATCTTTTGACTGGGTGTGAGTGTTTGATTGATTCAGATACTCCGTCCATCACCACCCCCTTTTGTACCGCTTTTGGCTGCCGTAAGTGTGGCAGGGTATGCTCAGACGTGAGTCCCTTGCTCACTTTGCCACTGGATTCAAGCAAGCCGGGTTGAAGAAGGCTGAAATGTCAGAAACCGGTCCTCGGAAGCTTGTTTCCGGTCCAGGGAAGACATGGCTTGGCAGTTCGGGCTGGACTGTTCCCATGAGGCACAGGGTCAGACTGATTTGCATATAGCCATGTCTAAACTGGGGTGGCAGAGTGGGCTAAAGAACGGTGATGGATTAAACCCAGATCTTTTGACTGGGTGTGAGTGTTTGATTAAGATGCTCCGTCCATCACCACCCCCTTTTGTACCGCTTTTGGCCACCATAAGTGTGGCAGGGTATGATCAGACGTGAGTCCCTTGCTCACTTTGCCACTGGATTCAAGCAAGCCGGGCTGAAGAAGGCTGGAATGCCAGAAACCGGTCCTCGGAAGCTTGTTTCCGGTCCAGGGAGACATGGCTTGGCAGTTCGGGCTGAACTGTTCCCATGAGGCACAGGGTCAGACTGATTTACATATAGCCATGTCTGAACTGGGGTGGCAGAGTTGGCTAAAGAACGGTCATAGATTAAACCCAGATCTTTTGACTGGGTGTGAGTGTTTGATTGATTCAGATGCTCCGTCCATCACCACCCGCTTTTGTACCGCTTTTGGCCACCATAAGTGTGGCAGGGTATGCTCAGACGTGAGTCCCTTGCTCACTTTGCCACTGGATTCAAGCAAGCCGTGCTGAAGAAGGCTGGTATGCCAGAAACCGGTCCTCGGAAGCTTGTTTCCGGTCCAGGGAAGACATGGCTTGGCAGTTCGGGCTGGACTGTTCCCATGAGGCACAGGGTCAGACTGATTTGCATATAGCCATGTCTGAACTGTGGTGGCAGAGTGGGCTAAAGAATGGTGATGGATTAAACCCAGACCTTTTGACTGGGTGTGAGTGTTTGATTGATTAAGATGCTCCGTCCATCACCACCCCCTTTTGTACCGCTTTTGGCCGCCATAAGTGTGGCAGGGTATGCTCAGACGTGAGTCCCTTGCTCACTTTGCCACTGGATTCAAGCAAGCCGGGCTGAAGAAGGCTGAAATGCCAGAAACCGGTCCTCGGAAGCTTGTTTCCGGTCCAGGGAAGACATGGCTTGGCAGTTCGGGCTCGACTGTTCCCATGAGGCGCAGAGTCAGATTGATTTGCATATAGCCACGTCTGAACTGGGTTGGCAGAGTGGGCTAAAGAACGGTGATGGATTAAACCCAGATATTTTGACTGGGTGTGAGTGTTTGATTGATTAAGATGCTCTGTCCATCACCACCCCCTTTTGTACCGCTTTTGGCCGCCATAAGTGTGGCAGGGTATGCTCAGACGTGAGTCCCTTGCTCACTTTGCCACTGGATTCAAGCAAGCCGGGCTGAAGAAGGCTGGAATGCCAGAAACCGATCCTCGGAAGCTTGTTTCCGGTCCAGGGAGACATGGCTTGGCAGTTCGGGCTGAACTGTTCCCATGAGGCACAGGGTCAGACTGATTTGCATATAGCCATGTCTGAACTGGGGTGGCAGAGTGGGCTAAAGAACGGTGATAGATTAAACCCAGATCTTTTGACTGGGTGTGAGTGTTTGATTGATTCAGATGCTCCGTCCATCACCACCCGCTTTTGTACCGCTTTTGGCCACCATAAGTGTGGCAGGGTATTCTCAGACGTGAGTCCCTTGCTCACTTTGCCACTGGATTCAAGCAAGCCGGGCTGAAGAAGCCTGGAATGCCAGAAACCGGTCCTCGGAAGCTTGTTTCCGGTCCAGGGAGACATGGCTTGGCAGTTCGGGCTGAACTGTTCCCATGAGGCACAGGGTCAGACTGATTTACATATAGCCATGTCTGAACTGGGGTGGCAGAGTTGGCTAAAGAATGGTCATAGATTAAACCCAGATCTTTTGACTGGGTGTGAGTGTTTGATTGATTCAGATGCTCCGTCCATCACCACCCGCTTTTGTACCGCTTTTTGCCACCATAAGTGTGGCAGGGTATGCTCAGACGTGAGTCCCTTGCTCACTTTGCCACTGGATTCAAGCAAGCCGGGCTGAAGAAGGCTGGTATGCCAGAAACCGGTCCTCGGAAGCTTGTTTCCGGTCCAGGGAAGACATGGCTTGGCAGTTCGGGCTGGACTGTTCCCATGAGGCACAGGGTCAGACTGATTTGCATATAGCCATGTCTGAACTGTGGTGGCAGAGTGGGCTAAAGAATGGTGATGGATTAAACCCAGACCTTTTGACTGGGTGTGAGTGTTTGATTGATTCAGATGCTCCGTCCATCACCACCCGCTTTTGTACCGCTTTTGGCCACCATAAGTGTGGCAGGGTATGCTCAGACGTGAGTCCCTTGCTCACTTTGCCACTGGATTCAAGCAAGCCGGGCTGAAGAAGGCTGGAATGCCAGAAACCAATCCTCTGAAGCTTGTTTCCGGTCCAGGGAGATATGGCTTGGCAGTTCGGGCTGAACTGTTCCCATGAGGCACAGGGTCAGACTGATTTGCATATAGCCATGTCTGAACTGGGGTGGCAGAGTGGGCTAAAGAACGGTGATAGATTAAACCCAGATCTTTTGACTGGGTGTGAGTGTTTGATTGATTCAGATGCTCCGTCCATCACCACCCCCTTTTGTACCGCTTTTGGCCGCCATAAGTGTGGCAGGGTATCCTCAGACGTGAGTCCCTTGCTCACTTTGCCACTGGATTCAAGCAAGCCGAGCTGAAGAAGGCTGGAATGCCAGAAACCGGTCCTCGGAAGCTTGTTTCTGGTCCAGGGAAGACATGGCTTGGCAGTTCGGGCTGGACTGTTCCCATGAGGCACAGGGTCAGACTGATTTGCATATAGCCATGTCTGAACTGGGGTGGCAGAGTGGGCTAAAGAACGGTGATGGATTAAACCCAGATCTTTTGACTGGGTGTGAGTGTTTGATTGATTCAGATGCTCCGTCCATCACCACCCCCTTTTGTACCGCTTTTGGCCGCCATAAGTGTGGCAGGGTATGCTCAGACGTGAGTCCCTAGCTCACTTTGCCACTGGACTCATGCAAGCCGGGCTGAAGAAGGCTGGTATGCCAGAAACCGGTCCTCGGAAGCTTGTTTCCGGTCCAGGGAAGACATGGCTTGGCAGTTCGGGCTGGACTGTTCCCATGAGGCAAAGGGTCAGACTGATTTGCATATAGGCATGTCTGAACTGGGGAGGCAGAGTGGGCTAAAGAACGGTGATGGATTAAACCCAGATCTTTTGACTGGGTGTGAGTGTTTGATTGATTCAGATGCTCCGTCCATCACCACCCCCTTTCTTACCGCTTTTGGCCGCCATAAGTGTGGCAGGGTATGCTCAGACGTGAGTCCCTTGCTCACTTTGCCACTGGATTCAAGCAAGCCGGGCTGAAGAAGGCTGGAATACCAGAAACCGGTCCTCGGAAGCTTGTTTCCGGTCCAGGGAAGACATGGCTTGGCCGTTCGGGCTGGACTGTTCCCATGAGGCACAGGGTCAGACTGATTTGCATATAGCCATGTCTGAACTGGGGTGGCAGAGTGGGCAAAAGAACGGTGATGAATTAAACCCAGATCTTTTGACTGGGTGTGAGTGTTTGATTGATTCAGATGCTCTGTCCATCACCACCCCCTTTTGTACCGCTTTTGGCCGCCATAAGTGTGGCAGGGTATCCTCAGACGTGAGTCCCTTGCTCACTTTGCCACTGGACTCATGCAAGCCGGGCTGAAGAAGGCTGGTATGCCAGAAACCGGTCCTCGGAAGCTTGTTTCCGGTCCAGGGAAGACATGGCTTGGCAGTTCGGGCTGAACTGTTCCCATGAGGCACAGGGTCAGACTGATTTGCATATAGCCATGTCTGAACTGGGGTGGCAGAGTGGGCTAAAGAACGGTGATAGATGAAACCCAGATCTTTTGACTGGGTGTGAGTATTTGATTGATTCAGATGCTCCGTCCATCACCACCCCCTTTTATACCGCTTTTGGCCGCCATAAGTGTGGCAGGGTATGCTCAGACGTGAGTCCCTTGCTCACTTTGCCACTGGATTCAAGCAAGCCGGGCTGAAGAAGGCTGGAATGCCAGAAACCGGTCCTCGGAAGCTTGTTTCCGGTCCAGGGAAGACATGGCTTGGCAGTTCGGGCTGGACTGTTCCCATGAGGCACAGGGTCAGACTGATTTGCATATAGCCATGTCTGAACTGGGGTGGCAGAGTGGGCTAAAGAACGGTGATGGATTAAACCCAGATCTTTTGACTGGGTGTGAGTGTTTGATTGATTCAGATACTCCGTCCATCACCACCCCCTTTTGTACCGCTTTTGGCTGCCGTAAGTGTGGCAGGGTATGCTCAGACGTGAGTCCCTTGCTCACTTTGCCACTGGATTCAAGCAAGCCGGGTTGAAGAAGGCTGAAATGTCAGAAACCGGTCCTCGGAAGCTTGTTTCCGGTCCAGGGAAGACATGGCTTGGCAGTTCGGGCTGGACTGTTCCCATGAGGCACAGGGTCAGACTGATTTGCATATAGCCATGTCTAAACTGGGGTGGCAGAGTGGGCTAAAGAACGGTGATGGATTAAACCCAGATCTTTTGACTGGGTGTGAGTGTTTGATTAAGATGCTCCGTCCATCACCACCCCCTTTTGTACCGCTTTTGGCCACCATAAGTGTGGCAGGGTATGATCAGACGTGAGTCCCTTGCTCACTTTGCCACTGGATTCAAGCAAGCCGGGCTGAAGAAGGCTGGAATGCCAGAAACCGGTCCTCGGAAGCTTGTTTCCGGTCCAGGGAGACATGGCTTGGCAGTTCGGGCTGAACTGTTCCCATGAGGCACAGGGTCAGACTGATTTACATATAGCCATGTCTGAACTGGGGTGGCAGAGTTGGCTAAAGAACGGTCATAGATTAAACCCAGATCTTTTGACTGGGTGTGAGTGTTTGATTGATTCAGATGCTCCGTCCATCACCACCCGCTTTTGTACCGGTTTTGGCCACCATAAGTGTGGCAGGGTATGCTCAGACGTGAGTCCCTTGCTCACTTTGCCACTGGATTCAAGCAAGCCGTGCTGAAGAAGGCTGGTATGCCAGAAACCGGTCCTCGGAAGCTTGTTTCCGGTCCAGGGAAGACATGGCTTGGCAGTTCGGGCTGGACTGTTCCCATGAGGCACAGGGTCAGACTGATTTGCATATAGCCATGTCTGAACTGTGGTGGCAGAGTGGGCTAAAGAATGGTGATGGATTAAACCCAGACCTTTTGACTGGGTGTGAGTGTTTGATTGATTAAGATGCTCCGTCCATCACCACCCCCTTTTGTACCGCTTTTGGCCGCCATAAGTGTGGCAGGGTATGCTCAGACGTGAGTCCCTTGCTCACTTTGCCACTGGATTCAAGCAAGCCGGGCTGAAGAAGGCTGAAATGCCAGAAACCGGTCCTCGGAAGCTTGTTTCCGGTCCAGGGAAGACATGGCTTGGCAGTTCGGGCTCGACTGTTCCCATGAGGCGCAGAGTCAGATTGATTTGCATATAGCCACGTCTGAACTGGGTTGGCAGAGTGGGCTAAAGAACGGTGATGGATTAAACCCAGATATTTTGACTGGGTGTGAGTGTTTGATTGATTAAGATGCTCTGTCCATCACCACCCCCTTTTGTACCGCTTTTGGCCGCCATAAGTGTGGCAGGGTATGCTCAGACGTGAGTCCCTTGCTCACTTTGCCACTGGATTCAAGCAAGCCGGGCTGAAGAAGGCTGGAATGCCAGAAACCGATCCTCGGAAGCTTGTTTCCGGTCCAGGGAGACATGGCTTGGCAGTTCGGGCTGAACTGTTCCCATGAGGCACAGGGTCAGACTGATTTGCATATAGCCATGTCTGAACTGGGGTGGCAGAGTGGGCTAAAGAACGGTGATAGATTAAACCCAGATCTTTTGACTGGGTGTGAGTGTTTGATTGATTCAGATGCTCCGTCCATCACCACCCGCTTTTGTACCGCTTTTGGCCACCATAAGTGTGGCAGGGTATGCTCAGACATGAGTCCCTTGCTCACTTTGCCACTGGATTCAAGCAAGCCGGGCTGAAGAAGCCTGGAATGCCAGAAACCGGTCCTCGGAAGCTTGTTTCCGGTCCAGGGAGACATGGCTTGGCAGTTCGGGCTGAACTGTTCCCATGAGGCACAGGGTCAGACTGATTTACATATAGCCATGTCTGAACTGGGGTGGCAGAGTTGGCTAAAGAATGGTCATAGATTAAACCCAGATCTTTTGACTGGGTGTGAGTGTTTGATTGATTCAGATGCTCCGTCCATCACCACCCGCTTTTGTACCGCTTTTTGCCACCATAAGTGTGGCAGGGTATGCTCAGACGTGAGTCCCTTGCTCACTTTGCCACTGGATTCAAGCAAGCCGGGCTGAAGAAGGCTGGTATGCCAGAAACCGGTCCTCGGAAGCTTGTTTCCGGTCCAGGGAAGACATGGCTTGGCAGTTCGGGCTGGACTGTTCCCATGAGGCACAGGGTCAGACTGATTTGCATATAGCCATGTCTGAACTGTGGTGGCAGAGTGGGCTAAAGAATGGTGATGGATTAAACCCAGACCTTTTGACTGGGTGTGAGTGTTTGATTGATTAAGATGCTCCGTCCATCACCACCCCCTTTTGTACCGCTTTTGGCCGCCATAAGTGTGGCAGGGTATGCTCAGACGTGAGTCCCTTGCTCACTTTGCCACTGGATTCAAGCAAGCTGGGCTGAAGAAGGCTGAAATGTCAGAAACCGGTCCTCGGAAGCTTGTTTCCGGTCCAGGGAAGACATGGCTTGGCAGTTCGGGCTGGACTGTTCCCATGAGGCACAGGGTCAGACTGATTTGCATATAGCCATGTCTAAACTGGGGTGGCAGAGTGGGCTAAAGAACGGTGATGGATTAAACCCAGATCTTTTGACTGGGTGTGAGTGTTTGATTAAGATGCTCCGTCCATCACCACCCCCTTTTGTACCGCTTTTGGCCACCATAAGTGTGGCAGGGTATGATCAGACGTGAGTCCCTTGCTCACTTTGCCACTGGATTCAAGCAAGCCGGGCTGAAGAAGGCTGGAATGCCAGAAACCGGTCCTCGGAAGCTTGTTTCCGGTCCAGGGAGACATGGCTTGGCAGTTCGGGCTGAACTGTTCCCATGAGGCACAGGGTCAGACTGATTTACATATAGCCATGTCTGAACTGGGGTGGCAGAGTTGGCTAAAGAACGGTCATAGATTAAACCCAGATCTTTTGACTGGGTGTGAGTGTTTGATTGATTCAGATGCTCCGTCCATCACCACCCGCTTTTGTACCGCTTTTGGCCACCATAAGTGTGGCAGGGTATGCTCAGACGTGAGTCCCTTGCTCACTTTGCCACTGGATTCAAGCAAGCCGTGCTGAAGAAGGCTGGTATGCCAGAAACCGGTCCTCGGAAGCTTGTTTCCGGTCCAGGGAAGACATGGCTTGGCAGTTCGGGCTGGACTGTTCCCATGAGGCACAGGGTCAGACTGATTTGCATATAGCCATGTCTGAACTGTGGTGGCAGAGTGGGCTAAAGAATGGTGATGGATTAAACCCAGACCTTTTGACTGGGCGTGAGTGTTTGATTGATTAAGATGCTCCGTCCATCACCACCCCCTTTTGTACCGCTTTTGGCCGCCATAAGTGTGGCAGGGTATGCTCAGACGTGAGTCCCTTGCTCACTTTGCCACTGGATTCAAGCAAGCCGGGCTGAAGAAGGCTGAAATGCCAGAAACCGGTCCTCGGAAGTTTGTTTCCGGTCCAGGGAAGACATGGCTTGGCAGTTCGGGCTCGACTGTTCCCATGAGGCGCAGAGTCAGATTGATTTGCATATAGCCACGTCTGAACTGGGTTGGCAGAGTGGGCTAAAGAACGGTGATGGATTAAACCCAGATATTTTGACTGGGTGTGAGTGTTTGATTGATTAAGATGCTCTGTCCATCACCACCCCCTTTTGTACCGCTTTTGGCCGCCATAAGTGTGGCAGGGTATGCTCAGACGTGAGTCCCTTGCTCACTTTGCCACTGGATTCAAGCAAGCCGGGCTGAAGAAGGCTGGAATGCCAGAAACCGATCCTCGGAAGCTTGTTTCCGGTCCAGGGAGACATGGCTTGGCAGTTCGGGCTGAACTGTTCCCATGAGGCACAGGGTCAGACTGATTTGCATATAGCCATGTCTGAACTGGGGTGGCAGAGTGGGCTAAAGAACGGTGATAGATTAAACCCAGATCTTTTGACTGGGTGTGAGTGTTTGATTGATTCAGATGCTCCGTCCATCACCACCCGCTTTTGTACCGCTTTTGGCCACCATAAGTGTGGCAGGGTATGCTCAGACGTGAGTCCCTTGCTCACTTTGCCACTGGATTCAAGCAAGCCGGGCTGAAGAAGCCTGGAATGCCAGAAACCGGTCCTCGGAAGCTTGTTTCCGGTCCAGGGAGACATGGCTTGGCAGTTCGGGCTGAACTGTTCCCATGAGGCACAGGGTCAGACTGATTTACATATAGCCATGTCTGAACTGGGGTGGCAGAGTTGGCTAAAGAATGGTCATAGATTAAACCCAGATCTTTTGACTGGGTGTGAGTGTTTGATTGATTCAGATGCTCCGTCCATCACCACCCGCTTTTGTACCGCTTTTTGCCACCATAAGTGTGGCAGGGTATGCTCAGACGTGAGTCCCTTGCTCACTTTGCCACTGGATTCAAGCAAGCCGGGCTGAAGAAGGCTGGTATGCCAGAAACCGGTCCTCGGAAGCTTGTTTCCGGTCCAGGGAAGACATGGCTTGGCAGTTCGGGCTGGACTGTTCCCATGAGGCACAGGGTCAGACTGATTTGCATATAGCCATGTCTGAACTGTGGTGGCAGAGTGGGCTAAAGAATGGTGATGGATTAAACCCAGACCTTTTGACTGGGTGTGAGTGTTTGATTGATTAAGATGCTCCGTCCATCACCACCCCCTTTTGTACCGCTTTTGGCCGCCATAAGTGTGGCAGGGTATGCTCAGACGTGAGTCCCTTGCTCACTTTGCCACTGGATTCAAGCAAGCCGGGCTGAAGAAGGCTGAAATGCCAGAAACCGGTCCTCGGAAGCTTGTTTCCGGTCCAGGGAAGACATGGCTTGGCAGTTCGGGCTGGACTGTTCCCATGAGGCACAGAGTCAGATTGATTTGCATATAGCCACGTCTGAACTGGGTTGGCAGAGTGGGCTAAAGAACGGTGATGGATTAAACCCAGATATTTTGACTGGGTGTGAGTGTTTGATTGATTAAGATGCTCTGTCCATCACCACCCCCTTTTGTACCACTTTTGGCCGCCATAAGTGTGGCAGGGTATGCTCAGACGTGAGTCCCTTGCTCACTTTGCCACTGGATTCAAGCAAGCCGGGCTGAAGAAGGCTGGAATGCCAGAAACCGATCCTCGGAAGCTTGTTTCCGGTCCAGGGAGACATGGCTTGGCAGTTCGGGCTGAACTGTTCCCATGAGGCACAGGGTCAGACTGATTTGCATATAGCCATGTCTGAACTGGGGTGGCAGAGTGGGCTAAAGAACGGTGATAGATTAAACCCAGATCTTTTGACTGGGTGTGAGTGTTTGATTGATTCAGATGCTCCGTCCATCACCACCCCCTTTTGTACCGCTTTTGGCCGCCATAAGTGTAGCAGGGTATCCTCAGACGTGAGTCCCTTGCTCACTTTGCCACTGGATTCAAGCAAGCCGAGCTGAAGAAGGCTGGAATGCCAGAAACCGGTCCTCGGAAGCTTGTTTCTGGTCCAGGGAAGACATGGCTTGGCAGTTCGGGCTGGACTGTTCCCATGAGGCACAGGGTCAGACTGTTTTGCATATAGCCATGTCTGAACTGGGGTGGCAGAGTGGGCTAAAGAACGGTGATGGATTAAACCCAGATCTTTTGACTGGGTGTGAGTGTTTGATTGATTCAGATGCTCCGTCCATCACCACCCCCTTTTGCACCGCTTTTGGCCGCCATAAGTGTGGCAGGGTATGCTCAGACGTGAGTCCCTAGCTCACTTTGCCACTGGACTCATGCAAGCCGGGCTGAAGAAGGCTGGTATGCCAGAAACCGGTCCTCGGAAGCTTGTTTCCGGTCCAGGGAAGACATGGCTTGGCAGTTCGGGCTGGACTGTTCCCATGAGGCAAAGGGTCAGACTGATTTGCATATAGGCATGTCTGAACTGGGGTGGCAGAGTGGGCTAAAGAACGGTGATGGATTAAACCCAGATCTTTTGACTGGGTGTGAGTGTTTGATTGATTCAGATGCTCCGTCCATCACCACCCCCTTTCTTACCGCTTTTGGCCGCCATAAGTGTGGCAGGGTATGCTCAGACGTGAGTCCCTTGCTCACTTTGCCACTGGATTCAAGCAAGCCGGGCTGAAGAAGGCTGGAATACCAGAAACCGGTCCTCGGAAGCTTGTTTCCGGTCCAGGGAAGACATGGCTTGGCCGTTCGGGCTGGACTGTTCCCATGAGGCACAGGGTCAGACTGATTTGCATATAGCCATGTCTGAACTGGGGTGGCAGAGTGGGCTAAAGAACGGTGATGAATTAAACCCAGATCTTTTGACTGGGTGTGAGTGTTTGATTGATTCAGATGCTCTGTCCATCACCACCCCCTTTTGTACCGCTTTTGGCCGCCATAAGTGTGGCAGGGTATCCTCAGACGTGAGTCCCTTGCTCACTTTGCCACTGGATTCAAGCAAGCCGGTCTGTAGAAGGCTGGAATGCCAGAAACCGGTCCTCGGAAGCTTGTTTCCGGTCCAGGGAAGACATGGCTTGGCAGTTCGGGCTGGACTGTTCCCATGAGGCACAGGGTCAGACTGATTTGCATATAGCCATGTCTGAACTGGGGTGGCAGAGTGTGCTAAAGAACGGTGATGGATTAAACCCAGATCGTTTGACTGGGTGTGAGTGTTTGATTGATTCAGATGCTCCGTCCATCACCACCCCCTTTTGTACCGCTTTTGGCCGCCATAAGTGTGGCAGGGTATGCTCAGACGTGAGTCCCTTGCTCACTTTGCCACTGGATTCAAGCAAGCCAGGCTGAAGAAGACTGGAATGCCAGAAACCGGTCCTCGGAAGCTTGTTTCCGGTCCAGGGAAGACATGGCTTGGCAGTTCGGGCTGGACTGTTCCCATGAGGCACAGGGTCAGACTGATTTGCATATAGCCATGTCTGAACTGGAGTGGCAGAGTGGGCTAAAGAACGGTGATGGATTAAACCCAGATCTTTTGACTGGGTGTGAGTGTTTGATTGATTCAGATGCTCCGTCCATCACCACCCCCTTTTGTACCGCTTTTGGCCGCCATAAGTGTGGCAGGGTATGTTCAGACGTGAGTCCCTTGCTCACTTTGCCACTGGATTCAAGCAAGCCGGGTTGAAGAAGGCTGGAATGCCAGAAACCGGTCCTTGGAAGCTTGTTTCCGGTCCAGGGAAGATATGGCTTGGCAGTTCGGGCTGGACTGTTCCCATGAGGCACAGGGTCAGACTGATTTGCATATAGCCATGTCTGAACTGGGGTGGCAGAGTGGGCTAAAGAACGGTGATGGATTTAACCCAGATCTTTTGACTGGGTGTGAGTGTTTGATTGATTCAGATGCTCTGTCCATCACCACCCCCTTTTGTACCGCTTTTGGCCGCCATAAGTGTGGCAGGGTATGCTCAGACGTGAGTCCCTTGCTCACTTTGCCACTGGATTCAAGCAAGCCGGGCTGAAGAAGGCTGGAATGCCAGAAACCGATCCTCGGAAGCTTGTTTCCGGTCCAGGGAGACATGGCTTGGCAGTTCGGGCTGAACTGTTCCCATGAGGCACAGGGTCAGACTGATTTGCATATAGCCATGTCTGAACTGGGGTGGCTGAGTGAACTAAAGAATGGTGATGGATTAAACCCAGATCAGTTGACTGGGGGGGAGTGTTTGATTTGTTAAAACGCTCCGTCCATCATCCCCTTTTGTATCGCTTTGTTCGCCCTAAGTGTGGCAGGGTATGCTCAGACGTGAGTCCCTTGTTCACTTGGCCACTGGATTCAAGATAGCCTGGCTGATGAGGATTATGAATCCAAAATTTGTCCCAGAATGCTTGTTTCCGGTCCAGGGAAGACATGGCTTTGCAGGTCGGGCTGGACTGTTCCCATGAGGCACAGGGTCAGACTGATTTGCATATAGCCATGTCTGAACTGGGGTGGCTAAGTGAACTCAAGAATGGTGATGGATTAAACCCAGATCAGTTGACTGGGTGTGAGTGTTTGATTGATTCAGATGCTCCGTCCATCACCACCCCCTTTTGTACTGCTTTTGGCCGCCATAAGTGTGGCAGGGTATGCTCAGACGAGAGTCCCTTCCTCACTTTGCCACTGGATTCAAGCAAGCCGGGCTGTAGAAGGCTGGAATGCCAGAAACGGGTCCTCGGAAGCTTGTTTCCGGTCCAGGGAAGACATGGCTTGGCAGTTCGGGCTGGACTGTTCCCATGAGGCACAGGGTCGGACTGATTTGCATATAGCCATGTCTGAACTGGGGTGGCAGAGTGGGCTAAAGAACGGTGATGGATTAAACCCAGATCGTTTGACTGGGTGTGAGTGTTTGATTGATTCAGATGCTCCGTCCATCACCACCCCCTTTTGTACCGCTTTTGGCCGCCATAAGTGTGGCAGGGAATGCTCAGACGTGAGTCCCTTGCTCACTTTGCCACTGGATTCAAGCAAGCCGGGCTGAAGAAGGCTGGAATGCCAGAAACCGGTCCTCGGAAGCTTGTTTCCGGTCCAGGGAAGACATGGCTTGGCAGTTCGGGCTGGACTGTTCCCATGAGGCACAGGGTCAGACTGATTTCCATATAGCCATGTCTGAACTGGAGTGGCAGAGTGGGCTAAAGAACGGTGATGGATTAAACCCAGATCTTTTGACTGGGTGTGAGTGTTTGATTGATTCAGATGCTCCGTCCATCACCACCCCCTTTTGTACCGCTTTTGGCCGCCATAAGTGTGGCAGGGTATGCTCAGACGTGAGTCCCTTGGTCACTTTGCCACTGGATTCAAGCAAGCCGGGCTGAAGAAGGCTGGAATGCCAGAAACCGGTCCTCGGAAGCTTGTTTCCGGTCCAGGGAAGACATGGCTTGGCAGTTCGGGCTGGACTGTTCCCATGAGGCACAGGGTCAGACTGATTTGCATATAGCCATGTCTGAACTGGAGTGGCAGAGTGGGCTAAAGAACGGTGATGGATTAAACCCAGATATTTTGACTGGGTGTGAGTGTTTGATTGATTAAGATGCTCTGTCCATCACCACCCCCTTTTGTACCGCTTTTGGCCGCCATAAGTGTGGCAGGGTATGCTCAGACGTGAGTCCCTTGCTCACTTTGCCACTGGATTCAAGCAAGCCGGGCTGAAGAAGGCTGGAATGCCAGAAACCGATCCTCGGAAGCTTGTTTCCGGTCCAGGGAGACATGGCTTGGCAGTTCGGGCTGAACTGTTCCCATGAGGCACAGGGTCAGACTGATTTGCATATAGCCATGTCTGAACTGGGGTGGCAGAGTGGGCTAAAGAACGGTGATAGATTAAACCCAGATCTTTTGACTGGGTGTGAGTGTTTGATTGCTTCAGATGCTCCGTCCATCACCACCCGCTTTTGTACCGCTTTTGGCCACCATAAGTGTGGCAGGGTATGCTCAGACGTGAGTCCCTTGCTCACTTTGCCACTGGATTCAAGCAAGCCGGGCTGAAGAAGCCTGGAATGCCAGAAACCGGTCCTCGGAAGCTTGTTTCCGGTCCAGGGAGACATGGCTTGGCAGTTCGGGCTGAACTGTTCCCATGAGGCACAGGGTCAGACTGATTTACATATAGCCATGTCTGAACTGGGGTGGCAGAGTTGGCTAAAGAATGGTCATAGATTAAACCCAGATCTTTTGACTGGGTGTGAGTGTTTGATTGATTCAGATGCTCCGTCCATCACCACCCGCTTTTGTACCGCTTTTTGCCACCATAAGTGTGGCAGGGTATGCTCAGACGTGAGTCCCTTGCTCACTTTGCCACTGGATTCAAGCAAGCCGGGCTGAAGAAGGCTGGTATGCCAGAAACCGGTCCTCGGAAGCTTGTTTCCGGTCCAGGGAAGACATGGCTTGGCAGTTCGGGCTGGACTGTTCCCATGAGGCACAGGGTCAGACTGATTTGCATATAGCCATGTCTGAACTGTGGTGGCAGAGTGGGCTAAAGAATGGTGATGGATTAAACCCAGACCTTTTGACTGGGTGTGAGTGTTTGATTGATTAAGATGCTCCGTCCATCACCACCCCCTTTTGTACCGCTTTTGGCCGCCATAAGTGTGGCAGGGTATGCTCAGACGTGAGTCCCTTGCTCACTTTGCCACTGGATTCAAGCAAGCCGGGCTGAAGAAGGCTGAAATGCCAGAAACCGGTCCTCGGAAGCTTGTTTCCGGTCCAGGGAAGACATCGCTTGGCAGTTCGGGTTGGACTGTTCCCATGAGGCACAGAGTCAGATTGATTTGCATATAGCCACGTCTGAACTGGGTTGGCAGAGTGGGCTAAAGAACGGTGATGCATTAAACCCAGATATTTTGACTGGGTGTGAGTATTTGATTGATTAAGATGCTCTGTCCATCACCACCCCCTTTTGTACCGCTTTTGGCCGCCATAAGTGTGGCAGGGTATGCTCAGACGTGAGTCCCTTGCTCACTTTGCCACTGGATTCAAGCAAGCCGGGCTGAAGAAGGCTGGAATGCCAGAAACCGATCCTCGGAAGCTTGTTTCCGGTCCAGGGAGACATCGCTTGGCAGTTCGGGCTGAACTGTTCCCATGAGGCACAGGGTCAGACTGATTTGCATATAGCCATGTCTGAACTGGGGTGGCAGAGTGGGCTAAAGAACGGTGATAGATTAAACCCAGATCTTTTGACTGGGTGTGAGTGTTTGATTGATTCAGATGCTCCGTCCATCACCACCCCCTTTTGTACCGCTTTTGGCCGCCATAAGTGTGGCAGGGTATCCTCAGACGTGAGTCCCTTGCTCACTTTGCCACTGGATTCAAGCAAGCCGAGCTGAAGAAGGCTGGAATGCCAGAAACCGGTCCTCGGAAGCTTGTTTCTGGTCCAGGGAGGACATGGCTTGGCAGTTCGGGCTGGACTGTTCCCATGAGGCACAGGGTCAGACTGATTTGCATATAGCCATGTCTGAACTGGGGTGGCAGAGTGGGCTAAAGAACGGTGATGGATTAAACCCAGATCTTTTGACTGGGTGTGAGTGTTTGATTGATTCAGATGCTCCGTCCATCACCACCCCCTTTTGTACCGCTTTTGGCCGCCATAAGTGTGGCAGGGTATGCTCAGACGTGAGTCCCTAGCTCACTTTGCCACTGGACTCATGCAAGCCGGGCTGAAGAAGACTGGTATGCCAGAAACCGGTCCTCGGAAGCTTGTTTCCGGTCCAGGGAAGACATGGCTTGGCATTTCGGGCTGGACTGTTCCCATGAGGCAAAGGGTCAGACTGATTTGCATATAGGCATGTCTGAACTGGGGTGGCAGAGTGGGCTAAAGAACGGTGATGGATTAAACCCAGATCTTTTGACTGGGTGTGAGTGTTTGATTGATTCAGATGCTCCGTCCATCACCACCCCCTTTCTTACCGCTTTTGGCCGCCATAAGTGTGGCAGGGTATGCTCAGACGTGAGTCCCTTGCTCACTTTGCCACTGGATTCAAGCAAGCCGGGCTGAAGAAGGCTGGAATACCAGAAACCGGTCCTCGGAAGCTTGTTTCCGGTCCAGGGAAGACATGGCTTGGCCGTTTGGGCTGGACTGTTCCCATGAGGCACAGGGTCAGACTGATTTGCATATAGCCATGTCTGAACTGGGGTGGCAGAGTGGGCTAAAGAACGGTGATGAATTAAACCCAGATCTTTTGACTGGGTGTGAGTGTTTGATTGATTCAGATGCTCTGTCCATCACCACCCCCTTTTGTACCGCTTTTGGCCGCCATAAGTGTGGCAGGGTATCCTCAGACGTGAGTCCCTTGCTCACTTTGCCACTGGATTCAAGCAAGCCGGTCTGTAGAAGGCTGGAATGCCAGAAACCGGTCCTCGGAAGCTTGTTTCTGGTCCAGGGAAGACATGGCTTGGCAGTTCGGGCTGGACTGTTCCCATGAGGCACAGGGTCAGACTGATTTGCATATAGCCATGTCTGAACTGGGGTGGCAGAGTGTGCTAAAGAACGGTGATGGATTAAACCCAGATCGTTTGACTGGGTGTGAGTATTTGATTGATTCAGATGCTCCGTCCATCACCACCCCCTTTTGTACCGCTTTTGGCCGCCATAAGTGTGGCAGGGTATGCTCAGACGTGAGTCCCTTGCTCACTTTGCCACTGGATTCAAGCAAGCCAGGCTGAAGAAGCCTGGAATGCCAGAAACCGGTCCTCGGAAGCTTGTTTCCGGTCCAGGGAAGACATGGCTTTGCAGTTCGGGCTGGACTGTTCCCATGAGGCACAGGGTCAGACTGATTTGCATATAGCCATGTCTGAACTGGAGTGGCAGAGTGGGCTAAAGAAGGGTGATGGATTAAACCCAGATCTTTTGACTGGGTGTGAGTGTTTGATTGATTCAGATGCTCCGTCCATCACCACCCCCTTTTGTACCGCTTTTGGCCGCCATAAGTGTGGCAGGGTATCCTCAGACGTGAGTCCCTTGCTCACTTTGCCACTGGATTCAAGCAAGCCGAGCTGAAGAAGGCTGGAATGCCAGAAACCGGTCCTCGGAAGCTTGTTTCTGGTCCAGGGAAGACATGGCTTGGCAGTTCGGGCTGGACTGTTCCCATGAGGCACAGGGTCAGACTGATTTGCATATAGCCATGTCTGAACTGGGGTGGCAGAGTGGGCTAAAGAACGGTGATGGATTAAACCCAGATCTTTTGACTGGGTGTGAGTGTTTGATTGATTCAGATGCTCCGTCCATCACCACCCCCTTTTGTACCGCTTTTGGCCGCCATAAGTGTGGCAGGGTATGCTCAGACGTGAGTCCCTAGCTCACTTTGCCACTGGACTCATGCAAGCCGGGCTGAAGAAGACTGGTATGCCAGAAACCGGTCCTCGGAAGCTTGTTTCCGGTCCAGGGAAGACATGGCTTGGCATTTCGGGCTGGACTGTTCCCATGAGGCAAAGGGTCAGACTGATTTGCATATAGGCATGTCTGAACTGGGGTGGCAGAGTGGGCTAAAGAACGGTGATGGATTAAACCCAGATCTTTTGACTGGGTGTGAGTGTTTGATTGATTCAGATGCTCCGTCCATCACCACCCCCTTTCTTACCGCTTTTGGCCGCCATAAGTGTGGCAGGGTATGCTCAGACGTGAGTCCCTTGCTCACTTTGCCACTGGATTCAAGCAAGCCGGGCTGAAGAAGGCTGGAATACCAGAAACCGGTCCTCGGAAGCTTGTTTCCGGTCCAGGGAAGACATGGCTTGGCCGTTTGGGCTGGACTGTTCCCATGAGGCACAGGGTCAGACTGATTTGCATATAGCCATGTCTGAACTGGGGTGGCAGAGTGGGCTAAAGAACGGTGATGAATTAAACCCAGATCTTTTGACTGGGTGTGAGTGTTTGATTGATTCAGATGCTCTGTCCATCACCACCCCCTTTTGTACCGCTTTTGGCCGCCATAAGTGTGGCAGGGTATCCTCAGACGTGAGTCCCTTGCTCACTTTGCCACTGGATTCAAGCAAGCCGGTCTGTAGAAGGCTGGAATGCCAGAAACCGGTCCTCGGAAGCTTGTTTCCGGTCCAGGGAAGACATGGCTTGGCAGTTCGGGCTGGACTGTTCCCATGAGGCACAGGGTCAGACTGATTTGCATATAGCCATGTCTGAACTGGGGTGGCAGAGTGTGCTAAAGAACGGTGATGGATTAAACCCAGATCGTTTGACTGGGTGTGAGTGTTTGATTGATTCAGATGCTCCGTCCATCACCACCCCCTTTTGTACCGCTTTTGGCCGCCATAAGTGTGGCAGGGTATGCTCAGACGTGAGTCCCTTGCTCACTTTGCCACTGGATTCAAGCAAGCCAGGCTGAAGAAGCCTGGAATGCCAGAAACCGGTCCTAGGAAGCTTGTTTCCGGTCCAGGGAAGACATGGCTTGGCAGTTCGGGCTGGACTGTTCCCATGAGGCACAGGGTCAGACTGATTTGCATATAGCCATGTCTGAACTGGAGTGGCAGAGTGGGCTAAAGAACGGTGATGGATTAAACCCAGATCTTTTGACTGGGTGTGAGTGTTTGATTGATTCAGATGCTCCGTCCATCACCACCCCCTTTTGTACCGCTTTTGGCCGCCATAAGTGTGGCAGGGTATGTTCAGACGTGAGTCCCTTGCTCACTTTGCCACTGGATTCAAGCAAGCCGGGCTGAAGAAGGCTGGAATGCCAGAAACCGGTCCTCGGAAGCTTGTTTCCGGTCCAGGGAAGATATGGCTTGGCAGTTCGGGCTGGACTGTTCCCATGAGGCACAGGGTCAGACTGATTTGCATATAGCCATGTCTGAACTGGGGTGGCAGAGTGGGCTAAAGAACGGTGATGGATTTAACCCAGATCTTTTGACTGGGTGTGAGTGTTTGATTGATTCAGATGCTCTGTCCATCACCACCCCCTTTTGTACCACTTTTGGCCGCCATAAGTGTGGCAGGGTATGCTCAGACGTGAGTCCCTTGCTCACTTTGCCACTGGATTCAAGCAAGCCGGGCTGAAGAAGGCTGGAATGCCAGAAACCGATCCTCGGAAGCTTGTTTCCGGTCCAGGGAGACATGGCTTGGCAGTTCGGGCTGAACTGTTCCCATGAGGCACAGGGTCAGACTGATTTGCATATAGCCATGTCTGAACTGGGGTGGCTGATTGAACTAAAGAATGGTGATGGATTAAACCCAGATCAGTTGACTGGGGGGGGAGTGTTTGATTTGTTCAAACGCTCCGTCCATCATCCCCTTTTGTATCGCTTTGTTCGCCCTAAGTGTGGCAGGGTATGCTCAGACGTGAGTCCCTTGCTCACTTTGCCACTGGATTCAAGCAAGCCGGGCTGAAGAAGGCTGGTATGCCAGAAACCGGTCCTCGGAAGCTTGTTTCCGGTCCAGGGAAGACATGGCTTGGCAGATCGGGCTGGACTATTCCCATGAGGCAAAGGGTCAGACTGATTTGCATATAGGCATGTCTGAACTGGGGTGGCAGAGTGGGCTAAAGAACGGTGATGGATTAAACCCAGATCTTTTGACTGGGTGTGAGTGTTTGATTGATTCAGATGCTCCGTCCATCACCACCCCCTTTCTTACCGCTTTTGGCCGCCATAAGTGTGGCAGGGTATGCTCAGACGTGAGTCCCTCGTTCACTTGGCCACTGGATTCAAGATAGCCTGGCTGATGAGGATTATGAATCCAAAACCGGTCCCAGAATGCTTGGTTCCGGTCTAGGGAAGACATGGCTTTGCAGGTCGGGCTGGACTGTTCCCATGAGGCACAGGGTCAGACTGATTTGCATATAGCCATGTCTGAACTGGGGTGGCTAAGTGAACTAAAGAATGGTGATGGATTAAACCCAGATCAGTTGACTGGGTGTGAGTGTTTGATTGATTCAGATGCTCCGTCCATCACCACCCCCTTTTATACCACTTTTGGCCGCCATAAATGTGGCAGGGTATGCTCAGACGTGAGTCCCTTGCTCACTTTGCCACTGGATTCAAGCAAGCCGGGCTGAAGAAGGCTGGAATGCCAGAAACCGGTCCTCGGAAGCTTGTTTCCGGTCCAGGGAAGACATGGCTTGGCAGTTCGGGCTGGACTGTTCCCATGAGGCACAGGGTCAGACTGATTTGCATATAGCCATGTCTGAACTGGAGTGGCAGAGTGGGCTAAAGAACGGTGATGGATTAAACCCAGATCTTTTGACTGGGTGTGAGTGTTTGATTGATTCAGATGCTCCGTCCATCACCACCCCCTTTTGTACCGCTTTTGGCCGCCATAAGTGTGGTAGGGTATGCTCAGACGTGAGTCCCTTGCTCACTTTGCCACTGGATTCAAGCAAGCCGGGCTGAAGAAGGCTGAAATGCCAGAAACCGGTCCTCAGAAGCTTGTTTCCGGTCCAGGGAAGACATGGCTTGGCAGTTCGGGCTGGACTGTTCCCATGAGGCAAAGAGTCAGATTGATTTGCATATAGCCACGTCTGAACTGGGTTGGCAGAGTGGGCTAAAGAACGTTGATGGATTAAACCCAGATATTTTGACTGGGTGTGAGTGTTTGATTGATTAAGATGCTCAGTCCATCACCACCCCCTTTTGTACCGCTTTTGGCCGCCATAAGTGTGGCAGGGTATGCTCAGACGTGAGTCCCTTGCTCACTTTGCCACTGGATTCAAGCAAGCCGGGCTAAAGAAGGCTGGAATGCCAGAAACCGATCCTCGGAAGCTTGTTTCCGGTCCAGGGAGACATGGCTTGGCAGTTCAGGCTGAACTGTTCCCATGAGGCACAGGGTCAGACTGATTTGCATATAGCCATGTCTGAACTGGGGTGGCAGAGTGGGCTAAAGAACGGTGATAGATTAAACCCAGATCTTTTGACTGGGTGTGAGTGTTTGATTGATTCAGATGCTCCGTCCATCACCACCCCCTTTCTTACCGCTTTTGGCCGCCATAAGTGTGGCAGGGTATGCTCAGACGTGAGTCCCTTGCTCACTTTGCCACTGGATTCAAGCAAGCCGAGCTGTAGAAGGCTGGAATGCCAGAAACCGGTCCTCGGAAGCTTGTTTCTGGTCCAGGGAAGACATGGCTTGGCAGTTCGGGCTGGACTGTTCCCATGAGGCACAGGGTCAGACTGATTTGCATATAGCCATGTCTGAACTGGGGTGGCAGAGTGGGCTAAAGAACGGTGATGGATTAAACCCAGATCTTTTGACTGGGTGTGAGTGTTTGATTGATTCAGATGCTCCGTCCATCACCACCCCCTTTTGTACTGCTTTTGGCCGCCATAAGTGTGGCAGGGTATGCTCAGACGTGAGTCCCTTGCTCACTTTGCCACTGGATTCATGCAAGCCGGGCTGAAGAAGGCTGGTATGCCAGAAACCGGTCCTCGGAAGCTTGTTTCCGGTCCAGGGAAGACATGGCTTGGCAGTTCAGGCTGGACTGTTCCCATGAGGCACAGGGTCAGACTGATTTGCATATAGCCATGTCTGAACTGGGGTGGCAGAGTGGGCTAAAGAACGGTGATGAATTAAACCCAGATCTTTTGACTGGGTGTGAGTGTTTGATTGATTCAGATGCTCCGTCCATCACCACCCCCTTTCTTACCGCTTTTGGCCGCCATAAGTGTGGCAGGGTATGCTCAGACGTGAGTCCCTTGCTCACTTTGCAACTGGATTCAAGCAAGCTGGGCTGAAGAAGGCTGGAATACCAGAAACCGGTCCTCGGAAGCTTGTTTCCGGTCCAGGGAAGACATGGCTTGGCAGTTCAGGCTGGACTGTTCCCATGAGGCACAGGGTCAGACTGATTTGCATATAGCCATGTCTGAACTGGGGTGGCAGAGTGGGCTAAAGAACGGTGATGAATTAAACCCAGATCTTTTGACTGGGTGTGAGTGTTTGATTGATTCAGATGCTCCGTCCATCACCACCCCCTTTTGTACCATTTTTGGCCGCCATAAGTGTGTCAGGGTATGCTCAGACGTGAGTCCCTTGCTCACTTTGCCACTGGATTCAAGCAAGCCGGGCTGAAGAAGGCTGGAATGCCAGAAACCGATCCTCGGAAGCTTGTTTCTGGTCCAGGGAGACATGGCTTGGCAGTTCGGGCTGAACTGTTCCCATGAGGCACAGGGTCAGACTGATTTGCATATAGCCATGTCTGAACTGGGGTGGCTGAGTGAACTAAAGAATGGTGATGGATTAAACCCAGATCAGTTGACTGGGGGTGAGTGTTTGATTTGTTCAAACGCTCCGTCCATCATCCCCTTTTGAATCGCTTTGTTCGCCCTAAGTGTGGCAGGGTATGCTCAGACGTGAGTCCCTTGTTCACTTGGCCACTGGATTCAAGATAGCCTGGCTGATGAGGATTATGAATCCAAAACCGGTCCCAGAATGCTTGTTTCCGGTCTAGGGAAGACATGGCTTTGCAGGTCGGGCTGGACTGTTCCCATGAGACACAGGGTCAGACTGATTTGCATATAGCCATGTCTGAACTGGGGTGGCTAAGTGAACTAAAGAATGGTGATGGATTAAACCCAGATCAGTTGACTGGGTGTGAGTGTTTGATTGATTCAGATGCTCCGTCCATCACCACCCCCTTTTGTACCGCTTTTGGCCGCCATAAGTGTGGCAGGGTATGCTCAGACGAGAGTCCCTTGCTCACTTTGCCACTGGATTCAAGCAAGCCGGGCTGTAGAAGGCTGGATTGCCAGAAACCGGTCCTCGGAAGCTTGTTTCCGGTCCAGGGAAGACATGGCTTGGCAGTTCGGGCTGGACTGTTCCCATGAGGCACAGGGTCAGACTGATTTGCATATAGCCATGTCTGAACTGGAGTGGCAGAGTGGGCTAAAGAACGGTGATGGATTAAACCCAGATCTTTTGACTGGGTGTGAGTGTTTGATTGATTCAGATGCTCCGTCCATCACCACCCCCTTTTGTACCGCTTTTGGCCGCCATAAGTGTGGCAGGGTATGCTCAGACGTGAGTCCCTTGGTCACTTTGCCACTGGATTCAAGCAAGCCGGGCTGAAGAAGGCTGGAATGCCAGAAACCGGTCCTCGGAAGCTTGTTTCCGGTCCAGGGAAGACATGGCTTGGCAGTTCGGGCTGGACTGTTCCCATGAGGCACAGGGTCAGACTGATTTGCATATAGCCATGTCTGAACTGGGGTGGCAGAGTGGCCTAAAAAACGGTGATGGATTAAACCCAGATCTTTTGACTGGGTGTGAGTGTTTGATTGATTCAGATGCTCCGTCCATCACCACCCCCTTTTGTACCACTTTTGGCCGCCATAAGTGTGGCAGGGTATCCTCAGACGTGAGTCCCTTGCTCACTTTGCCACTGGATTCAAGCAAGCCGGGCTGTAGTAGGCTGGAATGCCAGAAACCGGTCCTCGGAAGCTTGTTTCCGGTCCAGGGAAGATATGGCTTGGCAGTTCGGGCTGGACTGTTCCCATGAGGCACAGGGTCAGACTGATTTGCATATAGCCATGTCTGAACTGGGGTGGCAGAGTGGGCTAAAGAACGGTGATGGATTAGACCCAGATCGTTTGACTGGGTGTGAGTGTTTGATTGATTCAGATGCTCCGTCCATCACCACTCCCTTTTGTACCGCTTTTGGCCGCCATAAGTGTGGCAGGGTATGCTCAGACGTGAGTCCCTTGCTCACTTTGCCACTGGATTCAAGCAAGCCAGGCTGAAGAAGCCTGGAATGCCAGAAACCGGTCCTCGGAAGCTTGTTTCCGGTCCAGGGAAGACATGGCTTGGCAGTTCGGGCTGGACTGTTCCCATGAGGCACAGGGTCAGACTGATTTGCATATAGCCATGTTTGAACTGGAGTGGCAGAGTGGGCTAAAGAACGGTGATGGATTAAACCCAGATCTTTTGACTGGGTGTGAGTGTTTGATTGATTCAGATGCTCCGTCCATCACCACCCACTTTTGTATCGCTTTTGGCCGCCATAAGTGTGGCAGGGTATGCTCAGACGTGAGTCGCTTGCTCACTTTGCCACTGGATTCAAGCAAGCCGGGCTGAAAAAGGCTGGAATGCCAGAAACCGGTCCTCGGAAGCTTGTTTCCGGTCCAGGGAAGATATGGCTTGGCAGTTCGGGCTGGACTGTTCCCATGAGGCACAGGGTCAGACTGATTTGCATATAGCCATGTCTGAACTGGGGTGGCAGAGTGGGCTAAAGAACGGTGATGGATTTAACCCAGATCTTTTGACTGGGTGTGAGTGTTTGATTGATTCAGATGCTCCGTCCATCACCACCCCCTTTTGTACCGCTTTTGGCCGCCATAAGTGTGGCAGGGAATGCTCAGACGTGGGTCCCTTGCTCACTTTGCCACTGGATTCAAGCAAGCCGGGCCGAAGAAGGCTGGAATGCCAGAAACCGGTCCTCGGAAGCTTGCTTCCGGTCCAGGGAAGACATGGCTTGGCAGGTCGGGCAGGACTGTTCCGATGAGGCACAGGGTCGGATTGATTTGCATATAGCCATGTCTGAACTGGGGTGGCGGAGTGGGCTAAAGAACGGTGATGGATTAAACCCAGATCTTTTAACTGGGTGTGAGTGTTTGATTGATTCAGATGCTCCGTCCATCACCACCCCCTTTTGTACCGCTTTTGGCCACCATAAGTGTGGCAGGGTATGCTCAGACGTGAGTCCCTTGCTCACTTTGCCACTGGATTCAAGCAAGCCGGGCTGAAGAAGGCTGAAATGCCAGAAACCGGTCCTCGGAAGCTTGTTTCCGGTCCAGGGAAGACATGGCTTGGCAGTTCGGGCTGGACTGTTCCCATGAGGCACAGAGTCAGATTGATTTGCATATAGCCACGTCTGAACTGGGTTGGCAGAGTGGGCTAAAGAACGGTGATGGATTAAACCCAGATATTTTGACTGGGTGTGAGTGTTTGATTGATTAAGATGCTCTGTCCATCACCACCCCCTTTTGTACCGCTTTTGGCCGCCATAAGTGTGGCAGGGTATGCTCAGACGTGAGTCCCTTGCTCACTTTGCCACCGGATTCAAGCAAGCCGGGCTGAAGAAGGCTGGAATGCCAGAAACCGATCCTCGGAAGCTTGTTTCCGGTCCTGGGAGACATGGCTTGACAGTTCGGGCTGAACTGTTCCCATGAGGCACAGGGTCAGACTGATTTGCATATAGCCATGTCTGAACTGGGGTGGCAGAGTGGGCTAAAGAACGGTGATAGATTAAACCCAGATCTTTTGACTGGGTGTGAGTGTTTGATTGATTCAGATGCTCCGTCTATCACCACCCCCTTTTGTACCGCTTTTGGCCGCCATAAGTGTGGCAGGGTATCCTCAGACGTGAGTCCCTTGCTCACTTTGCCACTGGATTCAAGCAAGCCGAGCTGAAGAAGGCTGGAATGCCAGAAACCGGTCCTCGGAAGCTTGTTTCTGGTCCAGGGAAGACATGGCTTGGCAGTTCGGGCTGGACTGTTCCCATGAGGCACAGGGTCAGACTGATTTGCATATAGCCATGTCTGAACTGGGGTGGCAGAGTGGGCTAAAGAACGGTGATGGATTAAACCCAGATCTTTTGACTGGGTGTGAGTGTTTGATTGATTCAGATGCTCCGTCCATCACCACCCCCTTTTGTACCGCTTTTGGCCGCCATAAGTGTGGCAGGGTATGCTCAGACGTGAGTCCCTAGCTCACTTTGCCACTGGACTCATGCAAGCCGGGCTGAAGAAGGCTGGTATGCCAGAAACCGGTCCTCGGAAGCTTGTTTCCAGTCCAGGGAAGACATGGCTTGGCAGTTCGGGCTGGACTGTTCCCATGAGGCAAAGGGTCAGACTGATTTGCATATAGGCATGTCTGAACTGGGGTGGCAGAGTGGGCTAAAGAACGGTGATGGATTAAACCCAGATCTTTTGACTGGGTGTGAGTGTTTGATTGATTCAGATGCTCCGTCCATCACCACCCCCTTTCTTACCGCTTTTGGCCGCCATAAGTGTGGCAGGGTATGCTAAGACGTGAGTCCCTTGCTCACTTTGCCACTGGATTCAAGCAAGCCGGGCTGAAGAAGGCTGGAATACCAGAAATCGGTCCTCGTAAGCTTGTTTCCGGTCCAGGGAAGACATGGCTTGGCAGTTCGGGCTGGACTGTTCCCATGAGGCACAGGGTCAGACTGATTTGCATATAGCCATGTCTGAACTGGGGTGGCAGAGTGGGCTAAAGAACGGTGATGAATTAAACCCAGATCTTTTGACTGGGTGTGAGTGTTTGATTGATTCAGATGCTCTGTCCATCACCACCCCCTTTTGTACCGCTTTTGGCCGCCATAAGTGTGGCAGGGTATCCTCAGACGTGAGTCCCTTGCTCACTTTGCCACTGGATTCAAGCAAGCCGGTCTGTAGAAGGCTGGAATGCCAGAAACCGGTCCTCGGAAGCTTGTTTCCGGTCCAGGGAAGACATGGCTTGGCAGTTCCGGCTGGACTGTTCCCATGAGGCACAGGGTCAGACTGATTTGCATATAGCCATGTCTGAACTGGGGTGGCGGAGTGGGCTAAAGAACGGTGATGGATTAAACCCAGATCTTTTAACTGGGTGTGAGTGTTTGATTGATTCAGATGCTCCGTCCATCACCACCCCCTTTTGTACCGCTTTTGGCCGCCATAAGTGTGGCAGGGTATGCTCAGACGTGAGTCCCTTGCTCACTTTGCCACTGGATTCAAGCAAGCCGGGCTGAAGAAGGCTGAAATGCCAGAAACCGGTCCTCGGAAGCTTGTTTCCGGTCCAGGGAAGACATGGCTTGGCAGTTCGGGCTGGACTGTTCCCATGAGGCACAGAGTCAGATTGATTTGCATATAGCCACGTCTGAACTGGGTTGGCAGAGTGGGCTAAAGAACGGTGATGGATTAAACCCAGATATTTTGACTGGGTGTGAGTGTTTGATTGATTAAGATGCTCTGTCCATCACCACCCCCTTTTGTACCGCTTTTGGCCGCCATAAGTGTGGCAGGGTATGCTCAGATGTGAGTCCCTTGCTCACTTTGCCACTGGATTCAAGCAAGCCGGGCTGAAGAAGGCTGGAATGCCAGAAACCGATCCTCGGAAGCTTGTTTCCGGTCCAGGGAGACATGGCTTGGCAGTTCGGGCTGAACTGTTCCCATGAGGCACAGGGTCAGACTGATTTGCATATAGCCATGTCTGAACTGGGGTGGCAGAGTGGGCTAAAGAACTGTGATAGATTAAACCCAGATCTTTTGACTGGGTGTGAGTGTTTGATTGATTCAGATGCTCCGTCCATCACCACCCCCTTTTGTACCGCTTTTGGCCGCCATAAGTGTGGCAGGGTATCCTCAGACGTGAGTCCCTTGCTCACTTTGCCACTGGATTCAAGCAAGCCGAGCTGAAGAAGGCTGGAATGCCAGAAACCGGTCCTCGGAAGCTTGTTTCTGGTCCAGGGAAGACATGGCTTGGCAGTTCGGGCTGGACTGTTCCCATGAGGCACAGGGTCAGACTGATTTGCATATAGCCATGTCTGAACTGGGGTGGCAGAGTGGGCTAAAGAACGGTGATGGATTAAACCCAGATCTTTTGACTGGGTGTGAGTGTTTGATTGATTCAGATGCTCCGTCCATCACCACCCCCTTTTGAACCGCTTTTGGCCGCCATAAGTGTGGCAGGGTATGCTCAGACGTGAGTCCCTTGCTCACTTTGCCACTGGATTCATGCAAGCCGGGCTGAAGAAGGCTGGTATGCCAGAAACCGGTCCTCGGAAGCTTGTTTCTGGTCCAGGGAAGACATGGCTTGGCAGTTCGGGCTGGACTGTTCCCATGAGGAAAAGGGTCAGACTGATTTGCATATAGGCATGTCTGAACTGGGATGGCAGAGTGGGCTAAAGAACGGTGATGGATTAAACCCAGATCTTTTGACTGGGTGTGAGTGTTTGATTGATTCAGATGCTCCGTCCATCACCACCCCCTTTCTTACCGCTTTTGGCCGCCATAAGTGTGGCAGGGTATGCTCAGACGTGAGTCCCTTGCTCACTTTGCCACTGGATTCAAGCAAGCCGGGCTGAAGAAGGCTGGAATACCAGAAACCGGTCCTCGGAAGCTTGTTTCCGGTCCAGGGAAGACATGGCTTGGCAGTTCGGGCTGGACTGTTCCCATGAGGCACAGGGTCAGACTGATTTGCATATAGCCATGTCTGAACTGGGGTGGCAGAGTGGGCTAAAGAACGGTGATGAATTAAACCCAGATCTTTTGACTGGGTGTGAGTGTTTGATTGATTCAGATGCTCCGTCCATCACCACCCCCTTTTGTACCGCTTTTGGCCGCCATAAGTGTGGCAGGGTATGCTCAGACGAGAGTCCCTTCCTCACTTTGCCACTGGATTCAAGCAAGCCGGGCTGTAGAAGGCTGGAATGCCAGAAACCGGTCCTCGGAAGCTTGTTTCCGGTCCAGGGAAGACATGGCTTGGCAGTTCAGGCTGGACTGTTCCCATGAGGCACAGGGTCAGACTGATTTGCATATAGCCATGTCTGAACTGGGGTGGCAGAGTGGGCTAAAGAACGGTGATGGATTAAACCCAGATCGTTTGACTGGGTGTGAGTGTTTGATTGATTCAGATGCTCCGTCCATCACCACCCCCTTTTGTACCGCTTTTGGCCGCCATAAGTGTGGCAGGGTATGCTCAGACGTGAGTACCTTGCTCACTTTGCCACTGGATTCAAGCAAGCCGGGCTGAAGAAGGCTGGAATGCCAGAAACCGGTCCTCGGAAGCTTGTTTCCGGTCCAGGGAAGACATGGCTTGGCAGTTCGGGCTGGACTGTTCCCATGAGGCACAGGGTCAGACTGATTTGCATATAGCCATATCTGAACTGGAGTGGCATAGTGGGCTAAAGAACGGTGATGGATTAAACCCAGATCTTTTGACTGGGTGTGAGTGTTTGATTGATTCAGATGCTCCGTCCATCACCACCCCCTTTTGTACCGCTTTTGGCCGCCATAAGTGTGGCAGGGTATGCTCAGACGTGAGTCCCTTGGTCACTTTGCCACTGGATTCAAGCAAGCCGGGCTGAAGAAGGCTGGAATGCCAGAAACCGGTCCTCGGAAGCTTGTTTCTGGTCCAGGGAAGACATGGCTTGGCAGTTCGGGCTGGACTGTTCCCATGAGGCACAGGGTCAGACTGATTTGCATATAGCCATGTCTGAACTGGGGTGGCAGAGTGGCCTAAAGAACGGTGATGGATTAAACCCAGATCTTTTGACTGGGTGTGAGTGTTTGATTGATTCAGATGCTCCGTCCATCACCACCCCCTTTTGTACCGCTTTTGGCCGCCATAAGTGTGGCAGGGTATGCTCAGACGTGAGTCCCTTGCTCACTTTGCCACTGGATTCAAGCAAGCCGGGCCGAAGAAGGCTGGAATGCCAGAAATCGGTCCTCGAAAGCTTGTTTCCGGTCCAGGGAAGACATGGCTTGGCAGTTCGGGCTGGACTGTTCCCATGAGGCACAGGGTCGGATTGATTTGCATATAGCCATGTTTGCACTGGGGTGGCAGAGTGGGCTAAAGAACGGTGATGGATTAAACCCAGATCTTTTAACTGGGTGTGAGTGTTTGATTGATTCAGATGCTCTGTCCATCACCACCCCCTTTTGTACCGCTTTTGGCCGCCATAAGTGTGGCAGGGTATGCTCAGACGTGAGTCCCTTGCCCACTTTGCCACTGGATTCAAGCAAGCCGGGCTGTAGAAGGCTAGAATGCCAGAAACCGGTCCTCGGAAGCTTGTTTCCGGTCCAGGGAAGACATGGCTTGGCAGTTCGGGCTGGACTGTTCCCATGAGGCACAGGGTCAGACTGATTTGCATATAGCCATGTCTGAACTGGGGTGACAGAGTGGGCTATAGAACGGTGATGGATTAAACCCAGATCGTTTGACTGGGTGTGAGTGTTTGATTGTTTCAGATGCTCCGTCCATTACCACCCCCTTTTGTACCGCTTTTGGCCGCCATAAGTGTGGCAGGGTATGCTCAGACGTGAGTCCCTTGCTCACTTTGCCACTCGTTTCAAGCAAGCCAGTCTGAAGAAGCCTGGAATGCCGGAAACCGGTTCTCGGAAGCTTGTTTCCGGTCCAGGGAAGACATGGCTTGGCAGTTTGGGCTGGACTGTTCCCATGAGGCACAGGGTCAGACTGATTTGCATATAGCCATGTCTGAACTTGAGTGGCAGAGTGGGCTAAAGAACGGTGATGGATTAAACCCAGATCTTTTGACTGGGTGTGAGTGTTTGATTGATTCAGATGCTCCGTCCATCACCACCCCCTTTTATACCGCTTTTGGCCGCCATATGTGTGGCAGGGTATGCTCAGACGTGAGTCCCTTGCTCACTTTGCCACTGGATTCAAGCAAGCCGGGCTGAAGAAGGCTGGAATGCCAGAAACCGGTCCTCGGAAGCTTGTTTCCAGTCCAGGGAAGATATGGCTTGGCAGTTCGGGCTGGACTGTTCCCATGAGGCAGAGGGTCAGACTGATTTGCATATAGCCATGTCTGAACTGGGGTGGCAGAGTGGGCTAAAGAACGGTGATGGATTAAACCCAGATCTTTTAACTGGGTGTGAGTGTTTGATTGATTCAGATGCTCCGTCCATCACCACCCCCTTTTGCACCGCTTTTGGCCGCCATAAGTGTGGCAGGGTATGCTCAGACGTGAGTCCCTTGCTCACTTTGCCACTGGATTCAAGCAAGCCGGGCTGAAGAAGGCTGAAATGCCAGAAACCGGTCCTCAGAAGCTTGTTTCCGGTCCAGGGAAGACATGGCTTGGCAGTTCGGGCTGGACTGTTCCCATGAGGCACAGAGTCAGATTGATTTGCATATAGCCACGTCTGAACTGGGTTGGCAGAGTGGGCTAAAGAACGGTGATGGATTAAACCCAGATATTTTGACTGGGTGTGAGTGTTTGATTGATTAAGATGCTCAGTCCATCACCACCCCCTTTTGTACCGCTTTTGGCCGCCATAAGTGTGGCAGGGTATGCTCAGACGTGAGTCCCTTGCTCACTTTGCCACTGGATTCAAGCAAGCCGGGCTGAAGAAGGCTGGAATGCCAGAAACCGATCCTCGGAAGCTTGTTTCCGGTCCAGGGAGACATGGCTTGGCAGTTTGGGCTGAACTGTTCCCATGAGGCACAGGGTCAGACTGATTTGCATATAGCCATGTCTGAACTGGGGTGGCAGAGTGGGCTAAAGAACGGTGATAGATTAAACCCAGATCTTTTGACTGGGTGTGAGTGTTTGATTGATTCAGATGCTCCGTCCATCACCACCCCCTTTTGTACCGCTTTTGGCCGCCATAAGTATGGCAGGGTATTATCAGACGTGAGTCCCTTGCTCACTTTGCCACTGGATTCAAGCAAGCCGAGCTGAAGAAGGCTGGAATGCCAGAAACCGGTCCTCGGAAGCTTGTTTCTGGTGCAGGGAAGACATGGCTTGGCAGTTCGGGCTGGACTGTTCCCATGAGGCACAGGGTCAGACTGATTTGCATATAGCCATGTCTGAACTGGGGTGGCAGAGTGGGCTAAAAAACGGTGATGGATTAAACCCAGATCTTTTGACTGGGTGTGAGTGTTTGATTGATTCAGATGCTCCGTCCATCACCACCCCCTTTTGTACTGCTTTTGGCCGCCATAAGTGTGGCAGGGTATGCTCAGACGTGAGTCCCTTGCTCACTTTGCCACTGGATTCATGCAAGCCGGGCTGAAGAAGGCTGGTATGCCAGAAACCGGTCCTCGGAAGCTTGTTTCCGGTCCAGGGAAGACATGGCTTGGCAGTTCGGGCTGGACTATTCCCATGAGGCAAAGGGTCAGACTGATTTGCATATAGGCATGTCTGAACTGGGGTGGCAGAGTGGGCTAAAGAACGGTGATGGATTAAACCCAGATCTTTTGACTGGGTGTGAGTGTTTGATTGATTCAGATGCTCCGTCCATCACCACCCCCTTTCTTACCGCTTTTGGCCGCCATAAGTGTGGCAGGGTATGCTCAGACGTGAGTCCCTTGCTCCCTTTGCCACTGGATTCAATCAAGCTGGGCTGAAGAAGGCTGGAATACCAGAAACCGGTCCTCGGAAGCTTGTTTCCGGTCCAGGGAAGACATGGCTTGGCAGTTCGGGCTGGACTGTTCCCATGAGGCACAGGGTCAGACTGATTTGCATATAGCCATGTCTGAACTGGGGTGGCAGAGTGGGCTAAAGAACGGTGATGAATTAAACCCAGATCTTTTGACTGGGTGTGAGTGTTTGATTGATTCAGATGCTCCGTCCATCACCACCCCCTTTTGTACCGTTTTTGGCCGCCATAAGTGTGGCAGGGTATGCTCAGACGTGAGTCCCTTGCTCACTTTGCCACTGGATTCAAGCAAGCCTGGCTGAAGAAGGCTGGAATGCCAGAAACCGATCCTCGGAAGCTTGTTTCCAGTCCAGGGAGACATGGCTTGGCAGTTCGGGCTGAACTGTTCCCATGAGGCACAGGGTCAGACTGATTTGCATATAGCCATGTCTGAACTGGGGTGGCTGAGTGAACTAAAGAATGGTGATCGATTAAACCCAGATCAGTTGACTGGGGGTGAGTGTTTGATTTGTTCAAACGCTCCGTCCATCATCCCCTTTTGAATCGCTTTGTTCGTCCTAAGTGTGGCAGGGTATGCTCAGACGTGAGTCCCTTGTTCACTTGGCCACTGGATTCAAGATAGCCTGGCTGATGAGGATTATGAATCCAAAACCGGTCCCAGAATGCTTGTTTCCGGTCTAGGGAAGACATGGCTTTGCATGTCGGGCTGGACTGTTCCCATGAGGCACAGGGTCAGACTGATTTGCATATAGCCATGTCTGAACTGGGGTGGCTAAGTGAACTAAAGAATGGTGATGGATTAAACCCAGATCAGTTGACTGGGTGTGAGTGTTTGATTGATTCAGATGCTCCGTCCATCACCACCCCCTTTTGTACCGCTTTTGGCCGCCATAAGTGTGGCAGGGTATGCTCAGACGAGAGTCCCTTGCTCACTTTGCCACTGGATTCAAGCAAGCCGGGCTGTAGAAGGCTGGAATGCCAGAAACCGGTCCTCGGAAGCTTGTTTCCGGTCCAGGGAAGACATGGCTTGGCAGTTCGGGCTGGACTGTTCCCATGAGGCACAGGGTCAGACTGATTTGCATATAGCCATGTCTGAACTGGGGTGGCAGAGTGGGCTAAAGAACGGTGATGGATTAAACCCAGATCGTTTGACTGGGTGTGAGTGTTTGATTGATTCAGATGCTCCGTCCATCACCACCCCCTTTTATACCGCTTTTGTCCACCATAAGTGTGGCAGGGTATGCTCAGACGTGAGTCCCTTGCTCACTTTGCCACTGGATTCAAGCAAGCCGGGCTGAAGAAGGCTGGAATGCCTGAAACCGGTCCTCGGAAGCTTGTTTCCGGTCCAGGGAAGACATGGCTTGGCAGTTCGGGCTGGACTGTTCCCATGTGGCACAGGGTCAGACTGATTTGCATATAGCCATGTCTGAACTGGAGTGGCAGAGTGGGCTAAAGAACGGTGATGGATTAAACCCAGATCTTTTGACTGGGTGTGAGTGTTTGATTGATTCAGATGCTCCGTCCATCACCACCCCCTTTTGTACCGCTTTTGGCCGCCATAAGTGTGGCAGGGTATGCTCAGACGTGAGTCCCTTGGTCACTTTGCCACTGGATTCAAGCAAGCCGGGCTGAAGAAGGCTGGAATGCCAGAAACCGGTCCTCGGAAGCTTGTTTCCGGTCCAGGGAAGACATGGCTTGGCAGTTCGGGCTGGACTGTTCCCATGAGGCACAGGGTCAGACTGATTTGCATATAGCCATGTCTGAACTGGGGTGGCAGAGTGGCCTAAAGAACGGTGATGGATTAAACCCAGATCTTTTGACTGGGTGTGAGTGTTTGATTGATTCAGATGCTCCGTCCATCACCACCCCCTTTTGTTCCGCTTTTGGCCGCCATAAGTGTGGCAGGGTATGCTCAGACGTGAGTCCCTTGCTCACTTTGCCACTGGATTCAAGCAAGCCGGGCCGAAGAAGGCTGGAATGCCAGAAACCGGTCCTCGGAAGCTTGTTTCCGGTCCAGGGAAGACATGGCTTGGCAGTTCGGGCTGGACTGTTCCCATGAGGCACAGAGTCAGATTGATTTGCATATAGCCACGTCTGAACTGGGTTGGCAGAGTGGGCTAAAGAACGGTGATGGATTAAACCCATATATTTTGACTGGGTGTGAGTGTTTGATTGATTAAGATGCTCAGTCCATCACCACCCCCTTTTGTACCGCTTTTGGCCGCCATAAGTGTGGCAGGGTATGCTCAGACGTGAGTCCCTTGCTCACTTTGCCCCTGGATTCAAGCAAGCCGGGCTGAAGAAGGCTGGAATGCCAGAAACCGATCCTCGGAAGCTTGTTTCCGGTCCAGGGAGACATGGCTTGGCAGTTCGGGCTGAACTGTTCCCATGAGGCACAGGGTCAGACTGATTTGCATATAGCCATGTCTGAACTGGGGTGGCAGAGTGGGCTAAAGAACGGTGATAGATTAAACCCAGATCTTTTGACTGGGTGTGAGTGTTTGATTGATTCAGATGCTCCGTCCATCACCACCCCCTTTTGTACCGCTTTTGGCCGCCATAAGTGTGGCAGGGTATCCTCAGACGTGAGTCCCTTGCTCACTTTGCCACTGGATTCAAGCAAGCCGAGCTGAAGAAGGCTGGAATGCCAGAAACCGGTCCTCGGAAGCTTGTTTCTGGTCCAGGGAAGACATGGCTTGGCAGTTCGGGCTGGACTGTTCCCATGAGGCACAGGGTCAGACTGATTTGCATATAGCCATGTCTGAACTGGGGTGGCAGAGTGGGCTAAAGAACGGTGATGGATTAAACCCAGATCTTTTGACTGGGTGTGAGTGTTTGATTGATTCAGATGCTCCGTCCATCACCACCCCCTTTTGTACTGCTTTTGGCCGCCATAAGTGTGGCAGGGTATGCTCAGACGTGAGCCCCTTGCTCACTTTGCCACTGGATTCATGCAAGCCGGGCTGAAAAAGGCTGGTATGCCAGAAACCGGTCCTCGGAAGCTTGTTTCCGGTCCAGGGAAGACATGGCTTGGCAGTTCGGGCTGGACTATTCCCATGAGGCAAAGGGTCAGACTGATTTGCATATAGGCATGTCTGAACTGGGGTGGCAGAGTGGGCTAAAGAACGGTGATGGATTAAACCCAGATCTTTTGACTGGGTGTGAGTGTTTGATTGATTCAGATGCTCCGTCCATCACCACCCCCTTCCTTACCGCTTTTGGCCGCCATAAGTGTGGCAGGGTATGCTCAGACGTGAGTCCCTTGCTCACTTTGCCACTGGATTCAAGCAAGCTGGGCTGAAGAAGGCTGGAATACCAGAAACCGGTCCTCGGAAGCTTGTTTCCGGTCCAGGGAAGACACGGCTTGGCAGTTCGGGCTGGACTGTTCCCATGAGGCACAGGGTCAGACTGATTTGCATATAGCCATGTCTGAACTGGGGTGGCAGAGTGGGCTAAAGAACGGTGATGAATTAAACCCAGATCTTTTGACTGGGTGTGAGTGTTTGATTGATTCAGATGCTCCGTCCATCACCACCCCCTTTTGTACCATTTTTGGCCGCCATAAGTGTGGCAGGGTATGCTCAGACGTGAGTCCCTTGCTCACTTTGCCACTGGATTCAAGCAAGCCGGGCTGAAGAAGGCTGGAATGCCAGAAACCGATCCTCGGAAGCTTGTTTCCGGTCCAGGGAGACATGGCTTGGCAGTTCGGGCTGAACTGTTCCCATGAGGCACAGGGTCAGACTGATTTGCATATAGCCATGTCTGAACTGGGGTGGCTGAGTGAACTAAAGAATGGTGATGGATTAAACCCAGATCAGTTGACTGGGGGTGAGTGTTTGATTTGTTCAAACGCTCCGTCCATCATCCCCTTTTGAATCGCTTTGTTCGCCCTAAGTGTGGCAGGGTATGCTCAGACGTGAGTCCCTTGTTCACTTGGCCACTGGATTCAAGATAGCCTGGCTGATGAGGATTATGAATCCAAAACCAGTCCCAGAATGCTTGTTTCCGGTCTAGGGAAGACATGGCTTTGCAGGTCGGGCTGGACTGTTCCCATGAGGCACAGGGTCAGACTGATTTGCATATAGCCATGTCTGAACTGGGGTGGCTAAGTGAACTAAAGAATGGTGATGGATTAAACCCAGATCAGTTGACTGGGTGTGAGTGTTTGATTGATTCAGATGCTCCGTCCATCACCACCCCCTTTTGTACCGCTTTTGGCTGCCATAAGTGTGGCAGGGTATGCTCAGACGAGAGTCCCTTGCTCACTTTGCCACTGGATTCAAGCAAGCCGGGCTGTAGAAGGCTGGAATGCCAGAAACCGGTCCTCGGAAGCTTGTTTCCGGTCCAGGGAAGACATGGCTTGGCAGTTCGGGCTGGACTGTTCCCATGAGGCACAGGGTCAGACTGATTTGCATATAGCCATGTCTGAACTGGGGTGGCAGAGTGGGCTAAAGAAGGGTGATGGATTAAACCCAGATCGTTTGACTGGGTGTGAGTGTTTGATTGATTCAGATGCTCCGTCCATCACCACCCCCTTTTATACCGCTTTTGGCCGCCATAAGTGTGGCAGGGTATGCTCAGACGTGAGTCCCTTGCTCACTTTGCCACTGGATTCAAGCAAGCCCGGCTGAAGAAGGCTGGAATGCCAGAAACCGGTCCTCTGAAGCTTGTTTCCGGTCCAGGGAAGACATGGCTTGGCAGTTAGGGCTGGACTGTTCCCATGAGGCACAGGGTCAGACTGATTTGCATATAGCCATGTCTGAACTGGAGTGGCAGAGTGGGCTAAAGAACGGTGATGGATTAAACCCAGATCTTTTGACTGGGTGTGAGTGTTTGATTGATTCAGATGCTCCGTCCATCACCACCCCCTTTTGTACCGCTTTTGGCCGCCATAAGTGTGGCAGGGTATGCTCAGACGTGAGTCCCTTGGTCACTATGCCACTGGATTCAAGCAAGCCGGGCCGAAGAAGGCTGGAATGCCAGAAACCGGTCCTCGGAAGCTTGTTTCCGGTCCAGGGAAGACATGGCTTGGCAGTTCGGGCAGGACTGTTCCCATGAGGCACAGGGTCGGATTGATTTGCATATAGCCATGTCTGAACTGGGGTGGCGGAGTGGGCTAAAGAACGGTGATGGATTAAACCCAGATCTTTTAACTGGGTGTGAGTGTTTGATTGATTCAGATGCTCCGTCCATCACCACCCCCTTTTGCACCGCTTTTGGCCGCCATAAGTGTGGCAGGGTATGCTCAGACGTGAGTCCCTTGCTCACTTTGCCACTGGATTCAAGCAAGCCGGGCTGAAGAAGGCTGAAATGCCAGAAACCGGTCCTCAGAAGCTTGTTTCCGGTCCAGGGAAGACATGGCTTGGCAGTTCGGGCTGGACTGTTCCCATGAGGCACAGAGTCAGATTGATTTGCATATAGCCACGTCTGAACTGGGTTGGCAGAGTGGGCTAAAGAACGGTGATGGATTAAACCCAGATATTTTGACTGGGTGTGAGTGTTTGATTGATTAAGATGCTCAGTCCATCACCACCCCCTTTTGTACCGCTTTTGGCCGCCATAAGTGTGGCAGGGTATTCTCAGACGTGAGTCCCTTGCTCACTTTGCCACTGGATTCAAGCAAGCCGGGCTGAAGAAGGCTGGAATGCCAGAAACCGATCCTCGGAAGCTTGTTTCCGGTCCAGGGAGACATGGCTTGGCAGTTCGGGCTGAACTGTTCCCATGAGGCACAGGGTCAGACTGATTTGCATATAGCCATGTCTGAACTGGGGTGGCAGAGTGGGCTAAAGAACGGTGATGGATTAAACCCAGATCTTTTGACTGGGTGTGAGTGTTTGATTGATTCAGATGCTCCGTCCATCACCACCCCCTTTTGCACCGCTTTTGGCCGCCATAAGTGTGGCAGGGTATGCTCAGACGTGAGTCCCTAGCTCACTTTGCCACTGGATTCAAGCAAGCCGAGCTGAAGAAGGCTGGAATGCCAGAAACCGGTCCTCGGAAGCTTGTTTCTGATCCAGGGAAGACATGGCTTGGCAGTTCGGGCTGGACTGTTCCCATGAGGCACAGGGTCAGACTGATTTGCATATAGCCATGTCTGAACTGGGGTGGCAGAGTGGGCTAAAGAACGGTGATGGATTAAACCCAGATCTTTTGACTGGGTGTGAGTGTTTGATTGATTCAGATGCTCCGTCCATCACCACCCCCTTTTGTACTGCTTTTGGCCGCCATAAGTGTGGCAGGGTATGCTCAGACGTGAGTCCCTTGCTCACTTTGCCACTGGATTCATGCAAGCCGGGCTGAAGAAGGCTGGTATGCCAGAAACCGGTCCTCGGAAGCTTGTTTCCGGTCCAGGGAAGACATGGCATGGCAGTTCGGGCTGGACTATTCCCATGAGGCAAAGGGTCAGACTGATTTGCATATAGGCATGTCTGAACTGGGGTGGCAGAGTGGGCTAAAGAACGGTGATGGATTAAACCCAGATCTTTTGACTGGGTGTGAGTGTTTGATTGATTCAGATGCTCCATCCATCACCACCCCCTTTCTTACCGCTTTTGGCCGCCATAAGTGTGGCAGGGTATGCTCAGACGTGAGTCCCTTGCTCACTTTGCCACTGGATTCAAGCAAGCTGGGCTGAAGAAGGCTGGAATACCAGAAACCGGTCTTTGGAAGCTTGTTTCCGGTCCAGGGAAGACATGGCTTGGCAGTTCGGGCTGGACTGTTCCCATGAGGCACAGGGTCAGACTGATTTGCATATAGCCATGTCTGAACTGGGGTGGCTGAGTGAACTAAAGAATGGTGATGGATTAAACCCAGATCAGTTGACTGGGGGTGAGTGTTTGATTGATTCAGATGCTCCGTCCATCACCACCCCCTTTTGTACCGTTTTTGGCCGCCATAAGTGTGGCAGGTATGCTCAGACGTGAGTCCCTTGCTCACTTTGCCACTGGATTCAAGCAAGCCGGGCTGAAGAAGGCTGGAATGCCAGAAACCGATCCTCGGAAGCTTGTTTCCAGTCCAGGGAGACATGGCTTGGCAGTTCGGGCTGAACTGTTCCCATGAGGCACAGGGTCAGACTGATTTGCATATAGCCATGTCTGAACTGGGGTGGCTGAGTGAACTAAAGAATGGTGATGGATTAAACCCAGATCAGTTGACTGGGGGTGAGTGTTTGATTTGTTCAAACGCTCCGTCCATCATCCCCTTTTGAAACGCTTTGTTCGCCCTAAGTGTGGCAGGGTATGCTCAGACGTGAGTCCCTTGTTCACTTGGCCACTGGATTCAAGATAGCCTGGCTGATGAGGATTATGAATCCAAAACCGGTCCCAGAATGCTTGTTTCCGGTCTAGGGAAGACATGGCTTTGCAGGTCGGGCTGGACTGTTCCCATGAGGCACAGGGTCAGACTGATTTGCATATAGCCATGTCTGAACTGGGGTGGCTAAGTGAACTAAAGAATGGTGATGGATTAAACCCAGATCAGTTGACTGGGTGTGAGTGTTTGATTGATTCAGATGCTCCGTCCATCACCACCCCCTTTTGTACCGCTTTTGGCCACCATAAGTGTGGCAGGGTATGCTCAGACGAGAGTCCCTTGCTCACTTTGCCACTGGATTCAAGCAAGCCGGGCTGTAGAAGGCTGGAATGCCAGAAACCGGTCCTCGGAAGCTTGTTTCCGGTCCAGGGAAGACATGGCTTGGCAGTTAGGGCTGGACTGTTCCCATGAGGCACAGGGTCAGACTGATTTGCATATAGCCATGTCTGAACTGGAGTGGCAGAGTGGGCTAAAGAACGGTGATGGATTAAACCCAGATCTTTTGACTGGGTGTGAGTGTTTGATTGATTCAGATGCTCCGTCCATCACCACCCCCTTTTGTACCGCTTTTGGCCGCCATAAGTGTGGCAGGGTATGCTCAGACGTGAGTCCCTTGGTCACTATGCCACTGGATTCAAGCAAGCCGGGCCGAAGAAGGCTGGAATGCCAGAAACCGGTCCTCGGAAGCTTGTTTCCGGTCCAGGGTAGACATGGCTTGGCAGTTCGGGCAGGACTGTTCCCATGAGGCACAGGGTCGGATTGATTTGCATATAGCCATGTCTGAACTGGGGTGGCGGAGTGGGCTAAAGAACGGTGATGGATTAAACCCAGATCTTTTAACTGGGTGTGAGTGTTTGATTGATTCAGATGCTCCGTCCATCACCACCCCCTTTTGCACCGCTTTTGGCCGCCATAAGTGTGGCAGGGTATGCTCAGACGTGAGTCCCTTGCTCACTTTGCCACTGGATTCAAGCAAGCCGGGCTGAAGAAGGCTGAAATGCCAGAAACCGGTCCTCAGAAGCTTGTTTCCGGTCCAGGGAAGACATGGCTTGGCAGTTCGGGCTGGACTGTTCCCATGAGGCACAGAGTCAGATTGATTTGCATATAGCCACGTCTGAACTGGGTTGGCAGAGTGGGCTAAAGAACGGTGATGGATTAAACCCAGATATTTTGACTGGGTGTGAGTGTTTGATTGATTAAGATGCTCAGTCCATCACCACCCCCTTTTGTACCGCTTTTGGCCGCCATAAGTGTGGCAGGGTATTCTCAGACGTGAGTCCCTTGCTCACTTTGCCACTGGATTCAAGCAAGCCGGGCTGAAGAAGGCTGGAATGCCAGAAACCGATCCTCGGAAGCTTGTTTCCGGTCCAGGGAGACATGGCTTGGCAGTTCGGGCTGAACTGTTCCCATGAGGCACAGGGTCAGACTGATTTGCATATAGCCATGTCTGAACTGGGGTGGCAGAGTGGGCTAAAGAACGGTGATAGATTAAACCCAGATCTTTTGACGGGGTGTGAGTGTTTGATTGATTCAGATGCTCCGTCCATCACCACCCCCTTTTGTACCGCTTTTGGCCGCCATAAGTGTGGCAGGGTATCCTCAGACGTGAGTCCCTTGCTCACTTTGCCACTGGATTCAAGCAAGCCGAGCTGAAGAAGGCTGGAATGCCAGAAACCGGTCCTCGGAAGCTTGTTTCTGATCCAGGGAAGACATGGCTTGGCAGTTCGGGCTGGACTGTTCCCATGAGGCACAGGGTCAGACTGATTTGCATATAGCCATGTCTGAACTGGGGTGGCAGAGTGGGCTAAAGAACGGTGATGGATTAAACCCAGATCTTTTGACTGGGTGTGAGTGTTTGATTGATTCAGATGCTCCGTCCATCACCACCCCCTTTTGTACTGCTTTTGGCCACCATAAGTGTGGCAGGGTATGCTCAGACGTGAGTCCCTTGCTCACTTTGCCACTGGATTCATGCAAGCCGGGCTGAAGAAGGCTGGTATGCCAGAAACCGGTCCTCGGAAGCTTGTTTCCGGTCCAGGGAAGACATGGCATGGCAGTTCGGGCTGGACTATTCCCATGAGGCAAAGGGTCAGACTGATTTGCATATAGGCATGTCTGAACTGGGGTGGCAGAGTGGGCTAAAGAACGGTGATGGATTAAACCCAGATCTTTTGACTGGGTGTGAGTGTTTGATTGATTCAGATGCTCCGTCCATCACCACCCCCTTTCTTACCGCTTTTGGCCGCCATAAGTGTGGCAGGGTATGCTCAGACGTGAGTCCCTTGCTCACTTTGCCACTGGATTCAAGCAAGCTGGGCTGAAGAAGGCTGGAATACCAGAAACCGGTCTTTGGAAGCTTGTTTCCGGTCCAGGGAAGACATGGCTTGGCAGTTCGGGCTGGACTGTTCCCATGAGGCACAGGGTCAGACTGATTTGCATATAGCCATGTCTGAACTGGGGTGGCTGAGTGAACTAAAGAATGGTGATGGATTAAACCCAGATCAGTTGACTGGGGGTGAGTGTTTGATTGATTCAGATGCTCCGTCCATCACCACCCCCTTTTGTACCGTTTTTGGCCGCCATAAGTGTGGCAGGTATGCTCAGACGTGAGTCCCTTGCTCACTTTGCCACTGGATTCAAGCAAGCCGGGCTGAAGAAGGCTGGAATGCCAGAAACCGATCCTCGGAAGCTTGTTTCCAGTCCAGGGAGACATGGCTTGGCAGTTCGGGCTGAACTGTTCCCATGAGGCACAGGGTCAGACTGATTTGCATATAGCCATGTCTGAACTGGGGTGGCTGAGTGAACTAAAGAATGGTGATGGATTAAACCCAGATCAGTTGACTGGGGGTGAGTGTTTGATTTGTTCAAACGCTCCGTCCATCATCCCCTTTTGAAACGCTTTGTTCGCCCTAAGTGTGGCAGGGTATGCTCAGACGTGAGTCCCTTGTTCACTTGGCCACTGGATTCAAGATAGCCTGGCTGATGAGGATTATGAATCCAAAACCGGTCCCAGAATGCTTGTTTCCGGTCTAGGGAAGACATGGCTTTGCAGGTCGGGCTGGACTGTTCCCATGAGGCACAGGGTCAGACTGATTTGCATATAGCCATGTCTGAACTGGGGTGGCTAAGTGAACTAAAGAATGGTGATGGATTAAACCCAGATCAGTTGACTGGGTGTGAGTGTTTGATTGATTCAGATGCTCCGTCCATCACCACCCCCTTTTGTACCGCTTTTGGCCACCATAAGTGTGGCAGGGTATGCTCAGACGAGAGTCCCTTGCTCACTTTGCCACTGGATTCAAGCAAGCCGGGCTGTAGAAGGCTGGAATGCCAGAAACCGGTCCTCGGAAGCTTGTTTCCGGTCCAGGGAAGACATGGCTTGGCAGTTAGGGCTGGACTGTTCCCATGAGGCACAGGGTCAGACTGATTTGCATATAGCCATGTCTGAACTGGAGTGGCAGAGTGGGCTAAAGAACGGTGATGGATTAAACCCAGATCTTTTGACTGGGTGTGAGTGTTTGATTGATTCAGATGCTCCGTCCATCACCACCCCCTTTTGTACCGCTTTTGGCCGCCATAAGTGTGGCAGGGTATGCTCAGACGTGAGTCCCTTGGTCACTATGCCACTGGATTCAAGCAAGCCGGGCCGAAGAAGGCTGGAATGCCAGAAACCGGTCCTCGGAAGCTTGTTTCCGGTCCAGGGAAGACATGGCTTGGCAGTTCGGGCAGGACTGTTCCCATGAGGCACAGGGTCGGATTGATTTGCATATAGCCATGTCTGAACTGGGGTGGCGGAGTGGGCTAAAGAACGGTGATGGATTAAACCCAGATATTTTGACTGGGTGTGAGTGTTTGATTGATTAAGATGCTCAGTCCATCACCACCCCCTTTTGTACCGCTTTTGGCCGCCATAAGTGTGGCAGGGTATTCTCAGACGTGAGTCCCTTGCTCACTTTGCCACTGGATTCAAGCAAGCCGGGCTGAAGAAGGCTGGAATGCCAGAAACCGATCCTCGGAAGCTTGTTTCCGGTCCAGGGAGACATGGCTTGGCAGTTCGGGCTGAACTGTTCCCATGAGGCACAGGGTCAGACTGATTTGCATATAGCCATGTCTGAACTGGGGTGGCAGAGTGGGCTAAAGAACGGTGATAGATTAAACCCAGATCTTTTGACGGGGTGTGAGTGTTTGATTGTTTCAGATGCTCCGTCCATCACCACCCCCTTTTGTACCGCTTTTGGCCACCATAAGTGTGGCAGGGTATCCTCAGACGTGAGTCCCTTGCTCACTTTGCCACTGGATTCAAGCAAGCCGAGCTGAAGAAGGCTGGAATGCCAGAAACCGGTCCTCGGAAGCTTGTTTCTGATCCAGGGAAGACATGGCTTGGCAGTTCGGGCTGGACTGTTCCCATGAGGCACAGGGTCAGACTGATTTGCATATAGCCATGTCTGAACTGGGGTGGCAGAGTGGGCTAAAGAACGGTGATGGATTAAACCCAGATCTTTTGACTGGGTGTGAGTGTTTGATTGATTCAGATGCTCCGTCCATCACCACCCCCTTTTGTACTGCTTTTGGCCGCCATAAGTGTGGCAGGGTATGCTCAGACGTGAGTCCCTTGCTCACTTTGCCACTGGATTCATGCAAGCCGGGCTGAAGAAGGCTGGTATGCCAGAAACCGGTCCTCGGAAGCTTGTTTCCGGTCCAGGGAAGACATGGCATGGCAGTTCGGGCTGGACTATTCCCATGAGGCAAAGGGTCAGACTGATTTGCATATAGGCATGTCTGAACTGGGGTGGCAGAGTGGGCTAAAGAACGGTGATGGATTAAACCCAGATCTTTTGACTGGGTGTGAGTGTTTGATTGATTCAGATGCTCCGTCCATCACCACCCCCTTTCTTACCGCTTTTGGCCGCCATAAGTGTGGCAGGGTATGCTCAGACGTGAGTCCCTTGCTCACTTTGCCACTGGATTCAAGCAAGCTGGGCTGAAGAAGGCTGGAATACCAGAAACCGGTCTTTGGAAGCTTGTTTCCGGTCCAGGGAAGACATGGCTTGGCAGTTCGGGCTGGACTGTTCCCATGAGGCACAGGGTCAGACTGATTTGCATATAGCCATGTCTGAACTGGGGTGGCTGAGTGAACTAAAGAATGGTGATGGATTAAACCCAGATCAGTTGACTGGGGGTGAGTGTTTGATTGATTCAGATGCTCCGTCCATCACCACCCCCTTTTGTACCGTTTTTGGCCGCCATAAGTGTGGCAGGTATGCTCAGACGTGAGTCCCTTGCTCACTTTGCCACTGGATTCAAGCAAGCCGGGCTGAAGAAGGCTGGAATGCCAGAAACCGATCCTCGGAAGCTTGTTTCCAGTCCAGGGAGACATGGCTTGGCAGTTCGGGCTGAACTGTTCCCATGAGGCACAGGGTCAGACTGATTTGCATATAGCCATGTCTGAACTGGGGTGGCTGAGTGAACTAAAGAATGGTGATGGATTAAACCCAGATCAGTTGACTGGGGGTGAGTGTTTGATTTGTTCAAACGCTCCGTCCATCATCCCCTTTTGAAACGCTTTGTTCGCCCTAAGTGTGGCAGGGTATGCTCAGACGTGAGTCCCTTGTTCACTTGGCCACTGGATTCAAGATAGCCTGGCTGATGAGGATTATGAATCCAAAACCGGTCCCAGAATGCTTGTTTCCGGTCTAGGGAAGACATGGCTTTGCAGGTCGGGCTGGACTGTTCCCATGAGGCACAGGGTCAGACTGATTTGCATATAGCCATGTCTGAACTGGGGTGGCTAAGTGAACTAAAGAATGGTGATGGATTAAACCCAGATCAGTTGACTGGGTGTGAGTGTTTGATTGATTCAGATGCTCCGTCCATCACCACCCCCTTTTGTACCGCTTTTGGCCACCATAAGTGTGGCAGGGTATGCTCAGACGAGAGTCCCTTGCTCACTTTGCCACTGGATTCAAGCAAGCCGGGCTGTAGAAGGCTGGAATGCCAGAAACCGGTCCTCGGAAGCTTGTTTCCGGTCCAGGGAAGACATGGCTTGGCAGTTCGGGCTGGACTGTTCCCATGAGGCACAGGGTCAGACTGATTTGCATATAGCCATGTCTGAACTGGGGTGGCAGAGTGGGCTAAAGAACGGTGATGAATTAAACCCAGATCTTTTGACTGGGTGTGAGTGTTTGATTGATTCAGATGCTCCGTCCATCACCACCCCCTTTTGTACCGCTTTTGGCCGCCATAAGTGTGGCAGGGTATGCTCAGACGAGAGTCCCTTCCTCACTTTGCCACTGGATTCAAGCAAGCCGGGCTGTAGAAGGCTGGAATGCCAGAAACCGGTCCTCGGAAGCTTGTTTCCGGTCCAGGGAAGACATGGCTTGGCAGTTCAGGCTGGACTGTTCCCATGAGGCACAGGGTCAGACTGATTTGCATATAGCCATGTCTGAACTGGGGTGGCAGAGTGGGCTAAAGAACGGTGATGGATTAAACCCAGATCGTTTGACTGGGTGTGAGTGTTTGATTGATTCAGATGCTCCGTCCATCACCACCCCCTTTTGTACCGCTTTTGGCCGCCATAAGTGTGGCAGGGTATGCTCAGACGTGAGTACCTTGCTCACTTTGCCACTGGATTCAAGCAAGCCGGGCTGAAGAAGGCTGGAATGCCAGAAACCGGTCCTCGGAAGCTTGTTTCCGGTCCAGGGAAGACATGGCATGGCAGTTCGGGCTGGACTATTCCCATGAGGCAAAGGGTCAGACTGATTTGCATATAGGCATGTCTGAACTGGGGTGGCAGAGTGGGCTAAAGAACGGTGATGGATTAAACCCAGATCTTTTGACTGGGTGTGAGTGTTTGATTGATTCAGATGCTCCGTCCATCACCACCCCCTTTCTTACCGCTTTTGGCCGCCATAAGTGTGGCAGGGTATGCTCAGACGTGAGTCCCTTGCTCACTTTGCCACTGGATTCAAGCAAGCTGGGCTGAAGAAGGCTGGAATACCAGAAACCGGTCCTCGGAAGCTTGTTTCCGGTCCAGGGAAGACATGGCTTGGCAGTTCGGGCTGGACTGTTCCCATGAGGCACAGGGTCAGACTGATTTGCATATAGCCATGTCTGAACTGGGGTGGCTGAGTGAACTAAAGAATGGTGATGGATTAAACCCAGATCAGTTGACTGGGGGTGAGTGTTTGATTGATTCAGATGCTCCGTCCATCACCACCCCCTTTTGTACCGTTTTTGGCCGCCATAAGTGTGGCAGGGTATGCTCAGACGTGAGTCCCTTGCTCACTTTGCCACTGGATTCAAGCAAGCCGGGCTGAAGAAGGCTGGAATGCCAGAAACCGATCCTCGGAAGCTTGTTTCCAGTCCAGGGAGACATGGCTTGGCAGTTCGGGCTGAACTGTTCCCATGAGGCACAGGGTCAGACTGATTTGCATATAGCCATGTCTGAACTGGGGTGGCTGAGTGAACTAAAGAATGGTGATGGATTAAACCCAGATCAGTTGACTGGGGGTGAGTGTTTGATTTGTTCAAACGCTCCGTCCATCATCCCCTTTTGAAACGCTTTGTTCGCCCTAAGTGTGGCAGGGTATGCTCAGACGTGAGTCCCTTGTTCACTTGGCCACTGGATTCAAGATAGCCTGGCTGATGAGGATTATGAATCCAAAACCGGTCCCAGAATGCTTGTTTCCGGTCTAGGGAAGACATGGCTTTGCAGGTCGGGCTGGACTGTTCCCATGAGGCACAGGGTCAGACTGATTTGCATATAGCCATGTCTGAACTGGGGTGGCTAAGTGAACTAAAGAATGGTGATGGATTAAACCCAGATCAGTTGACTGGGTGTGAGTGTTTGATTGATTCAGATGCTCCGTCCATCACCACCCCCTTTTGTATCGCTTTTGGCCACCATAAGTGTGGCAGGGTATGCTCAGACGAGAGTCCCTTGCTCACTTTGCCACTGGATTCAAGCAAGCCGGGCTGTAGAAGGCTGGAATGCCAGAAACCGGTCCTCGGAAGCTTGTTTCCGGTCCAGGGAAGACATGGCTTGGCAGTTCGGGCTGGACTGTTCCCATGAGGCACAGGGTCAGACTGATTTGCATATAGCCATGTCTGAACTGGGGTGGCAGAGTGGGCTAAAGAACGGTGATGGATTAAACCCAGATCGTTTGACTGGGTGTGAGTGTTTGATTGATTCAGATGCTCCGTCCATCACCACCCCCTTTTATACCGCTTTTGGCCGCCATAAGTGTGGCAGGGTATGCTCAGACGTGAGTCCCTTGCTCACTTTGCCACTGGATTCAAGCAAGCCGGGCTGAAGAAGGCTGGAATGCCAGAAACTGGTCCTCGGAAGCATGTTTCCGGTCCAGGGAAGACATGGCTTGGCAGTTCGGGCTGGACTGTTCCCATGAGGCACAGGGTCAGACTGATTTGCATATAGCCATGTCTGAACTGGAGTGGCAGAGTGGGCTAAAGAACGGTGATGGATTAAACCCAGATCTTTTGACTGGGTGTGAGTGTTTGATTGATTCAGATGCTCCGTCCATCACCACCCCCTTTTGTACCGCTTTTGGCCGCCATAAGTGTGGCAGGGTATGCTCAGACGTGAGTCCCTTGCTCACTTTGCCACTGGATTCAAGCAAGCCGGGCTGAAGAAGGCTGAAATGCCAGAAACCGGTCCTCAGAAGCTTGTTTCCGGTCCAGGGAAGACATGGCTTGGCAGTTCGGGCTGGACTGTTCCCATGAGGCACAGAGTCAGATTGATTTGCATATAGCCACGTCTGAACTGGGTTGGCAGAGTGGGCTAAAGAACGGTGATGGATTAAACCCAGATATTTTGACTGGGTGTGAGTGTTTGATTGATTAAGATGCTCAGTCCATCACCACCCCCTTTTGTACCGCTTTTGGCCGCCATAAGTGTGGCAGGGTATGCTCAGACGTGAGTCCCTTGCTCACTTTGCCCCTGGATTCAAGCAAGCCGGGCTGAAGAAGGCTGGAATGCCAGAAACCGATCCTCGGAAGCTTGTTTCCGGTCCAGGGAGACATGGCTTGGCAGTTCGGGCTGAACTGTTCCCATGAGGCACAGGGTCAGACTGATTTGCATATAGCCATGTCTGAACTGGGGTGGCAGAGTGGGCTAAAGAACGGTGATAGATTAACCCCAGATCTTTTGACTGGGTGTGAGTGTTTGATTGATTCAGATGCTCCGTCCATCACCACCCCCTTTTGTACCGCTTTTGGCCGCCATAAGTGTGGCAGGGTATCCTCAGACGTGAGTCCCTTGCTCACTTTGCCACTGGATTCAAGCAAGCCGAGCGGAAGAAGGCTGGAATGCCAGAAACCGGTCCTCGGAAGCTTGTTTCTGGTCCAGGGAAGACATGGCTTGGCAGTTCGGGCTGGACTGTTCCCATGAGGCACAGGGTCAGACTGATTTGCATATAGCCATGTCTGAACTGGGGTGGCGGACTGGGCTAAAGAACGGTGATGGATTAAACCCAGATCTTTTAACTGGGTGTGAGTGTTTGATTGATTCAGATGCTCCGTCCATCACCACCCCCTTTTGTACCGCTTTTGGCAGCCATAAGTGAGGCAGGGTATGCTCAGACGTGAGTCCCTTGCTCACTTTGCCACTGGATTCAAGCAAGCCGGGCTGAAGAAGGCTGAAATGCCAGAAACCGGTCCTCGGAAGCTTGTTTCCGGTCCAGGGAAGACATGGCTTGGCAGTTCGGGCTGGACTATTCCCATGAGGCACATAGTCAGATTGATTTGCATATAGCCACGTCTGAACTGGGTTGGCAGAGTGGGTTAAAGAACGGTGATGGATTAAACCCAGATATTTTGACTGGGTGTGAGTGTTTGCTTGATTAAGATGCTCTGTCCATCACCACCCCCTTTTGTACCGCTTTTGGCCGCCATAAGTGTGGCAGGGTATGCTCAGACGTGAGTCCCTTGCTCACTTTGCCACTGGATTCAAGCAAGCCGGGCTGAAGAAGGCTGGAATGCCAGAAACCGATCCTCGGAAGCTTGTTTCCGGTCCAGGGAGACATGGCTTGGCAGTTCGGGCTGAACTGTTCCCATGAGGCACAGGGTCAGACTGATTTGCATATAGCCATGTCTGAACTGGGGTGGCAGAGTGGGCTAAAGAACGGTGATAGATTAAACCCAGATCTTTTGACTGGGTGTGAGTGTTTGATTGATTCAGATGCTCCGTCCATCACCACCCCCTTTTGTACCGCTTTTGGCCGCCATAAGTGTGGCAGGGTATGCTCAGACGTGAGTCCCTTGCTCACTTTGCCACTGGATTCAAGCAAGCCGGGCTGAAGAAGGCTGGAATGCCAGAAACCGGTCCTCGGAAGCTTGTTTCTGGTCCAGGGAAGACATGGCTTGGCAGTTCGGGCTGGACTGTTCCCATGAGGCACAGGGTCAGACTGATTTGCATATAGCCATGTCTGAACTGGGGTGGCAGAGTGGGCTAAAGAACGGTGATGGATTAAACCCAGATCTTTTGACTGGGTGTGAGTGTTTGATTGATTCAGATGCTCCGTCCATCACCACCCCCTTTTGTACTGCTTTTGGCCGCCATAAGTGTGGCAGGGTATGCTCAGACGTGAGTCCCTTGCTCACTTTGCCACTGGATTCATGCAAGCCGGGCTGAAAAAGGCTGGTATGCCAGAAACCGGTCCTCGGAAGCTTGTTTCCGGTCCAGGGAAGACATGGCTTGGCAGTTCGGGCTGGACTATTCCCATGAGGCAAAGGGTCAGACTGATTTGCATATAGGCATGTCTGAACTGGGGTGGCAGAGTGGGCTAAAGAACGGTGATGGATTAAACCCAGATCTTTTGACTGGGTGTGAGTGTTTGATTGATTCAGATGCTCCGTCCATCACCACCCCCTTTCTTACCGCTTTTGGCCGCCATAAGTGTGGCAGGGTATGCTCAGACGTGAGTCCCTTGCTCACTTTGCCACTGGATTCAAGCAAGCTGGGCTGAAGAAGGCTGGAATACCAGAAACCGGTCCTCGGAAGCTTGTTTCCGGTCCAGGGAAGACACGGCTTGGCAGTTCGGGCTGGACTGTTCCCATGAGGCACAGGGTCAGACTGATTTGCATATAGCCATGTCTGAACTGGGGTGGCAGAGTGGGCTAAAGAACGGTGATGAATTAAACCCAGATCTTTTGACTGGGTGTGAGTGTTTGATTGATTCAGATGCTCCGTCCATCACCACCCCCTTTTGTACCATTTTTGGCCGCCATAAGTGTGGCAGGGTATGCTCAGACGTGAGTCCCTTGCTCACTTTGCCACTGGATTCAAGCAAGCCGGGCTGAAGAAGGCTGGAATGCCAGAAACCGATCCTCGGAAGCTTGTTTCCGGTCCAGGGAGACATGGCTTGGCAGTTCGGGCTGAACTGTTCCCATGAGGCACAGGGTCAGACTGATTTGCATATAGCCATGTCTGAACTGGGGTGGCTGAGTGAACTAAAGAATGGTGATGGATTAAACCAAGATCAGTTGACTGGGGGTGAGTGTTTGATTTGTTCAAACGCTCCGTCCATCATCCCCTTTTGAATCGCTTTGTTCGCCCTAAGTGTGGCAGGGTATGCTCAGACGTGAGTCCCTTGTTCACTTGGCCACTGGATTCAAGATAGCCTGGCTGATGAGGATTATGAATCCAAAACCGGTCCCAGAATGCTTGTTTCCGGTCTAGGGAAGACATGGCTTTGCAGGTCGGGCTGGACTGTTCCCATGAGGCACAGGGTCAGACTGATTTGCATATAGCCATGTCTGAACTGGGGTGGCTAAGTGAACTAAAGAATGGTGATGGATTAAACCCAGATCAGTTGACTGGGTGTGAGTGTTTGATTGATTCAGATGCTCCGTCCATCACCACCCCCTTTTGTACCGCTTTTGGCTGCCATAAGTGTGGCAGGGTATGCTCAGACGAGAGTCCCTTGCTCACTTTGCCACTGGATTCAAGCAAGCCGGGCTGTAGAAGGCTGGAATGCCAGAAACCGGTCCTCGGAAGCTTGTTTCCGGTCCAGGGAAGACATGGCTTGGCAGTTCGGGCTGGACTGTTCCCATGAGGCACAGGGTCAGACTGATTTGCATATAGCCATGTCTGAACTGGGGTGGCAGAGTGGGCTAAAGAAGGGTGATGGATTAAACCCAGATCGTTTGACTGGGTGTGAGTGTTTGATTGATTCAGATGCTCCGTCCATCACCACCCCCTTTTATACCGCTTTTGGCCGCCATAAGTGTGGCAGGGTATGCTCAGACGTGAGTCCCTTGCTCACTTTGCCACTGGATTCAAGCAAGCACGGCTGAAGAAGGCTGGAATGCCAGAAACCGGTCCTCTGAAGCTTGTTTCCGGTCCAGGGAAGACATGGCTTGGCAGTTCGGGCTGGACTGTTCCCATGAGGCACAGGGTCAGACTGATTTGCATATAGCCATGTCTGAACTGGAGTGGCAGAGTGGGCTAAAGAACGGTGATGGATTAAACCCAGATCTTTTGACTGGGTGTGAGTGTTTGATTGATTCAGATGCTCCGTCCATCACCACCCCCTTTTGTACCGCTTTTGGCCGCCATAAGTGTGGCAGGGTATGCTCAGACGTGAGTCCCTTGGTCACTATGCCACTGGATTCAAGCAAGCCGGGCCGAAGAAGGCTGGAATGCCAGAAACCGGTCCTCGGAAGCTTGTTTCCGGTCCAGGGAAGACATGGCTTGGCAGTTCGGGCAGGACTGTTCCCATGAGGCACAGGGTCGGATTGATTTGCATATAGCCATGTCTGAACTGGGGTGGCGGAGTGGGCTAAAGAACGGTGATGGATTAAACCCAGATCTTTTAACTGGGTGTGAGTGTTTGATTGATTCAGATGCTCCGTCCATCACCACCCCCTTTTGCACCGCTTTTGGCCGCCATAAGTGTGGCAGGGTATGCTCAGACGTGAGTCCCTTGCTCACTTTGCCACTGGATTCAAGCAAGCCGGGCTGAAGAAGGCTGAAATGCCAGAAACCGGTCCTCAGAAGCTTGTTTCCGGTCCAGGGAAGACATGGCTTGGCAGTTCGGGCTGGACTGTTCCCATGAGGCACAGAGTCAGATTGATTTGCATATAGCCACGTCTGAACTGGGTTGGCAGAGTGGGCTAAAGAACGGTGATGGATTAAACCCAGATATTTTGACTGGGTGTGACTGTTTGATTGATTAAGATGCTCAGTCCATCACCACCCCCTTTTGTACCGCTTTTGGCCGCCATAAGTGTGGCAGGGTATGCTCAGACGTGAGTCCCTTGCTCACTTTGCCACTGGATTCAAGCAAGCCGGGCTGAAGAAGGCTGGAATGCCAGAAACCGATCCTCGGAAGCTTGTTTCCGGTCCAGGGAGACATGGCTTGGCAGTTCGGGCTGAACTGTTCCCATGAGGCACAGGGTCAGACTGATTTGCATATAGCCATGTCTGAACTGGGGTGGCAGAGTGGGCTAAAGAACGGTGATAGATTAAACCCAGATCTTTTGACTGGGTGTGAGTGTTTGATTGATTCAGATGCTCCGTCCATCACCACCCCCTTTTGTACCGCTTTTGGCCGCCATAAGTGTGGCAGGGTATCCTCAGACGTGAGTCCCTTGCTCACTTTGCCACTGGATTCAAGCAAGCCGAGCTGAAGAAGGCTGGAATGCCAGAAACCGGTCCTCGGAAGCTTGTTTCTGATCCAGGGAAGACATGGCTTGGCAGTTCGGGCTGGACTGTTCCCATGAGGCACAGGGTCAGACTGATTTGCATATAGCCATGTCTGAACTGGGGTGGCAGAGTGGGCTAAAGAACGGTGATGGATTAAACCCAGATCTTTTGACTGGGTGTGAGTGTTTGATTGATTCAGATGCTCCGTCCATCACCACCCCCTTTTGTACTGCTTTTGGCCGCCATAAGTGTGGCAGGGTATGCTCAGACGTGAGTCCCTTGCTCACTTTGCAACTGGATTCATGCAAGCCGGGCTGAAGAAGGCTGGTATGCCAGAAACCGGTCCTCGGAAGCTTGTTTCCGGTCCAGGGAAGACATGGCATGGCAGTTAGGGCTGTACTATTCCCATGAGGCAAAGGGTCAGACTGATTTGCATATAGGCATGTCTGAACTGGGGTGGCAGAGTGGGCTAAAGAACGGTGATGGATTAAACCCAGATCTTTTGACTGGGTGTGAGTGTTTGATTGATTCAGATGCTCCGTCCATCACCACCCCCTTTCTTACCGCTTTTGGCCGCCATAAGTGTGGCAGGGTATGCTCAGACGTGAGTCCCTTGCTCACTTTGCCACTGGATTCAAGCAAGCTGGGCTGAAGAAGGCTGGAATACCAGAAACCGGTCCTCGGAAGCTTGTTTCCGGTCCAGGGAAGACATGGCTTGGTAGTTCGGGCTGGACTGTTCCCATGAGGCACAGGGTCAGACTGATTTGCATATAGCCATGTCTGAACTGGGGTGGCTGAGTGAACTAAAGAATGGTGATGGATTAAACCCAGATCAGTTGACTGGGGGTGAGTGTTTGATTGATTCAGATGCTCCGTCCATCACCACCCCCTTTTGTACCGTTTTTGGCCGCCATAAGTGTGGCAGGGTATGCTCAGACGTGAGTCCCTTGCTCACTTTGCCACTGGATTCAAGCAAGCCGGGCTGAAGAAGGCTGGAATGCCAGAAACCGATCCTCGGAAGCTTGTTTCCAGTCCAGGGAGACATGGCTTGGCAGTTTGGGCTGAACTGTTCCCATGAGGCACAGGGTCAGACTGATTTGCATATAGCCATGTCTGAACTGGGGTGGCTGAGTGAACTAAAGAATGGTGATGGATGAAACCCAGATCAGTTGACTGGGGGTGAGTGTTTGATTTGTTCAAACGCTCCGTCCATCATCCCCTTTTGAAACGCTTTGTTCGCCCTAAGTGTGGCAGGGTATGCTCAGACGTGAGTCCCTTGTTCACTTGGCCACTGGATTCAAGATAGCCTGGCTGATGAGGATTATGAATCCAAAACCGGTCCCAGAATGCTTGTTTCCGGTCTAGGGAAGACATGGCTTTGCAGGTCGGGCTGGACTGTTCCCATGAGGCACAGGGTCAGACTGATTTGCATATAGCCATGTCTGAACTGGGGTGGCTAAGTGAACTAAAGAATGGTGATGGATTAAACCCAGATAAGTTGACTGGGTGTGAGTGTTTGATTGATTCAGATGCTCCGTCCATCACCACCCCCTTTTGTACAGCTTTTGGCCACCATAAGTGTGGCAGGGTATGCTCAGACGAGAGTCCCTTGCTCACTTTGCCACTGGATTCAAGCAAGCCGGGCTGTAGAAGGCTGGAATGCCAGAAACCGGTCCTCGGAAGCTTGTTTCCGGTCCAGGGAAGACATGGCTTGGCAGTTCGGGCTGGACTGTTCCCATGAGGCACAGGGTCAGACTGATTTGCATATAGCCATGTCTGAACTGGGGTGGCAGAGTGGGCTAAAGAACGGTGATGGATTAAACCCAGATCGTTTGACTGGGTGTGAGTGTTTGATTGATTCAGATGCTCCGTCCATCACCACCCCCTTTTATACCGCTTTTGGCCGCCATAAGTGTGGCAGGGTATGCTCAGACGAGAGTCCCTTGCTCACTTTGCCACTGGATTCAAGCAAGCCGGGCTGAAGAAGGCTGGAATGCCAGAAACTGGTCCTCGGAAGCATGTTTCCGGTCCAGGGAAGACATGGCTTGGCAGTTCGGGCTGGACTGTTCCCATGAGGCACAGGGTCAGACTGATTTGCATATAGCCATGTCTGAACTGGAGTGGCAGAGTGGGCTAAAGAACGGTGATGGATTAACCCCAGATCTTTTGACTGGGTGTGAGTGTTTGATTGATTCAGATGCTCCGTCCATCACCACCCCCTTTTGTACCGCTTTTGGCCGCCATAAGTGTGGCAGGGTATGCTCAGACGTGAGTCCCTTGCTCACTTTGCCACTGGATTCAAGCAAGCCGGGCTGAAGAAGGCTGAAATGCCAGAAACCGGTCCTCAGAAGCTTGTTTCCGGTCCAGGGAAGACATGGCTTGGCAGTTCGGGCTGGACTGTTCCCATGAGGCACAGAGTCAGATTGATTTGCATATAGCCACGTCTGAACTGGGTTGGCAGAGTGGGCTAAAGAACGGTGATGGATTAAACCCAGATATTTTGACTGGGTGTGAGTGTTTGATTGATTAAGATGCTCAGTCCATCACCACCCCCTTTTGTACCGCTTTTGGCCGCCATAAGTGTGGCAGGGTATGCTCAGACGTGAGTCCCTTGCTCACTTTGCCCCTGGATTCAAGCAAGCCGGGCTGAAGAAGGCTGGAATGCCAGAAACCGATCCTCGGAAGCTTGTTTCCGATCCAGGGAGACATGGCTTGGCAGTTCGGGCTGAACTGTTCCCATGAGGCACAGGGTCAGACTGATTTGCATATAGCCATGTCTGAACTGGGGTGGCTAAGTGAACTAAAGAATGGTGATGGATTAAACCCAGATAAGTTGACTGGGTGTGAGTGTTTGATTGATTCAGATGCTCCGTCCATCACCACCCCCTTTTGTACCGCTTTTGGCCACCATAAGTGTGGCAGGGTATGCTCAGACGAGAGTCCCTTGCTCACTTTGCCACTGGATTCAAGCAAGCCGGGCTGTAGAAGGCTGGAATGCCAGAAACCGGTCCTCGGAAGCTTGTTTCCGGTCCAGGGAAGACATGGCTTGGCAGTTCGGGCTGGACTGTTCCCATGAGGCACAGGGTCAGACTGATTTGCATATAGCCATGTCTGAACTGGGGTGGCAGAGTGGGCTAAAGAACGGTGATGGATTAAACCCAGATCGTTTGACAGGGTGTGAGTGTTTGATTGATTCAGATGCTCCGTCCATCACCACCCCCTTTTATACCGCTTTTGGCCGCCATAAGTGTGGCAGGGTATGCTCAGACGAGAGTCCCTTGCTCACTTTGCCACTGGATTCAAGCAAGCCGGGCTGAAGAAGGCTGGAATGCCAGAAACTGGTCCTCGGAAGCATGTTTCCGGTCCAGGGAAGACATGGCTTGGCAGTTCGGGCTGGACTGTTCCCATGAGGCACAGGGTCAGACTGATTTGCATATAGCCATGTCTGAACTGGAGTGGCAGAGTGGGCTAAAGAACGGTGATGGATTAACCCCAGATCTTTTGACTGGGTGTGAGTGTTTGATTGATTCAGATGCTCCGTCCATCACCACCCCCTTTTGTACCGCTTTTGGCCGCCATAAGTGTGGCAGGGTATGCTCAGACGTGAGTCCCTTGCTCACTTTGCCACTGGATTCAAGCAAGCCGGGCTGAAGAAGGCTGAAATGCCAGAAACCGGTCCTCAGAAGCTTGTTTCCGGTCCAGGGAAGACATGGCTTGGCAGTTCGGGCTGGACTGTTCCCATGAGGCACAGAGTCAGATTGATTTGCATATAGCCACGTCTGAACTGGGTTGGCAGAGTGGGCTAAAGAACGGTGATGGATTAAACCCAGATATTTTGACTGGGTGTGAGTGTTTGATTGATTAAGATGCTCAGTCCATCACCACCCCCTTTTGTACCGCTTTTGGCCGCCATAAGTGTGGCAGGGTATGCTCAGACGTGAGTCCCTTGCTCACTTTGCCCCTGGATTCAAGCAAGCCGGGCTGAAGAAGGCTGGAATGCCAGAAACCGATCCTCGGAAGCTTGTTTCCGGTCCAGGGAGACATGGCTTGGCAGTTCGGGCTGAACTGTTCCCATGAGGCACAGGGTCAGACTGATTTGCATATAGCCATGTCTGAACTAGGGTGGCAGAGTGGGCTAAAGAACGGTGATAGATTAAACCCAGATCTTTTGACTGGGTGTGAGTGTTTGATTGATTCAGATGCTCCGTCCATCACCACCCCCTTTTGTACCGCTTTTGGCCGCCATAAGTGTGGCAGGGTATCCTCAGACGTGAGTCCCTTGCTCACTTTGCCACTGGATTCAAGCAAGCCGATCGGAAGAAGGCTGGAATGCCAGAAACCGGTCCTCGGAAGCTTGTTTCTGGTCCAGGGAAGACATGGCTTGGCAGTTCGGGCTGGACTGTTCCCATGAGGCACAGGGTCAGACTGATTTGCATATAGCCATGTCTGAACTGGGGTGGCGGAGTGGGCTAAAGAACGGTGATGGATTAAACCCAGATCTTTTAACTGGGTGTGAGTGTTTGATTGATTCAGATGCTCCGTCCATCACCACCCCCTTTTGTACCGCTTTTGGCAGCCATAAGTGTGGCAGGGTATGCTCAGACGTGAGTCCCTTGCTCACTTTGCCACTGGATTCAAGCAAGCCGGGCTGAAGAAGGCTGAAATGCCAGAAACCGGTCCTCGGAAGCTTGTTTCCGGTCCAGGGAAGACATGGCTTGGCAGTTCGGGCTGGACTATTCCCATGAGGCACAGAGTCAGATTGATTTGCATATAGCCACGTCTGAACTGGGTTGGCAGAGTGGGCTAAAGAACGGTGATGGATTAAACCCAGATATTTTGACTGGGTGTGAGTGTTTGCTTGATTAAGATGCTCTGTCCATCACCACCCCCTTTTGTACCGCTTTTGGCCGCCATAAGTGTGGCAGGGTATGCTCAGACGTGAGTCCCTTGCTCACTTTGCCACTGGATTCAAGCAAGCCGGGCTGAAGAAGGCTGGAATGCCAGAAACCGATCCTCGGAAGCTTGTTTCCGGTCCAGGGAGACATGGCTTGGCAGTTCGGGCTGAACTGTTACCATGAGGCACAGGGTCAGACTGATTTGCATATAGCCATGTCTGAACTGGGGTGGCAGAGTGGGCTAAAGAACGGTGATAGATTAAACCCAGATCTTTTGACTGGGTGTGAGTGTTTGATTGATTCAGATGCTCCGTCCATCACCACCCCCTTTTGTACCGCTTTTGGCCGCCATAAGTGTGGCAGGGTATCCTCAGACGTGAGTCCCTTGCTCACTTTGCCACTGGATTCAAGCAAGCCGAGCTGAAGAAGGCTGGAATGCCAGAAACCGGTCCTCGGAAGCTTGTTTCTGGTCCAGGGAAGACATGGCTTGGCAGTTCGGGCTGGACTGTTCCCATGAGGCACAGGGTCAGACTGATTTGCATATAGCCATGTCTGAACTGGGGTGGCAGAGTGGGCTAAAGAACGGTGATGGATTAAACCCAGATCTTTTGACTGGGTGTGAGTGTTTGATTGATTCAGATGCTCCGTCCATCACCACCCCCTTTTGTACCGCTTTTGGCCGCCATAAGTGTGGCAGGGTATGCTCAGACGTGAGTCCCTTGCTCACTTTGCCACTGGATTCATGCAAGCCAGGCTGAAGAAGGCCGGTATGCCAGAAACCGGTCCTCGGAAGCTTGTTTCCGGTCCAGGGAAGACATGGCTTGGCAGTTCGGGCCGGACTGTTCCCATGAGGAAAAGGGTCAGACTGATTTGCATATAGGCATGTCTGAACTGGGATGGCAGAGTGGGCTAAAGAACGGTGATGGATTAAACCCAGATCTTTTGACTGGGTGTGAGTGTTTGATTGATTCAGATACTCCGTCCATCACCACCCCCTTTCTTACCGCTCTTGGCCGCCATAAGTGTGGCAGGGTATCCTCAGACGTGAGTCCCTTGCTCACTTTGCCACTGGATTCAAGCAAGCCGGTCTGTAGAAGGCTGGAATGCCAGAAACCGGTCCTCGGAAGCTTGTTTCCGGTCCAGGGAAGACATGGCTTGGCAGTTCGGGCTGGACTGTTCCCATGAGGCACAGGGTCAGACTGATTTGCATATAGCCATGTCTGAACTGGGGTGGCAGAGTGGGCTAAAGAACGGTGATGAATTAAACCCAGATCTTTTGACTGGGTGTGAGTGTTTGATTGATTCAGATGCTCCGTCCATCACCACCCCCTTTTGTACCGCTTTTGGCCGCCATAAGTGTGGCAGGGAATGCTTAGACGTGAATCCCTTGCTCATTTTGCCACTGGATTCAAGCAAGCCGGGCTGAAATAGGCTGGAATGCCAGAATCCGGTCCTCGGAAGCTTGTTTCCGGTCCAGGGAAGACATGGCTTGGCAGTACGGGCTGGACTGTTCCCATGAGGCACAGGGTCAGACTGATTTGCATATAGCCATGTCTGAACTGGGGTGGCAGAGTGGGCTAAAGAACGGTGATGGATTAAACCCAGATCTTTTGACTGGGTGTGAGTGTTTGATTCAGATGCTCCGTCCATCACCACCCCCTTTTGTACCGCTTTTGGCCGCCATAAGTGTGGCAGGGTATGCTCAGACGTGAATCCCTTGCTCACTCTGCCACTGGATTCAAGAAACCCGGGCTGAAGGAGGCTGAAATGCCAGAAACCGGTCCTCGGAAGCTTGTTTCCGGTCCAGGGAAGACATGGCTTGGCAGTTCTGGCTGGACTGTTCCCATGAGGCACAGGGTCAGACTGATTTGCATATAGCCATGTCTGAACTGGGGTGGCAGAGTGGGCTAAAGAACGGTGATGGATTAAACCCAAATCTTTTCACTGGGTGTTTGTGTTTGATTGATTAAGATGCTCCGTCCATCACCACCCCCTTTTGTACCGCTTTTGGCCGCCATAAGTGTGGCAGGGTATGCTCCGACGTGAGTCCCTTGCTCACTTTGCCACTGGATTCAAGCAAGCCGGGCTGAAGAAGGCTGGAATGCCAGAAACCGGTCCTCGGAAGCTTGTTAACGGTCCAGGGAGACATGGCTTGGCAGTTCGGGCTGAACTGTTCCCATGAGGCACAGGGTCGGACTGATTTGCATATAGCCATGTCTGAACTGGGGTGGCAGAGTGGGCTAAAGAACGGTGATAGATTCAACCCAGATCTTTTGACTGGGTGTGAGAATTTGATTGATTCAGATGCTCCGTCCATCACCACCCCCTTTTGTATCGCTTTTGGCCGCCATAAATGTGGCAGGGTATGCTCAGACGTGAGTCCCTTGCTCACTTTGCCACTGCATTCAAGCAAGCCGGGTTGAAGAAGGCTGGTATGCCAGAAACCGGTCCTCGGAAGCTTGTTTCCGGTCCAGGGAAGACATGGCTTGGCAGTTCGGGCTGGACTGTTCCCATGAGGCACAGGGTCAGACTGATTTGCATATAGCCATGTCTGAACTTGAGTGGCAGAGTGGGCTAAAGAACGGTGATGGATTAAACCCAGATCTTTTGACTGGGTGTGAGTGTTTGATTGATTCAGATGCTCCGTCCATCACCACCCCCTTTTGTACAGCTTTTGGCCACCATAAGTGTGGCAGGGTATGCTCAGACGTGAGTCCCTTGCTCACTTTACCACTGGATTCAAGCAAGCCGGGCTGAAGAAGGCTGGAATGCCAGAAACCGGTCCTCGGAAGCTTGTTTCCGGTCCAGGGAAGATATGGCTTGGCAGTTCGGGCTGGACTGTTCCCATGAGGCACAGGGTCAGACTGATTTGCATATAGCCATGTCTGAACTGGGGTGGCAGAGTGGGCTAAAGAACGGTGATGGATTTAACCCAGATCTTTTGACTGCGTGTCAGTGTTTGATTGATTCAGATGCTCCGTCCATCACCACCCCCTTTTGTACCGCTTTTGGCCGCCATAAGTGTGGCAGGGTATGCTCAGACGTGAGTCCCTTGCTCACTTTGCCACTGGATTCAAGCAAGCCGGGCCGAAGAAGGCTGGAATGCCAGAAACCGGTCCTCGGAAGCTTGTTTCCGGTCCAGGGAAGACATGGCTTGGCAGTTCGGGCAGGACTGTTCCCATGAGGCACAGGGTCGGATTGATTTGCATATAGCCATGTCTGAACTGGGGTGGCGGAGTGGGCTAAAGAACGGTGATGGATTAAACCCAGATCTTTTAACTGGGTGTGAGTGTTTGATTGATTCAGATGCTCCGTCCATCACCACCCCCTTTTGCACCGCTTTTGGCCGCCATAAGTGTGGCAGGGTATGCTCAGACGTGAGTCCCTTGCTCACTTTGCCACTGGATTCAAGCAAGCCGGGCTGAAGAAGGCTGAAATGCCAGAAACCGGTCCTCAGAAGCTTGTTTCCGGTCCAGGGAAGACATGGCTTGGCAGTTCGGGCTGGACTGTTCCCATGAGGCACAGAGTCAGATTGATTTGCATATAGCCACGTCTGAACTGGGTTGGCAGAGTGGGCTAAAGAACGGTGATGGATTAAACCCAGATATTTTGACTGGGTGTGAGTGTTTGATTGATTAAGATGCTCTGTCCATCACCACCCCCTTTTGTACCGCTTTTGGCCGCCATAAGTGTGGCAGGGTATGCTCAGACGTGAGTCCCTTGCTCACTTTGCCACTGGATTCAAGCAAGCCGGGCTGAAGAAGGCTGGAATGCCAGAAACCGATCCTCGGAAGCTCGTTTCCGGTCCAGGGAGACATGGCTTGGCAGTTCGGGCTGAACTGTTCCCATGAGGCACAGGGTCAGACTGATTTGCATATAGCCATGTCTGAACTGGGGTGGCAGAGTGGGCTAAAGAACGGTGATAGATTAAACCCAGATCTTTTGACTGGGTGTGACTGTTTGATTGATTCAGATGCTCCGTCCATCACCACCCCCTTTTGTACCGCTTTTGGCCGCCATAAGTGTGGCAGGGTATCCTCAGACGTGAGTCCCTTGCTCACTTTGCCACTGGATTCAAGCAAGCCGAGCTGAAGAAGGCTGGAATGCCAGAAACCGGTCCTCGGAAGCTTGTTTCTGGTCCAGGGAAGACATGGCTTGGCAGTTCGGGCTGGACTGTTCCCATGAGGCACAGGGTCAGACTGATTTGCATATAGCCATGTCTGAACTGGGGTGGCAGAGTGGGCTAAAGAACGGTGATGGATTAAACCCAGATCTTTTGACTGGGTGTGAGTGTTTGATTGATTCAGATGCTCCGTCCATCACCACCCCCTTTTGTACCGCTTTTGGCCGCCATAAGTGTGGCAGTGTATGCTCAGACGTGAGTCCCTTGCTCACTTTGCCACTGGATTCATGCAAGCCGGGCTGAAGAAGGCTGGAATACCAGAAACCGGTCCTCGGAAGCTTGTTTCCGGTCCAGGGAAGACATGGCTTGGCAGTTCGGGCTGGACTGTTCCCATGAGGGACAGGGTCAGACTGATTTGCATATAGCCATGTCTGAACTGGGGTGGCAGAGTGGGCTAAAGAACGGTGATGAATTAAACCCAGATCTTTTGACTGGGTGTGAGTGTTTGATTGATTCAGATGCTCCGTCCATCACCACCCCCTTTTGTACCGCTTTTGGCCGCCATAAGTGTGGCAGGGTATGCTCAGACGTGAGTCCCTTGCTCACTTTGCCACTGCATTCAAGCAAGCCGGGTTGAAGAAGGCTGGTATGCCAGAAACCGGTCCTCGGAAGCTTGTTTCCGGTCCAGGGAAGACATGGCTTGGCAGTTCGGGCTGGACTGTTCCCATGAGGCACAGGGTCAGACTGATTTGCATATAGCCATGTCTGAACTTGAGTGGCAGAGTGGGCTAAAGAACGGTGATGGATTAAACCCAGATCTTTTGACTGGGTGTGAGTGTTTGATTGATTCAGATGCTCCGTCCATCACCACCCCCTTTTGTACAGCTTTTGGCCACCATAAGTGTGGCAGGGTATGCTCAGACGTGAGTCCCTTGCTCACTTTACCACTGGATTCAAGCAAGCCGGGCTGAAGAAGGCTGGAATGCCAGAAACCGGTCCTCGGAAGCTTGTTTCCGGTCCAGGGAAGATATGGCTTGGCAGTTCGGGCTGGACTGTTCCCATGAGGCACAGGGTCAGACTGATTTGCATATAGCCATGTCTGAACTGGGGTGGCAGAGTGGGCTAAAGAACGGTGATGGATTTAACCCAGATCTTTTGACTGCGTGTCAGTGTTTGATTGATTCAGATGCTCCGTCCATCACCACCCCCTTTTGTACCGCTTTTGGCCGCCATAAGTGTGGCAGGGTATGCTCAGACGTGAGTCCCTTGCTCACTTTGCCACTGGATTCAAGCAAGCCGGGCCGAAGAAGGCTGGAATGCCAGAAACCGGTCCTCGGAAGCTTGTTTCCGGTCCAGGGAAGACATGGCTTGGCAGTTCGGGCAGGACTGTTCCCATGAGGCACAGGGTCGGATTGATTTGCATATAGCCATGTCTGAACTGGGGTGGCGGAGTGGGCTAAAGAACGGTGATGGATTAAACCCAGATCTTTTAACTGGGTGTGAGTGTTTGATTGATTCAGATGCTCCGTCCATCACCACCCCCTTTTGCACCGCTTTTGGCCGCCATAAGTGTGGCAGGGTATGCTCAGACGTGAGTCCCTTGCTCACTTTGCCACTGGATTCAAGCAAGCCGGGCTGAAGAAGGCTGAAATGCCAGAAACCGGTCCTCAGAAGCTTGTTTCCGGTCCAGGGAAGACATGGCTTGGCAGTTCGGGCTGGACTGTTCCCATGAGGCACAGAGTCAGATTGATTTGCATATAGCCACGTCTGAACTGGGTTGGCAGAGTGGGCTAAAGAACGGTGATGGATTAAACCCAGATATTTTGACTGGGTGTGAGTGTTTGATTGATTAAGATGCTCTGTCCATCACCACCCCCTTTTGTACCGCTTTTGGCCGCCATAAGTGTGGCAGGGTATGCTCAGACGTGAGTCCCTTGCTCACTTTGCCACTGGATTCAAGCAAGCCGGGCTGAAGAAGGCTGGAATGCCAGAAACCGATCCTCGGAAGCTCGTTTCCGGTCCAGGGAGACATGGCTTGGCAGTTCGGGCTGAACTGTTCCCATGAGGCACAGGGTCAGACTGATTTGCATATAGCCATGTCTGAACTGGGGTGGCAGAGTGGGCTAAAGAACGGTGATAGATTAAACCCAGATCTTTTGACTGGGTGTGACTGTTTGATTGATTCAGATGCTCCGTCCATCACCACCCCCTTTTGTACCGCTTTTGGCCGCCATAAGTGTGGCAGGGTATCCTCAGACGTGAGTCCCTTGCTCACTTTGCCACTGGATTCAAGCAAGCCGAGCTGAAGAAGGCTGGAATGCCAGAAACCGGTCCTCGGAAGCTTGTTTCTGGTCCAGGGAAGACATGGCTTGGCAGTTCGGGCTGGACTGTTCCCATGAGGCACAGGGTCAGACTGATTTGCATATAGCCATGTCTGAACTGGGGTGGCAGAGTGGGCTAAAGAACGGTGATGGATTAAACCCAGATCTTTTGACTGGGTGTGAGTGTTTGATTGATTCAGATGCTCCGTCCATCACCACCCCCTTTTGTACCGCTTTTGGCCGCCATAAGTGTGGCAGTGTATGCTCAGACGTGAGTCCCTTGCTCACTTTGCCACTGGATTCATGCAAGCCGGGCTGAAGAAGGCTGGAATACCAGAAACCGGTCCTCGGAAGCTTGTTTCCGGTCCAGGGAAGACATGGCTTGGCAGTTCGGGCTGGACTGTTCCCATGAGGGACAGGGTCAGACTGATTTGCATATAGCCATGTCTGAACTGGGGTGGCAGAGTGGGCTAAAGAACGGTGATGAATTAAACCCAGATCTTTTGACTGGGTGTGAGTGTTTGATTGATTCAGATGCTCCGTCCATCACCACCCCCTTTTGTACCGCTTTTGGCCGCCATAAGTGTGGCAGGGTATGCTCAGACGTGAGTCCCTTGCTCACTTTGCCACTGGATTCAAGCAAGCCGGGCTGAAGAAGGCTGGAATGCCAGAAACCGATCCTCGGAAGCTTGTTTCCGGTCCAGGGAGACATGGCTTGGCAGTTCGGGCTGAACTGTTTCCATGAGGCACAGGGTAAGACTGATTTGCATATAGCCATGTCTGAACTGGGGTGGCTGAGTGAACTAAAGAATGATGATGGATTAAACCCAGATCAGTTGACTGGGGGTGAGTGTTTGATTTGTTCAAACGCTCCGTCCATCATCCCCTTTTGAATCGCTTTGTTCGCCCTAAGTGTGGCAGGGTATGCTCAGACGTGAGTCCCTTGTTCACTTGGCCACTGGATTCAAGATAGCCTGGCTGATGAGGATTATGAATCCAAAACCGGTCCCAGAATGCTTGTTTCCGGTCCAGGGAAGACATGGCTTTGCAGGTCAGGCTGGACTGTTCCCATGAGGCACAGGGTCAGACTGATTTGCATATAGCCATGTCTGAACTGGGGTGGCTAAGTGAACTAAAGAATGGTGATGGATTAAACCCAGATCAGTTGACTGGGTGTGAGTGTTTGATTGATTCAGATGCTCCGTCCATCACCACCCCCTTTTGTACTGCTTTTGGCCGCCATAAGTGTGGCAGGGTATGCTCAGACGAGAGTCCCTTCCTCACTTTGCCACTGGATTCAAGCAAGCCGGGCTGTAGAAGGCTGGAATGCCAGAAACCGGTCCTCGGTAGCTTGTTTCCGGTCCAGGGAAGACATGGCTTGGCAGTTCGGGCTGGACTGTTCCCATGAGGCACAGGGTCGGATTGATTTGCATATAGCCATGTTTGAACTGGGGTGGCAGAGTGGGCTAAAGAACGGTGATGGATTAAACCCAGATCTTTTAACTGGGTTTGAGTGTTTGATTGATTCAGATGCTCTGTCCATCACCACCCCCTTTTGTACCGCTTTTGGCCGCCATAAGTGTGGCAGGGTATCCTCAGACGTGAGTCCCTTGCTCACTTTGCCACTGGATTCAAGCAAGCCAGGCTGTAGAAGGCTGGAATGCCAGAAACCGGTCCTCGGAAGCTTGTTTCCGGTCCAGGGAAGACATGGCTTGGCAATTCGGGCAGGACTGTTCCCATGAGGCACAGGGTCAGACTGATTTGCATATAGCCATGTCTGAACTGGGGTGGCAGAGTGGGCTAAAGAACGGTGATGGATTAAACCCAGATCGTTTGACTGGGTGTGAGTGTTTGATTGATTCAGATGCTCCGACCATCACCACCCCCTTTTGTACCGCTTTTGGCCGCCATAAGTGTGGCAGGGTATGCTCAGACGTGAGTCCCTTGCTCACTTTGCCACTGGATTCAAGCAAGCCAGGCTGAAGAAGCCTGGAATGCCAGAAACCGGTCCTCGGAAGCTTGTTTCCGGTCCAGGGAAGACATGGCTTGGCAGTTCGGGCTGGACTGTTCCTATGAGGCACAGGGTCAGACTAATTTGCATATAGCCATGTCTGAACTGGAGTGGCAGAGTGGGCTAAAGAACGGTGATGGATTAAACCCAGATCTTTTGACTGGGTGTGAGTGTTTGATTGATTCAGATGCTCCGTCTATCACCACCCCCTTTTGTACCGCTTTTGGCCGCCATAAGTGTGGCAGGGTATGCTCAGACGTGAGTCGCTTGCTCACTTTGCCACTGGATTCAAGCAAGCCGGGCTTAAGAAGGCTGGAATGCCAGAAACCGGTCCTCGGAAGCTTGTTTCCGGTCCAGGGAAGATATGGCTTGGCAGTTCGGGCTGGACTGTTCCCATGAGGCACAGAATCAGACTGATTTGCATATAGCCATGTCTGAACTGGGGTGGCAGAGTGGGCTAAAGAACGGTGATGGATTTAACCCAGATCTTTTGACTGGGTGTGAGTGTTTGATTGATTCAGATGCTCTGTCCATCACCACCCCCTTTTGTACCGCTTTTGGCCGCCATAAGTGTGGCAGGGTATGCTCAGACGTGGGTCCCTTGCTCACTTTGCCACTGGATTCAAGCAAGCCGGGCCGAAGAAGGCTGGAATGCCAGAAACCGGTCCTCGGAAGCTTGTTTCCGGTCCAGGGAAGACATGGCTTGGCAGTTCGGGCAGGACTGTTCCCATGAGGCACAGGGTCGGATTGATTTGCATATAGCCATGTCTGAACTGGGGTGGCGGAGTGGGCTAAAGAACGGTGATGGATTAAACCCAGATCTTTTAACTGGGTGTGAGTGTTTGATTGATTCAGATGCTCCGTCCATCACCACCCCCTTTTGTACCGCTTTTGGCCGCCATAAGTGTGGCAGGGTATGCTCAGACGTGAGTCCCTTGCTCACTTTGCCACTGGATTCAAGCAAGCCGGGCTGAAGAAGGCTGAAATGCCAGAAACCGGACCTCGGAAGCTTGTTTCCGGTCCAGGGAAGACATGGCTTGGCAGTTCGGGCTGGACTGTTTCCATGAGGCACAGAGTCAGATTGATTTGCATATAGCCACGTCTGAACTGGGTTGGCAGAGTGGGCTAAAGAACGGTGATGGATTAAACCCAGATATTTTGACTGGGTGTGAGTGTTTGATTGATTAAGATGCTCTGTCCATCACCACCCTCTTTTGTACCGCTTTTGGCCGCCATAAGTGTGGCAGGGTATGCTCAGACGTGAGTCCCTTGCTCACTTTGCCACTGGATTCAAGCAAGCCGGGCTGAAGAAGGCTGGAATGCCAGAAACCGATCCTCGGAAGCTTGTTTCCGGTCCAGGGAGACATGGCTTGGCAGTTCGGGCTGAACTGTTCCCATGAGGCACAGGGTCAGACTGATTTGCATATAGCCATGTCTGAACTGGGGTGGCAGAGTGGGCTAAAGAACGGTGATAGATTAAACCCAGATCTTTTGACTGGGTGTGAGTGTTTGATTGATTCAGATACTCTGTCCATCACCACCCCCTTTTGTACCGCTTTTGGCCGCCATAAGTGTGGCAGGGTATCCTCAGACGTGAGTCCCTTGCTCACTTTGCCACTGGATTCAAGCAAGCCGAGCTGAAGAAGGCTGGAATGCCAGAAACCGGTCCTCGGAAGCTTGTTTCTGGTCCAGGGAAGACATGGCTTGGCAGTTCGGGCTGGACTGTTCCCATGAGGCACAGGGTCAGACTGATTTGCATATAGCCATGTCTGAACTGGGGTGGCAGAGTGGGCTAAAGAACGGTGATGGATTAAACCCAGATCTTTTGACTGGGTGTGAGTGTTTGATTGATTCAGATGCTCCGTCCATCACCACCCCCTTTTGTACCGCTTTTGGCCGCCATAAGTGTGGCAGGGTATGCTCAGACGTGAGTCCCTTGCTCACGTTGCCACTGGATTCATGCAAGCCGGGCTGAAGAAGGCTGGTATGCCAGAAACCGGTCCTCGGAAGCTTGTTTCCGGTCCAGGGAAGACATGGCTTGGCAGTTCGGGCTGGACTGTTCCCATGAGGAAAAGGGTCAGACTGATTTGCATATAGGCATGTCTGAACTGGGGTGGCAGAGTGGGCTAAAGAACGGTGATGGATTAAACCCAGATCTTTTGACTGGGTGTGAGTGTTTGATTGATTCAGATGCTCCGTCCATCACCACCCCCTTTCTTACCGCTTTTGGCCGCCATAAGTGTGGCAGGGTATGCTCAGACGTGAGTCCCTTGCTCACGTTGCCACTGGATTAATGCAAGCCGGGCTGAAGAAGGCTGGTATGCCAGAAACCGGTCCTCGGAAGCTTGTTTCCGGTCCAGGGAAGACATGGCTTGGCAGTTCGGGCTGGACTGTTCCCATGAGGAAAAGGGTCAGACTGATTTGCATATAGCCATGTCTGAACTGGGGTGGCAGAGTGGGCTAAAGAACGGTGATGAATTAAACCCAGATCTTTTGACTGGGTGTGAGTGTTTGATTGATTCAGATGCTCCGTCCATCACCACCCCCTTTTGTACCGCTTTTGGCCGCCATAAGTGTGGCAGGGTATGCTCAGACGTGAATCCCTTGCTCATTTTGCAACTGGATTCAAGCAAGCCGGGCTGAAATAGGCTGGAATGCCAGAATCCGGTCCTCGGAAGCTTGTTTCCGGTCCAGGGAAGACATGGCTTGGCAGTACGGGCTGGACTGTTCCCATGAGGCACAGGGTCAGACTGATTTGCATATAGCCATGTCTGAACTGGGGTGGCAGAGTGGGCTAAAGAACGGTGATGGATTAAACCCAGATCTTTTGACTGGGTGTGAGTGTTTGATTCAGATGCTCCGTCCATCACCACCCCCTTTTGTACCGCTTTTGGCCGCCATAAGTGTGGCAGGGTATGCTCAGACGTGAATCCCTTGCTCACTCTGCCACTGGATTCAAGAAAGCCGGGCTGAAGGAGGCTGAAATGCCAGAAACCGGTCCTCGGAAGCTTGTTTCCGGTCCAGGGAAGACATGGCTTGGCAGTTCGGGCTGGACTGTTCCCATGAGGCACAGGGTCAGACTGATTTGCATATAGCCATGTCTGAACTGGGGTGGCAGAGTGGGCTAAAGAACGGTGACGGATTAAACCCAAATCTTTTGACTGGGTGTTTGTGTTTGATTGATTAAGATGCTCCGTCCATCACCACCCCCTTTTGTACCGCTTTTGGCCGCCATAAGTGTGGCAGGGTATGCTCCGACGTGAGTCCCTTGCTCACTTTGCCACTGGATTCAAGCAAGCCGGGCTGAAGAAGGCTGGAATGCCAGAAACCGGTCCTCGGAAGCTTGTTTCCGGTCCAGGGAGACATGGCTTGGCAGTTCGGGCTGAACTTTTCCCATGAGGCACAGGGTCAGACTGATTTGCATATAGCCATGTCTGAACTGGGGTGGCAGAGTGGGCTAAAGAACGGTGATAGATTAAACCCAGATCTTTTGACTGGGTGTGAGTATTTGATTGATTCGGATGCTCCGTCCATCACCACCCCCTTTTGTACCGCTTTTGGCCGCCATAAATGTGGCAGGGTATGCTCAGACGTGAGTCCCTTGCTCACTTTGCCACTGCATTCAAGCAAGCCGGGTTGAAGAAGGCTGGTATGCCAGAAACCGGTCCTCGGAAGCTTGTTTGCGGTCCAGGGAAGACATGGCTTGGCAGTTCGGGCTGCACTGTTCCCATGAGGCACAGGGTCAGACTGATTTGCATATAGCCATGTCTGAACTGGGGTGGCAGAGTGGGCTAAAGAACGGTGATGGATTAAACCCAGATCTTTTGACTGGGTGTGAGTGTTTGATTGATTCAGATGCTCCGTCCATCACCACCCCCTTTTGTAGCGCTTTTGGCCGCCATAAGTGTGGCAGGGTATGCTCAGACGTGAGTCCCTTGCTCACTTTGCCACTGGATTCAAGCAAGCCGGGTTGAAGAAGGCTGAAATGTCAGAAACCGGTCCTCGGAAGCTTGTTTCCGGTCCAGGGAAGACATGGCTTGGCAGTTCGGGCTGGACTGTTCCCATGAGGCACAGGGTCAGACTGATTTGCATATAGCCATGTCCAAACTGGGGTGGCAGAGTGGGCTAAAGAACGGTGATGGATTAAACCCATATCTTTTGACTGGGTGTGAGTGTTTGATTAAGATGCTCCGTCCATCACCACCCCCTTTTGTACCACTTTTGGCCGCCATAAGTGTGGCAGGGTATGATCAGACGTGAGTCCCTTGCTCACTTTGCCACTGGATTCAAGCAAGCCGGGCTGAATTAGGCTGGAATGCCAGAAACCGGTCCTCGGAAGCTTGTTTCCGGTCAAGGGAAGACATGGCTTGGCAGTTCGGGCTGGACTGTTCCCATGAGGCACAGGGTCAGACTGATTTGCATATAGCCATGTCTGAACTGTGGTGGCAGAGTGGGCTAAAGAATGGTGATGGATTAAACCCAGATCTTTTGACTGGGTGTGAGTGTTTGATTGATTAAGATGCTCCGTCCATCACCACCCCCTTTTGTACCGCTTTTGGCCGCCATAAGTGTGGCAGGGTATGCTCAAACGTGAGTCCCTTGCTCACTTTGCCACTGGATTCAAGCAAGCCGGGTTGAAGAAGGCTGGAATGCCAGAAACCGGTCCTCGGAAGCTTGTTTCCGGTCCAGGGAGACATGGCTTGGCAGTTCGGGCTGAACTGTTCCCATGAGGCACAGGGTCAGACTGATTTGCATATAGCCTTGTCTGAACTGGGGTGGCAGAGTGGGCTAAAGAACGGTGATAGATTAAACCCAGATCTTTTGACTGGGTGTGAGTGTTTGATTGATTCAGATGCTCCGTCCATCACCACCCCCTTTTGTACCGCTTTTGGCCGCCCTAAGTGTGGCAGGGTATGCTCAGACGTGAGTCCCTTGCTCACTTTGCCACTGGATTCAAGGAAGCCGGGCTGAAGAAGCTGGTATGCCAGAAACCGGTCCTCGGAAGCTTGTTTCCGGTCCAGGGAAGACATGGCTTGGCAGTTCGGGCTGGACTGTTCCCATGAGGCACAGGGTCAGACTGATTTGCATATAGCCATGTCTGAACTGGGGTGGCAGAGTGGGCTAAAGAACGGTGATGGATTAAACCCAGATCTTTTGACTGGGTGTGAGTGTTTGATTGATTCAGATGCTCCGTCCATCACCACCCCCTTTTGTACCGCTTTTGGCCGCCATAAGTGTGGCAGGGTATGCTCAGACGTGAGTCCCTTGCTCATTTTGCCACTGTATTCAAGCAAGCCGGGCTGTAATAGGCTGGAATGCCAGAATCCGGTCCTCGGAAGCTTGTTTCCGGTCCAGGGAAGACATGGCTTGGCAGTTCAGGCTGGACTGTTCCCATGAGGCACAGGGTCAGACTGATTTGCATATAGCCATGTCTGAACTGGGGTGGCAGAGTGGGCTAAAGAACGGTGATGGATTAAACCCAGATCTTTTGACTGGGTGTGAGTGTTTGATTGATTCAGATGCTCCGTCCATCACCACCCCCTTTTGTACCGCTTTTGGCCGCCATAAGTGTGGCAGGGTATGCTCAGACGTGAGTCCCTTGCTCACTTTGCCACTGGATTCAAGCAAGCCGGGCTGAAGAAGGCTGGTATGCCAGAAACCGGTCCTTGGAAGCTTGTTTCCGGTCCAGGGAGACATGGCTTGGCAGTTCGGGCTGAACTGTTCCCATGAGGCACAGGGTCAGACTGATTTGCATATAGCCATGTCTGAACTGGGGTGGCAGAGTGGGCTAAAGAACGATGATAGATTAAACCCAGATCTTTTGACTGGGTGTGAGTATTTGATTGATTCAGATGCTCCGTCCATCATCACCCCCTTTTGTACCGCTTTTGGCCGCCATAAGTGTGGCAGGGTATGCTCAGACGTGAGTCCCTTGCTCACTTTGCCACTGGATTCAAGCAAGCCGGGCTGAAGAAGGCTGGAATGCCAGAAACCGGTCCTCGGAAGCTTGTTTCCGGTCCAGGGAAGACATGGCTTGGCAGTTCGGGCTGGACTGTTCCCATGAGGCACAGGGTCAGACTGATTTGCATATAGCCATGTCTGAACTGGTGTGGCAGAGTGGGCTAAAGAACGGTGATGGATTAAACCCAGATCTTTTGACTGGGTGTGAGTGTTTGATTGATTCAGATGCTCCATCCATCACCACCCCCTTTTGTACCGTACACATGCTTTGTGGCTTGCTCCATGGCTTTCCAGCACTGTCCACTTTACTTTTGGCTAGTCCATTTATTGTCCTCCATTACTGCTGACATCTGGTATGTGTATGTGGCTGTGTGTTAGTGTGGGGTGTGTCTGTGTGACTTGACAGGCAGTGTGAACCGTTCAGTGGATGTTCATATGCAGTTTGAGTATTTATTTTGTGAGTAGACTCAGTTTGCTTGACATAAGTGGAGGAAGGTGTGAGGAGGAGGGATGCCCTGCCCCTGGGCTTCTGTGCAAGGTGTTCCTCTTCACCCACACCTTCTAAGACAAGCTCCCTGATTATTTTGTGTGTGAGATGCAGGGTCTGGCTACACCTGGAAGATGAATTGTACAGGGGGGGCACAGGAGGAGCACACAGCATGTTCCCAAATGGGTGTGGGGAGTGCAGTGTTTAAAGGGTGGAGGAAGAGGCCTGTAAATCTTTGTGGACAGCCCATGCCTGGCGCCGCCCTGCCTACTACATTGTGTGCAGGTTTTCCTGTGCATGCACCACTGAGGTGACATGACCTGGACATTGCAGTGATTTTACAGTTGATGGGTGACCCGGATACAGAGGGGTGATTGTCTTAAAGGTAGGACATATGTGGGTACACTTGGAGATGTTTTCCTGTCCCCACCAGAGTGTCTGATGTGCACAGGAACCGTATGTCAGCACATTAGTGATGTGTTGTGGTTGTGTGCGGAGCTGTGTATTTGCGTACCTGCTGCGTTGTCAATGCCGGTGCATTACTTCCTGGTAGTGGATGAGGTACAGCACCGGAAAGGCTTGAAGAGCTGGATCCATTGCAGTCGGGGTGGGTGGAGGGGACCGGGCGTCTGGTTTTGCGCTCCGCTGTCGTGCTTCCGCCCTCTCTGGTTGAGTGGTTTCTCCGCTGCAGTGTGACGGTCTGTTTGGGGCATCCTGATTTGTATGGCGGACGGGACGTAATTCAGCACGTCGGTGGGTATCTATTGGCTCCCACCGCCATGGCGGTGGGCGCATATTTATGGCGGTTCATGTCGCACCACGGCGGATGGGAAATTGGCTACGTTTGCCTATTGCAATCTGGTGGACGCAAAGACCACTGCTGGAGTGCAGAAAAAGACATTTTTCGCCACCACCAGCACTGCGGTTGTGCCTTCGCCCGCCACCCTAATGAGCCCCTTGGTACCCAAATTATGGAATTCCCTTCCCTCTAGTGCTCAGTCAGAATTCCGGAAACATTTTAAAACATACTTTTTTGTGTAATCATTATTTCCTAGGAGTCTGGCAGACCTTTTAATGATGGGAAGCCCATCAGGTAACGATGCGCCTAAGAAATGCTTTTGAATTGAATTGAATTGTCGTACCCCACCTATTTCCACTTTATTAAAGCAGTAATAGGTAGGGGAAATAATTAATATTTTTCGACATATTTTCAAAGAGTTTACACAGTATAGCACTCGTTCCTACAAAGTACTGCTGTGGTTCCAAGAAAAAAAATACACTGTAGACTATATCTCTGAAATATAAAGTAGTGCAGTGCAATATTTTCTTTTACAAATATATATATATAGATTTAAATATTTCTAAGTAGAACAGTTCCTTATAGGTAGTTCTGTGGTAGTGCATGAATCTATTTTATTTTTAAAGTAAATATGTAAAAAACTGAAAATACACTGTAGTACACTATATTTGTGTACCATAGTGTAGTAGAGTGTATTTTTTTCTTTCTGACATATTAATTTTGTAATTTTTTTTTTAAGTACTGCGGTACTCCGTGACATTAAAAAAATATATTTATAGACATGTATAAATAATGTCCCCTACCAATTAACATGTTAATAAACTTGTAATAGGTTGGGAAAAAAATCTAAACCCTACTACTTACCTACATCTAAGTCCTTAACCTAGAACACAGCAAAAGTCTGCTTAAAATAACATGGCTGCTTTTAACTTTTGTAAAGGTAGTCACTAGTCAATCACATAATGCCTTGTCAATAGCATGTACCACAGTAGTTTTGAAAAATCATATCACTAGGTTTTAATAACTTTAAAAATACTTTCCCTACTTGCCTGTACTACCAAAAAGGATCCTCTGCCCAGCATAATCTAGAATCCTGCCAAATGTCTTGGAAATCTGACTGGCCGTTTGGCCTCTACACATAAGTACAAAGTCTATAGAAAATGTATTACTGAATACATGGGTTTTGGGCCCCCTTTTTTCTGTGCACCTCCTTGACCAATCACCGCAATACTTTGCACCATCCGCCAATGTAAAAAAAGCTACAGGTCTCCCAAGTTTTGTGGAGACCCATCAAACAAGCACAAAGGGCCCAATTACCATGTGGTTAGGAAAGCATTCCCACCTAATTGGTTTGGTAATGGTTTCGACCAACCCACATCGGGAGAGTCAGACTGACCGATTACAATGCATCTGGATGCTTCCAGGTACGATGGGTCGGACTCCCATTGACTTCAATGGGAGGCTATATTCCGACTGAATGCATGGGCTCCCATTGAATAAAGGGGTGGCTGGGGAAAATCAGGCACCCTGTGGGGGGTACCACCTGGTACCAACCACACTGTACATGGCTGGTAAGGGGGACCCATGAGTAGCCTGAGGGGCCTGATTTGAAAGGCTCCAGGTGCAGGGGGCCCACTATGGGCCCCCAAAGTCTAATTCCACCAGCCAATTTGAGTCGGATGGCATGATTTGAAAAGTCTCCTGAATCCAGCATCATAACGCCTAACTCGCATCAAAATTGGTCGGTAGGAAACCTTTCCGAATCAGGGCCCGATCCCGATCTCGTTCGGAAAGCATACTGAACTACTTGGTTCCGGAATGCTTTCCGCACAACTCGGATGGGGGGATTCTGACTGAACGAGTATGATGCATTTGTATGCATCCGGATACGAGTTGGTCGTGCTCCTATTGGCTTCAATGGGAGCCTGTGTTCTGAACGAGAACACAGACTGCCACTGAAGAAATGTGTTTCTGGGGAAAACCTTTCACCCTGTGGAGGGCACCACATGGTGCCTGCCACATTGTGCATGGTTGGAAAGGGGGGTTCCTTCGTACCCCCATGACCCAACAGGGAAGGCCGTAGGTGAAGTGGGGCCTGCTACGGGCCCCAAAAGACTGATACCGGCAGCCTTTTCATTTTGGGCAAACTGAATCGGAAAGGCTGTCCAAATCGTTCATTGTAATTTCTCTCTCGGAAACCAAGGCCATAGAGTTGTACACATCGACTCCGGAAAGCTTGATATCTCCGAATGCCTTTCGGAACCAATTCGGTCAGAGCTAAGGATTTCCAGGCATCATACTTGGTCGTTCGGAACTGGGAACAATTCGGTCAGACACAAGGGCTCCGGATCGGTTTAAGCAAAGCGAAATCCGATTCGGAGCCCTTCTGTCCAAGATCGGAATTGACCCCTCGTCGGAAAGTCATGTTCCCAATTCGATTCGGAAGTAGCAAATGCTGTTAGGAGGCCTTTCTAACCGCATCGTAATCGGGCCCGAAGTTGTTAATGGTAAAAAATCTGATACATTCCTATCTGTAGGGATCCTAACTATTACGACAGAGAGGGCTGCTGCCACTCTGAGAGAGAGAGAGAGAGAGAGAGAGAGAGAGAGAGAGAGAGATGGGCTTTGCTTACCTTAAATATACTAACCAGGCATGGAAAAGGCATCTGTGTGTCATACATCCCAATACAGGACTGAGAGAGAAATAACAAAAATGGCTAGTTTTTATGTGTGCTGGACGCGTATTTCATAGTTTTATATAATCGAGCTGTGGTCACCTTTATAATTGGCTCTGGAGGATGCTGTCAATGGCGGTATTATTAGCCGAGCAGACTGATGCTAATGACCTGAGCATCACCACAGCTGTCTTCTCTCTTGGGAAGTGCGCCCCGGCCAGCAAGGTCTGAGACATGCACTTTCACGTAGTACGCTGATAGAACCGCATTTATTATTTGTGGAATTTGGCTTGTTAGTATTTGCTTTCGCCATTTCAGAAAGCAAGGGGTGATTTATTTTATTCTAATCAGCTGATGTTTCCGACAGCGTGCCCATCTCCAATCATACACGCACGCAAAATGAGTCGTTGCACCATGTCGAGTTGGTACATTGGTGTTAATTGGCAGCAAAACCAAGGCCTTCATGAATATGATTAGTTGCTGGGATACAATGAATACCGTGCGTGTTTACTTCTTAAAGATATTTCTAGTCAATTACGGCTACCATTTTAAGCATTTGATTTCATAGCGAAATGCTCGGCGACATCCGGTTGCTAAATTTACATTTGGGTGCAAAGTCTACCTGAATAATGCCTTCCCATCTGAGGAGAATACTGAGTGACCTCACCCGGAATCATCACGTTTGCGGGAGCTATCCCTTCCGGGTGGTTTACTGTCGGGGTTGTTGCAGTGTGTCTGAGTTCGCAGGGTGCTGCCAAACATGCATGCCTCACTCACGCCTGTTTCTCTTTCGTGCCTGTAGAGCAACTAGTGGGGACTGTGGCTTTTTCTGCATCTTCTTTTCATCACTCTCGTGTGCTTCTTTAAAATGTGTCAACATTTCACCACACTGGTAAGGGAGGGATAACCTATGCTGGCATTATTAGCATACACGTGAATGATTTGTATACATGTGCGGGAATTATACAATCGAATGAACAGACGAATTAAAAAAATGTCGTCGGAAGTTTAGAGAAGGTTCTGTCCTGAGATCAGCAGGGAGTTTCAGTAAGTAGTTGCAGAGTGCTTGAGCAGTTCCGAATCTTGGTATATCCAAGTGAATGGAATTAAGAATTTCCTCTTCTCAGTACTCCTTCGCCTCCTGAGATTGTAATTATGTTCGGAAGATAGGGGTGTGTGTTCCTTTGTATGGCTTAGTCGACAGAGGGTGGCTATGGCCGGTTGTAAGGATTGGAGTGATGTGATCAGACGTCCTTGTTGTAAAATATAATATTCATGTTATTGAGAATTATCAGAAAAAATGGAAGCACCTGTGACAAGATAGCATTGCCAAAGTTTAGGCCAGAGATGACAAGAAAATTGGCAGTGATTCCAAGGTGGTCAGATAGAAATCAACTTCTTAATCTTTTAGAGAGGGTAGATTTAAATGTTATGGCTTTCACTAGAATGCTACTGAGGACGACAATAGAAGAGTCCAATGTAAATTCTAAGGATTTACATTTGGAGAGAGGAAAGAAGATAAGCATGTTACTTTCAGTTAATCTAGCATGATTACATTTTTTCTTGGGCATATTGAGGTGGGTTTTTGAGGGTTCAGAGCCAAAATGTGTCTGGCATCCAGGCTAGAGGTTTGTCGCAAACAATGTGTGGAGCAAGAATATTGTTCACGGTGGATGATTTTATGTGTAATTGGGTGCCATCAGTATTATAGTATATGAAGATTCCTGATCCTGCAACACTGATCTTAATGGCTCCAAAGATCTCTGCATGGCATTTCAGCTTGTTAATACTGCAAAAGTAGATGCCAATGTATGCAATGCTACATGTATATATAAAAACGATATCGCATTACTGTTGTCGAAATCACCGAATATATATTCTCTCCATCAACCCGGAGTCAGAAATACGCGTTCAGGCAGGTCGTTTTGCGATTTAGGCCTGCGGCAACTGATTGACAGGTCTCAGGTGGGATGGCACGTAATCAGCAGAAAAAATGCAAGAACAGGAAAACCACAGATCAGTCCCACAGATTGGCAGCGACACCATAATGGGCTTGGGAGATTGGCCCCAATAAGGCACACCGGAGGGGTATATGCGTTCCCAGAACCCCATAAAGTTAGATGCCACATAAAGTTAGGAACGGTTCACTGACATGATGAAAACAATATAGAAGTAAAAAATATCAATGAAAAAACATAGAATGCAAACATATGGACTCCCTATAATTAAACAAGTAAGTACAAAAATATCAAAAAAATATATAAAAGTAAAAAATATAGTTGTTCAAAATATGGAATTATATATATATATATATATATATATAATGAGGCAGAAGGTGCTAAACTTAGAGGAGATATGGAGGCCAGAGTACGCAATGAGGAGGAAATCATCAAAAAGCGGAAAGTGTTCAAACTTCAACGTGACAAAATTGACTATCAACAAGGTCGCATTTTCACGTTTGCTAGAAAATTTCACGCTATTAAAGCTTCCAAATGCACCCTAGGGCCTCCCTCTGCATCGGCCAATACGGGTGGTTTGCTAACATCAGACTTGCTGTCATCTGCTTCAGATGCAAGTTCAGTGCCTGATAGTGAGTCAGAAACTGAATTAACTAGGAATGATCCGCGATTGGGCTTTACCCGGTTCTCGTTGGCGCAGGAGGTGGACTGCCTGCGACAAGACAGACGAGACACCTTACGGCCCAGAAAACCCAAACTGAGCGTATCAAAAGGAACAATAAAAGGCGGCGACAACGATGCAAAGCAGGTCGCAAAAGAAAAACCCAAGCAGAAGAAAATTTACGCAAGCAAGAGATGGAATCAAAAGAAATAAATCCATCTCACAACATCAGTAATCATATTCCAGTTGACTCTTCTGTTATCAATCTCACCAAGGCCGCTCTCACTCCAGCTGATGTGACAACTTTGTCGCTTGGACTAACGTATAGTCCAGGGAGTGACTTCAACTACGTTAAGACTAGGATTGATCTTTACAAATATGCTCGTAAGTTGAAGCTACAGAAACACTTTTTGTGCAGCAAATTCCCGCCGAAAGTGCATGTGAACCCACCGACCATTGAGTTACCTGGCCTAGTTGTTAATGATTTAGAGTTGTTACAAGATCTGACAGCATTACTTAATGAGGTTCCCAATTCAGGATCTTCAGAAGAACATTTGGTTATGGACTTGCCAGGTTACACCAACTTTAAACCCAAATCCACCTTCACCTCACTAATGTTACATTACAACATTGACATTTTTCATGAATTGACGGTTACAGGGATCAAGAAGCTTTAAACAACTACTCGAAGAGAGGAACGTAAATATTTGGCTCACAATAACTGCTATATCAATTTGGTCAAGAAATTACAGGCGGACAATAACATCATTGTCCGGCAATCTGACAAAGGGGGCAATGTCGTTCTTTGGCCCCTTTCTCTCTATTTGGAGGAGGCTTACCTTCAACTGAATGATGTTCTCTGCTACAGACGATGAGATGTATGCACTGTTAGAAAAGCTCAGGCAGAGTTTTACTCATTATTGATGGGTTGGAGGACTGCGAGATTGCTGAGCCAGGATGAGTTCAGATTCCTTAAAAAAAGACCATCCTGTAATGCCCGTTTTCTACTTGATCCCCAAAGTCTATAAAAATCTTGAACTCCCCCCCCCCCCCCGGCAGACCGATCATCTCTGCTCGCGGTGGATTGTTGGAAAACCCTACCATGTACATTGACTCTTTCCTACAAGAATTTGTTCAACCTTTGCCATCCTATGTACAGGATTCAGGTGATTTTTTGAGGAAACTGGACAGTGTATTATGGGACTCACAATGTTGGTTAATTACACTGGATGTATCTGCTTTGTACACTAGCATCAAGCACATTGATGGGCTGAGGGCTACACAATTTTATTTGGGACGCAGACCTATCCAAATGGCTGGTCATAATAAGATGCTGATGGCTATAATCTCGTATTGCCTGCATAATAACTTTTCATGTTCAACAATCAGTATTTCCAGCAAATCAGGGGTGCTGCTATGGGGGCCTGCTTCTCTCCCAGTTATGCTTGTTTGCATATGGGCTACTGGGATGAGCAGGTCCTCCTTGGCACATTCCATGATATTTTTGTTGATCATGTGGTACATTGGTACCGCTATATTGATGATATATTTTTAATATGGCACGGTACCTAAAAGCAGGCATCTTATTTCATTGAAATGCTTAACAGCAATTCATTGAACCTTATCTTTACTTCCAATATCAGCCAGACCAATATCTGTTTTTTAGATGTGGCGGTTGTAGTTAATAACAACAAACTGGAGACGGTACTCTATAGGAAACCTACAGCAGGTAACACGGTGCTGCACGCCAAGAGTCACCATCCAGCACACCTGATACGCAGTATCCCCTATGGGGAGGTGCTGCGTATCAGACGCATTTGCAGCACTGATTCTCAATGCAAGCTAGCGCAGGAGGCCAGCAAAACACGATTCTTGGCCAGAGGATATACAAAGTTGGCAGTGGACACTGCCATTCGGAAGGCAAATTCGATCCCTAGGAAGGAGGCTCTGCTTTATAAAAAAATCAGCTAGCAGACCCTAAGACGACCAGACAACCTGTCAGGCTTATACTGACATATAACAGACAGCACCAAGCTCTCCGTAAAATACTTAACAGAAATTGCAACTTGGTTTGCAATGATCCAGTTATTGGCAGTTTGATGTCAGTTAAATCTGAAATTTCTTTTAGAAAAGCACGTTCTATGAGCGATGCTCTGGTTAAGTCTAGTCCGGAGGTGGCAACCAACACAACTTGGCTGCAGGCCAGTAAGGGATTTAGGAAGTGCTCTTTGTGTAGGGCTTGTAAACACGGGGTGAGCAAGACAGAATACACCATACCTTTTTCTGATATCCCCTGTGTCATCCACAAACAGCTGACGTGCAAGACTGAGTACGCTGTATATGTGCTGGAGTGTCTGTGTGACCTGCAAAATGTTAGGAGTACCAAGTTGCAGGTTCACAAATGGATACTCCAGCACATTAGGGCAATCAACACCAGTGACACCGCCTACCCAGTCGCACGTCATTTCAAGGACCATCATGAGAACAAAAGTCAGCTGCTACAGTACTTTGTCATAGATGCAGTTCCACCCCTTAGAAGGGGAGAAATCGCGAGGCTATTCTACGAGCTCTTGAAACAAGGAACATTGTGGAATTAGATTGTAAGTTCCCTCTTGGCCTAAATGCTAGCGAAGATTTTTATTCCTGTCTCTAGTACTTAGAACTCCTGACCACAGCAGCACCGCTGTAAACTGATTAAATCTCATGCAAACTTCCCCATTGTTATAGACATCTAGATCAGGGGAAGAACTCTGGTGTCAAATGGATCTCTTTTGTACAAAAGAGTGTTTTTTAAACATCTGCTTTTATGACTTTTAATACATGAGTTTTGCTATTTCATATTTCTGATTCATCTTGCACATGTTTTTGCACTTTATTATCATACTGTATATCTTGATTGTACTAAAATGGCCTCTTGGACATGGATGTCTTTGATTCTTTGGATGAGGACAGTTGTTTGAAAATTAACCCACTTGGGTCTTATCATCTTTGCACATTGTGCTGATTTTTGCACAATTTGCTTCTATGTTGCACATATTAGAAATTTATTTTATTATGAATGCATTTTGTGATATATTTATACATTAATATTTTTTTTAAAGGATTGCTAAATTGCTTTCTCTTTTTTAAATAACGTATTTTGATGTGCATTGCTCAGCTTCAATTACGTGGTTTTTAACATTTGTTTTAACCCATGAGTATTTTTTCCATGTCCATCTATTTGGCTACCATGTTGACCAATCAAGGTTCAGATTTGTTTGCACTGTGCCTCCAATGGCGTTGTGTGATCAAGGCCTCTGGTCAGGCCGAAACGTTATGCTGGCAGGCTGCGGAAAAACAAAATAAATTCATTCTCGCCTGCATATTTTGGGTCGGCTTTGTCTCTTTGTCCGGTGGTGTCCTTGAGTACTAAGGACTTCTGGCAGTTTTGATTCGAGTCTTGGCGGCAGGTCTATATATCTCTATATATAATTATACATATACATATATATATATATATATCTCTATATATCTATATATATATAGATATATATAGATATATATATATATTACCTACTGGCGGTCGCCAGTAGGTATATATAGTTAGGATTTTTTCTCTATGGGATTTTTGAAAATTCTATGTCTAATAACTTTGGCGTTTGTGGACGGAATTGGCTGAAATTGTCAGGAAAATGGCACATTTTGTTTCTGAGCAGCCCCTAAAAATTTGGGGGAGTTTCATCAAGGGGGGGCCAAGAAAAAAGGGGGGTCCCAAAACGTGTTTTTCCCATGCAATTTTCCATAGGGCGGTTGGCCTCACTTTTAGCTCGAACGGCTGAATGGATTTTCACGAAACTTGGCAAAATTGTAGGGACTGGTAGCCCGATGTGCCTTTGCTAGGTCTCAATATATGTGCTCCAGTGGATTTTGAGAAATTAACGTTCAAAAAAATATATCTATCTGTAAGCGCGCTCCGGGCAGCGCCCCGGTTCGCGTACCTGACGCGTAACGGAACTTCGTGAAGCGAAGCTCATTGGCTCTCCGGTGTCTCTCAACATTCTAAACAGTCCGGAGCTGCCGCCATCTTGTCTCTCGGTAGGATCGAGAGACAAGAGGAGGCCAAAACAAAGGGGGAAATGACCATAAAGGTTTGATGTGGAGGCTTTAAAAGGGCCCCGCGGGGCAAAAAAAATAAAAAAAATTGTTTTTTTTGGGGGGGGGGGAGCGCTCGGTACGCGCACCGGGAAGCGGTCTGGGGAGCGTACTATAAGGAAAAAAGAATGATAGACTATGATATATTTTGAAATATTGTATGTTTATTGATTGTTCTTTTTGTTGTGTTTTTTTTTTTTTTTTTTATTTTGGTTGTACTTCATGAATTAGATATAAAAATGAATAATGTCTCGAACAATTTTTAATTATTAAATAAAAATTTATTGGTCAGAATTTTCATAGTTCAATAAAACTTCCAGCATTACATCATCTGGAATCTCCTCAAACATGCATGTTTCTATGTCTTCTAAGCATTCAATAAATTGTTCATCCAAAGACTGATCCATAAAATTTTCATCTAAAAATTCTTCATTTAGAATCTCCTCAGATGTAATGTCGAAGGAAACATTGATATTTTCGTGCTCCCCTTCCATTATTTTGCTGTAAATTGCATAAAAAATAACTATATCAGAAGAGTTAGGGCACTGTTGGGTTTAAGTTCAGACAGGTAGTTTGGATTTTTTAACAGTGAATTTATCTTTGGGTAGTGTATGGTATCAGACTGGAAGTAGAAATATAAAAAAGTGTATGTAAATTCATAATTATACAAGAGAAGCCTAAATCCATCCATAACTATAACAGAGAAGTCTATCTAAATCTATAACTATTACAGAGTGATAGTATAAAACTATCAGAAAAAGTTTTCCAAATTAACTTTAAGTGCACAATATACTTCAGTTTTCAAAATAACAACTTAAAATTTTCTTGAAATCTACTTCAGGAGGTGGTAGTCAAAAAGGCTGTGTTTCTCTCTCTTTCTTTATATATATTCAGGTACATAACCAATCAAATGTCAGGTAAAAAAAAGTAGAAAATGAAAGTAACATTTTAATTGGTTGTCAATTCCAACACTTCAGATGTGTTTTGTGAAGTAATTTACCTCAGGGTATTTAGAGAGGTCTACAGGCTAAATGGCTAAATGGAATTCCAATCAAATTTGTGAAAATGGTAGGGATTGGTATGTAGTATGAGCTAATCTATATTTGGTGAAAGTGTCTCCAGTGGTTTTTCTGTGAATTACTTTCCCACCTTTTTTTGAGCGAGCGCTTCCCGGTGCGCGCCCCGGTTCGCGAACGGGCAGCGTTACGGGAGTCCTCCATTTTGTGTTTCGGTAGAATTGAGATACAAGATGGAGGGCAAATAATGTTCAGAATGGGTAGAAGGGGGCACGGTAGACGTATCCTGACCCCCTAGGTTTTCTGATGGTAGCTGAGGAGGACCATATGTGCGGAAAAAAAACATTTTTTTTCAAATTTTCGCGCGGTTAGCGTCCGGTGCGCGTACCGGGTAGCGCTCCAGGGAGCGTACTTTGGTGAAAATTAGTGAAAAAAGTTAGAGTAAAATAATAATTGTGAGTCATAAGATGTAGGGTAGCTCTGAAAAGAGCTTTTGGGTCCTGTGGCTGATGTAGGTACCTACAAGTAGGTACCAATGCACAGTCTTAAATTGAGGATGAAAATTCTGTTCCCCTCATCTGAGAAGTGAACTCCATCTGCTCTGTAGATATCTTGCATGTAGTAACGCAAGTTATTGTTGTAGATGGAGCCCATTCCATGGTCTCTCATGTAAGCTGAAACAGACTTATTTACATGCTTCCTCGATTTCTCAATTTGTGGACAAAATTGGTTGGACCACTTCCATTTCTGTCTTTGGCATATATTTGAATATACCAAGGCAGTTTGAGGAAATAGTGCCATCAATTGCTCAAAGGTGTCCTTTAAAAGCATTTCCAGACCTACCCCAGTCAAAGTGCCCAAGTCATTTCCTCCACAGTGCACAATTAACAGGTCAGGTTTTGGCAAATGCAAAAAGGTTTTCACCAATGGTATCAATTGGTGACATTTTAATCCTCTGTGGCCAATCCACTTAATGTCCACATTTTGTAAATTGAGGTTGTGTAAATTTCTGTTATCAGCAAACCTTTGAGCCCAGTGGATATAACTATGTCCAACAATCCAGACAGAAAACATGGTGAGAGAAGGTTCTGCTGCAGTCAGATGAAGTGTGGCAATGAAATGGCAGTTGAAAAAATAAGAGTTTATAATGAAAAAAACTGTGGAGTTTCTGTGCTAATGAATCAGTAGCAGTGATTGGTGGATTTTGATTGCTGGAAACAGAAAGTTAGGGTGCATGGATGAGTTCTTTGAAAGATGTAATTTGAAAGGTCAAGAAAAAATCATTTTATGAAAGATTGCACTGGATACGCAGGTGTACTGAGAGTTCAGAGTTCAATTGAAACATTGTTGTGTGAAGTTGCAAACATGAGAGGTCTTTCAGGAGGTGGTTGCTATGCAAAAAAGGCAGAAAGGGCAGAGGGGGAAGGGTGTTGATTTGAAAAAAGTGAGGGAAGAGTTTTGATTGGGTGACATGAGAGATATGTGTGATGAATAACAGCATTTCTGTGCCATTGATGGTTGCAGCCTCTGGAGTGCATACCCTTTGTTCTGCTGAAGACAAATTGGTGTGTGTCTGAGACTGTTTTGAAACTCATAAAGTATTTGCTAAGGTGAGAAAAGATTCATTTAATTTAGATTGAGAATAGTATGCTTTAGGGAGAAAATTATGAAGAAAGTTGTGTATTTAAAATGTTGCTTTGTGTCAAGTGTTTTATGTGATGGAAAAATCGTGCAAGGGCCTTCAAAATACGCTTTCATGTGTGTTAGGGCATTTTAACTCACTTCCCCATAAATGTGGTTGAATAATTGCTTTACATGATGTATTTAAAAACGTTTTTTGAAATCAATTAGGTTTCTTGATATGTACTGCTAGAGTTTCATAGGTTGATTGGGGCATATTTACAAGGCTTTTGAGTTCATTTGATGTAATTTTTCCCAATTTATTTTAAGACATTTCCTTGTGGTGCAAGGTCCTTGTAAATACGCCCCCATGTGTGCTTGGCAAATTTAGATTTTGATTCTTTGAGTCACATAGCCATGTTAAAAGTAACGCAAAAATGATGCAAGGGCCTTAAAAAAACGATTTCATGTGTCTTAGGGCATTTTAAATCACTTCCCGATGAATGTAGGTATATAATTGCTTTACATGATGTGTTTAAAAACGTTTTTTGAAATCAATTAGATTTGTGGATATGTACTGCTAGAGTTTCCTAGGTTGCTTGGGGCATATTTATAAGGCCTTTGAGTCTCTCTGATGTTATTTTTCCCATTTTAATTTAAGACCTTTCCCTGTGGTGCAAGGTCCTTGTAAATACGCCCCCATCTGTGCTTGGCAAATTTAGATTTTGATTCTTTGACTTACATAGCCATGTTAAAAGTGACCCAAAAATGGTGCAAGGGCCTTAAAAAAACGCTTTCATGTGTCTTAGGGCATTTTAAGTCATTTACCGATGAATGTAGGTATATAATAGATTTAGATGATGTGTTTAAAAACGTTTTTTGAAATCAATTAGGTTCCTGGATATGTAGTGCTAGAGTTTCCTAGGTTGCTTGGGGCATATTTATAAGGCCTTTGAGTCTCTCTGATGTTATTTTTCCCATTTTAATTTAAGACCTTTCCCCGTGGTGCAAGGTCCTTGTAAATATGCCCCCATCTGTGCTTGGCAAATTTAGATTTTAATTCTTTGAGTTACATAGCCATGTTAAAAGTGACCCAAAAATGGTGCAAGGGCCTTAAAAAAACGCGTTCATGTGTCTTAGGGCATTTAAATCATTTCCCCTTGAATGTAGGTATATAATTGATTTAGATGATGTGTTTAAAAACGATTTTTGAAATCAATTAGGTTTCTTGATATGTAGTGCTAGAGTTTCATAGGTTGCTTGGGGTATATTTAAAAGGCATTTGAGTCCCTTTGATGTTATTTTTCCCATTTTAATTAAAGACATTTCCCCGTGGTGGAAGGTCATTGTAAATACACCCCTATGTGTGCTTGGCAAATTTAGATTTTGATTCTTTGAGTCACATAGCCATGTTCCATACAGTGCTCACCTTCTGCGTAGTCTTTGATATGCTAGACCCCATCTGCACAATGAGATACCTAAGCAAAGGAAACACAGGTGATGTGATTGTGAAATGAGGAAAAGAAATTCCACATTTTTCAATTACATCACCTGTGTTTCCTAACTTTACGAATGACATTGTGCAGATGAGGTTTAGGCCTGTCCATGGACACAGAAGAGGTCTGGCCTTTGTTCAAGAGTGAAGTGGACATGACTCACTTCATTGGTAGGCCTGCACATGTATTATCTCCTCTGTACTCATCAACAAGCGTAAATTTCATCTGCAACCCTGAGTAGGCCTCACCTCAAACAAACCTCTGGATAGGCCACACCTTATCGTCATCCTGAATCAATCATTTACAATGTTAGGGACAGATTTATGATAGGTGTATGCCTCTTTTGCGCCACTGTGCGTCACTTTTGTGACGCAGCGGCGGTGCAAAAGATTTCCTATGTGGCGACATATTTACAACTTGATGCATCTAGGCAGATGTGTCATGCTGTAAAGTCCCGTGCCACATGAAACCGATGCAGCAGTGATGCAAAAGATGCACCATGTTGCAAGACAGGCCTCACTTCATCTCCAACAAGATAAGAAGCTGAATCTTCTGTAAATGTCAAAATTGTTGTATACAGTGCTCAACTTCTGTGTACTCTTTGATATGCTAGACTCCATCTGCACTATGAGATACCTAAGCAAAGGAAGCACAGGTGATGTGATTGTGAAATGAGGAAAAGAAATTCCACATTTTTCAATTACATCACCTGTGTTTCCTAACTTTACGAATGACATTGTGCAGATGAGGTTTAGGCCTGTCCACGGACACAGAAGAGGTCTGGCCTTTGTTCAAGAGTGAAGTGGACATGACTCACTTCATTGGTAGGCCTGCACATGTATTATCTCCTCTGTACTCTTCAACAAGCCTAAATTTCATCTGCAACCCTGAGTAGGCCTCACCTCAAACAAACCTCTGGATAGGCCACACCTTATCGTCATCCTGAATCAATCATTTAAATTGTTAGGGACAGATTTATGATAGGTGTGTGCCTCTTTTGCGCCGCTGTGCATCACTTTTGTGACGCAGCGGCGGTGCAAAAGATTTGCTATGTTGCGACATATTTACAACTTGATGCATCTAGGCAGATGTGTCATGCTGTAAAGTCCTGTGCCACATGAAACCAATGCAGCAGTGAGGCAAATGATGCACCATGTTGCAAGACAGGCCTCACTTCATCTCCAACAACATACCGTCCGTTTAAACTGTAAACATTTAGGAATGTGTAGGGGGCATGGAAAAGCTGAATCTTCTGTAAATGTCAAAATTATTGTATACAGTGCTCAACTTCTGTGTACTCTTTCATATGCTAGACTCCATCTGCACAATGAGATACCTAAGCATAGGAAACACAGGTGATGTGATTGTGAAATGAGGAAAAGAAATTCCACATTTTTCAATTACATCACCTGTGTTTCCTAACTTTACGAATGACATTGTGCAGATGAGGTTTAGGCCTGTCCACGGACACAGAAGAGGTCTGGCCTTTGTTCAAGAGTGAAGTGGACATGACTCACTTCATTGGTAGGCCTGCACATGTATTATCTCCTCTGTACTCTTCAACAAGCCTAAATTTCATCTGCAACCCTGAGTAGGCCTCACCTCAAACAAACCTCTGGATAGGCCACACCTTATCGTCATCCTGAATCAATCATTTAAATTGTTAGGGACAGATTTATGATAGGTGTGTGCCTCTTTTGCGCCGCTGTGCATCACTTTTGTGACGCAGCGGCGGTGCAAAAGATTTGCTATGTTGCGACATATTTACAACTTGATGCATCTAGGCAGATGTGTCATGCTGTAAAGTCCTGTGCCACATGAAACCAATGCAGCAGTGAGGCAAATGATGCACCATGTTGCAAGACAGGCCTCACTTCATCTCTAACAACATACCGTCCGTTTAAACTGTAAACATTTAGGAATGTGTAGGGGGCATGGAAAAGCTGAATCTTCTGTAAATGTCAAAATTATTGTATACAGTGCTCAACTTCTGTGTACTCTTTCATATGCTAGACTCCATCTGCACAATGAGATACCTAAGCATAGGAAACACAGGTGATGTGATTGTGAAATGAGGAAAAGAAATTCCACATTTTTCAATTACATCACCTGTGTTTCCTAACTTTACGAATCACATTGTGCAGATGAGGTTTAGGCCTGTCCACGGACACAGAAGAGGTCTGGCCTTTGTTCAAGAGTGAAGTGGACATGACTCACTTCATTGGTAGGCCTGCACATGTATTATCTCCTCTGTACTCTTCAACAAGCGTAAATTTCATCTGCAACCCTGAGTAGGCCTCACCTCAAACAAACCTCTGGATAGGCCACACCTTATCGTCATCCTGAATCAATCATTTAAAATGTTAGGGACAGATTTATGATAGGTGTATGCCTCTTTTGCGCCACTGTGTGTCACTTTTGTGACGCAGCGGCGGTGCAAAAGATTTCCTATGTGGCGACATATTTACAACTTGATGCATCTAGGCAGATGTGTCATGCTGTAAAGTCCCGTGCCACATGAAACCGATGCAGCAGTGATGCAAAAGATGCACCATGTTGCAAGACAGGCCTCACTTCATCTCCAACAAGATAAGAAGCTGAATCTTCTGTAAATGTCAAAATTGTTGTATACAGTGCTCAACTTCTGTGTACTCTTTGATATGCTAGACTCCATCTGCACTATGAGATACCTAAGCAAAGGAAACACAGGTGATGTGATTGTGAAATGAGGAAAAGAAATTCCACATTTTTCAATTACATCACCTGTGTTTCCTAACTTTACGAATGACATTGTGCAGATGAGGTTTAGGCCTGTCCACGGACACAGAAGAGGTCTGGCCTTTGTTCAAGAGTGAAGTGGACATGACTCACTTCATTGGTAGGCCTGCACATGTATTATCTCCTCTGTACTCTTCAACAAGCCTAAATTTCATCTGCAACCCTGAGTAGGCCTCACCTCAAACAAACCTCTGGATAGGCCACACCTTATCGTCATCCTGAATCAATCATTTAAAATGTTAGGGACAGATTTATGATATGTGTGTGCCTCTTTTGCGCCGCTGTGCGTCACTTTTGTGACGCAGCGGCGGTGCAAAAGATTTGCTATGTTGCGACATATTTACAACTTGATGCATCTAGGCAGATGTGTCATGCTGTAAAGTCCTGTGCCACATGAAACCAATGCAGCAGTGATCAAAAAGATGCACCATGTTGCAAGACAGGCCTCACTTCATCGCCAACAACATACCGTCCGTTTAAACTGTAAACATTTAGGAATGTGTAGGGGGCATGGAGAAGCTGAATCTTCTGTAAATGTCAAAATTATTGTATACAGTGCTCAACTTCTGTGTACTCTTTCATATGCTAGACTCCATCTGCACAATGAGATACCTAAGCAAAGGAAACACAGGTGATGTGATTGTGAAATGAGGAAAAGAAATTCCACATTTTTCAATTACATCACCTGTGTTTCCTAACTTTACGAATCACATTGTGCAGATGAGGTTTAGGCCTGTTCACGGACACAGAAGAGGTCTGACCTTTGTTAAAGAGTGCAGTGGAAATGACTCACTTCATTGGTAGGCCTGCACATGTATTATCTCCTCTGTATTCTTCAACAAGCCTAAATTTCATCTGCAACCCTGAGTAGGCCTCACCTCAAACAAACCTCTGGATAGGCCACACCTTATCGTCATCCTGAATCAATCATTTAAAATGTTAGGGACAGATTTATGATAGCCGTGTGCCTCTTTTGCGCCGCTGTGCGTCACTTTTGTGACGTAGCGACGGCGCAAAAGATGCGCTATGTTGCGACATATTTACAACTTGATGCATCTAGGCAGATGTGTCATGCTGTAAAGTCCTGTGCCACATGAAACCTGCGTCAGGTTTCATATAGGCGTTTTGTTGCAGGGTGGGCATTCATTTGCATGAAAGCCCTGTAAAACTAACACAGTGAAATTTAGAAGATTTCACTGAGTCAGCTTTATAGCATTGCTGAATCAAATCCTTACGCCTGTTTGAAACAGGCATAAGGAGTGATGCACCATGCAATGTGTGGCTTGCTCCTGTGCATTGCAGTAGACATGTCGCGTTTACGACGTGATTCCTGCAATGTGCTGCTTTTGCGGCACAGATGCGTGACGCATCTGTGCTGTTTTTGCTCAATGGTGCTCCACATTGTAAATGCGGCACATCATGGGTGGCAGAGCAGCGGTGCACGTTAACTGGTGCATCCCTGGGGATGCGCCAGTTAACATAAATCTGCCCCTTTACATTTAAGTATGAGCAGGGTAAACAGAGTTGGTGAGGCTTATCCAAGGTTAAGAACAGATGAGTCCTGTTCACTGAAAACTTGGACATAGGCCTCACCTCCTCAGCATCGCTGGACATGGCTAAATAATAATTGCAAAATGTTACTCTTGTTAAAAAAAATTAATATTATAGTCTCTGAGATTTGTCTCTTACTCTGCAACAGCTCATTGTTGTTCTCTTTCTTTAAAGATAACGACAACATCAACCATGAGTGATAATGAGCAATCAGTTGATCTCGATCTTATCATTGAACTTGTCATTGAAACGTCAGTGGAAGTAGATCCCTTGGATGATTTAAATCCTGAGGATGATGAAGAACATGATGAGGATGCCGATTTGTCAGAATTGTATGACATAGGGTGGGAAGCTGACCTGCTTGAGCCTATGGAACTATAAACATTTATTTTTAAAAGTTACTGGAAATGAAAAGTAAAAATGTAAACCGTTTCATTTAAAATTAAACAAAAGTTCAAAAACAGGTTGTGTGTAGTGTCTTTAATAAAATAGTCAAATATGCTCATAAAATTAGTTCAGATTCACATATAAAACAGCACAGGTCAAATGTAGAAGCATTCCATTTCTTTGCTACTATTTGTGAATACTAAATTTGCCAATGCACTAAAAATTATTCTATGTAAAAATGACAAGTAGTGTGTTAAATTTTTGACGACTGTTATTGATTTACTGTTTGCTAATAGTGGTTAATAACATTTTTAATTATATTTTACCACAGATTCAACTGCAGGTCATTTCAAAAGGAGAGAATGCCATCTAAAGAACGAAACCGAAAGGCTACAAAACGTCAAAGACAGCAGCTTAATAAATTCTTGCAGCAGTCCTCTACAATAAAAACTTGTCAAGTCACCAAGAAAGCTCCGGGTAAGACAACAAAATCATTCATAAGAAACATTTGTAGAAAAAAAAGTAGTACTACAGAAAATGTTTTAGTCCAGAAAAAGAGAAGCAATTTAAACGGAAAGGGAAGGCCAATCAAAAATGTTACTGCTAGAGCAGGAGATAAATCTGTGCATGGTAGTAGAAGGAAAAATCAGTTTAGGGTCATTCGCAGACGAATGTTCCGCAACAGGATAATTGGCAATTTGTTAAAAAATATTAAGAAAGGTCAGCAGAAAGTGGTTTTTTATAAGAGAAAAAAAAATTGAGAAAGTTATTGATCAGGCATTTGAAATTAAGCGAAAGTTATTTATTTTGATAATCAATAGAATTAGGAAGCTAAACAAGGCAATTTATGATTTCAAAAGAAATAGTAGATGGAAGAGAACAGTTAATCGTAGTAATTTTTGTGAAGTTTTTTCAGGAGAATGGATGCATAGTTCAAGTTGTGAGGCATTTTTTAATGAGGAGAGTTATTTCCAGGATAATGATTTGGTGCATGCAGTTGACACCAGTGGTCGAGCTTATGAGGTGAAAGATGGTTGTCCAGTTGAAAAAGAAAAAATTGTGACAACAGAGGCAGAAGAGGTGTTAGGTAATGAGGTTTTAGGAAGACGTCCTAAGGGACCTGTGTACACCTGGAAGTGTAGTAGTATTTGCAGTGTGCGACAGGATTCCATCAATTTGCTTTGTGATTTTGTACGGACATTTAATAAGAAAAGTTTGAAGCAGAAAATGATGTTGTTGCAAGAATTAGATCCTTGCAGAGTGAGAGAAGTGACAGGTTTGCATGGTGATTCACTGGCTTGTCTTTCCAGGAGAGTATGCCAGAGTGTTTTTCATCATTTCAGGATGCTAGCAGTGCATCATAATAAAGTGAGGAAATTAGTTAGAATGTTGTATTATGCTAAGAGTCCAGCAATTATGCTTAAACAATTATGCACTGCTCTTTTGCATGGTTCTGAAATAGATGTGAATAATATTTGTGAAGAAATTGAGTTTTGTTACTTTGGAAGTAAAGAGGAGAATGTTGAAATTGACCCAGAAGAAGAGGGTAATGTGGAAGATAGTGTACAGGTTTCCAGTACAGATAATTTTCAGAAGGAAATTGCCACGTTTCAGGTGAAATCAAGTGAGAGGCCTAATTTCACTTGTGTGTGTTGTCGACGCACTTATTATAAGAATCAGACTAAGTTAGTGGATTTATATGCGAAAAGTGAAAGGGAAAATAATAGTGAATGGAAGGATTTCGCAACATACTTGATGGTAGAAAATTGTTTTGATTTGGGATTGGATCAACGTGTGTGTACTTATTGTTGTAACAAATTAAATCAAAACCGGATGCCTGCTAGAGCGGTTCATAATAATCTGGAATTGGTTGAGATTCCTTCTGAATTGAAGGATTTAAATACTTATGAATCTATTTTGATTCAAAGTATCCATCCCTTTCAGGCTATTGTAAGAATGGAGCCAAAGACAGGGAAATTGCCTCCATCAGATTTACAGAGAGGATTAAAGGGAAGAGTTGTTTATTTGCCTCTAGATTTCAAGAAAAACATTAATACAATTGGAGTAGAAAAAGTGGAAGAGCAACCTCTGGTTATCTTAGTTAATGGGGTTCCGACAAAGAGTAAGAAAATATGGCAAGATTTAGTGGATGTTAGGAAAGTCAAAAAGGCAACATTGTATTTGAAAAAAAGCAATAAGTACTATAAGAATGTATATGTTGCAGAAGAGGAAGTAAGTGAAGAAGAGGATAGTGATTTGTGTGGTGGTCAAATTGAGAAAGTAGAACCCTCTAAAAGTGAAGAAATATATGAACATTATAGTGTTCATCCTTTGCATTCCAAGGAAGTCATGGGGATTTCTATTGAGTTGTTTCAAATGAAACAAGCCAAAGGGAGTCCCATTAGTGTTTGGGAGGAAAGTTTGGAAGCTCGGTGTTTCCCACAGCTATTTCCAACAGGTCAAGGAGGAAGATATGATGAGCGACCTCATCAAATTCCTGCTTCTGAATACCGGACTTTACGATTGTATGCAGAAGATCCTAGGTTTCGACAATGCATTCCGTATTTGTTTCATCTCCTGTTTGAAAGCGATCTGTCTGGACTGTCATATGCAGTGAACCACATCTTGAAAAGTGGTATACAGATGCAAAACATCTCGGCAAGTGACTTTATGGATAAAGTCAATGTGCAAGACAGTATTTTGGATTCTCACCTGATTAATCTCATGGCGTGTCAGCGTGGTACTAATGAGTACTGGTACCGTCGTCATGGTGATTTAAAATGTATGCTGAGGAACTAAGGAACTCCCACATGGTTCCTCACTCTCAGCTGTGCCGAGTATGGCTGGGAAGACTTACTTGAATTTCTACGAGAGGCAAATGGAAACATTGAAAATATCGAATTCAAGACACCCGGAGATCTGTGCTCTTTGGATCCAGTGAATGTATGCAGGTACTTCAATCATAGATTTGAAGCTATGATGTCTTTCATCATGAACAAGAAAAATCCACCTCTTGGAGAGGTGTTGGATTTCTTCTGGAGAAAGGAGTACCAAGCAAGAGGTGCTCCTCATATACATATGCTGCTGTGGATCAAGGATGCACCTAAATTTGGAACAGATCCAGAAGACTTAGTGATGAGTTTCATAGAACAGTATTCTACATGTGCTGTTCCAAACGCAAAGGAAGAGAAAAGCCTAAGAGAACAAGTTTTACGCTTCCAAAGCCATCGTTGTGGAAAGTACTGTCGTCGTAAATTCAGAAACAAGGACAAGTTCTACACCAAATGTCGTTTCGCCTTTCCACGACCGGTGATTTCTAAAGGAAGAGTGAACAGTTTGATGTCTTCGCTGCGACATAATGTCACCTAAAAACACATACAATTTGAAAAGGAACGAAGAGTCCAAGTACATCAACGACTACAACCCAGTGATTTTGTCCATGTGGAATGCTAACATGGATATACAGTTTGTGGCTGATAACTGCATGGCTGTGGCTCGGTATGTGACATCTTACATCACCAAAAAAGAAAAGACAGAATTGAAGGATATGTGGGAGGACATTTCCCATGAAAAGAGCCTCAGTAAGAAGTTGTACAGTTTCAGTCTGAAGATGTTGTCACATCGAGAAATCGGAGCTTACGAATGTTCTGACCGGTTGTCTTCAGCAAGTCTCTATGCCAAATCCAGGAGTATCGTTTGGGCGAGTCTTGGTCTTGCTGCAACGCGTAATCGAGTTCTGAAACCTGTGCGGGAAATTGAGTATTTGGCGGAAAAGGAGCCAAACAGTACCGATATTTTGAAGACCAACATGTTGGATACATATTATCCAAATAGAAGCAGTCACCTCGAGAATGTTTGTCAGTATGAGGTTCTACAAAATTACATATTCAAGAGGAACATCAAAGAAGATATTGATAAAGGAGTGTATGCTGTAATTGGAAGTGAGGGATGTCTGGTCAAGCAAAGAAAATGCCACTTGGTAAACCATCGAAAATTGAGTGGCGAATCTCCTGAAAAAAAAGAGTTTTTCTATTTAGCACTTTTGCAACTTTTCAAGCCTTGGCGTGCAGAAGAGGAACTGCTTGGAGATTTCCTCTGTTATGAAGACTCTTTCAATGCCGCCAAGGACACCATAGAATGTCCTGTTTTTCCCAAATAGCTAGAAATGTTGAATGCGGAAATCGAGCAGGAAGCAACGATTGCAGCCGAGATTGCTAGAGACAGTTCTCAGGACAGTCAGAGTTCTGTTTCATTGAGTCAGGATCCACTAGGAGGACCAGTTATCGAAAATGAAGCTGCCACTGCCATGATTGAAGTGGAAAGAGCCATGGCACATGCTCAGGAGGATGCCGTTAACTTAGAAGACTTGGAAAGACAACTCAACGTTGAGCAGAGGAAAATATATGACGAAGTTACCAACCAAATTGATCATGGATTAAGTCATGAGAAGAAAGAGTGCTCATGTACGTCGTTGAAGCCTGTCCGACTGTACGTGAGTGGAGAAGCGGGAACTGGAAAAAGTTTCCTCATTAAAGCAATTTCATGTTATTTGCAGAAAAGGACTGAGTCATCGCTGTCTTGTGTTGTCACCGCTCCAACTAGACTGGCAGCACATAACATTAAAGGTATTACTTTGCATCGTCTACTGATGCTGCCAGTGGAGCATGATAACAAATTACAATACCACAAGTTATCTGGAGATGCTTGTTTTGAAGTTTCAAGAGTCTTGAAGAAAATGAAACTTCTTATCATTGACGAAGTAAGCATGGTTTCCAATGTCATGCTTGCCTTTGTGCATTTGAGAATGCAAGAAGTTCTCAAAACAGAGTATGATGCGTTATTTGGTGGCAAACACATCATTGTTTTCGGTGATCTTCTGCAGCTGACACCAGTGAAAGGACAACCTGTGTTCAAAATACTCACGCATGAAGATACCAGGAAGTGCCTAGGGAGCATTGGCAACGTTAATATATGGTTAAACTTCAATTATGCTGAACTGCGTGAAAATATGCGTCAGGCGAAGGATGAAGATTACAAGAATATTCTACAAGATGTTAGAATCGGAAAAGTGACCGAGCATGGGAAAGAAGCTTTACATTCATGATTACTGTCAAATTTGTATCCAGAACAAGACGTTGTGCCTGAAAATATTTTTCAGAAAATTACTGAGAAGAAATCTGGAATATGTTTGATGCCAACTCTTGCAGAATGTGCCATCTTCAACAACAACATGTTGTATTTAGAAAACCAAGAGATTGTGAAACTGGAAGCTATTGACAGAGTAGAGCATATGGGATCAACAATTATTTTGTCTGAGAATTTGAAATCAAAATTGGATTCATTAGAGAAGACTATATCTAAAACTGCAGGTTTTGAAAAGACTCTGAATGTGTGCTTAAATTGCCGTATAATTTTAAGAAGGAATTTACATGTTGAAAGAGGTCTGGTAAATGGATCAATGGGTAATGTTGTTGATTTTGTGAAATACAGAAATAGAGATGGAATTGAATTTTTAAAAATTAAATTTGATGGCATTGAGGAAGTACAGCTAATTGGTTGTTGCTCTGCTAGGTTTTTGCTTGTAAAAGACTTATATGTTCGCCGTAAGCAGTTTCCTGTTTGCTTGGCATATGCGGTGACAATCCATAAATCGCAAGGTTTAAGTGTAGACAGTGCATTGGTGAATATTGGCAGTTCTGTGTTCAAGGAGGGTATGGCATATGTGGCATTGTCACGAGTTAGAACTTTATCGGGATTGTACTTGATTGAGTGTGATGTCACAAACATTTGTGCGGATCTAGATTGTGTTAAGGAATACAATAGGTTAAGAAGAGAGTATGCGCCACATTTGCCTCAATATCCTTTGTTTGAGAAACGTGTGGTAGGCCGGAAATGAAGAAATGTGACCAATAGTAGGGAGGTTGTAGCAAAAAGACGAAAAGTCGATGAACCAGAAATTATAAGCAGAAAGAAAAAGGATTTTGTTGAAGATGTTGTTGGTTTTCAATTTGAAAACAGTTCTGGTGTCAACTGCTATGCTAATGTAGTGGTTAATGTTTTGTTTTCTCTAGAAAATGTAAAAGAAGAGATTGTGGTCAATTCGGATCAAAGATTTTGCAGTTTGTTGAATTCTGTTTTAGAGAAATGTAGCACTGATAGAACAAAAATAGAAAGTGTGTCTGAAATTCGAAATCTGTTAGACAGATGTTCAGGTCCAACACAATTCTCTCAAAATATTCAGCAAGATTGTCAGGAGTTTTTAATGTATATGCTTGATGTATTGCATGATGAAGGTGTAGATGTAGATCACCTGTTTGGGCTTTCTTATCAATGGCAGCATGACTGCGAGAACTGTAGGGTATCAAGTACTTCTAGTGTAGACTCAGAAAAATGTATATATTTAACTTTGCCAGACAGTAAATCAGTGTCCTTTAATAAGCTAGTAAAAGCAGCTGATCACAACATGGAGTGTAGCCAATGTAAGTCTGAAATGTTGTCAACATTATTTATACGAACATATGGCCAGTATGTCATTTTAATGTTCCAACGATGTAGGCCTGATGGAACAAAATTGACAACTTTAATAAAAAATGTTGTGGCTTCGCAGTTGTTAATATCAGGAAGGACTTTTGTAACTGCAGCAATTATATATCATGACGGTCCTTCAACAACATCAGGACATTACACAGCTTATTTAAAGTCTAGAAACGGCTGGTCATTCTGCAATGATTCTGTTTTAACTTTAAAAAAAAAATTGCCTTTTGACCTTAAAAATTCTTACCTGGTGTTTTTAAAACCAAAATTTTAGGGAAGGAATCTCGGGATTTGCTCTGAGGAATTTCAAGAGGTTCTAATGGCTCCTACACGATTTGGCCTTGAGGATAAGTGTAGTACAGAGTCAAAAGTTATTTTTGAGTTTTAAATAGTTCCTGGAAAAAAAGAAGGTTTTCTTACAGAAAGTGGTGGGCACGGATTAGTTAAAGGACAACAGAGTATTTCCCAAAGCAAACGGTGTTCTTACCATAACACTTAACGTCATGGAAAAATAACTGCACTTTGAATGAGTTCAGAAAAACTGTTTCTTTTTATAAGCTAATTCAAGCAGCCAATCAAAACATGGAGTAGAGGTAATGTAAGTCTGCAATGCTGTCTAGATTATTTGACCAAACTTTTGGTTATAATGTCATTTTAAAATTCCAACTATATAAACCTGATGAAAGTAAGTCTTCAACTTTAATTACAAATGTTGTGGCTACACAGTCGTTGATTTTAGGAAGAACATTTGTAACTGCAGCTATTATATGACATGATGGTCCTTTGACAAGATCCGCTTATTACACAGCTTATTGAAAATGTAAAAAAAGCTGCTGTTTCGGAAATGATTCCCATTTGACTACGATACAATGTTGCCTTTTTACTTAAAAATATTCTTACTTTCTGTTGTCAGAAAAGAGAATTTAGGGTAGGTAACTGGCCTATAATGATTCTAGGGGTTGATATAATTTTATCTACTGTTTTAAATTGCTTTGTGATTAAAAGTGATGTAGAGAATTAAATAATTGTAGTAGTCATAGAGGTAGTGTAAGTCTGCTTCATAGTAAGCAGTATCAGTGTCATAGGAAATGTGGAACATAAGTGAGCAAGAAGGGTGAGATATTACTAGTACAGGATTGTGAAAGTGATCTTGAACGTTTTCTTTCTGAAAGTTGCGGAAATACAAAATGACGGGATTTGCTTAGAAGAATTCCAAGAGTTATAAATGGCTCTTACACGATTTGGCCTTGTGGAAAAGTGCGGTAGAGAGCGAGAAGTCATTTATTGTATGTAACATATTTGTCAAAACGATGGAGCTTTTCTTTCAGAAAGTGGCAAGCTGAAAATAATAACAGCACAACAGAGTGTAAGCTGTTCATAGGATATCCTTCGACGTCATGGAAAGTAAGTTACTTTTCAGGAGTTCTGATTTCTGATTGGTTATGTTATATGGGTTTTTTAAACACAATCATTTTGATTGTGGTTTTTTTCCCCCCGCTGTTATATGATGAATACCTTCAAGTCACTGTTTTTAGTGAAATTTGATAAATTCTGAGAACAGCAAAAATAAACCATTTAACATGTATAATTAATTCTGTACTTTTTGTATTTATGATATACATTTAGAACTGTGTAGTAGGCATGGAGAAGCTGAGGCTTCTGAAAGTGTCAAAGTTGTTGCATACAGTGCTCACATTCTACGTAGTCTTTCATATGATAGACTACATCTGCACAATGAGATACCTAAGCAAAGGAAACACAGGTGATGTGATTGTGGAATGAGCAAACAAAATTGCACGTTTTTCAATTAAATTACCTGTGTTTCCTAACATTACACATCACATTGTGTAGATGAGGTTTAGGCCTGTTCCAGGAGACAGAGGAGGTCTGACATTTGTTCAAGAGTGCAGTGGACATGACTCACTTCGTTGGTAGGCCTGCACATGTATTATCTCCTCTGTACTCTTCAACAAGCCTAAATTTCATCTGCAACCCTGAGTAGGACTTACCTGAAACAAATCTGTGGATAGGCCACACCTTATCAGCATCTAGAAACAATCATTTAAAATGTTAAGGGCAGATTTATGATGGCCGTGCGCCTCTTTTGCGCCGCTGTTCCGTCACTTTTGTGACGCAGCAGCAGTGTAAAAGATGCACCATGTTGCAAGATAGGCCTCAGTTCATCTCCAGCAAGATACCGTCAGTTTAAAAGGTATATAATTAGGACTGTGTAGGGGGCATGCAGAAGCTGAGGCTTCAGTAAGTGTCAAAGTTGTTGCATGCAGTGCTGCACTTCTGCGTACTCTTTCATATGCTGGACTACATCTGCACAATGAGATACCTAAGCAAAGGAAACACAAGTGATGTGATTGTGAAATGAGCAAAAGAAATTGCACGTTTTTCAATTACATCACCTGTGTTTCCTAATATTATGAATCACATTGTGCAGATCAAGTTTAGGCCTGTCCAGGGAAACAGAGGAGGTCTGGCCTTTGTTCAAGAGTAAAGTGGACATGACTCACTTCATTGGTAGGCATGGACATGTATTATCTCCTCTGTACTCTTCAACAACTCTAAATTTCATCTGCAACCCTGAGTAGGCCTCACCTCAAACAAACCTCTGGATAGGACACACCTTATTGGCATCCTGAAACAATCATTTAAAATGTTAGGGACAGTTTTATGATGGCTGTGCACCTCTTTTGCGCTACCGTTGCGTCACTTTTGTGAGACAGCAGCAGTGCAAAAGATGCACCATGTTGCAAGATAGGCCTCACTTCATCTGGATCAAGATACTGTTAGTTTAAAATGTATATTTTTAGGACTATGTAGGGGCATGGAGAAGCAGAGGCTTCTGTAAGTGTCAAAGTTGTTGAAAAACTGTTTGTCCTTCAATCTTTTCCCTTGTCTTTTCTAATTTTTAAATACATGTTTTATTATTTTTCAAATGTTTGTTCTCTCTTTCACAGATTGAAAGTATAAAAATAAAAAGTGACTAAGTTAACGACAATTATAAGGTAAATGTTTTGTACTCTTTTCGTTACATTTCTATCACATTTAACTTCTATTAGTTCCACTACTTCATTTCTTTAACCCTCATTTTCCTGCCTTTGCTACTTCCCTCATTCCTTTTTCTATTACTTACTTACTCTACTCCTTCCACTCTTTTTCTCAGTCCCTCTCTTCTCATACTTCCTCACTCTTATTCACTCACTCCGTCTCTATTACTCTCACTGTCTCTGACTGATCACTCTTTCACTAGTTGTTCAAGATGCTTTCTCTCTGTAGTTCAAGCACACTAAGGGGCATATTATCAACACAGGCAATAAAATTATCGCTGCTTTTATCGGCAGAAAACTGCCGCAAAAGTGGCTTTAGCGGCAGTTTTCTTCCGCAAAAGCGGCTTTAGCTGCTGTTTTCTGCCGATAAAAGCAGTCATTATCGGCAGAAAACTGCCGCAAAAGTGGCTTTAGTGGAAGATTTCTGCCGATAAAAGCAGCGATAATTTTATCACCTATGTTGATAATATGCCCCTATGTTATTTACATTTCTTTGCTGTTTCAATCATTCCTTTTCTGTTACTTCTTCTTTTCTGCTTTCTGTTTTTTCTCTCTGTTATTCCACGCGTTTTAATCTTATTTTGAACATTCACTCACATTCTCTAAGAAACTCTTGTTTATTATTCTTCTACTCTCCTTTTTTTCTTCCACTTCCTTATCTATTTTGTTTTTCACAATTATACCCTCTTCCATCTTTTCTTCGGTAAATAGATCTATTAAACAGTATCTCTGTGTTACTCCCTATAGCTGTCTTTCTTTTAACATTACTCTCTGTTTCCTTCCCTTATACTTACTCTTCTTTTTTTTTTTTTGGTTCGCTCCCGGTTCGCGTACCGGCGAGCGAACCGGGAAGCGAACCAAAAGAAATAGAGGTTGCCAGAGTGCTAAACATTCTAGCAATTTTTTTATAAAGGGGGAGGTAGTTCTGAAAAGAACTTTTTTTTAAATTATTTTTGTTGTTTTATTTTTTTTATTATTTTTCTGAACATTTTTTTACTTTTTTTGTATTTTTTGAACGGTTTTATATTTTTTTGGTTTTTTTTGGGGGGGAAACGAAAACGATTCATTGTAAAGGGCTCAACAGGAGCAGCAAAAAAAAAAGATAATTTATTTTCTGAATCGTTTTGTACAAACATGATTATCAATTGCTAAGTTGATTAAAGTGATGCTACTTTCTCTGTAGCAAATCAACTGACCGCAACGCACGCACACTTGTTTGACTGCCCCGAACCTCATCTGTATATTTGGGACCGTCTCCCTCACCTCTGGTCCCGTCACTTCCTCTACAACTGATCTTCTGGCCACAGAAGGGGGATTATCTTGCAGGTCACGTACCTGCGCAGCACTGTAGTTGTTAGGATGCCACCTTTCCATATGGCGATGCATTGTATAATTGCCGTAACTATATTTTTTATCTGTCCCTCTGGACAAATCTTTCTTACAGATAAGGCAAGTTACATACCGGGAATTCACCTTTTTTTGGCCCCGGGGATATTTAAAAAATTGCCAAATAAAATTTTCTTTGACATGAGACCTCCTGGGCTCCTCAGGCAAAAACTGCCTCCTCTCCTGCGCTTCCTCTTCTTCCTCTTCTTCCTCCTCTTGCTGAATGATAACTTCAGCAGGTGGTCCTCTCTTCCTAGGAGGTGGTGGTGGTGGTGGGGATGCACCAGCTGAAGCTACTAATGAAGCCATTGCTCAGTGATGACAAAAGGTCTTCCTCTCACAAAGATGAAAGTCAGAGTGAGGAAACAAGGAGGGGTTTTCATCATTTGGGAAAAACAATAGTTCTAAAGCAATCAAAAGTGTTACTTTTAGGTCACATGACCTAGTCTTACATCATTAGGAAACCAAAAGTGAAATGAACCAATGAAAAGTGTTATCAACAAGTCACTTGACCTGTTGTGTTTACGTTACGCGCTTTGCGCCGCGTCCCGGATCGCTTCCGGGAAGCTGCGCTTCGCGCCTCGCTTCGCGTACCGGTTCACTTCCGGGTACGCTAACGCGGCACGTCATATGACGTATCACGCGACAACGCGATACGTCACGCTGATGCGACGCGTCACAATGTTGTTTTCTAACGCGACAGTTGCGCAAACGGAACGTTTACTGGTTCGCGGACCGGATCGCGGCAATAAATTGAGCTAACGGAAAGCTAACCGGTTCGCGGACCGGAAGCGAAACAAAAATAAATAAATAAAAAAAAAATGTATTAATAAACATATAAAATATTTTTTTTGATTTAAAGAAGAATACATTTTAAAGCTTTTGATATTTGCTATTAAAAAACCATTGAAATTCACTGAAAAAACCATAGGTTATAGACCATATATAGTTAGGAATTAGCATTTACAAAACCTTGAAAATTCACTGAAAAAACCATAGGTTATAGGCCATATATAGTTAGGAATTAGCATTTACAAAACCTTATTTTACTCACACAAAACCATTGAAATTCCATATATAGTTAGTTGCACTAACTATATATCGCGCACCCGCAATCCACTGCTGATGATGTCACATATTACATAATTCATGACATGGTCAGTGACATCACTGATGACATCACTGATGACATCTCAAATGACATCACTGATGACATCACTGATGACATCTCAAATGACATCACTGATGACATCACTGATGACATCTCATTTGACATTACTGATCACATCACTGATGACATCATTCATGTGATGATACGATGAACCTCTTCAGACTCTAATATAACCTTAGATACACTCAGTGTAAACAGACACTCACAGACTGTCACTCATCCATGGAGTTACTCACACACCTAGTCAGTCTTGCAAAGAATCAATCACACCTCCATTTCCTCAACTATATAGTTATTCACACCTTACTTCTTGAAACATATACTAACACATATTGACTCTCTTATACAATCCCTGATACAAGTTCACAATGATCCATACAGCCACTCACACATTCACTGGCTCTTATGCACAGTTTTGTATATATGTCAACTCTCACATGTACTGTGTTTTACATATGTACTTACTTTGACATGTAGCACTGAGATATCCATTCACTCACCAATACACTCATGCACACAGTCAACCGCCCATACAGCTGTTTTCACGTGCACTTTTGAACCCATACATCTAGTGAATCAACTGCTCACACATCTATGCACAGAGTCATACACCTCCCAGCCACCCACACACACACTCAGTCTCCCATACAAATACTTGGGCAACCAATCAATAACCCATATAGTTAGTCATATAGCTAATGATCAACACATGCAGCAGATTACAGAACAACAGACACAATGATGCACAAATTAAAACAGTTTAGTCACTAACCCATGCACTCAGTGAGACACATTTAATCACTCACTCATACAGTCAGTCATGCACCTACTAAATCCTTCATCCAGACACTTATACATCCACTCATTCTTCAATATGTAAGACATATTTTAACTTTACAGAAACATACAGTCACTGGATGTTGTCATCAGTGATGTCATCAGTGATGTCATTTGAGATGTCATCAGTGATGTCATCAGTGATGTCACTGACCATGTCATGAATGATGTAATATGTGACATCATCAGCAGTGGATTGCGGGTGCGCGATATATAGTTAGTGCAACTAACTATATATGGAATTTCAATGGTTTTGTGTGAGTAAAATAAGGTTTTGTAAATGCTAATTCCTAACTATATATGGTCTATAACCTATGGTTTTTTCAGTGAATTTTCAAGGTTTTGTAAATGCTAATTCCATTATATATGGTCTATAACCTATGGTTTTTTCAGTGAATATATATGTATATATATATATATATATATACAGATAATCCTTGACAAAACTCCAGCTGGAGACAGCAAAGTAAAGAGCGGCACTCCAGGAGATTGCACAATTACTTTATTGTGCACCAAAGAGCAAGAAGCAGTGTTTCGGCGTATAGCCTTTTTCGGGCAATTTTTTGTTAGCAAATTTCCTTAGAAATAGCAGTCAGTGTTCGTGAACATAAAAGAAATAGAGGATACATCATAGCATTGAATAAGTTCATTGTTATAACACAGTATTTCAGACAATCAATAATTACAATTCATTATATGATCGGCGGACTGCAAGGCATGACATCAATGTTATGATAATATTAATTAAAATCTCACTGATATGGAGATAGACGCGCGCATGTTTAGTTACACAATGTACAATAAAGTTGTGTTCAAACCGTCCAAGAAATGACTTTAGATTATTCACGCTGCAGATTGCATTCTACCGTTGGACAGTCTTAGTCAACCAACAAAATAGAAAATAAAATTAAAATATAATGAATTGTAATTGCTCGAAAAAGGCTAAACGCCGAAACGCGCTATCTTGCTCTTTGGTGCACAGTAAAGTAATCTCCTGGCGTGCAGCTCTTTACCATGCTGTCTCCAGTTGCAGTTTTGTCAAGGATTTTCTGCATATATTGCGGTTGCTGTTGCCGCAGAGCTGGCACCTACACTGTAGGATTTGGGAACTACAAAACAAAGCAACTTGGGACCAATAACATAAAATCCAATATTAAGAAAATATTCTATTATAAATTAAAACATTGAATTATTTAAAAATCTTCACACTTAAATTTCCCACTCCAGTGAGTGCAACAGTAGGGAAAGTGTTGGATAGCGGAGGGGTAAGAATTACTATTTCCACACCAGTGAATGCAACAGTAGGGAAAGTATCGGATAGCGGAGGGGTACAAATTGCTATATCCCCTCCAGTGAGTGCAACAGTATGGAAAGTGTTGGATAGTGGCGGGATACAATTTACTATTCCCACTCCAATAATTGTAAAATTAGGGAAAGTGTTGGATAGCGGATGGGTAAAAATTACTATTCCAAATCCAGTGAGTGCAATACTAGCGAAACTGTTGGATTGCAGAGGAGTAACAAATAATATTTTTACTCCAGTCAGTTCAAAATTAAAACCAAACAACAAACATATTTAAAAAACAAAGTAAATCAAAAATATATAAATATGTTAAAAATTAAAATACAAATATATTTGATATTGAATTTAAAAGAAACCATATTATCATGTTAAATACATATGAAAAATACCTACAAATATTATATTAAAAAAAATAAAAATAATTTCCAAACAAACACATCTTTTTTATTGGAAATTATTTAGAAACAAAAACATTGTTTATTACATAAATGTCCTTTTTTTTCCCTACCTTATAACACCATGCAATTCACAACCCGCATCTAAATAAAATAAAACATACCTCTTTAATTAACATAATTAATTACCAATTAAAGAAATATTATTAAGTCAAAAACAAATTAAAACTCGTAAAAATTATTTAACTTCCCACATGTTACCCCTATAATCCCCACAACCCACAGCTAAAATTAACCTGTAAAAAATTATTTACACAATTAAAACATATTCTCAATTAAAAAGCTATTATTATTTAACAACTAATTTTAAAGTAAATAAAATAATTTACTCCCCACACTGTACCTCTATTATAACAATAAAAACCACGCGCAAAAAATATAATCATATAACCTAATTAAATATAAATGAATTAAAATTAATGATCAACTAATTTTTTATTATTTAAACATGAAGTACGTTCCACCCTTTACCCCAATAAACCTCACAACCCATGTCTAAAATTAATTACACAAATTCCATATTTAACTTTCAATTAATGAATTATTAATAATTTACAACTAATTAATAATTCATCAAACATAACTTACTTCCCACCCTTTACCCCATAAACCCCACAACCCACAACTAAAAGAAAATAACACAATTACCATACTTAATTATCAATTAATTATAGTTAATATAAATTACCAGCTATTTATAAATTAATTAAACATAAATTAATTCCCAACCTTTACCCCTATAAACCCCACAACCTGCACCTAAAATTAATTGCACAATTTCCCTAATTTATTTTCAAACAATTAATTAATCTAAATTAACTGCTAAATCTTAATCAATCATACAAAAATTACTTCCCAACCTTTACCCCTATAAACCCTGCAACCCACACCTAAAATTAATTACACAATTTCCGTAATTAATTTTCAATCAATTCAGTAATGTAAATTGACACCTAATTATTAATTAATCAAAAATAAATTACTTCCCACCCTTTACCCCTATAACTCTCACAACCCACTCCTAACATAATCACACATTTACCATAATTAATGATCAGTTCATCAATTAATATTAATTAACAACCAATTAATAATTAATTACAAATACATTACTTCTCACAATAAACACTATAGCATCTAAATTAAATAAACAGAAAAAAAATCATTGATTTATTATAATTAAATTACTTCACACTCTATTCCCCTGTAAACCCACAACCCGCTACGAAACAAAAAAACTGAAGATTTAATTAAAAGAAAATTGCTAACTACTGAAAATCTAACATATATATTAAAAAACATAAACAATACTTATACAAAAAAAGTACATCGCATACATTTAAAATATAAACTAAAATACATAACACTAAAAAAATCGATGTTTTAAACAACTATATCTTTACAAATAATATTAAAGACTTCTATATTTTTTTAAGAATATTTCTCACCTTAAATTCGATATCCTTGACCACGATATTCGTGTTATTGAAATTTCTGAATCATGATATTTCCAACTCAATATTCGTGTAAGTTGACATTTCCAACTCGATATTCTGTCTCAACACCGTTAGGAACACTCAGCCAATCAGAACACAGCACACACATCACATGCAGTGATCACCCGCTCCCAATGCCAGAGATCTGGACACGTTACCCACTGACCCTCACCGCTAAATAAAAGTATGTCTAAAAATGTAGCACAAGTTGGGATACATAGTAACCTGGAGACCAGCGTTGATACTGTGACTGAAAAGGCTCTTGGGATACAAATGGAAGCAGAGACTGATATATCTATAGAGGGCAAACAGGTTACTCCTACAACAATGAACTCGCCAGATATGGGGGATGTGATGAACCAGTCTTTAATAGAGTTAAAAGGCGGTAATTTTGACTGTAGGGTTCTGGGGGCTGCAGCTAGAGATGATATCAATAAGGATAGGACAAAAAAAACATGATAATGCTCTAGAGGAATGGGAAGAGTTGGCATCCCATAGCGATGAGACATCCGCAATTAATGCCGCCTCGCCGGTCTCAATAGCAGGTGGTAGACCCACTAAGACCCCTACGGGAAAGAGAGCTAAGACAAAAACCAACAATAAAAAGACTCCTCAGAGGCCGGATGATTCTCAGCAGAACTTATCTCAAAACAGCATATATGGAAAATGTCATTCAGAGAACAGTTCCTTACGGAAGTGGGTCCAAGCAAAAGGAGGAGTAAAAAGTATGGTTTCCCGGATAACTGGAATCCAGTTAAGCAAGAAGCTAAAAAACAGGTCAGTGAGATGCTAGATCAACTTGAATACCAAGGGGTGATTGAAACATGCACCTCGTCCATGAACAATCCTTTGTTTTCTGTCTCCAAAACAGACAATACATATCGTATAGTTTTGGACTACAGACATTTAAATTCTTGTTGCAAAACTTTTGCAGTACAAAATGCACACAGTGCAGCACTGATGAATAACATAGTGCGCAAAAAATATAAAATCACATTAGATATTTCAAACGGTTTCTTCTGTCAAAACATTGCACCTGAAAGCAGGTACTTGACTGCTTTCTCAATTATGGGGACACAAGGTCACTTCTGTCGTCTTCCCCAAGGATTCAAGAATAGTCCAGGGTTCTTTTCAGCCAGAGTAATGAAGTTACTACAAACGTACGATGATGAGGCATTATCTTATTTCGATGACATCTATCTTACAGACAATGATTTGGACAGGCACTTGAACAGGGTGAACACCATAATACTTGAATTCGCCTTTGAAGGGTACAAATACAATTTTACAAAATCAAAAATTGCCCATCTTAATGTCCTATTTTTAGGATACAAACTTTCAAGTGAAGGCAAAAGCCTGGCAGCAAACTTTTTAGAAAAATGTGCACTGTTCCAAACTCCAAAAATGCTGACAAACTCTAGGATTCCTGAATTTTGGAAGAACTTACATACTAAACTACGCAGAAAGGGTTAAACCTCTCTATGATCTAATCAAACCTGATTTCAAACCTACTAATTGGACTCAAAAACACACAGAAATTTTGCGTTCAGTCCAAGCAGACATGTTAGCAACAACCCATTTAATGACACGCGTAAACGTACACAACCTTGTAATCCGAATCATCCCAGGGTGATGCGGATTCACATACCTAACCTTTAATGAAGGTGAAAAGGTACCAATAGCTTACAAATCACACTTGTACACACAAGCTGAAATAAAGTTCACTTCAAAAGAAAAAATTCTGACAGCGGTTCAAACTGCAGAAGCAAAAGGGAGAGCCCTCGTGCAGGGAAAACGAATAAAGGTCGTTACTCCTGTACCAGCCTTAGAGGCAGTGACAAAAGCGAGCATTCCGAATGCAAACGTTTTACATCCGAGATGGATACAATGGGTTAATTCTCTTGCTGCAACAGACGTTGAATACGGATTTATACAGATGGATCAGCACAGCCCCCAATTAGGGGAAAACAAGTTTATCGTGCATCGTGTACGATTGTCAAAGGTCGCTGACGCGATGGTAAATTCCGACCTATGGTCACAAAAAACTCAATCTTTAGGAGATTGTACAGCTCAGCAAGCTGAACTCCAAGCATTGAAGATGGCGCTTGAAAATACGATTGCGAGTTACCCACACTCATAGTGTGCGATTCGAACTACTGCGTCCAGTCTTACAATGAATACTTGCAGAACTGGGTTCAAAACGGTTTCAAAGATGCAAGAGGTGGCACAATTAAGCATAAATTGCTTTGGGAACAAGTAGTTCTGTTACAGAAAGAACTACAATAGACTCACGTGATCAATACACTGAGTCATCAGCGTGATGGCCTTCACGTTGCAGGGAATTACTTGGCTGATGAAGCCGCGAAGGCAGCTGTGCAAACGGCTTCCGTAGCTGCAATCACTCATTCAAAAACAAAAATAGACAGCGAAATAATGCAAGCTGTCACTGCTTCAATAAAAGACAGTGGTAAAACACTGAAGTACTCATATATAACTGATGCAAAAAATGTCCTTTTTGCTCAAATCCCTAGAGTGGGGGGTAGGGTAATTCCAAACATGGAACACAGATTAAGACTGATCTTAGCAGCACAAAAAAGGGCTTGCCTCTGCACACGCAGGTGTTTCTGCCACAGTTTATTTATTAAAGCAAAGATACCGGTGGCCGCGCATGAGGAAACGGACTGGAAACTAAGTTTTGGAATGTGAAATCTGCCAGAAAATGAAAGTTTCAACAGTGAAACGCCCGGCGCAGACGCCCCTTCTCATTTCAGAAAAACAATTAGCATGCACTTACCTGGACCACTGTGGTCCCTTACAAAGGGATAGCAACTATAAATATATCATGGTCGCAGTGGATTCATGCTCAAGTTTCATTTGGATGTGGCATCAGCGCTCGGGTGACGCCCGAACTGTTATAAAAGATTTGCGAATCTTTATCATACGCAATCGGCACGCTACATTCTGACCAGGGTCTTGCGTTTAGCTCTCGAGCTTACAAGGAGGCCATGGGCAGCTTGGGCGTTGCATTGCGGTACTCAAGTCCATTCCATCCTGAGGGAAATTCAGTTGTGGAAAGATAAAAACGTGACATAAAGCAATCTATAACAGCTATGGTATTAGGATCGAGTGACGGGTGGGTCAAACATCTAATAGGTGTCTAAAGTAGTCTTAACAATCTGCCAAGAAATTCTCTGGGTGGAATTACTCCATATGAAATCATTTTTGGTACTAGAATGATGGTTGAATACCTCGATCGTCATACTTCAGTCGTAGAACAAAAACCCTTTGATATCAAAGACCATTTGGCTGTTTTGCAGGACTTAAATGAAACAAGAAGAAGTCTAAGCAACACCATACAGAAGCCAACGACCACTGAAAAAAAACCACATGTCCCAGCAAGACCAGTCTGGATTCCAAAGATTGTGGACCTGGTCAGAGAGAAAATAGCGGATAAGAAGGAATTTGGGCCTTCTTACAGAAAACCAGTACCTGCACTAGCAATCTACGGATCAAGAACAGTGTTACTGCTGCCCCTTGCTGGAAGAAAGGAGAACCGGTTTGTATCAATTGACTTGGTAAAAACACACCATGTGGCCGATAATATGTAGTGGGCCCAGTGGACTCCAAAGATGTAGCACACAACCAAATCTTGCTACTATCCAAGAGGTTCAAACTGAAAGACTCATCACCTTTGAAGATTCTGCAGTGAGAAAAGAAGGACTATGCAACAAAGCCATGGAACTTGTGCCTCTTGAAACCCAAATCATCAAGAAACTCCTGTCTACAATGATGTAGCATCTGACTATACAAATATGTCAAAGGATCAAGCAGCTCCAGCGATTTCAAATAATCCGGATGCAATACCAACAATTTACAGAACTGACTCTGGCTATTTTATCAACTTTGATATGTTTTCTGAGGATCCCAGTGAGCCCGGAACAATGCCAGCAAATAAAACTTTCAAGGAACAAGTAACAGAACTTTTTCACCAGCTTGCAAATACATATCTGGTTTCACCATGGGTTGAATTTTGGATTGTGTTCAGTGCACTTTTTCTCCTACTTTGGCTCATTCTTGTTTTAAGTTTGGGCAAGCTGATAGATGGAACATATAGTAAAATGGACACAGCAAGTAAGAACATCAACTTGTTCCTGAAGCCACACCAATCATCTCATTGTGAGCAAAGAGACCTGTCATCAGTAAATATCACAGCCGTTCCGCTATCAGGTGGTATAGCATGGGACAGAACTGACTATGACATTTATGGTCCGGTCGAGCTGTTGAAGATTCCACACCAATTTAAGGTTTCCTTGAGTGATTTTGTTTCACCCAGTACATTTTCTGATGATTGGGACTTTAAGACTATTAATAACATGATTACAGATTTAGAAATGTCAGCAAAATTTACAAAACATGAATACTTAGGATGTTCATCAGATTATGAACAAATGTATTGTTTTAATCATTATGGTCACCATTATTTGCACAAATCTGCAAACCCTAGTAATGTTTTAACTTATAATCAATGGGAACATTGTCCAACGCCACCAAAAGGTAGCTCCAGAACATTTTATGAAACATTTCCATACTTCTCAGGCTTTAATGTCACAAAACCAGAAACATTTTACTATAAAAATGTTAATAAGACAGGAATGAAAAGTATGTTGACTAATACTAAGCAAATTTCTTCTGTAGCCTTTTATGCTCGATTGTCCACTTTAGGTTTTGACTTTTGGAAAGACAACATTGAGACAAAAACTGTCTGGGGCACGAAAGACTGGCAGGTGCAAGGTTTAGAAGCCTTATTTAGAGCCTGCATCGCCCCAGAACAAATAATGTTTTTATATGACACTGTTCAACATACATCTTGTCTTGGCCTTGCTAAGATAAAAGACTTGAATAACCCGTCCATACCTAAACCCGCACCTGATAGTAATGGGGCTACAGATGAGGAGGTAGACGTGAAATACATTTTACAACAAAATAGAACTAATCCTGATTGGAAAAAATGGTTAATCTGGCCAACAGACACAAATAACTGTCAAGATAGATTCCTGAACAAGACACAAGGGTTTACAATAACTAGGCCAGATCCAAGATATATCCAGAGACAACATCCAGGCATAATAACAACTTACAGTGTAGGAAAACTATGCGTTGAGTGGCTACAAAAATCCGCACTCCCAGATATAAAACAACACTTAACTTTACTTAAAGATGGCATTGATTTGAGAGAATTCTTACTAGGACCTCGCAAACAACGTCATAAACGTTTCATATACACAGCTATTCACGCTGCTTATAAGAAAGCATGGAAAGTCATGCAAATGGAAACTGCAGAACGAATACGAGAAATTGATCGTATTAATTTAGAGAAAGCTCTCCCTGTAGTTGACAATGGGTTAACAACTCTGTCATCCAGAATTTATTCTTTGGACAGCATTGTACCCTCTGCCATAGACATAATGGAACAAGACTTGCTCATGTTACAACATGGACAGTCTCAATTGCGTTCTATAATGGTGCTAGGCTGGATGTTAAAAAACCTTTGTTCAGGCTATGTGCCTTGGCGTCTAATCAACATAACGTCATTGTTTACTGGATTTAACCTTACAGATAAACAAATCTCTTTGGCACAGAGGGGAGCAGACTATAGGGTGCTGAGCATAGAAAAACTGGGAAGATTACCATTAACCGTTTCTGAGAAACCAGCAGTGGAATGGATAATACATGGCACCATCACAATACCAGTAACGATTTTCCAGTTTCAGTATTGCATAACACACATACCAGCAGGCCTGTATGAAAGGTTGGGTAAAGAATACATAAAGTCGACCTGGGATTTACCATACACACACGCAAATGTTGGAGTGGGGAAAAGGAGATATTTCTTAGTGTTAAAAATTGCAAAATTACACTGACCGGTACACTTCTAAGTCAGGGTATTAATTTACATGCAGCCTGTGATGGTTATTTGACCGGCAGCAGTGATAGATCCAATTTTTAGGCAGCTATCCAATGGGAGCTACATAATGTTGAATGATCACAGCTGTTGTGGAATGGTGCCAGGAATAGCCTATTTCGTTAGTGTGTAAGCCAGGGTCACTTGCTGTATGCAAGTATTGTTTCCTAATACTAAGACAGACGGGGAGTCGCAGCTATGGCCATCACTGAACATCTCTTCTATACGAATTGATACTTTAAGCAGAATAAAAACCATTCTTTTACAAAAAAACTGTGCCACTGACCTCGTCCAGAGAGAAATATGATCTGAAAGTTGCAAGGTCCTCTGCAGAGATACATGCCTTATTATCAACAAACTGCCCCATACATTTCGCAGAAATGTCAGGTCGTATCTTAAACATGTCTGATATCAATGGTATTGTACATGTATTTAAGACGATTTCTTCGGAACTGTTAGCACCTTTTGAAGCAGTCCTAGGCATTTTTCCAAACTTCGTGCACTCTGTGTTCGGCGGCCTGCCCCTCATTTTGGGACTCATAGCAGGGATACTATTTTTGTTCCTTCTGCTCCCATATGGCAAGTCCAGTCACCAGCGATACCCAGATTACCCTGGAGAACACTCTTCTGGCAATGCAGTATCGTGAGCGTAAAACACAGATTCTTGGCTTGGCTCACTTGAGAGATCTGAATACCACGTGGTTCCTATCATTCAGACCAATCTGGCAAGATTGCTTCTTACCTGTTCTACGGTGCCTGCTTTGTGGAGAGGAATGCGTGTTAGATATTTGTCTGACACTTCCATCAGCACTGCCAACGGATGTTGACGCTTTGCTTGGTTCGGTAACGGCTCATGCATTGTGTTGTCCCCAGCGGCTACCAATCCTGATGACGGCATTCATTGAGGTCTCACCGGCAATTCCAGCTGAGGGTGGGATACATGGACCAACAGCCACACAGTTACCATCTACTGCGAACATTGCTAATGCTACGGACGCTGACGGCGATGCTTCTCTTCTGTGTACGATTGATCTAATTAATTAAGTGGTTCAACTTTCACCTACTGTGGTAGACGATTTCTTTGCCAGCTTAGAAGATTTAATGTTTTCTCTCGACACTGAGAATAACTTTTGAAATTAGCACACAGCGTTCTATCAACTTTTAATTCGACCTTCATTTTACAAAACAAAAACTTCTAATTTTAGAACTCTATTTTTCTACGATTTGATTTGACTTTTTCCAAAAAATTAACTTTGGCACAAAGTAATCTGCTTAAAGTATAACTATTCTTAGAGAACAAGAATTCTTTGAATAATTCTTAGAAACAGTATTGGCCTTATCCACAAACCAAAACAGTTTATATATTCTGCTATGGGTTGGTCTCGACCTTTTTTCTTCTGTATTGAAGAGCCATTTCATAAATGTAATTTTCATGATTCATTCAGTTAGCATTGCCAATATCATAATATATGCTTAAAATGAAATCATTACTTTCAAATACGTACAAAACAAATGCTCATTTTATGTGTACAACCATTTTCAAAAGCATTGTATGCATTTTTTGGGTGGGATTGTAATCACATGCTTTAGATATGATTTAGTGCTTACATTTTAGTAATGTCGAACAAAATAAAGTGGAGTGGGTGTTGTATAGCATTTTAGGACCCTATTGTAATTTTCCCGATTCATGTCCTTATATAGGTATAAATCACCATGTCCTTATATAGGCATAGAAATGATAACCATATTTAGACATAGCTCATGCAGTCCAAATACGGCACAGCTACTTTTACTAGTTCCTAAAATCCACAACGATTTCTTGGAAAACTCGGCTTCAGCAGTTAGGGACTTCCCCTTGCTTGAATATTGATTTGTCCAAGAACTCATGGAGTTTTCAAAGAACTGAGACTCTTTGATGATGTTATTATGTCCACCTTTACGTCAAACTCGGCACCTTCAAGGTATAAATAGGCCCACACTTGCCCAAGCAAACTCACGGTGGTTTGGAGCAGTTCGACTATCTACTTGCCCGATGCATCTCGCTACAGCAAGTGCCGAAGGAAGCCGACCCTCCTGCAGATGCACTGAGAGATGCTGTCTTTCCTCTTTCCCAGAAATCCAGCTCCAGTGTTTCCAAGCTCCCCTTGCAGGGTGTTGGGAAATCGAGTCATGAGACAGAGAGATACCAGTCCTCCTTAATTCTTAACCAGGGTACAGAGCTGATTAGACCCTAAGAGAAATCTTGGATAGATTCTTGGCAAAAGAATACTAAACTTATGCTACACCACACTTACTTCTTCCCTCGTACTAGACTTAGGTTAGGTACATCGGGGTAGGCGTATTTTAGAAGCACCGATTGAGTACTTTTAGTCTTTATTTATTTATGTATGTATTTTATGGCTTAGAAACCATACCCTGCTTTTACAGTATTATTTTATAACACTGTTCTTGCTGTACGCATTATACTTTTCAGCCAGTATTACGATTGTAGCAGTTCATTTCTTCTGCTTGAGGAAGAAAACTGTTCAATAAATACTTTTTATTGAAAACGCCTGTCTTTCTATTTTCTCTGCAACCCTGGGTGAAACGAAGCATGCACGAATGACTGAGAGTTTTAGTGACCTTTGAGTTAGCTGGCACTCACAATTAAGTGTAATATATTCGATAGAAACCTAAGTCCTACGTCACATCTATAGGATATATTATTGCAATGCGCAGAGCCTATTGGGAATATAGGAACTGCACTACAATGTAATGTGAAATGGCCAAGATAAAATGTATGATATGGAATGTGTCCGGTCTTAATACTGCTAGCAAACGAAAACTGGTGCAGGAAGAGATAAAATTATACAAACCGCACTTGGTTTTCATGACTGAAACTCATTTGGCCTATAAAGATCGCCATTTGTTCAAACATCTTGGAAAGGAACTTATTGTCTGCACCTCTCAAATTGACTGCTATATTAAGAGATAAGCGGTTACTCTGTAAAATAATCAAGTCAATTGCTGACCCAAAGGGCCGCTGGTCAATAGCTCACATTGAAATTTCTGGAAAAAAATATGTACTTGTGTCAATATGGGGGGTGGAGTTAGCCTAACGGCTAAGGCGCTCGACCTCGGACCTGGGGATCTGGGTTCGAGTCTCGGTAACAACGCCAAAAACTCCTGTGATTCTGGGCAAATCACTTCATCTCCCAGTGCCTAAAAATGAAAGTGTGTGTCCTCATGTAAAACGTAACTTGTGCTATGTAAAGTGCTCTGATACCTGATTCGGTTCGGGTCTAGTTCGCGCTATATAAAAACTCTACAACAAAAAACGAAAAACTTTTTTCGGACCTAATGTAGATGATCCGACGATGTTCGACTTTCTTAATTAAGAATTGTTTAATTGTGAAGGAGAACGTCTGATAACGGGTGACTTTCATTGTGTACTTGATTACAATATTGACTCCACTAGAAGAGGGGGCATTAGTAGAATACGAAAAGTTAGGGCAGCGGTACTTGACATGGCCCGATTACAGGCGCTGCAGTATGTTTGTCGGCAGCTATAGACAATATTTCCAGGCTATACTTATTACTCTGCCCCTCACAAATCTTACTCGAGAATTGATATGGTTTGGGCGTATGAAAATTTGTTAGAGGGGTCAGATATTGAAATATGTCCTCGAGTGGCGTCAGACCATAACCCTATCTTGTTATCTTTTGTTGTCACTCTTGAAAATAAGTGTATAAAGCCATTTTCTTTTCCTAGATACTTACTAACCGACCAGAATTATGTTTTACATATGAAGCATCAGTTAGAGACTTTTTTTATTGAATGTAGGGACCGCTTCTCCTCTGATTGTTTGGGATGCCATGAAAGCTTTTGCTAGGGGAGTGACCCAACAGTATATCTGGTGTCAAAACAAACAGAGGAAAAACGACATGGATACAATAATTTTGAATTTACAAAGTAGAGAAAAACAACATGCTGAGGCAATAACACAAGGCCAACAAGAAAGGGACAAACTATTGCTCCTTCTGCTAGATGCTAGAACAGAGATGAGAAAAATATTTTGTGAGAAAATTGCGGAGAAGTATAATAAACACCGCCAGGATCAGTATGAGTATGGAGAACATATTGGTAAATTGTTAGCTTTCCAATCTGTAGAAGCCAGGGCTCAAACTAAAATTAAGGCAATTACAACTGCAGATGGCATTGTTTATAGCCACCCTGCAGCGATTTTGGGACCATTTTTCATTGTTTTAACAGAATCTCTACTCACCTTCTGCTGCAGTCGATACAGGAAATGTAATCCAATATATTACTGAGAGTAATCTCTCGGCCCTCAGGGAGGACGAGGCAGCTTTATTAGATAGTACTATCTCAGTTGAAGAAATAGCAATAGCAAACTCTTCATTACCTTCAGGCAAAGCCGCAGGAGTAGATTCTCAGCCAATTGAATTTTATAAGGTGTTTAAAAACATATTGTTAGCACAATTCTGCGTAGTTATCCAGTATATTGGTATGGATAATAAGATACCGGAGTCATGGAACATGACCCAGATAGGTTTTTTTTCTTAAAAAGGGTGAAACTCCCACGGACTGTGGATCATACCGACCCATCTCCCTCATAAATGCAGATACTAAGATTTTCTCAAAGATTTTAGCTTATCGCCTTGCCCCAATGATGGCAGGTTTGGTATCCGATATTCAACACGGTTTCATACCAGGCAGAGATACTACATCTCATGTTAATATGGTGATTGGGGCATTTGATCATGCAGAAAAAGAGGGGGGTGGGTCGTGGTATGATTCTTTTAGATGCCGAAAAGGCTTTTGACAAGGTCGGGTGGGAATTTCTATGGGCTACACTAAGTGCATGCGGCCTTGGGAGACAGTTCAGACAGTGGGTCTGTGTCGTATATTGCAAGCCTAAAGCTAAGCTTTCATACTCTGGTGCATACTCTATACCATTTCACATCTTATGTGATAAGAGACAGGGCTGTCCTCTCGCACTGCTGTTATTTGCTCTTTACATACAGACATTTTTTAGGGGTGGGCGGAATTTGCGTAATCGCGTTACGCAAATCTCCGCGACACGTTAAAAAAATCTCAGCGAACACACAGAAATTCCGTGAACACGCGGAATTGCTTGTTTGATACTTTTATACTGTTCGCAATCGCTGTTTGCATGCTGGGGGGGAAATATCTTGCGAACACGCATTTGAGAACACGAACAAGCAAAACATTTTGCAGAACGCAGAATTTAGGCCGATTTCGCATTCTCCGCGGAACGCAAAATTACCCAAATTCCACAAATTCCGCAAGCGGAACGGAATTTCCCACCCAGGCATTCCGTTTATACATGCTTTACATGGTGACAAAAACATCAAATCACTAAAAACTACCTTTAGTAGCTTAAAAATAACAGCATATGCGGACGATTTGGCAATTTTTCCTACAATTCCTGTAGAAGCTGTCCGAGCTATTGAGAAAGCGGCCATTACATTTGGATCAGTTTCAGGATACAAACTAATTATCAACAAGACACAGGTGCTTCTCAATTTTGAATCCAGTTCACCGATTTTGAGGAATTGTACCTCAGCTACATATTTCGAGGTCAAAATTTCTGCTAAAATACGTCGAATATTATCTTTAAATTATACTCCTTTATTAACCGAAACTGCTAAAATCTTTAAAAAATGGCATAAACTCCTATAGGGCTTATGGGGAGATGTAATCTAATTAAGATGAAAATACTACCCAAAATGTTATATCTGTTCAGGTCCATTCCTTACGTCTCTCGAACATCTTTTTTAAAAAGTTGGACGGGATCCTGAGAAGTTTCATTTGGGGGTTCAAAAAGGCCCGTCGGGCCATTGACTTGCTCAAATTACCCTATAAACAAGGGGGTCTCGGGCTATCAGATTTTAGATATTATTTTTGGTCATCATTTGCTGGACATTTCCGTATTATGCTAGGGATCTCTTTATATCGACTAATCTTGGGGGACAACAGTTTCTTTTTTTATATCGTATTAATGACCCAAATTACCATAAACGTGTTAAATTCAAGACCATTAGAGATTGTGTTTTTATATGGCAGGCTATGACTGCCAAACGTTCTTTATCTGTAATTCACACTAAACTTCCACTTTGGGGAACCCAATACTACCAGAAATTTTTCAGGGTTACAGAGGTAGATCATGGTCTAAGTATGGGATACTATATCTGGGGGACATGTATGATGGCGAAGGAATTAAGTCATTTGAAGTTTTACAACGCCAATATAAACTGCCAACTAACGTCCTATTTAAATATGTACAGATAAGGGATTATCTTCAGAGAAAAGTTGACCCTAATTTTATTACAACATCATTGCTTTGGGATCTTATGAATGAAAAGAAAACCAGATCTCTTATAGGTAAAATGCATAAGCTGCAGACAAGTTTCAAAGACGATGGATGTGATAAGTTAGCATTACAATGGAGTCAAACGCTAAATTTGGCAATAACATCTGGTATGATCGCGCAGGTTTTGGTTAATATTGGTGACTCATTCCATTCTGTGAGTTTGCAATTACAACAATTTCGCACAATTGGTATGTTGTATTATACACCTGGAAGGATTAATAGATGGGCAGGGGGTATAATTGAGGAGAAACGACTAAATACCATAAATGTGGGACCCAAGCTGCAAATTTAGTACATATGTTTATAGAATGTCCGAAATTACAACTCTACTGGCAGAAGATTGGTCTAGTGTTTTATAGCAAACTCCGAATAGGACCTACATTTACTACTTTGGAAATGATGTTAGGGTATAGGGTAGCTAAGCCTGCTCTAGCATTTTCCATCCTGATGGTAGCAGCTAGGCTAACTATTGCCCGGGTGTGGGTTTCTCCACTACCACCAACAATTTATGACTGGTGGTCTATTATTAAAACGACTTATGGCATGGAAGTTGCCCTGGCTAAAACTTGGGGCACAGCCTCTATGGTCAAGAATGTGTACTACTGATCAATAAGGAAGGTATTACCATTTAGGAATTGTAATGTCCCAGATTAGCTTGATTAACCGCTTAGGAGGATTATGATTATTATTGTAATTGATGATTTTATGTATATAATTGAATTTATGTTATGAACTATTGTATATTACCTTTATGTGATGTCAATAATTTTTTTTTTTTAAAAAGAAGATATTTCCAACCCGATATTTGTGTAAGTTGACATTTCCAACTCGATATTCTGTCTCAACACCGTTAGAAACACTCAGCCAATCAGAACACAGCACACCCAGTACATGCAGTGATCACGTGCTCCCAATGCCAGACATCTGGACACGTTACCTACTGGCCCTCCTGTGTCCAAGCTAGGTCGAGACCCACCTGCATTTGTTATCATGTGAGAGTAATGTATGACTCCTTGACTAGGCCTGCATTCCTCTTCCTAAAAAGGATCTCTGAATTGTTTTATGATGCGCCAATAAATCTATATAATGGCGTTCAGATAGACTGTACTGTGAGACAGTACTCAGACCCCAACTCTGTAATTGTTCTCACGGCCCAAGAGTTTGAGTAAGCCAACTGTTCCTATCTTCCCAAACACCTCTCGTCTTTTGTTTCTTCAAGGTAAATTCATATTCAAGCAATATGCTTTTTCAACCTTCACCAGTTGCGATCAGTTAAATTCATAGGTACTTAATACATTGTATGTTCTTTAATATCTAATTATTACATCAATATATTAAATATTTTTTGATATATGTATAGGTTAATTAATTGATTTTGTAAGACTATGGCTGGAGCACTAAACACCAGAAAGTGTCATTAATGTGATATTCTTCATAGATTACAGAGGTATTGTTACATTCACAAACATGGATCAGACATTGCAGTCTACAAAGACACCTCTATTTAAAGCATGACTGCAAAAGTACAACTCAACAATGCTGAGCAACTGGCAATTCTAGACATAGGGACACCAATCTTTCTTTTTTTATTTTTTTATATTTATTTATTGGTGTTCACAGCAGAATTGCAATTCAGAATGACAAATTCATGTATAAATAAATTACAATACATTATGACAATTTCATAAACAAAGAGAAAAGAAAAAGAGACAAAAAATTAACATAGACAGACCAGTTTCTAGTATTACAACAAGATTCCATCAAAATTCATAAACATCTCATCTTGAATTACAATCTTAATTCTCATAATAGTCTCGAAAAGCTGCCCATATTTTTATACCCAGTCTTTTCTTTCTAACACCCTTAATAGAAAAAGTCCCCACTCCAAATTATATAAACTAAGCATTTTTGCACGCCATTGATGAAACATAGGTGGGTGTTCCTGAAGCCATGCATAGACGTGCTACAGTCATAGCAAAGAAAATAAAATACCGATGTTGATATAAAGGATCAACTGCTCTGTCCTTTGTTATTTTCCCCAGTAACATCATAGCTGGAGTGATAACTAGTGGCAGTCCAATTACAAAGGTTAAGAACTTCTCTAAATCAATGATAAAATATTGAAGTTTAGGACAGCTAAAGAAAATATGAACACTATCAGCATCATCAGCGCTACATCTAAAACACTTACCATCATTCCCTCCACCCCATTTCGCCATTCGGATCAGAGTGTAATATAAATCAAACAGTGTTTTGAAAAATTGTGCTTTTAAATTTGCCAACATTAATGCCTCCTTAGATAACAATAATAAATCATTTATATCTAGTTCTTGATCTTCTAATGTGTCCACCCATTTTTTCGTTACTTTATCTAAATCATCGCTCCGATCACTAAGTAAGAGTTTATAAAGTGTTCCAATTTTACCCAACCTCCTAATTGTTTTCACAACTTGATTTGGCTGAAACCTAACCTTTTGATGAGATAAATAATCTCGTATTTGCAGAAATTAAAAAAAATAACTACTAGGAAACGAAAACTGATCTTTTAACTCCTCAAAAGATTTAAAAATTCCTTCCTCCTTATACATATCTCCTAACCATCTGACTCCTTTCCACTGCCATCTTAATGCCATATCATCAAGAAATATACCCGGTAGTAGTCTATGAGCATTCAAAGGCGTGTAATAAGATATTTTCCTTATCGCTATAGTCTTGAGTGCCGACTTCCAAACCTTAAACGCACCCATCACTACCTTAAAACGAGTTCGCTTATAATAGCTACCATCAATCTCTTTAAACAATATTTGTTTTGCAACAGGCCCTAGCTGTATTTCAAAAATGGTAGGGGCAAGAGCGTTATCCTGCTCAGTCTCCCCAGTTATCAAAAACCTCATCTGCAATAAAAAACAAGTTATATAATACAAAAAAAAATCAGGTACCCCAATCCCTCCCCTGGCATTTGGTAGAGTCATATACTTCATTGACCGTCTGGGTTTCCCTGGACTCCAAATAAATTTGCCACATCTTGACTGCAGAGCCTGTATCTTATCTTTTGCAATCTCTAGAGGTATAGACCTAAATAAATATAAGACCTTTGGAAGGACATTCATTTTTATGACATTCGACCTTCCGATAATAGTTAAATATAATCTTTCCCACTTATCCAGGGAATTCCTGATTTTAGTCATCAATGTTGTCCAATTAGCCTCAACTAATTCTGTCATATTAGCCCGCAATTGAATACCTAAGTATGTGGCCTCCTTCACCACTCTGCTGTCTTGCGATACTACAGACTCCGAGCACAAGATCTGAGTTTTTTGCACGTTTAATTTATATCCTGCTACGTGCCCAAACTCACTAGCCAGCCTCTCAATTTCTTTGAAAGCGGTACCATGGTTTGTCGTTATCACCGCAATGTCATCCGCATAAGCAAAGACAGAAAAATAATACTCAGACACTAGATAAGGTGGGATAAGATTATTGATTATTACCAATCAATTGTTCTAGGAAAGGGTTAATGTATAAAGCAAACAATAGGGGGGAGCACGGACATCCCTGGCGTGTACCACGAGTAATATTCACAGAGTCAGAGAGTAAGCCCATAGCAGAAATCCTAGCCGTAGGTGTTTGATATAAAGACTGAATAGCAACAATATATTTTGACCCAAACCCCATTTTCTGCATTTGCTTCCACATATAACCCCATTGCACCCGATCAAACGCTTTTTCTGCGTCTAATAAGATAAGCGCTAGATCTCTGTTGCTTACTGCAGCATTGTCAAATAGTGTAATGACCTTGTTAACATGTTCTACTGTCCCTTTTCTTGGAATAAAACCATTCTGATGTTGCGAAACTAAAGGGGCAATACAATCAGAAAGTCGATTTGCTAATATTTTTAATACATTTTATTATCTACATTTAGCAATGATATCGGTCTATAGGATCCTACTAAATCTGGTTGTTTCCCCTTCTTGCAGAAAACCGCTATAGTAGCTTCTGACCAAGATCTAGGGGGACCTCCCTGCTGGGCCTTCTGAATAACCAGTAGTAACTCGTCTTTAATAATTTTGTAAAATTGTCTATACACCTCACTGGGTATCCTACCAGGACCAGCAGCCTTACCAATATGTAAGCTTTTTCCAGTTCTGCCTCAGTAATCGGAGCCTCCAAACCCTGAGCCATCATAAAGTCCAGCTTTTTTAATCCCCCTTCAAACATCTCCAGCCAGTCCAACCCGTCAAAATCCATCCCTGTGTACAATTCAGTAAAAAACTGCTGAAAGATCCGTAGAATTTCATGGGGATCAGAATAAGACACACCCTTATCATCTTTCATTGCAGCAATATTTCTGGCCGACTCCTTCATCCGAAGCTGGACTGCCAACCTTTTACCAATTGTGTTAGAGTACTCATGTTTTTCCATCTTTGAAGTCAGGTACTTCCTTGCATTTTCTGTGCTCCAATAACCCACCACTTTAGCTCGGGACTTAGCTACGTGATCCTCAAGATTACCTAAGTCATTCAATCCAGTAATTACACCATTCATTAATGCTGTTTCAGCCTGTACTAGGCGCTGGTATAAAATAGCTAGCTCTTGCTTAGCTTTCTTCTGCTGCCTAAAAGTGAAACTTATACATTCGCCTCGAAAACAAGCTTTAAAAGTATCCCAGACAGTGCCTGGACTAGCGGTCCCCTTATTCTCCTGGAAAAAGTGTTGAATCCACGTCGCCATTTGTGCTTCAAAATCATTATTTAACCCCAACTTCCTATCAAATGTAAAGTGTGCAGATTTTGGTAACCTATGACCCCACTGTATCTCCAGTACAATAGGTGCATGATCTGATGAAATTCTAGGATGGACAGTAACTGTTGCACCCACCATTAATGAAGCTGGGGAAAAAAAGTAATCCAATCTAACTAATCTCTTGTGAGGGTAAGAATAGAATGTAAACCCACTATCTTGTGGCCTCAGATTACCCCACACATCAAGCAACCCATGATCCTGAACCAAATTATAAAGTGCCTTATATACTTTCGGCTTGCGGCCACTGTAAGCGGCCACACCCTCCTGTAATACACTATTAGTGAGATTAATATTCATATCTCCACAAATCACAACCGGCTGAGGCCAAGTTGCCAACTCAAGGTTAACCTCGATTATAGGTTCAGGATCGTCTAAATTAGCTCCATAAATCGTACATAGCGTCAGCACTTTTCCCTCAAAACTGCATTCAGTTATAGCCCATCGCCCTCTCTTATCCATTAATTTCCGCCCAGTTTTAACATAATTTCCTTTAATAAGAATAGCAGTGCCCCTAATCATACTCGATTGCCCTGAGGCGACCACTAAGGAAAATCCAAGTTCTTTTAACGCCTCTCGTTTCGACCATGGAATGTGAGTTTCCTGTACACAGAGTATATGTGGTGATATATACCTAAGCTCCGCTGCTACCTTCTGTCGCTTTATAACATTATTCAATCCAGAAACATTTAAGGAACATATCCGTAAACCTTTTATTGCCATTTTTACTTATAGTGGAAAAAAAATGAAAAATGATAAAGGCAAACATATGTATGCAGGAACTACTTCAAAGATCATTTTTATCCTAAATTCAGAAAATAGGTCAGATAAATCCCAATTCAAACTGAAAACAGTAATTAGAAGACATTTTTTACGCAATCTGCTGTGAACATTTTTCCCCCTTTTGGGACACCAATCTTTCTATGTTTAGTTTAGCATTTACAAATGCCACTATTGCTTTTCAAGAGACCAGGGCAGGCAAATTTCTCCAATCTCACTGGCAGGTTAATTTCCTACACTCTGACATGCTTCTTGTGGACAGGACTAGGTGTACTGCTGTGGTTGGAAGCTGATGAAGGTGTGTTGCTCCTGCAGTGGCCGGAGCACCACAAAGTGGGTATGCTCCTTCCCATAACCGAAAGGAAGGGTGCTGTGTGCAGGGAGCTTCCTATGGGTGTGGGTGTCTTGGGGCTACCCACATAGCCCCCAACATAAAAAGGAGGCTGTGGGTGTGCCAGGTTGGTCTAAGACCCCCAAAATAAAGAAAAATTAAACAAAGGGCAAAGATGTAGTAAGGCAGCTGTAAAAAAAAGGAGAACGGATGAGGGGCTCATCATATCTGCATGCTGGAGGCCATGAAGCGCCCCACAATCCATTTTGACATTGTGAGAAACTGGATTATTAATTGGGATATATGAGAGTCCGACACAAGTAATAATGTCTCTATCTTCTTAGGTCCAGTAAAGGTTTCATTAATTAAGCTCAGCGCAGGATAGCTGTGGCAAGGAGCAGACACACTTAACTTGAGTAAGCATTAGAAGTGCCAATAAAGTTCACAAGTGAAAAACACAACACAATTCACCTCCAATTTATAAAAATAGAGAATAATTTAATAAACAGAAAGACAAAATTCAAATAAGGGGAACAACAGATATTAATGTATATCTTTTTAAAGTAAAAGTAACTCCAAACAGCTCAAAGCATCAATGGTATTCAATGGTTGTAGTATACAAGGGTCAGTGCACAATTTGAAGCTGCCTGCAATTGAGTGGGTCAGATACATCAACAAGGTTTAATATGGTCAGAGATTTTACTATGGGACTCAATCTTTTTTCTGAAAGTCAAAATCCTTTAGCAGGGCAAGGCAGCAGGCTGCATCCAAATAGGGCTTCACGGCATCAGATAGGTGTTGGACGAGGTCCCAGTGAAGCAGTTTGTTTTGGTGGGAAAAGGTCAGAGTGGCAAGGAAAGTTCTCTTGCCTGCTGGACACTATTGGCTATTTTTCCCTGTCAAGGCTTCGAACTTCGAACTTAGGGCCGGATGTAACCAGTATTTTTGACATTCACAAATGGCCCTATTTGCAGGTTAGGGCAGTTTGAGACATCGAAAAGACATTTTGGTATGCAAGAATCCCAAATTGTAACAGCATACTGATTATCAATATTCATAAAGCAAGGCAAATTGCCACAGACTACCAATCAGTAGTACATAGATGAACTCTCAAAACCAAAATGGATTTGGTAAAGTTGCTGCGCAATTAGTGACAACCTTTGCTGACTCCATTCTTTAAACATCTGATTCTTCCTCTCTTTTTCGGATCTCAGAATAATGCAATGAGTAAGACTGTATCTGAAGAAGGCTCTAAAGGCTGGATACCTTCTTGGCAAGGTCCAGCTGATTTGGTGCTGTGGAGAACCTCATGGCAGAGAAATTTTGTTCCTTCAGCCCACTGCAACACACCCTGGACAGATCAGCTTGGCATGTTTGTCCTTGTCCTCTGTAGGTCTTTAGTTCCACAAATTTCTAGGTCCAAGGTTTTTCAGGGATGTTAGGGGGAGACCTCTTTGAAGTTAATCAAGTTCCTAGGCACTGCCCAAAAGAAATGGTCATCCTGCCAGAGGAACAGAAACACCTCTGTACACCCAGGCCTATATATTTGCGTGGGATCAGTTTTCCTACCTTATGCAGGGTTTGAGCACTTAGAGAGCTGCAGGTGGAGGCTAATATAAATTAACCTCCGAAGGCTGTATACAGGAATAAGGTAACATTCTAAAAGTACCTTTACCATAATATTTATTACAATTCTGATTTCGCCAGTGAATTTGGCTTTTAATAACTTTTACAAGAACCAAATCGCTAGGTTTTTAAAATGTAATACTGCATATCAGGACTGTGAAACAAAGACTGATCACACTAAACATCAAATACATGCTCCTGTTTCCAACAAAATAGTGAGAGAGTGGCACAAAAAGGGTCATATGCATTTATTTATCTGTCTTGAAGAGGCCTGCGAACAGCTGAAATAATGCCATGAGACGGGAACACATTGTGTCTCCAACAGCAGAATATGAGGAGGCAGGGGAAGGATCAGGCAGAGTGGATTGACAGAAAGGTAGAGATGGGAAATGGCAAATGACCCTGGCAGCCCCTGGATTGAAGTCCAGGGTGATGGCATTCTGGAGATGGCCCAGGGTAATGCTCTGGGGTCCACTGTCACTACAATGGAACTTGCTCCTGAAGAAACATTGACTGGAACAGCTAGATGATGGGTGTTAGGCTGCAATGTTTGATGGTTTGAACAGTGATATTAAAGACATTGCCAAAATACTGGCTCTTCAGGTTAAAAAATGAGCTAGTGGCATAATTAAGATGTGGTTAAGATACTGCTGGGGCAAGTGATCAAGGTAGATGGTAATATGGCATAATACTTTTTGCACAGTGCTATAACATGCTCAGTGGGAATTGACGTTATTAGGATGGGTCTTTCAGATGGAACGATCTCAACCAATTGCCTTGAACACTAGCTAGTGGTGTTGGTTTTAGATGTTGGCGAGGTTAGCATGCTAGGACTGGAACTGGGACCATTTGAGTGCCCGTTTCATAGTTACAGTCATACAGTTTGTTAGCATCACATTTAATCTTCAAGTAGGTATTGTAGGAGGATAGGGTAAGACACACTGGTTCAGAGTGTTTCCTCAGGGGAGGGGGGTAGGGTTTCCACAAGTTCATGTTATTTTTCGATTGGGGTTTGTTAAGCAGTAATCATAACACAATGATGCAAGAGTGGCACATTACATGTTTTGACAAAATGAGAGATTGCTGAAAATATTTTGATACTATTTGAAAGGCATGATGGGTGGGATGCACGCTGCATGTCTCCCTATCCCCTTCTCTGGTGTCAATGATATGCAATAACATTTGGATGTGGTGGGAGAACTAACGATAATCTCTAGGAATATCAGGGGTTTACATGACTATATCAAATGATACATGGTGCACTCATACTTGTCAAGTCAAGTCAAGTCAAAAAATTTGTATAGCGCACTACATACCCAGAGGGTTTCAAGGCGCTTAGGAAGGGGAGGAGGATTATTTGTCAAATATCCACGTTTTAAGCTGCTTTCTGAACGCTAGGTGGTTCTGGGTGAGGCGAAGGTAAGCGGGAAGTGAGTTCCATGTTTTAGCAGCCAGGTATGAAAAGGATCTGCCTCCCATGGTGGTCTTGTTGATGCGAGGTACAGTGGCGAGGGCTTGGCTGGAAGAACGTAGATGGCGGGAGGGGGTGTAGAAGGACAGTCGAGAGTTGAGGCAATCTGGTCCGATGTCGTAGAGTGATTTGTGTGCGTGGGTAAGTAGTCGGAAAGTGATTCTCTTATTGACGGGTAGCCAGTGGAGGTCTTTAAGGTGACCAGAGATGTGTTCGTTGCGTGGGATGTCTAATATGAGCCTGGCTGAGGCGTTTTGGATTCGTTGGAGTTTCTTTTGGAGTTTAGCGGTGGTACCTGCGTAGAGGGTGTTTCCGTAGTCCAGTCGGCTCGTGACCAGAGCGTGGGTGACTGTTTTCCTTGTTTCGGTGGGGATCCAGCGAAATGTTTTTCTGAGCATGCGAAGAATGTTGAAGCAGGAAGATGATACGGCGCTGACTTGTCTGTTCATTGAGAGTGAAGAATCCAGGATGACGCCAAGGTTCCGTGCGTGGTCTGTCGGGATGGGTGCTTTTCCGAGGGCTTCCGGCCACCAGGAGTCGTCCCAAGCAGAGGGGGATGTACCTAAGATGTTATGACATAGGCATTGCTTTTGATAGACACAGGGGCTGAGAAATAACAGAAAAAGTGGATTAAAAGGTATACTCCTTGACTTATTGCTCATATGTTAGGGGGGTTGGCCATCTGGGTGGTGCAAGGGATGCATTTCCAGTTCCGAGGGGCACATGCCAATGTAGATCCCTTTTACTATATTGTCCAGTAGATGGATGAGAACATGCTTCTTGAATGTTTATGCACCTATTCATGATAAGCTTTTTTCCAATCCATATTGGATGTGCTGACACCATACATATGGACTGGATACTTCAATTGTGTAGTAGATGGGGACTTAGGCAGATCTGAAGCACTGCACTAATACAGGAAACAGTCAGTGGCCGTGAAGATCTGAGAGGATTGTGTGGACATCTGAAGGTTGATGCTCCCGAAAATGAGGGAATTTACGTTTTACTCCGCAGCGCCTGGCATGTATCATTGGTTGGACAGGTTTCTAATTTCAAGTTCGCTCAATACCAACATACTATTAGTAGGCATCGACATAACATATTACCTGGCAGTGCAGCTCCAGCATGTATCCAGATAGTGTGCTTATGATGATAATGGGAGAAAAGGTTGTTGTGGACAGTACTTACGTTTTAAAAATCTAAGTGCCATGGCCCTTCTCGGAGGGTCACTGCAGCCTGCCCCACCCATTGCCTCTGCTAACACTGCAGATGATAGTGCCAATACCACTACTTCCTGTCGCACACCTGCAAGTGTGGCAATTCAGATTATTTCAGTGCACTCAAAGCTGTAATAATGGAGTGAGCCGCAGGTATTATTATATTTTAATGTATACTGTCTTATGAATCGTACTTGTTATGTTCATCTCAAAATTAGACAGTACCTCCATATGTGTGACGATCACCGGAAACCACCAGCTCAAAATAAGCGATGGTTATGGGGTGAGCCTGTGGCAGAGGATCTGTCATTATGTCGTATGTCAGGGACCTAACAGATTACCAAATACCCGCATATAGTAGGACAGATGGTTCGGGCATGGGAGATTGTGGTTAACACCGTGATTTGTTTATCTACCTTTTCAAAACGACTCCCAATAGGGTGGATACAACCCTTTTTAGGAGTAAGTGTTAGTATGTCCATGGTTAGGTGGCGGGAAGGTGGACGTGAGACTCTTGGAGACGTGTATGAAGATGATAGATACATTACATTTTTAGATTCACTAGAGAGATTTCGGACAGGCCCTGACTGCTTCTACAGTTTACGAGTCGACAAGGACAGTATGGGAGATATGAACAGGTTTCCTGAAGACAAAACAAGAGATCAGCACATTGAGGTCTTTTTAGCTATTGTCTCTCTTAGATTGCTAGTCTCCTGACTATACAGGACTCTATAGGCTGGATAGGAATAAATCTACAATACTAGCCAGATCTAAATGGGAAGAAGATATGGAAGAGCCGATGATGAAGGGTGGCTGGACAAGGGCATGTGCACAGGTCCAAAAGGTGCCTAGTAACTCCCATTTTACACTAGCTCATTTGTACATGCTGTATCGCACCTATTTAACTACATTAAGGTTTAGCAGAATATATCCAAACACATTGGATGAGTGCTTGAGGTGTTGCACAGAGGGCGCAGACTTCTTGCACATGCTATGGAGTTGCCCCACCCTAGAGCAGTACTGGTGGGCCGTAATGCAGCATCTGAGAAAGGCGTCAGAGTTAAGGCCGGTGTCTTCATGAAGCACTGCCTTCCTGGTGTTATTCCATGCCCACAAAATAGTATAGATTTGCACTTTTGGGGCCAGTACTGACGGAAAGACAGGTGGCAATTAGATTGATGGCACAGACAGGGCAGACTCTCCAGGCTTGGATTAGAAACATGGCGGAATGGGCAACAGCTGAGGAGAAACATATGTGGAGGTCAGGAAAGATTATATAGTTGAGAAAGATTGCCTGTATTAGGCTGCGATGCTGCAAGAGGGGGTTGCATTCTAGGCAGAGAGGACCTCTCTGGGATGTTACAGCACACAGGGGCATATTATCAAGGGGCTTTATCTCCGCTTTTTTGAAAACGGAGATAAAATGATCTCCCTATTACCAAGCTGTCGCTAACATCAGTTAGCGACAGCTAATAGGAGATAGTGACCATCTTGGGCCCGCTTTGCATGTCAGTGATATTTATCACTAATGACATGCAAAGTGGGCGTGCCAAGATGTTAGCGACTGAAAACAGTCGCTAACATCGCTATCTCCTATTACCAACTTTTGGAGATATTCGCGCTAAGCGCGAATATCTCCAAAAGCTAACACTTGCCCAGGAGCAGTTCTTACCCATGTTATCCAATGGGAGGTGGATAACATGGCTAAGAGCATTTGCTCGATAATGCATGAATATCGCTGACTTTTCAGCGATATTCATGCATTGCGGCCGTTTTTTATCGCATTTGCGATAAACCTTGCTAATAGCAAGGTTTATCTGCGATAAAAATCGCCGATTTGCGGCGATAATTTTTGTCTCTAAATAAGTTAGAGACAAAAATTATCTCTATTGGTTGGTAATATGCCCCACAGTTCTCATGTCCATGCATGTGTAGGTCAACATAGACGCTATATGTAAAATGCAGGAGACTCATCTTGTGCAGGAGAAGCAGCATTCTTCATGTCACAAATCCAAGGGGGAGGAGGCACCATGCGTGGATGCTGGAGGGATCTTCCTTTTTTCGAAGTGCCGAATGTCAAGTGGGGAGAGAGGGGCAAAGTAAGTGATTGCAGATAAAACGTTATCACTTGCCTGATGTAAACATGACCATAATCTTGCCTAAATGTCATAATGTCATAATGTTCAATACGAATGTTTCCTTGTTAAGGGAAATTGTTATGATGCACAGGCCTCATTTGTTGTCCCAGCTGGTATTTGCAATTATTTAACCTAAAATAGTAAATAAAGATTTAAAAATAGAGCATCTCAGTGTTTCACTGTAGTAGAGCTGGCCTTGATACATTGAAAATAACGTTTAGGTGCTAGTCACTGTATGACAGTTTTGACATTCATATTCTATATGTCCTACTTTTAAATACTGTGCGTCCTGCATTAAGGGCTATGACGACCACTAAGAGGTGACTCTTTGATATTTAAAAGGCATGTTTAGACCTATTAAAAGGGTTTATTTTAACAGGCTGAATTGAAGCTTTTAAACTGCCACAGTCAAGCTACAATTCCATCCATCATCCCCTTTGGTATCGCTTTGTTCATCTTAAGTTGGCAGGCTATGCCCAGACGTGGGTCCCTTGCTCACTTTGCCACTGGATTCAAGATAGCCTGGCTGATGAGGGTTATGAATCCAAAACCGGTCCCAGGATGCTTGTTTACGAATTAAGACATGTTGCTGCTTTTACTTGTAGTGACTCCTCGAAAAAGCCAGTAGGATCTGCCTCCTTGATAATGACACTCTCATATATTGGGATGTTGTATTTAATATAAATGGGGGGTTGGTTGATACAGGGTCCAGGAGCCTTCTAGTGGTGTAATGCAATAGAAGCGTGTCACTAAAAGTATTACATAAGTATGGCTCTGAGGATGAGAAGTGGACCAACGGACCATGGTCGAGGCATACGGATTGACTACTAATGGTTGTTTTAACACCCTGGACACTGAAACAATGGCTCTAAAGATAAGGGGACAGTTCAGACTAAAAGATTACCACAATCAGATATTTGGGGGCCCATTAGGATGGCGGGTGGATCGCCTCTCCCCATATAGCAGTGGTGATCCACCCGCCATTCTCGACCGGCCTCCTAACATTTCCCCCGCCACATTATGATGGCTGTGGGGACCCAGGCGGACAGAAAGACCATCAAACTGTTTTCCGTTGGTAGGGAATCCGCCCGATTGCCTACTGGGTGGAAAAGGCCTGCAATATGGTGGCGGTGCCTTGCAGGTACTGCCATCCATATTATGATTATGGCGGTGTCTTGCCTTTCCATGGCGGAGACTCTGCAATGGAAAAGCATGCAGTCTTTTCTTTAGGGGCCCAATGCGGGCCCCCCGTGGTTTGGGGGGTGGGTGGCTGCACCAGGGGGGTACCCATGGTACCCCCGACATTTGCATGCACAAGGTGGCAGGCACCACGCGGTGCCTGTCACGTTGTGCATGCAAATGCACAACATGCCTTTTTAACATTGTGACGGGTGCTGAATACAGCACCGCCTGCCACAATGTTACATATAGAGGATGCAACGGCCATGGTGGCGGTCGCATCCTAAAAGGCACAGCGGGACCGCTGCACCTCTTGCGGTCGGTCCCGTTTACCTTTACGGGGGCGGCCGAACATTGTCCGCCCGCCATCGTAATGGGCCCCTTAGAGTTTGAAAGAAAAAAGGCACCACATACAAATGTGTTTTGGGTTAAAATCAACTGTGTTCGATCAGAAGCTAACCACTTTACTAGGGTGCTTCGATTACTATATTGTACCTCCTCAAATGAAGAGTAGATTAGCTGTTTGAGGAAGCAGTATAGAAAAAGATCCTGAAATTATAAATTGGCATTCTTGGAAAACTTAATAGTATTGAAGCTTCAAGCTGCACAAAGTAGATCATTTATCAGTTATTATATTTCAGAGAGTGTTATTCTCTGTAGGTCAGTCAAAGGTTAATGTATGGAACAATATCTAATTGCCTATGCAGTGAGAATTTGGCTGCAGAAGCCGGAAGAACTGAAGAAACTTCAGTCAGCAGGAAACTCGGTTTGAATTTCGTGCAAAGTTCATCGCATCTATTATAAGTTCAGATACTTTGTTGTAAGCTGTATGCATCCTCTTATAGGTTACCATAGGAGGACAAATTAAACTCATAGTGAGAATTACGAAATTTCACTGGGTGTTGTGTATGTATGTGTACGCGGCGCCAGAGAAAGGGGCCCAAGAGGTGTTGGAGACGTCCGACAGAACAGTTGTGTTCTTTGGAGCTCCACCCCACTGGTGCCTTTTCGAGCTTAATTTGCCAATAAACTCGTAAGTGTCTACCATGTGGGCGGTACTTCCTCCACACTACTAAGATCAAATAGATCTATTAGAGCTTCCTATACTACTGACTAAGGTAAGGGGGTTCTAATGTGGGACTGGGCAAGGTAGATGTCCTGAAGAAGATCATAGTGACCTAACAATTGGGGGCACGTTTAGGTCGAAACATGTTAACTCCAGCAGCTTAGGAGAGGTGTTATAGGTTCATAAATCTTCCTTCCTTGACACCACCATCCTGATATTCTTTTAATCCTGACCTTGGAACCTACGAATAAAGGTATATTAAGTATCCATGAGCCAGTTTTAACTCACGTTCCTGGCTGCACTTTTTTGTTCTACCACCATACCCAGTCTGTGATTGACACAGTTTGTATGTGAACATCGTCACTTTCAATAGTGTGTCTTGTTTATACTTTTTGTGTTTTGTGTTCCCCTCCCTATGCTCCGCCCTGTGCGTAGCTACGCCAGGGCGTTGTAGCAGACCCGATAATGAAGCATGTCACACACATTGTGTGTGAGTGAGGGCAGTATTTTTATACTATTGAATGTGTCACCCTGCTTCCTCTTTTCTGTGTTGCCTCTCCACCCCTTTTTGTGTATATCATGTTGTGTATGTATAACATATGTTTGATGTTTAGAGAAGATATGTATGGAAGGTTCATATAACACACCCTAATTTTGCATAATATTTTATATTTGATTTCTGAATTCTGTTGTATTTGTGTTTTTTACAGTTCATTACAAATATATAGAATGGTTTACTCCCTGGTGATAGGAGTAGGCAGTATTTCTGGGAGCTTGTTCAGATAATTTCTGATAAGTGTATAATGTCTATGCCCATTACACACATAAGGAGCATAGTAGATTTAAGACCTCAGAAGGCAGATTTTAAACACTATGGGCCACATGTATTAACCAATTTTGTGTTAGCAAATGGGCCTATTCGCAGAATTGGCCCGTTTGCAGATGCAAAAAAGGCTTTTTACATGTATCAAACCCTAATTTGCGATTCAGTAACCTGTTACCGAATTGCAAAATGGTTCAGCTATTCAGTGTTTGGAAGGAGCGTGTTTAGGGCATCACTTCCAAATAGCGAGTCACAGTGTATGTATGAATGCTTTGTGACCGTGAATGCGGTCACAAAACATTTGCAACTTACTATTAACTTTGAATTGGTGGTAACCTATTTGCAAGTGGCAAAAATGCTTTTTAGGAGCAGGCAGTGGTCCTTTGGACCACCACCTGCTCTTAAAAAATGAAAAGAAAACTTTTTATTTTTGTTTTATACATGGAGCCCGTTCGCAAATTGTGACCTACCTCATTAATATTAATGAGGTTGGTGGTTTTGCAAGCCCCTACGAATCGCTAAATGAAACTTTTGGAGTTTTATACATTTGGAAAAGCGATGAAAGCTGAAAATCGCAATTCGGTAATCTCCTTTTCAAATGCTGATACATGTGGCCCTTTGTGTGATATCGTGTTTGGTGTAAAAGGTTTATCATCTATTTAGACTTATAGTGGACCAGTTCTACATTGAAGCTGCCCTGTCATGATTAGTTAATACTTAGGTCTCTTTAGCTTTGTATATTTTGCAGGCGAGTGAGAAACCGGCTCCTGCTGATTTTGTTCCCGGAGCAGTAGACCAATATTTAATCCCACAAAAGGGGCAGGGGAGTGGTGGCCATGGACAGAAGTGTCTTGATTAGATGCCACATTTATAGCTCACTGTTGAACTGGGAGAAGGAAGATACCACCGCTACAGTCTTTTAAGTGTATTAAATATAAGATTTCATTTTTTAAAAGATATTAAGTCGATTATGTTGACAGTTTTTTTTTTTTTTTGTAAAGTATGTTTTCCAGTTACGGCACCAATTGTTTAATTGATTGGTGCTTTGATTAATTAATTTCTTTTCCAACTCACCTTCAGATACCTAGGGTGAGACTCACAGAAATGTTAATGTACCTATGTGGCCATTTTGAATGAAACTCAAGAGGTGACATGTAGCTAGTGAAATCTGATTAAAAAGGGTGCAATACTGTTTTGGCATGTGCATTTTGCTCTAGTGGAGAATTTTATGAATATGCTTTATGCATTTGCTACAATAATCTGGGTGGGATTCCAGAACATAAAACATTACGATAATCCAGCCTACTACCGGTAAATGTAACACCAGGGGTTGCTTCCTCTTTTTTCATCCGCCAGCGATTATAATCTCCATAATAGATTGAGACAGAAAAAAAAGTTATTACTCCATATTCTGTTTCCATATTCTGTTTACAGCGCTGAACATGCTGACCTCCTGAGGCGGAAGCTGGGAGAGTCGATCCTCGCTTTTTAAAAAAATTGTATAACTTGTGTTTTTAAATACAGTTTTTACTTATTTGAGTGTAATTTGTGATTTGCGACAAACCTACCTCTCTCCCTTGGGCTTTCCCACGCAGCTGCAGGAACGCTGCCGCGGGGCACTTCCTGGTGTTGACGCCCCCCTGGGACACTCAGGCCACGCCCTCTACCTGTCAGGCCACACCCCTTCCTCCATCTCCTATTTAGTATGTGCTTTCACCGGAAGCGCAGCGGACGAGTGCAGCGGGCGTGCCGAAGGCGCGCCTAAGGCAAGCCCGTCTGCGCCCGTCCGCGACCAGTCCGCGACCGGGACCAGACATGCTGCTAGTAAAGGAGTACACAGAGGAAGGATTGTGTGGTCAGGTGAGGACTTAAGAGCTCTTAATTCCACATCTGAGTGTTGCACTCACGAGATAGACCCTCTGACCTTCGCGCCCCCCCATATTTGTGGGACCTGTGGGGTATCTCTTGGTCCTAGAGACACTGCGAGGCGCCCCAAACCCAAACCACTAATTCACAAAGGTCTCAGAGCGGGCCTGCTGAACTGCAGATCCCTAGTTAAACATGCAGACGATGTCTGGCTACTACTAGAAGAGCAGGAGCGGGACGTTCTGTTTTTAACAGAAACTTGGATCAAGGAGGAGAACATGACCGCCATTGCGCTAGCAGTCCCTCTGGGATTTAAAATATGTCTCGCTAACCGCCCAGGCGCCAAAAGAGGTGGAGGTGTAGCTATTATTTTTAAAGAGCAGCTAATACTAACATCCTCGGCCCCTACCATAACTCAGGGAATTGAGGGCCTTCACTTTTGTTTTCAGGTGAGCCCTCAGCTATCGTTAGCAGGATTAGTGATTTACCGCCCTCCAGGCGGTGAGGATCCCAATCTACTCGCTCTGCTGGATACGATTGTTCAGTGCTCCCTCCTCCACCCTCAATTCATCGTGGTAGGAGATTTTAACATTCATATGGACAAAACAGACTGTGCTGTTGCAGAGCTGCTTAGATCTACATTAAATACGGCCAAGCTTAGGCTGATTAATGATGGCCCTACACATACAGCGGGCCACATGCTCGATCTCATCTTTTCTAATATTAAGGATGTGCAGCCAGAGACACCACTACCACTGACATGGTCAGACCACTCACTGGTTCCATTTAAACTGAATATGGCATATGATAGTCCGGCTTCAAGCAAATGCTTTTTCTTGAAGAGACAATGGAAGAAGCTGATCCCCGATATTATGGGCCCTGCTCTGGCACAGAACATTCCATCTCTCACCGCCAACGCGAATACAGACGCACAACTTCTTAATGAGTGGGTCGGGAATATGGTTTCTTCCATTGCCCCGGCCTCACGAGCACTTTTGAAGAGAGACTCCCCCTCCGCCCCCTGGTTCTCACAGGACCTTAGAAAAGAGAAAGCAGCCTGTAAAAAGCTGGAAAGACTTTGGAGAGCAAACTACGGGCTGGCAGAAAAAGCCAAATATAAGGAAGCAGCCAAAAAACTTCAGAAAGCTATCAGGAAAACAAAAAACAATTTTACGCGGACTCTATTCAACAGGCAGAACAGTCAAGTAAACAGATCTTCAAGGTGGTACAGTCCTTTTTTAAACCCAAATGCATCGAGAGGGAAGTCCCCCCGTCAGCCACTCTATGCGAAAACATCTCTGAGTTCTTCGACCAAAAAATCTAAAAAGTTTACAAATCCTTTAGGCCAGAAATAAAAACGGTGAAATCGGACCTAGCGATTAAAGACCATACCTCTGAGTGCGGTGAGACAAGAACTTGCCCGATGCAAATCCGGCTCTCCGGACGACCCATGTCCAGCCAAACTATGGGGCTCCATAGCGGATTTTGTAGCCCCCACAATACAACAAATCTGGAACTCATCCACCGTTTCGGGAGTATTCCCGAACGTCTGGAAACATGCAACTCTCCTCCTGCTGAAAAAAAACCTAATGGGGATCCAGAAGATCTCAGTAACCTTCGTCCAATCTCGCTGTTAGCCGCTCCCGGAAATTTTTTTGAGAAAGTAATACAGCGCCAGCTGATTAAATTCGTCGAAGTAAATAAGATACTTCATGAGACACAATCAGGCTTTCGTCACGGTTTTAGCACGGAGACAGCGCTAATTGAGGTAGCAAAGTCAGTAAGGTGGTCGATGGATGCAGGAGACTCAGCGATGCTGGTACTCCTGGATCTATCGGCCGCCTTCGACACGATGGACCACACTAGACTACTGATGCGACTGACCGAGATAGGTATCCGTGACAAAGCACTGGGGTGGATACGTTCGTATCTGTCCCAGAGAACACAGAAGGTGGCACTAGGTACTGTCTCTTCGGCACCCAAAGTCCTCTGCTGTGGAGTCCCGCAAGGGTCGGCACTCAGCCCCCTTTTGTTCAACATCTACCTCGCTCCTCCCTTTACGTTGATTGCCAACTGGGGTGTCAAGGCAATTTCTTATGCCGATGACACCCAGTTGGTATTTCCGTATTCAGAGGTATCGCAGGAGTCCTTCTCGAACTTTAGGAGATGTCTCCAAGATATAGCCTGTTGGATGAATACAAACAAACTAAAATTAAATACCAATAAGACTGAAGTGATCCTCTTTGGAAAGGGCCCCCCTCTGCCATCAGAACTATGGTGGCCAACGGAGATGGGCCAAGCCCCCCTACCCAGCCGCACGGCAAAAAATCTTGGAGTGAGGTGGGACGATAGCCTGTCCTTTACCTCGCATATTCAACAAGTTGCCGGTTGTTGCTTGAGTAAGCTCAGGAATCTCCGCAAGATTTTGAGACTCCTCCCGGAGAGTTGCCGGAAAACTGTAATCCATGCCACTGTTACATCTAGGCTGGATTACGCTAACTGACTATATCTGGGCCTACCAAAATACCTGACTCACAAACTTCAGGGGGTCCAAAATGCGGCTGCGAGACTGCTGCTGCGTATCCCTTTCAAGCAGTCAGTCTCTCCGCATCTGCGATCACTGCACTGGCTTCCAGTTGCCAGCAGAATCAAATTTAAGGCACTCACGCTGGCCTTCAGATCTCTGTTTGGTACCTGCCCGGAGTACCTGAAAAGTCGTCTCCCAAGATACTCCCAAGCCCGCGCACTGCGTTCCAACTGCCGCGTTCAACTGGTTGTCCCACGAACCAAAAGGGGTCGATTAGGAGGCCGAACTTTTTCGGCAAATGTTACAACATTATGGAATACCCTACCCCCAGCAATCCAGCAAGCCCCCACCGAACCTTGCTTTAAGAAGTTGCTAAAGACTTGGCTCTTCTCTCAACCCCGCTAACTCTATCACTTCCTACCCCCCAGGTCAATCTGTGTTCTGCTAGCGCCGGGACACCTCCCTGCGAGGTAGCTGTTCGCGCTGTACAAAATGCGGTATTATTATTATTATTATTAATAAACGCTTTTGGTGTACTGTTTACTTGAAATCTTGGATCACTGGTTACTTTCAGAAATTATCTCCTTAGACATTGTGGCACATTAAACTACACATAATTATAAATCATTGGATATCAGAAAATGAAAAGGAGACTTGTAAAGTGTAAAACATTCACCCAAAGTTATCATGGCACTGGCTCCGCACAAAATAGATGAGAGCGATAGGGACAGCTCAAAAATTGAACAACCACGTCTTTAAAACCTTCCTGAAAGACATCAGCTGTTTTTCTTTCTTAATCTGCACCTGCAATGTATTCCAAAGCCTGGTCGTACTGACCAAAAAGCTCCTTCCACCCCAAGCACACTTTTTGAATCTGGGAACTACCAGGTTGTGGAAATGTGCTGAGCGGAACTGGTAGGCAGGAACATAAGGCTGCAAGTTCTTTTTAAAAAACTCTGGCCCCGCAACCTGATTGGCCATAAACGAATACAGTGCGCCTTAAATTCTATCTGCCTTTTCACTGGCAGCCTGTGCAGCATTTTGAGCGCCATGGAGACTGATTTGTGTTTTGGGATGTTTAACAATTGCCGCGCTGCGGCGTTTTGCCCAGTCTGCAATTTGTTGAGGCAATGTTTGTGTAGGTTAATAAAAAGGCCATTGCAGTAGTCTGCTCTGGACAATACAAGCGCCGAGATCACTAATTTCTTCAGTTCAACTGGAATGAGTAGCAGGATCCTTCTTAATATTTGTAAAGTATAGAAGGAGGCGGAAGTGACCTGATTGGAAGGACCTTCGAAGGAAAGCAGAGAGTCAAAAGTCACCCCCAAGTTTTTTTACCTTATCTTTTGGATAGGGAAGCGGACCAAACTCTGGAGACCACAATGCGGGGCCCATAAGTTGGTGTTATTGCTAAAAGATAGGACTTCAGTCTTACTGCCATTTAGCTTCAGACAGTTCGTGGACATCCAGTCCCCACCTGGCAAAGACATGTGTGGAACTGGGCCGCAGTGTCGTCTGGAGAGCCTGTCACTGAAAACACAATCTGGGTATCATCAGCGTATGAAATAGCAGAGAACCCCAAAGATCAAATTGGTCTTGTCAGGTGTATATGTATGAGGTAGCAGAAGATTCACAATGTTTTGGTTTGGTTTCAATTAAGAAAAAGCAACTTTTTATCCATCAGCAATGGATGTACGACAGTACGACGCATGGTTTTACCACGCGTACCGTTACAACGCGTTTTTTACAACGCAAGTCGTTGCCACGACTTGCGTTGTAGGTTTGCGGACTTAGGAATGTTTTAATTTACTATTCCAACACCAGCCTACGTACAGTAGGGAAAGTGTTGGATAGTAAATTAAATTATTCCTTGTCCTGTAGCGCCCTCCAGTGCAAGTCGTGATTACGACTTGCGTTGTAAAAGACGCGTTGAAAGGGTACTGCGGAGTAAAATCCGCGTGGTAAAGGATGTTCCCCATCAGCAATTTAATTTTAGTGTAACATCCCACCAAGACTTCAATAGCCATCTGCCGGTTACTTTATAGGCAGAAAAAGTGTAGCTTCTATGAAAATGAGAAAACAAGGTGGTATTGCAGGTGCTACATGTGTTTAATAAGTATATAGGGGAGCAATTGAGATACCCGTGATGTGCAAATACTTCATGTAGAGGCTTAGAATGCATTCTTATCATTTTGGAAGAAAGAAACAACTTACTAGTTTTATTGAAAGCTTTAAATATCTTTCAAAATCTCACTAGCGTTGTGTGTTCAGCGATTCCAAAAGAAGTACAAAGTTAAATGTTCAATTGATCAATCATCATTTGTCCTACTCATTTGCTGAAAAAGTGATTTGGCAATAGCAAGGATGTTTTACGCCACTTTAACACAACTGGCCTCGTGCCAGGCCATCAAAAAAGACATGATCAATTTAACAGAAAATTAATTTAAAACGAAATTATCCACCCTTTTATCATCTTCTCTTTATCTTTATTTTATATATTGATGGGTATAGTGACCTACTGCAGACACTGATTGCAACTTTCATTGTTAAGGCCTGCATTATGTTTAAACAGCATGGAGCCCATTTATCTAAATGTCATACAATGCAGCACAGCAAGACACCCTGCTGTACTGTATTGAGTGACACGGGAGGAATGCGCCATATTTAACATTATATTTTACATTCCTGGTGATTCCTTGCACTGACACACTAGTTGCCACCTAGCACCAATGCAGGCAGTCTTGCACCACGATGCTAGGTTGCCTGCATTGGAAGCAGGATTATTTTTGTGTAGGAAGGTACATGTTCCTGCACAAAAACAATCCTCTGAGGCTTTTACCTCTTGCTACGTGTGCTGCGCAATGGCGGCTGCTGCAAATCTAAACTGTTAGCGTGGGGGTTAGCGGAACAATAATCTAAAATAAAAATGTACATGTCGCTGCCGCCAACGCTGAGTCTGCCAGCCGCTTCGGTGCTCCTCTCCTCCTGGCAGTCACTGGTGCACAAACAAGGTTCCCCACCCAATCCATACACTGCTCTGATGCTATACCAAGCATGAGAGAAGTGCCCGGATTGGCCAGAGCGGACTGGTCTGATGCTCATGTAGGCACAGGGAGCCTGTGCCATTCTCCACCTGACTGTGCAACATGACTGGGTTAGAGAAATGTTAGTGTGCATGTCGGTTTGGCCATCCTAGTATGACCGGCCAAACCGACATTCGCACTTACAGTGCGCATCACTCCTCCTCCCTGCCTGGCTCCATCCCACCCTAGATATTCTTTTATTATCATTTTATTTTTCGCTGACTGAATCTGAGCTGTGGGGCGATACTTCTCCGCCATTACTGAGAAGCCAACCCGTAGAAAGAGGAAAACACTAGGAGAAATAGACATAGTTCTCCTTGTTACAACACCGCTGGGAAGGCATAGCATTTCCAGGTCTACCACTCATGGTAAATCTGGGAATGTGCCATAATCCATGGGTGGATGCATAGGAACACTTTGGCTCCATCCATGGAACGCCTCCCTGGGGTTGAGCAATGCAAGGCACCTATTTGCGCTGCCTTGTGTTACTTCAGATTTACGAACTTTAATAGGGCTGTGCAAGGTGGCCACGCGTGGCTTGGTAAATCTCATTCTAGGCTTTGCATCAGCATTCGTTCCCTTGCATAATGCAAGGACGATGCAAAACCTTTGATAAATCTGGCTCCATATTTATATATCTAAGGCTAAAGATCTTTTAGCGTATCGTTCCTGTGTTTTAATTTATATGACTGTGTACCAAGCAATGGATGTCTAATCAGGTAGTGAATTTAGATTATTAGTAGAAATATTGGTTCTAGATTCATGGCTCATTTCTACTTTAAAGGCTTGAATTTCCCAAATAAAATGAGACAGCAGAGGAAGCGCATACAGTGACTATTATTAGCCTTTCTCTGAAACCAGTGATCTGGCCTTCATGGGTTTGCAATATGGTTGTGAATTGGCTCTGTTGGAAGAATAATGATCTTGCTGGGTTCTTGAGCTCCAAACATATTTGTAGAGGAGGGCTAAACTATTGGCCAGGACAACCCGTTCATCCTTACTTGACCCTCTCTCCTTCGCTAGTTGGCCACAAATGGTGCCTAGTTGTTGTTCTTCCATGGAACTTAACCAGGGCAAACTTGTAACCTCTCCACCCAGTCTCCCTCCATTTTCTGGTCAGTCAAAGAGTTCCTAGTCTACCATGTCCCACTGACAATTTTGGATCTTGTCCACAATGGTTTTCCATGGTATTTGTTTTTAACTTAGGAAAATTCATGAATTCTAATCCCTGAGCCGAAATTGATGTTGTTTTCATCATTACTGTCTAAGCTGCTATACTTTTCCCTACTCACGTCAATCCCTGGTTTTAGTACATTTGGGACAGGTCACAATTACAACTTCACAGTTTCTTCTACTACCAAATTCAAAGAAAATTTGGTGCCCTTTCCCTTCCCACATGTTTAGGATTGTAAAGAGATTAAGAATATGTTATTTTCCTAAGGGGCGGGGGGTGGGGGGCAGGAGGGGTGTTTAGGAAAATACTAAAAAAAATCACAATTAAAAATAAAAATTTAAGAAAAGTAATGTGCAAGTCTGTTAAAAAAAAAAAGAACCCACAAAAGTCTTGCTGTTCAACAATTACCCCTTTCTCAGCTTTCAGATGGAAGCACATAGGGGGAAAAAAGCAATCATTTTTGCACTTGTTTAAGTGGAGGTCAATGTTTCCTGTTTTCTATGTTTGCTGGGGGAACAAGTGAGACCTGTAGGTCAATGCAGAAAGCTAAATGTTTTTGAAATGTTGATAACATTCTGAATTCAGCAATAGATAATTTGTGTAGATCGTTCAAGGTGTTCCCAATGTAACTAATCGTTGAAATAAAAAAAAGTGACTATGAGTGGGGAAAAAAGAGGACTAGTCAACAAGGCTTTTGTGTATGGCTTTCTGCACAAAGGCTGATGTACAATACTTATATATTGTAGTGTAAAGCATACTCTTCTGGTCGTAGAGATACACAGTTTTGAAGTCGGTCAAAAAATCTGTTATACCCAGAGCCAACAATCTATCTATGTGTTTTGACGATGTTCCATTGCTCACCAACAATGAATTAATGCAGAATAAAAGATCTCATTGACAAAAATTAGGACTGAAGGAAAAATATTTTAAATGTACCTCAGAATCTGAGTTTAAGGGCAGGTCAGAGTCTGAATTTTAGATTGCCTACAGTACTAGGGGCCATATGTATCAACATTCCGTTTTGCGATTCCTAAATAGCGATTTTTAAGGAATCACTATTTAGAAATCGCAAAATGGTATGTATGTAGAAATCAGCTTCTTTATAGCGATTTCTTAAAATTCCTTAATTGCGATAAGCAAATTGCTAATCGCAATTAAGGAATAATTTCCCATTCATTTCTATGGGCCAGGAGGCCCATAGGAATGAAGGCGAAATTTGCTAATCGCAATTTGCTAATCGCAAATTGTGAATATTTTCAAGAGTGCAGGGGTGTCCAAAGGACACCCTGTTGCACCCCTGAAATCGGCATGGGTGCACACGTGGCACACATACATGCCCTAAGGGCATGTATGTGCGTCACATGGCACTTAGAAAATTGTAAAAATATGCATTTTGAAAGGAATTCGCAACTTACCACCAACTAGAAGTTGGTGGTAATTTGCGATTCCTTAAGGCCAATTTGCAATTTTTTTTGGCTTCTTACATTGAATTTAATGAATCGCAAAATTTACGATTCCTTAAGTGCAATCGCAAGATAAGAAATCGCTATTTTGCGATTCCTTATTTTTCAAGCAGATTTGCTTGATGCATACCATTAGCCCAAATTGCATTCACAAACGCTGAAATTCTGGGAATTTCGGCGTTTGCGAATTCAATTTAGCTTGATACATATAGCCCTAGGTGATTCTGAAGCTATTTTCAAAAGGTTGTTTTTGTGGAAACTCTCTTACAATAGGAAGAAGAAATATGGGCACTTGAATAGATAATGGCAAATATTCTAATAACCGAATTTCCTTACTTTTCCAGACAAAAACAATACCCCTTCAGTATCAGGAAAGGCACAAAGTATGAACGTGGAAATTGAGCCAAATTTGCTTTGTGGATAATTACTGTATTTAGGCCCACGGTCAGTTGACACCCAGTAAAACCTATCAAAGGTTGACATTTCCGAAGAAGAGAGATGTGGTAGAACTCAGGTGTGTGTGGCATTAGCAGATTTCACCACTTTTTCCTAACCAGAATCCCCTGTAAATAGCAAAGTCAGGTTAAAAAACAAAATTACCCAAAATACTAGGGGTGGGCGTAATTTGCGTAGTCGCGCTACGCAATGGTCTGAGAAAAGGTAAAAAATCTCCGCGAGCACGCAAAAGTTCCGCAAACACACGGAAGTGCTTGTTCCGCCCGTTGATGTTGCTTTTTTTCTGTTCGCGAATGCAGTTTGCGTGCTCGAGGAGAAATATCTCGCAAACACGGATTGTAAAAGTGCAAACAAGCAAAAAATTCCGCGAAGCCGAAGATCGCGGAAATTTTGTCAATTCTGCATTCTCCGCGGAACGTGAAATTACCCAAATTCCGCAAATTCCGCGAGCGGAGCGCAATTTACCGCCCAGGCCTACAAAATACCTAAGGATACAATTAATATGAACATGATTCCCAAAAGGGGCTCCCTCTCCACGACCGTAGTGATCCCTTTCTGAGGGAGGAGGCAGCTACAGCTGCTAGGCAGCCCTAAAATAAAAGATGAGAGAGGTCGGACGGGTGAAAACTAAGATTGGGCAACACCTTTGTGCTGCCGAAGTACTCAATCAGAGAGCTGGGTAGTGAACCACACATGTGGAGAGACCACAGCTAGTTCTAGCCATCGAGCTGAACAGTGCTTGAACCCATGGGGTGGTGAGGAAAGGACTGCTGATTATGAGCCTTAACAATTCAAGGCTCCATAGGGGTGGTCACTCCCACCACGACCTTGATCATTGTAGGGCTGCCGACCAAACCGTTGGTGCAGGGAACCATGCACTAAGGAAGTTGAACCACTGTGCCATTTGGGACCCCAGCACCCTTGTTACTACTTCTTCCTAGTGTGATATTGCTATGGGTGGAACCCCAAGGATAGAATAGGGGGCCGTTATAGAAGACCGACTTTTCCCTCTACTCCACTGGTTCCACAATTGGGAGCCTTATCTTTGATTCTCCTCTGACGTTTCATTTCACTGCCCTCGGCTTACAAATTGTATTGATGGGCACTGCACTCTTCTGGAGGGGCATGATCAAAGTTGTAATATTAGGGACATACCAAGGTTTATAGTGCAGAGATTGGAACCCCCAAATCAATTGCATCAAGGCCACATGCTATAGAGTCCCTGATCTACACAAGCTGATTTTCCAAGTCTTACAAAGTATTTCCCCATCCACAGGGTAATATTATCTGGCTGCCAATGCTCTTCAGGCTGCCCCTACAACTTCTTTTCATTGCAGTGAATTAAAGCTAACCATCCATAACACATACAAATCCAAAGATAGCCAAGGGCCCCTCAATAAAAGGCACCTTCTTCAGGCAAGAACATGAAAAGGCATCCACTCGAGAGTAATCATCTGATGATTACTGTCCTCCTAGCTTCCCCAGAAATGATAGCTGTCATTATCACTTACAGGAATTTCACAAAGAAATGTCTACTATTAAACTGGATATCAACAAATCAATCAGCGAAATGGACCACCCAGTGAATAAACTCAAAAAGGATGTCCAAGAGTTAGAGGATTCTGTTATTCAATAAGACCAAGAGTATGATAAACTCTTCAAGAGAGTGACAGCTTCGGAATGATAATACACCACCTTATTTAATAAAGTAGATGATGGAGAAACCGATCCTGATAGAATAACTTGCGTATTGGAGGGTGGAACCTGCCATTCCAGATGCACAGCATACCTTTCATGTCGAAAAATTACTCAGCACAATATTGGTAGCCCTCAAAGAGAATTCCTTGATAGGACACATTGGGCTAATTACGAATTCCAGAAGAAGAGAAATTTGACTCCTGATGTCCTCCTTGATGTCGTCACACAAATGAATTTTTTCAAAAAAGAGTGCCTCTCGTAAACTGGACATAAATACACTTTTTGGGGGAAGACATTATGATATTATAAAGATATTCTCCTAGACATAATCTAAACCCAATGAATTTAAAGCTGTCACAACTTATCTCAGAGAAGAAAAAACTCCACACCACTGGGGTTTTCCCATCTTTTTGGTTATCTCCTTCCACAACAAACGTTTCACAGCTTACACCCTGGAGGAAGCTGCAATAATCTTACAAATCCAAACGCCCTCCACTGCCGCTACCCAGAAGGACCTGAATGGACACTGGGCAAGGAAAAGCCCTGGCTATTTCAAAGAACAACACAACATCAATTCTCTACGTGACACCACTGGACTCAAAAAGACTAGTCTCAGACAAGTGGATATTCAAATGAAGATCGATTGTTGTGTTTCGACTCTCTATTGTTTATACTGGATCTCCCTGGTCCATAGATCCTGATCCCACCAAGGAACATGCATGCTTCATATTCCATGCCAAGAAGGGTATCTGTACCTACTTCATGGTTTTCCAAAAAACCCTTAAACATCTCCTCTAGCTGTTGACCTGATGGTGATGAGGGTATGAGCCTCTCGTTAACTTGAAACAATTGTGGTGTTCATTTTGTTGGTTGACGTGGAGTGTCTACATCAGTGCGACTGGTTTTGACCCACTGCAGAGCCGAAGATCCACTGTTAGTATCCTTACATACTTACATGGTGAATCCCGGGATTGACCGGTACCTGGGGGAAAGCTCAGAATCAGCACCCTTATCCAAGATTTGTATCCTCTTTACTGATATAACGTTTTTGCGTCTTACAATGGTTACAGAACTGTGGGATTACTCTTGCCCCTGTTTGATATCAATTTTTAGCAGTAAAAAATGTCCACGGTCTCACATTTCAATGAGTGTGTATCTGCTATTGCCTGACATTAAAAAACGACAGGATATTAGAATTGTCCATTATAAATGTTTGTATGCCACTTTTAAAAAACATGATACACCACTCACATGCACTGAGTAATGTTATAACACTTATCATATAGGGTCTAAATTCATCTCTAAAACATAAAATACTGTTGAAATGGTTACATTTTATAGAGATAGCTATAGCTTTCTTGTAGGAAACCCATTAGAACCTTGAAGATGTTCAAAGTGCGGTCAAATCTTAATACTCAAAGGTCACCTTAAACAAATGTTAATTACTCTGGCATACATATACAGATTCATGGAAAGCAACAAATCCAATTTCTATACTAATCTTTTTGAAATATTGATTGAACTAAATGAAAGTGTACTATTCTAGGGGAGGAATTCAATGCAAATGTAGTCCCTACACGGTTGCAATCATATTAGAGACATGTAGGAGAAGGCATACCAGGTCCCTTCCTTAATGGCATCAGAGATTTTGCTCTTGCTGATATTTGGAGAATGCACCATCCTCAGGAGAAGGACTTTAAATGATTTTCCCATGTTCACAAGACCTCCTCAAGGATTTACACGTTCCACACTCCAAAAATACTCATTTGGTGATTTCACACGAGGCGGATCATGCCTCGGTACTGGATTAATATGATCTTTCAATGCCCAGGTTGACTCCCACTAGAAAATGGCATATGAATGAGATGGCATTTAGACACCCAGTGGTATGTGATGCCATTAAAATAAATAGCATTGACCTTCTACTTCCAGGAAAACGATGAGTACACTAGATCGCTTTCAGTCAGGTAGGATGCTGCTAAAGCATTTTTGAGAGGTGAATTACTCTGACAAACATAATTTTTCAGATGGACGGGGGAGTTTAAGGAAACGTTAGAAAAACAGAAAGCTTCTTTAAAGTCAAAACACCAGGATACAGGTTCTAGAAAGATTTACAAAGAATTCCGAAAAGCAAGAGGGGAACTAGAAAGAATAAGCGGAGAAACAGCTAGAAAAATACTATGATTAAATCAACTAAACAATGCACAAGCCTTTGCAATGCAATAGGTCTCGCATTTGCGAGAGTGTCAACTATTGTAATGACATATGAAATCAGGGCCTGACTGGGAACTGAAACTGGACCTGACAAACTGCTCAACCCGGCCCCCTGGGAGCAGGGAGGTGTGCAGCCGAGCTGTTTGCTAGGGCCAGTGTCAGCCGTTTTTGTTACCGGGGGCCGATATTGCTGCCCCCAGTAACAAAAACGGCCTCCAGGGGCCAAAAGCACCCCCCACCCTGATGGCCTACAGGGGAAACTTAAATAATAAATATGCCTTAGTTCTAGAACCGGGCAAGCATGTAATATAATATTACAAATATGTTCAGACATGTGTACATCTCTGCATTGTGGGGTTTTGTGATGAAAGGCACCCAGGACAGCAATAAAGAAGCAACTGTATCTCCTGAGAACGCCAGAACATCCTGAGTGAACAAACAGGGAACTGCCCTCAGAGATGGTAACAATGGACCCAAGATTAGCACTCAAAGGCTGCCCGGTTATAAACTTAACGACATCACAAAGAGCAGGGCAGTGAATTAGGGCGGACATGGAGAGGCAGGTCAAACTCCTGAAAGGTGGCATGTGATTTACGCACTTCTTCTTCGGGTAGGTGACTTGTAAGGGAGGAGGAGGTGCTAAGCCACATATAGGTATTGGCAATGAGGGTGCTGCATAACTGCCCTGGCATGCATTTCCAGCTTTACTACTGGGTCAAAGGGTGTTACTGCACTCTAGTTTCTTTACATAAATGACAGTTTTTTTTTGTTTTGTACGAAAACTAAATACATTACCAAACAGAGGACACAGATGACAGAAAAAAACAAAAGAGGCGTTCTGACTACCCTGCACAGTTTCTTCGAGATTATATACATTCACATATGTGTAACCTCAAAAACATTGGGGCATATTAGCAAGAACCTCGTTAAAATTATGGTCATTTTAGCAGCAGGAAACTGCTGCTAAAACGGCGATAATCGGCTTGCTAATATGCGTTATAGAATTCCAATAGAAGCCCTTGTTAGATGTCCTGCACATCTAACCTGGGCCTCTATTGGAATTCTATAACGCATATTAACAAGCCCATTATCGCTGTTTTAGCAGAAACTGCGATAATTTTAACGAGGTTCTTGCTAATATTCCCCTCTGTTCCTGAAAATAAGTTAAATATGAGGAAACCAACGTTATTTCCTTTTATTGCTGTTATGAAAGAGTTGTTGGCCAAGTATGCGCTTGCTAGAGTGTAGCTTTTCCAAAATGATCCTTCTTTTATTTCTTTGAGTGAGACTGTGTTATTACAGAACAACCACATGTACATGATGTTTTGAAGCAATGTCTTGTAGGGGTGCAAAATAACATATACAATAGGGTAACAATTAATGTGGGATTGCCCAACTGCTATTTTATTTCAGGCAACGTAATTAGGTGTATGCATATTTTCAATATGCGGATATTTTTTCTTTGTTTCCTCGTCGGCCTCTATGTTTGTAGGGATTCATTATGTGTTTTATGACTATGAGTCTAGAGTACTAATTGTGAAAAGTTGCTGTGATTTTAGTCTTTAATCGCAAAAATGTTGGTGCCGAATAATCAAGGCACGGCCACCAGACTTAAAGACAAAGGGCAACGTGGTAAGCGTGGAGTACTGCAACAATTAGAAAAAAGGATCTCTTAACTACAACAGATGAGGACGGCAACTGTAGTTGGGTGGTGCTGTTCAGCGAAAATGTGGAAGTGATGTATTGCTGAAGGAACCACTTAGGAGGTAGTAAAGTAGAGATACAGTGCCCTTAACCAATGGAAAGCCAGGGGACAGGAGTATAGTCCTGTATGGAATTACAGCAGGTCTTCTAGACAGTGCTAGTGCACTGCCTAAGTTCGACCTAAAAGGAAGTTAAGGCAGATAGGTTTTGGGATATAAAATAAAACTGCATCATAATAGGAATACAATTCAAGCAATACAATTCCCGCAATGTGACAAACATACAGAAATGGAAAACATTATTCAAAAATTCCTTGATTACTTTCTTGTGCTCTACACAAAAAAGCCTACTTTGGAACTGGAACACACAACCTATTTACAGACTATAGTGTTTAACACTATTCCTCTACCCTGATAGAGCGACTAGAAAATGTAATAACACCATAGGAAGTGTTGGCAGATATAAAGTTCTCCCAGGCAATAAAGCACTTCGACCGGATGGCTTTATTGCTGCCTTTTACAAGTCCTTCCAAGATTTTCTGGAACCTTTAGCCCATGACCAGTCTAAGGCCGGCTCTCACCCCAGCAGCTCCGCAGTGCTGTGCCCCGTTGCTGACACTCTGACCTCCACCTGGTAGGTGTTCAAGGCCGCAGTCTGTTCACTGGTGTCTGCACCTGCTGCCCGCCTCAGCCTGGTATTTGGACGTACTGCTGCCTTTTGCCTGCATTCTGCCTTTGTTTTTGTTTAATGTAATTCTATTAATATTTAGTGCACTCTGCCTCCGTTTTTGCTAATTTTAATTCTGTTCATTCCAGTGCCTTCTGCATCTTTGTTTCATTGTACCAAAGGCAAGCCTGTCTGCGCCCATTCGTGACCCGACCGCGACCAGCGCCAGATACCCTGGATCTTCAGCCATCTACCGCTTCAACTCAGCCGCCCTCCTCACACTCGACCCCAGAAGAAGGAACAACTGCCAACAGGCCGCACCGAACACGACCCACAGCCATTTCTCCTGCCACCACTGCCGCAAGATCTTCACCACCACCCCAGCCGCCAACACCGCTGATGCCCTCAGATGCATCCTCCTCAACGTGCGCTCCATGCACAGGCATGCCATGGAGATGTGGAACCTCTTGGACTCACTCTCACCCAATGTCACCTTCTTCATGGAAACCTGGACCAACACCTCCTCCGCCCCCGACATCACCATCATCATCCTGGACGGATACAAGATCCAGAGGAAGGACCGCCCCAACCACACGGAAGGAGGCCTTGCCATCGCTCACAGGAACTCCCTCTGCTTCACCACCTCCAACGAAACCTTCCCCACTGCCGAACATCTGCACTTCCAGGTCCAGACCAGCCCCAACTCCACACTCCGCAGCACCCTTGCCTACAGATCCCCTTTTGCGTGGGCCCTCTTCACCGACACCATCACCAACTTCATCGCACCCCACGCCATCGCCGCCATGGACTGCATACTCATTGGTGACCTGAACCACCACCACGACAACCCCAATGACCCCAGCTCCTCGAAACTTTGCTAACATCGGACTTAAATAACTTGTCACCACACCAACCCACAAGGCAGGACACACCCTTGACCCCATATTCACCAGAGTAAACAGCATCCACTTCAGTCACACCACGCAGCCCCATGGACTGACCACCACTGCATACATTTCCTCCTCGACAAACCCATGCCACCCAAACACACTCCATGCCCCCGCGAAGGTACTGGAGCAAAGTCACAAAGGAACAACTCAACTCCACCCTCAACTGCAACACCCCACCTCTGTAACAGACGCCAGCCTCGCAGCCAGGGAACTCCACACACTGCGCAGACAAGCTTGCCCCGCTAACCAAACCTGACAAACAGTGCCCAGGAAAGCCGCCTGGTTCACCACTGACCTCCAAGAAGCCAGGCGCACCTACAGACGTTTGGAGAAGAACTGGAGAAACAGCAAGAGACCTGTAAACCACACCACCTACAAAAGCGTCATGACAGAATACCACCAACGCATCATAACCACCAAAAGAACCTTCTTCCACAACAAAATCCTCGCCAACTCCAGCAGTGCCATGGAGCTCTTCAGCATCATCCAAGAAATTCACCAAGTCCCACAGCAAAGCCACGGACATCACCCCCTCCCAGGACCTCTGCGACAAGCTCGGATCCTACTTCCACCTGAAGATCAAAAACTTCTGTGACAACTACAACAATTATAGCCTGATGCCACCATCCCGCCCTCTGGCAACTCTAGCCAGCCGACCATCTCTGCCTGGACACTGGTCACGACCGAAGAGACTGCATCAAACATGAAAGGCATCCACTCAGCAGCCCCCACAGGCCGCTGCCCACCACACATCTACCATCTACCACAGAGCCACAACCACCATTGCACCCGAGCTACAACGCACCATCAACACCACCTTCAAGACAGGCACCTTCCCCGACAAATGGAAACATGCAGAAGTCAGGCCCCTGCTCAAAAAGCCCTCAGCTGACCCCACCGACCTCAAGAACTACCGGCCCATCTCGCTCCTCCCCTTTGTGGCAAAGGTCACTGAGAAGACCATCAACGCAGAACTGACAAGGTTCATTGAAGACATCGCTGTCCTCGACCCTTCCCAATCCGGTTTTCCGCAGCAACCACAGCACTGAGACCACCCTACTCGCTCCCACAGACGACATCTGCACCCTCCTAAACCAAGGCCACACGACTGGCCTGATTCTACTCGTCCTGTCAGCAGCAATCGACACCATCTCACACCGCACACTTGCTGCGAGATTTCACACAGAATTTATCACATATAAGCTCATCGGAAGAAGGTGAGCTACCTAACAGCCTCATACAGAGCGGGGACAAAGCAGATCATGAGTCAAACATAAAGAATATGCCTAGATTGGGGGCTAAGAAGAACGCAACAACTAAAGAAAAACCGGCTAAATTGGATCAACAAAGCGGGGCAACAGGTAATAAGGGAATCAATGATACTTCCCTTTGCCGCTGGGTTCATACGAAAGGAGGCGTTAAATCACTGGTTTTAAGACTCTCTGGGTCCAGCCCGACAGATATATCTCTGGGTGAGAGAGCACCAGGGAAAAACACAGAAAAAAACTGTGCTGGATCTGTTGTGGTTTCTCCTGCTGTGATACCTATGACAACTTTTTCCGCTCCTCAACAAGTAAACTTAACCATGAATACTCTGGCCTCGGGTTCTCTTGATGATAGTGCTGCTCAAGGACTGGGGAGTAATATAGGAAGCAGCTTAGAGCCGTCACTTGCTCTTATCTTTCAAGCTCTAACAGACCAGAGGCAAGAGGCACAGGAACATTACTCGCAGCTTCGAATGGATAATGTAGATATTCAACAGGCGCTCCAATCCGAAAACTCTAAAGTAGATTGTTTGGTAAACAATGTGACAGATCTTCAGCAACGCATCACAGAAATGGAGGCTACTGTATCACAAACATCAGATCTGGCACAGACTCATGATGCTTCAATTATCGAGCTTCAACTCAAGGTTGAACATTTAGAAAACCGTCAAAGAAGACAGAACCTGAGAGTATTTGGAATCCCAGAGGAGAAAGAGGGCTCTGATCCCCGAGCTTATCTAGTGTTGTTATGTCAGAAGGCGTTCCCAGATCTGGCAGATTGGGATTGGGACAGTCATATACAGCGCGCACATAGATTACCTTTGGGGGCGCCTAAACGAAGCTCTAAATTTCCGAGGCCAATATTAATTCATTTTGGTAATTTTTTGTTGCGTCAAGCCGTCTACTTAAAGGCACGACCTGGCTCTCCTATAACAACTGATACCGTCACTTTTTTTGTTCGTTCAGATCTATGTAAAGCAACGATGGATAAGCGCTGGGCCATGCGACAGATAATAGAGCCTATGAAAGCCTTAGGTGCACAGGTCTTCTTACAAGAACCTGTAAGGTTAAAGGTACTTAGGGGTGGCCAAACATATTTTTTCTCTGCAATAAATGAGGCTAAGAAAGCAATTGATACATGGCAACAGGAGAAGGGTGGGAGACATTAGATACACAGGGGAGAAGCAAATATGCAGAACTGGTAAGGAATTGTTGTGATAAATTTATAATTAGGATGCTTGTATAGACATGGTGGTGGCTTTCCTTTTTTTTTTTTGGGTAAACGGGGCTGCTCGGGAGTAGCGCTGTCTTCCTTTGACTGCTCGGGAAGCAGCTGTTGCTGGGGGGGAATTCCTTCCCCAAGGAACTGGGGTGGGCTATGGAGTGTGGGGTGCGTTTGTCTGGGGAAAAAAATGAAAAAAGTATTCAACAAGACAGCTTCTCAAAAAGGAGACAAGACAACTTTAATAAAGCAGATGGAAAATAGATATGAGAGAATGAGTAGCTATATTAAACAGGAAAACGAATACTGGTATGATGAGTAAAATTAAATTTATTATTTGGAATGTTTCCGGCTTAAATAGCAAACTCAAGAGACAGCTAGTACGAGAGGAGTTGAAAACATATAATTTGCATATAACAATTCTCACTGAGACACACCTTGCTTATAAGGATCGGAAGCTATTAGACCAGTTGGGTTATGAAACAATCATATGCACTTCACAATCTTGTTCTATAAGGGGTGTGGCTATTTTAAAACAAAAGGGATTTCGTTGTACTCTCTTAAAGACTTCAACGGACCGTGCTGGAAGGTGGGCATTAGCTCAGGTTGAAATACAGTCTAAAAAGTATGTTATAATGGCTGTATATGGACCTAACCTTGATGAACCAGGGTTTTTTGATTTGCTTAATATGGAACTATTAAACTGGGAGGGTGAAAAAATTATCATGGGTGATTTCAACTGTATTATGGATTATAACATAGATACTAGCAGACAGATATCTGCCCGTAGAATGAAAAAGTCAAGATCTGCCATTATAGAAATGGGGAGACTACATATGGTGACTGATCTATGGAGATATTTACACCCTAACACCGCGAGCTTTACCTATTACTCATCTCCACATCAATCATACTCCAGAATCGACATGGCTTGGGTATCTAATGATATAGCCAATACAGCTGAGATAATGTTATGCCCACGTATAACTTCCGATCATAACCCCCTTATCTTAAACTTTCAAGCTGCACCAGCCGAAAGAAATTTAAGAACTTTCACTTTCCCAAAATATTTACTTACTGATGAGCTGTATGTGGAGACTATTAACAGGCAGCTTAAACTCTTTTTTCAAGAAAATAAAGATTCATCTACCCCTCTAATCATCTGGGATACTTGGAAAGCGGTGGTGCATGGTTTGACACTACAGTTCATATTACAACAAAATAAAAATAAGCAAGATCAAAAACAATAAAATATATCGCTATTATTACAAGCTGAAGCGGCCCATATAACTGCAGTCCAATCAGGTTTATCCAACCATGAGGAGCTCTTGCAAAATCTAATTGATCAAAGGGTATCTGTTAAAAAAATACTTAGGGAAAGTATGGTTAATAGATTTAACAAATATCGGGCTACACAATATGAATTTGGAGAACATATGGGAAAGGTCCTCGCTCACAAGGTAGCGGATGATCAGGCCAAAACTTATATCAAGGCAATTAAATCAGAAAATGGGATTTTATTTACAGAACCAAAGGGAATCTTAGGACAGTTTTTGACTTACTATAAGAAACTATATACTCCTGAGATTATAGTTAATGACCAAGACATACAACATTATCTCTTTAATACGAATTTGACAAAATTAAAAAAAGAAGATATAACTACAATGGGTAATGGCATCAGCTGTGAGGAAATAATACTGGCAATATCTGCGTTACCCACGGGAAAAAGCTACTGGGGAGGACACGATTCCCTTGGAATTTTATAAAGTTTTCAAGGAACATTTAATCGAACCTTTTAGGGGCTTGATACAAGATATTGGCCAAAATGGAATAGTACCGGAATCCTGGAATTTGACTCGAATAGTTTTTTTTCTAAAAAAGGATAAATCTCCAACTGAGTGCGGGTCTTATAGACCTATATCTCTTATCAATTCGGACGCCAAAATCTTTTCAAAAATTTTGGCTACTCGATTAGCACCAGCAATGATCAAACTTGTATCATGCCAGCAACATGGTTTTATCCAAGGCAGAGAGACCACGTCGCACATAAACACGGCGATCTCCGCTTTTGATTTAGTGGAAAAAAAGGAACTCATCTGGGTATGTTGCTTTTAGATGCGCAAAAGGCTTTTGATCGGGTGGATTGGAAGTTTTTATGGGGGGTGCTGGAGAGGATGGGCTTAGGGGGGCGATTCAAACAATGGGTTCAAGCTTTATACTGTAACCCTTGTGCTAAACTAATGTACCTTCGCACACAATCGGAAATATTCTCCATATACAGGGGTACTTGCCAAGGTTGCCCACTCTCTCCTCTTTTATTTGCACTTTATATTGAACCTTTTATTTTTTATTTACAAGCCAACCCTCAAATTATTCCATTAAAGCAAGGCACAAGCACATTAAAGGTAACATCCTATGCAGATGACTTAGCCATATTTTCACCTGAACCAGCAAGAGCAATGATTGAAATAGAAAAAGAGGCAGACAGATTTGGTAAACTATCTGGATATAGGCTAAATGCACACAAAACACAGGTGGTGGTTAATTTTAATACAGGGGATAGTTTAATTGGGGTTAGCACGGTAGCTGTTTATTTAGGGGTTAGAATAACTTCGCGGGTTAGCCAAATAATCTCACTAAATTATGAGCTATTGTTTAAAGAAACAGCTTCCCTTTTAAAAAAATGGCACAAACTCCCGATTGGCATTATGGGTCGTGCAAATATAATCAAAATGAAGATATTGCCAAGATTCCTATATCTTTTCAGATCTATTCCCTTATGTATTCCCAATAGTTTTTTAAAAAGTTTGGATGGTCTTTTTAGTAGTTTCCTCTGGGGTTACAAGACTGCACGAAGAGCTATGTCTCTACTGAAGTGCCCTTTTGAACAAGGGGGCATAAACTTTCCAGACTTCAAAATGTATTTTTGGTCTTCTTTTACAGCACGTCTTCAGAGCTTATTAATTCCCTCATGTTCGACTTTTTTTCATCAACTGTTATTCGGAGAAATTACCAATATGTATATTTATAAAACTACTGACCCTAACTATTTCAAGCGGGTTAGATTTAAGACGATACGGGACACTATCTTTATATGGAGAAATATTTTTAATAGCTGTAGCCAATCTTACTATCATAATAAACTACCGTTGTGGTGCAATCCAATGCTCCCGGAGATCTTTCATGATAATATATTACGACAGTGGGCGTCGCTAGGGATTCGGTCATTAGGGGACTTATATGATCACGCAGGGCTTGCTACATTTGAAAAACTACAAAATTTGTTTAAACTACCAGCACATATGTTTTATAAATATTTGCAAATTAAGAGTTTTCTCTGGACACATTTGAAACTGACTAGGATCGTGGAGTCAGATATATGGGACTTTCTATATCAGGACAGAGCTAAATGCAGGATCAGTTGCATGTATAAAATCCTCACTAGTAATCGAAAAGGGGATAGTAATAAATTAGCTTGTAAATGGAGTATGATACTGGGCGAAGAAGTTTCGGAAAAGGACATAGAGCAAAGTTTAAATATTGTGCGGAAGTCTGTTCATGCTACTAACCTACAAATGCAGAAATATTGTACTATTTGCAATCTGTATTATATACCAGAAAGAATAACTAAATGGGTTAATACCAGCCAAACTAGCACACGCACGAAGTGTCCTAAATGTGATCTCCAGGCTGCAAGTTTGATACAAATGCTTTTAGAATGCCCTAAATTGAAAGATTTTTGGCAACAACTTGCTGAAATCTGCTCTGAAAAGTTAGGAATTGAACTTATTATAAATACAAGGGATATTATGTTAGGACCTCGTATGTATAGTTACCAACAAAACTGGCTATTATCGATATTGTTTGTGATGGGTAGACTGGTCATCGCTAGAGCTTGGATTGATATACATCCTCCTAATATTAGGGATTGGTGGGCTCTGCTGAAGGAGACATATTCAATGGAACATATATTAGCAAAGTCTAGGGGCTTACAGGCCCAGAATAAACTCAACTCTGTTTGGGGACTCATTTCGGAATGTTTTTGATTTGATTTAGAATTATTGCGATACATATGATCTTTCTCGTATTATTATAACTCTTATACTATTTGAATATGTTCTCTCTATAAATATTTCTGCTTATTATTATTGTATAAAACTTTTGAATAACTGAAATACTGCTTATATTATCTGCTGACTTGTTGAATAATAAAGATATATTAAAAAAAAAAGAGAAGACCATCAACGCAGAACTGACAAGGTTCATTGAAGACATCGCTGTCCTCGACCCTTCCCAATCCGGTTTTCCGCAGCAACCACAGCACTGAGACCACCCTACTCGCTGCCACAGACGACATCTGCACCCTCCTCAACCAAGGCCACACCACTGGCCTGATTCTACTCGTCCTGTCAGCAGCAATCAACACCATCTCACACCGCACACTTGCAGCCAGATTTCACAATGCCGGCATACAACCCTCGGCAACGCCCTCGACTTGCACCGATTGTTCCTAACCGTCAGAAACCAAAGGGTCAGACTCCCACCCTTCCTCTCCTAACCCATGGAGGTCAACTGCTGAGTCCCCCAGGGTTCTTCGCTCAGCCCAACCCTCTTCAACGTCTACATGGCCCCCTTCGCCACCATCGTCTGACAGCACAGCCTTAGCATAGTATCCTAAGCCAATGACACTAATCTCATCCTCTCCCTCACAAAGGACCCACCACCACTAGACTCAACTTTCAGGAAGGAATGCAAGACGTAGCAGCCTGGATGAACAACAGCTTCCTAAAGCTCAACTGAGACAAGACAGAAGTCCTCTTCCTCGGAAGCTCATATCGGTGTGGAACAACACCTGGTGGCCCACCCCCCTCGCAGCCCCCAAATCCCACGGACCATGCCAGAAACCTTGGCATCATGCTCAACTCCTCCCTCTCCATGCACAGACAGGTCAACGCCGTCGCCTCCAGCTGTTTCAACAACCTCCACATCCTCCGTAAGACTTTCAAATTGATCCCCCCGAGTCAAGGAAGACAGTCACCCATGCAACATTCACCAGCAGGCTGGATTACAGAAACGCCCTCTACGCCGGCATAAACAAGTCTCTACTCCGCAACCTCCAAATGATACAGAACTCTGCCGCCAGACTCATCCTCGGTATCCCTTGACAAGAGCACTTCAGCCAAAACCTACGGAAACTCCACTGGCTCCCCATCGAGAAGAGAGTCACCTACCAAGATACTCACCCATACATTCAAATTTCTACACAAGACCGGACCCCAACACCTCAACGATAGAATCTCCCTCCATGCACCCTAAAGAAGCCTCCAATCCACCAACCTCATCCTTGCCGAAACCCCACGCATCCACAGAGCTAAAGCAGGGAGAAGATCCTTCTCCTATATCATGGCCAAGACCTGGAATAAGCTCCTGATTGACATCAGACAGGCCCCATCCCTGACCACCTTCAGCAAGGCTCTCAAGACCTAGCTCTTTGGCTGAACAGAACTGCTGAACGCCACCCCTGTGCCTTAACACCCTCGCTGTTGAGTAGCGTGCTTACAAATCCCTGATTGATTGATTGATTTATGGATTCAACACTGTTCAATCATGACACAGGCAAAATAACTAAATCGATGATGAAGTCTGAGACAGTTTTTATTCTCAAGCCTAAAAAGGGTATATGAAAATACTTCTCACTAGGTTAGAGAGGATCTAGTCAATACTAATCTATCTAGCATAATCCAGTTTTATAGTCGTAAGACAGGTTGACAACAACACCTGCTTTGCTTTAAATTTAGGTGAAATAGCCATGCAAACTAAAATCCAGATGCTTCTCTTTTCTCTCATTGCTGAAAAAGCATTCAATTGCTTAGATAGGCAATTTAAATATGTTCATTCTAATTGACAAAACAGGCTAGACCCATATTAAAAATTACATCAAGGTGAACATTGCTCAAGCTTCCACTGTGCTTAGGATGCATAACACAAATAGCAAACAGAGCATTTGGTCAAAAGGCACAAAGCAGGGCTGCCCCTTTTGCCAAACATTTTTGCACTTGGATTACAATCCGCTAATAGAAGCATGACCATCAAAAATGTTGCATATAAAATAGCATTCTTTACATATGATATATTGTGCTTTCTCACCAACCCTAAAAGCTCTATTCCAGGACTGGTTCACAAAATCAAACAATTTTCTAAGATTTGTCTGTTCAAAATGAACTACACCAAGTTTGTAAAGGGTATTCTGCAACCACAGGTGGAATGGGCAATCATATTGCAAGTCCAAAATTCATATAGCAACAGATACCATGTACTATATTAGAGTGAAAATCACAGCCAACTACCAAAAGTTATATGAAACCAGTATCCCACCTCTCATTGATACTCTCTTGCAAGATCTCTAAAAATGGAGCAAAATGGAAATATCATTGTATGGAAGAATATCTTGCATCACAATAAACTTTATACCTTGGCTATTATATGAAGAACAGACTTTACCACTAATAGGTCCTATGGAAACACTTTGTCCTGTCCAGGAAAAGTTATTTTCTTTTATTTGGAAGTGAATGTCCCCCTGCATATCTAGAAAAGTCCTCTACTGGGGCAAATTTGAAGGAGGTCTGGATTTCCTCCAAACAGAGAGATACATTTTGTGCTGCCCAACTATGGCCATTGATAGATTTGACAGCACCAGGAAATTCCAAATTGTGGGTGCAGATCTAGGCGACCAGCTCCTTAAAACCTTTGCATATACTCCCTTGGTCCCTCCGAAAATAGGGGCACAAAGAACACTTTTATACTCCACTCAAATTACATTGAAACATTGAAGCATTCCTGTTCATGACAGAGGAATCACTACATATCCATCACCAATGACTCCAATACGGAACAACCCTCTAAGGGTGTTGGAACAAGGGCTCCGCTCTTGGTTCCCATTCAATGAATCCACGTTAAAGGAAATAGATGACACCTCCTGGCTCCCTACTTGGGAAAGGGCATACATGTGATCACAATTGAAGGTGAATAGTTACAAAATCATTATGCAGTGGTTTCTCAATCAACTTTTCAGACACTCACCCCCAGTCACAGGTCTGGGTTGAATCCATCATCGTTTTTAGCTGTTCCCATGAGGCACAGGGCCAAGACTGATTTGCATATAGCTGTGTCTGAACTGGGGTGGTGAAGTGAGCTAAAGAACGGTGATGGATTGAACCCAGATCTGTGACTGGGGGTGAGTGTCTGAAAAGTTTCTGTGCTCCATCCATCATCTCCTTTGTGTTTTCTTCAAATACATGGCGGCATCATAACTAGCAGTGGAACTTTCTACTGTTGAGAGCCAGGCTGGCTCTGGTGCCATTGGCTGCCTGCTTGGACCTGCTGTATTCATACCATCTCTATGCTCCAGCCACGGGCTTGCATCAGTGTTGCTGTGACCGCCATGATGTCATAGGGCCCCTTTTTCATCTTTGTCAGTGACTGAAGGTTTTGTATCTTGAATAGGTTCACTTCCATTCTCAACCTTCTGTAGCATACCTGGGTTCCTCTGCCTTTATCATTTCATGGTGCCTGTATGGTTCTGCTTTTGGCGCACTCTCTACACCTGACTATTGCGGCCTTCTGTGCTTCTCTGCCTTTAGCACTATCATACTGTATGTGTGCTGGCTCTGTATTATGTTGCGGCACAGTACCTCTTCTTTCGGGCGAAAGCAGGTTTCGGGCTGACTGTGACTGAACATTCCACAAGGCCTTCGCCTTCTTCGAAATCCTTGCACTAGCTGGAGTGGCGCTTTGACCCCACAATGTGCCAACCATCGACTGATTCCCTTAGACTGAGGCATACATGGCATGTACAAGTAGTTTGCTGGCCTTCGGCAAACATTCAGTGAGAGCACTCTCATTACTTTGAGTTGCAGATCCCCTAACTTGTCTCCAGTTGTAGTGTCCTCCCCATCCCGGTAGCATGCAAATGACAACGCCATACACAGAGCTCTGTAGTGCGCGTCTTTATTATCCAGACTGCAACCGTTAACTAACTGTAGGCATTATACCATAAACTTTATTAACCACATCGAGACAGACCCTTCCAATGGAGTCATTCTTCTACAGAGTCCATCAGGGATCAGAAGGGTCCACTATATATATTTATAAGACACTACATTTCCCATAAGAACTGCTCTATATTTAACTATGGCTGTACCAGTCCTTCTCCAAATTAAGTCTTATGTGTAATAAACAGTATAAGCGAATAAAAGCTGAACTTAACTATGTTACTGTGATGTTACTATCTCTTTCAGCATTGCTCCTATGTATTCATATTATTAAGTTTCAGCGGGATGGGTATAATCTTCAAAGTTTCAAACCTTCTCGGCAGTTCAGCCCTATATATGTTTATTGATACAGGACTGCCACAATTTAAACAGGCTTCTATAATGCACTGTTAATGGACTGCAAAAACTCGTAAGTGCTGTAAACTATGGATTTCTTGAGCATGCCTGAGAGGAAATTGCTGAACTTGGACTACCTTGCCTATAGAAAAGCCAGAGCTCTTTCTAGAGAAACCATAACCCTAGTAGTACAGAAAATCAGAGAGTAGGATATGGACAGGGCATGGAAAGGGTGGGAAAGCGTATTATGGTTTTGGCCTACCTTAAAGTTAAGTTGAACCCGGGCTTTGAAAATTACCTGAGAGTCAAGCGCCCTCCTTCCCAACGTGAGTCATTTGTTTTCAAATATAAATTTGGTCAAAAATCTATGGCAGCAATCATGATAGACTTGTAAGCCTTTGTACCACTGTGAAGAAGCAACAGTGGATACATAAGCTGTTCTCCTCCACTTCTCCTGGCCTAGATATAACCAGCAAAGAAAGTTGTATGTCAGAATATCTTGCTCAGAAATGTCATCTGACATAAATATTGTGTTTTAATTGTTGTTGATAATAATATTGTCCTGTTGGGTGAAGGTTGTATATTACTAACTCAAATGGAGCAAATTTGTAGATGATATTTAGGACACAACATTTGTCACCCAATATTCTGACAATCAAATTCTGGTACCACTTCACTGAGAAGAGATCATCAGTAAACTGAAATGTCACCTGAAGATGGAGAGAAGCCATATCATTATTCACGAATTCAGGCAAAATGACATATGCACAAAATGTAATAAAATAATTAATAAACAACAAGGCAATGTAAAAATTGGATAGGAATTCCTTGTAAATACTACACTGTTAACAGGAGACCTATTCAGTCATATATATGTATATGAAAGGACCTAGGGTTCACAAAAAAAAATAAGGAAAATCCTCACCCACCACACTAGGTAACATGCTCAACCACTGAGTGGTCTCATTCATCAGAAATTATTATGGCGACAAATGACCTCCCTGATTTCGGTAAGCACATATTTAGGGACAGTGCAGGATCTGAAAAAACATCCTAAAACTCCCAGGGACGCTTCTATAGAGTAATATTTATTAGTGGTAGGCTAGAGGAATGGTTAATGTAGAGTAGGGATGCGTAGGAGAATTATTACCTGAGCACCATGTGGGTCAACATGCTTCAGCCATAAATTGGTCCCAAACAGGTTCCCCGGCTTTCGTCAAGCCTAGGATCCCTTAACCAATCTTATATCAACCACTGTGCAAACTGCAATCTCATTTCATCACATTCATGCAGTATATGTTGTACGGACAGTCCCAATTTTAATGGGAAATATAGACACTGTAGTTTCCTGCGGGACACGTTCTAATTAGTGTGGTGTTTCAATTGCCATGGTCGCGAGGTCCCAATGTCCACTTCAAGTGTTTTGCTGGTCAGTGGGCATACTGAGCAATTCCCGCAGGGATGATGTCCTCGTACCGGGGGCAGACCCCATAGAGTTTGCGGGGGTTCACATACTTCTTGCCGAGGTCGTGTATGCACAAGAGAGTCTCTCAAGTTGTTCCCTCTTTTAAAAGAAAAGAGTGGAAGGGGAATGGTCTCACCGGAGCTGTTCAGAATGCGCCACCTTTTCCTGATCATCTTTTGGATTTTAGAAGATGATGTGTTGTACGTTGTCACGCACACCAATCTGTCTAGTGGTGGTTTGACAACTGGAGGCTCAAGCAGCGCTTCGCGATGGTTATTCGCAGCGCGTTTCATTGAAGTCCGGACAAGGTTATTCGGATAGCGTCTCACTTTCAACTTCATGGAGAGATCTTTCGCTTTTCGGCGGAAGTCTGGAATGTTTGAACAATTCCTCCGGACCCTCAAGAACTGTCCAAAGGGGAGGTTCTCACGGAGGGACCGGGGGTGATGGCTATCGAATCTCAGCAGGGAGTTCCGAGCCATGGGTTTCCGATACAAGGAGCTCGCCAAATGGCCATCTTCTGGAAAGATGACAAGATCCAAGAAGGGGAGCTCTGTTCTACTATGCTCAAGGGTAAACCTCAAAAACGCATTCTGACCATTCAGCCACTCTTGAAACAACAAGAGGGAAGGTACATCGCCACGCCAGACGACAAGAATGTCGTCGATGTACCACTTCCACATCATCAATTGATGATGATGAGGGTTGTTGGTGCTCAACACGTGGTGGGTCTCAAACTGGTGGACATACAAATTAGCCAGGCTGGGGGCAAATTTGCTGCCCATTGATGTCCCCGAGGTTTGTAAATACAGGGAATCCTCAAAGGCAAAGAAATTCTCGGTCATAGCAATCCGAGCTAATTCCATGACAAAGTGAGTGGGAGTTGTCAAGGTAGAAGGGAAAGCCTCTAAAAGTTCTTGTACAGTTTGTAGTGTATCCATTTGAGGAATACAAGTGTACAAAGATTCGACATCAAAACTAGCTAAAATGTCAGTATTATTGTCGAAGGTCACCTCAGGTAGAATGCGCAGGACATCTTTGGTGTCCTGAAGGTAGGTCGGCATTGTCTTAACAATGGGACTTAAAAAGATGTCAACAAAGGAGGACAGAGGTTCGAGCAAAGATCCAATGCCCGAAATGATCGGACGGCCCGGAGGGGGTCTCGCAGGCTTATGAATCTTTGGGAGGATGTAAAAGTAGGGAGTGATGGGACACTTGGTGACTAAAAAGATTGCCTCTTTCGGAGTAATCCAGCCTTCTGCGCTGGCTTCCTCTACCAGATGTTTGATCTCATTAGTTAGTCTTGGCGTGGGATTTTCAGCAAGGAGGGTGTAGGACTGTGCATTGCCTAGTTGTCTCAGGCATTCAGCTCGGTAGTCAGTAGTGTTGAGAATGACTATGGCACCCCCCTTGTCCGCTGGTTTAATCACTATCCCCGTGTCTTTCGAGAGAGTGTCCAGGGCTGATCTGTCTCTTTTTGATATATTCTGGTAGTTCCCCTCTTTGGAAAAGTCCATAGATTTGAGGTCTTGTAGTATTGCAGCCTCAAAAGTGCCAACTTTGGATGGTACTTGTTGCAACAGGGGCATGAAAGTGGATCTAACTTTAAGACCTGTGTTTGTGTCTTCAGTCGGGGTATCTGTTTCTTTGTTTTTGAAGAAATAGTGCAGCCTGATGGTTCTGAAAAATCGTTCGATCTCCCCTCTTATCAAAAAGGGTTCCCCACTGTTGGTCGGGACAAACCCTAGGCCTCTGTTTAGAACATCCTGTTCAGTAGGAGTGATCACTCGACTACTTAGGTTCACTACCAAGTCTTCATCCTCTTGTGACTCGCTCATTGCCCTTGTTTGTTGTGTGTTGTTGTCGAGTCCTGGTTGTCTGACCACTGAACTTGGTTTTGGCCTCTCCGCCTGCCTCTGTTCCAACCTCGGCCCTGTCCTAAAAAAGCCTGTTTTTCAAAATACTGAGGCTGCATCGGGTAATGAGACATTGGTGGGGGAAACTGGGGATAACCCCACGGGGCTGGTGGCCACCATGACCCCGTCTGGTACATGTTTCCACGATTATTGTATCGACGATTCGGTCGATTACCACGGCCTCTGCCTCTGGGTTGGCTATTGTCTCCACTCTCAGAGCCAGAAGACTCAGTCTCAGATGATGTGGCATATGAAGAGCCTGCAGTGTGTTTGGGTTTATTGGTATCAGTGGGAGTGTAATTATCACTGGTGTAGGGATACACCTTCTCATGTGAGAACTTAGCCAGGTCTTTCTTGAACTTTTCTATCTTGGCGAGATATGACAAAGTGAGTGGGAGTTGTCAAGGTAGAAGGGAAAGCCTCTAAAAGTTCTTGTACAGTTTGTAGTGTATCCATTTGAGGAATACAAGTGTACAAAGATTCGACATCAAAACTAGCTAAAATGTCAGTATTAATGTCGAAGGTCACCTCAGGTAGAATGCGCAGGACATCTTTGGTGTCCTGAAGGTAGGTCGGCATTGTCTTAACAATGGGACTTAAAAAGATGTCAACAAAGGAGGACAGAGGTTCGAGCAAAGATCCAATGCCCGAAATGATCGGACGGCCCGGAGGGGGTCTCGCAGGCTTATGAATCTTTGGGAGGATGTAAAAGTAGGGAGTGATGGGACACTTGGTGACTAAAAAGATTGCCTCTTTCGGAGTAATCCAGCCTTCTGCGCTGGCTTCCTCTACCAGATGTTTGATCTCATTAGTTAGTCTTGGCGTGGGATTTTCAGCAAGGAGGGTGTAGGACTGTGCATTGCCTAGTTGTCTCAGGCATTCAGCTCGGTAGTCAGTAGTGTTGAGAATGACTATGGCACCCCCCTTGTCCGCTGGTTTAATCACTATCCCCGTGTCTTTCGAGAGAGTGTCCAGGGCTGATCTGTCTCTTTTTGATATATTCTGGTAGTTCCCCTCTTTGGAAAAGTCCATAGATTTGAGGTCTTGTAGTATTGCAGCGGGCTGATGGGTATCTTTTTCCTCTCCTTGTGCATCTTCTCTTGTTTTTGTTTTCTTGGTTGTTTCCAGATTAACTGTGTATTCTGGGCATGTAAAGAGGACACTATTAGGTCCCAATAGAGAGATTTGCTATTTTCTTTTCTCTCCCTCTGTATTTCTGAGACCTTCTGTACCTTCCGTGTGTTTTAGTGTCTAGTTGGGGGACTAGGTACCAGTAGGTCTATAATAATTTTTTCCCCTCGGACCCCCCCTTAACCGTTTATCTCTCTGCAAACTTTGACACACCAATCAGCCACCAAGGCGGACCGACATCCCAGGATACAGCCTCAAGGATGTACCGAGCTTAAGCTGCAGCAAGTGCAGACCGCGTCTCATCCCACCGCTTCCCCAGGCGACCGTCCATCCCCGAGCATCGGCAGTCTAAGTCAATCGGCATCCCTGCTCCTGTCCGCAGATGCCACGGGTGAAGATCAGCACTAAGTGTGCCCACCCTCACACCGCCTCAAGATGAAGTCGGTAGTGGCCCCAAAACAGGCAAGAGAGGATCTGTACACACTAAGTGTCAACTCGCCACCGAAGATCAACCTCAACAAGGCGGAGACACCTGGCTGCTAAGTCCCTCCTGACATCCAAACTCTCCCTGCAAGTCACCACAACCTGTCATTCCGACTCACCACATGACTGGCAACCGCCATCACGCCAGCCATCAGCACATGCGTCAAACACCACTACCAGAGCACAAGTGGACAGGAGTCGTACACCGTTGCCACCCCGCCGACCAAAAGAAATCAGAAGCCACCTGGGAACCTGACCTACACCGGAACCGCGGCAGCGAGTGCAAGTCTTGGCCAAGACTCATCCACCCGTGAGAGTTGTGCGTGTGACTAAGTAACGGCTCCTCAGTGGTCCTGCAGCTGCCCCAGATGGCACAAAAGCAGCCCCCGGTGCAGCCCCCCTACAGTTCTGCACCAACCCCGACAATGGGCCTCCCCAGGCGGGAGAGCGTGAAGAGACATTGCCCCACCAACAGGTTACCTGTCACAGCCAATCAGTTCCATAGGGACAGTCGGACCAGCAACACCTCTGTCAATTCTCACTTGGGACTCCATCCATGTTCATAACGCAACCCACTGAAAGGAACTGTTTAGAATTCACCACAGACCATCACCGACCTCAGCAAAGTGGAAGCCATGCAAGACAGCGAGACATGTCATCGTCAGCGAACTCTTGGTATGCAGCGGACGTCTCCGAGCCAGCAGTCGTGTCCTGAACCCCTCAGGTTAAACTAAGGGTGTCCGCGAGAAAGCTATGCTGCAAGCAAAGTCACCAGCCAATGTCTGATGTCATCCTACCACCTGACTCGAGAGACTGATGGAGCCTGTGGTATTTAGTTAACTGTTTGTTTATCCCGACAGGTTGGACTAACACTTTGTTCCTCAATAAAGTTGGGGAGGAATGTAGTGTCCTGCGAGACACGTTCTAGTGTACTGCAGAAAGTTGTCATCCCAGCCACTCACTCGAGGGCTGGACACACTGCACCCCCACACCCATCCATCAAGGGTGCCATAAGTGACGTGGCTCCGTCAATAAAAGGGCCCGAGTGCACGTGCTCGTGGCCAGTTACTGTACCCAATATCCTGGTGTCAGTATCAATTATTCACCCCATGTGGGCCTGATGCCCAACACCACAGTCACATTGAGAGGTTACATATGGGGAACCTTTAGTCACACAGTTATCAAAGAAAGCACCATGCCATAGACCTATTGTGCACTGTGTATCCTCTTATGGACACATGTATATTCAGCACATATTCAGTCAGTCAGTCAGTCAAGATTAACTTTATTTGGTTTGTCACAACCATAAAGTATACATATACAATTTACAATTTTTAAAAAATAAAATTCATTTTCTTAAAATATATTTCTTTTTTTTCGGTTCTTAAAAAGTAAAACTTTATTTTACAGTCCCCACTCTTAAATTAATTCGGCCTTTGAAAGTAAAGTCTCTACTTTTTTCATAAATTTCACTCCGTGGCATATTAAAATGTTCAAACTGCACCCATCCAGCTGGTGATTGCTTGCCTGCAGGGACGGATCTGAAGAGCATTTAGAACTGATTTCAACAAAGTTCTTCTCTCCTCTTTTATTGACTCGCACGTACATAATAAGTGGCTTAGGGTTTCCGTGTGATATCCGCATAATCTACATCTTGTTTTTTGTTGTGTGTTTTTCCAAGATGGAATCAGGTCTTTAGATGAGTGGTCGCCCAGTCGGAAAGCCATACATTTCGTTTTTAAAGATAGATGGAAATGTGCCGCAAGATAAGGGTGCGGTTTTAATTTCTTATATGAATTTATTACAGTCCATGCATGTCGACGTTTGGCCAAGGTCTATTTATATTCTACCAGGGAAAGTGCTTTTGCGTTTGATTTGCAGATCTTTTTAAAGGATGCTTCTTCCAGTTGGCTGTTCCATATTTCCTCTATTTTAAGGGTTTCCAAGGTTGTTCGCAATTCCTTACCCCAAGAGTTTGGTTCGCATTGATCATACTGTTTCTTAATTTCCAGCCAGCATAGATTATTTAGTGAACCTGGTTCTGCTGATCTGAGCTTCCAGCACCATTTCGCTAAGACTGCTTTCCTTTGGTAGGTTTGATTTTGCAGGCCAAATTCCAATCTTATTTGTGCTGGAGCTGATCCTTTGTAAAGGTTGAACACCGATTTGTATATTTTTGTCTGGAGTGTGTTCAGAATCTCGATTTCTTTCCCGTGCCATATTTCTAGCCCATAGGACAGAGATGGTAATACTTGGGCTGCCATAACTTTCAGAAGATGTTCGTAGGACGGGCATTTAAGTTTCTTATATCATGTGCTTCAATGTTCAAGATACTACGATATTTTAGCAACTTTATTATTGCCCAACAATAATATTGCGTCGATATTAAGGTGAAACACTGGGTGCTACATGCACATTTTTTGTTGTTGCTGGAAGCACATACCGTTTGTCAAATTAAATTCTGTGTTCAAGGAAATCAGTATGTGGGTAGAGTTAACGCCTCTCTATCAGGACTGCTTTTTAAAGCTGTTTTTCTAGTGATCACATAAGGTCTGTTGACAAGTTCCCTGACAGGTCAGGCCTTAAAATGGACCAACATTTGCTGTTTGACTAAACATGTTCTTACTTTTAGCCTCAGCTTGCTTTACACAGTATGCCTAAATGCAATCTGAAAGATTGCGGTATATACATGCAGAACTTTTAAAGAATGTGAAGAAGAACCTCTAGCAATTGAATGTTGCTATGACACCATAACATACATACAAACACAGCATAATAATCTGTTCAGCATTCGGTAGCTTATGAAGTGGCATGAAAATAAATAGGGAGGTAAATCATGGACTTCATTTAGGGGTCCCCTGGCTTTCCCCTTGCTACCCCTGGCACTGCCTTTGAGACACCATGCCTCAGAGGTGCCAAGAACACAGTGGCACCTCGTCTATATATATATATATATTTTTTTTTCCCACACAAATCCTTTTCCTAGGTAACGGAAAGACCACTGAAATCAGCCACTCCAGACGGGCATAGTTTCAGATGTTGTGAATTTTAATGGCAAGAAAACAAACGGATGATGCGTTTCGACCTCAGTGAAATCAATTGGCTAAAAACTATAGGTTTTACCAATAGTTCAAAGGGGATGCTCCTAATACATAACTATTCCTCATGGTTTGCCAAGTATCTAAAAACCAACCCCTCTGCAGTATTTATATTTGGATTTTGCTTTGAGAAAAATGTTTAACAAGCATTGGCCAAATCAATGGGTCTGGCTTTTGTTCTAAGACACGCAAACAGAGGCATGCGCAAAGCTGAATTGTGCCTACTTGTCATACACATGTCTTACACATATCAGCACAATAAAGTAGCCTATCATATCACATATTTCTCACTCTTAAAATGCATTCCGCTCATCCTAGGCTGCTCAGCCCTTACTGTCACCGGCACACAGCTTAGAATATGCTCCCCATACAGCAGACACAGCACACACCCTACACTCACACACAACCCTCACAGTGCTGACCATACACTCAAAAAACAAAGACAGACATCATCCTACCCTCACTCACCACACCCTCTCACAAAAGTGATCATTTGAGGTCTGACATCAGCTGTGTAGTGAGCATCAATCAGATGGCCAGACAAAAATGCCTCCAACACACTCATGTTCTGGGCTCCTGCTGTAGGGGGGAGACTTAAATCTTCAGAGTTAAACAGAGATAACCTCCCCAATTGTGCATGTATCTTTTCCGCAAGGAGCAAGAAAACAGTTCAAGGGCGGGTGGGAGATACCAACATTATTCTCTAAGGCTAGACTATGGCAACCCAATCTACGCTGGAATCCAACCCACCTTCTTCACTGACTCCAGACCATCCAGAACACCACCGCCAGACTCATCATGGACCTACCTCAACGCACCCACAACACCCCACACCTCTGAGAACTCCACTGGCTCTCGATGCTGATTCAAGGTCTTCACTTAGGCCTCAAGGCTCTGCACAACACTGGACCCTCCTACCTTAACCACCACCTACACTTCCATCAGCCATAAAGACAGCTTCGATCAGCATCTCTCTCAGTTGTACCCCCCCCCGCATGAACAGAAGCAGAACAGGAGGACGCTCATTCTACATTGCAGCCAAATATTGGAGCAACCTCCCTCAAAACATCACTTCTCAAATCCAGCCACGTATGACTTGCAAAGCCATCCATGTACTCTGGTGGTGCCTCCACCACTCACACCTTCTCAGTGCCTGGATACCCTCACAGGTGATGAGCCGTTCAGAAAAGCCAATTTAACGTAACATAACATGACCTAACTCTATGACTAAATGCATTAATCATATCACTGAGGGACATGTCAAACATTAATGCAGAGACATCTGGGGTTCCTCAAGGATCAGCTCTAAGCCCGGCACTATTCAACATCTGTGTTCGCCCCTGGCCAACCTGGTTGAACATTGCGGTATCACTCTATTCTCCTATGCGGATGATACTCAAATAATCTTCTCTCTATCATCTGCTCAGGACCACAATTCGGTGTCCTTGAATGCATGCCTGGCTCAAGTAGCCTCATGGATGAACAACAACTTGCTGAACTTAATAGAGATAGGACTTAGGTGCTGGTGCTTGGAAGGAACCTGTTCCTTTGGGGACAACGGTACTGGCTGGATGCTCTAGGAAATATCCCTGCCCGATCCTAAAATTCAAGAATCTTGGATTTTTAGTGGATTCTAAGCTGTCCATGAAGCCTCAGGTGGCAAAGATATCTACAACCTGTTTTGCAACCCTGAAATGTCTAAAGAAATGTATCTGGATACTCCCCATTTCCACCCACAGAACTGTCATCTAGGCACTTATTCTGTCAAGATTGGATTACTGCAATATCCTTTACTTGGGGATTGAGAAAGCCTCCAAGAGACGAATGCAGGTGGTCTAGACTGTTGCCATCAGGCTTATTCATAGACTTACAAAACATGCATCAGTTACATCTCCCCTCCATGAGCTTCACTGGCTCAGGTGGAGAAACGTATTTAATTGAAGTCCTTGTGCTATGTCTACAAAGAGATGGCCCATCACCATATAACTAGTCTGATAAAACCTCAGCAGCCTGCTCGCTCTCTGCACTCCAGCAACCTCTCACTATGCACTGTTCCTATGTTCGAACAGAGTCGAATGGTAGGCTGTTCCTTTGCGTATCTTGGCCCAAAGCTATGGAACGCTTTACCAGAATGACTGAGATTCTGTACTTCACTGACCACCTTTCGCAGACAACTCAAGGCTTGGCTCTTCTGAATTAGCTTGTCCTGCTGTTTCCTAACCTGTTGACAAAAGTGGCAGAAGGGAACCCCAAGTGAGTAGCTGTTGCGCTAAATAAGCATCTTAACATAACACAACAACTAATCATGCTCTGTGCTCCTAACTGTCTTTCATAATAACCCCTTCAATTAGTCTCTTTCCAAGGCCCCAGAGTAGGTTACTTTCAAAGATCTACACTGACCCCCAAATATAAAAAAAGGGTGAACTCCATACAGAGAGCTTTACATGCAACCCTCAGTTTTTTAAACTCAGTAGAAGCAGGTTGATGATCCACCTGAATTTTCTTTCAATTATAGAACAGAGAGTCTGCAGGTGAACAGAACACACACCACACTAGCTTTCCAAACATGCAAATTGGATAATTTTGCAGCCTCATCAGATTTGAAGGCCTCCATAAACACTACAATTCAGTTAATCAGTAAATACACTGCCTTAACACATCTAAATCAGTGCAGTCATATTTCACATCTCAAACTGACCCATGTGACTAATAACCCCAGATCTTTAAACACTTTATAGAGATGCCATTGGCAAAAATCAAATTGATGCCCCCGCAAAAAAAGAAGAGGGGACCCTGAGTCTCCCATATCCCATAGATATTCATTGCTATTGGGCTCATTGGGGCCCACTGATGGTTTTGGGGTCCGAGAACAGTTGGGGACCTCCCGCACCACAGCTGCTACAGGAGTTACTTTACACACCTGAGATATACTTTACACGTCTAGAACACACACTACTCTAGCTAACATAGAATATAGAAAATCTATCCACGCTGCACCGAACAATGCACACAGAAACGAGATGCAAATAGGAACGATTCAGGGAATTAAGCTCTATAAGCGTTATAATTAACCCTTTCTTACCAAACTTTTAAAAAATATGTCCCAATTTTTAGACCAACCAACTTTTGTGACCCACCTAGCTTTAATGGAAATTAAGTGTGTGATTTTTCAATGTTACTAAAGCATCATGGGGTAGTGCACTGTCGTTTATAGATAGCACATTTTCCCTAGAAAAAGGTCACTAAATGTGCACAAACATATAGTTTTACTGCGTAGGCAAGTGGATTATAAGTAGATGGGGATATTGACCTTAGGTAGTAATAATACCACAAGCACTATTAGGTCTGGTCAAGTCTCAATAAAAGAATCCTTGCTCAACCCTTGGTAACTTGGCAAGTGAGCAGTCAGGCTTAACTTATGAAACAGGTATGTGTAAAGCATTTACTGTCCCCGAAACAGTAAATATGTAAAAGACACAACACAATAAAAATCTAACACTGATTTATAACAATATAGAAAATCAAGCAGGTCTCCTCTTGGGGCTTTTCTGCAAGACTATGCAGAGAGTTTCTTCTCAGATCTTGTAGTTTCTTGATTCTTTTGGGGAAAATAAGTGTCCACTAGCTCAGTCCAAGAATTCAGAGACTGTGGAATGCCTCTGTGGGCTAGGGCTAAATTTCCCACAATGCACCTGCACAGTCTAAGAAAACTCCAGTTGCAACTGGCCAGCTGGGGTGATCAGGGAGTCCACTTATTTTCCTGTTCATTAGCCACAGTTCTTTATTTGTGGAGTCTTGAGGGTACAGCAGGTGCAATCCTTTTGAGAGCAAGCCTTTTATGGTGCAGTCCAAAAGTCCTTAATGCCTGTCCTTCTTCTTCTTTTTTGTTTCAGGCAGTGTTCTGAGTAGCTCCTGAAGCTCTCCTATATTTATCTTCTATTCTGGGCTGGAAAGACGGGGACACTTCAACAAATAGGGGTAAAGTAACCTCCTTCTGCTATGACAACTTCCTGTGAAGTGTGGTATATTTATGACAGAGAATGCACTGTTTTCACAAAAATCAAAATGAAGAAAATCTCTCATTGGTGTGTGTGTCTGCGGAACACAACCCAAAGGTGTGGCTAACAACACACTACATTCCCATTCCAGCTCCTCTTCTAATCTAATTAAGGTGGCTTCCACCTGGCTGGGGATCAAGTAAGTGGAGTCTGGCCTGGGTCCTGCGACATCTGTTCTCCTGCCTTTAAAGTCCAGCTTATCTCCCCACCTCCTTCCTCTCCATTGCTTCTCCAGTAACTCTCACCAAATAGCTGCATTGTTTCAGCCTTAGGCCTCTTCACGCCTACTCAGGGAGCCACTTGGCTCAGGCTGTCAAAGGAAGAGGTTGCTACAGAGGTGCTTTAGGTAACCTCGGTATAGTAAGTACTAAAACTGCTTTCCTGTAATAGTTATAATATATCTGACCTTGGAAAGTTGTTGGACTTTTTGTAACCATTATTTTGGAACTTTTAATGACATTGCTTGCTAGCTACCAAGCAAAGATAGACTTTATTGAGTTTATTAAAATCTTCCCACGTTAGCCTCAGGGGCTACTAGAACTACGAAAGGGAAAAATCCCTTTGCCTGTTTTTCCCTACATGGGCATATAAAACATATTTTATTTGCCCCTTCTTTTTATAACAATGCACTCTGCCCCTTGGGTAGACCTTAGGGATGACCAATAAGGTATAAAAAGGTAGTTTGGGGCTTCGGATGTACTTTTAATTCCAAAGTCACATTTATTTTAAAACCAGCCGCCAAGGCAGGCCTGGCTTTTAAAATGACTCCAGACGCCACATCAGTGCACACTTAAGTGCATTAAGTCCACAGGGGTGTCTAAACCTACATACCCTACTATAGACTAGGGATCGGGGACTTACAGGTATGTTGTCTTGGCCAATTAGAACTATATCAATTACCATATTTTTTGCTGAACAGATCACTGGCCGTGAGCCTGATTAGCAGAGCCCATGGCACTTTCAGTATCAGTAACCACCAGCATCAGTCACAAAATGGGAGTGATCAGGGCAAAAAGGATAACTTTCCTACATACTAATAAAATATATTGCACATGAATGATAATGTGTGGAAATTGGGTTTCAGTAAATATTTATTCTTTGTGCATCACCAAGTAATGTGTCCAATTAAATTCTTTGTTTCCATCACACTTCAGTATTACATACAAAATGTGCTTGGGGTGACGGGCATCGGTCGACAACCCCGAACAACAATGTTGAACCGCAGCAATGGGTCGCCTTCTTTGAAGCCCAATTTCAATTAGGCACGGAGAGGATAGAGGTTGCTCCACACATAATAATCAATGATCCCTTGCTGTTCAATGTTAGAGAGGTAGAGACAGTGTTGAAGTCTATCCCAAGTGGTAGGGCACCGGGGCCTGACTGCATTCCCGCTGATTTATTTAAGCAGGATAATGATCTATGGGTCCCCTAAATTACCAATCTGATAAATTCATTAGCTGGTGGTGCACCAATTCCTGTATCTTGGTTCGGAGGGGAAATTATTCCGATTTATAAGAAGGGTGATCGCTCTGCTCCGGCCAACTACAGACCCATCAGCTTAATTGATGCAGTGCAAAAGATAACAGCACGTGTGATACTGGGTAGGATTCAGTGTTGGATGGCTGAAGATGACATTCTATCACCTCTACAGGAAGGGATACGGTCCCATATGGGAACCTTGGACCAAGCCTTTAGATTTGTGTTAATATATTGGAAGGTGGTCTTTTTGGGTGGGGGAAAGCTCTATGCAGCTTCCATGGATTTAAAATCCGCTTTTGACCTCGTCCCAAGAGCAAAATTGTGGGAGGTTTTATTAAGGCTAGGGTTGCCTAGAGAGTACGGGCCGTATTTATGAAAGCCTTGCGCCACCGGTGCGTCACTTTTAAAATGGGAAAAAGTGACGCACCTGCGGCGCAAGGCCTTCATAAATAAGGCCCTTAGGGCTAGATGTAGGTAATTCCCATTTACAGACTATTAAATACCGAATTTTACCGATTCGGTATTTAAGAGTCTGTAAATGGGAAGGGGGCAGATTTAGGTAATTCCGAATTCAGAAATACCGAATCTGTAAGATTCGGTATTTCCCGATTCGGTAAATACCGAATCGGTATTGCCCATTGATTCCTATGGGCCTTGAAGCCCATAGGAATCAATGGGCAATACAGATTCGGTATTTACCGAATCGGTAAATACCGAATCCTGCAAGGGTGCAGGGGGTGTCACTTTGACACCCTCTAGCACCCCAAGTACAGGCTTGTGTGACATGTGGCACACATACATGCCCTAAGGGCATGTCTGTGTGTCACATTGCACAGGTGTGCATGCACAGATGTGCATGTACACCTGAATTCGGTATTTTACCACACAATAGGATTGTGTGGTAAAATACCGACTCTTAAGGGCCTGTGGCACTCTCAGGAGTGTCAGCTACATATGGATTTACCGATTCGGTAAATATACCGATTCGGTATTTTACAGAATCGGTATATTTACAGAATCGGTAAAATTACTGATTCTTAAAATTACATGCCCCTACATCTGAAAACCCAAATACCGGTCAGTAACGGCCAAAATCGGCCGTTACCGACCAGTATTTGGGCTCCTACATCTGGCCCTTAGTCTCCTTTATGGTAAGACTCCATGAATCTACTTATGCCCAGGTACGTTGGGGCAAACCGGGTGAGGTCACCAAGAAATTTAAGGTAGGGAAAGGCGTCCCACAAGGGTTTGTGCTGGCACCTACCCTGTTCTCGTTATTTATTGATGGGGTGGTGCAGTATTTTGTTAATCACCCTACAGATGCGCCAATGCTAGCTGGCCTCAAGGTGCCCTTGCTCATGTTCGCAGATGACACCCTGATACTATCGAAGACGAGACAGGGGTTAAAGCTGGCACTGACTCGCTTCGAGGTGTTTTGCCGCGAACATGAGCTTGTGGTTAATGTTGGGAAGACTAAGTTTATGGTGCTCCATGGGTCCAGGCCCGTCAAAGCACGAGTTTTTATGGGTGAGAAGCTCCTGGAACAGACCGATGTCTCCACCTATCTGGGTGTCACTTTCGGCAACAAGTTGAGCAGGAAACCCCAAATTAAGATCCTCGCGCTGAAACACGCCCAATTAGCTGGAGCATTGATTAAGGAACACAGGTTATCTCTAACCAAGCCTATAGCTCCTGTTGTTAAAATCTACTCAACGCAAGTCATTCCTGCTATCCTATACTGTGCTGAAATCTGGGGATTTAGCAATTTGACCCAACTGTCTATTGCAGAGAATAAATTTATGAGCTTGGTTGTGGGGCTGCCTCAATCCTCCCCCCCCGCATTCCACTGCTCCTTGATCTAGGCTGCCATGCAATTGAGGACATCGCTCGCTACAGGCCGCTGGCTTTTTGGAGGCGTCTCTGGATCACTCCAGAGCTCCATCTTTTCACCAGGGCGCTGTTAGAAGTAAGGGGATTGGATCGTTCACACAGGATCTCATGGTTATCCAGTATTAAAGTTCTACTTATTGATATGGGGATGAGGGATCTCTGGGATAGCCCAAAGACGGCGGAATTCCCCTCAAAAGAATCCTAAAGAGCAGCATATTGGGAGCTTATTAAAATCAGGAGATTCTCCTCCCTTACTAGCTCTACTATGTCTAGGGATTTCCTTGAGCTAAAAGATGAACCCTGCCTGGAAAGTTACTAGGATCTCATAACGAAGCCCTTAGATCGTAAGCTTTATCATCAGTTTAGAGTTGGGACACTGCCGCTTAGTAGCTTAACATGCAAATGGCACCCAGGAACTAGCCATAAGTGCCATTTTTGCCCAGATCATACAGAAGATATTGATCATCTTTAAATGCTTGCCCGGTTTACCAACAACCCAGAAGCTTGTGGCTGAAATCAGTATGTCGGAACCTAGGAACTAGCTCTGCGATGGTCGCTAAGAGGATACTGAAATCTGGCTCTAACGATATCGCAGTTATTGGAGTAGCTAAGTTCCTGAGTTGGGCATGGGTACTACGGGTGAAATATGGAGGGCCTCAATAGCTATTTGATTAAATTGTTGGGTTACTGTGTCCACCGTGTGGAACTGAAATTTTAAGTATTTTATTATGTGTATAAAGTCTCGTGTGTGGGTTATATTTAATCCTTTCTTAAGAACTGTTTTTAAACTGTAACTATAGGTATTTATTTTTTTAGATTTTTCTGTCAAACCATGTAAAGACAGCACTTTTGCTAAGGTGTATTTATGGTTGTAACCTTTTGTAATTAATTGACTGTCCTGTATTTTAAGATGAACAATCGCAATAAAGACTTTATTGAATTGAATTGAAAAAATGTGCTTAATTTTTTCTTTCCTAATTGCTGAATGCGTATATTTCATCTACAGGTATTTATATTTTGTTGTGCGTTGCAAAAAAAGACATTCTGAAGTCTTTTCATTCACACCTCTGGTAAAGCAGCAAGACTCTCGCATAATTCTTTTTACTTTCTCTATAAAATAAGAGGAGTTGTAAATCCAATCCCCAGCAATTTGTCATTAGAAAACCAAAACATTTAACAAGATACATACAAAAATGTAAAAGATGCTTACAGAAAAAACCCAGTAAAGGAGACAAGATACATATAGAATTTAAAAACATCTTTATTTATTGCTTGAACTTTCTCAAACCACCAAAAGTCAGCCTTTGACCTCAGAGTAATTGCTAACTGCCTCAACTTCTCAATCAAGCAAAAACAAGTAACTTATCTTAACACACCCACGTGAATAAACGGCCCGGCTCCTCAAAGACTATACATATATACTACTCATTCCCAGTCCATTACTTCATGATTCAATAATTCAGATTCTCAAAAATAGGTTCAGGAAGGTGTTTGATTCCCAGCAAACCTCTCTGTGAACGCACAACCCTGAAATCATTAAACATAGGCAATGTTTTCTATCTGCAACATAAGCTGTTAATTGGTTCCAGGAATTATTTTGATAACGTCCACAAGCTGTGTCCTTTTAGCTTAAAAGCACGTTCTAATTTATGTGAGAATATAATTTCCCTCATTTAATGCATGGGCCTGCAGATGGCACATTGCTTATCCTACAATTCCCATAATGTAAAGTGCTGCTGGCTTTATAGATAAGAGCAGTGCAGGTATATATGAGCTGGATCTGGGATGCGTCCGACCCAGTGAAATGTTGTGTTATTATTGTCCTTGTGTCATTTTTCGACACCAGGTCACTATTTACCAGTGCCCATGCGTTGTCCACTTTCTGATCGGGGTGGCAACATGCAGGAGCTTAAGGGCCTTTCTTTTATTCAATTCCAGTTGGGCCCAAAACTCAGGCCTGATTTACAGGGCCATCAGCCCTTCTCTTGTTCGAGTATCATCCTGGCTGGGAGCCATCTTGAGCCATATAATGGAAACCAAACCCAGAGACAAGAGCTTGGTTTTAGGTCTCAGAGGTAGTTACAAGGAAACTTTAAAATGCAGGAAAGCGAAGCTCCAGCAGGACGCGTGGGATAACCTGGCTCGGGCTGCTGAGCTGAACGATTGTACCCTGTTTTGGAAAACAATCAATTCCCCTTTTCTTAAAGATGAAAAAAACCCTGAACTAACAACCACCGTTCTTAGGGAAGAGTGGATTTCTCATTTCTCTAATATCTTCGACTCCGACAGTGTTAAGGAGGATACGGTGGTTAGATGGCCCCATTTGCCACTCAACATCTCTGTTCCAGAGGTTTTAGACAGTATCAGGGCAAGTAAAGGGGGGAAAGCACAGGGTCCAGACGGGGTCCCAATCGACATTTATAAACTAGTACCCGAGGTATGGGGCCCACTTTTAACTAATATTTTTAACGCTGCAGTCTGCAATGAGGTACCTCCGACATGGGAAGAATCCATAATTGTCCCAATATTCAAGAAAGGTAATCGTGGGGATGCCAAGAACTATCGCCCGATTTCCTTGCTGGATTCTTCCGTAAAAGTAATGAGCCGAGTCCTCATGGTAAGATTAGAAGAATGGGTGGAGGAGAATGGTATACTGGCTGACAGTCAATTTGGTTTCAGGAAAGGTCGTGGCACGATAGAGCAATGTCTTAACTTAGACTTGCTTATCGATAAATATACCCTAGCAAAACCAGGCACTATTTATCTCTGCTTTGCGGATTTAAGCAGTGCCTTTGATCTAGTGGATCACGCCATCCTGTGGGCCAAGCTTATTGAAATGGGGGCTCCTGAGGGTATCGTATTTTTTCTGGCACGACTATACACCAAATTACGTGCTTGTGTACGTTACGGTATCCAAGGGGAATGTACCACCAAGTTTAAAATCGGGCGTGGAATTAGACAGGGATGTGTGTTGGCTCCACTGCTTTTTACCCTCTTCATTAACGAGATAGACTCCATCTTAAAATCTATGGCAGTGGATGCTCCCACAATACACGGTGACCGCGTCCCAGTTTTACTATACGCGGACGATGCGGTTCTAATCTCACGCACCCCCATAGGACTCCAACGGTTGATGGACGGCTTTTCCCTATTCATCAAAGGAAGAAAGCTAGTAATTAACAAATCCAAAACCTTTGTAATGGAATGTGGGAGGAGGAACGGAAAGAAGCCCTTTTCATATTTCATTGATGGGCACAAGGTTCAACTTGTTGATACATTTTCTTATCTAGGGGTTACTTTCTCAAACAATAAACATAACAAATGGTCTAGCGAACACAATAATGTAAGGTCTAAGATGGCCAGGAGTTCTAATGGCATATTTACGTTGGCTACGAAGTTGGGGGACAGGCGTGTCTATGATATGCTTTAAATATTCCAGTCTCGATGCCTCTCTACGGCCCTGTATGGAGCAGGTGTATGGGGCTACGCCCCGGCGGGACCGCTCCAGGTAGAGGAGAACACTTTTTTAAAGAGACTTTTGTGTCTACCCAGCTCAGTTTCCAACGTTTTAGTGCACAAAGAATTGGGTATTTCCCATCTCTCCGATTTGGTTCTCCTGAGACCACTTATACTCTGGCGCTCAATATGGATGAAAGAAGAGACGTCTTTGTGTAGATCAATTATATCTGACTGTTTGTCCCTGGATAACTATCGAAGGATTCCTTGGCTAAAGTACAATGTGGACAGTTTTCAGGAGTACTTTGGCCTGGATGTTTTTACTAATCACTGTGGTGCCTCTGATTTAGCCAAACAGGAAATCAAGAACTCTTTTTTAAATCACCAAGCTAACAGACGGCACCAAGACAATGTTGAACTTTCCTCTTGTATTTTATATCACGAACTAAATGAATTTTCGGGCTTCCAACCGTATTTATCGCAGGTGACTTGGAAGGCCCACCGATTTGTGTTGACTAGATTGAGAACTGGGATAGTCCACAATCTAGTGGCCTTCCCACAACAGCGTTCACCTCCTATTGGTCCCTGCCCATGTGATAACATTTGTTTACAAAGCACTAAGCACTTTCTATTGTTTTGTCAACTGTATAAATACTTGCGGATTGCTTATCTTAAACCAGTGTTTGTGAAGTTTGGAGTTAGGACTCCATGAGACTGCTTTTTAATCTTCAACACCCTGATGTGTGTTTTTATACAGCTACCTTCCTTTTAAAATTAATTAATGCTAGGAAAAGCATGCAGTTTTAATCATTATTAACTGATCTGTATAGTTTGCGTTAGTATGGCCACCGCTTTTCTTAAACTGTATTTCTTTTTTTTGTATGTTGTGCTTTTATGGACTTGTTTCTTGCTCCGAATAAAGCTTTATGAAATGAAATGAAATGTGTCATTTTTCGACACCAGGTCACTATTTACCAGTGCCCATGCGTTGTCCACTTTCTGATCGGGGTGGCAACATGCAGGAGCTTAAGGGCCTTTCTTTTATTCAATTCCAGTTGGGCCCAAAACTCAGGCCTGATTTACAGGGCCATCAGCCCTTCTCTTGTTCGAGTATCATCCTGGCTGGGAGCCATCTTGAGCCATATAATGGAAAGGGTTCAATGTCCCTGTTTGTGCAATGGTGTACTTTTAAACAGGTGTGCCAGAAGGGTCGGATTGGGACAGAAAATAGGCTGAGGCACCAAAATAAAAGTGGCTTCCATTGGTGAATGAAACAGCCAAAAAAGTGGCCCATGTTTGCAAATTGGGGCAGTTTTTAACATGTAAAAACACCCTGTATAAGTGTTTTGCAAGGTATGGAAGGCTGCGTGGATTTGAGCTAGCTGCATGCAATACTTATTTTAATATCAAGGAAACCAACAGTAAACCAGCCCGGCAGACCACAAAAAGGCCCATAAATACCAAAAAAAACAGACCTGTGAGACCGTTGCATTGGACACTGTCTGGACGCCCTATAAGCCAGTTCACCTCTGTGTGCAAATAGAAAGTGTACACTAATGCCCTCTGCCCCTGAGGCAGCAACAAACTTGCTCTGCCCCCAGAGCAGTGCATTCAGTGAAATATGAAGCTGCTGCTTCAAAGATGCTCTCTATTTTACTGTGCAGGCGGCAACCCTCCGACGTTTTAAAATGGTTTTAGAGCTCCACCTGCAGGCGGAAGCAGTGTGTGACTGCAACCGCCTATGGTGGGCTGTCCATAGGGGGTCCATGGGCTCTCCATTCCTCTGTCCAGTGGACTGTCTTCTGGAGGTACACTGATTATGCACCAGTTTTTTGTGGCGCACTGTGAGAGTTCCTCCCAGCAGCCTGTTTGTGCCTGGGTCTGCAACGGCGTCTATAATAAGGTGCGGTCACAGTGTCAAATTCCGCGAGTTTCCCCACCCCTACTAATTAGAGAGTGTACAGGGCTCCCAGTAACATGTACAAGCTACACTAATGCAGATTTGTAAGCATACATGCTGGAAAATAACTGTGATAGGAGAAAATATGACTGCATGGGTTAGGAAGGAAGTTCAGTCAGATCTTTCCGAGTCGTACAACTTTCAGGTGTCATTTTTTCCATGTAAAAACAAATATTTCAATTTTTGCTCTGAAATGGAATGACTGTGAAATGGAATATATCATGTTATATTCCCTCTACCAACATTGACCGTTGGTGCTTTTAAACCTCAACGATTCACAATAACTTCAATACAACACTCCTCAGAAACTGGAACGTGTTGGTTGACAAAATCTGTGTTTCTTAATCTCAAATAAATAAATTGAAATGTTATTTATCCAAGTTACTCATATTTTTCCCTGCCTCAGCTGTGCCAGCCACCAAAAACACAGACCCTTGCTGTTTGCAGGTGCATCAATACTCTCTAACCAAAGTCTTCCAGAATATGTTTCTTTTCTGATTTCTCTGACATGGGAACGCTTGTCTTCATTCACAGTCGTCCTCTAAGCGCTCCATTGCTTTTGCTTCCTCAGCCAAAGCACATATACCACCAATGCAGCCTGGAACACTAAGACCAACAGAAGGTAGGCAGAGGTGGGCGAGTTTACAGATCAACAGGAAGAACTGAGCCAGAGCAAAGCCAAGGATGTGGCTCCAGTCTTTGAGGCCTGAAAACGTGTAAAATATGACAACGTCTCTTCAAAATTCAAAAAAGTGTTTTGACATGTGAAACTTTGACATTAACATGTCATATAGTATTGCACTGCGTGACAGTTTTTAAGCATCAACCATTAGTGAACTAAGAGGCACAACAGTTACTGGAGCACTTTACTTAACACCAGATCACCTTTATTTTTTAAAGTCTTATGGAGATTAAGTAATTTTCCACAATTGCCTGATATTGAGTCAACCCTGAGACCCAAACTTGGTTCTCCCGTTCTGAAGTCAGCAGCTGTAGCTATAATGCCACACTCTGGCTGGAGCTGAGTTGGCAGGCAGAAGACACTTGTTGGCTAGGTTCATTATGGGCTCTAGGTTTCAGCAGGACCTCGAGTTGAGCTGGAGCCAGCCTTCATGCTCGAACCTGGCTCACATTTCACTGGCTGACTCAGGCTTCTTAGGCACCTTATTGGGGTAATCTGTTGATGGAATGCATATGAAATGTCCCCAAACTCTGGCCACTGGGTACCGGAGAGGGGAAATCGTTTCTGTGCACCAGCTTGCTGTCACTGCTCTGAAATTATTGATGGCAGTATTTCCCCCTGTCCTCTCTCACCTGTACTCTCTTTCCAGCCTCCATGAGTTTTTAACGTTTTCTTTCCACTTAACTCTCCCTCATTGAACCTTCACGCTCTCTTCCTCGCTATGTGCAAGTGTTATTCTTCCTAATCTTATGCTTGGATGAGAGATAAAGTAGTGACAGAGGGACATCTTGAGGAGATCCACTCACTGCCACACTCTAAAACATGCCAAATAGCATCACACACATGCGAACATAGGCAGTTTATGCACGTGATGGACAACTTAAGCAGAGGGTGGGCTGGGGTGGTGGTGTTGTCAATAAACATGTGGCAGGATCGTCATTGGTAATGCTTTCAAGCATAGCCTGGTGGCCCTGCAATGGGAATTGGGTGGGGTTTCAAATGAATGACTAGCCCAGGGGTTAAAAACTCATGGTGGTTGTAAAATAACCTGCCGGACCATACCACCGGTACCATGGCACAGCTGCTTTACAGAGGTTACTGTACCAGAGGCCAAGGGGATCATAAAGCATCGACTTCACCATCCCAACCCAATCTGCTGCTACGCGCTGACACTCCTCTCTCAGAATGGGTTTATTCTATTCCTGCTGAAATAAAGCCACACATTTGTAAAACACAGTTTCAGTAATTTAAACCTGGACTCCAACCCTAGTAGCAAGAACTCACAACAGACAAGCGTAATATAGGAAACTGTGTAAACTATTTAATAGTAGCAAAACAGTTAATTCGTCCAAACAGAACACAATGGAAATCCCACAACCAATTTATAAAAATAGTGCAGAGTTTAATTTACAAAATTAGAGTAAAATTATAAAATTCTAATAAGGGAAACCTTATCTATGAATATTTAAAGATTTAAGGCAAAAAGGCCCAGACAAAAAGTAAATAGTCACTGTATGTGGTTGACTGCGACCTAGATGTGATTTCAGGCCGTGATGGGGCACAGGTCGGATACACCAAGCGGGTTTGCCACGGTCAAAGATTTTAGCGTCTGACTTAGTCTCTGAAATGGCAGTTGAAATTCCCCTTTGCCGCAAGGTTTCAGGCTGCATCTATCTAAGTCCTCTCGAAGCCACTAACTCATTGTACAGGTTCTTGCTGAAGTTATTGGTTTTTGGCAGAAAAGCTAAGAGTGGAAGAAATTACAATTTAGCAGGTCCAAAAATCCTTATGTCGGTTGTATACTTTTAGTACACTCGCCCAGACAGGATTTCTACCTTTGAACATAGGACCTAATTTAGATCTTGGCAGATGGGTTACTCCATCACAATGGTGATGGATATCCCATCTGCCGAAATATAAATCCCATAGGATATAATGAGATTTATATTTCATCGGACAGTACATCCATCATTGTTGTGACGGAGTAACTCATCCTCCAAGATCCAAATCAGGCCCTTAGCCTTTTTTATGGAGCTCAAACTTCTTTAGTGACACAAGACATGAAGCTGTATCTGATGAAGCCACTTCACAATTGGATACCTTTGTTGCAAGGTTCTGCTGACACTCTGGAGGTCTTGGAAGTCCAACAATGTTTCAAGTTCCAACTTTTTAAAGTTTCTGTAATAGCTCTTTTTGGTCATGTTTAAGACTCCCAATACCAAAAGAACAGCACTTAGAGGCCCGGACTCACTCCTGGAGAAACTACCAGCAGGGAGCAGTACAGGTCCAGTTGCTACTGTTCATCTGGGTACTTTGGAAAAATACCTCTTGCAGCTTGATGTGTCCCAGTAGCTGCACAGGAGGTCAGCCAAATGACCTTTGTAGTCCACCTTGTAGTCCTGGGTATAAGTGAGAGCAGACCCAGCCCTTTTGGTCTCCACACAAGTCTCAAAGAACTGTTCTAGTTCTCGTCTGTTCTTCCGCAGGTCCAGACGGTGTTCTTATGAGCTCTGGGTGAGGTGTCACTCGATTGGATTCACTAGCCAGTTGGTGGGGGTGATTCCTGAACACCCCCTAACCTTTGAGGATAATGCTCCGCAAGAGCAAACACTACCACTTTTGAAGCCATCCTGTTTGCCTTACTGCAAACTTCCCCAGAGTACACGTTTCTGAGATGAATCCAAGATGACAAAATTCTGCTACCCCTACAGGGAACCTGTTTGCCAGAGGGGTGTGTTTAACCGCATGCGTGCGGCGGCTTTATTCGCGCTGCGCGGCGCAACTGATGACGAGCTGAGCTCGTCATCAGCGCCCAAGTGGTTAAGGAAAGGAGCAGTACCCTACTACTCGGATGCACCAACATGGTACTCGGCCCAGTACCCATCTCACAGGGCTGAGGCCAAACTAGCTACAGAGACCCAGGGGAGAAAAGGTTCCTCTTTCCCAGGTCTGCCTTTAGAATTAAGTATGAACGAGCAGGCCTCACCCTGGCCACTGTTAAGCTAAAGAATTTTCTGTACCATCTCCCGCTGCCCTTCCTGAGCGGGTATGTGTCACATACCTCACATCCAGGTCTTACAGCCAAATAGCCTAAATCATTGTTTCTGCTCTGGGAGAAGTTGTCACACCTCATTAAGGGGAAGTACTGGGGGGGTCGATCTGTCAAGACGATATTTCGAATTCAGCAATGGAGGTTCAAACAGTCACTTTTCATAGATTTTTATTCAAAATCTGATTTCACTTCTGATTTGGATTTTTAAGAAACATTAACATTAAACATAGCATTTGAATTGTTCCAAGAGCTTGTCTCATACCAGAATTAGCAGAGTTAGGATTTTATTTTGAAATTCAGTTTTCCCCATAGGAAAGGTACAGCCCTTTACAGTGAAAATAGATTGTTGGAGGATAGTCAATGTAGTTACAGGCCAACATTAAATTCTTGCATGTACCACTTTTAAATGCTCGGACCACTACCTAGTGGGCTACAAAGTCTAGTTAGCAGTGAAGTATTTAATATAAGAATTATTTTCACAGGTTCACCCCAGGCGTAAAAGCTGCAGCAGGCTAGAATAAAGAATTTTCTCCACAAATATCCGCCTCTCATATCCTGGAAATTTACATTGTTTTTCCATGAACACCATTATCTCATTTAAGACAATTGCACTTATTTTAATGCCACATATTAGATTGTTATTTCAGATAAGCACTGATGATTTACCGAGACCGACATGGACAGACAGAGACAAATACTGTAATATACAGACTAATGCGCACATATACTGCCCCCAAGTGGTAGAGCCAACATCATATGCCACACACACATACATGCTCTGAAAGGCAGACATCACTAGCTCTTCTCCCTCCAACCTCACTTTTGAGGTACTGGGTTTTTAAGAACCGGCACAGACACCGGTAACCCAGCGGTGCCAGGGAATACACACCCAGAGACCTCGGGTTCTTCCTGATCCAGACCACAGAAACTCAGAGTCTTCTAGGTGAAGTCAAATATTAGTTTATTGGCTGCAACCAAGGTAACAAGTGTCCTAGAAGTACAACACGGGTATATTCTCAGGAGACTGCACGCCTTTACAAAGTCAGGCTTCTCTTCTTATACACAATTTTAGGCTTCAGGCAAAACATTCTTGGTTGTAAAGTAAATCGTTAACATATTTCTAGTACAAAGAGAAAGCAGAGTCATGATGACATGTCCATATTTCTCTTCGTGCTGCCTACAACAAATCATTCGGCAAGGCCCAACATTTCATCAGATATCTTTGGACCCCTAATAAAAACGGGCACCTCCCCACCATAAAGTAAGTGAAGCAAAAGAGTGGAGATAGATGTGAGCGAGATATGGCAGGTGTGCGCGCTGAAATGGTTTTATGGTTTGTTGAGCCTAGATGCTATCTTGCTCGGCCACTGGGAGGGAAACTGACCTAACGAGTTCGGCCTGGGCAATGGTTCCAACTTGTACAGGTCATGGAAAAGTCGATTAAGGAGTATGTGTCCTGGAGTTGAATTCAACCGGATTAAGGCCTATGTAAAGGGCAACACATAAATGGAAGCCAAGGGTTCAGAATGTAAATGACGATTTCGAGGTGAAATCGTCACTCGAATATGCTGAGAATATATGTACATGATGTACTCGTCATTCTCGGTCTTTTGATACCAAATTCGTCATGTTTCGACGAAGTTTTAATTCTCGAGTCCAGAATAATTACACGGTCCAGATTTTCAGAACCTCAATCCCTCCTTTTGCCCTTACATAGGCAATTAATCTATCCTCATGTTAGTCTGAGTCCAGATCTATATTCCTAAAGTCATTGAGATGTTGCTGTAACATCATTCTAGTACTTAGTTCATCTCTTGACACAGGCTTCCTTACACCTGATGTAACACAGAGGCCACATATTGCAGGAGCACACTGTATGCACAGACAGAACAGGAACAGAATGGCTAAGACCATCCCAATGACCATCAGAATTTTCCATCCCCAGGCAGATATCAGTTCCCAGAACCATCCCATTAACGACCAATCTCCTTTATCCACATGAATAGATTCGGAAATCTTATGCAGTTTGGAGATGGCCCTGTACACTGTTGGAGCATTATCTGGGATGAAAATGCAACAACTAGACTGTATCAATTTGCATACTCCACCTCGGTCTGCAAGTATAACATCCAAAGCGACCCGGTTCTGAAGGGTCATAAGTCGATCCGACTGGAGCTCAGCAGTCAAGTTACTAAGGGCACCAGCAGTTTCATTCACGGTGGATTCAACTACCCTTGTTAATTGCCTTATGTTTCTGCTGTTGGCCATGGATCCCCAGAACGGCAGAAAACCCTTTGTAAAGTCCCCAAATTCTTGACCTGCAGTGTCTTCTTTACTCAAAACACCTCTAACTACCCTTGTCCGGTGGTAATCCGCCGCTGCTGTGTAGGTGGGAGGCAACAAGAATGAAACAAAACATGAGCCCGAGAAGTCAGGGGGCAACCATGTGTAGGCTCTATCATGGCAGATGAAATAAGTACCCTTAGCAGCTAAAAACGCTGGGGAAGTCTGAGATCCAAAAACATACATTTCTGTACAGATACTCTTCCCTAGCTGAGCTCTGGGATTCTTGCCAATACCTTGCAGACGCAGGTGCCCCTGATGGGGTACGATCCAGATAGGGGAGGATCTTTTGGCTTGCTGTTTCTCACTTAAAGTAGTGCCATATCCGGTCACGTTCCAACCTACATATGCAAGTATCTCATCATCCGGAGTATCTTCATAAGAAGTTACTTCCTTGATCATGTCAACTATACCTCTGACTAGGGCGCTAGTCTTGAGGTTGTCTTTTACAGAACGTAGGGGTTGGACTTCTTGTACATATATGAACATTGTCCTATATGCCCATACTGAACCATTGTGACTAAATGGCAGGACCAAATAGGGGATACCTCTATCCGTTGTGTGAGGCATGAGACCGCACACCCAACAGTTAGTTGTGTTCATTACAAGTTGGTGTTGGTGTAATAACTGAACAAAGGAGTTATTAACGAACTCTAATCTCCTATTTGATTCGTGGTCAGGCAGAGGGTGGAAAGAATGAGAGGAAACAGTAGGAGGAGGTATGGGTGATGCAGTGGGCGCAAATGTTACATGGAAAGAGAATAAAACATAACTTATCAAAAAGATCATTACGCTGGATAGCATAAAAATACACAATATTATAAAACTTTTCTTTGTCATTGTGTTACACAGTCTCTGCTTAAAGTTCATTTGTTTGGCAGGTCTCTCCACATCAGGAAACTCCATCCTCTCTAAAGTGCTGCCCGCGGTGGGAGGTTGCCTCTGCTAAAGGATGCTTCCGTCAGTCTAGGGCAACTCCCTTGGACCAACCAGAACTACCGACCTAACGTCGCCAGCTGCACCCAAAAGACTTTAATCAACCGCGGCCCTAGCAGCGGAACCCGGATGGCGGTTTGAAAAACAAAAATAAGCAAGTTTCCTAAATGGGAGAGCTGCACTTTCAAAAAAAATAGTACTTGGGAGGAAAAAGATATATTTATTTGTCCATAGGTCTTGGTCTCAAATCATAAAAAGGAATCACTTTTATTAGTCCGTTTTTCTCGGTCTCAGATTGTAGCGTCTTTTTCCTTGTACTGTCTGGTCCTGAAACAGGAGTTCAGGCTCCAAAAAGTTCAATTGCTCTGATGGTGGCACAGTCTCTTGTAAAATGTCCTCGCTTTCACATTCAGGGTTAGTTTCTTTTACACGGTTATCGCTGACAGGTATGACGCGTGGCACAGTTGTAAGCTCTGAGTCAGTGACACCCTTCTGGACCCACTGGTCATGTGGCGGAGGTGAAGGGATTCTCTTGCAGTGGACCCTGTGGATCCAGTTGGCCTTCCCCTCCACTCGAACGGCTGACCTCGTGGAAAGAAGGACGAGATGTGGCCCGGTCCACCTGGGCTGGTCGTTCTTTGTTCTCTGAAAGTTTTTCACCAGGATCCACGAACCAGGGACAATGGAGTGACCTGGAGTCTCAGAGACCGGAGGCAGGGTGTTGTGGACCTGTTGATGCAAAACACGCAATTTAGCCGTCAGTTCATACAAGTAATCAAGCAAAATAGGGTGTTCTAGCTCGCTGAACTTCGTGGGTCTAGGCACTCCCCATATGTTGGCTGGCCGGCCAAAGACAATTTCATAAGGGCTGAGTTTCACTCGCGAATGCACAGTCATTCTGGTGGATAGGAGTGCTAAGGGTAGAGCGTCAGGCCATTTAAGACCTGTGCTCGCTTGGATTTTGGCCAATTTAAGTTTTAAAGTGCCATTGTAACATTCTACTAATCCAGCTGATTGGGGGTGATTTGCAGGGTGGAACTTCTGCCTAATGCCTAGCCCTTCACACACTCTTTTCATCACACGACCCACAAATTCACTTCCGTTGTCAGACCAGACCATTCTAGGCATTCCGAACCTGGGGAAGTACTCTTTCACAAGGGCTTTTGCTGTGGACAAGGCAGTATTGTCTTTTAGGGGATAGGCTTCTACCCATCTTGAGAAGGCACAAACAACAACGAGCACGTATTTTAAGTTGTTGCACCTCTCCATGTGTATGAAATCTAGCTGCAAAACCTCGAACGGATACGTAGGAGGTGCAAAATGACCAGCTGGAGTTGGGGTTCCCCAACCAGGATTGTGCTTCAGACATACCATGCAATTCTTGACAACATTCTCTGCACACTTGGGAATCCCTGCATTCTTCCATACTGGGGCCAACAACTCGCAAATCCCTTTCACGCTGATATGAGCCATTCCATGAGCCATTGTAACCACTGCAAGCACATATGCATCGGGTAACAACCATCTCTGATGCTCTGTCAATTCAACCCAACAACCATTTGCATCCATTCTACCTGTACTTTCTCTCCACGTGCTCAACTCTTTCTCTGTGGCCTCAGCTTGGATGGACTTCACACTCTCTATCGTGTCCTCACATATTCCAACATCACCAGTCCATCTTTCAGGGCCTGCAACATACATTCGGCTCATCACATTCTTTGCCGTTTCTTTAGCGGTCTCATCAGAAAATGCATTTCCACGACCAACATCATCAGTCACCTTCTTGTGAGCACTACATTTCACAATCGCCATCTACAGAGGCAAGGTCAGTGATTCAAGAAGCTCATTCACCAACTGACCATGCTGACTCTTAGCTCCATGCAAAGTCAGGAATCCACGTTCTCTCCACAATCGTCCAAAGCTGTGAGCTACTCCAAACGCATACTGACTATCAGTGTAGACAGTCACTCTCATTCCTTTAGACAATACACATGCTCTCGTTAGTGCAACTAATTCTGCGGCTTGAGCTGAACCATGTGGTATTCGTGCAGTTTCAACGACTGTGTGCAAAGTTGTGACAGCATATGTTGCAGTCACGTTACCATTTGGGAGCTTAAAACATGAACCATCCACCCATAATGTACCATCACATTCAGCAAGAGGAGTGTCAAATAAATCCACTCTCCCTTTTGTCTCTTCCTCTGTTGTGAGGAAACAATCGTGCTGTTCTAAAGCATCTGATTCCTCTGCAATTGCTAACAACGTGGCTAGATTTAAGGTATTGCACCTGTTTATGTGCACATGGCTCGCTAGCAGCGTCAATTCGTAACTGGACAGTCGAGCACTAGTTAAGTGCTGTGTCTTGGTCTTATTTAACAATGTGTCTACTGCATGCGGGACCATCACGATTAGTGTATTATTCATTACTAGACCAGCAGACTGTCGAATAGAAACAGCTGCTGCTGCTGTGGCCCTTAAACAACTTGGCAATGCTTGTGCTACCGGATCCAAAGTTGACGAAAAATAGGCGCATGGCCGCTGTCTACCTCCAAATAACTGAGTCAGCACAGACAATGCACAGCCTTCCTTCTCGTGGACATACAATGTGAAAGGCTTACTGTAGTTGGGGGTACCTAACACAGGAGCCGAACATAATGCTGTGCGTAATTCGAGAAAACTTTTCTGACACTCTTCAGACCAAGGAATGGGATTGGGTGTATTTTTACACGTTAATGCCACCAAGGGTTTGGCCAATAACGAAAAATTTGGGATCCACTGTCTACAGTACGATGTAATGCCCAAGAAAACACGCACTTCTCTCTGTGTTCTTGGCACACTCAATTTCGCTATTGCCTGAATTCTTTCTGGGGTCAGTTTCCTTCCCTCCTTCGATAAGAGGTGACCTAAGTAGGTCACTTCTTGTCGGCAATATTGAAGCTTGGAAAGTGACACCTTGTGATGCAGATGACACAGATGACGCAATAATGTCAACGTGGCCTTTGTACAAATTTTCTTCGTATCTGCAGCAATGCGCAAATCATCCACATATTGTACAAGAGTAGCACCTTTTGGTAAAACAATCATGTCAAGCTGTGTTTTCAAAGCTTGACTGTATATTGAGGGGCTTTCACAGTAGCCTTGAGGAGCGCGTTTAAAGCGGAAGCTTCGACCTCCTAAACTGAAGGAAAAGATATCCCTGCTCTCCTCAGCAATTGGGATGCTGAAGAAAGCATTCTTTAGGTCAATCACCGAAAACCATGAAGCAGAAGCTGGAATCATAGTCAATAATGTGGTAATGTCGGGGACAACTGGGAATTGTGGCACAACTATCTTATTCACTTCTCGAAGATCAATCACGAATCTGTACACAGGTGGCTGAGAAGGGTCAGTTCGTTTTAAAACAGGCAGAACAGGACTATTGCAAACGTTGCCTCGTGTTTCCTCAATCACATCCTTTTCAATCAATTCGTAAACAATCGCTAGCAAAGCTTTTTCACCCTCATTAGATATTTTGTATTGGGGAATTCGTGGCATTTTGACATTGGACTTCAATGTTACAACATATGGTGGGATTTCTAAAAGACCTACATCATTAGGACCAGTGGCCCAAAGAATATCTGGGAGAAGTGACAATTCTGCTGGAAGTGCATCTCTCGACAAATACATGGGAGAAACCACTTTCTTACCTAAAGTAAGTTGTACTCCTGAAGGAGAACAGTACAAAGTCGCATACAATCTTTTTAACAAATCCAATCCTAGCAAATTTTCACCACAACCTGTTGTCAGAATAAGGGGTGCTTCGAATTCACAAGGACCAACAGAAAGAGATAAAGGGTCAGAAATCGGATTTCTAACTGGGGCGCCAGAAAAACCTACAGAAACGTTCATTTCGCCAGACAAAGGTGCGCCAGGGAGTTTGGAGTGCATAATAGAACTCTTTGTAGCACCAGTAGCCAACAAAAAAGGCTCTGACACACCTGATGTAATCACCTCAACGTAAGGTCCACTCTGATCTACTGGAACTGAAAGGACTCCCTCTCTTTGTCTATGGCTGTCCTAGCATTCATTACCTTCCCAATGCTCATCTTCTGTGTAATAATCATCAACGTAGTATTGAGCTGCCCTGTCAGATACGTTATTTTGCTGATTAAACCTGTTCATAGAGTTTTGTGGTGGAAGGGGACGTGTGTTCTGAGGGGCGTTTCCACGCCCTCTACCTCTAGGTGCTTGCTGACTGCCCTGACCTCTAACACCAGAAACTCCATTTGCACGTTGTAATAGAATGGGACAATTATACTTGAAATGACCCTCTTGTTTGCAATATAAACACTGGTTGGGGCCTACAGGTACACAGGGTTGAGTATACTCGAATCTTTGCGAGTTTCTCTGATACTGTTGAGGCTGCTGAAAAGTATTTTGGTAGTGATTCTGGCTACCATTATTATTTTGATTACCACCACCACGTGGCGGATAGGCTTGCTGTAGCAAAACCTTCGTTTTTAGTTCTCTAGTTTTCTTTTCTTCTCTATCTTTCTCATCTTTGTCTCTATTCTCGTAATATTCTGCAGTAGCCAATATCTGGGCTGAAGATGAGACTGCCCAAGAACTTTCTGAATCCTTTAATTTCTTACACAATTCTGGAAGCAGATTGTGCACGAATTTATCGACAAATAATCCCTGACCACCTTCTGTGGTCATATCTTGACCGCTGTGGTCAACGAATGTTTCTTCAAATCTGGTGAAGAAGTCTGAGACTGTTTCTTCTTTCTTCTGCTTGCATGCAGACAACTTATCCCAATTTACGCGTATTGCAGGCATTATCGTTTTCATGTAATCTACTATTTTACCAGGGAGTTCTGCTATCAAAGGCTCAGGCTTGGCACCACCAACTTGTCGGGCATCTGCAGCAGTAATATTAGCCCATGTGTCACCTAATTCCTGGTCATGATCTATATGACGAATTTTACCCCATAAAGGCTGTGGAACAACATTCCCAAATAACATATCGATATCGGCTAAATTCATTATACATGACCCAGCAGTTTGCGACAACTCTTTATAGTACCCTGCAGGATTTTTACGCGGATCTGGTAAGGTTTGTTTGAGTGCTAAAACTTCAGCTCGCTTCCATGGGACATGTACCCATACACGCTGAAAGTGTGGCAGAATAGGTGGGACAGCAGTCGTGTCACCCTCTCTCCATTGTGGGGGAACTTCTCTCATAGGGTATTGTCGCGCCTTTTTCCAACTGGATGTATTAGATTCAGATGGTGACCCAGAACTGCTTCCCTTACTCCGATATGATAACTACATTTCAACTGCTTTCTCCACATCTGGACCTACAATCATACCCTCCCCGAACTTAAACCGTACACGACACATCTCTCGTGGGATGCATTCCTGATCATTGTCTTCTAAATCCTCGCAAAGGAAAACACACATCTGTTCGAAAACATATCTCTGTGTCGCTGCTTCCCATTGATGGAAGACTTCCATGACAGACTGTACATCATATTTTACGGTGTCCATGACCCATTTCTGTGCTAAACTATTCAGTGAATCTCTCTCTTGATAATCAGGTAGTTGACTTCGCAACTGTCTTCTTCCCATGTTAGGGGTCGTAGTAGGCGACCCGAAAAGAGGTAAAAGAAGGTTAGTAACAGTGCTGGCCATTTTCTGCCGAATGGAAGGTGAAACTGAAGGACAAACAGATGGAGAAACGGGGTGAGATAAGGCAGGGGTAGAGATAGCAGAAGAGGTAACTGGGGAAATAGAGGGGGCACTAGGCAAAATCGTGGAGGGAGCATTAGGCGACGTGAAAAATACAGTAGGCAAAACCGTAGAAAACACAGGTGAAACAGAGGTGGTCGGTGGGCCTGAAGGAGGCTGCCCCGAAGAAGTAGGAGCCAGCTGAAGAACAGCTGGTGGGTGCTGTGGAGGAGCAGGAGGCGTAGTTTGCGCAACTAAAGGTTGCGGGGGTGCTGTGGCATTCTGCGCATAGGGGGGTGGTGAATTTAGTAAATGCGACATTAATGGGTCTTTTTCATGCTCTTTTGCTGCCTCTTGCTGAAGAGGCGGCAAAACTGGATAACACTTATCTATTGCCATTTTACGTTGCCTGTGCAACTGCTCATTCATCTGCTCTTCTTCATTATCTTTAAACTGCACAGCAGCTTGCATTACTGAAAGTCCCCCTTCTCTCTTATTTTTCTTAGCTAATTTAATTTCTTTTTGTTTGGCTTCTTTACGCCATAAGCGGAAAGAGTCAAACATCGCCCGCCGGGCTTTCTTTTTAAATAGTTTTACTTTAAGGTTGTCTAAGATTTCGGAATCAAAGCTACCATATTGGGGCCATTTTAGAACACCATCTTTCCTGGTGTATTTAATCCATACTTCGTTGTAGGTGATGGGGCCTACCCCATGTTTTACATATAGCTCGTAAGTCGGAGTTCCAACTGGAGGAACCGGACATGAGTCCTCCAATCGGGAGTCCCTATTATTACCACCAAGACAAAACAAATTCCCAAGTCTAAGACTAGGCATCTTCGCTCTCTAGTCTAGTTCCAAACTTCAAAGGATTATCGATTACGATATTTCTCGTGAATACACGAGTCCTTCGGTTTTGGTGCTTGCAAGTACCAACACAAAACTTTGTATCCCAAAGATACCAAAACTAAAGCGCAACTAAGGACTGGGAGACGCTCCACTTATACTATACACCGGTAACCCAGTGGTGCCAGGGAATACACACCCAGAGACCTCAGGTTCTTCCTGATCCAGACCACAGAAACTCAGAGTCTTCTAGGTGAAGTCAAAGATTAGATTATTGGCTGCAACCAAGGTAACAAGTGTCCTAGAAGTACAACACGGGTATATTCTCAGGAGACTGCACGCCTTTACAAAGTCAGGCTTCTCTTCTTATACACAATTTTAGGCTTCAGGCAAAACATTCTTGGTTGTAAAGTAAATCGTTAACATATTTCTAGTACAAAGAGAAAGCAGAGTCATGATGACATGTCCATATTTCACTTTGTGCTGCCTACAACAAATCATTCGGCAAGGCCCAACATTTCATCAGATATCACTGGACCCCTAATAAAAACGGGCACCTCCCCACCATAAAGTAAGTGAAGCAAAAGAGTGGAGATAGATGTGAGCGAGATATGGCAGGTGTGCGCGCTGAAATGGTTTTATGGTTTGTTGAGCCTAGATGCTATCTTGCTCGGCCACTGGGAGGGAAACTGACCTAACGAGTTCGGCCTGGGGCAATGGTTCCAACTTGTACAGGTCATGGAAAAGTCGATTAAGGAGTATGTGTCCTGGAGTTGAATTCAGCCGGATTAAGGCCTATGTAAAGGGCAACACATAAATGGAAGCCAAGGGTTCAGAATGTAAATGACGATTTCGAGGTGAAATCGTCACTCGAATATGCTGAAAATATATGTACATGATGTACTCGTCATTCTCGGTCTTTTGATACCAAATTCGTCATGTTTCGACGAAGTTTTAATTCTCGAGTCCAGAATAATTACACGGGTCCAGATTTTCAGAACCTCACTTTCTTGTATGCTAAGGGGTGGATCACAGTCAGAGATGCAACTAGACCCAAACTTCCAGTGTGGGGGCTAACAGTTCAACCAATGGAGACAGTTCTAATACTTAATTGTAAGGGGCAGAGCTATCTTTTAAAGCGATACTAGAAATTAGTGAACCATTTTACATTGTAAACACATGGGTCAAATTCAATATGATTACAACAAACATATTCTAGTGGTTTTGACAATGTTTATAAGTTACTGACAGAGTACTTAAAAAGAAGAATGTCTGATTTAACAACTAAAACTGCTTCTACAGATTGCAATACAAACCACATTTCGGAATCAATTTTTTGCAAAGTTACTTCAAGACAGCGACCCATTTCAGTTTACTCATCGGGAAGTTGAAACATATGCTTGTTTGAGGCCACACACATATGCAGGTGCCAGAAAATGAGCTTAGTGGGTCAACACACTTGATTTGTGACTGGTTAGTCACAATTTTAATTCTTAATGCATCTTCTATTCCTTCTGAGACTGAATATGTCAATGGCAATATTACAACATCTTAATCATTATACCAGAAATTTGTGCTAAGCTAAATCAAAATAAAATTGTTCTTGTTAGCACTCCACATTAACCATTTCTCATATGAGGTAACTACATTGATCCCAGAAAGTACCAGGCCTAAAGAACTGGCAAAACGTGTATTTGTCTTGAAATAACTTTGCAACAAATTGTGTTTTGGCATGCAAAGAATGGAAATGCTCCTTCACACTTCTAAGCACATAGAATGTGTAGCTGATGGGCAAAGTCCAACAACAGGTCACCCTAACAGAACCAACATATGTGCCCTTTAATAGAATATGTCAAAATAACAAAACAAAAAAATGATTTAAATTCTGTTCGGAAGCCCCTAGAGCATAAAGTGTCAAATCCACTAAAATGTTAAAATTGTTTTTAGATCTTGTAGAGGCAATTTGGGTTATACAACTCAACATTTGCTAAGATTTTTCCCAAAATTCCTTTGAGAAAAATAACAATATTCTCTGTAGTAGTCTGTCTTAAATGTCTATATTAATTACAGAAATTAGCCTGGCCTGGGTCAGGACAAGGAGAACCTTGGCCATCAGAGAGCGGCCAGACAGACAACATTGTTATCAGTTTGTCATTAAAACACTAGAACAATAATGCAAAAAGTAGTAGTTTAATTGTGCAATTATTTTGCATTAGTAACCTTTGGTATACAATATCAGAATTTTGCTGCTTTTGACAGACCCAGGCTTAGTTTGACAACAGAATAAGGTTTCACGAGCATTTTTCTACCACACGACTGTAGTTTAGAGGAAAACACTGCAAAGCAATGTCTACGCAAGAGGAGCACTGGTGTACTGCTTCTAAATAGAAACCATCCCAGAAAGAAAACACATAAAACATACGTTAATGCAATTTCTGAGAATCTGATAATAGAGAGCGTTGCTTCAGGAAGAAAGGTCTGACACTGGTGATATATAATCATTGATTATATGTTCAGGCTTCACATAGCTGAGCTATCTCTAAGTATGCACTTAGGTCGGGCATCAGAGACTTGAGCTATCTTCAGGCGACAATGTTGCATTGCTCAATTTCTTCCTAAATTGCCACCAGCCTTGCATTTAGTGCCTGAGGTTACCCACTAAAAATATAGATACACTATGTATGCAAGATATGAGTTGATTGGCATCTTGGCGCTGAACTGACTGACAAACTCAGTAAACATATCAAGATAATATAGAATGGTTCTCTATTTAGAATTGGCAAAATTAACATTTTTACACAGATTGAGCCTAGGCTGGCTCTGTTGGCCCATCTGCCAAGGAGATTCAAAGTCAGAATGATGCGTGTCCCACCTTATTGAGGACCAAGCAACTATCACACATTTATAGGGAAAATGTAGACTAGCCCCCACAAAGCTCCCTGTGCAACAGGCCATCAATGTTTTGTACTGAAAAAACTTACTCAGGGGGCTTGCTTCCTGGAAGAAACTTAAGTACATGCACTTGGTTAAACAGCAAATTTTAAGGCTGCTTTTAGGCCAGTGTATGAATTTAATTGATGGAGTTATTTAAGTCTTCCTGGTGACAAAGATGTATACTTTTTTGGGAAGTGTGTTATCAGTTCAGCTCTATAGAGCAGCCTTCTACTTAAAACGTTTTCTACTAGCTAAAGTCTGATTGCGTATTACGAAAAATATATATTTTTAACATACTTTTTACATTAAACACTTAGGCACTCATTTAGGGTTGCATGGTACAGGACATATTTACCACTAGTAAATTTGCCTGATATTTGCTGTTACATTGAGATAAATCTGACCAAGTACTGTGCAATGGCATGTTAAACCCTATGGAATGTGGAATTACTGTCTCAAACCATATTTGTCAGTCAGTAATACCAGTTCCAAGGGGTTTACCGCATACATTTACCACCTGCTCTGAGAAGGTGGTAACATTATGCTGGGACCACTGGGTGGGGTGAAGAGTGAGGGCGTAAAATGAAATGTTATTTCTGGCATGGAAACCATTGTTTGCTTACCTGTATCAGAAAAAATAGAGAATACGGCTTAGCCTCATGCAATTTCACTATGAGGAATTACTAATGAGGAAATCAGGTCTCTTTCACCCACACCCGAAAATAATATTGTGGAAAAACTGACCCTCTTCAAATCAGGTGGAGCGGAATTTCATGAGGTAATTCCATATTGTCTGGCTTATAATGAGGGCTTAAATCTCTTTCTACATTTTGCAGCAGGTCATCTTATATTGCATGTAATGGCATTTTTAAATATGGTATATTCACAGTGCTTTCAGTCAATGGCTAAGACCTTATAGCACTAAAAATATGAAAGTCAATATTGCCCAGTGTCCAACCAGGATTCTGTTCTGTGTCTGTGGGGTGACAGATACATATATCTACAGTAATTGCATCAAACAATTGAGCCTTTATAACATAAAATAATGCATTACTCACCATTACTTTCACTCTGATTTATTTTTTATTTAAGGTGTATGCATTGTATTTTATATGTATTTACCTGAAGTCAAAGGCAACAAGTAGAGTTGCAAAATATTTTGTTCTTTTTAACTACATCTCACACCCACACCTAATTCCTTCACCCCCCATTGAACTCAAAATAGAGTCAAACTAGCTGTAGCAGACACTGGGGAACATATTCACAAGGAACCAGCGCGGAATTAAGGGCACATTTACGGAGCCAAATTTGTGATAAATTTACCCTCCAAATCACAAGCAGGTGCTAACAGCCCACAACACCAGTTTTCCCGCGAAAGCAGCCGCAAAAAACATAGCCACAGAGGACCCCTGCAAATATCGCTAATGAGATGCCGAGTAGGTGTTCCTGTGACAAAACCCGGGACACCACTACACCTTAACATTCACAACAACCAGACAGAACTGTAAAAAAAACACAAAACACGCAATAAGCCGCGTTAGCAGCAGGACATTTACACCTGCTCTGACCTGGTGCAAAGTCAGACCACAGTTTGCACCACAAAAGGGAGCACAGCCCACGGCCACAGCTGAAGACAAACAGATGCCATGGAGCAACTGAACATGCAGCACGGACACACAGGAGGGCCACAGCACCCACAGACACCACACCCATGCCCGCAACATCCCTCCCCCAGGCCCACCCCCAAACCCTGACCAGGAAAATGTACACCAACACCATGAATCACAAAACAAATATGTTACCTTACGTCGCACAAGCAGGACAATCAACATACATGCGTGGCCAGAAAATGGAGAACCAGTCATACATCAATGCAATCACCAACACAAAACACCATACAAACAAAAAAATGAACAACCATTCGGGTGAGTCCCAGCGGGTCCACACTGGACAATCCATAGGACACAGCCTGGAAGACGAAATACAACAGAAGAAGGTGTCCCATGTGCCCAACAAAGGACAGAGAGGGAGAGAGCGAGCGAGAGAGATGGAGTGAGACTGCACAAGAAGCGCAAGTTCTAGCAGGGCACCTGGCACCACATGCCAACGTGTGTGTGTGCATCGCCATCTGTACACCATGAGCCCAAGTCCTTGTCCCAATCGCAGCCACAAAGCCACATCAGATTCCAAAACGGTAAGTAGTAGTCAGACAAACCTCCAGGATGATAGCTCCATTGACCCAATGCACGTCTGATCTTGGTCCAGAACACACCTGGAACACCCTGAGAGAGATGCCTTTCATTGCGCAACATAACTATATGACTTATCTACACCCCACACACCGAAGCACCTGCCTGAGGTACCCCCCGCATGGGATGACCTTGACTCACAAAAGCAGCAACCCATGCTGCCCAACGTTGCACATACATTCGAACCATTGTTCAGAGCTGTGGCATATCCTCCACACAACTGCCGCAGCACAGAATAGTGAGGGTTCCAAAGACGCACCAAGGTGGTGGCAGGCCATACCGGGCACATGCACAAATCCCGTCACGTGGGAAACTACCGTGCATGCATGCTGCACTTACTGGGCACAGTGCCACTGGCAGTGCTGCCGATCAGTTACAAGCTCAGCTTCCACATTGCCTACATCACCTGCGTCCAGCCCTGGTTCCACTGCAGAACATGCAATGTCCCATTGAAGTCTGCCTATCCAACACAACCGTAGATGAATTGGACTATGACTTGAGTGTGCAACCCCTGTTGGAACACAAAAAAGAGTGTAACCGAGACAGCTGAGCAAGGGATGCCTTGACATCCTGCATATGTATTGGCAGTTGTGCATGGGAGATTGCACAATTCCTCATGTGCAGTGACCACATAGAGGCGCTACCCTGTTGGGCTGTATTGCAGATTGGTGAAACAGCGTGGGCTGAGCACACTTGCCCGGAACAGTTAATTGATTGGCTCACCCTGGTGTTCCTTGAACACTACAACGACGTACTATTGGAAAACATTGCATATGAAGCTGCACGGGCATTCATGGACGAGTAACTACGGCACTGCAGCCACATCCAACTGTTACCCCCAACACAGGTCCCAACGACACGTTGCTACGGTGGGATTGCTCACATGTCCCACCACAGCAAAGGATACGTCTGCCATCGTCCGATCCCTGGATGCATGTGTGTGTAACAATGCATGTGTACACACATCTGTGCAAGGTGAGGTAGGTCCAGCTTTGTTTGGCAACATTGCTAAGTCTGACCCACTGCTGGGGGACAGCACACACACAGCACTGTGGCACGACATATGAACAGGTCGGACCCTTTCATCTGAGCACTGTCAGCAGAGCAGACAAAATGCGCACTCGGGTGACAGAGCACCATGCTGATCACATGGGCAGTGAGTCATGCCGCCTCACACGGGGCAATGGGCAGACGCCAAACAACACATGACTTATCCAGCATGGCAAGGTGGGCTGGGAGCGTTGCCATCCGTGATGATTCTTGTCCATTTTTACCACAGCTATGTCTGAACCTCGACGTGTACCCATGCTGCGTTCAAGTGTCTTAAGCATGTCCCTGCCTGTTGTGGCCGTTGCCTCGTCCGTACTGACACGCACATCCCAATAAAGTCTATGTCACCCCACTGGTGTCTAACTGTATTGTGTGTTGATTTGATTGTCCATTCGTGTGCCATAATGAGCATTGTCCCTACACAGGAAGGAACTGACTGACGCATGTGCAATGGTGGTGTGTCCCTTCTGCAAGTTCAACCTCTGTGAGCCAGACATTGTCATGGGATAGGTGCTGGCCGACATGTGCACATATGTGACTACAACAATGTGAGTATGGTGTGCAACCTCTGACCATGTGGAGCACTGTCATACATCATGACGGAATGTGGTCACACAGATGTGTGTAAGTGGGTTTGCGACGTGCAGTTCTGTTGTCACATGTGATGTAGGGCAGCACTCCTGGGCTGCTACAGATTTGGTCACTCCTACTCACTGCCCAATTAAACACATGGACGTGGGGCTATAGTGTGGGGGGTCATAAGATTATTGTTGATGTGCAATGGCGACACAGCTAGTACTCACCTTCAAAGTCATCCAATTTGCCATGTGTCTCAGGGATACACATGCGCACAGACGTAAGTTACCATGGTGTACCTTCATGTGCAATCATTGTCCCCACATTCAGCCATACTTACATACATGAGAGAACATAGTAATGGCACATCTGTGTGATTCAGAATGTTTTATTTACATTCAGGTGATTGACGGAGCTGGTGCTGTACATGGTCATCCAAGCCCACATCACATGGAAGCACAGTGGTGAGCCAAACACAAACCTCTGGGGATTGAGCAGTGATTAGGAAGTGGGAGAGTGCATTCCACAGCAGGATTGCTGTGAAATTGGTCTGCAGTGATGAAATGGCCGTCCGTGTCAGGGACCGGCTGAATGTCGCAGAGTGTTCCGGGGGTCAGTAGGAGGTTTTTACCAGGGCATGCTGCATAGGTCTTGACCAGGCAGGGACAGGGTACATGTCGGTGATGAATGCTACTGCCACCTCTTCACACAGTAATTCCCCTCTCTTCTTAATCCCCTGATTCGGGTTCTGTGTCCAGTGTGTGTGGCGGGGTGATGGCTGCATCACTGTGTGCCACTCACACAACAGACTATGAAGGTGATGGGGCAGCATCACTGTGTGCCACGGACACATCAGGGCTCGAAGCTTCGTGTGTCGAAGCTCCCGCTTCAGTCATTTGGGAACGTCTCAGTGGCAGCAATGGCAATATGAAGTACTGCGGGCATTGAGGTTCCCAGTTACTACTCGCTGATGTATAGCTGTGGCAGACAGACTTCCAGCCTGCATCTGCTCCATGGTCTCCATTGACCTCCGCATCTGTGCCAACTCTGTGCTCTGATCGCTGGTGCCTGTCTGACCACACAGCTCTTGTATTATGCTCATTGCCCCAGTGAGGTCAGCCAAGGTCTGTGCTGGAGCATGGTGCGTAAAGGGGGTGTCTGATAGGGACTGTACGTGGTCCCTGATGGGACTCAGACACCCACCTATGGCACCGAGTTTGGCTGCCACAAGTTCGAAGCTCACCCACAGCTGGTCAGCCAACTCCACATGGCAATGCCACATATGTTGTTGGAACACCATGAATGGGTCGGGGGAGCTGGGACACACCCATGGTGGTGTGTGTTTCTTGCAGTGTGGTCGGTGCAGGTGGTGGGCTCACCTCAGGGCAGCTGGCCTGCCCTGTTTTGGGGATGGGGTGCGGAGGCTATCTTCGATCCTTTGGAGGGTGTCGGTGCAAATGACCAGGGTGTCCTCTTCACCGTCACTGAAGATGTGTCTGGCCTGCTCTGCAGGAGGTGTTATTTCTCCCTCTGCAATGTGAAAGGGAGGATGCAGGGTTACAGAGTTGTACATGTATGTTGAAGATTTGCTGATGTATATGTTCTGACTGTATGCCAATGTACATTGTGGCTGTTTTGGTGTAGCTGGCTATTTGATGGCAGTCAGTGTATTTGTTTGACTACATGACTGATGTGTGGTAGTACCCGTGCTTGATCATCACACAGTGTCAGGCAATGACAGATATGAGTGGACAGTTACTATGCACGTACGGGACCTGTTGTGAGTCATGTACTATGGTGCTGATGTTGCACTTTGTACCCCATTGCCATCATTGCTGTTTTTCTGTGATTGCTATGTGTGTGCTGCATTGTGATGTTGGTGATCTGGAAGGGGCCCCTTTGTGCACATTGTGGACGGGGGCCTACTTGGCGTTTCTATGTGTGATGCAGTGTGTCAAGGCTCTCAGTGACATGTTCCATGATTATTGTGGGTGTGCAGTGTGCTACACGTATTTGTGCATGTGTGCCATTGTGCCCATTTCCCCCGCAACCCCGTCCCTGGTCGTTACTCACCTTGTTGCTGTTGGGTCAGGTCTTTTCATGCTGTGTCCAGGCCCCCAATTCCTGCCACCATCTCCACACTGCTGACTGTGGTCACCATTTCCTCCTGCTCATCAGTCGCCTTCTGTGTCGCAGGAATCCCACTTCCAGTTGCCCTTGCTGCCTTCCTGTTGGCGGAGAGCTTCTCCTTGGTTTAGCTGTGCACTTCATGCCAGCGCCTCTTGACCTCCTCTGGTGTCCTCCTCGCCACTCCGACTGCAATGAAGTTGTTGACAATGGCCTGCTATATTTAGGTTTGGGTTGCCAGTGCCGCAGTGGAGGTGCTGAACAGTTGTTGGTAGTATCCTAGGCACCCCGCCACACAACCCTGAGGCCGGTCTGACTCAATTGCCAGGACCGATGGCATTCCCAGTTCGGCCCTGAATCTAGATCACAGTTAGTAGTTTTGTTTAATGCATTTCAATCTGTGGCTGAACAAGGAAATATTTTATATGGGGCTGTCATTGATTCTCCAGCGCAATCCAGCACCTATCAGCTAAAGACTTGGGTGTGCGATTCGAAAAATTGCAGCAGCCTGGGCGAAGAAACATGATGGGGGCTGGGACTGAAGCCTTTTTAGCCCAATGGGCCTTGCACGTCTGATCCAACCAATGTTGTTGCCGTTGACTCATGCTCTCTTTAGAGATACGCGTTGCTGTTTAATGTTTTGTACAGTTGTTGCTGAATATGTTGGCTTTCTTTCTAAAGAATCTGTTTTATTTCAATATCTATGTTTATTAAAATTAAGTAATGGCCAGCAAAGCAGAAGAACGTGCATAATAATTGGTCTGTTGCTATAAAATGCAGGTTATGACTTGCCTTGTTCATTCAGCAAGCATCAATCAAATCTACTGCATCATTTGTCCCTTGTCCTAGCATAGCTTTCCCCTTTCAAGCATAGGGCATGAACTCGACTGACTTTAGTAAACAAAATGTGAGACCCTCACAACCACTGGCTAAGGTGTTTATTACAATTTACTTTAAAAAATCCAGATCTTCCACATTAAAACTTTCTTAAAAATATATGAATACAAATGATAATTTATCACAAATCTCGATTAATATACAATGTCTTTACAAAGTAGCCCTAATATGACACCCAGTAGAGCTGTAACGCATGTCCCTTAAAGAAAGGTGTAAATGTAGAGTTATATCAATTAAATGTAGTGACTGTCAAGGAAAATGCCCAATTTAAAATTTGACGGTACAAAGAAACTCCATGGTTAATTTGCATCATAACGAAAACTGCTTCTGTGTCTGTATGTGAATATTAGATACAAAGATATCAGTGAGCTTGGTGTTCACAAATGGTAATTCAATATCATGTAAAGGTAGCAGTCTGGTGATGTGTGGGTTGAATGCCGATTTCCCCATCCCATTTGTGATACCTTTGGTCCAGTTTCACTGCTTTGCAATTGGATGTGAATAAATCTGCTAACTGGTCTAGTGGCTGGTATTTTAGCCCTGTGCCTGTGATGTTAGTCATCCAGGCCAGTACTTGTAACCTCACTATGGAAGGCTGAGGCAGGAGTTAACTGGTTTTGAATGTGGGGAACAGTGCAGAACTGTGAAGGGACGGGAGTATGGTGCTCAGGGCTAAGGTCTTGGTAGGTTCCTTGAAGAAGTGTTCCTCGACTGAAGATCTTCGTGCTACCTGGGGTCCCTTTCATGCTTCGAACCAGAAGGTTTCAAGAATCCTGAACTCAGGATCCAATAGAGCCCATCGTCATGTTAAGTTGAGCACTGTGGTGAGACCAGTGAGCCCAGAGTCAGGGGTGACTTATAAAGGTATGAAAGCAGCACAATCAGGATTTAATCACTTTTTCTGATTGGTAGCTGACAGCAGAAATCATGCGTCCATCTGTATACTGAGTCCTAGTATCATATAGCCTCAACTAAATCCTTCTCTAAGGACAATGCAGGGAAAACCAGGCTCACTCATTGCAAATTCCATCTGAAATTAAAGACTCTATGTCAGTGATGATAAATCTTTTGACTTCTGAGAAACCAAACTGAATCACTACTAACTAGAAGCTGGAGACCCCAAGCCATTTGTACCAATTGAACCACACAAACAACAGAAAAATAACACACCTAACAAAAACACAAATTACAAAATATTTTATTAATTAACAACTTACAAAATATTGTAATTTTTTTTTAACATTTGTGCTGCATCTCAGTAACTAACCTTAACTGAATCTTGAGGTTGATTCTACATTCCTCCAGCAATTTCTGTATTTATTTTTTAGATAAATATATTTGAGAAAACTCTTTCACAAATATGTGGTGGGAAATGAAAGTAAAACGTTCAATGCTTTTCAGGAACGTTCTGAATAATGTGGTCATATCCACAGGCAAGAAATTACCAGATAATTTTCCTTGAATTAAGTTCTTATGCACTATCTGTAGAGATTTCAATCAAGTAATTTTCTTCAGCAGCTTTTGAGAATCATTAAATTGTCAATATGTATATACTAAAAGAAACTTTAATCCAATCTTACTTTCACGTGAAAGTGGAAAATAATAAAACCTACATCACTTATCTTGGAGATGCTGAATAACAATTCCGAGTTAAAGTTTGATAATTTGTCATCTGCAGATTCCAGGAAGGTCTGCTGGATTTTTAGAAAGAACCTAGAACAATCTCCCCTTGAAACTGAGTTCCATTTCTGAGGTATCTGTCTTCAAGAAAAAACTAAAAACCTGACTCTTTAATCAATCTTCATAGGAAGATCAGAGCTGTTTGGTAGGCAACCTTACAATTTAGCACTGGGACACACTTTGGAGTATGAGCTCTCTTCACAATTTGTTTTTCATTAAGAAATGGGTCCACAATTCTGGCTTTTTGATCATTGCCTAAATTTGTCGTCAATATTAAACATTGTGATGCCTATGCCTTGCATATTGAGGTTGTGTGCATTTAAATGTTTCTGCCTATGCCTTGCATATTGAGGTTGTGTGCATTTAAATGTTTCTGTCTGCCATATACACCAGCATCGTTAACTAAGCATAGTCATTAAAGTGTTCAGGAAGTGCAAATGGAGATTCAAAATAAATGAAGAATACTCAGATTTCATCTCTCAGTTTTAAGATTTGAAACACAACTTTACTGTGAGAAAGTCATTGTACTTCTGTATGCCACAAAAACTGGTGATGATCTCTATCCATAGACTGTCGGGTGGTGCACAAAAAGCCTTGTATTTAGTGATGTTGCTTTGATAAAATGTATAATTATGACCAATTCATTCAAGAAACTTTTCAATTCTTGTAGTATCTTCTTAGTGGCTAATAATTCTTAATGGACCCAACTATGTTGGTTTTTTCCCCTATTTGTGCAATGAGTCCATCATTCCCTTTGGTATCTCTTTGTTTGCCCTGAGTTGGCAGGGTATGCCCAGAAGTGGGTCCCCTACACACTCAAGATAGCCTGGCTGATGAGGATTATGAATCTGAAACCGGTCCCAGGATGCTTATTTCCGGTCCAGGGAAGACATGGCTTGGCAGTTCTGGCTGGACTGTTCCCATGAGGCACAGGATCATACTGATTTGCATATGGCCATGTCTGAACTGGGGTGGTGGAGTGAGCTAACGAATGATGATGGATTAAACCCAGAGCAATTGACTGGGGGTGAGTGTTTGATTTGCTCAAGTACTCTGTCCATCATCCCCTTTGGTATCGCTCAGTTAGTCTCAAACGCATGATACATAGCCCATTCATGGTGGTTCTTACGCATGTGAACCACTGAAGTCTATTTGATATCAGAAATTCATTAAAAATATCGTACACCTCTTCTTCACTGGTATATATCAATTAGAAAAAGAAAAACACAACTTCAACAATCTCGGACTTAACGTCACACAGGTAAAATATTCTGGGGCAGATTTACAATAACTGGCGCATCCCTGCATATTAGCAGGGATGCACCAGTTATTTTGTGTGACGCAAAAAAAACCTTGGTCCACCATTGATGCGCCGCATTTAGAATGCAGCGCACCATGGCGCAAGGATAGACAGATGCGTGATGCATCTGTCGGCATAAGTGTGACACAGTGCTGGAGTTGTGTCCCAAGCTCGACGCAACTCCAACACTGCTCAGGGGTGCCGTACACCTAATATGCTGCATAACTCCTTATGCCTGCTTCAAGCAGGTTTGAGGATTAGATGCAGCGGGGATGTAAAAGTGACTCAGTGAAATCTTGTGGATTTCACTGCGTAACTTTTACGGGGCTTCCTAGCGACGGAACGCCCACCCTGCATACATTATACCTGACACAGGTATAATGTAGCGCAGGGCTTTACAACGTGATGCATCACGTTGTAAATATGTCGAATGGTGGCGCATTGTTTACGCCTCAGCTGCATCACAAAAAAGTGACGCAACAGCGGCATAAAATTGTCGCAAGAGTCTTGTAAATCTGCCGCTCTCTTTGCACTGTTCTCACTGTCATCTACGTGTAAGTAATTATGTTGACTTTTACTTGATCTTTCAATCAACTGGTCTTTTATGTTCTCTAACATTTTGTCAACTTGTTTTTTGCTGTGTTTTAAATGTCAACAAATGCAAATATTTTGCCATTTTTTTCTAACTATTGCATTAATTATGTCATTTACAGCAGGTAATGCCAGTTCCTCAGCAATTGTATGAGGTTTTCCAGTTTTTGCTAAGAGCATGAGCAGCAGAAATTTCCTTGCAAGAACCCATTGAGGTCTTTATAATTATTAATTTTTCTCCTTTGTTGGAGCTCTTGCTCTTTACTTTTGAAGATATCTAAAGATTTACTATCATATTCTTTTTGCTTAGCTTCCAATTGTCTTTGTAATTTAGGGATTGTGGCCTTATCTGATAATATGTTGTAATAAAGCATACATTGTGGTGTAGTACAGTTCATACATTATCAGTAAGACTGTGCGTTTGACAACATAAATGTAAAATCTGTGCAAGCCTGAATACACATACACCATTAGGATATGTTGGCCTTACTCCTGCCTAGCTCACAGTGCAACCTCTGGACCTCTAAATCCTACGAGATACCGTAGGGCATGTGCAACCTCTGAACACGATAACTCTGACTCCTCAAGGAAATCATGGTAAAAGATCAGTCCCTTTCATTGGTAACTAATGCATGATCAAAGGGAGACCAAAGAAATAGTAAAATTGGAATTTCAATCATGTATTGAAGCATTATGACTCGTGTAAAATATGTGTGCTGCAATAGTCACTAGAAGGAAACAAAACGTAGAATTCAACATCCCAGGAATAGTAAAAAAAAATGATTGTGTTGCTACATGGATTATATGCTTGCATAGAAGTTTATTTATGCACCTACTTAGCGTCCCCTATCCTATTGTGCCTAGGGTGGGTGAATCTGCCAGAATCACTTAGGGTGATCTAAATCCCCAGTTACCTGTTAGTATGTTTCACAAGGGCACCCGTCCTGATGTAGAGCTGGGCTCCATCCTTCTCATGGGGGAAAACAGGAATCAGATGGGCTGGAATTCCGGCATGGGGCAACTTCAACAGTGTCAGCGAAATGCTCCTCTCTCTAAACAAAGTAATAATTATATGTTTTTAAGACATTTTACCCACTTTCCCATCCCATAGGCCCAGTCGGGCCACCATTATTGATTCTATCACTACAGAGCTGTCACTGGGTGGACAATAATGAACATTAACATTTTGCGCAGTGAACTTAGCCCTCATACATAATGTTCAAGGATCCGATAATATGCCTACTAAGATATGTAAATGTAAGCAAAGCCATTTCTGAGAATATTATCCCATACAGGCACGCAAGCAAATGTGTGTCAATGTTCCAGAAAGATGTCAACTTCAACCATGATCATTTAAAATTATGGGGTTCTTGCCCAGGCCTAAGTGACCACATACCTCTGGCCGCTGTTTGAGTTCCGAAACTCCACATGTGAAACTCATTGTTAATGATTAAACATAATTTTTGCAATATTTTGTACCGATAAGTTACAGATCTGATCATTCACAATATTCTGCTACAGAATCAGGTACTAGCAAAGCATTCTAACAACATACTTATACGTACACCTCTTTACCTATTAGAGGCTGCTCTTATCAGATGTTTCCAGACTACATATGTTCTAACGTTTCTTAAGATGAAGCACCCTTTGTAAGAAAGTTAAAACAAAGCATTGGCCTTCTGAAACAGTGGGCACTAGCAAATCCTATGCACAGACAATCTTATGACCTTTTAGTACAGCACAACGCTATCAATAACGAGCTTTGCCTTTTTAGTCTATAATGGTTTTTTAGCAATTTGCTATTGTTTTATCCTCACGTGTGGTTTTAAATTTGTAATGGTTTTAATTAATCTGCAAATAAATTACTTACTTACTTACTGAAATTACTTACTTCACCACAAAAGTGAGGTACCATTTTCAGCAAGATACTTTGGGGAATGCTGGGTAGGTGGAATTTGTGCTTCCCACAGATTCCAGAACTTTGCATCACAGAAATGTGAGGAAAATGTGTTTATTTGGACAAATGGTGAGGTTTGCAAGGGATTCTGGGTAACAGAACCTGGTGAGAGCCACACAAGTCGCCCCATCCTGGATTCCACTGGTAGTCTTGTTTAAAAAAATGTTTGCTAGATTTCCATAGATGCGGCTGAGCTAGGGCCCAAAATCCACAGCTAGGCACTTTGCAAAAAAAGGGCCAGTTTACAGTGGAAAAGTGTGATGTGTCCTTGTTGCGTTTTGGGCCATTTCCTGTCATGGGCACTAGGCCTACCTGCACATGCGAGGTACCATTGTTATTGGGAGACACTAGAGAATGTTGGGTGGGTGGAAGTTTGTGGCTCCCCACAGATTTCAGAACTTGCCATTGCAGAAACATGAGAAAAATGTTTTCTTTTAAAAAGGTTTGACGTTTACATGAAATTCTGTGTAACAGACTCTGGTAAGAGCCACACAATCCACCCCATTCTGGATTCCCCTGGGTATCTAGTTTTCAGAAATGTACAGGTTTGCTAGGTTTCCCTAGGTGCCGCTGAGCTAGGGCCCAAAATCCACATTTAGGCACATTGCAAAAAAAAAAGTGTCCGTTTTCAGTGGAAAAATGTGATGTGTCCATGTTGAATTTTGGCCCGTTTCCTGTCACGGAAACTAGGCCTAGCCACACAAGGAAGGTGTAATTTATATTGGGAGACTTGGTGAAATGCTGGGTGGATGGAAGTTTGTGACTCCCCACACATTTCCAAACTTTCGGTCACAGAAATATGAGGAAAATATGTTTTTTACAAAGTTTGAGGTTTGCAAGGGATTCTGGGTAACAGACACATGTGACAGCCATACATCACCCCATTCTTGATTCCCCTGTATGTCTAGCTTTAAGAAAAATGTGCTGGTATGCTAGGGTTCCCTAGGTGCCAGCTGAGCTAGGCCCAAAATCAACAGCTGTTGTGGGCCCTAGGCCTACCCACACAAGTGAAGTACCACTTTTATTGGGAGACATGGGGGAATCATGGGGGTGTGGAAGTTTGTGGCTCCCCTCAGATTCTAGGGCTTTCCATCACAGAAATGTGAGGAATATGTGTTTTTAAACATATACTGAGGCTGGCAAGGGATTCTGGGTAACAGGTCCTGGGAGGTCCCTCACAAGTCACCACATCCTGGATTCCCCTGGGTGTCTCGGTTTAAAAAATGTGCAGGCTTTCTTGGTTTCCTAAGGTGTCGGCTGAGCTAGGGCCCAAATTCCACAGCTAGACACATTGCAAAAAAAAGGGTAGTTTTCATTTGAAAAATGTGATGTGTTCACATTGAGTTTTGGGCCGCTTATTGTCGTGGGCATTAGTTCTACCCACACAAGTGATGTTCCATTTTCATCAGGAGACTTAGGAGAAAATAGAATAGTAGGACAAGTGTTGTTACCATTAGTCTTTCTATGTGTTTCTGCCTTCCAAACATAAAGCAGTGTGTAAAAAAGAAGCCATTTTGAAAAATTTGCTCTAATTCACATGCTGGTATGGGTACCCACAAATTCAGATATTTGCAAATAACCACTGTTTCTAAACTCCATATCTAAGTGGACAAAAATGTATGGGGGCCTAACTGTGAACTATCCCAAATTGTCAAAAAAGGCTTGACATGGGGGGGGGTGGAGAGTCCTGGCTGCAAAGGGGTTAAACCTGGAAGCAATGCTTGAAATGAAAATACACACTTGCTGGTACTTACTATACCGGAGGCCTCTTTGCTGACGAGAAGCAGTGATGCACTCTCATTAAAAGTATTGCACCCTCTCCTGAGATAAATTAAAGAAGTGCAAGTACTTGAGAGTAACTCCACAGATAAAGTACTGTTGGTGGCTGCTGACATGTGAAAGTCGTAGTATGTAAACAAATGGCCCAGATTTTACAAAGTAGGCAAGCTCAACTTTTCCAATGATGGTCTGAGGGCGTCTCCCTTGATAAAAAACAAATATGAAAAAGACACTCCTAAAAAGTGCATTTAAATTATACTTATCCAAATAATGTGTTACAATGCTGTATACTATTGCAGTGTTCCACAAAACAAAGCTGTGCAGCATATCATTTCATATTGTGCCTCCAAATCAAAGGTGGGCAACACACAGTTGCAGACATATTTGCAGTGTGTCACAAAAGTAAAAGAGAGCTGTGCCCCCATAACTTTCTGAGATCCCCTTGATGCCTGTTCAAAATCTCATTGTTTTCTTCTTCTGCATCCTCTTTGCACTCCTCTTCTGAACATACTTCTGAGAACAAGTGAGTCTCTGTCTTGCTCCCCACAAGACAGCAGCACAAGCTCTAAGCAACAGAATAGGGTCCCCAAGCATGCCATGGACTGCACTTGTGGCACCCACACAAGAAAGTAACACAGTCTGGGCCATGGCAGGATAGCAAAACAAGGCCGATCACCCTGCAATTTACATATCTAACTTAATGAGGATTGGCCTGATATTTTATCCCCTGCACCCATATGTGATGTAGATATAAGCTGTAGATATAAGCTGTACGCAGCTAGTTCCAATGCATCCAGTCCCATATTTATTAAGCATTTGTGTCACACAAGGTGAAACTCGGCAGTGCAAAGGCTTGGAAATTATAAAGCAGCGCACGGCTTGCATTGCTTTGTAAAGAATTGTAACGCAATGCAGCGGTAGATTTTCCATTTTTTTTTGTTGCAGAGTTTTATATAGCGCGAACTAGACCCGAACTGAATCAGGTATCAGAGCGCTTTACATAGCACCAGTTACATTACATGAGCAAATGCATTCAATTTAGGCACGGGGAGATTAAGTGTTAAGTGATTTCCCCAGAATCACAGGAGGTTTTTGGCGTCGTTACCGAGACTCGAACCCAGTTCCCCAGGTCCGAGGTCGAGAGAGAGCCCTAGCCGTTAGGCCAAGCCCTCTCCCCCCTTCCATGGATTAAGCATGAGCTTTCCTATTCACCCACCCATGGATTTAATGCAATTCCAGAATTACTAAGGTTTGTAAAGCTGTAATTGTGTGAAATCAGTACGTCTACCACAGAGAGGTACGTATAACGAGGAGGAATATCAACAGATTTTAGCAAGGATTATGATATTCTTCAAAGTGATTCATAATACAAGTGACACAGGTCAATGTTTCACCTGTTATTTTTTTATATTTGTTTTTATTAAAAAAAATCTAATGTATTCTATGCCTGAATGCTCATTTTGGTTGAGTTTCATTCTACACATGATTCTACCAAAGAAAATGACTTTGTTAGATGGGCAGGAAAATATGATTTCAACACTGTAAGATTTAGGAGCTTCTGGAAACTATTTGGACATTAAGAGTTTTGTGAACAGGTAATCTGCCACAAACATGGTGAAGTACCTTGTTCCTCAAGGTCTTGGTCTACCTGCTCGAACATGATTCAGAAGGGCATCAGATTTCCTAGGGAGGTGACCCACTGGCTCTGCTGTCAGAAACCTACACCAGCGGCCTAATAGAGTAGGGTCCATTGGTAGAAGACCATTTGATCCTCTACCCTATATGGAATGGACAGTCTAATGTTTTGTTTTCTTTTTGGGAACCCCAGAGAAAAACCCAGCAGTTCCAAACTGAATACAATTACTAATGAATACTACTTGTTTCACCGTAAAACAAATGACTTCTTAATTAGTTTGGTAATGGTCACAGGTTCTAAAAGCAGATTGCAACGTTCAACTTGCCACTGTTCCGAATTTGGCTTTTCAAATAAAATGCACATTGATAAACTTTTTCTCATATGCATATAATACTTGGTTCTCTTTCAAATGCTCCTAAGGAGTGACCCCAGACGCGGTGACAATGTTTTAACTAAACTTGTATCTGCGATATTAAACTCTCTCTCCTAACAGAATAATTCTGCAATGATCACATGTCCTTGCATCTCAGCTAGGGTTGGCTCCTCCTAAAGGGCAGAGGAGTGTCGCCCGCTGGATGTAAGTGCATCAGGTAAACACTAATAAATAAAATGGCATCATAATGCCATTTTATTTTTCCACCAGCTTGCGCTGGGTACAGGGGGCAGGGCTGAATTCTGCTATTGCAGGAATACTGCTGCCACTTTCAGTGTGCACGTTGAGTTTGGCCAGCTGGTTACCTATGGCCAGCCTGACACGTGAACTGTACACCCATTGATGGCACAGGCACGACTGCTCCCTCCAATCCTAGAGCTGCTGTCATGCTGATAGCAGCTCCAGGATTGGTCATGAGTCACGTTCCACTGGTGAGAAAGGGAAGTCCTTTCCTTTCCTGCTCATGAACTTCACGCCGGAGCATCATTGTGGTCATATTTTTGTATTTCCAGCCGCCACGGAGCACAGTAACTCCTCTCATTGCTGAAAACCTCTTGTTAAGAATTTTTTTTAAAGCAAGAGCTTTTTGACCTGCTTGTGCTCAAACTAGGATCTTCAAGCAGCAGGAGTGGAACTGGCACAGGTGTCTAGTTACACCACCTGCTCAAAGATGGCCACCAAGATTTCCACCGGTTTAACAATAACTTTCTTATAAATTGAAGGACTACTGATAATACTTGTGGTCACTGCAACTCACCTGCCACCTTGCCCCTGACTGTAAGTGGAAGCTGAGAATGACCACCATCTCCTATCAGCCAAATGTGCTTTACTGCGGATGCACTTGAATAATCCTTCTGTCCTTTGAAAATCATCATGAGTGAGAGGGTATGGCGTTTGTTACATAGATATAATATTAAGATGTGTCCTTTTTACTCTGAAGGTTAGATGCACTACCTGTATGATGGAATATACAGCTATCTCATCTTGTCCTCAGATATCCACTTTGTCCTGAAAATGTTAGTGCTCAGCAGTGTTGAGTCAGACTAGTGCTATCCAGTGTCTCTTTTTTCACTTGTATGCCACTTCCGTTCCCCATTTCTACTACTGACAAGCATATTCTTATTGTATTCAGTAGACAGTGGAATGTAGTGAAGAACGGAAGAGTCATCTTTTTGGTTTGATTCTGAGTACACGGGTAATGCTTTCTGACATTTGGCAGTCTCTCTACTGCGTAGAGTTTCCTTTTTTGCTCACTTTCAGGAAGGAACCAGATAGACCATCACTGCATCAGACATTGACACCACCTGAGTAATGCAGCCTTCTACGTGTTGGACCTGGCTCTTTTTGCAGGGTCTCAACCAGATTTTTGCCTTCACCCCTCCTGTCGTGCTGGTTTGGTTTTTGTTGGCATTAGGACTATGCACTTTACCAGTACTAGCCAGTGCTGAAGTGCTCATGCTCTCTCCTTCAACCATGCTTGATAAAATTGGCTTACACATAATTTTCACATTTAATTTGCTTGTCTCTAGTAAATTAAGCTACATGTACCCACGGCATGTACATTAAATGCTACTAGTGCCTGAAGCACTCATTGTGCCTCCCGCTATAGTAGCCTTTTAAAATGTGTCTCAGGCCCTCCGCTGCAACATGTAGTGTAGTTCTAAACTGCTATTTGGACCTGGCAAAATAAACCTTTTTCCATGCCTAAACCTTCCTTTTTGATACATGAATGTCACGCCTAAGTTAGATTCTAAAGGCGCATAAGGCAGGGTGAATTGTATTTTATAAGTTGAACTAGTGTGCTTGTCCTGGTAATGAAAAACTCCTAAAGTCATTTTCCCAAATGTAAGGCCTATCTTTCCCATTGATTAACCCTGGGTTACCATGTTACATTTATCAAGTGCTAAAATCTGACTGTGAGCAGATAGAGATAGGTTGTTTACAGTTAAATAAATTGCAATTTAAAATCTTCTTTAATGGTGAAGTCGAGTTTTAAGTTGAAATTCTGAAAATGCCACTTTTAGGAAGTTTGTTTATTCTTGTCCAAACCATTTGGTGCCTTCTGCCTGTGTCCTGGATCACATGGCTGTGAATGGCTCTGCTGTTAGGATTTGTGTATTTCTCCCAGACAGTAACACAAAGGGAGCTTAGGTGTGGATGGGTTGGGCCTTCCTGTCAGGATGGCTGGGAGAGGATCTGTACAGTGTAGCCCACTTGCTTACACTTCAAAGGGCTTTGCTTCATATACAAACAAAGGAACTTAACAGCAGGACTGCCCAGTCATTTGTCACCTCAGACAGTTTGGAGCCTTGACAGGAGAAGGAGAAGAACTTACCGAAATCAGATCTGGGGGTATGAACGAGAGTAAAGGCTGGCACAGGTATACACATTTGACCTCCGAACACTCTCTTCAGAACAGTTCTGGACCTGAGGAAATGACATAAGAAGGGCTGCCCTTCTGCCAGAAGACTGTACTGCTGCTTGACGACTGTCTTTTTGGTTGTGATGGAAGACTGGACCTGCTTGCCTTCATCCTCGCTAACCAGAGTGACTTTAAGTGTCCTGAAGTTTAGACCGCTAGCTACTATGAAACAGACCAGTCACGCTAAGACTCTGCCACCATTGACAACTGGAAACGTGAAGCTATGGACAAACCTGCTCTTCGCACCGACAGCCATCACCAGCCACGACGGCAACAAGGTACCCACAATATGCACTACAGCAATGACAGCCTAAAACAACCATGTCTGTGAAGTTACTGCAATGACTGTCCATAAAGGTTGAACAGCTCTTTGAGCTAGGATGCCTGACCTGCTCTTCACGCTACAACAATGACCATCTGTGACGATCAACCTCTTCCTCAAAGCCTCCTCAAATGGAAGTGGAACTCTTTGTGCTGGACTTTGAAGGTAACTCTTCAGTAGGACTGACCTGGCCCCTGTATCCCACCAGTACTCCATCATGGTTGGCATCACTTGTGCCTTTCCGCGGTCTAGCATGACCAGATGACCACGCTCTGTGCTTTGTGGTTATAGGCGCTATTTTCACAAACATTTTAAATTAAATATCTCCAGTTCTACTGATTGCTTTTTTGTTGTTCTAGAATCAGTTTATTTATTAAAATGTACCCTATATTTGCAAATTGATTTAGAGGTTTTCTTGTGTCACATTTTCACTTTATTGTTGTTTGAATGATACATGAATACCTTACACATTGCCTCTAAGTTAAGCCTGACTTCTTTTTGCCAAGCTACCAGAGCACATGATAATTTAGTGGGTTTTTGTGTTTGACCCTGACAAGGATTGTGTGCTTGCCTGTGCGAGCTTTCATCGCTCTCATATACTAACCCAATTTCTTACAATGACGCTGTTTAAAAGGGATGGAATGGAGACCTGGGCATGACTCACTATGGAACAAATCCTGATGTCCAAATATCTAGTAAACGCATCTAGAAATACTTAGAACATCTCTCAGGACATGCTACACACATGTACATCCTTATCAACACAACTCGCACAGGGACACATTAAGAGGGCTGTAACACTGCTTTATTCAGAATACCTGCACATGACTAAAATAGACCTAACCACACCAAAGGCTAGGTTGGTGAAAGATCTTGAGGAGCAAGTTGTAAGACAGGGACCAGAGTCTTTCAGAGGGATACCTGAAACTTCTTTCCAGGAATGTGAATTTTAAACTAATGTAATACAACATTGCACTGAAGATATCTAACACCCCATTCAGCTGCAGAAAATGTGCACTTTATAATCACCAGACATGGGCCCAAGATGCTCACCTAATACATATGTTTGATCCCTCCATACAACATTACAGGGAAAATATGCTCACTAACGTAAGACAAACTATGAAGGCTATATCATGTGTTATCCCAAAACCTGTCTGCTGGTATTTTTGTGAAAACTAGACAGAACAAAATGGCATATAAATTCACGGACCTGGCTCTGCGCCTTGCCAAAGGGCAGCTGGCTATGGCTTGGAAGCGCAATGTGGCTCTGCACTTGAGACACTGGACTAAAGAAGGTATCTAGACAGGAGGAGGGTGAAGATGCAGGTGTGCTGAGACAGCAAAGTCAGGGTGGGGGCCGCTCGCTGGTAAATGCGTTGAATGAGCTTCTCCTGACATTTAGCACCAAAGACAACCCAATAAAAACCTTTGGTTCATACCATTAAGATCCAGATATGCTCGTGCAAATCGGATAACCTGTACTAATTAACAGAATGTTAATGAAAAAAAGTAACTTTCTGACAAAACCCTTGAATAGTTGAGCTGTAATCCATGGGATTCTGAAATAGGACACATCCTCGCTGACTGGTAGCAGCAAATTGCGTGTAGGTAAAAAAGATGCACCTTTATGAATGCTAAGTATACATTGCTGCATTTTAAATTCCTTCAGCAAGTGAAAAGGACTCCTAGGAATATCACATAATAGATCTCAATAGCTCAGATAGCTATCTGGGGCTGATGCTTGGGTTGTTACATTTAGCATTGGAAGATCCTCTATTCTGGATTACTTTTGAGTTAATCAATATACTATAAAAGAAATGATTCATGGCCATAATACAAATGAGCACCTCACCCTACCGTCATGGGAACCAATGTCTGGTTCTGCACTGTACAATACTAGAATTGAACCAACTCCAACACACACACACACACAATCCTACCTGAAAAATAAGAAATGGCTTAATAAAAAAGAGCATAGTCAGAATGCACACGGTCTCACAAACCTTGGCGAATTCGTCATGCCCCTAAATAGGATGCAAGCCCTTTATTCTGGTTTGACAGATGTTACATGAGCAGTTACACACAATCAATACACACAGGACCTCATAATAAACAAAAACTGAGACCTCTAACTTATCACCAAAATCTGGTTCACTGACCCTTCTGAACTTTCCGTTGAGTACAGAGTGTCACAAAACTATACCTTCTCACACGAGGACAGACAATCTGTAAAGACTGAAGGACAGCCATTTTTGACAAAAATCTCATATCGCTAAAACCAAATATATGGTTTTCAACCAATGTTCCTCCACTCGCCCAAATCCCAAGCTTAGAGGGTCCCCATTGGAATGTGTCCATATATTTAATACCCTGGGAGTCACCCGGACTGAACACTTTAACTGGCAAAGCCACATGGTAAAGTGTAGGCTCAAGCTAGGGCAAACCTCATGGGGATTGATAAAGATGAACAAGGGATCTCGAGTTTATCCTATTTCCCTAGCGCTGCAAGTATATCATCAGCAAGCCTTGGGATCTGCCCTATATGGCGTCGAGCTCAGGGGTCAAAGGGATGTGTCTACTCTAGCGATAGTTGAAAAGCGCTTCATGCGTCAATAGACAAGACTTCCCTCTCGCACCCCACTGCTCCCCCTTAGGCTGGACTTGGGTCTCAAGAATGTCTCAGATAAAGCTAGCTTAGGGCCATTACTGTACTGGAGAAGAGCCTGGGCTACGCCTGAACTGAGCGCATATCAAACTGGTTTTGGGAGGTATTACGCATGACAAGGGCCGGGAATCTTGCTTGGTTGAAGCATGCGAAATTAACCCTTATTAACCCTTGTTAATATTGGATTGGCTGGTTTATGGGATGTACCCCAGGAGGCCTGCATGATATCCAAAAGTCAAATAAAGACTGCATTCTGACGATATAAATCTAGTGTAGCACAAGGTCGGTCTCACTGGGGTACCCAGACCATAGCATTCCTCCAGCAGAAGGATAGGTTTGAGGCAGAACAGTGTCTGGACGAAATGGAGCCCAGAGCTGCGAATAAACTGTATCTGCAATTGAGATATGGATCCTTGCCACGCTCTTCTTTCACTGCTATGTGGGGTGGGGGTAGGGGAATGGGAGAACCAAGGCTTAGAGCCAGGAAGTGTCTGTTATGTATCACTCACTAAGAATCATTTGTGCACGTTTTATTTTTCTGTACCGCATACCAGAGCATTAGGAGGAAATTGATATTCCCATTTTTGAAATCTAGGGGTCAGGGCACATAGTGAGGCGCTGAGGAATCTATTATCAGACACAGGCCGATGGATGGTTGTTGAGGTCTCCAGGTTCTTGCTGGCGATGTGGAGGATTAGACATATAAGCATCTCCACTGGAGCAGCCAAGGGCTACAGATATTTAGCCTACCCACTATGTCGGTGATTAATCTCTCGTTACCTTTTAACTATATATTGTTTAGATTTGTGTATGGATTTTTATATTTGTCTGGAATTAGTATTTAAAGTTATTTTAACCTCAGGATTTTACTTTTTTATCTTATTGTGATGTTGATGAACTTAGTTTGCAAATAGATGAATAAAATTGTTTTTGAACTGAACTGACAAAAATCACATCAATGTAAAGCACATCACTCTCCCCAGTACTGACTCCTTCAAAATCTTGGAGCTCACTAATACCTTGCCTTTTTTATTGCACTCCCTAACAAACATCACACCATCCGTAAGGCAAATACCCACTCTCTTTTGCTCTACAAAGAAAATTAACACTATCATATTCAAGCATGAACTGCAATACAAGTTTTCATATCAGCCCAAATCAGCCCCTCTTTGAGGCACATACCTATGACACACTGTTAGATGTGGGGGTCTCTAGTTGGCACAGGGAGGTACTTGTGACAAATAGAGACCCTCGCTTCTAGTCAGGATAAGGGGATTACACTCCTAAAATAACCCCTGATCACCCCTTTGGTAGCTTGGCATGAGCAGACAGGCTTTATTTCAGAGGCGTTGTGTTAAGCATTTGTGACTACATACAGTAACCCAGTGACAACACTACAAATGGTCACCACACAGGTTTTATATAAAAAATAAATATACTTTATATAGAGTTATCACAAGATCATAAACGACAAAAATACACAATACATGGTAGATTAAGCTTAATTCAGTTCAGTTCTTAGATGCAACACCTTGCGTCAATGTACCTTAGGTTGCGTTGCGCTTCCACGACAAGCAATGTCTCAGCGAGGGAAATGCGGCAAAGTTCACGTGCAAAGAAATAAAGACGTGAAGATTTTCCAGATGCGGCACGATTCTCCGGGGATGCGAGAAGTTCTCGATTCGATACGTGGACTGCAGCGGCGACACCCTGACGATGCGACGGCCGCAGCTCCAGCGGCGACACTCTTCTCCCACAATGCATGAAGCTTCCGCTCGATGCGACAACTACATCGGCGACATCCACGATGCGACGGCAGCAGCTCCGACAGCGGCATGCTTCTCAGGGATGCGAAGTGCTCTTCTTCAATGCGGTGCAGTGCGACAGTTCCAGCTGTGACACCCTCCTTCGGATTTGCAACGGCAGGCACAGCAACGCTGACAAGCTTATTCTCGTTGAGTCGTACTTCCAGCTCCTTGCGACACACAGTTCCTCAGAAGGCCCAAAACAGCAGCAGGTACTTCCAAAAGAACTCTGGGGAGCAGGGGGTTGAAGTCTTTTGTCCCTGAGACTTCAGCGGGAGGCAAGCTCTTTTCCAAGCCCTTGGAGATCCTTCACAAGTTGAAAGCAAAGTACATAAAGTTTCTTTCTCCTTCCTTTGGCAGTAAAGCAACCACTGCAGGCCAATCCCCCAAGCAGCATTTCAGCTTGGGGATAGTCTCTAATCAGTTTCTTCAGGTTCCTCTCCTCAGTAAAGGTTTCTTCTTGTAGTCCAAAAGTGATTTAATTTCATGGGATCAGGGTCCCAATATTTATACCCCAAAATCCTTTGTTCTCTGAGGGGAGAGCGGCCTTTGCCCAGTTCAAACCAGTTCTGAAGCACTCTGTTTACCAGACTTCTCCTTTCCTTTCACAGTGCAGGGCAGAAACATCAGACGACCCACAGGAGGTGGAGCCAGCATTGTGGAAGGCAAGTAAAGTCCTGGAGCACTTTGTTTACAGGACTCCTTCTCTTCTTTCAGTGTGCGGGGCAGAGACATCAGCCGCTCCCCAGCAGGTGGAGCCAGCATTGTGTGAGGCCGGCACAGTCCTATTCAAGGTTCAGGTGCAACTCCTCCCTCCCATCTAGATGCAGATCTCTCTATTCACCACTGGGTGACTAAGCCTGTCTCCTGGAATCCCCCAGCCCTGTCAATCACAAAACCAGACAAAGGAATACACAACCTAGCAGAGGCAGATTTGAATGGTTAGACAAGAAAATACCTACTTTCTAAAAGTGGTATTTGCAAACACAGAATGTTAAAACCAACTTCACTAAACGATGTATTTTATCATTCTGTGTTCACGCATACGAAACCCGAATTTCTACTATGTTCTCTGAGAGAGTTAGGATTATAAACATGTAATAATCTAACAGCCCATTCTGGCTTATGGAGAACCGGTAGCCTTGAAATAGTGAAAAACGAAAATGGCTGTATTTCACTATTAGGACATGCCACACACATCAGGGCTCGTCCTACCTTACCCTTACAATGCAACCCTGCCCTTGGGCCTACCATAGGGGTGACTGATATGAAGAAAAGGGAAGATTTAGGGACTGGCAAGTGGGTGCACTTGCCCAGTCAGTGTGACAGTACCAGACTGCACACAGGCTCTGCAATGGCAGACCTTAGACACATTTTACAAACCTGCTTCTGTGGGTGGCACAACCAGTGCTGCAAGCCCACTAGCAGCATTTGGATTTACACACCCTGGGCAAGCTCAGTGCACTAGGCTAGGGTCTGACAAGTAAACCAAATAGCCAAACATCTTCTTCATAACCAGCAACATCCACACCAATGGACTCGAAACCCAAAGTTCCCTATACTACGAAATAGATTCAAGCTGAATGGTTCAGTCTTTAAAAGAAATTCTTCACTCTTAATACTTTTTCAAATAAATATGCCCCTTTCTTGGTCGGACAAACCTTGCCCATCTATGTGGGAAATATTGGTGTAATTTGGGATGCTGACTTCATCTAAGGCTGGGCCTACTGGATGCCTTTATAGTCAGAAAGTCCCAGACTTGAAGATGAAACAATGTCCTGCAGAAGCCACTTTGACAGCCAGTGAATTGGAACCCGAAACTGAATGGTGCCCTTTAGGAAAACCTCTAAATGGAGAAAAAAGTCAGTAGCAGAAAAAAACCTTTAAGGAGTTCCCAACAACAACACACCAGCAGAACCACAGGGAGATTGGGAACAAGACAATGGAACAAAACCTAAGCGACAAGATAAAACTGAGGCAAGAGTGGAAACTAGTTGAACAGAAAACACCAAGATGTATTGCAATACATAGAGCAGTGTTTTTGCATAGTTTTAAAATACTCTTCCCTGATCTAGAGAGAAAACAAGAAATAAAAGAAGACATTTTTAGTTTAGGCTAAACATGCCAAAGCCCTTGAAATGGTAGCTCTGATGGAGTGGGTACAAGACTCGTTTGACCTGTCCCATCATGTCACAATAATGTTTGCTCCTTTTCTGACTCCCTACGATCACAGAGAATATTCAAATGAATTGAAATTACTTATGTAAAACCAACAGAACGATTTGATCTAATTAAAATAGTAAAATAAACATGAAAATTAGTTTCATTTATTTATACTCTACAATAAATTTAGAAATAAAAGCATTTTTAACATACAGAGCCTGATTTATATGTTAGCGGGGAGAGAATTCCGATGCAGCTCCTACTGCGAAAGTAGCATTTTTAAAATGTATTTACAAAAAGAAAATCCCATTTCTAGATTTTCTCTTTGTAAATAAAAAAATAATACTGTACGGTAAAGGGTTGCGTCCTGCTGACACAAACCTCTAGCAAATAGAAAAATGCATTGTCAGGAACCACTATGACGATGGCTCCTGCCAATGCTTTAGTAAAGGAACACCTTCTTTGCGATCCTTTATAAATTAGGTGGTGGTCCTCCCTCCACAATGAGGATGGAGTATTTTACTCTGTCTGCATGATGCAACGGTGGGCCGTCTGCCTAAATATAAATAGGCCCAGAATAATATATTTTAAAAAATTATATCAGAAACAAAAAAATCAAGCATACAAATTATACATATGTATGCATAAATATTAACAGAATTGATAAAACTAATGAAGAAAATCTAAAAAAAAATATTTTAAAAACGTTTCTCGAAAAATTACTATGAACAATTTTAAACTGAAAAATATTTAAAAAGCTCTGGACTTTTGAGGGCGTATGTATACTATTCCCACAACAATCTAAGGACCAATAGCAAAAGCGTTCGGCTTCAGAAGGGTTAGATTTACTATTCCCTCTTCAGTTTAAGCAGCAGTAAGGAATTGTTGGACTACAGATGGGTTAGATTTGTTATTCCCGCTCCAGTTTAAGCAACAGTAGGTAAAGTGTTAGGTTTAGTAACAATATTTTTAAATGATATTTTTTAATGATATTTATGTCCCCTGACATTTAAAACTAGATATTTTGTCGAAATTCCATTATCTGTTGTATGTCAATGCTGGTTTGTTCCTTCATGCTTTCCTTAGCTACTGATAAACTCTCTTCAATTCACTTTGCCAGCTAGTGAACTGGAACCCAAAGCTGAAAGGTGCCCTCTAAGAAAACCACTAAATGAAGGAAAAAGACAGTGGTAGAAAAAAACATTTAGAAGCTACACTCACCCAATACATTTGAACTATCAAAGGTCCCTAGTTCCTTTTTTGTGTACGCTTCTTGGTGCTTTAAGGCTGAAATGGCATTGATTTTTTTCACAAAACCATTTTATTGATTTCCATATAAAGATAATGGGTGGGCAGAATTTGCATAATTTAACTCTGCGTAATTCCACGGAGTAATATGTATACTCAGCAAGATTCCACGGAGTTTGGCGAACATGCGGAAATAGGAATTTTGCATTGCTCACGCTGATTTTTAGTGCTGGAAGCTTGTTCCAAACTGAAAAAATCAGCACAAATAGCACCACACAACACACCAGGAGGTGCTGTTTCGCAAGTTGGTTTTGCTAGTGCTGGAGTAGATTTTCTACATGAGCAGCTGCTTTCTCACTGCGAACAGTCGCAAACTCCTGCCCACGTTGGGGACATTTCGGGAAGTGCCCTCCTAGAGCTCAAAAATCTTGATAGATGAGGCCAATTCTCGCTTGTGCTATTTAACTTACCATTGGCAAGCAGCATGTGAGAAAAAACTCCACCACACAGCAGTTGGTGGAATTTGGCTGGAGGTCTGCATTACATGAGTAAGGTGGAGTGAACAAAACTTTGCCAACTCGGCCGGCGGAGAGGAATTTATCTCTCACCCCTCATAAAGATCGTAGAGTCTTATAGTCAACTGGTAAAATTATAACAGGCAGTATCATCAGGATACATTATTATACATTGTATGTTAGATATACCTCTTTGAATAATTAAATTGAGGCAATTGTCTAGTAGGGAAGAAATTCTTCCATGGTAAACAATAAACAACAACAAAGAAAACTACTCCACAGGGTGCGGAGGAGAATACAAGGTGGTTCTGTGTAGGAAGCCAGGTATAGGGGGCCCCTTTGTCTAGCACAGCTATCATGATTCATATAAGTCCTCCATTTTCCTCTCTTCTTCACACAGTACCTTCTGCCTGGACCCAGTGTTGAAGGTCAGCATGCCATTTTGATAGCGAGGAGGGACTCTGGGATTACCAATGACAGGTAATTGTTCAGCATGTGAGCATGGTCCAGGAATCAGGTTGTAAGTTTGGCCATTGCAGGTTTAGGATAACTTTCCAGGAGTACCTCCTACAGAGAGTGTGCTTGCTGTCTATCAGAGAGCTGTATGAGTGTGCACAGGACCTTCGTCCAGAAGGAATTTAGCTGTGTATAGCCCCATATCATGTGTGTCAGGTGTGCTGGGTTCGACTGGCATCGGGAAGTTGGTGACGCCATGAGAAATATAGTATGTAGTATTTGTGGGGTGACATTAGGTCTATGCAATATGCATGTGGAGAAGTGTGGCTCAATGGTTAGAGCGGCAGACCCTGATGCAGAGGTCTAGCCCGGGACCAGAGTTCAATTCCCCGCCTAGGCGGGTCTTGCGCTCAAAAATTCCACGGACCTGATAATTCTTGCCTCGGTGCCTATTCCAATCATGGAGTCCCACTCTGCAACTCTGGGCAATAGCTTGCTTAATCTCCACAACGGCCCCCACAACGCTAAGGATGCCTGGCCTCCACCTTGGGGGTGCCCAGGAGTGGACACCTCACAGGGAAAGCCAGGATGGGTTCCACAGCAGTATTCGTACAAGCGCCTTGAGACCCTTGCGGGTGAGTAGTGCGCTATACAAGTATCAATTTACATTTACATGTCTGCACATAATGAAGGAGCACATTACATGGGCTTTTGGATAGGTATTGTAGGAACGCCTTCAATTCTTTATCATTAAATGCTATGCACAATTCATCCTCCCAGTTTAGGTATAGAACATGTAAAGACACTCCTGCATTGGCCTGGAGACTTCAAAAGAACCAGCCCACAAGACATCTCCCATGGCCAATAGTATAAAGACGCTGTAGACGTCTATGCATTGGGGGTTCACAGTGTGGGTTTTGCCAGACCTGGAACATTGCCATGCAGATCCTGTCATAAGTGAGAAACGCATCTGTGAAACCCCATTTCAGGACCAGAAGGTCTAATAAAAGTCCGTCCTCATATAAGTCTTCCACTGTGATCAGTCCTGCTTACTCCCAATTGAGAAGATCTCATAGGAAAAGCACAGGTCACGCTGGGAATCCCTTAAAGGTATTTCTGGGGCACAAGCAGGTGTTTCCTTGGTGTATTGTAACACATTAGAGAGGCAATTACGTGCTATATCCAACAGTTGGGGGACAACAGAATATACTGAACACTGTCTTTGATATGGTCACTGTAAGGCCAGTCTTGGTTAAATGGTGTCCAGCTAGCCATTACGCAACCCATTGCAGTTTGTCTGTGTAATAATTGGCCCACAAATCTGGTGCTCCAAGGCCTCCGGATTCAGGAGTTTGAGTTTGAGTTTATTTGAACAATTGCTTGGTTACTTAAAACCCTTGCAATAATATACAGAATATATATTTACATAGTGAGTTAAAAATCATTAATAAAATCTTTGTTTATCAAATATAACAGATTAAAAAAGAAATCTGGAAGTTTCAACTTAAAATTGAAAATGCTGGTGCAAGGAAAAATTTTGATCCAAATATATGCCAATATATTAAAATTTGCCGTAACAGCCTACCAATTAATATTGTCTTTTGATAGTAGCTTATATATATGTAATAAAACCTGAAATTCATGGTGATGCAACATTTTAATATCAAATCTATAGTATCAAAATATTTCTAATGGTAGGAGGCAAGCATTGGGAAAAGGAACATTCAAAGAAGGTATTCTAGTTCATTGGGGGATTCAATTAGAGTCAATAGTTCAACCCCTAGTAATGTCATGGGGTCTCTGATTTGCTTCTAAATGTTTGGTATAACGGTTAAATTGCTTAATATGTTAAAGACTCTAGATGATTTTCATGTTCTTTAAGACTTTGCTCCACTTTCAGTAGAAATTTGACAAAGTGGCAATTTAGTTGAGGGTCCCCTGGGGTCCTGCTGGATTGCTAAGCAGCCCTGTGGCAGGGGGCTGACACGCAACTGCTGGTGCGCTGCCTTTTGTTATTTTATGTGACTTCTGCTGACTACGAGCAGGTATTTTAATTCATTCCGGTCCTGCTGATTGCAAGCAGCGACCTCTATTTTTAAACATCCTACCTTCCTCCGCTGAGCACAAGCGGGGACGCTCTTCTCCTGACTACATCGCCTCCCGCGTGGTGCCTGGCCGCCTGCTGTGGTTGCTCCGCCTAACGGGCTACCCAGCGGCCGCGGCCGCCATCTTGTAACGGGTTGGCCGCGAGCTATAGCCTCGCCACACCCCCTCGCCATCCTCCTATTTTAGGTCCCCCCCCCCGCTTCCCTGTGATTGCTAAGCAGCCCTGTGGCAGGGGGCTGACACGCAACTGCTGGTGCGCTGCCTTTTGTTATTTTATGTGACTTCTGCTGACTACGAGCAGGTATTTTAATTCATTCCGGTCCTGCTGATTGCAAGCAGCGACCTCTATTTTTAAACATCCTACCTTCCTCCGCTGAGCACAAGCGGGGACGCTCTTCTCCTGACTACATCGCCTCCCGCGTGGTGCCTGGCCGCCTGCTGTGGTTGCTCCGCCTAACGGGCTCCCCAGCGGCCGCGGGCGCCATCTTGTAACGGGTTGGCCGCGAGCTAGAGCCTCGCCACACCCCCTCGCCATCCTCCTATTTTAGGTCCCCCCCCCCCCGCTCCCCTGTGATTGCTAAGCAGCCCTGTGGCAGGGGGCTGACACGCAACTGCTGGTGCGCTGCCTTTTGTTATTTTATGTGACTTCTGCTGACTACGAGCAGGTATTTTAATTCATTCCGGTCCTGCTGATTGCAAGCAGCGACCTCTATTTTTAAACATCCTACCTTCCTCCGCTGAGCACAAGCGGGGACGCTCTTCTCCTGACTACATCGCCTCCCGCGTGGTGCCTGGCCGCCTGCTGTGGTTGCTCCGCCTAACGGGCTCCCCAGCGGCCGCGGGCGCCATCTTGTAACGGGTTGGCCGCGAGCTAGAGCCTCGCCACACCCCCTCGCCATCCTCCTATTTTAACGGCCCCCATGTGTCAGCGCAGCGGACGAGCGCAGCGGGCGCGTCGTAGGCGCGCCGGAGTTGCGCCTGAGTTAAGCCCGTCTGCGCCCGTCCGCGGTCGACCGGGGCTAGGGGCGCGTTACTCTGTCCCTCTTCTCACGTACACCCGCGCATCCCTCGTCTTATGTCATAATCCCGCGCTTCCCCCACCTGAGTCTGTTCCCAGGCTGGTCTCTTTAGGCCTGCTCACTACCCGCAGCTCTTTTCCCGAAATAACATGGCCATATTCTACTCCAAGGCCCCTGATCACGGACTCCAGACCTGCTACCCACTTATCGACAAAACCCGTCCATCATTCCCTCTCGGTCTTGTACCTTAATACCCGGTCTCTGGTCAGTCATCAACTCGACATCTTCCATCTCTTGGAGTCAGAACAACCTGACATCTTATTTTTGACCGAGACCTGGTTAACAGATGATTCTGCCCCCGATATCTTGGCCGCCACCCCCCCCGGTTATCACATACTACAAGCTAATCGTGCCCCCGGCAAAGTCGGAGGGGGAGTTGCCGCTATCTTTAAGCACCCGATCCGCTTTTCCATAGTGCCTACTACCAGCATTCCCTCGGTAGACTGCCTGGTAATCAGACTGAAACTGTCAGGATCCTCTCTTATATGTGCTCTGACCTACCGTCCCCCCTCATCTATGCCCAACTTTCCTGCCCAGTTTGGTGACCTCATCGCCCAGCTCACCATTAACAATTCTAACATCTTGGTTTTAGGCGATTTAAATTATTGGCCTTTGGACACCCACGAATCTCCCAGCTCACACGCCTTTTCGGACCTCATGTCAGGCCTGAATTGCATTCAGCATATCCATTCTCCCACGCATACAAAAGGGCACATCTTAGATCAGGTGTGGACATCTGGCTTGGACATTTCAGTCCCTCTCATCCTGCCATGCTTATGGTCAGACCATTTTTTAATCACATTTACGTTAGGGATCCCCTGCCCTACCGTTAAGCCTCAAGAGACGAACTTTCTGGCCCGTAATTGGAACAGGTCAGATTTAAACACTTTTCACTCTATTCTTAGCTCCTCAGTCCCTTCTACCCCTGATCCACCTGCCTCTATTGACACCCAGTCATTAAATCTTACTCGCTGGCTTACTTCTGCTGCTGACGCAGTAGCTCCGCTAAAATTAGTTAGAGCCAGACGCTGCCACGACGCTCAAAGGTGGTTCACCGAGGACCTGAGAGCCCTTAAATTAGGCCTCCGCCAAGCAGAACGACGTTGGCGCCGAGGGTACTCCCCTGAGAATAAGGAGGTATTTTCCTCTTTACTTAAAAATTATAAAACCGCTATAGCCCTTGCCAAATCTACTTATTTTTCCACTAAAATTATGGATTCCACAAATAAGTCGAAGGACATATTTGCCATTGTGGAAGAACTATCCAACCCAGCCAGACTTACATTAGGGCCACTCCCCTCCCAAACTCTGTGCGATTCCTTGAACGCATTTTTTGTCGAAAAAATAGCAAAAATTAAATCCAGCATTGCTGCTCAAACTTCGTCTGCTCACCCCCTAACCACTGAGCTCTCCAAATATTCCAATTCTCACACTCTTACGGCTATTCCTTCCATTTCGACGGCTATTTTTTCCTCGCTCCTGCACAAAATTTCCTCTGGCTCTCCTCGTGATTGCTGTCCTCCCTCGGTTCTTCGAGCAGCTTTCATCTCCTGCCCCGAGCCCCCTTTGGCCCTCATAAATAGCTCTCTGGCCACCGGGGCTGTTCCGTGCTCTTTTAAACAAGCCGAGGTGGTTGCCATCTTAAAAAAACCTTCAGCAGACCCCTCCATTCTGAGCAATTACCGCCCTATATCCCTCCTCCCTTTCCTCAGCAAAGTCCTGGAATCGCACGTGACCCACACACTCAGTTCCTTTATCGAGGACTCGTGTGTTTTAGATTCTAAGCAGGCAGGGTTCAGACCTGCGCACTCAACGGAGGCTGTCATTCTCTCCGTGATGGACGAACTGCGCAGAGGGGCTGATGTTAACACCCGACAAGCCCTTGTCCTTCTGGACTTATCGGCCGCCTTCGACACGGTCGACCACGGGATTTTGGTCGACCGTGTCGAAGAGGCCGGCATCCGAGGGACCGCCCTTGACTGGGTTCAGTCCTTCTTGACGGAACGACAACAAGCTGTCAGGCTGTCTCAGTTCTCCGCCACTCAGGTTGAGCTGTCCTGTGGCGTCCCCCAGGGCTCTTCACTATCCCCTCTCCTTTTTAATTTATACTTAGCCCCATTACTTCGTGCTCTCCGCGGGTTGAGCGTTACTGCATTCAACTACGCGGATGATATTCAATTGATTTTCAATATTGATTCTTCCGAGGACTCCACCTCTACTTTCCAAAATACACTCTGCTTCATCAGTGACTGGATGAGCCTAAACCACCTGAAGCTTAACCCCGACAAGACTGAATTAATTCTTGTCGGGGGAGCCTCCAACCCCTGGCAATCTTCCATCTGGCCTGCCATGCTTGGAAGCTCTCCCTCTCCAGTCAACTCTGCCAAAAGTCTGGGTGTCATTATTAGCAATGACCTCTCAATGACTCCCCAGATCAGTGCAGTGGTGTCCGCCAGCCACTTCCAACTCAGGAAACTCCGGAAAATATCCCGCCTTCTTACCACCGAAGCGCTCACGTTAGCACTCCTGGCGTTAGTGATCAGTCGACTCGACTATGCTAACGCGCTATACGTCGGCATCCCTGAGTACCAACAGAGAAGACTCCAGCTGATACAAAATCAGGCTGCTCGCCTGATTTTCCACCAGCCAAAAGATCAGCATGTCCGTCCACTCTTAAAGAGTCTTCACTGGCTGCCGGTATCCGCCCGCTGCAAATTTAAGCTAGGCTGCACTATCTTCAAATCTCTTTCTGGTCTAGGTCCCTCTTTTATTTCCTCCCTCCTCCATTCTTACACCCCGTCCCGCAACTTACGTTCATCCCAAATGGCCCTGCTATCCGTCCCCAGGTTCAAGAGGAAAAAACACGGGGGCCTGAGGTTTTCTCTTCTGGCCCCATCCCTCTGGAGCTCCCTTCCACTTTCCCTCAGACTTGCACCTTCATACTCTGGTTTCAGATCACTTCTTAAAACCTTCCTCTTCACTATCTCATATCCTTAGATCCTGTTTCTTTTTCACTTCTTTTCACCACGCCCCAGCACAGCGCCAAGAAACCTAATGGTGTTAGCCGCGCTCTATAAATTTTTTTCAAATCAAATCAAATCAAAGCAGGCTAAAATAGCCTGTCTTCTTGTTTGTATACCTCTTTGGTTGAAAGCTTTTGTTAACAGTTGTTTTCTGTTTTCCAGAAGGGGCTGTTTCGCAAGTTGGTTTTGCTAGTGCTGGAGTAGATTTTCTACTTGAGCAGCTGCTTTCTCACTGTGAACAGTCGCAAACTCCTGCCCACGTTGGGGACATTTCGGGAGGTGCCCTCCTAGAGCTCAAAAATCTTGATAGATGAGGCCAATTCTCGCTTGTGCCATTTAACTTACCGTTGGCAAGCAGCATGTGAGAAAAAACTCCACCACACAGCAGTTGGTGGAATTTAGCTGGAAGTCTGCATTACATGAGTAACGTGGAGTGGACAAAACTTTGCCAACTCGGCCGGCGGAGAGAAATTTATCTCTCACCCCTAATAAAGATCGTAGAATTATATATAGTCTTATAGTCAACTGGTAAAATTATAACAGGCAGTATCATCAGGATACATTATTATACATTGTATGTTAGATATACCTCTTTGAATAATTAAATTGAGGCAATTGTCTAGTAGGGAAGAAATTCTTCCATGTTAAACAATAAACAACAAACAAGAAAACGACTCTTCAGGGTGCGGAGGAGAATACAAGGTGGTTCTGTGTAGGAAGCCAGGTATAGGGGGCCCCTTTGTCTAGCACAGCTATCATGATTCATATAAGTCCTACATTTTCCTCTCTTCTTCATGCAGTACCTTTTGCCTGGACCCAGTGTTGACGGTCAGTGTGCCATTTGGTTGCGAGGAGGGACTCTGGGATTACCAATGATAGTTAATTGTTCAGCATGTGAGCATGGTCCAGAAATCAGGTTGTAAGTTTGGCCATTGCAGGTTTAGGATAACTTTCAAGGAGTACCTCCTACAGAGAGTGTGCTTGCTGTCTATCAGAGAGCTGTGTGAGTGTGCACAGGACCTTCCTCCAGAAGGAATTTAGCTGTTTACAGCCCCATATCATGTGTGACAGGTGTGCTGGGTTCGACTAGCATCGGGGAGTTGGTAACGCCATGAGGAATATAGTATGTAGTATTTCTGGGGTGAGATAAGCTCTATGCAGTATGCATGTCTGCACATAATGAAGGAGCACATTAGGTGGGCTTTTGGATAGGTATTGTAGGAACGCCTTCAATTCTTTACCATTAAATGCTATGCACAATTCATCCTCCCAGTTGCGGTACAGAACATGTAAAGACACTCCTGCATTGGCCTGCAGGCTTCAAAAGAACCAGCCCACTAGACATCTCCCATGGCTAATAGTATAAATACACTGTAGAGGTCTATGCATTGGGGGTTCACAGTGTGGGTTTTGCCAGATCTGGAACATTGCCATGCGGATCCTGTCATAAGTGAGAAACTCTCCTGTGAAAGCCCATTTCAGGACCAGAAGGTCTAATGAAAGTCCGTCCTCATATAAGTCTTCCACTGTGATCAGTTCTGCTTACTCCCAATTGAGAAGATCTCATAGGAAAAGCACAGGTCACGCTGGGAATCCCTTAAAGGTATTTCTGGGGCACAAGCAGGTGTTTCCTTGGTGTATTGTAACACATTAGAGAGGCAAGTACGTGCTATATCCAACAGTTGGGGGACAACAGAGTATACTGAACACAGTCTTTGATATGGTCACTGTAAGGCCAGTCTTGGTTAAATGGTGTCCAGCTAGCCAATAAGCAGCCCATTGCAGTTTGTCTGTGTAATAATTGGCCCAAAAATCTGGTGCTCCAAGGCCTCCGGATTCAGGAGTTTGAGTTTGAGTTTATTTGAACAATTGCTTGGTTACTTAAAACCCTTGCAATAATATGCAGGATATATATTTACATAGTGAGTTAAAAATCATTAATAAAATCTTTGTTTATCAAATATAACAGATTAAAAAAGAAATCTGGAAGTTTCAACTTAAAATTGAAAATGCTGGTACACGGAAATATTTTGATCCGAATATATGCCAATATATTAAAATTTGCCGTAACAGCCTATCAATTAATATTGTCTTTTGATAGTAGCTCATATATATGTAATAAAACCTGAAATTCATGGTGATGCAAAATTTGAATATAAAATCTATGGTATTAAAATATTTCTAATAGTAGGAGGCAAGCATTGGGAAAAGGAACATTCAAGGAAGGTTTCTAGTTCATTGGGGGATTCAATTAGAGTCAATAGTTCAACCCCTAGTAATGTCATGGGGTCTCTGATTTGCTTCTAAATGTTTGGTATAACAGTTAAATTGCTTCATATGTCAAAGACTCAAGATGATTTTCGTGTTCTTTAAGTCTGTGCTCCACTTTCAGTAGAAATTTGACAAAGTGGCAATTTAGTTGAGGGTCCCCTGGTTCAAAGCAGGCTAAAATAGCCTGTCTTCGTGTTCGTATTCCTCTTTGGTTGAAAGCTTTTGTTAACAGTTGTGTTCTGTTTTCCAGAAAGTGCTGTTTCGCAAGTTGGTTTTGCTAGTGCTGGAGTAGATTTTCTACTTGAGCAGCTGCTTTCTCACTGCGAACAGTCGCAAACTCCTGCCCACATTGGGGACATTTCGGGAGGTGCCCTCCTAGAGCTCAAAAATCTTGATAGATGAGGCCAATTCTCGCTTGTGCTATTTAACTTACTGTTGGCAAGCAGCATGTGAGAAAAAACTCCACCACACAGCAGTTGGTGGAATTTGGCTGGAAGTCTGCATTACATGAGTAACGTGGAGTGGACAAAACTTTGCCAACTCGGCCGGCGGTGAGGAATTTATCTCTCACCCCTAATAAAGTTCGTAGAATTATATATAGTCTTATAGTCAACTGGTAAAATTATAACAGGCAGTATCATCAGGATACATTATTATACATTGTATGTTAGATATACCTCTTTGAATAATTAAATTGAGGCAATTGTCTAGTAGGGAAGAAATTCTTCCATGTTAAACAATAAACAACAAACAAGAAAACTACTCCTCAGGGTGCGGAGGAGAATACAAGGTGGTTCTGTGTGGGAAGCCAGGTATAGGGGGCCCCTTTGTCTAGCACAGCTATCAGGATTCATATAAGTCCTCCATTTTCCTCTCTTCTTCATGCAGTACCTTCTGCCTGGACCCAGTGTTGAAGGTCAGCGTGCCATTTTGCTAGGGAGGAGGGACTCTGGGATTACCAATGACAGGTAATTGTTTAGCATGTGAGCATGGTCCAGGAATCAGGTTGTAAGTTTGGCCATTGCAGGTTTAGGATAACTTTCAAGGAGTACCTCCTACAGAGAGTGTGCTTGCTGTCTATCAGAGAGCTGTATGAGTGTGCACAGGACCTTCCTCCAGAAGGAATTTAGCTGTTTACAGCCCCATATCATGTGTGTCAGGTGTGCTGGGTTCGACTGGCATCGGGGAGTTAGTGACGCCATGAGGAATATAGTATGCGGTATTTGTGGGGTGAGATAAGCTCTATACAGTATGCATGTCTGCACATAATGAAGGAGCACATTACGTGGGCTTTTGGATAGGTATTGTAGGAACGCCTTCAATTCTTTATCATTAAATGCTATGCACATTTCATCCTCCCAGTTGAGGTATAGAACATGTAAAGACACTACTGCATTGGCCTGGAGGCTTCAAAAGAACCAGCCCAGCAGACATCTCCCATGGCCAATAGTATAAAGACTCTGTAGAGGTCTATGCATTGGGGGTTCACAGTGTGGGTTTTGCCAGACCTGGAACATTGCCATGCGGATCCTGTCATAAGTGAGAAACTCTCATGTGAAAGCCCGTTTCAGGACCAGAAGGTCTAATAAAAGTCCGTCCTCATATAAGTCTTCCACTGTGATCAGTCCTGCTTGCTCCCAATTGAGAAGATCTCATAGGAAAAGCACAGGTCACACTGGGAATCCCTTAAAGGAATTTCTGGGGCACAAGCAGGTGTTTCCTTGGTGTATTGTAACACATTAGAGAGGCAAGTACGTGCTGTATCCAACAGTTGGGGGACAACAGAGTATACTGAACACTGTCTTTGATATGGTCACTGTAAGGCCAGTCTTGGTTAAATGGTGTCCAGCTAGCCAATACGCAGCCCATTGCAGTTTTTCTGTGTAATAATTGGCCCAAAAATCTGGTGCTCCAAGGCCTCCGGATTCAGGAGTTTGAGTTTGAGTTTATTTGAACAATTTCTTGGTTACTTAAAACCCTTGCAATAATATACAGGATATATATTTACATAGTGAGTTAAAAATCATTAATAAAATCTTTGTTTATCAAATATAACAGATTAAAAAAGAAATCTGGAAGTTTCAACTTAAAATTGAAAATGCTCGTACACGGAAACATTTTGATCCGAATCTATGCCAATATATCAAAATTTGCCATAACAGCCTATCAATTAATATTGTCTTTTGATAGTAGCTCATATATATGTAATAAAACCTGAAATTCATGGTGATGCAAAATTTGAATATAAAATCTATGGTATTAAAATATTTCTAATAGTAGGAGGCAAGCATTGGGAAAAGGAACATTCAAGGAAGGTATTCTAGTTCATTGGGGGATTCAATTAGAGTCAATAGTTCAACCCCTAGTAATGTCATGGGGTCTCTGATTTGCTTCTAAATGTTTGGTATAACAGTTAAATTGCTTCATATGTCAAAGACTCTAGATGATTTTCGTGTTCTTTAAGTCTGTCCTCCACTTTAAGTAGAAATTTGACAAAGTGGCAATTTAGTTGAGGGTCCCCTGGTTCAAAGCAGGCTAAAATAGCCTGTCTTCCTGTTCGTATTCCTCTTTGGTTGAAAGCTTTTGTTAACAGTTGTTTTCTTTCTTCCCTTACAGTATTAGAGGAACAAACTAAATGCAAAAGATCCTCCTTGCAGCTCCCACAAAGGCGACATGCGGCAGGTAGGTTACCGCGTTGCCAGGGAGCCATGTGTTCGTTTCCTGGTAGTAACCCCAGCGGGTATCTTAAGAACTGCTGCTTAATAAAAACTGGATAGCCGGTGGCAAAGTAATCTTGTGGTAAGATGGACTTATAATTGTTCAGTGTCATCCACCAATGTGCCCTTTGGGCTAGCGTAGCTTTATCTTCTGTTGCCAATTGGATTTTAAGAGACTTCTTTGCTAAATGTTTAAAGGCTTGTTGATCAATTGGTATTTCACAAAGCTGGACAAGACCTGTATGCTCGAGAGACTTTTGCAGATACTCTCTGCCAAGTGATATATGACGATGTTGTACCTTATCCCACAGCATATGATTCAATGTATTTAATTCAGCTTTCCTGATTTTGTTCCAGCATGTTATATATGAGCAGCCCCTGGCTAGTGATTGCTTAACTAGTCTGAATTCAAGCCTTTTATGAGCTGGGGAGGTGTAACTTGGCAAGGAGAATATAATTCTATAAACTTGGGAGTCTACGTTGTCCAACGTGGTTGCATCCTGCCCTCTTAAAGCCTTGCTTCAATATGAAATTGTTGGAAGGAATTTTGCTCTTACAATTTCCAGTAGGGGGGGACAAAACCGGTCCAGCTACCTTTTTTTTCAAGTTTTTAAAAGCTGCAGCTAAAACCAGACCTATCTTTTTGATTGCCTCTCTCTGTGCAGAAAAGTTCCCTTTATTATCGATGATTACACTGAGATATTTGTATTCGGCTGTATTTTTCAACTGCTCTTTACCCATAAATCAAGCCTGTGCTTGTGTCTTCGTAACATTATAACACATGTTTTTCGTTGTGCTGCTATTAATCTGCAGGCCATTGGTTTGCGATTAAGTGTATCAAGAAGTCGTGGGAACCCCACCCGAGGGCGACTCACCAATACTACATCATCTGCATAAAGAAAGGATGATATTGAATTTGCCCCTAGTTTCGGGGGATGGGGGTTGCATAATTGCAACATTTCCTTCAGGTCCGCCAAGAAAAGGTTAAATAAGGTTGATGCCAAAACACAGCCTTGTTTTAGGCCTCGGTGAGTTTGCATTTTCCGAGAGAGATGTGTGCCAGCTCCTATTTTAACTTGAACCCATGTATCAGTATGAAGCATTATCAACATTTGTAAAAACTTCTGTGGTATACCCCAATTTGCTAGTTTCCGCCATAATTTCCCACGATCAGCACAATCGAAGGCTGATTTAAAGTCAATAAAATACAAATATAAAGGGAATTTTGATGCGCGGTCTGCATCCATGAGTAAAGAATATGCCAGAATATTTGTGATTGTGCCGGTCGATATTATAAACCCAGTCTGATTGTATGGAATTATGTTGTTGCTAGAGGACCATGATGTCAACTCCTCCAGGACAGTTCCGGCGAAGTATTTGGCCTCAAGGTCCATCAATGTTATGAGCCGATAATTTGCCGGGAGTGATCTATTGCCCCCTTTCAATATGGGAGATATAATCGACCCCTTCCAAGACTCCAGAATAGTTTGTATGCTCCTAACCTCAGTAAATACTGGTGGCAGAATTTCTGCCCAAAGGTCTGACTCGTGTTTGAAGACCGCAGGAGATACACAGTTTGGGCCTCTTTCCATCCTTTCATTATCTGTGTTTTGATAATTTCAATATGTGACTTCAACGAGCCCTTGTACTGCGTTTTTGTAAAGGAGTTACCGGAAGATTAGTCGGTAAAGTTTCTTCTGATGGATCATTGAAGTAAGTTCTTAAATATTAGACCCAAGTAGCCTCTGAAATATGAGAATTAATTCCTCTGTTGTCTGGATTGAGTAGTTGGTTTAATGTGGACCAAAATCTAATGCCATTTTTACATTTGATATCGAAAAGCAATTTGGCCCATAGTTCGTTGCCTTTATCTCTTTGAATTCTCCAATTTAGCTTTTTGATTTGTTCTTTATTTAACTTCAGTTCTACAAGAGCTTCCTCCTAAGCATTCTCAGTGCTTTGTTAATTCTGGATTTTTTTTTCCGAAATCTGATTTCATGAGTTATAGTAGAGGCTTCTTTATTATATTTTGTTGTTACCTCTGGGTTTTACTGGTTTAGAATGCTTTTCATAAATTGTACATGTCGCGCAGAATGCGGCGGCTAGGGCCATTTTCGGTCTAAACAGACGCGCCAGTGCTTCTGGGTTAATTAGGACTTTGCATTGGCTTCCGATCCGTAAACGGATCGCTTTTAAGGCCATGATATTGGCCAATAAGGCACTCCACGCAGTAGGAGCTAAACATCTCCAGAAGAGAGTGGTCTTTTACCATCCGGGCCGCTCTCTGCGGTCTGAATCGCTGCTTATGGCGGCCGTCCCTCGCATTAAGAGAGCTCGCCGGGGCGGCCGTTCTTTCAGTCTGCTAGCCCCACAGATGTGGAACGCGCTTCCACTCTCACTTCGGGGAGCGACTAGTCTTTTGGACTTCAGGAGAGGTCTTAAAACCTGGTTGTTCACCCAGTAGGCCTCACTAGCTTCTCGTTCTTGTTTCTCTGTGTATGTGTTGTCTTTTTGTGTTCTTTTTAATTGCGTTATGTTATTCTGAATTTGTTCCCCTTACCCAAAGCGCCGGGACACTCTTTTTGAGTATCCGTTGCACTATATTAAAAACATAAATAACATAACATAACATAACATATGAGTCATTCCCAGGTGTTTACTGCTGTACTTTTGTTGCTTGAAATTTCCTGGAGCATATCCATTACAGTTTTGTGCAATTGGTCAAGCCCAACCGTTGAGCTCTTAATATGTCTACAGTTTATTAGATATGTTTGGTCTAATATTTCCTTTATATGCGTTGAGCGAATAATGTATGGGGAAAATATAACTTCATGTGGGAGATGGTCACTACCAGTTCTGTCCTTTATTTGAATTCAGGAGGGTGGAGAAGTCTGGTAAAAGCCATGCAGTGCCAGCCCATTTTCCAAATCAGTTCAAGAACTATAGTGTTTAAGTCGCTAAACAGTTTTACAGGGATTAATCCTGTAAGTTAGTAAAGTAGTATAGTAAGTGTGGTAAGTGTGCTAGGACCACCATTTTGAAAAGAGCTATGCACCCCATTAAAGCTAGAGGTAAGCTGTTCCATATGTTCCCTGGAACCTAGTGGCGTGTGTCACAAACCCTGGGTTGCGCTCAAGGACGTCAACAAGGGTATGGAATATGTTAATTCCAAAGTATTTAAAGGACTGTTGGCCCAGCATAATCTGTCAGAGCCAAATATAAGATCTTGGGAGGGACTGTCGCTTTTCAGCAGGAATATAAATGTTTTGGTGGGGTTAACTCGAAGGATAGAGAGGGCATGGAAAGAATTCAGTGTCGCTATTTGGGGAGTGGATTCTATACGTGAGTTCCTTAAGAAAAGCAACATATCATCTGCGTAGAATGATATGATATATGTATCAGCCCCTCGTGGCATTAGCCGATCTTTCAAAAGTGTACCAAACTTGATTGTCAGGGGTTCAACAGTAACAGTAGGGGAGAAATTGGCCATTCCTGCCTCGTGCCATAGGTGATATCATATGCCTTGGAAATGTGGTGGCCTGTTTTAATTCTGGAGATAGGAGAAGAGTGTAATAATTGTATCATACCTATTATGGAGGCAAGACCATAGTGTTTCAACACTGCTATCATATATTCCCAACTGACGGTATTGAACGGTGAACAGCCTTTACAACAAAACTTTTACAACGCACTACCATTACGACACAACTTTTACAACGCAAACCATTACAACGCATTGCGCTGGGGGGCACTCTAGGATAGGGAATAGGTTTAATGTACTATCCAACACCTTCCCTACTATCCACGGGGACTGGAGTTGGAATAGTAAATTAAACTACTCACTATCCAGCGCCCAAAAGCACTATGCGTTGTAAAACTTGCGATGTAAAGGTAGGCGTTGTAAAAGTAGGCGTTGTAACGTCATACATCCGTATTAAACGCTTGTAAAAGGGCAACATAAATACAGGCAGAAGTTGGCAATGAATGTGCAGCTAGTCCATCACATGAAATAGCTACTTCTATTGAGCGAAGTACTGAGCCCCAGTACAAAACCATTTTTATCTGGGTAGAGAAGTATTGGTAGGTATGGGAGCAGGTGATTTGCAAGTACCTTGCTATAAAACCTATAATCCATACTGAGGATTGATAAAGGGTGATATGAAGTGAAATTAGTGCAACTTTGGTTAGGATTAGGTATAGAGGTAACTAGCACTTCCCTTGATGGTAGCTTAGTTGTGCAGCTTCCCTACATAACATTTCAAGTAGGGCAGCAGTAGGGTGAATAACTCAGTTGGGAGGCCATCTAGGACAGGAGTTTTACGGCAGGCAAGAGCCAAATTTGCCAATTGTTTCTCCTGAAACATGATCATGCCATCTAGTGTCAGTGCTGCACACAGTGCTATGTGTAGTATGTCTAGGCATTAGAGGAATTGGTGGAAAGTGTGAGAGTATAGTGCAGGGCAGCCTTCTTTAGGTTCTTATAATGACAAACAAATGTCTTGTTGATGTCATGTTGCATATGCACTTGCATACCAATGTTCCAGCAAACAGCATGGATGAGTAGCACCTCTGTTTAGGGATGTATGAGACGGGCCAATATTTGGCCCTGTTGGTCCATCTCTGCATGTGTACGGGTTGCAGAGGTCTGTGCGTCAAGACAGTGCAGGCATATTATGAGTTTGGCATGTTCGCCTTTCATGGCTATAAGACGGTTCCTAATATGAGGTGTCACAGGGAGCTGATGTTCCAAGTCCTGCAGCTTAGTTTCAGTCTCTCGTAGATGAGTTTCTTGCATTGCACGTGCACCGTTGGTTTTGTGCAACATAGGGCTAATTACTAGCACTATGTGCTACCCACTCTAGGACTACAGTGGAAGCTGTGTCAGTGTGCGGTGAAGTATTGCACTGTGGCCTCTTGCAGCGTATCACAGAAAGGCTGTTCTTCTGACCATAATAGCTGCATCCACCAGGTGGCCACTGGGGTGGGAACCCTCTCCTATACCAGGCAGGCCTTCATTGGGTATGATCTGAAAGGATTTTATTAATGTAGTCTATCACAGTAAATTGTGTCTGCAGGAAGGTAAGTCAAACTAGATGATCTAGAAATAGGTTGATATCATGGGCAGGGGAATAAGAGGAGTACTTCTTCGCCCTTGGGTGCTGCACACAGCAGATATCTCAGAGTGACCAGTAGTGGAAAAATCTGCAAGCACTGCATTGTTGCGAACAGATTGGGTATTTTGTAGGGGGGTGGGAGGCATCAAGGGTCATATCCAAAGCAGCATTAAAATCACCTCCCAATCGACAGGGTAAGTCCATTCATGCAGTGAGTGTATTAAGTGGCCTGATAAAAGTTGGGGGCATAAATCGAACCTAGTACTGTAGGTAAACCATCGGGGCGCCCCTTGGTCAGTGCATACTTGCCTTCTAGGTCAATGCAGAAGCTCTTCACACAAAACGGGACTGCTTCACGAATCCAAATCATGCCAACCGCTGATAATTTAGAACCTCCATCTGCAACGCAAAGCCACAACCTCAATGTCGTTCAGATGGGTTTACTGAAGGAAGGCTACATGTGCCCCCATAACACCCCAACTGTGACTGGATTTGATAATGCTTCTTTGCCCCTCTGATTCCACGGACGTTCCAAGTGAGATGTTTGCATTTTCCTTGAGTTGGAGGGGTGATCACAGTGTACAGGAAGTTTGTAGGAATAAAAGTGACCTTGGGAGAGTGATAGCCGTATCTAGGGGTCTGGTGTATGTATATTATCATCTCATAGGGGTCTTGCAGAGCACAGACAGTTGGCCCAGTGGCAAAACAAGCATCGGGCCAGGAAAGAAGAAACCAACTAATTATGAACTCCCAACAGGGGAGTTGCAAGTAAAGGTTAGGAAGTTAAATGGAAGGGGAAGAGAAGAAGAAGGTAAGTCTCAATGAGTGTGCAGCACAGCTTCCTGGAGTAAGTGCAATATAGTACTTGGGGGGGCAGCGATGAAAAGCCAGCTATTTCTCTGTATTATTCAAAAAGGATACAATAGCGGACCAGGTGCAGGTGTTTTTGGGACTATAAATGGTGGAGCCCAGCAGTAGTGGAGTAAAGTCAGCACAGAGGATCAGTACGTTAGTTAATCCACTTTCAAAGATTTTGCAGGTGAGTGCAGGCAAAAGACAGGCATGGTGAGGGTGGGAAGGAGAAGGAGGGGATATATAGCAGGGGTGGAAGGAAAGAGGGGAAAGACCAGTATGTTAGAACAGTGGATGATGATGCCCAGAGAAATCAAGTCATCCGCTGATAGTGGCTTGACTCTGGGAGCCCCATTGGAATCCCATGTGGACAAGGTGGCATCAGAGTCTTCTCCAGAGGATATGTCTGTTGCCCACCTCTGTGTGTTTCATTGCATAGCTGCAGCCTCAATGACCGGTCAGCTATCTGCTTGCATATGGGTTTGAGAAGGCAAAATAAGGGTGCGATGCTGTGTTCTTGGCAGAAACTTACGGCACTGCCATCGTTGTGTCTGTTCACTTGACAAGACAAGTTGGATTCTGGAAGGGGAATATCCATTCAGCTGAACATGTCTATTCTGTGGGGGTACACTTGAGAGCAATAAAGGGGATAGCATCTTTTGAACCAGCCACTAAATATACTATTAATGGCTGCAATGGGACTATCTTACCTTGTTATATTTTTAATGAACTAGGTATTTACAAAGCATTTGTTTTATCTTATATACATATTTATAACATATATGCTTAGCATAAACTATAACAAATTTATTGTATTAAGTGTGTTGTAGTGGGTAGATGCGTTTCTTTTGTTGCATTGCTTTATGTAAAGGGGTCTCAACAACCAGTGTGCTTTTCATTTACTGTGGGGAGTATCTGTGTCACCTCCTCAATGCTGCTAGAAAGATTGTGTAAGCTATTTATTGGGGGCATAATTTGAAACTGTTTCTGTCAATAGGTTAACATCCCCACATTGCATGTAGAAATTCTCAACCTTAAAATACTGCATGGAAGATTGACCTTTTATCCCTCTGCTTCCTTTTACCTGTCTGCCTCTTCTGTATAGAAGTTACTCTAAATTTCATGGCTGCTATCTGCCTCACAGCTCTTTTTAGACACCATAGTAATATGAATCACTTCCAGCAAGTACTAGCATCTCACATAGCCCCCTCTAATGATCATATCGCTATCAACAATGTACCACAAAGATATTGGTGTGAATGCATGAAATGAGCATGCAAAACTAACCCCTATAATTAATTGACTGAACACTAACTTTGGGCTCACAAGTAGCGTGCTACTCGCTATGTAGCGCTTTGATGCCTCGTCAGCAGTAGCAAGTGATATATAAATACAATTGGAATAATTTAAATATGTGCAAGTAGATTGGTTTGATGTACGTCCCTCCAAACTATTATGTTCATCTATCCAGGAATGAGCCTCTGCAAGGTCTGCAAAGAAATATGTGTGTTCTCGTGTATCACTTTTAGGGCGGGGGGAGAAAGAGTATATTCCATGAAGGAGGCCCAACAGAGTTGTCCCACTGAGGTGAAGTCTTGAAAGATGGAAACTCTTGACACTCCCTCCAGTATAGGATGGCGCTGTCGGGATTGCTGCAATATTTGGTCTCACCTCTATAGATATGAGAGTGTGTTGCCGATAGTGGCTGGAGAGGGGCTCCAAGGGCAGAAGCTCCTTCTAGGACCCTGCATGCATGTTCAAATGTATATGTGAAGGAAACACCTTCCGGCGCAACCACAGATTGTAGCCAGTGTTCTGTGTAAAGGGTGGGATTGGCACCCTCCATTCCCTCAGGGAAACCAATGATTTGTGGGTTATCATGTCGTGGTCTTCCCTTCATGCCCTCAGCATGCCCCTTGAGTATCCTGATCTGGTCAGCTATTGCCCGCAAACTGACTGTGTTATCCTCATGTTGTGGACAAATGTCGTGGAGTGCTTGCTCCATGGATGTGACCATGTGATCTTCTTGGAGTAGGTTGATGTCAACAGTTAGTGCATCAGTGTGTGTCTTCATTGCCGATTGAGGGTCTTGAACAACAGAGAGAATGAGATTAGGCTTATCAGGAACAGAAGTGGTTGAAGGGTATTGGTTCTGGTCCTGCTGAGTTACAAGAAGAAGGGCAGAGCTTGCCGTAAGGGAATTGCCCTGGATGGTGTGAGTAGCCGTTGCCATAGTTTTAGTCGAGCAGTGGTGCCCCATCAATATGACTGTGAGACATACTCATCAATCTGCAATATAGTGCATATGAGAGACAAAGCCAGTTCGGGCTGTGGATGGAGGGACCTAGAGGGCATATGGGCCTTGTAACCTCAAGTGCACAGTCCGCCATGCCCTCCACCTGGGAGAACTTGGGGAAGTTGACAGGAGCAGCTTTAGGCACTGGAAGATGTGTGTGCATTTGTAGGGCTGAGCAGTAGGCAGTTTCCCCAGAGTCCTGTCTGAAAGAGTTCCGCAGGGTGGTGTTAGAGCCCATAAGACATTGCCAAGCACAGAGGTTGCTCTCTACAATCATAGTGTGGCTTAGAGGCTCATTGCCACTGGCATAGTGATATGTGAGGGCCCATCAGGAGCAACTGGGAAGAACGGAGTCTGTGTTACCAGAGAGGAGGGAGAGGGCAAATAGAAACGCCAGGAGGGTGGCAATGTAGCCACACAAGACAGGGCTGCAGCTGCCCCAGTATCTAGACTGGTCACTTTCACTGTAACGTATCTGGCCCCAAATTTAGTCAGTGGCTAGAACGACTAGAGGGTATAGGCACCAATAGCTCTTCACAGCCTGTTTAATAGAAGGCAAGGTGTACATCTGTTTGTTTGCAGAGTAACCTTGTGGGGCAAGCTGCCAGTATGTTAAGCAAGTGCCTGATGCCAATGGGATACACCATTGTGGTTGACAAGCTCTCCTTCTGGGTATGGCCAGGTTTTGGTTTTCAGCCAATTAGCGGGGTGGGTTTGTTGCACAAAACGTGACACAACGGCCCTGGGTACACATCCCAGTATTAAAGAACGGGGGGAGAAGGGGACCCATGCTCAGTACTACTCAGTGCTGCTTTCAGGTCCCTCACTGTGCCTGCCCCTCTTCCCAACTGGGTAGTGCAGGGCAGGCCAAAAGATGTCCAGGTGCTTGGAATGGGGCTTAGGAGGCCACAGGTGGGAGAGATAATGTGCTGAGCCGGCCCCCAGTTACAGTGGATGACGATGTGCATACTTTTACTGGTGAGAAATATGTATGTATATATAGATACATATATATATAAATATATTACCTACTGGTGGTCGCCAGTAGGTAGTTATAATTAGGACCTAGTTACCATAGGAAAATCGCATCATACTATTCCCAATAACTTTGGCGCCGATTCTCGAATCTTCAGGAAATTTTCAAAACCTTATTCCATAAGAAACTTTAGACACGGCTACAGCCCGAACTGCTAAACGGAATTACACCAAATTTGGCAAAAAGGTAGCCCTTGGTTCAGAAAGAGCCATTTTTGTTAAATGGTGTAAATCCGTTCGGTAGTTCTTTAAATATTAAAGGGAAAAAGAACTTTATATATCTGGGTGGATCCTAACCACACATCTCATCGTGAGATCTGATTGGCTGTCAGCACTTCATCCAAGAAGTGTTGGCAGCCATCTTGGGACCAATATACATGATAGCACCTCATTAAAAAGCATTCCAGTTAATAGAAGTTTTAAGTCTTTAGTTACATTATAAATCATTGTTTGATGGTACCATTCTAATTTTACGAATTGTGGTGTGTTCTAAGGTGATTTTACCATGTGAAAAAGCCTTCTGCTGGGATATCATGAATCATGTTTGAGAGAAAACTATTTTCTCATGTTTTTCTCACAGAAGTTTGGAAGGTGATCTATAAGCTAAACTGAGGGCATATTTTCTGTAAATTCACATTATCTGTCCCAGTTATGTGAGAATGAAATCTGACATTCTCAGTAAAACATGTACCTCCAACAAGGGCAGAGATTGTCAGTTGATTCCTTTGTGTTCTACTGCAGCTTTCCAGAGTGTTCTAAAGAACAACTAGAGCGCTAACAGTCCTACTTATGACAAACGTATTGCGCACCTGAAGCCATCTTGATTGGAATAAAGTGGTAACTCTTAAAACATTTAATTTAAAAAGGAACAAAATGAGGGGGTTCATTTTGCCATAGACAGTATGATTAGTGCTGCAGAAAGAAAAATGAGGGCACATTTTGAGTTCTCAAATCCTCTTCTATTTCGTTAAGAAATTCTGACATGCAGATTGAAACATGCACTTTGAATACCAGCAGCAGACTTCAGTGGTGAGCAGTAGCTTTACTACAGTGATCTAATGAGCAACTAGAGTTCTAACATTTAAAATTTATGGCAAATGTGTGACACATCTGAATGCCTTCTTGATGGAACCAAAGTAAAAAACGGAAAGTATTTCCTACTGAGGAGACTTCAGTAAATGAGGAAATTAGGAAACTTCATAACAAATAAGTCTCCCAAGATGGCCACCAGAGAAAAAAGAGCCCAAATGTAGCACAAATATCACCCAGATGTAGCCCAAGTATAGCCCAATGACAGATTGTCCCAGAGTGTTCTTAAGAACAACTAGAGCACTTACTGTCTTACTTATGACAAAAGTATGACACACATAAAGCCATCTTGATTGGAATAAACTGGTAATACTTAAAACATTTAAATGTAAAAAGGAACACAATGAGGGGGTTCATTTTGCCATAGAACTTATGATTAGTGCTGAAGAAAGATGGCACACCTAAAGCCATCTTGATTGGAATAAACTGGTAACACTTAAAACATTTCAATGTAAAAAGGAACGCAATTAGGGGGTTCATTTTGCCATAGAAATTATGATTAGTGCTGAAGAAAGAAAAATTAGGGCACATTTCGAGTGACTTCTAAAATCCTCTTCTATTTCATTAAAAAATTCTGACATGCAGGCTGAAACATGCACTTTTGATACCAGCAGCAGACTTCCGTGGTGAGCAGTATCTTTACTACAGTGATCTAATGAGCGACTAGAGTGCTAACATTCAGAATTTATGGCAAATGTGTGACATAGCTGAATACCTTCTTGATGGAATCAAAGTAAAAAACTGAAATCATTTCCTACTGTGGAGACTGCTGTAAATGAAGAAATTAGGAAACTTCATAACAAATAAATCTCTCAAGATGGCCACAAAAGAGCCCAAATGTAGCACAAATATCACCCAGATGTAGCCCACTTGTAGCCCAATGACAGAAGTGTGCAAAACACTTTTTATTTTCTGTGTTTGTGTAGTTTTATATAGTGCAGACTTGTCAGGTATTGAAGTGCTTTACATGAGCATTGGTTACATCACACAAGAACAAATTTATTTTGGTTGTAGACATGGGGAGATTAAGTGATTTGACAAGAATCACAGAATGTCGAGCTAAAGCAGAAACTCCAACCTGGTTCCCCAGTTGCAAAGTCTGCAGCTCTGGAAATACCACCACTTCCTCTCCCCTAAGTGCAACATTTAATCAAGTGGTCAACTGGATAAAAAAACTTAAAGATAACAAATAGTTTAGAAGTGCGTTGTCGCTATTTGAAAACTCAGAAAATATGTCCTCATTTTAGTTTTTTAGAGCACTAACAATAATTATGATGCAAATAAGACCCTCTCATAAATGTAATTTCTAAAGGAAATGCTCTAGGTATTACAGTTTTGACTACATCAAGATGACATCAGGCGTTCCACACTTTTGTAATAAATATAGAATGTTAGCAATCTAGTTGTTCATTAGGATACTGTTGAGAGGCAGAGGCCAGGGGCACGGACTTGGAAAATGGAAGGTGGTAAGAGGGTGCAGAGGCAACAATTTGACCACACTGATCAGGCAGCAAGGGCAGAGGCGGCACAACAGACTATGGAGAGCTATGGAAAGGGGGGCAGGGGCAACAAACTAACAATAGAGATTGGCAAGAGAGGCTGTGGCAATATAATAGACCATTGTGGGCAGAAGGAAGAGGCAGTGGTCAAACTCTGGCAATGCTCCAAGGATATGGAACGTTCTCCCTGGAGTCCTCAGATGCAACCCCTCCTTCTCCTGTTTCAAAAGGGACCTGAAACTCCATCTCCTAATCAAATACTTTCCTGACAAATGTCAACTAACCTAGTCTTCTTTATCCAAGCTGTCTCCTCTCTCTCTAGACTTTGATGGATAGTGGGTGACCAGACTATGTCATTCTCGCCTTTTCTTTTATTGCTCTCTCCTCCTCCTCTGCTTATTTATTGCACATGCTGTATTTTTTTTCTTCTATAGGATGCTTCCTTACTGCCCGCCTACTATGTAATGTAATGTCCTTCTGCTGTTTACTGTGTGAATGTAAAGCGCTCTGATACTTACTGGTTAAGCTAGCGCTATATAAAACTTTTAAAATAAAGAAATAAAAATAAAAAATAAAAGTACAACCATACATGCCAACAGACCCAATTCAGCTAGGAAACGTCCAATGTTTTTAGGCCCAAATGGGCTTTATTTGATCTGTCTCCGGTCTACAATCTCCTCTTTTTCAATGTAAGTCAAAGGGGAAAATCAATACCCATTTTTTTTCAAAATCTTCCTCTTACCAAGTTCAAAATGTTAGCAAGTATGATACAGTGGATCATGGAAGGCAGGAAGAATTGGGGTAGGGACATGGACTCGGATAACAGAGGACAGCAGGGACATGGAGAGGTGCACCAAACTGACCCTACAGGGCAGGCATCAGGATTTGCAGCAGCACAATACACCACACAGGGCATGTGGGATGAGAGTGCAGCACAACAATCCATAGAAAGCAATAGGGAGGGGACAGGACCATGCACATGGACAACAGAGAACAGAGGGGAAAGAGGCAGTGGTAGCTAGCTGACCATAATGGACAGACAGGAGAGAAAGCTGCAGCATAACGGACCATAAAGGGCAGGAGGGATGGATCAGGGGCATTACAATTGAACAGACAAGCCAGGAGTGAGGGAATAGTGGTCTGCACATGGAAACAGAGGGCTGGGGGCAAGGGGGCAAGGCAGGAGCAGCAAGATGACCATGGAGGTCAGGCAGGATGGGCACTAGAAGCAAGACACACCATTGAGAGCAACAGCGAGACTATAATGGCATACACACCGACCATGGAGAGAAGTAGGCCTGTGCTGTAAATTCCATTCTGCTCGCGGAATTTGGGTAATTTCGTGTTCCGTGGAGAACACGAAATTGCCCAAAATTCTGCGTTCCGCGACTTTGTGAAATTTTTTGCTTGTTCGCGTTCTTAAAATGGGTGTTTGCAAGATATTTTCCCCCGAGCAATTGCGAACAGGAAAAAGGCATCGCAAACAAGCAATTCCGCGTGTTCTCAGAATTTATACGTGTTCGTGGAGATTTTTTACCGTTTAGCGAAGATTTTCATAACGTGATTACGCAAATTCCACCCAACCCTAGAGAGAAGGTGGTGTTGTATAGCATTTTAGGACCCTAGTGTAATTTTTCCCATTCATGCCTTTATATAGGTATAAATCACCATATCCTTATATAGGCATAGAAATCATAACCATATTTAGACATAGCTCATGCAGTCCAAATACGGCATGGCTACTTCCACTAGTTCCGAAAATCCACAACGTTTTCTTGGAAAACTCAGCTTCAGCAGCTAGGGACTTCCCCTTGCTTGAATATTGATTTGTCCAAGAACTCATGGAGTTTTAAAAGAACTGAGACTCTTTGATGACGTGATTATGTCCACCTTTACGTCAAACTCGGCACATTCAAGGTATAAATATGCCCACACTTGCCCAAGCAAACACACCGTGGTTTGGAGCAGTTCGACTATCTACTTGCCCGATGGATCCTGCTACAGTAAGTCCCGAAGGAAGCCGACCCTCCAGCAGACGCACTGAGAGAGACACTGTCTTTTCTCTTCCCGAGAAATCCAGCTCCAGTGTTTCCAAGCTACCCTTGCGGGATGTTGGGTAATCGAGTCCTGAGACTGACCTCCTTCATTCTAAACCAAGGTACAGAGCTGATCAGACCCTAAGAGAAATCTTGGCTAGATTCCTGGCAAAGAATACTAAATTTATGCTACACCTCACTTACTCCCATCGTACTAGACGTAGGTTAGGTACATCGGGGTAGGCGTATTTTAGAAGCACCAGTTGAGTACTTTTCAGCCTTTGTTATTTATGTATGTATTTGTCTATGGTCTAGGAACCATACAATGCTTTTACAGTATTATTTTATAATACTTTTCTTACTGTACGCATTATACTTTGCAACCAGTATCACAATTATAGCAGTTAATTTCTTCCGCTTGAGAAAGAAGACTGTTCAATACATACTTTTATTGAAAACGGCCCTCTCTCTATTTCTCTGCACCTGTGGTGAAACGAAGCATGCACGAATGACTGAGTAAAATATCTATCTATTGTTTCCACAACTCTGAAGATCAGTTTTATCTTGGGGAAACAAAGTTGTCATGTTTATGAGGATGTCAGAAACTAAATCACTTCTTGTGAATTCAAGAAAGTTTCTAGTGACCTCTAAGCTAGCTGGCACTCACAATTAAGTTTAAAATATTCGATAGCGACCTAGTAGACATAAGTCCTACGTCACATCTATAGGATATATTATTACAATGTGCAGAGCCTATTGGGAATATAGGAACTACACTACATGGTGCCCAACGCTTGGTAAGGCACTAATTTAATGCTAGATACTAGAGTAACTCAGTCGTGCTTTTCACAGAGACCACTTTTCCCCGTAAAATACTCCTATAGACATCTGGAGTAGGTTAAATCTTTCATTACATGGAAACAATAAACAATACAGGCCACCAGATCTCATACATATATAAACTTCTCAGCCCTACATCCACCAGAATCAATGCCAAAAACACCAACTACTGGGAAACACAGCTAGGTACCAAAACTCACTGAACAAGAGCTACAATCCTTTTGGGCAGCCCCATCAAAAACCATGATATTGCCGGTTCTAGCTCAAACAAACTTCTGGCTACTACACCAAGCATTCTGGACACCAGCGCGTCTACCACACCTCATCTATCACTGCAGTAAGGTCAGCAAATTTTGTGGGAAGGTGTTCAACTTCATGAACGAAACAGTAAGCTGCACTCTAGACAGTACATTCGCCACAACTATAAATGCGCATATCACATCTGCAAGCCACACAACAGGACAGAAACCTCCTGGACTTCGTTCTGACGACGGCAGTCAAAACAGTTCTAGCCAAATGGAAAGATACCTCCAAAATCTCATTAAAAGGGTGGCTGAACTGGGTGACATTTCTCCGGGGGCGGACAACACTGCACTCAGACACACACCATGGAAGAACCCCAACAGAGGAATGTGGTCAAAAATAGACTTATTCCTAAACCCATTCAAACCACCATGAAGAACAAAAACCCTGAACCAAAACAGCCAAACACAACTCCAAGACGGCCCGACAACCTGACACTAAATAACCGCACTTCAATTTTATGTTTCGTGTAATGTCTTATGTATCAACCTAACACACGACCACCCGCAATAATGTAAATGTTCAATGTTATAACTGCTCTAGTAGGTGGGGCAGGCATGACTAGACTGGAAAACCAATATCTGTCCATATTCGAACACAGCCACTATCGTATGCTGTAATGTCCCATGTGACTGTCCTATAAACTTATATTTGTTGTATGTCACTTTGTACTCTGTAACATGTAAACACCAATAAAAATATAAAAAAAAACAAGAAGGATACAGTGTTCCAAATTATTGTGCACCTTATCTTTGTTTCCTTGAAACTTGCTCAGCAAGAGTTTCAACAAAATGTCGGATACCGATGATCAGAACGGTGGATCCGCAGGAAATAATACCCGACTGGGTTTAGACGTCACAGGTCTCCAGCAAGATGACCCGGATGCTATAATCCTGCTGGAAAATCTAAGGAAAACAATAGCCATAAAGCTCATAGAAAATGGCCTATCACTGTGAGGTGGTAGGGTTATATTTGTCTTAGAGGCACATGAATATCGGCAGACAGAGGTATTCTATTCATGGATTATCTTTCCACAAGCAAATCCAACAACACATGTGTTCTACTTCTAAAAGATCGAGGAACATCCAGCAGAATACACTCATTTAGAGGACATTGACATTCCACTAACTTACCAAGAGCATCAGCTCTAGTTTAAAGGTGCCCTACAACATCAAAATCACATTACCAGGCCCGGTCCACTAGGTACCAGGAGCAACATGGCCAGTACTAGCCAGCTATATACCACATCCTGCCATAGAACAACTGACAGGTCCAGAACTTTTCGTTCAGTTAAAACAATTAATCAAAATATATAGACAATTGGTTCAATATGTCATGCGGACTCTAACAGTCCAACTGACTATCAGAATTCCACAGCAAACCCTTCATCAAGGGAACACAAACAAAATTCCACCACAGACCATACAATTGGTCATTGGTAAACTACCCACAAAAAGGGAACAAATTCCATTCTGGTTAGCTCAAAAAATTGCTCATATCGAGGCAGTATTTCCCGGTAGTACACCTCATGAGAAACACAGCACCACACCTGGAGGACTGCGACACTTGGGGTACAGTCTTTGCTGCAATATACACAAGAAACTCATGATATACCGTCTATGGCGGTAATACCAGATGTCCTGAAACAGATTCAAAATGAATACGGGGCAGAGCCCGCTTTAAATCTCAGTATGAAGTTACTGAAAGATTTCAAACAGGTCTCCGCTATAATATTAGCAAATATTAAAGGTGAAGCAGCATCTGTGGCATTCCGCCAAAAACTAAAAGAACTTGTTGTAACTGAGCAACCGTATGAACTGGCCAGAAAAATAGAGAAATCCTATGAAGAACTAGGAAGAGATAGTTTGGGAGGAAAACCAGTAAAGCCCAAACTAACAGAAAATCCTGAAAAAGTTTTTATTAAAAACACTCTCACTACTCCTAAAAAGAAGTGGGAAAATACTAGACATACACTTCCTAAAGAGAAGCATTCTCAATCAAGAGGAAGGTCTCCTCAAAAGGAGAACTCTGAAAAGAGGTATAACCTCAGAAACAGGGATAATTTGAGAAAACCTGATAGATATCAAGATACTGATACACGTTCCTCTCGTACCTTTCAGACTTCCTCGCAGAAATCCGAAAGAAGAGGATGATCAGAACACAAGGAAGCAAGTGTGAAGTCCTAAGACGATCAACACGTTCCAAAAAATGAGAAAACTCAATTCACCAAGAAGAAGGTAGCAAGTCTAAAAATCAGACATGCCGAGCATCTTGAGGACACAACTCTAGAACGTGGAGTGGGCCCAGACAATTCTGGACAGCGCAGCAGAGGTTACTATAGCTCGCAAGATCCTGAAGGATCATCTGGGGAAAGTGGACCTGAATGAATGCGTTCAGGTTGAAATTGCAGATACCAGGGTTAGGGTACCACATAAGTTATATGAAGTAACACTTTGAATAGAGGGAGACATAACTAGGAAAATAAAAGCACTCTTTTAGGAAAAACTATCCAAGGGTTATGACATTCTTCTGGCTGAAAAAGACTGGCCACCTGAATTTGTCACGGAGTGCCCACATGGTTAAGAGATCATTATGCCAGCCTTCTCCAATCATATTCCTATTCATATAAAATACACCTATGCCAGAAAATTGGCTGTAGCCCAGGCTCCAACATTATATAAGAATCATGTGGGATGGGACGAGTTTTCTTATCACCATAAGATCCAGTTAAAAAATCAACCAACTGCTCAGAAGCAGTATGCATTTAAACAAAATCTAAAAAACAGGTCAGGAAATCCTAGATCAACTTGAATGCCAAGGGGTGATTGAAACATGCACCTCATCCATGAACAATCCTTTGTTTCCTGTCTCCAAATCAGACAATACATATCGTCTAGTTTTGGACTACAGACATTTAAATTCTTGTTGCTAAACCTTTGCAGTACAAAATGCACAGAGTGCAGCACTGATTAATAACATTGTGCGCAAAAAGTATAAAACCACATTAGATATTTCTAACGGGTTCTTCTGTCAAAACATTGTACCAGAAAGCAGGTATTTGACCGCTTTTTCAATCATGGGGACACACCGACACTTCTGTCGTCTCCCCCAGGGATTCAAGAATAGTCCAGGGTTATTTTCAGTCAGAGTACCAGAGTTACTGCAAACGTATGATGATGAGGCATTATCTTATGTCAATTACATCTATCTTACAGATGATGACTTGGACATGCACTTGACCAGGTTGAACACCATAATACTTGGATTCGCCTCTGAAGGGTACAAATTCTACTTTAAAAAATCAAGAATTTCCCACCTCAACATCCTATTCTTCTTTCAAGTGAAGGCAAAAGCCTGACAGCAAACTTTTTAGAAAAATAGCTCCAACCTCCAAAAATGCTGAAAAACTTATAGTCAGTTCTAGGATTCCTGAATTTCGGAAGAACATACATTCTAAATTACGCAGAAAGGGTTAAACCTCTCTATGAGTTAATCAAACCTGATTTCAAACAAACTAATTAGACTCAAAAACACACAGAGATTTTGCGTCCAGTGCAAACAGACATGTTAGCAACAACACATTTACAGACACGCATAAACAAACGCAACCTTGTAATCCAAATCATCCCAGGGAGATGCGGATTCACGTACCTAACCTTTAATGAAGGAGAAAAGGTACCAATAGCTTACAAATCACACTTGTATACACAAGCTGAAATGAAATTCACTTCAACAGAAAAAATTCTGACAGCGGTTCAAACTGCAGTAGCAAAAGAGAGAGCCCTCGCACAGGGTAAACACATAAAAGTCGTTACTCTTGTACCTGCCTTAGAGGCAGTGACAAAGGCAAGCATTCCAAATGCAAAAGCTCTACATCCAAGATGGATACAATGGGTTAATTCTCTTGCTATACAAATGGTTTTGGACACGCACCGTGAACGTACACCAGACGTTGGGTAGCTGAAAGTTTGTCGCGTGCAAACTAGGGTTTCACTGTCTGTACCAATAAGTGTTGGGATCAAAGTAATATTGCAGACTCCCAAGTGGGAGCTGTCCCCCAGTGCACCGTGTGATTGTTACCAGAGGTATAATAAAGTTCAAAAAACTGAAACGAAAGTCAAGTTGAATCCAAGTCAGTTTGTAATTGTCTTAAATCATTTCTTCATTACAACTGTTTGTTTTTCATCATAAAATGCTCTTCATAATTCAAATCATATATCCCAGGTTCATAGTTTCCATATCCCTATGCATTTCGGGCTTGTCCAGCCCTTCATCAGGGGATCAATCTATAACAAATCAAAACGGACTGATATCAGTGATGATATCTGCTGTGCATATCAATTAGTAATCTATAGTGAGAAATCGTGTCACTCCTTGCTCATGCTTGACCGTGTAAATCTCGAGGTTATTGTTATCAATCATGTGCTCACAAAATTAATGTTGTGAAAACGATGTTTAAAAGAAGAGAAAAATAGACCAATATAGATATCGTGTGAAGTTCACCTGGGGTGCAGTACGAGATTGACCGATGTCTCGGGGAGAGATCATCAGTGTTCGCGTGTGCCAAACAAATAGATAATCAGCAACCACCGCATGCAAATCAAAAAATCTGAGCTCACAAGTGCCATCTAGAAAGGTGATCCGGAATCATCGCATACATATCCCAAGATTCGTGCAACTGATAAAAGCATCACTCACAGTACTTACAGGAAAATATATCGAAGGGACGCTATGGAAAGCAGTTCTCAAACAACGCCGAGAAATCGTGCTCGTGTATATACAGAAGCACGGAAGTGCGTTCTATAGTGGATATCAATGACGGACCAAAAACCGTAGTGTGGGGGCCATTTTGGATCGGTGAAAAAGTAAAAACAAAATCAAAGACGTGCCAGTGTGTGGGGGCCATTAAAGAGCAGGAAAAGTGAAGGAAAAGAAAAACAAAGTGCAACATGATAAACAAAAAGTAATACAAAGATGAGTGTGTCGACATACAAGTGCCCTAATGGTATATAAAATGAAAATTAATAAAGATTATTAAACAACGACAAGATATAAATAAGTAACTAAATGTGGACAGATGAAAAGATGAAAACCACATAATTGAACAGTTACAGATAACATTGAAATTCCATACGATCATTCAACCCTGTGGGTTGCATCGTGCTCAGATACCGTATCCAAAAGTTCTCTCGCTGGAGTAATTTATGTTTTGGGTTCATGCCATCCTGATTGACCACATTCTCCAAAATCATAAATTGTAATTGTGCCACGTTGTGTCTATGTTCCGAAAAATGTAATGCCACAGTGGATTTAGTGTTGGCAGTTCTTATGTTGCTCTTGTGTTCAAAGATTCTGACCCTGATTTTTCTTTCTGTGTGGCCCATGTAACACAGGCCACATGGGCATTTTAAAAGGTAAATCACGTTGGACGTGTTGCATGTGGCATTGACCTTCAGTTTAATTTTGTGACCTTTCATTGGATGATACAAAATGTTACCCTTCATGACATTGTTACAGTTGCTGCAATTGTAACATGGTTGGAGTCCTTTGTACACAACTGTGGAACTGGTGATTCTGGAGTGTGACAACAATTCTTTGATATTGGTACCACGTGTGTGAGCAAAGATCGGTTTTTGTTCAAATATTCCTCTAAAGTCAGGCTCCTTACTTAGTAACGACCAGTGTTTCAATATCATGTTACGATATTTGTTGCTCAATACTGTGTATTTGGAAACAACTGTTAAGCGCCTTTGTTGTTCTGTAAGCTTAGGTCTGAGTAAATCTTCTCTTCTCATGGATTCACACTTAAGTTTTGCTGTATTCACAATGTCATCCGGATACCCTCTCTCTCTGAATCTTTGGCACATGATGTCTGTTTGGATCTTACAATCAGTGTCATCTGAGACAATGCGTTTAATTCTCATGAGTTGAGACAAGGGTAAATTGTTCCTTAAGTTCTGTCTGTGAAAACTGGTAAAATGCAGCATGCTGTTGCGGTCTGTCTCCTTTCGATATATCGTTGTTCGAAATTCCAGATCCTGTAGGGTAACTTGTACATCAAGATAATTGATTGTGTTACGATCATAGATCCATGTAAATTGAATACGATCATTGATCTTGTTCAAGTCTTCCAAAAATTTCTTCAGATTGTTTTCCGTACCTGACCACACAAGAAAAATGTCATCTATGTATCTTATGTACAGTTTTCCAGATTGAGCCCAATCTGGTGAGTTGAGGATGTTGTTCTGTTCAAAGTAATGCATGAATAAATTGGCATAGACAGGGGCAGCACAATTACCCATTGAGGTCCCGTTGAGTTGCAGATAACATGTGTCTTGCCACATGAAATAACTTTGATAAAGGGTAAATCCCAGCAATTCCATCAGGAAAGGTTGAAGTGTCGAATTTATGTCAGAATTGAGGATAGCATTTTCAATGGCCTCAATGCCTAAATCGTGTGGGATTGATGTATATAGCGCCTTGACGTTTATTGTACAAAGCCAATATTCATCATGGGGTGATAACTGAATGTTTTCCAATCTGTTCAAGAATTGAGTAGTGTCGCGTATATATGTTGGTGTTCTCACCACCAAGGGTTGAAGGTGTCTGTCTAAAGGTTTACCCACTGGCTCGTGTATGCTCCCTCTTGTGGAGACTATAGGTCTGAAAGGAGGTTTCTTGAGGTCCTTGTGGACTTTGGGAAGCATGTACAGTGAAGGAGTCTTGGGGTAGTCCTGAGTAAAAAATCGCTTGGTTTTATCAGTGATAACATTGTCTTCCAAAGCTTTAGATAGAATGTTCTCTAGTGTTTGTTTGAATTCCTCAGTGGGATTCTTATCCAAGGGTGCATAGGTGGTGGTGTCAGTGACGTGTAATTCAACTTGTTAGTGATAGAAATCCTTGTCCATTATGACTAAGGCGCCACCCTTATCAGCATTTTGACAGATGATATCTGTATTGTCGGCCATCTTCTGTAATAAGGATCTTTCCTTAATGGTCAGGTTACTGTGTTTCAATTTGGTTTGAAAACGCAATGTCATGAGATCTTGTTTCACCAGGTTCTCAAAAGTATCGATGATCTTATGACAGGTGGGAGCCATAAAAGTGCTGCGTGGGCGTAGGTCCATTAAGATCTTGTCGGGTTGAGACTCTACGGTGATCACGTTTTCGAAGTAATGGCGGAGTCTGATGTTCCTCATCAATTTGAAGAAACTCACTTCTAATTCCAAAGTGTTGGAGTTAGTGGTGGGTACAAATGATTGACCCTTTTGTAATATTTTGGTCTCTAGTTCAGTCAAAGGATATGAAGAAATGTTGATTACAAGGTTGTCACTGTTCAACGTCTTTTCCTGTCTTTCTTTTTCTCTGGTTCTTTTGTTTTTCCTGCTGTTCTTTCCCCTCCGGGTTCTTCCTGTTCCTCTCGGCCCCCTTCTTAAAAAGGAACCGCAGATTCAGGTGTGGTAATATTTTCCTTTGAAGTGGTGGGTTTTGACACATTTTTGTTAGATGGTACATCACTCTCAGATGACGAAGTTTCAGTAGCAGAATAAGGGTTATAAGCTTTTGGTTGTCGTCGGCGGGCATACACTTCTGCCCAAGTGTATACTTCCCCGAGTTTGTAGTCGATCGTGTCCCTTTTGTATTTTCGTATCTTTCTCTCTTGAATCTCCTGAGTATATTTATCCAACTGAATGTTTGAATCCTCTAACATTTTATTGTAGTCAGTGGTTTCCATCATCTCAGACAGATCCTTTTTGGTGTTGTTTATTTCATCGTTGAGTTCCTCTAATGTTTTGGAGAGTTCCTCTACAATCAGTAGGATCAAATCCAATGAACATTTGTTGAGGATTGTGTACCACCTCTCAACAAATCGAGTGTTGTTCTTGCACAGTAAAGGTTTCAGTGGGACTCGCAAGCCCCTGGGGATACGTTGGGCCCGGTGGTACCTCACAAGGGTGGGAACATGTAATCTTTGATTGGTTTCTTTTTTGAGTAGGTACAACAGTTGTTTAATGTTGCTTTCCTTGCTTTTTTTGTTGGAGAAAGGCGCAGTCTCTTCTCTGATCAGTCCGTAAATTTTTGTTGCATCATCTGCGGTGAAAGCAAAAGTGTCTGCTTTTGCATCTGTAGAGCTCGTGATATTATCAAAATTCATTTTGAATAACGTGCTGTGTCCAGAGAGTCAGAAACAAAGTATACAAATGGTTTTGGACACGCACCGTGAACGTACACCAGACGTTGGGTAGCTGAAAGTTTGTCGCGTGCAAACTAGGGTTTCACTGTCTGTACCAATCAGTGTTGGGATCAAAGTAATATTGCAGACTCCCAAGTGGGAGCTGTCCCCCAGTGCACCGCGTGATTGTTACCAGAGGTATAATAAAGTTAAAAAAACTGAAACGAAAGTCAAGTTGAATCCAAGTCAGTTTGTAATTGTCTTAAATCATTTCTTCATTGCAACTGTTTGTTTTTCATCATAAAATGCTCTTCATAATTCAAATCATATTTCCCAGGTTCATAGTTTCCATATCCCTATGCATTTCGGGCTTGTCCAGCCCTTCATCAGGGGATCAATCTATAACAAATCAAAACGGACTGATATCAGTGATGATATCTGCTGTGCATATCAATTAGTAATCTATAGTGAGAAATCGTGTCACTCCATGCTCATGCTTGACCGTGTAAATCTCGAGGTTATTGTTATCAATCATGTGCTCACAAAATTAATGTTGTGAAAACAATGTTTAAAAGAAGAGAAAAATAGACCAATATAGATATCGTGTGAAGTTCACCTGGGGTGCAGTACGAGATTGACCGATGTCTCGGGGAGAGATCATCAGTGTTCGCGTGTGCCAAACAAATAGATAATCAGCAACCACCGCATGCAAATCAAAAAATCTAAGCTCACAAGTGCCATCTAGAAAGGTGATCCGGAATCATCGCATACATATCCCGAGATTCGTGCAACTGATAAAAGCATCACTCGCAGTACTTACAGGAAAATATATCGAAGGGACGCTATGGAAAGCGGTTCTCAAACAACGCCTAGAAATCGTGCTCGTGTATATACAGAAGCACGGAAGTGCTTCTATAGTGGATATCAATGACGGACCAAAAACCGTAGTGTGGGGGCCATTTTGGATCGGTGAAAAAGTAAAAACAAAATCAAAGACGTGCCAGTGTGTGGGGGCCATTAAAGAGCAGGAAAAGTGAACGAAAAGAAAAACAAAGTGCAACATGATAAACAAAAAGTAATACAAAGATGAGTGTGTCGACATACAAGTGCCCTAATGGTATATAAAATGAAAATTAATAAAGATTAATAAACAACGACAAGATATAAATAAGTAACTAAATGTGGACAGATGAAAAGATGAAAACCACATAATTGAACAGTTACAGATAACATTGAAATTCCATACGATCATTCAACCCTGTGGGTTGCATCGTGCTCAGATACCGTATCCAAAAGTTCTCTCGCTGGAGTAATTTATGTTTTGGGTTCATGCCATCCTGATTGACCACATTCTCCAAAATCATAAATTGTAATTGTGCCACGTTGTGTCTATGTTCCAAAAAATGTAATGCCACAGTGGATTTAGTGTTGGCAGTTCTTATGTTGCTCTTGTGTTCCAAGATTCTGACCCTGATTTTTCTTTCTGTGTGGCCCACGTAACACAGGCCACATGGGCATTTTAAAAGGTAAATCACGTTGGACGTGTTGCATGTGGCATTGACCTTCAGTTTAATTTTGTGACCTTTCATTGGATGATACAAAATGTTACCCTTCATGACATTGTTACAGGTGCTGCAATTGTAACATGGTTGGAGTCCTTTGTACACAACTGTGGAACTGGTGGTTCTGGAGTGTGACAACAATTCTTTGATATTGGTACCACGTGTGTGAGCAAAGATCGGTTTTTGTTCAAATATTCCTCTAAAGTCAGGCTCCTTACTTAGTAACGACCAGTGTTTCAATATCATGTTACGATATTTGTTGCTCAATACTGTGTATTTGGAAACAGCTGTTAAGCGCCTTTGTTGTTCTGTAAGCTTAGGTCTGAGTAAATCTTCTCTTCTCATGGATTCACACTTAAGTTTTGCTGTATTCACAATGTCATCCGGATACCCTCTCTCTCTGAATCTTTGGCACATGATGTCTGTTTGGATCTTACAATCAGTGTCATCTGAGACAATGTGTTTAATTCTCATGAGTTGAGACAAGGGTACATTGTTCCTTAAGTTCTGTCTGTGAAAACTGGTAAAATGCAGCATGCTGTTGCGGTCTGTCTCCTTTCGATATATCGTTGTTCGAAATTCCAGATCCTGTAGGGTAACTTGTACATCAAGATAATTGATTGTGTTACGGTCATAGATCCATGTAAATTGAATACGATCATTGATCTTGTTCAAGTCTTCCAAAAATTTCTTCAGATTGTTTTCCGTACCTGACCACACAAGAAAAATGTCATCTATGTATCTTATGTACAGTTTTCCAGATTGAGCCCAATCTGGTGAGTTGAGGATGTTGTTCTGTTCAAAGTAATGCATGAATAAATTGGCATAGACAGGGGCAGCACAATTACCCATTGAGGTTCCGTTGAGTTGCAGATAACATGTGTCTTGCCACATGAAATAACTTTGATAAAGGGTAAATCCCAGCAATTCCATCAGGAAAGGTTGAAGTATCGAATTGATGTCAGAATTGAGGATAGCATTTTCAATGGCCTCAATGCCTAAATCGTGTGGGATTGATGTATATAGCGCCTTGACGTCTATTGTACAAAGCCAATATTCATCATGGGGTGATAACTGAATGTTTTCCAATCTGTTCAAGAATTGAGTAGTGTTGCGTATATATGTTGGTGTTCTCACCACCAAGGGTTGAAGGTGTCTGTCCAAAAGTTTACCCACTGGCTCGTGTATGCTCCCTCTTGTGGAGACTATAGGTCTTGAAGGGTAACATTTTGTATCATCCAATGAAAGGTCACAAAATTAGACTGAAGGTCAATGCCACATGCAACACGTCCAACGTGATTTACCTTTTAAAATGCCCATGTGGCCTGTGTTACGTGGGCCACACAGAAAGAAAAATCAGGGTCAGAATCTTGGAACACAAGAGCAACATAAGAACTGCCAACACTAAATCCACTGTGGCATTACATTTTTTGGAACATAGACACAACGTGGCACAATTACAATTTATGATTTTGGAGAATGTGGTCAATCAGGATGGCATGAACCAAAAACATAAATTACTCCAGCGAGAGAACTTTTGGATACGGTATCTGAGCACGATGCAACCCACAGGGTTGAATGATCGTATGGAATTTCAATGTTATCTGTAACTGTTCAATTATGTGGTTTTCATCTTTTCATCTGTCCACATTTAGTTACTTATTTATATCTTGTCGTTGTTTATTAATCTTTATTAATTTTCATTTTATATACCATTAGGTCACGTGTATGTCGACACACTCATCTTTGTATTACTTTTTGTTTATCATGTTGCACTTTGTTTTTCTTTTCGTTCACTTTTCCTGCTCTTTAATGGCCCCCACACACTGGCACGTCTTTGATTTTGTTTTTACTTTTTCACCGATCCAAAATGGCCCCCACACTACGGTTTTTGGTCCGTCATTGATATCTACTATAGAACGCACTTCTGTGCTTCTGTATATACACGAGCACGATTTCTCGGCGTTGTTTGAGAACCGCTTTCCATAGCGTCCCTTCGATATATTTTCCTGTAAGTACTGCGAGTGATGCTTTTATCAGTTGCACGAATCTCGGGATATGTATGCTATGATTCCGGATCACCTTTCTAGATGGCACTTGTGAGCTTAGATTTTTTGATTTGCATGCGGTGGTTGCTGATTATCTATTTGTTTGGCACACGCGAACACTGATGATCTCTCCCCGAGACATCGGTCAATCTCGTACTGCACCCCAGGTGAACTTCACACGATATATATATTGGTCTATTTTTCTCTTCTTTTAAACATCGTTTTCACAACATTAATTTTGTGAGCACATGATTGATAACAATAACCTCGAGATTTACACGGTCAAGCATGAGCATGGAGTGACACGATTTCTCACTATAGATTACTAATTGATATGCACAGCAGATATCATCACTGATATCAGTCCGTTTTGATTTGTTATAGATTGATCCCATGATGAAGGGCTGGACAAGCCCGAAATGCATAGGGATATGGAAACTATGAACCTGGGATATATGATTTGAATTATGAAGAGCATTTTATGATGAAAAACAAACAGTTGCAATGAGGAAATGATTTAAGACAATTACAAACTGACTTGGATTCAACTTGACTTTCGTTTCAGTTTTTTTAACTTTATTATACCTCTGGTAACAATCACGCGGTGCACTGGGGGACAGCTCCCACTTGGGAGTCTGCAATATTACTTAATTCTCTTGCTGCAACAGAAGTTGAATACGTTTTTGACTCCTACTTGAAGACTCAAGAATTTCTCCAATACGAACAAGAATGTCCACTGCCCACTAAGATTCTGCCTCTAGAACATTACAGATGTATAATTTATACAGACGGATCAGCACAGTCCGCAATTGGGGGTAAACAAGCTTATAGTGCTGCGTGCACGATTGTTAAAGGTTGCTTGCACGATGGTAAATTCAGACCTATGGTCACAAAAACGTAATCTCTCGGAGACTCTACAGCTCAGCGAGCTGAACTCCAAGCTTTCAAGATGATGCTTGAAAATACCGATTGTGAATTCCCCACACTCATAGTGTGCGATTTGTATTACTGCGTCCAGTCTTACAATGAATATATGAAGAACTGGGTTCAAAACGGTTTCAAAGACGCAAAAGGTGGCACAATCAAGCATAAAATGCTTTGGGAACAGGTAGTTCTTTTACAGAAAGAACTACAAAAGACTCACGTGATTCATACAATGAGTCATCAGCGTGCTGGCGTTCACGTTGAAGGGAATTCATTGTTGTGGAAGCCGCAAAGGCGGCTGTACAAACGGCTTCCGTAGCTGCAATCACTCGTTCAAAAACAAAAATAGACGGCGAAACAATGCTAGCTGTCAATGCCACAAGCAAACGCAGCGGAGCAGCGTTACCTCTATACTATACACTCGTATATTCATACATAATTGATGCCAACTCCGTTTCTTTTGCTCGAATCCCTGGAGTGTGGGATAGGGTAATCCCAAACCGGAATCGGAGAGGTGCTTTGATTCAAGAAGCACATATGGGAGAGGGTCTGATTCATCAAGGGATCTCTAAATCTCTACTACAATTACAAGAGATGTACTGGTGACCAGGGATGAGCACCCACATTTACGAATTTGGAATTAATTGCAATGTCTGCTACAGAGATCACAGCTTGGAGCCCCACCAGATTCCTGACTACATTTTAGCCAGTCCAGTACAGACACCATTGTTAAATAGCATTAGACTATCCACGCTCAGACATCCCTATGCACAAAAGCGGTCCCACAACTATTAGGACAAGATTCATTTGGATGTGGCCTCAGCGCTCGGCTGACGCCCGAAATGTTATAAAAGATTTGCGAATCTTTATCCGCACATACACAATCGGCACGCTACATTCTGACCAGGGTCCTGCGTTTAGCTCTCAAGCTTGGGCGTTGCATTGTGGTACTCAAGTCCATTCCATCATGAGGGAAATTTGGTTGTGGAAAGAAAAAACCGTGACATAAAGCAATCTATAACAGCAAGGGTATTAGGTTTGGGTGACGGGTGGGTAAAACATCTAATGAATGTCCAACGTAGTCTTAATAACCTGCCAAGAAATTCTCTGGGTGGAACCACTCCATATGAAATCCTTTTTGGTACTAGAATGATGGTCGAAGACCTCGATCGTCATACTTCAGTGGTAGAAAAAAACCATTTGATATCAAAGACCATTTGGCTGTTTTGCAGGATTTAAATGATACGAGAAGAAGTCTAAGCAACACCATACAAAAGCCAACTACCACTGACGAAAAACCACCTGTCCCAGCAAGACCTGTCTGGATTCTAAAGATTGGGGATCTGGTCAGAGAGAAAATAGCGGATAAGAAGGAATTTGGGCCTTCTTACAGAAAACCAGTACCTGTACTAGCAGTCCACGGATCAAGAACAGTGTTACTGCCGCCCCTTGCCGGAAGAAAGGAGAACCGGTCCATATCAATTGACATGGTAAAACCACACCATGTGGCCAATAATATGTAGTAAGCCCAGTGGACTCCAAAGATGTAGCATACAACCAAATCTTGCTACCATCCAAGAGGTTCAAACTGAAAGACTCATCACCTTTGAAGAATCTGCAGTGAGAAAAGAAGGACTTTGCAACAAAGCCATGGAACTTGTGCCTCTTGAAACCCAAATAACAGTTCGTCAAGAAACTCCCGTCTACAATGATGTAGCATTTGACTATACTAACATGTCAAGGGAAAGAGCAGCTCCAGTGATTTCAAATAATCCGGTTGCAATACCAACAATTGACAGAACTGCCTCTGGCTATTTCATCAACTTCAATACCTTTTCTGAGGATCCCAGTGAGCCTGAAAAAACGCCAACAAACAAAACTTTCAAGGAACAAGTAACAGAACTTTTTCACCAGCTTGCAAATACATATCTGGTTTCACCATGGGTTGAATTTTGGATTGTGTTAGGTGTACTTTTTCTCCTACTATGGCTCATTCTTGTTTTAAGTTTGAGAAAGCTGATAGATGGAAAATATAGTAAAGTGGACACAGCAAGTAAGAACATCAACTTGCTCCTGAAGCCACACAAATCATCTCATCATGAACAAAGAGACCTGTCATCAGTAAACATCACAGTTGTTCCTCTACCTGGTGGTGTAGCATGGGATAGAACTGGTTATGACATATGTGGCCCTGTCGAGCTGCTGAAGATTCCAACCAATTTAAGGTTTCCTTGAGTGATTTTGTTTCACTCAGTACATTTTCTGATGATTGGGACTTTGAAACTGTTAATAACATGTTGGCAGACTTAGAGATGTCAGCAGAATTTGCAAAACATGAATACTTAGATGGTTCATCAAATTATAAAGAAATGTATTGTTTTAATCATTTTGGTCATCATTATTTGCACAAATCTGCAAACCCTAGAAATGTTTTAACTTATAATCAATGGGAACATTGTCCAACGCCACCAAAGGGTAGCTCAAAAACATTTTATTAAAAATGTCCATACTTTTGTTGGAGGGTTTTAATGTCCAGAGGTGGCTTGACCATCCCCACCATGCCCAGTCAACCAGGAGTAGCACATCCCCCCCCCCGGAATCCCTGTGTATAGGCCCAGGCCAAGGCCCACTGCCTCAAGGTACTCTTTACGATATACTCTACTAGGCCCGTTGTTCATGAAAATAACTGCAGGGAAAATATATTTCTTTTTGTGCACAACACAGCGATACAGCTTAGGCTACCACAAAACCACAGAAACTTTCCACAGTTACAAGTACAGGTGCACCCACACAAACGGGGGCCCAGCTGCTACGCCCTTGACATTTCACACGTATTGTTCGCTTCATTTTTTATACATATGCAATGTTCCAAGCCTCGTAGAGGAGACCGCAGCAGCGCCCTGTGATGGCAACGCCTGCCTTCAAGTTCCGGTCTCACATGTATTTTTGGAGACAGGTACGCTTCGTATATCCTTTGTTTATGTTCTGCGGTCAGGCACAATAGACCACCCGCCCAAACTCTTGACATCCTGGCCTGCCACTTCGAGGTTCTCAGAACCTTAGCGCCGACACTGTAGGCGTGTGGTCATGCTGTAAGCGTGCGGTCAACCACCTGCGCCATTACCTACGTCAGTGTGGTCTGACCATTTTTTAGCAGAATAGGTATAACAGGCCCGACACTCTGCCCAGAGCTCGGGACACTTCGACGGGTGCTCTGCACAGCGTTGTCCTCCCGGCCGGTGATTCTTATCTGACTTGGGACATCACGCCTATCTCTCAGGTTGTAACTCCCAATCCAGATAACCTTTTGCCTTTTAGCTCTCTCTCTCTCTGACTAGTTGCAGTATTTTCATCTACACCCATTTCCTTGCATCTTTAAGGCCTCTTAGAATATAGATATATACATGTATATTAAATGTCTATTTTTACTTTAGAATGGTTTGCCTCGAGGCACTAGAATTTCATTGTGTTTTAGTACCTTTTTGGTTCTTTGACTGGTTCTAATTGCGCCATTTTTCCCAATTGTTCATTATTTACGCCAGTTTTATTCAAGTCTGTTTTGCAACCTTTTCAGTAATAAAGAAATAAGAATGTGGCTTTTATCCTGACGGAGTGAAGTCAGGCTTCTTAATGGCTTTTGCTTAGATAGAGAAATGATATGCATTTATTGGTGTGTTTTTAACTTAGCAAATAAATTGCCACTTCAACATGACTCTTCGGTGTCTCACATCTTTCTTCCTTGGTTCTCAGTGAAGCTGTACTTTGGCAGCTCGCGACCACAGGTGACAACTAATCAAAGGGCTTCAAATCTCCCTTTGTCAGGTGGCGACCACGAAGGGACCCTAGCTATTGCCCCAGAGAATCCCTGTGTGTCCGCTGTCTGATCAGAAATGGGCAAAGGCCTGCCTGTAATGCAGGAGTACGTGGCGCCTGTGTCAATGAGAAAGCTGTACGTTCTATTGTTTATCGTGACCAGGACGGTGGGGTCGTCTTCTCCGCACATGGTGCATGATAAAACCGGGCACACGAGGGTTGTCTGTGGGCTGACCTAGTGAGAGTATCCTCCTGCTTGGTATTGCTGGATGGTGCCTTGTGTGAACGGGTTGTTGGTGGCTATCACCCCTCCACCTTGGGGCGAAGAATTTTGGGCTTGGGGCATCATTTGGTATGTTGGTGTCTGCGGTTGGGGCTGCATGGAGGCTTGCATCTGTGGGGGCGACTGCTGGGTCTGGACAATCATGGGAGCTTGGAGTGGCACTAGCTGCATGTCTTGCTGTGGGGCAGCTTGAGCACAGGCATAGAGCATCTGGGGTTGGTGTGGGTACATTTGCTGCGGCTGTTGGAAGCGTGGTTGCGCTTGGTGGGCGGGACCCATGGATTGCTGGCCTTGGTCTCGGAGTCTGGATCGACATTCTCTTTGCATATGGCCCGTCTTGTGACAGTAAAAACACTGTGGTGGGGCCCTCTGCTGTCCTACTCCATTGCCTCTTCCCTGCATGCCTGTGTTTCTACTTGTATCATTTCTGTAATTGATGTATTGTCGTTGTTGGTCATTGTTGTAGGCAGGTTGTGCTGGTATGTATTGTACTGGGGGCTGCTGTTGGACATACTGCACGGCAGGTTGTGATTGAGCTAGCACATATTGCACGGCTTGTTGGGGTGGGGACTGCACATATTGTATGGCTGGCTGTATTTGCTGCTGGGGCAGTGTTTGCATCTGCTGAGGGACAGGCTGTGTGTTAGGTGCCAGTGCGTTCTGGGCGGCCTGTGGGAACGTGGTAACTGCTGCCATCTGGCTGACAGGTGCAGCCAGCATGCGAGTGTCTAAGGTGTCTTTTCTCTTATTAAGTTTCTGTTGAACCAATTTGGCAGCTGCGTTCTCTATGGCTAGCTGTCTGCTCTTTTCCTGTTCTATTTTCTTTTTGCAAAAATGTATGATGTGGTCTTGGATCTCAGGCCACGGTTTAGACTCCATGGCTATGATCCAGCGAGAATATTGTCATTAGAATAAAACCCAACCATTTAAACGACCACCATAGGTGACGTGATCTAGCTAATGGTAACCTATACTTCTAAATAATCAAGACCAGCTTGTTTGTTAAAAGTAAGATTTTATTTTCTAAATTATGATATATATGTTGTAAGTTTTATAAATGAAATTTATTTGCAATAAAGCAAGCATGATGGTAAGAAATATGGAAAAATACAATTTAAGCAATTGAATCAATTTTAAAGAAATTATATAAAGTTTAGCATTTCTAAAACTTATTTCCCTAACTGAGCTAAATAGACAGAAATTAAAGTAAAGATCTTTGAGGATTCTTACGTGCTCCACGCAAAGTCCAGCAGCACATCACCCTCATCGGAAAGTCAGAAAGCAGCAGCCAGCCCAACCCTAAGGGCATGACTTTTTATACCTTTCTACGCTAACTAAACTAGCAAAGGAAAGTTTTCAGAAATCTACGACGTCCCATTGGTTGAGAGTGACAAGTGACATGTCACCCGATTCTTAAAAAGTTCCACAAAATCATGTCTTACAAAGACCATTGTCTCTTCCACGTGAAGCCAAAAGCTTCCTGCGATTGCAACTTTGTATTAAGTCATCCTCGCAGCTTCCATAGTCTTTCAGTGCAACTTCCGCGGATGCCAAGTTAAGGACAGACAAAAAGTTCACTTTCGACCTTGGCCATGTCCGACAGAATGATGTCAGCTCATCAGTTTTTGCTTTGTGAATGCAGCTTCAATAAACGTTTTAATTCAGAATGGGCGTCTCGTGACTTTCTGCAGAATTATAGATCAGCTCTTTTTCTGCGGCTCAAATAACTAGGCCTCAAAAGCAGGCAACTTATGATTTCTAGTATAAAACAAACACAAGAAAAGTATTAATGTAAGAAATAAAGTATATTCTGTATCCACCCCATGGTTTACTAATTAATTAACCCACCCGATTAATCAAAATGTTACCTAGCTAATGCAAACAAATAAAGCAGCGTTTATATTTACCAGTCTCCGTTTTTCAATGAGACCCATATGCACCTAGAATAGTAGAAATGACATCACACAGACAAGGAAAAGCAAAACAAGCACATGCTTCTTTTAAGTTTGCAGCAGTTAGTAATGACAAAAACGAAAACAATAAATTATTTTATTATTTTGCACGAACAAAAAGATGCAACATTTATGCACGTTTATGAGCACACATGTTAGTCCCCCCACGTGTAAAGTTTAATCTAGGTTATTTTAGTACGACATATCACAAATCATTAATAATTTTATTCATGTTATGGAAATGTGACTTTGCGAGTTTAAACAAAATTTTGTTTTCTATCTCGCTCCATCAACTCCCTCATCTGGTGATTAACAAATCACCACACCAGCACTCAAAATTTTGGTAAATTAAATTTTTAAGAAATCGATTCAAATTCATTTGTATTAGTAAACCTAAAAGTCTGTTTCAGCATAATCTTTGCAATTAACATGACGCTCTCTATGTAACTCCTGTAACTCGATCTCCCTTTCCTCTTCTTTTCTGAGTTTATAGATTCTCTTCTTTTCCTTCAAATGTTTCTTTCTTTTATGTAACAAACAACCTACTTTAGTCAAAATAAAAATGAATACTATTATAATCAAAGGTGCCAGAATCTTGCCAAGAATTGAACTTCCGATATTATGAAACCAGTTTTTAATTGCTTGAAACCTTTTTGAAAGTTTCCCTGTAAAATCTTCTTCTTCTAAAGGAATTATTTCTGAATGCATTTGTGTAATATTCTTAATATACATTTCAATATTCTTACTTTCATCAGGAATATATGTACAGCAATGTTGAACATGTAAAATGCCACAGACTCCTCCCTCTTTTGCTAGGAGAATGTCTAAAGCAAGACGATCTTGAATTACCATGGATCTAATAGCAATAACTTCAACATTCACTAATTGAAATCCATCAGCAGTGTCAGTTGATAATCTATCAACTATAGTGGACAATTTTCTGATTCTCCCTGCATTTAGGGTTATACCAACAAAAGGTATTACAGCTTGGAAAATATCTCCCAGAACTTCGGTAAAAGTTTCTCTTTTAGCTCTATTTACATAATTATGAATTTTAAACAATCCTTCTGAATCTCTGTCAACATGAAACACTTTAGGAAAAACAATTCCCACATAACAAGTTCCATACCAATGGTCTGGAAGGTTATAGTAAGCTTTGTCACCACAAACAAAATAAATTCCAGGGAAGATAGGATCTTTTCCACCTTTAAATCCCCAACCTCCCATAATCTGATAAGTATCTTCACAGTTGCTTGCACCTACAAAATAATTATCAAAAAGTGTATTATCTCTTCTAATGCAAAGCTTTCCACTAACAGGTTTGTCTATGTGAATTGCAATATTTTCAAGCATTTTGCCATTTAATTTCTCATCCTCTTTTTGCCAGAAGGATGACTTAGTCTGTTTGACTAATTCATTTCTCTTATAAATTGCTCTTCTCTCCTCAACCATATTCAAAAATTTCTTTCCTTCAGCACTTAATTTACATGTTAGATTATTCTTATAAGCATACTCATAAGTGAGTTCGTTAGTAACAAGGAAATATTCTCTCAATTGTTTTGCTTTCTTATGCTTATTTAAAGCATTATCAATTTTAACATTAGCAAAAATCTCATCATAATTTGAATAGTAATATTCTAAACGACCAGTTTGATAAAATAAATTAGTTAATACACTACATGTAATAGCATAAGTGAGAGGAAGCATATTATATGTTACTCCCTCAGAAACAGAAGCAGGTAACTTAACACATACATAACAGTCCTTTGCATCCATTACCTTTACATATTCACTCAATAGTTTTGTGAATGTATTGCTTGAAAAATCACCTATTGATTTATCTTGATGAATGTTAGGCTGATGATCAATTACTTTTGCAGATGTACTATGTTTAGTTTGGCTAACCAGAGCTTTGCTTGTTATGTTAACTTTGTGTAATTCTCTATTCATTTCTAAAGGTATAATCACAGCTAGTATCAACCAGAGCAGAACTAAAATGAGCAGACATACCAGAGTCATCTTACAGCATCTTTTAAAAACAGAACATTTTGAAGTGCTCTCCTTAACGTAAGGCATTTTTAGGTTAGTTTTAGCCTCAAAAATAAAAATAAATTTTAAAATTTATATACACCCCCCTTTTAAAATATATTTTTCTTTTATAACCCTAAACAAGATTTCTTCGACCTTATGTCATACATAAGTTTTCTTCTATTAAACAGTTTTTTCTTCGACCTTGTGTCAACTAACAGGATTTCTTCAGCCTTTTGCCAATTTAATAATTCTGTACTTCAATCATTGTCACTAATTTCTTGGATTTCGTTTTCTTCTTCACTACTATCATATATGTCAATAACAGGTGGAATTACTAAGTAAGTCCACTCAGGAGACTTGTATTTCTGGTTTGGTCTAATTATTCTCTTCCCTTTTCTCGATATCACTTCAATTTTTCTTCCAACTCCAATTTCTTTTCCTGGACTCTTTTGACTACTTATTTCTTCAACTTGTTCTATTGGCTTTTTGATCAATCTGACTCTCAATCTTCCACCAGGCCAGTAGTCTGCTTTTCTCACGTACTTCTTCTTTGGTTCAGAATTATTTGATTCTGACTTCCAAGTCCTTTTCTTTCCGTTTTCACTTCCACCTTCCACGTCACTTTCTTCAGTTTCGTAGTCTGAAATTTCAATTGACTCAGGAACTTCTCTATTCGGCAATTTCACTCCTTCAGGAACTTCACTTTGTCTTCCATCACTGGTACTCGGTAATTCGTTCTCCTCCTCTTCTTCAATTACCTCTAGCTTCCCAGATTTCCGATTTCTGTTCCTTACTTCAGAGCTTGTTCTCTGCCTTTCGATACTCTCCTGGTCTGAAACTTCCTTTGGTTCAGCTTCTTTGTCTTCAATAGAGACAACTGAATCCTCAGTTATCTTTCCTTTTAACAGATTCTCTTCACCTTCAGAATCTATTTCAATTATTTCTAAGTCTTTTCTTGTCAGATTTCCATTCACTGGCACTGTTTCCAGATGTCGACTTTCTTGTCGATCTTCAGAATCTGGAATTACTTCACCTTCTGTTCTATCTTCTGCTTCAGAATCAGAATCATCTGTGGTATCACTTTCAACATCAGAACTCTCAGGAGTTGGTACTGGAATAGTATGACTTGGATGAATCCAGCGCTTCAATCCTCTGCACTTTACAGCATTAGTAGTGATCAAGATTACCTGCCTAGGTTTCTGCCATCTAGGAGATAGACAATTCCTCCTCCGATGTACTTTCGTTCTGACCCAATCGCCAGGTCTCAGATCATGAGTCAAAACTTTTTCATTTGATTGAGCTTCAGTTCCCACCTGATTAGACACAGAAGTTACCATATCAGATAACCTTTTACAGTAATCCAAAATTGCACTGTCATTTATGCTCAACAGTTTACCTACAGGTACAAAAGCTTGCCTCATAACTCTTCCCATTAAAATTTCATGAGGACTCAGACCTGTCTTTTTATCTGGTGTACTTCTTAATGACATCAAAACAAGTGGAAGAGCATCAGTCCACTTAACTCCTGTCTCTAGACACATTTTTCCAATTCTGTTTTTGATAGTTCCATTTATTTGTTCAACTACACCTGATGCCTCTGGTCTGTATGCACAGTGTATTTTCTGCTCAATGCTCAAAGCTTCACAAATTAACTTCAACAGTTTGTTATCAAAATGGCTTCCTCCATCACTCTCAATAGTGACTGGAAAACCGTACCTTGGGATGATTTCTCTGAGCATTAGTTTTGCTACTGTAATTGAATCACAATGTCGTGTAGGGAAAGCCTCTACCCATCTTGAGAATAAGCATACAATTACAAGTACATATTTCAAACAGTTGTGTAAGGGCATTTCAATGAAATCTATTTGTAACCTGGTAAAGGGACCACCCTCTCGACCAATTATTCCTGTCCCCACCACTGATTTTCTGTTTGGATTCATTTGTTGGCATGACAAACACCTTTGACAAAAAGATTCTGCAATGGTTCTAAATTTGGTATTGAACCATGTTTCTCTAAAAAGTCTGACCATAGAATCTCTTCCTAAATGTGCAGGACCATGATATAATCTGGCCATGTCAGCAATCAAGCAATTTGGTAAGACTATTCTGCCATCTTTGTAAACCCACACTCCATCTTCTTCACGTGGTCTACAATCTGATCTTAACCATAGGTCTTTTTCTTCATCATCTGCTTCGTTTTGTACATCTCTAATCTCATGCCATGTTTCTACAACAGTTGTTTACAACAGTTGATGGTGGAGTGGAACTCCACTCCACTCCAGGCGCACAGCGCCAGACACATATAGATGACATTTCACCTTATTCAATGATCGTGACTCTTACTCGCAAATTCTTCTTCATTAAATTTTATTTTTCCAAAGTTCTTTTCACACGTGTTATGCTCATATCTACAACAGTTGTTAACATTAATGAATTTGAATCAGTTTCTTTACTCCTCTCCCGATTGTATGAATAATTTTTTCTTGCGCAGTACTTTGCTGCGAAGGCATTTCCCTTGGAAATATAATCAGTTCCTCTAGTGTGCGCTGCACACTTGACTATGGCAATTTCTTTTGGCAATTGTATTGCTTCAATTAATCTTCTAATGAAAACTGCATTTTTAATTGGTGATCCTGTTGATGTCATGTATCCTCTCTGTGACCAGAGTTGTCCATAATCATGCACAACTCCGTACCCATACTGACTATCAGTAATGATGGTAACTCTTATATCTTTTGATATTTCACATGCACGAATTAAAGCAATCAATTCAGCCACTTGTGCTGAACGAACTCCTTCAAGACATGATGCTTCTTCAACATCTACAACTGTACAAACTGAGTATGAAGCTTTCAAGACACCTCCTTCGGATCTTAAGCATGAGCCATCTACAAAGTAGACAAAATCCGATTCAGACAAAGGTCTGTCTTTGATGTCTTTTCTTGGTTTTGTGCAGAATTCCATGACATCTAAACATTCATGTTCTGTCTCAATGTCATCAACAATTTCAGAATCAGGCAGTAATGTAGAAGGATTCAGATTCAAACATCTTGAAATCGAAACATTATCTGCTCCCAGTATGATTTTCTCATACTTTGTCAATCTGCTACTTGTTAAATGTTGAGTCTTACCTCTTGTCAGTAATATTTCAACTGAATGAGGCACAAAAACTTTCACAGGAAATCCCATAATGATTCCTTCACTTTGTTCAAGGCTGATACTTGTAGCTGCAACTGCTTTCAAACATCCTGGTAATGCTTTTGCAATTGGATCAAGAACTGCAGAGAAGTATGCAATAGGTTTCTTTAGATTTCCATGTCTCTGTATTAATACAGATAATGCACATCCTTCTCTCTCACTGCAATACAGTTCAAAATCTTTCTCATAATTTGGCATACCCAAAGCAGGAGCTTGGCATAAGCTCGTTTTCAGGTTCTCAAAAGATTCCATCTCAGCATCATTGAGAATAATTGGATCTTTTACATCTGATTTGGTCAGTCTTTGTAGTGGTTTTGCAATTACTGAAAATCCACTTATCCATTGTCGACAGTAACCTACCATTCCTAGGAACATTCTGACCTGTCTTTGTGTTTTTGGCGGTAACATTGCTTGAATCATTTTTATTCTCTCTATTGTTACTTGTCTTTTTCCCTTTGCAATTCTGTGACCAAGATATTTTACTTCTTGTTTGCAAAACTGTAGTTTTGCTGGGGACACTTTATGTCCTTCTTCTGCAAGGCGATTTAACAGAATTATTGTGTCTGTTACACAATTTTCTCTTGTCTTTGCAGCTATTAACAAATCATCAATATACTGCACCATCGTAGACCTACCTGGTAAGTCTAAATCTTCTAATGATCTTTTTAACAATTCATTAAAGATTGAAGGACTTTCTGTATAGCCCTGAGGGATTCTTGTCCATCCAAGGGTTTTACCTTGGAATCTGAAAGCAAAGATTTCATAACTGTCTGGGTGTAAGGGAACAGTAAAGAATGCATTGCAAAGGTCAATGACTGAGTACCATTCAGCATCATGTGGAATCTGAAATAGAATTACTGCTGGATTTGGAACCACAGGACAACATGAAATGACAATTTGATTAACTTTTCTCAAATCTTGTACGATCCTAAATGTTCCGTTAGACTTTTTAACTCCCATAATTGGTGAATTACAAGAGCTACTCTTCATTTCCTTTAATACACCTTGTTTGATTAACTTTTCAATTATAGGTGTAATACCTTCAATTGTTTCTGTTTTCATTTTATACTGTGGAGTATTTGGAAATTCTATTCCCTGTTTCAATGCAATTTTTACAGGATCTACATTTTTCATTAGACCCATCTCATTTCCAGTAAAATCCCATATTTCAGATTTCACTGTTTCTTTTAGCTCTTTAGGTAAATCCTTTTCTTCAAATGCAGGAAACAATTTTGTTTCTTCTGCTTCCATCATCATCATTGTCATTCTGTACAAACCATCTTCCTCCATTGTTTGTAATTCAACTCCTTCAGGAGAACAATATATTCTGCAATTCATTTTACATAGGATGTCTCTGCCTAATAGATTTACTGGACTACTGTTACAAACCACAAATCTGTGTTTGTCTCTGTAATTTCCAATTTCGACTGGTACTGGATCAGTTAAGTCTGTTTTAATTTGCTGATTACTTACTCCCACAACTTGGATGGTATCCCCAGAGAGAGGTAGGTTTTCAATTTCCACTGATCTAACAGTAGAACGGGTAGCACCAGTGTCCACTAGAAAAGTGATGTCTACATCATTAACTTTCCCGTTTACATAAGGACCAGACTGGTCAACCTCAAGAGTGGCTCCAACAACACACTCTTCCTCCTCTCTCGGGCACCGTCAGCAATAATCATCAGAATCACTGTCTTGACTTTCTGTTAATAAAAATTGTTGTGAAGCATTTTGCATTTGAACCTTTTGCTGCTTTTGCTGTTTTTGTGGTTTTATTACCTGTTCACATCCCTGAAATCCCACGTTTGGATTATATTTTTGAACTCCCCCACAATTCGGAAAAGGTGGTTGTGGCAATTGGTCTTGACGATTATTCACCTGTTGTTGTTGCTGTTGTTGTAACTGTCGCTGAATATTAAATTCATTTAACCCCTGTTGCATCTGTAGCTGTTGCTGCAGGTTAACACCATTCTGCATCTGTGGATTCAATAAGGGATTCTTTGAGTTTCTAGGAGGATGAGGACACTCGTCCCTCCAATGTCCAATTTCGCCACAATTAAAACAAGGTAATCTTTGTTTCAGCTCTTCTATCTTTGGGCTAAATTTCTTTGGGAAATTATTACCTTTAAACTTTCCTTGTATCTGGTTTGTATTTCCAGTTTGAACAAAATTAGTGTTCTTGTTTCCCATGCTGGCAATCTGTTGCTCAGCCACCTTTACCTGAGCCCACATGGCTTTCTCCTTCAGCTTCTTCTGTTTTACTTCTAATTCATCGCTACAATATTTTGCTTTTCTTAGAATATCATCTACAGATAGTGCTTGCCATCCGACAATACTAGTTCTGATCATTTCTCCAATTTCAGGTTTTAGTCCATAAACAAATCTATAGATAAAATGACTCATGTCTTTTTCATCTAATTTTTCATAACCACTGTATTGTTTAAAGATTAACAATAGTCTTTCATAAAAAGAATGAACTGATTCTTTTGTTTCCTGTTCTGTTCTTTCTATTTTAACCCAATCAACTTCTTTGGGTGGAATTTTGTTTTTCATCCAAACAATTACTTTCTCGTAAAAATCCATTACAAGTGGATTTGGGGCACCTGTTTCTTTGATTCGTTCAGGTTCTACTTTTGGCCAACTAATAGATATTTTACATTCTGTCCAAAGATCAGATGGGACTACAATGTCAAAAAATCCATCTAAATCAATCCACAGAACTTTTGACACTTTGATAAATCTATCGACTTGCCTGTACCACTCAACTGGTTTCTCCCTCAATTTTGGAAAGTCATTTGTGAATAATAGAATGTCCTGTCTTGACCATGGGACATGAACATATCCTCCACCTGCAACTTCCCTCATTGGAAATTGTTTTGACAATTTTTCCAATCTTTCATCTTCCTTCCTTTTGGTCCATTTCACTCTCCATTTGTTCAGTTCTCCTAGCTTTTTGATATAGACAATCAAATCTTTAATGTGAACTATTCTTCCCATTGAGTTCAAACTCTCAATGTCACTTTCTGAAAAGTCTAATCTGTAATGCTTTGCAAAATTCTTTTGTTTACTTACATCGATTTCAAGTTCTGCAGCTAAATCCTCTAATTGATCATATTTATTTTTCGTTTTCCACTGAATACTTTTGCAAATGAATAGTAGTTCATCGTCCCGATAGTAATTTAAACTATCTGGGCCAATTGTTCCAATTATTAATTCTTCAATATTAGCTTTTAATTTGGCCACATCAAGTTTTGGTGTGGTTACCCTAACTTCAGGACTTCCTACATCTGACATAGCACCCATTGGTGTTTTTGGAGATAAATCCTCATTAAAGGTTAAATCAGGCATTCTCGATCTAGAAGTGTTTAATTCAGTTAAGTCTGAATAAAATTTTTCAGTAGCCTTTTGAGATTCTGTATTTAAAGGAATAGTTAATCCATTTTTGTTTGTATCTCTTTGATCAAATACAGGCTGAACAGGACCTATTGTTACTGGAACTGTGACAGCTTCCATGCCTTTTGTCATTCTTTTAATTAATTCTTCTTTAGACCTTAAATATTCATTATAATCAACATCCTCAACATTTCTTGTCTCTCTTGCATAATCTTTTGGAGGTTCCCTTGCTCTTGGAGTCATTGAAAAATGTCTACCTTCATTTCGAGCATTCTCAAATTCTGGTCTTCTAGGAGTTTCAATGATTTCACAATTATTTGGATAAAGTTTAGGAGCTTCACTAATTGGAGGTGCACTCGGTGAAGTTTCAGTAGAAACTACCGGAGTAGACCATGATCTAGGAGGTCTCAAAGGCTGATTAGGCTGTTTCTTTCTAGCAGTTGTATATATTTCTTCCATAACTGCATCCTCAGATTCACTTTCCATAGATTTCCCTGTAGGAGAACCCATTACCATTTCATGAATTAAATATAATCCTTCACTCATGTTTCCCTGTCTCCACATTCGCAATCTATCTTCATGAGTTTCTCTTTTCCATGATGGATTTTTAGAAGGTCTTTTAATTCCACTAGCTTCTCTTTGTAACTGATACATCTCGTCTTCCCACTCAACTAAAGCTTCAAATTGAGTTGGTCTCGGTTTTGGAACAAGAGCATTCATTTTCTCTCGTAAGTTTCTTAAAACTCTTACATTAAATGAACCATCATCAGACCAAGCTAAAACACCATCGTTTTTAGTATAACGTTTCCAACTGTCGAACCATAAGACAGTATGATATCCGTATTCACCTTCCATGTACGCTGCAGGTGTTTTATACTTATGAAGTAGTTTACCACCTCGCGTTTCGATTTTCTTGTCAGGTGAAAATAAATTCTTAAATTTCTGAAATAATGTTGTCTTTTTCTCAACATGTTTAAAATGATAACTCATTTTTAAGAGTTAAATTTAATTCACTAAATCGTTCGTAAAATATTTCCGGGATGTTCCGCAAAACAACCAATCCGTGCGCGAAACACACCAACAGGCCAATGGCAGTTGAGCTACGTCACTTTTCAGCTCGACCAATAATTTTGGAGATTTTCCGAAGGACCAATCAGCTCACAGGCCGTCAGAGACTCAGGAGCCAATCAGAATACAGCTTGTGACGTAGGTCACCCAATCCCAGCGCGGCTCTGTGACGTACACAGCAGCTGCGGTTTCTCGCTTCTCACTCCTTGCGCTTACCCCTCCTTCACAAAATCTTTTCACAGCGCCATTTTAAGGACACTTTTCAGTGTAAATTAATTCTTAACAATGACTATAAAGACAATATCTGTTCGTTTCACTATTTAGGATAGTTTACATACATTCAAGTATCCACACTTCGGAATAGACGGCGCTATTCACACTAAGGATAATATTCAATTGTCAATAGAGTAACCTTACCCCATCCTTCTAACACGTATAATTATGAACTCGCTTTGCTCTGAACCCACCGCGAAGTGAAAGTTCTAAGAGTTCCACTTGAACATAAAATACAATTCAAACTCGCACTTTTACACGGAAAATTCCCTAAATTCAAACACACATGAAATCCGTACAGGACTCTCACCTGTTTATAGAAATCATGCACCGTTAGCAAAATAACGACGTTATCCGTACAGGGCTCTCACCTGTTTATAGATATGAAACATGTACCCGTACAGGACTCTAACCTGTTTATAGATAATCATGCACCGACGTTAATTTTACCCTTCACTCAAGCTCGGATATAACTAATACTCTCATCACAGTGAGTTTTATGGAAGGCGCTTTGTCCCTATTCTCATGCTGCTTTGATTTCTTAGAAAATCCTCACTATTCAAGATTCAGACCTAGCCCTAAAACTGTGCTGCTCGGCGACAACACTATGGTACACGGCGATACCTCTTGTGATACTCGGCGATATCACTACAAACTGAACAGATGGCTTGCGTGACTAATTTCTCGCCACACAATCTATACCGGTATAGCTTACAGATAGGCACGAAAAACGAACTTAACATGTGTTAAAACATCGATCCTATTTCCATACCATGACGCAACCCTTAGCAACCAACATATTACCTTGGTTACCTCTTAGCAACCATCAATTTCTGCTACCAGAGAATTGATCCAGCGGGCTATAGAAAATATATCATAAACTACGCTACCCAACTTCATAACCTATAAACAAAATTCTATACTAAATATGGACCCATTTATGAACCTGATATATTTTGGGCCTACTGAATCAGGTGGTCAGAATAAATCTATATACACATTATCTACACACTATATACATATTTATACATTTGCAGAAAGAATATTGTCATTAGAATAAAACCCAACCATTTAAACGACCACCATAGGTGACGTGATCTAGCTAATGGTAACCTATACTTCTAAATAATCAAGACCAGCTTGTTTGTTAAAAGTAAGATTTTATTTTCTAAATTATGATATATATGTTGTAAGTTTTATAAATGAAATTTATTTGCAATAAAGCAAGCATGATGGTAAGAAATATGGAAAAATACAATTTAAGCAATTGAATCAATTTTAAAGAAATTATATAAAGTTTAGCATTTCTAAAACTTATTTCCCTAACTGAGCTAAATAGACAGAAATTAAAGTAAAGATCTTTGAGGATTCTTACGTGCTCCACGCAAAGTCCAGCAGCACATCACCCTCATTGGAAAGTCAGAAAGCAGCAGCCAGCCCAACCCTAAGGGCATGACTTTTTATACCTTTCTACGCTAACTAAACTAGCAAAGGAAAGTTTTCAGAAATCTACGACGTCCCATTGGTTGAGAGTGACAAGTGACATGTCACCCGATTCTTAAAAAGTTCCACAAAATCATGTCTTACAAAGACCATTGTCTCTTCCACGTGAAGCCAAAAGCTTCCTGCGATTGCAACTTTGTATTAAGTCATCCTCGCAGCTTCCATAGTCTTTCAGTGCAACTTCCGCGGATGCCAAGTTAAGGACAGACAAAAAGTTCACTTTCGACCTTGGCCATGTCCGACAGAATGATGTCAGCTCATCAGTTTTTGCTTTGTGAATGCAGCTTCAATAAACGTTTTAATTCAGAATGGGCGTCTCGTGACTTTCTGCAGAATTATAGATCAGCTCTTTTTCTGCGGCTCAAATAACTAGGCCTCAAAAGCAGGCAACTTATGATTTCTAGTATAAAACAAACACAAGAAAAGTATTAATGTAAGAAATAAAGTATATTCTGTATCCACCCCATGGTTTACTAATTAATTAACCCACCCGATTAATCAAAATGTTACCTAGCTAATGCAAACAAATAAAGCAGCGTTTATATTTACCAGTCTCCGTTTTTCAATGAGACCCATATGCACCTAGAATAGTAGAAATGACATCACACAGACAAGGAAAAGCAAAACAAGCACATGCTTCTTTTAAGTTTGCAGCAGTTAGTAATGACAAAAACGAAAACAATAAATTATTTTATTATTTTGCACGAACAAAAAGATGCAACATTTATGCACGTTTATGAGCACACATGTTAGTCCCCCCACGTGTAAAGTTTAATCTAGGTTATTTTAGTACGACATATCACAAATCATTAATAATTTTATTCATGTTATGGAAATGTGACTTTGCGAGTTTAAACAAAATTTTGTTTTCTATCTCGCTCCATCAGCTACTACTCCATCTAATCTTTCCTGGACATCTTCTGGCAGCCCTCTCTTGACCATATGGTAGAAAAGTCGGCTATTCCCTCCAGTGGTGTTCCAAGAGTCACCTTACTCTTGGTGCCACTTTTCTTTCATCCTGGAAATGAAGCTGATCGGATCCTCATTAGCTTGCATTGTCAGTGACATGAGAGACCCAATGTCAGGGACATCAGGGTATTTCATTCGTAATTTCATCCAGACTGCTGGTCTTATTTTGTCAAATTGTTCTCCATCGTACTTGGTGTTATTCATTGTTATTAACCCTCTACTAATGCTTTTGAAAATCTCTTCTGCTTCCCCTCCCATGAGGGAGATGAGCAAACTTTTCATATCGCCTATCCCTATGTTGTGACCTGTCGTGCTTTTCTCCAGGGCCACTATCCATTTACTTGCACCCTCCGTAAGGGGTGGGAGGTTCTTCTTAACGTGCTCCTTCTCTGCGTAAGACCAACAGTTATAAACTGGGGGGTCAGTGGCATTTTTGTATAAAAGAGGCATCTGGCGCGTAACTCCTATATCTGTATCTTTTGGCCTTGTGAGGTCATGTAGTCTGGCATATTTCTGCCAAATCTTCAGACTTGCCCGCATATAGGCATAGTCCCAGTCCTCATCCCCTGTACCTTGTAGGATACATTCAACTGCTGTTGCCATATGCTGTGGTTCAAAGGACCCTATTCTTGGCCAAGGGAGCATTTGCGGTGCTAGGGACTCTGTCCAACCAGCCAAATCGTCGGTGAAGGGGATGACAGCATAATCAGAATCTTCCCCTAGTATCACTACGTCGTTGGGCGTTAGGTCATTGTTCGGCGGGGCGTGTTGTTTGCTGAGAAACATGCCATTGCTCTTGCTTGCGCGGGTGCTACGCATGGAAGCGGAGCCCGAGACATCGTAAGCGATGTCATCTGGACACCCGTGTGTTCCCAATATCCTGAGTCTGTCTACCTCGGTCAGCCTAGTCCTCCTTCTCCCTCCTGCACCACCAAAACGTTCCTGTTCCTGATGGAATGGATTTGTCGGCCCTCGGGCCCGGGGGGTATGATGGGAGTCTTTTGTAGGTGCGGGAAGGTGTTGGGCAAATGGATCTACCGCGGCAGTGCTTTGTGGAGGCGTTCCTTGTGGTGTGAAATGGACCTGGGCTGTTGTGGCGGGCGGGCGCTTTTGTTTAGTGACTGCTCCCTTAGTCCATATAGGACGTTCGGGGTGGTGCAGTTCTTCACTCCCGATCTCTTTAAAGGGATCTATTGGTGCTGAGTTTTGCGGTGGTGTGTCTGCTGTTGCTTGAGTTTTTGATGGTGTAAGGATGGCATTATTGATGGTCTCAGTTAGTTTTTCATGCATTTGCTCAATTTTTAATGACATGCGTCGCAGCGAGTGAGTTACACTATTGTCCTCGGCCGATGCTACTTGTCCAAGTGAGTGAGTCATGTAATCGCCGTTGGTGTTGGGCATTAGTGAACAACCGAAAAGGTCTAAGGTGGTATTTCCATCTGGACTATTTTCTAAGCTTCTATTATCGCCTGTGGCCCTCCATTGCTCATAGTTGATAGGGACAACCACCGGGGGGAGGGGGGCTTGCAGTTCCCTATCTTTACACTGCTGTTGGACCGTGGTGAACGTTATTTGTTGGTTGTCGGTGCCTGCGCCAAAAACTGGCCTGTGTTCCTGGGTGACAGGTGGGGCTTTTGTACTCTGGAGGCTGCTGAGATCAGGGTAGAGGAAAAGTGAGTGGTGAGGTGAATGGTGCGATGATGCTGACGAGTGGTGGGACGGTGTGTGTGAATCCTTTGAGGATGCGAGGGATTCATTGTCGGATCCTTCGTTATCTTCCCCGGGTGGTGGGATGGCCATGGGGGTGGGAGTGAGTTTGAGCGTGAATTGTGCATCTATTTGTCCTGGCAATCCTGGCACTGTGGCGTGTATTGTTGGGTTGCCGCTGAATGCACCGCCACTGCCACTGAGGGCAGGTGGTGTAGGCGCTACAGATGGGACAGTTGGCCCTAGTGTAGATGCAGGTATTGGTGGACCGTTGCGGTGTGTTCCTGTGTATTGTCTTTAAAGATACGCCAGAGATCTAGGGTGGCCTTCCTTTTCTGTAATTTAGTGCCTGAGTATCTAGTGTCCAGGAAGGTGGTCATATGGTCGAGAACAGTTTTATCAAAAGTCCCTTCGGAGGGCCATGAAAAATTCAAACTTTTGGTCAATCTGTGAAGCTCCCTACAATGTTTTAGTATGCGTCCTTCCTGCCCACCGAATGTCTTTAGGACGTGCTGGAGGGGCGTCGCCATAATGAGATACCTGAACGTGTAAATGCAGGAATGGTCTATTAATGGGGGATGGTGTTGCCGTGTACACCTCCCTAAAGATCTGATACGAGTTCACCTCCTACCCCTTCAAGGACACGGACATATATATCTTCTTGTAATTTGTGTTCCTGTGTAGGAGTACAGCCCGGGAACTGAAGCTGGCCGCCAAAGCAGGAGTCCGCTATTCCGGACTGGAGCGGGTTTCTGGGAAAAAGACTTGATAGTATTGTCGGGCCTTCCCAACTTTCAAGTTGTAAGATAAAATATATGTGAAAGCCGGTAGTTGTTTTATATACAGTAGAACTCAGTATCCTATTCATAGGGACACTAGCATATATGCCCTGCACTAAGTCTTGGGTCCAGGAGGAAGTAAGTGCGGTGGGTATTTCTAAGCCTAGGGGTTATGGGCGGATATGTATGTGGATACAATCTGGTGGTTTGTGTACGGAGGTGTAGTAGGAGATACTATTGTCTCTCTTTGTTGTGCTTTGAGGTCCCCGTTCAGGATGTGCGGGGGTAAGAGAATGCTGGTGCTATTGAGAGCCTTATTTGACGGGTACGACTGTAGTCAATGCCCAATGTCTGCAAAATTGTGATCAAAACAGCACTTGTTAAGGGTGTTACGTAAATAAAGCATGAAGGGTGACCGTCAGAGATACCCACGACGTTGTTGTTGAGTAAATATATCGTGAGTTGGGGTGGGTTTTGCCTATTAGAGTTTTCGTTCATACCCTTCGTGAGTTAGAGCAATGAGGTCGGCTGGCAAGGGCGCGCGGGGATGCGGAGTCCGCAGAGTCTGGTGACCAGTCGTGCAGTAGTGCTCTCAAGAGGGGTGTTGGGTGGTCTTGAGAATGTGGGTGAAAAAAATAGGAGTCGGAGTCAGTGGGTGTGGGAGAACGTGGAGCGTCGGGGTATGTGGGGGAGTATGAGGCTGCTGCGGATGAAGACACTGAGTGGGTGGACTGGGTGGAATCCAGTGAAGATTCCTCATCGGTGACAAGGATAGGGGAGGAGGAAGCAGACTGGCGGGGGTCACCTAGGGATTCAAGAGACTCAGACCGGGGAATAGATAAGGCGGGAGAGCTAGGTGTACTGTCAGGCGTAAGTAGGTGGGGGCAGGTGGTGTCAGGAGATGGTGGGGTGAGAGATATATGTGGGAGGGTGTTGTATCTGTCGGTCAAGGAAAGTGCAGATATGCGAAGTTGGGTATAGGGCGTGAAAGTGACCCCCAGGACTTCCCAGGCGTTGTGTAGGATATCTCGGAGGCCATCAGAAAGGGGCGAAAATTCGCTAATAGTGGTATTATGGACAGCAGAAGGAGTGTCGTACACAAAATGGATGGTGCAATTGACAATATGTGGGGGGGCATTGGACATCCCGGGTGTGGGGCGCGGTGGGGTCTACGAGGTACGGGATGCGTGATCGTGTATTGCGAGGGGTGGGGATGGAGTCTTTCTTACCCTTCCCTTTTGGCTAGCAGTTGCCTGGGCAAATGGTAGACAAAAGGAACAAAGAGAGTCGGTACCTACCTAGCAGGGCTGCAGTAAGTGGAGAGGGGACACAGGAATGCAACCCGGACACCAGGCACCTACCTAGCAGGGCTGCAGTAAGTGGAGAGGGAACACCAGGATGCAACCCGGACACCAGGCACCTACCTAGCAGGGCTGCAGTAAGTGGAGAGGGGACAAAGGAATGCAACCCGGACACCAGGCACCTACCTAGCAGGGCTGCAGTAAGTGGAGAGGGAACACCAGGATGCAACCCGGACACCAGGCCTACCTAGCAGGGCTGCAGTAAGTGGAGAGGGAACACCAGGATGCAACCCGGACACCAGGCCTACCTAGCAGGGCTGCAGTAAGTGGAGAGGGGACACCAGGATGCAACCCGGACACCAGGGAAATGGCAGGCCAGGCGCTCAGGTGATGCGTGCAGAAGCGGGGATCACCAAGAGGCAGGAGAGGGGTGTGGGGCCAGGGCAAATCCGGTGAAGGCAAATATGCACTGTGTTAATAGAATGCACAAGAGCCCAGACAGAAGCACAACAGGCAATATAGCAAGGCAGCAGACAAGGGAACAAGGCACACGAAAAACACATAACAAACAGGACATATTAGTGTCAAATAAATAATAACACAATACAGAGGATGCATCTGTAAAAAATTCAAGGTACGGTAGACAGACCTAGATATTAAATCTCACTAAAAAAGAAGACCTAGATATTAAATCTCACTAAAAAAGAAAAACCCAGGGAATGGGCAGCACACTGTGGAAGGAATCTTAGATCAAAAGCTGGGAGAGGCGCGACCAGGAATGTAAGACACAGGAGGAAAAAGGTGGGCACAGGAAAAAGGGTAGCAGTATTTCTCAGTAGTGTAAAAGGTAGCAGCATTTCTCAGTAGTGTATCAAGGGGGGTATCGTGTAGTGTGTCCGAGGGAAAAAAAAAGGGGGGGGTGGACGTGGGCAAGAGAATGAAGCAAAAAGGGCTGTCGATCGAGTGGCAGCGAGGCCTCGGGGGAGAGGGAGGGAGGACTCTGAAGTAGACCACAAGTACTTCCTCTCGTTGGCAGGCAGCGGCACCTCATGTGACGGCGCAGCTGTGCCAGCGAGGCCTTCCACAAGCACTTCCTCTCCTGGGGACTGCGAAGAATGTAGTGAAAAAAAGAAGCGACACCCAGAAGGGGAGAGAGAAAGAAAAAGAGAATGAATATGGAACGAGAGAAGAAAAGGTAATGTATATGATGGTGTCACACCCAGTCCTTGCAAGATGATGTCTATGAAGGAGGAGATGAAAACAGGGGAAGATGTGAAAGGTACGAGATCCAAGGGCACAGAACTGAGAAGGGGAGGGTGGGCCCAGGACAGCACAGGCAGGACGCAAGTGGCAGAAGGCAGAGAGAGAACCGTAGCCCAGTGTAGCAAGATACAATGGAACAGCACTGTAAACAAATTAGTGCAAGCGAAGTGTGGAGGGCATTGAAGCCCCGTAATACAAGGCAGTGGAAACACACATCAGTGAATGAACTATGGGACCATAACCCACAATAGAAAGAAAAGGCCTTAGCGCCCATGCGCCAGAGAGAGGAAATCCGCCACCGTCAGGTTTCAATGTCAAAAATCCAGAAACCTTTTACTTTGACAATGTTAATAAGACAGGCATAAAAAGTATGTCGTCTAATACTAAGCAAATTTATTCTGCTGCCTTTTATGCTCAATTGTCCACATTAGGTTTTGACTTTTGGAAAGACAACATTGAGACACAAACTGTCTGGGGCACAAAAGACTGACAGGTGCAAGGTTTAGAAGCTTTATTCAGAGCCAGCATCATCCCAGAACAAATAATGTTCTTAAATGAAACTGTTCAACAGACATCTTGTCTTGGCCTGGCTAAGATAAAAGATTTAAACACACACTTCCATACCTAAGCCCACACCTCATAGTAATAGAACTACAGATGAGGAGGTAGACATAAATTATATTTTAGAACAGAACAGAACTAATCCTGATTGAAAAATATGGTTAATCTGGCCACAGACACGAATAACTGTCAAGATAGATTCCTGAACAAGACACAAGGGTTTACTGTAACTAGGCCAGATCCAAGATATGTCCAGAGACAACATCCAGGGATAATAACAACTTACAGTTTAGGAAAATTGTGCCTTGAGTCGCTCCAAAAATCCTCACTCCCAGATATAAACCAACACTTAACTTTACTTAAAGATGGCGTTGATTTAAGAGACTTCTTACAAGGACCTCGTAAACTACGTTATAAACGTGTCATATATGCCGGTATTTACGCTGCTTACAATGAAGCATGGAAAGTTATGCAAATGGAAACTGCAGAACGAATACGAGAAATTGATCGTATTAATTTAGAGAAAGCTCTCTCTGTAGTTGGCAATGGATTAACAACTCTGTTATCCAGAATGTATTCTTTGGACAGCATTGTATCCTCTGCCATAGACATAATGGAACAGGACTTGCTAATGTTACAACATGGCCAGTCTCAATTGCGTTCTATGCTGCTGCTAGGCTGGACGTCACAAAACCTTCGTTCAGGCTATGTGCCTTGGTGTCTAATCAACAACATGTCATTGTTTACTTGATTTTACCTTACAGATAAACAAATCTCTTTGGCACAGAGGGGAGCAGACTATACGGTGCTGAGCATAGAAAAACCGGAAAGATTACCATTAACCGTTTCTGAGAACCCAGCCGTTGAATGGTTAATACATGGCACCATCACGATACCAGTGACGATTTTCTAGTTTCAGTATTGCTTAAAGCACATACCAGCAGGCCTGTATGAAAGGTTGGGTAAAGAATACATAAAGTCGAACTGGGATTTACCATACACACACAAATGTTGGAGTGGGGAAAATGAGGTATTTCTTAGTGGTAAAAATTGTAAAATCACATTGAGCGGTCCATTTCTATGTCAAGGCATTAATTTACATGGAGCCTGTGATGGTTCTTCAAACAACTTATCATGCCACCTGTAGGGTTCCCCGGCAGCAGTAATAGATCCAATTTTTAGGCAGCTTTCCAATGGGAGCTACATAATGCTGAATGATCACAGCTGTAGTGGAATTATGCCAGGAATAGCCTATCTTGTTTTTGAGTTGACACCGGCTGAAGAGCATACCAGGGATTGTTCCCAGGACCTGCGAGCGAGCTCCGCCACAGGCCTACCATCTTCATGCTTTCAATATGCGTCAAGGAGAATAATACCCTGTTGCCAATCTACAAGATACTTTTGAAGAGCATCCTGATACAGCCCTATCCACATACTGAATACGGCGGATTCGGTTCCCCGTCCTTACCACACGTGCTCCCTTAGTCCTGAAGAAGACCCCACCACAAGGAAAACTATTCATCCTGTACAAGAAGGGGTCGAAACATCGACTTCAATCCTAATACAAACTCTAGCGACACCATATAAGATAAATTCAGGGTCCTGTAGGGTTATGTATTAAAATGGGAACATTATGATCATATATGGAAACGTATACACCGAAGAATTTTGATGTATATATGTCACCACTACCTTTCCTGGTCCCTCACCTGCACAAAATCACTTTATCCCTATCTCCTTTCCCTACTACTTCACCTCGAGCACTGTATATAAAAGATTTTTTCATAATTCTGAACCATTGAGCATATATAAGACTCATATTGTTAGATGCTTTGATTTATACAGCATCAGCTATTATTATTTGTGTACAAATACAAAGGATTCAGAAGTAGATCAAATGACCACATTTATTCCTGTGTTGTGTGTTTTTTTAAATATATATATAATTTGTTCTAACTGCCTCGACCACTTTGTATAAAACTGATCTCGTTAGTGTGTCAGCCAGGGTCACTTGCTGTATGCAAGTATTGTTTCCAAAAACTAAGACAGACGGGGAGTCGCCACTTTGGCCTTCACTGAACATCTCTTCTATACGAATTGATACTTTAAGCAGAATGAAAGCCATTCTTTTACAAAAAAACTGTGCCACTGACCTCGTCCAGAGAGACGTATGATCTGCAAGTTGCAATGTCCTATGCGGAGATACATCAACAAACTGCCCCATACATTTCCCAGAAATGTTAGGTCGTATCTTAAACAGGTCTGATACCAGTGGTATTGTACATGTATTTAAGACAATTTTTTTGGGTCTATTAGCACCCTTTGAAGCAGTCCTAGGCATTTTCCCTAACTTCGTGCACTCTGTGTTCGGCGGCCTGCCTCTCATCTTGGGACTCGTAGCAGGGATACAATTTTTGTTCCTCCTGCTCCGTTATGGCAAGTCCAGTCACCAGCGATTCCCAGATTACAATAGAGAACGCTCTTCTGGCAATGTAGTATCGTGAACGTATAACAGAGATTCTTGGCTTGGCTCGTTTGAGAGATCTGAATACCACATGGTTCCTGTCATTCAGACCAATCTGGCAAGATTGCATCTTACCTGTTCTATGATGCCTGATTTGTGGAGAGGAATGCGTGTTGTATATTTGTCAAACACTTCCATCAGCATTGCCAACGGATGTTGACACTTTGCTTGGTTCGGTAACGGCTCATGCATTGTGTTGCCCCCAACGGCTACCAATCCTGATAACAGCATTCATTGAAGTCTCACCAGCAATCCCAGCTGAGGGTGAGATACGTGGACTAACAGGCACAAAGGTACAATCTACCGCGAACATTGCTAATGTGACTGACGCTGACGGCGATGCTTCTCATCTGTGTACGATTGATCTACTTAATGAAGTGGTTCAACTTTCATCTACTGTGGTAGACGATTTCTTTGCCAGCCTAGAAGATTTATTGTTTTCTCCTGACACCGAGAATAAATTTTGAAGTTAGCACACAGCGTTCTTTCAACTCTGAAATTTGACCTTCGCTTTTTCAAAACAAAAAATTCTACCTTCGGTACCTATATTTTTCTACGATTTGAATTGACTTTTTTCAAAACTGAACGTTGGCACAAAGTAATCTGCTTAAAGTAGAACTATTCTTAAAGAACAAGAATTCTTTGAATACTTCCTAGAAACAATATTGGCCTTATCCAGAAACCAAAACAGTTTATATATTCTGCTATGGGATGGTCTCGACCGTTTTCTTCTGTATTTAGAGACATTTCATAAATCTAATTTTCGTGATTCATTTAGTTAGCATTGCTAAGTATCATATCATATGCTTACAATGAAATCATTGCTTTTAAATGTGTACTGTACAAATGCTCATTTTATGTGTACAACCATTTTCAAATGTATTTTATATATTTTTGGGTGGAATTGTAAACACATGCTTTAGATATGTTGTAGTGCTGAGATCTAGTAATGTTGAACATAATAATGTGGAGTGGGTGTTGTATAGCATTTTAGGACCCTAGTGTAATTTTCCCGATTCACGCCCTTATGTAGTATAAATCACCATATCCTTATATAGGCATATAAATCATAACCATATTTAGACATAGCTCATGCAGTCCAAATACGGCATGGCTACTTCCACTAGTTCCGGAGATCCACAATGATTTCTTGGAAAACTCGGCTTGAGCAGCTAGGGACTTCCCCTTGCTTGAATAATGATTTGTCCAAAAACTCATGGATTTTTCAAAGAACTGAGACTATTTGATGATGTTGTTATGTCCACCTTTACGTCAAACTCGGCACCTTCAAGGTATAAATATGCCCACACTTGCCCAAGCAAACACACGGTGGTTTGGAGCAGTTCGACTATCTACTTGCCCGACGCATCCTGCTACAGCAAGTGCCGAAGGAAGCCGACCCTCCAGCAGACGCACTGAGAGAGACTCTGTCTTTTCTCTTGCCGAGAAATCCAGCTCCAGTGTTTCCAAACTACCCTTGTGGGTTGTTGGGAAATCGAGTCCTGAGACTGACCTCCTTCATTCTAAGCCAAGGTACGGAGCTGATTAGACCCTAGGAGAAAGCATGGATAGATTCTTGGCAAAGAATACTAAATTTATGCTACACCTCACTTACTTCTTCCTTCGTACTAGACTTAGGTTAGGTACATCGGGGTAGGCGTATTTTAGAAGCACCAGTTGAGTACTTTTTAGCTTTTGTTATTTATGTATGTATTTATCTATGGTCTAGGAACGAAACAATGCTTTTACAGTATTATTTTATAGTACTCTTCTTACTGTACGCATTATACTTTGCAACCAGTATCACGATTGTAGCAGTTCATTTCTTCTGCTTGAGAAAGAAGACTGTTCAATAAATACTCTGACCTCTGAGCTAGCTGGCACTCACAATTAAGTTTAATATATTCGATAGCGACCTAGTAGACATCAGTCCTACGTCACATCTATAGGATATACTATTCCAATGCGCAGAGCCTATTGGGAATATAGGAACTACACTACACTGGGAAGGGGTCAGGGGCAGCTAGCTGACCACACAGGGAAGGTGGGAGGGGCAATTGCAGCACAGAAGACCATGCATGGCAAGCAGGAGTGTTAGTGGCAGCACAATGGCTATGATGAGCAAGAAGGAGGGTGCAGGGGCATGCAAAAAGCACCATGGAGGATAGAAGGGAGGGTCAGAACCTGGACACAGACAAGAGAGTTCAGGGGGAGGGGCTTCAAAACAGACCACACAGGGCAGGCAGGAGGAGCAGTTGCAGCACAGCAGATCAGGGAGAGCAGAAGGGTGTGGCAGTAAAATGGACCATGGAGGAAGAGGATAGGGGCATAAAATGTGGACAGGCAGGGTGGAGGTGGCAGGGACAGGTTACCGTCATCTGACAATGCTAGGCAGGTGGGAGGGGAGTGGCAGCTTAACAGCACACTTAGAGTAAAGAGGAGTGGCAGGTCCATGGAACATGGCGGGCAAAAAGAATGGAGCAGGGGCATGCACACAGGCATCGGAGGGCAGGGGGTAGGAGAATAGGGGCAGCAAGCTAAGCACAGAGGCTAAGCAGGAGGTCAATGATGGGGTATAGTATTGGGAAATGGAGGGCAGGAGGAGTGGACAGGTACATCATGCTAAATGGAGGGCAGTGGCAGCACATCAGACCATACATGACAGGAGGGAGGAGACTAGTCCATGGATTCAGACAACAAAGGAAAGGGAGGAGGTGGATGGGGCAGCAAGCTAACTGTTCAGAGAAGGTGGGAATGCCAGTGGCAGAACAATGGCCACACAGGGCTGTAATAAGGGAGCAGGGACATGGACTTAGACAATGGATGGCTAGGAGGAGAGAAGGCAGGAGCAGCAAGCTTGTGTGGGGTCAGCACAATGCCAGGCCCTGCTTTCAACCCCCACCATCCATTGTGATATGCATCTTACTTAACATTAAAAAAGTTATAGTTACCCAAGCTAACTATAACTTACGCCCCTGCAATATACTGCTAAAGACCTCAGACATTACATCATTCATGACATGGTTAGTTACATCACTCATGACATCACCCATGACATCTCAAATGAGCTGGTAATTGAATGGAACTATAATCGCTAGAACTTTATTTAGAGATAGTGTGTGTATATTAACACCCCTTTTTTTCTTTTCTTTTGTGTAAAAACCATTATAATACGCAACGTGCTCAGATTAATATGTCCGATAACCTTTCACTTTAAAGTAATGTGTAGTCCATTGTTTATGTTGATGTTTGCAATCCTACGTATGTTTATTATGAATAAGTCACGTTGACGAACATGTAGGTATGGCGGTCACGGGGCAAGATATGCTGAAATGATATTGTGTGCATATTAACACTTGTTTTCTTTTCTTTATTGTATCAATTCCTGAATTTTCACATCATGACCAGACCAATATGGCTGCTAGCTTTTTGGATTAAAGTAATATGTAATCCTTTGTTAATGTTGGCAACTTTAGGCATTTGTACATTTAAATAAGGATGCCACAATGACGTCTTGTATTGTTATCAAGGTTCGGACGAGCCGAAACGCGTGGATCATGTCCTTTGCAGTTTAAATACTACCAAACTACAACTTAAGTGCTGATTCCTTCCTTGTAAGAGTGAGAACAGATTAAATACATATATATATATAAAATTCGCTGAAAAAAACATAGGATTCAGTGACATTATAGTTAGAAATTAGCATTTAAAAAACCTCAGAAATTCACTGAAAAAACCACAGGTTTCATGGACGTCATAGTTTGTGGGACATTTCACTCGTACAAAACAAGAGAAATTCAGCTATTATAGTTAGTTGTGCTAACTATAACCCGTGCCCCCGCAATGCACTGCTGATGACATCACATATTACATCAAGCATGGCATGGTCAGTGACATCACTGATGACATCATTGATGAAATCTCAAATGACATCCCTGATGACATCATCCACATGATCATCTGATGCACCTCCTCACACTCTAAAATACAGACTACCAATCTCGAAACCATAGACAAACCAATACTAGTACAGCTACAATATTCTGTGCAGTATGCCTGCAGACCTCTAATCAGCTATGTAGCATTGATACAGTCTTTTAAATACTCAGTTAGTACCTATGCAGTCTAAGAATCCTGCTGTCTGTCCCAAGCACTTGTCCATTCACCCAACAAGCATATGTACGTATCCTATCACTCGGCTAATACCTAAGCACTTATACATTTAGCATGCACTCTCTTTGCAGCAATGAAATTACTTCAGTTATTAGTCATATACTTAAAGAATGGCCTAGTCACTAATACAAGTGGAGGTATAATATTCTTTACGCTATGCATGCAGACCTCTAACCAGCTACATACTATTGATACGCTCTTCTAAATACCCAGTTAGTACCTGTACAGTCTAGTAATCCTTCTGTCTGTCCCGTGCACTTCTCAATTCACCCATCCAGCACTATTCCACAACAAATTATGGAAATCATATTAGGAACAAAATCAGGGGCACCATCTGACCCGTGTCCACCTAAAAGCTTCCATCTATTTCCAAATATCCTCAGTGAACAGTTATTTAAACTGTTCTCTGAGATCTTATCCCAGGAGCAATTTCCTGTTGCATAAAAGACAGCTTCTGTACTGCCTTTGTTTAAAAAAAACACCTGGATCCTGCTGAACCTAACAATTATCGTCCCATTTCCAGAATTCCATTTTTCTCCAAAATTCTAGAAAATCTATTGAACATTCAGCTAGCGGCTTGCATATCCACCAATAATCCACTCGACCATTCACAATTTAGTTTTAGAGAAGGCCATGGAACTGAAACTGCCTTGAATTCTGCTAGTGAGGAGCTTAGGAAGACACTGGATGAAGGAGGGAAGGCCGCCTTGATACTACTAGATCTATCGGTGGCCTTCGACACCGTTAATCATAACATCCTAATCACCAGACTGTCTGAAGTGGGCATTCAACATTCTGCCACGACTCTTTTAACATCCTATCTCATTGAAAGATCTTTTCGAGTCTAACTTAATGAATCCGGCTCTCAAACTTTCAAGCTGCAATGTGGAGTACTGCAGGGTTCCTCTTTAAGCCCTATGCTATTCAACATTTACGTGACACCTTTGGCAGCATTGATAAGACAGCAGGGGTTTTCGGTAGTTTCATACGCAGACGACACGCAGATAGTCGTCTCAGTTACCACTAACAAGGAGGAATCTGCTGCCCGCTTCAATAATTGCATGCGCCACGTCAATTCTTGGATGCTATACACTCTTTTTGTAATATTATAATACTATAATTATTCTAGTTCCTAGTCATGAAATTATGGAATGGCCTAGCTACTAACACAAGTACAACTAAAATATTTTGTGCACTATCCAAGCAGACCTCTAACTAGCTACATACTATTGATACACTCTTCTAAATACCCAGTTAGTACTCATGCAGTGTAGGAATCGTCCAGTCTGTTCCATACACTTCTTTAATGACGTCTCTACCACTATCTACTTATCTTATCACTCCACCAATACGTAAGCACTTATAAATTAAGTGTTCACCCTGTTTGCAGCACTGTCATCATTCCAGTTACTAGTGGTATTCTTATAAAATTACCTAGGCACCATTACAAGTACACATAAAATATTCAGAGCATAATCCCTACAAATCTCTAAGCAGATACATGCTATTGGTCCACTCCATTAAATACTGAAGTAGTACCCATGCAGCGTAGGACATCTGCTGTCAGTTTCATGCAATTCTTCAATCACCCTTCCAGCACTATGTTCTTATTGTATCAGTCTGCCAATACTTAAGCACTTATGGGGCAGATTTACAAGCACCCTGCACCACCAATATGTCACTTTTTGTAACGAAGTGATGGAGCCAGGCACTCCTTCATATGTACAATGAGATTCAAAGCCACCCTGCGTGGTTTTTTCTCTCCTTGTAAATACGACCCCTTCATACACAGAAATTTGCATTGAAGGGGCGTTCCATAGGTGTTGTTGTGGGTGTTCCCACACAACACCCATAGAACAAGACACATCTCCAGATTTTTTAGGTCACATGGGATCCGCGCACTCTGCGCTCACGAAGCAAGCACCCGACGCAACTTTGCGTAAATATATTTAAAAATAATATAAGTTTATTATAAGTACAAATATATTATTTTTATGAATATCTTAGACAATCTCTTGCCCTAATATGTATATTAAGGACACATACATATCATTTTAGAACATAATTTTTTTTTCAGGAGTCGTGCACCCAGCGTGCCCCAGAACGTATATGACGTCACGCGGGACCCGCCACCGTGCAAGCGTCACGTAACATAATGCATGAGATTCGGATTGCTCGCATACCAATCGCGCACATCAGATAATATCAAATGTAAATGATGTAACTGACAAAACATGCAGCCATCGCACACTGTATGCGGATTCTTCATGACTTTTCTAAAATGCGGCTAGAATCCGCGCAGCCACCGTGATGTGTACGCTTTGGGTGCGTGACCCCGAAAAAAGTTTGTAAAAAAAAAGTTTTACAAGAAAATAAAAAAAATATATTAAAATACAAAAGAAAACAAAAAAATTAAACAATACTTCAGTTTGAATTAAAAAACATTTTTTTTGCAATTTTCAGAAAAATTTAGAAAATCAGTAAAAAAATAGGTATAACTACTATTACACTTAAAAATTAGCATTCGTTTTATTTATAAATTAGCATTTAAAAAAGCGTTGAAATTCACTGTTAAAAATAGGTTTCAGAGACGTTATAGTTAGAAATTAGCAGTTAAAAAACTTTGTAATTCACAGAAAAAACTATAGGTTTCAGGGGTGTTATAGTTAGCTGGACATTTCACTCGTACAAACCATAGAAATTCCTCCGTTATAGTTAGTTCTGCTAACTATAACTCACGCGCCTGCAATGCACTGCTGATGATGTCACATAATACATTATTCATGACATGGTCAGTAACATCACTGATTACATCACTGATGACATCTCAGATGACATCACTGATGACATCATCCACGTGACCATCTGATACACCTCATCGTACACTAGTATAACCTTTCATCACTCACTGTAAAATACAGAATACCCTATTTGAAACCATTGACACACCAATACCAGTTACTACATACCCACTCACTGATTCGTAAGTCTACACACACAACTACCCATTCAACAACCGTATCACTTATACATGCAGTCACTAATTAATAGAATGCTATCAAATGTGCTTATACACATATACAGGCATTGAGTCATCTTAGTCGGTTATGCAGTCATCCTACTCATGAAAAAAATTAATCACACTTACATTTACTCACTTACACAATTATACACACAACACCTCATTAATTCAAACACATAGTAACTCACAGTTAGTATGTTAACAAAATCACCATTACAATTATACTCTCATTCATATAGTTAGTCTCACAATAACTGACTCTTACATATACTTATTTATATACACCAAGTCTCACATACAATGCCTTTTATTTTTTTACTTTGTTGAAGATGTACAACTAAAACATATATTCGCTAATCAACACACAAATAAATACACTAAGTCACCCAAACAACTGTTTCCATATGCCCTCTTAAACCTATACACTTAATCAATCTACCATTCCCACATCTATGCATAGAGTTACACACAACCCATCCAACCACACACAAACTCAGTGTCCCATACAACTACTCACCCAACTAATCAATAACTAATATGCACACTCATGTAGTTAGTGACCAACTGATGCAGTATGTTAGACACCAACTGGGACAGTGATGCATACATTTACATAGTTTAGTTACTATTCCATGTATTAAGTGAGACACTTTTAATTACTCACTTAAACAGACAGTCAGACAGCTACTAAATCCTCTATCAAGACAGTTATATATCCACTCAATATTCAATACAGATTGGTATATATATAATACATATTTAAATTTCAAACTAAACCACATTCACTGGATGATGTCATCAGTATTATCATGTGTGATGTCATCAGTGATGTCACTGACCATGTCATGAATGATGTAATATGTGACATCATCAGCAGTACTTCGCGGGCACCTGAGTTAGAGTTAGCAGAACTAACTATAACGGAGGAATTTCTATGGTTTTGTACGAGTGAAATGTCCAGCTACCTATAACACCCCTGAAACCTATGTTTTTTTCTGTGAATTTCTAAGGTTTTTTAAATGCTAATTTCTAACTATAACGTCTCTGAAACCTATGGCTTTTTCAGTGAATATATATATATCACCTACTGGCGGTCGCCAGTAGGTAGTTATAGTTAGGAAGAGCATTTTTTGTTTTGCTTATAACTTTGGCGCTGTTTGATGAATCTTCATGAACTTTTCCAAACCAATTCTTTGTTCATATCAGCTCCTATGTTGAAAGTTTGGTGGTGATTCATAAAGGGGGCTGAGATAAAAGGGGGGTCCCATAACATGTTTTCTCCATGTTAATTTCCATAGGAAACTTTAAACAAGGCTACAGGTCGAACAGGTGAATGGAATTACCCCAAATTTGGCAGGGAGAAGGGTCTTAGTCTAGAAAGCACGCTTTTGTTTATTTGGTGTAAATGTGTTCAATAGTACTGGAGAAATATCGAAATTTACAGATATCGATATTTGGGAATTCTGCCATCTGATTGGCTGAGGCGTTATGAGCACAAGCTTGTTGCTTATTGATTGCGAGCGTTGCAAGGGGTTGCAACTAGGAAGTGTTGGCTGTCATTTTGTGATTCCGTTGAAGCGAGTGAGGGGTAAAAAGGGCAATAAATGTGGGGAAGAGGAGGGTAGGATCACTGTAACCTCTGTGGGGTGTTTAGGGTGTGCTATAGAGGGGGTGCGAAGCGAAGTATTCACCCCCACTAGTGTGAAAGTGGTGGGCTATGGAAATTAAGTGAGGTATTGCATAGAGTTTGATGCTGCTAAGGTGAGCTGGTGCGGGACTCGTGGATTAAAGCGTGAGCCCAAATTGTGTGTCTTATGCTGTGAAGTCATGTGCCATGGCCGCTGCACTATACCTGTGGAAGTAGTGTAAGCATGTGTTTATACCTACTAGGATGAACTACTGACCCGTACTGGTCTGAAAGTCCTCTGGTACGAAAATATGTGAGGTATTGTCTAGAGTCACATGTTGCTAAGCTGAGCTGCTGCCGCACTCGGGGATGAAAGCATGAGCCCAAACTGTGTGTCATATGCTGTGAAGTCATGTGCTTCGGCCGCTGTGCCACATCTGTCCAAGTAGTGTCAGCATGTAGTTTTTCCTACTCGGAGGAACTTTTGTTTGGAACATTGTAACTTGTGTATGGTGCTTAGGGGGTGTTATACAGGGAGTGCAAAGGTAAATTTGCGCTTATCAAATCAATGTGGTATTTGTAAAGTGCAAACTACTCACTCCTATGGGTCTAATGGCGCTGGGGGCGTAAGCTGAGCTGCTGACGGACCCGGGGTAAAGTCGCTGAACTACTGACCCCTACTGGTCTGAAAGTGCTGGGTACGGAAATTAAGTGAGGTCTTGCCTAGAGTGTCATGCTGCTAAATTGAGCTGCTGCTGGACTCGGAGATGAAACCATGAGCCCAAACTGGGGGTGCTATGCTGTGAAGTCATGTGCTCTGGGCGCTGTGGCACACCTGTCCAACTTGTATATGGTGCTTAGGTGGTGTTGTAGAGGGAGTGCGAAGGTAAATCAATACGGTATTTGGAAAGCGCAAACTATTCACCCCTATGGGTGAGTGGAGCCAGTGATCAAAGCGAGAGCTCTGTGCTGCAAAGTCAGATGGTCTGGCCACTGCGCCACAGCTGTGCCGAGAATACATTTTGGCGAGGGTGCGGGAGTTGCTGTTACCTGGCCCTAAAATAGTGGGCCTAAGTTGTCAGTGATAGGGTGGCTCTAAAAAGAGCCCTTGTGTTCATTAGTTGGAGCTACATATAAGTGCGGATACACAGCTACAAGTTATTAAGGAAAACTCGATTTCCTTGATCTGTGAAGTGTACTCCATCACTTATGTAGATATCAGCCATATCAAAATGTATGTTGTCGTTGTAGATGGACCCCATTTTGTGGTCTCTGAGGTATGCAGATACAGCTTTGTTGACTTTCTTCCTAGATTTTTCAATCTGAGGACAAAATTATTTTGACCATTTCCACTTCTGTCTTTGGCACATATTGGAATATACAAAGACAGTTTGAGGCAAAAGTAACATCAATTGTCCAAAGGTGTCCTTCATAAGCATTTCCAAACCTACCCCAGTCAATGTGCCTAGGTTGTTTCCACCACAGTGCACAATCATGAGGTCTGGGTCTTGGAGATGCAAACAGGTTTTAACCAAAGGCAACATTTGGTACCACTTCAAACCTCTCTGTGCAAACCATTTAATGTCTGTCTTTTGTAAACCTAGGTCTAAGTCAATACGTCTCTGTTCTACATATTTCTTGCACCAGAAAATAAAGCTATGTCCTACGATCCATACCAGCATTTTGAAGGTATGGCTGGAAGGTATGGAAAGATATCTGTAGCTCATGGAGTTCCTTCGTAGAATAAGAGATATCTTTAGAGATGGGGAACTACTTATGTTTTGCAATACAAAATGATACCCGATTGGGAGATGAAAAGCATTGTTTTTTTTAAAGTAGGGTGCACATTCGTTTTGTGGAAAAGCATCTTTGTGATTGGTTAAGAAAAAGCAGTTTCAACGTGGAGTACATATGATAGGTTAAAATTTGCTCAACTCAACCACACCTGCTACTTGCATTTGGAAAGCTCTGTTCAAATTTAAAACAATCGTGAACTTTTAACCAGCACATGCCATTAAATGTTTCAGAAAATTTTGCAAAAAATATCATTAGGTTTAAAAAAATTAATGAACTTTTAACCTGCACATGTTGTATAATGTTCTAGAAAGTGTGTTGATAGAATAAGTTGCACTGCTGACATCTATGTGTTGATGAATATGAAAAAAAACTGTTTATATGGAAAATTAAAAAGAAACTAACAGAGATAAATTTTGAAATGTAAATAAATAAAGGAAGTATTCTAATTTGTTCTTTACATGTATTTATGTGTGGAGAAACAGAATTATAGAAACAACAGCACCAGGAAGAGGAAAAAGCAGGTAGTAGGGGGATGGGGCAGATGGGCACAACGGCACACATGCACAATCAAGTACAGCACAAGTATAGAAAAACAATGGCCAAAATGAAACACACAAGCAAGGAGCATATGTCACACAATGCACCAACATCACACCACTGAACGAGCATAGGAGTGAAACCCATGGTGCATTTATACAGGATGTGTACAAAGGCCAGTCGTGGGTGTTGTGGGATGTCTGCGACCGTGACCGTCAACATGGCACATATTGGAATATACAAAGACAGTTTGACCGTGGTCATCATGGATGAGATGCCCAGCACGTGGCACAAGGGTGGGTTCACTGTGTTTTATGAGGCCAAACACCTGCTCCTCCCTCCCATGAGCCCCCACACTTTTGTAGGGTGCGCTGTTGTATCCAGTGCACTTGTACGGCACAGCATTGTAATGCCTATTCGGCATGGCCAGCTGCATTTGAACTCCAACATGACAGTGCCGTTTGGAGGTGGTGCATGCCACTTTACAACATACTCTGCTGCGGCTCTTGTGGCAGGCCACACCAGAACACAGAGACACACTTACCGTACTTCCTGCACACAAACATGTTCGAGACACCCTGCTTCCCTTGTCGGATAGGCACACCCCTGCGCTGACCTGTGTACGCCGGACCAGCACACGACTGGTGTGCATGCAGGAGGATGCATGCGTAGCTACATGTTCAGGGTCACTGCCAACATTGAGGTGACATGGTAACGTCTGCTGAAGACAGCACACTGTGATGTTTCAGGGCCAGTGGCTATCATGTTAACACAATGACCATACGGACACACTTGCTCAGATGCGGGTTTGGGGGGCGTTGGCGGTCCTGGGGTTGTTGCGATGAGTCTTGTGGCCCTCATGGGTATTCCTGAATCATGCTCATTGACTCTATGGTACCAGTGGGTGTTCTGGTGTGGCTCTTGGCTGTGTTTCCTTTCATGCTGCAGGTAGTTGTCCTGTTTAACACCAGCAGAAAGCAGGTGTAAAATCCCTGGTGGTAACGCGGCTTATCACCGGGATTTGTTTCGCATTGCAGTTGTTGTGAAAGTTGTGATGTGATTGTTTTGTGTGCAGAACAATATACGAACTGGGCGGTGTATCCCATCAAGATCCAGTACCAGACGCTCTATTCCCAATCAATATAAATACAATGAGATTTCTTCATTGATTTTGGTTGTACACTGTAAGTGCAGCCACTACCTCAGTGCAATTCAATTACAGGATTTTAGTATTTAGAATAAATCGCAAAGGTGCTACTCTACATTTCATTATGAGCACTTTAATGCAACTAAAGTTGAGATAAATCTAAGAAAGTATTCAGAAGTTGGTGCAAACTGCAGACATCACCAGTATTCCTGTGATAAGTGCCCCAAAATGTAACACACTGGTGGATACCACCAAATAAAAGTAATAAGCACAAGAAAGATTCACACAGCAGTTAAGAAAACAACCAAAAACATATATAAACCATAAACTATTTTTCAAATTGTAATTTCTATTAACATATTTATGTATAAAAAAATAAACTAATAAACAAAAGTTAACAATAATAATAGAAACCAACAAGGTGGAAGACTGTTGGATGGATGTTGACGACAGAGCCTGGAAAATAAAGCAAAAAATAAGGACGTGTGTAATGCAGAGAGAGAAACAGAGAAGGAAAAATAAGCCGGAGAGAAATAGAAAGGAAAGGAAAGAAAGTAAGTGAGAGGGGAGAAGGGAGACAGAGATAGAAGGAAAGGAATGAAGAGAGTGAGAGAGAGAGAGTAAAGAGAGGGAAGTGAGAGCGAGAGAGAGAGAGAGAGAGAGAGAGACTGTCGCCTCTGCGTATCCATGAGCAAATAATTACCTGGTGCCAGCGGCGTGTGCAGCAGTGGGTGGACTCCACGTGCCCGTCAACACCCTGCCAATCTCAGAGGTGTTGCTGAGTCCTGAGTCATGAATGGCAGAGACCACATCAGATTATGCGCGGATCTTACAGATGTCGCTGAGTCCTGAATGGTGGAGACCACATCAGCTTCTTCGCGGATCTGACAGATGCCGCTGAGTCCTGAATGGTGGAGACCACATCAGCTTCCCTGCGACCTAGCAGATCTCATACATGTCGCTAAGTCCTGAGTCGACAATGGCAGAGACCACCTCAGGGTTTGGTGCTGCTAAGCCTGTAGAACTCAAGTCCGTGCCATGTGGTGGTAGGCCCCTGATGGCCACATGAGTTTCGGGTGGCACTAACCCTATGCATATAAGGTCTGCGCCAAGGGGATGGTGGGCCCCTGACGGCCATACAGCTTAGGGTGCGACTAACCTTCTGCGCAACTTTTCATGGATTCTTTATGCTTGAGACCCATGGAGCGTCCGCCAGCTAGGCAGCACCGGCAATAAAGGAGGTGACGGTGTCGATCAACTATATTTGCGTTGTCACATGGCCTGTGATGCATGTGCCGGATGGGTGTGGTATGTGTGCAAACCTGCCCTCAGGGACTGCCCGTAAGATGTTGAGAACTAGACCACTAACCTGCACAACAAGAGCGAGTATGTCTGCGACAGGTAGCTATATGGGGCCAACGATGGAACATAATCGGAGTGGTGTGGCGTGGTGTATGATGGAACAGGGCAGGGATAGCCACAATGACGCGGACGGCTCATAGTACTGCATCTGTGAGTCAAGCGGACGGGCAGCTGCTGTCCCTCTGCGAGCCTGGGTGCGAACTGTTCATAACTCACACTACATAAGTATTGAAGAATCATTTTGTGATTCAGTCCGTCAGCTGGTATCTGTCCGAGGCATTTGTGAAAACATATCGGAGTTCTTTCTTTGAGAGATACCCATTTGACGCTCCCTCTCCCCAAATTACCAGGTAATGCTCTCTCTTCCCACATTACCAACATACTCCTAACAACCTTCTTGGGCCCCGAAGTGTCCCTGTGTGATTGCACAAAGAAGAATCTTAGTCATCTATAGATTTACATATAAAAACATTTATTTAAAGAAAAGAACAACAAATAAGACTGTAGGGAGTCTGGTGCCGTGGTCGCTGCCACGAAGTTGGGGTCACTGCCATTCAGGACTCAGGACACAGTTACACATGTGGGATTGATTTGTGTTAAATAGGGTTAGTGGCATCAGAAGCATTGAGACTGTATGAGCCTGTGATGGTCCTTGGTGTGGATGGCCTCACAGAGAGTAATGTGTGTTTTCTACTGGACTGCGTCATGTGGAATCAGAACTCTATCTGAATTGTGAGCTCTGCTGACCATAGTGTAGGCCAGAGGTAGCGATGAGAAAGGGCCAAGAGCCATGTGCATACGTTGGTGGCCCACCGGCCTGCATAGTGCAAGTTCAGTGGCACCACTTGTCGCCAGCCTTCAATATGAAAATACTCCTTACTAATCAAAGGGAGTCTGGTGCTGTGGTCATTGCCACAAAGTTGGAATCACTGCCATTTAGGACTCAGGACACAGTTATACATGTGGGAGCGGCTTGTAATAAGTAGGGTTAGTGGTACCAGAAGCATAGAATATGAACCTGTGATGGTGCTTGGTGTGGACGGCCTCACTGGGAGTAATGTGTGTTGCCTACTGGACTGCGTCATGTGGAATTGGACTGTATCTGAATTGTGAGCCCTGCTGACCATAGTGTAGGCCAGAGGTAGTGTTGAGTAAGGGCCCACAGCCATCTGCATACACTGGTGGCCCCACCAGCCTGCGTAGTGCAGGTTCAGTGGCACCACGTGTAGCCAGCCTTCCATATGCAAATACTCCTCAATAATCGAAGGGAGTCAGGTGCTGTGGTTGCTGCCACGAAGTTATGGTCACTGCCATTCAGATCTCAGGACACAGTTACGCATGTGGGATTGGCTTGTGTTAAAGAGGGTTAGTGGTTGTACGTGTTGCCGGCTTGCATATCAAACTATGCCTCTCAAATCGAAGGGAGTATGGTGCTGTGCTTGGTGTTAAAGACTTAGGGTCACTGCCATTCAGGACTCATGACACAGTTACACATGTGGGATCGGCTTGTGTTAAAGAGGGTTAGTGGGACGATGTGTCGCTGGTTTGAGTACCGAAATATGACTCACAAATCGAAGGGAGCATGGTGCTGTGGTCACTGCCACAGACTTGGAGCCACTACCATTCAGGACTTAGGACACAGGTACAAATGTGGGATCGCGTGTGTTATAAGGGGTTTGTGGGACTACGTGTCACCGGCTTTGCATATCGAAATATGGCTCACTGATCGAAGGGAGTGTGGTGCTGAGGTCGGTGCCACGGACTTGGGGTCACTGCCATTCAGGACTCAGGACACAGTTCCACATGTGGGATCGGCTTGTGTTAAGGAGTGTTAGTGGGACTACGTGTCACCGGCTTGCATATCGAAATATGCCTCACTGATCGAAGGGAGTATGGCGCTGTGCTCGGTGTTACTGACTTGGGGTCACTGCCATTGAGGACTCAGGACACAGTTACACATGTGGGATCAGCTTGTGTTACAGAGGGTTAGTGGCACTACATGTCACCGGCTTGCATATCGAAATATGCCTCACAAATCGGAGGGATTATGGTCCTCTGGTCGCTGCCACATGTGGGATTGGCTTGAGTTGAACAGAGTTAGTGGCACACGTGTCGCTGGTCTTGCATATCGAAATAAGCCTCACTGATCAAAGGGAGTCTGGTGCTGTGGTCGCTGCCACTGACTTGGGGTGACTGCCATTCAGGACTCAGGACACAGTTATGTAGGAGAGTAGGGTCTGCTTTCCTATGTCACCCCAGTTTTTGCTTTTTGCTTCACTGTTTTTTGACTTAATGTGGCTGTGGGCCTGCTAATCAGACCCACAGCCCTGCTGTTCTCTCTCTAAATTCATACCATGTACTTTATGTACATCACCAATTGGGAATTGGGTCACTCTTATGAGTCCCTGTACAGTGTACCATAGGTACCCAGGGCATAGTTGCGCCCAAAGTCTACCAGGGGCTGCAGCATATCTTTTGCCACCCCTGGCTGGCCATCCGAACTGACACAACTGGCTGATCACTCAGCTGGGGCAAGGTCGTGTAATCACCCCTTGCTTAGATATAGTATTCCTATATCTAACCTTATATCTAGACACATATACACCTATAAGACACTCCTATGGCAGGCCTTAACAATCCTGAAGGCAGAGTGCTTGGTTTTATGTGAGATGAGGCTCTAGCATGAGCTTAGCCTGTCTGCAGCTTTCGGAACCATGTCCTTATAGCTGTTCTAGGATATTGCCATACCATATGCTCTTAAGTGCATTATAATCCTCTCGGTTGAATGCTAACTTTGATTTGGCTTTTTCAAAACATGTCGTGTAAGGTGTCGTATGCTTTGGAATACTACCCCCTCGCCAGTTCTGGCAACGGGGGTAGCATTCCACCCTTCTAGAAGGAGAAGACATGTTGTTCCTACTAAGCCCGGTTAAAGTTAACCAGAGCCTCAGCATCACAAAATGGATGCTTGGACAATAGGTTTCCTGTCTTGGGAGGTGCTAGCACCACCCCAGACAGGCCATAGTGTATTGGAGCAGGGAGGGCTGAATGAAATGAAACACTTCCTGGGGCACACATGGTGCCCCATGCATAGTCCAGTTCAAACCGGTGCTGGGGCACTGCAGCTCCAGCTCTGACGTGAAACTGGACAAAGGGAAAGGGGTGTAACCACCCCCTTCCAGGGTCCCACCCATAGTAGGGACCTAGCAGGTAATCCAGCCCCTAAATTTGGTATATAAGTAGGAGTTGAGTCCCAAGACTTTAGATTTATCCTGACTGAAACTTGAAACGAAACTCTGGACCTTGTGGTAAATAAATAAATAATACCCTATTTTTGACTAGACTTATGGCATAACAGATAGCTCAATAAATAAGAGTCAAGATTCGAGGTAGTAGGAGTTTCTGCAGGTTTATTACAGCATAAGGACAGGATCAGGACAACCTGCATAGGAACAGAATGACAGGGCCCAGCAGGGGAAAAGAGGCCCAGCAGGGGAAAAGAGGCCCAGCAGGGGAAAAGAGGCCCAGCAGCTGCTGGGGCTTGGTCTGGGATGAGCGCGCTAACATTTAATAACAAAACATTGACTTATATACATAGCGCAAACACATAGCATTACATTGCAGTAGGCGTAGCAGTGGGTGGAGCAGAAGGCGTGACATGTAACAGTCTCGAGAGATAACAGTAAAAAGAAGTGTAACTGGGAGTTTACTTAGACATGTGATGCAAACGTAACAGAATATGTCATGAATGGGCGGAAACATTGGAGGGGGCTACCTAAGGAGCCGGGACCTCTAACCTAATGGTGCGCGAAAATTGGCAATGACGTGTTACTAGGAGAAGCTGGGGGCTATGAACTCTGTTCTAGGAGCAGAGACTAGAGTCTAGAGGGTCGGAGCGACATGTACCTAAACCCTATCTGGTATCTAATGTTTAGGGAACATGTTGATATAAACTAGAAGTCATGAGGGGAAAAGCTAACCTGATTCTAAGACTGGACCATGCATTATTCTACATGTAGTGCGTGAAGAATATTAAATGACTATTAAATACAGTATTTCTCTAACGTGGAGACGAGAAGGCTAGACAATGATGGAAACTATTGATGCAGTTCAGTAGCTTAGGAATGCAGAGGAGGAGGACTGAACTGATAGCAGGAACTATAACATACTTTTGGTAGACTCAGAGGCAGGGCCGGGCTGCACCGGGCACTGCAAGGCAGGAAGTGAGTGAAGGGTCGAGGATACAGGTGGGGGCTGTGTCGCTCCTCAGCGAGGCTTTCAGGAGACAGGAGTTGAATCTGTGGTCCGGGCCCTTTTGAGGCCTGGAAACGGGGACTTTATAATTGAATAACGTGCACACTGAGAAACGTGGCAACATTACCTACATAGGCCTGATATTCGTAGTATTCACGAGGACTAGAAACTAACATACTAGAGGTGGACACAACTGTAATTGCGTCTTTAATCGGGCATAGGGAATAACATATGCATATTGGTCATGCACACATAACACATGATGGATGAGGCGTAGGGACACAGAACATGGCAAAATTTACTTTTCCACATTCCCTCCTTGTCACTACGTTTCCATCAGGAAACATCAATATTCATGATACCATCTATCATTTCATACAGTACCATTTGCTCGTCTCGAATTGTCTTGGAACGGGATTTAGAACGGGGCTTGGGATTAGGAATACAAGAGGTAGCACACATGCTGCAAATCGCAGGGCCACATTGTATACAGAGGCAGCAGCTAAATATGATCGCTACTGCAATACCTAGAAAGGACAGGACTTTCCATCCCCATGCGGAAATTATATTCCAGAACCAACCGGACCATGTCCAGGTGCCTGGATCTTGGTGTAACAGATGGGCAATTTTATGGAGTCTGGTTATAGCTGAATAAACAGACGGCGCGTTATTTGGAATGAAAATGCAACAACTGGATCCGAGAATTCTACAGGCCCCGCCCCTATCGGCCAGTATGACGTCAAGGACGAGACGATTCTGTAAAACGACAATTCTCATAAAGGACTGCTCTTCAGTTAAGTTACCTAGAGCGGAGGCAGTCTCATCTACTACTGCTTCAAGGGTTCTTGTTAACCTACGGATTAGCTTACTATTTACAACTGTACCTAAATAAGGGAAAACACCTTTATCTATATCAATGAATTGCTCTGCAGCGGTTTCAGTATAATCGACAATCGGGAGATTTCTCTTGTGTCTAGTGTGTACTAAGAAAGAATTCCTATGATAATCAGGTGGGGCTAGAAAAACAGGTGGCAGTAGGAAAGCAATGTAACAGGTTCCCTCCCAATCGAGGGGCAGACGAACATATGCAGTTTGACCACAAACAAAATAAGAATGACGTGAAGCTTTAAAAATAGATTTCCCACTGTCACTATACTGGATAACAGTAGTACATTCACTATGACCTATATGTACAGAACCATAACTACGGACACATAATTCGCCTTTGACTGGTAGTACTGAAATAGCGGATGAGTCTGGAGTAGTATCAGACTGAACATTCAGAACCATGAAATTCGACGAATAATTTCCTAAATTATATACTTCATTTTCTAAATCTAAACCTGTTCTGTGGGGGAAACCTTGCTTGTCTGGGAAACATGTACTGTTAAGAAAAGACATATCTGTTGAAGATGACGTTAACGTGGACCATGCTCCACACGAACCATTGTGTGAGAATGGATAAGGAAAGAGTGGCAGAACTCCCTTCGGTGTCTGAAAAGGGGGGAGTCGACCACACACCCAACAATTAGTGGCATTGCTGGTCTGGTGTGAATAATGTAACATACGGATGAATGTGTTATTACGCATGGCGAGGCGGTATGAATATTCGTGAGGAGGCAGATCACTAAAAGTGTGCTCTACTGTAGCATGAGCAGACATATTTACATGAGGAACTGGAAAACACAGATAGAAAGCATAACTGGTGCAAGAAATCATTATGCTGATGAATAATATGAAACTCAGAAAAACGATGCATTGAAGTGAACTTCGACTGACTCTCTCACTATGGGGGTCTATTTTATACATGTCAGAAACAATCTAACCGTTTCACCTAGGGGAGGACTTATACAATCAAACTGGCTGACTTATTAGACCTGAGCTTTAACTTATACTCCTGTTGCGGAGTTTTCTCTAACAAGGGAGGGGTTGTAATAATGTCCGGTGCGGGACAGTCCTTTAAAACAATATTCTGGCAATCCTTCGAATCCTGGGAAATGTTCTTGGAAGTGTTTTTGAAGACTGATTTCGGTCCTTTGAAAAGTTTTATATGAGAAAGATGAACCCACCCCTTCCTGCCTTCCAACTTGACGGCAGTTCGGGTGGTCAAGAGGACCTGACGTGGCTCCTTCCAACGTGGTTCCAGCGGACTTGATCTGTCAAAATTTCTGATCATCACCAAGGATCCTGGAACGATCTCGTGCGGTGCCACCTCGGTATTGTCTGGAAATGCGGCGGCAACCTGTGAACGACATGAGTTGAGGGCAGACATCAAGGAAGCTAGGTAATCTGTCAGCATATTACATGAAACATCGGTAATACTTCGGGGTCTAGGAGTACCCCACATATTAGGGGGGCGGCCGAAAACGACCTCATACGGGGACAGACCTGATCTGGAATGTGCGACCATACGCATGTAGAACAGAGCGACTGGCAAAGCTACTAACCAGTCCACACCTTTGTCTTTACAGACTTTTGCTATACGGATTTTCAGAGTCTGATTATGCCTCTCGACTAGTCCAGCTGCTTCTGGATGGCGTACACAATGGAACTTCCACTGGTACCCTAACAACAGGGAAACATGTCTCATAAGTTCGGATGAGAATGGCTGGCCGTTGTCAGAATATACGACTCTAGGGAGTCCATATCTAGGGAAGAATTCACGAACCAACTGTTTGGCAGTGGTCGCGGCTGTGTAATCTGGGACTGGATATGCTTCTGTCCATCTGGACAAGGCGCATACAACTACAAGGACATACTTGAAACCTCGACATCGCTCCATTTGAATATAATCCATCTGGAGGACCTCAAAAGGGTGGTCAGGGGGCTGGAAACCACCTTGTTCCACCGGGACACTTTTACCTGGATTAAACTGACAACATATCATACAGGTACGGACTTTCTGCTTAGCTGCAGCTCGTAAATGCTTATTGAACCAAATGTTCTGGATACTGTCTAACATAGCTTTTTCTCCTAAATGTGCTGGACTATGTGCGGTATTGATAATGACTTGAACCATAGAATCGGGGAGAAACCATGTGGCTCTACCCTTCGTTAACCATCCTTGATCTGTCTGGACCCCTCCTTGTACAGACCATTTCTTGATTTCATCGGGAGTAGCATGTGACTGAATATCTATGACATCTTGAGTAGGGTCCTTAACTGTCATGCATGTAGTCGGATCTGGAATATGTGTCTGATTAACTGGAATGTCTGGAGTCTGTGCTGTAAGCTTGGCTGTGCGGTCTGCTAAATCATTACCTTGGGAAATAATGTCAGTAACTTTCGTATGTGCTTTGCACTTCATGATAGCAATGGATGTCGGTAAATGTATGGCATCTAACAGAGCTTGAATAAGGAGACCATGCTGAATCTTGGTTCCATGAGAAGTCATGAAACCTCTCTCCTGCCAGAGCACTCCGAAGTCGTGTACAACTCCGAATGCGTAACGTGAATCTGTGTAAACATTAACTTTCAGGTTCTTGGCGTGTATGCAGGCTTGTGTCAGAGCAACTAGCTCTGCTGCTTGAGCGGACAGAGTATCAATACGGTGTGTTTCAATAACTTCAGTGTCAGTAGTCACTGCATACGCGGCGACTAGTTCTCCTGTACTAGTTCTCATACATGAACCATCCACATAAAGTGTCAGGTCAGGATCTGGTAACGGAATGTCTGTCAGGTCTTGTCTTGGCTTTGTCGTAATGTTAACTACTTCCACACAATCATGTGTGTCTGGATTTGAACTAACTGATGGTAACAGTGTAGCAGGATTCAGGACGTTGCAGCGTCTAATTTCTATGTGTGGTTGGAACAGTGTCAATTCATAACCTGTTAAACGTGCAATGGTCAAGTGCTGAGTTTGTGTTCGGTTTAAAAGAACTTCTACTGAATGTGGAACTTGTACTGTCAGGGAATGTCCTAAAACTATGGAATCACTTTGTCTGATAGCTAGTGCTGTGGCTGCGACTGACTTGAGGCACGCAGGCAACGCCTGGGCGACTGGATCTAATGTGCTCGAAAAATAAGCACAGGGCTTGTATTGACCTGCTTGATCTTGTGTAAGAACAGATAATGCTGTACCTTCGCGTTCAGTAACGAAAAGTGTAAAAGGCTTACTGTAGTTCGGTGTAGCTAGGACTGGGGCTTGACATAGGGCTTTCTTTAACTCATTAAAACTAAGTGTATGTTCAGATGTCCAAGGGAGGACAGTCGATACGGCTGCCTCCTGTGTCGTTAACTGTATCAGTGGCTTGGCTAGAAATGCATACTGGGGAATCCATTGTCTACAATAAGAAGTAAGGCCGATAAAAGCACGTACCTCCTTCTGGGTTCTGGGCTGGGGAAGACTCGCTATTAGCTGGATACGGTCGGGTGTCAACTGCCTACCCCTCTTGGACAGCAAGTGTCCTAAGTATACCACTTGCTGGACACAGAATTGAAGCTTCGAAGGTGACACCTTGTGCCCCATCTCGGCTAGAAAATACAGAACTGTAAGTGATGCTCGCTCGCAAGCACGTTCAGAACGGGCTGTGATCAGTAGATCATCGACATACTGGAGCAGGGCCGTGTCAGTTGGCATGTGAATGTTGTCTAGTTGTCTCTTGAGTGCTTGACTGTAAATACTAGGGCTTTCTGTGAAACCTTGAGGAGCGCGTGTAAACATATAGCTCCTTCCATTTAAACAAAATCCGAAAAGAAACTGGCTGTCCGGATGAATGGGAACACTAAAAAATGCATTCTTGAGGTCAATGACAGTGAAAAACATGGCTTCGGAATCAATGGCTGTTAACAGGGAAGAAATATCTGGGACAACTGGATACTGAGGAATAATACATTTATTAAGCTCTCGCAAATCAATCACTAATCGATATACTGGGGGTGCATTTGGATCAGTACGTTTCATGACTGGAATGATCGGAGAATTGCATACATTGGAGTCAGTTTCTACAACTACTCCTTGAGCCATGAGCTCGTCAATAATTTTGGATAAGGCTGCTACAGCCTCAGGTGGCAATCTGTACTGCCTGATTCGTGGTAACACTACACCTGGTTTGAGAGTCACACGATAGGGTGTGATTTGCATGTAACCTACATCAGTTGGACCTTGCGCCCATAAATGCTGCGGAACATTAGACAATCTTGAATCAAAATCTCGTAATACATAGTGACCCTTAAAGTCACGTAGGAACAGACGTATTCCCTCTGGGGAACAGCAAATAACTGCACCTAATTCTTTCAGTGTCTTAATACCTAATAGATTTCCTGGACATGACTTAGTAAGTAACAGATCAGTAGTACGGGACAATGGACCTACTTCTAGAGTAACTGGCTTAGATATTTCATTAACTATGGGTTTTCCTGAAAATCCAAGGGAAACATTTCTTGAGCCTGAGAGCGGAGCCCCTGGAACTTCGGCGTGACTAATTGTGGTCCTACTTGCCCCTGTATCGATCAAAAACTTTCTGTCTTTCCCTAATACTTGACTATGAACATAGGGACCTTCTTGATCTACAGGAATCTCGATGAGAGGCAAGCCTACCTCCCTCTCTAGGCTGTTTCATGAATATGACTGGTACTCTGGATACTCGGACTGTGCATACTGGTACATCTGTGATGTAACGTGCTGTGTTGCAGCAATAGGCTGCGGTACTGTAACTGTCTGTTGTGCATTCTGTGACTGAGGAGTCTGTGAAACTTGTTCTTGTCTTGGCGGACGTGGTCTTTCTTTGGTCTTACCAGTAGCTATGTTGTGTTTCAGAACTGCACACTCGTTTATAAAATGACCTGGCTGTTTACAATAATTGCAGTTCCCTTTAACGGGAGCCGCAGGATGACTGGCTTGATTCGGACCCCTCTTCTGACTGTCTTGAGGAATAGATTGTGCAACTAGCACTTTCATTTTCGTGTCTTTCATACGTTTTCTTTCGTGTTCTTGCTCTTCTCTGATTCTATTCTGGTGATACTGGAGCATCTGGAGCATCTGGGACGGAGTATTGGCTTGCCAGGTGCTTTCGACTTTCAAAACTCGATTTTTAATTTGTGGGCTTGAATTCTCGACTAATTTGGTAACGAAAAGATGAGGGTATGACTCACTACTTGTCCTGAGACCACTGTTAATACTGAAACATTTCTCGAATCTAGAATAAAAATCACTAATGTCTTCATCTTGTTTCTGTTTACAGGCTGAGATTGCATCCCAGTCTTCTTTCCTAGTTGTCAATAATCTGGGTAAAACTTGAATCAATAATTCTGGTAATTCTTTACATTTATCTCCAAGACCGGTACCTGGTACTCGTGCCTTGTCTTCAGCTTCTAGAGCTGCCCAATCGATCTTTTTCTCTCCCACCTCCCATTCTTTTTCCTTTAACTTTTCATACACCCCTGCGGGTAGCAGAACCTTTAACATTTTAATGACATCTGGGTAAGTGTATTCTCCCATACGGAGCATGTCTTTTAATTCTCTATGGAACCCTGCTGGATCTTTGTCATGACAGGGAATTAATTTCTTCATTTCTAGAAGTTCCATCTTTGAAATTGGAGTGTATACAAACACTCGTTGCATTTCGCCACCCGCCCCTTGGACTGGGTGGACTTCTCGTAACGGATGCTGTCTGTCTATGTAGAAGGGTTTACTTTCTGGGGGTGAGACATGAACAAAATGCGGGTTCAAGAACGTTCTATACTTGTGGCGCTGTTCTAGAATGACACTAATTAAATCGGTACCTAGACCTCTCCATCTGTACTGGAGTAACTCGTTCAGGATATCATGTAACGGGCCTGGATCAGAATGTTGACCCTCATACAGAGTAATGAGGTGCTGGATCATATACATACCCACCAGTCGCTGCTCGGCTGGGGGCAGTTTCAGAAACATTTGTGCCACTATTTCGTCTGGAAAAGTGGTAGAATCAGTAATCCATCGGACTGCTGATCGGGCTAGTTCTTGTTCGTGCATGGTACTTAATTCGCTATAACCGACTCGTGATTTCAGAATGTGATCGATAGCTTGAAATACTTGTTCTAGAGAGCAAGGCTCTCGTTCTGGTGCTGGATGATGAAAAATAGACTTAGGTTCTGGACGTAAATGGCGATCTGGAAATCTGGATTTTCCTACATACGCTATTCTGACGGGATTCTCGTCTTCCTCTTCAGGATCAGAGATACTTTCTTTCTCGCTTACTTGTGCTGCTTTACGCTGTTCGTGTAACCTTATTATTTCTTTACGAATTTTCTTGTACATACTCTCCATGGCACCGACGGTCTTGTGCTTACCCTCGGCTATATTATCACTCCACCTTGTTAGGATTCTCATCTCGGCGGGATCTTTAGACGGGTAATCTTGTTCCCTTATTAGACAATTGATCAGGAACTTTAATATCATGAGCTGAATCTCGGCTTTCCTTTGAGACATAATCTCGCCAATACTTTCTGGATCATCCCCTGTACGGATGAAACGATATATTCTGTCTAGATCTTCTTTCATATTCGGTAAGGTGACTAGATACTCGGTCACTCTCCTTACACGTAAGGAATATAAAACCATAGTATATTCGCCTGGAACTGGATCATAGACACATTCGGCAAGGGCTTGTCTGATTTCTGCAACAGACTTATTACTTTTAGGAGTACGCTGTGATGCTTGAGCATGTAATTCGAGTGCTGTTAAACGCTTGTGTGGCGGCGGGGTTTGAGGAGGACCTCCTCCTGCGGCCCCTAGACTAGAATCGTCGACTGACATTCTTCGTGCTTGCAGAGTCGGTAATTGTAACGTGGGCTGAACTTGTACGGCGGGCTGACCCGGGGGTACCGTAACAGGTACTCCGGTGTCAGGAGGAACGGGAAGTGCCTGATTTACAGGGACTGGCGGAGCGCGTACAGGATTTGCATATTCTGGAACTGTGTCGTCCAAATAGGACGAAATAAAAATATCAGCTGCGGTCGGTTTGTGACGTAGCTTGGTCGGAACTAACGGTGGCGGGAAATTACTGGGTGCCTCTGGGGTCGCTTTTGGCAAGCCTTCGGCAAGGAGAGGATACATACCCTTAATAAGGGCATGCCTCTGTCTGTCTGACTGTTCGGCTTTGACTTGTTCACCTATCTCGATTAATTCTCTTTCTTGGGCTCGTTCTTGGGATTCTCTACTTAACTCTGACTTTCTGACTTCCTTTTCCGTTCTTCTATGCGCTTCCTTACGCCATAACTCGATGGCATCTTTCTGTGACTGTCTGGCTTTCTTTTTCCATAATGCTTCTTCTACTCGCATGATACATTCGGCATCCCATGTACCCGATACGGGCCATCTATACTTTTCTTCTAACTGTTTGGTATACTCTACCCATAAATCTAGATACAATATGGCGCTTATGCCATGTTTCTGATACATAAAGTGACCTGGACTGTCCCTAGGCGGAACAGGAACTGCTGCTTCCAGCAGACCCTTTCTAGTTTTTAACTGACGTAACTTGGAAAAGAGCGGCATTCTAAACTTGAATCGGAACACAATACAATACACGAAAAAACAGTAACAATTGGGAAAACAATTCAGGCATACCACGACATTGGAAATACATTAAACAACATTATAAATAACAGTTCGAACAGAATACTACCTGAAAAAACTGAAAACAGAAACAGAACAGAATTCTCGAGAACGGAACAGACTAGAGTTACTGGATGCACTGCTGTAACAGTACGGAACATACCGGTCCCATAAAGGAACACATCAAGACCCGTATCCACCTAGGTGAACACTTCGTTTGTGGGCTTGGGTACCACCAACCCACGGACCAGGAGTCAATTTAGACTGACCCTGTCTAGACACTACCCCAGCAATGGTACTCACCGGGCAGCACGGAACGGAAGGCCTCGGACGGGACTGGACTACGACGACGAACTTCGGACTTCGGACTTCAATTACGGGTGGACCTCCGGATACCTCGGACCTTGGACTCTCGGCTTGGGCTCTGGTCGGGACTCGCCGCGTTCCTCCACCGTCTCGTTCGGATGCTGGACCGCCTCCTCCGTCTCCTCCGTGGGCCTGAGGGATACTTGAAGCAGAAATATCTGCACTTGGCCAGTATGGTTCCGTCACGACTGCAGAGGGTCAGGGGGTCGGCGTGGCTTCACCGACGCGTGGGGAAAGGGCAAGTCCCTATTCGGGCGCCATTATGTGGTAAATAAATAAATAATACCCTATTTTTGACTAGACTTATGGCATAACAGATAGCTCAATAAATAAGAGTCAAGATTCGAGGTAGTAGGAGTTTCTGCAGGTTTATTACAGCATAAGGACAGGATCAGGACAACCTGCATAGGAACAGAATGACAGGGCCCAGCAGGGGAAAAGAGGCCCAGCAGGGGAAAAGAGGCCCAGCAGGGGAAAAGAGGCCCAGCAGCTGCTGGGGCTTGGTCTGGGATGAGCGCGCTAACATTTAATAACAAAACATTGACTTATATACATAGCGCAAACACATAGCATTACATTGCAGTAGGCGTAGCAGTGGGTGGAGCAGAAGGCGTGACATGTAACAGTCTCGAGAGATAACAGTAAAAAGAAGTGTAACTGGGAGTTTACTTAGACATGTGATGCAAACGTAACAGAATATGTCATGAATGGGCGGAAACATTGGAGGGGGCTACCTAAGGAGCCGGGACCTCTAACCTAATGGTGCGCGAAAATTGGCAATGACGTGTTACTAGGAGAAGCTGGGGGCTATGAACTCTGTTCTAGGAGCAGAGACTAGAGTCTAGAGGGTCGGAGCGACATGTACCTAAACCCTATCTGGTATCTAATGTTTAGGGAACATGTTGATATAAACTAGAAGTCATGAGGGGAAAAGCTAACCTGATTCTAAGACTGGACCATGCATTATTCTACATGTAGTGCGTGAAGAATATTAAATGACTATTAAATACAGTATTTCTCTAACGTGGAGACGAGAAGGCTAGACAATGATGGAAACTATTGATGCAGTTCAGTAGCTTAGGAATGCAGAGGAGGAGGACTGAACTGATAGCAGGAACTATAACATACTTTTGGTAGACTCAGAGGCAGGGCCGGGCTGCACCGGGCACTGCAAGGCAGGAAGTGAGTGAAGGGTCGAGGATACAGGTGGGGGCTGTGTCGCTCCTCAGCGAGGCTTTCAGGAGACAGGAGTTGAATCTGTGGTCCGGGCCCTTTTGAGGCCTGGAAACGGGGACTTTATAATTGAATAACGTGCACACTGAGAAACGTGGCAACATTACCTACATAGGCCTGATATTCGTAGTATTCACGAGGACTAGAAACTAACATACTAGAGGTGGACACAACTGTAATTGCGTCTTTAATCGGGCATAGGGAATAACATATGCATATTGGTCATGCACACATAACACATGATGGATGAGGCGTAGGGACACAGAACATGGCAAAATTTACTTTTCCACAACCTTCGGCATTCTACTCGACATAGAAGACTGAAGAATTTCCCTTGTGGTCAAGGAGTGACTACCCTGTGCAAGCAGGCACCATCAAGCGATCAACGGTTTGCTTTGTCGATGCTCCCCTGGAGCCCGAGCACAGAGCCTTACAAGCCATGGACTTTCAGACTTCCAACAACCTGATCCACAGTCACAGCAGTACTGAGACCCGTGGAGGCGACAAGAGACGTGGGACCGGCCATCTTGGAAAGCCAGCAAATTGCTTTCCGTGCAACTTCTGAGGAACCCTCGAAGTTGTGCATTGGGGATTGAGAAGCCCCAGCCCCGAACACCAACTGCACCGAAGATCAACCCTCCACACTCCACGAGTTCTTCGTGGGGCCCTTCTGCATTTTCCTGCTCAACGTATCTGTCCGGTCACTTGCCCATTGGCTAGTGGCCTCTGTGACGATGAACCTTTTGATTTTTACTGCTGGTCTGGTTGCTCCAGACTGGCCCCTGATTCCCTGAAAAGGAGGAGCCCATCGGACCTTGCTGGTCTGATCCGTAAGCCATCTTCGATTCCTGCATGGGTTGCCTTTGCCAAGGCTTGTTGACTCAAATCCGGAAGCCGACACTGCTGACAGCAAGTGCCTTCATGGGACAGTCCGTATCCAGCTCCTGGTTGTCGTCGACACCTCCTGGTCCACGTGGCTGCAGAGACAAGCATCAGAACATCACCTGATTGCTTCGCGACATCGCCTGGTTCCTTCCTGGATCCTTCCTGGTCACTGGCTAGTGACCCAGACTCTGTCCCTTCTGTTTTCAGGTACTCTTCATCCTCGATCCGCCCTTGGATCCACCCGGACACTTCCCTCCTGGTCTCTTGCAGCATCTTTATTCAAGGCTCCATAGGATTCAGCGATGAAACCCAACACACTTTCACACCTATGTACCCGCTTCCTTTGGGTGAGGTAACGCGAGTACTTTGGTACTCCTGTGGGTATTTACTATCCTAATGTCTAACTTTCAAGTAGCTTTCTCCTTGTCCATCCGGAAGTGACCTAAACGAACTAGTTTCCAATTCTTTCGTTCCCATTCTAACTCTATGGTAACTTGCGTGTGTGTAAAGACACTGCACACGCATCCCGTGGGCCTCCTGCTGCCTAACCTTTGGTAGTACAGCGTAGCCACAGCGATTCTCCAGGCCCTAGGCATATCCTTTGTTCGTGACGTGGTTCTTATACCACTATTTTAGTATATGGTTCGAAGTGCCCCTAGGGCATTACTGTATTTTGTGCAACTTATTGTATTATAATTGAGTATCTGTGATGTGCTTGTGCCTCTGATCTCATAAAGAGTTTGGAGGATTGTGTTAGAAACAAATACATATATATTTTGATATACAACCTGTGTGGTGTCCTTTCACTTGGTATTAAAGGGGTTACATATGGTAAAACAGCTGGCTTCACATGCCCTCTTGAGTTTAGCCTAAGGCTGCTTTGTCCATGCTACCACTAGGATAGCTGGTCTATAAGGTTGACTTTACAACCATCACCATAAGGGTTGTTTGGACTGATACAAGGTGCCCACTAGAATAGTGGACATCACATATCAGGCCAACTTCTCACAAGTTATACATGTGGGATCGGGTTGAGTTGAACAGAGTTAGTTGCAACACGTGTCACCACCGTTGCATATGGAAATATGCCTCACTCATCGAAGGGAGTGTGGTACTGTGGTCGATGCCAAAGACTTGGGGTCACTGCCATTCAGGACTCAGGACACAGTTAGACATGTGGGATTGGCTTGTGTTAAAAAGGGTTTGTGGGACTACTTATCACTGGCTATCGAAATATGTCTCACTGATCGAAGAGAGTGTGGTGCTGTGGTCGGTGCCACGGACTTGGGGTCACTGCCATTCAGAACTCAGAACACAGTTACACATGTGGGATCGGCTTGAGTTGAACAGTTAGTGGCTCCACGTGTCGCCGGTCTTGCATATCGAAATAGGCCTCACTGATCGAAGGGAGTCTGGTGCTGTGGTCGCTGCCAAGGACTTGGGGTCACTGCCATTCAGGACTCAGGACACAGTTACACATGTGGGATTGGTTTGTGTTAAATAGGGTTAGTGGCATCAGAAGCATTGAGACTGCATGAGCCTGTGATGGTCCTTGGTGTCGACGGCCTCACAGAGAGTAATGTGTGTTTCCTACTGGACTGCGTCATGTGGAATCAGAACTCTATCGGAATTGTGAGCTCTGCTGACCGTAGTAAAGGCCAGAGGTAGTGATGAGGAAGGGCCAAGAGCCATGTGCATACGTTGGTGGCCCACCAGCCTGCATAGTGCAGGTTCAGTGGCACCACGTGTCGCCGGTCTTGCATATCGAAATAAGCCTCACTGATCGAAGGGAGTCTGGTGCTGTGTTCACTGTCAAGGACTTGGGGTCACTGTCATTCAGGATTCAGTTGAGTTAGTGACACCATGTGTCCCCGCCATAGCATATGAAAATATGCCTCACTAATCAAAGGGAGTCTGCTGCTGTGGTTGTCCTATGGATTTGGGGTCACTGCCATTCAGGGCTTAGGACACAGTTACACATGTGGGATCAGCTTATGTTGAAGAAGGTTAGTGGCACCATGTGCCGCCGATCTTCCACAATGTAGGCCGGAGGCGCGCGGTGAGTAAGGGCCCACAGCCACGTGCATATGTTGGTGGCCCCACAGGCCTGTGTAGTGCAGGTTCAGTGGCACCACGTGTCACCGGCCTTTTTATATGCATATTCCCCTCACTAATCGAAGGGAGTCTGATGCTGTGGTCGCTGCCACGAAGTTGGGGTCACTGCCATTCAGGACTCAGGAGACAGTTACACATGTGGGATCGGATTGTGTTGAAGAGGTTAGTTGGCACCACCTGTCGTCAGTCTTCCACAGTGTAGGCCGGAGGCAGTGGTCAGCAAAGGCCCACAGGCATGTGACGTTGACTTGAGCTGCACAGATTGGGAGCATTTGGTCTTCTTAACCCAGTATAGTCTCTTGCACAATTTGCGTCGCTACGAATCTTGAATTGTGAACCGTGCTAACCCCAGTGTAGGCCGGAGGAAGCGGTCAGGATGGGCGCACAGTCGCGTGGCATTGAGTTGAGCTGCGCAGTTGAGCTGCGCAGTTAGCAGCACCTGGAGCACTCAGCGTCTGTGATGATACGTGGTCCCGGCAGGCCACACTGGGAGCAATGTCTTTTGTCTTATGAATTCTGCCTTAATAAGGCCACGTGGCGATGACTTGTGGTGCAGTGAAGTAGTAGCACCTGAAGCATCATGTGTGGTCTGTGCCGGCCACACTGGTAGCAATGTGTCCTGTGTACTGGACTGAATTATCTGCAATCGCCACTGCATCTGAATTGTGAACCTTGCTGTCCTCAGTGAAGATCAAAAGCAGTAGTCGTACAGACATAAATCTGCGGAGCTGTGCCGCTGGGTTCACAGGGGGTCTGTGTCGAGGAGGCACGTGGTCATGGCGGCAGCCATGTGGCAGGGTGAGGGCCGCCGCTCTGCTGACTCGTTGGTCTTCCCACAAGTGAACTACACCCATGGCCTGGCCTATTTATTCATACTCCTATGCTGGAGTGGCGTACGGTGGACCAGCCCACTCTGCTTCCATTTCCAGTGGGGGAAAACACAGCTACATGACCGAGATCTTCCTCATTGCGTGAGGTAACATGGTTGCGTTCACTGTACACTACACTACAAGTATCAATACTATATCTCCACATGGAGAGATTTGTGCTTTGCATAGTGAGGTCTGTGCAGCACATCACCGGAACACTTGGCATTGTGTGTATTATTATTGATGGGCGACTTGCCTCCTTCACACATACTTGGTTGACACATCTCCCAACATTCAGCTTTTGTGCGGCTGAGGGGCCATGGCATTTTGGGAAGGTCCTTTGTCTTGGTTGGGCGCTGCCTCGGTGGTAGTGGGTGGGTGGTCCGGGGGGAGGTTCTGGTCGTGGTGGCGCTGGGTGTTGTGGCCTTGTTGGGTATTGGAGGTGCATGATCAGTAGCTCTATCACGTGTTGGTCTTTAGATGGTCAGTCTCCTTACACCAGTTAAAGGTTGATGTTAATTTGTTACTGGCAACTCGGCCTATCGCTTGTTTTTAGATCGCATTGCAGATTTGGCTGGTCGTTGAAAATATGGGGAAGTGGTGTTTTAGTTTTTAGTTTCCACAGGAACACTTACTTTGCTTATCATTAGCATTAGTTGTGGGTCTCGTTTGTGGCGGATTTTGTTTGCCGGAAGGTGTAGATGGAAAACTGGTGAGATTTGCAGTTTTCACCAGGTTGAGAGTGGGATGATAATTTAAAAACACAAAAAAATAGGTTTGATGAACATTATAATTAGTAATTAGCATTTAGAAAACCTTGGAAATTCACTGAAATAAACATAGGTTTCAGGCACGTTATAGTTAGAAATTAGCATTTAAAAAAACATTGAAATTCACTGAAAAAACCATAGGTTTCAGGAACGTTATAGTTAGAAGATATGCATTTAAAAAACCTTAGAAATTCACTGAGAAACCATAGGTTTCCGGGATGTTATAGTTAGTTAGTTGGACATTTCACTCATACAAAATGATAGAAAATTCCCCTGTTATAGTTAGTTGAGCTAACTATAACTCGCGCCCCCGCGATCCACTGCTGATGACGTCACATACTACACCATTCATGACATGGTCAGTGATATCATTGAGGACATCACTGATGACATCTCAAATGACATCACTGATGACATCATACACGTGAAAATCTGATGTACCTCATCAGAGCCTAAAATAACATTTGATACACCCACTCTAAAATAACCAACTATATTTTCGAAACCATTAACACACCAATACCAGTCTATACATATCCACTCACTAATTTGTAGGTCTACACACACATCCACTCATTCATACAGTCACTCATAGGTACAGCCATCAATACAGCATCATCATATCCAGTCACATATCTATACAGACACTCACACACCTCCTCTCATTGATAGAGTTATTCACACACCTAGTCAGTCATGGAAATAATAAATCACACTTTCATTTACTCACCTGTACAGTTATACACATACCACCTCACTTATTTAAACATATACTAAGACATACTTACACTCTAATAGAATACCTAATTCAAGCACACACTGCTCCATACAGGCACTCTCACAATCACCTAGTCTCACATATAGTCATGTATACACTCCAACACTCATATATACTACCTTTTACATAAGCAGTTACTCACACATGTACTGCTGAGGCATCCATTCATTCACCAAGACACTCATACACACATTCACCCATCCATAGAGCCCTTCAGAGATACAGACTTGAACACATATACTCTGTGAATTATCTACTCACTCATCTATGCTTAGAGTCACACCCCGCACCCACTCACACAGACACTCAAGCACCCATACAGATACTCAGACAATCAATCAATAGCTGATATAGATCCTAATTTAGCTGCTAACCAAACCATGCAACCGCTTACACACCAACTGACAACCTAAACTGTGTGAATATCTGTATCAGTTGGTAACACATGTATTAAGCAAAACATAACGTATCACTCTGTTATACAGTCAGTCACACACCTACTTAATCATCCATCCTGACTCTTATACACCCATTCATTCTTCAAAACACCTTGGCATATATATATATATTTATGTATATAACAGATTTACATTTTTTTGGAAACACTCATTCACTGGATGATGTATTCAGTGATGTAATTTGAGATGTCATCAGTGATGTCACTGACCTTGTCATGAATGATGTAATATGTGATGTCATCAGCAGTGCATTGTGGCGGCGCGAGTTATAGTTAGCACAACTAACCATAACAGGGGAATTTCTATCGTTTCATATGAGTGAAATGTCCAACTAACTATAACGTCCCTGAAACCTATGTTTGTTTCAGTGAATTTCTAAGGTTTTTTAAATGTATAATTTCTGACTATAACGTCCCTGAAACCCATGCTAGTTTTCAGTGAAGGGAGTCTGATGCACTTGAAAAATTGAAACGGAGCATTAACACAAGCCGCAATTCAATGGCGAATGGCCAGAGTGATGTCGTGTGCCTGCTCAAAGCTTTCTGGCAATTTGTTGTAACAAATACTTTCACGGCTGCCCTGCCGTGGAGCAGAGCTCCATCTTGAAGTGAAGAGGCTGAGGTGTTGCACGAATCAACGCCAGACCGGCACATCGTTCTATGCAAAAAATGGCTTGTGTAAAAAACTCTGTAACCTACTAAGGTATTGACAATGCTTTTATTATTTCACAGACATCGACCTTACCAAAGGAAAGACCTACGTGCTTATCATGGACTCAATGTCCCATCAGGCATCTTGAAAATATTGTACTAAACAAACGCCCACTATGGGAAAATGGAAATAAATAATGCCGGAAACATTACGATCTTTTGATGTGTTTGTGAATGCAGCCCTGAGGAAAAGGAGTGATCCTTGAAACGCGTCGGCACTTGAAAAATTGAAACGGACCATTAACACAAGCCGCAATTCAATGGCGAATGGCCAGAGCGATGTCGTGTGCCTGCTCAAAGCTTTCGGGCAATTTGTTGTAACAAATACTTTCACGGCTGCCCTGCCGTGGAGCGGAGCTCCATCTTGAAGTGAAGAGGCTGAGGTGTTGCACGAATCAACGCCAGATCGGCACATCGTTCTATGCAAAAAATGGCTTGTGTAAAAAACTCTGTAACCTACTAAGGTATTGACAATGCTTTTATTATTTCACAGACATCGACCTTACCAAAGGAAAGACCTACGTGCTTATCATGGACTCAATGTCCCATCAGGCATCTTGAAAATATTGTACTAAACAAACGCCCACTATGGGAAAATGGAAATAAATAATGCCGGAAACATTACGATCTTTTGATGTGTTTGTGAATGCAGCCCTGAGGAAAAGGAGTGATCCTTGAAACGCGTCGGCACTTGAAAAATTGAAACGGAGCATTAACACAAGCCGCAATTCAATGGCGAATGGCCAGAGCGATGTCGTGTGCCTGCTCAAAGCTTTCGGGCAATTTGTTGTAACAAATACTTTCACGGCTGCCCTGCCGTGGAGCGGAGCTCCATCTTGAAGTGAAGAGGCTGAGGTGTTGCACGAATCAACGCCAGACCGGCACATCGTTCTATGCAAAAAATGGCTTGTGTAAAAAACTCTGTAACCTACTAAGGTATTGACAATGCTTTTATTATTTCACAGACATCGACCTTACCAAAGGAAAGACCTACGTGCTTATCATGGACTCAATGTCCCATCAGGCATCTTGAAAATATTGTACTAAACAAACGCCCACTATGGGAAAATGGAAATAAATAATGCCGGAAACATTACGATCTTTTGATGTGTTTGTGAATGCAGCCCTGAGGAAAAGGAGTGATCCTTGAAACGCGTCGGCACTTGAAAAATTGAAACGGAGCATTAACACAAGCCGCAATTCAATGGCGAAGGGCCAGAGCGATGTCGTGTGCCTGCTCAAAGCTTTCGGGCAATTTGTTGTAACAAATACTTTCACGGCTGCCCTGCCGTGGAGCGGAGCTCCATCTTGAAGTGAAGAGGCTGAGGTGTTGCACGAATCAACGCCAGACCGGCACTTCGTTCTATGCAAAAAATGGCTTGTGTAAAAAATTCTGTAACCTACTAAGGTATTGACAATGCTTTTATTATTTCACAGACATCGACCTTACCAAAGGAAAGACCTACGTGCTTATCATGGACTCAATGTCCCATCAGGCATCTTGAAAATATTGTACTAAACAAACGCCCACTATGGGAAAATGGAAATAAATAATGCCGGAAACATTACGATCTTTTGATGTGTTTGTGAATGCAGCCCTGAGGAAAAGGAGTGATCCTTGAAACGCGTCGGCACTTGAAAAATTGAAACGGAGCATTAACACAAGCCGCAATTCAATGGCGAATGGCCAGAGCGATGTCGTGTGCCTGCTCAAAGCTTTCGGGCAATTTGTTGTAACAAATACTTTCACGGCTGCCCTGCCGTGGAGCAGAGCTCCATCTTGAAGTGAAGAGGCTGAGGTGTTGCACGAATCAACGCCAGACCGGCACATCGTTCTATGCAAAAAATGGCTTGTGTAAAAAACTCTGTAACCTACTAAGGTTTTGACAATGCTTTTATTATTTCACAGACATCGACCTTACCAAAGGAAAGACCTACGTGCTTATCATGGACTCAATGTCCCATCAGGCATCTTGAAAATATTGTACTAAACAAACGCCCACTATGGGAAAATGGAAATAAATAATGCCGGAAACATTACGATCTTTTGATGTGTTTGTGAATGCAGCCCTGAGGAAAAGGAGTGATCCTTGAAACGCGTCGGCACTTGAAAAATTGAAACGGAGCATTAACACAAGCCGCAATTCAATGGCGAATGGCCAGAGCGATGTCGTGTGCCTGCTCAAAGCTTTCGGGCAATTTGTTGTAACAAATACTTTCACGCTGCCCTGCCGTGGAGCGGAGCTCCATCTTGAAGTGAAGAGGCTGAGGTGTTGCACGAATCAACGCCAGACCGGCACATCGTTCTATGCAAAAAATGGCTTGTGTAAAAAACTCTGTAAACTACTAAGGTATTGACAATGCTTTTATTATTTCACAGACATCGACCTTACCAAAGGAAAGACCTACGTGCTTATCATGGACTCAATATCCCATCAGGCATCTTGAAAATATTGTACTAAACAAACGCCCACTATGGGAAAATGGAAATAAATAATGCCGGAAACATTACGATCTTTTGATGTGTTTGTGAATGCAGCCCTGAGGAAAAGGAGTGATCCTTGAAACGCGTCGGCACTTGAAAAATTGAAACGGAGCATTAACACAAGCCGCAATTCAATGGCGAATGGCCAGAGCGATGTCGTGTGCCTGCTCAAAGCTTTCGGGCAATTTGTTGTAACATATATATATATATATATATATATATATATATATATATATATATATATATATATATATATATATATATATATATATATATATATATATATATATGTGTGTGTGTGTCAACTGTGTATAGGGTATGGACTGTAATGGAAATGCATGTATTGCATTTTCACTAGTATGGACTGGATTTGGTTGCATTTCTTTGCGATATGTATTCATGATTTGGGTACTACATGTGTTGAACTTTGTTCTGATTCGCATGAATTGGATTGAATCCTCATTACATGCTTATCTAGTTTCTAATGGATACCGTATGACTCAAACTTAATTGCTTCATGTCACATAAGGATTCATTCTGCCTATAAAAGCTTTTTTCGTTTTTCCTTATTTTTATTTCAGCCCTGATGAAATGCCATGATTCGTGAAACACATGTTGGCTGGCATTATTTCTGTTTTAGGCTTGTAGTGACTCAACAGAGTTGAAATCTCTACTACTAGTTTTTTTCATCTGTGAATTGCACCCAACGAGAAAACAGTTGTTGGTGTTTCTAAATTGTGATGGAATAATTTTGATGCAATGTTTATTTATAATCAATATTTGTGTATTGGATTAGGCTGAGAATGAATTATGCTCTTAACAAATTGAATGTATTAATTAAGTTCTGATGAAAACAGGATGATAGACGTATATTAACCATACTATTTATGTATGTGAAAAATAAATCTGAGATTGGGTATTCAAAGAGCCTCAATTTGAAGAATTATTTTAGGGTCCCTCCATTAAGAATATATATATACACACACACAAACACATATACAAATGTGTTCTAGTTAACGTAGCATGGCTATCGAGTTGAATACATTGTGCATGGTGGTGCTCAAAGTAAAGTAATTTGAAGGTGTTCTGTGACATATCAATCAAAGGTATAATGTAGAATGTTACATTTTTGTGTAGCTTAAGTTTGGTTTGTAGACGCACCCACTTTTCACTTCGTCCTGGGTGCGCCTCTTCTGGCCTCAGGCAACTGATTCCTCCTGGCGCCACCGTGACTTAGGCTCTGTGGGGGCACAGAACTGATCTCTTCCTCCTCTCCTAGCTGCTTCTCACCACCTCCACAACCGCTCAGGGCCATCGCTGTAGCCCGCAGTGACATGTGCACTACCTTCTCACCTTTGCCACCTCCTTCACTAAGGTGTGCCTCGGTGCAGGGCTCAGCTCCTCAGTTATACTAAGCCTTGCCACCCTCAAGTGGTCAGTCGCCCCAGTCTGTGCTCTCGGTGGTCGCCCACCTCCAACTGCAGCCGCTGGCCAGCCACTAGGTCCTCCAGCCTCTGTTTGGAGTCCCCAGAGCAGTGCTTATCGGCATCACTGAGCTCACTCCTGCAGTGGGGGGCCTCCCCTTGGGCTCTGGTGTGTTCCCATTCTTCTGGTGGCCCAGCGGGAAGGCGCTTCTTGCTACAATTGTTTGGTGGGGTCAGAGAGACTCAAAGGCACATCTCACCCCACTGCCATCTTGGACACACCCATAAAACCATTAAAAAAAAATTGGAACGATATTCGCAAATTTGCTAGAAAAATAAGGAAATAAAATCAAGCACTGGTCCCCATGCTTGCTTTTAAATGACCAACAGGTGGGCCAGGTCACTTCATCCTGGATGCCCCTCTTCTGGCCATGACTTAGGCTCTGTGGGGGCACAGAACTGAGCTCTTCCTCCTCTCCCAGCTGCTTCTCACCACCTCCACAACCGCTCAGGGCCATCCCTGTAGCCCGCAGTGCCACGTGCACTGCCGCACTGCTCATCAGCTTCACAAATATTCTGCTGCGCTCCCTGCAGTCACCTTCTTCCGGCCACCACTGCTGGTCGAACATGTGGCCCACGACCTCAGCTCCAGGCCTCCAGTCTAAGTGCCTATAGTGCAAGTGGACTATGCCCACAGGCACTGTTGCGTCCACCTCTCTGCTCTTCTCGTGGGCACGGTAGGGTATAGCTGCTCTGAGTTTTGCTCCTCAGTGGCCTGCCACTGGACCTTCAGAATCAGGGGAGGGCCCTCTGTGTCTCGACCCTCCCTCAACCCCCTGCCACCATGCAGGTACAAATGAGAGCGGCCTACTTTCGTTCATGCCCTGCGTTTTCACTTTGTCGGCCCACCACAGTCACAGGCGGCTGGCGGCCCTAGTCAGCTTCAGGGGCGGCTACCATCAGCCAATCTCATGGGTGGCAGCCTCTCACCAGGTTCTCCTATCAGGATGCCTCCGGTGTGAGTACACTAGAGGCATGGTGCCGCAGCTCGGAGCCCTGCACTATCGTCGATGGCCACAAATCATCAGGTACTGGGGAGGGGAAGGGAGGTGGGACCATCTCCCTTGGTGGCTGTGCAGGCACTGGTAAGGTATGGCTCGCCTGTGTTTTCTCTCTGAAGCCATGCTGGACCAGCCTGTCCCGATAACTTGCAGTCGGCAGCCCTTCTCATCTTCGCCACCTCCTTCACTAAGGCGTGCCTCGGTGCAGGGCTCAGCTCCTCAGTTGTACTCAGCCTTGCCACCCTCAAGTGGTCAGTCGCCCCAGTCTGTGCTCTCGGTGATCGCCCACCTTCAACTGCAGCCTCCGGCCAGCCACGTGGTCCTCCAGCCTCTGTTTTGAGTCCCCAGAGCTGTGCTTCTCGGCGTCACTGAGCTCGCTCCTGCAGTAGGGGGCCTCCCCTCAGGCTACGGTGTGTTCCCATTGTTCTGGGGGCCCGGCGGGAAGGCGATTTTTGCTACAATCATTTGGTGGGGTCAGAGAGACTCAAAGGCACGTCTCACCCCTTGCCCTCTTGGACACTCCCTCTAAAACCATAGAAGAAATTGCAACAATGTTCGCAAATTTGCTCGAAAAATAAGGAAATAAAATCAAGAACTGGTTCCCGTGCTTGCTTTTAAATGACCCACAGGTGGGCCAGGTCAAGTGGGCCTAACATAAAAATAGGAAGGGGCCACATTGGGCCCCCCACCTCAGCGTATAAAAGCATCAGGGACGCCACTTCCCTGAGGCATTCATTATTATGTATGCAGGGGGTGCCCAGACAGCACCCCAATGCTTCGAGGACTGCCACCTCTGCAGGGCAAATGTTCAGAAAAAAATGCTGTGCTGGGACCGGCACCTCTTGGAGGCACTTACAAAATATGCATGTGGGTGAGCACTCAGGGACTACCACCTCCCTGAACAATCTGTTCACATTAAGAGGGGGAGCGCAGCCCACCCACAGCCCTGGGGACCATCACCTCCCCGGGGCTATTTTGCAATGGAGGGGAACCATACCACCCCCTCCCTCCTGGAGCCATAGATGGCCCTGGGAACCAGCATCTGCTATGTCCCAGGGTGTCCACCTCAGGACATAGCTGTTTGTTGTGGTTTGGTGGGAGTCTTAAGTTCTCCCACCAAACCACAGCAAAAATTCTCCTTTCAGCGCGCAAGAGCAGTGAAAATGAAGGGGAATCTTACCCCTAGTTGAAAGATGGCTGAAATCATCCTGATTCACACAAAGGACTCTCAGGACTTACCCACAAACTTGGGGCCGACTACCTTGATAGACATGGCCCAAAAAGTATTTGTCAGACAGGTTTGGGGGAAATTGGCTGCTTGGATCGAAGACCATCAGGTGGGATTGGAAGGGGGATTAGTACTATTGACCAGGTCTTTAGGTTTTTAACTATTTATTGGAAGATGGTTACCCTCCCAAGTTCACACCTCTATCTGGTCTTCGTCAACCTTAAATCAGTGTTCGACTTTGTCCCCGGAGAGAAATTGTGAGCAGTTCTTGAAATTAGTGGGGTCCCACCTGATCTTTTGGACATGGGCAATGTAACACTAGCCCCTTTAGGAGTGGCTGAAAACTCCTTTCTCAGAGTTTTAACTACCCTCCCTAAGAACACTCCTTTAATTCCTCTACAGCAAGACATGGGCATTGCACTACTGACCTGTAAAGCTCAATTAATGCCTCTGTTATATTCGCAGAGGTTGAAATTCTGTTTGGCTCTTGAGGACTACTATAGAACTTATCAATATGTAGTTTTCGTGGATAATTTCTGTAAAATCAAGTGGCTGTCCAGAGTCATAAATCTTGTATTCAAACTTGGCCTAGGTGACTTTTGGTGTTCTCCTCGTTCTCTGAAACATCTGTCCAAGGCCATCCTTTAAGATGCTTTTTGTGGCTTTATGTGGAATACTGAAATGAGGAATGTTTGTAAGGGGTCACTTGCAGACACATTTATGGTAGTTAAACCTCATTCCTACTTTAGGCTTTTTTTTAGATTACTTTACCCCATCAGCACCTAGCAGCTATTCTTTAAACTTTGCTATGGCATATTTTGACTTCTTCAGTCCCCGGTATGTCCACCCCAAGAAAACCTGGATTATTCCACTTTGAAGCAACTTGAATGTAGACTTTTTGTGGCTGCTCTGCGAATTTTATGTACAGAAACATCCCAGGTGGTGGTCTGTGCAGTATCAAGATATATTTTCTGGGCTTGGTGTGTTAGGTCTAAAGCTATGCAGTGAGAATTGTATTATCTGTGTCTTTTTCGAAATCTTTCTCTTTTCTGTTGATCATAGATTATTTAGCTATATATTTATTGCTCATGAGATTTTTTTATTATATGCAATACAGGAAACCAGAGATGGATTTCTATTCTGTTTTTATTCTCAATTATTTATCTCATGTTTTATGTATTTGGTGTACTTGTTTGTACTTTTATGGTTGAAAAACTGAGTAAGGTCTTATGATGATTATTCACAATCCTATTACCAGTGGAGTGACATGCCAAGGAGACTGTCCATCTGTGTTGTAAAAAGCCATGTCTCATACTTTATGTCTAAAGAGACAAAGCAAACATTAAAACTAAAGGCACCCATAGGGAACGTTTTTATTTAGAATATTCTGGTCTGCTTGAAACGTCTACTATGCTTAACACAGAATAAGGCATTTCAGTGAAAGTTCTCTGAATGCTGGTCTTCAGACAGATCAATGCTAAAAAGCCTGTCACATGGAGGGTTGTAAACATCTGCAGAGGGCTTCCAAAAAACTTTGTTAGAACAAATGATTCATACAAGATTCACAAATTATTAAAAACAACTAAAACCAACTTTAGGTTAGGAAGAGGTACAAGCCTTGATATACCCCTTTGCTTTGTATTACTGCCTGGGCTCAATGCATTTTGGAGCTGATGGTGAGCAAGATGGAGGAACATTGGGGCATATTAGCAAGAACCTCTTTAAAATTATCGCCGTTTTAAAATGGCGATTATGGGCTTGCTAATATGCGTTAAAGAATTCCAATAGAAGCCCAGGTTAGATGTACTGCACATCTAACCTGGGCTTCTATTGGAATTCTATAACGCATATTATCAAGCCCATTATTGTGGTTTTAGCGGCAGTTTCCTAAAGCGGCGATAATTTTAACGACGTTCTTGCTAATATGCCCCAATGTGATTTACTGCTAGGGCCCGGCTGCACATCAGTGATCAGAGCTCCCGATCAACAGCATTCTGATATCGCACTCACCACATTCACTTTACTCTATCATGCCGGTATACTTTAATATTTGTTAAATCATTAACTCTGCATAAATTAGGCATTTAGAAATAATTTTGACATTCTAAAACAATTTACGATATGACCTCTTCTTCCTATGTTGCCCCATTGTCAACTGTATTGCAAGCTGCAATTACAAATTGATACATGTTTCCTTGTGATATAAAACACCCTATGAATATGGTGAAGGCCTTTTATGAGGTTCCAACAACAAACTATGTAAGCACAATAAAAATGAAGGGCCTCATTTATGGGGTTTTGGCGCAATAACAAGTCACCTTGCTGCACTACCCTATGTTAAAGTGAAAGAGCAAGATATGTAATTATCCAATACAGTGCCTTCTTGTCCTTTCCCCCTGCACTGGCACCATTTCTGTGGATTAGCACCAATGCAGGCACTCTTGCACCATGGTGCAAGGGGGCCTGTGTTGTTGGCTGGATTGTTTTTTTGCAGGAAGGCACACCTTCCTGCACAAAAACAATCCTGGGAGGTGCTTTCTGTGTGGTGCAGAATGCAGTACACATGGAAAGAAGGAAAAAACAATGATAAAAAAAGTTATTTCACCTCGTTGCATCTCCCTTGGGGAGGCATGTGATTTTGGCGCATCCCCAGTTGTACATGATTTTGTAAATCTTGGGAAGCGTCAAAATCCATGGCTGTTGCATGGGAACTCCCTCCGCAACACCCATGGAACGCTTCTCTAGGGCAGAGTTTAGCAACTTTGCAATTTGTGCTACTTTGCCTTACTCCATATATAAGAGGTCATCCAAAGCTGTGAAAAGTGGCTTTGCAAGACCTCATAAATATGATTTTGTATTTTGTGCTGCCGGAGTGTCACAAAAAGTGACACTCCAGCGGCGCAAGGGGCTCATAAGTATGTCCCTACATGTACTTTTCACTCCTCACGAAACTGTTCCTTTTCAGCAATGAAAAGGCAGGCGCCATGCAACTCTTTTGAAGTGTGGAAGGCAGAATGATATAGGTACATTTCTTCGACCCCAGGGACTCGGTAACTGAGAATTTAGCACAAAAGATATAAAGTCAGATACGTGCAACCTACTCGAAATCCAGCAGATGCACCCAAATGCCAGCTGTTAAAATGTACTGTCTTCATTCTGTTAATGTGTAGCGCCATCGTGACTAATAAATAATTGTAATTATAGCTGAATGAAGACACACAGTCCGTCCTGAGAAATTGGTTGGCATTCATCAGAACCATTAGTATGTCTAGAAGGCATTTCAAGACAAGATTTGTTAGATGAGGTAATCTTGAAACGGGGCGCTCATTTGCATAGAATTAATGAATTCACTTTCCATTAATGACTTTCTCGCAGAAAGCTAATGAACAGTGATGTATTCAAACCAGTTTCATCAAATAATATTAACATAACACACAACGTTAATTACAAACCAAATAACATTAGATGTAAAGAATCCAAGAAATCGTTCACCCAGAAAATATGAGCTGCAGCACACTGACACCTTACAAAATGAATGTGAGACCTGTCAACTGTTAGAGAATACAATATTAAAATGTCAAAGAAGAAAAAAGAGGACACAGAGAATGCGTGATTTCAGTCAAGCATTACTGGGCGCGACAGAGAGAGAGATGACAGCTGCAGGATTCGCAGGTGCATATAGCACAGAAAAACTACAATGCAAACAATATCCTGGATAGCTTGTTTGCTAGTCTCGATCATTTACAGATCCATGGACCTCACTTCTGGACCCTGGTTGCAGCTATTAATGGGTGGTGACAACAATCCACCCATCCACAGTATAAACTGGCCTGTTGTACCTACCAGCCTTTCTTTGGAAGTATGTCTCTCTCCTTGTGCTTCTAAGGGGTATACCAAGGGCGATAATGAGGACCAAAAAAAAACAACAACAACAAAAAAAAACAATCCACCCATGTATTATAAAAGAAGGAGATTGAAATGGAAAAAAGACTCTGGCTGGAATAGAGCTACTATCAGGTCAGCTATACTAGTTTAGAGCAGAGGGCTTATTTTCCTGCAATAAGTTAACTTCACTGAAGTTGCAAAGTTTTAACAAGAATTTCACGAAATTTGCAGAGGAAGACCATTGCAAATATTGTCTCAAAGTATGATGGCAGAAGACAGACAATATTTATTGTCAAATCACGTTTGTTACCCATGTAACAATTGCACATTTGGATAACATATGTTATCAATGTAAATTCTCATTTCTTCTTTTCATTCCAGAAGGAGAAAAATTATGAGTAGGAAATAAAAAGAATGAATCCAGTGACTGGATAAACCTTCTTCTTTATAAATATTACTGTGCCATCCTGTTAAGTCACTTGTAGCGCTGTAGTTGCTCTCTCTTCCCAGTCATGTGCAAATCCGCTGAGATAATCTTATTTGGGCCCACAATGGATGTACACAGTGGATAAAACTGCAGTGCAATAAATGTTAGTTTGTGTGCACCCGTGGATACTAGGCCCACGTGGTCAGTGGAAGAAGCTTCCCCCAGTGGTACTCATCATCCACCTTTGAAATACTCAGATCACTGACATAATATAGATGCATACAAAATTGAAACACAAAAAGATTGGAAAAAATATATTAATAACAAAAATATCAACTTCCTATATTGAACTAGAAAAAACACAAATATCGATAACACAGATATCGATGCTAAAAATATCAAATTTCACTTATATCGAAAACACAAGTATTGGAAACAAAAAAATCATCATCTTTAATAAACACGTCAAAATATTGTTTCGTACATTATCAACTGCTAGATCATTTTTGATTATTAGAAGATAATTAATTTATTGTAACTAAATGTTAAAAAATTTCTTTTGCGTAAAACAATTGTTTGAAGTAAACCTAAAACATTTTATACAGATGGCTAAAATGAAATATAATTATATTACATCACCAAAATATTTCCCATTCACCTAAATAAATCATATGATTAAAATCATACCCATACAACCCCCCAAAAATGTGCATTAAATACTAACATTTAGACAACAACCTAAATATCAATAAATATTTATATAAGTACATTTATATTCAAAACTGCAAAACTATCAATCATACATTATGAATAAACTCTTAAATTAGCGTTTAAAATAAAATTCAAACTAATAGTAAACCAACCAAACAAAATCAACTGGTAAAAATAAACCTAACAACCTCAACCTCTATCAACTACTAACAAATTAACATTTGAAATTAAACTAATGATTTTTTTTCCATCCAACAGAAAAGAAAGCACCCTTTTACACAATAAAAATCCTCCAATGGAAAAGTTGTAGAACAGTGTGAAACTTCTGAACAGAACAAACATGCAAGCATACATAATTGAAGTTGCATAATTTTACATATACATAACAAATGTGCGCAAATACTGTATATAATTATACTATGACACTACTTTCAGACACAATGACAGACACAGCAAAATACGTAATCTTGCACAAAGGAAAGTAGTTATTTAATCACATGGGCTACACCTACAGCCAAGAAAGGGAATCAACATAAAATATAGATTGGAAATGTACCAAATATTATTATAATGCATGCTATAGGAGGGTAACCACAAAAGATGCTGTTGTAATTCATGTAAGAGAGCACAACCATCCGCCAAATGTGACAGAAATAGACGTAAGTGCGGTATTGCAGGATAATAGGCAGGCAAACATTAGCTCCCAGGATCCCACAACCAAAAACCTGAAAGATATAATGGCTAAAGAGCCTGAACACATCCCAGCACAACTACCTCTTATACCCATTTGAAAGCGTTAATAGTATAAATTTAAGAAAAAACACCATTGATACTCCTCCTACCCCTAGAAGGTACCAATTCATAGAAATTTGGGAACGTTAAACAATGACATATATTAAGGTGCCTTTTGCATGATAACTTAAACATTAAGAAGCAAATCCTAATATTCTCTACATCAAATAACTTGTGACCCAAACCATTCACTTAGATATACACCATAAATGGTGAATATCAAAACAAAAATATCCCTTTTATATATGCCCTACAACCAAATAAACAAGGCAGCACTTACTTCAACTTCTTAAACCACATTAAACATAAAACAAATAACCACTACCCGAGAAAATATTCACAGATTTTAAGAAAGCCATGATTCAAACCATTTAAAGAAATTTCCCTCACACAGCCATAAAAAGCTGTTACTAGAATTTCAATCAAAAAGACACTGCAAACATTCTGCAATAAGCATAGAATATTCTACAAACAGTCAAGAAAATAAAATTAGCACTAGCCTTTTTACCTCTCACAGAGGTATCAAACCACTACAATTTACTAATAGAAAGCTCCTACCACCAACATAATGAAGACAAACAAAGCCACCTAAGTGATTATTATTTTAAAGACTTTTGGACGGCAGACTACATTACACTGGACACAGATGCAAATCCAAATTCCAAATACCATGGTGGACTGTCTATGACAGCCCCCTTGGCACAGAAAGCCAAAACAAACAAAACAGTGGAATGGTGGCACAATACCTATGGCCGGGATGCCCGCCACCCCCTCCCAACACATTTCCCCAAGAATGGGAAGTCGGACAATAGTTGAACTTTTGGAAGGCGGGAGGGAGTCACCCTCCCGGCCGTATTTATTAAAATATGAAACAAAATTTTAAACATTAAATAAAAGTTTCATCATTATGCATTATGTACAATTTGTCATTTATTACATTTCGATGCAGTCATGTACTTTTGGCTAACATCCTGAAAATGCATACACTCTAACTCAAATTGTACATCCTAGCATTAAGGGCCAACGGCAAGGTCTTAACCGGTGTCAGATCCCTACTACCAGACTCCCGCCCTCACGGTGTGAGCGGCGCATGCGCAGAGGACTGTACCCTCATTGCCAACTGTAACTTCCCTTGTTGTGGTGGGGGCCCCCTTTCTACTCGACGCCATCTTAAGGGTCGTCCGAGTTCCCGTATGAGGTCTCTGTAGGAAGGACAGCGTGGACTCTCCCCCCATCCCCACACTCTCTATCCGCCGTCGCGGATATCCGGCCCCGGGAAATTAGTAGGAGGGGCATCTAACCGCCTCACCCCCTGGGAGGGGCCCCATGGCCATCTCCCCCTAGGCGCCCCATCCTTAGTGGGTGCCGCCTACCCGTGGAAGGGGCCAATGGCCGTCTTCCCCCGGGCGCTCCCATCCATTGTGGGTGGCGCCCCACTCTAGGGACCTTGAAATTACTGCTCACCGATCATGACCTTACCGCCCGACAAATAAATACGACAGTTGTTTACCTATTAAGGAAAGAAAAAACTCAACATCATCCTACTGTGCCATCAATTGCTCTTTCCTGCAAGAACACATCTCTGCAAAAGGTCAATCTTTATTCTCAACATTCCTTCATTCTTTCTACCAAGGAAAAAGGCCTATACTTCCATCTCTCTGCAAGACTTTATTTCTCCAAACATTTGCCATAAGGGGCTGGTGGGTGGGTCAAAATTGCTGCTTGTTCCGTCGAGGGCTCACGGGCAACGAGTGGTGCAGCCTTCCGATCCGAGGAACAAGAGGACGCTCCTCTGGATTCCCGCTCCTTTATTCTTCTGCGGGAGGGCGTGTACCCGTCCCCGGTACGCCTACGGGGCGTGGTCGTCTTCCGTTGAGGTGTCTAGGACAACCCCTCTTGGGCGGGGGAAGGCGCGCCCCGGCTATGCCGCTTCGGGCATACCAGCCGGGCCACGCCCACCCCGCCCAAAATGGCTTCCCGGGAGGTTCGGGGCACCCATCCATACGTTCGGGGGGGACCGAGTGGTCGCCCCTTTCCATATGGCCGGGATGCCCGCCACCCCCTCCCAACACATTTCCCCAAGAATGGGAAGTCGGACAATAGTTGAACTTTTGGAAGGCGGGAGGGAGTCACCCTCCCGGCCGTATTTATTAAAATATGAAACAAAATTTAAAACATTAAATAAAAGTTTCATCATTATGCATTATGTACAATTTGTCATTTATTACATTTCGATGCAGTCATGTACTTTTGGCTAACATCCTGAAAATGCATACACTCTAACTCAAATTGTACATCCTAGCATTAAGGGCCAACGGCAAGGTCTTAACCGGTGTCAGATCCCTACTACCAGACTCCCGCCCTCACGGTGTGAGCGGCGCATGCGCAGAGGACTGTACCCTCATTGCCAACTGTAACTTCCCTTGTCGTGGTGGGGGCCCCCTTTCTACTCGACGCCATCTTAAGGGTCGTCCGAGTTCCCGTATGAGGTCTCTGTAGGAAGGACAGCGTGGACTCTCCCCCCATCCCCACACTCTCTATCCGCCGTCGCGGATATCCGGCCCCGGGAAATTAGTAGGAGGGGCATCTAACCGCCTCCCCCCCGGGAGGGGCCCCATGGCCATCTCCCCCTAGGCGCCCCATCCTTAGTGGGTGCCGCCTCCCCGTGGAAGGGGCCAATGGCCGTCTTCCCCCGGGCGCTCCCATCCATTGTGGGTGGCGCCCCACTCTAGGGACCTTGAAATTACTGCTCACCGATCATGACCTTACCGCCACAGACCGGATAGTTGACCGACTATCCGGTCCCCCCAAATCCTCCTAAAGGTCATGCTTCCTCAAACCCCTTAGCCATGCTACGAAGTCTCCTATGAGTAAGTCATTCCCCTCCCTGGACAGGTGAACCCCATCGTTCAGATACATTTGATCACCCCAAATACAGCCATGAGGAATGTTATGCAACTGCGCAGAACGGAACAATCTACCTATTTTATTATTGACCCGTTTAACTGAATGGTTCAGTGCTGACACCGAAAGGCCCCCCTGCATCATCTTCCTAGGAATCATGTGGGACCAGGCAATCGTACACCCCGGGACTCTTTTAGCCAACCAGCTAACCGCCGACAAAATTCGTTCAAGTAACACTCGTCTACCCAGTGTCACCAAGTCGTTGCCTCCCAGGTGTACTATGACTACAGATGGTGGTGACCTATACCGCCCTAGAAGCCCCTCGATAAATGATTCAAAGTGGTCAAAAACGAGCCCACCCTTCCCATGGAAGGACACTCTGAACCCGTATTCCCCAGGTGCGTGAATCGCGTCACCTTCCTTGAATACGTCGCCGGCGCGCCTCACGTATGAGTGGCCCACGACCCATACCATCCTCTCTCCAGTCGGTGGCCTCTGACCGCTGGTCTCCTGGTGCTGGGTCGACCTCAAATTCCGCCCCGCGTGGCAGGCTCGCGAAACTGTAAAGTAAACAAAGACAGAAAACGTGAGTGCATGTCAATTGATCACTCACAACATGTGCAATCGCACATACCTCTTGAAGCAATTCGAGGACCAACGGCCCAATTGTTTCACTTCCTCAGCACTCTGACCCCTGGCTGTAGCCTCAGTAGCAGCCCCTATCCTAAAGGAGTGGGTCCCAAAATCGCACGGGTCCATGCCCGCGTCAGCGATTGACAGTGCTAGCACCCTCTGAAACTGAAATCTCGTCAGTGGAATGCCATCCTTGTGTCGGAGCAAACTCCCCCCCCATGTGGCCGCCCTTAGCGCCAAATAGTCTTCCACACACTTCAACGGGCAGATGGGGGACCCACGCTTGCGCTGTACGACCACACTGTTTCCCATAGCCCACTGGTCAGTCTTGGACCTGGCTATCACGATCACCATCGAATCACCCCTTATTTGGATGTGATCCCTGCACAAGCCTCCCTCCATATCTCTCTTGTTCCTTGCGACAAGTTCGCTCACCCTCATAGCCCCATGGAATGCCAATGTGAACGCTGCCCGGAACAGAACTGCTTCAAAATGGGAGAAACACGTCTCATCCAGCTTTGCTAAAAGCAGAGACAGTCTTTCTAAGCCAATCGGGTGCCTCGTATCTTGCTTGCAACCCTCAAGGCGCTGCCAGCCGCGAAGGGCTTTTTTCACCAAAAAGGAACCTGTAGGGTCTTTTATGCCGTGTACCTGGGCCATGAATGAAATGGCCGCCCTATGCCTACTGGCCGTTGCCGCTGATCGGCCCTCTCTGTGCAGCGCTAGCAAGTACCCCAGGAAGGATTCCTCCTGATCCCAGTTCTGACTCTCTGTGGGACCCAAATATGTGCAATAGGAACGAAACGCTCCTTCGTATGCTTTCCTTGTCCTGGGGGCTAAACTCGCTGCCACGAGGTCTTGTAATCCGGGGCACCGATTAGCCATATTGTTTCGGGGAATGGTGCTGCCTCTAGGTCCGCTGTGGGTAGATAACCCCTGAATGCCTGCATATGTGAACGAGAGAGTGCATCAGCCGCATGATTCAGTACACCTGGCACATGTTTCGCCCTGAACTGTACATTCAATCTCATGCAAAGCAGCACAATTTCTTTCAACAATCTCAAGATCAATTTGCAGCTTGCTGCCTGTTGGTTAATGCACTCAACAACAGTCATATTATCAGACCAAAACACCACTGAGTGGTCCCTGAAGTCGTCAGACCATGTCATCAGAGCAACCCAGATGGGGAATAACTCCAGGAAACCAATGTTACTTGTGAGACCGTTGGAGTGCCACCATGTTGGCCATGTTTGTGCCGACCATCGATTACCTAAGATGGCGCCAAAACCCACACTCCCTGCTGAGTCGGTCCATAGACCTAGTTCGTCTGAAGATTCCGGCGGGGAGTTCCACACGACTCGACCGTTGAAGTCCGCCAGAAATGCCATCCAAATATGCATATCCTGGCGAACCTCCCCTGACAGTCTCGTATGGTGGTGACCCTCTTTGAGACCTACCATAGCTTGCGCGATAGAGCGCGAAAAGGGGCGGGCCATAGGCATCACCCTCAAGGCAAAATTAAGCTGACCCACTGTTTGTTGTAACTGGTGCAGGGTCACTTTATCCCCACTCAGGCATTGCATCAAGGAAGCCCGAAACTTGACCACTTTTTCCATTGGCAATCGGAAACACCCCTCCAGAGAATCGAGTTCAATTCCCAGAAACTCCAGTGAAGTAGATGGTCCAACCGTCTTACCTGGTGCCAATGGGACTCCAAATTCACTCATGAGGATGCAGAAATCATACAGCGCCTGCGCGCAGTTCGTATCACCGGCTGCCCCCAAAAACAGGAAGTCATCCAGATAATGCATAACATGTCTATGCCCTGTAGCCTCGGTGAATGCCCATTCTAAAAAACAGCTAAACATTTCAAAATACGCACAAGAAATGGAGCAACCCATGGGCATGCATTTATCCATGTAATAACTTCCCTGAAATGCAAAACCTAGCATGCGCTGATCCTGCGGGTGCACCGGAAGCAACCGGAACGCTGATTCGATATCACATTTCGCCATCAGCGCCCTAGGGCCTAGGTGGTTCAACATGGCCAAGGCATCGTCGAACGATGCATATCGTACTGCACAAACTACTGGGTCAATGGCATCATTCACCGAGGAACCCCTAGGAGCAGAAAGGTTATGTATGAGTCTAAACTCCCCTGGGTCCTTCTTCGGGACAACCCCCAACGGGGAACAGATGAACTCAGCCACCGGCGGGCAACGAAAGGGCCCGACCACTCGCCCTAAACTGACTTCTTTTGCTATTTTCTTTTCTGCCACGCCTGGGTTGTGCTGTACCGATAACTGGTTTCTACAAAAGGAGTTCCCCCGAAAATCCCCCGCCGGGATGTGGAAGCCATGTAAGAATCCCTTCCTCAACACCCCAGCGGATACATGATCAGGGTATTTGTTTAACCAAGGAATCATAACCATGAGATCAACGGGTGTAGGCAATCGGTCACAAAACTCTACCTCACTCCTGCTTAGACCCGCCTTTACCCCCCGTCCCACCAATTTTTGATCTACATGCACTTTCCGGGTGTGAGGAATTCCCACAGCCGGCACACACATGCTTAAACTTGCATGTCCCCTGTGGTCTGTTACAGTTGCCTCTATTGAAGCCCCAACAGACCCCCCCTTTTCCGCCATTCCCGCCAACTCTAGGCTGGTAGCCCCCCCCTGTGCCTGCCCGAAAGGGCACCCCGGGCTTTTGGCGGACCACTCCGGACCCGCTCCCGCCTGGCGAGGACGTACCTGTCGCCCCTGGCAGGAGCTGCTTGTGCCATGACACCGAGTCCAAACAATCCCAAGACAAAGAAGCGTCAAATTCTTTTGCTTTACGGAATTTCATGTCATAGCCTTTCCATTCTTCCCCCTCATACATTGAATAGAAATCCATAATGCGATTCTGATAGCAAATCAAATCAGTCATAACCTCGGGTTTACGTTCCCCCATCACTGCGGTAAATATAGAGAAGGCCTTAACCCAGTTCGTCACTGTCTCGTCCACCCTGAACTCGGCCATCTTGGCGCGCCAGACACTCGGGTGCCACAAATCTTTCTGCGTTTTAGCATACTCCATCTCGCGATGGTCAGTTAACAATGAAAACATGTTGACATACTTGTCTCCCCATATTAACTCTTTCGTGGCCATGGGAATGTGCTGTGCAACCTTTTCCCGCCTTGAGGGTATTGAGCCCTCCCCCGCCATCGGCAATGCGAGCTTACCCGGATCGGCCGTTGCTGCCGCCGTCTTTTCCTGACCAGCTGCTGGTACTCCAGGTGCCACCTGTGGGGGAACAAGAGGAACACTCGCCTTTGCGACATCTCTCGATTGCCGCAACTGCTTTATTAATACTCTGGCTTCTTCGGCCGGATCTCCCAGGGTCACTGTGCCCCCGACCTTTGTTTTGAGCCATGCCGTCAACTGTGCGGCCAATTCTGGGGGCATTTCATCATCCTCGGTCGAGGTGATCACCACCGGGATAGGCTGGCCTAAATCTGGTTCCTGAACCGGGTTACCAGCCGGTACGAGGGGGACGATGGAGGGTACCTCTGGGACCGGGACCCCCCCCGAAACCGCCCTTTCTTTGACCCGCTTCCCTCTTACCCCGGGGACGACTCCCGGCAAGGCCGGGCCTATCACCTTTTTCGGCTGACCTGGGTCGTTCAATGCGGCCAATTGCTTCTTCACCTCCGCTTGACCTCTCCCGAGCGATTGGACTTGTCCAAGCTTTCGGTTCATACAAGCCATCCGGTTCGACAACAGGCGTAACACCCTCTCCGTCTCGGAACCCTTTCCTGCTTTCTTGTTAGGCATGGTTTCGAGTCTTCCGCCCTTGGTGGATCCACGAGGTCCTGAAATCTGTGGGCCCTCGAAACTGAAAGAGAAAAAACAATATTAACAAGTTCAAAATTGCTGCTTGTTCCGTCGAGGGCTCACGGGCAACGAGTGGTGCAGCCTTCCGATCCGAGGAACAAGAGGACGCTCCTCTGGATTCCCGCTCCTTTATTCTTCTGCGGGAGGGCGTGTACCCGTCCCTGGTACGCCTACGGGGCGTGGTCGTCTTCCGTTGAGGTGTCTAGGACAACCCCTCTTGGGCGGGGGAAGGCGCGCCCCGGCTACGCCGCTTCCGGCATACCAGCCGGGCCACGCCCACCCCGCCCAAAATGGCTTCCCGGGAGGTTCGGGGCACCCATCCATACGTTCGGGGGACCGAGTGGTCGCCCCTTTCCATTCTAATCCACGCTAGGCAGAATCTAACTGACACTCTATACATTTATAGAAGCATTACAAGTGCAATGCTACCAACAACTATGAATGGAGCCATCTGTTAGCCAAATTGCCACTAAACTTAGCAAACACACCAAAAGAATGTAAAACATGCTACAATTTAAAGTCAAACTCTACATAAATAACAAAGGAGTAGATTAATTAGAAATGATAGCCAAAAGCATTTTATAAAATAAATAATAGCCTACCAAAGCCACAAGAAACTATCACAAAATCTAATTTAAATAAATAATATGATATTTAAATGACATCAGCCTACAATTTAATAAAAGTCCAATGATAATGAAGGCTAAGATAATAAAAAGATATACAAATTAAAAAAAACAAAACATGCAACAAATACAAAGCAAAAAACAAACTCAATCCATCATATAAAATAATTACAGAATATAAACCACACAATTCCAAATAACAATCAGATAATATTTACACAAACAATAAAATATAGCATTTCCTAACCAAAAGATACAAAATAAATGTGACTAGCTGCAGATTTTCCTCAATATCCATGTAGTTAAAAACAGTAAACCACCAAAAATGGGAAATATATTATCTAAAAATCCCAAAAATATGCAAATATAAATTGATTCTAATAAAGATCCATCGAAGCAATACACAATAGGATCTATAATAAACCCAAAACAATGTTTTCAAAAAACATTCCAGCAAACATGAAAAAAGGAAATCAAAGTTAAAAGCTTTGGTTTATGATAAACTAAAATTGAATTCCCCCTAAAAATCCAGAAACTCCCAATGCCCATAGAACAAGTTTGCAGACAAAACTTGTACAGTAAATAAGAAAAGACTCTCACAAAACAAAGTGCATTCCCGAAAAAACATATACATAACACTAAATCATCCATATATAAGTGACATAATACAATTAAACATAACATAAAAATACATTATTAAAACTGTGTATGAAAACCCAAAATTACAAACTAGTGAAAGCCACTGCTATTAATACATCTAAATATACAACAAACTAACAAACAACGCTGTAACTAACTTCTAGACCTCCCCTCTGAGCACCACCTACCCACAAAACACTTAGATAATCCTTAAAAAATGACTTACCTGTTTCCACGAAGAGCAGCAACTTACCGTGACCTGATTCTGGGAAAATAGACTAAAAATAACACAAATAGATCACAAAATAGACGGTACCAATAAAAAAATGTTGTCGCTAAATGAAACACAAAAAGCCTATCTATCTATTGAAATGAATGAGAAATAGTGTAAAAATTTCAAAAAGAAAGTTGAAAAGTAAAAAAAAATGATTGGATCTGGAAATAGTAATGTTCAGAAGGTGGGTCCAGCAGCAGGGGAGCGCTACAAAGCACACTCATGAGCTCCACTGTAGGGAAAAGAAGGGGTGGGGCAGCCACCTCAACCCCCTTGACCCTGTGTTTGATAAGCTCCAGTTGTTGCTGGTAAGATTTTGCTTAACTTGTTGTAACCTAAGAGTGGTGCTATTCAGATCTTTGCTTCTTGATCTGGGGTACGAACATAATTCCTTGATCTTGTGTACTCTAATCCAGGGGACTAGTAGACTGCTTATTATCCAACCACCACACATTGTACTAGTTCTGTATATGATCATGGGGAAAAGAAAAGCGGTTGACCACACTCTGGGTGCCGGGAAGGAGCCAAAATGTGGCTGAAAGTTGCATCTTGCAGGACATTGATGATTTGATAGTGGAGATGGAGGACATCCTTAGCAAAGGAAAGAGATAGCCCTTGGTTCAAGCTCCCAAAAGTAAAATAACTCAGTTTACAAGGACAAAGATAATGATGAAAGTCTTAGTATGAAAACCTTCTCTTCTATTGACCTTCGAGAAGCTGATGGAAAAAGAGCTTCATCTAACCCATCTTGTGCCTAGTTGACTCCCTCTAAAGCTCAGCCCCAAATGCAATCTTTTCCTAGTGCCATACCCAACAATAAGATACCTTTAATCTGTAATAACCCTTATGCCTCACTCACAAATGCCCCTAACAACATGCAATGGGCAGCTGTTTCTGACTCCGAGTCCACTATTGTGCGCTCTGATGACATCAGGGTCATCGTTGCTTGCTTAAGAAGTAACCTAACAAAGTCATAAACACAGTTTCTACATTGAGTTCAAGGCTAATTGACCATTTGGATGCCAACAAGAAACAAACGTAGAAACCCTTTGATCTACCACAATGGGACAATTGTGACCACCGAGTAGAATCATCCACAGTCACTTAAGACCAGCTAATTCTGCTGTTTTATCCTCAGACATTCATGGCACCCAGAGTAGAGACTTATCACACTCTAGTGTTCCTTCCATTATAAGGGGCATTCCTGATCATAGTCATCATGGGGCAGGGGTGCTTGTGTCAAGGAAAATCCAATGCATTTTATTCTACAGGAAGGAAATCTAGAAACGTCCTGCCCTACCAGATCACCTTCTACCTTCTCATATAGTAAGAAAAATAATAAAAGTATGCTCAGGCAAAATGGATGTCACACTGTGGGAGCTAGCACAAATATGTGGGATAATCACTTTCTGGGAAGACAGTTTCACTCAGAATATAACAAATTATGCCCCATTCCCAAGAACCCACTGATAGCCTTTTATTTATTTGATAATGTATTGAAGTTAAGGGTCGGTCAAAGAGAAACTACAGAGGTACTATTGAATAATGTTTCCCAAAGGATACACTTCCAGAGTCAATGGCTCTCTCTAATTCACTCAGATATCATTTATGCACATCGTCTGAATGCTGACTGTGTCAAACATTCAACCAAGTACAGTGATCTGGGCCAAAATCCGTTGTTTGTTTTCTCTTTATGCCATTCCAGATCAGACCCAGCCATTTGCTAATCAGTCTTGACCCTGTTCCCCAGTCCAGCGTGAACTGCCAGGCTGGTACCCCTTGACTGGAAACAAGCATCTTGGGACTGGTGTCGGGGCGTCACCCCTCATCAGCCAGACTAGCTTGACTGCAGTGGCATGGAGAGTACGTGAACCACGTCTGGGCATTTGCATCCCACTCTGGGTGACAAATGCAAGAAGAACAATTATTGGACAGAATGCTGCACAATGTCAAACATTCACCCCAGGACGGAGATCTGGGCATGAATCCATTGTTTTTATGCTCCCCATGCCATTCCAGTTTAGACACAGCCATATGCAAATCAGTCTTAACCCTGTCTCTAATGGGGACAGTCCAGCCCGAACTGCCAGGCCAGGTCCTCCCTGGACTGGAAACAAGCATCCTGGGACCCGTTTCGGTACCTCACCCCTCATCAACCAGGCTAGATTGACTCCAGTGGCATGGAGAGCATGGGAGCCATGTCTGGGCACAACAGTCCCACTCAGTTGACAAATGCAAAATGAACAATTGATGGACAGACTGAAGCACAATGTCAAACATTCTGCCTAGTACAGGAATCTTGGCCTAAATCCATTGCTCTTTTTGCTCACCATGCCATTCCAGTTCAAATCCAGCTGTATGCAAATCAGTCTTGACCCTGTTCTGCATGGGAACAGTGCAGCCCGAACTGCAAGACTGGGTCCTCCCTCGACTGGAAAAAAGTATCTTGAGACCGGTTTCAGGGCGACACATCTCATCATCCAGGCTAGCTTGACTTTAGTGGCATAGAAAGTACGGGACCCCCTGTTATGTTCCATATATGTACCCTAATATAGGCCCCGGCGATATTACACCTTCACCTACATTACCTTCCCTACACTACACAGTAACAAGCCTTTTAGGTTTGAACCTTTACCTAGTTCTAGTAATGGGAGCAGAAGGAGGGTTTTCCCTGAACAATAGCATTCTATAACTTCATCAATAGACTCACATAGTATGATTGAATATTCATAAGGGTTCTTGGAAACCAGGCAGGGGCTTCACCTCCTGCATAATATCTACGTACAAGGTTCATGCCATACATCATCCTCAAATCCAACAATGGCTAATACAAGTAACAAGGGACAAAGGAGCCCTAGATACTATCTGTATAAAGAAAGCACATCTTGCTAGTGTTAGCTAGAGCGAACCGAGACTTCCAGGCTGACACACTGACCAGAGATGCAGAGGCTCCTGCATGCGGTCGCTCCTGCTGACAGAGGTCTAACACATCCCTCGCGGGGTATCCTACTCGAGACCAGGAGGGAGTCCTACACTCTCTCACTTCAGTTAATAGGGTTCGACTAAGACCTTGAAGGATTCTTGACTTGACACCTACTCACATGCTAGGTACACTTAGGTACATCTAGATAGGCATCGTAGGAGTACGTGCTTTCTTTTTATCATGCATTTTATATTCATGTATGTGTATTGATCCATGACTTTTGCAAGATGGTAGAACTATACTATACTTTTATTGTCACTGAACTGCTGATCATATATATCTTCGTCTGTCTAACGGTTGTTGCAGTGCATCTATTTTACACTGGAAGAACAGCTGTGCAATAAACTCTTATGGTAACACGCCCGACTGATTCTTTGGTGTAACTCTCTGAGACCGAATAAGTGAGCACGAATGACTGAGCGAAAAGTAGTACATTGTTTCCACGGTTCTGAGTGATCAGGGTTGTCATGTTCTAAGGTTGCCTGAAACTATTCTCTTCCCGATAAGAGGAGATTCTAGTGGCACTGTGAGTTAGCTAATGCAAACAGGCTAACATTTTCGGTGGGGGTGCTCAGAGCCAGTCTGCCACCAAACCCGCAGTTTATGTTACCCGGAACGTGCAAATCCTGTATAGGATATATAGGAACTACACGACATGGCACCCAACATTGATTGGGTACTTAATAGTAGAATCTGAGTAGTTCAGTCGTACTATTCTCAGAGAGCCCTACTCACAAAACGCCAGAGACATCTGGAGTGGGGGAGTACAACCTCCACCTCAGCTGAATAGGTGAAATATCCTTTTTATTAGCTGTTGGTTAATTAAGCTTGAAGGACACAGTATTCGTAAATTGTGCAATAAAACCTTATCTTAGTTCCCATGAACAAACTTCTTTGTTACAAAATGACGGAGGGCAAAATAACCCAGTAGTGGATCTGCACCTCTCAGCAGGAGAAGAAGATACAAACGCAATTCAAATTGCACTTAAATTCAGACATAATATCACCCTGAAACTATTAGAAAATGGTTTACAAGCTAGGGGTGGCTTAGTAGATTTCGTGATTGAGGCACACAAATAAAACAAAACAAAGGTATTTTATTTGTGGGTTACATTCCCAGCAGCAGATGTAAGAGAACAGACATTTTACTACTATGCAGAAGGAGATGCACCAGCGGAATATGGTCCATTCCAGGACATAGAGATTCCACTCATGTACCAGGAGCACTTATACTGGTTTAAAGGCGTCCTACCCCACATAAGAGGAAGAGGAAGATTAGGCCCCCTCAGAAGAGAGGAGGCAACATGGGCGGTATTAGCAGCCTACACACCACATCCTAACATGGAAGCAATGCCACATGGAAACTTACTCGTACAACACAAAGATTTACTTAAAATTTACAGAAACTTGACATGATTTGTCATGAGAACTTTCACAGTCCAACCAGCAACAGTTGCAACAAATGGAACTCAATCTCAGGGTACAGCAACTAAAATGATTCTCCAATCGTTACACACGGTAATGGGCAAAATGCCCACGAAACGTGAACAAATCCCATTCTGGGTTGCTCAGAAAAATAACACAGTTAGAGGCAGTATTCACGTATACTACCCTATTTGCAAAACACAGAAAGCTAACAATCTGCTTGCTAATGGGGATAACACCACAAATAGAGGATTGTACCACTTGGGATACAGTCTTTGCTGCTATTTACACCAGGACTCATAGTATTCCTTCATTAGCGGTGATACCATACGTCTTAGGACAAATACAGAATGAGTACAGAGCAGAGCCTGCTCTGAACTTAGGAAAGAAATTACTAGGAAATTATGACCATGTATCAGCCATAATACTAGCTAATATTAAAGGGGAAGCAGCGTCAGTGGCAATCAGTCTACATCTAAGGGAGTTCAGTCCGTTAGATCATGAACACAAACTCCCCAAAATAATTGAAACTGCGTATTCAGAGTTAGGCAGAGACAGTTTGGGTAGGAAATCCTTAAAACCTCTACTGATGGGCAGGCCTGAAAACGACACTTCTAAGTAGACACCTGCTTCTTCCAAAAAGAAGCGGGATAGTAAAAAACAACACTTTAAAGAAAACAGATCTCAATCCTGAGGTAGATCTCCTCCACAGGAGCACTCTGAAAAGAGGTACAACCTTAGTAATAGGGATAACATTAGGAAACCTGACAGGTATCAGGATACTCATACACATTCCTCTCCTTCCTTAAAGGGTTCATTGAAAAACTCAGAGAGAGAAGGATGGTCAGAACACAAAGAGGAGCGAACAAACTCCTGAGACAACAAGCTCAAGACTATACTTCCAAAAAAGAAGAAAAACCAAAACCAAGTTGCAGGTCTGAAGATCTGACATGCCCAGAATTCTGGGAACACAACTTTTGAACAGGGAATGGGCTCAGACGATGCTAGACAGTGCAGCAGAAGTAACAATAGCTCGCCAGAACCTGATGTAATTTCTGGTGACAGTGGATTTGAATGATTATAATATGAGGGTGAGCGTCCCACATAGGTAACATGAAATAACACTCCAAATGGAGGGAGAGAAATCCAGGAAAGTTAAAGGTCTCTTTTGGGAGAACCTGTCATCTGGTTATGACATTTTATTAGCTGAACAAGATTGGCCACCAGCATTCATTATGGAGTGATGGTTCTGATGGATGACGACTTAGAAAAGCCCTTGACCAGGGTGAACACCATAATTATGGGATTCACCTCTGAGGGCTTCAGATTTAATTTAAAAAAATCAAAAAATGCATACCTCAATGTCCTGTTTCTAGGATGTGAGCTGTCAAGTGAAGGGAAAAGTCTGGCAGCTACCTTTTTAGTAAAGTTTGCGCTGCTCCAACCTCCAAAATCCTTTAAAAATCTACAATCAATACTGGGATTCCTAAATTTTGGCAGAACATACATTTTGGGATACGCAGAAAGAGTAAAACCTTTCTACGACTAAATAAAACCTGACTTTTCAGTTATACAATGGACACAGGAACACACACACATCCTACATTATCTACAAGACATTATAGCTTCAAAACGCTTACCGACGTGGGTAAACAAATGCAACTTAGTGATCCGTGTAATAGCGGGTCAATGCGGGTACACTTACTTAACCTTCTATGAAGGCGAAACAGTACCAATCGCTTACAAATCACACCTGTTCACAAACGCAGAAATGCGTTTCACTTCAACAGAGAAAATCCTGACATCAATTCAGACCGCTGTAGCAAGAGAAAGAGCACTGGCTCAGGGAAAACGCATAATTGTCATAACCCCTGTACCAGCTTTAGAAGCTGTTAGAAAGGCTAGCATTCCAAATTCAAAAGCCTTACATCCAAGATGAATACAATGGACTAATGCTCTTACTGAAACGGATGTTGAATACAGATTTGATCCGAGTCTAAAATCACAAGCATTCTTGCAATACAAACAAGAATATCAACTACCAAATTAGATCTTGCCTCTAGATCAGTATGAATATATATTTTACACGGATGGATCTGCACAACCGGCCATAGGAAGTTAGCAACAATATAGTGTGGCATGCGCAATCGTTAAAGGTTGTATGCAGGATGGAAAGTTCAATCCAAGAGGCACCAAAACGCAAACTCAAGGGGACTGCACGGCACAGTTGGCATCATTAAAAGCATTAATAATGGCACTGGTGAATACGAATCACAAATTCCCCACATCAATGGTGTGTGATTCTTTTTACTGTGTGCAATCATACAATGAATATTTCTATCATCGGGAACAAAACGGGTTCAAAGATGCAAAAGGTGGCACAATTAAGCATAAAATGCTATGGGAACAGGTAGTTGAGTTGAAGAACGAACTACCATGGACTCGGATCACTGACAGAATATCGACAGTCAAAATATCGACAGTCAAAATAGCGAGGTAAAAACTATAGAATGCCAGAATATCGACTTCCTATCTACAAACAGGTAAGTACAAAAATATCGACTCCAAAATATCGATAGGAAAAAATATAGACAGTCAAAATATCAATTTTTTTAAATATCTTCAAAGTAATTTAAAAGTACTATAATGATAAATATAACTATTTTAAACATACCTAAAATACTTAAATAAACTTAAAATAAATAAATAATGAATGTAACTTAAAAAAAATTATAACATATATATATATATATATATATATATACACACATATTATTAAAAAAATATATACAATATTTTTTCCGTAGGATAGCGAGAGGTTTAAATTTACTATTCCAACTCCAGTGAGTGCAACAGTAGGGAAAGCGTTGGATAGCAAAGGGGTAAAAATTACTATTCCCACTCCAGCGAGTGCAACAGTAGGGAAAGCGTTGGATAGCGTAGGGGTAAAAATTACTATTCCCACTCCAAAGAGTGCAACAGTAGGGAAAGCGTTGGATAGCGTAGGGGTAAAAATTACTATTCCAACTCCAGCGAGTGCAACAGTAGGGAAAGTGTTGGATAGCGTAGGGGTAAAAATTACTATTCCCACTCTAGAGAGTGCAACAGTAGGGAAAGCGTTGGATAGCGTAGGGGTAAAAATTACTATTCCCACTCCAGAGAGTGCAACAGTAGAGAAAGCGTTGGATAGCGTAGGGGTAAAAATTACTATTCCCACTCCAAAGAGTGCAACAGTAGGGAAAGCGTTGGATAGCGTATGGGTGAAATTTACTATTCCAACTCCAGCGAGTGCAACAGTAGGGAAAGCGTTGGATAGCGCAGGGGTAAAAATTACTATTCCCACTCCAACGAGTGCAACAGTAGGGAAAGCGTTGGATAGCATAGGGGTTAAAATTACTATTCCCACTCCAAAGAGTGCAACAGTAGGGAAAGCGTTGGATAGCGTAGGTGTAAAAATTACTATTCCAACTCCAGATAGTGCAACAGTAGAGAAAGCGTTGGATAGCGTAGGGGTAAAAAATACTATTCCCACTCCAGCGAGTGCAACAGTAGGGAAAACGTTGGATAGCGTAGGGGTAAAAATTACTATTCCCACTCCAGAGAGTGCAACAGTAGGGAAAGCATTGGATGGCGTAGGGGTAAAAATTACTATTCCAACTCCAGCGAGTGCAACAGCTGGGAAAGCGTTGGATAGCTTAGGGGTAAAAATTACTATTCCCACTCCAAAGAGTGCAACAGTAGGGAAAGCGTTGGATAGCGTAGGGGTAAAAATTACTATTCCCACTCCAGAGAGTGCAACAGTAGAGAAAGCGTTGGATAGTGTAGGGGTAAAAATTACTATTCCAACTCCAGCGAGTGCAACAGTAGGGAAAGCGTTGGATAGCGTAGGGGTAAAAATTACTATTCCCACTCCAGAGAGTGCAACAGTAGGGAAAGCGTTGGATGGCGTAGGGGTAAAAATTACTATTCCAACTCCAGCGAGTGCAACAGTAGGGAAAGCGTTGGATAGCGTAGGGGTAAAAATTACTATTCCCACTCCAAAGAGTGCAACAGTAGGGAAAGCGTTGGATAGCGTAGGGGTAAAAATTACTATTCCAACTCCAGCTAGTGCAACAGTAGGGAAAGCGTTGGATAGCGTATGGGTAAAAATTACTATTCCCACTCCAGAGAGTGCAACAGTAGGGAAAGCGTTGGATAGCGTACGGGTAAAAATTACTATTCCCACTCCAGAGAGTGCAACAGTAGAGAAAGCGTTGGATAGCGTAGGGGTAAAAATTACTATTCCCACTCCAAAGAGTGCAACAGTAGGGAAAGTGTTGGATAGCGTAGGGGTAAAAATTACTATTCCCACTCCAGAGAGTGCAACAGTAGGGCAAACGTTGGATAGCGTAGGGGTAAAAATTACTATTCCCACTCCAGAGAGTGCAACAGTAGGGAAAGCGTTGGATAGCATAGGGGTAAAAATTACTATTCCCACTCCAGAGAGTGCAACAGTAGGGAAAGCGTTGGATAGCATAGGGGTAAAAATTACTATTCCCACTCCAGAGAGTGCAACAGTAGAGAAAGCGTTGAATAGCGTAGGGGTAAAAATTACTATTCCCACTCCAGAGAGTGCAACAGTAAGGAAAGCGTTGGATAGCATAGGGGTAAATTTTAATATGAATGAATGAATGAATGAAAAATATTTATAGAGCGCACGATGGCCAAACGGCTTCCTGGCGCTGGGAGCTCTGAAGAACCGAACAGACAGGGCCAGGAGGTTTAGCAGGGGTAGGCCAGGGCAAACAGAAAAGTTTTCAGCGCTTTACGGAAATGAGAAAAAATAGGGATCGAACGCATAGAAAGAGGAAGGGAGTTCCAGAACCGGGGGGCAAGAACAGAGAAACGGGTTCCACCAGTGCGAGATTTGTGAAAGCGGGGAACAGTGAGGAGGGCAGAAGATGATGAACGGAGAGTGCGGGCAGGGGTGTGACGGGAAATCAAAGAATTGATGAAAGCCGGTGCAGAGTGATCAAGGGCCCGGTAAACAAGGCACCCTAGTTTAAACAGAGATCTCTGCAAAATGGGCAACCAGTGAAGGGATTTGAGGACAGGAGTGATGTGATGGGTTTTGGGCAAATGAAAGATGAGACGGGCGGCCTGGTTCTGGATAGCTTGTAAGCGGCGGGTTTCATAGGCAGGGATGCCAGCGAACAAGCTATTGCCATAATCAAGGCGGGAAGTGATAAGGGCGGAAATAATAATTTTAAGGGAGTCGAGAGAAAAAAAACGAGAGATTTTCCGGATCATTCGGAGGGAAAGAAAACAGGAGGACACCACGGCACTGACCTGGCCATGCATGGACAGGTCCTGTCTGACCTTGATGCCCAGAGTTTTAACAGAGGGAACGGGGGTGGGAGGGGGGCCAAGGATGGGAGGCCAGAAAGCAGGGGACCAGGGACTGGATGAGCCGCCAATCAGGACAAGCTCAGTCTTATCTGGGTTGAGCTTGAGGTGATTGGCGCTCATCCACCCAGAGATAAAGACCATGGTGGAGTGAAAAAAGGATAGAGAGTGAGAAGTAGAGGAAAGATCAAAGACGAGCTGGAGGTCGTCAGCGTAGTTATACACAGAGACCCCCAGCTCAAGAAGAGAAGAGATAAGAGGGTGAATATAGAGGTTAAAGAGAAGGGGAGAGAGAGAGGAACCTTGGGGGACCCCACAGGGCACCGGGAGGGGAGAAGCAGAGAAGCCGGGAAGGTGAACGGCTTGAGAGCGCCCTGTCAGGAAAGAGGTGATCCAGGAGAAGGCAGAGCCTCGTATGCCCGCTGCGCTGACACGGTCCAGAAGAATGTTATGGTCGACCGTGTCAAACGCAGCGGACAGGTCGAGGAGGATCAGAGCTTGAGGGGAGTTGACGTCGGCCTTGGCCTTAAGCTCGTCGAGGACGGCCAACACCACGGTTTCGGTCGAATGACCCGAGCGGAAGCCAGCTTGGTGAGAAGCCAGAAGCTGGCTCCGCTCAACATAAACAGAGAGACAGGAAGTAACATAGGACTCAAGAATTTTAGCCAGATAAGGGAGAAGAGAGATAGGTCTGAAGTTAGAGGGAAGAGAAGAGTCGAGACCAGGCTTTTTAAGGATGGGGGAAACAATAGCAGATTTGAATGAAGAAGGGACCAAACCAGTGGAAAGAGAGGCATTAAGGAAAGAGAGAGGGGTATCAGGACAGGAAGAGAAGAGGGTTTTAAGAATGCGGGCAGGGGCACAATCAGTGGGGGAACCAGACTTGATTTTGGTGAGCAAAGCTAGGAAAGAATCCAAAGGGAGGGGAGGAAAAGAGGAGAAGGAGGATTTAGGCGCAGGGGGAGCAGAGTGAGGAGGAGCAAAAGGAGTGACCAAGATGTTAGATTTGATTTTTACAATCTTCTCGATAAAGAAGTTGTTAAGAGAAGAGCAGAGGGCCTGGGAGGGAGTGAAGGGAGGGCAAGCACGATCAGAGGTGGCCAAGTTGTTTACCAAAGAAAAAATTTCTTTGGCTTTGTTGGCCGAGAGCGCCACCTGTTCAGAAAAGTACTTGGTCTTAGTGGCCAGGATGGCCTGCTTGTACTCTTTAAGAAGGGTTTTGTATTTGGCCTTATGGTCAGGGCAGTAGCTGCGGCGCCAAAGGCGCTCTGAGCGTCTAAGCTCCAGTTTAAGAGTCTTGAGCTCCGGGCTAAACCAACGGTGAGCCTCATGAGGGCGGATGGATTTGACTAGCTTGAGGGGGGCTACTAAATCACATGCAGAAGAGAGCCAATTGCCGACTGCAGCAGCCTGTGAGTCAAGGGGAATACCAGTGAGATCAGGGGAAGAAGAAGCAAGGGAGTGAGAAAGGGAAACCAAGTCAGCACGATTCCAGCTACGGGAGAAAACATTCTTGGGGCGAAGGGGCTTGTGAGGGGAGCCAGTAGTGATAGAGAAAGAGATGAGGGAATGGTCAGACCAGGTACATGGGAGGACACAGGGGGGGGAGACTATGTCCTGAGATGACCAGACTTGGTCCAGGATGTGTCCAAATTTGTGGGTGGGAACCTGGACGTGGGACTTAAGGTTGAGACAGAGGAGAGTGGCCGTGAAGTCCTTAGATGCTGAATCCTCCCTGGGATCGCCAGGCCAGTAGTTAAAGTCCCCAAGCAAAAGGACAGAGGAGTTATTAACCACCAGCGTGGCGAGAAGTTCCTGCAGGGAAGCCACGAACAGGGGCATGTTCAGGGGAGGGCGGTAAACAAGGACGACGGTGAGAGGTGCCAGTATATCCCCACTATAGTGAAAAAAAATTATTCTAAGTCACATAGTTATAAATTAATCAATTAATACATTTTAATTACCAATTAAGAATTAATTAATTACCAATTACAAATTATTTAACAATGTATTTAAAATAAATACCAATTAATTAATTATCATGTTTAATAAATTGTATTAAATTACTTCCAACCCTATTCCCACCCTATTCCCCTATAAACCCACAACCCGCTACTACAAATAAAATATTATTATTCACATAATTATTAATAATTCATCAACAATTCATTATTTACCAATTAAAAATTCATTGACAATTTATTCAAAATAAATACCAATCAATTAATTAATTAACATATTTAGTTAATTAAATTTAAATTACTACCCACCCTATTCCACTATAAACCCACAACCCACTACAGAAAATAAAATATTATTATTCACAAAATTGTCAATTAAAAAATTAATTAAAATTAATTATCAATTAAGAATTAATTATTTATCAATTAAAAATAATTAACAATTAATTCAAAATAAATACCAATTAATTAATTAACATATTTAATTAATTATAATTAAATTACTTCCCACCCTATTCCCCTATAAACCCACAACCCGCTACAGAAAATAAATTATTAAAATAAAAATATTTATCAATTAAGCAATTAAAATTAATTACCAATTATATTTTAATTACCAATTAATAATTAATTAACAATTAATTATAAATAAATAACAACAAATAAAATAACATATTTAATTAATTATAATTAAATTACTTCCCACCCTATTCCCCTATAAACCCACAACCCGCTACAGAATTATATTACACAAAAAAATAATAATATTAACTTACCTAAAATTCGATATTTTTGTTGTCTATATTATGTCTAGTCGATATTATGTCCATTCTATATTTTTGATTCGATATTATGTCCATTTTATTCGATATTAAAATTTTCAAATCGATATTTTGGTAGTCTATATTATGTCTAGTCGATATTATGTCCATTCTATATTTTTTACTCGATATTATGTCTACTCGATAATAAAAACTCGATATTTTGACTCTATACCCATGGGCTCACTTGATTCATACACTGAGTCATCAACGTGATGGGGTTCATATTGAAGGGAATTCATTGGCTGATGAAGCAGCGAAGGGGGCTGCACGCACAGCTTCTGTAGCTGCAGTCACTTATTAAAAAACGAGGATAGACTGTGATATTATGGATGCTGTCATTGCTTCAAACAAGGGCAGCACAGCAGTATCAAAGAAATTTTCAATCATGTACTCCTGCAAGTTAGATGCAATCAACATTCCAGATGCTCAGATTCCTGGAGTGGGGGATAGAGTAATACCAAATATGGATCATAGACAAGGTTTAATTGTTGCAGCACATCAGGGTTTGGGCTCTGCGCACACAGGTGTTGTTACAGTGACTATTTCATTATTGAAACAGCGCTATTGGTGGCCAGATCTAACAAAACAAACTAAAGACTATGTTTTTTTTTTTAAAAGGTTTTATATAGCGCTGGCTAGACCCAGAGGTATCAGAGCGCTTTACAAGAGCGTCAGATCATAGTTACATGTTACATCGTTACAAAGGTTACACTATTATTGGGGCATAGCAACAAAGTTACTTGTAAGGTTGAGATAAACAATAAGCACAAATACGTAAGGGGAAAAGCAGGCAAGGGGAAAGATTCAGGGGAGGGGGTGTAGAAGCTGGGGAAGTAGACAGATAATGGAGGAGGGGAAGGTGAAGGACACCGCAAGGAAAGAGGAGGGGAAGGGCGACGGGGACACAAACCGGTAGATGAGTCAAAGCAACGTCCAAAGTCCAGTAAGCTATGATCCCAGGGGAAGTGGTATCACTTCCCTATCTCTGTTGCGGGAGGCTCACTTTACGCAGTGGACTCTCTCAGAGGGGTCTCTGAGACTCCAAGGCCTACAAACTGAATCCTTCCCCAAAAAGGGGAGAGGGAGTTCTTTGGCAAGGGGTGCCATACCATACCTCAGCTGTGAGTGGCTCCCTTGGCGCAGTGGACTCTCTCAGCGGGTTCGCTGAGACTCCAGAGTATAAATATTGGATCTTTCCCCAACAAGGGGAGAAGGAGTTTTAGTCAAAGGGCACAAAGAACAGGGGGCTAGGCAGAGTAGCAGGCAAGGTGAGAGATTCAGGGGAGAGGGGATAGGAGTTGGGAAGTAGACAAAGAGAGAGAGAGTACTAAATGGGAACATATTTAATTAATGAGTTATTATATAGCGCTGGCTAGACCCGAAGGAATAAGAGCGCTTTACATGAGGACCAATAAAGTTGCAATTTACATCAGTTAAAAGTTACATAAGTATCAAAAAAGCATTTAAAGAACATAGGGGACAAGGTGAATGGAGCAAGGAAGGGAAAGAGGATAGGGTAAAGGGGTAGGAGGAAGATAGGATGTAGAGACGATGGGAAAATCTGCCCAAGGTCCGGCTGGGTAGGTGATGGCAGGGGGGAAGGGAAGAGGAGTCCACAACCCATCTCCTCTTTAGCTATATGGTAGCTCCACCGGGCATCAGCCAAATCGCTTGGTCTCCACAGTCTGGGGTAAGTTCTGCAGGTTCCAAGTCCTGATGTGTAAGCAGGTTAGGGGATAGGTTCAAGGTCCGGTCTTGAAATACAATATCTGTCAGCAGATGAAAGGTTCCATCATAACATGCCCGGCACAGACACCGTTATTTAAATCGGACAAACCTCTTGATTGTGAGTATCTGGACCACTGCAGCCCCTTACAATATGATGGGGCTTACAAGTATATCTTGGTGGCAGTGGATTCTTGCTCAAGATTCCTATGGGTCTGGCCGCAGTGCTCGGCTGACAATCAAACTGTTATCAAAGATTTGTGAGTCTTTATAGGGGCACACGCAGTTGGCACGTTACATTCTGACCCTGGCTTGGCGTTTAGCTCTCGGGCTTACAAAGAGGCCATGGAAAGTCTGGGCGTAGCTACGCGGTACTCCTCTCCATACCATCCTGAGGGAAATTTGGTTGTGGAGAGGAAAAAAACGGGGCTTTGAGCTATCTTTAACAGCTAGGGTATGAGACAAGGGTGGTAGTTGGGTCAATCACTTATATCTAGGGTATGTCACTCCTTACGAGGTCCTATTTGGGATGAGAATGTGGGTACATGATCCTGAATGTGAAGGCGCAGTGGCGGATGAGAAACAATTTGATATCCATGAATATTTGGCTGTTTTACAGGATCTAAATGAATCCAGGACACAACAAAGTAACATCCACATGAAACAGACCACCACTGGGAAAGTCAAAGCAGTCATGGCAAGATCTGTCTGGATCCCAGAAGTCAGGGATCTGGCCAGAGAGAAAATAGCGGACAAAAAAGAATTTGGACCATCATACATAAAGCCTGTACCAGTCTTAGCAATTCAGGGAACAAGAACTGTACTTTTGCCACCTCTTGCTGGGAAAAAGGAGAAAAGATTTGTCTGAATCGACTTAATCAAACCACACTATGTGGCTGATACTAAGTAGTAGGACTCATGGACTCCACAGTGCAGACGCCCTCCTCTAGCTACAATCCAAGAAGTTCAAATGGAAAGACTCATCACGTTTTAAGAGCCTCCTGTACGGAATGAAGGACTATGAAACAATGCTATGGAATTCGTTCCTCTTAGACCGAAGTTTAACTTCAGAATCAAACTCAAAATAACAACCAAGTTGCAATTATACGAACAGCTACATCAACATGCCTCGACGAGAGCAAAATGCGATTTCAACAAATCCTGATGCAATTCCAACTATTGATTGAACTGCTTCTGGCTACTTCATGAACTTTGACATGTTTTTTTGGGATCCAAGGGAACCAGAAACGACGCCAGCCCAAAATTCACATAAACAACAAGTCAAGGACTTTCCAAAATTTCATAAAAAGACTTACCTGGTATTGCCTAGGGTAGAACTCTAGGTAATTACTGGGATACTGTTCTTTCTTTTCTGGCTAGGCTTAGTTATAACTTTTAGTATGCTTATTAATGGACGATACCTTCAACAAAGCTCTACAGCCCAAAAGGTTAACCTGATCCTGAAGCCACATCTATCCTCTCATTGTGAGCAAAGAGACTTGTCATCGGTGAACATTACAGCAGTTCCTATACCGGACGGTATAGTTTGGGACAAGATTGATTTCGATATATTCAGTCCTACTGAACTTTAAAAAATGTCTCCTGTATTTAAAATTTCATTAAGTGATGTCATTACCTCCAGTACATTGTCTGATGATTGGGACTCTGAAACTGTTAAAAACATGTTGTCTGATTTAGAGAACACTGCCGCATTTCCGAACTCTGAAATGTTAGAAGGTACTTCAGACTATGTCACTTTATACTGTTACCAACTTTATGGTCATCATTTCCTGCACAAATTCATAACACCTAGAAATGTTTTTGAGTACCATCAGTGGGAACATTGCCCTACACCACCAAAAAGTAGTTCGCAAACATTTGCACATTTGCCCAGAAATGTTCATATTTTTTAGGGTTTAACACTTCTGACCCAACATCATTTTATTATAAAGTTATTACAAGATTGGCAATGAAAATTATGCTGACAAACACCAAACAGATTTACTCTGCTTCATTTATTGCCCAATTATCTGAACAGGGTGTTGACCTATGGAAGGACACTATAGACTTAAAATCGGCCTGAGATTCTAGGGACTGACAAGTCCAGGGAACATAATTGCTATTTAGAGCATGCCTTATTCCATAGCAGATGATATTTCTAAGTGACACTGTGCAACAAGCATCCTATCTTGGATTAGCCAAAAACAAGGAACTGAACACATCTCGGTTTCCAACACCATCACAGATGGAGGGGTGGCAAAATATTACTTAACAGGAACAGTAGATGCATTTTACAGTACAATAGGTCAGACCCTGATTTGAAAGAATAGTTGATTTGGCCCCTAGACATGAACAGATGTCAGAAAAGATGCTTGGGCATCACCGAAGGGTTCAGTATCTATAGGCCAGACCCATGCTATGTAGAAAGAGAACACCCAGGGGTAGTGACATCCTATAGTGTTGGGAAGTTGTACCTTGATTGGCTAGAAACCTCAACACTCACAGAAGTGCAACAACACTTATCCTTACTCACACATGACATGGATCTTAGGTATTTTTTATTAGGTTCCAGAAAGACACGTCAGAAACGTTTCATATATGTTGGCATTTATGCTGCCTACAATGAAATCTGGAAAATATCCCAACAAGAGGCCGCACAGAGAATACGGGAATCAGATCGTATTAACTTAGAAAAAGCATTAGCTGTAGTTGATAGTGGGATAACAACTTTGACCTCCAGGATATATTCCTTAGGCAACATTGTATGATCTGCAATAGACATACTGGACCAAGATTTGGCCATATTATAACACGGGCAATCTCAATTATGTTCAAATATGTTAACATAGTCTGTAAAGCGCACAGCTGCCCCAGCAACAGGGCGTCCCGGCTCTGAGCAACAATAACACAAATACTGCAAGAGAATCCTACACAGATAAGAAAAACAAGGGTGCAGGGACGACAAAAGAGTAGAAAAGGAAAGCTTGCTGCGAGAAAAATGGGTTTTTATCGCTTTCCGGAAAGTCAAATAATTATCCATTCTCCGGATATGAGATGGAAGGTCATTCCAGAGCTTGGAAGCCAGTGCTTGAAACGAGCGACCACCAGCACGGGCCCTCTGCACTCGTGGTATAGAAACCAGGTGTTTACCAGCAGAGCGCAGTTGACGCAGAGGAGTGTAGAATGAAAGCAGGCAGATATTATGCCAGAGGATATGTTGTTAAGCTGTATGCTGCAATCTTTACATGCAGGCTATGTGCCTTGGCGTTTTATCACCAGTACATCTCTATTTTATGAATATATTCTAACAGATAAACAGGAAGAAATGGCACAAAGGAGATCTAAATATACAATGCTGCGTATTAAAAAACTGGATAGATTACCATTTACAGTGGCAGAATCACCATCAATGGAATGGCTAATCCATGGCCACATAACTCTACCTGTCAATACTTTTCAGTTTCAATATTGCCTTGAGCAAAGGCAGGCAGGCAAATACGAAAAAATGGGTAAGCAATACATTAAGGAATCTTTGGAATTACCATACAGATTTTGATGCCGGAGTGGGGATCGAGAACTGCAAGAACGCGTTAAGCGGTTCTCTCATGTGCCAGGATATTTCACTGCATGGAGCTTGTAATGATTCAGTAGCGAACTTGTCCTGCCACATGAAAGGGACTCCAGCAGCCGTGATTACTCCGTTATTCAAGCTGCTCTCAAATAGGTGTTACGTGAACAATCAAGGTTGCTTTGGGATGCTTCTGGGCATTGCCTATCTAGTCCTGTGAACTCCAGGGTTACTTATTGTGTGCAAGTATTGTTTCCCCCAATGAATACAGTCAGGGAGGAGCTGCTATGGCCTTTGTTGAATGTTTCCTTTATACAGTTTGATACTTTGAGCAGGCTGAAAGCCATGCTTTTACAGCAAACAGTACCCTTAACCTCCGCCTGAGAGACCTTTGATCATCAAATCGTAAGGACCTCGACTGAGGTACAAGCACTTATATGTAAAAACTGCCCCTTCCATTTCTCAGAAATGGTGGGTTGTAACTTTACTATGCCTGATATGAGTGGTATTGTACACCTATTTAAGACCATAGGGTCAGGATTTCTAAGCACCTTTCAGACAATCCTCAGAGTTATTCCAAATTTTATACACTCCATATTTAGAATCCTTTTTGGAGGTCTACCTCTGATCCTGCTCTCAATAGCAGGAATTCTGATTGTAATTTTTTGGGATGGCCCAATCACCACCAAGATGGAAAAAGTACTCCTGGAGCAGAAATACCACAAGCGCATGGTACAACATCTTGGCACACCTCACCTACGGTAACTGAGCGCCTCTTGGTTCCTATCCTTTAGACCAGTCTGGATGGACTGCAGCTTACCTGTTCTTCGATGCCTGTTTTGTGGAGAAGAATGTGTGTTGGGACTCTGTCTCCCACTTGCATCAGACACGCCTACGGACTTGAATTCCAGGCTGGAAACCATGAGGTCCCATGCTCGGCAATGTCCCCAACATATTCCAATACTGATGGCTGCATTCCTTGAGAACCCGCAGGAGCCTTTTGCTAAAGCTAGGTTGTTTGTGCATCAGCTCTTCCACTAGCACTCAGGTATCGACTACAGCACCAGCTGGGTCTGCACCAGCTATTGGCAGTTCTGAGTTTCCTCTGTGCTCTATTGATGTACTCTGCGGGGTGTTACAAGGACCGTCTTCTGAGGCAGCGAGCAACAACGATGTTGCGTCTCCCAGCCAGGACACTTGTCATGTTATGTTATGCAGGTTTGTAGAGCACTCAGCTGCCCCAGCATACCGGTTCTAATGGCAGAAAACTACACAGCCTCTACATGGAAAAGACCTACAATGGAGGGAAAAGGAACATTTTGCTTGCTTTGCGAAATGCCAAATAATTATTCAAGCCGCGAATGGAAATAGGGAGCTCGTTCCAAAGTTTGGGTGCCAGCGTATGGAAGGAACGCCCCCGGCACGGACCCTCCTCACCCGAGGGATAACCGCCAAGTGCTGCCCCATCAACTGAAGTTGGCGGGAAGGGGTATATGGTGCAAGCTGATTGGCCAGAATCCCTGGGGATGAAGAGTTCAAGATTTTAAACGAAAATCGTGTGCTGGGAACAAATTCCGATTTTTCCTTTTGGTTTCAAAACTGAACTAAATTTGGAACATTTCCTAAAATTGACACTCTTGCTAGAAAAGCATAGCCTTCTGATGCATGTTGTGTAATTCACTCCCCAGCACACGTCAACTTTCAAAATGGTTTCCCTATTGTACCTAAAACCAAACCCATAATAATTTTATCACACAAGATGAATTGTAAACGTTTTGTCTTTTCTCTTTCAAGTTTATTCCTGTAGGCTTGCACATCAGTTCTCAACAGCCACAGCCAACACGTGTTTCGTCGCGTAAGGGGTGTGGTCCCACGACTTCATGAAGCTGTATAGGTATAAACATTCAAAATACCTATGTATTTATTGCATCGAGAAAACATGTAGGTAAGAAAAAAGGTACATATAAATCGTGACAATATTAAGAGATAGACACAAGGTGAACTAACCAACTAATGATTTTGGTTCACATTTGCACAACATTTCACGCTCTGTGTACAACATCATAACCTCTCAAACAGAGGTAGACTATAACCCGAATTTGATGGAGAGAGAAAATGGGGCGCACGGTCACATGTTAAATGGCAAAGTGCTACCTTATTGCCTGAAAGTGCAATACAATTGGTGACACCTAATGGTTCTATAAAATGGTAGATCTTTCCCGACGAAATTAGTACTTAATGTATCTCAGACATACTGTGCACGGAAGCACTCCTTCTATTTCTAATCCAAAGCGGCAAAGTGAAGATCGTGAAACACCGTGAAGCGTAAAAAAGAAAAGAAAGTAACCATATTTTGGTGTGGTGATAATTCCGGACCACAATGGGTTTCTGGTCTGAGTGGCGTGTAACCAATTTCAATGTAAAAGTTTCCTTTGAAAAGCAGTAGCCAGGTTTCTGCAAAAATCACATACATGACATTATCTCCTTATCTTCCAGAAGAGATAAACATTCACACATAATATATACAAGACCATCTAATATCCACACACTCTGCCATAAAGAATTATTTGTGCCTAAGAGTAAAACGGCCCACATATCCAGTCTTAAGACTACAGGAATTTCCACTATCAGTCATTCATGATAGTGGTGTGTACATCGGCAACATTTGAGCTAAACCTCTATATTGAATACCAATATCAGAGGCAAAATTTCATTTGTAATACAAGTTTTTCATGAAAAACTGTGTGCAGTCTATAATTAAAATCGAGACAACTCACTATTATTAAATTGCCTTAAAAAACCATGGTAAATTAAAGTCAGCTGCGCATTATAATCCATGCACTCCTTATTCGTTCGTTAATGTGACTGGGCTTGCAAAACCGTGCCCTAAATTAGCGTAATCCAAACGAACAAAGTTAAAGCGTATGCTCCCACTGTTAACATATATATTACGAAGCATCTCAAACTCCTCGCTCTTGTAATCCGAACATCTACATCCAAACCCACATCGACTCACTCTAGAATCTGTGATCTTACCTCCGTTTACACCTTTCCGATTCATGACGCCGCTCGCGTCATCTACCGAATACGGCGACAAACTCCCAATGCCCTGTACCGGCTGCCTAAATATTCACAGGCCGGGATTCTTTTACGAAAGCGGGCGCATTCAACCGTCCTCTCTCAAATAGTACGCATGGAAAGAGGACTATCAACCCTCCCGTGAAATAGCCGCCATCTTGTAATGTGCACAGGTGTCAGAAGGGCAATATATACTGAAACTTGCTTATCAACCCTCCCGTGAAATAGCCGCCATCTTGTAATGTGCACAGGTGTCAGAAGGGCAATATATACTGAAACTTGCTTGTACTCAGCCCTCTCTCAATAACCTGTAATATATTATCCAACATATCTTGTTTATTAATATTTACATTGCACGAAATTTCTAGTATCTAGGGGAAGCTTGCCTATGTGCTTTTACTAATATTAACTCAAGTGAATTAATATGGCCGCCGCAAAGTGGGAATTTCACTGTGCATTCGTCTACCACACTCACATGGTGTGACGTCTTTTCTGCTTGGTGGGAAATCTTTGCTTCTGCGCACTAGTGCCAGAAATGTCCGCTTTAAATCTCACATGCTAATGCTTATGCTGCAGCTTGTACTAAGCTTGTTAGTTCTGCTTAACTATTAATGCACAAGTTAAAATAAAGTAATGGGGTTAGAGTAGAGATAAGTGGTATACAGTACATTCAATTATTTTTGTATTCTAATATGGTTCTTTTTGATTTTGTTACTAGCTCGTATTTGGGCCTGAGAGTTGTCTTGAATCGCCATTTTGAATACATACTGTGCATGTGCCGGCAGAAACAAGAGACCTCGAACTGTGGCATTGAAACTGTGCCAGGTATTGTCTTACCCGCGATGCGCCGGAGAACCTCACCCCGTGACCTGGGAAAAGGAAGAAGACTGACAAAATGTTTCACATTGTATGCTAAAAGGAAATAATATTGGTGGGCGGAATAAAACCATGAGAAAATAAATTATGGGTGGGGATTCAATCAATATGAATCGAATTGGAATTACATCATCTTAGTATGGTGTGATGACCTCTCCTCGTCTTTCCAACCAACCACTGAAGGGGAACACATAGATTTGCAACATTTAGGGGTGGTACATTGCCCTCGAAATGGTATAACTATGGTAGGTTTAGATAGAGAATTTGTCCGACTTGTCCAAATAGCTGACCTGTCACTGAACCAATGCACTCAATAGGCGATCGAGAACAGAGGTACTGGCGGAGCACCCTGACAGAAGAATCGATGACCCAGTCGGGGTACCAAATTTGCTAGAGAGGGGTGTGATGCCGGCATTGCACTTAGAGGAGGTCACCTGTCCTGATCTGCACCTGTCTTGTCCCGTGGGCACCTGATTAGTCCGGAGCCTGGCCCCGGTCCCTTTTGCCCCAGCCCGTGACCAGGATTGGTCATTGCACCATTTTAGGTAAATATAATCTATGTGGTATGTTCATGTGCTATTTCCCTTTCTGATCCTTCCCAGGTACCAATGTCTAAAGGTGTTACTGTTATTTCTTATAAACTTTATGTCCTATTGGTTATATTCTTGCTTGTAAAATGTATGGTCCTGAGATTGTGGCCTTTTCAATTTTGACTCAGAAAATCTCTCATAGATAAAGGTTTAAAAACTTTTCCGGAGTCTGTGGTTATTATAAGAAAAGTAAATGTGTTTAAATACTACCTGTTTATTCTAACTCTCTTATTCAGAGGACTTATAAAAAAGGTGACAGTGTTTGGTAAGTCATGGTTTACAGGTATAAGTCCTAAATCGGACATCTGGGCAACTGATAGGGTGACTAAATTTGTAATCGGTTAGGCAGGACTACTAGTTCAAAGTGTGAATTTTATATTGGCCCAAGGTGAGTATGGTAAAACTGAGCTATTTGGTCCCTGCGAGCTCTATCAGTATACTTTTCTTGGTAGCAGTAGTATGGTTAGGGATTAGTTAACAATAGGTAGTTAGTCGTGTATTGACTATTGATTATTGATTATTTATTGATTTTATGTGCTAACCAAAATTGTTTTCGTTTTTGTCAAATGTTGTCTGGAATATTCCGGGATAAAGAAAACAGATGGTAAATAGAAGCCATACTGTTGTGAGGTTACGTGCCTTGAGGAATAGGTGCGTAAACTTAGGTGAAATTTGAAGCGCATGTTAGGGTTTTTCCTGAGTAAATTTGTGAGAGTGATTGGTAGAAAGGGGTTTGCTGGTGAAACTTTGGTCTTATATCACCTAGAAAGGGTAATTCTGAAGGAGAAGCAGGTTCTTTTTGCTTAAGTGAAGAGTAAACAGGAAGGTTGTTTTACTCGCAGTGTTAGAAGAGTAGGCGGAATTAGGTTTACTCGTTACAATCAAAACTAATCTTTTTTAGTCAATCAGGCACAGTAGGGAATCTTTCATGTTGTCAATTATATAAATGTATAATTGAATATTGAAAGATATTGAATTGTTGTATTAACTTGGAAAGGAGGGAGTCAGTCACGAGTGCTGCACTGACGTCACAGAGAACCACGCTGGGATTGGTAGAAACAGCGGGTGTGTAGCCGTGAGAAAATTGTAAAGGAGGAGTGAGTGCAGAGAGGGAGATGCACGACACAGAAAAGCCGCGCAATCATTGGTTAACGCTGCTTGTAAGTCTAAACTTCATTGGTCATTTAAAATAAGTGACGCGCTGGTATTGGAGAAATATTTCTGCAAAGTAAACACATTGAGTTAATTGAATTCATTGACATTTTGTACAAAATTAAATAGCGGTATATGTGGAATTTAGATCCAGCAGTTATAGGAAAAGTCCTGACAGAAAATATTTAGGATTTGCGAGAGAACAACAAATTAGAGGAAGACCTTATTTCATGTATGGAGAACAAAGAAAGATGTCACTTTTTAGTAGAATAAAGAATTATTAAAAAAAAGACAAAGTTATTAAAACTAGAGAAGGGATTTTTATTCCACCACCAAATACGCCCACATCATACATGATGGTAGAAAGGGGCTATCACACATGTGTGTGGTTAGAAAACTGGATTGTATTCACTAAGGAAGACAGTGTTTTGGCATTTCCAGAACATGGTACCTTCAATGGTAGAATTTTGTACAACTTAAGAAATCATATGAATAAATTAGATCCCAGACCAAGGTTAACGCAATATGAAGCTCTGGAAGAATGGGAGACAGAGGCATTTGAGCGAGACAGGTCTCGAAGTGACAGAAATTGGAGTAAGTTCTATTCCAGATTCCCAAAAGAGACAAGAGATAAACAAATGAAAAAGTGGAGACAGTCCATGCTAGTGGAAGGATTATATCCTGTTTTTTCAACAAGAGAACCATCACGAAACAAAGCTACAGGAAAAACTTAAATGATTAGTGGTGATTCAGATGATGAGTTATTAGATGACTTGTTAATGAAAATCCACCACCTTATCAAGATGGACCTCAGAGATTTACACCTAGTGCTCCGTTCTTACATCCACCTTTAGTTCCGCAGGTTATATATGAAACCTCATAAGAAAAAGTACTTCAAGAGTGAGAAAAAGAAGCGTTAAATAAACAGCGTAGAGAACTAATTCAGAAAATTTCCCAATTAAACACAAGTCCTGAAGCTTTGACCATACCCCTAACAATAGGTCTTGTAGTTCCATTGTATGGAGATAAGCAAGCTAATTCAAAAACTCCTTTTCTGACTACACCCATAGTTCAGCCAAGAAAAGAAACCCTAATAGTAGATGATCAAGCAAGTGAATGTGAGTCGATAATTTCCTTAATGGATTTACCTATACAAGAACCAGTAACTGACTCAATCAGGAAAGATACACCCCCATGTTCAAAAGAGGTACAGATTAAAACATCCTCAGGAGCGAGGCATGCAACTGTAGTGAGCCTAGAAGAATTAGACAGATGGACTTGAAATAAAGAAAAGCCAAAATCACAGTCAAAGGTATTGGACATATTCAAATTAAGGGTTGAATTAGCAGAAATGGTAGCGGGAAATGTGGGATTGGACAGACCAAACTCATTTGATGAAAATGAATTATTGTTTATATGCAGAAGTATTACTCGCAATACAAAAATATATCATGAAAAATTAATGAATTTGCTTCGGAAATGGGAATTGACATTGGCAAATGAAAGGTATTGCAGAAACGATATAGAGCTAAATTTTCTGACAAAAATTTGGAAAACATGAATGTGTCAGGTCGAAAATTGCAGATAAAAGATTTGTTGACTTTGTGGCAAAAATGGGGAGATCTAGATAAATGGAAAGTTAGATGGACAAAGAAAAAGGAAGAGGCACAGGCAAATAAAACGTCTTCTGAATACTTACTAAAAGAAGCAGAACAAGTCAAAAGGTTGTGTCCAATGAGAGAAGTGCCAGGAGGAGGTTATGTACATGTTTCATGGTCCCGAAAGGGTATTTTATCATTTGCTAATGATTTCCAAAAGCTCAGAGAAAAACCTGTAGAATGGTATCGACAAGTTGAAAGGTTTGTGAAGGTGTTGAAAGTATTGTTAAATGATTTAGATGGTTTATCTGACATTGTTGTTCCAGCTGATTTGTGGTCCGTATGCAAGATCACTGTAGATTGGCCTAGTGATGAATACCCTAGAGACCAAAAGACAGGAGCTCCTTCAGGGGCGGTGATGAAGAAATAGAATCAGGTGATAACTTACTTAAAGGGAAAGATTCCACCAAAAGAAACTGATTGGACTAAAATAGACAGAAATACCCAAAATAAAGATGAATCTGTATATGCATATTATGAGCTCCTCTTACAGGTATTTAAACAGTACAGTGGTTTAGAAAACATTGCTAATAAGGACATGACACATTTTATTTATCGTTTTGTGTTCGGATTAAAACCTGAAATTTGCCAAACAATTAAAGAGCATAAACTGTGTTGGCAAGCAAAGCCTGTCGATGAAATTCTCAAGTATGCAAAATATTGTGAGGATGAAATTGATAATTAAGAAAAGAAATTGGAAGAAAAGGTAATGTGGGCTCAAGTAAAAATGGCAGAACAACAGGAACTTCAGTTAAGTCAGCAAGCAAATAATCAGAAAAGAGGGGAAGGCCAAGGGGAAGGAAGCGGGTGCAAACCCAGAGGGAAAATGAGTAAAGAAGAGGCGAAGAAAAAGTTTCCTTGTCATGGGTGCTTAAAATTAGGGCATTGGAGAAACAAGTGTAAATTAATACAGAATAATAATGTTCAAACTCAAAATTTAAATCCACTGATGCAGAATGAGGTGTCAATGAGACTGCCGCAACAGGTAATACAGAATCAATTGCCTCAAGCCCCTATGCCAGATTTTGTGAGTCAACCAAAATACAATGTGGACACCGGATTTCGGGAGGGATGACACATATTGACGGTGCCTGAGAGGAGGGGAAGAGGATTACGTACTTGGTGCATCCTTACCGGTAGATCAGTCAGGTCCTTACATTGAAGGGAAAGTGGAGGGAAATGATGTGACCTTTTTGTTGGACACTGGTGCTACCCGTTCTACTGTGAGAATAGCAAACATCCCAAACCTACCCCTTTTGGGAGAAGCGATCCAAGTAGTGGGCATTTCTAATAAACAAATTAGGACCCCTGTCACAGAACCTATGGAAGTTTGTATTGGCAACTTCCGAGAAATGCCCAAATTTGTAGTGTGCGATTCTAGCTCTGTAAAATTGCTAGGAAGAGATTTACTTTGTAAAATGAACTGCACAATCTTTTGTACACCAAATGGTGTTGAAATTCAGACTCTAGATGAAGACGGAGTGTATAAAATTATGCTGGCCAAACAAGAAACACAAGTTAAAAATATGTCTCTATAAGATTTACCTGAAGAACTAAAGACTTTTGTAAATCTTGATGTGTGGGATTTTACTGGGAAAGAGATAGGCCTAATGGCAGATGTCGATCCCATAAAAGTAACAGTGAAAGAAGGTGCAATTTACTCCAATATTTGACAGGACAAAATGAGTCCCAAAATAAAAGCAGGAGTTGCACAAGAAATAGGGCGTTTGGTTGAACACAGTATTCTGTAAGAAATAATGAGCAGTCCATGTAATTCCCCTATAATTGGCATAAAGAAACCAAACGTGAAATACAGGGTGGCCCAAGATCTCGTAAAATTAATAAAATTGTTGTCACATGTTGTCCAGTAGTGCCAAATCCAGCTGTGATTCTGTATCAAATACCGTGGGGAGCCGGATGGTTCACTGTGATTGATTTATGCCATGCTTTCTTTTCCATCCCGCTGCATCCAGATAGCACATTTTTATTTTTGGTCAACTTTGACGACCCTGTTTACGTTTGGAATCGTGTCCCTCAGGGGTACACGGAAAGTCCATCCATCTTTAATAAAATTCTGAAAAAGTGCCTTGAATCACTGGTGCTGTCTGGAAAATCTGTCCTGGTGCAGTATATCGATGACCTATTGTTGGCATCGAGAACAATAAATTACTGTGTAATTGATTCCATTGCATTGCTGAACCATTTAACAAAAGCTGGACATAAAGGGGCCAATTCCGATTCGGTAAAATCCCGTACGAATAGCCGTACGGTACATTTTTCCCGTACGAATCGTATCCTCGAACGTCCCCGTACGTATGATGTAGTACGATGCGGACCCAAATCAGTTCTCCATCCGAATCGTACCAAAGCCCGTACGACTCAATAATCCGTATGATCCGTTCGGAACACGCAGTACGTGATGTCCGTATGGATAGAAGCATCATTTTCCGACCCAGAAAGTATGATTCGTCCAGTCAATGCTCTGTACGACTCTTTTTTACGAGAGCTCAAAACTTCCAGAAAAGCAGAATTCGTCTCGAAATGCGTGCAATATGGACCCCCTGTAGGGTTCGTACACCCCATGATCATAGGGGTACGGTTCGTACACCTACGATCATGGGGTACAGTTCGTACACCCTATGATCTTAGCGGTACGGTTCGTACACCTACAATCATGGGGTACAGTTCGTAAACCCCATGATCGTAGGGGTACGGTTCGTACACCCCATGATCATAGGGGTACCGTTCGTACACCCCATGATCGTAGGGGTACGGTTTGTACACCTACGATCATGGGGTACGGTTCGTACACCTCATGATCATAGGGTATAGGAACTGTACCCCTATAATCATGGGGTGTACGAACCGTACCCCTACGATCATGGGGTGTACCAACCGTACCCCTATGATCATGGGGTGTACGAACCGTACCCCATGATTGTAGGTACACGAACTATACCCCTACGATCATGGGGAGTACGAATCGTACCCCATGATGGTAGGTGTACGAACCGTGCCCCTATGATCATGGGGTGTGCGAACAGTACCCTATGTGATTGTGTGGCTCTCCGTACGAATTGCTCATACGCGACGTTTACCGTATGAATCGGGTACTCATTCCCCGGTCCGGATCGTACTTGTCAGGTCATTCGGCATGTTTATAACTCGTACGGTTCACTTTCAGGGTACATATCATACGTATTTTCCCTTGCTTTTCATACGGTTCACAACAATTCAGACGTATTTTTTTACTACGGATCGTACTCTGTGATTCGGACGGATTTGTACGATTCGTACGGAAACGGCTACGAATTCAAATCGTTGTACGGATTTGTTTCCCGAATCGGAATCGACCCCAAAGTGTCCCCAGAGAATTTGCAATACTGTACAACCTTAGTAAAGTATCTGGGACACCAGATAGAAAGAGGGGTCAGGAGAGTGACATCTGAACGAATCAAAATAATTCAAAACATGAAATTACCCCAAACTCATAAAGAAATCAGAATGTTTCTCGGAGTTGTAGGTTATTGCAGGTAATGGATTGTGAGATGTACAGTGCTTGCAAAGCCACTGATTCAAATTACAAAGAAATGAGCGAGAGATCCAGTCGAGTGGGAAGATGAAAGTATGACTGCCTATTTAAAATTGCGTAACATTCTGTGTGAAGCTCCAGCATTAGGGATGTCAGATTATTCAAAAGAATTTGCAATATTTTGTGGCACAGGAGACAATTATGCACTTTTAGTCCTAACCCAGTCCCATGGGTTAATGCGACGACCTGTGGCATATTTTCCTGCAACATTGGACCCAGTGGCATCTGCACTGCCAGGTCTGTCTGAAAGCTGTAGCTGCAACATGCATGAGTCTTGAGCAAAGTGAATCCATTGCCATGGGACATCCTGTAACAGAGTATATTCAACGATCAGTTGTGATTCGGTTAACCAGAACACTTACTCAGCACCTAACACTTAGTCAGATGACTAAGTATGAAAGAATTATCCTGGGATCAGAGAATGTGACAATAGTGAGATGCACTATTCTAAATCCAGCAACCTTGTTGCCCAACTCTCACTTTGAGGAAGTCATAGAGGAAGTCGAACATGATTGTATCGACTTAACTGAATTCAGTACTAAACCTCGCGCAGACATACAGGAAGAACTTTTAAAAGACCCAGACCATGAGTTATTTGTAGAGTGCTTGTGTATGCGCCATGAGGAAGGAGGACTAAGCGCTGCTTTTGCTGTATGCACTTTATCAAACATAGTTGAAGCATCCTATTTACCAGGAGTCAAGTCTTCACAAGTGCATGCAAAATTGGGAACAATTGGAAAATAACCATTTACACTGGTAGCCGGTATGGTTATGGGGTTGTGCACGACTTTGGCCAGCCCTGGATGCAAAGGGAGTTCATGACGTCTTCAGGAACTCCTATCAAAAATGGAAAATTTGTAAAAGAATTACTTGAAGCAATTAAATTACCTAATGAATTGGCCGTGGTCAAATGTGCTGCTCACCAATCTGTAACTGACAGAGTGACAGCCAGTAATCATTATGCTGACCAAGTGGCTCAACATTGTGCCAAATATAAAATGGCAATAAACAAGAAAATTGAAGCATGTGGAAACAGCTGCCAACTTATGCTTTTGTGTGGTGTGAATACATGGGAGGAAGTGAGAGATTTACCAGGTGAGGCAGAGCCCAAAGAAAAGGAATACTGGCAGAAAATAGAGTGTCGAGTGAGACCTAAAGATGGCATAATAGTCTACCTAGATGGGAGACCAGTGTTACCTGACTGTATGCTTGCACCAATGGCCAGAATGTACCATGGGGACACACACATAGGGAGAGATGCAATGGTGAGGTTATTTAGAAGAGACTGGTTCAATGCGAAGTTCAGGAATATAGGAGAGAGTCTTTGCCAGAGATACCTTACATGTCAACGATTAAATCCTGGTAAGAAAACTGTAGTCTGCCCTGGGAATATTAGGAAAGCAGAAGGCCCTTTAATTAGACTACAAATTGATTTAATTCAGTTACCAGCTTGTTGGGGATTAAAATACCTCCTGGTTATTGTCTGCCTGTTTTCAAAATGGGTGGAAGCATACCCTACTCGCAGGAACAATAGCATAACTGTAGCCAAACTTTTCTTAAGGGAACTTATCCCAAGGTTCGGTTTTCCAGTAATGATTGAATCAGACCGAGGAAGGCACTTTAATAATGAAATAATCAGTCTAATCTGTGAAGCATTCAAAATTGAGCAAAAACTGCACTATGCATATCGCCCAGAGGCTTCTGGAGTGGTAGAACAAATGAATGGCACAATTAAAGCAAGATTGGGAAATATGTGTGAATCTACACAATTGGAATGTCCTGATGCTTTACATCTTGTCTTGATCGGACTTCAGAAGCATACCAGACAAGAAAACAGGCTTCAGTCCCCATGAGATACTCATGGGAAGGGCAATGAGGCAGGCATGTGTACCAGGACATCAGATGTTAACTATATCTGATGATTTAGTGTTGGAGTACTGCAAAGAGTTGGCTGACCAAGTGCGTTCCATATCTCATCAGGTTGGGGAAGACGCAGAAGCCAGATATTCAACTCCAGCACATGACTTGGACCCTGGAGATTGGGTTGTGATAAAGAATCACACTCGAGAATCTTGCCTAGCACCAAGGTGGGGAGAGCCACAGCAAGTGATATTGGTTACCACCACAGCTGTAAAGTGCAAGGGAATCCCAAACTGGATCCATGCCAGCCATACCAAACGGATACCAGAACCTGACAAAGTTGAGGCTGAAGGTTGTGCGCTGAACAACCAAGCACCAGTCAGAATGAATAGATCCCAGTGGTTGACATACCTCAAATCAGAGTGAGAACAAGAAGCCAAACATATTTAGATAGTCAGACGTGATAGGAATAGAAGGACGTACTCAGAATACAGAAATCCAAGCCAATGGTAATCGTGAGGAGGACCAGATAAGGATAGAACAATATACTCAGACCAATGACACACCTACCAGAACTCCATTGTCTGAGAAGGGACAGATAGGTACTAATCAAAACGCACAAGCGGAAGACAATCAAGAATCTGCAAGACCTGTGCAGGACCAGACAGGATTAGTCAAAAGGATTCAGGACAAAGTAACATTTCCAGGTCCAGCACAGTCATATCCTGAATCAGCAAACAACTACAAACTTAGGGGTCTAATGAGGGATTCAACCGTAATCCTCTGCTCGTCATCACCTTATCAATAGTACAAGGGTATGAACACAATAATACTAACAAACCAGATCACAAGATGTGAAGAACCAGTAACGTGAGTCACCCCTGGTATAGGATTCCCATCAACAGTCTTGTAATGATCAATATTATCATTTGGTAGTCCTTATCGGGTATTGTGTCTCTAGATCATTGAGACCGGCATACCCCGATAACCAGATACGGGGTAGCGACCCACAATCACTCGGTACTACCACATGATGTTGATGTGATGGGAAGTGCAGTGTAAGCAAAAAATAAGTGGTGATCTTAAAAAAGGATAGGGAACTCAACCCAGAAAACTTTAATGATTGTTGGCCCCTTCCTTAATAAAAACAAGAACAGTATAATATCGTCATCGCAGTCCACACAAATAGCTGCGAGGAGACCAACATGTTTCAGCCACTAAGGGTTAACTCCTTCGGCTTTCGTCAGGGTCTCTGTTCTATAATAATACTACTGCATTAGTTGTGATTAAAGTGTGAAAAAAATATGAAAAAAACACACAAGTGAAAACCAGTAAAGGATATAATGTTCCTTCGACTGTGTCAACTCCTCTCTTCGGCACCTGGTTGGATATGTACTGTTTAGAGAGGACAAACGTACAGGAAAATCACAAAAGTGATTAAAAAGCACTGGAGAATTCTGAACAGTGGTAAAGAAAAGATTCCCTTCCCACTTTTCGCCTTCAAACGCTCAACTAACCTGAGGGACCGTTTGGTACACACTCGACCCAAAGCCACACCCAGGAGAGAGCTGGGCACACTATGGGATCTCCCGCCGGTGGTACGGCACCATCCTTGTGGGGGTTGCTCTATTTGCCCTCTAACAACCAAAATTACGAGCGTGGACATTGGTACAGATAAGCCGTGGGAGCTGCGGCAGTTTACAAACTGCAACAGCACCAACTTGATTTACCTCATCACTTGCACGTGCAATGAAAGATACGTGGGCATGACCACGAGAAAGGTGCGTGTGAGGATGCAGGAACACAAAAGTACTTTCCGCTGCAAGAAAGATATCTCTAAACTTACCAAGCACTTTATCACATGTAATCATGCCGAGACAGACTTCAAATGGCATGTTCTTGAGAAACCACACATTCCACCGCATGTGAGTGATGTGTCTAGATATCTTTTTATTCGGGAACAAAAGTGGGTTTTCAGATTGGGGACAGACAGACAAGGGCTGAACGATGATATTCCGTGGTTCGCCTTGTCCTGAGCTCTCTGTAATTCTATCTATGTATGAATATAGGGTTATGCGTGGGTCATACCCTTGACAGAGCACATCAGGATTTGTCCTTGTACACAACAGTATTCTTCCTTTGAGGCGAATACACTAGTTGGCCGTTGGCTAATCATCTTTAGCCTACTACTTATTGATTATCTTAAGAGTACTTCGCCTTTGGTTTGATGCTCCTTACTAGGTATATCGATTTCCAGCGTTGCCCGTATGGCAGGGTAGTTTGGCGGCTTATTCAGCATTTTCTGGCATATATGACGGTGAGCCTTGTTACCCAGGAAGTTGTATATGGCTAACTAACCTTTTAATGATAGGGGTCCGCTACTTGACGAATACTCCCCGTCCAATCCCGGTATAAATGGTACGTATCCGGGTTTGATTTGAGCAACCTCTTTGGAGTGGGTATGTGTGTTTCTAAACGCGTCATTACTACTGTTTGACCTAGCATTGCGCCACCTGCGAGCCAGTGCGCTTTGCCACGATTAAATAGCAATTTGTTATTCTGTTTTAATAAACTACACATGAGTGGGCATGTTTGTTTCTATCGCGGCATTACTACTGCTGGACCTAGCATTACGCTATCTGGGAGTAATTGCGTTTCGCCGTGGACTAACTAGCAATGCGGTAGTCTGGTTTTTATTACAAAAAACTACAATCATGAACGACATGACGTCATCCTGTAGTTCTATACCGGCAATGCCATAGGAAGGACGCGCAAGTGGCCGTGAATGAGTGTGTGAGAGGGCACTGACAAATACCGGGCGATTAGTAAGTCGGGACACCACAAGTGGGCAGTACTGTGATTAGGCATGTGTGTTACCACTGCTGGTCATAGCATCACGCTATCTGTGAGATATTGCGCCTTGCCACGAACTAACTAGCAATGCGGAAGTATACTTTTTTGAAAGAACTACAATCACGAACGACGTGACGTCACTCTGTAGTTCTACACCTGCCATGCTCGCGAGAGTACGCGCGCGAGGCCGTGAATGAATGTGTGACAGGGCACTGCCAAGGACTGGGCTATTATTAAGTCCTGACACCATCAGCGGGCATTACTAATAAGGTAAACGGCAGATGAGTAACAAAGATAGACATGAAAAGTGATCTTTGGGTAGGTGGCGATCGGGCCAGCCCCTCCCCTACCGGTATCGATTGGCTGTGTGCTGCTCAGCCTAACAGTGAAGAAGTTAGAGCTTACTGGTGACTGTGCCTCCCCCTGACTCAGTCACGGCTTGAGATACCGACGGACAGGTATGATTACCTGTGTTGCTAGCCTGATACTAGGTTTTTGCCATTGTGCTAGCCATATGCTGCATATAAGTAGTTTTGTAAACCACTGTTAGTTTAGCCTGTAGTTGACAGGGAGGTGGATAGAGGGTGTTTTGTGAACCTTTTGATGGGTGTTAATTAACTCCATGTACAGAATACCTTGGATTACGTAGATATATACATCGCCAGAGTAGCTCAATGTCTGGTCGTCTGGCTTTTGTATTTTACGCAGTCGGTTTCTGTTATTGTAGAGCGGGGTCTCATATATCCTGAGCCAGGTCCAGGAAGAGGTGAGGTCCACTCCCCGGACACACTGGGTGAGTAAGGAAGCTGTTATATTTTTGCGAAACAATTTATTATGTTTTCTACAGACCAGTGTAGCGGATTGTGATTTTCCTGTACGTTTGTCCTCTCTAAACAGTACATATCCAACCAGGTGCCGAAGAGAGGAGTTGACACAGTCGAAGGAACATTATATCCTTTACTGGTTTTCACTTGTGTGTTTTTTTCATATTTTTTTCACACTTTAATCACAACTAATGCAGTAGTATTATTATAGAACAGAGACCCTGACGAAAGCCGAAGGAGTTAACCCTTAGTGGCTGAAACATGTTGGTCTCCTCGCAGCTATTTGTGTGGACTGCGATGACGATATTATACTGTTCTTGTTTTTATTAAGGAAGGGGCCAACAATCATTAAAGTTTTCTGGGTTGAGTTCCCTATCCTTTTTTAAGATCACCACTTATTTTTTGCTTACACTGCACTTCCCATCACATCAACATCATGTGGTAGTACCGAGTGATTGTGGGTCGCTACCCCGTATCTGGTTATCGGGGTATGCCGGTCTCAATGATCTAGAGACACAATACCCGATAAGGACTACCAAATGATAATATTGATCATTACAAGACTGTTGATGGGAATCCTATACCAGGGGTGACTCACGTTACTGGTTCTTCACATCTTGTGATCTGGTTTGTTAGTATTATTGTGTTCGTACCCTTGTACTATTGATAAGGTGATGACGAGCAGAGGATTACGGTTGAATCCCTCATTAGACCCCTAAGTTTGTAGTTGTTTGTTGATTCCTACGGGGGATAATACTTAGGCTTGGTCTATAAACATCCCTCTAGCCCTGCAAGAGATTGTGTTTTTCGATATCCTGAATCAGGTCAGATTAGGATAGAAGGGTCAATACAGGCAGAAGGGTCAACTGGATTAAGCCCTGGGGTAGGTGATTTAGAGAGGAGACCTGAAGTTGACGAAAATCAAGTTGTACCACAACTTAAAGAAAACAAAAGAACACTTGAAGAATCAGAAAGCACAGTGCCAACTAAAAGAAAAGGTGATAAATGGCCTGGTGCTGTTAAAAGATTGAAATATCGCCTAGTCACAATAGATGAAGAACCAGAACAAGTAGTTTAAGTGATAAGTCAAACTGAACCATCTACAAGCAATCAAAGAAGGAGAAGTTTACGCCTGAAAAAGCTGAACAATAAATTAAAAGGCCCTGAAAGGACAAACATCATCCTTGAAGATTTTGAAAATCTAGAAATCAGTGATGACAGTGATGACGAATTGATTGCTGATCAAGATATTGAAGAAGTGAGGCCAACTTGAGACAAACACAGGAGTATTCTGTGTAAAGTTCTCGAAGAGGGGTTAAGCCTCCTTAGAAAAATGGCTGATAAAAGAGTTATTTGAAACTCGAAAATAGGCTCTATAAAGACATGCTGGAGAATATGTATATGTAGTGTATTGATAGTACTTATAGTATGGATAGGACTGACAATAGCAATACCGTACTTGATGGCTGCTAAGCAAAATGACACTAGTATACATGAAAAGATAGCACACCACAAACAAGATAGAGTAGACTTAGAAGCATCATATGAGATAGAAGTACATCACATTAGAAATAGAAACGAAACTGAAATGAATGTTGTTGCTAGTATATTAGTAAATTATGTAGAGGCTATGCAAATTAGTGATTGTTATGTCTGTATGAAATTACCTACTTCTGTAGCTGAAGGTGTTACCTACCATCATTTGCCCCTGACCTATGGCATTTCCTGTAGCATATTAACTAGTTTGTTTTATAAAACTGGAAGGTTACAGTATTATTATTCTACCATAGATGTTATTTTTCCTGAGATTCCTGTCCGTAGAATAATGAATCCTGTCCTTAGTGCTAAAGATGCCCAATTCTTTGGTGAATTTTTCCTAACAATGAAATAAATAGATATAGCTAATGCACACAAACACAATCTAACATGAAGAAGAAAAGGTATTCTTAAACTTAGTAGAGAAATGGAGACCGGATTTCCATAGAAAAGCCACTGAAATGAAACCCCAGATTCGGAAATGGGCTGAAAGGGAAAAATGTATGGCAACTGGCAAACCTCATGCTGCTATGTCTTTGGACTTTGAAAAAATGGGGAAAATCTGTCTCCTTAGAAAGACAACTGAGTATAACTATGTATTCATTGGTTCCAGTGAATGTGAACATAATTTCCGTATAATTGGGGGTTCCTGGAGTCTATAATCTGGCTACCTTCATACATAATGATAAAAAAAATGTCAATTTTAGGGGTTGTAGCTAGGCGATGAAAACAGTTCATATCGGAAAGTGCATAGTCCAATAAATAAATAAATAATTTTATAAAAAACAGAGGATATTCATTAAAAAGAGCTGGGTCCATAGAACAACTAGACTTAGTCATGGGCAACACAAAATGTAGGTAGCCAAATACCGGTCGGTAACGGCCGAATTCGGCCGTTACCGACCGGTATTTGGCTACCGAGATGTAGGGGCAGGTAAACTGGGCAAATCGGTAATTTTACCGATTCTGTAAATATACCGGTCGGTAAATTTACCGACCGGTATTTTTACAGAATCGGTAAAATTGATATGTAGGTGGGACTCTTCTGAGTCCCACAAGGCCTAAGAAATCGGTATTTTACCATCAAATTCAATTTGATGGTGAAATACCGATTCAGGTGTGCATGAACATGTGTGCATGCACACCTGTGCCATATGACAGGCAGACCTGCCCTTAGGGCAGGTCTGCCTGCCATATGGCCCCCGAACCTTTTTTGGGGGTGCTAGAGGGTGTCAAAGTGACACCCCCTGCACCCTTGCCAAAATCGGTATTTACCGATTCGGTAAATGGAACATCTGGATGTTCCTACATACCCCCCCTTCTTATTTACCGATTCTTAATTACCGAATCGGTAAAATTCGGTAATTAAGAATCGGTAAATAAGTTTTACCTACATCTGGCCCTAGATTATTAAAAGTACATTGAATTCTTATTGCAAGACCTAAACCTCCTTGGATGATTTTAATAACGCCCTTCTAGTGCACCACATAGAAAACAAAAATCCGGCAACTGAGTACACAATCAGGGTGCTGAGATCAAACTTCAATATCCAGAATACTTCAAGAGAGTGGCGGCTACCAATATTCCTACAAATCTGAATCAACCAGCGTTTCCTTGCCCTATAGTAGCCAGAACAGCTAGAAAAAACATGTAGCACTGATTCTTCAGGAAGATCACATGCAGGACACTGTACCCTTTGATAGTTGCTCCACTTAGCCGTGAAGCATTGAAGCGGAAGGACCACAAATCTAAATTGTAAAAAGAGCTTTCTTGCCTCAACTGGATTATTGAGATCTAATATTGACTCAAAGCGGGCATTATCCTTAACTTCTAGAAAAGCCAGAGATAATATGCCCCTTTTGGGGCAGGAATAAAGTTGAGCCCTTCTATACTCTCCATAACAGACCATCATTTGTTTCCTTATGATTTGAAGGCAAGCACAATCTGGTTCAGTCCAGCAATCACCCAGGCCCATATTGGTCAGTAAAAGTTTAATATGCGCAAACCAAGGCAGTTTGGCAGCACCCTGTACTGACAAAACATCAAGCATCTCCTCTCTATAGGACAAAAGTTCGGGGGTGGTCCATAGGCGACGCCAATACATAAGAGGTCTGAGGCTTGACAGGTCTGCGATTGCCATTACTCCCGTATCTAATTGCAACGGGATCGGTGGGGTACTTGCTGGCAATCTAAACAACTGTCTGAGGTGTGGTAAATAAATAATTAATTACCGATACTATTTTTCTATACATTAACTATAACAGATAGCTCAATAAATAAGAGGCAGGATCCGTGATATCTGAGTCAAAATGGCTTTAATTGGATGGCTCGAGCCTAAAGACCATGATGTGTCTTGCAATGGAATGGAATGGCAGCTGCAACGTCTCATTAACATTACATAGTATATATAGTAAAACAGTACAATTGCATTGCATACAGTAGGCGTAACAAGTGACAAACGTAAGATAAGAACATATGGGCGTACAAAGTAGGCGTGCACAGGGCGTGCACGAAGACATGTGATGAAAACGTCACAGAAGTGTCATAAATGGGTGGATACATGGAGGGGGCTACCTGGGCAGCTGGAACCTTTAACCTACTGGTGCGCGCAAACGGGCCATGACGTGTAACTAGAGAGAGCTGGGGGCTCTGACTTCTGCGCCAGAAGAGGAGACTAAAGTCTGGGATGTCAGGACGACATGTACCTATAGCATATCTGGTATCTTGTGTTTGGAGTACATGTTGATAGAATCTAAATGTCATTAGGGTAAAGGCTTCTTGACACTAAGGCTGGTGCATGCATATATTCTACATGTATTGCGTGTACTATGAATCTTCTATGAATACTAATTCAGTAATTCTCTTGCATGGAGACAGGAAGACTAGACTATAACTGAAGATGTTTACGCGGTTCGTTAGCTTAGGAATGTGAAGCCGGGGAGCTGAACTGATAACTAGAGGCATAACATATTCTTGGCAGACAGGCAGGCAGGGCACCGCGCTGCTTGGCAGAAAGTAAGTGAAGGGTCAGGAATACGGGAGGGGCTGCATCGCTCCTCGGAGTGGTTTCAGGAGACTTGAGACTCGAATCTGGTGTCCGGGCCCTATGAGGCCTAGAAACGGGGACAACTCGATGAATTAACGTGCACAATGTAAAGACGTTGGCAACATAGGCCTAATACTCGTTGTTTTCACGAGGACTGGATAACTGGCATACTAACGTTGGACACAACTATAATTGCGTCTTTAATCTGGAGAGGGGGAACATATGCATGTCGATCATGCACAAATAACATATAATGGGGAACACGTAGGGACACATGACAGGGCAAAATTCAATTTTCCTCAGAGGTATTGATTTTCTACCTTGGATAGAGTCTCAAGTTTAGAATTCCTCTAAAACTCAGCGCCATAGAGTGCGCCACCTCGGGCTTGAGCCTTATACATTTCTAGTGCTGGGCTGACTGCTCTCTTGGTGGATCTACTAAAGACCTTCATGATGCCACCTGTCGATTGCGCTAGTTTTAGTGTTGACTTAATAATATGGTCCCCCCAGTCCAGTTTCTCAGCAATAGTAAGGCTTAAGTAAGTAAAGGATGAAACTCTTTCCAGGGGTATCCCATTTAGTGAAGGGTTTGGACAAGAACCTGTGGTGCTATTAAAAGCCATCAATTTGGTTTTCTGCAGGTTTATTTCTAGACCTCTTTCCTTTCAGAACAACTCAAATTTATCTAAAACCCTTTGGATCCCCACTGGAGATTTAGATACTAGAAGAGTATCATCTGCAAACATCATTGCTGAAATTTTGCGATGGCTAACTTGGGGGCATCAAGGTCTTTTCCCGTTGCCAGTACGTCAATCAACCCATTGATGTAGAGGCTAAACAATGTGGGCGCGAGCAAGCATTCCTGGCGTACACCACGTTTGACGGGTATGGGAGCCGTCAGTTTACCATCCCTTCCATATCTTCTTTGTTTTCATGCAATCGCTTGAGAAGTTGGATCTCTAAGAACCGACAATAATTTTTCCCGTGGCACCAGGTCAAATGCCGACCTCAGATCTACAAAAATTAAATATAGACTACCCCGTAAAGGCAGATAGTCTTCCAGTACAAAAGCTGGAGTCTTAGTACTTGGTCCAGGTTTGACAACTTTTCCCTACACCCTGCCTGGAGGGGGGACAGTACCCCTTTTTTTTCCATCCAGGATTGTAACCTGGCCAGAAGAACATGTGCAAATAATTTTTGGGAAATATCAATTAAGCTGATAGGTCTGTAATTTATTGGTAATAATGGGGATCCTTTTTTAAAAATTGGTATCTCCGCTCCTAACCAGCTGTTGGGTATCTTCATGCCCTGCAGTATGGCTTTGAAGAGGACACAGAAGTACAGAATCCAGATGGTTGGTTCGCTCCTATAAAGGTCCCCTGGGATCTTATCCAAACCTGGAGCTTTACCCGTGATATTTTTAGCAGTGCTCCCTCAATTTCCTTTAGGTTTATAAGTGTACTTAAACGACTATCAATGAGGGAATCTGAATCTTCACTGCTTACTGGGTGATCCGCTTTTTTATAACAACAGACCCTTGAATCACCAACTGACTTATTTTCCTCGCCGTAAAGAGTTTCGAAATGCTCCCGCCATACCTCCTTATCCAGGTTAGGTTCAACCGCTGTTTTGGGGGTGGAGGAACCTGTATTAACTATACCCCAGAATGTCCTCATATCTCTATCCCCCAGAGCAATTTTCAGAGTGTCCCCATTTTCCCTTTCCCACCGCTGTTTAGCTTCTTGAACGGCCAGTTTATATGCCTTTCTTGTGGTTTTTATATGGGGGCAATTGTTAGTTTTAATGGACACTACAAGTGCCCTTTTGGCCTTGCAACATTGGCTATTATACCACGATGGGATGGTGGCCTGGCCGGTTTGATGGGCTTGTTTGGATATAAGAAATCCAATGAAACTTCCCTTAACTTGGAGAAGTTCATCTCAACCGCTTCCAGATCCAAGTCAGCCCTGCATTGTGGAAAATGGGCCGCCGCCTCTTCAAACACAGGAATTAGAGCAACATATAGGTTACTCATCCTATCCTGCGACTGAAGATAATCGGCCCACCTTACTCTCCTCCTACAATTTGAGATAGTTAGCCCCTAATGGATAGGATTGGCAGAGGAGGTATTATGTATGTTTAGTGCTTTTAATTCTATTGCTAGGGCATGATGATCAGTATCTAGTCTTGTTATTATTTTAAAATCAATCATCCTATCCCAGGAGTTTGAATCAATTAAAATATAGTCAAATAAAACCCACGGTCCTTACTATAAAACGTATAACCATTTGATGAATCAGAGCGCGATCTCCCATTACGCCCTCTTAATGAATGATTTAGGATGGGCTGTTCATCTGAATTACCAAGGGGGACCATTTTTTAACTGTCGGGCATCTAGATTCTGGAATTGCCAGGCAGCGATCCTCGTCCTGTATATTTTCAAGGATCAGTCCCTCAAGAGGCTCAAACTGGCAATTGAAATCCCCGCCTACAATATCCATTTGGTTTGTGTCCATAGAACACAAAAACGTGGATAGGATCTCTACCGTGTTAGACTCTTTACCCTTGGCAGTCGGCCCACGTTTCCTGGAACATGCAGACCTCAAATTGGTTAATGACGGATGCCCAATCTGGGTCATCCAACTTGTTGATTATGCCTGCCACATTCCAGGACAAAATCTGTTTTACCAACCCATCATGTTTATTCTTTTTATTCATCTCTAGAGTGGGCGACTTTGAAGGAGCATTTGTCCGACCACTAGCAACCCCCTCAAATGACCCTATGATAGAAGGGAGTTCAGAATTTTCTGACTGGACTCGAGTTCCATTAGGATTGGTACTACTAATGGAGCCGCTCATGCTCCTACTAGCAGGACCCTCCTTACTGCGGGGATTTAGCCTTTTATCCTTGTTCACCTGCTCTAGGGAAGTAGGGGAATTTTTCACCTCATTGGGTTGGTTGACTCCAATCAGTCAGTCCACACCTTCTAGAGTGCTGAATCTGTTTTCAGTAGGGATATAAACATTTTGTTGGTTATGCCATTGGGGTCCTCAGTTAAGTGGTAAAAGGTTATTCAATACAGTTCTCCTACCCTTCCCCTGGGGATAGTCAAATTGATGGCACCTGGACGGTGGGTAAAAAAAGCCTAAATGAAGTAGTAAAATGCTGCCCTTGTTCGTCCATACTCTGTGTCTAAAACACTTTGGGTTATTTGGGGATTTCTAAAATTGATTAATATGCAATCTCCTTGTAAGTCCTTTTGTTGGTCGTCTAGCCAACCCACCTTTCTAGTTGTTGGAATCTCATCAGAAATCTCATAGCCATGGTTACTATGATTCACTAGCCAATGGACACATTTATTCTTCAGTCCTTGATGAGTTTCCGTTAGGCCCTCTCTCAGAACTGGTACTCCTGCGAGAACCACTACATAAGGGGTACAAGCAGGTGGTAGATTTATTATTGGTGGGACCTAAGTCTGATTTGTGTGTTCCAGGACCAGTCAAGTTATTACAGCATCCTTTCTGGGGTTGTTCTGTCCTACCCCCTTGCTTATAGACAAGGATGCACTAGTATTTACTGCACTCGTGTGTCACAGATTGCATAATTTCATTCTGCTCCCAAACTGTAGAGCACCGACCTGATTTAGGAGGGGGCTTGATCCTTAGATACCAAAGCAGGGTCTACTAAATCAATTCCCCTAGTAACCTGCTGACATGTTTTATTTTCTGAAATAACAATATCCTTAGGTAGCTCTCTATGTTGTATCCATTGGTTTAAGTTAGCCGATAGCCCATCTATCCTTTCTATTAGAGGTTTAAGCTCCTCCTTGATGATAGCCCTCATTTGTGTATGGAGATTGGTCACCAAAAGAGAGACCCACCCGGGTTGGGCATTGATATGGCCCATAGACTCCCCTGTAATATTACCATCTTTGTGGCCTTCTTAGGGGGTAATGTCTTGCTGTTTTTTCCGTCTAACAGGCGCTTTTGTTTTAGACTTGGGTTTTACTTTAATAACTCTACCCGGTTGCTTCTTAATAGCGGCCTCAGGTGACTCAATGAGGATCTCTGGGACTACTATTGGATCATTGGAGAGCTCTAAGGTTGGAGCCCATGTATCTAAAATGGGACTGTTGGCCGACATAGCTAAAATAAAATTTGGGGTTATAGATAAGCGCCTCTCGGTTCTTTCTATATCTGTGGCCACAGCTCCCAAGGCTTGCTCCAACATCCTATCTATGGAGGTGGGTTTGGGATTTGTTTTTGACACAGATGCAACTTGCTTCTTGTCTACACATGCCCGTCTCCCCATTTTACAGGTTATAGAAACAGTGAAAATAAAGCAATTAAAATTTTGTGATACACCTTATTTGGTTCCGCTGTGCAATCACACTGGGAACAGTCCACACTGGGTTAACCCTTCACACAAACTGCAATGATTAAATATAACTTATAACAACTCGCGAAGTCTGGTTATCGCTCTTGCGGTGGCTCAACAGTTCCTTTTGTCCAAAGCTTGGAGAGAAGACGTCAGGGGGATGCCCAGCCCAGCCTCTTTCAGCCGTTGATGGGCGCGGACGGGCCTGCCCTTGGCATGGGCTTCGCCCGGGCGTGCCCGCACTGCGTAAGGCCTTGCTGGAATTTATGCGCCTCCTGGCGCAAGTCCGTGATGCGTCGCGCCACCGGGACTTCTGGATCTTGTGGTCCCCCTCTGGCGTGGCGAAATGGATGGCGGCAAAGTACAACAGAACCCTCAGAAAGTGTGCAGTAGTGGACTGGGGCTAAGACACAGACAAACAACAGGGCAAGCGGCAAAAGCAGTAGGTGGTCTGATAGCGCTGCAGAAATAGAAAAAGGTACACTATTAATGAGAAAATGAAGAAAAGGAAAATTGACGAGATTCAAATGGAAGAGGTAAAGGGGGACATATATAAGACAATGAAAGTTTATCAGAATAAAGGTATAAAGAAAACACCCCAAGTAATTGAAGAAATTGAATTGGGAGAGTGTTGAAGTTGGCATCTGGTTCCTTAATTTGTAATGATATCAAATATCATCAAAGAGGGGATTGATGGAGCAAGGTTTCACATATACTGAAACTTGCTTGTACTCAACCCTCTCTAAATAGCCTGTGATATATTAACCAACATGTGTTGTTTACTAATATTTACATTTCACGACATTTCTAGTATCCATGGGAAGCTTGCCTATGTGCTATTACTAATAATAACTAGAGTGAATTAATATGGCCGCCGCAACGCAGGAATTTCACTGCGCATGCGACTGCCACACTCACGTGGTGTGATGTCTTTTCTGCTTGGTGGGAAATCTTTGCTTCTGCGCACTAGTGCCAGAAATGGCTGCTTTAAATCTCACATGCTAATGCTTATGCTGCAGCTTGTATGTAGCTTGTTCGTTCTGCTTAACTATTAATGCACACGTTAAAATAAAGTAATGGGGTTATAGTAGAGCTAAGTGGTATACAGTGCATTCATTTATTTTTGTATTCTAATATGTTTCTTTTTGATTTTGTTACTAGCTCGTATTTGGGCCTAAGGGTTGTCTTGAATCGCCATTTTGAATTACTACTGCGCAGGTGCTGGGAGAAACAAGAGATCTCGAATTGTGGCATTGAAACTGTGCCAGGGGTTGTCTCACCCGCAATGCGCCTGAGAACCTCACCCAATGACCTGGAAAAACGAAGAAGACTGACAAAATGTTTCAACATTGTATGCTAAAATGAAATAATATTGGTGGGCGCAATAAAACCATGAGAAAATAAATTTTGGGTGGGGATTCAATCAATATGAATCGAATTGAAATTACATCATCTTAGTATGGTATGATGACCTCTCCTCGTCTTTCCAACCAATCACTGAAGGGGAACACATAGATTTGCAACATTTAGGGGTGGTACATTGCCCTCGAAATGGTATAACTAAGGTAGGTTTAGATAGAGAATTTGTCTGACTTGTCCGAATAGCTGACCTGTCACTGACCCAACCCACTCAATAGGCGATCGAGAGCAGAGGTGCTGGGGGAGCACTCTATCAGAAGAATCGATTACCCAGTCAGGGTACCAAATTTGCTAGAGAGGGGTGTGACTCTGTTGTTGCACTCAGAGGACGTCACCTGTCCTGATCTGCACCTGTCTTGTCCCGTGGGCACCTGATTAGTCAGGAGCCTGGTTCCAGTCCCTTTTGCCCCAGCCCGTGACCAGGATTGGTCATTGCGCCATTCTCGGTAAATATAATCTGTGCGGTATGTCCATGTGCTATTTCCCTTTCTCATCCTTCCCAGGTACCAATGTCTAAAGGTGTTAATGTGATTTCTTACAAACTGTATGTCCTATTGGTTATATTCTTGCTTGTAAAATTTATGGAAAAGAGATTGTGGCCTTTTCAATTTTGACTCAGAAAATCTCTCATAGATAAAGGGTTTACAACTTTCCTCGAGTCTGTGGTTATTATAAGAAAAGTAAATGTGTTTAAATACTACCTGTTTATTCTATCTCTCTGATTCACAGTACTTATAAAAAAGGTGACAGTGTTTGGTAAGTCATGGTTTACAGGTATAAAGCCTAAATCAGACCTCTGGGCAACTGATAGGCTGACTAAATTAGTAATCGGTTAGGCAGGACTTCTAGTTCAAAGTGTGAATGTTATATGGACCCAAGATGAGTATGGTAAAACTGAGCTAGTTTGTCCCTGCACGCTCTATCAAAACCATGCACACACAGGAAAATTGCTTGGAATCTTATCCATAACTCTCCATATGGATTGAGCATGCCTGGAAATATTGAACCAATGTAGTTACTTGCCTACATGAGCCCAGCCTCTACCACCTTAGCAGAGGTTGATTGTGTAACACTAAATTTGAAAATATACAGGAAGGAGAAACTTGTCCCCCTAACATACATTTCACATCCAAGAAAGATCATATTCCCACGCCTTTATTGGATCTCTCCGCATTACCTTCTTTGTCTGATTTCTCACTAGAAAGAGTAGTTAGTACACCTTCTATGAATTCATGTATTCATAAGAGAAGCAAGTCTTTTTTTAACTACTCATTTTCCAACCCCCAGAATGTATTGCTTATGAAGAAAGGATGCCTGTAGTCAATACAGTTTTTACCATGGAATGTAGCAGGTTTACGAGAATGTTTTAGATCCAGCGTGGGGTATGTTTATTGATCAATTTGGTATTTCACAATTGCAGGAAACCTGGGCATTGGAACCACTATTTCAATCTGGCTATTTGAACTACAGCATTAAGGCTATTCCATCCAGAGATGGCCATCCTTCTGTCAGCTTATACATTTGGGTTAGGAACTCTCCAACTTTGGTTATTAAACTGTTTGTGATTGATAGCATAGATATAATGGGTTGACCATTAGTGGAAGCAACAGCCTTACAATATATCTGTATAATGTTTACAATTGCTCTGTGCAAAAAATTAAAGCTTCCCAGGCGCTAAGATTACTTATGCATCACTTATCTAATAGGTCAGATTTGACTGCTGTTTGCTGAATATTTAAACTATACATTTGAGCCAATTGAAGGCATTTCCTCTGTTATTGATTTGGAAGATGAGGCCAGAAGTATCCAGAAGCTGGATGTCAAGCTAGCAACAATCCTGGTCTGCCTCAGCAATGCAACTATTATAGCTTACCTTAACCCATAGACCACTTGCTTGTAATGGTAGAACTACATCTGACAGGCAAAGAGTGTATATGTTTGCTAGAAGGGGTTGTGGTAGCAGACCTGACTACTTTATACTGGATAAAGAATTATGGCACACTTTGGTAGATGTCAAAAGATTGTACAGGTCTGACAGTGGCCACAATGCAATGAAGACTGAGGGGCAATATGTTCGCAGATGCTTACAATATAGGTAAAAGGAGTGGGTAGTCTTGTCTCTTGGGAACTTCAACAGAAAATCTGATCAATGGTCTAACTTGTTAAAAAAATCCAGCAAATTATCGCAAATTTATAATCAATTTAACAAAATCCTTGGTCCGTATGAGAATTTACACCCAATGAAATTCCCATTTTAAATCTTCATACTGCCTTATTCAGGTTTTTGCAACAGTTTTGTACCAGGGACATTGCCTCCTCCAAATTGCTCACCATCTAGTTTTCACCACAGTTTTGCAATAAGTGTCATAAGGCCAAAGGTATACTGATTAAGGTAATTAAATTAGGAGATCATGAGGCAATTAGGGGAGCCAGAACCCAAAGTAAATGAACTATTACCTCTTCCAAACAAGGTTGGATCGATTCCAATTGGCTAGATCTTGTTGAGGCTTCTAGACACAAATACACTTTCTGTCAAACTTTAGCCATGACAACTCAAGCAATGCTAGTCCCTTGGAGTTTTTGTTCAACCACATCAGTGGGTCAAACACTTTCCAGCATTGTATGCACCTAACAGTTTGAAAATGTTTGCAGCATCTGCAGTTAAGACAGTAACTTGTAGTTAAGAGTACACCCCTGTTTTGAGTGACAACTGCTTATTGGGCTATGACCCTCTTCAATTCTCTTTGGACGACACTTATCTTGCCATTCAGTGTCTGCAGCTCAGGGCAGCCCCTGGTCCTGTTACGATTTTGGGTGATTTATTATGCTCTAAGCTCGCCGTGAGGGGCCCTTTTCTCAACTTATTGTCCCAGAGAATTATGCAGGGGAAAGAATTCCTGATTCCTGGTGCAGTGCTGAAAATATACCCTTATTTAAAAAAGGGGAAAATAATGTTTCCAGCTATTGTTGGCCTAATTGATAACCTCCATAAAGTGTTTTGCTTCCAAGATTTAGACAAAGTGTAAGACTGGATGAAAGAATCCCAGATTCTTTCCCCCTTACAGGTTGGATTCTGTACAAAGGTCAACACAATTGATCAGATTTTCCATTTAAAACTTATCATGTGGAAATATCTGAGGCTCACTAAAGACAACATATATGTGGCTCTTGTGTGACCTAAGAGCAGCACTTGTTACTAGGCAATGCTTGTGGTCTATTTTAGAGTCAATGGAAGTCGAATCGCATTTTGTTAGGAATTCTCATTAAGCTTCATTAGGATAATTTTGTCCAAGTGAAATGGGGGATGGGGTGAGCTCTCAGGTCATGTACCTGTTGAGTGTGGGTTGCACCAAGGCTGTGTACTCCCCCCCACCCTGTTCTCTCTCTATATAAATGATGTAATAAAACCCAAACTGGAAGGGTTTTCTGTTCCAGCTCTATTTGCAGATGATACCTTTTTGGTTTTATGCACTCCAGTGAGTTTTTAGAATCTGCTCAACAATGTTGTCACTTTTTGTGAATTTCAAGGTGTGGAAGTGAACATGTTAAAAACAAAGGCTATGGGGCTCTATGTGCGAAAGGATTTAGCATTTCTTAACAGACCAAATCACAATTTTGTTCTGTTAAGAAATGCTAAATTGCCTTTCGTTATGTATGACAGCCGAAGGGGAAATGCAAAATGCGATTTCTACACAGTAGAAATCGCATTTAGCGAATCCCTAAATAGGAATTTGCAAATAGGGATTTCCTATTTGTGATTATCTAAGCACATGTACAAACAATTTCCTAAATGCAGAATGGGTATTTAGAATATGTTTTTAGAATCGCTTCCAAGTCGATGGTAATCATGTGCAATTTAAAAAAATGCACGGAAAATTCATTTTTTAAAGTGCCACGTAGCATATGCCCGAATAATTTGTGCACTTTACATGTGCACCACTTTTTTTGGGGGTGCTACAAGGGTGGTCTTAGGTCCATAGGCACCCTTGGTTTTGCATTTCCTAATTTGCGATTTCCTATTAGGAATTCTCAAACGTAGAAATGCAAAGCCTTATGTACCTATGGGCCTTCCCACAGGAATAAATGGTTTAGCATTTCCTAAATTGCTATTTCCGAAAATAGAGATTGCTACTGTGTAGGAATCCCTATTAAGAAATCTCTAATTTGTGCATTCCATTTTGCATTTCCCAAATAGCGATTTCTTGATATTCGCTATTTAGGAAATGCAAAATTAAAATGTAATACACATGACCTAATGTGTTTAATCCCCAAAGGCCATTCACCGGATGGTTCTTGATGAAGAGGCTGACCTTGCAAGCAGTTGGCAAGTTTGATTATTTGGGGGGTAGAATAGATAAATCATATTCTTTGGAGTCACAAATACAGGAAAGTGAAATCACCTTATTACACAGAGCCTCTAATGTCATTAGAAGATACAAAGCTGCTACTCCCAGATCCGTCTCCCTGGCTGTTGAGGTATATAACACAAAGGGACAAAATGCAGCTCTTTATGGGGCCGAAATCTGGGAAGTAGGAAATACTACTGTGGTGACCTCTAAAGAAAGTAGTTTTTTGAGATCCTTACTATTTTATGTATTTGAAAGCATTCCTTTGATCCCTTTATTCTATGACACAGGACTCAAAACGGTTTCTGACTTAGCCACCTTAAAACCTCTCCTTTTTTTTGGATCAGGCTATGGTTAGCCCCTGAGTTATTACATTATTGGCTAGCCCCAACAGAAATCAAGAAAATGGGGAAGGCATACTCTATACTCTGGCTTTTAAATATAAAATAGTGCATCTATGATTCGGAATGGGAAATTGCTGGAGTGAACCTACAATATTAAATAAAAGTACTAAGGACTCTGTATAAGAAGCAATCTGAAAGTTTAAAATTGCTTCATAACATGGAAGTACCAAACCTGATAGACTCACAAAAATGTTTTTCTCGCACAAAACCTGTGCCCTCCATGGAACTGTATATGGATGCCACTACACCTTGCTAGATTAGAACATTGTTTAGTAAGTTCAGGCTTTACACATTGATGGTTGACACGTTTACCAGTAGTTGGAAGTCTAACCCAGATAAATATCCTCTTTGTATGTTTTGTAGTAATATGGTTGAGGATGTCAATCATTTCTTATTTTTTGTGCAATGTATAAAAGGGCAAGGAGGGCATGGATTAGGTTGCTCTGTGTAAACTTGGGTGTGAGTCATTACAAAGTTGTTACTCGAATCCTCCGAACGGATTCCAGTCCTCTGATATTCCCAAAGGAAAAGGCTTTCTTAAATTGATTTACCACACTTGGCTCGTTGTTCTCTTCTACATAGCCGTATGAATCTTATAGGCATGAAGTATTATACTTGCAATCATTTTACATGATTTTTAGTTAAGAATGTTATCATTGTTTTAAATTATGTTTTGTATAATTGATGTTTTTCATATATGAACATTGTTATAAAGTTATATAAGATTAATTTATTTCATAATTGTTTATGAGAATATGTAAATTAACATTCAATAAAATATTATTTCAAATAAAAAAAAATTACTATTTAATTAAAAAATATATTTAATTTAAATAACAGCCTACCCTATCTCCTACAAACCCAACAACCAGCTACAAGACTATACATTACTAATAACATTTTTGTTTTAAAGAAAATCACTTAGACTTGCAAACTATTTAAATTACTGAAAACAACATTAAAAATTATGACATCCTTGAAAAAATTGTCTATACCATAATATTTTTGAATCACGATATTTTGTGGGGATATTTTTGCTCTCCAATATTTATAAATCAATATTTTGTCCAAACACCAACTGGCAATCTGTTCCCCCAGTCTAAACCAGGTAGTGGAAACATGGCCAAACCTCCGATGGCCCGTACTCCGTTAGTCTGTCGGAGGTTTAGGGCAGTGGCAGGGATGGAGTAATCTCTGCCCTTGACATAGTGAAGAGCCGTTGAACTCTAAACAGGGCAGGCAGACCTTCAGTTTGAAAAAGTGGATACTCCGTCACTGTTGCAATGGAGTATCCTTTCCACCGAATGCTAAATCAGGCCCTTTGTTACTTTGCTTCAAGTATATGCAGTAGTAAAGTTTTACTAGTGGTGGGAAGTGTCTGCATTGATCAGTAATGAAACTTATAACAATAAATCCATGTCAGGTATGAGGCAGCTAATGAACTCTGTGAATACAGGATTATTCAAATCACAGATTTTACTTCTAGTCTGCTGGAGGTAGTTATAGAGACTGTAGAACATAATAAAGGCCAGTTTTCTTTCCAGTGTTGCAAAGATTAGTCTTTACTTTCAGCTCAAGGAAATTAGCGTTATCATCCACTTGTGGGTAATGGAAAGGTTATTACAATGTATATTATATGACACAGTAGAATCCTTGAATTGGAATATTGCTCACTGTGATCTAAAAAAGTAATCTCTTGTACACTCTCCTCTTATTTTCGACACCTTCAGAGCACTGGTTGAGGCTGTCTGGTTATGAGAAGGTGACAATATCTAGTGTGTCTGTTACACTCTCTCTGTAGTCCCATTCCCCTTTCTTTGAGTGAACTGCCTACCAGAATACTAATACTTTGCATGCTCACTAGTGGGTCCAGAGAATTGTGAAGATTATTGTTGCTACTACTAAATTTGAATTGCCAGGTTAGTGTAATCATGACATTACTACCTCCTGATGGGGAAGTTGCCACTACTGGATTTATTATCATTTGGAGGGAAATTTCCAAGCTGATCACCTGGAGAAGTTCAATTTGCTTTTACAAAAGGCATGAGGTTGTTCTAGAGACTGCTCCATCAAAAGGAGAACATTAAGGTAGACAATTGTTTAGATCCCTCTCACTGGAAAACGTGGAGGAGTTTAGTGAGGCATCAAAATTCGGATAGGAGGCCAGAGGTAAAAACCTTGGACTTAAAGTTCTGAAATTGTCAGAGGAACTGCAGAATCCAGCAGTGAGGAACTGAAAATGGGCATCATAAGATTTCCCTACCTGATATTCTTCCAGGATAACAACAAAGGCAGAGGCCACCATATCTGTCTTAGGGTGCCCTAGAACTCTACTTGGGATCCTACTACTGTTTGGAGGATCCAGGCGTCCTTCGATGACTGGTCCTAAGCTGAAAAAATTCTGCCAACGTTCCCACAGTATCAGTTTGCAAAAAGTGATAATTCTTACTCAAGAACCCTACAGGAGTCGTAGCTGTGTCCATGAACCATCTACCTCAGCCACCTCTGCCAACTATTGTGGGAAAGATTCCCACAAGCCTCTTCTGGTCTTGGAACACATCATCCTTCTGGGAGCCTTGAATGTTTGGGGAGCTTTGAAAGTTAGAGTAGCTTGAAGACTGTCCTCTTCTCTTCCTGATAATTTTGGAATCAAAAGCCTTCAGACTAGACCGTTGTCTGTCATGAACCCTGAATTGGGGCCTGTTTTAACGTATTCCATTTTATCCAATGCTGGCTTGTAAATTCTTCTAGCTCTTTCTATTAGAGTGTGTAACATTTTAGAGATGTGCAGAAATGTTACCATCTTGTCACCGTCATACCTAGGATGACATATTTTCATAGTTTATATTATGGTTGCTGCCATGGTAAGAAGGACACTTACAGTGGAGACTAAAATGTCAACATGTGTATTAAAATGACACATTCATCACCATATCGATTTTATCTTATTTGGACTTTAGTGGTGCCAAACTTATAGTATAAACATGAGATAAAAATCAGCCCCCGTATTTGGAGAAAGTTTGGAGAAGCTTTGTGCAGATCTATTATGTCAGAGGTCATACCGTTTTCCTGCAAAGCAGCTCCATTTTGAGGGTGCTCAAGGCTTCAAAATCTGGGAGGAGAAGTCTTGCTTTGTAATTTTGTGGTTACTGATCATATTTTATGAATTAGACTTTAATTTTACAAAAATAACATTTCAATATGTACCCCTTTAGTGCTATTTTAAGTGTGCTATGGATTAATGGAAGATTGTTTGGAGTTCTACTCCCTGAACTCTCTAAAAGGGACTAATGATGACCAGAAAACACTACCTGCGCAATATTACTTAGTGGGTTGGGTAGGGGTCATAAACCAGCTGGATTTCTAATTCATATTGGTGCATTGAAGTAAGTGCTTGTAACAACAGATAAAACATTTGACGCCCAGAGGGCTCTAGATAGTTCTCCGTTTGTGACATTCATCTGAGGAGAAGGCTGTTGCAAATTTACTCAGCTCCTTTAAAAAAGCTATCCAAAGAGGTCCCCCTTGGCATCTGTCCCAGCCTACGAGGAGGCCACTCTTCCAGTTTAGGGTCCACATTAATCAAAAGAGAGTACCTCCTCTCTGTAAAAATAGCACATATGTGTTTCTGAGAAAGCACACCATCCGCTATGCCCAGCACAAGTACATAACAGATGAAATAAAAAATGTCTAGCTGGTTATCTTGGCGAAGCTTTCAAGGTCAGATAATATTCTTTTTTCAGGTCCTAGATCAACCTAAACAGGAAAGTCACCATCTTACTATGAGTTTCCAGAGTTATTGCAACTTTATCAGTGAGGAAGGTTGGGAGATACTATGCCCTGAAATCGCTGCTAATCTCCTTATCAAGATTCTTTCAGAGCCTGCTGAGTATGTACTCACTCAATGATTCTGTAAGGTGCACTGCCAATAGGGATGAAGCATGGCCTGCCCATGTGGAAGACCTCTATTTCAATATGTCTGCCTATCTAAGTACATCTCACAATTCGACATTATAATGCTGCAGGAAACCTGGCTCTCGAGCACAAAACACATCCCGGGTTTCACTTGCTTCTCAACAGCCGCGGCCAAAACCAACAAATTTGGACATCGGTCAGGAGGTTTGGCAACATATGTATCCACCATAACAATACCCTCGGCAGTTCAACTGGCCTCATCGACATCTTCAACTTTATCCGTAAAGATCAAGTTACAGTTGGGCTCCAAAGAAGAAGAAGTCTGCTTTGTTAATATATATGTTCAACCTACAAACAGAGCCAAAGACTCAAGGATCATCCTGAACCAACTGGCAGAGCACGCCACCCAACTGGAGAACCCACTCCTCTTCGTGTCGGGGGACTTTAACCAAAACCTACTTGGCTTGTCACAAGGCGAAGATGCCCTCTCACTCAACAAAATCTACAACATACCAGCTCAAAGCTCCTTTCCAAACCGGAGAAAGCACCAAAACAATGCTCTTCTACAGGATTTAGAACATCAAAATCTCCGGGCACTAAACGGCAGATTTCCGACGGACTCCCCCCCAGTAGCTTCTTTCTACTCCCACAGTGCCAGCTCCATCCTGGACTACACTTTTGCCAGTCTGGCACTATTCCCATACATCCGGGAATTTAGAATGGGGGATCAGGGGAAAGTGATCAGCGTCCTCAGGAAAGCCATCTGACAGCAAGGACGCAAACGGCAATTAGGCCAGACAACACACTGGGGGAGATCTACACAATCAATCTAAGAAAAATCAAATGTTCGCCAACTAATATAACCACCTTGGCTGAAACTGCACTCCAACTATACAAAACAGATACATCAGACGCAGCTGGGCATATTTCCCACTGGGAGCAATACACAGACTTACTGGTAAACAAACTGGCAAGAAAGACAGCTCCTAAAGACAACCACAAAACAGAGCATAGCAGAAGTAGCATAAAGAAGGGTCATCAAACACAATTACGCTCACAAAAAAGTGCTGTAAATTTATCCTTACGGAGGCTTAGAGCAGTGCCCCAAAATGAACAACTCCGAGTCACATTGAAAAAACAAAGGGCGGAGCTCAAACATACAAAATGGGAAATAAAGAAAGACGCAGAAAGCGAAGGCTGGGCTAAACTCTTATATGACTCCAAAAGCAACAATAGTGCCCGTTTTTGGCAATCAGTAAATAAGATCTTACGCCCAGATCATAAGGACCTCGGTTCGCACATTGGGGAAGAACAGTGAATTAACTACCTTGGCAGCCACTTCAATGATCCCTTGGGACAGACAGGGGTACAAAGCAGTACCAATGGTGAGCAAGCACTCGCAATGACCATGTCAACACCGTCAAACCGGGGAGATCAACCCCAACCCGGCGACACTCTGGCACCATCAGTAGCCCAGCAAATAGCCCTAATAAAAAAACAGATCAGCAAGGGCAGGAATGGAGGAGCTCCAGGTCCTAATGGCATCCCGCCAGCTCCGTTCAAGGCGAAAGACACAGAATGGGCAACAATACTACAACCTTTGTTCACAGAAGTCAGACTCCTAAACAGAATTCCAGACTCTTGGAGAGGGTCGACGATTGTCCCCATACACAAAAAGGGAGACAAAACGACCCCCGACAACTACCGATTAATAGCCCTCATTGACAACGAGGCAAAATACTTTGCTGGAGCAATCCTGGAGGAGATCATGACATGGGCGGACTCAAAGCGGATTATACCATGGAACCAGACAGGTTTCCGAAAAAAAAACGGAACAACAACTAACATCTTGGCAATCTCGCTGATTATTGATGGAGCTAAAACAAAAAAACTGCCGTTGCATTTGTGCTACATCGATTTCTCCGCAGCCTTTGATAACATCGAGAGAGGCATGCTGTGGCAGAAACTTGCACAATGGGGAATACCTCAACCACTTCTCAACATGCTGAAGTTACTACACCATGACACCTGGGTGCAGGTGAAGCTGGGAAGTGGGACTCATCTGTCTCCCAAAGTTTGTACGACCAAAGGGCTAAAACAAGGGTGCGTGTTGGCCCCGACCTTGTTCAACCTGTTTATGGCAGATTTATCTGGCCGACTCAACACATGCAACTCCCACTCTCCAAGGCTGGGAGGAAAAACCCTAAGCAATCTTTTATACGCGGACGACCTGGTGCTTCTAAGCCACACATACATCGGCCTTCAGAATCTGCTGATCGAAATGCACAGTTACGCAATGGAAAACAACTTAAAAATCAACTTAAGCCAAACGCGTACGATGTCGATCAATACCAGGAATAAACACCAGAAGCCCTGGACTCTGGGGGGCCAAAAAATAGAGTCTTCACGCGAATATAAATACTTGGGACTTATCTTCGACACCGAAGGCTCATTTGTCCGACAGATGGAGGAAATCAAAAGAAGAGGGGCCTTGATGGCTATCACACTGAAAAACTTAGCAAACCAACTAGCGGGACCTACTCTAACACCATACTTAAAAGTCATCCAGGCTAAATTGCTCCCTTCAATTTCCTACGGTAGCGAGGCACTACGAGGAAGAGACTCCAAGAACCTAGACAACATCCAGGTAAAAGCATATAGAACTCTGTTCTCACTCCCGTCCTACACCTCGCCTGCCCAAATAAGGCTTGAGTTTGGCTTAAAAAAACAAGCCCTCGCAAGACAAGGAGCTTTCATTATCTGCTGCCACAAACTTCGCTCAGCCTTTAAAGACACCTTAAATGCAACGCTGTGGCAAGACATACAAAGCAGGGACGAATCTCAGGCACGCTCCTACTTGAAGGCAGCCTTGGCGGCTGTCAAGGCATCCGCACTCTGGGACATGCAACTGGGGCATAACCCTTTCAAAAAAGTGGTTTGGAAAAACGTAAAAACGATATCCCTAATAGAGGACAAGGCCGCTTTTGCAAAAAGAAACCATGCGTGGATGACATTAAACACGTACAAATCCTTGACACCACAACCTTACTTCAGCCAGGGCTACCCAAAAATAACAAAACTGAAGTTTTTGAAATATAGACTAGGGATCCTGCCCAGCAGAGAGCACCAACCACCATGGCTCAGGAGCAATGGCCATGAAGTTTGTCCGCACTGCAAATCAGCAATCGGAGACATATTACATATGACTTGCCTCTGCGAAGAGTTCCGACAAGTTCGTTGATTGCTATTAAGGGTCCAGTTCAAGCAGATAGGGACCAGCACGCGAAGGTAGGCTGTGCTTGCATGCTTAAACCCTGCAAATACAAAACTGAACTGCAGATATGTCAAATTTCTGACCACGATAGAGCAAAGTCTGCAAAATCTACAACTGGCAGCAACTTCTGGCTCTGGGACCTAAAGGACGAACTCTGGGCAACAAAAGACTAGCCTGCCCTGGCTCAGGAAATACTATCCGACAATCACCCTCGGTTTCTCACTGCATGCCTTTTTTACAAAGACGATTACACAGACCATATTGTCATCATATTTTAAGAAACTGTTTTAAATATAACGAATGTTCTGGTTTTAATTAACTATACATAATACATTTACTAATATGTCTGCCTATCATCCCGGTCGCGCGTCTACTGTCACAAGCCCTGGCCTCACACTGCCTTGATTGGAGCATCAAGCTTCCCAAATTAAGCCAACATGCAGCCTTGACTGACCTTACCAGTGATGGCTGAGCAGATCTGCAGTGCACATATGACTCAGCAGCAGCACAAATATGCTGCTGCATATGGAGAACATGACAAGGAAATGGGTGCGTACAATCCCTCTCCCCACAGGGCCTCAGTGCCAACCCACAGGGACAGAGAAAGGGGAAAGGGAGGGACTAAAGTGATCAAATTCAGAACTATAAGTGTATGGGTACTAAGCAGTAGGAAGCAAAGAACCACTTACAAATACCACAATATTAAATCAGTCAAACAAGAAACATCCCCCCGGAGAACTCTCAATTGGCAAAGTAGCAGGAAGAAAAGGAGAAAGGCTAACCTGGGAATGAGTTATGATTAGCCAAGATAATGTTCGGTGTGGAAGGTCCAGGTTATGAGACATATCGTTTTTCAAATCTGTTGTTGCCTCTCTGTTCTATTCGTTATAAAACAGCTGGGACGGGAATGACAAGAAAACAATACTTGCCTTCAGTACTGATGTAGAATTGCCTTTAAACTAAAGGACAGCTTTGTAGCTGCATTGCTAATTAGCTCTGTTTCACCAAGGGTGGCAGTTTGTTATGCTATCTGCTTAATGTTGGCTGTATTCCCTAGAATTAGCATGAAATGGTGGTTAGACAAAATATCAATTTGAAAATATCCGAAAATAAACATTGTGATGCACAAATATCATTGACAAGAATATGTTTTTTCTTAATATTATCGATGTTAATATTGTTTTCAATAATATAGTGGTTAAAAATATTGTTTTTTAATTATTTGAATGTGCTTTAGTTAATATATTAATTGTGTGTGTTAATATTGTTTATACAAAGTTTACTGGTTTTTAATAGATTTAAATAGATTTTCTTTATTATTTTGAATGTTTTAATTTTTTTATACTAATTTGTAGTGTCATAGTGGGTTGGTGGGCTTATTGATTGATAGGGTGGGAAGTTAATTAGTTAAAATAACAATGGGTTATTTAAAACATTTTATTTAATTATATGATTGATATTTATTATGTAGATTATTGAATATTTATTTATTTTTGTTATGTGTTATTTGGGAGCTGCTTGGTTTCTAGGGGTATAGAGTGGGACGTGAATAATATTAATTCATTAATTATTAATTGTTCATTCATTTTCCATTGATTTTAATTATGTAATTTAGGGAATACTTATTTATTTGACTTATATTTTAGTTGCAGGCTGCTAGTATTCCCCTATTAATAAAAGGCCTGCTCCCGGATGATGGGGTTCACAGGACCAAATTCAGCCTGGGAAGTGGGGCCACACGGCTCCACTCCCCTATTAAGAAATGAATATGAAAAAAGGCCAGGCTCCAGGGGATGGAGTCCTAATGGCCAAAATAGGCCTGGGAAGGTGGTCGTGCAGACTTCCTCCCCGTTTTGGACACATACACACACTTACGCAGTCTCTCACAGGCCCATCCAGAAACTTATCAACCCACTCAGACACTCATTCACCCACCCACAGACCCACTCAGAAACTCATGTCCCTGTAACAGACAGTCATTGAGACAGTGACACATTCATTCACAGACCCACTCAGACAGTTATGCTCCCAACCAGAGATGTATTTAGACACTGACAAATCCATTCACAAACCCGCTGAGACACTCATGCACCCACTCATAGAATGACATAGACAAATACTCACACTCCTAGTGAGACACTTATGCAGGCACTCCCAGACCCATATAGATACTCACATACCAATTAAGACGCTCAAGCACTGACTCACACACACACACTGAGACACTAATGCACTCAGTCACACACTCACTCACAAAGGTTAGAGGTTACAGATAGGAAATTAAAAAAAACTTAGAAATGCACCTAAAACAACGTTTATATGGACGTTACAGTTAGGAAATACAATTTAAAAAAAATTAGATATTCCCTGACAAAAGTAAAACGAAAGTTTACAGGGATGTTATAGTTAGGAAATGGAATTTAAATTTTTGCGGAAATTCACAAAAAAATACTCACGGTTGCAGGGACATTATAGTTAAGCTCAGACTTGTAAAAAAACAGAAACATTCAGCAGTTACAGTTACCTGGGCCAACTCTAACTTCTGCCCCCGCAATGCACTGCTTATGACCTCACATACTACATCACTCATGACATGGTCAGTGACATTTTTTTATTTTTATTTATTTTATGTGCTTGTATAGCGCCTGAATAGACCCCCGAAGGGGTATCTCCGCGCTTTTGCTAGCTGAAAGGAACATAAAATTATCCAGGTCATTCCAGAGGTAACTCAGGCAGATGGAAAAATTAGCCGCTGGTGAATAGGAAGGTCTTAAGCGTTTTGCGGAAAGCTAGATGGTTTGAAATACATTTTAATGTTAATGTAGGGGGAAGTGAATTCCAGAGAGCGGGTCCAGAGTGTGCCAGGGCACGCCCTCCCTGGCGGGACCTTTTTATTTTGGGGACCTGTAGTAGATGGAGATTACTGGACCGTAGAGATCGAACTGGGACATAGGGTTGAAAGGCAGTTGTAAGGTATTTGGGGCCCTTACCTATCAGGCATTTATGAATGGTGCACAAGATTTTAAACTTAGTGCGCTGCCGCACTGGCAACCAGTGGAGTTCCGCCAGTAGAGGTCGGGAGGGGGTCCTAGATGGAGCATTAAGGACTAACCTCGCCGCCGTATTTTGGACTACTTGCAGTTTGTTCATTTGGCCTTCATTTGTAGACAAAAGAAGGCCATTGCAGTAGTCCAATCTACTGATCACTAGTGCCTGGACTAGTGTCTTCCTGTGGTTGTCGGGTAGATAGGGGAACACCCTTTTCAGCAGACCAATAGCCCTAAAGCATGTGCCGGCAACTTGATTGACATGATGTTTAAATGTCAGCGCATGGTCGAATAATACTCCCAAGTTTTTCACCGTCTGCTTTGGAATGGGAACTGGACCCAGTTCTACGGGCCACCATTCACCAGACCACAGAGTCAATGCCTCTCCAAACAGTAAGACCTCTGTTTTTCCCACATTGCATTGTAGCCAGTTCTCAGCCATCCATCTTGAAACAACCCTCATACCTTCTGCATAGGATTTTTGCAGATCCGGTGTGAAGGTTTTAAAAGGGAACAGAAGTTGGGTGTCGTCGGCATAGGACACCGGGGTAAACCCATAGGACCTCACTAAGTTGGCCAGGGGGGCCACATACACATTGAATAATGTGGGGCTTAGGCATGAGCCCTGTGGCACCCCCCTTGTGAGCTCCCTGGAGATGGATTTATGGGAGCCCAGCCTAACTTCTTGAGAGCGGCCGGTGAGAAAACTCTCCATCCAGGACAGAGCTGCTCCTCCCAGCCCTACATCCCTCAGGTGGCAGAGAAGCACTTTGTGAGACACCGTATCGAAGGCAGCGGATAAATCCAACAGCACCAGAATCATAGACCCCCCTTCATCCAGTGTCATCCTGATGTTGTTGGTCACTGCCAGAAGGGCTGATTCGGTGCTGTGATTTGGCCTGAACCCTGATTGAGAGGGGTCCAGGCCGTCTGCTGCCTCGAGAAAGTTAGATAGATGGGTGTTCACGTGCTTCTCTGCCATCTTACCGATGCAGGGGAGGAGGGAGATGGGCCGGAGGTTAGCAAGATCTGTCCAGGGGGAGGCCGCTTTTTTCCTAATAGGGTTTACCACTGCAATCTTCCATTCCTTTGGAACTTGCCCCTTAGCCAGTGAAGAATTTATTACTGACTGGATGGATGGAGCCAAGATGGAGGTCAATGGGGCCACCATTTTTGCAGGGAGGAGGTCATTAGGAGAGCCAGTTTTCAATTTGTTAACAAGGAGTGAAAGATCTAAATCACTGACTGGTGGGATAATGAGAAAAGAGTTTTTGTTCTGTATGGGCAGGTCATTAGCAGTGTCATTGGCAGAGGAGGCCATAGTTCCTACATCTTGTGATGCTAAGATTTTGTTGTAAATGAGATTGATTTTGTCCTCAAAGAACATAGAAATCTCATCACAAAGTTCTTGGGAGGCATCATCAGGGCTCTCCCCTGCTGTGGGTTTTACGAAAGTTTGCAGGATTTTAAATAATTCCCTCTGGCAGTTGCCTGCCTCTGCAAGTTGTAATGAGATATTATTTTTCCGAGCTAGCTTTATATTCTTATAATATATTGCCTGGGCTTTTAGAAAAAGTTCCCTATCCTTTTCGTTTCTAGACCTCCTCCATGTTTTTTCTAACCGCCTACATTTTTGTTTTTCTTTCCTAAGATCTGGGGTGTACCATTTTTCCTGTTTAGTGGGAGGGTACTGCTTGTGAAGTTTTAAAGGGGCCAGGGTGTCAATTGCTATTTTAAGAGAGTTGTTAAATTTATCCAATGCCAACTCAACTGAGTCTGCTTCTGTAAATATTGGTTCTAGCCAACATTCCTGCAGCTTTTCAGCAGATATTCTGTGCCATTGGCGACGAAAAATTGGCGGGGGTGGTGATCTATGCAGTCGTTTAGAGGGACCGGGCAAATAGAACTCAATTAAAAAGTGATCAGTCCAAAACATTTCTTTAGCAGGTAGGCATCTGATTTTAGTACAGGTGGAAAATATTGAGTCCAGGGTGTGACCACCCGTGTGTGTAGCACCGCTATTTATTATTTCCAGTCCAAGATTGGATAAGTCAGCTATTAGTTGAGTTGTTTCAGGGAGAGAGGGATTGTCTATGTGTATATTAAAATCCCCCAATAGGAGGAAGTCCTCCTTTGCCCTAATATGCGGGGCCAATAGTTCTTGTAGGGACAGAGCAAAATCTGGGTTAGAGCCTGGAGGGCGGTATACTAATGCCCCTTTCCACGAGAAAAGACTTGCAAGATTAATTTTAAAACAAATGATTTCCAAAAGTGAAGTGAACTTTTGTTCTAAAATGGCAACCTTATAGATGTCTTTAAATAAAATGGCTAATCCACCCCCAGTTTTAACAGGGCGATCCACATGTATGATCCTATAACCTGCTGGGACCCCTAATGTGATCGCTGAAGTCGTATGGGGTTTCAGCCATGTTTCCGTAAGGAAACATATATCAGGCTGCTGGCTAAAAATCAGGTCCCAGATCTGCAATTGGTGTTTGGGGAGGGACCTTACATTTAAAAGAAGGCACTTAAGTTCTAAGGAAGAAGTTAATTTAGGAGCCTTGGTGTGTATGCTATTTATATCCACATCCAGTTGATATTGACATTGTGCACACAAGAAGCGGCCCTCGAGCTGATTGCATGCTAGGCGGGTATCACATGCCCTCGTAGGTTGTAGCTGTCTGAGTGTATCCGCAGTATATGTTATAAGTGGGGTGCCTGCAATGTGGGGGGTCATGGTGCCTTGGCCGCGCCCTTACGCCGCGTACTGTCGCGGACGGGCGCAGACGGGCAGCTCTTTGGCTGGTCTTCGGCGTTGCTTCGGCGACGCTGCGCGCGACCGCTGCGCGCGTCAAAGGGGCGATGGCTAAATAGGCCCTCAAGCAGCATCCACTAGAGCGCTAACCGCTCTGTAAGTGTCCCCGCAGGAAGTCACTGGCTCTCCCTGCCCCGCCCTCCGCGCAACGGTACTGGCTACCGCGTCGGACCGGGGCGGGCAGGGGTGATGACGAGCACAGGCTTCTGAATTTACTTTCAGTGTTCCCTCCCCCTTGTAATCAGGGTGGGGGCGAAGATAAAGATCGCACCAAGCAGCAGCTTTAGCGATAGTGAAATGCGTGTAATTTGCTGTGAGTAAGTGTAATTTTTTAAAATTGGTTAAACAAGCTAAAACATCGTTTGTGACTCAACAATGGTTTTAAAAAGATTATGCAAGCAAATCACATCACAGTTCTTACGTGCATCAGTACATGGAGTAGAGCGAGGTACATTCGTGTTTCCCTTTAGCAAGCTAAGCGGAATTGAGACTCTGCCACCGTCTCTCAACTCACTGATGACATCTTAAATTACATCACTGATGATATCATCCACAAAACCACTCACACATCTAGAAAACCTCTCATTCCTCCACACACACAACCACTCACATACCCATTAACAAACAAATACAAGTACTCCCACTCCCATTGACTGATCCATAGAGCCACTCAATTATGCAGCTACTCAGAAAAACACTAACTCACACATATACCCACTTCTGCACCCGCTCGCTCACTAGTAATTTAGACATACATACACTTATATGCCTACTTATACACCCATACAACTACTCACACACTGAGTCAGTCACCCATACAGCTACTCACACACCTACTCACTCAACCATAGTCACTGATAGAGCCACTCACTCAACCATACATTCACTCACATAGTAACTCACTTACTCATACAGATACTAATACAGGTACTCACTCTCCTATACAGTCATTGATACAAGCACATTCTCACCTAATCAACTCACCCACCCATGTACTCATGTACCCAGTCACTCACCTATACAGCCACTCACACACCCCATCACTAGCCTTTACATGCCTCTCACATACCCACTCCCCCATATACCAGTGACACACCCACTCATTGACCCATACAACCACTCACACACACACTAACACACAGATACAGCCACTCATACCCACTCCCCAACCCATACAGCCACTCACACATCCACTCACTCACTTATGAAGCTGCTCACACAGCTTTTAGCTCACACATACAGCTATTCACACACCCATACAGCCACTTAGACATTCACCCTCATATGGATACACACAGTCACACAGCCACTCACATAATATATGTCACAAATAGTATCACTCATTACTAGTGCACAAATTATACTAACTTAAGTAATGTAGTTACTTACTATGCATAATTAACACTCTTAAACTTTTAGAAACACGCACACTTAAGAGATGGTGTCATCAGTGATGTCATATGATATTATAACAACTACTCGTAGGGGAGGGTCCGAGGGAAATGTTTTAACGACAAAACAGGTAACTACCCCCAGTGTAACTACATAAAAAACAAAAATACCTGTAAGTCGAGTGACGCTGAGAAAATTAAACTAACACTGGACATGTTGCACAGAAAGGATTGAGTCAGTAATCAGAATTCAGACTGGCTATCAACAATTGCTGTTTGAGTCCTATCAGCCCACCCAGATGGCGGAGCCTCATCATATAGGACACCCAAACCTTGGTCTGTGTGCGAACGCCCAGATGTATTTTGGCATCGCATCACTTGGCCATGGTCTGGTCACCGCAGTTGTTCATGCAGATGGTGAAGCTGAAATGTGCAGTGCAAAAAATAATAAATCAAGTGAAGTGTATAAAATGGCTGAACAAGCAAACAAAGAACTTTAATAGCGTTTGCCTGGACGTCAGGTTAAAAAATAGTGAGATGACAGTTAATATTTTAACTATCACTGGTTCTTGCACAGTAATAGCACTTTTCAGTAAGTGCACACTCGAGTTGTAAAATTATGTTTATGTCTTAATAAGCATTATGTGTCTGCATTTCTACATGGTTTTCTCTTTCTATATATTCATTACAGGGAAGACCAATTGCATCTATTGAGCAAAATAAGAAGATGTGGTAGGATGGTCCTGAATGACCACTCTTATTCTATTTTGTTAATGGTTTATTAATTAAATTTCTTTACATATTTTATCATTCTAGCACGTTTGATAGTGTAATTGCAGTAGCATATAAGAGCTTGGCCCTGAAGAATGCCAGTGAATTTTCACAATATGGCAGAAACATGTTGGCCCGATTTTTGATCTCTACCAAGCAAGTTAGACAGTGATTTTGTCACACTGTCATCTCACTATTTTTTAACCTGACATCCAGGCAAACGCTATTAAAGTTCTTTGTTTACTTGTTCAGCCATTTTATACACTTCACTTGATTTATTATTTTTTGCACTGCACATATCAGCTTCACCATCTGCATGAACAACTGCGGTGACCAGACCATGGCCAAGTGATGCGATGCCAAAATACATCTGGGCGTTCGCACACAGACCAAGGTTTGGGTGTCCTACATGATGAGGCTCCGCCATCTGGGTGGGCTGATAGGACTCAAACAGCAATTGTTGATAGCCAGTCTGAATTCTGATTACTGACTCAATCCTTTCTGTGCAACATGTCCAGTGTTAGTTTAATTTTCTCAGCGTCACTCGACTTACAGGTATTTTTGTTTTTTATGTCATATGATATGTCATAAGTGATTTCACTGACCGTGTCATGAGTAATGTAATATGTGAGATCATAAGCAGTGCATTGCAGAGGTGTGAGTTATTGTTAGCTCAGTGTGGGGGGTCCTGCCCCCCACACTGCCCCAGGAATCGCCTCCTCCATGGGGCATTGAGTAAATAAAATATGGGGGTCCTCTCTCAGTGCGGCCTCTGTGTAAAATTGTGGATCCACCCAAATAAATAATTTAATGGTATATAATTCAGAGAGTAACGTTGCATTTGTGAACTTTTTTTATAGAGTGAGTGAGATTTAAGTTAATATTCACATTACATTTGATAGAGTAAGTAACTGTATAAAAGAAATTTACAAAATAAACTTGAAAAGTGTATTGTGATATAGTACATTGAATTTGTGCTTTTGTTTTGTAGATACGTGACGGGTTCGCGAAGCCAGAAATATTTAAATAGAATTTGTATGTTAAAAAGTAAATTAGATTCGCTGGTGAGTTATAGGGTGGCTCTAAAAAGAAAGAGCCCTGGCTTTCATTATGAGTTTGTTGCAGCTACATGTACGTGCGGATGTACAGCTTATAGAGTCTCTATTCCCTTGATCTGTGAAGTGAATTCCATCACTACTGTAGACGTCATGCTTATCATAACGCAGATTGTTGTTATAGAAGAAGCTTATTGTATGGTCTCTGAGGAAAGCAGAAACAGCTTTATTGATATTCTCTCTAGCTTTCTCATTCTGTGGAAAAGACTTCCATTTCTGTCTTTGGCATATATTAGAAAATACAAAGACAGTTTGAGGCAAAAGCAACATCAATTGTGCAAAGGTATTCTTCAAGAGCATTTGCAGTCCTACTGCAGTCAATGTGCCTAAGTCATTGCCACCACAGTGTAGAATTATGAGGTCAGGGGGTTGGAGATGCAAAAAGGTTTTAACAACTTTTTGCATCCTAGGTCTTTGTCAATACCTCTGTGTTCAGCATACCATTTGCACCAGAAAACATAGCTGTGCCCTACAATCCATACTGTAAGCATCTTGAATGGATGTCTGGAAGGAATTATAAGATGTCTGTAGCTCAGGTAGTCAGTTGGTAGAATGAGAGATATCTACCATGGTGGAGAAGATGCTGTTTTTGAAAATGCTGATAAGTGATTGGTTGTACATTAACATTGTCACTCAAAAATAGGATGCATGTTACTTTCCTGAAGAAGCATGTTTCTTTTTGTTTATTAAAAAAAATGTTTGAATGGTATAATAGATACAATAAGGTAATATTTTTTAAATGTCAACCACTCCTGCTATTTGCATTTGGAAGCTACTGTGCTGAACCTGAAAATATGGTGAACTTGTGACCTGCCACTACAATAGAATGTTGCGGTAACCATTACTATGGAAAATGGGATTAAGCAGAACGGGGGAAGGGTTAAAACTTAACTGTGAATCAAAAATGTGAAATGACAACATATAAACGTGATATGCTAGTAAAGTACCTTTTCCACAAACAGTGGTATGTTTAGAAGTGATGAATTGTAAAAATTATACTAGTATTGTTGGAAATAGGTTTTTGAACTTCCTTAAGTGTTCGCAGCTCCATCACAACTCTACACTGCGGCACTGCAGTGGAGTCGCGGCTCCAATAAACAAGTTTGGGCACTTTTAGAGTTAATATGTCTATCTAATAGAAAAGTGTTTCACAAATTGGAAATGATGTAGAAAACAATTTGATTTGTTACTTTCATTTATTAGTGTGCAGAAAGAGAGGGAAAGTTTGCAATTACTGGTTTTACCTTGTTGAGAGTAGTGCATTAAATGCTTTATGTGCAAAAGAAAATCTTTTATGACTTTCTGATATCTCATATTCTCCAATACTATTTCAAAGGTGAGTTACAAAATTGTGAGGTGTGTTATGTATTATATAGTAGTGATTTGGTGTTTGTAGTGATATTTTTAGATTTGAAAAGCTTTATTTTAGAACTTTTGAAATTATTTGAGAACTGTGATGTTTGAAATATGTTATGAAATGTACAGATGTGTATTGTAGTTTGTTTTATTGTAGTGACATGATGATTGAAATAGTTAGTGCATACTAATATGTGTACACTGGTATGTGGATTAGTAACTATGGTAGTTTGTATGAGTCTATGGAAAGGTATAGTTGAAGTATAATTTTAGGTGTCCCTTTGAAATGGGAAGTGCAGTCTGTCAAGTTTTAAAGTCTGTATTGTTTTGTGACTGAGGTATGTCTCTACTTCAGTATGTAATCTCATATGTGTTATGTATCTGAAGATGCTAGACGTATAAAAAACAGGTATACATCTATTTGTATGTTTCTTTTATGTATGATAGTACTAGGAAAAAAGGTACAGACACATGCATGCAGGGTTTCAGGAATATGGTGAGACTCACAACAGAGACATGCAAATGGTTTCTGCTTTATATTTGGCTATGCCCAACACCTTGAGGAGTTGCAGAATAGTGAAGCTGAAGCACAACAGTGAGGTTTAAGGGATGCTAGCAGAGGGAGTAGTGATTAGGCTACTTTGTGTGAGTCTCTGGAAAGGTACTCTTAATATATGCCGTATAATTTATGGTGTCTGTTTGAAATGGAAAGGGAATTATGTGAAGTTGTAAGGTCTGCATGGCCTTGTGAGTTAGGTATTTCTCTACCTGCACATGTATTCTCATACATGTCATGCATTTGAAGATGCTTTAAATATAAAACACAGGTATATGTCTATTTGTATGTTTCAGTTATGTGTGATAGTACTGGGAAAAGGTAGCATGCTTACTTTTAGTAATATGGCGAGACTTACAGCAAAGACATGCAAATGACTACTGCTTTATATTTGGCTAGGCCCAAAACAGTGAGCACTAGTAGAATGGTGAAGCTGCAGCACAAAGGGTGATTTAATACATCCTGGTAGAGGGATTAGTGATTAGGCTACTTTGCATGAGTCTGTGGAAAGGTACACTTGAAATATACCACATAACTGTAGGTTCCTGCTTGAAATGGGAAGTACAGTCTGTTTCTTTTATATATGGTGGCACTAGCAAACGGTAGAGACACATGCGTGCATGTTTTCAGGAATATGGTGACACTTCCAAGAGAGACATGTGAAGGTTTGCTGCTTTGTATTTGTCTAGGACAACGCCCTGAGTAGTAGTAGAATGGTGAAGCTGCAGTGGAAAGTGAGGTTTAAGACATGTTGGTAGAGGGATTACTGAATAGGCTACTTTCTATGAGTCTGTGGAAATGTACACTTGAATATACACCGCATAATTTTCGGTGTCTGCTTGAAATGGGAAGTGCAGTCTGTGAAGTTTAAAGGTCTGCATGCACTTGTGACTGAGGTATGTCTCTACTTACACAGGTATTCTGATATGTGTTATGCATCTGAAGATACTAGACGTATAAAGCACAGGTATATGTTTATTTGTATGTGTCTATTAGATATGATGGCACTATCAAAAGGTACAGACACATGTATGGATGGCATGCTTTCAGGAACATGGAGAGGCCCAACACCTTGAGTAGTCACAGAATAGTGAAGCTGAAGCACAAAAGTGAGGTTTAAGACATGTTGGCAGAGGGATAAGTGATTAGGTACTTTGTATGAGTGTTTGGAAAGGTACAATTGAAATATGCTGCATAACCTTAGGTGTCTGCTTGACATGGGAAGTGAACTGTGACATTTAAGGTCTGCCTGGTATTGTGACTGAGGTATGTCTCTATTCGCACATGTATTCTCATATGTGTCATGCATTTTGTAGATGCTTACATATAAAACACTGGTATACGTGTATTTGTGTGCTTCTTTTAAATATGATGCCACTAGAAGAAGGTGCAGACACATGCATACATGTTTTCAGGAAGATGGAGAGACTTACAACAGACACATGCGAAGAATACCTCCTTTATATTTTGCTAGGCCCAACACCCTAAGTAGTTACAGAATGGTGAACCTGTGGCTCAAAAAGTGAGGTTTAAGACATTTTGGTAGAGGGATTATTGATTAGGCTTCTTTGTTTCAGTCTGTGGAGAGGTACACTTGAAATACTTTGCAAAACTGTAGGAGTTGCTTGAAATGGGAAGTGCAGTCTTTGAAGTTTTAAGGTCTGCATTGTCTTGTGTTTCTCTACTTGCACATGTATTCTTATACGTGTTAAGCATCTGAAGATGCTAGATGTATAAAGCACAGTTATACATCTTTTTTATATGTTTCTTTTACATATGATGCCACTAGGAAAAGGTGCAGAGACATGCATGCATTCTTTCAGGAATATGGTGAGACTTACAACAAAGACATGTAAGGGGTTATTGATTTACATGATTGGGTAGGTCCAACACCCTATATTAGAATGGTGAAGCTGCGGCACAAAGTGAGGTTAAAGATATGTTGATAGAGGGATTAGTGGTTAGGCTACTTTTTATGAGTCTGTGGAAAGGTACACTTAAAACACACAGCATAATTGTAGGTGTCAGCTTGAAATGGGTAGTGCAGTCTGTGAAGTTTTAAGGTGTGTACGGTCTTGTCACCTGCATATATATTCTCATACGCCTTAATAATTTGAAGATGCTAGATGTATAGAACACAGGTATACATCTATTTGTATATTTCTTTTATATATGGTGGCACTAGGAAAAGGTACAGACACATGCATGCATGCTTTCAGTAACATGGTGACACTTACAACAGAGAGTGACTATTCTTCTCACACAGAAACTACGGGCTAAATTGCAGTCTTTGGAAAAGTCTGTATCTAAAACCTAGAAAAGACTTTACATGTATGTATAAACTATTGAGTAATGTTACGGTGTAATTTGAATGTAGAAGGTTTAGTAAAAGGAGCAATTGGAAAAGTTATTGATTTTTTTAAATTTCAGAACAGAGATGGAATATAATTTCTCATTATGAAATTTGATCAGATTAAAGAGAAAAGACAGATTGGGTGTTGTGTTGTATGGTTTTTGCTAGTAAAAGATTTGTATGTTCATAGAAAACAGTTTCCTCTGTCTTTAGCATATGCAGTAACTATTCATAAATCTCAAGGTTTAAGTATAGATAATGCTTTTGTAAATATTGGAAGTACAGTGTTCAAAGAGTGAATGGCATACTTTGCATTGTCTCGGGTAAGAACATTGTCTGGTTTGTATTTGATAGATTTTGATGAGAAAAAGGTTAAGGCTGATGCAAATTGTGTTAGAGAGTATAATCGTTTAAGAAGAGTTTATGCTCCTGATTTAGGTGACTATCCCATATATGAGAAACGTGTAGTGTATCCAAAACAGAAATATGTCAAAGATGGAATTGATGTTCAAAAAATGAAAACAAATCAGGAGAAATTTGAAGGTGTAAAGCAAAATAAATAGAAACTGTTGATGAGATTGTAGGATAGCATTTGGAAAATAGTGCAGGTATCAACAACATGTATTTGAATAGTTAGTAACTATTAGAAGTAAAATGCAACTGCTTCTGGTGTTCGACATCTTTTGGATATATGTTGGAGTTCTTTGTCATTTACTTTGAATATACAACAAGATGCACAATAATTCCTAATGCTTATGCTTGGAGTATTAGAAGGAATACAGATTGAAAACTTTGTTGGACTGTGTTACAGATGGGATCATAAATGTAAACACTGTTCATTTACTTCTACCACTGAAAAACAAACAGAATGATTCATATACTTGTTAATAACAGACCGCAAATCAATACCTTTTAACAAATTGATAAAAACAGCCAATCAGGATATGAGATGTTTGCTTTGTTGATCAGAGATGTTGCCTACATTACATATAGAAAGATTTGGAAAATATCAAATTTTAATGCTACAACGTTGTAGAGCAAATCGAAGAAAATTGGGAACAAAAATTTGAATTTTTAATGCAAGTCAAATATATATTTCAGGAAGAACGTTTATCACAGTGGCTATTATTTTCCATGATGGACCTTCTACAACATGTGGACACTATACTGTATATTTAAAGTGTAATAAAGGATGAACGCATTGCAATGATGCACACTTGGAATTCAAACCTAGATTGCCTTATGAATTAATAAATTCATATTTGTTATTTTTTAAGCCAAAGTTTTGACTACATCAGTTGGCGAATTTGAAAGATGTGAACAGAAAGTAAACAGGAAAGCAAACTATTTCTATTCATAATTAGTGTTTGGATTATTATTTGCAGTAATTGACATTGGATTCGGAAAATTCTATTTAAAAGAAAATAGTTAATATATTTTGCACCAGATGTAATTGAGAGTCTATATTTTGGCAAATGTATTTGAGATAAATAATAGACTTTATGTAGATGAAGAAAGTAAGTAACAGAGTGTAAATAGAAATGCATCGAGGTGCACATATAGAAACTGATGCTATACGCAGATTTTTTTTCCTACAATTAATTTGATTGTTTTTTCCCCTCTGTTCAATGATGATACCACACAGAAATTACTGTGTCTGGTGAAGTTAAGTGGAATCTGAGAAGAGCAAAAAAGGGAATCTGAAAATAGTTTGTAATTCTAAAATTATGTTTAGTTGCTAAAAATATAATATTATAATTTCAGTAATATATTATCATTAAACAACAGTTTTTCTTCTTCTTCTTCTTCTTCTTCTTCTTAATAGTAGGCACTGTTAAAGTTTGAGAAGAGTTATATTGCTGTGTAGGACAATACTATTCTGAAATACTTGTGCTGAGTAATGTATCTAAATTATTTAAAAGGTAAGAATACATAATATAATATGCATGAGAACGTGTAAAAATGTTTAAAGTTTAATTCCACTCAGATATTACCCATACACTCATCCAGTCACCCAGGCACAACCCTTGCACTCATGAAATCACCCAGGCACTCTCCATGCACTCATACAATCACTCAGGCACTACAGTTGCAATCTTTCTTTTCTATCAAACACTACCTATGCACGGATCTATTCACTCAGGTTCTATTTATGCACTGATCTATTCACTCAGGCAGTAACCATAAAGTCATCAAATCACCCAGGCACTACTCCAGTTATGCAATCACCTAGGCACTACCCATGTAGTTAAATAATGTTCTGAAGGAGAAGTCTTGCACTTATAGGAAGACACAGTCATTACCCTTGCATTGTTTCTTTCACACAGGCACTACCCAGTGAGCCATCCCATCAACCAGGTAGTAACCCTGCACTAATGCAACCACTCAGGCACTACCCATTCACTCATTGATTCTCTCAGACACTACCCATGCACTCATCCAATGACCCAGGCACTAACCATGCACTAATCCATTAACTGAGGGACTACCTCATGCAATAGTCATGCAATAACCCAGGCAGTACCCCTGCACTCATGCAATCACTTAGGCACTACGCATACATTCAACCATTCACTCAGGTAGTACCTATGCACTCAACCATTCGCTCACACACTACCCTGCACTCATGCAATCTCCCAGGCACTGCCCATGCACTCATGCAGTCACTTAGGCACTACCCATGCACTCATGCAATCACTTAGGCACTAACCATGCAGTTATGCAATCACTCAGACAATACTCTTGCACTCAACCACTCACTCAGGGACTACACATGCATCCATCCATTCCCTCAGGCACTATCCAAACACTCTTCAAATGACCCAGGCATTACTCTTGCCGTGATCCTTTTACTCATGCAGTACCCATGCATTCCTTCAATCACCCATGCAGTACCCCTCCACTCATGCAATCACCCATGCACTATTGATGCACTCATGCAATCACTCAGGCACCACTGTTGAACTCAAATTTACATTTGTGACCTTTGAGGATTGTCTTGATGGCATCAATAGATAGCTCTCCCACACACAATGCTATAAGGCAGTGGGGACAGTGGATGGCAGCATCTGACAACTCCAGAACTATCAAGGATTGTGGAGTGGTCAAAACAACCCCTGCAGATGTTGATGGTTGTTGTCCATCATTTTTGGCTGCTTCTTCCTGTCTTTGATGCTCCACCTCACGTGCCAGGCGAATAGGATGGATGGTCTCCAGATATTTTTCCATAGAAGAAGTACCACAAGAATACTTCTTCTCTGAGCCTCTTGACAGTATTTTCTGACAGATAGTGCATGTCATGAACTTTTTTTTCACCTTCCGGCACAGTGAAGAAATCCTATACCACACCCTCTCTCCTCTTCCTCACTGGCTCCTGCACCTCCTCCATCTCCTCCTCCTGGTCCTCAGGGAATGCTGATGCCATTTTGAGTTCTCAAAAATGCAAAACACCCCAAAAAAAAGAATATCCCAGAGCCTACAAAACAGTTAGTGTTCAAACAGACACACCCAAAAAGAAAGGACTGTAAGAAGTCTTGGTTCCACCCACAAACAGAATGAAAAGCTGTTCAACCAATGACACGTCACGCAAGCACCCGTGAAATTTACTAAATGCCATCTAAAACTGTAAATTACTATCCGTATATTGTGTTTCAAAGTATTTCAATGAAAACTCTTAATTCAAAACAGATATTTAAATTAGCAACATTCACATATCACACTTTTGAAATTACGCCTGAGTCGCGTCTCCTACGTGAACCCGGAAATATGTGACGGCAGGATTCACGATCTGTATGCATCCAGTGCACTATGGTAGTGCGTACACAAAAATATACTGTAAACATCTTAAAAATAGCTATAGCATTGATTAATAAACCTCTTTGTTTAAAAAATATATTATTTGAGCGTAAGTATGTATTATCGGGTTACATTTCTGTAACGGATTCGCGCACCCACAGCCCCTTACGTAATACCATTGCGTCTACAAAAATGTATTAAAACATATGAAAACAAATTTACAACACCTTTATTACTTTTTTATGTACTCTGTAATAAACCTCTACGTCATTCAGTTTTCAAAGATCTCAGTGCAGATTTGTTAAAAGAATGGGAAGCGAACCTAGAAGGAGCGTCGCTGGTAATGATGCAGATATTGATCAGACACGCGATTGATAAAGGTGCAAAATAGTTTTCCGAAATTAAAATAGTGAAGAGGGAAATAGATACTTTATAGGCTAAGGACCTAGTGGAAAAGAATTACGAGATTCTGAAAAAAGTAATTGAAACCCATCAACAGTACTTAAAAGAAAAAAGTTGAGGAAGTTTGGACGTGAGGAAAGGGATTATAGATAGGGGCAGATATATACATTTGCTAAAAAGTATGATTAGATGCAAGCCCCAGAAGATAGAAAGAGAATCAGAGAGGAAGGAGATGATACGCAGTCAGTAAGTAGCGTATTAATCTCCTCACAAAGCAGTGCAGCTTCATATAGTAACCTAAGTGAGATCCCTTTAGTGGAAAGAGCCTCTTTCTTTCAAAGGGAATTCGCGAAATTAAGATTAGGCAGCAACCAAAGGAAAAAAACTAATCAGAAAACAAGGAGAGGGGAGAGAAGATACCAAAAAAATGTGAAAAGGTGGTCGAACAGAAACAGAGAGAATGACAACACGATCAAAGAAAAGTTAGTTGGGGATACCGTGACTGAAAGTATTGTGAACAGATTATCAAATATCAATGTACAATGTAATGATTTGAAAATTGTTAATTTGTCGAACAGAATAATTGATGAAGATGAACTAAGTCTGCTAAACAAAGCTTTGGGTTTTTGCCTGACACAAAAGGGGGATTTAGTTGATGTTCATGTGGATTTGTTCAATTTTGTAAGTACACTGAAATTAAAAGATTACTTCCATGAAAGACTACCAGAATTCATTACACATACCCCCAATAATCCGGCGGCATCACAAACTATTGCACATGTACAGAATGTACAATGTCTTTTGTCAATTGAGAGGGTAAGGATGTGGAGATGCAAACTATATTACATGATCTGAACATTCATGAAGACTTATCTACTGACAGAGGGTTATCAACAAAATCTAAGTTCATACCAAGCACTTCATATCATCATAATATTGACTTGTTCTATGAGGTAAATTGACAATGATAAATGACAGTGCAAAAAAAAAGAACTAGATAAATAATAAAATTTTCTGATTATTGTGGTTGGATGCAAAATATTTATTAAAAAGCAAAACAAAAGGTACCAACAATATTTTACAAACTATCCCTTTCTAGGTTTCGTGTTAGCCAAGATATTTTGGGGCATATTATCAAGCCCCAGAGATAATTATCGCTAAGCGCACTTAGCACTAGGATAATTATCGCCGGGTAGTGTGGATTTTCATCACTGAGATAGCGTGCTATTAGCAACGCTTATCTCAGAAGTGATAAAAATCCTTGCACTAACTGCCAAATGAGAGATTATCGCTGGAAAACCAACGATAATCTCTTGAAGTTTGGCGTTAGCTTGATGATAGGGGCTCACAAACTTAGCCATGATATCCACCTTCGATAGGATATCATGGCTAAGTCAGGAAAATACCAGGTGTAAAAAAAGCTGCGCTAACCGTGGTTAGCGCTGCTTTTTTTATCACGAACAGGGTTAGCAATATCCTTGATAATAGGAGAAATGTCGCTTAACAACATTTCTCCTATTATTTTTCTCTGGAACGCCCCCTTTGCATCTCATTAGAGATGCAAGGGGAAGCATAGAGAAAAAGGGTGCTAACATGCGAATTTGCGTGTTAGCACCCGGTTGCTGATAGGGAGATAATTTTATCTCCGCTTTCTTGGCTTTTAAAGCCAAAAAAGCGGAGATAAATCCCTTGATAATATGCCCCTCTGATTTTATAAAATGTATATGTATAATATCTATACTAATATAACAAAGAGAGAGCCCAAACTTTTGAGGCGGGTAATCTCAAGAACCACAGCACCAATCACAACATCCAATACAGCGTGAAAGGGCAGTTGCAGCAGAAGAACATAGGCTATGCAGATGCCTACCATATACATTTAAAAGGTAAAAGAACCGTGCCAGCAAAGTAGTCCCTTGTGGGCGTGTCTGCATTAAGCTGTGGGCGTGTGCTGGGGGCGTGACAAATGCTGGGGGCGTGTGGTACGTTCCGCCCTTCATATCGTGTGCTGTGGACGTGTGTTGGGGGCGTGTGCGGGGCGCGGGATTACGGAAAAAAAAGCGAGCGTTGTGCCCAATATTTCATTTTTTTTCTTCCCAGTTTCTGTACATTCCAGCTCCAGGTGTCCACCCTGCTCCCTTTATATACCCTTGCACCCCATAATCATAACCCACCCTTATTCCTTAAAATACCCCAACACCCTTAAACACTAACCCATCTTAACCCTATAAATGTACACAGTACCCCAAAACCCAAATCTATCCCTAAACCCTAACAATACCCCTGTACCCCAAAACCCAAACCTAGCCCTGAACCCTAAAAGTACCCCTGTACCCCAAAACCCAAACCTAGCCCTGAACCATAAAAATAACCCTGTACCCCAAAACCCAAACCTACCCCTGAACCCTAAAATACCCCTGTACCCCAAAACCCAAACCTAGCCCTGAACCCTAAAAGTACCCCTGTACCCCAAAACCCAAACCTAGCCCTGAACCCTTAAAATACCCCTGTAGCCCAAAACCCAAACCTACCCCTGAACCCTAAAAATACCCCTATACCCCAAAACCCAAACCTAGCCCTGAACCCTAAACATACCCCTGTACCCCAAAACCCATACCTATCCCTAAACCCTAAAACTACCCCTGTACCCCATAACCCAAAACTATATCTGAACCCTTAAAATACCCAAACACCCCAAAACATATACCTCAGTACCACAAAACATATACCCCTGTACCCATACTTACCTTATCCAAACATTTTTAAAAAAATATGCTTTTACCATTCATGCATTTACAACGAATTTCGTCGTATATGTATGCGTGGTAAAGCATATAAAGTGGAATGCCATGCGTTATATTGGCATTGCGGAGTCATGGTACTTTCGTAATGAAAGTATGCGGAGTGATGGTATGGGAAAGAAAGTTGCGGAATAATGGGTGTTTACCCTCCCCCAGTAAGTACATTTGTGGCATGGCGGCCCACATCTCCAGCAACATACTCATATTTTTTCACCACCGATTTGAAAAATGCACAGGTCTCTCTCATTGATGGCCAGCACCGACATACACTTTTAGACACACCTCCCGCCACAAGTTCTAGAATTGCGAACTTTAGAGCTGGGGAGCTACGTTCGAATCTCGGCATCAGCTGAACATCCTGTGATTCCAGGCAAATTGCTTTGTCTCCCCATGCCTACCACAAATGAATGTGTTCTTCTGTAATGTAAATTGTGCTCATGCCATGTTGTCGAGTTCGCGCTATGTAATATTGCAAGGAAAAATAAAGTAGGGAAACTCGAGTTCACACACTACTGAACACGTACTCTTAAGTGCATCAGCAGTGCACTGTGAATCGGAGCGTTTCACAGGCCTGTCACAGATAAGAAATGCTATCAAAACGAAGTCCTACAAAACAATATACTACTGGCTGGCAGCAATTCATACCCGGACAACGTCGGGACGGGCTGCTAGTACTTACATAAAGAAGCTTTCAGCCACCTCTCTTCATCCTTTGGTCTGTTCTTGTGTCATTCACATTTGCCTCCACCCACTACAGCATTTGACATAGGGCAACGGGTCAACCTACTTCAACCTCTGGCTAAATTCTGGTTGAATGACTGTATTTTGCCCTTTCGCAAGAAACACATTCGCACACAAGGCAGTTTCCTTCAGTGCCAGTGTTTTAATGTTTACTTTATTATTACTTTAGTGTTGCCATTGTTTGCAGAGCTACCAGATGACAACAAAGGGCACATTCCAGCTTTATCAGTTTGTGTCTTCTGCCAATGCTGATTAAAACATTTTATGAAGTGGCCTTTGTTTATTTATCTGACTGCATCTTTCTACACCATAGCAGCAGCTCACATAAACTCAAAACATAAACTCATGATGGTGCTCTGTCTTTGCAACCCTGCTATCGTTCTTTCTTTCTTTGTTTGTTTCTTTCTTTCATTCCTTCTTTCTCTCTTTCTCTTTCTTTCTTTCTTTCTTTCTTTCTTTCTTTCTTTCTTTCTTTATTTCTTTATTTCTTTCTTTCCTTCCTTCCTTTTTTTCTCTTTCTCTTTCTTTCTTTCTTTTTTCTTTCTTTCTTTCTTTCTTTTTCTGTCTTTCATTCTTCTTGTTGTCTTTCTTTCTTCTTCTTTCTCTCTTCTTGCTTTCCGTCATTCCTCTCTTTCTTTCATTTCTCCTTACCTTCTCCGTTCCCCTTCTGTTCTTCCTCTCTATCTTTCTTTCTTTGCTTCCTTCTTCTCTTTCCTTCTGTTCCCTTCTCTTTCTTCTTTCCCCTTCTGTCATTCCTTTTGTTTCTTTGTTTATTTCTTTTTTGTTTATTTCTTTCGTTCTCTCCCCCTTCTTTGTCTCTCTTTCTTTCTTTGTTCCTTTCTTTCTTTCTTATTTTCTTTCTTTCTTTCCTTTTTTCTCTTTCTTGCCTTCCTTTTTTCTCTTTCTTGTCTTCCTCTTCTCTCCCAAAGGCAAGAGCCAAACAGCCAATGCCAGACTAATTGACTTTTTTAGGTCTGTGTTAGCCAGGACCTTTTGATTTTGCTAAATGAATATGTATAACATAGTTATCTATTAGGGTTTTTAGCCTGTGGTTCTGTCATGCACATTTGTCTTCTCCAGCTCCACTCCCGCATACACCAAGGGACAATGTGTCAGCCTACTTCGCCATCGACTGAATTTCCTATGAGTTATGACTTGCTGCTCTTTCACAAGCAGCACATCAACATGCAAAATATTTTCCTTCAGTGCCAGGGAGTAAAATTACAAAAATGTATATTGAGACCAGGGCAGCATTTTTGCCTTTAGACAATGTTGTTGTTTAGATTGAGGATGGTTCAGAAGCTTCGCAAACAAAAATAGTTGGCAAAAACTATTACAATACAAAACAAAGATTGTCAAACTTCTGGAGGCCAATGCCAGACCTATTGGCTTTACCAATGCTTGTTTTTTCATGTAGTTACCAAAAAAAAAACTTTAACAGTTCTTTGCATAATATGACACAAGTCTTGTTGCTGTTATTTCTTCTCAGCTGGTCATGTTTACATAAATCTGTCATGAACTGTGGAAGATGAAGGCATGAAAGACACATGACCCACTGATAGACAGACAGATAGATAGCTCGATAGCTAGATAGATAGATAGATAGATAGATAGATAGATAGATAGATAGATAGATAGATAGATAGATAGATAGATAACAAGCCTTATTCGATTTCGATGCTAAAAAAATCATAAAAGTACATTAAAAAAGCTTCTGAACATTTCCCATAGAGACAAAGTTCTAATGCAGATCATTAATTCATTACAAAGTTATCATCTTCCTATATTTTATCGCACTTTTCAAAAAAATGTGTTAAAATCCATATCGTAAATTCATTGTCTAAAAATTGTAATGCTAAAAATGCTGGTCGACATCTTCTAAAAGCAAGCTTCTTTAAAAGTGGAACCAGACATTTTTAAATTTGTTGGTTATAAATTGTACAGAAAAAAGCTACATGTATTGTCATTTGCTCAGATGTATCATTGCAAGGGCATAGTTGCATCAACCTTACACAGTCATTAATATTTGGGGAAACTCGTTATGCAATGAGAAATATCTAATCTGAATCTTGTTAGCAGCAGCCTATCGTATTGGCCACGCACTAGGATAATACAGGGTTGAATATTGAGAGTTATTCCTATCATCTGTTGATGCAGTACTGTGGGTTTTGCTATTTCATCTGTTAAACAACATGATTCAAGTAGTGATAGGCATTTACGTTTCAGTTCTTTACTGAACATCACCCTCATTGTGGTTGGCTCTCTATAAAACTCAGGATGTCTTAGATCACAGAAAAAGTCCCTGACACATTTTATCCATTTCAGTTTCAGCACATCGGTCATTTTCAGAACATTGTTTAAAATATCCCTATTCAAGTGGGTTTCTTCGGAGCTCCATGTCCTGTGCGAGACCATAATTGGTTCTATTTTAATTAGGTCTGTTAAGAATGGAACCCCCCAGTTCTGAGGGACAAACATATAAAGATACACTATTAGGGAGGGCCAATATATATCTTAGGAACTGGTTCTCGACCGTTTGTAGCGGTTGAGTGTTGCAGTGTCCCCACAATCCCGCCCCATACATGGCTGTTGATACACATTTTGCTCTGAAGATTTGTAGTAGGGCGTGCGGGGGTCTCGCTCCTACTTTTTTTGAAAAACTTATTAGGGCTGCAGTGGTTTTCATGAAGGCGAGGTTTCTCGTCTGCACATCCTGTATCCATGTAGCTTTATTGTCAAATAGGAGACCTAAGTAACTAAAACTGTTGATGAAATGTATTCTTTGACTGTCAATAAACATATCTCTGCATTTATTACTTCCTGAACCACATCTCATGATGAAAGTTTTTGATGTGTTTACCCGAAGGCCTGGGTCGCACATGTAGGTAGCGAAACCGCCCAATAATCGTTGAAGGCCCACTTGGGTAGGACACATTAGGAAGGCATCATCTGCATACATTAATGCCGGTATGCGTTGACCGTTTATCGAAGGGTAGTCTTGGGCCACCTTCATCAATGCTTGTTCTAGTCCGTTTGTGTACAGATTAAAAAGGAAGTGAGCCAGCACGCACCCTTGTCTGACTCCTCTCTTACTTGGGAAAGGTGCGGTACATTCTCCATTGATGGCATATCGAACTCTACCATTGGCATTCTGATAGAGGTGTATCAAATAGGATATAATGGTGTTATTTACCTCTAAATTCTGCAGAGCTCCCCACAGCCTCTCATGAATTATGCAGTCAAAAGCTGCGCTTAATTCAACGAACGCTAGGAATAGCCTTCCTTTTTTTAGGCAAGAATATTTCCCATGACCCACTGTTGTGAATGCTGGTTTGTACTATAGTAGGCCTAGATGGCGCATCGTGGAATTTCACGCTGCGGAATTCTGCAAAGTTAGAAATAAACTATGCGAGATTCTGGTGAGTTCTGCGAAATGGGGAGAGAAATAAACATTGCACTGCTTGCAATGGTTGCGCTGAGTTTTAGTGCTGGTAGCTACTTTCACATGAACGTCACCAAGCGGTGCACACGTATTTGCTCATTTTGCTTTTTTACTGCTTCTGGTTACATTTCGCCTGCCTGCTCTCTTACCCAACTCAATCCTATCTAATCTACCACAGCTGATCACTTATTTCCTAATATTTATTTGCTTATTTTGATTACTACCTGGGTATTTACGTTTCTGAGTGTGTTTTTTGTGACTTTTTCTACTTCGTTTTTTGTGTTCCTTTCTGACCTGTCTTCCTCCTGTCTCCTTTTTTCCTTTAGTCCTGACCAGTTTAGTCCATTCCTCTTACTCCACTATGGCAGAAGTAGTCAGTGCCAGTGCCACCCGCTCTCCATGTAGGCATCACAGGAGAGTATGTGGGCAGCCATACCACGTTGTCAGCAATGTGGCCAAACTAATAATTTGGTTGCAGAGCCACTTCCTCGCATGTTGGAAGCAGACCCAGTAAGGATTACTCTCTGTGGGAGCAGCATCTTCTCTGGGGGCAAGTGCAGCTGTGGGTGTGCAGCAGCACAGGGAACTAGAATACCTAGCAGCAGATGATGCACTGCTGTGCCAACATTGTAGACCAGGTACAGGACCTGCTTCAACTCCTAGGTTCTAGATGTTTTTTTAAAATTCTAATTCCTAATTTTCAAGCAGCATGATCACAGGTTAGTTAGGTGTATGTGCTGATTACGATATATATATATATATATATATATATATATATATATATATATATATATATATTTTCATCGAAAAAAACATAGGTTTCACACATGTTATAGTTAGCTGGACATTTCCCTCATACAAAACCTTTGAAATTCCCCCATTATAGTTAGTTCAGCTAACTATAACTCGCGCGCCCGCAATGCACTGCTGATGACGTCACATATTACATCACTCATGACATGGTCAGCAACATCACTCATGACATCACTGATGACATCTCAAATGACATCACTGATGACCTCACTGATGACATCATCCAGTGAATGTGTGTCTTTCTGAAAAATAAATATTTTTAATATATGTATATCTAAAGGTCGATGGAAGAATAAATGGGTAAATAAGTGTCTAAATGAATGTTTTTTTTGTAAAATTGATTGGTTTACTGACTTATTAAGTGTATCTTAGTGAATACATATATTAGCGAGTAATGTTTAAATATTTAAATATATCTATCAGTGTCTCACTTTGTGTATAAGTGGCTGCATGGGTTGGTGAGTAGCTACATGAGTGTGTATATGGGTTATTAATTGTTTTTTTGAGTATCAGTATGAGTGTCTGCGTTGTTCAGTGGGGGCTATTACTTAGCGCATAGATGCATGAACGACTGACTCACTGTTTGTATGTGTTTTGAAGACAGCATGTGTGCAGGACTGGATGGGTGGCTGAGTGTGTGTATGGGTGTGTTAGTGAGTGAATGACTGTCTCAATAGTATCTTTATGAGTAACTCCATATGTTTTAATATAGTATATGTGAGTATTGATGTATATAAGTGATTATGTGAGAGTGAGAGATTGGAAGAGTTCCTGTATAAATAAGTATGTGTTTCTATAAGTGATTGTTCAAGAGAGTATGTATGTGTAAGTTTCCGTGGAAGTAAGTGTGGTAATGTGTGTATTGCTGTATATGCAAATAAATGTTTTTTCAATGAATTTGCAAGGTTTTTTAAATGCTAATTCCTAACTATAACGTGTGTGAAACCTATGGTTTTTTCAGTGAATTTGCAAGGTTTTTTAAATGATAATTATTAAATGTATTAATTATTATATTTCTTTCACTTACACTAATTTCTTACATTTTTAATATAAATATGTATATTTATTTTATTTTTTTAAATTATATTTCATATTCTTAATGTAAAATAATAACAAAACTAAATGGAACAATATTTTTTGCATTAATTATTTTTTCCAATATATTGAAATTGTATCTTACATAATTCCTTTATCATTATTTTCTTTTTTATAATCCCACCGTACACATACGCTAATGTAATTACACCAAATTTGGCAGAGAGGTAGAGTTTGGTTTGCAGAGTGTGCTTTTTGTTAAATGGAGTAAATCCATTCAGTAGTTCATGAGAAAACCCCAATAGACTATGCATGTAGTCTTCTATGCACCGGCAAACTTGTCTTTTATACCTTCAATTCCCCAATCTGTATCCTTACACTTCCAGTAAAAACGATCACACTTCTGTTTCAGTATTGTAGTGACCATACAGTACTATGAGCTTATCTGTACACTATTCTAAAATATTCCATTCACTACATTAAAACACTAATCCACAGATGCACAATAAGTGGTACATTTCCATAGATATGACAGTTATTGTGTACTGTGATATCACCTCCTTCTGGTGCAGGGCTTTACAATGTGAAGCACCTTCCACACACCATGGCACATCTTTTGCACTACCATCACAAAAAAGTGACGTAACAGCTGTGTTAAAAGAGGCACAAGGGGGTTGTAAATCCACCCCTAACACATACAAATTCACCCAGGCAGTTTCACCAGCAGTGCAAATTGAAGCATAGACTTGTAACATATTTATATGTTATATTCAAGTGCTTCGGAGGTACTACAGTATACTATAGGTAAACACCTCATAGATTTATGCTGTAGCACTTCCTTATAGTTCTGCAGTTTCACATTCACCATACAGTAGTAATGTATTCATTCATTCATTTATGAACTACACATTCATTCTAAGGATCTTTTCTACACTAACATAGAAATATAGTGCTTTCTTTGACCAGTGAAGGTAGTTCTAAAAAGAACTGGTTTTTTTTTGTTTTTAGTTTTCTGTTTTTTTGTGTTTTGTCAACAAGTTTTTTTTTAAAACCAAAAAAATGGAACTAGAACTCAAAAAGTGTCCAACAGGAACAAAAGAACGAAAAAAAGAAACTAATGTTGAGGACAGCGATGCTCCTGCATCCTGTGTTTTATCAGGTCAACAGACTGTTCCCTATAACACAAACGTTTATCGCAATAAATGCATACAATTTTAACATCAGCAAAATCAGGATCAATTTGTGGGTGTGGACTGCTTGCTGAAAATTCTGCTGCAGTAGTTGATGTGCTTGGTGCAGTAGCAGGTGGGGTGTCCTGCAACCTCCGTGTTGCAGCTTGAGCAAAGTTGTTGGGGTGCAAGTTCTTCACGTGTCGCACCATATTTGCTATGCCAAAGGAGTATTTTTTAGATGGATCACCCCTTGAAAGAGTTGTTTGGCAAATTTTACAGTTTACTTTTGGAGCATTAACCTTTATTTGCCCTTCTGGAAAAGTAAAAAAAACTGCCAAATTAGAGCTTCTTTCCTCTTCTTTGGAGGTTCTTCAGGAATGAAATATTCCTCTGAAGAATGGCTGGAAGATGAATCCATTGCTGTTATTATGGTAATCTCCCTTCTATTTGACAGGATTCTTAGAAGAGATGCTTCTTCTTAGAAAGTCAAAGTAGAATGATTAAAATGGGACGGAACTTTCAACAGTTGGAATTTTTCAACTAAAATAATGTCAGCTGAAAACAAACCTAGGGAGATCTTCGGTATAGTGAACGACCTAGCCTTTTCCGACAGAGCCTCACCCCAAATTCCCCCATCCCAGTCTCTGTGCGACCAACTTAACACTTATTTTTTAGATAAGATTGTAACCATCAAGGCCAACATCCCTCCCCCCTCGTCTGCCTTTATCGATCCTTCCCCTCCCACCGTTCAATGCCATCTTACTTCCATTCCCCCCCTCACTGAGGAAGTATTCCTGGAGATCCTCCCTAAAGTAAAATCGGGTTCTCCGGCAGACATCTGTCCAGCACGAATTCTGCAACAAATCTATTCCTTCTGTCCCGAACCCTCCATCACTTTCCTCAATAGCTCCCTAACCCAGGGAGTCGTGATCCCTGCACTAAAATCAGCCACCATAGTGCCCATCCTAAAGAAGCCTGGTGCTGACCCGTCCATCTCAGCCAATTATCGCCCCATTTCCCTGCTGCCCTATTTGGGCAAGGTGCTGGAGCGCCATGTCACCGCGGTACTCAGTGCCCATGTAGAGGTAAATGGGGGTTTGGCTTCCCGCCAGGCCGGCTTTCGCCCCAGGCACTCGACCGAATCAGTTGTGGTATCGGTCCTAGATAACCTCAGGAAGGGAATGGATCACAACCAATACCAGGCGCTGGTGCTCCTTGATCTATCCGCCGCCTTTGACACGGTGGACCACACCATCTTATTGTCCCGTGTCAGGGCGGCTGGAATTGAGGGATCAGCCCTGGTCTGGCTTTCCTCCTTCCTGAGGGGCCGCACCCAGGCGGTTCGGCTAGGAGACTTCACGACCACCTCACTCCCCGTCACCTGTGGTGTCCCCCAGGGTTCCTCTCTTTCCCCCCTACTGTTCAACCTTTACATCTTTCCTCTTATTTTCGCTCTTCAGCAGCTGGAGGTCACCGTATTCAATTATGCAGATGACCTCCAGCTCATCTTTGACCTATCCTCCTCTTCTCTCTCTGTCTCCAACTTCCAGTCCATTATGATTTTTATCAGGGACTGGATGACCCACAACCACCTCAAATTGAACCCGGATAAAACCGAGTTGGTTCTCACTGGTGGTTCGTCCAGTCCCTGGAACTCCCTTTTCTGGCCCCCCTCTCTCGGTCCTGCTCCCACACCATCAACCACGGTTAAAACACTGGGAGTCAAAATGAACAACCATCTCACCCTTCATTCACAAATTAGCTCTGTAGTCTCCTCTTGCTTCCTCACCCTCCGAACAATCCGCACTGTTTCCCGGTTCTTTTCCCCCCAGGCACTCAAATTGATCATGGCCGCACTAGTAATTTCGCGGCTGGATTATGCCAATGCCCTCTACAACGGCATACCGGCATACAGCCTGCGGAGGCTCCAGATGGTACAGAACCAGGCGGCCCGGCTAGTCTATGGTCTCCCACGCTATCATCACTCCACACCCCTCCTTAGGGAGCTCCATTGGCTTCCTGTCAGGGAACGCTCCCTTTTTAAAACTGGCTGCATGACTTTCCAGGCCCGCCAAGGCACTGCCCCTGCCTTCATCTCTTTGCTGATAAGCGAATAAGTTCCCACCAGAGAGCTTCGTTCCTCTTCCAAGTCTCTTCTTCAAATCCCACGTTTTAAGCGCAAAAAGTGGGGTGGAGCCAATTTCTCTATCTTGGCTCCCACATTCTGGAACTCCCTTCCCGACCACCTACGCTTTGCCACTCATTATGTCTCTTTTCGGAAAGACCTAAAAACTTGTCTTTTCAAACAGGCCTTTTCCGCGTAAACTGGCTCACTCCTGTCTTACGACTGGTTATTTTGCTTCAGTTGCCGGACCTTTCATTAGCGCCAAGAAACCGTACGGTGAACGCTGCGCTCTATAAATGTTTTAAATTGGAAATTGGAAATTGGAAATTGGAATAGGAACTATTATGAACCAATCAAATCCCTTCTTTTAAAGTCACATGGCTTTGCGTACGCTTACGGTGAGCTTACGGTGTACACATAACGTTAAACCGCGATTTGTGTAATTGCTTTCAAAAGTAATATACAATTGTTCAAAGTTTAAAAAAACTATTTCCATACCTGCTCTAGATAATGTATTCTGTTAGTATGTTTATTAAATACATAAATATATGTTTATAAACAATTAAAAACATTTCATGCCTTTCGCATACGGGGCGCCGTACATGACGTCACATGGAAGCTTTGAAGGGACGCGTAACGTCAAAGAGTATTCGTAGCGTATGCGCAGGTAGAGAATGATTAGCAGTACAAACTATGGCGCGATCACTCTCACTGTCAAATCAGAGCACAGGGCACGCTACGAGAATGGTTACAAGTGGTCACTCATTGGAGATCCGATTCTGGGTCTGCCTCTGCGCACATGAAAACCCCGCCCGTCTCTCTTTATTGTTAATTGTTGGTGCACACACTCACACTTGCACATGCGCAGTGCACGCCCCCCCACACTCCCCAGATGTCACCACCTAGCTTACTTGGTATTACTACGTCTGGAATACATTTCCTAATGGGAGGTCCCCCAGGGCCGTCATTCTTCTAGACTGCGAAAACGCTACCAATGAGGCCCTGGACTTAGTTTCGTCAGCCCCCGCGGTTCCCATATAATGCGTATACTGATGGAAGCACGCTCTCTTTTGCCTGCCTGTGCTGCTGTGACAGACAGACTCTCGTCGTTGTCGATTGTACTACGAACTGTTTGCTTGAGCAGAGGAGGACTCGCGACACTCGACGTGGTGTCACTGCTGCTGCCGTCCAGCTAGGCCACCATAGGAGCAGTGCCGGCGTCGCCCGTGCCCAGCCCACCCCAGGCCCAGCAAAAGCCCCAGCCTTTGAAGACAAGACAAGAGACGACAGAAGCAAAGAAAGGAGAAGCCGTCACAACATCAGCCTCCGCTCCAGGCCCAGTCCACGCCAGACCCAGCGGCCAAGCCCCTTCCCTCAGGCAGTTCCATCCTAAACCCAGGCCCAGCAGCCACACATCTTTTGTGTGTGCATGAATTTCTGTGTCATATTTCTATGGTACACCACATGGTTTTTGCCTGTATTATTAATTGTGCGTGCATGAGAGTATTCTTTTTTTCTGCGTCACGTGGCCCTCCCAGCTCTGTTTTGCTTTATTTTTGTGTGCCACGTGCTTTTTGCTTCATCGTATTTGCTCCCTCCTAATTCTCCCAAGACATTTAATATTTATTACTGTGTCACGTGGCCTTCCCAGGCCTGTATTCTTATTGATCGTACTTGCATGATAGTATTGTTTATTTCCTTCTGCTTCACGGGGCCCTCCTAGGCCTCTTTTTAATAAATGGTGCATGCATGAATTTCTGTGTCGTATTTTTGAAGTGTCACGCGCTTTAGACTGTATTGTTATTAATTGTGCGTTCATAACAGTATTATTTTTTTACTGCGTCAAGTGACCCTCCGAGCTCTGTTTTACTTTATTTTTGTGGGGTACATGCTTTGTGCTTCATTGTATTTGCTCCCTTCTAATCCTCCTGTGACTTTTAATGTTTATTGCTACTTCACATGGCCTTCCCAGGCCTCTATTCTTATTGATCATATATGGTTGATCATAATATTTCCTTCTCTGTCACGGAGCACTCCTAGGCCTTTTTTAAATAAATTGTGCGTGCATGAATTTCTGTGTCGTATTTTTGAAGTGTGACGTGCCTTCAACAGTATTGTTATAAATTGTACGTTCATAATAGTATTATTTTTTGACTGCGTCATGTGCCCCTCCAAGCTCTGATATGCTTTATTTTTGTGCTCCACGTGCTTTGTAATTCATCGTATTTGCTCCCTTCTAACCCTCCCATGACTTTTAATGTTTATTGCTACCTCACGTGGCCTTCGCAGGCCTCTATTCGTATTGATCATATATGGTTGATTATAATATTTCCTTCTACGTCACGGAGCACTCCAAGGCCTTTTTTAAATAAATTGTGTGTGCATGAATTTTTATGTCGTATTTTTGAAGTGCCACCTGCTTTAGACTGTATTGTTAGCAATTGTGCGTTCATAATAATATTATTGTTTGACTGCGTCATTTGCTTTATTTTTGTGCTCCACGTGCTTTGTACTTCACCGTATTTGCTCCCTCCTAATCCTCCCGTGACTTTTAATGTTTATTGCTACCTCACGTGACCTTCCCAGGCCTCTATTCTTATTGATCATATATGGTTGCTCATAATATTTCCTTCTGCGTCACTGAGCACTCCTAGGCCTTTTTTAACCCCTTCGCTGCTCGTGGTATTTCCCTCATGCGCTGGTGGACGGGGGGCGCGTACAGCGCCCCCATGCTCATGACGAGGTCTGCTCGTCATGAGCCACGGCGCTCCGGTGCTCATGACGAGCTGAGCTCGTCATGACCACGCCCGTTCCAATGGAACGTTCAGCACAGCAGGGGAATCAGCCCAGCGTGCAAGCGTTCCATGGAACGGGCGCGGTCATGACGAGCTGAGCTTGTCATGAGCATGCAAGGAGTTAAACAAAGTGTGCGTGCATGAATTTTTGAAGTGTCACGTGCTTTAAAATGTATTGTTATAAATTGTGCGTTCATAATAGTATTATTTTTTGACTGCGTCATGTGCTCCTCCCAGCTCTGTTTTGCTTTATTTTTGTGCTCCACGTGCTTTGTACCTCATTGTATTTGCTCCCTCCTAATCCTCCTGTGACTTTTAATGTTTATTGCTACCTCACGTGGCCTTCCCAGGCCTCCATTCTTATTGATCATATATGGTCAATCATAATGTTTCCTTCTGCGTCACGGAGCACTCTTAGGCCTTTTTTAAATAAATTGTGTGTGCATGAATTTCTGTGTCGTATTTTTGAAGTGTCACGTGCTTTAGACTGTATTGTTATAAATTGTGCGTTCATAACAGTATTATTTTTTTACTGCATCACGTGGCCCTCCCAGCTCTGGTTTACTTTATTTTTGTGGGGTACATGCTTTGTGCTTCATCGTATTTGCTCCCTTCTAATCCTCCCATGACTTTTAATATTTATTGCTACCTCACGTGGCCTTCCCAGGCCTCTATTCTTATTGAACATATATGGTTGATCCTAATATTTCCTTCTGCGTCACGGCGGCCTTTTTTCTAAATAAATTGTGCATGCATGAATTTCTGTGTCATATTTATGTTACTCTTGATTGTAAAGTATACTATATATACCAGGGCTGCTCATGTAAATGCTACTAGTGGGCCTACAACAGTAATTGTGCCATACACACACAAGTGACCTTAAAGAAAAAAAGTGAGGCTTGGCACTACAGTGCCTGAGCGCCCTTCCTAAAACTGCCATGTTTTCAAACTGCATCCATTTGGCAGGCCTTACCCGTCCCTTTGTATGGACTGTACTCTGTATCCTTCACTTAAATTTTGTGGGCTTATTGAGCTGTGAAGACGCGGTGACAGTTGTTTTACTAATTATATACTTACACATCTTTATAGTCATTTATGTCTTTATACTTGAATGTGAGCATATAAAATGTGTTCTTTACATCTATAATGCTTTTCTTCTAACGTTTTTTCCCTTTATCTTCCTTATCCATATAAATGAATGCCACTAAGTACCAAGAGCTTCTGCATTATATAACCCATAATGTGTATCCTGATGGTTTCAATAAATTCCACAAGCATGGATTGCGTAGACTTTCTAAAAAATTCTCTGTTGACGGTAGTATAATTTTTTCAGTATTGGCACATAATTTGAATGTCTACATTAATAATGTTCTCTTGACTGGTGTAAATCCCTCCTATATAGGTGAAAAGTTAATACATTGAAGAACAGTACGTAATTATATCTTTCTGCACACAACATATTTTACAAACTACATTAATGGAAGAAAGGTATTTCTGATGAAATTTTTGTGTTTGAGAAAGGTTTGTGGTAGGTTGTTAAACTAATTTCTTCTTTAAGAAATGTTACTTTTTTTGGATACCTGTTGAGGTTAGTTTCTGCTACATGTACATTGTGTATATTATGGCTAATAACGTATGATGTACATATTCGTTCTTCTTTACAAGCTCAAGTGCTTTCATATATTTTTATAGGTACTCCATATCTTCCTCTCAAATATGTTTCAGAAGACCAAATGTATGTATATTTCCATTCCTAATACAGTTACCTATCTTTAAGTAATAATTTCAAATCAATCTGTGTACTGAAATCCTTTTATTTTAACCTTACTGTTTAGTAATATCAACAACAGCATCTTCTTGTATCTTCCTCCACAAATATCGCTCTTCTACTTTTCAGGTATATATTCATATCTGGTATGAGACTTTTCAGTGTTACTGGTGCAAATACTGATTATCATTGGATGCTTTTGGTAAGTGGATTCATCAATCTACTTTGAAAGTTCTTGTTCAAAAATGTCTGGTTCAATATTTTACGAAATTTTTCTAAATGATTTTGTAATGTATCTAGAGAACTGAAAACTATGATTGCTTTTCAACCTCAAACCTTTTCTGATTAATTGTTTTTATGTACATTAACATTCAGGCTGGACTTTTGCTCAACATATACATTGCTTATTATGTTTTCAGTTTGAAGAATGTTACCTAACTCAGCAGCAACTAGCAGAGATTTTTTACTAATGTAATATTTCTACGGAATTATCTACTGAAAATTGCAATGGACCTAATGAAGTCATCAGGTTTGACTTTAACATTTCAATGATAAATAAGTTGTCACACTGTAGTGTTGTCCAGAACATTGCATTATTCTGTATTTTCTTTTTTCATAGAAGGTCTTTTATAGATGTAGTAAATGTAGACTAGTGACACACATCACTAGACCCTGCCCGCACTACCTAGGGCAGAATTCCATCTGCCTATGTGAACTAAAAGGTACTCATGTTTGTTTGTTCTAACAAGTTTAATTCTGACAATTTTTCTTCAGAAATTCATTGCTTTAAATGCTTATACATACATTTCTAAATTAAACATTCAATGCCTCAATCTCCTCAGTTAGACATATCCATTGATGTTCAACATAAACATAAATCATAGGTTCAAGCGAAACATAAAAATATCATCCAGTCCCAATGCATTTCGGGAGATATCCCTTCGTCAGGGGCACTGTAAAGAATGATAAACATACATGAATTTCCATGCAATTAACTTAAATTAACATTCAGCACAAAGAAGACTGTATTTACTCTCTTTTAACTTGGATCATGCATGAAACAATTATGACCTGTACTGCTGAAACAACAGTCGCTGTACTATAATTAATTCAAAGAAGCATAGAAAACAAAAAGTGTGAAAACAACAACAAAAATAGAACAACAACTATAGAAATAGGAACACGTGATACAGTATACACAGATGAGAAATGATAAGAAAATTTGTAGGAAACGCTGTCAAACATTAGAAAAAGATTTCATATAAAAAATGAATTCGACTGAAAGAATAAATTAATAAAAGGTACCTGCCATGAGTGGCTAACGTATACGGGTTGTAGCACAACTAACGCGACGATTCAAGATACCTGACTCACACCTGTGAAAAAACATAAATGACTAACTCAACTGGTGTTTGAAAAAGAAAAGTACTGGCTGTGTAAAATGACGTGAATACCAAAGCTCATACCTCGACTCCTGATTTACTCAGCAACGATGTGAAGATGTTAGAAAAAGGCCATACTGAAGGTAACAGCTATCCACTTCTCGCTATAACGTGAAAAGATCAAAAATAATTAAAATGCTGTCCCAGATGGAGGACGGTAGTTGTTTATCTAACTCGGCGAGTTAAAAAAGAAAAAAAGAAAAAAGAAAAACGAAGAGTCATAATACCTCAACTTTCAGAGTGGAAATTGACGAACATCGCCTCCTGCTCTTTATGAGACTGTGGTATCGAAGGCTTCTGTCAAACAAACCGGATTTCAAAAAGTGTCGAACTGGAGAGAGGAGTAACTCCATAAAAGCAAAGTTCTCCAAATAAAGCTTTCTAGAGACAAGTTCTGTAGCTAGCTCGTACCTGTGAAAGGCCCAAGAATCGGGGCGAAGATTTCTCTCAATTCCATGGATCTGCTCGTATTGTAGTAAGAGATAACGGACTCAGGAAATGGGTCTCTATTTAACTTGCTGTGCGAGGATCATAACCATAAACAACGGACTGGCCTTTTCTCGATCGTTTGGATGAAACGCATCCACCGATAAAATCGAGATTGCAGCTCTTACTGATTGTTGAGCTTTCATGGCGTGCTACACATAAAATATGAATGCCGAAATGGCAGAAAAAGAATTAGATGTTTAGCGACCAATAATGAAAATAAACGATAAAGAAAATGGACTAAGTTAAAAGATTAGCATCGGCCATATTGAAACGGTGGGAATATGAACAGGAGTGCACTACACAAACCAATTTTCTGTCTATTACCACTGTGCCACTGGTGTAGAAGCACCCATTGATATAAAAATGTTGTTTGATTCAATTTCAAATATTACGGACAACAAGGCAGAGACTAAAATGTATACTTCGGCTCAAGCTTCTGATATTTATTCATTAATTACAGATATACGCTCATTCAGCACAAGAAGAGGTTCAGTTACTCAATCTTTGAAACAGTTGGAATTTATTTCCAGGCGAGTTCTTAACCAAAAACTACATGCATCGACTTTAATACAGTATCATAAAGTTCAACACATCCCGCGAGGTTTACGACTATCCATCAAACCGATGTTGTATAAATTTCAAAACAATAAACATTTTATGGACAAATGGTATTCCATACTTAATAAATGTTCATTAGACCTGATACTTTTGTTGGTAGAGGAACTGGCCAAAACAATTAAAGATCTCAAAGAAGAAATTGACGTTTTAAAGGATGAAATCTCTAAACAAATGCAACAAGATGAACTATCTGTCACTTTAAAAGATTTAGATGACAAATTGGACAAGTACGGGAAAGACATCCAAGAAATGAAGTTACGCAAATTCAAAAGAGACACCATTGATTACAAACTGAATGAGGTCTACACGTGGGCAGAAGTCTATGCTAGAAGAAAGCCACCACCCAAGTTTGTATCATCGTCACAGGAAAGTGTGGTCTCTGACAAAGATTTGTCAGCAACCCGTCAACCAGTGTCTTTACCAGCTTCCGTAACACTAACAGAGGGAGAACAAGCTTTAACTAGTTCAACACTCAAACCACAAAGTTTTTTTAGAAAAGGGACCATCTGCAGGCAAACCTCCGGAAACATCAGACAACGCAAGACCCGCCGTGGACAAGGACATGATCAGTCAAAATCTACGGAGCAAAAACAAAGTTTAGAAATAAACATTTCATCCAAAATTCTAAACAGATATCAATTACAAACGTTGGAAAAAGGAACCGGTTATGTACCAACTTACCAAAGCAACAAACTGGAAACAGAAGTATCTTTATTTAAATTCATGCGCACACTAAGATTAAGACTTTTTTTTGATAATGTAGTGCCAACGCTGCCTGAATTTTCTCAACAAAAAGAAAAATCTGAATACAAGGAATTTAAAGTACCAAGCATCTACATGGCACCAATATCCAACAAAATTCTGGACACTTTTGAAGTCTTAGTTAAACAAGATTTACAAAAAATCAATTGGAATCAACATCACAGAACCAATTTAAATAAGCACGAACTGAACACTCTCAAGAAATTGGCTGAAGACCCCACCATTACAATAAAGAAAGCAGACAAGGGAGGGGCTCTTGTAATAATGGATAACCCTTTTTTATGAAACCAAGGTAGAATCACACATTAATGATGAGACTACATATTTGAAATTACCCAATAATCCAGTTCAACAGGATAAAGATGTGGAAATGGGTTGGATCAACGCAAACACAAAAACGTTTTTGACCACCAAATACCCAAGGTGTCCGGAACTTTATATGCTCCCAAAAATCCACAAAAACGCCCTTGATCCGCCAATGAGACCTATAGTCAGTAGTATGTGGATCTCTGTTTGAACCTTTGGGGAAATACATTGATGAGTTTTTACAAATCTTTGTACAAGGATGGGTATCTTATGTGAGAGATACGGCTCATTTTTTACAATCTTTACAATCAGTGGATCTAGAAGACCAGAATATAATGCTGTGCACCATTGACTTGACTTCACTATATACTTCAATTCCCCTGGCAGAGGGACTGGAAGCTTGTGAATGGGCATTGCTTCAAACATCCCAAGTGGCTGCTAACAAAGTGTTCATATTGGAACTACTGCAATTCTGTTTACGGCACTCATATTTCAAATTGAAAAATTACTATTTTTTACAAATAAGGGGAACTTCTATGGGGTTTTCGGGTGCCCCGGCTTTTGCCAACACGTTCTTGGCCAAGTTCGAAAACGACTTCATTCTCACTGAGATGGTGTGGAAAAACAACACTATTTTCTATAAGCGTTATATAGATGATATATTCCTGTTATGGAAGGGACCACAGTCTTTGTTGATCAAGAAAATTCAGGAACTCAATACAAGGAACCCGCGCATTCAATTCACTTTCCCCACAAATAGCCAACAGATACCATATATGGATGTTCTTGTTCAACTTCAAGACAACAGGATAGAGACCGCAGTGTATCACAAACCTACTGACAGGAACAACACTCTATCGTACAGCAGTTTTCATCCTAACACATTACTGCGGAATCTGCCATATTCCCCACTAGTGCAAATCAAACTGATTTCTTCCAATGAACGCTCATTTAATACAGAAATGACAACACAAAAACAACGATTTGAAGCCCGTGGGTATCCTAGAGAGGTTGTACAAACAGCAATAAATAGGATCTCTGCTCTATCAAGACAAGAACTGATACAAACCAAACCAAAGCCACAGAAAAACAAACAAGTGTTTGTAACTAAATTCTCAGTACAATCCAGACAAATTAAAAAAAATAATCAATACACGCTGGGAATTATTACAAAAGGAAGAAGATTTCCATGGAATATTTGTAATCAAACCTCTCTTTGCGTACACAAGAAATCATAATCTTCACGAGCTAGTGACCCAGACAAAGAAAGCATCAAGACAATCTCAGTTGAATCCTGGCATGAAAAAGTGTTATAATTGCACTCATTGCAACAATGTTATGGAAGGGTCATCTTTAGTACATCCTCAAAGTGGCAAGAAAATTAAACTCAGACAACGAACAGATTGCAATTCTTCACACGTTATTTACAGTATCAAATGCCCTTGCGGCAAACTATACATAGGAAAAACGGAACGCAAAGTCAAAGTAAGAATAACAGGACATAATAGTCGTATCCGAAACACCACATTGACGTCAAGCTTAGTCACTCATTGGACAGAAATGAAACATACTATCCCTCAACTAAGATTTCAAGTTCTAGAACAGATACAGATCTTGCCAGACCGAAACAATGAAAAATGGTTGTCTCAAAGAGAGATATGGTGGCTAAATTTTCTAGAAACCATGATACCGAAAGGTCTCAATGACAAAGTGGACATGATATGTTTTCTTTAAATCAACAACTTTATTAGAGACTATGCTAAAACTACAATTTATTCACCACACTTCAAGTAGAGTTGCTCAATAGTGAATATAGAATCATATTTACAGCACACATTAAATATTCACCACATAATGTAATTCATTACAATGTGCTAAGGGTAATCCAGCATCTTAATGGAAGCATAGTTTAGTACTTTATGTAAAAATTGTACTAGGCAAGTATGTTATGAATTCGTTTCCTAAAATTCTGGAACCATATTACAATGCAAATGTTCGGTGTTCGTTTATCTTTATCTGGTCAATTTGTTTATGCGTTTTTCGTTGTTTTGTCTGGCATATACTAAAAACTCTTCCTTCCCTGTTTCTGATCCATCAAGCTCGGCTCAGTCCTTTATCTTTAGGTGTTCCATCACTTTATGATTTTTCAGTCATGCACCAGGTTTGTCTTTTGATTGTCGGAACCACCCCCATTGTTCTCTAGGTCTTTAATAGATTATGATTCTGTTTTGATTATTTCCACCTCTTTGTTTATTTTGTGTTTTAACACGGCCGACGATAACCGGCTGGACTCTGTCCATCTTCACTGTTCATATTCCCACCGTTTCAATATGGCCGACGCTAATCTTTTAACTTAGTCCATTTTCTTTGTCGTTTATTTTCATTATTGGTCGCTAAACATCTAATTCTTTTTCTGCCATTTCGGCATTCATATTTTATGTGTAGCACGCCATGAAAGCTCAACAATCAGTGAGAGCTGCAATCTCGATTTTATCGGTGGATGCGTTTCATCCAAACGATTGAGAAAAGGCCAGTCCGTTGTTTATGGTTATGATCCTCGCACAGCAAGTTAAATAGAGACCCATTTCCTGAGTCCGTTATCTCTTACTACGATACGAGCAGATCCATGGAATTGAGCGCGTAACAACCGAGAGAAATCTTCGCCCCGATTCATGGGCCATTCACAGGTACGAGCTAGCTACAGAACTTGTCTCTAGAAAGCTTTATTTGGAGAACTTTGTTTTTATGGAGTTTCTTCTCTCTCCAGTTCGACACTTTTTGAAATCCGGTTTGTCTGACAGAAGCCTTCGATACCACAGTCTCATAAAGAGCAGGAGGCGATGTTCGTCAATTTCCACTCGGAAAGTTGAGGTATTATGACTCTTCGTTTTTCTTTTTTCTTTTTTTTTTCAACTAGCCGAGTTAGATAAACAAGTACCGTCCTCCTTCTGGGACAGCATTCCAATAATTTTTGATCTTTTCACGTTACAGCGAGAAGTGGATAGCTGTTACCTTCAGTGTGGCCTTTTTCTAACATCTTTACATCGTTGCTGAGTAAATCAGGAGTCGAGGTATGAGCTTTGGTATTCACGTCATTTTACACAGCCAGTACTTTTCTTTTTCAAACACCAGTTGAGTTAGTCATTTATGTTTTTTCACAGGTGTGAGTCAGGTATCTTGAATCATCGCGTTAGTTGTGCTACAACCCGTATACGTTAGCCACTCATGGCAGGTACCTTTTATTAATTTATTCTTTCAGTCGAATTCATTTTTTATATGAAATCTTTTTCTAATGTTTGACAGCGTTTCCTACAAATTTTCTTATCATTTCTCATCTGTGTATACTGTATCACGTGTTCCTATTTCTATAGTTGTTGTTCTATTTTTGTTGTTGTTTTCACACTTTTTGTTTTCTATGCTTCTTTGAATTAATTATAGTACAGCGACTGTTGTTTCAGCAGTACAGGTCATAATTGTTTCATGCATGATCCAAGTTAAAAGAGAGTAAATACAGTCTTCTTTGTGCTGAATGTTAATTTAAGTCAATTGCATGGAAATTCATGTAAGTTTATCATTTTTTTCAGTGCCCCTGACGAAGGGATATCTCCCAAAATGCATTGGGACTGGATGATATTTTTATGTTTCGCTTGAACCTATGATTTATGTTTATGTTGAACATCAATGGATATGTCTAACTGAGGAGATTGAGATATTGAATGTTTAATTTAGAAATGTATGTATAAGCATTTAAAGCAATGAATTTCTGAAAAAAAAATTCAGAATTAAACTTGTTAGAACTAACAAACATGAGTACCTTTTAGTTCACATAGGCAGATGGAATTCTGCCCTAGGTATTGCGGGTAGGGTGTAGTGATGTGTGTCACTAGTCTACATTTACTTTCAGTTTACCAGAGGGTGGCTCCTCTTTCCCACCCAGCACACCGTTTGTCAAACAAAAGATTATCAGTTTAACATAGGATTACTGACCAAACAGGAGTGCACTACACAAACCAATTTTCTGTCTTTTATAGATAAAGGCATATCATTAATTTTTAACATAGTACAGTAAGATATTGTCATTTTAGTTGTGAATTTTCAATAATGTTCGTAGTCAACCCATTTGAAGATGTTTGCAACAGCTGTGACTATCTCTATTCCTGCATCTGAAAACACCTAGGGCCCATTACGATGTCGGGCGGATTGCCACCGCCAGGCTGGCGATAGCCACCGCCGGCCTGGCGGAGGCAATCCGCCCGACATCGTGTCCCGAATTCCCCCCACCATATTAGTATGGCGGGGGGGACCGCGGCGGACGGAAAGACCGTCCGCTGCTTTTCCGCCCCGGTCGCCTTGCGGCCGGGGCGGAAAAGGAATAATATGGTGGCGGTGTCTATCAGACACCGCCAGCTATATTAGGATGGGGTAAAACAGATTCCTTTCCGTGGCGGCATCGCGGAAAGGCATGCGGTCTTCACTTTGGGGGCCTCCTGCGGGCCCCCAAAGTGAAGGAGGGGTGGGGGTGGCACATCTGCATTTTCATATAAATGCGGTAGGCACCACGAGGTGCCTGTCTCATTGTGTATGCAAATGTGTACAGGCATTCATATCATTGTGACGGGCGGTGCAGAGAGCACCGCCCGCCACAATGTTATGAATGTAGGATGCGGCCGCCACTGTGGCGGCTGCATCCTAATGCCACCCACGGGACCCCAGCCCTTATGGCGGGCGGTCCCTACTCCCAATAGGATGGCGGGCGAACTAAGTCTGCCCGTCATCCTAATGACCCCCTTAGAATCATGCATGATATATTGCAAAATAAGTTTTGAATTGTTAGCATTGCTGTTATGATGTGCTAATGTACATCTTTTTTACATTTAGAGTCTGTTGAAAAGTATTGTGGTGTCTGCATCCAAGATACTTCAATTTATATGCAAAACTTAATGGTCAGTACCCTCAATGATTGTAGATGCTGAAGATCAAAATGAAGTGATATCAGTTTTTGGGCTGTTTTGGAGGCATGAAATCTCCAGTTAACATTCGTTTGATGCAGAGTTTATGATAGTATGACTCAGATAACTGAGCCATTTGCAAGGGTCTTTTCAGAGTTACGTCCGCCATGTTGCTTAACTGGCTATGCACCCTCCATAATAATAGACTCATTCCCACTTTTACATAGAGATTACTATGTTTACTATGTAAATACATATAAAGTTTTCTTTTCAAAAAGCTATTGACCTTTAAATAATACAATGTTAATAACAAGTTACTTTTCACTATCTTCCCAACAGGCCCAATGTTTCGAATGCAGCAGATGAGTCTACCTTAAATGTATCAAACAAAATGTAACATCCTATTTACCTTTTACTGCTTACAAATGTACAAAATGTATATCTTAAACTAAACATGTGATCGCATGCAAGATGTCTGATTAGATGTTTTCAATACTCCTGCGATCTAATGTTGTGTCCGGATTATCATAAGAACTAACCATGCTAAGTTTTGTTTGGCTGCATGGAAACATGTAGTGTAACCTGTCAAACACTTTCAAATGCTTAGATGTCACTAAGAACAAACTCTTTCCGTATTATGGAAGCCCCAATGTGTCCCTTGAAGATTCTAGCGAAGTCCAGACACATACTAACTGAAACACACCAACAATTAGTAACCTGTAAAATTTGCCAAACAACTCTTTACAGGGGTGATCAATGCAAAAAATACTCCTTTGGCATGGGAAATATAGTGCAACACGTAAACAACTTGCACCCCAACAACTTTGCTTGAGCTGCAACACAGACATTGCGGGACAACCCAGTTGCTACTGTACCAAGCACATCAACTGCTGCAACAGCATCTTCTGCAAACAGTCCCTACTCACATATGGATCTTGATTTTGGTAAACTTAAATTTCTATGCATTTATTGCGATGAACTTTTGTATTACGTGAAAGTCTATCGACCTCATACAAAACAGGAAACAGGAGCATCGCTATCCTCCACATTAGTCATTAGTCATTTATCAAGCATTTTTGTTGTAGCTACTACCCCGGCCGAAGGCAGTGGGAAATGTGCACACTTGCTGCTCAATCAACACATCATCTACACGTACACACACCTACTTTCTACCTTTGTTGACTATGGTTAACAACTATATTCTTCTATTTCATATCCATATTCAAAATGCAAGGCCTTTATCGAACCTTTTTATTGTAGCTACTAACCCGGCCGAAGGCAGTGGGAAATTTGCACACTTCCTGCCTTTCTTGGCTGGGGTTATCCGTTACTCTTGAATTTCATATTCTGATTCAAACTTGTGTCCCTTTATCAAGCCTTTTTCATGTAGATATTGCCCTGGCAGAAGGCAGTGGGAAATTTGCGCACTTCCTGCTTTTCTTCGCAGGGGTTATGAACTATTGTTCACTCTCATATTCCTATTCAAAGTGCAGGCCCTTTATCAAGCCTTTTTGTTGTATCAACTACCCCGGCTGAAGGCAGTGAGAAATGTTCACACTTGCTGCCTTTTTTGGCTGGGGTTATCAATTCTTCTTCTTGTAATACAAATGCAAAGTGAAGGCCCTTTATTCAGCCTTCTTGGTAACTACTTCCCATAAATAGCAGTGGGTAATTTCCACCCTTGCATCCTTTCTTGCGACGCACAGTCTGTGTAGTTAGCTGGGTATCCAAACATCTACTTCCCTGATAAGGCAGTGGTTACTTTGCACGTCTGCAGCCTTTCTTACTTTTTACCTTATTCATCTTCAATTCAATGAACACATTATCCACACATACACACACTTACTTGCTGCCTTTCTTGGCTGGGGTTATCAATTACTCTTCAATTTCATATTCTGATTCAAAGTCAAGGCCCTTTATCGAGCCTATTTCATGTAGATACTACCCCGGCCAAAGGCAGTGGGAAATTAGCACACTTGCTGCCTTTCTTGGCTGGGGTTATCAATTATTGTTCAATTTCATATTCTGATTCAAACTCATGGCCCTTCATCGAGCCTTTTTGTTCTAACTACTTCCCTGGCTAAAGGCAGTGGGTAATTTGCATACTTGCAGCCTTTCTTATTTTTTACTTTATTCATCTTCCACTCAATCAACACATCGTCTACACATACACACACCTACTTGCTGCCTTTCTTGGCTGGGGTTATCAATTACTCTTCAATTTCATATTCTGATTCAAAGTCAAGGCCCTTTATCGAGCCTATTTCATGTAGATACTACCCCGGCCAAAGGCAGTGGGAAATTAGCACACTTGCTGCCTTTCTTGGCTGGGGTTATCAATTATTGTTCAATTTCATATTCTGATTCAAACTCATGGCCCTTCATCGAGCCTTTTTGTTCTAACTACTTCCCTGGCTAAAGGCAGTGGGTAATTTGCATACTTGCAGCCTTTCTTATTTTTTACATTATTCATCTTCCACTCAATCAACACATCGTCTACACATACACACACCTACTTGCTGCCTTTCTTGGCTATGGTTATCAACTATTCTTCTATTTCATATCCGTATTCAAAGTGCAGGCCCTTTATCGAGCCTTATTTTTTGTAACAACTACCCCGGCAAAAGGCAATGGGAAATTAGCACACTTTCTGCCTTTCTTGGCTGGGGTTATCAATTATTCTTGAATTTCATATTCTGATTCAAAGTCAAAGCCCTTTATCGAGCGCGCGTTTGTAGCTACAACCCTGGCCGAAGGCAGTAGGAAATTTGCACACTTGCTGCCTTTCTTGGCTGGGGTTATCAATTATTCTTCAAGTAATTCAAAGTTCAGGCCCTTTATTGAACCTTCTTGGTAACCACTACCCGTGAATGGCAGTGGGTAATTTGCACACTTGCGTCCTTTCTTGCATCCTTTCCACCGCACAGTGTGTGTACTTTGTGCACTTGCTTAACTCCTTACATGAGATACCCGTTTCTCAGGCTCCCACTGCGGAATCCGACTCACAGTCTGTAATGGACTGGAAAACCAAGACCCATTTCCTTTACAAGGCAGTGGGTTGTTTCCGCATCTGCTACCTTTCTTCCTTTTCACCTTATTCTGCATCCACTAACTGAAACACACCTACCTGCTAACTTTCTTACTGCCTTTGCCAAGTATTATCCTAATACAAAGTAGAGTCCCTGAAATGGACCCGGTGTTGTAATTTTTCAGCCCTACTGCCCACAGTGGTAACTTAGTGCACTTACATTTTTTGCTTCGATGTGGTAGCCATTTCTCAGACTCCCACTGCAAAATCCGATGCACAGTCTGTGTAATGAGCTAGGTATCAAAAGATCCACTTCCCTTACAAGGCGGTGGGTACTTTGCGCGTCTGCAGCCTTTCTAATTTTTCACCTTTTTTATCTTTCACTCAATCAACACATCTTCAACACACACACACACCAACTTGCTGCCTTTTTTGGCTGGGGTTATCAATTATTCTTGAATTTCATATTCTGATTCAAACTCGTGACCATTTATTGAGCCTTTTTTTGTAGCTACTATCCCGGCCGATGGCAGTGGGAAATTTACACACTTACTGCCTTTCTTGGTTGGGGTTATCAATTATTATTATTATTATTAAGTCAAGGCCCTTTATCAAGCATTTTTGTTGTAGTTAATACCCCAGCTGAAGGCAGTAGCAAATTTGCACACTTGCTCTTTTCTTGGCTTGGGTTATTAATTACTCTAAAAGTAGCTGCAAGCTCAGGAACACTATTTTCATTTGAAAACAAATTGGAAAGTAATGGTCTTTGTAAAACTTCTTTGCCATGTTCAGTCATTTTTCCAATTCTTATATCTGGTAGAATAGTTCCATGATTAGCAACATTTGCTTGCGCATATTTGTAATAAATTCCTTATATTCAAAATACGACCAAATGTTAACATTTCCAATGCTACACTACATCGTTTACTTATACTACCTGTGGAGCATGACAACAAATTTGAATACCACAAGCTATCTGGAGAAGCTTGTTGTGAAGACTCTTGAAGAAAATGAAACTTCTCATTATTGATGAGGTAAGCATGGTATCAAACTTAATGCTTGCTTTTGTGCATTTAAGAATGCAGCAAATTCTTTAAACAGAGTATGACATATTAGTCTCAATTTATTTAAGGCAGAGACAATTGCACTATGTCCTCAGATTCTGTTAACTGTACAAAATAGCATTCATCGATGTTTGTGTTGAGTAGTACCTTCGATATACATTGCGGACAGCAGGGTTCACAACTTAATTCCACTTTGCATGTAAATTTCTCTTCAGTTTATGTGCTGAGAACTGCCTTCAATCAATTCTGCGCTCAGCAGAGTTGACAACTAGATACCAACAGCGAAAGCACTACAGAAAACATTCAATACAATGTTGATTTATTTAAAACAGACACAATTTTACAATGTCCTCAGATTTTCTTAAAGTTTGAACAGTAGGAAATTCATCCTTAATTTATTTAATTTAGAGATATTTCTACTGTATGTCTTCAGATTTTGTTTAAATAAGTGACAAAAAGCATTCCTCATGTCAACTACTGCCTTCGATCTACACTACGGACAGCAGGGTTCACAACTTGAATTCAGATTTCCATCTACACTATGGACAGCATTCAAATTAGCCTTGATTTATGTAAGGCAGAGACAATTTTGTTAATGCATGCCACAAAAAACGTTCCTCAATGGCTATACTAAGTACTGCCTTCAAATGTAAACTGCGATCAACAGACTTTAACGCTTGATACTAGGAGCTCATAAGCACTACAGACAACATTGAATTCAGTCTCGATTTATTTAGGGCAGAGACAATTGGACACAACTTGATTTATGTAAGGCAGAGACAATTTTGTTAATGGATGCTGCAAGAAACATTCCTCAATGTCTGTACTAAGTAGTACCTTCAAATGTACACTATGAACAACAGAGTTTACCCCTTGGTACCACAAGCACATCAGTACTACAGAAAACATTGAATCCAGCCTTGCTTTATTTAAGGTAGAGACTAATGGATTCTATGTCTTCCGATTTTGTAAAAGAATGTGACAAATAGCATTCATCTATAACTGTGCTCACTAGAGCCTTCAATCTACACTGCGGACAGCAGGGTTCACAACTTGAATTCAGCTTTCCATCTACACTAAGGATAGCATTGAATCCAGCCTTGCTTTACTTAAGGCAGAGACAATTGTACTGTGTCCTCAGATTCTGTTAACTGTGACAAAATATTATTCATCGATCTTTGTGTCAACAACTGCCTTCAATCTACACTGTGGATAGCAGGGTTCACAACTTGAATTGAGCTTTGGATCTAAATTTCTCTTCAGTATCTGTGCTTACAACTGCCTTCAATCTATCCTGCGGTCAGTAGAGTTCAAAACTTGATACCAGGCGTGCCACTACTACAGAAAACATTGAATCCAGCCTTGCTTTATTTAAGGTAGAGACTAATGGATTCTATGTCTTCCGATTTTGTAAAAGAATGTGACAAATAGCATTCATCTATAACTGTGCTCACTAGAGCCTTCAATCTACACTGCAGACAGCAGGGTTCACAACTTGAATTCAGCTTTCCATCTACACTAAGGATAGCATTGAATCCAGCCTTGCTTTACTTAAGGCAGAGACAATTGTACTGTGTCCTCAGATTTTGTTAACTGTGACAAAATAGCATTCATCGATCTTTGTATCAACAACGGCCTTCAATCTACACTGCGGACAGTAGGGTTCACAACTTGAATTCAGCTTTGGATCTAAATATGTCTTCAGTATCTGTGCTTAGAACTGCCTTCAATATATTATTCGGTCAGTAGAGTTCAAAACTTGATACCAGGAGCGCCACTACTACAGAAAACATTGAATCCAGCCTTGCTTTATTTAAGATAGAGACTAATGTCTTCCGATTTTATAAAAGAATGTCATAAATAGCATTCATCTATAACTGTGCTCACTAGAGCCTTCAATCTACACTGCGGACAGCAGGGTTCACAACTTGAATTCAGCTTTCCATCCACACTAAGGACAGCATTGAATTCAGCCTTGCTTTATTTTAGGCAGAGACAATTGTACTTTGTCCTCAGATTCTGTTAACTGTGACAAAATAGCAGTCATCGATCTTTGTGTCAACAACTGCCTTCAATCTACACTGCGGACAGCAGGGTACACAACTTTAATTCACCTTTGGATCTAAATTTGTCTTCAGTGTCTGTGCTTAGAACTGCCTTCAATCTATTTTGCGATCAGTAGAGTTGTATATATGGGAGAAGAAGAAATAACTGTAGAAGAAGAGATTCCACACCTGAACAAATTGAAAAAGTAGATGACTCAAGGACTGAAGACATCTACGAACATTATAGTACTCATCCAGTTCATTCTAAAGAAGTGAAGGAGAATACTATATAGTTATTCCAAATGAAATAAGCAAAGGGAAGTCCCATTAGTGTATGCGAAAAAAGCTTGGAAACTCAGTTGTTTCCAACAGGAAAAGGAGGACGATATGATGACTCACCTATGCAGATTCCTGAATCTGAATACCGGACATTAAGGTTGTATGCAGAAGATCCAAGATTTCGACAATGTATTCCATATTTGTTTCATCTTTTGGTTGAGAGTGACTTGTCTGCATTTTCTTATGCAGTGAATCATATATTGAAAACAGGTGTACATCTGCAAAATGTTTCGACAAAGGAATTTATGGATAAAGTACAGCAGAAAGATGTTTTGGAATCTCAGCTAATTAATCTCATGGCATGTCACCTTGGTACTAATGAGTACTGGAACTGTCGTCATAGAGAACTTAAATGTATGCTAAGGAACTTAGAAACTCCTACATGGTTACTTACTCTAAGCTCTGCTGAATATGCTTGGGATGATTTACTTCAATTTCTTCGAGAAACAAATCCAAATATTAAATACAAGATACCTAGAGAATTGTGCTCTTTAGATCCAGTTAATGTATGCCGGTATTTCAATCATAGATTTAAAGCTATGATGTCTTTCATCACCAATAAAAAAAATCCTCCTCTTGGAGAGGTTTTGGATTTCTTTTGGAGAAAGGAGTCCCAAGCGAAAGGTGCTCCTCACATACATATACTAATATGGATCAAAGATGCTCCCAAATTTGGAACTGAGTCACATGATACTGTACTATCTTTTATTGAAGAATATGCTACATGTGATATACCCAAAAGTACACAAGATAAGGTATTAAGATACAAGTCTTGCGATCCAAAGCCATCGTTATGGTGAATCTGTCATTGAAAATACAAATCTAAGGACAAGTTCCACACCAAATGTCGTTTTGGATTTCCACGTACTGTAATATTGAAAGGAAGAATGAACAGTTTTATGTCATCTTTGCGACATACTATCACAAGAAAGGCTCCAAAAAATACCTACTACTAAAAAGGAAATGAAGAATCAAAATACATAAATGACTACAACCCAGTCATTTTATTCATGTGGAATGCTAACATAGACATTCAATATGTTGCAGACAATTCCATTTCTGTTGCTCTATATATAACATCCTACATAACAAAATCAGAAAAGACAGAATTAAAGGAGATGTGGGAAGAGATTTCCTACGAGAAGTGTCTAAGTAAGAAATTATATAGTTACAATTTGAAGATATTATCTCATCGACAAATTAGACTGTAAGAATGTTCAGATGGTTTATCATCTGCAAATATTTACTCCAAATCTAAAACAATCATTTGAGTGAGTCTAGGTCTTGCTGCAACACAAAATCGAGTACTTAAATCTGTACAACAAATTGAATATTTAGCTGAAAAAGAGCCAGAAAGTATATGTATGGTACTCTATTGGTTTATAACACATCCTATACCAACTGTTGAAAGATCCCTCCCATTTTATTCATTCTACTTTGACTTTCTAACAAGAACCATCTCTTCTGAGAATCCTGTCAAATAGAAGAAAGATAACCATAATAACAGCAATAAACTCATCTTCCACCTATTCTTCAGAAGGAGATTTCATTCCGGAAGAACCTCCAAAGAAGAAAAAAAGAAGCTCTAATTTGGAAGTTATTTACTTTCGGACCCCCCTATTTTAAATATTACTGCCCCAGGTAGGTGGCGGTTCCCAGGGCATATGGGAGGGCCGTGAGCCCCCCCGCATACTTCAAAATAAAAGATGGCTACCAACACTTCCTGGTTTGGAGTGTTGACAGACAGTTGACATCCAATCAACATGCAGCTCGTAATTGTACGGTTTTAGATACAAAGCCCCGAGGGATGGCAGTCCCCGAGCTGCGGGGAGGGGGACCGTAACCCCCCACATACTTCAAAATAAAACCACAGAGGGGTGGTGTTCCCCGGAGCTCGGGGCACCTTACAAGCCCTCCATTATGTAAAAAAATTGCCCCCGTGATTTGCCCCCCCCCGGGAGCTATTTAGGAATAAAATGGACTTCTTGGATTTTTTCCCTTTTCCTACACGTACGAGTACCAATTGCGTACCGCGAGATTTTTTATTTAAAAAAAATAATAATTGAGCCTAAAGATCCTTGTACGACCCCCTGAGCAAGCCTAGAGGGTCAAGATGTTTCTACCCTGCCCCCTTTCCTTATTTCTCAACTTTGTTTTACTGTTTTCTTGTGACTCGGTTCTAGCGACGAACAAGATCGCTGCCAACACTTCCTGGTTTGGATTGTTGACAGACAGTTGACAGCCTATCAGCATGCAGCTCGTGCTCGTAATTGTATGGATTTCCGTACGCGTACTCCGCGCTTTTGTTTTAGATTTTTTTTTTTATGAGCCTAAAGATCCATGTACGACCCCTTGAACAAGCCTAGAGGGTTAGGATGTTTCTACCCTGCCCCTTTCCTTATTTATGGACTTTGTTTAACTGTTTTCTTGTGACTCGGTTCTAGCGACGATCAAGATGGCTGCGAACACTTCCTGGTTAGGAGTGTTGACAGACAGTTGACAGCCAATCAGCATGCAGCTTGTGCTCGTAATTGTACGGATATCCGTACGCGTGCGGTACTTCGTCTGTAGATATCGCTATGATTTCACTTTTAATTTTCTCAGAAACTACTCAACGGATTCGCACCATTTAACAAAAAGCACAATCTGCGAACCGAACTCTACCTCTCTGCCAAATTTGCTGTAATTCCTTTCAGCTGTTCGGGCTGTAGCCCTGGCTAAAGGTCTCTATGGAAAATTGAATGGGGAAAACATGTTTTGGGACCCCCTTTTTTTCTCGGCCCCCACTTGACGCTTCACCCCCAAACTTTCAGGGAAGGAGCGGAACTGAGCAGGCCATTTTCTAAAACTACCTACTGGTGACCGCCAGTAGGTGATATATATATATATATATATATATATATATATATATATATATATATATATATATATATATATATGCATATATATATATATATATATATATATATATATATATATATATATATATATATATATATATATATATATATATTCACAGAAAAAACCATAGGTTATAGACCATATATAGTTAGGAATTAGCATTTACAAAACCTTGAAAATTCACTGAAAAAACCATAGGTTATAGACCATATATAGTTAGGAATTAGCATTTAGAAAACCTTATTTTACTCACACAAAACCATTGAAATTCCATATATAGTTAGTTGCACTAACTATATATCGCGCACCCGCAATCCACTGCTGATGATGTCACATATTACATCATTCATGACATGGTCAGTGACATCACTGATGACATACTGTCACCATTCGCTTTTTATGTACTAGTAACTATGCTGGTAATTTTGCTACTGATAATATGTGTACTTGTATTCTCCACCCTGCTTCTCCCCCTCCCCGCCTCCCTGCCTCACCGTAACTCCCTCCACGGCCCGCGGCTGCTTATAAGTGTTGCTAACTCTTATTCATTTACAGCATGTTAACATACTATCACCATTCGCTTTTTATGTACTAGTAACTATGCTGGTAATTTTGCTACTGATAATATGTGTACTTGTATTATCTAAGATACTACGCCTGAGAAGACGGCATTAGTAAATAAACATTTCAAATACACATGTGTTCTTCTTAACTCCATGTTCTGGTTTCTAAGAAATATATAACGACCGACTGTTCATGAGTTCCACGTATCCTGAGGTACTATAAGTTCATATTCTGGATTGTCTAAACATTGAGAGTTTGTTATATCCAATGTGACACTGTACCTAGCTTGCTAAGGAGTTTTTGATTAATAACGTGAGTTTTGGGACACCCTAATTCGCCGAGGTTCCAATCCTCTGTCCACAGTTCTGTGTGAGAACAGAAACCCTGCGACAGGGGCACCCCCGACCCTTGCTGGAGCTTCATCACACTTGCGATACAACTCCAGCAATGCGCCACCTTTACGGCACAGATACATCACGCATCTGTGCTGTTTTTGCCCCATGATGCGCCGCATTGTAAATGCAGCACACCATAGGTGACGGAACAGCGGCACAGAATGACTAACACATCCCTGGTGATGCGCCAGTCATCATAAATGTATCCCTATGCTTCTTATCTTGTTAGAGATGAACCGCCATATGTATCATCAAAGTTTTTTGCATTTCCTAAATAGCGAACTTTAAGGAATAAATAGCGATTCTTTACCATTCCTAGTTTGCGATTAGCTATTTGCTAATTACAAATTACCCATTCATTTCCTTCATTTCCATAGGGCGGTTGGACTCACTTTTAGCTCGAACGGCTGAATGGATTTCCACGAAACTTGGCAAAATTGTAGGGACTGGTAGCCCGATGTGCCTTTGCTATGTCTCAAGATATATGCTCCAGTGGTTTTTACGAAAATTAACTTTGAAAAATATATATTGGGCTACATTGGCCTATATATATGTTGGAGCCCAAATGTAGCCCAATGTAGCCCAATGAAGCCCAATGTAGCCCAATGTAGCCCAAAGATGGCCGCCAGACACACAAAAAAACAAATGTAGCCCAAATATCAGCCAGATGTAGCCCAACTATAGCCCAGTGACAGAATGACCAATCAGCTTCGCAAACCTCCGTTACGCGAAGCGGAGCGCTGTTACAGATATATATCTTTTTTTGAACGTTAATTTCTCAAAATGCACTGGAGCACATATATTGAGACCTAGCAAAGGCACATCGGGCTACCAGTCCCTAATATTTTGCCAAGTTTCGTGCAAATCCATTCAGCCGTTCGATTATTATTATTATTATTATTTTTTGCCCCACGGGGCCCTTTTAAAACCTCCACATCAAACCTAGGGGGTCAGCGAGGATCTACTATGCCCCCTTATAGTTATTTCCCCCTTTGTTTTGACCTCCTCTTGTCTCTCGATCCTACCGAGAGACAAGATGGCGGCCGCTACGGACTTTTTGGAATGTTGACAGACGCCGGAGAACCAATCAGCTTCGCTTCACAAAGCTCCGTTGCGCGAAAAGTACGCGTCCTGGGACGCTGCCAGGTCCGCTGTTACAGATATATATCTTTTTTTAAACGTTAATTTCTCAAAATCCACTGGAGCACATATATTGAGACCTACAAAAGGCACATCGGGCTACCAGTCCCTACAATTTTGCCAAGTTTCGTGCAAATCCATTCAGCCGTTCGGGCTAAAAGTGAGGCCAACCGCCCTATGGAAAACTCAATGTTAAAAACACGTTTTGGGACCCCCCTTTTTTCTCGGCCCCCCCTTGACGAACCCCCCCCAAATTTTCAAGGGCTGCTCAGAAACAAAATGTGCCATTTTCCTGAAAATTTCAGCCAATTCCGTCCACAAACGCCAAAGTTATTACACATAGAATTTTCCAGTAGGTAATATATATATATATATGCATATATATATATATATACATAATATACTCATATTTATGTGTGTGTGCATATATCTAAGTTTGCGCGTGATCAAGCAGACTTTGACAACGGACACATCTTCACTTTCGCGCGCAAGTACAGTGCCGCCAAACGCCAGCAATATAGCGAGAACGGCACTAAAAAAGCAATTCCACACACAATTGTAATGGGAGCAAGCAATATTAATGATGACACATCTAGCATAGACTCGGTATCTCTCACCAGTGAATCAAGTCGGGATTCTGATGTTATTTTACAGCCAGCAACCAAATTCAATTTGGAAGAAGAGCTAGATTTTTTAGTCGAGGAAAGACTCCAAACGTTAAGACTAAGGCAAAGGAATCTAGCAAAAAACGTAGAAACAAAAAAAGACAAGAAAGAAGAAGAAAACACAAACAAAAAGCAACAAAAAAAGAAGTCGAAACCAACGTGGCAGAGGAAGAGGCAATAATGGAAAAGTCCATCATTAATTTGTCAGAGCTCACGCTATCTAAATCAGAGCAACAATTAATATCACTTGGTCTCAATTGTTGCCCCAAACAGTCCTTTAACTACGCGGCCACACGTATAGACGTTTGTTTTGCTTTATAAGAAAACTCAAACTTAAGAAATTCTTTGCCTTACGAAAGTTGAAAGAAGGTACAGGATCTGTTATTCACCCTTCCACAACAACTCAAACGGAAGGAGCTGAACTTCTGTCCGCAGACTCTCCTCGATTTACATGACCTCAATGACGCGACCGTTTCCCAGCCAATGGGTCCAGACGTGGATGTCAGCACACAAACCAGATTAAGTAAAATCAACATGCTACAAAAGGGAGCTGGCATCACCCCATTCAAAAGTAAATCCTGCTTTGTTCCCTTAATGACCAAAGATGCGGTGGATACTTTCCATGACTGTGTGACTAATGAAATTAAACATTTCTATTGGAATACCAGAGGCAGCAAAAAGAAGATATGCCATCACAGGCAAGCTGAATATACCACCCTTATGAGAAAATTAAGTAGTAACACTGAAATAGTGATAACAACCTCAGACAAAGGTGGGAATATTGTCATCTGGCCTAAAAAAGACTATACAACGTCAGTAATGTCATTTGAGATGTCATCAGTGATGTCATCAGTGATGTCACTGACCATGTCATGAATGATGTAATATGTGACATCATCAGCAGTGGATTGCGGGTGCGCAATATATAGTTAGTGCAACTAACTATATATGGAATTTCAATGGTTTTGTGTGAGTAAAATAAGGTTTTTTAAATGCTAATTCCTAACTATATATGGTCTATAACCTATGGTTTTTTCAGTGAATTTTCAAGGTTTTGTAAATGCTAATTCCTAACTATATATGGTCTATAACCTATGGTTTTTTCAGTGAATTTCAATGGTTTTTTAATAGCAAATATCATAAGCTGTCGAATGTCAAGTACGTGGTAAGTGAAAACATTTTCGTGTTTATGCACACTGATCTGCTTTGAATGGTGCCCCCCCCCTCATTTCTATTAGGAGTACTCTCTCTTTGCAGATAGTGAAAGGTAGTTAACGCAGGCCTTTGCCCCCGTTGTAATCCGTCGTGCCTGCTTCTCTCTCCATTTGATTGATTGTTATCCAAGTATTTACTGTTTTAGAATTAGTTCTCTTTGGTTCATTCTCTATTTACAAACAAACACAGAGTCGCAATACTCTGTTTAGTCTTTGCAGATAACGAAAAATCGTGTAAAAAAAAAGAAAAGGAATCGAGTAAAATCAGTAGGCCACTAATGGGATCTCTTTTTGACCTCGCTAAAATAGAAACATTAGGAACAACCCCTCATGACAAATACAAAACTAGTAAGATGAACTGAACTCCACACAATGATGGCTGCAAAACAGCTCGGCTCCGCCACCCACCCCGCCCAAAATAACGATAAAGAGCGGCTGCCATGATTGGTTGCGGAATGGCCACAACGGAGCTACGAAATGGTGGTGCTCTCATGCTAACCCCAGCTTCAGTCTGAAACATCCAGAAACACTGTAGACTACCAATTCGATCAGTTCCGGTAGCGCCCCAATGTAACCCGGTAGAGAAGACCTAGCCCTCCCCTCTTTGACTGATGGTTCTTGTTGCCTGTCCCTTCTGTTGTCATTTAACAGAACTATTTAGCCTGCTGAAAGGGGTTGTGTTTCGACCGCTGGTTGGTGGAGACATTTTGACTATATTCTGGACCTGCGTTGTCGCGTAATGCGTCATATGACGCGCCGCGTTAGCGCATCCGGAAGTCATCCGGGGCGCGCAGCGCGTAACGTAAGCATAACAAGTCATGTGACTTGTTAATAAAACTTTTCATTGGTTCATTTTACTTTTCTTATTCTAATGATGAAAGCCTTGGTCATATCACCTAAAAATTACGCTTTTAATTACTTCCGAACATTATTTTTTCTTAAATATATGTTATAATGTTCCAGGCTAATGTACTTTCCCGGAAATTTTACAACTGTCCTGCAAGTAAAATATATTCTTTTTTCGAGAAAAAGAGCGTTTCTTCGTCCCATGACGGAGCCGTTGAGCAAAAGAGGGTCGACCTGCTGTCTTAGTCGCCGATACGCCTGAATATGAGATTCTTATCGATCACTTTATGTTGCAGGAATAGAAAACACAACAGCCCTTGACCATTTATCTTTACTGCGTTCCTTCGTATTATACCTTTTACCCTTCATGTAATTGGTCTGCTTTATTTCACTTGCCTTTTAATGATTCTAAAACAGTGACTATTATTAAAAACGTTACCAATGTATATACTACTACCATGTTTTCTTTTAAAAACCTTTATTGTGAAAATTTCATTATACAAATACGAGCCTATAACCACGTGGGCCTGCCACGGAGCAAACTGTAATCGTATATGATGAATAGACATTTACACTGTAGAGGAACGTAACGGGCGGGCCATTAGGTTGCAAGAACTAAGGTGTCTAACAGTTACGGAATCGGTGGACGTACATTTTATAATTAAAATACGACAGGGCCAGTTACAATAAAATTATCTAGATATACATTTGCGGGCAAGTACCATGGGTGACGTTAATTCGAATTTTCAACAGCACAGTAATCAATAACACATCAGAACTTAATATCAATAGGGATGTCGAAATATTCAATCAATTCTCGTCCCCGCCCGCCATGTGCTTCAAAACTGCATACGTATCTCGTGATTTCAAGGTTCTGCAACCAGTACACAACAAGGAGTTACGAGTCCAATTTATTCCGGCGCCATTTTGGGCGAGGACGGGCAGGTCCAGAATATACTCAAAATGTCTCTACCAACCATCGACTATGATGATGTTCATATGCTGTATTTATTAGAGTAACACTCATCTGTCCACATGAAATTAATTTACCACAATCTAAACATGTCATTTTAATCTTTCCAAAGTTCTTCTAAATATTTGGGACCGTTTCCCTTGCCTCTGAAGCTCTCAGTGCCACTTCTTTGATGAATGTACTAGCAGGTCAGGGGTTCTCCTCCAAATCTCTCTTTTATGCAGCACTATAATTAATTGGTGCCACCTCTCCATATGACGATGCATGGTATAGTTACCACAACTATATTTTTTTTCGGTTCCTCTGGAGAGTTCATCGTGGCAGATGAAGCGTGTAACGTACCGGGCATTTACCTTTTTTTGCATGTACAGGAAAGGAAAAAAAATCGAGCGTCCGAGTTCTAAGGTGTACCAGGGCCATTTTAGTGGACCAGGCCCAAATACAAAGAACAGGCCGCCATTTTGAGAGTCCTCTTGCAGCCGCCTGTCGCTGTAGCATCAAGAGCAGCCGAAACTCAGCTGAATGGCAACTGAAACGGTAAATGGGCGCCCCACTACATTTCAGCATTGTAGGATGACCACACCAGTACAGCAACTTGCTAGACATCACCTCGGTGCCATCCGGATCTCGGCGCCCCACTGCAGATGAAGTGCCTCTCAACTATGAAACCACCACGGTGACATCCGGATCTTGGCGCGTTGTGCTGCCTTCGGCCTATTCGCACATCGGTCCGCTACTGACGCCATCTCACAGGCTAATGGGGTGACCCACGCCGAGTTTCAGCATTGTAGGATGACCACACCAACTTGCTAGACATCACCTCGGTGCCATCCGAATCTTGGCATCTCAACGCCTAGTGGTATCTTCCATACAGAAAATCTTGTTACGCTGCCTTTGGCCCCATTCGCACATCAGTCCGCAACTTAGACATCACCTCGGTGCCATCCGGATCTTGGCATCTCAGCGCCTTGTGGTGTCAGTCAGAAAATATTGTTGCGCTGCCTTTGGCCCCATTCGCACATCAGTCCGCTACTGACACCATCTCACAGGCCAATAGGGCGCCCCACGCCGACTTTTACCATTGTACGATGGCCACACCAGTGGCACAACTTGCTAGACATCACCTCGGTGCCATCCGAATCTTGGCATCTCAACGCCTAGTGGTATCTTCCATACAGAAAATCTTGTTACGCTACCTTTGGCCCCATTCGCACATCGGTCCGCAACTTAGACATCACCTCGGTGCCATCCGGATCTTGGCATCTCAGCGCCTTGTGGTGTCTTCTACTCCGAAAATATAGTAGAAAATATTGTTGCGCTGCCTTTGGCCCCATTCACACATCAGTCCGCTACTGACACCATCTCACAGGCCAACAGGGCGCCCCACGCCGACTTTTACCATTGTACGATGGCCACACCAGTGCCACAACTTGCTTGACACCACCTCGGTGCCATCCGGATCTTGGCATCTCAGCGCCTTGTGGTGTCTTCAAATCAGAAAATATTGTTGCGCTGCCTTTGGCCCCATTCGCACATCGGTCCGCTACTGACGCCATCTCACAGGCCAACGGGGCGCCCCACGCCGACTTTCAACATTGTAGGATGGCCACAGAAGTGCGACAACTTACTAGACACCACCTCGGTGCCATCCGGATCTTGGCGCGTTGTGCTGCCTTCGGCCTATTCGCACATAGGTCCGCTACTGACGCAAACTCACAGGCCAACGGGGCGCCCCACGCCGACTTTCAGCATTGTAGGATGGCCACACCAGTGCGGCAACTTGCTACACACCACCTCGGTGCCATCCGGATCTTGGCATCTCAGCGCCTAGTGGTGTCTTCTATTCCGAAAATATTGTTGCGCTGCCTTCGGCCCCATTCACACATCGGTCCGCTACTGACGCCATCTCACAGGCCAACGGGGCGCCCCACGCCGACTTTCAGCATTGTAGGATGGCCACACCAGTGCGGCAACTTACTAGACACCACCTCGGTGCCATCCGGATCTTGGCGCGTTGTGCTGCCTTCGGCCTATTCGCACATCGGTCCGCTACTGACGCAAACTCACAGGCCAACGGGGCGCCCCACGCCGACTTACAGCATTGTTGGATGGCCACACCAGTGCGGCAACTTACTAGACACCACCTCGGTGCCATCCGGATCTTGGCGCGTTGTGCTGCCTTCGGCCTATTCGCACATCGGTCCGCTACTGACGCAAACTCACAGGCCAACGGGGCGCCCCACGCCGACTTTCAGCATTGTAGGATGGCCACACCAGTGCTGCAACTTGCTGGACACCACCTCGGTGCCATCCGGATCTTGGCGCGTTGTATTGCCTTCGGCCTATTCGCACATCGGTCCGCTACTGACGCCGCCTCACGTACCAACGTATTTTCTCCGCATTTTACACCCTATGCCGCATAACAGGTCATGTGACTTGTTTATGAAACTTTTCATTGGTTCATTTTACTTTTGGTTTCCTAATGATGGAAGGCTTGATCATGTGACCTAAAAACAACACTTTTCATTGGATGAAAACTTTTTTTTTTCCCAAACGATGAAAGCCGCACCTTGTTTCTGGATGTTTCAGACTGAAGCTGGCGTCAGCATGAGAGCACCACCATCTCGTAGCTCAGTCGTGGTCATTCCGCGAGCAATCATGGCAGCCGCTCCCCACCAGAAGCCTGCAGGAGTCGGAGCCCCCAAAACTTTTGATGAATTCTCAAGGCGGAGGGGACGCTTTCGAGAATGGGGTCCAAGACCTAGCAGACAAGCGTCCGATTTCCAAGGTGTCCCAGGGCCATTTCAGTGGACCAGGCCCAAAAAGGAAAGAGCCTGCCGCCATTTTGAGACTCCTGTGACAGCCGCCTATCGCTGCACCGCAAGAGTGGGCGCAACTCAGCTGAATTGCGGCATTTGACACAGTGGACCAAAAACGGACGGAATGGCAACTGAAACGGTAAAGGGGCGCCCCACTACAACAGATGACACTCCACCTGGAGAGGCCCGTTCACACCGCCTCCCCCGGGGCGCCCCACGCCGTTATTCGGAGCAGCATTGTAGGATACCAAAACCAGTGCGGCAACTTACTGGACATCACCTTGGTGCCATCGTTCTGCTGCCTTGGAACTATTCGCGCAACAGTTTGCTACTGATGACCCACCCCCCGCGACGCCCCATGCCGTTATTTGCTGGGTGGCAACTTACTAGACATCACTTTCGTGTCATCTAGATTTCGGCGCGTTCTGCTGCCTTGGAACTATTCGCACAACAGTTTGCTACTGATGACCCACCCCCCGCGACGCCCCACGCCGGAAATCTGGACGTTGTGCTGCGTTGGGACTATTCGCACAGCCGACCGCTACTTCGTTGTTTTTCCCTAAAAATGTTTATATGTTATTACTATTTTTGTTTTCTTGTATATATTTATAAATTATTAAAGTTTTATAATCTTACTACTTTGTCGGAGTGCTATATATATTTAATGTGACACATAATTGTAAAAACTTTGATGTACAAAGAGTCATCCCTGGAATCTTCCGCTTCAGGCTCGGTCCCCTCCCCAATCACAATACAGGATACTTTTCAGATAATAGCAACGCTTCTGCTGTGCCGGATCTCATCGAGTGTGGGCCTTGATCTACTATAACTCCTTTCAAGAGGGGTGATTCTTTACAGCTGTGGCCATAAACTACATCTGCAGGGCTAGCTGATACCCTAGGACCAGCCTGGACAATCGGACACAGAGGAAAAGGAGTGTCAGAGGGTGCGGTAGTGAATAGGGCGAAAGGGAGGTGTCGGGCGGGCACAGGGTGTGATTCTCAGGGAAGAGCAGCGCAGATGGGGGGAGGTTTATTACCCATGCATAAGACAGAGAGCGGGGCTGACCACTGCCTGGGGGAGATGCTTGCGAGGGTGGGGAGCCATGCTAAGGATCGACAGCGTGCACAGAGTGGGTCTGGTCAAGGCATCTAAAATGGCTGCCGTGCACGACAAAAGTGTGGCATTTGAAAAAAGACAAGATGGCGCAGACAATGTTTTTCAACACTTCCTGATTTCCTTCGAATCGAACGTTAACAGACGTTGGGGCATATTACCAAAGTTAAGCGATATTTATCCCTAACGATGCTTAGCAACGATTTTTTTACCGTCAGAAATTATCGCAGATAAACCTTGCTATTATCAAGGTTTATCGGAAATACGATAAAAAACGACCGCAATGCATTAATATCGCTGAAAACTCAGCGATATTCATGCATTACCGAGCTAATGCTCTTAGCCATGTTATCCACCTCCCATTGGATAACATGGCTAAGAACTGCTCAGGGCAGGTGGTAGCTTTTGGAGATATTCGCGCTTATCTCGAATATTTCCAAAAGTTGATAATAGGAGATAGCGATGTTAGCGACTGTTTCCAGTCGCTAACATCTTGGCATGCCCACTTTCCATGTCATTAGTGATAAATATCACTCACATGCAAAGTGGGGCCCAAGATGGTCGCTATCTTCTACTAGCCGTCGCTAACTGGTGTTAGCAACAGCTAGGTAATACACATATAATTTTATCTCCGCGAAGCGGAGCGCTGTTACAGATATATATCTTGTTTTTGAACGTTAATTTCTCAAAATGCACTGAAGCACATATATTGAGACCTAGCAAAGGCACATCGGGCTACCAGTCCCTACAATTTTGCCAAGTTTCTTGCAAATCCATTCAGCTGTTCGATCCTACCGAGAGACAAGATGGCGGCCGCTACGGACTGTTTGGAATGTTTACAGACACCGGAGAGCCAATCAGCTTCGCTTCGCAAAGCTCCGTAACGCGAAAAGTACACGAAGCGGTGCGGTGTTACAGATATATATCTTTTTTTGAACGTTACTTTCTTAAAATCCACTGGAGCACATATATTGAGACCTAGCAAAGGCACATCGGGCTACCAGTCCCTAATATTTTACCAAGTTTCGTGCAAATCCATTCAGCCGTTCGATTATTATTATTATTTTTTTTTTTTTTTCGCGGGGCCCTTTTAAAACCTCCACATCAAACCTAGGGGGTCAGCGAGGATCTACTATTCCCCCTTATGGTCATTTGCCCCTTCGCTTTCGCCTCCTCTTGTCTCTCGATCCTACCGAGAGACAAGATGGCGGCCGCTAGGGACTGTTTGGAATGTTGACAGACGCCGGAGAACCAATCAGCTTCGCTTCACAAAGCTCCGTTGCGCGAAAAGTACGCGTCCTGGGCCGCTGCCCAGTCCGCTGTTACAGATATATATCTTTTTTTAAACGTTAATTTCTCAAAATCCACTGGAGCACATATATTGAGACCTACAAAAGGCACATCGGGCTACCAGTCCCTACAATTTTGCCAAGTTTCGTGCAAATCCATTCAGCCGTTCGCGCTAAAAGTGAGGCCAACCGCCCTATGGAAATTAACATGGGAAAAACGCGTTTTGGGACCCCCCTTTTTTCTCTGCCCCCCCTTGACGAACCCCCCCAAAATTTTCAGGGGCTGCTCAGAAACAAAATGTTCCATTTTCCTGAAAATTTCAGCCAATTCCGTCCACAAACGCCAAAGTTATTAGACATAGAATTTTCAAAAAACCCATAGAGAAAAAATCCTAACTATATATTACCTACTGGCGGTCGCCAGTAGGTATATATAGTTAGGATTTTTTCTCTATGGGATTTTTGAAAATTCTATGTCTAATAACTTTGGCGTTTGTGGACGGAATTGGCTGAAATTTCAGGAAAATGGCACATGTTGTTTCTGAGCGGCCCCTGAAAATTTGGGGGGGTTTCGTCAAGGGGGGGCTGAGAAAAAAGGGGGGTCCCAAAACACGTTTTTCCCATTCATTTTTCCATAGGGCGGTTGGACTCACTTTTAGTTCGAACGGCTGAATGGATTTACATGAAACTTGGCAAAATTGTAGATATTGTTTGCCCGATGTGCCTTTGCTAGGTCTCAATATATGTGCTCCAGTGGATTTTGAGAAATTAACATTCAAAAAAATATATATATCTGTAACAGCGCTCCGGTTAGCGCCCCGGTTCGCGTACCTGATGCGTAACGGAACTTCACGAAGCGAAGCTGATTGGCTCTCCGGTGTCTGTCAACATTCTAAACAGTCCGGAGCGGCTGCCATGTTGTCTATCCGTAGGATCGAGAGACAAGAGGAGGCCAAAACAAAGGGGGAAATGACCATAAGGGGGCATAGTAGATCCTCCCTGACCCCCTAGGTTTGATGTGGAGGCTTTAAAAGGGCCCCGCGGGGCAAAAAAAAAAAAAAAAAATTCGTTTTTTTTGCATGGGGAGCGCCCGGTACGCGCACCGGGAAGCGGTCCGGGGAGCGTACTATGAGGAAAAAAGAATGATAGCCTTTTCAAATATTGTATGTTTATTGATTGTTCATTTTTTTTTTTTTTTTTATTTGATTATTAAATATAAATTTATTTTTGTGATTGTTTTTCAAAATTTAATAGAACGTCTAACATTTGACTGTCCGAAATGTCGTCATTTTCAGTGAACATAACTTCCAACATTTGAGTGTCCGAAATGTCCTTATTTTGAGTGAACATAACTTGCAACATATGAGTGTCTGAAATGTCCTCATTTTGAAGGAGGAAATCTACAGATTGTACACATTGTAGTAGTTCATGGTCCCGTGATTCATCCATGAATTCAATGTCATTTGGTTCAATGTTTTCTTGATTGGTCTCTGCAAGGACAATTTCAAATGACACTTTTTGTTCTCCTTCCATTTTGCCTGAAATTTGCATAAAAAAATATATATATCAGTAGAGATAGGGCACTGTTGGGATTAATTTTAGATAGGTCGTTTTTAACAGTAAATTTATCTTTGGGCAGTGTATGGTATCAGACTGGAAGTAGAAATATAAAAAAGTGTATGTGATGAAACCTAAGTAAATTCATAATTATACAAGACAAGCCTAAATCCATCCACAACTATAACAGAGAAGTCTATCTAAATCTATAACTATTACAGAGGGATAGTATATAACTATCAGAAAAAGTTTTCCATATTAACTTAAAGTGCACAATATACTTCAGTTTTCAAAATAACATCTTACCTTTTAAAAAAAGTTTAAGTTGTCAGTGAAAATGCTCTTGCAATGTACTTCAGGAAGTAGTAGTCTCTCTCTTTCTTTATATATATTCAGGTACATAACCAATCAAATGTCAGGTAAAAAAAGTAGAAAATGAAAGTAACATTTTAATTGGTTGTCAATTCCAACACTTCAGATGTGTTTTGTGAAGTAATTTACCTCAGGGTATTTAGAGAGGTCTACAGGCTAAATGGCTAAATGGAATTCCAATCAAATTTGTGAAAATGGTAGGGATTGGTATGTAGTATGAGCTAATCTATATTTGGTGAAAGTGTCTCCAGTGGTTTTTCTGTGAATTACTTTCCCACCTTTTTTCAGCGAGCGCTTCCTGGTGCGCGCCCCGGTACGCGAACCGGCAGCATTACGGGAGTCCTCCATTTTGTGTTTCGGTAGAATTGAGATACAAGATGGAGGGCAAATAATGTTCAGAATGGGTAGAAGGGGGCACGGTAGACGTATCCTGACCCCCTAGGTTTTCTGAGGGTGGCTAAGGAGGCCCATATGTGCAAAAAAACCCATTTTTTTTCAAATTTTCGTGCGGTTAGCGTCCAGTGCGCGTACCGGGTAGCGCTCCGGAAAGCGTAAATTGTGAAAATTGGTAAAAAAAAAGTAACATTTAAAATTTGTTTATAGTGATCATAGTTAGGGTAGCTCTGAGAAGAGCTTTTGGGTCTGTGGTAGATTTAGGTACTTATAAGTAGGTACCAATACATAGTCTTAAATTCAGGATGAAAACTCTGTTCCCCTCATCTGAGAAGTGAACTCCATCTTCTCTGTAGATATCTTGCATGTAGTAATGCAAGTTATTGTTGTAGATGGAGCCCATTCCATGGTCTCTCATGTAAGCTGACACAGACTTATTTACATGCTTCCTCGATTTCTCAATTTGTGGACAAAATTCGTTTGACCACCTCCATTTCTGTCTTTGGCATTTATTTGAATATACCAAGGCAGTTTGAGGAAAAAGTGCCATCAATTGCTCAAAGGTGTCCTTTAAAAGCATTTCCAGACCTACCCCAGTCAAAGTGCCCAAGTCATTTCCTCCACAGTGCACAATTAACAGGTCAGGTTTTGGCAAATGCAAAAAGGTTTTCACCAATGGTATCAATTGGTGACATCTTAATCCTCTGTGGCCAATCCAGTTGATTTCCACATTTTGTAAATTGAGGTTGTGTAAATTTCTGTTATCAGCATACCTTTGAGCCCAGTGGATGTAACTATGTTCAACAATCCAGACAGAAAACATGGTGAGAGGAGGTTCTGCTGCAGTCAGATGAAGTGTGGTAATGAAATGGCAGTTAAAACAGTAGGAGTATGTAATGAAAAAAACTGTGGAGTTTCTGTGCTAATGAATCAGTAGCAGTGATTGGTGGATTTTGATTGCTGAAAACAGAAAGTTAGGGTGCATGGATGAGTTCTTTGAAAGATGTAATTTGAATGGTCAAGAAAAAATCAGTTTATGAAAGATTGCACTGGATACGCAGGTGTACTGAGAGTTCAGAGTTCAATTGAAACATTGTGTGTGAACTTGTAAACATGAGAGGTCTTTCAGGAGGTGGTTGCTATGGACAAAAAGGCAGAAAGGGCAGAGGGGGGAAGGGTGTTGATTTGAAAAAAGTGAGGGAAAAGTTTTGATTGGGTGACATGAGAGATATGTGTGATGAATTACAGCATTTCTGTGCCATTGTTGGTTGCAGCCTCTGGAGTGCATACCCTTTGCTCTGCTAAAGAAAAATTGGTGTGTGTCTGAGACTGTTTTGAAACTCAAAAAGTATTTGCTAAGGTGAGAAAAGATTCATTTAATTTAGATAGAGAATAGTATGCTTTAGGGATAAATTTATGAAGAAAGTTGTGTATTTAAAATGTTGCTTTGTCTCAAGTGTTTTACAACTAGATTTAGTTTCTTTGAGTTTCATAGCCATGTTAAAAGTGACGCAAAAGTGGTGGAAGGGCCTTAAAAATACGCTTTCATGTGTGTTAGGGCATTTTAAGTCACTTCCCCATGAATGCGGGTAAATAAGTGATTTACTTGATGTGTTTAAAAACGTTTTTTGAAATCAATTAGGTTTCTTGATATGTACTGCTAGAGTTTCATAGGCTGCTTGGGGCATATTTACAAGGCCTTTGAGTCACTTTGATGTTATTTTCCCCATTTTAATTTAAGACATTTCCCCGTGGTGCAAAGTCCTTGTAAATACGCCCCCATATGTGCTTGGCAAATTTAGACTTTGTTTCTTGGAGTTACATAGCCATGTTAAAAGTGACGCAAAAATGGTGCAAGGGCTTTAAAAATACGCTTTCATGTGTGTTAGGGCATTTTAAGTCACTTCCTCATGAATGTGGGAAAATAATTGTTTTTTTTATGTGTTTAAAAACGTTTTTTGAAATCAATTAGGTTTCTTGATATGTACTGCTAGAGTTTCATAGGCTGCTTGAGGCATATTTACAAGGTCTTTGAGTCACTTTGATGTTATTTGCCCCATTTTAATTTAAGACATTTCCCCGTGGTGCAAAGTCCTTGTAAATACGCCCCATGTGTGCTTGGCAAATTTAGACTTTGTTTCTTTGAGTTACATAGCCATGTTAAAAGTGACGCAAAAATGGTGCAAGGGCTTTAAAAATACGCTTTCATGTGTGTTAGGGCATTTTAAGTCACTTCCTCATGAATGTGGGAAAATAATTGGGTTTTTTGATGTGTTTAAAAACGTTTTTTGAAATCGATTAGGTTTCTTGATATGTACTGCTAGAGTTTCATAGGCTGCTTGAGGCATATTTACAAGGCCTTTGAGTAACTTTGATGTTATTTTCCCCATTTTAATTTAAGACATTTCCCCGTGGTGCAAAGTCCTTGTAAATACGCCCCCATGTGTGCTTGGCAAATTTAAGTACTGACAGGGTGTGCTTCTACATAGGACCTGTGTTGTGTTTTCAAATTATGACCAGAAAATCGTTTTTTTAAAAAAAGAAATGCTTTTCACATTTATGACAAGGTCATATTGGTGTCTGCTTCTTTAAATAAATATTTCACTTTCCACCATGAATATGTGAGAATAATTTTCCTTGTTTGCCAGTTTAAAAACACTATTCTTGCAGTCATTAAGGTTTCACAATATGTTCTGCAAGAGTTTCATAGTTACTATGATGATAATGATATACATTTAGAACTGTGTAGGAGGCATGGAGAAACTGAGGCTTCTGTAAGTGTCAAGGAAGGTGAGTAATGTACATTGCTCTGTTGCATACAGTCCTCATCTTCTGCGTACTCTTAGATATGCTACACTACATCTGCACAATGAGATACCTAAGCTGAGGAAACACAAGTGATGTGATTGTGAAATGAGCAAAAATATTTGCACGTTTTTTAATTACATCACCTGTGTTTCCTAACATTACGAATCACATTGTGCAGATGAGGTTTACGCCTGTCCAGGGAGACAGAGGAGGTCTGGCCTTTGTTCAAGAGTGCAGTGGACATGACTCACTTCATTGGTAGGCATGCACATGTATTATCTCCTCTGTACTCTTCAATAAGCCTAAATTTCATCTGCAACCCTGAGTAAGCCTCACCTCAAACAAACCTCTGGATAGGCCACACCTTATCGTCATCCTGATTCAATCATTTAAAATGTTAGGGGCAGATTTATGATGGCCATGCGCCTCTTTTGCGCCGCTGTTGCGTCACTTTTGTGACGCAGCAGTGGTGCAAAAGATGCACCATGTTGCAAGATAGGCCTCACTTCATCTGCAACAAGATACTGTCAGTTTAAACTGTACACATTTAGGACAGTGTAGGGGGCATGGAGAAGCAGAGGTTTCTGTGGATAGGGATGCTCAGACGTGAGTCCCAGGCTCTCCACACCACTGGAGTCAAGCTATCCAGGCTGATGAAGGCTGATAGCCAGAAACAGGTCCTTGGATGCTTGATTCCGGTCTGGGAAAGACATGGCTTGGTAGTTCGGACTGGACTGTTCCCATGAGGCACAGGGTCAGAGCTGATTTGCATATAGCCAGTGTCTAACCCAAGGTGGTGTGGAGTGCAAAAAAATGATGGATTTAGGCCCAGATCCTTGTACTGGGGTGAATGTATGACATTGTTCTACATTCTGTCCATCAACTGTGTTTTTTGCAATTTTCACCCCGAGTGGGCTGGGGATGCTCAGACGTGAGTCCCAGGCTCTCCACACCACTGGAGTCAAGCTATCCAGGCTGATGAAGGCTGATAGCCAGAAACCGGTCCTTGGATGCTTGATTCCGGTCTGGGAAAGACATGGCTTGGTAGTTCGGACTGGACTGTTCCCATGAGGCACAGGGTCAGAGCTGATTTGCATATAGCCAGTGTCTAACCCAGGGTGGTGTGGAGTGCAAAAAAACGATGGATTTAGGCCCAGATCCTTGTACTGGGGTGAATGTATGACATTGTTCTACATTCTGTCCATCAACTGTGTTTTTTGTGATTGTGAATTGAGCAAAAGAAATTGCAAGTTTTTCAATTACATCACCTGTGTTTCCTAACATTACAAATCACATTGTGCAGATGAGGTTTAGGACTGTCCAGGGAGACAGAGGAGGTCTGGCCTTTGTTCAAGAGTGCAGTGGACATGACTCACTTAATTGGTAGGCCTGCACATGTACTATCTCTTCTGTACTCTTCAACAAGCCTAAATGTCATCTGTAACCCTGAGTAGGCCTCACCTCAAACAAAACTCTATATAGGCCACACCTTATCGGCATCCTGAATCATTCATTTAAAATGTTAGGGGCAGATTTATGATGGCCGTGCATCTCTTTTGCGCCGCTGTTGCGTCACTTTTGTGACGCAGCAGTGGTGCAAAAGATGCACCATGTTGCAAGATAGGCCTCACTTCATCTGCAACAAGATACCGTCAGTTTAAACTGTATACATTTAGGACTGTGTAGGGGGCATGGAGAAGCTGAGGTTTCTGTAAGTGTCAAAGTTGTTGCATACAGTGCTCACCTTCTACGTACTCTTTCATATGCTAGACTACATCTGCACAATGAGATACCTAAGCAAAGGAAACGCAGGTGATGTGATTGTGAAATGAGCAAAAAAAATTGCACGTTTTTCAATTACATCACCTGTGTTTCCTAACATTACGAATCACATTGTGCAGATCAGGTTTAGGCCTGTCCAGAGAGACAGAGGAGGTCTGGCCTTTGTTCAAGAGTGCAGTGGACATGACTCACTTAATTGGTAGGCCTGCACATGTACTATCTCTTCTGTACTCATCAACAAGCCTAAATTTCTTCTGTAACCCTGAGTAGGCCTCACCTCAAACAAAACTCTATATAGGCCACACCTTATCGGCATCCTGAATCATTCATTTAAAATGTTAGTGGCAGATTTATGATGGCCGTGCATCTCTTTTGCGCCGCTGTTGCATCACTTTTGTGACGCAGCAGTGGTGCAAAAGATGCACCATGTTGCAAGATAGGCCTCACTTCATCTGCAACAAGATACCGTCAGTTTAAACTATATACATTTAGGACTGTGTAGGGGGCATGGAGAAGCTGAGGTTTCTGTAAGTGTGAAAGTTGTTGCATACAGTGCTCACCTTCTACGTACTCATTCATATGCTAGACTACATCTGCACAATGAGATACCTAAGCAAAGGAAACACAGGTGATGTGATTGAGAAATGAGCAAAAAAAATGGCACGTTTTTTAATTACATCACCTGTGTTTCCTAACATTACGAATCACATTGTGCAGATCAGGTTTAGGCCTGTCCAGGGAGACAGAGGAGGTCTGGCCTTTGTTCAAGAGTGCAGTGGACATGCCTCACTTCATTGGTAGGCCTGCACATGTATTATCTCCTCTGTACTCTTCAATAAGCCTAAATTTCATCTGCAACCCTGAGTTGGCCTCACCTCAAACAAACCTCTGGATAGGCCACACCTTATTGTCATCCTGAATCAATCATTTAAAATGTTACGGCAGATTTATGATGGCTGTGCGCCTCTTTTGCGCCGCTGTTGCGTCACTTTTGTGACGCAGCAGTGGTGCAAAAGATGCACCATGTTGCAAGATACGCTTCACTTCATCTGCAACAAGATACCGTCAGTTTAAACTGCATACATTTAGGACAGTGTAGGGGGCATGGAGAAGCTGAGGTTTCTGTAAGTGTCAAAGTTGTTGCATACAGTGCTCACCTTCTACGTACTCTTTCATATGCTAGACTACATCTGCACAATGAGATACCTAAGCAAAGGAAACACAGGTGATGTGATTGTGAAATGAGCAAAAGAAATTGCACGTTTTTCAATTACATCACCTGTGTTTCCTAACATTACGAATCACATTGTGCAGATGAGGTTTAGGCCTGTCCAGGGAGACAGAGGAGGTCTGGCCTTTGTTCAAGAGTGCAGTGGACATGACTCACTTAATTGGTAGGCCTGCACATGTACTATCTCCTCTGTACTCTTCAACAAGCCTAAATTTCTTCTGTAACCCTGAGTAGGCCTCACCTCAAACAAACATCTATATAGGCCACACCTTATCGGCATCCTGAATCATTCATTCAAAATGTTAGGGGCAGATTCATGATGGCCGTGCAACTCTTTTGCGCCGCTGTTGCGCCACTTTTGTGACGCAGCAGTGGTGCAAAAGATGCACCATGTTGCAAGATAGGCCTCACTTCATCTGCAACAAGACACCGTCAGTTTAAACTGTATACATTTAGGACTGTGTAGGGGGCATGGAGAAGCTGAGGTTTCTGTAAGTGTCAAAGTTGTTGCATACAGTGCTCACCTTCTACATACTCTTTCATATGCTAGACTACATCTGCACAATGAGATACCTAAGCAAAGGAAACACAGGTGATGTGATTGTGAAATGAGCAAAAAAAATTGCACGTTTTTCAATTACATCACCTGTGTTTCCTAACATTACGAATCACATTGTGCAGATGAGGTTTAGGCCTGTCCAGGGAGACAGAGGAGGTCTGGCCTTTGTTCAAGAGTGCAGTGGACATGACTCACTTCATTGGTAGGCCTGCAAATGTACTATCTCCTCTGTACTCTTCAACAAGCCTAAATTTAATCTGTAACCCTGAGTAGGCCAAGGAGAAAGGCTACAAAACGTCAAACACAGCAGCTTACTACATGCTTGCAGCAGTCCTCTACAATAAAAACTTGTCAAGTCACCAAAAAAGGTCCGGGTAAGAGAACGAAATCTTTCCTAAAAAACATTTACAGAAAAAAAGTATCACTACAGAACATGTTTTAGTCCAGAAAAAGAGAGCCAATTTAAACGGAAAGGAAAGGCCACTCAAAAATGTTACTGCTAGAGCAGGAGATAACTCTGTGCATGGTAGTAGAAGGAAAAATCAGTTTAGGGAAATTCGTAGACGAATGTTCCGCAACAGGATAATTGGCAATTTGCTAAAAAATATTAAGAAAGGTCAACAGAAAGTGGCTTTTTATAAGAGAAAGAGAAACATTGAGAAAATTATTGATCAGGCATTCAAAATTAAGCGAAAGTTATTTATTTTGATAATCAATAGAATTAGGAAACTAAACAAGGTAATTTATGATTTCAAAACAAATAGTAGATGGAAGAGAACAGTTAATCGTAGTAATTTTTGTGAAGTTTTTTCAGGAGAATGGATGCATAGTTCAAGTTGTGAGGCATTTTTTAATGAGGAGAGTTATTTCCAGGATAATGATTTGGTGCATGCAGTTGACACCAGTGGTCGAGCATATGAGGTGAAAGATGGCTGTCCGGTTGAAAAAGAAAAACTTGTGGCAACAGAGGCAGAAGAGGTGTTAGGTAATGAGGTTTTAGGAAGACGTCCTAAGGGACCAGTGTACACCTGTAGTGTAGTAGTATTTGCAGTGTGCGACAGGATTCCATCAATTTGCTTTGTGATTTTGTATGGACATTTAATAAGAAAAGTTTAAAACAGAAAATGAAGTTGTTGCAAGAATTAGATCCTTGCAGAGTGAGAGAAGTGACAGGTTTGCATGGTCATTCACTGGCTTGTCTATCCATGAGAGTATGCCAGAGTGTTTTTCATCATTTCAGGATGCTAGCAGTGCATCATAATAAAGTGAGGAAATTAGTTAGAATGTTGTATTATGCTAAGAGTCCAGCAATTATGCTTAAACAATTATGCACTGCTCTTTTGCATGGTTCTGAAGTAGATGTGAAGAATATTTGTGAAGAAATTGAGTTTTGTTACTTTGCAAGTAAAGAGAAGAATGTTGAGATTGACCCAGAAGAAGAAGGTACTGTGGAAGAGAGTGTACAGGTTTGCAGTACAGATAATTTTCAGAAGGAAATTGCCACATTTCAGGTGAAATCAAGTGAGAGGCCTAATTTCACTTGTGTGTGTTGTCGACGCACTTATTATAAGAATCAGACTAAGTTAGTGGATTTATATGCAAAAAGTGAAAGGGAAAATAATAGTGAATGGAAGGATTTCGCAACATACTTGATGGTAGAAAATTGATTTGATTTGGGATCGGATCAACGTGTGTGTACTTATTGTTGTAACAAATTAAATCAAAATCAGATGCCTGCTAGAGCGGTTCATAATAATCTGGAATTGGTTGACATTCCTTCTGAATTGAAGGATTTAAATATTTATGAATCTATTTTGATTCAAAGTGTCCATCCCTTTCAGGCTATTGTACGAATGGAGCCAAAGACAGGGAAATTGCCTCCATCAGATTTACAGAGAGGATTAAAGGGAAGAGTTGTTTATTTGCCTCTAGATTTGAAGAAAAACATTAATACAATTGGAGTAGAGAAAGTGGAAGAGGAACCTCTGGTTATCTTAGTTATTGGGTCCTGACAAAGAGTAAGAAAATCTGGCAAGATTTAGTGGATGTTAGGAAAGTCAAAAAGGCAACATTGTATTTGAAGAAAAACAATAAGTACTACAAGAATGTATATGTTGCAGAAGAGGAAGTAAGTGAAGAAGAGGACAGCGATTTGTGTACTGGACAAATTGAGAAAGTAGAAGCCTCTAAAAATGAAGAAATATATGAACATTATAGTGTTCATCCTTTGCATTCCAAGGAAGTCATGGGGAATGCTATTGAGTTGTTTCAAATGAAACAAGCCAAAGGGAGTCCCATTAGTGTTTGGGAGGAAAGTTTGAAAGCTCGGTGTTTCCCACAACTATTTCCAACAGGTCAAGGAGGAAGATATGATGAGCGACCTGATCAAATTCCTGCTTCTGAATACCGGACTTTACGATTGTATGCAGAAGATCCTAGGTTTCGTCAATGCATTCCCTATTTGTTTCATCTACTGTTTGAAAGCGATCTGTCTGGACTGTCATATGCAGTGAACCACATCTTGAAAAGTGGTATACAGATGCAAAATATCTCAGTAAGGGACTTTATGGATAAAGTCAATGTGCAAGACAGTATTTTGGATTCTCACCTGATTAATCTCATGGCATGTCAGCGTGGTACTAATGAGTACTGGTACCGTCGACATGGAGATTTAAAATGTATGCTGAGGAACTTAGGAACTCCCACATGGTTCCTCACTCTCAGCTGTGCCGAATATGGCTGGGAAGACTTACTTGAATTTCTACGAGAGGCAAATGGAAACATTGAAAATATCGAATTCAAGACACCCGCAGAACTGTGCTCTTTGGATCCAGTGAATGTATGCAGGTACTTCAATCATAGATTTGAAGCTATGATGTCTTTCATCAGGAACAAGAAAAATCCACCTCTTGGAGAGGTATTGGATTTCTTCTGGAGAAAGGAGTATCAAGCAAGAGGTGCTCCTCATATACATATGCTACTATGGATCAAAGATGCACCCAAATTTGGAACAGATCCGGATGACTTAGTGATGAGTTTCATAGAACAGTATTCTACATGTGCTGTTCCAAAGACAAAGGAAGACAAAAGCCTAAGAGAACAAGTTTCACGCTTTCAAAGCCATCGTTGTGGAAAGTACTGTCGTCGTAAATTCAGAAACAAGGACAAGTTCTACACAAAATGTCATTTCGCCTTTCCACGACCGGTGATTTCTAAAGGAAGAGTGAACAGTTTGATGTCTTCGCTGCAACATAATGTGACAAGGAAATCACCCAAAAATTCATACAATTTGAAAAGAAACGAAGAGTCCAAGTACATCAACGACTACAACCCAGTGATTTTGTCCATGTGGAATGCTAACATGGATATACAGTTTGTGGCTGATAACTGTATGGCTGTGGCTCGGTATGTGACATCATACATCACAAAAAAAGAAAAGACAGAATTGAAGGATATGTGGGAGGACATTTCCCATGAAAAGAGCCTCAGTAAGAAGTTGTACAGTTTCAGTCTGAAGATGTTGTCGCATCGAGAAATCGGAGCTTACGAATGTTCTGACCGGTTATCTTCAGCAATTCTCTATGCCAAATCTAGGAGTATCATTTGGGCGAGTCTTGGTCTTGCTGCAACACGTAATCGAGTTCTGAAACCTGTACGGGAAATTGAGTATTTGGCGGAGAAGGAGCCAAACAGTACAGATATTTTGACGACCAACATGTTGGATACATATTATCCAAATAGAAGCAGTCACCTCGAGAATGTTTGTCTGTATGAGGTTCTACAAAATTACATATTCAAGAGGAACATCAAAGAAGATATTGATAAAGGAGTGTATGCTGTAATTGGAAGTGAGGGATGTCTGGTCAAGCAAAGAAAATGCCTATTGGTAAATCATCGAAAATTGAGTGGCGAATCTCCTGAAAGAAAAGAGTTTTTCTATTTAGCTCTTTTGCAACTTTTCAAGCCTTGGCGTGCAGAAGAGGAACTGCTTGGAGATTTCCTCTGTTACAAAGACTCTTTCAATGCAGCCAAGGAGACTATAGAATGTCCTATTTTTCTAAAATATCTAGAAATGTTGAATGCGGAAATCGAGCAGGAAGCAACAATTGCAGCCGAGATTGCTAGAGACAGTTCTCAGGACAGTCAGAGTTCTGTTTCATTGAGTCAGGATCCACTAGGAGGACCAGTTATCGAAAATGAAGCTGCAACTGCCATGATTGAAGTGGAAAGAGCCATGGCACATGCTCAGGAGGATGCGGTTAACTTAGAAGATTTGGAAAGACAACTCAACGTTGAGCAGAGGAAAATATATGACGAAGTTACCAACCAAATTGATCATGGATTAAGTCATGACAAGAAAGAGTCCTCATGTACGTCATTGAAGCCTGTCCGACTGTACGTGAGTGGAGAAGCAGGAACTGGAAAAAGTTTCCTCATTAAAGCAATTTCATGTTATTTGCAGAAAAGGACTGAATCATCGCTGTCTTGTGTTGTCACTGCTCCAACTGGACTGGCAGCACATAACATTAAAGGTATTACTTTGCATCGTCTACTGATGCTGCCAGTGGAGCATGATAACAAATTACAATACCACAAGTTATCTGGAGATGCTTGTTGTGAAGTTTCAAGAGTCTTGAGGAAAATGCAACTTCTTATCATTGACGAAGTAAGCATGGTTTCCAATGTCATGCTTGCATTTGTGCATTTGAGAATGCAGGAAGTTCTTAAAACAGAGTATGATGTGTTATTTGGTGGCAAACACATCATTGTTTTCGGTGATCTTCTGCAGCTGACACCAGTGAAAGGACAACCAGTGTTTAAACTACTTACACATGAAGATACCAGGAAGTGCCTAGGGAGCATTGGCAACGTTAATATATGGTTAAACTTTAATTATGCTGAACTGCGTGAAAATATGCGTCAAGCGAAGGATGAAGATTATAAGAATATTCTACAAGATGTTAGAGTCGGAAAAGTGACCGAGCATGGGAAAGAAGCTTTACATGCACGATTACTGTCAAATTTGTATCCAGAAGAAGACGTTCTGCCAGAGAATATTTGGAATATGTTTGATGCCAACTCTTGCAGAATGTGCCATCTTCAACAACAAAATGTTGAATTTAGAAAACCAAGAGATTGTGAAACTGGAAGCTATTGACAGAATAGAGCATATGGGAGCAACAATTATTTTGTCTGAGAATTTGAAATCTAAATTGGATTCATTAGAAAAGACTATATCTAAAACTGCTGGTTTTGAAAAGACTCTGAATGTGTGCTTAAATTGCCGTATCATTTTGAGAAGGAATTTACATGTTGAAAGAGGTCTGGTAAATGGATCAATGGGTAATGTTGGTGATTTTGAGAAATACAGAAATAGATATGGAATTGAATTTTTAAAAATTAAATTTGATGGCATTGAGGAAGTACAGTTAATTGGTCGTTGCTCTGCTAGATTTTTGCTTGTAAAAGACTTATGTGTTCGCCGTAAGCAGTTTCCTGTTTGCTTGGCATATGCAGTGACAATCCATAAATCACAAGGTTTAAGTGTAGACAGTGCATTGGTGAATATTGGCAGTTCTGTGTTCTAGGAGGGAATGGCATATGTGGCATTGTCACGAGTCAGAACTTTATCGGGATTATACTTGATTGAGTGTGATGTCACAAACATTTGTGCGGATCTAGATTGTGTTAAGGAATACAATAGGTTAAGAAGAGAGTATGCACCACATTTGCCTCAATATCCTTTGTTTGAGAAACGTGTGGTAGGCCGGAAACAAAGAAATGTGACCAATAGTAGGGAGGTTGTAGCAAAAAGACGAAAAGTCGATGAACCCGAAATTATAAGCAGAAAGAAAATAGATTCTGTTGAAGATGTTGTTGGTTTTCAATTTGAAAATAGTTCTGGTGTCAATTGCTATGCTAATGTAGTGGTTAATGTTGTGTTTTCTCTAGAAACTTTAAAAGAACAGATTGTGATCAATTCGGATCAAAGTTTTTGCTGTTTACTGAACTCTGTGTTAGAGAAATTTAGCACTGATAGAACAAAAATAGAAAGTGTGTCTGAAATTCGAAATCTGTTAGACAAATGTTCAGGTCAAACGCAATTCTCTCAAAATATTCAGCAAGACTGTCAGGAGTTTTTAATATATATTCTTGATGTATTGCAAGATGAAGGTGTAGATGTAGATCATCTGTTTGGCCTTTCTTATTAATGGCAGCATGACTGTGAGAACTGTAGGGTATCAAGTACTACTAGTGTAGACTCAGAAAGATTTATATATTTAACTTTGCCAGACAGTAAATCAGTGTCCTTTAATAAGCTAGTAAAAGCAGCCAATCACAACATGGAGTGTAGCCAATGTAAGTCTGCAATGATGTCCACATTATTTATACGAACATATGGCCAGTATGTCATTTTAATGTTCCAACGATGTAGGCCTGATGGAACAAAATTGACAACTTTAATTAAAAATTTTGTGGCTTCGCAGTTGTCAATATCAGGAAGGACTTTTGTAACTACAGCAATTATATATCATGACGGTCCTTCAACAACATCAGGACATTACACAGCTTACTTGAAGTCTAGAAACGGCTGGTCATTCTGCAATGATTCTGTTTTAACTTTAAAAAAAAATTGCCTTTTGACCTTAAAAATTCTTACCTGGTGTTTTTACAACCAAAATTTTAGGGAAAGAATCTCGGGATTTGCTCTGAGGAATTTCAAGAGGTTCTAATGGCTCCTACACTATTTGGCCTTGAGGATAAATGTAGTACAGAGTAAAAAGTTATTTTGAGTTTTAAGTAGTTCCTGAAAAAAAAGAAGGTTTTCTTACAGAAAGTGGTGGGCACGAATTAGTTAAAGGACAACAGAGTATTTCCCAAAGCAAACAGTGTTCTTACCATAACACTTGACGTCATGGAAAAATAACTGCACTTTGAATGAGTTCAGAAAAACTGTTTCTTTTAATAAGCTAATTCAAGCAGCCAATCAAAACATGGAGTAGAGGTAATGTAAGTCTGCAATGCTGTATACATTATTTGTAAAAACTTTTGGTTATAATGTCATTTTAAAATTCCAACTATATAAACCTGATGAAAGTAAGTTTTCAACTTTAATTACAAATGTTGTGGCTACACAGTCGTTGATTTTAGGAAGAACATTTGTAACTGCAGCTAATATATGACATAATGGTCCTTTGACAACATCCGCTTATTACACAGCTGTTTTAAAATGTAAAAAAAGCTGATGTTTCGGAAATGATTCACATTTGACTATGAAACAATGTTGCCTTTTGACTTAAAAATATTCTTACTTTCTGTTTTCAGAAGAGAGAATTTTGGGTAGGTAACTGGCCTATAATGATTCTAGGAGTTGATATAATTTTATGTACTGTTTTAAATTGCTTTGTGATTAAAAGTGATGTAGAGAATTAAATAATTGTAGTAGTCATAGAGGTAGTGTAAGTGTGCCTCATAGTAAGCAGTATCAGTGTCATAGGAAATGTGGAACATGAGTGAGCAAGAAGGGTGAGATATTACTAGTACAGGATTGATAAAGTGATCTTGAACGTTTTCTTTCTAAAAGTTGCGGAAAAAGAAAATGACGGGATTTGCTTAGAAGAATTCCAAGAGTTATAAATGGCTCTTACACGATTTGGCCTTGAGGAGAAGTGCGGTAGAGAGTGAGAAGTCATTTATTGTATGTAACATATTTGTCAAAACGATGGAGCTTTTCTTTCAGAAAGTGGCGGGCTGAAAATAATAACAGCACAACAGAGTATAAGCTGTTCATAGGACATCCTTCGACGTCATGGAAAGTAAGTTACTTTTAAGGAGTTCTGATTTCTGATTGGTTATGTTATATGGGTTTTTTAAACACAATCATTTTGATTGTGTTTTTTTTCCCGCTGTTATATGATGAATACCTTCAACTCACTGTTTTTAGTGAAATTTGATATATTCTGAGAACAGCAAAAATAAACCATTTAACATGTATAATTAATTCTGTACTTTGTATAGTGAGTTTTAATTTGTACTCGTCTTATCTCATGCTCACTCATCTTTTACTACCTTCTATCAATCCTCCTTACATACTCACATTGCCTTTTGTTTTATTCTCTTTCACCCTTGCTATCTAACTCCACTTATCTTTCAACCTTTGCTTCCCTAATCCAACTCTGCTTTTTTCTTTTCTCCCTTGCACCATTTTTCAGCTTTTAGACCTTGTGCTTCGCTTGTCTTTTCCATCTTTCCTCCCTTTGTTTTCTAAATTAAATATTTTTGGGTTCTCCTTTTTTGGTGCAATCAGTTAGTATAACTCACCCTCACTCATTTATCTTTCTTTGTTGCCTCACTCAGTCTGTATCTGACACTCTTTCCTTCACTTCCTCTGTCTCCTCTCTCCCTCACTCTCTTTTCCTTATTCACCCTTTCCTTATATAGTTTACCTTACTCACTTTCTTTTAGTAGCTTACACAACTTCAATTTAGTTTTCTCTTTTATCCTTCTTTTCTGTTACTGAAAGTATCTTCCTTTTTTTTCTCTTAGTAATTTACTCTATTACAATTTCTTTTTGTCTCTGACTGTCTATCACCGTTTCTTTCTCTTTTTTTTCTGCATGTTTATCTCTAACTTTATTTGTTTGTAAAATTGGATGATTTTCAATCTTTTCCCTTGTCTTTTCTAATTTTTAAATACATGTTTTAATATTTTTCAAATTTTTGTTCTTTCTTTCACAGATTGAAAATATAAAAATAACAAGTGACTAAGTTAACGACAATTATAAGGTAAGTGTTTTGTACTCTTTTTGTTACATTTCTATCACATTTAACTTCTATTAGTTCCACTGCTTCATTTCTTTAACCCTCAGTTTCCTGCCTTTGCTACTTCCCTCATTCCGTTCTCTATTACTTACATACTCTACTCCTTCCACTCCTTTTCTCAGTCCCTCTGTCCTCATAGTTCCTCACTCCTGTTCACTCACTCCGTCTCTATTACTCTTACTGTCTCTGACTGATCACTCTTTCACTACTTGTTCATTATGCTTTCTCCCTGTAGTTCAAGCACACTATGTTATTTACATTTCTTTGCTGTTTCAATTATTCCTTTTCTCTCACTTCTGCTTTTCTGCTTTCTGTTTTTTCTCTCTGTTATTCCACATGTTTTAACCTTAGTCACTGTCATACATCTTGTTTTATTCCTATTTACTTTCACTCACTCTTTTCTTAACACTTTCCCTTAGGGTTGTTCTTTTAGTCCGGTTCTATCCCTACCTCTCATTCCACATCCTTTACTGTTTTTCTTCTTAATTTGAACATTCACTCATATTCTCCAAGAAACTCTTGTTTATTATTCTTCTACTCTCCTTTTTTTCTTTCACTTCCTTATCTATTTTGTGTTTCTCAATTATACCCTCTTACATCTTTTCTTTGGTAAATAGATGTATTAAACAGTATCTCTGTGTTACTCCCTCTAGCTGTCTTTCTTTTAACATTACTCTCTGTTTCCTTCCCTTATACTCACTCTTCCTTTTTTTATTTAATTTTTTTTTTATTTTGCTTCCGGTTCGCGTACCGGCGCGCGAACCGGGAAGCGAATCAAAAGAAATAGAGGTTGCCAGAGTGCTAAACATTCTAGCAATTTTTTGTAAAGGGGAGGTAGTTCTGAAAAGAACTTTTTTTTTATTATTTTTGTTGTTTTATATTTTTTTAATTATTTTTCTGAACATTGTTTTACTTTTTTTGTATTTTTTGAACGGTTTTATATATTTTTTGTTTTTTTGGGGGGGAAACGAAAATGATTCATTATAAAGGGCTCAACAGGAGCAACAAAAAAAAAGATAATTAATTTTCTGGGGAGTTTTGGACAATTATGATTGTCAATAGCAACATTGATTAAATTTATGCTACTTTCTCTGTAGCAAATCAATTAGCCGCAATAAACGCACACTTGTTTCAAATTCCCAAACTTCAGCTGGATATTTGAGACCGTCTCCCTCGCCTCTGGTCCCGTCACTACCTCTTCATTTGATGTTCTGGCCACAGGAGGGGGGTTATCCTGCAGGTGACGTACTGATTTCATCAGTGATGTCATTTGAGATGTCATCAGTGATGTCATCAGTGATGTCACTGACCATGTCATGAATTATGTAATATATGACATGATCAGCAGTGGATTGCGGGTGCGCGATATATAGTTAGTACAACTAACTATATATGCGAATTTCAATGGTTTTGTGTGAGTAAAATAAGGTTTTGTAAATGCTAATTCCTAACTATATATGGTCTATAACCTATGGTTTTTTCAGGGAATATATATATATATATATATATATATATATATATATATATATATATATATATATATATATATATATGTGTATATATATATATATATATATATATATATATATATATGTATATATATATATATATATATATATATATATATATATATATATTACCTACTGGCGGTCGCCAGTAGGTAGTTATAGTTAGGACCTAGTTTCCATAGGAAATCCGCAACATTCTATTGGGAATAACTTTGGCGTTGATGGATGGAATTGGCTGAATTTCTCCAAGAAAATGGCCAGCTCCGCTCCGCTCCTTCCCTGAAAATGTGGGGGGGATTTTTGAGGTGGGGGCCGAGATAAAAGGGGGGTCCCAAAACGTGTTTTCCCCATGTTAATTTCCATAGGAAGGTTGGACTCACTTTTAGCCCGAACGGCTGAATGGATTTCCACCAAACTTGGCAAAATTGTAGGGACTGGTAGCCCGATGTGCCTTTGCTATGTCTCAAGATATGTGCTCCAGTGGATTTTGAGTAATTTAGGCTCAAAAAAATATATATATCTATAAGCACGCCCCGGTACGCACACCGGGGCGCGTACCAGCGCGTAACGCGAGTTCGCGAGCGGAAAGCTGATTGGCTCTTGGGTGTCTGTCAACATTCCAAACTGTCCGGAGCGGCCGCCATCTTGTGTCTCGGTAGGATCGAGACACACGAGGTGGCAAAAACAAAGGGGGAAATGACTAAAAGGGGGCAGGGTAGACCCCCCCTGACCCCCTAGGTTTGATGTGGGGCCCATAAAAGGGCCCCGCGGGGCAAAAAAAAAAATAATAATTCGATTTTCGTGGGGGGAGCGTACCGGGGAGCGTACCAATGGGAAAACCCAGTGAAACAGTAAAATAATAATTTAAAGTGCTTAGAGGTAGGGTAGCTCTGAATTGAGTTGTTGTGTTGTGTGGGTGATTTAAGTACCAACATGTAGGTACCAATGCAGAGTCTTAAATTCAATGTACACCGTCTCATCTGTAGATATCTTGCATGTTGTTACAGAAGTTATTGTGGTATATGGAATCCATACCATAGTCTGTCAGGAAAGCAGAAACAGATCCTTTAAGCACTCCCTGAGAAGGCCTAGGGGATCATGGGTAGTCTACCGTGCTCCCTTATGATGTTTTCAAGTATTACATTTTACTCTCTTCTGAATCTACACAAAATTGGGGGTGATATGGTGCATTAGAGACAGACATTGAGAGAAAGGAGGCAGGAGATGAAAAAGTGATGTTAAATACACATTGGAGATAATATAGTGGGAGAAAGGAAGTAACTATGAGCAAACTTACTATGTAAGACAAAACAGTTGCACAGTATACTGTAAGTCTCACTTTATATTATAATCATTTTGGTACTACTTCATGAATTACATATAAAAATGAATAATGTCTCAAACAATTTTTAATTATTAACTATAAATTTATTGTTCTGAATTTTCATAATTTAATAACACTTCCAACATTTCATTATCCGGAATCTCCTCCAAATTTGTATTGCATGATTCCATATTATCTAAACAGTCAATGAATTGTTGGTCAAGAGACTCATCCAGGAAGTCAAGAAAATCTTCTTGAAGAATCTCCTCATCGGTAATTTCGAAAGAAATATTGATAGTCTGTTGTGTACCTTCCATTTTCTTGCTGTAAATTGCATAAAAAATAACTATATCAGTAGAGTTAGGGCACTGTTGGGTTTAAGTTCAGAGAGGTACTTCTGAGTTTTTAACAGTCAAGTTATCTTTGGGCAGTGTATGGTATCTGGCAGGAAGTAGAAATATAAAAAAGTACATGTGATGAAGTCTAAGTAAATTCATATTTATACCAGAGAAGCCTAACTCAATCCATAACTATAACAGAGAAACCTATCTTAATCTATAACTATAACAGAGGGACAGTAAATAACTAACAGAAAACGTTTTTCAAAATTAACTTAAAGGGCACAATATAGTTCCCCTTACAAATTAATAACTTACCTTTCAGAAAACAGTTGAAGTTTTCAGAGAAAATCCTTAATAAATGTACCTCAGGTAGTAGTAGTCAAAATGGCCGTGTTTCCCTCTCATTTTTCATATATATTCATGTACATAACCAATCAAATGTCACCACAAAAAAATACAAAACGAAAGTAACATTTAAATTGGTTGTAAATTCGAACACTTTCATATGTGTTTTTGTCATGTCATTTACCTCAGGATATTTAGACAGGGCTACAGCCAAAATGGCTCAATGGAATTCCACCAAATTTGGGAAAATGGTAGGGACTGGTATGTAGTAGGGCCTATTCGATATTTGGTGAAAGTCTCTCCAGTGGTTTTTATGTAAATTACCTTCCAAATTTTTTGTGGGGCGCTTACCGGTGCACGCCCTGGTACGCGTACCGGGAGCGCAACGGGAGTCCTCCATCTTGTGTTTCGGTACAATTGAGACACAAGATGGAGGACAAATAACGTTGGGAATGGGTAAAAAGGGGCACGGTAGAGACCCCCTGACCTCCTAGGTTTTCTGAGGGGGTCTTAGGAGGCCCATATAGGCCCAAAAAAAAGATTTTTTTTTTTTTTAATTTCGCGGGGGTGGAGCGTACTTTTGTGAAAATTAGTGAAAAAAGTTAGAGTAAAATAATCATTTTGAGTGATCAGAGGTAGGGTAGCCCTGAAAAGAGCTTTTGGGTTCTGTGGCTGATTTAGGTACCTACAGGTAGGTTCCAATGCACAGTCTTAAATTCAGGAGGAATATTCTATTCCCCTCATCTGAGAAGTGCACACCATCTCCTCTGTAGATATCTTGCATGTTGTAACGCAAATTATTGTTGTATATTGAACCCATTCCATAGTCTCTCATGTAAGCAGAAACAGATTTATTCACATGTTTCCGTGCTTTCTCAAATTGTGGACAAAATTGGTTGGACCACTTCCATTTCTGTCTTTGGCATATATTGGAATATACCAAGGCAGTTTGTGGAAAAAGTGTCATCAATTGCCCAAAGGTGTCCTTTAAAAGCACTTCCAGACCTACCCCAGTCAAAGTGCCTAGGTCATTTCCACCACAGTGCAAAATTATGAGGTCAGGGTGTGGCAGATGGTAAAAGGTTTTCACCAATGGTATCAATTGATGACATCTCAATCCTCTTTGGCCAATCCACATGATGTCTACATTTGGTAAATCAAGTTTGTGAAAATTTCTGATAGCTGCATACCTTTGAGCCCAGTGGATGTAGCTATGTCCAATAATCCAGACAGAATACATGGTGAGAGGAGGTTCTGGTGCAGTCAGATGAAGTTTGGGAATGAAATGGCAGTTGGAACAGTAGGATTTTGCACAAAAAAAACTGAGGAGTTTCAGTGCTCTTGAATCACAAGCAATGATTGGTGGATTCAGATAGTTGAAAACTGAAAGTTAGGGTGCATGGTTCTGTTCTGTGAAAGAAGTAATTTGAATGGTTAAGAAAAAGTAATTTAAAGAAACATTGCACCGGATAAGCTGGTGTATTGAGAGGTCAAACATCCTTGCTGAGTTCATTTGTAACATTGTAGAATAAACTTTTAACCCTGAGAGCTCAGTGAGGAGGGAGTTGCTATGGTAACAGGTAGAAAGGGCTGAGGGGGGAAGGGTGTTGGTTTGAAAATAGAGAGGGAAGAGTTTTAATTGGTTAACATGAGGGATATGTGTGTAGAATTAGAGGATTTCTGTGCCATTCATGGTTGCAGTGTCTGGAGTGCATACCTTTTGCTCTGCTAAAGAAATATTGGTGTGTGTGTCTGACACTGTTCTCAATCTCCCAAAGCATTTGTAAAGGTGAGTAATGATTCATTTAATATAGATAGAGACTTGTATACTCTATGGAGAAGATTTGAAAGCAAAATTGTGGTTTTTTAATGTTGCTTTGTGTCATGTTTTTTGATAATGCTTGGTAAAAAGTTTTTGCTGCATAGAGGAATTGTATTTTGTAAAATTGTGAAGTTTCAGTAGTGACATGGAATGCTTGTACATAGGACCTGTGCTGTGTTTCTTAAATGTGATGTGAAAAACGATTTTGGGGCAAATGAATGGCTTTTACATTTTTGAGAAGGAATAAATAGTGTCTACATGATTAAATAAATATATTTGAACCTTTTACAATGATGTCACCTGTGTTACCTCAGATTAGGAAGCAAATTGAGATTCTTTCTTGTTGGTTTGTGTCATGTTTTTTGATAATGCTTGGTATCAACATTTGCAAGCTAGAGGAATTGTATTTTGTAAAATAGTGATGTTTCAGTAGTGAAATTGAATGCTTGTACATAGGACCTGCGCACTGTTTCTTAAATGTTATTTAAAAAACGATTTTTGGGCAAATGAATGGCTTTTACATTTTTGAGAAGGAATAAATAGTGTCTGCATGATTACATAAATATATTTGAACCTTTCACAATCATGTCACCTGTGTTACCTCAGATTAGGAAGCAGATTGTGCTTTTTTCTTGTTGGTTTGTGTCATGGTTTTTGATAATGTTTGGTATCAATGTTTGCAGGAGAGAGGAATTGTATTTTGTAAAATAGTGAGGTTTCAGTAGTGAAATGGAATGCTTGTACATAGGACCTGCGCTCTGTTTCTTAAATCTTATTTAAAAAATGATTTTGGGGCAAATGAATGGGTTTTAAATTTTTGAGAAGGAATTAATAGTGTCTGCATGATTAAATAAATATATTTGAACTTTTCACAATGATGTCACCTGTGTTACCTCAGATTAGGAAGCAGATTGAGATTCTTTCTTGTTGGTTTGTGTCATGTTTTTTGATAATGCTTGGTATCAACATTTGCAAGATAGAGGAATTGTATTTTGTAAAATAGTGATGTTTCAGTAGTGAAATTGAATGCTTGTACATAGGACCTGCGCACTGTTTCTTAAATGTTATTTAAAAAAACGATTTTGGGGCAAATGAATGGCTTTTACATTTTTGAGAAGGAATACATAGTGTCTGCATGATTAAATAAATATATTTGAACCTTTCACAATCATGTCACCTGTGTTACCTCAGATTAGGAAGCAGATTGTGCTTTTTTCTTGTTGGTTTGTGTCATGGTTTTTGATAATGTTTGGTATCAATGTTTGCAAGAGAGAGGAATTGTATTTTGTAAAATAGTGAGGTTTCAGTAGTGAAATGGAATGCTTGTACATAGGACCTGCGCTCTGTTTCTTAAATCTTATTTAAAAAACGATTTGGGGGCAAATGAATGGGTTTTACATTTTTGAGAAGGAATAAATAGTGTCTGCATGATTAAATAAATATATTTGAACTTTTCACAATGATGTCACCTGTGATACCTCAGATTAGGAAGCAGATTGAGATTCTTTCTTGTTGGTTTGTGTCATGTTTTTTGATAATGCTTGGTATCATCATTTGTAAGATAGAGGAATTGTATTTTGTAAAATAGTGATGTTTCAGTAGTGAAATTGAATGTTTGTACATAGGACGAGTGCTCTGTTTCTTAAATGTTATTGGAAAAACGATTTTGGGGCAAATTAATAGCTTTTACATTTTTGAGGAGGAATAAATAGTGTCTGCAAGATTAAATAGATATATTTGAACCTTTCACAATCATGTCACCTGTGTTTCCTCAGATTAGGAAGTAGATTGTGCAGATGAGGTGAGGCATGTCCAGGGGTGCAGATGAGGTCAGGCCTGTTCAGCGTTGCAGGTGAATTGAGGCTTGTCCACGGGTGCAGAGGAGATGAGGCCTGTGTTCAAGAGTGTAGTGGGAGAGAGGCCTGTCCAGGGGTGCAAAGGAGGTGAGGCCTGTGTCTAAGAGTGCAGTGGGGTAGAGGCTTCATGAAGTCCATTCCACTGCCCTCTTAGACACAGGCCTCAACACCTCTGCTCCCCAGGACAGGCCTGACCTCATCTGTACTCCTGGTCAGGTCTCACCTCATCTGCATCCTGTTACTATCTATTTTACCCAATAGATTGAAGCCTGTCCAGGGGGCACGGAGGAGGTGAGGCTTGTATAGGGGTCAGAGGAGGTGAGTCCTGTCCACAGCACTCTTGGACACAGGACTTACCCCCTCTGCACTCCTGGACAGGCCTCACCTCATCTGCACAATCTGCTTACTAATTGAATGCTTGTACATAGGACGAGCGCTCTGTTTCTTGAATGTTATTGGAAAAACGATTTGGGGGCAAATGAATAGCTTTTACATTTTTGAGAAGGAATAAATAGTGTCTGCAGGATTAAATAGATATATTTGAACCTTTCACAATCATGTCACCTGTGTTTCCTCAGATTAGGAAGTGTTTTTCATCATTTAAGGATGTTAGCAGTGCATCATACTAAAATGAGGAAATTAGTGAGAATGATGTATTATGCAAAAAGTCCAGCACTTAAGCTTAAACAGTTAAACAGTGCTCCTCTGCATGGAAGTGAATTAGATGTGAAGAAAATTTGTGAAGAAATTGAGTTAAGTTACTTTGGTGAAAAAGAGGATAGTGTAGAAATTGACACAGTAATAGAAGGTAATGTGGAAGACAATGTACAGATTTCAAGTACAGAAAAGTTTGACCAGGAAATTTCCAAGTTTAAGGTGAAATCAAGTGAAAGGCCAAATTTTAGTTGTGTGTTTTGTCGACGAACTCATTATAAGCATCAGACTAGATTAGTTGATTTATATGTAAAAAGCGAAAAGGTAAATAATAATGAGTGGAAGGATTTTGCAACTTATTTGTTGGTAGAAAATGTTTTGATTTGGGTTCCGATCAACGTATTTGTAAATATTGTTAAATGAAAACAGAATGCCTGCTAGAGCTGTTCATAATAATCTGGAGTTGGTAGACATTCCTTCTGAATTGATGGATTTAAATACCTATGAGTCTATTCTGATTCAATGTGTGCATCCTTTTCAGGCTATTGTTCGCATGGAGCCTAAGATATGGAAATTGCCTCCTTCAGATTTACAAAGAGGATTAAAGGGAAGAGTTGTTTATTTGCCTCTAGATTTCAAGACAAATATTGATACAATTGGTGTAGAGAAAGTGGAAGAGGAACCTCTGGTTATTCTAGTTAATGGGGTTCCGACAAAGAGTAAGAAAATCTGGCAAGATTTAGTGGATGTTAGGAAAGTCAAAAAGGCAACATTGTATTTGGTCAAAAACAATGAGTACTACAAACATGTATGTGTTGGAGCAGAGGAAACAGTTGCAGAAGAAGACAGTGATTGTTCAGCCGGCCAAATTGAAAAAGTTGATGTGTCTAGAAGTGAAGAAATATATGAACATTATACTGTTCATCCTTTGCATTCCAAAGAAGTAATGGGGAATGCAATTGACTTGTTTCAAATGAAAGCAGCAAAAGGAAGTCCCATTAGTGTATGGGAAGAAAGTTTGGAAGCTCGTTGTTTTCCACAGTTATTTCCAACAGGTCAAGGTGGACGATATGACGATCAACCACTTCAAATTCCTGCATCTGAATACCGGACTTTAAGATTATATGCTGAAGATCCAAGGTTTCGTCAATGCATTCCGTATTTGTTTCATCTACTGTATGAAAGTGACTTGTCTGGGCTTTCTTATGCAGTGAACCATATACTGAAAAGTGGACCACATCTGCAAAATGTTTCGGCGAGGGACTTCATGGAGAAAGTCAATCTGCAAGACAGTATTTTGGAATCTCAGCTAATCAATCTCATGGCATGTCAGCGTGGTACAAATGAGTATTGGTTCCGTCGTCATGGGGAATTGAAATGTATGCTAAGAAACTTAGGAACTCCTACATGGTTCCTCACTCTTAGCTGTGCTGAGTATGCATGGGACAACTTACTTCAATTTCTACAAGAGGCAAACGCAAACATACAAAATGTAGAATTCAAAACACCTGGAGAACTGTGGGGCATATTATCAAGGGGGTTTATCTCCGCTTTTTTGGCTTTAAAAGCCAAGAAAGCTGAGATAAAATGATCTCCCTATTACCTAGCTGTCGCTAACACCAGTTAGCGACAGCTAGTAGGAGATAGCGACCATCTTGGGCCCCACTTTGCATGTCAGTGATATTTACCACTAATGACATGCAAAGTGGGTGTGCCAAGATGTTAGCGACTGGAAACAGTCGCTAACATTGCTATCTCCTATTACCAACTTTTGGAGATATTCGCGCTAAGCGCGAATATCTCCAAAACCTAACACCTGCCCTGAGCAGTTCTTAGCCATGTTATCCAATGGGAGGTGGATAACATGGCTAAGAGCATTAGCTCGGTAATGCATGAATATCTCTGACTTTTCAGCGATATTCATGCATTGCGGCTGATTTTTATCGCATTTGCGATAAACCTTGGAAATACCAAGGTTTATCTGCGATAAAAATCGCCGCAGCTCAGCTGTAAATTTTTGTCTCTAACCAAGCAATAGCGATAATTATCGCTATTGCTTGGTAATATGCCCCTGTGTGATGTCTTTTATTACCAACAAAAAAAATCCTCCCCTTGGAGAGGTTGTGGATTTCTTTTGGAGAAAGGAGTATCAAGCGAGAGGTGCTCCTCACATACATATGTTGTTATGGATTAAAGATGCACCCAAATTTGGAACAGATTCGGATGACACAGTGATGAGCTTCATTGAAGAGTATTCAACATGTGCTGTTCCGAAAACTACCAAAGAAAACAGTTTAAGGCAACAAGTTTTACGCTTCCAATCCCATCGTTGTGGAAAGTACTGTCGTCGAAAATTCAGAAACAAGGACAAGTTCTACACAAAATGTCGTTTCGGGTTTCCAAGACCAGTGATTTCTAAAGGAAGAATAAAAAATTTGATGTCTTCTCTGCGACATACTGTGACGAGGAAATCACCAAAAAATACATACAATTTAAAAAGAAACGAAGAGTCCAAGTACATCATCGACTACAACCCAGTGATTTTGTCCATGTGGAATGCTAACATGGATATTCAGTTCGTTGCTGACAACTCTATTGCTGTGGCTCGATATGTGACGTCTTACATCACAAAAAAAGAAAAGACAGAACTGAAGGAAATGTGGGAGGACATTTCACATGAAAAGAGTATAAGTAAAAAATTATACAGTTTCAGTCTGAAGATGTTGTCGCATCGAGAAATTGGAGCATATGAATGTTCTGATCGGTTATCATCAGCAAGTCTCTATGCCAAATCTCGAACAATCATTTGGGCGAGTCTAGGTCGTGCTGCAACACAAAACCGAGTTTTGAAATCTGTACAAGAAATTGAGTATTTGGTGGAGAAAGAACTAGACAGTCCAGACATTTTGAAGACAAACATGTTGGATACATACTATCCAAATAGAAGTAGTTATCTTGAGAACAGTTGTTTGTATGAAGTTCTGCAAAACTATAGTTATAAGAGGAACATCACAGAAGATATCAATAATGGAATATATGCTGTCATTGGGTGTGAAGGATGTCTAGTGAAGCAGAGAAAAGGCCATTTGATTAATCATCGAAAATTGAGTTGCGAATCTCCAGACAAAAGGGAATTTTACTATTTAGCTCTTTTGCAACTCTTTAAGCCATGGCGTACAGAAGAGGAACTACTTGGAGATTTTCTCTGTTACGAAGATTCTTTTAATGCAACAAGGGATACCATAGAATGTCCTGTTTTTCCAAATTATCTGCAAATGTTGAACGAAGAAATAGAGCAAGAAGCCACAATTGCTGTAGAGATTGCTAGAGACAGTTCTCAAGACAGTCAGAGTTCTACTTCATTGAGTCAGGATCCTCTAGGAGGACCAATTATCCAAAATGAAGCTGCCACTGCCATGGATGAGGTGGAAAGAGCTATGGAACAAGCTCAAGAGGATGTAGTTAACTTAGAAGATTTGGTGAAACAACTAAACGTTGAGCAGAAACAGATATATGACGAATTCACAGAACAAGTTGAACATGGATTCAGTCATGAGAAAAAAGAGTGCTCATGTACATCATTTAAGCCTGTCCGACTGTACGTGAGTGGAGAAGCGGGAACTGGAAAAAGTTTTCTGATTAAAGCAATTGCAACTTATCTGCAGAAAAGGACTGAATCACCGCTGTCTTGTGTTGTTACTGCTCCAACTGGGCTGGCAGCACATAACATTAAAGGGATTATTTTACATTGTTTACTGATGCTACCAGTTGAGCATGATAATAAATTGCAATACCACAAGCTATCAGGATATGCGTGTTCTGAAGTTTCCAGAGTCCTGAAGAAAATGAAACTTCTTATCATTGATGAAGTAAGCATGGTCTCAAATCTAATGCTTGCTTTTGTGCATTTGAGAATGCAAGAAATCCTTAGAACAGAGTATGATGTGTTATTTGGAGGGAAACACATTATTGTTTTTGGAGATCTACTGCAGTTGACTCCAGTGAAAGGACAACCAGTGTTTAAAATGCTCACGCATGAACATACCAGGAAGTGCCTAGGAAGCATTGGAAACGTTAATAAATGGTTAAATTTCAAATATGCAGAACTACTTCAAAATATGCGACAGGCAAAGGATGACGATTATAAAAATATTCTACAAGATGTAAGAATCGGAAAAGTAAGTGAGCATGGGAAAGAAGCATTACATGCACGATTAATTTCAAATTTGTATCCAAATGAAAACATTCTTCCAGAGAATATCTTTAAGAAAATTACTCAGAACAAATCTGGGATATGTTTGATGCCAACTCTGCAAGAATGTTCCATCTTCAACAACAAAATGTTAAAGTTAGAAAATGAAGAGATTGTGAAACTGGTAGCTATAGATAAAATAGAGCATATGGGAGCAACAATTATTTTGTCAGAAAATTTGAAATCAAAATTGGATTCATTAGAGAAGAGTATATCTAAAACTGCTGGTTTTGAAAAGACTCTGAATGTGTGTTTAAATTGTCGTATCATTTTGATAAGGAATTTAAATGTTGATAGAGGTCTGGTAAATGGATCAATAGGTCATGTTGTTGAATTTCTGAATTACAGAAATAGAGATGGAATTGAATTTTTAAAAATTAAATTTGATGGCATTGAGGAAGTACGACAAATCAGTTGTTGTTCTGCTAGATTTTTGCTTGTAAAAGACTTATATGTTTGCCGAAAACAGTTTCCTGTTTGTTTGGCATATGCGGTGACAATTCATAAATCTCAAGGTTTAAGTGTAGATAGTGCTTTGGTGAACATTGGAAGTTCTGTGTTTAAAGAGGGTATGGCATATGTGGCATTATCACGAGTCAGAACTTTATCAGGATTGCACTTGGTTGAGTGTGATGAGACAAAGATTTGTGCAGATCTAGATTGTGTTAAAGAATACAATAGGTTAAGAAGAGAGTATGCTCCACATTTGCCTCAATATTCTCTGTTTGAAAAACGTGTGGTAGGCCGAAAAAGAAGAAATGAGAATAATTGCAGTGAGGTAGTAGCAAAAAGACAAAAAGAAAATGAAACTGTAATTGTAAGCAGAAAGAAAAAGGATTCTGTTGAAACAGTTCTGGTGTCAACTGCTATGCTAATGTAGTGGTTAATGTTGGTTTTTTTCTTCAAAATTTACAGGAACAGATTGTTGAAAATCGGGATCAAACATTCTGCTGTTTATTGAATTCTGTGTTTGAGAAATGGAGCAGTAATAGAGCAAAAATAGAAAGTGTTTCAGAAATTCGAAATCTTTTAGACATGTGTTCTGGTCAAAATCAATTTTCACAGAATATTTAGCAGGATTGTCAGGAATTGTTAATGTATATGTTTGGTGTATTGGAAGATGAAGGTGTAGATGTAGAAAATCTATTTGGCCTTTCTTATCAATGGCAGCATGACTGTGACAATTGTAGTTTATCAAGTAGTACTAGAATAGACACTGAAAGATTTATATATTTGACTTTACCAGACTGCAAATCAGTGTCTTTTAATAATCTAGTTAAAGCAGCTGATCACAATATGGTATGTACCCAATGTAAGTGTGCAATGCTGTCCACATTATTTATACAAACTTATGGTCAGTATGTCATTTTAATGTTCCAACGATGTAGACCTGATGGAACTAAATTGACAACTTCTATTAAAAATTTAGTGGCTTCTCAGTTATCAATTTCAGGAAGAACCTTTGCAACTGTAGCTATTATTTATCATGCTATTTAAAATGTCAAAAAGGGTGGAAGTTGTGTAATGATACTCATTTGACTTTCAAACAACGTTTGCCTTTTGACTTAAAAAATTCATACCTAGTGTTTTTAGAACCAAAATTTAAGTAAAGGTAATTGTCCTATGAAGACGGGAGCAGTTAATTAAAGTTAGTTTACTGTTTAAAATCATATTCTGAGTAAAAGTTATCAAGATAATATAAAATATTGAGCTGTCATATAGGTACTGAAAGTGGATCTCATAGTAAGTGATATCAGTATTATAGGAAATGTTGAATATGAGTAAGCCAGAGATGGAAATATGAATATTTAAACATTGTGAAAATCTTCTATGAGCTTTTCTTTCAGAACGTTGGGAAAACGGTAATTTCAGAGTTTGTTTTGAGTAATTTGAAAACATACTGATGCATCTGACACTATTTGGCCTTATGGAAAAGTGAAGGATTGAGCAAAGAGTCATGACTGAACACAAGGAGGAAATGAAAACATTGAAAAATATTTCAGATGTTCTTGGAGCTTTTCTTATAGAAAGTTGATGAAATGGAAGTTTTAGAGAACAGCAGAGTATTTTCCAACGAAAAGGATCTTCATGATGTACTATTTGGCTTAAAAGAAAAGTAAGTGAATCAAAGATTAGTGTACATATGTGATTTTTAAGTTTATATGTTTTTTTTTTAAACACAATCTTTTAGATTGTGTTTTTTTTCTCGCTGTCATATGATGAGTAGTTTGAACTCACTGTTTTTAGTGAAATTCAATATATTCTGAGAACAGCAAAAATAAACTATCTAACATGTTGTACAAGTTATTCTATAGTTTGTATTGTGTAATTTAAATTGTATTCCCATTGTCTCACACTCACTTTCCTTTTTCCACCCTCTTTCAGCTCTCTTTACTCACTCACAATGTCTTTCTCTCACTCTGTTTCACCCCCGTTCCTTTACTCCACTTCTTTCACAACCCCTCATTCCCATTTCAACTGTCTGCATTCCCTCTCTCCCTTGCATCACTTTTCAGCTTTCAGTCTCTCTGCTTTATTTCCCTTTTTCGGCTTTTCCTTCTGTGCTCTTTTAGTAATTCCTCTTTACTCACTCACATCTTTTGTTGCACTCTGTCACTATAACTCACCCACTCTCCCTCACTTATCTTTCTTTGCTCCTTTCTTTTGTCCTCTTCTCTCTGTTTTTCGTTCACTACCTCTATGTTCTCAGTCCCTCACTCTCCTTGTGTTATGCTCACTTGTATTTATCTACCTTCTATCATGTCTCTTACAACAACTTCACTGCTCCTCTCTCATCGTTCTTCATCCCATTTCTTTGACTCTCGTTCCATTACTACCCCTCATTTCCGATTTTTTAGTGTCCTTCTCTTTACTTTCATCACCGAATCACATTCTCTCTGTTCCACTGCTTTAGTCCTCTTCCCCCTCTTTCCTTCTTTTGCTCCCTTATTCATTTTCCTTTCCTCACTCATTGTAATCCACTTCACTCAGTCCTTCCCTTAGTTCCTTTGTCTACTAACTTCCTCACTCCTTTCCCCTCAATCTTTCTATATTATCCTCACTCCCTTCATCCCTTCACTCTGTGACTCCCCCTCACTCACTCTAAGTCATCTTCCATTCCTCATTCTTGTAAATGCATCCTCAATCAGACTCCTTTCCCTCTCAGTCATTCCCTTTTTACTTACTCCTCTTTTCTGAATTAGTTTTGCTAACTCACATTCTTTTAGTATCTTTCTTACCTTCAGTTCATTTCTCTCTTCTTCTCTTCCTCTCTGTCACTGAATGTATCTGCCTTACTCTTAGTAATTTGCTCTCCTTCTATTTCTTTTTCCCTCTTTTTGTCCTTCTACATTAGTTTATTTCCCTTTCTGTGTCCTTCACTCTTATTTTATTTCTTAGTACACTTTTATGTTTTTTAAACTCTTGACCTGTCTCTTCTATTTTAAAATATATATTTTACTAATTATAACTTATTTTTTCTTCTCTCATTCACAGATACATAGTGTAGTAAAAACATGTAATTAAATTTACATTAATTATATGGTAAGTGTGACTAAAAAAATGTAGTTTGTCATCACCCTTTGCTTTAACCTCACTACTATTCTCTCACTCTACCTCACTCCTGTTTCCTTACTCTGCTTCCCTCACTTATTCTTATCCTACATGTTTACTCCTCTTTCCTTCACTCTCCTACCACATTCAACTTCTTTCAGTCCCCCTGCTTTACTTCCCTTACCCTCTGTTCCCTTCCTTCGCTCCCTCACTCATTCCCTTTCCCTTACTCACTTACTCCACTCCTCTCACTCCTTCTCTCAGTCCGTCTGTCCTCACAGTTCCTCACTCCCGTTCCCTCACTCTGTCTCTCTTACCCTCACTGTCTCTGTCCCCTCACTCTGTCACTACTCTTTCGTCATGCTCAATCCCTATAACTCATCCACACTCCCTCACTTACCTTTCTTTGCTGCTTAACTCAGTCCCTTTCAGTCACTCCTTCCTTTACTCTCTCTCTCCTTTCTCTCTGTCACTCCCCATGTCTTACCCTTATTCACTTTTATCCACCCTCTTTCACCCCTCTTTACTTACACTCACTTCTCTTTTCTCACCCTCCCTCACCGCTGTTCCTTTACTCCGGTTCTGTCACTGCCCCTCATTCCCCATCCTTTACTGTCCTTCCCTTTACTTTCAACACCCACTCACATTCTCCCGGTACCTCTGCTTTAGTCTTCTTCCTCTCTCTTGCCTTCTTTTGCTCCCTTATTCATTTTCCTTTTCTCACTTACACCCTACTACACCTTCTCTCTGTCTTACTATCTAATACACAGTCCCTCTGTGTTGCTCCCTCTAACTCTCTTTCTCTTAACATCACTCTCTCTGTCCCCTTCCCTCATGCTCACTCCTTTATTATTCTTTTTTTCTTTTTTTTTTGGTGCGCGCCCCGCTGCGCGTACCGGTACGCGTACCCTGGAGAAAAAAGAATGACAGAGTTTTAAAAAAATTTACCATTTTTTTATAAATTGGAGGTAGTTCTAAAAAGAACTGTTTTTTTATTCTTTTTGTTGTTTTATATTTTTTTATTGTTTTTTTGAACATTTTTTACTTTTTTTGGCTTTTATGAACAATTTTATATTTTTTTTGTATTTTTTATGGGGACAAACAAAAAACAGGGAATTGTAAACGGCTCAACTGGAGCAAAAAAATCAGAAAAAAATGAAGGCTTCTTTTGGCACTCGTGGTTGTCTACAGCACGGTTTATGAGTTTGATGCTCTGCTCCCCATAAGAAATTGTAGTCCCACAAAATATACAAATAATCTTGTAATCTCCAAACTGGCGTTGGATGTTAGGGACCATCTCTCTAGTCTCTGGACCCGATGGAGTGGGTTGTTTGGAGGTGCTCGGAGAAGATTGGGGAGGGTTTCTGGTCAGTTCTCTGACCTCTGCTGCAGAATAGTTGTTGGGGTGCTTTCGTTGCATGTGGCGAAGCATTGTGTGGTTCCCAAATGAATATTTTTTTGCAGGGTTCCCCCTGGAAAGTACAGCGCCACAGGTGAGACAGGTCACCTTTGGCGCATTGACTTTCTTTTGGTCCTTTGGGATTTTAAAAAACTCCCACACAAAGTGCTCCTTAGGTTTATATGGGGGATTGTCTTCAGGCAGGAACTGCCTTCTCTCCTTCTCCTCCTCCTCGTCCTCCTCTTCTTCTTCACCACCAATGTGGTGTTGTGGTGGTCCTTGTGGTGGTGGTGGTGGTGGTGGTGGTGGTGCAGATGCTCCGGCTGCTGCTGCTACTGTAGCCATTTCTCTATGAATAGAAGCAGGTCTTCCTCACTCAAAGAACAAAGTGAGAATGAGGAAAAAAGGTGGGGGCTTTCATCATTTGGAAAACAAAACTGTTCTGAACCAATGAAAAGTGTTATTTTCAGGTCACATGACCCGGGCTTTCATCATTTTGAAACCAAAACTGTTCTGAACCAATGAAAAGTGTTATTTTCAGGTCACATGAACCGACGCGCTTACGCTACGCGCCCGGGGGCGCGCTCCGTGGCGCGCCCCGGGGTGCATAGCTAAGCGCATCTGTGCGCGCTCGGAGGCGCTTACGGCGTGCGTCATAAGACGCATCACGCGGCTACGCGATACGTCACAATGTTGTTTTCGTTCGCGGCAATAGCGCTCACGGGACGCTCACCGGTACGCGTACCAGGGAGGCGCCGCAAGATTGCGCTTACCGGTGCGATCGCCGGTACGCGCACCGGGAGCGCTCTTAGCCAAAAATAAATAAATAAATAAACATGAACAATATACATAAAAAAAATAGTATTACATAAATATACAATATAGGATTCATTATATAAAATATTATATTTCATAGCTATAGAAATTAGCTATTAAAAAACCTATGAAATTCACTGAAAAACCATAGGTTTCACACCAGTTATAGTTAGGAATTAGCATTTAAAAAACGTTTTAAATTCACTGAAAAAAACATAGGTTTCACACCAGTTATAGTTAGCTGGAAATTTTACTGACATAAAACCATTGAAATTCCCACGTTATAGTTAGTTGGACTCACTATAACTCGCGCGCCCGCAATGCACTGCTGATGATGTCACATATTACATCATTCATGACATGGTTAGTGACATCACTGGAACAAAATGAGGGGGTTCATTTTGCCATAGAAAGTATGATTAGTGCTTCAGAAAGAAAAACTAGGGCACATTTTTAGTGACTTCTCAAATACTCTTCTATTTCATTAAACAATTCTGACATGCAGTCTCCCAAGATAGCCACCAGAGACAAAAGAGCCCAAATGTAGCCCAAATAGCACCCAGATGTCGCCCAAGTATAGCCCAATGACAGAATGTCCCAGAGTGTTCTAAAGAATAACTAGAGTGCTAACAGTCTTACTTACGACAAAAATATGGCACAACAGAAGCCATCTTGAAATGTAGCCCAAATATCACCCAGATGTAGCCCAAGTATAGCCCAATGACAGAATGTCCCACAGTGTTCTAAAGAACAACTAGAGCGCTAACAGTCTTACTTATGACAAAAGTATGGCACAACAGAAGCCATCTTGATTGGAATGAACAAAGTGAGGGGGTTCATTTTGCCATAGAAAGTATGATTAGTGCTTCAGAAAGAAAAATTAGGGCACATTTTGAGTGACTTCTCAAATCCTCTTCTATTTCATTAAAAAAATTCTGACATGCAGACTGAAACATGCACTTTGAATACCAGCAGCAGACTTCCCTGGTGAGCAGTAGCTTTACTACAGTGATATAATGAGCAACTAGAGCGCTAACATTTAGAATTTATGGCAAATGTGTGACACATCTGAATGCCTTCTTGATGGAACCAAAGTAAACAAGCATTGAAAATGCAATAGATCTCGCCCTCGTTTAAGTTAAAGCCATTCTGTTTGTAATGAGGTGGCTTTTTAGCTTTGCTTTTAATAGTGTTTTTCAAACTTTCATGTAAATAACATGCATATGTATGCATATATGCATATGTATGCATGCATTTATATTTGTATTTATATAGATATGCAGATTATATATGTTTATATATGTATGTATATATATATATATATATACACATAAATATATATAAATGCATATATATGCATATATATATGTGTATATGTGTGCGTATAGATAGACCGAGGCACAAGAAAGCAGAAAAACAAACGTGAAGAACACAAAAAGGGGGCAGGGTAGATACACCCTGACCCCCTAGGCCTGCCCAGGTGGTCCCACAAGGACCAAAAAGGCCCACATTTGTTTAAAAAAACCTGGTCTGTTTTTAAAAAAATTACCCCCTGGGGGACCAAATCGCGGCGGCATAGAGATAAAGAAGTGTGGGGATCCCCCTCTGCAAACACGCCCAGGGGCTGCGTTGCAGAGAGGTGTAATGAGGCCACACCCTTTTCTGTAATGCAGCTCCCTGGCTTATACTTGAGGCTCCTGGTGGGCTAGTTGCCCCCCAGGGACCCCCAGTATGCAAGGAGAATTAGTTCCTCCTCTGCAAATGCGCCAAGGGTTGCGCTGCAGAACGTTGTAAAAGGGGGCGTGCCCTCTGAACACCTGCCTGCAAAAATGTAGTAAATCAGTATAAAAAAAAATAACAATTAATAGATTTTATAAATTGTTATTTAAAAAACCTTCGAAATTCAATGAAAAAACCATAGATTTCAGGCCTTATATAGCTAGGAATTAGCATTTAAAAAACCTTGCAAATTCACTGAAAAAACCATAGGTTTCAGGCCTTATATAGTTAGGAATTAGCATTTAAAAAACCTTTGAAATTCACTGAAAAAAATCATAGGTTTCAGGCGTTATATAGTTAGGAATTAGCTTTTAAAAAACCTTGGAAATTCACTCAAAAAACTATAAGTTTTAGGGGTGTTATAGTTAGCTGGACATTTCACTCATACAAAACCATTGAAATTGCTCCTACATAGTTAGTTGTACTAACTATATTTCGCGCACCCGCAATCCACTGCTGATGATGTCACATATTAGATCATTCATGACATGGTCAGTGACATCACTGATGACATCACTGATGACATCACTGATGACATCATCCATGTGACAATCACATACACCTTTTCATACACTATTACAATTTTTCATCACTCTTTGTAAAATACAGAGTATCATATTTGAATCCATTGTCGCAGCAATACAAGTATCTAAAAATCCACTCAGTGATTCATAGATGTATACACACATCTAATCACTTACCTGTGGATTCACTCATACATGCTGTCAATGAACAATAGAACACTATCAAAAATACTTATACACCTATATCGACATTAAACAACAGCACACATCCTATTCACATATGAAGTCATCCTACTCACTTATGCAAACAATGGATCACACTTACATATTTACTTAGCAAAACACTTATACAAACACCACTTCATCTATTCATTTAGATAGTAAGTCATACTTAGTGAATTATAAAATCATTATTACAAGTATACAGTTATCCATACAGTCACTCACACAATCATTGAGTCTTATGTATACTTATTTATATACAACAACTGACACATACACTGCCTTTTATTTTTCTAGTTTGTTGGAAGTGTACCATTGAGAAATATATTTGCTCATCACCACACCCATAAAGAGATTCACTCACCCAAACTGTTAGAACATGTAGTTTTAACTTCATATATCTACTGAATCAACTATTCACACATCTTTGGACAGTCACACACACCCCACCGAACCACACACACTTTCACACTCCCATACAAATACTCAGTTAACTAATCAATAACTAATATAGACTTTCACATAGCTAGTAACCAACTGTAGAATCAGTTTACACAACAACTGACAAAGTGATACAGATATTCACACAGTTTAGTCACTATCCACTATATTTAGTGAGACATTATAAATTGGTCAAGTAAACAGTCAATTACACTGCTACTAAATCCTCCATCCAAATATTTATTTATATATATCCACTCATTCTTCAATGCAAATTGCTATATATATAATGCATATTTAAATAACGAAGCAAACCACATTCACTGGATGATGTCATCAGTGATGTCATCATTGATGTCATTTGAGATGTCATCAGTGAAATGTCCAGCTAACTATAACACCCCTAAAACTTATATTTTTTGAGTGAATTTCAAAGGTTTTTTAAAAGCTAATTCATAACTATATAACGCCTGAAACCTATGGTTTTTTCAGGGAAAATATATATATATATATATATATATATATATATATATATTACGCTCCATGGGGTTGTCCAAGTAGCGGGTAGCACCCGAGCCTGCGTGCGCCTTCCCCAAAGCGTTAGTTGGTAGGGGCAGTTGCGTTTTTGAAATAGTCCTGACGTGTTTTGGAAATTTATTTTCCTTATCAGGGGCCAGCAGTAAAGTGCACGCCGTCTACCATCTCCCTATATGAAAACACACATTGTGCTTGTAGGAGATGTAGTCCATATATCCTGGATGGATGCACTTTCAAATTACTGCTCATTCCAAAGGCTCTACCATGAGCCCCAAACATCACTCCTGTCCTCATCCATCGCTCAGCTCCACATACGAGACTCCTTGGATAGCGAGTCTCGTGGCCCCCGTTTCTTCGGGGTGGTGCAACCCAGCGCCGGACCGCCGCTAATATATTACGCTCCATGGGGTTATCCAAGTAGCGGGTAGCACCCGAGACTGCGTGCGCCTTCCCCAAAGCGTTAGTTGGTATGGGCAGTTGCGTGTTTGAAATAGGCCCGACGCGTTGCGGAAATTTATTTTCCTCATCAGGGGCCAGCAGTAAAGTGCACGACGTCTACCATCTCCCTATATGAAAACACACATTGTGCTTGTGGGAGATGTAGTCCATATATCCTGGATGGATGCACTTTCAAATTACTGCTCGTTCCAAAGGCTCTACCATGAGCCCCAAACATCACTCCTGTCCTCATCCATCGTGCAGCTCCACATACGAAACTCCTTGGATAGCGAGTCTCGTGGCCCCCGTTTCTTCGGGTTGGTGCAACCCAGCGGCGGACCGCCGCTAATGTATTACGCTCCATGGGGTTGTCCAAGTAGCGGGTAGCACCCGAGCCTGCGTGCGCCTTCCCCAAAGCGTTAGTTGGTATGGGCAGTTGCGTGTTTAAAATAGGCCCGACGCGTTTTGGAAATTTATTTTCCTCATCAGGGGCCAGCAGTAAAGTGCACGACGTCTACCATCTCACTATATGAAAACACACATTGTGCTTGTTGGAAATGTAGTCCATATATCCTGGATGGATGCACTTTCAAATTACTGCTTGTTCCAAAGGCTCTACCATGAGCCCCAAACATCACTCCTGTCCTCATCCATCACGCAGCTCCACATACAAGACTCCTTGGATAGCGAGTCTCGTGGCCCCCGTTTCTTCGGGGTGGTGCAACCCAGCGGCGGACCGCCGCTAATGTATTACGCTCCATGGGGTTGTCCAAGTAGCGGGTAGCACCCGAGCCTGCGTGCGCCTTCCCCAAAGCATTAGTTGGTATGTGCAGTTGCGTGTTTGAAATAGGCCCGACGCGTTTCGGAAATTTATTTTCCTCATCAGGGGCCAGCAGTAAAGTGCACGACGTCTACCATCTCCCTATATTAAAACACACATTGTGCTTGTGGGAGATGTAGTCCATATCCTGGATGGATGTACGTTCAAATTACTGCTCGTTCCAAAGGCTCTACCATGAGCCCCAAACATCACTCCTGTCCTCATCCATCGCGCAGCTCCACATACATATATAATATATAATATATATATATATATATATATATATATATATATATATATTATTTTTTTTCTTCTTTTTGATGCTCCCTTTTCTGGACCAGAAATCGAGGCACACACCAGGGGGAATTTTCATCAGTTTATTGCCGCACACAGAAAACCCGACAGACGCGTTTCGGCTACACGCCTTTGTCAATGTCTGGGAGGTAACTGATTCATGTTATTTTATAAACAAACAATAAAGTTCATTACCATGAAAAAATGGGTCTGTGTTACACAAGCAGTTCATTCATGCTGTTGAAATCAAAGAGGGGCACACGAGTCAGTTCACTTTTGGTTTCCACGGGGGCCATTTTGTAGTGTATAGATAATTAATCACATTCTCTACATTTCTACCAATATGCAACCCTTATATACAATCATTTACATTTATATATATTTTATATACATTTTCTGCATTAGGCATATTACATCACTTGGTGTATATTTTATATTGTTAGATACAATTTGTTATTGTGACAGATAATTATTCTCTGTCTATATCTACACTTTCTGTGACCATTTTATTAATTTAGTATTTGCAGAGATTTTTTCTTTCCCTGTTACGACAATCTAGCCCTGGATGGGCATATCCTCATAGCAAATGTATCTGATTACCCAAACCTTTCTAAAGGGTTGCTGTGGTATCCCCATCTTACCCTCGCACCTTGTGTTGGGTGTTACTCCTTTCTTATGTATCAGTGCCTAAACTGTTATTTTATGTTTGTCATCCTGATCATATTTACTGTTAGCCTGTTCTTCCTGGTGCTGATTTTAAGTAATGTGTATCCAAAGTTCCTCCTCATTGTTCAATCCTGTGGGACTCTTAGACTGCATCTCTATTATATATTTTGACTCTAGTTTCCGCAATTTTTTAATTCTGTCCCCACCTCTTTCATCTTTTGGGATGTAGTCCATACAAAAATATTTGAGAAAATTTGAGTTGGACTTATGGTGCTCCTAAAAATGGCGTGCTACCGGATATGTAATATCACGATTTTTGATCGCACGCATGTGCTCGAGCACCCTTTTCTTTGCCAGGTAAATCATGCTCCCTACGTAGTTAAGTCCGCAGGGGCACGTGAGGCAGTACACTGCGAATTCAGTGTTACAGTTCATGAGTTTGTTTATTTTTCTTTTCGTTTTTCTGCCTGGGATAGTGAATTCCTTTACTTTTTGCCCATTCCTACAAGCTTTACAGCTCATACAAGGAAAGAATCCCGTTACTGCATCTTTCCTTTTAGGATTCTTAGAAAAATGGCTTCTTACCAGATGGTCTTTGAGGGCTGGCCCTCTCCTATAGGTAATCAAAGGTGCCTCTGGTAGGTGCTTTCCTATGATCGTATCTAGTTTTAGCACTTTCCAGTTCTATCGGAAGATTTGAACAATCTCTGATGATTGTGCTGAGTAGTCAGTTATCATTCTCAGCTCATTGTTGGGTGTGGTGCCTCGGCTTATACTCTCCCCCATTATCAAGTTCTTCCTCTCTAGTTGTTCTCCTTTCTTTTCTGCCTCATTCAAGGTCCTTTCCTTGTACCCTCTCTACCTTAGTCTTTGGAATGATTCCCCCTTGACTTTTTGAAACTCAATTTCTGTCGTACAATTCCGTTTTATTCGGACAAGTTCTCCATATGGAATGTTCTTGACGGTAAAGCTCCCCTGCGAAGAGAAAAATATTATTTCTAAGGCAGAATGAGATGAGTTCCATCAACATTAAGTTATGCTCATAGTACTTTGCATCACGTTTTAAAAAAAAAACTCAATCGCCTTTAGTCCCTTGTCATGTTGAATGCTTGTATCCAGTGTCACAAGTAGCATGTCGGTCTCCCATTCCAGATATTATTAGCAGGAAGTCCTTAGTGTCTTTAATGTAAGAACTTAAATCTCGGACCAATGGGTTCAGGAAACAGTCAATGTACGTGGATGTATTTTCAAGTAGACTGTTCAATGAGGAGACTATGGGTCTCCCCGGTGGATTTTTGGTACACTTGTGCACTTTCGGCAAGTGATAGAAAGTCGGAATTTCCGGTGTTTCACAGCGAATATATTTGTAATCCAAATCTTTTAATATTCCCTTATCATGCCATTTATCAATTATCTCATGAAAATCCTTAATGCTTTTTTCATATACCATTATGGTGATAGTTTTGTAGCATTCTTTATTCATTAATTGTTCTATGCATCTTTTTGGTATTGTTTTTTCTCCATGAGGACAATGTTCCCTCCCTTGTCCGAGGGTTTTACAATCAAGTTGTCATCGTTTTTCAAGCCCATTATTGCCTTCCATTCGTCCCTTGTGATGTTTTCCTTACTGAGATCAGGACCCCTCGCTTGTAAATATATATATATATATATATACATCACGCTAAGTCTCCACCTCCTTACGGTGCACTCTCAGACGGGCGCCGGTCGCGGTGGTGGAAAAAATGCAATATAAAAATGCTCAAATTCTTTGTATTCCTAAAAGAATTACTGCACTCACGGGGGGCGTTTGCGAACTTCTTTATTTTCTGATTCTGAACAAACGCATTTCGGCGTCAAAGCCTTCTTTGGTGTTCCTGACACCTCAAGGATGGCATGTTAATAAATCTTTGTTGTCATGAATAGAAATCAAGAAGGGACACATACCCCTTAGCAAAGATGAGCGCCATGTTGGAATTCATAAATGCACATTCACAAAGCACACCAGCAGTTAATATTGCATGAATTATCGTGCTGTAGGCGACCTAATACAGCAGTATATCGGCATACATTTTTACACAATTATCATGGGGTAAAAAGAGACAAAATCTCGCTGTGGATCAGCTTGTGTCCCTTACTTTGAAAATTCTATCATATGATATCTGCGAGAACCAAACTCATTACTATGTACAACAGCATTTCTACAGTTAATCATATTCATCTTAAAACACTTATTCAATTCATAATCATTAAATTCATGTAGTGCTTCTCTAAAAGACAATAGACATATCTGAAACAAAAGCGGAGGACTGCTCTACTACTTCACCTGATGTACCACTAGCTCCTCTCCACTGTTCAAGCCCTTCGGAAATTTGAAAACATAGACAGAGCACAGCAGACAATCTTGGTAAATAGCTGATTGAGCCCAACCAGCAAACGTATTTAATGCAGAAATTTCATAAAGTATATTCTGTTCAGCAAATCAATCTTCTTTATAGATGTTCTTCGGAAATTTGGTCAGTAAATAAATGGTGTATCTAGATTATAAACGACATTACTTGCGTTGCCTGTCATCACCCCTGATATTAGTTGGGATAAAATCAAAACCAAAATACTGTAATTTACTTCTGTCGCTATGATGGAACTCGGCAAAATGTCGTGCAACTGGATAGGCAGGATCAGCTTTATCTATTGCTCTCAGATGTTCCAAGACTCTGATTTTGAGCTGGTGTATAGTGCTGCCTATGTAGCGTAGCCCGCATGGGCAAACTAAACAGTAAACTGCGTAAGGTGTACTGCACGTAATGAATTTCGAAATTTCTTTGGATTTCCCTGTGTCTGGTAAAGTGTATGTGAGAACTCTCTTACTGGCGGCTCAAGCCTTGCACCTACTGCAAGGGAAGAAACCCTTCATCTCTTTCAGAGTGCTAATTCTTGGTGCAACTTTCTCTAAATAGCTCTTCACCAACATATCCTGTAGGGACCTAGCTTTTCTAAATGTGACAAGTAGATGTGCAGGTATATCCTCTCTAATGACACTGTCAGTTTTAAGAATATGCCAGTTCTTTTTAAGCATCTTTTTCAAATGGTTTGCTACAGAGGAGTAAGGAGTAATCATTAAAAATTTGCCTTCCTTATTGATGTCCTTCTCCTTCGGTTTGTCCATAGGGAGTTTTTCCCTCTGGATCTCTTTGACCCTCTTCAGGGTCCTATCCAGAGAGCCACGATCATAGCCTCTCACATTAAATCTGGTAATGCACTCCGAGGCAGCCACCTTGAAGCCCTGTTCTCTGGAACTGTTTCTACGTAATCTAAGGAGCTCGCCATACTGTATACTTTGAATTAATTTAGGGGGATGGGTGCTACTGGCAAACAGGATAGAATTGCCGGCAGTTGGTTTGCGAAAGAGTGCTGTGTGTAATCCACCATTGTCAACAAACACCCTCAGGTCCATATAGTCCACTGCCACTGGACTAATGGTACCCGAGAAGTGCAAGTTGTATTCATTCTCATTAAGAACACCGATATAACGATGAGCCGTGTCCACCGTCCCCTGTCACACAATGAACAGGTCAACTATATATCGATGCCACTGCACTACTCTTCCACTGCTCTGTCCCTCATACCGCCTGGGCACCTGCTTCTCCCACCAGCCAACAAACAAGTTTGCATAGCTGGGGGCAACGCAGGTGCCCATAGCTGTGCCTGACACTTGCCTGAAGAATTGGTCCTCAAACAAAAAGATATTATTTGTGAGACAGAACTCAACAAATTCAAGTAACATTAAGTTATGTTGCGCATAGCGTAGCTGCAGTTGATCTAAATAGTGTCGGACAGCATTCAAACCATGCTCATGTCTAATACAAGTATATAAACTCGTAATGTCCAACACCATTAGCAAGTAGGTGGGATCCCAGGTAGTATTGACAATCTTGTTTAAAAAATCTTTTGTGTCCTTTGTGTATGATTGGAGCTGTGCTACAAAAGGAAACAAATAATTGTCAATGAACATAGACAAATGCTCCGTCAAACTGTTCACTGAAGACACAATTGGTCTACCGGGTGGATGTTGGCTGTCTTTATGTAATTTCGGAAGATGGTAGACGATAGGGACCATAGGATTGTTGCTACGGAGAAATAAATGTTCTTCGGTCCCTAACATGGATCTATAATACCACTTCCGTATAAGTCCGTCATGCAGTTTCACACTGTGCTTGCATGCCTCAATGTTAGTTTTTTCATAGTACTTCTCATCCGATAGTTGCCGGATTGCCTCATTCCAATATTGTTCCCTTGTTAGCAGGACCACATTTCCACCTTTATCCGATGGTTTTATAAAAATTGTGGTGTCCTTCATGAGATCTTGTAATGCTGTTCTCTCCGCTGGGGTGATGTTTCCCCTTTGTACATTGTTGTTTTTTCTTATTCTGAGTTTCAGGAGATCAATAATCATCGGCTCAGAGAAAATGACAATTGCGTCCCAGGGCATCTGGGGATTGAACACAGAAGTTGGTTTAAAGGAACTCTCCTCCATTTCTTGCTCAATACCTTGCTTTGTCGCTCTCTCTGCCATATTCATGATCGCTACTGGATGTTCATCTTGTTCTACTCTGAAATTTTAAAGAAGTTCCATACCGGGTAAGTCCTTCCCGGTCAATATGTCAGTTGCCGTTAACCTTAATGGCATGGCATTAGGGTCTTTAGTGTGAGGTCTTAATTTGAAGTACTTATGTAATTTGAGTTTCCGTATGAAATTGAAAAGGTCCATCCGAGTTTGGGTATATTCGAGATTACTACTCGGGCAAAAGGTCAGTCCAAGGCTCAAAAGTTTAGTTTCCTTATCAATGAGACACCTCTTGGTGAGGTTGACCACTGTTAAGTTTGTATTTTCCACTAGCGTTTGTTTGTACACTTCTTGCTTCTTTTTGTCCAGGTCTGTGTTCTTCTGGGGGTTTGTTTTTTCCTCCTCAAAACCAGGACTGGCGGATGACTTTGAACTCGTCGTGAAAAGGGACAGCGCTTCCCCTCCCTTCCACTCTCTGATGCATTTGGTCATCGCTCGAGTCATTCTATGTAACCTCGGACTCAGAAGTTTCCACATGTGGCTCTGGTGTTTGTTGCATTCTCCGATGCAACTCTTTCATTGCGACATCAAATTTCCTGGCAAATGTTAGAACCCGCCTGTGCAGGTAGTCGTTTTCATCACGGGTATATTTTTCTTGTTTTCTTGCTTTAAACTTCTGTTCATACTTGGATAATCTTATCTTGATTTGCCTTTTAAGTTCTTCTACTTGGCTTGTGTCTTCCTCTTTGCTCAGGTCCTCTTCCAAAACCTTGATTTCAGCTAATGTCTTTTCCCGGTCACTGGGTGGGAGAGGTGTGGCGCCGCGGCCAGGGCGACTGACGCTGGAATCTGGGGATCAGGGTTCGATCCCCGGGTCCGGCGGCAGGTTAGCCCAGCACTATGCGACTCTGGGCAATAGCTTGCTTAATCTTCCCGACGGCCCCCAGCGCCTAGAGACCCTAACGGGTGATTGTGCGCTATACAAAATGTGGATTATTATTATTATTATTATTACTCCAGGCATATTTAACAAGAATCTTCAGAGTACCTTCTCAGTAGTGGGCCGCATGTTCCGCCCAATCGGTGAGCCGCTGAGGGTCAGGATTTTCGTAAGAGGGCACCGTATATACCCTTAACCCCCTTGGAACGCATTTTTCCTCTATGTAGCTCTGCAAGCTGGTGGCCTCCCACCATTTGCGAACTTCGCGGTCGTAGAGTCTTTCCATCTTTGTAAGTATGTCATTCAGTCTATTGCCCTGTAGTTGTATAACTGGTAGTCCCCGGGCTATTGGGCCCCTCTGGACCCCCATCAAATGTAATATTTTAGACCCCGGGATTTGGCCCTCCTCAGTAGCTAATTCTTAAACAAGCACAGGAGCCCCCGCTTTGTTTTTATTTTTAATACAGTGGATCCATGCACCCAACGCACATTTCTCAGTCCCCCCCCCAAAAAAATGGGGGTACTCTAGAGGTCCTTGTGGGAGCCCCTAAGCAGGTCTCGATGATCAAAATATTTCTTACATGCCCCCTTTTTACGTTTTGAACACTTGTCCCACTATTTTCTAGATCCTCGCTTCTACCGAGGCACAAAATGACTGCCAACAATTCCTGGTTTAGAATATTAACAACCACTTGACAGCCAATTAGCATTCAGCGCGTGATAAGGATGATGCGCTTAGCGTGCGCGCAAGATGGGCGGATCCACCGAAGTCATAGATATATATGTATTTTTAATTGTAATTTTCTCAGGAACTACTAAACGGATTTACACCATTTAAGCAAAAGGCTCGAGTCTGAACCAAGGACTACCATTTTGCCAAATTTGGTGTAATTCCGTTCAGCCGTTCGGGCTGTAGCGGTGATGAACGATTCCTATAGAAAATTGCATGGGAAAAACACATTTTGGGACACCCTTTTTTCTCAGCCCCCGCTTCACGAATCACCCCAAGACTTTCAGGATAGGAGCGGACCTGAGCGCCCCACCAGTTTTCAACATTTCACAAGGATTCGTCAATTGGCACCAAAGTTATTCCAAATAGAATGTTGCGGATTTCCTATGTAAAATAGGACCTAACTATAACGACCTACTGGCGACTGCCAGTAGGTAATAATATATTTCACAGTGGTTAAAAGAGTACATATTCATTTTTCACGAGCAAATATGTAGAAATATAATATGTATGAAATTAGTTTTATTATAGAATGTGAATTGCATGTGGGTATTAGTTGTGTTTATGCATGTAAATATATCTATCTATATACAACTAAATATATACATTCACTGAAAAAAAGACATGCTTCAGGAATGTTAGTTAGGCTCAAGATTCACTCATGCAAAACCAGTGAAATTCAGCAGTTATAGTTACCTGAGTTAACTATAAATCACACCCGCTATGCACTGCTTTAAACCTTACATATTACATCACTCATGACATGGTCCGTGACATCACTCATGACATTACTGATGGCATCTCAAATGACATCACTGATAACATCATCCAGTGACTGTTTTTTTGAGTGTTAACTATATATATATATATATATTACCTACTGGCGGTCGCCAGTAGGTATATATAGTTAGGATTTTTTCTCTATGGGATTTTTGAAAATTCTATGTCGAATACCTTTGGCGTTTGAGGACGGAATTGGCTGAAACTTTGAGGAAAATGGCACATTTTGTTTCTGAGCAGCCCCTAAAGATTTGGGGGGGTTTCGTCAAGGGGGGGCCAAGAAAAAAGGGGGGTCCCAAAATGTGTTTTTCCCATGCAATTTTCCATAGGGCGGTTGGCCTCACTTTTAGCTCGAACGGCTGAATGGATTTTCACGAAACTTGGCAAAATTGTAGGGACTGGTAGCCCGATGTGCCTTTGCTATGTCTCAATATATGTGTTCGAGTGAATTTTGAGAAATTAACGTTCAAAAAAATATATATATCTGTAAGCGCGCTCCGGGCAGCGCCCCGGTTCGCGTACCTGACGCGTAACGGAACTTCGCGAAGCGAAGCTGATTGGCTCTTCGGTGTCTGTCAACATTCTAAACAGTCCGGAGCGGCGGCCATCTTGTCTCTCGGTAGGATCGAGAGACAAGAGGAGGCCAAAACAAAGGGGGAAATGACCATAAGGGGGCATAGTAGATCCTCCCTGACCCCCTAGGATTGATGTGGAGGCTTTAAAAGGGCCCCGCGGGGCAAAAAAAGAAAACATTTTTGTTTTGTTTTTTTTGCTTGGGGAGCGCCCGGTACGCGCACCGGGAAGCGGTCTGGGGAGCGTACTTTACATTATAATCAATTTGGTACTAGTTTATGAATTACATATAAAAATGATTAAAGACTCAAAATTTTTTTATTATTAAATATAATTTTATTTTTCTGATTCTTTATCAAAATTTAATAGAACGTCTAACATTTGACTGTCCGATATGTCTTCTTTTTGACTGAACATAACTTCCCACATTTGACCGTCCTCATATTGAAGTAAGAAATCCACAGATTCTACACATTGTAGAAGTTCATGGTCTCGTGATTCATCCATGAATTCCAAGTCAATGGGTTCAATGATTTCCTCATTGTTCATGTCTAGGACAATTTCAAAGGAAACGTTCTGTTCTCCTTCCATTTTTGTGCTGAAATTTGCATAAAAAATAAATATATCAGTAGAGATAGGGCACTGTTGGGTTTAAGTTCAGACAGGTACTTTTGAGGCGTGAAGTAGTACTATTAAAAAGTGCCTGTGAAATATTTATAATAAACAAGCCTTTCTCAATGTCTAACTCTTACAGAGGGATAGTATATAACTATCTGAAAATGTTTTCAAATTTATAAAATAACATCTTACCTTTTAAAAACAAGTTTAAGTTGTGAGTGAAAATGATCTTGCAATGTAGTTCAGGAAGTAGTAGTCAAAATGGCTGTGTTTCTCTCTCTTTCTTTATATATATTCAGGTACATAACCAATCAAATGTCAGGTAAAAAAAGTAGAAAATGAAAGTAACATTTTAATTGGTTGTCAATTCCAACACTTCAGATGTGTTTTGTGAAGTAATTTACCTCAGGGTATTTAGAGAGGTCTACAGGCTAAATGGCTAAATGGAATTCCAATCAAATTTGTGAAAATGGTAGGGATTGGTATGTAGTATGAGCTAATCTATATTTGGTGAAAGTGTCTCCAGTGGTTTTTCTGTGAATTACTTTCCCACCTTTTTTGAGCGAGCGCTTCCCGGTGCGCGCCCCGGTACGCGAACCGGCAGCGTGACGGGAGTCCTCCATTTTGTGTTTCGGTAGAATTGAGATACAAGATGGAGGGCAAATAATGTTGAGAATGGGTAGAAGGGGGCACGGTAGACGTATCCTGACCCCCTAGGTTTTCTGAGGGTGGCTGAGGAGGCCCATATGTGCGAAAAAAACCCATTTTTTTTCAAATTTTCGCACGGTTAGCGTCCGGTGCGCGTACCGGGTAGGGCTCCAGAAAGCGTAAATTGTGAAAATTAGTGAAAAAAGTTAGAGTAAAATAATAATTGTGAGTGATCAGATGTAGGGTAGCTCTGAAAAGAGCTTTTGGGTCCTGTGGCTGATGTAGGTACCTACAAGTAGGTACCAATGCACAGTCTTAAATTGAGGATGAAAATTCTGTTCCCCTCATCTGAGAAGTGAACTCCATCTGCTCTGTAGATATCTTGCATGTAGTAACGCAAGTTATTGTTGTAGATGGAGCCCATTCCATGGTCTCTCATGTAAGCTGAAACAGACTTATTTACATGCTTCTTCGATTTCTCAATTTGTGGACAAAATTGGTTTGACCACCTCCATTTCTGTCTTTGGCATATATTTGAATATACCAAGGCAGTTTGAGGAAATAGTGCCATCAATTGCTCAAAGGTGTCCTTTAAAAGCATTTCCAGACCTACCCCAGTCAAAGTGCCCAAGTCATTTCCTCCACAGTGCACAATTAACAGGTCATGTTTTGGCAAATGCAAAAAGGTTTTCACCAATGGTATCAATTGGTGACATCTTAATCCTCTGTGGCCAATCCAGTTGATTTCCACATTTTGTAAATTGAGGTTGTGTAAATTTCTGTTACCAGCAAACCTTTGAGCCCAGTGGATGTAACTATGTCCAACAATCCAGACAGAAAACATGGTGAGAGGAGGTTCTGCTGCAGTCAGATGAAGTGTGGGAATGAAATGGCAGTTAAAACAGTAGGAGTATGTAATGAAAAAAACTGTGGAGTTTCTGTAGTAATTAATCAGTAGCAGTGATTGGTGGATTTTGATTGCTGAAAACAGAAAGTTAGGGTGCATGGATGAGTTCTTTGAAAGATGTAATTTGAATGGTCAAGAAAAAATCATATTATGAAAGATTGCACTGGATACGCAGGTGTACTGAGAGTTCAGAGTTCAATTGAAACATTGTTGTGTGAACTTGCAAACATGAGAGGTCTTTCAGGAGGTGGTTGCTATGGAAAAAAGGCAGAAAGGGCAGAGGGGGGAAGGGTGTTGATTTGAAAAAAGTGAGGGAAGAGTTTTGATTGGGTGACATGAGAGATATGTGTGATGAATTACAGCATTTCTGTGCCATTGTTGGTTGCAGCCTCTGGAGTGCATACCTTTTGCTCTGCTGAAGACAAATTGGTGTGTGTCTGAGACTGTTTTGAAACTCAAAAAGTATTTGCTAAGGTGAGAAAAGATTCATTTAATTTAAATAGAGAATAGTATGCTTTAAGGAGAAAATTATGAAGAAAGTTGTGTATTTAAAATGTTGCTTTGTGTCAAGTGTTTTACAAATAGATTTTGTTTCTTTGAGTTACATAGCCATGTTACATAGGCATGTTAAAAGTGACGCAAAAATGGTGCAAGGGCCTTAAAAAAATGCTTTCATGTGTCTTAGGGCATTTTAAGTCACTTCCCCATGAATGTAGGTATATGATTACTTTACATGATGTGTTTAAAAACGTGTTTTGAAATCAATTAGGTTTCTTGATATGTACTGCTAGAGTTTCATAGGTTGCTTGGGGCATATTTACAAGGCCTTTGAGTTCCTTTGATGTTATTTTTCCCATTTTAATTTAAGACATTTCCTTGTGGTGCAAGGTCCTTGTAAATACACCCCCATGTGTGCTTGGCAAATTTAGATTTTGATTCTTTGAGTTACATAGCCATGTTAAAAGTGACGCAAAAATGGTGCAAGGGCCTAAAAAAAACGCTTTCATGTGTCTTAGGGCATTTTAAGTCACTTCCCCATGAATGTAGGTATATAATTGCTTTACATGATGTGTTTAAAAACGTTTTTTGAAATCAATTAGGTTTCTTGATATGTACTGCTAGAGTTTCATAGGTTGCTTGGGGCATATTTACAAGGCCTTTGAGTCTCTCTGATGTTATTTTTCCCATTTTAATTTAAGACATTTCCCCGTGGTGCAAGGTCCTTGTAAATACGCCCCCATCTGTGCTTGGCAAATTTAGATTTTGATTCTTTGAGTTACATAGCTATGTTAAAAGTGACGCAAAAATGGTGCAAGGGCCTTAAAAAAACGCTTTCATGTGTCTTAGGGCATTTTAAGTCACTTCCCCTTGAATGTAGGTATATAATTGATTTACATGATGTGTTTCAAAACGTTTTTTGAAATCAATTAGGTTTCTTGATATGTACTGCTAGAGTTTCATAGGTTGCTTGGGGTATATTTAAAAGGCATTTGAGTCCCTTTGATGTTATTTTTCCCATTTTAATTTAAGACATTTCCCCGTGGTGGAAGGTCCTTGTAAATACGCCCCCATGTGTGCTTGGCACATTTAGATTTTGATTCTTTGAGTTACATAGCCATGTTAAAAATGACGCAAAAATGGTGCAAGGGCCTTAAAAAACGCTTTCATGTGTCTTAGAGCATTTTAAGTCACTTCCCCATGAATGTAGGTATATAATTGCTTTACATGATGTGTTTAAAAACGTTTTTTGAAATCAATTAGTTTTCTTGATATGTACTGCTTGAGTTTCATAGGTTGCTTGGGGCATATTTACAAGGCCTTTGAGTCCCTTTGATGTTATTTTTCCCATTTTAATTTAAGACATTTCCCCGTGGTGCAAGGTCCTTGTAAATACGGCCCCATGTGTGCTTGGCAAATTTAGATTTTGATTCTTTGAGTTACATAGCCATGTTCCATACAGTGCTCACCTTCTGCGTAGTCTTTGATATGCTAGACTCCATCTGCACAATGAGATATCTAAGCAAAGGAAACACAGGTGATGTGATTGTGAAATGAGCAAAAGAAATTCCACATTTTTCAATTACATCACCTGTGTTTTCTAACATTTCATCTGCAACCCTGAGTAGGCCTCACCTCAAACAAATCTCTGGATAGGCCTCACCTTATCGTCATCCTGAATCAATCATTTAAAATGTTAGGGGCAGATTTATGATGGCCGTGCGCCTCTTTTGCGCCGCTGTTGCGTCACTTTTGTGATGCAGCAGTGATGCAAAAGATGCACCATGTTGCAAGATAGGCCTCACTTCATCTCCAACAAGATACCGTCAGTTTAAACTGTAAACATTTAGGACTGTGTAGGGGGCATGGAGAAGCTGAATCTTCTGTAAATGTCAAAATTTTTGTATAAAGTGCTCAACTTCTGTGTACTCTTTGATATGCTAGACTCCATCTGCACTATGAGATACCTAAGCAAAGGAAACACAGGTGATGTGATTGTGAAATGAGGAAAAGAAATTCCACATTTTTCAATTACATGACCTGTGTTTCCTAACTTTACGAATCACATTGTGCAGATGAGGTTTAGGCCTGTCCACGGACACAGAAGAGGTCTGGCCTTTGTTCAAGAGTGAAGTGGACATGACTCACTTCATTGGTAGGCCTGCACATGTATTATCTCCTCTGTACTCTTCAACAAGCCTAAATTTCATCTGCAACCCTGAGTAGGCCTCACCTCAAACACACCTCTGGATAGGCCACACCTTATCGTCATCCTGAATCAATCATTTAAAATGTTAGGGACAGATTTATGATAGGCGTGTGCCTCTTTTGCGCCACTGTGCGTCACTTTTGTGACGCAGCGGCGGTGCAAAAGATTTGCTATGTTGCGACATATTTACAACTTGATGCATCTAGGCAGATGTGTCATGCTGTAAAGTCCTGTGCCACATGAAACCGATGCAGCAGTGATGCAAAAGATGCACCATGTTGCAAGACAGGCCTCACTCCATCTCCAACAAGATACCGTCAGTTTAAACTGTAAACATTTAGGACTGTGTAGGGGGCATGGAGAAGCTGAATCTTCTGTAAATGTCAAAAATTTTGTATACAGTGCTCAACTTCTGTGTACTCTTTGATAAGCTAGACTCCATCTGCACAATGAGATACCAAAGCAAAGGAAACACAGGTGATGTGATTGTGAAATGAGGAAAAGAAATTCCACATTTTTCAATTACATCACCTGTGTTTCCTAACTTTACGAATCACATTGTGCAGATGAGGTTTAGGCCTGTCCACGGACGCAGAAGAGGTCTGGCCTTTGTTCAAGAGTGAAGTGGACATGACTCACTTCATTGGTAGGCCTGCACATGTATTATCTCCTCTGTACTCTTCAACAAGCCTAAATTTCATCTGCAACCCTGTGTAGGCCTCACCTCAAACAAACCTCTGGATAGGCCACACCTTATCGTCATCCTGAATCAATCATTTAAAATGTTAGGGACAGATTTATGATAGCCGTGTGCCTCTTTTGCGCCGCTGTGCGTCACTTTTGTGACGCAGCGGTGGTGCAAAAGATTTGCTATGTTGCGACATATTTACAACTTGATGCATCTAGGCAGATGTGTCATGCTGTAAAGTCCTGTGCCACATGAAACCGATGCAGCAGTGATGCAAAAGATGCACCATGTTGCAAGACAGGCCTCACTTCATCTCCAACAAGATACCGTCAGTTTAAAATGTAAACATTTAGGACTGTGTAGGGGGCATGGAGAAGCTGAATCTTCTGTAAATGTCAAAATTTTTGTATACAGTGCTCAACTTCTGTGTACTCTTTGATATGCTAGACTCCATCTGCACTATGAGATACCTAAGCAAAGGAAACACAGGTGATGTGATTGTGAAATGAGGAAAAGAAATTCCACATTTTTCAATTACATCACCTGTGTTTCCTAACTTTACGAATCACATTGTGCAGATGAGGTTTAGGCCTGTCCACGGACACAGAAGAGGTCTGGCCTTTGTTCAAGAGTGAAGTGGACATGACTCACTTCATTGGTAGGCCTGCACATGTATTATCTCCTCTGTACTCTTCAACAAGCCTAAATTTCATCTGCAACCCTGAGTAGGCCTCACATCAAACTAACCTCTGGATAGGCCACACCTTATCGTCATCCTGAATCAATCATTTAAAATGTTAGGGACAGATTTATGATAGCCGTGTGCCTCTTTTGCGCCGCTGTGCGTCACTTTTGTGACGCAGCGGCGGTGCAAAAGATTTGCTATGTTGCGACATATTTACAACTTGATACATCTAGGCAGATGTGTCATCCTGTAAAGTCCTGTGCCACATGAAACCTGCGTCAGATTTCATGTGAGCGTTTTGTTGTAGGGTGGCCAGTCATTTGCATGAAAGCCCTGTAAAACTAACACAGTAAAATTAAGAAGATTTCACTGAGTCACATTTATGGCATTGCTGAATCAAATCCTTACGCCTGTTTGAAACAGCATCGCTGGACATGGTTAAATAATATCTGCAAAATGTTACTCTTGTTAAACAATTTTACAATTATAGTCTCTGAGATTTGTCTCTTACTCTGCAACATCTCATTGTTGTTCTCTTTCTTTAAAGATAACGACAACATCAAGCATGAGTGATAATGAGCAATCTGTTGATCTCGATATTATCATTGAAATTGTGATTGAAACATCAGTGGAAGTAGATCCCTTGGATGATTTAAATCCTGAGGATGATGAAGAACATGATGAGGATGCCGATTTGTCAGAATTGTATGACATAGGGTGGGAAGCTGACCTGCTTGAGCCTATGGAACTATAAACATTTATTTTTAAAAGTTACTGGAAATGAAAAGTAAACATGTAAACCGTTTCATTTAAAATTAAACAAAACTTCAAAAACAGCTTGTGTGTAGTGTCTTTAATAAAATAGTCAAATATGCTCATAAAATTAGTTCAGATTCACATATAAAACAGCACAGGTCAAATGTAGAAGCATTCCATTTCTTTGCTACTAATTGTGACTACTAAATTTGCCCATGCACTAAAAATTATTGTATGTAAAAATGACAAGTAGTGTGTTAAATTTTTGACGACTGTTATTGATTTACTGTTTGGTAATAGTGGTTAATAACATTTTTAATTATATTTTACCACAGATTCAACTGCAGATCATTTCAAAAGTACATAATGCCATCTAAAGAACGAAACCGAAAGGCTACAAAACGTCAAAGACAGCAGCTTACTAAATGCTTGCAGCAGTCCTCTACAATAAAAACTCGTCAAGTCACCAAGAAAGCTCCGGGTAAGACAACGAAATCATTCCTAAGAAACATTTGTAGAAAAAAAAGTAGTACTACAGAAAATGTTTTAGTCCAGAAAAAGAGAACCAATTTAAACGGAAAGGAAAGGCCAATCAAAAATGTTACTGCTGGAGCAGGAGATGTGCATGGTAGTAGAAGAAAAAATCAGTTTAGGGACATTCGTAGACGAATGTTCCGCAACAGGATAATTGGCAATTTGTTAAAAAATATTAAGAAAGGTCAACAGAAAGTGGTTTTTCATAAGAGAAAAAAAAAGTTGAGAAAATTATTGATCAGGCATTTGAAATTAAGCGAAAGTTATTTATTTTCATAATCAATAGAATTAGGAAGCTAAACAAGGCAATTTATGATTTCAAAAGAAATAGTAGATGGAAGAGAACAGTTAATCGTAGTAATTTTTGTGAAGTTTTTTCAGGAGAATGGATGCATAGTTCAAGTTGTGAGGCATTTTTTAATGAGTAGAGTTATTTCCAGGATAATGATTTGGTGCATGCAGTTGACACCAGTGGTCGAGCTTAAGAGGTGAAAGATGGTTGTCCAGTTGAAAAAGAAAAACTTGTGACAACAGAGGCAGAAGAGGTGTTAGGTAATGAGGTTTTAGGAAGACGTCCTAAGGGACCAGTGTATATCTGGAAGTGTAGTAGTATTTGCAGTGTGCGACAGGATTCCATCAATTTGCTTTGTAATTTTGTACGGACATTTAATAAGAAAACTTTAAAACAGAAAATGAAGTTGTTGCAAGAATTAGATCCTTGCAGAGTGAGAGAAGTGACAGGTTTGCATGGTCATTCACTGGCTTGTCTTTCCAGGAGAGTATGCCACAGTGTTTTTCATCATTTCAGGATGCTAGCAGTGCATCATAATAAAGTGAGGAAATTAGTTAGAATGTTGTATTATGCTAAAAGTCCAGCAATTATGCTTAAACAATTATGCACTGCTCTTTTGCATGGTTCTGAAGTAGATGTGAAGAATATTTGTGAAGAAATTGAGTTTTGTTACTTTGCAAGTAAAGAGGAGAATGTTGAAATTGACCCAGAAGAAGAAGGTAATGTGGAAGATAGTGTACAGGTTTCGAGTACAGATAATTTTCAGAAGGAAATTGCCACGCTTCAGGTGAAATCAAGTGAGAGGCCTAATTTTACTTGTGTGTGTTGTCGACGCACTTATTATAAGAATCAGACTAAGTTAGTGGATTTATATGCGAAAAGTGAAAGTGAAAAAAATAGTGAATGGAAGGATTTTGCAACATACTTGATGGTAGAAAATTGTTTTGATTTGGGATTGGATCAACGTGTGTGTACTTATTGTTGTAACAAATTAAATCAAAACCGGATGCCTGCTAGAGCGGTTCATAATAATCTGGAATTGGTTGAGATTCCTTCTGAATTGAAGGATTTAAATACTTATGAATCTATTTTGATTCAAAGTATCCATCACTTTCAGGCTATTGTACGAATGGAGCCAAAGACAGGGAAATTGCCTCCATCAGATTTACAGAGAGGATTAAAGGGAAGAGTTGTTTATTTGCCTCTAGATTTGAAGACAAACATTAATACAATTGGAGTAGAGAAAGTGGAAGAGGAACCTCTGGTTATCTTAGTTAATGGGGTTCCGACAAAGAGTAAGAAAATCTGGCAAGATTTAGTGGATGTTAGGAAAGTCAAAAAGGCAACATTGTATTTGAAGAAAAACAATAAGTACTACAAGAATGTATATGTTGCAGAAGAGGAAGTAAGTGAAGAAGAGGATAGTGATTTGTGTGCTGGTCAAATTGAGAAAGTAGAAGCCTCTAAAAATGAAGAAATATATGAACATTATAGTGTTCATCCTTTGCATTCCAAGGAAGTCATGGGGAATGCTATTGAGTTGTTTCAAATTAAACAAGCCAAAGGAAGTCCCATTAGTGTTTGGGAGGAAAGTTTGGAAGCTCGGTGTTTCCCACAGCTATTTCCAACAGGTCAAGGAGGAAGATATGATGAGCGACCTGATCAAATTCCTGCTTCTGAATACCGGACTTTACGATTGTATGCAGAAGATCCTAGGTTTCGTCAATGCATTCCCTATTTGTTTCATCTACTGTTTGAAAGCCATCTGTCTGGACTGTCATATGCAGTGAACCACATCTTGAAAAGTGGTGTACAGATGCAAAATATCTCGGCAAGTGACTTTATGGATAAAGTCAATGTGCAACACAGTATTTTGGATTCTCACCTGATTAATCTCATGGCGTGTCTGCGTGGTACTAATGAGTACTGGTACCGTCGTCATGGTGATTTAAAATGTATGCTGAGGAACTTAGATACTCCCACATGGTTCCTCACTCTCAGTTGTGCCGAGTATGGCTGGGAAGATTTACTTGAATTTCTACGAGAGGCAAATGGAAACATTGAAAATATCGAATTCAAGACACCCGGAGAACTGTGCTCCTTGGATCCAGTGAATGTATGCAGGTACTTCAATCATAGATTTGAAGCTATGATGTCTTTCATCATGAACAAGAAAAATCCACCTCTTGGAGAGGTGTTGGATTTCTTCTGGAGAAAGGAGTACCAAGCAAGAGGTGCTCCTCATATACATATGCTGCTGTGGATCAAAGATGCACCCAATTTTGGAACAGATCCGGATGACTTAGTGATGAGTTTCATAAAACAGTATTCTACATGTGCTGTTCCAAAGGCAAAGGAAGACAAAAGCCTAAGAGAACAAGTTTTACGCTTCCAAAGCCATCGTTGTGGAAAGTACTGTCATCGTATATTCAGAAACAAGGACAAGTTCTACACAAAATGTCATTTCGCCTTTCCACGACCGGTGATTTCTAAAGGAAGAGTGAACAGTTTGATGTCTTCACTGCGACATAATGTGATGAAGAAATCACCCAAAAATACGTACAATTTGAAAAGGAACGAAGAGTCCAAGTACATCAACGACTACAACCCAGTGATTTTGTCCATGTGGAATGCTAACATGGATATACAGTTTGTGGCTGATAACTGTATGGCTGTGGCTCGGTATGTGACATCTTACATCACCAAAAAAGAAAAGACAGAATTGAAGGATATGTGGGAGGACATTTCCCATGAAAAGAGCCTCAGTAAGAAGTTGTACAGAATCAGTCTGAAGATGTTGTCGCATCGAGAAATCGGAGCTTACGAATGTTCTGACCGGTTGTCTTCAGCAAGTCTCTATGCCAAATCCAGGAGTATCATTTGGGCGAGTCTTGGTCTTGCTGCAACGCGTAATCGAGTTCTGAAACCTGTACGGGAAATTGTGTATTTGGCAGAAAAGGAGCCAAACAGTACAGATATTTTGAAGACCAACATGTTGGATACATATTATCCAAATAGAAGCAGTCACCTCGAGAATGTTTGTCTGTATGAGGTTCTACAAAATTACATATTCAAGAGGAACATCAAAGAAGATATTGATAAAGGAGTGTATGCTGTAATTGGAAGTGAGGGATGTCTGGTCAAGCAAAGACAATGCCACTTGGTAAACCATCGAAAAATGAGTGGCGAATCTCCTGAAAGAAAAGAGTTTTTCTATTTAGCACTCTTGCAACTTTTCAAGCCTTGGCGTGCAGAAGAGGAACTGCTTGGAGATTTCCTCTGTTACGAAGACTCTTTCAATGCCACCAAGGAGACCATAGAATGTCCTGTTTTTCCCAAATATCTAGAAATGTTGAATGCGGAAATCGAGCAGGAAGCAACGATTGCAGCCGAGATTGCTAGAGACAGTTCTCAGGACAGTCAGAGTTCTGTTTCATTGAGTCAGGATCCACTAGGAGGACCAGTTATCGAAAATGAAGCTGCCACTGCCATGATTGAAGTGGAAAGAGCCATGGCACATGCTCAGGAGGATGCGGTTAACTTAGAAGACTTGGAAAGACAACTTAACGTTGAGCAGAGGAAAATATATGACGAAGTTAACAACCAAATAGATCATGGATTAAGTAATGAGAAGAAAGAGTGCTCATGTACGTCGTTGAAGCCTGTCCGACTGTACGTGAGTGGAGAAGCGGGAACTGGAAAAAGTTTCCTCATTAAAGCAATTTCAGGTTATTTGCAGAAAAGGACTGAGTCATCGCTGTCTTGTGTTGTCACCGCTCCAACTGGACTGGCAGCACATAACATTAAAGGTATTACTTTGCATCGTCTACTGATGCTGCCAGTGGAGCATGATAACAAATTACAATACCACAAGTTATCTGGAGATGCTTGTTGTGAAGTTTCAAGAGTCTTGAGGAAAATGAAACTTCTTATCTTTGACGAAGTAAGCATGGTTTCCAATGTCATGCTCGCCTTTGTGCATTTGAGAATGCAAGAAGTTCTCAAAACAGAGTATGATGTGTTATTTGGTGGCAAACACATCATTGTTTTCGGTGATCTTCTGCAGCTGACACCAGTGAAAGGACGACCTGTGTTCAAAATGCTCACGCATGAAGATACCAGGAAGTGCCTAGGGAGTATTGGCAACTTCAATTATGCTGAACTGCGTGAAAATATGCGTCAAGCTAAGGATGAAGATTATAAGAATATTCTACAAGATGTTAGAATCGGAATCGGAAAAGTGACCGAGCATGGGAAAGAAGCTTTACATGCACGATTACTGTCAAATTTGTATCCAGAAGAAGACGTTGTGCCTGAGAATATTTTTCAGAAAATTACTGAGAAGAAATCTGGAATATGTTTGATGCCAACTCTTGCAGAATGTGCCATCTTCAACAACAAAATGTTGCATTTAGAAAACCAAGAGATTGTGAAACTGGAAGCTATTGGCAGAGTAGAGCATATGGGAGCAACAATTATTTTGTCTGAGAATTTGAAATCAAAATTGGATTCATTAGAGAAGACTATATCTAAAACTGCTGGTTTTGAAAAGACTCTGAATGTGTGCTTAAATTGCCGTATAATTTTAAGAAGGAATTTACATGTTGAAAGAGGTCTGGTAAATGGATCAATGGGTAATGTTGTTGATTTTGAGAAATACAGAAATAGAGATGGAATTGAATTTTTAAAAATTAAATTTGAAGGCATTGAGGAAGTACAGCTAATTGGTTGTTGCTCTGCTAGGTTTTTGCTTGTAAAAGACTTATATGTTCGCCGTAAGCAGTTTCCTGTTTGCTTGGCATATGCGGTGACAATCCATAAATCGCAAGGTTTAAGTGTAGACAGTGCATTGGTGAATATTGGCAGTTCTGTGTTCAAGGAGGGAATGGCATATGTGGCATTGTCACGAGTCAGAACTTTATCGGGATTGTACTTGATTGAGTGTGATGTCACAAACATTTGTGCGGATCTAGATTGTGTTAAGGAATACAATAGGTTAAGAAGAGAGTATGCGCCACATTCGCCTCAATATCCTTTGTTTGAGAAACGTGTGGTAGGCCGGAAACGAAGAAATGTGACCAATAGTAGAGAGGTTGTAGCAAAAAGACGAAAAGTCGATGAATCAGAAATTATAAGCAGAAAGAAAAAGGATTTTGTTGAAGATGTTGTTGGTTTTCAATTTGAAAACAGTTCTGGTGTCAACTGCTATGCTAATGTAGTGGTTAATGTTTTGTTTTCTCTAGAAAATTTAAAAGAAGAGATTGTGGTCAATTCGGATCAAAGATTTTGCAGTTTGTTGAATTCTGTGTTAGAGAAATGTAGCACTGATAGAACAAAAATAGAAAGTGTGTCTGAAATTCGAAATCTGTTAGACAAATGTTCAGGTCAAACGCAATTCTGTCAAAATATTCAGCAAGAGTGTCAGGAGTTTTTAATGTATATGCTTGATGTATTGCAAGATGAAGGTGTAGATGTAGATCACCTGTTTGGCCTTTCTTATCAATGGCAACATGACTGCGAGAACTGTAGGGTATCAAGTACTACTAGTGTAGACTCAGAAAAATTTATATATTTAACTTTGCCAGACAGTAAATCAGTGTCCTTTAATAAGCTAGTAAAAGCAGCTGATCACAACATGGAGTGTAGCCAATGTAAGTCTGAAATGTTGTCCACATTATTTATACGAACATATGGCCAGTATGTCATTTTAATGTTCCAACGATGTAGGCCTGATGGAACAAAATTGACAACTTTAATTAAATATTTTGTGGCTTCGCAGTTGTCAATATCAGGAAGGACTTTTGTAACTGCAGCAATTATATATCATGACGGTCCTTCAACAACATCAGGACATTACACAGCTTATTTGAAGTCTAGAAACGGCTGGTCATTCTGCAATGATTCTGTTTTAACTTTTTAAAAAAATTGCCTTTTGACCTTAAAAATTCTTACCTGGTGTTTTTACAACCAAAATTTTAGGGAAAGAATCTCGGGATTTGCTCTGCGGAATTTCAAGAGGTTCTAATGGCTCCTACACTATTTGGCCTTGAGGATAAGTGTAGTACAGAGTCAAAAGTTATTTTTCAGTTTTAACTATTTCCTGAAAAAAAGAAGGTTTTTTTACAGAAAGTGGTGGGCACAGATTAGTTAAAGGACAACAGAGTATTTCCCAAAGCAAACAGTGTTCTTACCATAACACTTGACGTCATGGAAAAATAACTGCACTTTGAATGAGTTCAGAAAAACTGTTTCTTTTAATAAGCTAATTCAAGCAGCCAATCAAAACATGCAGTAGAGGTAATGTAAGTCTGCAATGCTGTCAACATATTTTGAACAAACTTTTGGTTATAATGTCATTTAAAAATTCCAACTATATAAACCTGATGAAAATAAGTTTTCAACTTTAATTTCAAATGTTGTGGCTACACACTCGTTGATTTTAGAAAAAAATTTCTAACTGCAGCTATTATATGACATGATGGTCCTTTGACAACATCCACTTATTACACATCTTATTAAAAATATTCTTACTTTCTGTTTTCAGAAGAAAGAATTTAGGGTAGGTAACTGGCCTATAATGATTCTAGGGGTTGATATAATTGTATGTACTGTTTTAAATTGCTTTGTGATTAAAAGTGATGTAGAGAATTAAATAATTGTAGTAGTCATAGAGGTAGTGTAAGTCTGCTTCATAGTAAGCAGTATCAGTGTCATAGGAAATGTGGAACATGAGTGAGCAAGAAGGGTAAGATATTACTAGTACAGGATTGTGAAAGTGATCTTGAACGTTTTCTTTCTGAAAGTTGCGGAAAAAGAAAATGAAGGGATTTGCTTAGAAGAATTCCAAGAGTTATAAATGGCTCTTACACGATTTGGCCTTGTGGAAAAGTGTGGTAGAGAGCGAGAAGTCATTTATTGTATGTAACATATTTGTCAAAACGATGGAGCTGTTCTTTCAGAAAGTGGCGGGCTGAAAATAATAACAGCACAACAGAGTGTAAGCTGTTCATAGGATATCCTTCGACGTCATGGAAAGTAAGTTAATTTTAAGGAGTTCTGATTTTTGATTGGTTATGTTATATGGGTTTTTTAAACACAATCATTTTGATTGTGTTTTTTTTCCCCTGCTGTTATATGATGAATACCTTCAAGTCACTGTTTTTAGTGAAATTTGATAAATTCTGAGAACAGCAAAAATAAACTATTTAACATGTATAATTAATTCTGTACTTTTTGTATTTTTGATATACATTTAGAACTGTGTAGGAGGCATGGAGAAGCTGAGGGTTCTGTAAGTGTCAAAGTTGTTGCATACAGTGCTCACATTCTGCGTAGTCTTTCATATGATAGACTACATCTGCACAATGAGATACCTAAGCAAAGGAAACACAGGTGATGTGATTGTGGAATGAGCAAAAAAAATTGCACGTTTTTTCAATTACATTACCTGTGTTTCCTAACATTACGCATCACATTGTGTAGATGAGGTTTAGGCCTGTTCCAGGAGACAGAGGGTGTCTGACATTTGTTCAAGAGTGCAGTGGACATGACTCACTTCGTGGGTAGGCCTGCACATGTATTATCTCCTCTGTACTCTTCAACAAGCCTAAATTTCATCTGCAACCCTGAGTAGGACTCACCTGAAACAAATCTGTAGATAGGCCACACCTTATCAGCATCTAGAAACAATCATTTAACATGTTAAGGGCAGATTTATGATGGCCGTGCGCCTCTTTTGCGCCGCTGTTCCGTCACTTTTGTGACGCAGCAGCAGTGTAAAAGATGCACCATGTTGCAAGATAGGCCTCACTTCATCTCCAACAAGATACTGTCAGTTTAAAATGTATATAATTAGGACTGTGTAGGGGGCATGCAGAAGCTGAGGCTTCAGAAAAGTGTCAAAGTTGTTGCACGCAGTGCTGCACTTCTGCGTACTCTTTCATATGCTGGTCTACATCTGCACAATGAGATACCTAAGCAAAGGAAACACAAGTGATGTGATTGTGAAATGAGCAAAAGAAATTGCACGTTTTTCAATTACATCACCTGTGTTTCCTAACATTACGAATCACATTGTGCAGATCAAGTTTAGGCCTGTCCAGGGAGACAGAGGAGGTCTGGCCTTTGTTCAAGAGTGAAGTGGACATGACTCACTTCATTGGTAGGCATGGACATGTATTATCTCCTCTGTACTCTTCAACAAGTCTAAATTTCATCTGCAACCCTGAGTAGGCCTCACCTCAAACAAACCTCTGGATAGGACACACCTTATTGGCATCCTGAAACAATCATTTAAAATGTTAGGGACAGTTTTATGATGGCTGTGCACCTCTTTTGCGCTGCCGTTGCGTCACTTTTGTGAGACAGCAGCAGTGCAAAAGATGCACCATGTTGCAAGATAGGCCTCACTTCATCTGCATCAAGATACTGTTAGTTTAAAATGTATATTTTTAGGACTGTGTAGGGGGCATGGAGAAGCAGAGGCTTCTGTAAGTGTCAAAGTTGTTGAAAAACTGTTTGTCCTTCAATCTGTTCCCTTGTCTTTTCTAATTTTTAAATACATGTTTTAATATTTTTCAAATGTTTGTTCTCTCTTTCACAGATTGAAAGTATAAAAATAACAAGTGACTAAGTTAACGACAAATATAAGGTAAATGTTTTGTACTCTTTTCGTAACATTTCTATCACATTTAACTTCTATTAGTTCCACTGCTTCATTTCTTTAACCCTCACTTTCCTGCCTTTGCTACTTCCCTCATTCCTTTCTCTATTACTTACTTACTCTACTCCTTCCAGTCTTTTTCTCAGTCCCTCTCTTCTCATAGTTCCTCACTCTTGTTCACTCACTCCGTCTCTATTACTCTCACTGTCTCTGACTGATCATTCTTTCACTATTTGTTCATTATGCTTTCTCTCTGTAGTTCAAGCACACTAAGGGGCATATTATCAACACAGGCAATAAAATTATCGCTGCTTTTATCGGCAGAAAACTGCCGCAAAAGTGGCTTTAGCGGCAGTTTTCTGCCGCAAAACCGGCTTTAGCAGCAGATTTCTGCCGATAAAAGCAGGGAAAATTTTATCGCCTATGTTGATAATATGCCCCTATGTTATTTACATTTCTTTGCTGTTTCAATCATTCCTTTTCTGTTACTTCTTCTTTTCTGCATTCTGTTTTTTCTCTCTGTTATTCCAATGTTTTAATCTTAATTTGAACATTCACTCACATTCTCTAAGAAACTCTTGTTTGTTATTCTTCTACTCTCCTTTTTTTCTTTCACTTCCTTATCTATTTAGTTTTTCACAATTATACCCTCTTCCATCTTTTCTTCGGTAAATAGATCTATTAAACAGTATCTCTGGTTTAGTCCCTATAGCTGTCTTTCTTTTAACATTACTCTCTGTTTCCTTCCCTTATACTTACTCTTCTTTTTTTTTAAATTTTTTTGGGTTCGCTCCCGGTTCGCGTACCGGCGAGCGAACCGGGAAGCGAACCAAAAGAAATAGAGGTTGCCAGAGTGCAAACATTCTAGCAATTTTTTTATAAAGGGGAGGTAGTTCTGAAAATAACTTTTTTTGTATTATTTTTGTTGTTTTATATTTTTTTTATTATTTTTCTGAACATTTTTTTACTTTTTTTGTATTTTTTGAACGGTTTTATATTTTTTTTGGGGGGGAACAAAAACGATTCATTGTAAAGGGCTCAACAGGAGCAACAAAAAATAAAAACATAATTTATTTTCTGAATCGTTTTGTACAAACATGATTGTCAATTGCTAAGTTGATTAAAGTGATGCTACTTTCTCTGTAGCAAATCAACTGACCGCAACGCACGCACACTTGTTTGACTGCCCCGAACCTCATCAGTATATTTGGGACCATCTTCCTCGCCTCTGGTCCCGTCACTTCCTCTACAACTGATCTTCTGGCCACAGAAGGGGGATTATCTTGCAGGTCACGTACCTGCACAGCACTGTAGTTGTTTGGGTGCCACATCTCCATATGGCGATGCATTGTATAATTGCCATAATTATATTTTTTAACTGTCCCTCTGGACAAATCTTTCTTACAGATAAGGCAAGTTACATACCGGGCATTCACTTTTTTTTGGCCCCGGGGATATTTAAAAAATTGCCAAATATAATTTTCTTTGACATGAGACCTCCTGGGCTCCTCAGGCAAAAACTGCCTCTCTTGCTGCTCTTCCTCTTCTTCCTCTTCTTCCTCCTCTTGCTGAATGATAACTTCAGCAGGTGGTCCTCTCTTCCTAGGAGGTGGTGGTGGTGGTGGGGATGCACCAGCTGAAGCTACAACACTTGCCATTGCTAAGTGATGAAAAAAGGTCTTCCTCTCACAAAGATGAAAGTCAGAGTGAGGAAACAAGGAGGAGTTTTCATCATTTGGGAAAAACAATAGTTCTAAACCAATGAAAAGTGTTACTTTTAGGTCACATGACCTAGCCTTACATCATTAGGAAACCAAAAGTGAAATGAACCAATGAAAAGTGTTATTAACAAGTCACATGAGCTGTTGTGTTTACGTTACGCGCTTCGCGCCGCGTCCCGGATCGCTTCCGGAAAGCTGCGCTTCGCGCCTCGCTTCGCGTACCGGAGCACTTCCGGGTACGCGCGCGTCATATGACGTATCACGCGACAACGCGATACGTCACGCTGACGCGTCACGATGTTGTTTTCTAACGCGACAGTTGCGCAAACGGAACGTTTACTGGTTCGCGGACCGGATCGCGGCATTAAATTGAGCTAACGGAATGCTAACCGGTTCGCGGACCGGGAGCGAAACAAAAAAATAATTTAAAAAAACAAAAAAAATTATTAATAAACATATAAAATATATTTTTTGATTTAAAGAAGAATACATTTTAAAGCTTTTGATATTTGCTATTAAAAAACCATTGAAATTCACTGAAAAAACCATAGGTTATAGACCATATATAGTTAGGAATTAGCATTTACAAAACCTTGAAAATTCACAGAAAAAACCATAGGTTATAGACCATATATAGTTAGGAATTAGCATTTAAGAAACCTTTTTTTACTCACACAAAACCATTGAAATTCCATATATAGTTAGTTGTACTAACTATATATCGTGCACCCGCAATCCACTGCTGATCATGTCACATATTACATCATTCATGACATGGTCAGTGACATCACTGATGACATCACTGATGACATCTCAAATCACATCACTGATGACATCACTGATGACATCTCAAATGACATCACTGATGACATCACTGATGACATCTCAAATGACATCACTGATGACATCTCAAATGACATCACTGATGACATCACTGATGACATCTCATTTGACATTACTGATCACATCACTGATGACATCATTCATATGATAATACGATGAACCTCTTCAGACTCTAATATAGCCTTAGATACACTCAGTGTAAACAGACACTCACAGACTGTCACTCATCCATGGAGTTACTCACACACCTAGTCAGTCATGCAAAGAATCAATCACACCTCCATTTCCTCAACTATACAGTTATACACACCTTACTTATTCAAACATATACTGACACATATTTACTCTCTTATACAATCCCTGATACAAGTTCACAATGATCCATACAGCCACTCACACATTCACTGGCTCTTATGCAGAGTTATTTATATATGTCAACTCTCACATGTACTGTGTTTTACATATGTACTTACTTTGACATGTAGCACTGAGATATCCACTCACTCACCAATACACTCATGCACACAGTCAACCGCCCATACAGTTGTTTCCATATGCACTTTTGAACCCATACATCTAGTGAATCAACTGCTCACACATCTATGCACAGAGTCATACACCTCCCAGCCACCCACACACACACTCAGTCTCCCATACAAATACTTGGGCAACCAATCAATAATCCATATAGTTACTCATATAGCTAATGATCAACACATGCAGCAGATTACAGAACAACAGACACAATGATGCACAAATTAAGACAGTTTAGTCACTAACCCATGCACTCAGTAAGACACATTTAATCACTCACTCATACAGTCAGTCATGCACCTACTAAATCCTTCATCCAGACACTTATAAATCCACTCATTATTCAATTTGTAAGACATATTTTAACTTTACCCTATATATATATATATATTACCTACTGGCGGTCGCCAGTAGGTAGTTATAGTTAGGATTGTTTTCCATAGGAAATACGCAACATTCTATTGGGAATAACTTTGGCGCAGATTGAGGGATCTGCCTGTAATTTTCCTCAGATTCGTCAAGCGGGGGCCGAGATAAAAGGGGGGTCCCAAAACGTGTTTTCCCCATGTTAATTTCCATAGGGCGGTTGGACTCACTTTTAGCTCGAACGGCTGAATGGATTTTCACCAAACTTGGCAACATTTTAGGGACTGGTAGGCCGATGTGCCTTTGCTATGTCTCAAGATATGCGCTCCAGAGGATTTTGAATAATTTAGGTTAAAAAAAATATATATATCTATAAGCGCGCCCCGGTACGCGCACCGGGGAGCGTACCAGCGCGCAACGTGAGTTCGCGCGCGGAAAGCTGATTGGCTCTCGGGTGTCTGTAAACATTCCAAACAGTCCGGAGCGGCCGCCATCTTGTGTCTCGGTAGGATCGAGGCACAAGAGGTGTCAAAAAAAAAGGGGGAAATGACCAAAAGGGGGCAGGGTAGACCCCCCCTGACCCCCTAGGTTTGATGTGGGGGCCATAAAAGGGTCCCGCGGGACAAACTTTTTTTTGTTTTTTTTTCTCGATTTTCGTCGGGGGAGCGCCCGGTATGCGCACCGGGGAGCTTACTGGGGAGCGTACCAAAATCAAACCCAGTGAAACAGTAAAATAATAATTTAAAGTGCTTAGAGGTAGGGTAGCTCTGCATAGAGTTGTTGTGTTGTGTGGGTTCCGCCACCGCCAGAACCAGCCTACACGAAGGGATGAAAGACGTCGCCGAGTGGATGAAGAACAGCCGCCTGAGACTGAACTCAGACAAGACGGAAGTCCTCATCCTGGGACCATCGCCCTCCGCCTGGGACGACTCCTGGTGGCCTCCCGCCCTGGGCACCGCTCCCAAGCCAACAGACCACGCACGCAACCTGGGCTTCATCCTGGACTCCTCCCTCTCAATGACCAGACAAGTCAACGCCGTCTCCTCGTCGTGCTTCAACACCCTGCGCATGCTCCGACAGATCTTCCGCTGGATCCCGACCGAAACCAGGAAGACGGTAACCCAGGCACTCTTCTCCAGCCGATTGGACTACGGGAACACGCTCTCCGCGGGAACCACAGCCAAACTACAGAAAAGACTCCAGCGCATACAAAATGCCTCCGCCCGACTCATCTTGGACATCCCCCGATGCAGCCACATCTCCGGCCACCTGAGGGACCTGCACTGGCTCCCCGTCAGCAAAAGGATCACGTTCAGGCTCCTTACCCACGCACACAAGTCTCTCCACGACCTGGGCCTCAAGTACCTCAACGACCGCCTGACCTTCTACACACCCACCCGCCAGCTACGCTCTACAAGCCTCGCCCTCGCCGCCGTACCATGCATCCGAAGAGTCACCGCCGGAGGAAGATCCTTCTCCTACCTGGCAGCCAAGACATGGAACTCCCTCCCCATCCACCTCCGGCTGACACAGGACCATCTCGCCTTCAGGAAACAACTCAAGACCTGGCTGTTCGAGCAGTAGCGTACCCCCTCCCCCAAGCGCCTTGAGACCCTTCCGGGTGAGTAGCGCGGTATACAAATGTTATGATTGATTGATTGATTGATTGATATAAGTACCAGCATGTAGGTACCAATGCAGAGTTTTAAATTCAATTTAGATTGTCTCCTCTGTAGATAATTTGCATGTTGTTACAGAAGTTATTGTGGTATATGGAATCCATACCATAGTTTGTCAGGAAAGTAGAAACAACATGGAGGCAGGAGATGAAAAAGAGATGTCAAATACACATTGGAGATAATATAGTGGGAGAAAGGAAGTAACTATGAGCAAAATTACTATGTAACATAAAAAAGTTGCACAGTATACTATAAGGCTCACATTATATTATATTCATTTTGGTACTATTTCATGAATTACATATAAAAAAGAATAATGTCTGGAACAATTTTTAATTATTAAATAAAAATGTATTGCTCTGATTTTTCAAAATTTAATAACACTTCCAACAATATTTCGTCAGGAATGTCCTCCTTTGGATTCCATGATTCCATTTCTTCCACGTTTTTAAGAAACTCTTGATCAAGAGACTGATCCAAAAAGTCTAAATCATCAATCTCTTCCTCTGGGTTGTTCTCGAGATCAATTTCGAATGAAATATTACATTTCTTTTGTTCTCCTTCCATTTTGTTGCTGTAAATTGCATAAAAAATAAATATATCAGTAGAGATAGGGCACTGTTAGGTTTAAGTTCAGACAGGTGAAGTTATCTTTGGGCAGTGTATGGTATCAGGCAGGAAGTAGAACTATTAAAAAGTGCATGTGATGAAGCCTAAGTAAAATTATAATTATACTAGAGAAGCCTAACTTAATCCATGAATATAATAGAGAAGCGTATCTCAAGCTATAACTATAACAGAGGGACAATAAATAACTATCAGAAAACGTTTTTACTAATTAATTTAAAGTGCTCATTACAAATTAACAACTTACTTTTGAGAGAGGTGAAGAAGAAAAAATTTGAAAATCCTTTCAAGATGTACCTCAGGTAGTTGTAGTCAAAATGGCTGTGTTTCCCTCTTTTTTCATTTATATTCATGTACATAACCAATCAAATGTCAGGAAATAATACTAGAAATTGAAAGTAACATTTTAATTGGTTGTAAATTCTAACACTTCAGATGTGTTTTTGTCATGTAATTTACCTCAGAATATTTAGACAGGGCTACAGGCCAAATGGCTCAATGGAATTCCATCAAATTTGGGAAAATGGTAGGGACTGGTATGTAGTATGGCCTATTTTATATTTGGTGAACATCTCTAAAGAGGTTTTTATGTAAATTAACTTTTAAATTTTTTGGGGAGCGCTTACCGGTGCACGCCCCGGTGCACGTACCGGTACGCGTACCCTGCAGAAAAAAGATTGACAGAGATTCTTTAATAATATAGGTTTATTTTTATAAATTAAAGTTAGTTCTAAAAAAGAACTGTTTTTTTCATTCTTTTTGTTGTTTTATATTTTTTATTGTTTTTTTGAAAATTTTTTACTTTTTTGGGGTTTTCTGAACAGTTTTATATTTTTTTTGTATTTTTTATGGGGAGAAACAAAAAACAGGGAATTGTAAATGGCTCAACTGGAGCAAAAAAAAAAAAGAAAAAATGTGGGTTTTTTCGGGCACTTATGGTCATCCCCAGCACAGATGATAAGTTTTATACTTTGCTCACCATAGCAAAGTGTCTTTCCACATTATTTGCACACAATTTTAAAATCGTTACATTTTGGTTGTATGATAGGCATCGTCTCTATTGCCTCTGAACCCGATGGAGTTGGTTCTTTCGATGTTGAGGGTCTGGATGTTGATGGGGGTAGCTTACTGCAGAGGTCCCTTACCTCTGCAGCAGAATAGTTGATTGGGTGCCAACGGATCATGTGCCGAATCATGGTATGATTCCCGAAGGAATATTTTTTGTTAGTGTTCCCCCTGGATAGCTCAGCACCACAAATCAGACAAGTCACCTTCACAGCGTTTACTTTTTTGAAACCCCTTGGGATTTTGTAGAACTGCCATACGAAGTGCTCTTTTGGTTTGTAGGGCTGATTATCTTCAGGCAGGAAATGCCTTGTCTCTCCCTCCTCTTCATCATCCTCCTCCTCTTCTTCTTGACCACCAATGTGATCTTCTGGTGGTCTTTTTGATGGTGGTGGTGGTGGGGCAGATGCTCCAGCTGCTGATATGACTGTAGCCATCTCTGTAAGGAAAAAGCAGGTCTTCCTCACTCAAATAACAAAGTGAAAATGAGGAAAAAAGGTGGGGGCTTTCATCATTTGGAAAACAAAAGTGTTCTTAACCAATGAAAAGTGTTATTTTGAAGTCACATTACCAGGGCTTTCATCATTTGGAAACCAAAAGTGTTGTGAAACAATGAAAAGTGTTATTTTCAAGTCACATGACCAGGGCTTTCATCATTTGGAAACCAAAAGTGTTGTGAACCAATGAAAAGTGTTATTTTCAGGTCACATGACCCGACGCGCTTACGCTACGCGCCCCGGGGCGTGCCCGGGGGCGCGTTGCGTAAGCGCATCAGGACGTTTCGCGATCGTATGCGCTCGCGTGCTTCCGGGTGCGCTTAAGCTGTGCGTCATATGACGCATCACGCGGCTACGCGATACGTCACGATGTTGTTTTCGTTTGCGGGAATAGCGCTAACGGGACGCTCACCGGTACGCACCCCGGGGCGCGCCGTAGCGCTACGCTTACCGGTGAGCGCACCGGTACGCGCCCAGGGAGCTCTTCGGGGCAAAAAAATAAAAACATTTTTTTTAAATATTACATAATTATACAATATAAAATTCGTTATAAAAAATATTACATTTCATACCTATAGAGATTTGCTATTAAAAAACCTATGAAATTCACTGAAAAAACCATAGGTTTCACACCAGTAATAGTTAGGAATTAGCATTTAAAAAACCTATTAAATTCACTGAAAAAACCATAGGTTTCACACCAGTTATAGTTAGCTGGAAATTTTACTCGCATAAAACCATTGAAATTCCCACGTTATAGTTAGTTGGACTCACTATAACTTGCGCGTGCAATGCACTGCTGATGACGTCACATATTACATCACTCATGACATGGTCAGTGACATCACTCATGACATCACTGATGACACCATCCTTGTGATACAGTGACAGACCTCCTTTCACTGTAATGTAACCCTTAAAACACATATTCAACAATAGAAACTAAAATTTTCAAAAAAATGGAGATACCCATACCAGTTACAACAACCAATTCAATAATTCCACCATCTATATACACATCCACTCATTCACCAACAGTTCTATATAATCACTCATACGTATACTCACTCATCATATGTAGTGATACACCTATGCATCCTGTTACACACCAACAGTCATCCAAAAGATACTCTCACACATACTCACACATGCAAATAAACTATTGAACATCCATTTATTTGCATATACAGCTATACACACACTACCACCTTACTTCTAAGGAACCTTACACAGACTTACTCTCTTAAACAATCACTTATAGAAACACATACCTATTTAAACAGGAACTCTTACAATCCCTTACTCTCATATATACTCACTTATATACATCAATATTCACATATACTACATTAAAACATATGTAGTTACTGTTAAAGACACTAGTGAGACAGTCATTCAGTCAGTAACACACACATATACACAGTCATCCACCCATACAGTCCTGCACATATGCTGTCTTCAAAACACATACAAACAGAGAGTCAGTCACTCATGCATCTATGTTCTAAGTAATACCCCCACCAAACATATAGACACTCATATTGATACTCAAAAAACCAACTAATAACCTATATACACACTCATGTAGCTACTCACCAACCCATGCAGCCACTTATACACAAAGTGAGACACTGATACAGATATTTAAATATTTAAACATTACTCGCTAATACATGTATTCAGTAAGATATACTTAATAAGTCAGTTATACAATCAATTTTACACAAAAAAGCATCCATTTAGACACTTATTTACCCATTTATTCTTCCATCGACCTTTAGATATACAAATATAAAAAATATTTATTTTTCAGAAAGACACACATTCACTGGATGATGTCATCAGTGATGTCATTTGAGATGTCATCAGTGATGTCATGAGTGATGTCACTGACCATGTCATGAGTGATGTAATATGTGACGTCATCAGCAGTGGATTGTGGGCGCGCAAGTTATAGTTAGCTGAACTAACTATAATGGGGGAATTTCAATGATTTTGTATGAGTGAAATGTCCAGCTAACTATAACATGTGTTGTGTGAAACCTATGTTTTTTTCGGTGAATTTCTAAGGTTTTCTAATGCTAATTCCTAACTATAACGTGTGTGAAACCTATGGTTTTTTCAGTGAATTTCAAAGGTTTTTTAAATGCTAATTCCTAACTATCTCAGGCCTGAAACCTATGTTTTTTTCAGTGAATTTCAAAGGTTTTGTAACTGACATATCTATATTTTTTTTATATTTCTTTTTAATAAAACAAGCCATCAACAAAATGCAGCTGTGCATATGACAGAAGAGGGTAGTTCACCAATGCAATATTTATAGTGCAAAAATATTAGCGATGGGGGGGGGGAAGGAGCGTATGGTACAAATGACATATAAATTCACAGTCCAAGATCATGGGGAAAGAGAAACGTCAAGTTCAACAATAGCAGGCGGTGTACATATATCCCCCCTACATTGGTTCCAGGGCCCCCAAATACTGTTCCATTTTCGATGGCGACCCCTAGCCAGGTAGACAGTTTTTTCACGGATCATACACCAATGCATACTTTCTTTCCATCCGTCCATCGTAGGCGGCCTTGCAGAACCCCACAGCTGTACAATATTTCGCTTTGCAATCATGATCCCAAGAGTGACCCATCTAATTTGTGCAGCGTTTAGGTCTGTAGGCTCCCAAATATTTTATAAACATCTCCTAGCTTCTGGCAGGAGCTGTACCCCCGTCACTTCTTGCATAACAGCATGGACCCTGTTCCAATAATCCACCATATGTCGACATTCCCACAGTATATGGAAAAGCGTTCCCACCTGACTATACCCACGTTTACACAAGCCATCGTCCGAGAACGCCATCATAATCAGACGAGGACCGGTAACATAAATCCTATGTAAAATCTTTAATTGGACGAGTCTCAATCTCGCCGGAATCGCGACTTCCTTAGGGGAAGAAACCGCAGATTGCCAGTCTTCATCATCTATTTCAATACCCTCCTGCATCCTTTTGTTTCGTAGTTCCACAAATAGATCAGTTCTGAAATGTATCCATTTTTTGTAAATGAGTGAGATGGTCCTTTCTGGTAAATGCCCATCTAGTAATCGGTCTTCTAATGGGGATGACTTTGGTATAATTTCCCCCTCGGGGCTATCGATTTCAGAGCATGCCGCACCTGTGCATAGCGTAAATATTCTGTGTCATTCAACTCATATTCAGTCTGTAGTTCCACAAACGACTTCATTTTCCCCTTCACCCAAACATCTCCCACAGTAGAAATCCCTATCATGTCCCATCTGTCGAAACCTTTCGTGTTCCACAACGGCCCAATCTATCCGAACCAAATAAAGGGGTGGCCATCGTCAAACGGTCCTTCCATCCCAATAAACAGGTAACATCATGCCATATACAAACTGTCACTCTAGTCGGGCCTGTTAAACTTTTCTCCACAGATCTAGCATACAGCGCTCTGTTGTAATTACCACCAGGGAGGAGCCATCTATCCATTGCATAGCCCGGATCCGTAGTGGACCCACATGTTCCGTGGTTTATAGCCCCCAACTGAGACGCCCAGTAGTATTGTTTAATATCGGGGAGGGCAAGTCCCCCGTCGTACCACGGGAGCGTCAGCTTGGCAAGCGCTATTCATGAGCGACCCTCCCAAAGCAGAGTACGCTGCAATTCCTCCACCTCACGAAAGTAACTAGCTGGTACTACATCCAGAGTGTTTTGAAGGGCATATAAGAACCGGGGCAAAGACATAATTTTAAACAGGGCCGCTCGTCCCAACAGCGACAGCGGGAGCTTCTTCCAACTCACCACGTCGCTCTTCAATCGGGCCAGTGGAGGAAGAAGGTTCTTATCAAAGCAAACTGCGGGGTCAAGTGAGACATAGATCCCAAGATATTTAAATCCGTCCCTAGCTCTCTGTATAGGACAATTACGAGGGAGGACGGGGACTTCGCCACACATTACGTACAAATAGGATTTTGTCCAGTTTATCTTCAATCCCGAGTTCCGACCATAAGAGAGTAAAACATCTCCTACTACGTTAAGGGATTTCTTGGGCGAGGTCAGATAAAGCAATATGTCGTCGGCGTATAAAGAAATTCGATCTTCGAACTGCGGGGACCAACGGATACCCTTTATCAAGGGCTCCCAATGGATCCAAGCCGCCAGGGGCTCCAGAGCCAGTGAGAACAGAAGGGGGGATAGCGGACATCCCTGTCTAGCACCACGCCCAAGACAAAATGGCGCAGAGGCCCGATTGTTCACAACAACTTGAGCCAGAGGCTCGGTATACAGGAGTCGAACCCAGCCAATAAACTCAGTACCAAAACCGAACTTACCTAAGACAGCCCACAAATATGGCCACTCCAACGTGTCGAAAGCCATCGTAGCATCAATTGACGCCAATATGGCCGGTTCTCTTAAAGTTTGCGCCCTAGCAAGGACTCTGTGTAATCTGCGCAGATTCAATGCCGTGTTCCTATGGGGAATAAATCTAGACTGATCGGGATGCACCAGTTCACTAATAACCTTAATCAACCTATTGGACAACACTTTAGCCAGTATCTTAGGTTCCGAATTCAGCAACGATATCGGCCTGTACGAGGCACAACAAGATTTGGGCTTCCCATCCTTGGGTATAACTACAATCGAGGCCACTCTCATATCGTGGGGTAGGACTCCATGTTCTAGAGCCTCCATAAACATATTTCTCAGATACGGGGCAATCCTGTCCGGTCAAAGCTTATATAGCTCAATCGGTAGACCATTGGGACCCATTGCCTTCCCAGAATTCAGGGAGCGCACCGCTAAAGCAATCTCATCCACCGTAAGCTTACTGTCCAGAAAATTGCGGTCCTCCTCAGTCAAACAGGGAAGTTGGATATCCCTAAGTAGGTGGCACGAGTCTGCCTCTGGCCTATCCGAGACAGAGGTATATACACCTTACGGAAATAATTAGCAAAACCATCAACTATCCTTTGTGGATCGGTTATACGATCACCCTCCTCAATCTCCGGAACTACCCGATCTGCACCCTCTCTCCTGTCCAGCCAAGCAATCAATTTACCTGCCTTATCACCTACATCATACAAGCGCCCCTGTTGTTCTCGACTCAGAGCCTTCGCACTATCAGTGACCAACGTCCTGTATTCAAGCTGTTTAAGTTGCAAGGCATGTAGTTTAGCACGGGTAGTCCCCTGCTCCAGTTCCAATTCAATATTGGCTATGTCTGATTCAATCCCAACCACCTCTTCCTCCGTCTGTTTTTTAACCCCCGAAATCAGGGACAGGGCTTGACCTCGAATCACCGTTTTGAAGGCTTCACACAACGAGACCGACGAAGAGACCAAAATAATTTTCCAACCCTTTCAAAAGTTCCTTGCGAACCTTAGGGTTACGCAAGTACCAGGGATTTATAGGGGTGATTCTACCACCAGTACCCGGTGTCATTTCAAATCTAATCCAAAGCGGCAAGTGATCCGAAATTCCTCTAGCCAGATATTTAACCCCAACAATATACGACGCCTGGTCAGCCGGTACTAAACTATAATCAATGCGCGAGAGACTCCCATTGGTGCCGGAGTGGAAGGTATGCTGTCGCTGAGTAGGATGGAACAATCTCCAGCTATCTATTAAGCCCAAAGCCTCAAGAACATCAGGAAGCCATCTATGTGTCCGTCCCGCATCTCGGGCGGGGATCTGTCCATGGTGCCAGAGACTACAGCATTGAAATCTCCACCCAGAATCAGCAACCCTCTTGGGAGTTCCAGAACAAGCTTACCCAGTTCTGCATAGGTCGTGTTTTGTAGGCCCGGGGGGACATAAATCGACACAAGAGAAAGAGTATCCCTCCCAACGCCCTGATACTGCGACATACCGACCCCTATCATCTGTCGTGACGGAGTCAACCACAAACGGAAGAGATTTCCTTAGGAGGATCTCAACTCCCCTCGACCCTGAAGTAAAGCCGGCATGTGCCACCAAACGGTAGCCCTTACTATGCATCGCATTACAAGCATTTCCCACCAAATGAGTCTCCTGAAGTAGAACTACATCCGGAGAGTGCCTTTTGAGGAATTGGAGGACCACACAGCATTTTATTTTATCCCCCAGCCCATTCACATTCAAACTCGACACTCTCAGCCCCTTACCCCCATCAAAAAACATAAAAAAGGCCCAACCCTCCTCCAGTCCTCGCACAATCATGAGACAAATCTGATATATAATGCCTTGGAAAAATACAAAAAACACAAAAGCAAAACAAAGAAACAACAGTCACCCCCACTCCCCCATTGAACGAACAGTTACGCCACCCCCCACCCTGCACCCCTGCTCAGGACTATCCAGCCACCCCAACTCGCAGTGTGCCTGTCACCCCAACATCTAAACTACACTACAAAAAGGCTAAATACGAGGAGGAAAGTGACCCACGGACAGCCTGTTAACCCCCCCTAAGTTACTGTGGTAGAACATGATGTTAGAAAAAAGTAGAACCATAGTTCGTTCCCCAAGTTCAGAGTTCACACTGCAACAGTACTTATTCTTGTTCCTGCACATCCCCTCCTTCAGCGCCACTCTGTCTGACAGGTTCTTCTTGAGTGACTAGAGTGTTCAACCAGTCTGCCGCGATTTCGGGCTTATCAAAGAAATAGACCTTCTCGCCATGTTCGATCCTCATCATCGCGTATTTGAGTCCCTTGTCGCAAAGCTTCCGTTTGATCCCCATGAAGCTCATTCTCTGCTTCTGGACTGCTTGTGTGTAGTCCGGAAAAAAACTGATGGATGAGTTTTCGTATTGCAAAGGGCCTTTAGATCTAGAGGCTTGAAGGATTGCGTCTCTGTCTCTGAAGTTAAATATCCTCGCTATCAAAGGTTGAGGCGGCCCACCAACATGAGGCCCGCCACCGGGAATTCTGTGTGCTCTTTCAACAGTAAAAATGTTTCCGAGACCCTTGGGCAGAAGATGTTTTAGTACCAACTCTTCAACAAAGAGGTCCGCAGACTGTCCCTCTGCTTTTTCCGGTACACCAATAATGCGTACATTATTTCTCCGGGCCCGTCCTTCAAAATTATCCAGTTTACGATGAGCCAGATCATTCGAGGCCATCAAATTTCAGACTTCCGTTTGCAATTCAGTGACATCTGTCGTGAGACTAGCAGTCTTTATGTCCAGAGATTTCACTCTCTCACTAGTTTACGTGAGGTCTGCCCGAATCAAATTCACTTCAATCGATACGGTGTCCAACTTATGCGCAAGAGTCTCCATCTTTAGTCCAAGAGTGGACTTGACACCATCAATGGCGGCCATAACATCTTGCAACGTCAGCTCTGGTTCTAGGACAGAGGTGTCTTTGAGTCCTTCTTGAGATTTGCCCAGTCCACTCGGCGACCCCTTCGACTGAGCATAGAGGTCCATGTTATTAGATTGGGTGTATCTTCCCCCTCTAATGGTTTTCGCTTGCCGCTTATCTCCCTCCGGCTTGGTCGCCATCGTGTGACAAATCAACGTTTACCGTCCGGTTCAGGGGAGACAGTGAGCGAAACACCCTGTAGTCCAGCCAGCAACACGTCCTTCGTTGTTAAATCTGATAGAATACTCCAGGCTCTTGTGGCTACAAAACAGTCAGTATTCGATGTGGCGCAATAATCAGCCAATACTCAACAAATGCTAATTCAGAGGGCGGACGTTTGTTGCAGCTACGACAGGGCAAAGCAGATCTGTCACCGATAAGGGTCTGTGGTGGTCTAGAGCTGACCCAAACGAATCCCAGGCTAAATCGAAAGTGAAACCAACAGGAGAAGCGGAGCCGAGCCAGTCACTTCAGGCGCCCAAGTCCGATGTTGTTGCATTACCACTCGGGCACAGTGCCATTGAAATCACCGGTCATCCGAGGGGAACAGGCCTCAAAACTCCATAGTCGTATAACTCCGGTTTCCGGGGAGCGATCGAAACGCGATTTTCAGCTTTCTAGTCTCCTTCGGTTCCTTTGCAAGAAGCACTTCACAGTAGTCAGGATAAATGAGAGGATATATTCGGGGGCTACAAGGGTCTCGGGAGCCCTAAGCTCACGCGGCCATCTTGGTTGCGCGCAAAGCTCCTCCTCAAAACTGACAATTTTTAAATGTATTAATTGTTATATTTATTTGTTTTGATATTGATTTACTACATTTTTCAAAACGATTTATTTTGTAGATATTTTGGGCCAAATGTAGGTAATCTACATTTACCGATTCTAAAATACCGAATTTTACCGATTCGGTATTTCAGAATTGGTAAATGGTATGCAGGAAACAATTCAGTAAATATTTACCGGTTCGGTATTTAAGAATCGGTATTTACCGATTCGGTAATTCCCATTCATTCCTATGGGCCTGAAGGCCCATAAGAATGAATGGGAAGCCATTCACTATTACCGATTCGGTAAATACCGAATCGCTAATAGGGGGCACATATTCAAGGGTGGCAGGGTGTCACATTGACACGCTGTTGCACCCCTGAATCGTACATGTGTGCACATGTGGCACACATACATGCCCAGAAGCTTTCTGTACTTGCTAACTTTTTTTTCATTCATAACAGCTTTGTCTTCTACATTAACCCAAACATGTCGATTGCCTGAATCTTCTAACCAGCTTTTTTTTTGCAAGGCATGTATGTCTGCCACATGGCACTTTTAAAAAAGCACAAAATTGTTTTTTTAAAGGTTTTTGATATTTACCACCAACTTGTAGTTGGTGGTAAATAACGAATCCTGAATGCAAGAAGGCACTCACTTGAGTGCCTCCTATATAGCTGTTTCGATTAATTAATTACAGATTCCTTAAAATAAGGAATCGGTATTTTTTAATTACCGAATCCTTAAACCTGCCTCCTACATCTCAAACCCTAAATACCGGTCGTTAAGGTCCGAAATTCGGTAATTTCGGCCGTTACCGACCGGTATTGGGCTACCTACATATGGCCCTTTATTTTTTAAATTACGTTATAATTACATTATCCATTACACTACAAAATATACTTTCTCAGAATGAATTACTTTAGTTTAAATACTTTGCAAATAAACACTAGACTTTTAAGTACAGTAGTTTCAGTTGTTGCAATGCACAACACAATTTCAGACACAGTGCAACATTGAGGTCAATGTGAATTTCTAGTCAAATGCAATTACTTACTTTTTGGATTACTTTTCTACCCACAGGACTGAATCCTAGATTCAGTCCTGAGACTTCTCCTGTAAACAGTTGAGTAAAAGCGTTTTGGTTACAGTAGCGATTGTTAAGGTATAATATTGTATTTTAAAAGTTGACAGAAACGTATTCACATAGAATCACCAATGTTATCCTATGGGAGGAAATTCACTTATCAGGTAAGTAGTGTTAACGTTACTTTTTTTACACCGTGGTGGATCCTTGATCCAGCACGGGTGCATCTCCTGTAACCAGTCGAAAGAATGCGTTTAAGTCATACAGGGAATATGTTAGTTTGTGAAAATAGACAATTAGAAACTTTTCTGCTAAAAACCAGACAATGGATTCCTATGGAAGGAAATACAAGTTACTGGTAAGTACGCTTAGAATTACTTTTCAGGGTCAGTGCTCGGCTAAAAAATGCAACACTGGGTTCTCTTGTGCTAACAGGTGAGTAAATCACAATTCGTAGTTTGGATGATTTTAGAGGAATATTTGTACGTTTCAAAAATCACCACAGAAACTTTTCTGTTGAAAACCACACAATGGATTCCTATGGAAGGAAATAAAAATTACTGGTAACGTACGCTTAGAATTACTTTTCAGGGTCAGTGCTGGGCTAAAAGATGCAGCACTGTGTTCTCTCCTGATAACAGGTGAGTACATCGGAATTCGTAGTTCTGCTGATTTTATAAAAATATTTGTAAGTTCCAAAACTCCACACACACAAACTTTTCTGGTGAAAACCACACAATGGAATCCAATTGAAGAAAATTCAAGTAACTGGTAAGTACGGTTAAAATCACTTTTCAGGATCAGTACTGGGCTTAAAGTTGCAGCACTGAGGTCACTCCTGATAACAGGTGAGTAAATCAGAATTCGTAGTTCTGCTGATTTTATAGAAATATTTTAAAGTTCCAAAATTCTACACTTAGAAACTTTTCTGGTGAAAACCACACAATGGATTCGTATGGAAGGAAATACAAGTTACTGGTAAGTAGGGTCAGAATTACTTTTCAGGGTCAGTGCTGTGCTAAAAGATGCTGCACTGGGTTCTCTCCTGATAACAGGTGAGAACATTGGAATTCGAAATTCAGTTGAATTTATAGGAAGTTTTTCAAAGTTCCAAAACTCCACACTTAAAAACTTTTCACACAATGGATTCCTAGAGAAGGAAATTCAAGTAACTGGTAAGTACGGTTAAAATGACTTTTCAGGATCACTACTGGGCTTAAAAATGCAGCACTGAGGTCACTCCTGATAACAGGTGAGTAAGTCGGAATTCGCACTACGGTTGATTTTGGAGGAATATTTTATCAGTCGTCATCAGCCAGGATAGCATGATTCCAGTGGCATGGAGAGCACGGGACTCACGTCTGAGCATACCCGTCCCACTCGGGGTGACAACTGCAAAAACAATAATTGATGGACGGAATGTTGCACAATGGCAGAACATTGACCCCCAGTCACAGGTCTGGGTTTAATCCATCGTTATTTTGCTCACCGTACCACCCCAGTTCAGACATGGCCATATGCAAATCATTCTTGACCCTGTGCCTCATGGGAACAGTCCAGCCCAAACTGCCAAGCATTGTCTTCCCTGGACCGGAATCAAGCATCCTAGGACCGGTTTCGGGCTATTAGCCATCATCAGCCACAATAGCATGATTCCAGTGGCATGGAGAGCACGGGACTCACGTCTGAGCATACCCGTCCCACTCGGGGTGACAACTGCAAAAACAATAATTGATGGACGGAATGTTGCACAATGGCAGAACATTGACCCCCAGTCACAGGTCTGGGTTTAATCCATCGTTATTTTGCTCACCGTACCACCCCAGTTCAGACATGGCCATATGCAAATCATTCTTGACCCTGTGCCTCATGGGAACAGTCCAGCCCAAACTGCCAAGCATTGTCTTCCCTGGACCGGAATCAAGCATCCTAGGACCGGTTTCGGGCTATTAGCCATCATCAGCCACAATAGCTTGATTCCAGTGGCATGGAGAGCACGGGACTCACGTCTGAGCATACCTGTCCCACTCGGGGTGACAAATGCAAAAACAGCAATTGATGGACGGAATTTTGCACAATGGCAGAACATTCACCCCCAGTCACGAATCTGGGTTTAATCCATCGTTATTTTGCTCACCATACCACTCCAGTTCAGACATGGCCATATGCAAATCAGACCTGACCCTGTGTCTCATGGGAACAGTCCAGCCCGAACTGCAAAGCCATGTCTTCCCTGGACCGGAATCAAGCATCCTAGAACCGGTTTCTAGCTATCAGCCATCATCAGCCAGGATCGCTTGATTCCAGTGGCATGGACAGCACAGGACTCACGTCTGAGCCTACCCGTCCCACTCGGGGTGACAAATGCAAAAACAACAATTGATGGACGGAATGTTGCACAATGGCAGAACATTCACCCCCAGTCACAGATCTGGGATTAATCCATCGTTATTTTGCTCACCAAACCAATTCAGACATGGCCATATGCAAATCAGTCTTGACCCTGTGCCTCAAGGGAACACTCCAGCCCGAACTGCCAAGCCGTTTCTTCCCTGGACCGGAATCAAGCATCCTTAGGACCGGTTTCTGGCTATTAGCCATAATCAGCCAGGATAGCTTGATTCCAGTGGCATGGAGAGCACGGGACACACGTCTGAGCATACCCGTCCCACTAGGGGTGACAAATTAAATACAACAATTGATGGACGGAATGTTGCACAATGGCAGAACATTTACACCCAGTCACAGATTTGGGTTTAATCTATTGTTATTTTGCTCACCATACACCCCCAGTTCAGACATGGCCATCTGCAAATCAGTCTTGACCCTGTGTCTCAAAGGAGCCGTCCAGCCCGAAATGCCAAGCCATGTCTTCCTTGGACTGGAATCAAGCATCCTAGGACAGATTTCTGGCTATCAGCCGTCATCCGCCAGGTTAGCTTCATTCCAGTGGCATGGAGAGCACTAGACTCACGTCTGAGCATACCCGTCCCACTCGGGGTGACAAATGCAAAAACAACAATTGATGGATGGAATGTTGCACAATGGCAAAACATTCACCCCCAGTCACAGATCCGAGTTTAATCCATCATTATTTTGCTCACCATACCACCCCAATTCAGACATGGCCACATGCAAATCAGTCTTGACCCTGGGCCTTATGGGAACAGTCCAGCCCGAACTGCCAAGCCAAGTCTTCCCTGGACTGGAATCAAGCATCCTAGGACCTGTTTCTGGCTATCAGCCGTCATCAGCCAGGATAGCTTGATTCCAGTGGCATGGAGAGCACGGGACTCACGTTTGAGCGTACCCGTCCCACTGGGGGTGACAAAGGCAAAAACAACAATTGATGGACAAAATGTTGCACAATGGCGGAACATTCACCCCCAGTCACAGATCTGGGTTTAATCCATCGTTATTTTGCTCACCATACCACCCCAGTTCAGACATGGCCATATGGAAATCAGTCTTGACCCTGTGGCTCATGGGAGCAGTCCAGTCTGAACTGCCAAGCCATGTCTTCCCTGGACCGGAATCAAGCATCCTAGGACCGGTTTCTGGCGATCAGCCGTCATCAACCAGGAGAGCTTGATTCCAGTTGCATGGAGAGCACGGGACTCAAGTCTGAGCATACCCGTCCCACTCGGGGTGACAAATGCAAAAACAGCAATTGATGGTCGGAATGTTGCACAATGGCAGAAAATTCACCCCCAGTCACAGATCTGGGTTTAATCCATCGTTATTTTGCTCACCATACCATACCACCCCAGTTCAGACATGGCCATATGCAAATCAGTCTTGACCCTGTGCCTCATGGGAACAGTCCAGCCCGAACTGCCAAGCCATGTCTTCCCTGGACCGGAACCAAGCATCCTAGGACCGGTTTATATCTATCAGCCGTCATCAGCCAGTATAGCTTGATTCCAATGGCATGGAGAGCACGGGACTCACGTCTGAGCATACCCTTCACACTCGGGGTGACAAATGCAAAAACAACAATTTAAGGATGGAATGTTGCACAATGGCAGAACATTCACCCCAGTCACAGATTTGGGTTTAATCCATCGTTATTTTGTTCACCATACCACCCCAATTTAGACATGGCCATATGCAAATCAGTCGACCCTGTGCCTCATGGGAGCAGTCCAGCCCGAACTGCCAAGCCATGTCTTCCATGTACCGAAATCAAGCATCCTAGGACCGGTTTTTGGGTATCAGCCGTCATCAGCCAGGATAGCTTGATTCCAGTGGCATGGAGAGCACAGGACTCACGTTTGAGCATACCCATCCCACTCAGGGTGACAAATGCAAAAACAACAATTGATGGACGGAATGTTGCACAATGGCAGAACATTCACCCCCAGTCACAGATCTGGGTTTAATCCATCGTATTTTGCTCACCATACCACCCCAGTTCAGACACGGCCATATGCAAATCAGTCTTGAACATGTGCCTCATGGGAACAGTCCAGCCCGAACTCCCAAGCATTGTCTTCCCTGCACCGGAATCAAGCATCCTAGGACCGGTTTCTGGCTATCAGCCATCATCAGCCAGGATAGCTTGATTCCAGTGGCATGGAGAGCACGGGACTCACGTCTAAGCATACCCGTCCCACTTGGGTGACAAAAGCAAAAACAACAATTGATGGATGGAATGTTGCACAATGGCAGAACAGTCACCCCCAGTCACAGATTTGGGTTTAATCCATCGTTATTTTGCTCACCATACCACCCCAGTTCAGACATGGCCATATGCAAAGCAGTCTTGACCCTGTGCCTCTTGGGAACAGTCCAGCCCGAACTACCAAGCCATGTCTTCCCTGGACCGGAATCAAGCATCCTACGACCAGTTTCTGGTTATTAGCCATCATCAGCCAGGATAGCTTGATTCCAGTGGCATGAAGAGCACGGGAATCACGTCTGAGCATTCCCGTCCCACTCGGTGTGACAAATGCAAAAACAACAATTGATGGATGTAATGTTGCACAATGGCAGAACATTCACCCCCAGTCACAGATTTGGGTTTAATCCATCGTTATTTTGCTCACCATACCACCCCAGTTCAGACATTGCCATATGCAAATCAGTCTTGACCCTGTGCCTCAAGGGAGCAGTCCAGCCCGAACTGCCAAGCCATGTCTTCCTTGGACCGGAATCAAGCATCTTAGGACCGTTTTCTGGCTATTAGCCGTCATAAGCCAGGATATCTCGATTCCAGTGGCATGGAGAGCACAGGACTCAGATCTGAGCATACCCGTCCCACTCGGGGTGACAAATGCAAAAACAGCAATTGATGGTCGAAATGTTGCACAATGGCAGAAAATTCACCCCCAGTCACAGATTTGGGTTTAATCCATTGTTATTTTGCTCACCATACCACCCCAGTTCAGACATTGCCATATGCAAATCAGTCTTGACCCTGTGCCTCAAGGGAGCAGTCCAGCCTGAACTGCCAAGCCATGTCTTCCCTGGACCGGAATCAAGCATCCTAGGACCGGTTTCTGGCAATCAGTCATCATCAACCAGGAGAGGTTGATTCCAGTTGCATGGAGAGCACGGGACTCAAGTCTGAGCATACCCGTCCCACTCGGGGTGACAAATGCAAAAACAGCAATTGATGGTCGGAATGTTGCACAATGGCAGAACATTCACCCCCAGTCACAGATCTGGGTTTAATCCATCGTTATTTTGCTCACCATACCATATCACCCAAGTTCAGACATGGCCATATGCAAATCAGTCTTGACCCTGTGCCTCATGGGAACAGTCCAGCCCGAACTGCCAAGCCATGTCTTCCCTGGACCGGAACCAAGCATCCTAGGACCGGTTTATATCTATCAGCCGTCATCAGCCAGGATAGCTTGATTCCAATGGCATGGAGAGCACGGGACTCGCGTCTGAGCATACCCTTCACACTTGGGGTGACAAATGCAAAAACAACAATTTAAGGATGGAATGTTGCACAATGGCAGAACATTCACCCCAGTCACAGATTTGGGTTTAATCCATCGTTATTTTGCTCACCATACCATACCACCCCAGTTCAGACATGGCCATATGCAAATCAGTCTTGACCCTGTGCCTCATGGGAACAGTCCAGCCCGAACTGCCAAGCCATGTCTTCCCTGGACCGGAACCAAGCATCCTAGGACCGGTTTATATCTATCAGCCATCATCAGCCAGGATAGCTTGATTCCAATGGCATGGAGAGCACGGGACTCACGTCTGAGCATACCCTTCACACTCGGGGTGACAAATGCAAAAACAACAATTTAAGGATGGAATGTTGCACAATGGCAGAACATTCACCCCAGTCACAGATTTGGGTTTAATCCATCGTTATTTTGTTCACCATACCACCCCAATTCAGACATGGCCATATGCAAATCAGTCTTGACCCTGTGCCTCATGGTAGCAGTCCAGCCCGAACTGCCAAGCCATGTCTTCCATGTACCGAAATCAAGCATCCTAGGACCGGTTTCTGGGTATCAGCCGTCATCAGCCAGGATAGCTTGATTCCAAAGGCATAGTGAGCACAGGACTCACGTCTGAGCATACCCATCCCACTCAGGGGGACAAATGCAAAAACAACAATTGATGGACGGAATGTTGCACAATGGCAGAACATTCACCCCCAGTCACAGATCTGGGTTTAATCCATTGTTATTTTGCTCACCATACCACCCCAGTTCAGACACGGCCATATGCAAATCAGTCTTGAACATGTGCCTCATGGGAACAGTCCAGCCCGAACTCCCAAGCATTGTCTTCCCTGCACCGGAATCAAGCATCCTAGGACCGGTTTCTGGCTATCAGCCATCATCAGCCAGGATAGCTTGATTCCAGTGGCTTGGAGAGCACGAGACTCACGTCTAAGCATACCCGTCCCACTTGGGTGACAAAAGCAAAAACAACAATTGATGGATGGAATGTTGCACAATGGCAGAACAGTCACCCCCAGTCACAGATTTGGGTTTAATCCATCGTTATTTTGCTCACCATACCACCCCAGTTCAGACATGGCCATATGCAAAGCAGTCTTGACCCTATGCCTCTTGGGAACAGTCCAGCCCGAACTACCAAGCCATGTCTTCCCTGGACCGGAATCAAGCATCCTACGACCAGTTTCTGGTTATTAGCCATCATCAGCCAGGATAGCTTGATTCCAGTGGCATGAAGAGCACGGGAATCACGTCTGAGCATTCCCGTCCCACTCGGTGTGACAAATGCAAAAACAACAATTGATGGATGGAATGTTGCACAATGGCAGAACATTCACCCCCAGTCACAGATTTGGGTTTAATCCATCGTTATGTTGCTCACCATACCACCCCAGTTCAGACATTGCCATATGCAAATCAGTCTTTACCCTGTGCCTCAAGGGAGCAGTCCAGCCCGAACTGCCAAGCCATGTCTTCCTTGGACCGGAATCAAGCATCTTAGGACCGTTTTCTGGCTATTAGCCGTCATAAGCCAGGATATCCCGATTCCAGTGGCATGGAGAGCACAGGACTCACATCTGGGCATACCCGTCCCACTCTGGGTGACAAATGCAAAAACAACAATTGATAGACGGAATGTTGCACAATGGCAGCACATTCACCCCCAGTCACAGATCTGGGTTTAATCCATCGGTATTTTGCTCACCATACCACCCCAATTCAGACATGGCCATATGCAAATCAGTCTTGACCCTGTGCCTCATGGGAGCAGTCCAGCCTGAACTGCCAAGCCATGTCTTCCTTGGACCGGAATCAAGCATCCTAGGACCGGATTCTGGCTATCAGCTGTCATCAGCCAGGGTAGCTTGATTCCAGTGGCATGAAGAGCACGGGAATCACGTCTGAGCATTCCCGTCCCACTCGGTGTGACAAATGCAAAAACAACAATTGATGGATGGAATGTTGCACAATGGCAGAACATTCACCCCCAGTCACAGATTTGGGTTTAATCCATCGTTATGTTGCTCACCATACCACCCCAGTTCAGACATTGCCATATGCAAATCAGTCTTGACCCTGTGCCTCATGGGAACAGTCCAGCCCGAACTGCCAAGCCATGTCTTCCCTGGACCGGAACCAAGCATCCTAGGACCGGTTTATATCTATCAGCCGTCATCAGCCAGGATAGCTTGATTCCAATGGCATGGAGAGCACGGGACTCACGTCTGAGCATACCCTTCACACTTGGGGTGACAAATGCAAAAACAACAATTTAAGGATGGAATGTTGCACAATGGCAGAACATTCACCCCAGTCACAGATTTGGGTTTAATCCATCGTTATTTCGCTCACCATACCATACCACCCCAGTTCAGACATGGCCATATGCAAATCAGTCTTGACCCTGTGCCTCATGGGAACAGTCCAGCCCGAACTGCCAAGCCATGTCTTCCCTGGACCGGAACCAAGCATCCTAGGACCGGTTTATATCTATCAGCCGTCATCAGCCAGGATAGCTTGATTCCAATGGCATGGAGAGCACGGGACTCACGTCTGAGCATACCCTTCACACTTGGGGTGACAAATGCAAAAACAACAATTTAAGGATGGAATGTTGCACAATGGCAGAACATTCACCCCAGTCACAGATTTGGGTTTAATCCATCGTTATTTTGCTCACCATACCATACCACCCCAGTTCAGACATGGCCATATGCAAATCAGTCTTGACCCTGTGCCTCATGGGAACAGTCCAGCCCGAACTGCCAAGCCATGTCTTCCCTGGACCGGAACCAAGCATCCTAGGACCGGTTTATATCTATCAGCCGTCATCAGCCAGGATAGCTTGATTCCAATGGCATGGAGAGCACGGGACTCACGTCTGAGCATACCCTTCACACTCGGGGTGACAAATGCAAAAACAACAATTTAAGGATGGAATGTTGCACAATGGCAGAACATTCACCCCAGTCACAGATTTGGGTTTAATCCATCGTTATTTTGTTCACCATACCACCCCAATTCAGACATGGCCATATGCAAATCAGTCTTGACCCTGTGCCTCATGGTAGCAGTCCAGCCCGAACTGCCAAGCCATGTCTTCCATGTACCGAAATCAAGCATCCTAGGACCGGTTTCTGGGTATCAGCCGTCATCAGCCAGGATAGCTTGATTCCAAAGGCATAGAGAGCACAGGACTCACGTCTGAGCATACCCATCCCACTCAGGGGGACAAATGCAAAAACAACAATTGATGGACGGAATGTTGCACAATGGCAGAACATTCACCCCCAGTCACAGATCTGGGTTTAATCCATTGTTATTTTGCTCACCATACCACCCCAGTTCAGACACGGCCATATGCAAATCAGTCTTGAACATGTGCCTCATGGGAACAGTCCAGCCCGAACTCCCAAGCATTGTCTTCCCTGCACCGGAATCAAGCATCCTAGGACCGGTTTCTGGCTATCAGCCATCATCAGCCAGGATAGCTTGATTCCAGTGGCTTGGAGAGCACGAGACTCACGTCTAAGCATACCCGTCCCACTTGGGTGACAAAAGCAAAAACAACAATTGATGGATGGAATGTTGAACAATGGCAGAACAGTCACCCCCAGTCACAGATTTGGGTTTAATCCATCGTTATTTTGCTCACCATACCACCCCAGTTCAGACATGGCCATATGCAAAGCAGTCTTGACCCTATGCCTCTTGGGAACAGTCCAGCCCGAACTACCAAGCCATGTCTTCCCTGGACCGGAATCAAGCATCCTACGACCAGTTTCTGGTTATTAGCCATCATCAGCCAGGATAGCTTGATTCCAGTGGCATGAAGAGCACGGGAATCACGTCTGAGCATTCCCGTCCCACTCGGTGTGACAAATGCAAAAACAACAATTGATGGATGGAATGTTGCACAATGGCAGAACATTCACCCCCAGTCACAGATTTGGGTTTAATCCATCGTTATGTTGCTCACCATACCACCCCAGTTCAGACATTGCCATATGCAAATCAGTCTTGACCCTGTGCCTCAAGGGAGCAGTCCAGCCCGAACTGCCAAGCCATGTCTTCCTTGGACCGGAATCAAGCATCTTAGGACCGTTTTCTGGCTATTAGCCGTCATAAGCCAGGATATCCCGATTCCAGTGGCATGGAGAGCACAGGACTCACATCTGGGCATACCCGTCCCACTCTGGGTGACAAATGCAAAAACAACAATTGATAGATGGAATGTTGCACAATGGCAGCACATTCACCCCCAGTCACAGATCTGGGTTTAATCCATCGGTATTTTGCTCACCATACCACCCCAATTCAGACATGGCCATATGCAAATCAGTCTTGACCCTGTGCCTCATGGGAGCAGTCCAGCCTGAACTGCCAAGCCATGTCTTCCTTGGACCGGAATCAAGCATCCTAGGACCGGATTCTGGCTATCAGCTGTCATCAGCCAGGGTAGCTTGATTCCAGTGGCATGGAGAGCACGGGACTCACGTCTGAGCATACCCGTCCCACTCGGGGTGACAAATGCAAAAACAACAATTGATGGACGGAATGTTGCACAATGGTAGAACATCCACCCCCAGTCACAAATCTGTTTACACACACATCACCTCAAGACCCGACCCCTACCTTCACCACCGTACAAACGTGCCCGTGGCTTGTCCTAAGTTGTGGGATTAAGTACCCTTGAATACTGGGGTCCCTGGGAGCCAACTAGCCCACCAGGAACCTCCAGTATGCGCCAGGGTGGTGCGCAGCTCAGGCGATGCATTGGTTCCAAGATGCAGTGAGGCTGCGGTGCAAGATCCTGTTGTGTTGACATCAAGGATCCTGACAACGGGGCTTGCTATGCAAAGTCTGGGCATCGAGGATGTGGCACGCTGCTGAGATGAGGCATTGGTCCCAAGGAATTGTGAGGCTGAGGCGCAGAGACTGTTTTCAAGCTGCCATTGACAGGGGATGCAAGGACCAGGATCAGAGATGTGCCATGCTGTCAGTGATGCGTCAGTTCCAAAGATGCAAGGTTGATGCGGACCTTCGGCATCTGGTCAAATTCATGCAGTAGTGCTGATGCGTCGGTTCTGTTCAAGAATGTGCTGCTCAGCCAAAGAGATGCAACAGTTCGGCTTAAGGATGAGCCACTCAGCAGAAAAGATGAGCCGGTGATGCTAGTAAGCACCTTAGCCCCACTTCCAAGGGTCCAGGGCTGGTGGGCCAGCTGGGGGGGGCAGCAGCACAGGATCCTTCTTCCTGGCAGTGTATCCACAGGTCCAGATGTATACTGAAGTGACCTCCCTTCCTGCCCTGGCTGCTGTCTTACTGCATCCTTTTGTGTATGGACAGGACATAGTCAATTCAGGTGTAAGTGAGGCTTTGTCCAGCTCCTCCCTCCTGTCCTGCTAGGATAACTCATCAAGTCACACCTAAGCTCCCATTTTGTGTGACTGCCTAGGTGGAGACACAAAGACCCACAACCATCTACACCCAGACATGTGGTCAGAGGCAGATTGCAGGAACCAAACGGCTAAGACAAGAAAATGGCAATGTTTTGAAAGTGGCATTTTCCAAATCTTTATTTAAAATTCAACTTCAACATAAGTTACTATTTTAAATTAGGATTCTAGAAACACCAAACATGAATAGCTATATCTTCCCATTTGTAAATTACGCTTATAAAATGTAATAAGGTAATTCCAGTGCTATCCTATTGAAGATATAGGCCTTTCTACAGTGAAAAATGGATGTAAGAGATTTTTCCTACCAGGGCATTTAAATTTAGAAGTACATGTCCTATTTTTTAAATATATTTCTCCCTGCTCTCTGGGCTGTCCAGAGCCTACACTAGATGTGAATTATGTTGTATTAAAAATAATGATATGGGCCTGGCAAGAGGTTTAACTTGCCAGGTCAACATGGCAATTTAAAACTGCACAAACAGACTCTGCAATGGCAGGCCTGAGACATGTTTACAATTCTACTTAAGTGAGTGGCACAATTACTGATGCATGTTCACTTGTGGTACAAAAAGGGGGTGGTGATGGACGGAGCATCTGAACCAAGGAAGAGGTGTGGCGCCGCGGCCAGGGTGACTGACTCCGGAATCTGGGGATCACGGTTCGATCCCCGGCACCGGCGGCAGATTAGCCCAGCACCATGTGACTCTGGGCAATAGCTTGCTTAATCTTCCTGACGGCCCCCCAGCGCCTAGAGACCCTTACGGGTGATTGTGCGCTTTACAAATGTGGATTATTATTATTATTATTATTAACCAATCAAACACTCATACCCAGTCAACAGATCTGGGTTTAATCCATCACCGTTCTTTAGCCCACTCTGTCACCCCAGTTCAGACATGGCCATATGCAAATCAGTCTGACCCTGTGCCTCATGGGAACAGTCCAGCCCGAACTGCCAAGTCATGCCTTCCCTGGACCGGAAACAAGCTTCCGAGGACCGGTTTCTGGCATTTCAGCCGTCTTCAGCCCGGCTTGCCTGGGAAGCAATGGCTTGGCAGTTCGGGCTGGACTGTTCCCATGAGGCACAGGGTCAGACTGATTTGCATATGGCCATGTCTGAACTGGGGTGGCAGAGTGGGCTAAAGAACGGTAATGGATTAAACCCAGATCTGTTGACTGGGTGTGAGTGTTTGATTGGTTCAGATGCTCCGTCCATCACCACCCCCTTTTGTACCGAATGTTCACTTGTAGCATTTAATTTAAAGGACCTGGGCACACCTAGTGCACATTACTAGGGACTTATATGTTAATGAAATATGCCAATTGTGGATATGACAATCGAACCATGTTCAGGCGACTGAGCACAAGCACTGTAGCAATGGTTAACAGTAGTATAGTGCATGGAGTCCTAAGGCCAAGAGAAGCAAAAATTCAGCCAAATTGTAGGCAACCTAGCAAAAGGTTTGGGGTTAGACTACCCTAAGGCTGTCAGGTCTAACACAGGGCACCACCCACCCACAGACTGGTCAGTATGACTGCTCTTCCCCCACACAGCTCCACCACTAAGTGTTGCCCAATGAGCCCTGAGCTTCCTGTTAAGGGAGGTTCAAGGCCCTCCTCCACTCGCAGGCTCCTGCATGTGCCTCATCCCTGGTAGTCCAGTGGAAGAGCACTCCACTATTCTGCTGTTCTGCCTCTACCTCTCTTGCCTCTTTTTTCTCTTGTTTTCCCTCCTGCCTTTTTTCCTCTGCAGCCTCTTTTCTCTCTTCTTTCTGTCTTTTCCAGTTTACCATGTTTTTCCTTTTGACATGGTTTTTCCTCTGTCGCTGTTGCTCCCACAGCCCCTCTCCCCTCCAGTGTGTCCTCCTCACCTCCCAGCTGACCCACCATCCCCCGATCCCTACTAAATGGCGGCTGAAGGCATGCCAAAGGCAAGCCCGTCAGCGCCCATCTAGAACCCGACTAGCACCAGGGACCCATGTCCTCTGACCGACCTCCGCTACAACTCCAGAACCCTCTACTCAACCCCAGATGCAGCAGCAACTGCTGTCTCTCAACACTGAACAACAACCAATGCCCCCTCTCCTCTCTTCACTGCAGCGCACCTTCACCCACCTCCATACCTGAGCAGTATCCCCCAGCCATCAGGACTTCACTGCTCACAAACCACTTAACCGCTTCCGTGCGGCGCCGATTCCGCCCCTGTGCTGGACATTCCAGAACAGGGCGCGGTCGTGATGGAACCGTTCCGTCATCAGCACAGCTCAGCCGTGACTGATGACGGAACGGTTCCGTCACAAGCATGGAAGGGGTTAACTGCATCCTCCTCAACATATGTTCCTTACACAAGCACGCCATAGAAATATGGGATCTCTTCAACACCTACTCACCCGATGTCACCTCCCTCACAGAAACCTGGACCAATGCCAACTCTGCACCCGACATCGACACCACCATAACCGATGGATACAAGATCTTGAGTAAGGACTGCCCCATCCATTCAGGAGCGTGCATCGCCATTGCTCACAAAAGCACCCTTTGCATTATGACCCCCGTCCTGGACAATGCAATGACCGTCATGTAGCACCTCCACTTCCAGATCCAGAACAACCCTCAAATGACTCTTTGCAGAACCCTCATCTACAGGCTGCTGGCCTGCGCCTCCTTTACTGATACCATCACCCACTTCATCACAAACCACGCCCTGGCCTCCACAGACAGCATCCTACTCTGAGACCTAAACTTCCACCTGGAAACCATGACGACACAAACGCCACCTCCCTCCTAGAGAAATGCACCAACATAGGACTGAAGCAACTAGTCACCACCCCATGCATACAGCAGGACACACACTTGACCCTGTCTTCGCCGAATGAAAAAGCATCTCCTACAGCCACACAACAGAACTCCTATGGACAGATCACCACTGCATCCATTTCTCCTTGAAAACATCCACCGTACGCAAGCATGCCCACCGCCTCTCCTGCAGGAAGCTGAAACAAAGTCACTGAATACCAGCTAAACTCTGCCCTCAACAGCGCCACACCACCGATAGACCAGACGCAAACACTGCAGCATGCAACCTCCACCGCTGGATCACGAACTGCGCCGTCACACTCGCCCCCTCAAGAAAGCCACAGGGAGACAAATCAAGAAGGCAAGCTGGTTCACGCCTGTACTCTGAGAATCCAGAGGCTCTACAGATGACTCAAAAAGACATGGAGGAACAACAGAACCCCGGATACATGCACTGCCTACAAAGTAGCCACCACTGCATACCACAATCTCATCAAATCCACAAGGAAGAAATCCCTCCAAGACAAAATCCTCACCAATGCTCACAATACCCATGAGCTCTTCTCCATCATCAAGGAATTCGCCAAACCCTCCCAAGACCTCTGCAATAGGCTCAGCACCTTCTTCCACCTCAAGATTAAGATGATGTATGACAACTTCGACAACCATGACGTCCATACCACTTCAGCTCCCCATGCGATGCCACCCAACAGACCCTATTCAAATGGACCCCATTCTCGACTGAAGACACCTTGAAAACCAAGAGAAGCATCCACTCTATAGCACCCTCTGACCACTGCCCACACCGCATCTTCCACAGTGCCACCTCGGCCATCACACCTGAACTACATTGGGTGATCAACTGCTCCTTCAAGACTGCACCCTGACCCAGCAACTGGAAATACGCAGCAGTCAACTGCCTCCTGAAGAAGCCCTCAGCAGACCCCACAAACCTCAAAAACTTCAAGCCCATCTCCCTGTTTTCATTCACAGCCAAGGTCATCAAAAAGGCCTTCAACACCCAGCTTCCATACTTCACCGAAGCTAACAACGTCATGGATATCTCCCAATCTGGATTACGCAGCAACCACAGCACTGAGACCACCCTACTTGCTGCTATTGATGACCTCCGCACCCTCCTCAACCATGGTGAAATGACAGTCCTCATTCCCCTGGACCTCTCGGCTGCCTTCAACACCATCTCCCACCGCACGTCAGCCACCAGACTCCATGATTCCAGCATTCAAGGCAAGGCCCTCACCTCGATTTGATCATTTTCTTTCCTGTTCTTTTGTGACATTAAGGCTTCAGTTTGTTTGAAGGGTGGGTTGCAACAAAGTTGTGTTCCTTCTCCTGCATTCTCACTCCTTGTACCTGCTGATTCTGACACTTTGCTCTAGAGGAATTCTATTGTTGGGTTCCTGATTCTTGGGTTAATTCATTCCTTTGAAGTCTTCATTCATATAGTAGGTTTTTTACACCATTTCTATTTTCCTACTTAAAAGGTGTCACTTTTCGAGGACACATTACCACATATTACACTGTGTGGTGACATTGGGGTTTCCAGGACGGGACTGGGAACAAAGAGCCGCCCTGGCAAATATGGAAAGACCAATCCCCTTACTGTGAGTAGTGAGCAGGCAGAGCCAGCATAACTGACTACTACAAGCGTTGTTTTAGGTTTTTTTCCCCCAAGCATTGTTTGTGGCAATATCAGGGGACTCAACAGTAAAAATTAGCCAAGCAGGCCATAAAACGGGCCGACAAACAGCCAAATAAACTGCCAAACACTGACCTGTTGGACCGGCCCATCTCGCACCTCCAGATTGACCTTCAGGCCTGTCCTACCCTGCCAATATATCACAGCAGACAGCACATCAATAAGAATGATTTCTTGCCTACTAAAATCAGTGGCAGCTCCTCTGCTAAGGCAGAGGAGCGTTGCCCCACTGCTCAAAAGGAAAAATAAACGTGGTGGTATTATCATTTTATTTTCCCAATTGCAGTCAGTGGCAGGGCGGGGCTGGTCAGAGCAGGGCAGGAGTGGTGTGCACTCCCTCTTGGGCCAACACAACAGTTTGTGTGCACTTTGCATTTCCTACCATGCTGCATTACATAGACTTGTCAGGAACATGCACAGGCTCCCTCTTCTAGTCTGAGCACCGATCCACATTGCTCAGACCAATTGCATTGCAGCATTGTGATTGGATCAGGGGATCATGTCCGTCCGGGTGCTTCCTGCTGCTGGCCGGGGCGGGGCGAAGAAGAGAAAGAGGGCGGAGGGAAGGAGGCGGTCGGCCATTAAAAGTAAGTCCATTTTTTTATTACATTCTTTTCCCCTTCCCCGCCCCACCATCCCTGTCCGGAAGCTGCAGCTACTGGTTAAACTGCAGGCCATAAACACTATCAGTTTTACTTGTTTGGTTTCAAAGCGTTTTTTCCCCAAATAGGAGTACTTGATCAAAGATTTTAACTGTTTGATAAATTCAAAATGATCTCTTGAGGGCCTCTTGTTGCATTAAAGTAATTGAAAAGCTAGACTGTAGCAGCCCCAAGGCACAACAAACGCATTGCTCAGGGCATCTGCTGGCAATGAGCGTGCCTTAAGTGCCAAATCTGCAATAAACAGGTAAGGAACAGGTTTTCTATCCCTGTGTATTTCTGTATTTGAGGTAGGTAGGTTGTATACAAAAGATGCATCATTTGATCAAAGAAGAACCCCTAAAGCCCCAAGCACTTCCCTTTGCCAGGCAGTGTGAACTTTCCTACTCAGAAGAATCAGTAGACGTCTCTCTGCTGTGCCTTTAGTCAGGATAGGAGGAGACGGCCACACGCTGTGCCTGCTCGGACTTATCATTGTCATTCTATTACGAATGACATGGCCGGCCAACAGTTTGTGCTTGCTAGGGAGCCTCCCCAAACCTGCAAGAAAAGGCCTACATCTGGCCTCATCAGGAATAACCCACATTCTAAATATGACCCCGACTAAAGACAGGTTAGCACGTCGAAAGCCCGGCCGCCATTGGTAGCATTTTAACGTATCCATGGCCCTGCAAACAGTGGAAATGTGTAGGGCTCTTTTTTGTCCCCTGAGCCTTCTCCCCCATGTCCTCTTCACTCCAAAATCTGGAGGGGGAATACCCCATATCCCCCACATCCCCCACACTTCCTATGCACATGCCCTGCTAAGTTTCACACCTCACAGTGCCACGTTTTGTACAACTCCTGTTCTGCATGTTTTTTTTCCTATCCATCTGTATGCCAGATAACAAATGTCTCAGATTAGGTCTGTGGATACACGGTAATTCAGGCATAATAATGTTATGCACATACCAATCCTCAAATCGCAGTTTTTATTTCTGAGGTACCTTTCAGAGGGAAATTCGATTGTGTACAAAGACTAGAAATCCCTCTTCTTTAGAGCAAATCATTTATTTATTTAGTCACATATTTAGTGATAACATGGTACGTCATGGGTTCCTTCACTTCAGGGTAGTGGATTTCCTAATGGACTAAGTGCTGAACCAGTGCTTAGGAATTGCACAATGTGTTCAAATTTTTAATGGTTTACTTTTTTTTTTTAAACAAATTTTATTTGTCAAATATCCACTATATTGCAGAGCACTGTAACCCAACAACTCATACAGAATGGACAGTGAAATGACTTTGACAATTTCAACTAGAATAGGAGATACGTGTAGAGCAATACAGTTGAAATATTTTAGCAAACAAGAAACAATCCCCAAAAACCCTCCACCCCATCGCTCTCACGCCTACCCCAAAACAGCACCATAAATGAATAATCTCATTCATCCAGACACACTGTACCTGTAAATAAGGAGCGATGTTGCATGTCAATTACGAGGGGAGGGTCACCAAGTCCGCGAGCGGGCCCCTGAGACCAGTTCAAGCTCCAGGCCGCGATATTCTGCCCATCACCTCTAGATTTTGTAATGTTTAAATGGGCATCCCCTGGCCGCAAAGATGGGAATTTCCAGCCCCATACAGAAATCCATGCTATATTGCCACACAGACACTGAGGGCGCCCTCGGAGCCGTCCAAGCTTTGGCAATATCTCTCTTGGCCAAGTTGAACCCTAATAACATCAAATGGCGTTTGTATATGTTACCCCCTACATCCTCCATAACATGCAGTAGGACCAACTTTGGGGAATTTGGGAGGTCCCAGCCGAGTACTTCGAATAGGCATGACAAGACTCCTCGCCAAAATCGTGCCAAGGCAGTACATTGCCAGACTGTGTGGAGTAAGGTATCCTCCTCATGTTAGCATCTAAGTCACACTGGGGAGGCCACTAATCCCGACCTTCAGAGCCTGACCCTAGTGAAATAGACTCAGTGGAGGTATTTAAATTGAATGAGACAAAGACTTACGGCGATAGATGACCCTCGCGGTGAGGCCAGGGCATTCACCCAGTCCTCCTCCTCCAGTGGGCCTATGTCTCCATCCCAAGCCTCCCGAAGACGCTGTAGTGTGGGGAACTATGGATAACCAGGGACTGATAAATCTTGGAAAGCTTGTGTTCGTGGAGGTCTCCCATGAATACCTTTGCCTCTATGGGACTAAACTCAGCCAGGGACCCCAACCCCTCGATGTAAGGAGTGATGGTATGCCGGAGCTGTAAGTATCGGAAAAATCTAGTTTTAGGCATGTGGAAGTCCTTCTGTAGCTCCTATAAGGACTTTAGAACTGGTCCCCGCATGACGTCCCCGAGAGTAGAGATGCCATGCGGTCCCAGCTCCAGAAACCGGACAGCATCGCCACTAACGGAAGTCGCCCATTCAACCAAAGGGGAACCTCCCGAGCCAACCTATTCCACCACCCTGTTCGTGGCAACGGCGGTCGCCATATTTGAACTATCAGTTTTATAGCCGGTGGTAGGGAGTCGCGCAGTGACACAGAGTACAACATAGTGTGCAAGGTGTTATCCCCCATACAACGCCTCTTGACCGCATATGCTGGATCAACCCTATCGCCATACCACCACCCATTGAGGACCAGGAGATGGGAGGCTAAATAATAAGATAGGATATCAGAGGTTGCCCATCCCCGCAAAACATGGACTGGAAGCAAGTCCGTAAAGCTACCCTTGCCATTCCGCCATCCCACAGAAACGTACCCAACGCTGTATTATCACATCTGAACCAGTCAGGGGAAATCGGATAGGGATGGTTTTGTAGTTGATACAAGAGGCGGGGAAGGGAGACCAGTTTAAAAATGGAGGATCGGCCATATATTGTAAGAGGCATGAGGGACCAAGTTTTAAGATCTTCCCACACCTGCTCCCATACAGGGGCGAGATTGCGTTCCCAAGAGACGATCTGAGAATCAGATAAAAACACTCCCAGGTACTTCAACCCCCCAGTGGCTACTTGAACGGAGGAGGCCCCGGGACCGAGGCCTGCCCCTCCCCTCAGGTCCCACAGTGTAGATTTAAGAGGCTTCATGAACAGACCCAATGTCTCCCTGAATATATGCATAATGCGTAGTAGGCGCGGTCCCGTCTTATCGATATTAGTAAGAAAAAAGAGTACATCGTCCACATATAGGGCAATGCGATTTGATAGGCCCATTGCCATCCCAGTCCAGCAACCTGGGGGTCAATGCGCACCCAGGATGCCAGAGACTCCATAGCCAGCGCAAACAAATAAGGGGACAGCGGGCAACCCTGCCTAGTGCCCCGACCAAAAGAGAACGAGGGGGAAACGGCATCCGCCACTGGTACGGACGCCGTCAGGTCACTATAGAGAAAGATCAGGTAGTACAGGAATCATGTTCCCAAAGATTAATCTACTAAGAAGTGTGAATAAATATACCAAGCTTAAGGAGTCAAAGGCTCTGTCCATATCCACAAGTAATAGTGATAACCGCTCCCCCAACCCCTGGACCGATGCCACTGCAACATGTGCGTGCCTTATATTGTGCAGGGTGGCCCGATGGGGGATAAACCCGGCCTGATCGGGATGCACTATAGATGTAATATGGGCACAGAGGCGTATGGACAATGCCTTAGCCAACACCTTGGTCTCCACATTAAGGAGAGATATAGGGCTATACGACGCATGTAGTTCCGAGGGGCTTCCCAGCTTGTGGAACACGACAATCTCCGCATCCCTCCAGGCACAAAACACCCGGTAGGACCTGGGAGTATAACGACCGCTGGCACAACCTATGTAACAATTTGCTAGATTTGTCCCCCCACTGATAGATTCCACTGTGGGTTGCCAGCCATGCCTGTTGGGCTTCATCAAGCAGAATATGTGCATATTCCTGTTGCGTCAAAAGAAGTTGGCGGCAAGCACAGTGGTCAGCGCCATCTCTGCTGTGGGATTCCGATGACAGAAGCTTAACCTTCGCCTGAACAAGAGTCTCCCTACGTAATCTGTGGGCCGCTGCACAATATGAGATATCCACTCCACCATCACCACATTGTGAGAAAAATTGATCAATTGCATCTTCCATATGTTCTCGATAGTCCTCTCTCTGGAGGTTCCACGCTGAAAGACACTACCGAAATGGCTGCTGTGCTCGACCCATATTTAATGTAGGAGTGATCGGTGAGTGGTCCTGCAGGAAACCTGCTCTTGCTTACAAAATCCAAACCTGAGTTTGCTATCACATGGCGGGAGCCGCACGGCTCCCGTCCTGCCATAGCAAACAGCCGTGTCCCCGGGGTGGGAACCCCGGGACACTGCATGAGCCAACCCCGGGGGGGTGGCGGTCACCAGGGCCCTGGGTTTAGTAATCAAAAATCCACTTCTCAGGGGTTCCACTGATACTTAGTCCATTTAAACCAACAAAGAAGAAATTGGCACAGAAGCTGAAATATAACAGTGAGTTTTATTAACCTCAAATGAGGTGAGACTACGTCACACAGAAGCCTTAGCAACTGAATGAGGCAGTCTAAGGAGTACAGAACACTGGGGCCTTATATATGTGAGGGTTACATACTCAGCATAAAACCAAGGGGCAGTCCTGGCTCATGTAAGCATGCAAAATGACCAAGATGGGCATGCAAGATCTACTTGCTCAACAAAGTGGGAGGGGAGTTACTTCTCCATACAGCAGCAAAAATAGCCTGACAGTTATACTAGAGAGGCAGGTGTATTCTACTAGCCTTCTGGGCATGTGCGAAGTGGAGGATGCTGAATATAGTTTCTCTCTAGGCAGATTACAAGAGCAGTTAACAGAAAGGTAGGACAGAGCATATGGCAGACAAAATGGCCGCCATAAATAAAAAATGGCTTTCAGCTCATGCTAACAAATATGTCCAATATTTAATAGATAGTCCTTTTAGCATGAGCTAAAGACATGCCTATGATCCAGTAGGAACATAGTAAATATTTGTACATTAATTTTTAATACATTTATTAATATCCTAATTCATTGCTAGGTGGGCATTTTCCATTCTAAACATTTCATTAAGCTTGTATGAGCAGGAATACAAAGAGAATAGAGCATTTAGTCATCATTAACATTCAGATAACAGAAGAAAGTAATTATCACTATTATAAATAGCCTAAAATCATCTAGTAGCTCCTATACATTTCAGTGACTATTATATACTCAGGTGAGACAGTGGCGATCCTTATCAATGCTCTCAGGTGAAATGGGAATACCCTTCATCTGAGTAGAGACAGAACACTACTTTAAAATGATTCCAGCAGAACAGTAAGAACAGTCACACAAATTCACTTCTGGTGGACCATGTTGGAGGCTAGGGGCGGAGCCACTAGAGTCTATTCCTCTTCCATGGCAATTCAGTCAAATGGGAACATCCCACACCCACTTATATACAGTGGTACTGGAAACAATTGTGCAACTATGCCGAAGTCCGCGAAGACGGCTGTAATGCCAGAAACCGGTCCTCGGAAGCTTGTTTACGGTCCAGGAAAGGCATGGCTTGGCAGTTCGGGCTGGACTGTTCCCATGAGGCACAGGGTCAGACTGATTTGCATATAGCCATGTCTGAACTGGGGTGGCAGAGTGGGCTAAAGAACGGTGATGAATTAAACCCAGATCTTTTGACTGGGTATGAGTGTTTGATTGGTTCGGCTGCTCCGTCCATCACCACCCCCTTTTGTACTGCTTTTGGCCGCCATAAGTGTGGCAGGGTATGCTCAGACGTGAGTCCCTTGCTCACTTTGCCACTGGATTCAAGCAAGCCGGGCTGAAGACGGCTGTAATGCCAGAAACCGGTACTCAGAAGCTTGTTTCCGGTCCAGGGAAGGCATGACTTGGCAGTTCGGGCTGGACTGTTCCCATGAGGCACAGGGTCAGACTGATTTGCATATAGCCATGTCTGAACTGGGGTGGCAGAGTGGGCTAAAGAACGGTGATGGATTAAACCCAGATCTTTTGACTGGGTGTGAGTGTTTGATTGGTTCCGATGCTTCGTCCATCACCACCCCCTTTTGTACTGCTTTTGGCCGCCATAAGTGTGGCAGGGTATGCTCAGACGTGAGTCCCTTGCTCACTTTGCCACTGGATTCAAGAAAGCCGGGCTGACGACAGCTGTAATGCCAGAAACCGGTCCTCGGAAGCTTGTTTCCGGTCCAGGGAAGGCATGGCTTGGCAGTTCGGGCTGGACTGTTCCCATGAGGCACAGGGTCAGACTGATTTGCATATAGCCATGTCTGAACTGGGGAGGCAGAGTGGGCTAAAGAACGGTGATGGATTAAACCCAGATCTTTTGACTGGGTGTGAGTGTTTGATTGGTTTGGATGCTCCGTCCATCACCAACCCCTTTTGCACTGCTTTTGGCCGCCATAAGTGTGGCAGGGTATTCTCAGACGTGAGTCCCTTGCTCACTTTGATACTGGATTCAAGCAGGCCGGGCTGAAGATGGCTGTAATGCCAGAAACCGGTCCTCGGAAGCTTGTGTCCGGTCCAGGGAAGGCATGGCTTGGCAGGTCGGGCTGGACTGTTCCCATGAGGCACAGGGTCAGACTGATTTGCATATAGCCATGTCTGAACTGGGGTGGCAGAGTGGGCTAAAGAATGGTGATGGATTAAACCCAGATCTTTTGACTGGGTGTGAGTGTTTGATTGGTTCGGATGCTCCGTCCATCACCACCCCCTTTTGTACTGCTTTTGGCCGCAGTAAGTGTGGCAGGGTATGCTCAGACGTGAGTCCCTTGCTCACTTTGCCACTGGATTCAAGCAAGCCGGGCTGAAGACGGCTGTAATGCCAGAAACCGGTCCTCAGAAGCTTGTTTCCGGTCCAGGGAAGGCATGGTTTGGCAGTTCCGGCTGGACTGTTCCCATGAGGCACAGGGTCAGACTGATTTACATACAGCCATGTCTGAACTGGGGTGGCAGAGTGGGCTAAAGAATCGTGATGGATTAAACCCAGATCTTTTGACTGGGTGTGAGTGTTTGATTGGTTCGGATGCTCCGTCCATCACCACCCCCTTTTGTACTGCTTTTGGCCGCCATAAGTGTGGCAGGGTATGCTCAGACGTGAGTCCCTTGCTCACTTTGCCACTGGATTCAAGCAAGCCGGGCTGAAGACGGCTGTAATGCCAGACACCGGTCCTCGGAAGCTTGTTTCCGGTCCAGGGAAGGCATGGCTTGGCAGTTCGGGCTGGACTGTTCCCATGAGGCACAGGGTAGACTGATTTGCATATAGCCATGTCTGAACTGGGGTGGCAGAGTGGGCTAAAGAACGGTGATGGATTAAACCCAGATCTTTTGACTGGTTGTGAGTGCTTGATTGGTTCGGATGCTCCGTCCATCACCACCCCCTTTTGTACTGCTTTTGCCGCCATAAGTGTGGCAGGGTATGCTCAGACGTGAGTCCCTTGCTCACTTTGCCACTGGATTCAAGCAAGCCGGGCTGAAGACAGCTGTAATGCCAGAAACCGGTCCTCGGAAGCTTGTTTCCGGTCCAGGGAAGGCATGGCTTGGCAGTTCGGGCTGGACTGTTCCACATGAGGCACAGGGTCAGACTGATTTGCATATAGCCATGTCTGAATTGGGGTGGCAGAGTGGGCTAAAGAACGGTGATGGATTAAACCCAGATCTTTTGACTGGTTGTGAGTGTTTGATTGGTCCGGATGCTCCGTCCATCACCACCCCCTTTTGTCCTGAAGTCCATTCTAAGCCTCTTTGGTAGGCTTCTATTCTCCATCAAATCTGCTTCCGTTGTCTTCATCCGCGTTGGGCCTCTTGATCCAGGCCTTCCATGAAAATAATGCTTCTCAGTATCTGTTGGAGTGCCCTCCTGGCAAACACTCACAGCTCACTCGAAAGTCTCAATGTCTCAATGCTGTGCACCAGTGTCTCTCCTCTGCGGCAGGCACTACAGATATTGTGTTCTTTGTTGGTCGTGGGCACAGATCATCTCGTGCAGACCCAGGTACTGCTTAAACAGAAAAAGCAATACAATTTCATCTTCAGCTACATTCTCAGGCTCCAACACTCATTATTCAGTGTCAGAGGACGCTTGGGCTGTTCTTTCATTTTAATTTTCCTTTCAACATGGGTACCACAATGTTTTGCCTTTTGCTAATCTTGGATCCTCCGGTGCACTGCCCTTCCATTGGAGCAAAGAAAAGGGGTGGCCAAAACTCAGCCCAAGGGGCTCAAGGGACTGCATACTGTCAGAGGTTACCAGCACATGACAGGTAGAAAACTGAAGCCTCAAACCAACCCTGCCATCAACAACAGGGATCCTTCTCTTTCGCTCTTTTGCACTGAAACTCTGGTTCTGTGGCAAACAGGGAACCAGCTCCTCCTTCTTGTCTGATGTCCAATGCCGTCTGATGGAGTAAGCACAATGCTTTGGAGATACCATTGATGGAGCGCTGGCGATCGCTGTCCAGTCTTGCTACTTTCTGGGTGATGGGACTGTAGGTCCAAGACATCTGCCCTTCATCTGTAGCTGTCACTGATGAGAATTAGGACTCGTCTTTATCTTTGTTCTGCAGGTTATTATGACTCTCCCTTTTACTCTGGAAGATCTGGCAGAACCTAGTGACGTAGGAAATGTGACACTGTTGTTAGTTTCCTTCAAATTAGCGCAAAAACAGGTCATTATATTTAACAATGGGGCTGCAAGCAGGTGGCCTGCAATCTTCAAAGGAGTGGCCAGAAGCCATGGGACAACTCTGGTCTAGAATGCACTGTAACTCTCAAAGGAAACAAAGGCAGTACTTCTAGTCTCTTCAATTGGGTACTTCTCATATCCTCACTAACTTCAATGTGGGAGCATTATCCTTTGCCATCTAAGGGTAGATAGCTACATGGGAATTCTATCTAAATGTGTATCCTCACACATAGTGGCATTGTCTAATGGGGTAAAACAAATTTTTTTTTTGAATGCTTATGTCTAGGTGTTCCTAAATTCCTTATCTAGAACACCTCAAAAGGGAAATCGCATGATACAGATTATCAGGGACATATTGATACCTCCCTTTAATAATTGTGTATCAGGTGCACTATGCAATACACAGGCTAATAATCAAAATGTGGAAACAAAAGACAAGAACTAGAGAATCCTGGTATTTCCATGATTAGAACACATCTGATTCCACCAAAAATTAAAGCAGCAGGAATAAAAGGGTAAAAAAACTAATTAAAATAGGCATTGAAAATTTGTCATGTTCAAAAAAATAAAAGTAAGGTATCTCCTATTGAGGTGGAAAACTTGTCTTACTATAGTATTGAGTCAGATAACCAGTCTATCACTACCCTGACAATCAGACTGGAAAACATCATAGTGGCCCAAAGAAAATTCTTGAAAACCAGTCTGGTCATACAAAAGGGAATTATACATAATATGGGGGTCCCTGGTACATCACTGCAGTCTGGAAGTGTGAACTTGAACAATACACCAACAATAATAAAAGGGCTGATTGGTAAAAGGAATACGGAAAAAGGGAAATGGGACTAGGACACAGCTAAAATCCCCAATAACTAGGCACAATGCGACATAGATCAGGGGAGAAGCGGCAAAAGAAAAATCTATAGGAAGAACAAGAAATTACTTGGGTGATAGTCAGGCATGCGACACAACACCAAGAGTACGGGTGATACACAAAAGACCAAAATAGTAAACAAATTTTAACTCTACCACTGGCCGCTACACTATATACTGTAATCTCGGCTACTGTTCTAGTTCCTTTGAGGAACAAAACCATACACTACCTAGGAAGCAGAACATGATTAACTAATGCAATATCATGAGGAAGGTTCAGGTCACCTTTAGCAAGAGCCACAAATTGATAGTCCTCCTTAGGGTCCAATCAAGGAACATTTAATCAAGAGCTGCCTGTTCCTTAAGGGAAGGGGCAGTAATGTGACTAACTGCAGGTGGCACGCTTTTAATCCTGTATAACTCTTTTATTTTTCTTCAATACCATTATAGCCAAATAGACATGCACTGATGAAGTGTTGTCTCTCATGTTTACAGCATGAAATATCATATCTGTGGAATTTAGTAACCAGAACAAGTCCAACCAACTGTTGCGTAGCGATGGGCATCGTCATGAACATCCCCTCACAACACAGGGGAGCTTGTAATAGTATCAAAAGTAAAATTATCAAAATAACGCAAAAACAAAAAAAAACACGCATAAAATAAAAACTCACATATCAAGCCTTCAGGTATACTTGCTGTATACCAAACACAGAAAGCATAAACAAGTTACAGTAGCACATGCAAACAAGCGGTGACACGCAATACTATGTCATGCACTTTATGCACAGTGAACCTACAGCCCAAAACCCAATATTCTGGCCTGCTTAATTTGTCAGGCTTAAAATCACTAAGGTGACAGCAGGTCACCTTAGTGGTGATCGGCTGTCAAATACAACTTACTGTGTCACTTCTGACACACAGGCCAGCAGGAACAACATTTAAGCATGTTAAACCACCTTAATTTTGACTGTCAAAAAGTAAAACTGTTTCACAGACACTCTGTGTGTCCCTTGTGACACAATTTTTCCTATGAAAAATAAATCTGAATTTGCTAATCGTTTTTACTTAGCCCACAAAATTTTGAGAAAGAGCTTCATCTTATTTTCTGTTTTAAACTAATGCAACATTTTATTTTCTGTTAAATTAAGGCAACTATGTGGACATTATTTTTCAAGGGCAGAAGCAGTGTGTAATATACTTCTCTAACAATCCAGAAGTCAGCTATTTGTATTATACCTAAATGTATGCAGTTACTGAAGCCGAAGGCACTTTAAAGCTAGTGTAAATGGCAAGAATGCTATTTAAATAGTCTATTTTACCCAATTTCGACTTTGATATTTGGAGCAATTAAAAATAAAGATCCTATAATTGTGTTACATATTAATCATCCTAAGAATGTTCTTTACAGATTGCAGAGATTGGGCATTAGACATATCTCATGTAAATCCATGGAAAAATGATTTTTTTACGCCTGCGCCAAGTGAAATTTCATATGCAAATGTCCTCATTATGCGGTACAACACAACTTAAATTAAATTGTAAGGCTAGGAGGTCACAGTATGAGTATTAAGCTTTATAAATATTAAAAAACGAGTTTAAAAGCACTTATTTAAAAAAAGTCATAATTAATAATTATTTTTAATAAAACCAATCATTTTTGATAATTCCACATATAAAAGCAAGCTGCATCCCTTACCTATCATATTTAGACACATTCATTCACAAGCCTAAGCACAGAAGCCTAACTTAAAACATGACACATTTTTGCGCCACTTTCTTTTTAAAAGAACAATTATTTTAACATTAGAACCAAGGATGTGCTTACAAAAATGCTTAAAGAGAGGAAAACCGTAATTGAAATGTTTTCCTTTAATACAAATAATGAACCTTATTTGTGTGACCTTTTTTAAAAGAGCATTCTGAAATGCAAAGTTTCACCCGTGTTTAACTGAGGAAGTCGTGGCTGAGTAAACATTCCTGTCTATTTGTGGCCTACAAAAAGACAGCTGCTTGCTTAGCGGCAGTAAAAGCTTGTCTCTCAGTTTTTGAAACGTGAGCACGGTGGCTGTCTATTTCAAACTAAGACATATCAATGCGGGTTCTATAATATGCGTTTGAGTTCAGCAAAAATGTACTTCAGCTGAAGTGTTTGCCTGTTAATATCTAATACAATGTATGTAAGTAAAAATGCTATAAGTTTATTTTTCTACAAAACACACAATTTCGTTTTTGAGGCCTTTTATTTATATCGTTAGTGAATGTAGATTTTAATTGTATCTTTTAAGCAGTTAACAGTTTGTATATGTGGATAATTGCTTACTCTATAAATTAAATAGCAACAGAAAGCTATTATAGCGTATCCTATGGTTAATTTCTTAAATTTTTATTTAATTTCTAATTAATATTGATTAACTAGCAGTTTGAATAACAGACTGAAGACAACAAGAAAGCATATATTGAGCATATTTCAGACATATACAGAAAGGGGTCAAAACACTCAGGACACACAATACAGCACGCTTAATAGCCATCATTTGATAAATAGCGCCATCGCTCTTTACTTACAGAAGTTGCACTAATGGGAAAACAACATAGACATTTAAACACACATTTAACCCACAGATCAACACTTAGGACAGAAACAAAGGACATCCCACAGACTGTACTTAAACCAAACCATTTGTAAATACTAGTTGTAAGTCATATTAACAAGAAACGCTTCTCAATAGTATTCCAAAAGACTGCAAAAACAGCCCAACAAACTGTTTTATTTCCAAGAAGCCAAAATATACTCAATTCACTAGCTTTGGCTGGCAGAACACCAAAAAACGCTCTGCATATCTCCATTCATAAAATTGCGCAAAAAGAAAAAAAAGGATCCTTGTATGTATTATGTCCATATTTTAATTCCCTGGGGAGACAGAATCACCAAGGAAGAAATATGTTGTTATACCTAAACCTATTTAGGTATTCCCTCAAGGGAGCCGGCTAAGTCAATTCATATCTCACTATGGTACCTTTCAAAAAGCAACACATTCTTTTATGTGTGCTTGAAACAGGCATGCCAAAAATAGTGCAAAATATGCAGTATTATAAAAAAAGTAGTTATTAAAGTACTCTTCATACGTTGAACCGTTCAAATTTCATAGGAGTAGAGAAAAATCTCCTCATTACCTGCCTATATGTGTTGCATCAGATACATCTACATATTCATATTCATAGGACTAACTCAATATTTGGCCAATTTCAAATTCATATTATATTAATATTCAAAATCAAGCTCCCGGGTAAGTGTACCTAAACTAAGCTTACCAATCGGGTCCCGGGTAAGTGTTTCTGCACTACCTTACCAATCGCGTTTCAAACCTATACAAGTGCCGCAAAACGGCTATTATCAAACAAATCGTTGTCCAAATTCTAACTGCCAAGTTCTAAATGACCTAACGGTCTTTTTAAAATACTCACGCCAAAAAGGTTCTCAGTCAGGGGTGACATCATGTGGAGGATCAAAATCAGGAAGATCAGAAATATACTGGGCTGCAGAGACAGAGAATTCCCAGAATCTCCATGCACAGAGTACCTCCTCAGTAGATTTCTGTCTCCTGACAAGATCACTCCCTCAGATAGTCACTTATGATGAGGTCCACGCTGGCGTGCCAAACTGTAGTAATCAAAAATCCACTTCTCACGGGTTCCGCTGATACTTAGTCCATTTAAACCAACAAGGAAGAAATTGGCACAGAAGCTGAAATATAACAGAGAGTTTTATTACCTCAAATGAGGTGAGACTATGTCACACAGAAGCCTTAGCAACTGAATGAGGCAGTCTAAGGAGTACAGAACACTGGGGCCTTATATATGTGAGGGTTACATACCTAGCATAAAACCAAGAGGCAGTCCTGGCTCATGTAAGCATGCAAAATGACCATGATGGGCATGCAAGATCTACTTGCTCAACAAAGTGGGAGGAGAGTTACTTCTCCATACAGCAGCAAAAACTAGCCTGACAGTTATACTAGAGAGGCAGGTGCATTCTACTAGCTAGGCCCTTCTGGGCATGTGCGAAGTGGAGGATGCTGAATATAGTTTGTCTCTAGGCAGACTACAAGAACAGTTAACAGAAAGATAGGACAGAGCACATGGCAGACAAAATGGCCACCAGAAATACAAAATGGCTTTCAGCTCATGCTAACAAATCTGTCCAATATTTAACATGGGGGTTCCAGGAGGGGGGCTGCGTAGCCCACCTCCCAATGTGATTGAAGCCCCGGGGAGGTGCCCCGGGGCTCGGGTGTCCGTAATGGACGCCCACATTTGAATTTTAGTGCCCCAAACAGGTTTATTTATTTTCATTTAAAAGACGAGGGGCCGTATGCCCCCCACAAATAATTAATAAAAGCCCCGGGGGTGGCGGTCCCATTAAAAAAGAAGCCCTAGGGGAATGGCGGTCCCCGGGGCTGCGTGCCCCAGGCAACTCATAAATCTTGCTCCGGGGAGGTGGCGGTCCCTGGGGCAGTGTGGGGGGATTGGGGCCCCACACACATTTTTTTCAGTGTTCCCGGGACCTGGCTCACCGGGGGCTTCAAAACAATGAAGCGTGGCAGCCCGTGCTTCAGTTTTTTTATTTTCTCGGCCGACCCAGTGCAAATTCGGACAATTTGTTTTAAAGAAATGACATCACTGATGACATCATCCAGTGAATGTAATTTGCTTCGATATTTAAATAAGTATTATATATACATAGCAATCTGCCTTGAAGACTGAGTGGATGTATAAGTGTCTCAATGGAGCATTTAGTAGCAATGTGATTCACTGTCTAAGTGATGAATTTTAAGTGTCTCACTAAATATATGGGATAGTGATTAAACTGTGTGAATACTTGTATCACTCTATCTCTTGTTGTGTAAACTACTACATAAGATTGTTACTAGCTATGTGAAAGTCTACATTAGTTATTAATTACTTAAGTGAGTATTTGTATGGGATAGTGAATGAATGTGTGTGTGGTTGGGTGGGACGTGTGTGACTGTCGAAAGATGTGTAAATAGTACATTTAGTAGGTATATGAGGTTAAGACTGTATGTGAAAACACTTGTTTGGGTGAGTGAATCTCTTTAAGGGTGTGGTGATGAGTAAATATATTTCTGAATAATATATGTCCAACAAACTAGAAATATAAAAGGCAGGGTATGTGACAGTTGTTGTATATAAATAAGTATACATGAGACTCAATGATTGTATGAGTGACGTATGGATAACTGTATACTTGTAGTAATGATTTTATTCCACACTATGGGGCCGATTAGGATGGCGGTTTTTCCGCATCCTCCGGGCCGGCGGAAGTGTCCGCCGGCCTGGAGGATGCGGAAAAACCGCTGCGGAGCCTCCAAAGACCCACCGCCAAATTAGGATGGCTGGTGGGTCTGGAATTCCGTCCGCCGCTTTTCCGCCGCGGTCGGCTTCCGACCGTGGCGGAAAAGCTATAACATGGCAGGCGGTGTCTATGAGACACCGTCCGCCATATTAGGATGTTCGTAAATACATGCTTTTCCACGGCGGCTTTTCCGCCATGGAAAAGCATACGGACATTCACTTTGGGGGCCCGTTGCGGGCCCCCTGGGTGAATGGGGGGTGGGGGGTGCACATGGGGGGTACCTATGGTACCCCCCTGCATTTGCGTGCACAAAGCAGCAGGCACCGTGCGGTGCCGGCCGCTTTGTGCATGTAAATGTAAAACATGCTTTTTTAACATTGCGGCGGGTGCAGCTTGAAGCTGCACCCGCCGCAATGTTAAATATAGAGGATGTGACCGCCACCCTGGCGGTCACATCCTAATCAGCACGGAGGGAACGCCGCAGCCCCTGCGGACGTTCCCTCCTCCTCAAGGGTGGCGGACGGACGCAAGTCCGTCCGCCATCCTAATCGGCCCCTAAGTATGTGTTACCACCTATATGAATAAATAAAGTGGTGTTTGTGTAAGTGTGTAGCTTAGTAAATATAAGTATGATCAATTGTTTGCATAAGTGAGTAGGATGTCTGCATAAGTGAATAGGATGTGTGCTGGTGTGTAATGTTGATGTAGGTGTACAAGTATATTTAATAGTGTTCCATTGATCTTTGTTAGCATGTATGAGTGAATCTCTAGGTAAGTGTTTCGATGTGTGTGTGCAGATTTAGGAATCACTGAGTGGGTTTTTAGAAACTTGTATTAGTGTGTCAATGGTTTCCAATATGGTACTTCATATTTTATAAAGAGTGTTGAAAGTATGTGCTACTGTATGATGAGGTGTATCAGTTTGTCACATGGATGATGTCATCAGTTAAGTCATTTGAGATGTCATCAGTGATGTCACTGACCATGTCATGAATGATGTAATATGTGACATCATCAGCAGTGAATTGCTGGTGCGCGAGTTATAGTTAGTACAACTATAACTGGAATTTCAATGGTTTTATACGAGTGAAATGTCTAGCTAACTATAACACCCCTGAAACCTATGTTTTTTCAGTGAATTTTCAAAGTTTTATTAAATGCTAATTCCTAACTATAACATATCTCAAACCTATGTTTTTTTTAGTGAATTTGAAAGGTTTTTTAAATGATAATTTTTAAATATATTTATTGTTGGGTTTTTTTACTAATTTTTTTAATCTTTTTATTTTTAGATTTATTATATTTTAAATTACATTTCACATATTTTTGTACTATTTCTTTTACAAAAAATAGATTATTTTTATTATTTTATATTGTTTATGATATACTTAAATTATTTTCATTATTTTTTTCCTTTTTTTGGGCGTCGCGCACCCTACGAGCATCCTGCTCTTTTCCTGCGCGAAACGGGTCCGCCATTTTAGGGTTGTTAGGATCCGCGAAGGATGTGCGACGGGTACGACTTTTCTAACACGTTGCTATGCGACTTGTGCGCGACTTCTGGCGCATACATACTAGGCGACGTGGCGGACGCACAGTAGCGCGTGACATCATATGCATATTGGTCGCGAGTGGATGTAAGACTCCTGCGATTTTTCTAATGTTGAAAAACGTATTTATATATATTTATTATAAATATTAAGACAAGAGATTATATGAGTTTATTATAAAAATAATATTCTTTAACTTTCTGGAAAAGTACATCACTTTTTAATGGGCGAAGTCGCGCTGGGTACAAGCACGGTGCGAGCAGGTTTTGTGCTGACTGCACGCATCCTACGCGCATCCTATGTGCACCCCATGTGAACTCAAAAAAAGAGATTTGATCGGATCATTACACTTCCTATTGAAACTATTGAAGGACCCCACCCATTTCAATCACTCTTCTTAGAACTTTTCTTAGGGAAAGACCTCCTGAGAAGATCTGCTGCTCTTGCTTTTTTGGAGAAGAGATTCACTTAAAGATACCATGGCTACTAATCCACCATCATCCTCTGATTCAGAGCAAGAATTTGTTCCTGAACCTCCACCAAAGGAAAAATATACCAGCATTGTCTGGAAATTTTTCACCTTTCCACCAGGCTTAAAAAAGTTAAATGCAACAAAAGTTACTTGCCGCTTACGGAAGGAAGTGCTTTTAAGGAGAGACCCCAACAAAAAGTACTCCTGCGGAACTGCAAGTATGCGGATGCCCTTGCAATCCAAGCATCCGGTCAACTTTGCAAGGGAGGAGTTAAGAAGATTGAGAGATGCTCCTCTTGCTTTATCAGAAGGCCCGAGTACCAGTGGAGCAACACCAGCAAGCTCTACCTCACAGCTTGATATTCGTCCCCAATATGGGAAACTAAGAATGTGATGTATAAAATGCAGAAGACTTCTGAGAACAGAAATCAAAAAGCCTAGCCTATCACTATAATTCCAATCACAACACTCATTGGGGTTGGACTGGTAGGTTGAGTAGATGGAAAAAGAGAATTGCTCTTTTTCTTGGTGTCCCCTCACTCATCAGGGTTGCCCCATGGTGACATGCTTCATCATAGGGGCCATCCCAGCCCTCTACGGACTGGGGCGTGCTGCGACTGGCGAATTACGTAGGAGCACTTATAGTTTGACTATGTGTGGTGCGGGTGTGATAGTGGAGTGGTCTAAGTGATTGGTTTAAAAATACCTGCCTAGTAAGCTTTCAATAAACTTTATTCCTGCTTCCAGGTGGTAACGTTAAAATATGGGGTGGAAATACTAGGATCCCTAAATGCAATGTGTCAAGGTGTACCTATCAACTCCTGTCAACATGTTTCGTGCAACCCCCAAGCACTTCTTCGGGACTACACAGGGACCAGCCCTGTGTTCGCCACTCCTTAAACGCTGCAATGAGCATTTGAATAAAAAGCTGCAATTGACATTAGTGCATGCATATAGTACCTACGTATTCAATTGAATCACGAGGTTCCTGTAAGACAAAGAACAACTTGAAAAGTCAAGGGGTGTTATCCCCAACATGAACACACATAAACACATATATTGGATTGCATGAGGAAAAACGTAATTCCATTTCCCGTGGTCCTCAACAGGACGTTTTCATGTATAAAAAACGTGATTGTTTTCATGCATAAAACGTGATAGTTTTCATGCCTAAAAACGTGATAGACACCTTGCTGTGAGAAAACCAAACACTCATCTTGCTCTCACACTCATTAATATTTACATACATGTAGTAGGACCTAACTGCGCCCCATGGACTCGAAGGGGTTCAGTATCCCAGCAATCTAAAAAGAGAGATGGAAGGAAACAGGGCGGATAATTCATTTGCTTGTCTTGTTTCTAATGACCTGCATGGTTGTGCGCTTGTCGATCAGCCCGCAAAGCGGTAACAAACGACACTTCATTTGCCAAACACTCGTTTCTTTTCACTTACTTGCAGGATACCTCCCTCTTTAGCACCTACTCGCGCCTCTTCGGTCCGAATGTTGTTGGACCGGGGAGACCGGGATAGTTTTAAGAACTCAGCGTGCTCGGTTACTTCCGCATTGCACGTAGCGCTCTGTCGAGGGCTAGAGCGTGTCAAGTAACAGCGCGATCAATGTTGGCGGCCATCTTAGGTGTATTCAGTACACTTAGCAATTTTTGAGAACAGATATTTCTTTATTGGGGTGACCATTGCTACATTCAGTTAATTTTGGGCATACTTCTATGATTCATTGTTATTATCATGCGATTTGCCACCAATTTTTAAATAAAATATATAAAAAAATTATAAAAAGGTCGGGATTCATGGGAAATATCCATCAGAGCAAACTAAACAACTCCAACAATTAGGTCTAAGTACTATTTATTGTATGTTGGGGTTATTGGATCAGGCAATACGAATTACTGTTTTTGATCACTAGGTTCAGTATTCTTATTATGTGAATTGTCCCCAAGGGATATCATCGTTCAAACCCACAATATGAGAACGGAGTTTAAAAACCCAACGTTGTTCTTTCTCTAGTAGTTTTTTCTCCATGTCTATGTGTGGCTGTTGTATTTCCAAAACTACCCACCGCATGTCATTAGGGGTATGTCCCTTCTCCAGAAAATGTGTGGTCATTTTTGTATGTGAGTGTTTACACCTGAAATTACTACGGTGTTCCACCATCCGTGTATTGACCTTCCTGGTGGTCATGCCAATATAGTGTAGATCACATGTACATGTGATCATATAGACCAGCCCAGCTGTGTTACAATTGGAAAAGGATTTCAAATCCCAGGTCAGGCCATTGTTACATATGACTTGTTTAGTTGCACTAGTCAGGTGACAGACACTACAGTTCGAACATGGGTAGTGTCCCATTGGCAGTGGATGTAAACGACGAACTGGACCTTCTATAGTTTTGGGGCGTGTATGGACTATTAAGTCCTTCAGATTTTTACCTTTGCGGTGACTGAACATGGGTTGGGTGATGTTAAGGCCACCACTATTCAGTGTCCTCCAGTGTTTTTTGACAATTTTTGTCACTTTTTGTGAGGCCACGGTGTAGGTAGTAACACATATGGGCCTCCTGTCAGTGTCATTCTTAGGTTCAGTTCCAGGCTTTGTTTCTAAAAGAGCTTCTCTGTTGTTATTTGACGCTCTCTTTTTTGCTTTTGACACGATCTTGCGTGGGTATTGTCTCTGGAGTAATTTCGTGCTCAGTTCTTTGGCCTGTATCTCGTAATCTCGTTTTTCTGAGCAGTTTCGCCTCAGGCGTAAGAACTGCCCGAAAGGTAAATTCTCCCGTAGTTGACGTGGGAGAAAACTTTCAAAGTTTAACAGACAATTTCTGGACGTGGGTTTGAAGTGTGTGGTTGTGGTTGTGGTTAATTTACCACCTTCTGCTCTGATATTTAGGTCTACAAAGACCAGTTGTTCTCTGCTCATTGTGGAGGTAAAATTCAAAAATGGATCTTGTGAATTCAACCAGATGAGGAATTGGTCAACTTCCATCTCATTTCCATTCCAGATGAGGAAGACGTTGTCAATATAACGCCTCCACGTCTGGATATGTGTTGAGTATGGGTTGTCGGGAGTCAGAATTCTTTTGTTCTCTATTTGGTGGACGTACAACCCGGCCACACTCAGCGCGAATGTACTTCCCATGCTAGTTCCATGGGTTTGCCTATACATGGTATGTTGAAATAGAAAAAAGTTTTCAGTCAAGGCTCGACGGCAGCATTCCAAAACAACGTGTCTAGGTGTTTTGTCCGCCGGTTTTATTGTGATGTTAGTATCATTTGCCAATTCTTGTATTGCCTCTTGTTCTGATCTGCTGGTGTTGTAAAAAGTTCTCAATGACCTGTTTCCAAATCCATCACCTCCTTTAGGATTGCTTTCTCAAAAGGAAGATTTTTTCTTTAGTCCTGTATCACTCCAGGTTCCCACTGGTTTTATACTGCGAACAAACTCCTTCAATTCACAATATAACTTGAATTTATCCAAGTTAGTTGTTGGGACAAAACCCAGACCCTTTTCTAGTACTCTAGTTTGGTCTTGGGTAAGAACTTTGTCTGATAAATTGACCACTAGGCTCAGATGTTGCTGGTTGATGGTGCGCTCACCGGGCCTTGGACACACAGACATGGAGAAAAAACTACTAGAGAAAGAACAACGTTGGGTTTTTAAACTCCGTTCTCATATTGTGGGTTTGAACGATGATATCCCTTGGGGACAATTCACATAATAAGAATACTGAACCTAGTGATCAAAAACAGTAATTCGCATTGACTGATCCAATAACCCCAACTTACAATAAATAGTACTTAGACCTAATTGTTGGAGTTGTTTAGTTTGCTCTGATGGATATTTCCCATGAATCCCGACCTTTTTATCATTTTTTTATATATTTTATACTTTTTTTTTTAAATTTGTGGCAAATCGCTTGATAATAACAATGAATCATAGAAGTATGCCCAAAATTAACTGAATGTAGCAATGGTCACCCCAATAAAGAAATATCTGTTCTCAAAAATTGCTAAGTGTACTGAATACACCTAAGATGGCCGCCAACATTGATCGCGCTGTTACTCGACACGCTCTAGCCCTCGACAGAGCGCTACGTGCAATGGGGAAGTAACCGGGCAAGCTGAGTTCTTAAAACTAACCCGGTGTCCCCGGTCCAACAACATTCGGACCGAAGAGGCGCGAGTAGGTGCTAAAGAGGGAGGTATCCTGTTAGCAAGTAAGTGAAAAGAAACGAGTGTTTGGCAAATGAAGTGTCGTTTGTTACCGCTTTGCGGGCTGATCGACAAGCGCACAACCATGCAGGTCATAAGAAACAAGACAATCAGATGAATTATCCGCCCTGTTTCCTTCCATCTCTCTTTTTAGATTGCTGGGATACTGAACCCCTTTGAGTCCATGGGGCGCAGTTAGGTCCTACTACATGTATGTAAATATGTATGAGTGTGAGAGCAAGATGAGTGTTTGGTTTTCTCACAGCAAGGTGTCTATCACGTTTTTAGGCATGAAAACTATCACGTTTTATTCATGAAAACAATCACGTTTTTTATACATGAAAACGTCCTGTTGAGGACCACGGGAAATGGAATTACGTTTTTCCTCGTGCAATCCAATATATGTGTTTATGTGTGTTCATGTTGGAAAAACACCCCTTGACTTTTCAAGTTGTTCTTTGTCTTACAGGAACCTCGTGATTCAATTGAATAAGTAGGTACTATATGCATGCACTAATGTCGATTGCAGCATTTTATTAAAAAGCTCATTGCAGCGTTTAAGGAGTGGCGAACACAGGGCTGGTCCCTGTGTAGTCCCGAAGAAGTGCTTGGGGGTTGCACGAAACATGTTGACAGGGGTTGAAAGGTACACCTTGACACATTGCGTTTAGGGATCCTAGTATTTCCACCCCATATTTTAACGTTACCACCTGGAAGCAGGAATAAAGTTTATTGAAAGCTTACTAGGCAGGTATTTTTAAACCAATCACTTAGACCACTCCACTATCACACCCGCACCACACATAGTCAAACTATAAGTGCTCCTACGTAATTCGCCAGTCGCAGCACGCCCCAATCCGTAGAGGGCTGGGATGGCCCCTATGATGAAGCATGTCACCATGGGGCAACCCTGGTGAGTGAGGGGACACCAAGAAAAAGAGCAATTCTCTTTTTCCATCTACTATATCTACCAGTCCAACCCCAATGAGTGTTGTGAATGGAATTATAGTGATAGGCTAGGCTTTTTGATTTCTGTTCTCAGAATCTTCTGTTGACTACAGTATTTGGAGGGTGAGCCTATGCCCTTTCCTCCCTCCACCTCCCTTCCCTTTTGTACTATGTATAAAATGCAGACACTTGATTGCGTATGGGGAGCGGTCAGTGGATCTGGTGTTTCGAGCTGTTGACCACCACCTTTGTTAGTTTTCTTTTCTCTTCTCCTCACAGTTTTAGTTCTCTTTTCCCAGTTGACATTTTTTCACCTGTTTAAAAAAAAAATACAAAATCGTTTAAAAAAACTAAAATAAAAAAAATACAAGAAAAAAAAATTATTTTCAGAACTAACTACTCTGGTTAAAGAAAGATCTAAACTAGTTTGCTTGTGTGTGAGAGTTTAGATGAATGTATGTGTAGTACATAATTGACTGTAAAAATACATTTGTGATGTGTGTTGAATGCATAAGTGCAGAATTATAAGGAAGTGCTGCAGCATTACACTGTAAACTGTTCAAGTACAGCTTGCTGTGGTACTTCTGAAGCGCAGGGATGTAACATATGTACATAAATATCTTGCAACTCTGTGCTTCCCTCTGCACAGCTGCACAAACTGCAGCCATGTGGTGACACAGGCAGCCTTGCACCATGGTGCAAAGATGTCTGTGTAATGTGGAGATTGTTTTTGTGCAGGTAGGGACACCGTCCTGCACAAAAACAATCAGTAAAGGCATTTTTCTCCTTCAATATACGATGTGCATTGCAGCATATATTGAAAGTGGAAAAAATGGGAAGTGAAAACAATTTTCCTCGTTTTGCTTTGCTACACCAATAGAAGGATGGTGCAGCATTCACAAACATGTCCAGATTTATGATTTCTGATAAATCTGGAGATGTGTCTTGTTCTATGAGTATTCTGTGCAAAAACGCACGGCAAAACCTATAGAACACCTTTTCAACACAAAGTACTGTGTATGATGAGATTATATTCACATGGAAAAGAAAAGGTATACAGAATGTCTTTTCCTCACCTTATAAGTAGGAAAGAGAGTTAATGGCTAGGCCAATTGTTATTATAGGAGTACATTTCTGTACTGATAACAGAGAACAAGATACATTTACACCTACTTACGTTTTAGGGAACTGATGGGACATGCTTATATATTACTGAAGGGAAGGGATGTGACCTAATACGACATGTGCAAAAACGCTGAGTGATGTGGTATAAGTTAAAGAGTTTCATTTCTTTTAATCCTGAAATTACCAAGACCTGCAAAACAACCATATCAATCTATTCTGTACTATACCATGTATCTTGCTGACAGGTGTTCTGAAGCTGTCCCCTATTTTATACCTGTCTGCATTGCAATTTTCAGGCACAAATCTAGTCCATCCATGTTCCTTTTCTTTAACTGTGTGGAAACACAGTCCATTAGGCATTTTAAGACTTACTAAAACTTACCTCAACAGTAAAACACGTAAAAAACGGTACACATTTTATTCACTTGTTTTTTATATTTGTAAATGGTGCTAAATTTGACATCCTAAAATTAAGATCTGTAAAATAAGTAAAAAAATTGTTATAACATGTAATAATAAATTTTTAACAGCACAGCATCATTTTAACATTTTACAAAGTAATTTCTTTGCCTTTTTTGAAATAGTGATTTCAATTGTACTCATCACATAATGGGCAAAAAAAGCAATCAATTAGATTGTTAAAAAAAACACAATAATACATCTATTGTAAAATACTAGATAATACAAATCACACGTATATAAAATGATTACGGCTAAGAAAATGTTATAACTTAAATTTATAAACACTATAAATGATGCCAGTTAAAATTATACACCGAGATACTGTGCAACAAAAAGTCCATAATTTAAAGAAATATATTTCCTTGAGGACAAATTGTATTTTTGCAGTTATTTTTATGTAAATTGTCCAATGGTAATCCTATGAAATGATAACAATATATTCCTGAGAGGCTGAATTATCTTCCTAAAACTTTGGCTTTAAAAAATTAGGTAGGAATTTGGTAATTCGAAAGGCAAACATTGTTTGAAAACCAACTCAGCATCATCACAAAGACTCCAGCCTTTCTCACTTTTGAGATAGGCAGTGTAATGTCCAGAAGTTATTGAAGGACCATCATGGAAAAATATTGCTGCTGCTACAAAGGTCCTTCCTGATATTGATAGTTGTGTAGCTACAAAATGTTTTATTGAAGTGTCCAATTTTCTTCCGTCAGCTGTACAACGTTGCATCATTAAAATTATGTATTTTCCATATCTTTGTATTGCATTGCCTGCACTCCATGTTTTGGTTTGCAGCTTTAACTAATTTACTGAAAGACACTGATTTACAGTCCGGTAATGTAAAATATAAAAATCTTTCAGTGTCTACATTAGTACTACATGTATACATACAATTTTCACATTGATGTTCCCATTTATAACAAAGGCCAAAAATATTCTCTATGTCTACACCTTCATTTTCCAATACTGAAAGCATATACATTAGAAACTCCTGAGCATCTTGTTGGATATTTTGTTTAAATTGTGTAGAACCAGAACATACATCCAAAAGATTACGAATATCGAAAACGCTTTGTATTTTACATTTACCTGTTCTCAATTTTTCATGAACAGAATGTAACAAGGAACACAAACTTTTTTCCCGATTCTCCATAATTTGCTGTTGCACACCTTCAAGAAAAAAAACAACATTGACCACTACATTAGCATAGCAGTTGGCACCAGAACGATTTTCAAACAAAAAAATGATAACATGATAATTGATAATTACGCACTTGTATAGCGCACGACTACCCGGAGGCATCTCGGCGCTTGTACGAATACCGCTGAGGAACCCTTCCTGGCCTTTTCCCTGTGAGGTGCCCACTCCTGGGCACCCCCAAGGTGAAGCCAGGCATCCTAGCATTGTTGGGGCCGTTGTGGAGATTAAGCAAGCTATTGCCCAGAGTTGCAGAGTGGGACTCATGATTAGAATAGGCACCGAGGCGAGAATTATCTGGTCCGAGGAAATTGAGCCTGAGACCCGCCGAGGCGGGAATTGAACCCTGGTCCCGGGCCAGACTTCTGCATCAGGGTCTGCCTCTCTAACCATTGAGCCACACTTCTCCAAAACCAACAATCTCTTCAATAATGTCCTTTTTCTTTTTGCTTCCAATCACAACATTATCTTTTTTTTCCCTTCTCTGCACATTCAGTACAGATATTCTCATACCTTCTATTTCGACCAACCACACGCTTTTCAAATACAGGATATTGACCTAAATTAGGTGCATATGTTCCTCCTAAGCTATTGTACTCTTTGACACAGTTGGCATCTGCAGTAATCTTAGTATGATCAAAATCAATCCAAAACAAACCGGATAATGTTCTGACTCACAACAAAGCAACATATGCCATACCCTCTTTAAACACAGTATTTCCAATGTTCACCAAAGCACTGTCAACACTTAAACCTTGAGATTTATGAATAGTCACTGCATATGCCAGAGAAAATGTTTTCTACGGACATATAAATCTTAAACAAGCAAAAAACAAACAGAACAACGTTCAATTTGTTTTACTTCTTCAATCTGATCAAATTTAGTCTTTAAGAATTCAATCCCATCTTTATTTTGATAATTAACAAAATCCACAACTTTGCCCATTGCTCCATTAACTAAACCTTTTTCTACATCCAAATTACGCCTTAAAATTATCTGACAGTTCCTACATGCATATAGATTCTTTTCTAAACCAGCAGTTTTAGATATTGATTTTTCTAAAGAATCCAATTTTGTCTTCAATTTTTCGGTCAAAATAATAGTGATTCCTTCATGTTCTAATTTATCGATGGCTTGCATTTTTATTATTTCTTCATTTTCCAGTTTCAAAAGTTGTTAATTGAATATAGAACACTCACGCAGTGTTGGCATTAAGCAGATTACAGATTTCTTATCTGTAATTTCCATGTATATTTTCTCAGGAACTACGTTTTCATTTGGAAAAAAATTGGAAAGTAATCGAGTCTGCAAAGCTTGTTTGCCATGTTCTGTCAGTAGTCCAATTCTTATATCTTGGAGAATAGTTCGATAATCAACATCATGTGCCTGTCGCATATTTGTAATGAGTTCTTTGTATTCATAATATGACCAAATGTTCACGTTTCCAACACTACCCAGAGACTTTCTGGTGTCTTCTTGCGCAAGTGTTTTATATACTGGTTGTCCTTTTACAGGAGTCAGTTGTAGCAGATCTCCAAAAACTATGACGTGTTTTCCTCCAAATAACACGTCATACTCTGTTTTAAGAATTTGCTGCATTCTTAAATGCACAAACGCAAGCATTCAGTTTGATACCATGCTTACCTCATCAATAATGAGAGGTTTCATTTTCTTCAAGACTCTTGAAACTTCACAACAAGCTTCTCCAGATAGCTTGTGGTATTCCAATTTGTTTTCATGCTCTACTGGTAGCATTAGTAAACAATGTAAAGTAATTCCATTAATAATGTGTGCTGCCAACCCAGTTGGAGCAGTGACAACACAAGACAAATGCGACCCAGTGGTTTTCTGCAGATAACTTGTAATTACTTTAATTAAAAAACGTTTTCCTGTTCCAGCTTGTCCACTCACGTACATTCGGATAGGTTGAAATGACGTGCATGAGCATTTTTTCTTTTCATGAAGTAATCCATGGTCAATCTGTTTCCTCACTTGCTCATATATTTGTTTTTGCTCAATATGTAGTATTTCTTCCAAGTTTCCTAAGTTTGTTACATCTTCTTGAGCTCTATACATTGCTGTTTCCACCTCATTCATGGTGATTGCTGCTTCGTTTTCTACAATTGGTTGTCCTAGTGGATCTTGACTCAGCGCAGCAGAACTTTGACTGTCTTGAGAACTGTCTCTAGCAATCTCAGCTGCAATTGGAGCTTCTTGATCAATTTCATCGTTCAACATTTTCACATAATTTGCAAAAGCACTGCATTGTATGCTATCTTTACAAGCATTAAAGGAATCTTCATAGCTCTGGAAATCTCCAAGTAATTCCAGTTCAAAACACCATGGTTTGAATAGTTGTAAAAGGGCTAAAAAGTCAAATTCCCTTTTATCAGCAGTGTCGCAACTAAGCTTTCTGTGATTAATCGAAATTCCTTTAGTTTCTTTCAACAAACATCCTTCAGAACCAATTACTCCACATTTTCCATCATTGATGTTCTCTGTAGTTTTCCGTTTAAAAGTGTAGTTTTGCAGCACTTCGTAGAGACACATGTTCTCAAGATGATGACTTCTGTTTGGGTAATATGTGTCCAACATATTCGTTTTCAAAATATCTGTACTTTCTGGATCTTTTTCTGCTAAATATTCAATTTCTTGTACGGATTTCAGTACTCGATTTCGCATTGCTGCAAGACTAAGCCTCACATAAAGGATTCTTCTAGATTTGGAGTATAGACTTGCAGATGATTATCAATCTGAGCATTCATCTGCTCCAATTTCTCGATGGGATAACATCTTCAAACTGAAACTGTATAATTTCTTACTGAGAGTCTTCTCGTGAGAAATCTCTTCCCACATTTCTTTCAATTCCGTCTTTTCTGATTTTGTAATATAAGATGTTACATATCGAGCAACAGCAATGGAATTGTCTGCAACATATTGAATATCCATGTTAGCATTCCACATGGACAAAATTACTGGGTTGTAGTCATTTATGTATTTTCACTCTTCATTTCTTCTTAAGTTATAGGTATTTTTTGGAGACTTTCTTATGATAGTATGTCGCAAAGATGACATAAAACTGTTCACTCTTCCTTTGGACATTACAGGACGTGAAAATGCAAAACAATATTAGGTGTAGTACTTGTCCTTAGATTTGTACTTTCATCGACAGTATTTTCCACATCGGTGGCTTTGGAATCGTAACACGTGTGCTCTTAAGTAGTTTTTTTCTGTGCTTTTGGGTACATCACATGTTGCATATTGTTCAATAAAACTCAAAACAGTATCATCCGCATCTGTTCCAAATTTGGGAGCATCCTTAATCCATAACAGCATATGAATATGAGGAGTACCTCTTGCTTGACACTCCTTTCTCCAAAAGAAATCCACAACTTCTCCAAGAGGAGGATTTTTTTTATTGCAGATCAAAGACATCATAGCCTCAAATCTATGATTACAATACCTGCATACATTAACAGGATCCAAAGAGCACACTTCTCCAGGTGTCTTGTATTCAATATTTCCTATATTGGAATTTGCCTCTCGAAGAAATTCTAGCAAATCATCCCAAGCGTACTCAGTACAGCCTATGGTAAGGAACCATGTAGGAGTTCCTAAGTTCCGGAGCATACATTTCAGTTCTCCAAGACAACGGTACCAATACTCATTAGTCCCACGCTGACATGCCATTAAATTAATGAGCTGAGAATCTAGATGATCTTCTCTCTGGTGCACTTTATCCATAACAGCATTTGCAGACACATTTTGCAGATGTATTCCAGTCTTTAGAATATGATTCACTGCATATGAAAGTCCAGACAAGTCACTTTCAAACAAAAATGAAATATGTAAGGGATACATTGTCGAAATCTTGGATCTTCTGCATATAATCTTGTTGTTCGATATTCAGATGCAGTAATCTGCACAGGACGTTCATCATATCGTCCTCCTTTTTCCCGTTGGGAACAACTGTGGAAAACAACAAGCTTCTAAGCTCTCTTCCCATACACTCATAGGACTTCCTTTTGCTTTTTTCATTTGGAGCAAATCAATAGTGTTCCCCATCACTTCTTTTGAATGAAGTGGATGCACACTGTAGTGTTCATAGATTTTTTCACATCTTAACATATCCAATTTGTCCACTTGACGTTTCTGTATCTTCTGCTAAAACTATTTTTTCTTCTCCCATATAAACAGCCTTATAGTATGTATTGTTTTTTATCAAATACAATGTAGCCTTTTGCACTTTCCTAACATCCACTAACTCCTGCAAGATTTTCTTATTCTTAGTCGGCACACCATTAACAAGATGAACTAGTGGTTCACTTTCTACACTCTCTACACTAATAGTTTCAATCTTTTTCTTTAAATCTAACGGTAAATACACAACTCTTCCTTTTAATCCTCTTTGTAAATCTGAGGAGGCAATTTACCTGTTTTAGGCTCCATAAGAACAATAGCCTGAAACGGGTGCACACATTGAATAAGAATAGACTCATAGGTGTTTAAATCTCTCAATTCTGGAGGAATAGCAACCAACTCTAGATTATTATGAACAGCTCTAGCAGGCATTTTATTCTCATCTAATTTGTTATAACAATATTTACAAATACGTTGATCAGAACCCAAATCAAAACAATTCTCTACCAATCAATAAGTTGCAAATTCTTTCCACATATCGTTATTTTCTTTTTCACTTTTTAAATACAGATCAACACTCCTAGTCTGATTTTTGTAGTGAGTTCGGCGACAACAAATACAAGAAAAATTTGGCTTTTCACCTGAAATCAACTTAAACTTTGTAATTTCATTCTCTCCAAAATGTTCTTCTATTATTGTCTGAGTTTCTTCACTCTCTGCTTCAGGACCAAAGTAACAAAACTCAATATCATTACAAACCTTTTTCAAATCTGATACTGAGCCTCGCAAAAGAGCACTGTTCAACTCATTTAACTTTAGTGCTGGACTTTTTGCATAATACAATCTTCTCACTAACTTCCGTATTTGAGTATGATGGACTGCCAACATCCTGAAATGGTGAAAAACACTTTGACAACTCTATTAGAAAGACAAGCCAGAGAATAACCTTGCAAACCAGTATGTTTTCTCACTTTGCAAGGGTCTAGTCCTTGCAACAGCTTAATCTCTTGTTTAACACTTTTTTTACAACATACTTGTAAGAAATTGCGTAATTTATCAATAGATTCTTGTCGTACACTACAAATACTACTACAATTCCAAGTGTACACTGGGCCTTTTACGTCTGCCTAGAACTTCATCAGCTATCACTTCTTCTGCATTTCTAGGAACCATTTGCTCTTTCTCAATTGGACAACCATCTCTAATCTCATTAGCACGACCACTAGTGTCAACTTCATGCAACAAATTATTGCCTGTAAATAACTATCTTCATTAAAAAAAGGCTCAGAACTTGAACTATGTTTCCATTGCCCTAAAAAAAATCACAAAAATTACTTTTGTTATTTACTCTTTTCCTCTTACTTTTGACCTTCATTAAATGGATTGGTTTACCTAGTGATCGAATTTGGTTTAATACTAAAATGAATAATCTCCTCTTTACTTCAAAAGCCTTTTCAACAATGGATTCAAAATGCTTCTTCTTTTTATAAAATAGTGTTCTCTTTCTCCATTTCTTTGTATGTTTCAGTAAATTATGGACTACTCTGTTGTAAAATATTTTTTTGCGCATTTCTTTATATTGATTTTCTCTCCTTTTACTATAAGTAGTACCCTTGGTATGGACATTGCCTTTTTTTCCTTTCCTAATCTTTGCACTTTTTTCTGTGTTTGGAAAATTTTCTCTGCTTTTAACATTTGCATTTTTTTCTCAATCTTGTAATATTTTTTATGAAATCCTTTGTGGTCTTACCAGAAACTTTTCTCTTTTTAGATACATTATGTTGATCTTCCAATACTTGTAGTTGATTCATTCTCAAGTAAATATCCTTCTTCTGAGCTTTTTTTCTTCATTTTTTCTCTGGCATGATAACTTTTTTTAATGATGATAATCAGTATCTGTAAAAAATATTTGTAAAACAATATCTATTAATAACTTTAAAATTATAATTTTTTATTACTAAACAAACACATTCCATATAAATTCTAACTAAGAAATTTTAGGCCTGAAGTACAACTGTGAAGTTGGAAACAGAAGTACATACATAGTACATACCACTTTGAAGCACTCCATAGAACTAAAACCTGAACCACTTTATTAGTACCTGCATATTAAGAAAATTACCACAATACTATAAGGAGAGACACTGAGTGAATTCATAATTGCTTCACTTTCACTTTAGTAAATAGATTACTACATGGTACATAAACAGTCACTATCGTTTATCAACAGTACAGATTTACAGTTTACAGTACGACAGTGGTGTTTGTATAGTGTTGGGGTTGTTGTGGACCAATGTTCTACGATACTGCAGTGGTGTTTGAGTAGTGTAGGAGGTCGTACTGAGGTAATGTTTTAAGGTTTACGAAACTGCAGTAGTGAATGAGTAATATAGGTGATCAAGGGTTTAGGGTAGGGCACAGGTCTTTGTATAGCGTAGGGAACTGTGCTATAGATAGTGTCACTGCAAGAGTACATGTATTTATATGTCTGCAAACACATAAACCAACGAAATTATTGCCTCTCAAATTCTACAAGTAGACACTGATTCACAGTGTGATTCAAGACAAAGAACAATATTTCTTATAAATGCAGTAGTAGGGTAGTATAGTGGTGTTTGGGTAGTGTAAGGGGTCCTGCTGTAACAGATTTAAACTTTAGGGTACTGAAATGGTGTTTATGTAGTGTAGAGAGTCATGCTGGGGTACTGTTCTACCATAGTGCAGTGGTGTTTATCTAGTGCATACGGTCATGCTGGGGATAGTTTTTTAGGGTTTAAGATAGTACAGTGCTGTTTGTGTAGTGTAGGAGATCATGATAGGGTAGTTTTCTAGGAAAGCACAGTGGTGTTTGGGTAGCGTAGGAGGTTGTGCTGGGGTACATTTAAGGTTTAGGGTAGTGCAATGGTGTTTGAGTAGTGTAGGCGGTCGTGCTGGAGTAGTGTTTAAGGGTTTAAGGTACTGCGGTAGTGAATGAGAAGTGTAGGTGATCGTGCTCGAGGTATACTAAGGGTTTAGGGTAGTGCACTGGTCTTTGTATAGTATAGAGAACTGTGCTAGGGATAGTGTCACTGCAAGAGTACATGTATTTATATGTCCGCAAACACATAAACCAACCAAATCATTGTCTCTCAATTTCTCCAAGTAGACACTGATTCACAGTGTGATTCTAGACAAATAACAATATTTCTTATAAACGCAGTAGTAGGGTAGTATAGTGGTGTTTAAGTAGTGTAAGGGGTCCTGTTGTGATAGATTTAAGCTTTAGGGTACTGAAATGGTGTTTAGGTACTGTACAGAATCATGCTGTGGTAGTGTTCTAGCATAGTACAGTGGTGTTTATGTACTGTACCAGGTCATGCTATAGATAGTGTTTTAGGATTTGAGGTAGTGCAGTGGTGTGTGTGTGTGTAGTGTAGGGGATCGTGGTAGGGTAGTGTTCTAGGAAAGTACAGTGGTCTTTGTGTAGTGTAGTAGGTTGTGCTGGGATACATTTAAGGTTTAGGGTACTGCAATGGTGTTTGAGTAGTGTAGGCGGTCATGCTGGATTAGTGTTTTAGGGTTTAAGGTACTGCAGTAGTGAATGGAAAGTGTAGGTGATCGTGCTCGAGGTCGACTAAGGGTTTAGGGTAGTGCACTGGTCTTTGTATAGTGTAGAGAACTGTGCTAGGGATAGTGTCACTGCAAGAGAACATGTATTTATATGTCTGCAAACACATAAACCAACCAAATCATTGTCTCTCAATTTCTCCAAGTAGACACTGATTCACAGTGTGATTCTAGACAAATACAATATTTCTTATAAATGCAGTAGTAGGGTAGTATAGTGGTGTTTAAGTAGTGTACGGGGTCCTGTTGTGATAGATTTAAGCTTTAGGGTACTGAAATGGTGTTTAGGTACTGTACAGAATCATGCTGTGGTAGTGTTCTAGCATAGTACAGTGGTGTTTATGTACTGTACCAGGTCATGCTATAGATAGTGTTTTAGGGTTTGAGGTAGTGCAGTGGTGTGTGTGTGTAGTGTAGGGGATCGTGGTAGGGTAGTGTTCTAGGAAAGTACAGTGGTCTTTGTGTAGTGTAGTAGGTTGTGCTGGGGTACATTTAAGGTTTAGGGTACTGCAATGGTGTTTGAGTAGTGTAGGCAAATGTGCTGGAGTAGTGTTTTAGGGTTTAAGGTACTGCAGTACTGAATGGGTAGTGTAGGTGATCGTGCTGGAGGTAGATTAAGGGTTTAGGGTTGTGCACAGGTCTTTGTATAGTGTAGGGAACCGTGCTATGGATACTGTTACTGCAAGATTGCATGTATTTATAACCCTGCAAACACATAAACCAACCAAATCATTGTCTTTCAATTTCTCCAAGTAGAAACTGATTCACAGTGTGATTCTAGACAAAGAACAATATTTCTTATATATGCAGTAGAAAGGGTAGTATAGCAGTGTTTGGGTAGTGGAAGGGGTCCTGCTGTAACAGATTTAAATTTTAGGGTACTGAAAAGGTGTTTAGGTAGTGTAGAGATTCATGCTGGGGTACTGTTCTACCATAGTGCAGTGGTATTTATCTAGTGCACAGGGTCATGTTGGGGATAGTATTTTAGGGTTTAAGATAGTACAGTGCTTTTTGTGTAGTGTAGGAGATCATGAGAGGGTAGTGTTCCAGGAAAGTACAGTGGTGTTTGGGTAGCTTAGGAGGTTGTGCTGGGGTACATTTCAGGTTTAGGGTAGTGCAATGGTGCTTGAGTAGTGTAGGCGGTCGTGCTAGAGTAGTGTTTTAGGGTTGAAGGTACTGCAGTAGTGAATGGGTAGTGTAGGTGATCGTGCTGGAGGTAGATTAAGGGTCTAGGGTAGTGCACTGGTCTTTGTATAGTGTATAGAACCGTGCTAGGGATAGTGTCACTGCAAGAGTACATGTATTTATATGTCTGTAAACACATAAACCAACCAAATCATTGTCTCTCAATTTCTCGAAGTAGACACTGATTCACAGTGTGATTCTAGACAAATAATAATATTTATTATAAATGCAGTAGTAGAGTAGTATAGTGGTGTTTGGGTAGTGTAAGGGGTCCAGCTGTGATAGATTTAAGCCTTAGGGTACTACAATGGTGTTTAGGTAGTGTAGGGAATCATGCTGTGGTGGTGTTCATTCAATCAATCAATCAATCAATCAATCATATTATTTGTAAAGCGCGCTACATACCCGTGAGGGTTTCAAGGCGCTGAGGGGAGGGGGGAGCTGCTACTGTTCGAATAGCCAGGTCTTGAGGAGTCTCCTGAAGGTCAGCAGGTCCTGTGTATGTCGTAGGTGGAGGGGGAGGTTGTTCCATGTCTTGGCGGCAAGGTGGGAGAAGGATCAACCGCTGGTGGTTGCTCTTTGGATGCAGGGGACGGTGGCAAGGACGTGGTCGGGCGGAGCTGAGCTGGCGGGTGGGGTAGTAGAGGTTGAGGCGGCAGTTGAGGTAGGCTGGTCCGGTGTTGTGGAGTGCTTTGTGTTTGTGGGTGAGGAGCTTGAAGGTTATCCTCTTGTTACGGGGAGCCAGTGCAGGTCTTTCAGGTGGGGTGTGATGTGGCTGCAGCATGGGATATTGAGGATCAGACGTGCTGAAGCATTCTTGATGCTTTGGAGCAGTTTGAGGAGCTTAGTCGAGGCTCAGGAGTAGAGGGCATTTCCGTAATCCAGTCTACTGCTGACGAGAGCTTGGATGACCGTCCTTCTGGTTTCGGTGGGGATCCACTTGTAGATCCTGCGAAACATATGGAGGGTGTTGAAGCAGGAGGAGGAGACGGCGTTGACCTGCTTTGTCATGGAAAGGGTGGAATCGAGGATGACCCCTAGGTTGAGTGCGTGGTCGGTGGGTGTTGGGGGTGTTCCTAGTGAGGTGGGCCACCAGGAGTCGTCCCAAGCCAAGGGGGTGGACCCGAGGATGAGGGCCTCCGTTTTGTCTGAGTTCAGCTTCAGCCGGCTGTTTCTCATCCAGTCGGCGACGGCCGTCATTCCCTCGTGGAGGTTGGTTTTGGCTGTGTGAGGGTCTTTGGTGAGGGAGAGGATCAGCTGGGTGTCGTCGGCGTAGGAGATGATGTTGAGGTTATGTAGTCGGGCGATGCGGGCGAGCGGGGCCATGTAGACGTTGAACAACGTGGGGCTGAGAAAAACTGAGAAAAAAGTTGCGAGGCTGTATGGGTAAATAAGTAGATGTATGGGTAGCTGCATGGATGACTGACTCAGTGTCTGAGTGGATGTATGAGTGTCTGAGTGCTTGTGTGTCTGTATGACTGGATGTATGAGTGGCTATATTAGTGAGGGAGTGGATGCACAAGTGACTGTATGGGTGAGTTAGTGGTTGTATGATGTCTGTAGGAGTGATGAGTATATATGGATGAGTGATTGGTTGTGTGTGTACTTATATGGGTCTGTTAATGGATATGTGAGTGGTTGTCTGGGATTCGGTATATGAGACGTTCTATGGGGGGGGTGAGTTGATGTGTTAGTGGTTCCTGGGTGTAGTTGGCAGTTGAACTTTGTTTGATCCTCTCCTGCAGCCACACAATACTGAGATGAGGTGTACCTTGAAGTGGGACATCAACTTGCAGGATGAGGGGTCAGAGTTGGCACATCCCCACTTGCAACTGAATATGCTCTGCTCTGCCTTCACACAAAGGACTTGCCATCCCTGCATGTGTTCTTGCAGCCAGCTTGCTTGGAGACAGCGCAGGGGAGTCAGGAAATTTCAAGCATATCAAAGGGATTTCTCTAGCACCTTCTCCTACTTCCAAAAAGTTCCCAGGTATAAAAATAGGACCCTAAAACCCACTCTTCAGTTCACTTTTAGGACCTTTGTTATGCCTCTCAGAAGTCTGCCTACTGCTGTGACCTTCTGGGTACTTCACAAGGCTATTTTGTGGCACTTGGAAGGGCACCTTTGTTGCCTGGAGCCTGCTTTGAACACTCAGAAGCCTACCCAGCTGTTTGAGCCCTGTTCTGCTGTTAACCCTAGGACTACCAGCGAGACTCCAAGGACTAGCAGACTGGCCTTCTGATCAGAGCCTCAGGGACAGAAAAGGCTCCAACCATCTTGAGCCCGGCCTGAGTGAGTACTAACCTTCCCAAGAGTTTTCCTTTTAGTCCTGGACCCTTGATGGTGGTGCTAGAGGTGTTCAGATAGCCAAAATTCAAAACGCAGGAGCATATTCTCAAGGACTTATCGCTGAGTTAGCTGCACTTTTTTGCAGCCAAAGTCACGATACATTTATCGCCCCATTCACAATCTTGAGCTAACAGCCCATATCACCAGTTTACCAGTGAAAGCAGCTGAAAAAAAACATCGCCACAGATGACCCTGGCAACTAATGCTAATGAGATACAGAGTAGGCATTCCCGTGCAAAAGGCCGCGAAAACACCACATCACAACATTCTCAACGACCAGCCAGATCTGTGATAAGATTACAAAACAGGCAATAAGGCGCGTTAGCAGCATGAATCTAACACCTGCTCTTACCTGATGTAAAGTCGGACGACAACCTGCACCTGAAGAACAACAGATGCCAGGGAGCCAACGATCAGGCAGCTCGGACAACCAAGAGGGCCACAACACCCACTGCCACCCCCCCCCCCGGAGCCTTTCACCCCGCCCCCCCGGGCCCTGCCCTGGGCACCCCTGTACCCACCCGGACCAAGATATTGCACATCACCTTCACAAAATCATGAACAAAATCATTTGCCTGATGTCTCACAATTGCAACAATTAACATTCATGTGAGGTCAGAAAAAGGAGAATCATTCATTCACCATTGAAAGTCCAAACAAATATCACAATCAAATTTGACACTAAACAACTATTTGGAAGAGTCATGGCGGGTCATCCCTGGACAATCTGTAAGTCACAGCCTGCAAGACGAAATTCAAGATTAGACGGTGTGTCAGGCACTCATCAAAGGTCAGAGAGAGATAGAGAGAGAGAGAGAGAGGGGGAGAGAGAGGGCGCGAGGGAGAGAGAGAAAGAGAGGGAGAGAGGGAAGGAGAGGGAGAGAGAGGGAAAGAGAGGGAGAGAGAGAAAGAGAGGAAGAGAGAGAGGGAAAGAGAGGGAGAGAGAGAGAGAGAGGGAGAGAGAGAAAGAGAGGGAGAGGGAGAAAGAGAGGGAGAGAGAGAGGGAAAGAGAGGGAGAGAGAGAGTGGGAGAGAGAGGGATAGAGGGAGAGAGAGTAAGAGAGAGTAAGAGAGAGATTATACAAGGAGTGCAAGGCCAGTGGGCTCTTGGCTCATACATGCCAACAGTTGCGTGTGTATCGCTATTGGTGCACCCTAAGTCTAAGGCTTGGCGTCAATTGCAGCGTGAAGGCCTTATCACATTTTAAAAATGCAGGCAGTAGTCAGACTAACATTAGGTATGAAAGCTCCTTTGTCTGAATAAACAAGGTGGAAGGACATCTGAACCTCCGACCTTGGTCTTGAATGCGGCTGGCACACCCTGAGTGAGATTCCATACCAGATTTTGACGACTCCCACACCACAAACTTCACTAATGAAAGACCAATGTGTCCACACTTCACACACAGTTGTCCCAGCTTGAGGTACACTTGCATGGGATGCCCTTGACACATAAGTAAAAAACAACCCATGAGTCCAAACGTTGCATACACATACAACTCATTGCTCCGAGCTATGGCATATCATCCACATAACTGCCAACGGTCTGAGGAGTGCCGGTGCTAAGAGACCAACAAACGCAATGTCAGGCCATCCCGGGCACATACACAACCCCTGTCATGTGGAACTGTAATGTGCACGAATGCTGCCTCTGTTGGGATCACTGCCACTGGCAGTGTTGCACATCAGTTACCATCTGAGTTTCCGTCTTGTGGACATCACCTGCTTCCAGCCCTGGTTCCATTGTCGATCGTGCACATTCGAGTGGCCCATGGAGGTCTGCCTATCCAACACAATGGTAACTGAACTGGATTATGATTTGAGTGTGTGCCCCCTGTTGGCCCACGAACAGGAATGTAGGCGTGATACCTGCGCACGGAATGCCTTAATATTTGGCGTATGTGTTGGCAGTTGTGGATGGGAGATTTCACAAGTCATCCTGTGCAGTGACCACATTGAGGCGCTACCCTATTGGGCTGGGTTGAAGATTGGTGAAACGGCATGGACGGAGCATATCTGTCCAGACCAGTTAATGGATTGACTCTCCCTCGTGTTCGTTGAGCTCGCCAACGACATACTCTTGGAACTGATTGCCCATGAAGCTGTGCTTGCATTCATGGATGTCCTGCAGCCACAATGGTTTGTCACCCAGAGCACAGGGCCCAGGACCTTGTTGCATCTTAGAGGAATGGTCACATTTCCCACCAGAACAGTGGACATGTCTGCATTCGCCTGGACTCTGAATGCATGTGTGTGCACCTACGTGTGTTGTTACACACCTGTTCAAGGTGATGCAGTCCGATGGGCGGAGCTGTGCAGCATCGTTTGGTAATGTTCCAAAATATGACATACTGCTGGGAGGGGGAGTATACAAATGGCAATGTAGTACTACATGTGACCTTGTTGTACCCTTTCACCTGCTCTCTGTCAGTGGAGCACACAGTCAGCACAGTCCGGTAGTACAGCACTATGCAGATCCCATGGGCTGTGAATCGAGTCTCCTGACACGGCCAATGAGCATCGCCAAACATCACATGACTCGTTCAGCAAGGCAAGGTGTGCTGAATGGGTTGTCATCCGTAATGATTTGTGTTAATTTTTGCCTACCTATTTCTTACACCTCGACATGTTCCTATGCTGCCTGTAAGTATCTTAAGCATGTGTCTGCATTTTGTGGCCTTGCCCTGCCCGTACTGACACGCACATGCTAATAAAGTCAACGCAAGTTCACCAGTGTTCAACCGTGATGAGTGTCGATTCGAATGACAAAACCTGGGCCTCAATTAGCATTGTCCGTACCCAGGGATGGACTGACTGCCGCATGTACATTGGGGGTAAGTCCCCATTGACAGCTCCATCTGAGCCAGACATTGTGGTTGAGATAGTTGCTGGTACACCTGTGCTTCAACGTGTCTTCTGCAATGTGAGTATGGTGTCTAAATTCATGCCATGTGGATCAATATTACCCATCAAAACAGGCTGTGTCCACACAGATGTGTGTGAGAAGGTATGCGAAGAGATGTTCTGTTGCCACATGTGATGGGGAACACTACTTCAGGCCTGCTACCGATTTTGACATTTTTTCACATAGCCCTATTTAATACATGGACGTGGGGCTTCATTGGGGGGTTGCGAGATTGTTGTTCATGTGCAATGAGGCCACAGCTAGTTTACACCTGCACAGTCAACTAATTGGCCATGTGGGTCAGGCTCAAACATGAACATTGATGTCATTTATCAGGGTGTACCTTTTAGTGCAATCAATGCCCCTACATTCATCCATACTTTTATACTTGAGTGAACATAGACATGACACATCTGTGTGGTATCGAATGTTTTATTCACATTCTGTGGAAAGTCGGAGCTGGAGTAGTACATGGCCATGCCAAGCCCACATTACATGGTTGCCCAGTGGTGGGCCAACCAGAGTTCCTTGGGAATGTAAAGTCAATCGGAAGTGGAAGAGTTCAGGCCACAGCCGGATTGCTTTGTCATTGGTAACCAGAGCAGTTATGGCAGTCCATGCCGGGGGCAAGGTGAATGTCGCAAAGTGTTTCGGGGGACTGTCAAAGGTGCTGTTCTGGGGCAGGATGCATAAGGTTGAACCATGCAGGTACAGGCCATATGGCAAGGATGGATGTCACTACCTCCTTCCTCACAGTCATTACCATCCACATCTTACTCCTCTGATATGTCTTCTGTGTCTGGTGTGTCAGGTGTGTGTGGTGGTGTTATGACTGCATCACTGTGTGCCACTGCCACATAAGAGGGCGAAGGTGATAGGGCGCTTCACTGTGTGCAAACGACATAACAGGGGGCGGAGATGTGTTTGTCGAATGTCCAGCACAAGTTATCTGGGACAAGCTCTGTGACACAATGGCAAGATGAGGATCTGCAAGGTATGGAAGATCCCAGCTAATTCTTGCAGGTGTTCAGCCGTAGCAGCCATACTTCCAGCCTGCATCGGCTCCATGATCTCCATTGTCCTCCACATCTGTGCCAACTCTGTGCTGTCATCGCTGGAGGCTGTCTGACTAGACAGTTCTTGTATCCGAGTAATGGCCCCAGCGATGTCAGCCAAGGACTGTTGGAGGGCATGGAGTGGGCAGTTGGTGTCCGTTAGTGACTGTAAGTGGTCCCTGATGGGGGGCATCTAGTTTGGCTGCCATGAGGTTGAACCCCACCCACAGCTGATTAGCCATCTTCTCTTGGCCCCCTAACACACGGCGTTGGAACTCCATGTGTTACTGATGGGGGTCTTGGGAGGCAGCCGTGGTGGTGGGTGCTGCCTGCTGTGTGGTCTGTGCAGGGGGTGGGGTAAACTTGATGCAGCTGGGCTGCTCTTCTTCTGGAGGTGGGGTGCTGAGGCTGTCTACGAGTCGTTGGAAGGTGTTGGAGGAGATGACCAGGGGGTCCTCTTCATCATCACTGAAGAGATGTCTGGTGTGCTCTGCAGGAGGTGTTGATTGTACCTCAGCAATGTAAAGGGGAAATGCAGGTTAATAGTGTGTCCCATGTGTATTGACGCATTGTACCTGTTTCCTGACAAACAACATGACAATGTACATTGTGACTGTTTTGGAAAAGCTGGCTATTTGATGGGAGACAGTGGATATTTTGACTACATGACGGATGTGAGGTTGTACTTGTACATTATCATCTCACAGTTTCATGCAATGCCAGATGTGATTGGCCAGTTTCTGTGAACAAGCAGCACCAGTTGTGTCCTCTGTCCTATGGTGCAAGTGTTGCACGTTGTACCACATTGTCGTCAATGTTCATGTGCTGTGATTGCTATGTGTGTGTGCTGCATTGTGGGAGAGTCACCCCTGCAGCTCTGATTTAGCGGCCCCTTATCCCTTTGAGGCGGTGTGCCTTTGACTTGTGTGCTTTTCGGGTGCTAAGGTGTGGACGACTTGGGTCATTTGTGCTCTTGGACGGTTTGTTGTACTCTTGTGCATTATTTGTCTGCAGATGTGATGTTGACCTCAGGTGTTGAATGTGCACGTGGATGTGTCAGAATGTGACCTGCTACTTTGAGGATGTGATTCACACTGGTCCACCTCAGTGTTGTGTCATGCACCATGTCATGTATTTTGGCTGCAGCCATGCTATTGATCATGCAGTATCACCTACATTGTCAGTGTGCCTAGCAGAGCCACTGCTTGTCTGGATTTAGCACATGTGCATGGGTAGGTTGTGGGATTGGTGATAGGGATGAGGGCCCCTTTGTGCACATAGTGGGCGGGCCTACTAGGTGTTGCTATGTGTGCTACTGTGTGTCAAGTGTATCTGGGACATGTTCCACAGTCATTGTGGGTGTGCATTGTGCTACACATGATTGTGCATCTGTGCCATTGTTCCCATCTCCCTCCGTCCACCCAAGCGCTGGTCGTTACTCACCCTGTTGCTGTTAGGTCAGGTCATATCGAGAGGTGTCTGGGCTCCCAAGTCCTTGGACCGTCTCCACACTGATGACTGTCGCCACAATTTCTTCTAGCTCATCCAGCTCCTCCTGTGGTGCAGGACTCCCACCTCCAGTCGCCTATGCTGCCTTCCTGTTGGCAGCGAGTTTCTGCTTGGTTTGGCTTTGTACATCATGCCAGTGCCTCTTGACCTCATCCATTGACCTCTTCATCACTCCAACTGCAATCACGTTGTTGACGATGGACTGCCACATTTCGGTTTGTGTTGCCAATGACGCAGTGAGGTGATGAACAGTTGTTAGTAGTGTTCTATCACCTTCGTGACAATGATCCGGTCTTCCTGCGGATTGAACCCAGTCTTCCTCTTCTCCTTGCCCTTCCCCGAACACTTGGTTCCTGGCTGTTCGTCTGTTGGGCTTTTGAGGTTCAGGTTGTCCTCTGCATTCGGTCCGGGTGCATGCATGGTGCTACCCAGTTTGATTTGCTTTTTGTGTGTTTTTTTGTTGCTTTTATAGTAAATTTCCCCGCATGATGCGTGGGAATTGCAGGCCTGTCACCGGTTGTCGCGGATTTCTGTATCGAGATTTGGGGCATCGCAACTTTTTTTTAATTTCGCTTTTTTTTGTCATTGCGTTGATTTTAGCGCAGTCATTTGGCGCGTTATCCTGCTACTATCGCATGGTGCAGGCGGGTTGGGAATATGTTATTTTTTCGCGATAGACTGCGATGTACAAAGTTGTGTTAAGCTAATTTTGCGATGATAATCACACGTTCTTGAGAATATGCCCGTGGTACTTACTACAATGTTGGTTAAAAAGTGCTCTGGGAACTGAGAGGAGACCAGGACCAAACAACTCATCTATCCACCCAAGGTGCATTGATGGTCGACCTGACTTTGCAACAGCTCCCACTACGTTCTTCTCTGCAGCAGTAAATCTAGTTCAGGGGTCCTTCAGCAAAGGTGTTTCAGACCTTCTGGAACTCTCATCACCTACAGCCTCCAGCTAGGTCCCTCTGTAGATTTTGGATTGCCAAAAAAGTGATTAAGTCTGAATGAAGACATTTTCACCGTGACTTCTTGTAGCGGCTCCTCGAAGACACGCTCCCTCCCAGGAGACTGCCTGCAGCCTTTGCTGAACTTTGCCTACTTAGATCATTTCCCTTAAAATGTCTTTTAAGTTTGAAGATAAGAATCACTCTAGCCCAAGCTAAGTTGTTCGACCTACGCTCCTTACCGGTCGGCTCTATATACGATTTTGACCCGATATCTGCAGTTGGCACTTTGATAACATAGGCACTAGTTTTTATCTTAAACTTTCTACTGATTGGATTTTTCTCATTTTGGTGTTAACTTAGTTATCTTAAATTTACTCTATTTTTTTTTAATTAGTATGAGATTTTTCTTGTGTTGTATCTCCACTTTACTCCTGTCTGTGTGCTGCATAAATATGTTGCCTCTAAGCTAAGCCTGAGTGCTATTGTACCAAGTTACCAGAGGGTTAAGTAGCCGCAGTCCGTACAGGTAACATCAGTGGGGCGGTGAGGCCAGGTAAAGGAGGATTTCAAGGGATGATGCCAAGGGAAAATGAATTATTTATTAAATTTTCCCTTGGCATTGTCCCTCGAAATCCCCCCTTATTCTGTCCCACCACTGCTACCTGCATGGACCATGACTGGGGTTAAGCACAGTTTAATTCAATGACTTTTGTGGTTCACCCTGACAAGAAATATGGCTGTTGTTTAAACAGGGATCACCTCCATTCAACCATTAACCCACTTTCTCACAGTGGTGCTACCCTGCTTTGTACGCCTCCTAAGTAGTCAATAACCTCACGAAGAGGAGGATTTTATTTGTTTTGGATAAAGTGAAATATGGCTTGAAATCTATGATTAAAGTACTTTCAAATATCTGCTAGATCCATGAAGCAAAATTCAACAGGTTTTTTTTAAGTTAATGCCTGGAATGTTTAAGTTAGTTCTCTAAGGAATTCATGCACATCATCCCATGCACATTCTGCCCAACTTAGAATTATGAACCAGGTAGGTGCACCTAAGTTCCACAACATGAAACAGTACTCATTGGTTCCACGTTGTCATTCCATGAGATTTATGAGGTTACACTCAAGATTCTCATATTCGCCATGAGCTTCATCAAAAAAATTCTCTTGCACTCATATTTTGGAAATGTGTTCCAGTTTTCACAGTATGTGCAACAACATATGACAAAACTGGCATTCGAGGAGAAGGTGAAACAGATATGAAATGTTCTGCCTACATCGGGAATCTTCTGACTACAGTCCAGTTGTTCTGTTCTCTGAACCAGGGATCTATGTTGGCTGATCATCAGAACAACCTCCTTCTCCTGGTGGAAAGAGATTTGGAAAGCCGTGAGCTTCTAAGCCCATTTTCTACACATAATAAGTTCACATTTTGCTTGTTTCATTTGATATAATTCCAAAGCTTCACCCATTGCATCCATCCAGTGTAGAATGTTAATACTGTAGTGCTTGTATATCTCTTCAGCTTTTTCAGAATCTACTCTTTTAAAATGTCCACATTGAGTAGACTTTGAAGTGATGTCCCCAATGAAATCATATAGTTATCTACATCTACAACTTTATAGAATATATTTCTAGGTTAAAATGTTCTATGGCTTTTTTTGCTTTCTACATACTGACAAATTCCTGCCAAATCTTTTTATTCTTCGTTAGTACACCATATACTAAAACCACTAATGGTTCATCTACTTCTTGATTCACACAAAGAGTTTACATTTTCTGACCACAATTTAAGGAAGATACATAGGGATATATTTACAAAGAAGTGAACATCGCGATCCGCCACTTCTGAAACGCAGGACTGCACCGTATTTGCAACAATATGATACAGCCCCGCGTTTTTCCCTGTGCCAACCCAGACACCCTTGCACCATAGTGCAAGGGTGCCTGCATTGGGGGAATGATTGTTTATGTGCAGGAAGGTGTCCCTTCCTGCACATAAACAATCTTTAATAGTGATTTTTAACTTCTATGTGTGCTACTTTGGGCAGCCCTCATTGAAGTTGCAACTCGTCATTTTTAAAATGATTGTTTATATGCAGAATGGGAAACTTCCTGCACATAAACAATCATGCATCGTGTTTTGCTTTTTAAATGTGTTCTGCACAATGCAGCACACAGAGAAACAGCAAAAACGAGGAGAAATAAAGTATTACTCCCCATTTTGCCATGTTAAATACCGGTTATTTTGGTCTTAATTTTAGCACTGCCTCCTATTTACGCTGCCTTTGTAAATAGGGAAAAGTGTCAAAATCAACGGGTGTTGCGGCAGAACGCCCACTGCAACACCCGTTGCCTACCCATTTCACGTTAAGTATACCGTGACAGGATGCCTTATTGACAAGGCAGTGTTAAGCCACATTAGGTGGCTTAACACTGACTTGTAAATAAGGTGAAGCCCGAATCACCACAGGAACATCTTTAAAAGTGACATTCCTGTGGCAATAGGGGCTTGTAAATATGCCCCATAACTTTTTCTTTAAGACCTTTCACTAATTCACTGCGTGGCAAATTTGCAATTTTTGCATTCTTTTTGATTGTTGCTTGACAAGGGTGCATCATTTGACTCAGCATACTCTCATACACATTTAGCTCTTTTAGTTCAGGAGGAATTTGGAACATTTCTAATTTATTGGGAATATCTCTAGCGGGCATTTTATTATCATCAAGTTTAATTGTGCAGTACTTGTACACTACTTGATTAACACATAAATCAAACTGATCCTCTGCAATACAAAAAATGGGCAAGTCTAAATCACTGCATATAGTCTTTATCGTCTGGTTTTTCACATATATCTATTTTTCCTATTTGAGTTTTGTACTTACTCTACACGGATCAATAGTTTGCAATTTCCTAATTTTCTCTTTTAAACTCCCTCTATGAAACTTTGCCAGGAATACTCTACGCTTGACAATTCATTCTTGCCTTATGTTACAGGTATTCCTGCACTGCCACTCATACACTAAAGCAGGAGGACACTGCTATACAATGTCATCTCTGAATTCATCATTATTTCTAGGTACTAATTTTCCTTTGCTCTGGCTTCATAGGACCAACCATCTACGTCAACAGAATACAACACGCTATTGTTTTCATTGTAGCTTTCTTAAGTAAGCCTCACTACCTGAAGTGTGTTTCCACTTGTCATTAAATATACTGCAAAAGTTGGTGCAACTGTCTGCACATTGTGTGGACATTTGTGTTTTTAAATATGAGATTAATCCATCTAAAGTTCTCATTTAGTTCAGTATCATAATAAATTACTTCATTTTTACTGAAAATACAATGCTATCCACAAACTCTTTTTGTAGAATTCTACTTTCGCTTTTCTTCTCTGGCTTCATTGATTTAGGAATGTTATTTATACCTCTTGGGTGGAAAACATTTAGTTGAAGCGCCTTCAATTTCTACCTCCTTGCATTAGAATAGCCATATTTCATGTGCACAATACTCTCCCCTATACATGCTTCATTTTTATCTAATTATAAATTAGTAAGACCATCTTTCTTGGTTACACCCGAATGTCTAAGTCTGCTTTGGCTAAAGATTTTTTCAAAAAATCTTTGTGTCATCCTACCAATATTGTTTTTTAGGTCTCGCGACCTATCGATGCGCGCATGCGCATCGAGCGGAGCGAGAATTCAAGTCAGCAAAATCCTTGTCAAACCAAAGGGCTTTCAGACGCGGTTTTCTTGCAGTTCACGTGAATCACGTGAGCAAACATGCACGAGCATTCACGGCCAGGGCTTCTCCTCCCCTAGCAGCACTCCTCCCACACCAGCAACTCCCCCCTCCCACACCAGCACCTCCCCTCTCTCTCCCCGCAAACACAGCCTTGCCGTAGCAGCACTCCTCCCACACCAGCACCTCTCCTCTCTCTCCCCGCAAACACAGCCTTTCCTTTCATTTCTCTTCCCCCTCCCCAGCCCGTAGCAGCACTCCGCCTTTTAAGAGTGGGACTTGATAAATCTTTAGTGCATTTAAAATGCTTTTTTAGACTCTACTTAACAAAAGGTGCACCAGGCAGCATTTCTCCAGCACAAGGCTCGCAAAAGGCTCTCCTCCCTCTCCACATCAAATGCATCAATCATCCTCCCACAGGCTTCCCCAGTGCTGCCCCGCCCCCTGCTTTACGGCCAGGCCATTTGTTCCCTGCCAGACCTCTCACACCTCCGTCACAGCATGTCGCCTTCTCTTCTCTCTGCTCTCCCCTCAGGCACCGTGACATACTTCAAAGTCTTATCACTTCACACGGCCGCAGGCCGTGCAACCAGAGCACTTCAGTTGGTGCGCAGCCCCCCTCCCAGCACTGCCTTGTTACTCTCGGCAGCCGTGACTCCCTAAACACTTTTTATTTATATTTAATTAGCAGCAGTAGCATTTCATATAATGTGTTTCCAGCATGAGATATTCGTCGCTTTTTGATCCTCGCGCCTTTTCCCTTTCAGTTTGAAGGCTCGAGGTCTCCTTCACGCTTCACTACTCACAGCGTATTTATTTTACATTAGAGACTCGTGCTGCTCTTCGTGCTGCCCTTCGCGCTCCACTGCACGCAGAATATTTACGTTTGGTTGGCTTAGCTGATGCACACACACGCAACACCACACACACGCAACACCACACACACGCAACACCACTCACCCACGCAACACCACTCACCCACGCAACGCCACTCACCCACACAACGCCACTCACACACGCAACACAACTCACTCACGCAACGCCACTCATCCACGCAACGCCACTCATCCACGCAACGCCACTCATCCACGCAACGCCACTCATCCATGCAACGCCACTCACCCACGCAATGCCACTCACCCACGCAACGCCACTCACCCACGCAACGCCACTCACCCACGCAATGCCACTCACCCACACAACGCCACTCACCCACGCAACGCCACTCACCCACGCAACGCCACTCACCCACGCAATGCCACTCACCCATGCAACGCCACTCACACACGCAACGCCACTCACACACGCAACGCCACTCACACACGCAACGCCACTCACTTACGCAACACCACTCACACACGCAATGCCACTCACACATGCAACGCCACTCACACACGCAACGCCACTCACACACGCAACGCCACTCACACACGCAATGCCACTCACACATGCAACGCCACTCACACACGCAACGCCACTCACACACGCAACGCCACTCACCCACGCAACGCCACTCGCCCACGCAACGCCACTCGTCCACGCAACGCCACTCGTCCACGCAATGCCACTCGTCCACGCAACGCCACTCATCCACGCAACGCCACTCACACCCACGCAGTGCCACTTTCACCCACACTGTGCAGTGCACAATAGGTCTCGCAGTAGGAAAGTTGGAGCTATTGGTTTTGTAAATGACAAAGCCCTTTATGTTTTTAAAATGAAAACAAAAATAAAAGGCATTGTTATTTGCAATTGTAATAGCTCCAACTTTCCTACTGCGAGACCTATTGGCAACGCCAGTGCTTGTTTTTGGTGCCTCCCTTCTTAACTGTTTTGATTTGTAATGTCACTTCCTCTCAAGTAGTAGTCACGTTTCATCTTCTTTTTCTTCTGCTACTTAGTCAGCATTGTGGAAGATGTTCAACACGTACTAAACAAAAATGACACATCAGGAAAAGATATGTTTTGTAAATAGTATCAATTTACTAATGCACCATGTTATACAAAATGTCAATGAGTAATAGATTTATGATACTTTTATCATCTGACTTTAAAAATACACAGTGTAAATAGTATGTTTTTTTAACACAATTTTATTGAGTTTTCAAATCGCATAATAATTGCAGTACAGTCTCAAAGAAATTGGGCACTTTGAATGGGGACGCTCTGCTACTCACCTGACTACCTGCTGTTTTCTGCCCACGCACAGGAGACCACAAGCCCTAGGGGGCACAAGGAGATCGCGACAGGAGCCGCGCAGGAATCTTGCGCCTCCCGGCGCTCAAAGCAGCTACAGGGCTCCCGCGCCATGGGACTCGCGCGGGCTCGCCCGGGCCCGTTTGAGGTCGTTTGAGTCCGGGCTGGGCTCCCCCTCTTAACTTTGCAGCACTCTAAGGTTAGTTTTTCCCGCTTGTTGAGTTTATTGCTGGGTTTAAATCATCGGGACCCCTCAAACTAATGCATTGCTCTAACAATGAATTTTCGGGAAGGAAAGGGGAGGAATACCCCTGGGACTCTTGACCAATTTTTAGAGCTAGTTCTGTCCTAGCCCATGAAATCGCCCTGACTGAGCGTCGCTTATCCCTTGACCCTCTGCAAACAAAATGCTCGTCTTTGGGCGGATTGATGTCTGTAACCTCGCCCGATCGCTGTCTGGCCAGTGCGCCCCTCAATCCGGTAGGAGCCTTTAGCCACTCTCCACCTACCCCGCTGGCTACAATAAATGAGCCTCCCACTAGCCTAGTTGCTCTTGATCTACCTCAAGAGGGTTCAGCTTGTACTATCCACCAACGTGTTACCACAAGATCTGTGCCCAAATCAAAGTCGCAAGTCTTGGAAACACAACCTGAACCAGCAACCAAGAGGAAGCAAGGGGGGAATCAAAGACAAAAAACCGCAAAGGATGGAGTGCCGGCGAATTTTACGCCACAATCGTTGATCCAGCCTCAGTCTTCTACTCCTCCTTCTGGTTCGTAAAATATGGACCCAGCTGGTGCACTTGTGTTTGATTCCGAAGAAAGGTTATGGGCTAGAATGGGGGACCTTGTTTCGGCAGCTTTATCTCCATTACTTGTGAAACTGGCTAATCATGATTCCTTCCTGGCCACAACGGGGAAAAACAACCGGACTTCTGTTGTGGTACCTAATGTGCCATCTAACCCCATACATTTTAACTTTCCATCAGCCCCCCCTTTTGAGAACTAACCCTCTGCCCTCTGCCTTTGTCATCTGTGGACATGGTGGGGTGGCTGTTACTTTGGCTGTTGGTGTAATGGCCCAGACAGGGAGGTGGTGTGGGCGAGGTAGGGAATATATCGAGTGAATATGCCCAGTGGGGGGGGGGCGCTGGTCATGACAACTCAGCAAGGAGCTCTTCTCTGGACAACAATTTGTCCAGAAAAGATCCTAGTGTATTCCATCTCCCCTCCCCCCGCCTCCACCCCTTTGGTGGTGGTTTTGAGAAATGTAACCACCCTCTATGCTGGCCAGATCGAATCTACAGACCAGTTAATGTCAAAAACAATGCACTGGCTAAGTGCCCAATTGAAGGAAGTGGGGGTATTGGGTTGGGATATCTGTAATCAGTTGATAATGGCAAGACATGGGTTGGATATTGCACTAAGGACGGGGGGCGATTGTGTAGTTGCGAATTTCAATAACGAGCATGTAGTTAAACTTGTCCTGGAGTGTTTAGGGAGTAGGAATGTAGGCCTTTGTCCCAGAAAAATTTCTCTCCTTCCCTTAAGGTTCTTTTATAGACCCCACTTCAATCCCCCATTAGGAGGGAGGGTTTGCAATGTCCATCATAGTGCCCATTCCTCCCATTTCAATCTAGCCAACTTATTTGCCCGATTGTCTGGTCTAGATGGTTGCGACTGACAGTCACCTGTAGATCAATCCAGGACAGAGATTATTCCAACTCACCCCCATTCTCCTCATGTGATGGACCCAGATTATCTGCTAGCAATAGGCAGTGGGAATGAGGTTATTGTTGACCTGGCCCCACCTGACCAGGGTGAAGGCCCATCCACCAGGTCATTAACTATTTTATCTTGGAACATTGCTGGGCTGTTATCAAAGACCAGATCCCCTGACTGGTCTAATTGTATAGAGTTATATGACATTGTTGCCTTCTCGAGGACTTGGTCCCTGGAAACGATTTTTCAACCAGGTTACCTGGCATTTGGTAAGCCGGCATCTGCGAGCTCCAAAGGGCGTCCATCGGGGGGTTTGATGATCTGGGTCAAACAACAGGCAGGTATTCGGGTAGAAAATCTAGTGACTAGCAGTCCGGATTTTCAGGCTATTAAAATAACCCCTGTGTGTGAACCTGAGTTTATTTTTATGAATGTCTATGCCTGGGGGTTGGTGGGTGGAAGGGCATTACCGACTATCTCTGACCTGTATATCTTCATCAAATCATTCGAAGGGCCTTGTAACTGGATAGTCGTGGGGGACTTTAACTGCACGTTCGAGCCCCTTGGCATGGAAGATGGGAACCTGACTAGCGATGAGTATGCTGTTTGGGGTGTCCCGTGTTTATTGCATCACCACCCTCTTTTGTGCCGCTTTGTTCGCCATAAGTTGGCAGGGTATGCTCGGACGTGAGTCCCTTGCTCACTTTGCCACTAGATTCAAGCAAGCCTGGCTGAAGACGGCTGTAATGCCAGAAACCGGTCCTAGGAAGCTTGAATCCGATCCAGGGAAGGCATGGCTTGGCAGTTCGGGCTGGACTGTTCCCATGAGGCACAGGGTCAGACTGATTTGCATATGGCCATGTCTGAACTGGGGTGGCAGAGTGGGCTAAAGAACGGTGAAGCATTAAACCCAGATCTGTTGACTGGGTGTGAGTGTTTGATTGGTTCAGATGCTCAGTCCATCACCATCCTCGTTAGTGCCGTCTTAAATGCTGGCACCAATTAAGAAATGGACCAAAGCTGCTTTACAGTTGCAAAGTCTAACAATGGAGAGGGGGCTTTGTGCAGCCAATGGTCGAACTAAATCAGATAATAAAGGCAACCCCACCTATACCAGTGGGATAAGAGGTAGTAGGATTGATTATTTTCTTATTAGCCTAGAATTTTGGCAACGGGTGATGGACATAAACACTGTGAAAATGCCTGAGAGCGACCATGACCCATTGTCATTGATATTAAATGTGAATTGTACCTCGACTATGAGCAGCAACATGGATTTAGTCACGGCAGATGTGATTGTCTCATGTCTGCCGTAGATTAAAGTGGGCACAGGTGTCCGAGGATGAGGGCACCGTGAGTCAAATTAAGGCAATGCTTATAGACTCCCTTTCTGCCCTCTCGCTACTTGAGTCTTGCGAGGAAACCTTTACAGCCTTTACGGCAGTTCATGAAGCACTGTTTGCCAAGCTGAGGTCCTTTTTTATAAAAACCTAAAACAAGAACCATTAGGTCCCTTGTGCATAAATCAGCACAATGGTATGACGGGTTATGCAGGAATGCCTACAGGGCCCTATCAAAATCAATAAGGGCAGGTTCGATGCAGGAGGTAAGGAAACTGAGACTTGAATATAAGGCCACCCAACAACAGGCAAAGAAGGCCTACGACGAAAGTAGATGGAGGGACTAGTATGATGCAAGCACTGGGAAAAACTGGTGTTGATTCTGGCAACTAATTAAGTGGGCTGGTGTCAATGCTGGTCCGGTACCAGCTAATAATGTCTCCCCCAAGCTTGGGTCGCACATTATCAGTCCCAATTTTCCTTGCAATTATTTCGGGGCAGTTTCTGTGTGCAGTCCCGGACTCAGTTTTAACATTTACCGTAGGGGAAATAGAACATGCTATGGATGGGGTAGCTGCAGGTAGATCCCCGGGCCCGGATGGCATCCCAGCGGATATATTTAAATCCGACCGGGAGAATTGGGTGAAATATATTTTTACTCATGCCAATGGTCTGGCAAGAGGTGCCCCAATCCCGGAATCCTGGCATTGGGACAAAATTATCCCCATATATAAAAAAGGGGATCATGCAAGCCCAACTAATTATCGGCCTATAAGCCTTATAGATTCAATGCAAAAGTTGATGGCTAGATTAGTGCTAAATAGGGTAAATAGGTGGATTGATGATAATAAAATTCTATCCACCTATCAAGCAGATTTTAAAGTTTTATATAGGGACATGGTCCGTTTGCAGTCCTTCTCTCAGGTGAATGGCGCTTCCTTAATAGGTCTCTTTCTGGAACACAAAATCGACTATAGGCTGGAAACTTATTGGGATATCATTATGAGCCCTGGTGATAGGGAGCTTCACCACCAACTTAGAGTGGGTACCCTCCCCTTAAAATCCTTTATTAAAAAATGGGGGACAGTACACTATTCAAAATGTCATTCCTGCCCTGGGAAGGAAGAGTCTGTACCGCATGTTTTGTTTGTGTGCCCTACATATAAGGGTCCCCGCCACAAATGGCTCAAGCCAGTTTGTGCCAACATTGGAGCAAGATCTTGCCAAACGGCTATGCGTATATTAAGAACTGATACCATCAACATCATAGTTATTGCTATGGCCAAATTTTGGAGCTGGGCCTGGGTTCTTAGAAGGAACAAGTTGCAGGGTACTATGTTACCAATGCCATTGTGAAAATGGGGCACTTTAGCTTCTTTTAACACAACCTGCTTTTAAATTGAGGTGTCTATCCAAAACCTGTGTATTTATAGTTTTTCCTTTTTCAAATGTTTTTTTACCTGGACCCAAGAACAAAGGAACTATGATATGCAGATTTTTTTTATATTATGACATGTTTTTATGGGATTTTACGATGAATTATTATGAATTTTACTATGTGATTCTTTTTAAAAGTTACCTCTTTTGTTTTTAACATTGTTTGTTTAAATGTGTCTTTTATGATTGTTTATAATCGAATAAAGACTAATTGAATTGAATGAAAAGATATCAAACATGAGTGCACATATAAGTCCCAAAATGTAAATGGCAGTGTGGACAGCCGTATCAAAAAACACATATCAAGACGTTGATACAATATTTGGGGAGCAAAAAATCAGAACATACATGCCAATAAAATAGAGAGGGGCTAGCAGGCCCATGAATACCTAGCCAGCTAAACTTTTTAGAAACTGAATACAAAACCAAAATACTACCCCCCATCCCCTCCCAGGTTCCTGGTCCAATAACTTACAATGTAAGATGAATAAAGTAAATATCTACACCTGAAATACCAGATCATTTAATAGCATACCTATGTGTAAACCTCTAGGTCTTCCGAGGGATAAGGGGGAATGGTACTCTCAGGAAGCGGGCAGTGCAGCACTCGGGGGTGCTGAATGTGGGATTGGGCCAGGACCGCTCTGCAATGCTGGAGGGGTAAGCATATCAATGGCTTTGTATGTTTCAAGCACATGGTCCCAATCCAGGGAGATAGGGATATTATGGAGTCCTCTAAATTCCTCCTGTCTAATAATCATACTCTCCTCTGTACCCCAGTGGACCATTTCTGACTGCCATAGGAGAGGTGTAGGGGGAAGCAGATTTCCATCGCATTGTGATGGCACGCTTTGCTATAAGCACAGCCAAGTGTGCAAATCTACAGTGGACCTTCCGCTCCTTGGGTTGTTTATGCAGACCCAGCAGACAACTGTCTGCCGAAGACCAAACAGCCGTTCCAGTGACCTCCTGCACCCCACATCCAACAGTTTTCCAGAATATGCATAGACGTGGGCACCCCCACAGCATGTGGAGTAGGTCTACATCCTCTTCCTGACACATAGGGCCAGTGAGTTGTGCTTTAGGGAACTTACAATTAAGGCGATGTGGTGTGAGGTACGTCCTATGGACTATCATGTAGTGTATGTATTTAAATGTAGCATTACGTTACACTTTTTTGGGGAATTCGTAAATAGTAGGCCAATCTGTGTCTGACAAGTCATGTCCCAGCTCTAGTGACCATTTACCACGGAGTGGCAGTAACAGAATCCCCGAGTGAGCTTGGATACCCCTATAAAGCCAGCCGGTGAGGTGGCGTCCTCTCCCCATGAGATGTGCTGCATAGATTAGTTCATGCCTAGTAGGTTCAATCCCGTCCGGGGACCACCAGCATTTGATGTAGTGAGAAATAGTTGCGTGTAACAGAAAAAGTGTCGGTGGGACCCCCTGATTGCAGACAAAGTTATTGTATCCACTAATGCGCCCTCAGCGAATAATGCTCCAATGGTCGATACACCTTCCTGATCCCACAAGGAGTAAGCCCTCTTCGAGATTAAACCAGTAGCAGAAGGTATCCCCAGCAAGGGAATATTGGGAAGTATGGGGGCCCCCCTTAGTGTATTGGAGTGCCTTCTTCCAGTGCAATAATGCAGTTTTAAGTAGGGGGCGGCTGTGGATGGAACCTTGATTTATGGCAGGAGTAAACTATGCAGGAGACCCCGGTCAATAAGCTGAGATGTGTTGCCAATTTCCTGAATGTTCCGTCTCGCTAGCCAATAAGATAGCCACTGCAGTTGGCTGGCCATAAAATAAGCTCGGAAAACCACGGCTCCAAGCCCTCCCTCTTCAGGTCTTTGCTGTAATTTGGCAAGGCTGACCCTCCTGCGCCCGCTGCCCCATATGAGTTCTAAGAGGAGCATGTCTAATGTATGAAAAATGTGTGTCGGGATAGTGATCAGCAGGTTAGTGAAGAAGTAGAGGAGACGAGGAAGCATCACCATTTTGGAAATGGAAATTCTATGCACCGATAAGGGTCACGATGGCCAAAAGGTGACCTGGCTTCCGAGGGATGTAATAGCCTTCAGCAAATTACCATCTATAAGGTATTGGGAGGATCTATATATTTGTATACCTAGATACCTAAAGGTGTCCGGGCAGAAGTCAATAATAATGTACCAAAACGCACAACCTCTGGGGCAACTCGATACCGTATGTAAAAAGCATTGGATTTAGTTTTGTTAATAGCCAGTCCCGATATTTGTTCAAAGTGTCGAAATATAGCCGGGATAGGTTCCAGGTTGGTAGTAAGAGCATTAAAGTATAAAATAATGTCAAGCGCATACACGGACACCAAGTGGGTGGTGTTATGCAGTGTAATCCCACGGTCTATGGACTCATTGCGAAGGTTAAGCAGGAGGGGGTCTAACGCCAACACAAATAGCAACAGCGACAATGGACATCCTTGACGTGTGCCCCTGGTTATAGGATATGCCGAAGAGATATGAGAGCCAGTCCTGGCCCGTGCTGTTGGAGTGGAATACAAGAGTTCAACCTATTGTAAGTGACCCTTGGGGATACCAAACTTTGCCATGGCAGACAACATATAGGTCCAATGTAGGGTATAAAATGCTTGGCGCATATCGAGAAAAATGCACCTGAATGTACGAGAGAAGTCTGCCGTAGCTTCCATTATACATAGAACTCTGCAGATAACCCATCCAGACCGGGAGTTTTGTTTCTAGGGAGGTCTTTGATGTCTGCTTTAATACCAAGTTGAGTGATAGGCGCTTCCAAATCCGATTTATCATATGTAGTTAATGTAGGGAATTTGAGGTCCTCAAAGAAGGCCACCAGGAGGTCAGGGGCATCAGCCGCTGGGGCGCTATATAGTCTACTGTAGTATGTAAAGAACACCACGTTAATGTCTGCTTGAGTGGAGACAACGGTGCCAACCGGAAGGGAGATTTCAGCTATTGGGATCACTGTGGGACCTTCCCGTATAAGACGAGCCAATAGTGTCCCTGATTTATCCGCATCCTTATTACTACCTTGCGTATTTGCGCTATAGTCAATTAGGCGAAGTCGCTCAAGAAGTTCTGAATGTTTAATTCTGGATTCTTGGAGCTGCGCCTGCTGAGAGGGATTGGCAATAGCTGCGGTCTCCATGTTGTGAAGAGAGTTCTCCACTGCGGATAAGCTCTTGTGTATTTCCTGCTGGGTACCCACTGTAGCCCCTATCGCCGTGCCTCTGATCACTTATTTAAATGCATCCCACTCAATCAAGCAGGAGGAAGCAGAATTGTCATTTACTGAGAAATAGTAATGGCCGTGCTCAATGTGTCTCGAAAAGCCTGGTCCTCGAGAGACTGCGGCCAGAGATGCCAAGTTGGTACCGGTGTGGGAACCCTCCCCCATCCCAGAAGTATTTCAAGTGGGTTATGGTCATACAGGGTTGTTCCAAGGTAGGTAAACTCAAAAATCTGGTACAGCAGGGGCAAATAGCAAAAAACTCTGTCTATCCTGGTGTGTAATTGGTGTGAGGGGAGTAAAATGAGTATTCCCCCGCTATTGGGATGCAATGTACGCCAAGTGTCTTGTATTGTCAAACCCACCGCTTAAGCTTGTAGGAAGTCTGCATTTTTGGTGGTTGTAGACCCTCGGAGCGGGGGGTGGGAGCGGTATAAGCTAACATCTAAGACAGAATTAAAGTCCCCGCCACTAACCCAGGGACACCCAACCCAGTCCATTAATGCTGTGTTTAAAGTACTAAGAAATACATTCTGCTCGTAATTGGGGGCATCTACACTACAGCCAACAATAGGGGCCGCGTCCAGTCTAACCAGCAAAAGTACATAAAGCCCCACTGTGTCTATCCAATGTTCAGTCAGCACAAAGGGAACCCCATGTCGAAACCAAATAAGCGAGCCCCTAGCAAAGGTTGAGTATGAGGTATTAAAAATCTGTCCCTTCAATTTTTTGCGCAGTTTACTGACTTCCGAATCTGTTAAGTGTGTCTCCTGAATGAGATCTATTTGAACTTTCCGCCTATTTAGTTGGGCAAAAATCCTGTGCCGTTTGTGGACAGACCCCATGCCCCGCACATTTCATGTCAGTATCTTATATTTACCCAACCCCGCCATATCGGATCAAGTCAAGACAGAGAATTGCCTAGGATGTATGGGTAGAATACAAAATGACAAACAAGGCCAGTTGGACCAGGAACCAGTTAACTTCCCATGAACTATAATACCCAATACTAGGGCCAATAAAAAAACTACATTGGTCCAAACCTATATCATAACGTACTAATTCCAAACAGTTATACATTGCAGTATCTGCAGCGGGGGCGGTGCTCAAGCAGACCACACATAAACATGCACCCACAGAGCTTCACACGTGCCGGGACCCAAGTCAAGTGATCTTGAGCAGATACCTGCGGAGAAAAAGAAGGATTAGAGCATGTTTACAATGACACACACTTCCCTCCAAGAGGTCCAAATAGAGCCTTGATGGTGCAAAAGACAAATGGACGAACCACAGCATCATCCAAAGAGATCCTTTACCAACTGCGGGGTAATCGTCAGGAAGAGAGGATCATTGTTCTCAGTGTCCAATGGCAGAGTGTTGTCATCTGAGTCTTCCGGGGACGCAACTCGCACAGGGTCCCTCGAAGAGGCGGCCACCATCAATGCCAATTTCTGCCCCACCAGGGCCTGTCCATACGTTGATTTGGTAGTAGAGAGAGTTTGAGGATCCCTGCCGCGACAGGAGCCGGCTCTGCTTGTCTGTGACTGAGCCTGTCTCAGCTGTTGATCAATATTAGCCGGAGTCTGTGCAGGTAGAGTAGTTTCAATCCAGGCATTAGCAGTCTCAGGGTCTTCAAAAAAGTAAGATTCCTGATTGTGGATCATTTTTAGCCGTGCAGGAAATAACAGGGCATACTTTAGTCCAAGGGCCTGAAGTTTCCGTTCGAGCGGCCGGTATGAGGCTCTATTAGGCTGCACCTGCACCGTGTAGTCCAGGTAAAGAGATATCCGGGTGTTTTCAAATTGAATAGGAGCATTTTCACGGGCCCTCTGCAGAAGACGGTCAAATTACCTATAGTTGAGAATACGAGCAATAAGTGGCCTGGGTGGTCTACCAGCTGCCGCACAGAAAAAGGACGATACGCCATCCGGTGCGATGTAGTCCTTAAGCCATTGCTCGATAAACTGGGAAGCATTCAGGCACTCCGAGCGTTCTGGCAGGCCAATAATGCAGATGTTGTTGCATCTGGCGCGCCCCTCCCCATCTTCAACCCTATCCTGGAGAATGTTCAGCTGTTTTTGCATCTGCGACAGCTGGTCTGCTTGACCCTTATGTTATATCTGAAAGTGTCTGTGCGTGGTCCATGACCATGTCATTAAGTTTACTATGGTCAGCTGGTAGGAGAGAGAGGAAGGTGGAAAGCGTGCCCAACTGCTGTTCAAGTGACCGACGCGACTCCCTAATCTCAAGAAGGATTTGGTCCAGATTATCAGAGGGGGGAGACAACACAGCCCTAGGCAGGACACAGCTAATGGAGGAGGTCTGGGAGTCCGTATCAATGTCTCTCTGGGTGGACGCGTCTGTGGCAGGCACATCAGGTTGCTTTCCCTTTGGGCGCCCCATTGCCTCAACCGTAGAGCAGCAATAAGTGCACATGGGAGACCTCCTGTGGGATTACCAGTGGAGGAGAGGACAAAACAGCAGGGCTACTCCATTGTAAGGGGGGCTGCAGTGGGAGAAAAGGCCCAGTGGCCGCTCCAGGCAATAACGCACCAGTTTGCAGGGGTGGGAAAGATATAGTGCTATAGTGACAACCCCAGGCATCTAGCTAGGACCAGAACCAGGGGATCTCAAGTTTCTGAGCAGGGGAGGGAGCAACATACCAAGTTGCAACTGACCTGTCAGCCAGCAATTCTCCCACAGTCCATCTCGCTCCAGTCTCAGGGGATATTCACAGTCTCTCCCGAGTCATATTACAACCAGAGTCAGCCAGACACCAGGCAAGGAAATGTGGCAAAGTAGCTCCAAGCAGTGTGGGTGCCCAGTCCTCTCCAGCACCCAGGTCTCAGCACTCGCAGGAAACACCACACAGCCATGGGCCCCGGCGGCGCAGCAGGCATGGCAGGCAATGGCGGCGTGCCGCCAGCTGCAGGGCAGGCACCAGAAGGAGACAGTCAGGTCCGGGCAGAGCATGATGGCGATATAATAGACCGCTTTATTAGAAGTCACACTGATGTTAAAATAATGAATAACCTTCTTTTGACAATATTTTGATAACCTTTTTTATACAGACAATAATTTTGTATCTCTCTAACTTATTTTCCTGGTCTATATTTATCTTTCCGTCACATTATAAGATGGTACATACGAATTATTCTTAACATTAAGCCTGCAAATTAACAAACATACTGGCCAAGTATTTCAAATAGAAAGTGAATTCCCCTTCATATCCAGAATGAGAAAAAATGAAGTCACAAAATGTACTGTACAATACATTAATCAACACCAAATACAATCAATGCCATTAACAATCATACATTATGTGCTGAATGTAGAACAACGTATTCATTCACTGAAAATACATACCTATATGATCTGTGGTTTCCCCCTATAATTATCAATTCCATAAAATATTTTACACTGTACAACAGTTTAATACAAAACAATAAAAGTGTACAAAAACATATACTCATTTCAAGAACTTGAAAAATAAAGCTGTTGGTTCAGTGTAATTGAATGAAGTGATCTGCACTGCACTCTAATTAGCACACTTCTTGAAACCAGAAAAAAAGGGAATTCACCTATTGCACCTACTGACACCCAGAGATACACTTAAGATGGAAATGTTGTGCATGGGGTATTTGTATTTCTAGGCTTGACCCTATCAGCTAATCACAAACCAGCATTCTTTATGTTTTTCACTAGGAACAGTATTATTGGTTGAACCTGATGCAACCTCTCTGACCAAACTGCTCTGGATCAATGAATCCACCACAAATTTCCCATCTTCCAAGCTTCACTCATTGCAACTTACATGTCTGGATTTGCTGAGCAACTCTCTGTGTAACTTTGTGAACTTTGTGATGGAGCCGAAAATTTGGAAACCACTGTTAGAATGAATATGACGTTAAATGAAAGGGAGTGATAGGTAACTGCTATGTATTCTTTTTCTCTCCCTTTGACTCCAATACCCACTATTATACTGTGTCAACCCTTTAACTTGTTTTAATTTCAATGTAATTCTGCACTCTGTATTATATACCCTTCCCCAAACACCTTTCCACAAGACCAGATTTCATTGCTACCAATTCGAAAATTCTTAGACCCAAGCTCCAGATGAAAAGTTCATTAAGCTTTGACTATTAAGTCTGTAAGTCTGTTTAACAATGTCATTAGAAGTCGCCCTGTACAATATACATATATAACTGTTAGACCTGGTATGCTAGGTGTGGTTTTCCCATGACTTTTTGCCTTTGGTCCTCCTGCTTTTGCTAACTCCGTTTTTGCTGGTGATAGAACCCTGTGCACTTATCCGCTGCCCACCAGTGCTAAAGTGCTTGTATTCTCTTCTTAAAACATGTTAGATTGACTTATACCCAGTTGGCATATTTCATTTACTTGTACATTCCTAGTAAAGTGGCACTTCCTATGCCCAGGACTTAAATGCTACTCATGGACCTGCAGCACTGACTGTGCCACCCACATAAGTAGCACTTTAAACATGCCTTAGGTGTGCCATTGCAGCCTGTGTGTGTGCACTTTTAAAGTACCTTTTCATCCTGGAAAAGTAAACCTTTTAACAGGTCCAAATCTTCACTTTTATTACATATAATTCACCCCTATGTTAGGACCTAGACATCCCAGAGGACAGGGTGCAATGTATATAATATGTCCGACATGTACTTTTATGTTTCACATATTCTGCTAGTGCAAAACTCATACATTCATGTTTCACTACTGCAAGGCCTAATTTTCCTATAGGAAAACATCAAAGTTACCTAATTACATGTTATAAGTGTAATTTCCAAATGGGACTAGGTAACCAGTTCATGTTTGCCATCTCTGGAATTGTAATTTTAAACCCTAACTGATGATGATTTCGATTTTAAGTTGCAATTTTGAAAATGGCACTTTTAGAAAGTTAGCATTTTCTTGCCTTAACCATTTGGTGCCTATAGCCTGTCTCTGGGTCACATGACTGGGTGTGGATGACAGTTGGGCTTTGTGTATTTCTCCTAGACAACCACACGCAATGGGGAGCTTAGATGTGAATGGATAAGCCATCACTGGCAATATGAAAGGGAGGAGCTGGACCCATCCCCACTTACACTTGAATAGGCTGTGTCCTATCACCACACACATGGCTGCATAGGCCCATTGCTAGTCTGGAGCCAGGGCCAGGAGATTATGATTAGGCCACGGCAGAGTTCTGCTACATGGAACTCCGCAGGGTGCTTCAAAACCTCCTCGATGCTTGCACTGATTTTTAGCGCCAGAAGCTTGTCCTTTACTGTAAAATCAGTGCACAATGAACTACACATTGTCGTAGAGGCTGCTTCTTTCTGCCACTAGTGTTGATATTCTACTTGAGTGGCAGCTTCTTCAAAGCGAGCAGCAGATTTCTCAATGTGAGAGGTCTCAACCTGCAGCAATTGCCGACGTTGAGAAATCTCACCAAGAGGAGGCTGAGCATGCAATTTTTCCCACTTGCATGCACCAACTTCACATTGGAGAGCTGCACAAGAGAAAAAAACTCCTCCTTGCATCACTTCACACAGATTTGGAGAATACCGCTCTATGTGCAGAGTGAGCAAAACTCAATAAAATTCACCGGCTGAGCGGAATTCTCCACCAACCCCCTAGTTAGGTCATCTGGGCATTTCAAAGGCATGCTTCTCAAAGCTTCTCCCCACTTCAAAGGCACAACTTTGTATAACTGCTAGACCTCAGACACCAACCCTTAAGAACACCTCTGAACCTCTGGATACTCTGAAGGACGTCTGTGCTGCTGAAAGCACTGCCACAATGCTGGACTGCTGCTCTGAAGGAACTGTTGCCCTGCTTTGCTGAAAGATTAAAAAAAGAGCTAATGTTCCTAAGAACAGCCTGATGATGAAGCATGCCACCAACTAGGTTGGTGGGTGAGGGCTTTCTAATAAAACAAACAGTTTTCTTTCACTTCAAAAAACAATTGTTTTGAACTACCAGACACATAACCTTTCCAAGTAGCTAGCTATTGTTGATTAATACATATCCCCTGGGGAAACAAACTAGCTACTCTAGTTCCTCACTCTCTATCTTGATTACAAGCCTAAGAAAAGGGGGACATTGATAGGGAACTGTGTGATTTCCTTAAGGACGGATCATTTGTATACAGGGCCTCTTAGACAGTCGTCCGTGTTCCACTTCTATCTTTGACTTCTTCCTGTATCTAAAATGAGTAGTCCTTAATTTTACATGCTTGTATATCTTGCTGAATTTCTAAAGGCACTAATAGTGGGTCTTCCCAACGCAGTAGCTGGCACACGATGGTGCGGTCAGCTAAAACTGTTTGGATTTCTTCGTCACGATGCTGTGATAGTGCCGGATGGAGATATTGACTTAAAGGAACTGTTTTATAAGTAGGCTGTTCTGTTTTAGGTTTAAACCTATAATAACTGATAAAACCCCACCGAAGGGGATATAGCCATCACCAGTGTAAACATATAAACACTGAAAAAACTTGTGCTGATTGTAGTGGGCTTAGCGGGGCTACGCGGGAGTATCATGGAAATGGAACCAATCTCCACACACTCCACATAGCTCTGCTATGCGCCAGCTGCCTCCCAACCGCACTTTTAAACATTCAAAAACATCTATTAAAAGACCCAGAAAACTGCTTACCCTATCGGCGGCATCCCCGGGCTACCCTCTTCCTCCATAACACCTTCTTCATGAAATCTGCGCGGGTGCCTGCGCATGCGCATTCCTCACGAGAAATGTGCAGACACAGGCACCCGCACCTGCACAGTTTTCATGAAGAAGTCACGATAGAGGAAGAGGCCAGCCCTGGGTAGCCGCCGATAAGGTAACGAGTTTCTGGGTCGTTTAAAGAGATGTTTTCAAACGTTTTAATAGCGAGGGTGGGAGGCCAACTCCGCTCCGCCGTAAGTGTGCGGAGATTTGCCTGCTCCGCCTACTTCGCAGAACGGAATTCCGCACATTCGACGAAGTTGTCTGCCCACCCCTAAAAAACACATGCACAACCACAAACTAAATGCCATTCAAAGAAAGGAAAAGGAGAATGAAAGAGTCATTTTTATTTCTTCCTAAAGCGGCCAATACAAGGTAACTTTGTTATACAATGTAGCAGCAAGAAAGACAGGGCTAACATTATTCTGCTTGAGTTTTGTTGTTTAGAGATGTCACTAAAATATTGTTTCTTCTTCATTTAGTTTTTTTCAGTTTTGTGGTCTTTAGATGCTGGGTTTAGAAGCATTCATTTGGCCTTGTTTAATTATTTTATAAACTGTTGAGAATCAGGAAGTATCAGTATCATATTTGATATTGTAGCTGCATTTGATTCTTTCACTGATAGGTAAAAATGGCTGGTTTCATTACAATATTTCCCTTTAGGTGCCATCACATTTACCCACAGGAAAAAGTAAAAAAATTGTCAAACATCTCAGGCTTTAAACATTCTATGCAAGGTATAGTGACAGATATATGTGCATAGTGTGCTATCACCAAGCATCTGGGATAGTCGTGAAAACATGACACCAAACATTGGAGTGATATTGTTTGTATTTCAAGTGATTCAGGTACATAAATGAAAAAAGTTGTGTGATGACCTGTCAAAATAGATAACTGAGCTGAAGTGCTTCCCTATTAGTTTTTATATGGCGCAAACTTGACACAAAGATATCAGAGCGCATTACATGAGCACCAGTTGCATTACACAAGGACACATTAATTTTTGTTAGGCACAGTGAGATTAAGTGATTTGACCAGAATTACAGGACATTGAGCATTAGTGCAGAGACTCAAACCCAGTTCCCCAGGTTTGAGATACACTGCCTTACTGCATTTATCCGATTGCCGTGATGGAAACGGCTGTTCTTGGGCTCCGCTTGCCGTGAGGGGAATGACTTCTTAATTTCATCACCGCACTGTGAGGGGAATGGACCACATCCCCCTGCAGCCCCTCCAAGGTCGCAGGGGAAGCCACGTCAGACCAGCACCGGCATCAGCCTTGAAAGCGCTCCCACCCCCGAGCAACACGGAATGCACGCGGGCGGCGCCGGGAGAAGCCCGGGACAAGGGTGGGGCCGGAAGAGGCCGGGCCGGGTCAACCCTCTAACGATTCCAGTATCTTTGGCCTTGGCAACTAGTGAACTGCGGAAAGGTACTGTCCCTGTTCATGCAAGTAAATTTGCATTGGAATCCCAGAAGTTTTAGCAGGAAGCATTTTCCCTAGTGGTGGAGAGACTATTGACCCCTTACAATGGCAAGGAGCGGGCAAACAAACCTCTGTTGGACAAAACATGTACCACTATAGATACCTTTTTAGTAAAAGCAGTTAGTGCTTTATCAGAGGAAATCAACCGCACGGAGAGACGTCTGTATATGAGGTCTAATACCGCACATGGGGACAAGTCTATTGAAGATCCCATTTTGGTTAATGAAGAAATATTAACTATTTCTGAATCACCTATTATTGGACAGGATGTAAATGTCTGTTGTGTGGGTACGAACTATATAACTGGTGAGCCCTCTTGTATTTCCAATACATGTAATTTGTCTATACTGGTTGCATCACTTAACGTGTCCCCCATTTCACCACCTAAAGGTAATGGAAATGAAAAGAAAATAGCTGGTCAGGGCACCAATAAGACCAAAAAAGACAAGAAACATTTAATAAGAGGGGCTTCAGCAACAGTAAATGCACAACTAAAACAAGTGCAAGAGCCTGTTTTGAATGCAACATCTTTAGAAGCCAGTTTTGACAAATTAACTGTATTACTTAGACCACTCCATGAGAGGATTGACAATATAGCTGGGGAAGTTCACAAACAAACTAATGGGAAGTATTGAAAAAATGTATGCTAGGGTTGAGAAGGGCAACCCGAGCGGGACTGCAAGTAAAGTGAGTTCTATAGAGACAACCAATAGCGGCAATAATCTACCTGTCCCTAACCCAACCAACCCCACACGGAGGGCATATCCACAGGCAATCCAAATCATGGTGAAGTACTCAAGGGAATGTATACACAGAATAGAGTCATACCTACTACCACACTTAATAAGGGCGTGAATCAAAGTGAGAAAGCAACTGCAAGAGCCAGCAATGCCCCTGCTCGAGAGATTATTAGAGCAGGTAGTCCATATTATATGCCCCCCAAAGTAAGTAAAGTACCTTTATCTATTGATCTGCCACCAGAATGTGGGGTGTATGTGGCAGTTTTAGTAAATGTACCCAAACTAGGAAAAGATCAGGGTGAAAACCATCCTACACTTAAAAACAAAACCCTACACTGGTTGTCAAATAATTGTGGTTTCCCAATGATGGGGGCAAATCAGATATTGTTAACACAACGGGTGGGATGGATTGGTCCGCTTAAGAAAAAGTTTGCGGGAGATTGTATCATAATTAATTTTAAAACTCCAGGCTGGGCAGAAAGTACTCTTGCAAATGCCCCTTCACCATCCCAACTGAAATATAATATGACTCTCCTGCCACTAGGATATTTCTATAGACATTTAATGATGGGTGAGAATCAAGGCAGACCAATTCACAATTTCCATCCCTCCAAACAAGTACCCCCACTAGAACCACTGATTCCTAATACGAATATCCCCTTATATAACAGATACCAGGCACTAAGCTCTATGGAAGATAATGATTGACTTGCATCCAAAGCAGGAACAACGCAGAACCCCATATTAACAAAGAGCAGGGAGACTAATGATCATACACTAGATACCAGTTTGTTGTCTACTACTCATCTAGCTAGAGAAATACAAGATACAATTATAGGAGGCCAACTAGACCTACAGACACTAGTTAGTGATGTACGGTCAGAATCTTTACCCGAAGAGATCCAGAGCATTGGGCTCATACCAAATAGGCCCGCTATAGTCAACGGTCATGAGGGGTATACCATCATGACGTGGAACATAGCAGGGCTTGAAAGGAAATTGGACACACCATTTTGGAGAAATTTTATTATTTCTGATTACGATATTATCTGTCTGCAGGAGACATGGTACAGAGATCCGGTTTTTATAGAGGGATACAAATCAAACAGGATAGGCGCTATTGGTTCTACATCAGGTAGGGCGAAGGGCGGTCTCCTGATCCTTGTTTCACATAAATTAACGGAATGTAAAATTGTAGAGTGCATACCAATTGGCCCCTACTGTCAGTTAATGTTTATGTTTATGTTTATGTTTATTGGATTTGTATTGCGCACAAATACCCGAAGGTGTCTCGGCGCATAGGATTGTCAAGTAGACATACATCACGCTGAAGGAGATCATTGGTCGAAGAGCCAGGTTTTCAATTGTTTCCAGAAAATTAAAAGGGCGGGGCTGGTCTTGATGGGGAAAGGGAGGGTGTTCCAGAGCCTTGCGGTGGCCACTAGGAAGCGTCTGTCTCCCCAGGCGACTGTTCTGGTGCGTGGGACTTGTAGGAGGCAGGTCAATGATGAACGAAGAGGCCTATTGGGGGTATAGATCGCGAAAGCCTTTCTGAGAAATCGTGGTCCGGAATTATGAATAGCCTTGTAGGCAATACAAAGAGCCTTAAATTTTATGCAGCTTCTGACACCCAACCAATGGAGTTGACTTATGGCTGCCGAGACGGATTGGTGTTTAGGAATGGAGAGTAAAACTCTAGCTGCCGCATTTTGGATAGACCGCAATTTGTTTAAAACCTGTTCCTGAGCGTTCAGCAAGAGGGCGTTGCAGTAATCCAATTTGGATGAGGCTCCGTTTTCCTAAGGGGAAGGATTTGCTTATAATCAACTACTACAATAACATTTTTAGTAATAACAGGGGTAGCATAATTGACAAACTAGAAAAAGAAATAGAGAGGGCACTGTTAGTACCAACCAGACAAACTATTATCATATGGGTTGGTGATTTTAATATTCCAGCATGTCCGCTGGCATCCTCTAATATATGTGGTTTTATGAAGGGTCATAGTGAAGAGGAGAATGTCGATTATCTGCACTTTCCCCACGGCGAGTATGGCACAGCCCTAAACACACTCATTGCTAAGTTCGATCTCGAACTTTTGAGTTGTACCACGACTAGGGATAATATCACATGTCCAACTTTCATTGGCAGAAATGCTGCCACCACCATCGACCAAGTTTTAATTTCAAGTAATAATAATTATGCCAATTTATGGATAATGGAACAGGTAGTCAGTGACCACAACAGTATTTCGTTATTGCTGTTGTGTTTGGGGGATAGATACCCACCCAACATGAATTGTATCACTGACATTACTCCCATAGGAACTAATGGGATGAGGTTAAAATGGGCAGGAGTGGAACCACAAAAAATACAGAGGGAGGTAATTGCCAATTGCAGAGAAGAAATGGATTATGCCTTAGCGACGAGGTAAATCCAGCGTTTCTGCTTTCTAGCTTCCTTATTATAAATAAATCCATAGAAGGGATTTTTACGAAGAATCAAAATGTAAAGAATAAAGCACACGTAGGGTGGTTTGATAAGAACTGTACACAGGCCCTACGTAGCTTGAAGCTAGCACTGGGAACTAAACCACGGAATACAGTACATATACATGAACTACGTTTTAACTATAGGCAAACTATTGAGGCAAGAAAGAAAGACCTGCAAAGCGAAGCTTGGGACAAACTTAATTTAGCAGTAGCCACCAACAATAGCAAACTGTTCTGGGAAACAATAAATGGCCGCTTCTTAAAGGATGATTGCCGCCCAGAGCTTACATCGTATGTAAATTGTCATTCATGGATCGAACATTTTACAAAAATATTTAACCCCGATAAAATTGATACTAACCTGCCCCTGGATTCGACCTGGCCCGCTTTACCTCTATCGATTAATATTGATGAAGTGTACGAAGGTCTAGTAGATAGTAAAGGGAGCAAGGCGAACCTATCAATTTGTACAAGAGTGAAATGCACCTGTGGGCCCCGATCCTAGTCCGGATTTTTAATGTCGCTGCAGAAGGCCATTTTCCACAATCTTGGGGTCACTCATTGCTTATTCCCCTTTTTAAGAAAGGCTCAAAATCAGATACCTGTAATTATCAACCCATATCGTTGCTGGATTCATCCATTAGGGTCATGAGTAGGATTCTGTTGAAGAGGCTCGAATTATGGGCCTTAGACAACAAAATCCTCTCACCGGCACCATATGGGTTTAGGAAGGGCCTGGGGACCTTAGAACAGTGCATCAACCTCGATCTCCTTATAAGTAAATATACACTGGTGAAAGGGGGACATTTTTTCTTATGCTTTGCAGATCTGAGTAGCGCCTTTGACCTCGTGGACCATTCCATACTGTGGAACACATTGCTAGACACAGGTGCCCCAAAAGAAATTGTTTATTTGTTGGCCAGGGTGTATGAGAGACTTTTCAGTAGTGTGCACTACGGATCTGCAGGGGAATGTACACCCCTTTTTAATGTTAAACGGGGTATCCGACAGGGCTGCGTCCTGGCCCCACTTTTGTTTTCTTTGTTTATTAAGCAAGTTGACGCAGTACTAAGACGGATACCCGCGGATGCCCCCTGATAGATGGACAGCCTGTTCCAATTTTATTATACGCAGATGATCCGGTTTTATTGTCCCGTAACCCAAATGGCCTCCAACGCCTTATTAATAATTTTACATTATTTATTAATGGTAGAAAACTTTTAATAAACCAATCTAAGACTGTTGTAATGACATGTGGGAAAACATCACATAAGTCCAATAAGGCTTTCTTCCTTGAGAAAAACAAAATGCAATTGGTTAAAACATTTTGTTATCTTGGAATAACATTTGCAGGAAATGGGAAATGGACAGGTGAATATGATAATATCCGACACAAAATGAGTAGAAGTACAAACAGTATATTTAGATTTTCATCGAAGGTGGGAGCCCAAAGAATTAGAGATATGGTGACCATTTACAATTCCAGGTGCGTATCATCTGCACTTTACGGTGCAGGAGTCTGGGGCCACCACTTAGATAAGTCACTACAGATAGATGAAAACAGCTTTCTTAAGCACCTATTGAGTGTCCCACCATCAGCCTCTATAGAACTGATCCACCAGGAAGTGGGCGCTATATATGGTCGAAAGAGGAGACTTTCTTCACTCAACATATTATTAAAGACTGTTTAAAGCTTGATCATTTCATGTGTATTCCCTGGTTAAATTATATTCACTACTGGTACAATCTCCTGTTTAAATGTAATATCCATACAGATCCGGTTTAATTTAATAAAAAAGAGTTTAAAGATACCTTTTTGGCCCACAAAAGGGAGGCAGGAGGAAGACGTATGGGTGAACAACCGACCTTTGTATACTACCAACAATTAAATCTTAAAGTCGGTTTTCAGGCATACATGACCAATGTAACAACAACTTCCCATTTGTTCGTCTTGACACGCTTGAGGTTAGGGATTGTCCAGCATCACGTGGCCTTCCCGATCATAAAAATAAAGATCTAACTCTTTGTGCCCATGTGACAATATGTCTAAACAAAGTTGCTGACATTTTTTACTGTTTTGTAAATTTTATCTTTTTATTCGGAAATTTTATCTGAAACCTCTGTTTTTAAAATACACTGTTCGATCTACAAAAAATGCTATGAGGATGGTATATGCTTTGTAAAGCCCAGATGTTTGCTATTATGTGGCATCTTACATTTTAAAATGCATTTCTATCAGAAAATCTATTATATTTTAAATGTGTATAGTAGTGTTGGAAATTAGGGCACATTGCACCTTTTGCATTTTGCACAGGAAAGAATACTGTTGGCATGCGACACTTTATAGCATAATTTGCACATATTGTACAATGTTGGTACTTGTCACTTTTATGAAGTTTTGTATATAGGAAAATAAGTATAGATTTTATTTAACGTGGTATCTCTGCAATAGGAAATCTTAGGGTATATTAAATACATATCATTTGCACAGTAACAGGCATATATTTGCGTATTTGCACAAATGTATAATGTATAATTATCGCTGTCCTTATAGCCATCTCTGTTAAGTATTGATTATACTGAGAATGTTATTATGGCTGTTTTTATTTCGTTTTTTATGTGCTTATATGGTTGCAAATGCAAACCGAATAAAGCTTATTGAACTGAACTGAGATCGACTGCCCTAGCCGTTAGGCTACATCCTCTCCCCAAACATCCACTCCCTTTCTTCCCAGTAAGAGATCCTTCCCACTTGTTAGATGCTATTCTGAAAGCGCTTTACAATTTTCAGAGTTAATGAAGAATGTCATCAACTTTTTAGTCCATTCTAGTGCACTGTTTTGTTATGCGTGAGAACTAAAACGCAAATATTTCTTATTTTGTGCTTTGTGTGGCACCAAAGAAAGAGTCATCCCAACGCTATCACTTAGCTGATGGTTCTCAGTCATAGAGAATGTGAATGCTATATTATCCATGTGGCAACAGTTTGCAGAATTTTTGCTGAGTAATGATGCCAAAGGTAAGAAATGTGGGGATCTTTGGTCGCATATTGATAGGGATGTGAACAAAAGTACACTCTACTGCATTCTTAAATTTTTGCAGGAAAACATAACTGCTGTAGTGGACATAATAACAAACTAGAGTCTGAAAGCACCCTTGTCTACCAAGTGTTCAGCATAATTGGTGTAGATGTGAAACATATCCTTAAGAGTAGGCTAGGCAACACCTTTAGTAACTTTGGCACTGTAACATGTTCCTTGTTAGAGGGCTTGCCACTTTGTATGCAAATCAATGTTGAGCAACAATTCAGGAATTTTTATTTTACAATGTATGAGAAATGGCTTGCAATGATGCATAGAAATGTCCCTTCACCAACCATTGCATTTGAAATCAATGAACCCCCACTGTGGTACCCTGCACAAGTTCCCTTCCATAAAGGGGAAGTTTCTCCGTAGTTTCAAAAGTGTTGCCTGATTTTTGAATGCTTCACTAACTCTGAGGGCATATGCACCCAGTTCAACCCATATGTTGCAGAACCTGTCCCAGAGAATTGCAAGCTTCAAGTACACCAGTATTGGCATGGAAAGCTATGTCAGTGGCCAGATTTATCAAATTGTATACTGGCCATTTTGGTGTAGCGGGTCTCAAGTGGCAATGTTAAGAGGGCCTTTTCACAGAATAAAGTTTACATGGGAGGGAAAAAGTGAGCTTGCATGACCAAAGACTAACTGAAAAGGTATTGTATGGTGTACCACAATAATTGTGATTTGTAAAAATGTATTTGGACCTCATACACATTGTATGTACATTGTCCATATACCATGCACTATGAGTGCAGAAAGCAAGCAATAACACAAGTAAAACATTCCATAAACACCGGAAAAACACTGTTTCTGTTGTTTTAATGCCGCGAAAATGTGTACCCACTGTTTTTTAAGGTATTGAAATCACTTGAAAACACTGTTAAAACCCCACCAGAATTTACCAAAAATAGAAACTGAAAACAGGAAAGCCTAATTATAAGTCTATTTTTGCTTACTGATATTTCCAAGAGCTGTATGGTGGAGTGTTATTGTTTTGGTCTTGTTTTGCACAGATTCATTATTGGATATTTTTCTAAAACTTATGTGGTATCTGTTAGACCTGGCACCATTGGCGTGGGTCTCCCTTCTATTTTTGCTGTTGCCTCATGTGTTTTTGCTGGTGTTAGATGCTTTGGGCACTGTGCCACTGCTGTCCAGTTCCACAGTGCGAGTGCTCCCTACTGTAAATTGATGTATTGATTAGTGGTTCTATGATTGGATGTTTGGTTTACCTGTCAGACCCTAGTACAGTGCACTGAGTGTGCCCAGGGCATGTGAATCCAAATGCTGCTAGTGGGCTTGCAGCACTGGTTGTGCCACCCACAGAAGCGGCCTTGTAAAACGTGTCTAAGTTCTGCCAGGGCAGAGCCTGCGTGCAGTCTGGTACTGTCATGCTGACTGGGCAAGTGCACCCACTTGCCAGTCCCTAAACCTTCCCTATTCTTCATATTAGTCACCCCTACGGTAGGCCCAAGGGCAGGGTGCATTGTAAGTATAAGGTAGGACAAGCCCTGATGAGTGTGGGATGTCCTAATAGTGAATTACAGACATTTTCGTTTTTCACTATTGCCACCTGTTCTCCATAGGTCAGAATGGGCTGTTAGAATTATTACACTTTATAATCCTAGCAGACTCAGAGAACATGGTAGAAATTCGAGTTTAGTATGCCTGGACTAATAAAATACATCTTTTAGTAAAGTTTATTTTAATATTCTGTGTTTGCAAATACCACTTTTACAAAGTAGGTATTTGCTTGCCTAACCATTTGAGCCTGCCTCTGCGAGGTTGTGTATTCCTTGTCTGGGTTTGTGTGTGACAGGGCTGGGGAATTCTAGGAGACAGGGTGGGGCAGCCCGGTGGTGAATAGGGAGATCTGCATCTAGATGGGAGGGAGGAGTTGCACCTGGGACCTGAATAGGGCTGGGCCTTCCCTCTACAATGCTTGCTCCACTCCCTGTGGTGTGTCTGATGTCTCTGCCCTGCACGCTGAAAGAAGAAAAGGGAGACTGTCAACAAAGTGCTCCTGGACTGTACTTGCCTTCCACAATGCTGGCTCCACCTCCTGTGGGGCTTCTGATGTGCCCCTGCGTGGTGAAAGGAAAGGAGAAGTCTGGTAAACAGAGTACATCAGAAATAGCTTGAACTGGGCCCAGGCCCCTCTCCCCTCAGAGAACAAAGGATTTAAGGGTATAAGTATTGGGACCCTGATCCCATGAAATTAGATCACTTCTGGACTTACAAGACGAAACCTATGCTGAGGAGAAGGAACCTAAGAAACTGAGGAGAGACTATTCCCAAGCTGAAGTGCTGCTTGGGGTATTAGCCTGCAGTTGTTGCCTGACTGCCAAAGAGGGGAGAAAGAACTTTGGACTTTTCTTTCAACTTGTGCAAAGATCTCCAAGGGCTTGAAAGAGAGCTTGCCCCTGACCAAAGTCCCAGGACCAGTGGACTTCACCAGCCTTTGTGAATTGCTGCTGGAAACAAGTGGCTACAGAGGCAGGGAGCTGTGACCGACACTCACAACCGGCCCGGTGTCCTGTAGGCACCACACCAAGCAGCCTACGCCCCGAACAACGCAAGCTCTTCGCTCACTGACTCCGTCAACGAGCCGTAGCCTGAACCGCGACTGGTAGGACACCACTATGTGCAATGCCTCGCTACACTGAATCGAACTGGTCTGACTGACGCGGTCACTGCTGCTGACTTCGAGTCCTGTGACTGCACAGGAGTTGGGCACTGCCTCGCACGCTTTACGACGCACCGCCCGACTTGCACCGCTGTCCGGACTGATCAACGCCAGCTCCCGAAGTCCGGCTCGTTCACCACACCGCAAGCTGCAAGCAGCGCATCGAAGCACCATCTCGCCCTGCAACGCAATCCTTGGATCCACCGACTATGTCAACGGGCACTGCCTGCACCGCATTGAGGGACAACACATCCTGCAACACTTCATTTCTGCACCACGACGATCACCTGAACCGGCTCGCACAACCGTGCCGGCCGCCCCAAGTAAAAGGTACCTTGACTGAGTCTGTCGACCATTGAGTAGGGCCGTATCGATGCTGTCCACTGGATTTGCTAGATTCTGTTATTTTTGACAAAGCTGTAGCCCATCCGGGCTACCAACTCGCACAGAACCTTGATTTGAGCCTTTTTAACGAGAACTCTTGAATCTTAATAGTACTGTGGTTTCTTTTTGTCATTTATTGGTCTTGTGATAACTCTATATAAAGTATACTTATTTCTGCTATAAAACCTGTGTGGTGTCCATTTGTAGTGTTGTCACTGGGTTACTGTATGGGTCACAACTGCTTAACTTACATCGTTTCTAAAATAAGCCTTGACTGCTCACGCCACGCCGCCTAGAGGGTGAGTAGGGGTTATTTTGAGAGAGTAATTCCCTTGCCCTGACTAGAGGAGAGGGTCCCTGCTTGTCACAAGTACCTACCTGTGCCAACCAGAGACCCCCAATTCTAACATTGGAAGTCAAGCGGAAAGGATTCCGAATTTGCATTTGTGACTCATGTACAGTGATTGGTGAACACTACTTAGTGAATGCAGACCAAAACGCAGCCACGCACTTCTGATACTTGTTTTGGGCCAGAGATCCCTATATTTTTTTTTTAAGTCATGCCTGGTTCAGTCAGAATGGAAAAGGCAGCATCCATTGCATCTGTTGACTGTGATTGGGAGAAGGAGAAACTAGAAACCTACACCAACAACCAGCTCAAGAGCTTCTGCAAAAAGTTTAACATTTCAGTGGCCGGACTCTCCAAAAAGGAGCAATACCACAAGGCGCTGAGGGCCTTGGTGGAAGCAAGGAATGCCCCTGGTGATTTAGTGAATTATGAGGATGCAGAGGAGCAGCTTGGTGGGCCACTGGGTCCTGAGAGGAGGAGTGCACCCGCCCCAGTGGGTAGCAGTGTTTCTGCCTGAGGTCTGTCCTCAGAAGAGTTGGCAGACAGAAAAGAAAACAGGTTGCATGAAATGGAGATGGCCAAGCTCAAATTGAATGGGCAGCTGGAGCTAGAAAGCAAGAAGATGGCTCTGGAGGAAAAGAAATTGCAATTGGAGCATGACAAAGTTTTGAGGGAGTGGGATCTGAAAGCCAGGAGCCTAGAGATTTCTTCCACTGGAAGCAGCATGCCGTCAGCACCTGGGGAAGGTAAAGTGTACATCTCCAAAGATGTGGTAAAGGAATTTTTTAAGAATGATGATATTGGGCAGTGGTTCAGAGCCTATGAGGTAGCCGTGTCTTCCCACCTGGTCCCTGGGAGAGATTGGGGAGCGGGGTTGTGGGGAAGGTACCTTAGTGAGGGGCGGGACACACTGTTGGACTTGCCTTCTGAAGTCCATAATTCCTATAGCCGCATGAAAGAGGCACTCATGACTAGGTATGGTTTGACCCCTGAACTCTAAAGGCAGAGGTTCAGGAAGTGCAAAAAGATAGAAAATAGTACCTGGGTAGAGTATGTCACTTTCTGTTGCAGAGCATTGGATGGTTGGGTAAAGGGTAGCAGAGTTAATGATTTTCAAGGTCTCTTGGATTTGATTGCATGGGAGCCATTGTCTGATAATAGTTTTCCTGAGCTGCGCCAGGACCTGATTGATAGCAAGCTGACTAACCCTAGGAAGCTTGCTGAGGAGGCGGACCGCTGGGTCAGTACCAGGGTCCCCAAGGGTCACTTGGGAGTCTCAGCCAAAGGTAGGCAGGGTCCCTAGCAGAAGAGTGGGTGGACAGGGGTAAACAGAGGGAGTTCCGGGGAGGGCCCCAAAGTAATTCCCAAGGGAACCACGGGAAAGGTTCCCAGTCTCCCCCTGAGAAAAAGCCAGTGGTCCCGACAGGTAATCCTGTTCCACAGGGATCCCTGAAATGTTACAGATGTGGGGACCTAGGTCATAAGGCGACTGACACTAGGTGCCGCTTGTTTGATAAACCAGCACCCACTAGTGCTCCGCCCCGGCAGATGGCTAGTGTAGCCTTTAGGGAGGAGGTAGAAGTCCAAGGTGGGTGGGATCCCGCAGAGATGTCCCTTGTCTCTTTGGGAAACTGTGAGGTGGGCCCAGACAACCAGCTGCCCAACAACACTAAGAAATATGGGCAGTGGGTGACCATCAATGGCCAAAAGGTGGAGGCTCTTAGAGACACAGGAGCCAGTGCGAAAGCTGTCAGGTGTCACCTGGTGTCTCAAGAGCAGGTTGTCCCACATGCATTCTGCGGAGTTGTTAACGCCGACACCACGGAGAGTCATTGTCCAATGGCTCAGGGTCCCTTTGAGTGGGGGGGGGTCTCTGGTACTCTTCAGGTAGCTGTGAGGCCCACCATGCCTGTTGACTATTTGTTGGGGAACGATTTGGAGAGCTCACCTTGGGAGAAGGTGGAGAAGAGTATTCACCTGAGGATGGTGGGTCTGCCTGACTGGGCGTGCGTGACCACCCGATCAATGACAGCCAGTAGGGGTGCTCAAGAGGACCTGGAGCCTGAGAGGGAGGCCCAGGAACCTGCCTTAGAGAGAAGTGGCAGGGGGCACGGGAAAGGGGCCCCTGAAGTTCCCACGGCCCAGGAGGAGGTGGACCCTGAGGGGGATGCCCTGGAGCCTACTGGGGAACAAGTAGCTGAACTGGGGGACCTGCCTGAGCTGACCCATTGGCAGCAAGAAGGAGGCCCCTCCAGGGAAGAATTCTGTAGGGATTAGAGAGAATGCCCTTCTCTTGAGGGCTTGCGGCAGCAGGCTGCAAACCAGGCAGCAGGTGATAAGTCTGGGTCACATTGGGTCTCCTGTATAGTGACCCTAAGGTTGCTGAGCCTGGGTCAGCCCGTGTGCTGGTGGTACACTAGATCTTCAGAGCCTTCCTACTGGGGCTGGCGCATGATGTACCATTGGCAGGACATTTGGGGCAGGACAAGACCTTTGAGAGGCTTGACACCCACTTTCATTGGCCCCAAATGCGCAAGAGTTCAGACACCTATTACAGGACCTGTCAGACTTGCCAGGCAAGTGGAAAGAGTGAGAGGAAGCAGAAGGCTCTTCTCCAGCCATTCCCTGTGGTCAGTACCCCCTTCGAGCGGGTGAGGATTGACATTGTGGGGCCACTGGACCCCAAGACAGCCAAGGACAACAGGTACATCCTGGTCTTGGTGGACCATGCCACCCGGTACCCGGGGGCCATACCTCTGAGGACAGTGACAGCCCCCGTGGTGGGACGAGCACTGATGGGAATTTTCTCACGAGTAGGATTCCCTCGAGAGGTTGTGTCTGACCGGGGCACCAACTTCATTTCTAAGTACATGAAGTCCCTGTGGCAGGAGTGTGGGGTAACTTACAGGTTCACCACTCCTTACCACCCTCAAGGAAATGGGTTGGTTGAAAGCTTCAACCGAACCCTGAAGGGCATGATTATGGGTCTTAAGGAACGCATGAGGATTAAGTGGGACGTCCTCTTACCATGCCTGTTGTTCACATACCGGGAAGTGCCCCAGAAATCTCTAGGGTTCAGTCCCTTTGAGCTTCTCTATGGGCACCCGGTCAGAGGACCTCTGAGTCTGGTCAAGGAAGGCTGGGAGCAATCTCCCAGGAACCCTCCCCAGGGTGTCTATAGCTACATGCTGGCCTTCAGGAACCAGACTAGGCATTTCAGGCAACTCGCTGAGGCAAATCTGGAAGCCAGCCAGGAGGAAATGAAGCGGTGGTACGACCAGAATACTACTCTGGTGGAGCTTTAACCTGGTCAGAAAGTGTGGGTCATGGCCCCAGTGGAGCCCTGTGCGCTACAAGATGAGTGGACTGGACCATTTGAGGTTGTGGAGCGCAAGAGTCCAGTTACCTACTTGGTGGACTTGCAGTCTCCAAGGAACCCCTTGAGGGTCCTGCATGTCAACCGCCTTAAGCCCCACTTAGAGACGTCTGAGGTGGGCATGCTCTTGGCGACGGATGCTGGAATGGAAGAGGAGACTGAGCCTCTTCCTGACATCCTGGCGGCCACAGAGCAAGATGGGTCAGTGGATGGTGTTAACCTCTCTTCCACCCTGACCCCTGAGCAACAGAATGACTGCCGCCAGTTACTGGGACAGTTTTCTGATCTGTTCTCCCTGGTTCCTAGTATCACAGATTGGTGCGTCCATAATGTGGATACCGGAGACAGCTTACCTGTGAAGCACAAGTCTTACAGGGTAACTGACAGGGTAAGGGCTTGCATCAAAGAGAAGGTCTCAAAGATGCTTGCACTAGGGGTGATTGAGTCCTCCAGCAGTCCTTGGGCCAGCCCAGTGGTCTTGGTCCCGAAGGCCACGGCGCCGGGTGCCACACCCCATCTCTAATTCTGTGTGGACTATCAAGGACTCAATTCGGTCACGAAGACCGACGCGCACCCCATCCCCAGAGCTGATGAGCTGATTGATCGGTTAGGGGCTGCACGGTACCTCAGCATGTTTGAATTGACGTCTGGGTATTGGCAGATCGCCTTGACTGATGAGGCAAAGGAGAGGTCAGCATTCTCCACACCAGATGGGCATTTCCAGTTCTGTGTTATGCCCTTTGGGATGAAGAATGCCCCTGCCACCTTCCAGAGGTTGGTCGACCAGCTGTTGGTTGGACTGGATGAGTTCAGTGCCACCTACCTGGATGGCATCGCAGTGTTCAGTGTCATTTGGGAGGAACATCTGCGCCACCTCTGGGAAGTGTTGTTGGCACTGTGGAAGGCAGGCCTCATGATCAAGGCAAGTAAGTGCCAGGTCGGGCAGGGTTCTGTGGTGTACTTGGGACACCAAGTTGGGAGCAGCCGGGTGGGGCCCCTACAACCCAAGATTGAAACCATCCTGGCTTGGGAACCCCCCAAAACCCAGACAGAGGTGAGGGCCTTCTTAGGACTCACAGGGTACTACAGGAGGTTAGTCAAGGGGTATGGCAACTTGGTTGCACCCTTGACAGAGCTGGCTTCCAAGAAGCAACCCAAGAAAGTGATTTGAACTGACACCTGTCAGAAAGCTTTTGAGGCCCTGAAAGCTGCCAGGTTCACGGCACCCGTGCTCCTGGCACCCAACTTCTCCAAAGAGTTTATCGTTCAAACAGATGCTTCAGTCTTGAATGGAGAGGGCCTAGATCAACCTGTAGCCTTCATCAGCAGGAGGTTCATTCTACATGAACAGAGGTGGAGTGCTATTAAGCGTGAGGCATTTGCTGTGGTATGAGCACTGAAGAAGCTGAGACCATACCTGTTTGGGACTCTCTTCCGGGTTCAGACAGACCACAGGCCCCTCAGATGGTTGATGCAGATGAGGGGTGAGAATCCAAAGCTGTTGAGGTAGTCCATTTCCCTACAGGGTATGGACTTTACGGTGGAACACCGCCCTGGTACAGAACACGCTAACGCTGATGGTCTGTCCAGATTTTTTCACCTTAGTGATGAGAACTCCCAGGAGGTAGGGTAGTTCACCCCACATTTCAGCTGGAGGGGGCAAGTGTTAGACCTAGCACCATTGGCATGGGTCTCCCTTCCATTTTTGCTGTTGCCTCATGTGTTTTTGCTGGTGTTAGATGCTTTTGGCACTATGCCACTGCTGTCCAGTGCCACAGTGCAAGTGCTCCCTATTGTAAATTAATATATTGATTAGTGGTTCCATGATTGGCTGATTTGGTTTACTGGTCACACCCTAGTACAGTGCACTGAGTGTGCCCAGGGCATGTGAATTCAAATGCTGCTAGTGGGCTTGCAACACTGGTTGTGCCACCCACAGAAGGCGCCTGTAAAAGTGTGTCTCAGGTCTGCCATTGCAGAGCCTGCGTGCAGTCTGGTACTGCCATGCTGACTGGGCAAGTGCACCCACTTGCCAGTCCCTAAACCTTCCCTTTTCTTCATATCAGACACCCCTATGGTAGGCCCATGGGCAGGGTGCATTGCATGTATAAGGTAGGAGATGCCCTGGTGTGTGTGGCATGTCCTAATAGAGAATTACAGCTGTTTTTCACTATTGCAAGGCTACTTATTCTCCATAGGCCTGAATGGGCAGTTAGATTATTACATCTTATAATCCTAACTAACTCAGGGAACATGGTAGAAATTCGAGTTTAGCATGCCTGAACTCAGAATGATAAAATACATGAAGTTGGTTTTAACATTCTGTGTTTGAAAATACCACTTTTAGAAAGTAGGTATTTTTTTGTCTAACTATCCAAGCCTGCCTCTGCTAGGTTGTGTATTCCTTGTCTGGAGTTTGAGTGACAGGGCTGGGGGATTCCAGGAGACAGGGTGAGTCAGCCCAGTGGTGAATAGAGAGATCTGAATCTAGATGGGAGGGAGGAGTTGCACCTGGGACCTAAATAGGGCCGTGCCTTCCCTCCACAATGCTGGCTCCACCTCCTGTGGTGTGTCTAATGTCTCTGCCCTGCAATGTGAAAGGAGAAAAGGAGTCATGTCAACAGAGTGCTCCAGGGCTGTGCCTTCCCTCCACAATGTTGGCTCCACCTCATGTGGGGCATCTGATGTTTCTACCCTGCACTGTGAAAGGAAAGAAGAAGTCATGTAAACAGAGTGCTCCAGAACTGGTTTGGACAGGGAAAAGACCCCTCTGCCCTCAGAGGACAAAGGATTTTGGGGTATAAGCATTGGGACCTTGATCCCAAGAAATTAGATCACTTTTGGACAAGAAGAAGAAACCTTGGCTGAGGAGAGGAACCTGAAGAAACTGAAGAGAGACTATCCCTAAGCTGAAGTGCTGCTTGGGGGATTGGCCTGCAGTGGTTGCCTGACTGCCAAAGGAAGGAGAAAGGACTTTGTGTGCTTTATTAAACTTGTAAGGATCTCCAAGGGCTTGAGAGAAGAGCTTGCCTACTGCTGAAGTCTCAGGGACAACAGACTTCAACCCCCAGCTCCGCAAGAGTTTGTTGGTAGTGCCTGCTGCTGTTTTGGGCCTTCTGAGGGACTGCGTGTCGCAAGGAGCTGGAAGTGTGACTCAAGAGGGAGAAGCGTGCCACCATCGCAGCCGCTGCCATTGCATCATGAATGTCGCCGCTGTAGCTGTCGCATTGCACCGCATCTCAAGAAACGTCCTGCAACCCCGAAGAAGCGTGTCGCCGTCGCAGCCGCTGCCGTCACTTTGTGGATGTTGCTGCTGTAGCTGTTGCATTGCATCGCATCAAGAGAAGCGTCTAGCAACAAGGAATAAGTGTGTCGCCGTCGCAGCCACTGCCGTCGCATCGTGGATGTCGCCACTGTAGCTGTCGCATTGCACCGCATCAAGAAAAGCGCCTCACATCCAAGAAGAAGCCTGCCGCCGTCGGAGTTGCTCTTGTCGCATCACGGAACAAGGGTGTCGCTGCTGCAGTTGTCTAATTAAGCAGAAGTGTCTCGCATTGTCGGTGAAGAGTGTAGCCGCCAAAGCCGCAGTTGTCACATCATGGAACAAGGGTGTCGCTGCTGCAGCTGACGCATCGAGTCGAGACTTCTCACAACATCCGAGAAGTGTGCAGCATCAGGAAGAACTTGACGTCTTAATTTCTTTACACTGGATCCTTGCCGCTTCTCCATCTCTGCAACACTTTCGTTGTAGAAGCATGACGCGTCGTAAGGTACATTGACTCAAAGTATTGCATTTTAAGATCTAAAGAGAACTAAGCTAAACCTACCATTTTAAGTACCGTATTTTGGATTTTTGTTGTTTGTGGTCTTGTGTTAAATCTATATAAGGAATACCTATTTTTAATATACAACTTGTGTGATGTCCATCTGTAGTGTTGTCACTTGATTACTGTATGTGTTTACAAATGATTTACACAGTCTCTGAGATAAGCCTGTCTGCCCGTGCCAAGCTACCAAAGTGGTGAGCAGGGGTTATTTTAGGAGTGTACCCCCTTACCCTGACTAGAGGCAAGGGTCCCTATTTGTCACAAGTACCTACCTGTGCCAACTAGAGACCCCCAAATCTAACAAGGGGTATGAAGTGCCATGAATTGTTGCCTATGCTCGAGAGCATTTTGGATTGCAAGCGCCCAGACCACATGAGAATGTGTCGCCCCACCCCGCTCTCCCGTGTGACTTGGGCTCATCGAGCCTTCAAATTTGCTCAGCCCATTATGCTAGTGCATCTCAGGCCTTGCCCCAAGACCTTCCCACCACCCCATGCTACTTAATGCCTTCTGATGCGTGGCATCAGTGAGCCTGTGTCACCTGAACCAGGTCTCCCGTGAGACTTGGGAATATCGAGCCTCCTAATTGCTGCCTCCTGATTGCTGCATGATGCCTTCAATGCCCCGGCTCCCTCACCACCCCTGCCTTCTGCTCTATGTGATTGGTTGCTAGGCAACCAACTGGTTCAATTTTGGTCAGCCCACAATGCTAGTCCATTGCAGACCTCTGCCCCCAGACATGGCCACTTCCCCAGGCTACTTAAGGCTTCCATGCCCCGGCTCCCTCACCATCCATGCCTCATGCGCTACATGACCAGTTGCTAGGCAACCGGCTGGCTACCATTTTGCTCAGCCCACAACACTAGTGCATCGCAGGCTTTGCCCCCAAACCTGCCCACTCCCCTACGTTTTAATGATGGCCACTGTGCTGCCACACACAGCAGGCGCATATAGTGGGCATGCTCAGTGGGCGCGCTGGCAGTGCTCCTAAGGTGCACCAAAACAAGCCTCTCTGCCCCCGTCCATGTCCCGACCGCACCCAGCCCCAGGACCCCTGGCACACCTACCAGCTACCACTACTCCATACATTTTGCTAACACCCACCACAGCATAGACAATGGAGAAATGGAGCACCCCACTTCATCCATTGGCTATGAGTGATGGCTATTTCTCTGATCCAATGTGCCCCATTGCCTGAAGATGAGTGCACTTCAGTGCCAGGACTGGTCTTCCCAGGTTGTTATGCCACTCCTTTATGTTTATATATTTTGTTTGCTAATTTATTTTACACGTTTGGAACATAAAATAGCCACTTCTGCCAATGCCAGACCTATTGATGACACCAAAGCTTGTTTATTTTGCTTACACCACTCCCTGGAAGTGCAAGTGTTGTTTTTGTTCTCTCCCCTGTCTGCTCTCAACGTGCAGTGCTGATTTAAGTGTATTTAAAGCAGTTTCTGATATTCATGGCTCCCTTTTATAGAAGGATTTGGTTTCATAAGGAATACGTTTATTTTTTTAAATTTAAGCGTGGCCAGCAGATTACTGCGTTTGCAAAACACCTTTGTTAACTTCAGGAGGCTGTCTGAACCAGTCACAATGTTTTCTCTCACTCTACTATATTATAGTGATACGCGCAGGCTTCTCTTGTCTTTAGTGCCCTTTTAACTCGGCTTAGTTTGTGTTTTTAACAGCGTCTGGTTACAGTGGGATCAACTGAGAATCCTAGGCTCTTGCAGCATGCCAAAAGCATTTCTGTATTGGCTCACTTCATGTGCACAGTTCGTTTCACTTCCTGCTCTAATTACTATGTGAACGTATCTGTTCCTAGTGACTAAGAAGCTGTCGTGATTAATGCTCTAAATCAGTGGTTCTAAATCTGTGGTCCAGGAACCCCTGGGGGTCTGTGAGACCTACTCAGGGGGTCCAAACTTCGTAGACAATTAAATAATATTAACCAATTAACAATGTGCATGCAAATGAAGAAGCAACATGTAAAACATGATACCTGTAAAACGTTCTGTTTGTATAATAGAATCTGAATTGGATACTATAAATAAATTGGTATATTCAGATTAATTTAGGCAGAGCAGGAAAAGTGCATTGAAAAGAATATAGTATGGATGATGTGTGGCCTCAATTGTATATAGCACAGTTCCAACCTTCCCATTAAAATAAAAATGTTGATTTTGTTGATATTTGTTTGTGAATTAAATAACATATTTCATCATTTGTGTATTTGTTTCATGAATGCTTTTTTTATACATTGATTTTTTTTTTCTTCGAATCATTGAAATTGCTTGGGCTAGGGCCCCCCAATTCCAGTAATGATTAGGTGGGGAGTCCACAGGATTCGAAAGGTTAAGACTCACTTCTCTGAACACAAACACTTGCATGTTTATTTTTCTAAATGTGTTTTTTTTGTTTTTATTAATGTAGCACAACTTATATCTTTTTCATTGAATTATTCTTCGATCAGCTCCAGAACGTGACACACTCTATGCGCCATGTTGGATTTTCTGGAACTGAGAAGCATTTGAAAAGGATTGTGGTGACAAAGTGGTTTTGCCAGTGCTTGTTTTATCTTGCTTACAGGGCATTTGTAAGTTTAGGAACATTTTGAGAATGTGTACCCCACTATGTTGTGTTGAAGAATAGCTAAATATTGCCACCATTTTGGAAAAGGTGATGTCATCATCCGGATACAACTTGTTTTCAAGAAATGTCGACCAGATTTTTTATAAACTATATTTGTATGAAGCTGAAGAGATTGCACTTTAAACATAGGACACGTGCTAGCCAACAAGAGCTCATAGAAAAGGTACACATTTTGTGGACTATGCGATTATTCTGCACAGAAAGACTTTCCAAGAAATGAATCGGACATCATTTTATTACAGGAAAAGTCTTTAGAGTACGTACTACCCGGAGTGATCCCAGATCTATAAAATGTTTTCGTAACCGTCATGTTTTGAGATATGTTGTCAGACAACTGGCAGTTTATGCCTGAAGGTTGGCCCCCGTTTACAAGCACTTATCACAGCTTGATGCACGTGTGACTTTTTTTCAGATTTTGCTGCTCCATAAGCAGACGTGAATGGCTTTTGCCAGAATATTCAGTTGTTACCTCCCCAGATAAAATGTTATTCTGCAAATCTTTCAGCAAAGGAAGTTCGTCACAGCCTAATCCATGCTTATATGCATCAGAGTTTTGAAAGATTAACTTCAAACGTTTCGGAAATATAGCATTATTGGCACATACATTGTGCAGTTAAATGCAAAAAGTGATGGGTACCGGATTGGTGAATGTTTTCACACAGCGGTACAGATCCTTTCACCAGGCTTGTTGGTCTTGTCTTGATCCAACAGAAAGTTGTAGGTATCACCAATGTTCTAGTGCTGTTTCTTGCGGTGTTTGTCAAATAAACGTGTGGTTTGAGTCCAGCTGCTATGGAGTAGAAGTGCCATTACACAAATCTTTATAACTGTTGGCCTTTATTTGGATTCTCGATAAAATTACCATACACCGAAATAGTGCAACGCATTTACAACCTTGTAACACGGACAGCACTTGGAGGTGTAAACACGAGGAGGCTTGGACTTGTACAGCGCAGAGGGGCCTGCGTAATCTTAAATAGGGGTGGGCGTAACTTATGTGATTTATTGTAGCTTATTCTTACAGAATTACCAGAAAATTCTGCTAGATTATGCTTGAATTATGCAAGAAGAGTAATTCTGCATTTTGTGCTACAATATAGTTCTTCAAGCAGCAGAACAGGAACACAGAACACTAAGGGGTAGATTTTCAAACATTGTGAGCTGAGTTCGCATCATAAAAGTGATGCTAGCCAGTAGAAAATTGTGTTTTACCAATTTTGTTTTAAGCGCAAAACTTGTTTTGTATTGGATAGTACTCCACAAGTAACACAAAGCAGCACTAAGCATTGCTCTGCATTAATTGGCACCCAGGGGCATTACATTGGTGGTACATGGGTGTTATATACACAAAAATGGGCTGCCCCGAGTATGGGTTCCTGCAGTTTCCTACAGAATTAAATTGAGATGTAGTTCCAGAGGGGACATCTCATAAAAAGTTTCGGACTGGCCTCACACACCACCTATGCATCATCATCGGCTGTACTCGCCCTCTAAAAACTTCGTTTGATAGAGGGCGGGCATACACCTGGAGACAGGGATGCAATTCTAGAGCTAAGTGATGGCCGTGTGAAAGTGAAAGGTGATCTAAAAACCATTACATTTGTCTCTAGACAATGTTTATTCAGGTAGCAAATGTATGGTATTAAAATAGGGGAACGTTGCTTTGGGACATTATTCTCCCTTCACCGTATTAGGTGTCTATGTCGCATCTGATGCAAGAAGGGCCTACCAATCAATGGACGAGGGCTGAGGGGTTCTAGCTACCCGTCCGGTGTAGTTCCGATGTGAGTAATTCTGTAGAAAAGAGGGGAAACAAAAAAAGGAAAAACAGACATACAACCCAAACGTGTAAGTATGTATCATAAGTGGCACACTATGTCGTCCAAGCCAAGTCACACCAATTGCGCTAGTGATGTGGTCTTTATGAGACACGTGGCAAGTATCCATGTCATCATACAACCAATAGAAATGATGGCAATCCATCACTTACCGTAAAATACTATCATAAATGGTACATGGTAGGGTGAGGGTAGGAGGGCCTACTTGTGACTTTCTGTAAAGGAAAAGTACAACTAATAAGGGTCTGTTCCTGTGTCCAATTTACGTGCACTCATGCGTTAGGCTTTGTATAACCACTAAATATCCAATTTTTAAAACAGGAGGGTATGCCAAAATGATATAGTGTCACCTTGAGGTACGGCCAATGAACCCTGTTAAATGCTTTCTCAGCGTCGATAGAGAGAATCATCTTCTCAGAAGGGAATCAGTTGGACCTGTCCACAAGATGGAGTCGTTTCGTATTGTCAGAGCACTGACGGCCAGAGACGAACCCAGATTGATCTGAGATGAGATGAGAGTCTCCGCGTCAGTCTACCCGTAAAAAGTCCACATTCAATAGGGAGATTGGACGAAATGATACGCACTGAGGGTTATCTTTGCCTGGTTTGGGGATAACCATAATTAGTGCTTCTAGCATTGAGGGTAGGAGAGGAGTAGATGGCCCAATCGAGTTATAGACCCGTAACAACAAAGGGGCCAGAATTTGACAGAAAGTTATATAGGAAACCGAGGGGAAGCCATCCACCCCAGGAGATTTGTGGGGCTTTAATTTTGAGATGGCTTTTGGGAGCAGCCATTTCCTCAGTTTGGTCAGAAACCAGCTTGGCTGTGGATACGCCCTGCAAGTACTGGTCCGGACCTCCCTCCGGTAACGTCTGGGCTTCATAAAGATCCGAGAAGAAATGTCAAAACGCCACCACAATTCCTTGATCGGTAGCGCACTCCGCACCGTGTCGATCTACCACTAGGGGAATGTGAGATGCTTGCCTTTGTGCCCGTAGAGGGTTAGCCAAGAGCTTCCCGCATCTATTCCAGCCAATATAAAAGCCAAAGGGCAGCATACTCAGCTCTATCGACGTCCAACACCACTAGATGTGCTCTGGCCGCTTTCAACTATTTCCATACTCTAGGGATGCCGGTTCTCTGATGGGTGCGTTCTAATTCAACCACCTCTCCAGTCAGTTGTTCCCTCTTCTCTTTCCTGAGCTTATTGTCCGCTACTGCGATCTTTATAAACTCCCCTCTAACTACTGTTTTGAGAGGATCCCATAGAATGGCTATTGAGATATCGCTGAGTTATTTACGGGAAGATAGTCAGTAATGGTTTTAGTAATTTGCGTTATCACCGACGGGCGCTGTAACATTGTCTCCCACAGTCGCCAAAAACAGCGTGAAGGCAGTTGAAAGCTCAAGGACAGGGACACCTGTACCACTGAGTGGTCCGAAATGGGGCAGGGGACTATCACCTCTTGAAGCTGCTCTGTGAAAGTGTCTGTTGTCAAAATATAATCAATCCTGGCATACGTTTTGTGAGAATTGGAGTAAAAGGTGTATTCTCTGACCTTGGCTGACACAATCTCCAAGCATCAGTGAGACTGGCTTCATCCAGTAGGCGGGCCCCCCTCCCAGAGAGGGCCCCTGTCTGCCCTATGCCCTGCGCCAATCTATCCAAATCATTATCAAACGCCAAATTGAGATCACCCCCCCCAGAAGTATGGATCAATTGGGTGTACAGGACAACTCTTGAACTACTTCTCAGAGAAACCCCTCCTGCCCTTCATTGGGGACATAGGCCGTGGCCACTGTGAGTGTGTGCTGCCCCTGTGTCAAGGGGTAAGCTAAGAGTCTGCCCCGAATCTCATCTACCAAACCAATGCCCCCAAAGTACGCAGCTGTCTGCAGGAGCAACAAAGCCATACTGCTTGCAGGTCCCAAGGAGCTATATACCCTGGAAGGAGGATGAGAGAACCCCTTTACGCTTAACGAAAAACCTACTAACAATAAAACCCATGCAGAACGTCTATCAGTGTCCTGGACTATCAGCCTCATGGTGAGACATGAGATGGTCAGCAGGAATCTCCCACTGCCCCGCCCCGCCCCGCCCAGCACCCAGCCCCATAAGGTGTAAGCGTGCCCCTTAGCAAACTGTCCTATTTTGACCGGATCCATAGGCCATCAATTCTCTTCTGTGGTACCCTCCACCAGAGTATCAAGAACAGCTTAGCTCTCTTTTGCCATTATCGCTGGATCCGGGCATAGGCGGGCCGGAGACACCCCAACCGGGGTCCAGCTTGCTGATCCGGACTGTTGGCACTCAGAAGCCCCCCCCCCGCTCCAGAGAATCCTGCCGCTACTCCAGCAAGTTGAGAAGCGATGTAGCCTCCTACAAGTATCTGGCTGAGCTTGCATTCCAATTTGAAAATGAGTCTAAAAGGGTGACCCCAAGAATGGGAGATGTCCTTTGAGTGTAGGAATGCTGTGATCACCCTGAAGTACTGTTGTTTCTGCAATGTGGAGGTGGCCAAGTCCTGAAATATGAGGTGCCAGGCTGAGTGAAAGTCGAGGAGATGCTTAGCCCGCACCTCATGGAGGATCCATTCCTTGAGCCGGAAGTCATGGCCACAGGTGAAGATGTCCGGGGGGCTCCGTCGCTGATCTCCTAGGCCCCACTCAGTGCGTCCTGTCCAGCTTGATCTTCTGCTCTGGTGGGGCCCCAAAGATATGACGGAAAAGGTCCTCAAAAAAGGATTCAACGTCCTGCCCCTCAACGCCCTGAGAGACCGCCCTGTTTCTGATGTTGTTTCTCCAAGAGCGGCTCTCGATGTCTTCCACATGGGCCTGGAGGTCCAGATGCTGATCCTGAAGGCAGAGGACCTTCTGCTGAAGTTGATGGATCTCCTCCTCTTGTGAAGACTCATGTGTCTCCAAGGCTTCCACTCTCTCGCAAATGGAGTCCACTTCCCTATGAATCTCTGAGATGATCTCTTTCTTCATGGTGTGGAATTCCCCAGTCAGAGACACAAATAGAGACTCAAGTACACTTTGGATGACAGGGCCCTCCATGTCTGTGGAGTCTCGTGTTGCTGAGGGTCCCTCAGAGGGCTGTGCCAGGTCGGCCGTACCAGTGCCAACTTTGTGCAGGAGGTCCTTCACCGAACCTTCTTTACTGGGTTTGGCTGAGGCCATGATGGAGCACAAGGGAGCCAATTGTGTCCCCGTGGCCCAGAAGCTCAATGCAGAGGGAGGAGGGGCATATCGGAGGAAGACCCGGGGAGGAAGGAGGGCGTCCCAAAGCTAGTCCATTGCAGTAAGTGCTGGCCCTGGCGTAGATCGCCCTGAGGCCGTCCTTGCCCTCCACAGTCACTGCAACAGTACAATAGCCAGAGGGCACTCCGAGGCAAGACAGACGCCAATCCCAAAGCTATTGCTAACAACCCCAGGCATCCCCCGGGCACTCCCGCTTCAGGGACACAGGTTGCTACCGGGGACACCACCACTCCTCCATGCAGGCCCGGTACCTTTCGCTGAGGGTCTGTCCCTGATGGCCCCTCCCGTGACCCACACCCCCAACAGGGCCGAGTACAGCATTGCAGAATGCCACAAATGCGAGGAACAGTACCAAAGTCAGAGTGGCCGTAGAAAGGGCGTTTGGCCACTTGGCCACATGGTCCCACAGTACCTTGTAAGAAGCAGCGTCCTCTCCTGCCGCCGCAGAGGACCCGCATCCCAGGCCTCACTCTCCACCCAAGGCCCAGGTCCAAAGAGTGATCTTCTCTGCTCCCCTGCGGTGCTCACCACGTGGCCTGGGGAATCCTCTGGTGCTGTGGGGTGGAGGGAAGTCAGCAAGTCCCAGGAGCAGCGCCGGCACCCCTCGGGCCCTCTGGCATCCACAATGCCCAGAACATGAGTAGGCTCGCAGCTCCTTCACACCGCCCACGTCAAGGCTCACAGGAGGCCTCAGGGATGATGCTGTTGGTCGCACCGCAGCCCCCTCAACCAGGCGGACCCACCGGCCAGCAGGGCAAAGCCCTCCTACCACCTGCAGCCCGGGACCGAGACATCGATGAGGCGGTCCACTTCACCAACGCAGCGGGACATGCCCTGTCTCACTCCCCACCGCCGCCGGGCACTCCAGTTACTCAAGCTCCGGGACAAGGCCTGGTCACGCTGGCAGCAGGGCATGTGGCCTCTGACTCTGCATGAGCTGTGTGTCTACCCTCCGGTGAGGACCCAGAGAAGTCTGGTACTATGCTGGGCTGCTGTACTAATTTATAAAAAGAGAAATGCTGGCCCTGCGATTTTTGATAGCTATATTTTGAGCAACAAACCAAATCCTTGTTGTGATTTGTATGGTCGAATTTATTTAAACCATTTACTTTTTCATATAAATCTCATTAAGTTAAAGCATTGATTGCATGAGAAAAACACTACGTACATACAATTTATACAAAAACATTTGACAAAGAATTTTAACAAAAATACATAAATACATATGACAAAATGACATCCAATCATTAAGTGTACATAAATATACAAATACGGTCATACGAGAAGCATCAGTCGTTATGTAGTATTAAGCAATGAAGCTATTTGCAGTAAGGAAAAGAAAACAAAATGAATTGTAACAAATACAAATTTTCAATTGTCTGATAAATAAACTTGAATTCTTTCTGCTATTGCCAATTCCTTTCTGCTATTGCCGACGCGTTTCGAACTCGCTCTGGCATTTGGCAAGTTCTCATCAGGGCTTTCTCGTATTATTCTTCTGAAAATTATGTACAAAGAAAATGAGTGAGATTTTGCAATCCTCATTTTCGTCCCCTATATACATTGCCCCCTAGCAAGACTTTCTAGAAAACGTGTACCTTTATTTTCAAGTTGGCAGCGGGTTTTCAATTTTCAAGAGATCCTATTCAATCAATGTAGATTCGGTTCTAGAAAATTACAACGAACCAAATTACAATATAGTAATGGTCAGGACAGCCTGCGCCTAGATGGCCAGAGGACAATCTTGGAAAATTACCTTCAAACCAGTAGTCTGCACTTCTGTTTGGTAAATATTTGAAACAGCCGTGCGTGGGACAAAAATCAGCTCCCACCCGCCAGCCGGCGGTGGACACGTCTTATTGCACCTACAAGGAGAGTTTAAAGTCACTCAACTATTCCAGTCGGTTTTACAAACAGCGGTTTAGAACGAGTAGAACGGGTAACAGAAACGGGTGCCTACCTTATTGTTGGCGCTTGGGCTGTTTAAATGCAGTTCCCCTGTTTTTCTAACTTCTAGCCGGTTTCAGTTACTTTTTATGTTGGTTTTTATGTTCTAAAATGACAAACACGGACAGTGTGAGCCCGCTCCTGTGTCATGCGCGGTATCACTAAGCGTTACCTATCTTTGTGCTTACCTAAATGTTGGTGATCTTGAAGAAACACACGCTCCCAAGTGCACTCCAAACCAATCCAGGGAGTCACTCGTTTGACTAAGTCGCCATCTTAAAAAGCAGACATGTGATCGTCAATGCGTGTCACATGACTGTCACATGACTGTCAGGGCTATCCGGGCTTTATGGGAGTTGGAGTCCCATTTTGCATTGTGATATTTTCCGAAGTAAAAGTCTACATAAAAGGTTCCACTTGAGCACTGTATTATATCAAAGCGGATTACAATCGTGAAATCTCAGACATCGAATTTAGTCCAGTTTGTAAACTATTGAAGCGCAGGATTAAATACGCTTCTTTCCTCAATAAGACATCGTCCACATCCTTAATACATTGGGCTCGAGTCACTGTGTACAAAACCGTCCACGTGAAATCTGTTTCAGTGTGTCCAGTGTCAACAAAATGTTGTACCATTGGAGCGGTTAGCACTTTTGTTTTTATTCGTGACCTATGCTGTGTTATTCGGGTATTAACCTGCTGGTTAGTCTTTCCTATATACAATTTTCCGCATCCGCAGACAATTGCATACACGACATTCCGTGTTTTGCAGTTTGAAAACCCTTGGTTCTTCCACCTGACATTTTTGTGTGTGAATTCACTTCCCTCAATTGTTGTGTCACAAGAGACACAGTTGCCGCATCTATGGTGTCCCTCGACCGGCTTGAATCCCCACATTGACAATAAGTCATGTTTAGGTTTTTCAATGGTGACGTCCGCACGCACCAGTTGCTGTCCAATGCTGCGGTTTTTTTTAAAAGCAAAAATCGGTTTGGGAAAGGGGCATTCTAAGCCCTCCAGCAGATGCCAATTTTTAAGTATGGTCTGTCGAATTTTATGGGTATGTGGACCAAATGTTGTTACACAAACCAATTTGTCCATTTCGGATTTCACTTTACTTTGTAATAGACATTCTCTCGGGGTATAGCGTGCTCGTTTGAAAGCATGTTTCAGCAGCTTCCTAGGGTAGCCCCTGCTTTTCATATCCTCACAAAATCTTCCCTCGTGTAAGTCATAGTCTGTGACATCAGAGCAGTTCCTTCTGATGCGGAGTAGCTGCCCATAGGGTAAATTTGTTTTTAAATTGCGTGGATGCGCACTCCTATGGTGGAGAATAGTGTTTTTATCCGTCTTTTTTCTAAAAAGAGATGACTTTAAGCGACCGTCAATGCAGCTAACTTCCACATCTAGGAATGTCATTTTCAAATTGCTTTGTTCCATAGAGAATTTAATGTCGCCGTGTTTGTTGTTTAGCCATTGATGAAATTCCATCAATTCGGTGTGGCTCCCCTGCCACAGGAGCCACACGTCATCAATGTATCTTAGCCATTGTTTTATACATTTCTTGTAGGGGTTGTTATTTGCCACAAATTTCTCTTCATACTGTGCCATAAATAATATGGCCATCTCCGGCGCATAGGGACATCCCATGGCTGTCCCCTTGATTTGAAAAAAGAACTCGCCATTAAAGCAAAAGTAGTTCTTTTTTAGGGTTAGTTCAGCCAACTGCAGAATAAATCTGGTGGGCACTCGATGAGGTCGGTCTCTTGTGTCAAGGTACATCTCCATCACCTCTAACGCCTCCCCTTGCGGGATTTGCGTATAAAGGGACGTGACGTCCATAGTGACCATTATTTCCTCAAGTGGATTAAATTCTAGGCCCTCTATTTTAGTGAGGAAATCGGTCGTATCTTTCAGGTATGATGTCACATTACAGATGAAGGGCTTTAGGAAAAAATCCACATATTTGGACAGTGGCTCTAGACAAGAGTCACACCCCGAGACGATAGGACGTCCGGGGGGGTCATTCAGATTTTTGTGAATCTTGGGCAGAAAGTACAATATAGGAGTCCGTGGGAATTTTTTAACCAAAAATTCACCTTCCTTTTTGCCCACAAACCCTTCTTCAACACCACTCGCAATCAATTGCGTTATTGTCCCTAGTATGTCTTTAGTTGGATCCACATCAATTTTCCTATACCATATCTGGTTATTGACCTGTGATTCACCTTCCAAAATGTATTTCTCCCTTGGCCACAACACAGTGGCACCGCCTTTATCTGCAGCTTTCACTACAATAGATGAATCCGCTCTAAGATTTTGTATCGCTTGGCGTTGGCCTCTACTGATGTTCGGTTTGACAAACATTTTGTTCTTTTCAAGTTTATTAATAGAGGACAAGACTACTTGTTCAAATGCCAAAATCTGTTTAGGGATATTATAACTGGGAATAAAGGTAGATTTGTTCCGCAGTCCTGTTGTCTCAATCTCTAGAGGAGGCGGCTGGGTAGCGAAAAAGGCTTTTAATCGCACTTTCCGACAGAAGGAAATGGCTTCCATCTTGGTTTTGGTGAAGTCAGGTTGATGATTGGGGACAAACTTTAAACCCAAGTTGAGGACAGACTCTTCATCTCTGGTTAAGATTTTATTTGACAAGTTAACTATAGAGGAAGACATTTCTATGTTTTGTAAACGTTCCTCCGGGTACGCATTTCCCATGGTATTTTGTTTCGTGGTTTTCCTTGTTGGCCCTTCTCTAAAAAAGAGACCTGTTTTTTATTGGTATTCCCTCTTGCCTCAGTGCCCGAAGAATCAGATGAAGACGATGTCTCAGAGAATGTTTTGAATCGATTGCGGGACCGTCCTTGATAGTTATACAGTGCTCCGCGTGAATCGACCTGCGAATAAAAATCCTCCTTCAAAAAAGGGTAGGCTTTCTCTAATGTAAATGATTTAGAGTCTTTCTCGTATTGAGCGGTCTTGTTGTTAATCGTGTTATCTCTAAATGTAAGGATTTCTTTTTCAATTTTTTCCAAGAGTGCCTTGGCGTCAGGCACCAGCTGGCTGTCCTGAATGCTTTTAGTTAGTTCTTCAATCTCTTCCAGTTCTTTTTTGCAGAGACGTTGTGCCGTCTCAATTGTGTGGACCATAAGGTCCCTGCTGCACTTGGTATTTATACAGCTAAAACCCTTTTTGTAATCGGCATCCTCTGTAAAAATAACGGGAATATTTTTGACTTGAAGCCCCCAGGGGATTGTGCCTCCCCTGAGATGTCTCAGCAAAAAATGCCCGTGAAGCTCTGTTCTTATATGCTTCTTGCTCAGTCTGATGAGTTTATCTGACTCGTTTTGATGTTGTGCAGAGGTGCTCAGGGCAATGTTAGAGAATGGGGACGATTCAATTAAAGACTGAATGTGACTTTCAGAGAACGATAACGTGTCTTTCTCAGACATGCCTTTCGAGGGATCACAGGTCCCTCGTTGTTCTTAGTCAAACACGAATCCAGAGCTTGTATTATTCTAATGCCCTTTGGACTCTCGCGGGTGTGATACCCGCCCTAACGTTTGCAGAAAATAAGGAGTTAGGTCCCGGGACACAGGGTCAGCTGGACCATAGAATAATTTATAAAAAGAGAAATGCTGGCCCTGCGATTTTTGATAGCTATATTTTGAGCAACAAACCAAATCCTTGTTATGATTTGTATGGTCGAATTTATTTAAACCATTTACTTTTTCATATAAATCTCATTAAGTTAAAGCATTGATTGCATGAGAAAAACACTACGTACATACAATTTATACAAAAACATTTGACAAAGAATTTTAACAAAAATACATAAATACATATGACAAAATGACATCCAATCATTAAGTGTACATAAATATACAAATACGGTCATACGAGAAGCATCAGTCGTTATGTAGTATTAAGCAATGAAGCTATTTGCAGTAAGGAAAAGAAAACAAAATGAATTGTAACAAATACACATTTTCAATTGTCTGATAAATAAACTTGAATTCTTTCTGCTATTGCCAATTCCTTTCTGCTATTGCCGACGCGTTTCGAACTCGCTCTGGCATTTGGCAAGTTCTCATCAGGGCTTTCTCGTATTATTCTTCTGAAAATTATGTACAAAGAAAATGAGTGAGATTTTGCAATCCTCATTTTCGTCCCCTATATACATTGCCCCCTACCAAGACTTTCTAGAAAACGTGTACCTTCATTTTCAAGTTGGCAGCGGGTTTTCAATTTTCAAGAGATCCTATTCAATCAATGTAGATTTGGTTCTAGAAAATTACAATGAACCAAATTACAATATAGTAATGGTCAGGACAGCCTGCGCCTAGATGGCCAGAGGACAATCTTGGAAAATTACCTTCAAACCAGTAGTCTGCACTTCTGTTTGGTAAATATTTGAAACAGCCGTGCGTGGGACAAAAATCAGCTCCCACCCGCCAGCCGGCGGTGGACACGTCTTATTGCACCTACAAGGAGAGTTTAAAGTCACTCAACTATTCCAGTCGGTTTTACAAACAGCGGTTTAGAACGAGTAGAACGGGTAACAGAACCGGGTGCCTACCTTATTGTTGGCGCTTGGGCTGTTTAAATGCAGTTCCCCTGTTTTTCTAACTTCTAGCCGGTTTCAGTTCGTTTTTATGTTCGTTTTTATGTTCTAAAATGACAAACACGGACAGTGTGAGCCCACTCCTGTGTCATGCGCGGTATCACTAAGCGTTACCTATCTTTGTGCTTACCTAAATGTTGGTGATCTTGAAGAAACACACGCTCCCAAGTGCACTCCAAACCAATCCAGGGAGTCTAAGTCGCCATCTTAAAAAGCAGACATGTGATCGTCAATGCGTGTCACATGACTGTCACATGACTGTCAAGGCTATCCGGGCTTTATGGGAGTTGGAGTCCCATTTTGCATTCTGATATTTTCCTAAGTAAAAGTCTACATAAAAGGTTCCACTTGAGCACTGTATGATATCAAAGCGGATTACAATCGTGAAATCTCAGACATCGAATTTAGTCCAGTTTGTAAACTATTGAAGCGCAGGATTAAATACGCTTCTTTCCTCAATAAGACATCGTCCACATCCTTAATACATTGGGCTCGAGTCACTGTGTACAAAACCGTCCACGTGAAATCTGTTTCAGTGTGTCCAGTGTCAACAAAATGTTGTACCATTGGAGCGGTTAGCACTTTTGTTTTTATTCGTGACCTATGCTGTGTTATTCGGGTATTAACCTGCTGGTTAGTCTTTCCTATATACAATTTTCCGCATCCGCAGACAATTGCATACACGACATTCCGTGTTTTGCAGTTTGAAAACCCTTGGTTCTTCCACCTGACATTTTTGTGTGTGAATTCACTTCCCTCAATTGTTGTGTCACAAGAGACACAGTTGCCGCATCTATGGTGTCCCTCGACCGGCTTGAATCCCCACATTGACAATAAGTCATGTTTAGGTTTTTCAATGGTGACGTCCGCACGCACCAGTTGCTGTCCAATGCTGCGGTTTTTTTTAAAAGCAAAAATCAGTTTGGGAAAGTGGCATTCTAAGCCCTCCAGCAGATGCCAATTTTTAAGTATGGTCTGTCGAATTTTATGGGTATGTGGACCAAATGTTGTTACACAAACCAATTTGTCCATTTCGGATTTCACTTTACTTTGTAATAGACATTCTCTCGGGGTATAGCGTGCTTGTTTGAAAGCATGTTTCAGCAGCTTCCTAGGGTAGCCCCTGCTTTTCATATCCTCACAAAATCTTCCTCCGTGTAAGTCATAGTCTGTGACATCAGAGCAGTTCCTTCTGATGCGGAGTAGCTGCCCGTAGGGTAAATTTGTTTTTAAATTGCGTGGATGCGCACTCCTATGGTGGAGAATAGTGTTTTTATCCGTCTTTTTTCTAAAAAGAGATGACTTTAAGCGACCGTCAATGCAGCTAACTTCCACATCTAGGAATGTCATTTTCAAATTGCTTTGTTCCATAGAGAATTTAATGTCGCCGTGTTTGTTGTTTAGCCATTGATGAAATTCCATCAATTCGGTGTGGCTCCCCTGCCACAGGAGCCACACGTCATCAATGTATCTTAGCCATTGTTTTATACATTTCTTGTAGGGGTTGTTATTTGCCACAAATTTCTCTTCATACTGTGCCATAAATAATATGGCCATCTCCGGCGCTAGGGACATCCCATGGCTGTCCCCTTGATTTGAAAAAAGAACTCGCCATTAAAGCAAAAGTAGTTCTTTTTTAGGGTTAGTTCAGCCAACTGCAGAATAAATCTGGTGGGCACTCGATGAGGTCGGTCTCTTGTGTCAAGGTACATCTCCATCACCTCTAACGCCTCCCCTTGCGGGATTTGCATATAAAGGGACGTGACGTCCATAGTGACCATTATTTCCTCAAGTGGATTAAATTCTAGGCCCTCTATTTTAGTGAGGAAATCGGTCGTATCTTTCAGGTATGATGTCACATTACAGATGAAGGGCTTTAGGAAAAAATCCACATATTTGGACAGTGGCTCTAGACAAGAGTCACACCCCGAGACGATAGGACGTCCGGGGGGGTCATTCAGATTTTTGTGAATCTTGGGCAGAAAGTACAATATAGGAGTCCGTGGGAATTTTTTAACCAAAAATTCACCTTCCTTTTTGCCCACAAACCCTTCTTCAACACCACTCGCAATCAATTGCGTTATTGTCCCTAGTATGTCTTTAGTTGGATCCACATCAACTTTCCTATACCATATCTGGTTATTGACCTGTGATTCACCTTCCAAAATGTATTTCTCCCTTGGCCACAACACAGTGGCACCGCCTTTATCTGCAGCTTTCACTACAATAGATGAATCCGCTCTAAGATTTTGTATCGCTTGGCGTTGGCCTCTACTGATGTTCGGTTTGACAAACATTTTGTTCTTTTCAAGTTTATTAATAGAGGACAAGACTACTTGTTCAAATGCCAAAATCTGTTTAGGGATATTATAACTGGGAATAAAGGTAGATTTGTTCCGCAGTCCTGTTGTCTCAATCTCTAGAGGAGGCGGCTGGGTAGCGAAAAAGGCTTTTAATCGCACTTTCCGACAGAAGGCAATGGCTTCCATCTTGGTTTTGGTGAAGTCAGGTTGATGATTGGGGACAAACTTTAAACCCAAGTTGAGGACAGACTCTTCGTCTCTGGTTAAGATTTTATTTGACAAGTTAACTATAGAGGAAGACATTTCTATGTTTTGTAAACGTTCCTCCGGGTACGCATTTCCCATGGTATTTTGTTTCGTGGTTTTCCTTGTTGGCCCTTCTCTAAAAAAGAGACCTGTTTTTTATTGGTATTCCCTCTTGCCTCAGTGCCCGAAGAATCAGATGAAGACGATGTCTCAGAGAATGTTTTGAATCGATTGCGGGACCGTCCTTGATAGTTATACAGTGCTCCGCGTGAATCGACCTGCGAATAAAAATCCTCCTTCAAAAAAGGGTAGGCTTTCTCTAATGTAAATGATTTAGAGTCTTTCTCGTATTGAGCGGTCTTGTTGTTAATCGTGTTATCTCTAAATGTAAGGATTTCTTTTTCAATTTTTTCCAAGAGTGCCTTGGCGTCAGGCACCAGCTGGCTGTCCTGAATGCTTTTAGTTAGTTCTTCAATCTCTTCCAGTTCTTTTTTGCAGAGACGTTGTGCCATCTCAATTGTGTGGACCATAAGGTCCCTGCTGCACTTGGTATTTATACAGCTAAAACCCTTTTTGTAATCGGCATCCTCTGTAAAAATAACGGGAATATTTTTGACTTGAAGCCCCCAGGGGATTGTGCCTCCCCTGAGATGTCTCAGCAAAAAATGCCCGTGAAGCTCTGTTCTAATATGCTTCTTGCTCAGTCTGATGAGTTTATCTGATGAGTTTTGATGTTGTGCAGAGGTGCTCAGGGCAATGTTAGAGAATGGGGACGATTCAATTAAAGACTGAATGTGACTTTCAGAGAACGATAACGTGTATTTCTCAGACATGCCTTTCGAGGGATCACAGGTCCCTCGTTGTTCTTAGTCAAACACGAATCCAGAGCTTGTATTATTCTAATGCCCTTTGGACTCTCGCGGGTGTGATACCCGCCCTAACGTTTGCAGAAAATAAGGAGTTAGGTCCGCATAGGGACATGGGATGTCCCTATGCGCCGGAGATGGCCATATTATTTATGGCACAGTATGAAGAGAAATTTGTGGCAAATAACAACCCCTACAAGAAATGTATAAAACAATGGCTAAGATACATTGATGACGTGTGGCTCCTGTGGCAGGGGAGCCACACCGAATTGATGGAATTTCATCAATGGCTAAACAACAAACACGGCGACATTAAATTCTCTATGGAACAAAGCAATTTGAAAATGACATTCCTAGATGTGGAAGTTAGCTGCATTGACGGTCGCTTAAAGTCATCTCTTTTTAGAAAAAAGACGGATAAAAACACTATTCTCCACCATAGGAGTGCGCATCCACGCAATTTAAAAACAAATTTACCCTACGGGCAGCTACTCCGCATCAGAAGGAACTGCTCTGATGTCACAGACTATGACTTACACGAAGGAAGATTTTGTGAGGATATGAAAAGCAGGGGCTACCCTAGGAAGCTGCTGAAACATGGTTTCAAACGAGCACGCTATACCCCGAGAGAATGTCTATTACAAAGTAAAGTGAAATCCGAAATGGACAAATTGGTTTGTGTAACAACATTTGGTCCACATACCCATAAAATTCGACAGACCATACCTAAAAATTGGCATCTGCTGGAGGGCTTAGAATGCCCCTTTCCCAAACCGATTTTTGCTTTTAAAAAAAAACCGCAGCATTGGACAGCAACTGGTGCGTGCGGACGTCACCATTGAAAAACCTAAACATGACTTATTGTCAATGTGGGGATTCAAGCCGGTCGACGGACACCATAGATGCGGCAACTGTGTCTCTTGTGACACAACAATTGAGGGAAGTGAATTCACACACAAAAATGTCAGGTGGAAGAACCAAGGGTTTTCAAACTGCAAAACACGGAATGTCGTGTATGCAATTGTCTGCGGATGCGGAAAATTGTATATAGGAAAGACTAACCAGCAGGTTAATACCCGAATAACACAGCATAGGTCACGAATAAAAACAAAAGTGCTAACCGCTCCAATGGTACAACATTTTGTTGACACTGGACACACTGAAACAGATTTCACGTGGACGGTTTTGTACACAGTGACTCGAGCCCAATGTATTAAGGATGTGGACGATGTCTTATTGAGGAAAGAAGCGTATTTAATCCTGCGCTTCAATAGTTTACAAACTGGACTAAATTCGACGTCTGAGATTTCACGATTGTAATCCGCTTTGATATAATACAGTGCTCAAGTGGAACCTTTTATGTAGACTTTTACTTAGGAAAATATCAGAATGCAAAATGGGACTCCAACTCCCATAAAGCCCGGATAGCCCTGACAGTCATGTGACAGTCATGTGACACGCATTGACGATCACATGTCTGCTTTTTAAGATGGCGACTTAGTCAAACGAGTGACTCCCTGGATTGGTTTGGAGTGCACTTGGGAGCGTGTGTTTCTTCAAGATCACCAACATTTAGGTAAGCACAAAGATAGGTAACGCTTAGTGATATCGCGCATGACACAGGAGCGGGCTCACACTGTCCGTGTTTGTCATTTTAGAACATAAAAACGAACATAAAAACGAACTGAAACCGGCTAGAAGTTAGAAAAACAGGGGAACTGCATTTAAACAGCCCAAGCGCCAACAATAAGGTAGGCACCCGGTTCTGTTACCCGTTCTACTCGTTCTAAACCGCTGTTTGTAAAACCGACTGGAATAGTTGAGTGACTTTAAACTCTCCTTGTAGGTGCAATAAGACGTGTCCACCGCCGGCTGGCGGGTGGGAGCTGATTTTTGTCCCACGCACGGCTGTTTCAAATATTTACCAAACAGAAGTGCAGACTACTGGTTTGAAGGTAATTTTCCAAGATTGTCCTCTGGCCATCTAGGCGCAGGCTGTCCTGACCATTACTATATTGTAATTTGGTTCGTTGTAATTTTCTAGAACCGAATCTACATTGATTGAATAGGATCTCTTGAAAATTGAAAACCCGCTGCCAACTTGAAAATAAAGGTACACGTTTTCTAGAAAGTCTTGGTAGGGGGCAATGTATATAGGGGACGAAAATGAGGATTGCAAAATCTCACTCATTTTCTTTGTACATAATTTTCAGAAGAATAATACGAGAAAGCCCTGATGAGAACTTGCCAAATGCCAGAGCGAGTTCGAAACGCGTCAGCAATAGCAGAAAGGAATTGGCAATAGCAGAAAGAATTCAAGTTTATTTATCAGACAATTGAAAATTTGTATTTGTTACAATTCATTTTGTTTTCTTTTCCTTACTGCAAATAGCTTCATTGCTTAATACTACATAACGACTGATGCTTCTCGTATGACCGTATTTGTATATTTATGTACACTTAATGATTGGATGTCATTTTGTCATATGTATTTATGTATTTTTGTTAAAATTCTTTGTCAAATGTTTTTATATAAATTGTATGTACGTAGTGTTTTTCTCATGCAATCAATGCTTTAACTTAATGAGATTTATATGAAAAAGTAAATGGTTTAAATAAATTCGACCATACAAATCATAACAAGGATTTGGTTTGTTGCTCAAAATATAGCTATCAAAAATCGCAGGGCCAGCATTTCTCTTTTTATAAATTATTCTATGGTCCAGCTGACCCTGTGTCCTGGGACCTAACTCCTTATGGGCTGCTGTACTAGGCTTTTGGGGCCGGGAATCAGGCAAAGGGCCGGAGCGGCGAACAGGCACGTCCTACTGGGCCGCCATCATGTGGCACTTGATGTTTAAAGGGAGAATGTCTCTTTGGCCGCCGTCTTGAGACGGACAGCCAGACATGCATAGTTTAAACCTCTCTAACCCAGCTGTCTAAGCTACTACCGACAAGTAGCATTATATTCATAGCACAAAATGCATCCTTGCATCCAGTTGGATGCAAGGATGCATTTTGTACTAGGAAACAGACCTTAATACAGAAGAACACAAATTGTGAGTGCGAGCGGCCGCTTGCTAAATATGCTCTTGCTTCAGGTTTTTTCTCCAAAATTACTCCTAATTATGCGAGCAGGAGTAATTGCATAATTATTGGAAATTCTGCCTCAAAGAGTTAGCGGAATTACTGAAATTGCTCCAAATACTTCGGCGTAATTGAAATTTCGAAACAGGATTAAACATGTGGTAGATAAAAATGCCACTCAAATAATTAGCTGTCATTGATATTAGAAAATAGGGTAATATGGGTGTTCCTTGGGAAGGAAATGAAGATCAGCATTCTGCTATGAAGATTGTGCTTTTGGTGCATTTTGCTTATTCCTTTTCACCACCATACATCTTTCTTCTTGGCTGCTTTATAAATGAAAAGCATCTAACTTGGAGCCCAATTTATACATTGGTGGTCAGGACTCCTAGTGAATGTCTCGACTGCCCCAAATTTATAAAGGACCATCGAGCATTGACAGAAATTGCCATCAAGGCGGTTCCTGTCAACGCATTGTAACTTTGCCGGATGCCTCCGTCAAACATGAGGGTTACGTACGGTAAAGTTTCCAAACCTATATTTTCAAAAACAAAACCGCAAAGTAGGCATTTGTTTTTGAAAATAAAAACAATGTCCCCTCACCATGGGAAAACGACTATATGTCCGCCCATCTACATTGGGTAGGCAGACGTATAGTAGTTTGGCCATGGGAGCGTAACATCTGGGAGCATCTTGGATGAGAGAATGTGACAAATTGACATTCTCAAGCGAATGTCATGTGCAGGATTCAGCGAGAGAATGTTAAGAGAGGAAAACATTGGTGGCTTGCTGGCTGGCAGCGACCTCCTTGTCTATGATAATCACAATTCATTAAAGATTCTTGTATTTACTCACATTAACCTCATGTGAGTAAACATTTTTACTGATTCTTGCAAAATGGCCATGTTCAAACATTGCTTGGGGGCTGAATGGCAACGCATATTGAATCATCTTTCACCAGATGAAGATGATGAAGAATCAGACTGAGATGATTATGATATAGTGTTGTTGAAACTATGTCAGAACTATGGGAAAAGGAGAAATGAGGTAGTGGAATGATTTAAAATTTTAAATAGAACTCAACTCCTTGGTGCATCCGTGGACAAGTATGTAGCAGCTCTGTGGTTGATGGCGACCACTTGCAATTACAATGTGTTCTTGGATAACATGCCATGAGATCAGCTGGTGCAAAAGGTGCCTGTGCCAGTGCATGGCAGCAGTTTGTGCGCCAGCGTGGGGGGAAGCACAGAGATACAACATATTGTTGTAAATTTGTTGCATTCCTGTGCTTTGAAAGTGACTCAGTGTGGCGCAGCCAAATGGCTTGCGGCACACACAGAGTCACTTTCCTTGTAAATATGCCCTTTGATGTTTTGGCCCTCCTGCTCAGTATGCTCTGAAAGTGAGCAGGTACATTTGAAAAAGGACCATCTTATACACTGGCAAACAATGTAGGGCTTTAAGTGCGGCTGAGCCCGAAGAGCGATGTGGCAGTTTAAGGACCAACCTGGTCACCACATGCTGTAGCTCCTGCAATTTCTGAATGGTTTGTTTGGTGGCACCTACATATTAACTGTTGCTGTAGCCCAATCTGGATATTATTAATGCACAGGCTACTCTCTTTCTTGCTGCAAGTAGAAAGTAGCCAAATAATGTTTTCAGTGAATTTATTCAATTTAGGCACCTCGATGCCACTGCAAGGGATTGTGGGTGAAAAGATAGAGACACATTACATTTCACCCCAAGGTTTTTGACTACCTCAACTGTAGAAGGAGTCGGAGGTGCAGGATTCAGCCACCATAGCATAGGATTAAAGGAGTGGGCTTTACCCAGTGGCATAATATCTGTCTTGTCAGTGTTATATATTAAATAGTTGGATTGCATGTAACGGATAACTTCAGTTAGTCTTGATTCTAAAGGAGTAGGTCAAAGAAATTAGGGGGATAAATATATATTAAATAATGCAAGGCTGAGTGACAAATCTTGAGGTACTCCTGAGGAGACTGTTTTTTTTCAGGGGATAGAAAAGTTCTTAATGCCACTGCTTGTCTGCGGTCAGTAACGAAGGATCTAAACCAGGCTAAGGCAAGATGAGAGATATCACTATTTTTGAAATCTTGCAGTAGAAAATTGTGAGAAATGGTATCAAATACAGCTGATAGGTCTGATAAAATTGGCACCACACTTTTTCCAACATCTCAAGTCAACTTTAGAGTATCTGCAATTTCCTGCAGAGCTGACTCCATAGAGTACCTAGGGCAGAAGCCAGACTGCCGTAGGGGGAGAATATTAGCCTTTTCCAAAAACGTTGTTAACTGGCCATTTACCAATTTATCAATGATTTCACCAAGCACAGGAAGTAGTGGGATGGGGGCGAAGATTTGAAAGAGTTGAGGGGTCTGCTAGCTGTTTTTTCTGGAGGGGTATGATACTGCTACTTTCCAATCTGTTGACACTTCTGCAGCACCCAACAAGAAAGTCAACATTTCATTGATCACTAGATTAACAATGTCCATGATTTTATGGAGGATGCCTGGGGAAAAGAGATCCAGATGAGATCCCAATTTACAAAACAAAATCGCTTGTCAAGACTGGGCTAGACTAATTTTTTTAAAGCTTGTAGGAAAGCTACTGATGGGAGGGAATTAATCTCTACATCAATATTTGATAAAGGGGTGGAACTGAATTCACATTGAATATTCTGTGTTTTTTCTCATCAAAAAGGAAGAAATTTGATTACATAAAACCTGCGATGGAGGAATCACTCTGGCCAGTGCTTTCGGTTGTAAAAATTAATTAGTAATCCAAAAGATAGATTTTTGATCCTGCTAAGCTTCATCGATCTGCTTATGAAAATTGACCTTTTTCGCTATCTTAATGTGGCTATGGTACATTTCTAAGGCTATTCTAAACTGAATTGGGTCTTTTGTATTACAAGCTCTCTGCCACTTCTACTTAAGCTGCTTGCAGCGAAGATATTGAGCTGCAAGAGCCTGAGTGTACCAGGGGAAAGAGGGATGAGATCTCTGTTTCCTCCTTATCGAAGAACCAGGGGCTAATTCATCAAGTTCACCAAGGTGCAGCTCAGCTCCACCCTCAAATGCGCTGCCCCCGCCACTTCGACCAATGCCAACCTCGCAGCCAAAGAACTCCAAAGATGGCTCACCAACTGCGCAGATGAGCTTGCACCCCTATGTAACCTCAACAGACAGCGCCATCAAAACCATCTTCGAAACCGGCATCTTCCATGATGACTTAAAACGAGCTGAAGTCAGACCCCTACTCAAAACTCCCTCAGCAGATCCCACAGACCTCAAGTACTACCAACCCATCTCCCTCCTCCCCTTCACGGCCAAACCACTGAGAAGAGCATCAACCTCCAACCAACAAAATTCGTTTGGGACTTTTTTTTTTGTTGATCTACTAAGTGGAACAGAGCCCCCTTTAGTAGTTATAAGATCCTGCCACGATTAGACCGGGTGTAAAGACATGTGGCTCCTGTGGGTATGACAGGCCCCTCTTCCCCCTTCACTAGGCTTGTCAACGTTGGACTAGTGGACTAAAGTGCAAGTACTCTGATTTGGTGGGTGCAGCTGTGAACGGTACTGGCTGCAAGCCGCGGATGTACAGTACGTGTATGTGACAGCAGAGATGGGTAAACTCCGGGGGAAACACGCAGGGGCAACCCTGGTACAGGAGGATGATCAGCCAGGGCAGGCATGAGCTAGCCCTGAACCCCAGCTCGCCGCAGACCCTATCCAACACCAAATGTCTAAGCTCTTGAAGGCCATCTCTCATACGAAAGCCACACTCCACCAAGACATTAGCACGGTGTCAGTAGGCCTTGAGCTCCTACGTGCAGTACACCAAAAACTCAATGAGAGGGTGAAAGTGGTGGAACTATGCTTTAAGGATCTATCACCTGCACACAAAGCCCTCTCGCAGCAGGTCGAGGAACTAACTAACAGGGTCCGGACCCCGGAGCGCTGAGCGGAAGATGGAGAAGGGCGCAGTCATCAAAACAATGTACAAATCATTGGCTTACCCGAGGGAATTGAGGATGGAAATATGGTGGCGTATCTAGAACCTTAGTTTAAAGAAGTGGTGGCTTTAGGTGCACTGACACAGTTCTTCACACTGGTGAGACAAAGGACACCCTGTTGCACCCCTGAAATGGTAATGTACACTGGTGTTGCGCACACACATGTCCCAAGGACATGTGTGTGTGTAACATACAACTTAGAAAAATGCACTAAAGTGCATTTTCCTAAGTTTTTGCTATTTACCACGTAGTCAGACTTCGCGGTAAATAGCGGCCCCAGATTGCGAATTCGCAATTTTGAAATGGTTCATGCATTGCATTTAAGGAATCTCAAATTGAGATTCCTTAAATGCAAATAATTGCAATGCAGCGATTTCTAAAATTGCGATTTTTGCATTTGGGATGATGCATCCCAAATGCAAAAATACCGCTCGCAAAGAGCCAGATTCTCAGAATCTGACCCTTTGCTAGCGGATTTTGGTTTGATGAAACTGGCCCTAAGAGAGGAGGGCATCCAATACACTCTATTGTTCACGGTCAAGCTCCGCATTGTTGTGGACTGCAAAATCCACTTCTGCGAAGATCCCAAAATAGCTTGGGGCGTGATAGAAGCTTACAGAATGGAGACAACCGTGTTGGGACCGAAACCCAGGTGAACGGTCAGGAGCCGGGGCCCCAGGAAGCACTCCCAAAGATGGTCTGAGCGGATCGAGGCAAAGAAACCAAATTCCTCAAAGCCAGAATGTGAGAGGGTGGCGGAGGTACAAGCAGTTGTAGAAATTGCCCAGAAGAGTGGCTCCCCATCTGAGGCAGGGGCCAGATCCATAAAAGGGACTGATGGCCCAGATTCAGATACATCTGGTAGGAACAGTTTGGAACTTCCAGACGTGATGCCGCACACAGCAGATGACTTAATATTATAGGAGACAATCCACCAAGTTTGGGCGCAAACCTGAGCTGGCGCGAGTGACGATGCTGCTAGTTGCAACATAGTTTACAGCTTTGCTGAACCCAAAACAGCACGTAATTTTGTGAGTACGTGGCACTCCTGAAGGTGTGCACCAAGACTGGTCTAGGCCTTCGATGTTTTGCATTACTGTATACTTCAAGTTTGGGCAGATGGCAGTTACCAGGTCGTTGTGTTGGTTTTGCTTTCTTCCTCATGCATGTGAGAATACTTTACTACTTCAATTATCCTGGGGGTGGCAGGAGTGGGAGATCCCTGTGGGAAGGGAGGCCGGACCTATTTGAGATGGCGGTTTCAAACCAAGACGTAACATATACAGCTATCTGAATCGTCGGGAGTGCAAATAGCGCTGTTACAGGAAACGCATCTCACACAGGGGGAGTTGGGGTCTCTTAGAAGGAGATGGAGAGGACAGATGTTTGCCACCATGTTTTTAGCATATGCCCAGGGGGTGCTGACATAGGTTCGACCGGGGGTTCCCTTTGAGGTAACAAGTACATTAATTGACAAGGAGGGAAGATATTTACTGCTAGTGGGGTGCCTGCTAGGCCAGGAGATTACTCTGAGCTGCTGCTATGCCTCCAAACAGGATCAGATCCACTATTTGTCTTCCCTCTCTGCACACCTAGCTGCCATTAAGTTGGGGCAAGTAGTACCAGGGGGCATTTTAACTGTATTGTAGATGTACAATTGGACCGGTCTCACCCCCCATCCTGGGTTCTCAGGCACATCAGACAGGGTCGGGACTAAAGGAGTGGATGGCACACTGGGAATTACAAGACATATGGTGTCTACAACACAGTAGAGATAGTGAATAATCATTCTTCTCCCCCATGCATTCTGGTGTTCCCCAGAAAGTAGTCCCTCCATTAGGCATACGGAATACCTTGGTCGGACTTTCTCAGACCACAGCCCCTTGCTGATGTCATATCAACCCCGAGAGCTGATGTCCCCAATACCTACATAGAGGCTCACCCAGATACGCTAGAAGTTACACTGTTTGCAGAAACATTACTCACCACAATAGATACATATTCTGCTGGTAACTCAGGCCCGGCCAATTTGGCATTGACAGAGTGGGAAGCATTCAAGGTGGTGGTGAACGGACACTGCATGGGGCAGTCAATTGGTGTACAGAGGGAGCTGTACAGAGAACTCCTGGACCTGGAAGGAGAGATGCATACATTGGATAATATACAGGGGCAAGGGATAGAGGCACATACTCCATTAAGGACCACCTGGAAAAAATACAACAAAGCCTTAGAACAGCTCCAATCTCATGGGTATAGGGCATACATGGACAGAGTGCAGAACGAAGAAGGGAAGGCCGGCTGTTTACTGGCATGGCTTGTTAGACATGAATCCTGAGGCTCCCCAATAACCCGAATTAAGCAAATGCGGGCACGATAGAATAGGATCCTGATAAGATTAACGCAACATTTCAGAAATACTATGAGAAGCTGTACACTGCCCCGCAAGGTGCTTTCTGGGTGGAACTTGATGCTTTTATGGCCCCGCTAGACCTCTGTGTGGTCAAAAATTAGATTGCAGGTGAACTAGCTGACCCAGTGACTCTGCAGGAGAATAAGGGGGCTATCACACTGATGGAAAATGGTGAAACACCTGGGCCCGATGGCCTACCTGCCGAGTTCTATGCGCAATACAGGGATAGTTTGGCACCCCACCTAGTAACCATGTACAATGAGGCTCTCAGATTAGGAGGCCTGCCTTCCTCTACGAGATCTGACTTGGTGATCCCGCTCCCTGAGACCAAAGATCAGGATGCATGAGTAATGGACACCAATGGAAAAACACCAAGACACCCAAATACCACACCACCTACAAAAACGACATGACGGACTACCACAACCGAATCAGAACCACCAAAGGACCTTCATCCACAAAAAAATCCTCGCCAACTCCACCAACTCAAAGGAGCTTTTCACTGTCATTCAGGAATTCACCAACCTCCGCAGCAAAGCCACGGACATCATCCTGTCCCAAGACCTCTGCGACAAGCTTGGAATCTACTTCCACCTCAAGATCAATAATCTCTACGATAACACCGTCAACCATCCACCGGACGCCAAAGCGGGCCGCCCCCCCAGCCACAACAGCCAGCCCACCATCTCCACCTGGATGCCGATCACAGCTGAAGACACCGCCTCAACCAGGAAAGGCATCCATTCAGGGGCCCCTTCGACCTCTGCCCTCCACACATCTACCACAGAGCCGTCACTGCCATCGCACCCAAACTACAATGCACCATCAACACCACCTTCGCAACAGGCACCTTTCCAGATGACTGGAAACGTGCAGAAGTCAGGCCCCTGCTTAAGAAACCCACAGCTGATCCCACCAACCTCAAGAACTACTGTCCCATCTTGCTCCTCCCCTTTGCAGCTAAAATTGCAGAAAAACTGTCAACAGGGAAGTGACACAATTCATCGAAGACAAAGCCATCCTCGACCCATCCCAATCTGGATTCTGAAGCAACCACAGCACCGAGACTGCCCTACTCGCCGCCACAGACAACATCCGCATCCTCCTGTACCAAGGCCACTCCACAGCCCTTATCCTACTCGACCTATCAGCAGCCTTCGACACCGTCTCCCACTGCACACTCGTCACCAGACTACACAATGCCGGCATACAAGGGGCTGCTCTAGACTGGATCCAATCGTTCCTCACCGGAAGAAGCCAAAGAATCAGACAACCACCCTTCCTCTCAGATCCCATGAAAATCACCTTCGGAGTCCCACAGGGGTCATCACTGAGCCTGAACCTCTTCAACATCTACATGGCCCCCTCGCCGCCATCGTCTAACAACACGGCCTCAACATCGTATCCTACGCTGACGACACCCAGCTCACCCTCTCCCTCACCATAGACCCCAGACTCAACTTCCAGAAAGGAATGCAGGAGGTCCCATTCTGGATGACCAACAGCTGCCTAAATCTCAACGTAGAGAAGCTTCAACACCCTCCGCATCCTCCACAAGACTTTCAAATGGATCCCCCCTGAGTCAAGGAAAACAGTTACAAACACACTCATCACCAGCAGACTGGACTATGAAAACACACTCTGCGCCGGCATAAACATGTCCCTTTTTCGCAGAAGATACTGAACATTGCCGCCGGACTTGTCCTCGGCATCTCTCAGCACGAACACATCAGCCAACACCGACGAAAGCTCCACTGGCTCCCCATGAAACAAAGAGTCACCTTCAAAATCCTCACCCAAGCCTACAAATGCCTACACAACACGGAACCCAAATACCTCAACAGCAGAATCAACTTCCACGTACCCAAAAGAAACCTCTGATCTTCCAACCTCGCACTGTCCAAAACCCTGCGCATCCACAGAGCCAGAGCCGGCGGAAGATCCTCCTCTCACATTGCAGCAAAGACCTGAAACGTGCCCCAGCATACATTAGATTCTCCCTCTCCATGCATACCTTCAGGAAGACTCTCAAAACCTGGCTCTTCGGCTAAAAGATCTGCGGACGTCCCCCACCCCAGTGCCTTGAGACCCTCACGGGTGAGTAGCGTGCTTTCAATCCCCTAATTGATTGATTGATTGGTGGACTTTAGGTCCCTGTCCATGTTCAATATTGATTTTAAGCTACTAAGCAAGATACTAGATATCCGGTTGCTCCCACATATGAGACACCTGGTCCACTCCAACCAGAACAGGTCTATCCCATCCTGTTAATCACGACATACATTGTATAACCTACACAGATTATACTCGTTGCACTACCACTCTGATGCCCGAGAGTTAACGCAAGCTGCCTTCCTCTCCATTAACCTGGAGAAGGCATTTAATACAGTAAACTGGGACTATCTGCTCAAGGTCATTTGACAGATGGGGTTGGCGAGGGCTAGCTGGAATGGGTCAGATGGTTGGATATGCTCACCATGGCGCAAGTCAAGACGGACAGGACTATCTCTCCACAATACAAGATATCAGGTGGTACACGTCAGGGGGGCCTCCTTTCACCACTTCAATTTGCACTGGCTGTGGAACCACTTGCCAAGCTCTTTCGCCGAGGTGGGGTGGGGCTGGGAACGACGTTGAGTGGTAGAACATATGTGATTTCATTATATGCAGATGATCTGCTGATATATCTGGGGGATGCTGCGAGGGGGGCAGAAACTGCCCTTGGACTGCTGGAAAAATTTGGGTTTGGGTCTCTGTCAGGCCTCCGGGTTAACCACAAAAAAACATATCTGTCTCTGGTGGCTGGACACTGCCCCAGACCAGGGGAGCCACCGGCGGACTATAATTGGACCCCTAGCTTGTTCAAATGCCTGAGTATCCAGATTTTTAATTCACTAGAAGACATGAGGGAGGGTAATCTGGGAAGGGCTTTCCTTTCGTTCTGCTCCAGTGTGGCATTTTGGAGGTCACTGCAACTACCATTGATGGCCATAGCATCACTGACCAAAATGGTCCTGATGCCCCACTTATTATACTTCTTTACCAACTTACCGGTCATAGTGCCAGCTGGATGGTTCAGGCCGCTGAATGCGCTACAACAGGAACTAATATGGGTGGATGCAAGACGCAGAGCATCACTGCGGACCCTGCAGTAACCCATGGGGGAGAGGGGCCTGGGTGTTCCGGATATTGAATTTTATCAACTAGCAGCACAACTGCAATTGGTTAACCAATGGCTGGAGGGGGTGAACCAAGAGGGGACTTACCTAGCAGAGTCAAGACAGCGCCCGCGCCATTACTGGAGAAACTATTAAACCAGGCCATGTGGGTCCAATATACCTCCACATTGCACTCCACGGCACTACAATGCTGAAGAAGATGCCTGCCAAGATTGCCCGCTACCCCGAGATATTCCCTACCATTGACACTGGTGGGCTTCTCTTACGGTAATCAACAGGCGATCCTGGGCGCGGAACAGTTGGTATCCTGGAAGGAGGCTGGGATAGAGACAACAGGTGATTGTTACCTGGACAAATGCCTGATTCCTTTTTGCTGAACTAGTGGTATGCTCAGACATGAGTCCCTTGCTCACTGCACCATCAGGATTCAAGCAAGCCGGGCCGAAGACGGTTGCAATGCCAGAAACCGGTCCCCGGAAGCTTGTTTCCTTTCCAGTAAAGAATTGGCTTGGTAGTTTGGTCTGCCCTGTTCTCATGATGCACTGGGTCAGGGACAGACTAATTTGCATGTAGCCAGGTTCTGAACTGGGATGGTGCAGTGAGCTAAAAAACGGTGAAGGATCAAGCCCTGATCTTTTGACTGGGTATGAGTGTTCTGCTTAATTCAGATGCTCTGTCCATCACCACTCCCTTTTCTGAATCGTTTTGGCCACTATAGGAGTGGAAGGGTATGCTCAGACATGAGTCCCTTGCTCACTGCACCATCAGGATTCAAGCAATCCGGGCCGAAGACGGCTGCAATGCCAGAAACCGGTCCCCAGAAGCTTATTTCCTATCCAGTAAAGAATTGGCTTGGTAGTTTGGTCTGCCCTGTTCCCTTGATGCACTGGGCCAGGGACAGACTAATTTGTATGTAGCCAGGTTCTGAACTGGGATGGTGCAGTGAGCTAAAAAACGGTGATGGATCAAGCCCTGATCTTTTAACTGGGTATGAGTGTTCTGCTTAATTCAGATGCTCTGTCCATCACCACCCCCTTTTTTTGAATCGTTTTGGCCACTATAGGAGTGGAAGGGTATGCTCAGACATGAGTCCCTTGCTCACTGCACCATCAGGATTCAAGCAAGCCGGGCCGAAGACGGCTGCAATGCCAGAAACCGGTCCCCGGAATCTTGTTTCCTTTCCAGTAAAGAATTAGCTTGGTAGTTTGGTCTGCCCTGTTCCCATGATGCACTGGGCCAGGGACAGACTAATTTGCATGTAGCCAGGTTCTGAACTGGGATGGTGCAGTGAGCTAAAAACGGTGATGGATCAAGCCCTGATCTTTTGACTGGGTATGAGTGTTCTGCTTAATTCAGATCCTCTGTCCATCACCACCCCCTTTTCTGAATCGTTTTGGCCACTATAGGAGTGGAAGGGTATGCTCAGACATGAGTCCCTTGCTCACTGCACCATAAGGATTCAAGCAAGCCGGGCCGAAGACGGCTGCAATGCCAGAAACCGGTCCCCGGAAGCTTGTTTCCTTTCCAGTAAAGAATTGGCTTGGTAGTTTGGTCTGCCCTGTTCCCATGATGCACTGGGCCAGGGACAGACTAATTTGCATGTAGCCAGGTTCTGAACTGGGATGGTGCAGTGAGCTAAAAAACGGTGATGGATCAAGCCCTGATCTTTTGACTGGGTATGAGTGTTCTGCTTAATTCAGATGCTCTGTCCATCACCACCCCCTTTTCTGAATCGTTTTGGCCACTATAGGAGTGGAAGGGTATGCTCAGACATGAGTCCCTTGCTCACTGCACCATCAGGATTCAAGCAAGCCGGGCCGAAGACGGCTGCAATGCCAGAAACCGGTCCCCAGAAGCTTGTTTCCTTTCCAGTAAAGAATTGGCTTGGTAGTTTGGTCTGCCCTGTTCCCATGATGCACTGGGCCAGGGACAGACTAATTTGCATGTAGCCAGGTTCTGAACTGGGATGGTGCAGTGAGCTAAAAAACGGTGATGGATCAAGCCCTGATCTTTTGACGGGGTATGAGTGTTCTGCTTAATTCAGATGCTCTGTCCATCACCACCCCTTTTCTGAATCGTTTTGGCCACTATAGGAGTGGAAGGGTATGCTCAGACATGAGTCCCTTGCTCACAGCACCATCAGGATTCAAGCAAGCCGGGCCGAAGACGGCTGCAATGCCAGAAACCGGTCCCCGGAAGCTTGTTTCCTTTCCAGTAAAGAATTGGCTTGGTAGTTTGGTCTGCCCTGTTCCCATGATGCACTGGGCCAGGGACAGACTAATTTGCATGTAGCCAGGTTCTGAACTGGGATGGTGCAGTGAGCTAAAAAACGGTGATGGATCAACCCTGATCTTTTGACTGGGTATGAGTGTTCTGCTTAATTCAGATGCTCTGTCCATCACCACCCCCTTTTCTGAATCGTTTTGGCCACTATAGGAGTGGAAGGGTATGCTCAGACAATAGTCCCTTGCTCACTGCACCATCAGGTTTCAAGCAAGCCGGGCCGAAGACGGCTGCAATGCCAGAAAGCGGTCCCCGGAAGCTTGTTTCCTTTCCAGTAAAGAATTGGCTTGGTAGTTTGGTCTGCCCTGTTCCCATGATGCACTGGGCCAGGGACAGACTAATTTGCATGTAGCCAGGTTCTGAACTGGGATGGTGCAGTGAGCTAAAAAACAGTGATGGATCAAGTCCTGATCTTTTGACTGGGTATGAGTGTTCTGCTTAATTCAGATGCTCTGTCCATCACCACCCCCTTTTCTGAATCGTTTTGGCCACTATAGGAGTGGAAGGGTTTGCTCAGACATGAGTCCCTTGCTCACTGCACCATCAGGATTCAAGCAAGCCGGGCCGAAGACGGCTGCAATGCCAGAAACCGGTCCCCGGAAGCTTGTTTCCTTTCCAGTAAAGAATTGGCTCGGTAGTTTGGTCTGCCCTGTTCCCATGATGCACTGGGCCAGGGACAGACTAATTTGCATGTAGCCAGGTTCTGAACTGGGATGGTGCTGCAGTGAGCTAAAAAACGGTGATGGATCAAGCCCTGATCTTTTGACTGGGTATGAGTGTTCTGCTTAATTCAGATGCTCTGTCCATCACCACCCCCTTTTCTGAATCGTTTTGGCCACTATAGGAGTGGAAGGGTATGCTCAGACATGAGTCCCTTGCTCACTGCACCATAAGGATTCAAGCAAGCCGGGCCGAAGACGGCTGCAATGCCAGAAACCGGACCCCAGAAGCTTGTTTCCTTTCCAGTAAAGAATTGGCTTGGTAGTTTGGTCTGCCCTGTTCCCATGATGCACTGGGCCAGGGACAGACTAATTTGCATGTAGCCAGGTTCTGAACTGGGATGGTGCAGTGAGCTAAAAAACGGTGATGGATCAAGCCCTGATCTTTTGACTGGGTATGAGTGTTCTGCTTAATTCAGATGCTCTGTCCATCACCACCCCATTTTCTGAATCGTTTTGGCTACTATAGGAGTGGAAGGGTATGCTCAGACATGAGTCCCTTGCTCACTGCACCATCAGGATTCAAGCAAGCCGGGCCGAAGACGGCTGCAATGCCAGAAACCGGTCCCTGGAAGCTTGTTTCCTTTCCAGTAAAGAATTGGCTTGGTAGTTTGGTTTGCTCTGTTCCCATGATGCACTGGGCCAGGGACAGACTAATTTGCATGTAGCCAGGTTCTGAACTGGGATGGTGCAGTGAGCTAAAAAACGGTGATGGATCAAGCCCTGATCTTTTGACTGGGTGTGAGTGTTCTGCTTAATTCAGATGCTCTGTCCATCACCACCCCCTTTTCTGAATCAAACTAGTGGAGGGCTGCAGACTTGCCCCAGGCCAGTTCCTTTTATATGAGGTGCTGGTGAGAACATTTGGGAGATTATGTGGAACAGGAAGAAATGAACCTGAGACACACTTGGTTCTCCACTCACTAATTACATTGGGCATGGCAGGGCACCACATAAAATGGTTTTAATGCATCACTCCTTGAGGCATCTCTGTCCTCGATGCAGGAAATGAGGATCAAGTGATAAAGATACCTGGATAAGAGGATTACAGACTCAGACTGGCATAGAGTACTGGAGTCCCCCAAAAAGATTTCCCATAGTGTACGCATCCAATATCTTTAATTCAACTAACTACATATATCATATATGACCCCCCCATCGCCTCCAGGCAGCCTTTGGAGGAGAGCTAAGAAGCTGCTCGAGATGCGGCCAATCAGATGCAGACTTTCTCCATATGACCTGGAGTTGTGCGCTACTGCAGGGATTCTGGGGGTTAGTGTTAGCTAAGATCAATGACACACTAAATCGTGCGCTTGAGCATTCAGTGGTGACATGTCTACTCGGTCTGTACCCTAGACCACCCAAGCATAAAGTGGAGAGTAAATTCATCAACTTTTCACTGGCACTAGCTAGGAAGCGGATAGCGATAACATGGAAATCAGTCATGGGACCACAGAGTAGTACATGGATACAAGAGGTGTCTAGGTGGGGTGCTGCGGCGGGCAGAGCACTGAGTAGGGAAGAACTGACGGGACTATGCCAGCGCCCAATTGCTGAAGCATGGAGGGACATATTGTTCAACTTGGACCACCCGAGCCGCCCTAATAGGGAAGATGAGGAGAGTGAGTCCTCAATGGACTAGGTGAGATGGACATTGAAATGAATGGGAAGGATAGGGGCTGAACCTGGGGCTCCCTACCCCCCACCCTGGAATCCCCTATTATCCATAGGTGTAGTAGCATATGGTGTAGTAGCATATGAATTTATAGTTCTGGCCAATCGGTTCTTAAGGCTTTGATTACTCTACTGCGGAGGAGTGGCCAGGATATATCCCCCTCTGCTGACAACCCTGCTAGATTTATAAGCACTTGCATGCAATGTTTGAGGATGTTTCTGTTGTTTTTTCATCTCTTTTTATAAACAAAAAGAAAAAAGAATAATAATTGTGTTAAATAGCGGTATATTTGGCATGTTTTGCAGCAGGGAGATGATGGGGACAACATATTACCATCTGCCAACAGTAGGCCCCAGGGAACAACAGAAATGCAGTTACATTTTTGGCACCAGAAAATAGGTGCACTATAACAGATCAGAATCTTCAGGTGATTGCCAAAGGTGTACAATTGATTATTAGAGAATGTCGGACCTGCACATGTTACAAGCCGTTTGTTTAGGAAATAAGATGCAATAAAAATGTGCAATATATAACAAATAACCGAATGCGTAATATATGGAAAGTCACATTTAATTTGTAATAAATGTCATTTAATATTTACTGTACAATGTTATACATGATGAAAAAATGGAAATAAAAATATTTTCAACAAAAAAAATGAGTAAACCACACCTTGGTAACTAGTGAATAATAATTGTCAACACGGAAGCAATGTGACTTACCAGTGCCTGTCCCTGCTGCCGATTCTCCCCCACCAACTGACTCTCCTCCTGCAGCGGCACTTGAGCTGGTGCCACTCGTGGTCTGTGTGTCTAGAATAAAACATTATATTTTTTTTAGATGCCAGATATGGTTCCCCTTACTACAGGTCGGTTGGCACTCCTGTATCGTTTAACAAAGATATTACTCTGGCCATTTTCATTTGTTGATTGACAACGTTAGACAAGCCAGATAGATAGGCCAACCAAAAACTTTTTGTAATAGAGGGGCAGAGCTAAAACCAATGATGATCATGATGACTCAGTCACTGAAGCACAATGAAGGGAAGGAATAATAGTAAAAGAAAGACGTGTGGTGTTGATTGGCAAATGTGATCGGACCTCATACTTTCCAGACATGCTGCACTGTCATGAAAACTGCTGGTATACTGCATAAAGGAATTACACACAAAATATTGAAGGAATTATCCATTCCCTTGGCCACTCTCGTGTTAACTGTTAAAGCATGAGCAAGAAAAAGGAAGCCTTCTCAACAAACATACTTGGTCAATATTATTCAAAATACTAGCTTACTTCGGATTGCAATTGTCACAGTAGACAGTAGAATACTAAATATGTGTTTTAGTCTTACAGTACCACAAGATATATAGGGAAGGGGAGAGATACCAATGAAGCAGAAGATGAGTGAACTAGGGCTGGTTGAAACCGTAAAAAGTTAGCTAACACAATGAAAGAACATGAAATAAGGAAACAAAAAATGCAGGGATGAAAGTAATTACACAAAAACTGGACAGGGGAGTTGAAAAAAAAGATAGTGTGAAAAAAGAAACATGACAACATTTAAAAGTTGCATAATGGCAGAGAAAAAAGTTCATATCCCATCCTCATCACCACATGAAAGGAAGATGGCAGCTAAGGGTGTCAGAGCAACTTTATTTCTTGTCAGCAATACCTGTCCCAGGAAGCAACTCCTGTCCTGGAACTCAGTACCAACATTCCAATGCCCAAGATTCTACCCTAAGCCCACAACAATCATAACACCCAAAATTAGGGAAATGATAATAATAATAATTAGGGCTTACTGGGGTCAGCAGATCTCTCAGCAGCGGCGCTGGTGTTTGGCGCTTTCTGCTGATCTGCTACACCCGGACCCGCCTCTGCAACGTCCGCTTCTTGTTCTTGGGTGGTTATGTATGAAATTAAGAAGGTAAAAAAAATGGATTAGTAATTCATTAGTCTCTACCAAATATTATGACAGGGTAATGCAGTCACATTGTACTTATCTAACACAGATCGCCTATAGTACTAGTTTTGAGTCTAACGACTATCATTAATTTGGCCATACTTATCCTCAAATCCCTATTCCAAATTCCCTTAACAAAAACTACATTTGGAAATAATGCATTGCAATGAATTATCTTTGATTCTATGATAATTTCTCAACCCCCTTGATTGACCAACTCAGTCTCCCTTTTTTGCAATGAATGGATGCATACTACACATCAATGTGAAATAGCTTTGAACTGTATGAGCTGTATATGAAAGTCACTGACAACGCTAACACAATGATATTACTGATTCACTATGGTGACAAGAGGGCTGAAGAGTCTGCAATGGCTTCTTAATCAGCCATGGTGAGCCCCGATGAGGAGTATGATTAGGAGGCACTGAGCACATAATAAAAATATTCTTAACATACACTAAACATAGCTTATATCTGAGTGTGAGCAACATGCTATTTGAGAAAAAATGTTTACCATCACAGAACATAAACACAACAAATAATTATTAATACACACCAAGCCCTAAATCTCAAAACCAAGCAGGTCAAGAATATCCACCTAGCAGTGCAGATTCTGGAGGGTGCGCTTTACCAGGCTGGTGCACCACATGCAAATGACGCTCTTGCGGGGGGTATACACTGTCGGGTCTGCCACCTGTTGCCAGCATGGAGAGGACATAGCACTGCAAAAAAAATCTAGTGCTGCCACCTCCTTCCTGAAGATAGCCCAGGGCTGCACACGTGGGCAGTGGTGGCGCCGGCAAGCAAAGAGACTGCTGCCAGCTGAGAGGCTTTACGCTGCCGCTCCTTGTTCACCCTGCTCTAGCATGGTGCTGGCTGGAGGAAAGATTGCAACAGGAAAAGGAAGGAAGGAAGGAAAGAAGTAATAAGGAAGTAAAAAGAAAAATAAACAAAAAAATTCTAAATTTTTTTTAAATAATAAAAAAAAGTGAAATACACAGACACAAAAATGCACAATAAAGCAATAAATAAGGAGGAGGATTACAAAAATCAAAGAAATATTAAAAAACAGGCCCAGCAACATAAACAGAGTAGGAAAATAAGATGGCCATGCCCATGCATACTGCGTGGTGCAGTTCAAGCGCAATTTGGAATGCGAGGACAGACTGCATTGCGTTTGATGGAAAACACTATGCAAATGGCATGCTGGGAAGCTCCTCTCTGCCGGGGAACTCCACCTAGTGCAGCAGAGTTTTTTAAACACACCACAGGGGTGCCCATAGTGCGACTCTGCGAACTCTGCCCAAGCCTTCTACTGAAAGCAATAGAAATTGCAAAGAGGATGGAAAATACTGAAGAAGAATTAGAGGAGATGATGACTAGTGACTGAGAAGTGTGGAAAGGGTGCAATAGGTTATTAGTAAGACATCTGTGAAAAGGAAATTAACTTTAGTTTCTTCATGAAAGAACAGTTTGGAGAATGACAAAATATCTGTTGGTACAAGCGTGGTTTGAGGGGGCACATTGCTACAGATTCTTGTCACCCTGCCATTGGTCAATTGTGCAGGAAATGCAAAATAAAGGAGCATTACGCAAGGTTTTGTAGAGGGAAGAACTGGAACATGGGCAATGTGCCAAGATATATGGGTCTGTTAACATTTTAGGTGTAGAAAAAACAAAACTTTAAGTATTTTTGTTACAGGTTGGTGAGATTGGTGGTTCCAAGTATAGAGAATCACTAGAAGACATGAGGGAGGGTAATCTGGGAAGGGCTCTCCTTTCGTTCTGCTCCAGTGTGGCATTTTGGAGGTCACTGCAACTACCATTGATGGCCATAGCGTCACTGACCAAAATGGTCCTGATGCCCCACTTATTATACTTCTTTACCAACTTACCGGTCATAGTGCCAGCTGGATGGTTCAGGCCGCTGAATGCGCTACAACAGGAACTAATATGGGCGGATGCAAGACGCAGAGCATCACTGCGGACCCTGCAGTAACCCATAGGGGAGAGAGGCCTGGGTGTTCCGGATATTGAATTTTATCAACTAGCAGCACAACTGCAATGGGTTACCCAATGGCTGGAGGGGGTGAACCAAGCGGGGACTTACCTAGCAGAGTCAGGACAGCGCCCGCGCCATTACTGGAGAAACTATTAAACCAGGCCATGTGGGTCCAATATACCTCCACATTGCACTCCACGGCACTACAATGCTGAAGAAGATGCCTGCCAAGATTGCCCGCTACCCCGAGATATTCCCCAACATTGACACTGGTGGGCTTCTCTTACGGTAATCAACAGGCGATCCTGGGCGCGGAACAGTTGGTATCCTGGAAGGAGGCTGGGATAGAGACAACAGGTGATTGTTACCTGGACAAATGCCTGATTCCTTTTTGCTGAACTAGTGGTATGCTCAGACATGAGTCCCTTGCTCACTGCACCATCAGGATTCAAGCAAGCCGGGCCGAAGACGGTTGCAATGCCAGAAACCGGTCCCCGGAAGCTTGTTTCCTTTCCAGTAAAGAATTGGCTTGGTAGTTTGGTCTGCCCTGTTCTCATGATGCACTGGGCCAGGGACAGACTAATTTGCATGTAGCCAGGTTCTGAACTGGGATGGTGCAGTGAGCTAAAAAACGGTGAAGGATCAAGCCCTGATCTTTTGACTGGGTATGAGTGTTCTGCTTAATTCAGATGCTCTGTCCATCACCACCCCCTTTTCTGAATCGTTTTGGCCACTATAGGAGTGGAAGGGTATGCTCAGACATGAGTCCCTTGCTCACTGCACCATCAGGATTCAAGCAAGCCGGGCCGAAGATGGCTGCAATGCCAGAAACCGGTCCCCGGAAGCTTGTTTCCTTTCCAGTAAAGAATTGGCTTGGTAGTTTGGTCTGCCCTGTTCCCTTGATGCACTGGGCCAGGGACAGACTAATTTGCATGTAGCCAGGTTCTGAACTGGGATGGTGCAGTGAGCTAAAAAACGGTGATGGATCAAGCCCTGATCTTTTGACTGGGTATGAGTGTTCTGCTTAATTCAGATGCTCTGTCCCTCACCACCCCCTTTTTTGAATCGTTTTGGCCACTATAGGAGTGGAAGGGTATGCTCAGACATGAGTCCCTTGTTCACTGCGCCATCAGGATTCAAGCAAGCCGGGCCGAAGACGGCTGCAATGCCAGAAACCGGTCCCCGGAAGCTTGTTTCCTTTCCAGTAAAGAATTAGCTTGGTAGTTTGGTCTGCCCTGTTCCCATGATGCACTGGGCCAGGTTCAGACTAATTTGCATGTAGCCAGGTTCTGAACTGGGATGGTGCAGTGAGCTAAAAAACGGTGATGGATCAAGCCCTGATCTTTTGACTGGGTATGAGTGTTCTGCTTAATTCAGATGCTCTGTCCATCACCCCCCCCTTTTCTGAATCGTTTTGGCCACTATAGGAGTGGAAGGGTATGCTCAGACATGAGTCCCTTGCTCACTGCACCATAAGGATTCAAGCAAGCCGGGCCGAAGACGGCTGCAATGCCAGAAACCGGTCCCCGGAAGCTTGTTTCCTTTCCAGTAAAGAATTGGCTTGGTAGTTTGGTCTGCCCTTTTCCCATGATGCACTGGGCCAGGGACAGACTAATTTGCATGTAGCCAGGTTCTGAACTGGGATGGTGCAGTGAACTAAAAAACGGTGATGGATCAAGCCCTGATCTTTTGACTGGGTATGAGTGTTCTGCTTAATTCAGATGCTCTGTCCATCACCACCCCCTTTTCTGAATCGTTTTGGCCACTATAGGAGTGGAAGGGTATGCTCAGACATGAGTCCCTTGCTCACTGCACCATCAGGATTCAAGCAAGCCGGGCCGAAGACGGCTGCAATGCCAGAAACCAGTCCCCGGAAGCTTGTTTCCTTTCCAGTAAAGAACTGGCTTGGTAGTTTGGTCTGCCCTGTTCCCATGATGCACTGGGCCAGGGACAGACTAATTTGCATGAAGCCAGGTTCTGAACTGGGATGGTGCAGTGAGCTAAAAAAACAGTGATGGATCAAGCCCTGGTCTTTTGACTGGGTATGAGTGTTCTGCTTAATTCAGATGCTCTGTCCATCACCACCCCCTTTTCTGAATCGTTTTGGCCACTATAGGAGTGGAAGGGTTTGCTCAGACATGAGTCCCTTGCTCACTGCACCATCAGGATTCAAGCAAGCCGGGCCGAAGACGGCTGCAATGCCAGAAACCGGTCCCCGGAAGCTTGTTTCCTTTCCAGTAAATAATTGGCTCGGTAGTTTGGTCTGCCCTGTTCCCATGATGCACTGGGCCAAGGACAGACTAATTTGCATGTAGCCAGGTTCTGAACTGGGATGGTGCAGTGAGCTAAAAACGGTGATGGATCAAGCCCTGATCTTTTGACTGGGTATGAGTGTTCTGCTTAATTCAGATGCTCTGTCCATCACCACCCCCTTTTCTGAATCGTTTTGGCCACTATAGGAGTGGAAGGGTATGCTCAGACATGAGTCCCTTGCTCACTGCACCATCAGGATTCAAGCAAGCCGGGCCGAAGACGGCTGCAATGCCAGAAACCAGTCCCCGGAAGCTTGTTTCCTTTCCAGTAAAGAACTGGCTTGGTAGTTTGGTCTGCCCTGTTCCAATGATGCACTGGGCCAGGGACAGACTAATTTGCATGTAGCCAGGTTCTGAACTGGGATGGTGCAGTGAGCTAAAAAAACAGTGATGGATCAAGCCCTGATCTTTTGACTGGGTATGAGTGTTCTGCTTAATTCAGATGCTCTGTCCATCACCACCCCCTTTTCTGAATCGTTTTGGCCACTATAGGAGTGGAAGGGTTTGCTCAGACATGAGTCCCTTGCTCACTGCACCATCAGGATTCAAGCAAGCCGGGCAGAAGACGGCTGCAATGCCAGAAACCGGTCCCCGGAAGCTTGTTTCCTTTCCAGTAAAGAATTGGCTCGGTAGTTTGGTCTGCCCTGTTCCCATGATGCACTGGGCCAAGGACAGACTAATTTGCATGTAGCCAGGTTCTGAACTGGGATGGTGCAGTGAGCTAAAAACGGTGATGGATCAAGCCCTGATCTTTTGACTGGGTATGAGTGTTCTGCTTAATTCAGATGCTCTGTCCATCACCACCCCCTTTTCTGAATCGTTTAGGCCACTATAGGAGTGGAAGGGTATGCTCAGACATGAGTCCCTTGTTCACTGCACCATCAGGATTCAAGCAAGCCGGGCCGAAGACGGCTGCAATGCCAGAAACCAGTCCCCGGAAGCTTGTTTCCTTTCCAGTAAAGAATTGGCTTGGTAGTTTGGTCTGCCCTGTTCCCATGATGCACTGGGCCAGGGACAGACTAATTTGCATGTAGCCAGGTTCTGAACTGGGATGGTGCAGTGAGCTAAAAAACGGTGATGGATCAAGCCCTGATCTTTTCACTGGGTATGAGTGTTCTGCTTAACTAAGATGCTCTGTCCATCACCACCCCTTTTCTGAATCGTTTTGGCCACTATAGGAGTTGAAGGGTATGCTCAGACATGAGTCCCTTGCTCACTGCACCATCAGGATTCACGCAAGCCGGGCCGAAGACGGCTGCAATGCCAGAAACCGGTTCCCGGAAGCTTGTTTCCTTTCCAGTAAAGAATTGGCTTGGTAGTTTGGTCTGCCCTGTTCCCATAATGCACTGGGCCAGGGACAGACTAATTTACATGTAGCCAGGTTCTGAACTGGGATGGTGCAGTGAGCTAAAAAACAGTGATGGATCAAGCCCTGATCTTTTGACTGGGTATGAGTGTTCTGCTTAATTCAGATGCTCTGTCCATCACCACCCCCTTTTCTGAATCGTTTTGGCCACTATAGGAGTGGAAGGGTTTGCTCAGACATGAGTCCCTTGCTCACTGCACCATCAGGATTCAAGCAAGCCGGGCCGAAGACGGCTGCAATGCCAGAAACCGGTCCCCGGAAGCTTGTTTCCTTTCCAGTAAAGAATTGGCTCGGTAGTTTGGTCTGCCCTGTTTCCATGATGCACTGGGCCAGGGACAGACTAATGTGCATGTAGCCAGGTTCTGAACTGGGATGGTGCAGTGAGCTAAAAACGGTGATGGATCAAGCCCTGATCTTTTGACTGGGTATGAGTGTTCTGCTTAACTAAGATGCTCTGTCCATCAGCCACTCGCCCTGCCAGGACCCACGCATTGGAGGAGGAGGTAATAAAAGTAGGTCCTCCTACCTCGTTTAGGCAGACTACTAGCCTCCTGCACTCGCGCTGCGTGCAAACGCTCTACCTGTATTTTAATAACTTTTAAATCCATTATATTGTTTTGCGTCGAGCGCTTGCTCTGTTTGCTTTTTCTTTGCCTGCGCCGCTTAGAGGGAATATTAGGGAGATCTCACCCGCATTTAACCTCTGCACACCCACACTTTGTGGGGTAGAAGGGACTCGGGGGCACTGCAAACTCATCGCGCCGGTTTCTGAGCGCCATTTTGGTTTGGGGGAAGGATTCTCCTCACGGAGCGCCATCTTGGGTGAGGGAGAGCCACTCGCCCTGCCAGGACCCACGTGACCTATTGGCCTGGGCCTTCTTAAGATGGCTGCTGGACGAGCGCGCAGCGACGGCGCGCAGCGGGTGCGCCGTAGGGGCGCCGGAGGTGCGCCAGAGGTAAGCCCGTTTGCGCCCGTTCGCGCAACGGACGCGCCGGGGGCCGGTCTCCCTGGACTTCCATCTCAGGGGACCATAATTTATACCCGAGATGAACTCTTAGGTATTAACATCATTCCCCCGTCAAGAGGACGAGCAGCGGCTGTGGAGAAGCAGACGGACTCGTATAGATGTGGTCTCTTAAATGTGAGATCGCTGTGTTTGCATCACGGGGATATTGCCTTCATGATCGACTGCCATGAGTTGGATATTCTACTCATGACAGAGACATGGACAAGCTCGGACTGTGTAGTGGAGCTGGGATTAGCCTGCCCCTCCGGATATAAAATCAGGCACATCCCTCGGATTGGTGCTAGAGGAGGAGGACTGGGTTTGATTTTCAGAGAATCAATAGACCTATCCCTGATTGACATCAAGACTATTCCCGGGTGTGAACTATTAGCCTTTTCCCTGAATGATCAGGGGGGCGCTCTATTTACGGGTTTGCTCTGCTATAGACCTCCATCTAGCCCTATTTCAGCTGTGGCTGGGCTGATTGAGCTTATCCTGGATCTATCCACCTCCCATTCAAGGTTAATGGTACTGGGAGATTTTAATCTCTGGGCAGGTGGCTCTGGAGTGACGGCGCTCACAGATCTAACCCAGACCTGCCTGAGCATTCAGCTACAGCAGTTAGTTCTTACTCCCACCCATGTAAAGGGCCATATACTGGATCTAGTTTTCGCTGATCCAGAGTACTTAACTGTTCGGAACATCTTGCCACAATGCTGGACAGATCATGCGCTTGTGTCCTTCTCCCTTACGCCCAAGGCGGGGCGGGGGAAGAAGAGGAACCTAGCGGGGGTCAAATGCAGCAGACAATGGTCTAAACTCCTGAATCAGTCTCCTCTACCTCTATTACTTTCTGGGGGTTTCACTCTTGAGGAAAACGTAGACTTGAGCTACGAAAGACTGAGTCAGCGGATTGTGTCCTCATTAGATTCCTTGGCCCCTTTACGGAAAATCAGAAACAGGCCGACCCCGGCCATGCCGTGGTTTTCCGAGGAGCTGTTCCAACTTAAACTCCAATGTAAGCGGGCCGAGCGCATCTGGAGAAAGAACTATTCGGACCTCGACCGGGTTCTTTACAAACAGGCCATGTCCATCTACAAAGCACAGATTAAAAGGGCGAAGGCTAGGTTTTTGGAAGAGTCTCTGCGGGTGGCAGTAAACAAATCACAGACTTTGTTTAAAATCGTGAAGGATCTGTCATGCCCTGCCACCACGGCCAATGCTATTCCCGCATCCCAGTCTCTGTGTAACTCATTGGCGCAGGCCTTTGAGGATAAAATCGCAGCCATTTTAAACAATCTTGGCGTTACATCTAGCGGTAATCCTCTAGAAGGCAATGAACTGCACCTGGAGTCTACTACAGAAATAACCCCTAGCGTTGCCAAGTTGGACTGTTTTCCATCTCCCACCTTTGAGGAATTCGCTTCCTTGGCTCACAGTGTGGCGTCGGGATCCCCTCTGGACCCGCTTCCACATAAATACTGGAAGCTGTTCCGGGAAGAGCTTTTCCCCCCGCTGTCTGCCATCTGTGAACAGTCCCTGGTTTCAGCACGGGTTCCAGACTGTTGGAAACTGGCCGTGGTTTCCCCTCTTCTTAAAAAGGCTACCTTGGATCCGGTGTGCCCAGCCAACTATCGACCTATTTCTTTGCTCCCGTTTCCAATAAAAATTCTGGAAAAATGGGTTACAAAACATCTGTCGAAGTATCTGGAGACCGGGTTCTGTCTGGATGAGGTTCAATTCGGCTTTAGACCGGCTCATGGGACCGAATCAGCGCTGGTGACTGTGTTAGACGATCTTAGGACGCGAGCCGACCATGGTAGAGCTGCCTTTTTAGTGCTGCTCGACATGTCGGCCGCGTTCGACACTGTCAACCACGGAATTCTGATCAAAAGGCTAGAGGAAGTGGGGGTGACAGGCCTTGCTCTGCAGTGGCTGACATCATACCTTGAAAATCGTCATCAGGTAGTGTCACTGCCTCCTTTCAAATCTGACATCAGGAAAGTGGAGCAAGGGGTCCCACAAGGGTCGGCCATCAGCCCTATCCTCTTTAATTTATATCTACGGCCATTAGTTGCGCTAATTAGATCCTTTGGCATAGCGGTGACGAATTATGCGGACGACACTCAACTTGTCTTCTCGCTTGAGGGCAAGGAAGCAGTGACGTTGGACATCTTCCACCGATGTATGCTCGCAACTGCCGACTGGCTGAATCAGAATTCGCTGCAGTTTAACAGCTCTAAGACAGAAGTCTTACACTGCACTACTGATCGTGTCCCTAGACCTCTTCCGCCGGACTTTTGGCCGCCTTCCTTCCAGAGCACGTCTGTGTCAGCTATGTCGGTCCGTAATCTGGGAGTGATGTTTGGGTCTAATCTCCAATTGGACGCAGCTGTTAGTAAAACTGTGAGTAACTGCATGGGATTACTACGAATGCTGAGGAAGGTCCTCCCGATGCTTCCTTTGGGCAGCAGACCAGAGGTGGTGAGAAGCATTATTGTAAGTCGTTTGGACTACTGTAATGCCCTTTTCCTCGGAGCACCAGCTACCTTGACAGGAAAATTGCAACGGGTGCAAAATCTTGCAGCCAAATTAGCGCTAGACCGTCGCCGTTTCGACTCTTCATCCCAGGCATTAAGGGACCTCCACTGGTTACCGGTCCTTCAGCGGATTGATTTTAAATCATTATGTATTGTATTTAGGGCCCTTCATGGACAAGGCCCTATTCCACTACAGAACATGTTCCATTGGTATACTCCGACCAGATCCCTTCGCTCGGCTTCTGCCTACCTGGCTGTGGTGCCTAAAGTATTGAGATCACGATTGGGTGGCCGATCTTTTAGCTTTACGGCAGCTAGGCTATGGAATGCTCTTCCATTGGGATTGAGAAGTACAAATGATCTCAATTCTTTTAAGAAAAACTTAAAAACCCATCTTTTTCCCAAGGCTGGGTTACATTAGTTTCTTTGATCAGCACGTTGTGAAGCAGGTTTCTTATAGTCAAAGCGCCAGGATACCCGTTGGGTGACAGACCCGCGCTATAAAAGTATACCAATACATACATACATACATACATACATACATACATACATACATACATACAATACATACATACATACATACATACATACATACATACATACATACAATACATACATACATCACCACCCCTTTTCTGAATCGTTTTGGCCACTATAGGAGTTGAAGGGTATGCTCAGACATGAGTCCCTTGCTCACTGCACCATCAGGATTCACGCAAGCCGGGCCGAAGACGGCTGCAATGCCAGAAACCGGTTCCCGGAAGCTTGTTTCCTTTCCAGTAAAGAATTGGCTTGGTAGTTTGGTCTGCCCTGTTCCCATAATGCACTGGGCCAGGGACAGACTAATTTACATGTAGCCAGGTTCTGAACTGGGATGGTGCAGTGAGCTAAAAAACAGTGATGGATCAAGCCCTGATCTTTTGACTGGGTATGAGTGTTCTGCTTAATTCAGATGCTCTGTCCATCACCACCCCCTTTTCTGAATCGTTTTGGCCACTATAGGAGTGGAAGGGTTTGCTCAGACATGAGTCCCTTGCTCACTGCACCATCAGGATTCAAGCAAGCCGGGCCGAAGACGGCTGCAATGCCAGAAACCGGTCCCCGGAAGCTTGTTTCCTTTCCAGTAAAGAATTGGCTCGGTAGTTTGGTCTGCCCTGTTTCCATGATGCACTGGGCCAGGGACAGACTAATGTGCATGTAGCCAGGTTCTGAACTGGGATGGTGCAGTGAGCTAAAAACGGTGATGGATCAAGCCCTGATCTTTTGACTGGGTATGAGTGTTCTGCTTAATTCAGATGCTCTGTCCATCACCACCCCCTTTTCTGAATCAAACTAGTGGAGGGCTGCAGACTTGCCCCAGGCCAGTTCCTTTTATATGAGGTGCTGGTGAGAACATTTGGGAGATTATGGGGAACAGGAAGAAATGAACCTGAGACACACTTGGTTCTCCACTCACTAATTACATTGGGCATGGCAGGGCACCACATAAAATGGTTTTCATGCATCACTCCTTGAGGCATCTCTGTCCTCGATGCAGGAAATGAGTATCAAGTGATAAAGATACCTGGATAAGATGATTACAGACTCAGACTGGCATAGAGTACTGGAGTCCCCCAAAAAGATTTCCCATAGTGTGCGCATCCAATATCTTTAATTCAACTAACTACATATATCATATATGACCCCCCCATTGCCTCCAGGCAGCCTTTGGAGGAGAGCTAAGAAGCTGCTCGAGATGTGGCCAATCAGATGCAGACTTTCTCCATATGACCTGGAGTTGTGCGCTACTGCAGGGATTCTGGGGGATAGTGTTAGCTAAGATCAATGACACACTAAATCGTGCGCTTGAGCATTCATTGGTGACATGTCTACTCGGTCTGTACCCTAGACCACCCAAGCATAAAGTGGAGAGTAAATTCATCAACTTGTCACTGGCACTAGCTAGGAAGCGGATAGCGATAACATGGAAATCAGTCATGGGACCACAGAGTAGTACATGGATACAAGAGGTGTCTAGGTGGGGTGCTGCGGAGGGCAGAGCACTGAGTAGAGAAGAACTGATGGGACTATGCCAGCGCCCAATTGCTGAAGCATGGAGGGACATATTGTTCAACTTGGACCACCCGAGCCGCCCTAATAGGGAAGATGAGGAGAGTGAGTCCTCAATGGACTAGGTGGGATGGACATTGAAATAAATGGGAAGGATAGGGGCTGAACCTGGGGCTCCCTACCCCCCACCCTGGAATCCCCTATTATCCATAGGTGTAGTAGCATATGGTGTAGTAGCATATGAATTTATAGTTCTGGCCAATCGGTTCTTAAGGCTTTGATTACTCTACTGCGGAGGAGTGGCCAGGATATATCCCCCTCTGCTGACAACCCTGCTAGATTTATAAGCACTTGCATGCAATGTTTGAGGATGTTTCTGTTGTTTTTTCATCTCTTTTTATAAACAAAAAGAAAAAAGAATAATAATTGTGTTAAATAGCGGTATATTTGGCATGTTTTGCAGCAGGGAGATGATGGGGACAACATAGTACCATCTGCCAACAGTAGGCCCCAGGGAACAACAGAAATGCAGTTACATTTTTGGCACCAGAAAATAGGTGCACTATAACAGATCGGAATCTTCAGGTGATTGCCAAAGGTGTACAATTGATTATTAGAGAATGTCGGACCTGCACATGTTACAAGCCGTTTGTTTAGGAAATAAGATGCAATAAAAATGTTAAATATATAACAAATAACCGAATGCGTAATATATGGAAAGTCACATTTAATTTGTAATAAATGTCATTTAATATTTACTGTACAATGTTATACATGATGAAAAAATGGCAATAAAAATATTTTCAACAAAAAAAATGAGTAAACCACACCTTGGTAACTAGTGAATAATAATTGTCAACACGGAAGCAATGTGACTTACCAGTGCCTGTCCCTGCTGCCGATTCTCCCGCACCAACTGACTCTCCTCCTGCAGCGGCACTTGAGCTGGTGCCACTCGTGGTCTGTGTGTCTAGACTAAAACATTATATATTTTTTAGATGCCAGATATGGTTCCCCTTACTACAGGTCGGTTGGCATTCCTGTATCGTTTAACAAAAATATTACTCTGGTCATTTTCATTTGTTGATTGACAACGTTAGACAAGCCAGATAGTTAGGCCAACCAAAAACTTTTTGTAATAGAGGGGCAGAGCTAAAACCAATGATGATCATGATGACTCAGTCACTGAAGCACAATGTTTGGAAGGAATAATAGTAAAAGAAAGACGTGTGGTGTTGATTGGCAAATGTGATCGGACCTCATACTTTCCAGACATGCTGCACTGTCATGAAAACTGCTGGTATACTGCATAAAGGAATTGCACACAAAATATTGAAGGAATTATCCATTCCCTTGGCCACTCTCGTGTTAACTGTTAAAGCATGAGCAAGAAAAGGGAAGCCTTCTCAACAAACATACTTGGTCAATATTATTCAAAATACTAGCTTACTTCGGATTGCAATCGTCACAGTAGACAGTAGAATACTAAATATGTGTTTTTAGTCTTACAGTACCACAAGATATATAGGGAAGGGGGAGAGATACCAACAAAGCAGAAGATGAGTGAACTAGGGCTGGTTGAAACCGTAAAAAGTTAGCTAACACAATGAAAGAACATGAAATAAGGAAACAAAAACTGGACAGGGGAGTTGAAAAAAAAGATAGTGTGAAAAAAGAAACATGACAACATTTAAAAGTTGCATAATGGCAGAGAAAAAAGTTCATATCCCGTCCTCATCACCACATGAAAGGAAGATGGCAGGTAAGGGTGTCAGAGCAACTTTATTTCTTGTCAGCAATACCTGTCCCAGGAAGCAACTCCTGTCCTGGAACTCAGTACCAACATTCCAATGCCCAAGATTCTACCCTAAGCCCACAACAATCATAACACCCAAAATTAGGGAAATGATAATAATAATAATTAGGGCTTACTGGGGTCAGCAGATCTCTCAGCAGCGGCGCTGGTGTTTGGCGCTTTCTGCTGATCTGCTACACCCGGACCCGCCTCTGCAATGTCCGCTTCTTGTTCTTGGGTGGTTATGTATGAAATTAAGAAGGTAAAAAAAATGGATTAGTAATTCATTAGTATCTACCAAATATTATGACAGGGTAATGCAGTCACATTGTACTTATCTAACACAGATCGCCTATAGTACTAGTTTTGAGTCTAACGACTATCATTAATTTGGCCATACTTATCCTCAAATCCCTATTCCAAATCCCCCTAACAAAAACTACATTTGGAAATAATGCATTGCAATGAATTATCTTTGATTCTATGATAATTTCTCAACCCCCTTGATTGACCAACTCAGTCTCCCTTTTTTTGCAATGAATGGATGCATACTACACATCAATGTGAAATAGCTTTGAACTGTATGAGCTGTATATGAAAGTCACAGACAACGCTAACACAATGATATTACTGATTCACTATGGTGACAAGAGGGCTGAAGAGTCTGCAATGGCTTCTTAATCAGCCAAGGTGAGCCCCGATGAGGAGTATGATTAGGAGGCACTGAGCACATAATAAAAATATTCTTAACATACACTAAACATAGCTTATATCTGAGTGTGAGCAACATGCTATTTGAGAAAAAATGTTTACCATCACAGAACATAAACACAACAAATAATTATTAATACAAACCAAGCCCTAAATCTCAAAACCAAGCAGGTCAAGAATATCCACCTAGCAGTGCAGATGCTGGAGGGTGCGCTTTACCAGGCTGGTGCACCACATGCAAATGACGCTCTTGCGGGGGGTATACACTGTCGGGTCTGCCACCTGTTGCCAGCATGGAGAGGAAATAGCACTGCAAAAAAAATCTAGTGCTGCCACCTCCTTCCTGAAGATAGCCCAGGGCTGCACACGTGGGCAGTGGTGGCGCCGGCAAGCAAAGAGACTGCTGCCAGCTGAGAGGCTTTACGCTGCCGCTCCTTGTTCACCCTGCTCTAGCGTGGTGCTGGCTGGAGTGAAGATTGCAACAGGAAAAGGAAGGAAGGAAGGAAAGAAGTAATAAGGAAGTAAAAAAAAAAAAAAAAAAAACAATTTTTTTTTAAATAATAAAGAAAAGTAAAATACACAGACACAAAAATGCACAATAAAGCAATAAATAAGGAGGAGGATTACAAAAATCAAAGAAATATAAAAAAACAGGCCCATTAACATAAACAGAGTAGGAAAATAGGATGGCCATGCCCATGCATACTGCGTGGTGCAGTTCAAGCGCAATTTGGAATGCGAGGACAGACCGCATTGCGTTTGATGGAAAACACTATGCAAATGGCATGCTGGGAAGCTCCTCTCTGCCGGGGAACTCCACCTAGTGCAGCAGAGTTTTTTAAACACACCACAGGGGTGCCCATAGTGCGACTCTGCGAACTCTGCCCAAGCCTTCTACTGAAAGCAATAGAAATTGCAAAGAGGATGGAAAATACTGAAGAAGAATTAAAGGAGATGATGACTAGTGACTGAGAAGCGTGGAAAGGGTGCAATAGGTTATTAGTAAGACATCTGTGAAAAGGAAATTAACTTTAGTAATAAGGAAGTAAAAAGAAAAATAAACAAAAAAATTTCAATTTTTTTTTAAATAATAAAAAAAAGTAAAATACACAGACACAAAAATGCACAATAAAGCAATAAATAAGGAGGAGGATTACAAAAATCAAAGAAATATAAAAAAAACAGGCCCAGCAACATAAACAGAGTAGGAAAATAGGATGGCCATGCCCATGCATACTGCGTGGTGCAGTTCAAGCGCAATTTGGAATGCGAGGACAGACCGCATTGCGTTTGATGGAAAACACTATGCAAATGGCATGCTGGGAAGCTCCTCTCTGCCGGGGAACTCCACCTAGTGCAGCAGAGTTTTTTAAACACACCACAGGGGTGCCCATAGTGCGACTCTGCGAACTCTGCCCAAGCCTTCTACTGAAAGCAATAGAAATTGCAAAGAGGATGGAAAATAGTGAAGAAGAATTAAAGGAGATGATGACTAGTGACTGAGAAGCGTGGAAAGGGTGCAATAGGTTATTAGTAAGACATCTGTGAAAAGGAAATTAACTTTAGTTTCTTCATGAAAGAACAGTTTGGAGAATGACAAAATATCTGTTGGTACAAGCGTGGTTTGAGGGGGCACATTGCTACAGATTCTTGTCACCCTGCCATTGGTCAATTGTGCAGGAAATGCAAAATAAAGGAACATTACGCAAGGTTTTGTAGAGGGAAGAACTGGAAAATGGGCAATGTGCCAAGATATATGGGTCTGTTAACATTTTAGGTGTAGAAAAAACAAAACTTTAAGTATTTTTGTTACAGGTTGGTGAGATTGGTGGTTCCAAGTATAGAGATCACCCTTTCTGTATCATCAGAATTGAGGGTATCAAAGTACAAATGATGGCAGATACAGGTATACATTACACATTGATTGGGGAAGAGTACCTTAATACATTTCCAAAACAGATATTGAGTGTCCCTGACATTAGTTTGGTGGTTTATGATAATAAGCTGATTGATTTAGAGGAATAATATGAGAGTTCTTTGGAATTTTATGGTGCCAAAACTAATTCCATTGTACATTGCTAAAAATGGATTGTGTCTGTTTGGAGGGCTGCAGCAGAGGGATTTATTAAGAAGGTTCGATCCGAACCATCCGGATCAGGTTCTGGAAGCATGGGTTAGTGTGAACGCAGTAGGAAGCATGATGAGGCAAGAACAATTTTCAACCATTTTTAAAAATGTATTCTGTTTGCTCAAGAGGTTTGTCCACAAAACTGTGTTGAAGGAAGGTGCATGTCTCAAGATGCAAAAATCAAGCAGCGTGCCTTTAGTTATGCGAGAACCTTTGCAGAGGGAACTGAAGATATTGTGGGAGAAGGACATCATTGAAGAAATAGAAGCCTCTGAGTGGTTGACTCCTGTTGGTTTGGGAAGAAAAGTAAACAGAAATTTACAGTTGAGTGTAGATCTGAGTGATCTCAATAGGGTCTTTTGGGTGGATCGTTGTTCTCTGCTCAACATTAGTGATATACTGTTGACATTCTAGGGAGTAAAATGTTAATCTACTCTGGATTTGTCGTCAGAGTATCATCAGATAAATTTGCACCCAAATTCTAGGCCTCATAAAACATTTATTACACTGGAAGAGGTCTATCAGTTCAAACACTTGCTGTTTGCATTGGCATTGGCTTCTGGAATGCATCAGCTTCTCAGGGAAAATAGATTTAACATATTTAAAGATGATATTCTGATGTTTGATGAGAAAAGGAGAAGAAACACAATCAGGTATTGCATTCTGTGTTGAAACATTTACAAGAATGTGGACTGACCATCAGTTTGGATAAATGTTTGAGGGGTATGGAATATTTAGAACACTGGTTGGACGAGAACAGAAGTGCACCTAAGTTAAAGTTGGTGAAGGTCATTGAAGACGCTCCATTGCCACAGAACATGGATCAACTGTGATAATTTTTGGGATTAGCAGAATATTACTCTCAATTTATTCAAATGTCTGTGGACAGTACAAAGTGTATGTGCAAGTTAATGTTAAGAAATGTTGAGTTAAGATGGTGTGCAGAGTATGAAACTTAATTTGTGCAATTGCAAAGAAGCATAGCATTGGCTCCAGTTTTAAAACCTATGACACACAACAAGAGCATTATTTGGACTTATGCAAGCGGTGTGGGTTAGGGGTGGCCTTAATGTAGTAAAGAGATGGCAAGGAGGTAACCATTACTTATGCTTCGTGACCTCTGAGAGGTGCGGATTTGATGTACTCCATGTTAGAGAGAGAGGGTTTGCCATGTTGGTGAGGTATGAATCACTTTAGGAAATTTGTCTGAGGAACTGACTTTTTTTTTTTTGCACTGGTCATAATCCTCTGGTGGATGTTTTTGCCAAGAAATGTACTTGCTAGGCTTCTTCTAGGATTGCAAGATGGGTCTTGAACATGCTGGAATTTTTCTACTGAATGGAATATGTACCAGGCAAAAAAGAAAATGGGTGGTGATTAGATACCAGTTGAGATTACTAGTGGCTACTGAAGAGGAGTGACAAGTGTAAGTGTACTGATTGAAGGACGAATATTGCATGATGAGTGAAGGAATATATCTCCAATGGTTGGCCTGCTAAAGGGAAAGCATTAGATGGGTATGAGTTTTTCTATAATGTGAGTGCAGAGCTGTGGGTAGTGCGTGATGTGATGTTAAGGGGAAAGTTAAGTGAAGGAGCCATATATTGAAGTTGCCGCATGAAAGGAACACTGGCATGAGTGAAACCAAGCATAGGGTGAAGGTTGAGTATTGGTGGCCAACGTTAGACAGAGCAATAAGGGAATGTGTACTCGGAGCGACAAATCACAAAGGACTGTGGAGTATACACAGGTAGAAAGTGATCAAATGGATGCCCAGTGGAAAACAAATGGTTCAGATATTTAAGGTCCGTATGCCTTAGGCTCATTTCTCAAATATGCTATTGCAGTTGTTGACTTTTTTGTTGAGTTAGCTCAAAGTTAAATTCACTGATCATGTAACCATGCTAGACAAGATCAATTTTCTAGATTAATTTCAGGAAAGGGAGGGGATACCTGAACGTATTGTGACCAACAACAGAGTACAATTTGTATCCAAAGTGATGACGGAGTTTTTAAAAGTGAATCATGTGGAGCAAATAAGATCATTCCTTTATTATCCTCAAAGTAATGACCTTGTTGAGAGGTGGAATAGAACTCTCAACGAGGGTTTGCTATTGGCATTGTGTTACGGTAGCCAGTGAAGGAGTGCTGTCAGAAAATTGGTGTGAGCATATTGTACAACGCCCAACAGAGTAACTGTCAAGTACCCTTTGATGTCATGCTTGTAAGGAAATCTAGAGGGATGATGTCATAGTGAGTGGAAAGGAAGTAGACGCTTGGAGATGACTCAAAAGGGGGTATTGATAGGCATCATGGAAACATTTGTGGTGAGAGAGTGGGTGCGTGTACCGAAGAGACAGAAAAAAAACAAAGGAACAGCTACATTTCCTGAGCCATTGCAAGTAAAGAAGGTGTATCCCAACACCTTGCTGTTGAGTGATGGAAATGTGTGGCATGACAAAAAAGTATTGAAGATTGCAGATTGTTTGTTGGAGGATGTGGATGGGAATGGAAGCATGGAGTCAGAAAAAAAATGTGTGAAATGAACCAAGCCAAAGGTGGACCAAGTGTTCACCTGGTTGCCGTGGTGATTATATTGTGGGTTCAATTTATATTGGGAGGGTGTACTCTTTTTTATTTCTGGGTACACTTTATATCGTTTCCATTCTTTAGTAGATTTCATTAAGGAGGGAGATTTGTTACATCTTGGGGATATCTTGGGTGAGAGAGTGTGACTCATTGCCATTCTCTAGCGAATGTCATGCAAGGATTCCTTGAGAGAATGTTAAGGGAGAAAAGCGTTGGCAGCTTACTGGCTGGCAGCTCTCTCCTTGTCTCTAATAACCTTAATTCAATAAAGAAACAAGTATTTACTCACTGTTGCCACACAGCATGAGTAAAGTCTTTTCACTGAGACAAAATAGTCTCTGCCATTGCCAAACTATGGTCCACCCACATCTAAAGTTGGTGGGCAGACCATTACGTTGGCAGAAAGATACTCCATCGCTGTTGCAATGGAGTCTGCATACTGCCAATATATAAATCAGGCCCTTCACCCATTCAAGCAAAGAGTCTGTTCCACCCTGGCTGTGGTCTTAAATATCAAGGAACAGCAATAGAGCGTAGGTCCTTCATCTGTGTGCTGTTTGAAGCAGTGATATTGGTATATTCTTATTCTGTTGAATAATTCTGAGCCTAGTGTTTTCAATGCCCACACATCTCTATTTCCCATTTGGTTAGGTGGGTTTGAGTTCATCCCAGTTTCTTCGCTTAAGTCAAAGGTCTTTAATTTTTATTTATAAAGTTGTGTGACTCTGAGACGAGGCACAATTAAAGTTGTAAATTTAGCCTCTGTCGCGCTCCATTCATTTTCCAATGTGCATCATGAGATCCACAGTTGGAGATTTGAATAGTGCATTCTCTTACATAAAATTAAGACTTTTCTGGATCTTAAACTATGCCGTCCATTTATTACTATTTAACATTGGTACTCTTACTTAGTGAAGATACGGCATAGCCCATACTAAGACTCAATGCTAAATTACCTTGTTCTTAAAGGGGCCTACTGAGGGATGACTGGATATAGAAGCAAGGATACGATTTAGTCTACATCTTTATACAAAAATCCGAGTAGCCAAAGGTAGGCCAGAGGAGGCACCAGGCCCTAACGGTATCCCCCCAATATTGTTTAAAGCTGACCCGAACTACTGGGTGGCTGCATTACTACAAGTGTTCAACTCCATAGATGAAGGGGCTGGCATCCCAGACTCCTGGAAAGGATCCATAATATCCCCATTCTACAAGAAGGGTGATAAGAATAAACCTACTAGCTACAGACTTGTAGCCTTAATTGATGTCGAGGTAAAATACTATGCCGGTCTCCTTTTGGACGAATTAACAGTGTGGGCAAATGACAAATCCCTCATCCCTATCAATCAGACAGGCTTCTCCTAAGGCACTGGGACCATCACAAATCTACTTGCACTGACGCTACTGATGGACGGTGCCAAAGCAGCAAATCTTCCCCATTTTTTCTGCTTCATCGATTATTCTGCTGCTTTCGACAGTATAAACAGGCAGAAGCTGTGGGCTAAACTAGCAAAGATGGAAATTGCAGCAGCACTATTAAAACAGATAATCCAGTTACACACTAACACTTGGGTTCAAATAAAACTAGGAACCGGAGAATATCTGTCAAGGAAAATATCACCATCTAGCGGATTGAAGCAGGGCTGCGTACTGGCCCCCATGCTATTCAACCTGTTTATGGCAGACCTTTCTACAGAATTAAACAACAGCACTTCTCATGCGCCGAGATTAGGCGGGCTGTCACTCTCTAACCTACTATACTCTGACGACGTCGTCCTAATAAGCCGAACTCCAATTGGGCTTCAGCACTTGGTAAATACAACTTCCAAGCATGCTGCATCTAATGGTTTAACCATCAATCTAGACAAGTCAAAAATCATGCGGTTCAACCCTAAAAAGAATACCACAGGGTTTAATTGGAACCTGTCAGGTGCTCCTATGGAAGTCGTGTCAGAATACAAATATCTAGGGGTAATACTGGATGAGAAAGGTACCTTCAAGCCACAAAAAGAAGCCATAAAAGGGAAAGGAAACACAATAGCAGTAGCTCTAAAATCTCTGAAACGCAAAACTGCTGGGCCAAGCTTTTATCCCTTACTACAAGTACTACAAGCAAAGCTAATCCCAGCTATTACATATGGAAGCGAATGCCTTAGGGGAAAAGATGAAGAGACTTTGGAACAAACTGTGCTAAGAGCTGCAAGAATAATCTTTAGCCTACCAAATTATGCCTCTCCCGTGCAAATCAGGCTGGAGCTTGGCCTACAGTCACAAAGAATAGCTCGCAAAGCATCTTATGTGAAATGTTGGTTTAGGATCAGAAGCTCCGATAACTGGTCCTCAAGACTACCTGCATGCGGGCTTCAGCCGGAAGCTAAAAGAGAAATACCTCAGGTATCGATTGGGAATTCTTCCTGTCCTCCCGCATCTACCACCATGGAAGCAAACCACAGAAACAACTTAGTGCCGCCTCTGCGCAGAAGCTGAAGAGAGTATCATGCATCTACTATGCATTTGCCACGGTCTGGACCTAGAACGACGCTTGTTATTGAAATCTATCTTTAACACCAAGAGGATAAGAACCTGCAGGCAAGCAGTGAAGGCTTGCTTTGGTGGAGGAGACATACAGCTGGCATGCCGGTTTGTACAATTTATGGGGGCGGCAGAAGAGAAAATGAAAGGGCCTGGATTACCATAAAACAGGTCTAAATTAGGGGGTTACTCTGTCCGGTCCTTAAATGGCCAACCTAAAGGATTAAAGAGACACCCTACTTTGACCAATATTCAAGCATAACGGTACCAGGACCTGCAGGCAGACTGTAAAACTGTGCTTCAATCCGGCCGAAACACAGCAAAACGGCAGGCCTACAAACATTTTTGACACAGTGGCAGAGAGACTCAAACACATACTGCAAGTGGACATTGGATAAACAAAAACAGCCTGTCCAGGCTGTTACTGTTGCTTAACTTGGCAAAGCTTGGGCTAGCCCACCTTATATGGCGTGTAGGCACTTTAGATCTATTGAAGCTCGTAAGCCCTAAAATGTGAATTTTAACAAGATGCATAATGATGGCTGCTTAACTTGGCAAAGCTTTCACTAGCTCAGTTTTTATTGATGCACAGGCACTTTGGATCTGATGAAGCGCATTAGGACCAAAATGTTAACTTCAACATGATGCATAATAATGGTTTTTAACAGTGTTTTTATCCATTGAATTACATATATTAAATTGTTAGTGTTATGTGTATGCCAAGTTTTTAATTAATTATGCATAGTAATAAACTACTTCTTACATCTTTATACAAGCAATTGTAAAGGTAAAATGTTTTACCTTAATTGCCAAGATCATTTCTGGTGCTGAGGCTAATTGTTTATTCCAAGACCAGTAATAACATCTGATAAACTCTGAATGTAATTTTTATTAAGCAAACAATGAAGTACTGGAAGCATATAGACCAAAAAAAGGAAACATGCTGCTCCCTCTAACATGATCTATTGTTATACTTATGTGTTGGTACATTCCAAAGTTTCTCTTTTCCTGCTGTGGACTAGCGCCAGAGAGGTTGTGTACCTAGTCTAGCTGCTCTGTCATAAGGAATCTGTTGTATTGTGCTGTGGTACCTTTTTGCGTTTTCCTAAGGATTATGGTTTAAGAGTGACGGTGCCTGAAAGCATGTGCCTGTGCACTCTCACCTGGAGCTCTTTCAGCGGATTCCCTCAGCTAAAGGCAGCTGCGCCGGAGGAGAGAGTGTCAGCAAGTTGTTCCTATTCTCCTGTTCCAGCGCAGAAAGCAGCTCTGTCATCTCTGCCACTTCACCTCAGCTGTAGTCTCCTGACTGTGGAATTTCCTTCTCCTCTGAAGAAGTTGTCAATCGCCTTTCAACCTCAGAATTGAGCCTCTGCCTCCAGGATATTTTTGTTCCTGGGCGGAGCTTCACCGGATCAGAGTCTGTATCTGCATTTGGGCACGCCTTGCTTCCTAGCAGCATGTGTTGGGCCATTCCTTTTTTTTAAGTTCAAAATATTTTATTGAGATTTATAAAAAAGGGAAGGAAAGAAAGGGGGTAATTACAAAAGTAGAGCATTAAATATAAATAGAGCTACTATAACAAAAGGTAAAATCAATGAAGAGATATTCAAGCCAAAAAGACAAATTATCCATACATTTCTTAATAGATAAATATTCATCAACAGGTAACCAAAGCGATTGAAAAGAGATTGAATTATGAAGAATCCCCTTCATAGATAGCTGAGCACCTCTTCTCGTAAAAAGAACCCATGACCACCATGCATTAACAGATAATAAAGAACTATCTTTCCAACAATAAGTAATAGATTTCAAAATCAGAAAGTTGCAAAGTTTACCTTCTAAAACACTTCAATTGTGAGATAATATAATAGATGTGCATATTAAAATCGTTGTTATAATATCCCAAACTTCGTACCAGAACTTAAAAACTAAAGGACACTTAAATAACATATGCTGCAATGTACCAGGTTGTAATTTACAATGCCAACATTCTGCAAAAGGAAGAAGTTTAGCGTGGAATAAACGTAATGGGGTCCATTACCGATTAAGTAGAATCTACGAATTAGTTTGGTAAAGTAATACAGGTAGCCAACCAGATATACCACTAAGCCATATATCTTGCAATGTGTCAATAGATAAAGAAAGTGAAAGCTCATTATTCCAAAAAGTTGAAATCATATCTATATTGCTACCAAGAGTATTTGATAACTTATTATAAAGAATAGAAACACCATGAGATAAAGTAAAAACCGTTTGAATGTAAACTGATAAATCAGCTACAACATTAGGGGGAATAGCATCTGGGAAAGAATCCAAAATTGAATTGCACAACAATTGATATTTAATGATATTGGATTGAGAGAAACCAAATCTGGATTGTAAACAAAATGAATGTATTATTGGTATATACGTCTTTAAGATAAAAAAAAACAATTTGATCCATGAAGACCAAAAATTAACATTTCTTTTCAATTTGATGACATTACTATACCAAAGTGAAATATCTTCAGTAGTATTCATGGGAGAAAGAAAAATTAAGTCTAAATCATTAAGCATCATTTTAGTAGATTTAATAATAACTGATTTATGAAACAATTATGCAGTATTAGACATTGTTATTAAAGAAGGAAGTGGGAGAGGATATACTAATCATTTCTCAATAGATAGCCAAGTAGGTGGGTTATTTAAAAATGAATGTTTAAACCATAGTGAACTTTGTTTTAAAATAAAGGCTTTATGATATAGAAAAAAGTCAGGGATACTAAATCCAGCACCATGTTTGGGTATTTTTAATATTTTGTAACCAATATGAGGCAATTTGTTGTTCCATAAAAACTTAGATAGAGATGTATCAACATCTTTGTATAACTTTAATGGGAATTGAGTCGGAATCATTGCAAGGGTATAACATTTTTTAGGCGCTACAGACATTTTGATAGAATCCGTTCTGCCCCACCATGAAAGATGCAATGACGACCATTTATACGTTTTGTCTTTAATATAATTTAATAAAAAAATCACAATTTAAAGTGATTGTTGATTTTATGTATGAAGAAAATAAAATACCAAGATATTTTAATTTACTCTTTTGCCAAATTATTCCATTCATGGGAAGCATATCAGGAGTACAATATATATATTTAAAGGGACACATTCAGTTTTGTTAGTATTTAAAGTGTATCCAGAAACTCTAGAATATTGTGCTATAATATTAAATAAAGATGGGAAAGAGGACATAGGGTCACTAATAAATAAAAGCACATAATTCGCACATGCAAGGGTTTTAACAAGAACATCCTTAAGTGTGATTCCCATAATATCATTACATTTTCTTATTGAAGAAAGGAAAGGTTCAATGCCAATTAAAAATAAAAGTGGAGAAAGGGGACATCCTTGTCTCGTACCTGTAAAAAGAGAAAATTGATGTGAAATTTGGCCACTGATATATAAACAAGCAGTAGGGGCATAATATAAAGCTGAAATCATACATATAAAAGACTCTCCAAAATTAAAAGATGATAACGTATGAAAAAAAAATTGCCAATGTATTTTATCAAAAGCTTTTTCAGCATCTAAGGCTAAAATACCTGAGGGAAGCGTTAAAGTAGAACTTTGTTCAATAACGTGTAGCAAAGTTCTGGTATTATTTGCAGAAAATCTATTCTTCATAAAGCCAGATTGAGCAGCGTGTATAATGGAATCTAATATAGGGCCTAATCTAGTAGTGAGTATTTTTGCATATAATTTATAATCTTGATTAATTAGAGATATAGGACGATAGTTAGATACAAGAATGAGATCTTTATCTGGCTTTGGAAGTACAATAATTAAAGCTTCAGTAAAAGAGCCAGAGGTAGATCCTGTAGATCCCAAAAACTCTAAAAGTTGAAATAAAAAAAGTAAAAGATGTGATTGAAATTCTTTGTAAAATTCTGCTGGTATCCCATCAGGACCAGGATATTTATTTTTTTAAGGCTGATAACATTTCATCTTTAGTGATGGGAGTATCAAGTCCATTTTTATCAGATTGTGAAATCTTGGGTAAACCACAAGAAGCTAAAAAGGAATCAATCAAAGAATCATCATGAAAATCAGGCTTATTATATATTTTGAAATAGAAATTCAAAAACTCATTAACAATATCACTATGAGAAAAAAGCAATTTTAGCATGAGGACCATGAATTGAATTGATTTGAGTTTTGTCCTTTTTTATGCGTAGATAATTAGCTAGGAGTCTTCCAGATCTATTGGCGTTAAAACTAAATCTGGCTTCAGCATTAGAAATTTGAATGCATGCTCTTTTACTAAGGATAGAGTTAAATTCATACCGCAATTTTTGCAGTGTAAATTTATGTTGAGGATCATTGGAGGTAATAAAAAGTTGTTCATGTTTCGCAATTTGTTTTTGTAGGTCTTTAATATTCCCATTAAAGGTTTTGTAATCATGCGCCATAATGGAGACCGTTACCCCCCTAATATAAGCTTTTAATGCATACCATCTGGTAATCATAGAGTTAGAACCTTCTGGATTAAATAAAAAATAGTCTTTAATAGCTGTTAAAAGTTTTGGTTTGTTCTTTTCATTTAACACTTCACCAGTGTTCATTCGCCATCTAGACTGTTTGATATATGTTGATTCTAAATTCAACACCAAGGAAATCGAAGCATGGTCTGAGACATTAATGTTAGCAATTTGAGGATCTTTTACTGAATTAATTAATTGCCTGGAAATTAATAAACAATCAATTCTAGAATGGGAGTTATGAGGGTTGGAAAAAAAGTAAAGCTTTTTTCTGTGCGAAAATGTAATCTTCAAATATCTACTAATTTAGTGGTTTGAATAAAGGCTTTGAACGCAAAATACACTTTAAAAAGGTTGGAATTTAGTAAGCGATTGTTTATCTAATAAAGGGTCAGAAATAACATTAAAATCACCTCCAACAATTAAAGGAACATTTCCAACTTTTAATACCTCTGTAGTGAGATTGGACCAAAAAATAGGATCCTCTGCAGTGGGACAATAAACATTTAGTAAAAAAATAAATAAATCATGAACTTTAATTTTAGTGGATAAAGATCTGCCATCTTCATCTGAATTTGTACTTAAAATTTGACAGTGTATTTGTTTTGCAAAAAGAATAGCCACACCATTTTCCTTACCATTAGCAGGAGAGGAGACAATCGTATTAACCCATTTCTTTTTAATATATGATCTAAAATTTTTGTTGTCTATATGAGTCTCTTGAATAAAACAAATGTCAGCTTTACAATTTCCTAAATAATCTAAAATTTGAGTATGTTTAACTGGATGGTGCAAACCTTTAACATTTAATGACACAACTTTAAGATGATGAACACTAGCCATAGTAGAGGAGAGGATAAAAGAAGTCAAAAAGAGAGATGTAAGAGAAGGGAAAGCAATGGAGAAATAGGATGAGAAAAAAGATGAGAAAAAAGTAGCTCCATAACAAGCCAAAGGAAAGAAGAAATGAAAAAACATGGAAAAAACGACAAACAGAAGACATAAATGTGAAACGTGAAACGCACACACGGTCTGCAAGCATAGCCGGAACTGCTGGAGCCCAATATAGGAAAATCTCAGTAACCTGTCAGAAAAGGCATTACTGGTATAATTCAAGTCGTAGAGTCAGCAGTATCCATTGAATGTTGAGACTGTTGATCTATAAAATGCTTCAAATCTTCAGGACGCTGAAAAGATTTAGAGAAGTTATCCTTTCAAACGCACATCGTCGATGTATCAAAAAGTCCATATTTGAAGCCAAGACGTCGGAGTGAAGACAAAGAGCTGTGAATTCCTTGCGAATTGAAATAGTTTCTTTGGCAAAATCTTGATGAATGAAGATTTTATTACCATTAACCATCAGTGAAGGGATTTCTCGTGCTGCTTTTCTGATTAAAACCAACTGATGGGGACGGAGAACCTTAAAGATCATTTGTCGCAGTTTGGTGTGATGAGGGTTACGATGGGAGGGAATCCTGTGAGCTTTATCTATTTCAAATGTTTCAGGAAATTTGATTTGCAAAAGACCAGGGGTCAGATTTTCCAAATACAATCTACAGTTCGCTCCCTCAACATCTTCGGATAAATTAAATATGCGAAGATTGTATTGCCTATTGCCATTTTCCATATCCAACAACAGAGCACATAGGAGAAATAGTTGCCACTGGAGGAGTAAAAGTGTCAATTTTTGCCTTATTATCTTAAATTTTAATTGAATTGTCTGAAATTTTCATGGACAAACTTGCCTTTTGCTTGCATACATTTTTGACTTCTGACGCAATAGTCTCTGTATTAACTCGTAGAGCCTGAATTTCTTCTAATATTAAGGATAAAAAGGTTCTGATGACTCCACAACTTTTGATTTAATAGGAGGTGGGGAAACTTGCTGCCTCCTTTCATTATTAATAGGAGCTTTATTTTCCATTTTTCTTTGAGAAGAAAATTAAAATATAAATCGCAGAATTAATTTAAACCCAAAAGCAGCAAAATACTGTGGAGATGACTGAAAAATAGCTGGTGCCGCAGCTAAATTGGGCTGTGGGCATGGCTAGGCCTCAGCCAGGCCCTTCCTTAGAAGTCCACTCCGCCCCCCTGACTGAGAAACTCCGCTGTACCTCAGAGCTGGACTGGAAGGAGGAACCAGGCAGTGAAAAGAAAGTCTTCCAGTGCCCAAAATCGCAGGAAATTGCTGCACAGTACAGGTAAGCACTTCACATATGCACCGATCTTCTTCTAGACGATTTATAGACAGGAATCGTCGTTAAAATGACAAAAACGGGTGAAAAATGTGCTAGAGAAGGAGTGGGGCGGCTATCTTGAATCGAGTGCTCGCGCGTCTCCCCCAGGGGCGTTCCCTTAATTATCCATGCTACATGTTGTGAAGAGAAGTTTGCGTACAGTAACACAACTTGCAGCTGTTTTCTTTTTATCACTGTGCCTGCAATTCCTCATGTTGATGGGCACAGCTCTCTATGAGAAGTACTCTTAGAGCCTGTCATTTTCTTACACGCTGATAGGCACAGCCAGTTCATGTATTTTTAGACAGTTTTTTGTTGTTTTCTATCGTCTGTTTGCCTGCAGCTCCTCACACTGATGGGCACAGCAGTCTATAAATAGCACCCTTATTGCCTTCAGTTCCTTCTCACTGACAGGCATAGGTTTCGTTAGACAGCATTGTGTTTGTTGTTTTTCATCGTCCATTGCCTGCAGGTCTTCACGCTGATGGGCACAGCTCTCTATGAGAAGTACTCTTACAGCCTGTAATTTTGTCATTTTCTTTATGTTTTGAGGCACAGCCTGTTTCACCTCCTCAACACCGTGCAAATTCCAATGCACCACGGTGGAATTTAACACCTGCGCAGTTCGGATGGCCCCAGGACATCCGACGCATAGTGCACCGTGATGTTGGACGGCCGGGGGGCGTCCGATGCATCGAAGAAGTTAGACTTTTTGATTGATTATCTTGGTTATTTGTAACATGTTGTTGTTCTTCACTGTGTATGAGGTCACTGTAAACTGTTAAAAGTTTTTTATTGAAAATTGTTCGCAAAGCGAATATAGTAAACAACATTTGATTCGGGACTTGTTCACAGTTTCAATTCTTACACATTGCAAGACAAACATCAGTTTATATCATCACCATTATCGACTGCATATCTGGTGCTTCTCTGCCCCTACTACTCCCCATGTGTGGAAGACCCATCGAGTGGCATGCATATCATCCCCCTGCTTTTGTTCCAACCCCCCCCAGTTCTTTGACCATTTTTGCGGAAAGCCTCTTCTTCCATAAACCACTTTTTCCGCCTGCATACACCAATCAATATATCTGCCTCCCAGTCTCGATATCGAGGTCTAGTCACCCCTTTCCATGTCCTCACAAGATTGTGTTTTGCAACCATAAATCCTATGGTAACGCAGGTTCTTTCTCTAGCGTGAGGTCGGTTTTTCTCCAAACATTTAGGAGGCACCGTCATAGTGAGGCCACCACTTCATTCCCACATAGTGTTAGAATTCTTGATATTATTTTGTCCCAGTATTTCCAGATTGTTTGGCAGTCCCACCATTGATGAATGAAAGTTCCCACCTGACCACACATCCTGGGGCACAGTGGTGAGCTGGAGGTGTCTATTTCAACTAGTGTCGTACTGGTATAGTATGCTCTGTGTAAGATCTTTAACTGTATTAATCTAAATCGAGAGCATATGGCCACCTCCCGAGGGAAGGCCAGCGCCTCCTGCCACTCCTCGTCACTCATGTCCCCTATGCCATCTACCCATTTGGCCCATATTTTCCTTAGGGTGTCAGGTGAATTGTTTAGTATCTTCCTATAGGTTAGTGATATTGTTTTCTCTTTTAAATAATCATCCAAGAGCCTATCCTCCAGGGGGAGGAATGCCGGGATCTCATTGCCACTAGGAATGGCCCTTTGCAATGCGCTTCACACCTAGAGGTATTGAAACGTTTCTCCTGATTCAAGTTCGTAGTCCCTTTGAAGGTCACTAAAGGGTATAGTCTTCCCTGGCGCCCATAAGTTACCCAGCCTAGAGAGACCGATGAGGTCCTATTTGTCAAAACCACATTGTTTTGCTAACACTCCAAGGTAACTCCCAGAGTGCAGTAGCCATAGTTATCTTATCTTTCCACCCCACTGCCGCTGATACAGTGTGCCATAGCGTAATTGTCCTACATAAATTGTCGACTGATTACTCCACACCCCCTTACTGGCGCTGTCTTTGTTTCTCCCCACTCTCCACACTCTCTCCCTACTCTCCCTACCATGCCTACCCTCACTTATCCCCCTTCTACCTCATCCTCACCCATCTCGAAACTAGGCCCAACTCCTGGTCTATCCTATACCCTCCTCATCTCTCCAAACATGGAAAAAAAACTTTAAACACAAACTTCTATGTCTCCACCCCTAAATCTTATTTGCTGACCACCACAATACCCTTAACTCCTCTATTGTCACCAACCTCATCTTCTTCTCCAAGCGCCCTTCGAAGTGGAAAAGCCTTTTCCTACGCCACCTCCCAATCACTGTCTCCCGCAAGATTCCTTATGGACTCAAACTATCCACCACTCCTTCTTCCTCTTTCTTGGGTCAAGTAGACATCTCCATCTTCAAATCTGGAAACATCCTCATCCAAGCATCTGAAAATCACCTCCTCATCTTTGAACTTCACTTTAATGCGCTATCCCAACTCCTCTCACAGCCCTCGAACCTTTCCCGCTCACCCCCCAACCACTTGACGCTGCACCTCTCTTCTCTTCCCCCACCCCACTTCTCTTCTCCCTGACACACCCCAACTCCTGGCTCCTTCACAAACCATGGCATCTCTCTCCCCCTACAGCTTCTCCCAAACATACGCTCTACCCCCCCATCTACGATATCAATTCCCAAATTCTTCCGACTACCCCAGCCCTCAACTTCATCGCTATCTCCAACATCCAATCCCCCTGCACACCCTTCTACCTGCACAAAATCACCTGATTGCCAACCTCTATTGACTACCACAACCCCCAACTTCACAACTATCTCCTACACACAACCCACCCGTGTACCCCCTTCCACCTGCACATATTCGCCCACTCCCACACACAACTCTACCACCCCCGTCCAGCCTCAATTGGCCTCCCTGGCATCCGTCTCTACCTCTATTCGTTATGCAGACTCCATACCACCTAATGTCCATGGCTCGATCACCCCTCAGTCCATTAGCCAACACTCCTCCATTCCCCTTTCGCCCTCTAATTCCCATTTCACCTCACTCTCTGATGCACTTTCTCCCCTTCCACCTCTCCAAATGTCCCTCATCTCCCCCTCATTTTCATCCACACCTCCCCCTCTGACCACTCCTTCTTTCACTCCCTCTGTCTCACATATATCCCATACACCCCATAATACTCCGGATACACCAGCCCTTACTGTCTCACCACCCACCTTCTGCCCACTACGTATTCCCCTCCCTCACCGACCCGCTATGCCCCCCTTCCCCCCAAAAATGATCACATCACACAGCAGACTTCAATTCCCCTCCCCCCTCCAGGCTATCCTTCCCTTCCGCTCATCAATCTACGTCCCCATGATTACACTAACCCCTCTTGCCTCCCCAATTCCATCGATCCTCTCCACTCCTCACTGCTCACACAATCACTCCTTAATGTTGAACTTCTCTTGATGTCCCTTGTCATTGATCTTAACTCTCTCACTCCTCACTAAAGCCCACCACTCTAACCAGACTCACACTTTGGTCCCGTCGCAAATCGCTACCCCCTTATCATCACACACCAACTCCTCTACTCTTAATCCCCTCAAGAACTGTACTCCTTGCACTTATGCTGTTACCACCACCAACACATCTCCTTGCGATAGCACTAACACCAACACTCCACCATGCCCTACCCGCCCTCGTAACCTTAATACCTCATCCATTCCCACTGAACTCACCAAAAACGCCCATGCCTTCAGTGCCAACACTCCCCCCTCTACCTCTCGACATTCGCCCTCAATCCAAGGAATTCAACTCCCTTACTAGCTCCTTTCCATCTCCCACAGACTCTTACCCTCGTACTCCCCCTAGCCTTCATTCCTCTATCCCAATTATCCTGGGTTCAAGTAGACTACCCCTTCTCCCGACATCTCCTCAACTCCCACAACAACTAAAACCCATACCCCCCTGTCCCCCATCCCAATCACCCAACTCCACCCCACTATCATGCATGTTGATTAACTGCCGGTCCGCCTCCTGCCACGCAACTGAGATCGCCGAAACTATTCTCAGTAAAAACATAGACATAGCATTCCTCACTGAAACCTGGCTTAACCCCTATTCCACTCCGATTCTAGACTTACTGATCCCCCCTGGTTATCTCATCATCAAAAAAGATAGATGTGAACAAATAGGAGGGGGCCTTGCCATTATCTTCAAAGATAATCTTAATCTCTCGCTTGTCCAACTGAAAGACCCATCCACTTTTGAATATCTCTGCGCTGATATCAATACCCCAAGGTTCCCCACCATTAGGCTTCACACCATCTACCACCCTCCTGGAAACTCTATCTCCTTTACTGAAGAGATGTCTGATCTTATCTCTCTAGCATCACTCTGCCACTCTAAAAATGTCTTTCTAGGGGACTACAATATCCACTGGAACAAAAGTGACGACATCATGGACATGACCGACCTGACCCAACTCTGCAAATCCCCAACTCACATCAAAGGTGCCATCCTTGATGCTATCCTGACTAGCAAGGATCTCGCCTCCCTCTCAAAAATCCTTCCAGTAGACTGGTCCGACCATCACCTTATCCTCTTCAACTTAAATGACCCACCATACACCCGATCCCCATAGGCAGCTTACCACTGAAACCTGCTCGTAAACTTCACCTTATTCCACCGGGTGAATTGGAATCCACTATTAAATCTCGCTTACTACTCCGCCCTGTCTCCCATAGCATAAACGACCTTACCGAACAGTACAACTCTATTCTTGAAGCCCTTGATCAAATTTCCCCTCAAATACAAACAAGAAAAAAACATCCCTCCAAAAACCTGGTTTAACTCGGACCTTAACAAAGAAAGACGGGCACTTAGGCAATCTGAACGCACCTGGAGGAATCATCCTACCACTGACAATTTGGCGCTTCTGAGAAACGCTAGGACCCAATCCAAAAAACACATCTTCACGGAAAAAGCCTCCTATCTTCGAACGCAGTTAAATCATGCCCGAAACCGCCCCAGAGAACTCTTTAACATTGTTAAAAAACAAACTTCTTCAGGCCCTCCAAAAATACTTGCCACTACTGAAAAATGTGAAGAAATAGCCAGCTTCTTCTCTAACAAAGTCAACACAATCGAACTTACCTTCGCCTCAACCCCCCTATCCCCTCAACCTCCCTTCATACATCACCCCCTCCCTAACACTCGTAACTCTAACACACCCTCCTCTCCCCCGTTTCAAGACCACTCCCAACCACTTACAGTTCCCCCCTCCCAATCTCCGCTCTCATACTCCACCAAGCTAAAAATAATGCCTCCTGGAGCGAATTCTCCCCTGTCTCAGAAACAGCTATCATTAACATCATCTCTAAACTCAAACCATCCTCTCACATAAAGACCCTCTTCCCTCTCACCTGGTCCAAGAACTCAAGCACAGCATTGCCCCGCTTTGGACTAATATCATCAACTCCTCTCTTTCCACGGGTTGTGTCCCAGCCTCCCTTCAGATTGGTCAAATCTCCCCCATCCTCAAAAACGCCTCTGCCGACCCCAATGACCTCAACAACCTACGCCCCATCTCTAACCTTCCTTTCCTCTCAAAAGCCCTGGAAAAATGTGCTCTTTCCCAGCTAGATAACCATATCATCTCTTTCAATCTCCTGGACATGTTCCAATCGGGATTCAGAAAAGGATGCAGAACTGAAACGGCCATGCTCAATATTACAGACGACATTCACCGCTCTCTAGACAGAGGTGAATCCTCTCTACTAATCCTCCTTGACCTTTCGGCGGAAATTCGATACTGTCCACCATCCCACCCTTCTCAAGACCCTTAAAACCTTAAACCTGAATATCATCCCACACATTAAACATTCTGCCAAAACTGCCCTTTTCACCCTTCATCACCTCAAAAAACTGAAACCTTTTATCCCAGCTGATGACTTTAAAATCATTGTCCAATCACTTGTCCTGTCAAAAATTGACTATGGCAACGCAACACTCGCTGGCACCCCTAAAATCCACCTGGCACCGACTAAAGGTGTGCTCAACCTCGCCGCTAGACTTATCGCTGATTGTAAAAAATTTGACCACATCTCTCCTGTCCTTAAAAACCTTAACTGGCTCCCAATCGAAGGAAGATCCACATACAAGATTGCCTGTATCACGTATAAAGCCCTCCCCCTTAATTCACCCTCTTATCTTGCTGACAAATTACATGAAGCTGGGTGCTCCAGATCCCTTAGAAGCACAAACTCCCTTGCCCTAATCCCACCCAAACTCAAATGCAAAAAAAAACAATCCCGTGCATTCTCTGGTAACACTCCCATGATTTGGAACTCTCTGTTATGTTATGTTATGTTAGGGTAAGTTTCATATAGCGCTCAGCTACTCCGAGGAGTGTCCCGGCGCTTCAAACCCAAAGCGGAACAGAGGCAGGCGGCAGATGACAGGCACTACTGAACAAACAACCAGGACTTAAGATATTTCCTGAAGGCTAACAGGTTGACATTCCTTCTCAGAGACACTGGCAAGGCGTTCCACAATTGTGGCGCTAGGCGTCTGAAAGAACGGCCACCAATGCGTGCTCGCCTAATAACAGGAACAGCCGCCAAGGCCAGTGAAGCTGACCTAAGCGATCTGGATGGCTGGTAAAAAGCCAGCCGATTCCTGATGTATTTGGCGCCGGTGTCATGAAGGGCTTTGAAAGCAAGCGTGAGTGCCTTGAAAGCGATTCATTTTCGAATCAGAAGCCAGTGGAGGGCTTTCAAAAGATCTGAGGCCCTGGCTCTCCGATGAAGGCCAAAAAGGGCTCGCGCTGCCGAATTTTGGACTATTTGCAAGCGTGAAAGAAGATACTCCGGAAGTCCGAGATAAAGCACGTTCGCATAATACAAACGAGAGCCTATGAGAGCCTGCACCATAATTTTTCTGTGAGCCTGTAAGAGCAGAGGGAGAAATTTCCTGATCATTTTGAGAAGACCGAAGCATTTTCCAGCCAGGCCGAGAATCTGGGGCTTCAGGGTGAGACCATTGTCGATCTTCACTCCAAGATTCTTGGCCGTGGATGAAGCAGCTGAAGGAGGGAACATGGCCGAAGGCCACCAAGAGTGCCACCTAGGGTCAGACGGGCATCCAAAAAAGAGCACCTCAGATTTGTCGGAGTTGCACTTGAGGATGTTAAGCTGGAGCCATTCAAACACCGGACAAGGATCCAGAGGGGAGTCAGACTTCAGTTTGGTGAGAAGGTGTAGCGAGGACGAACAGGACAAAAACAGGGAATATTGAAAGGGTGGGACCCCGATATTCAAAAGCGGAAAAGGGAGGGCACTAGTACAGGGAGCTACCACAGCACCGAAGGGCGGAAAGGAGTCCTGAATGGACTTAATTTTATTGGCGAAGAAATCGGCTAGTTGGGTGACCCCAGATTCAGAATGGGAGCAGGTAGACGTGCTCATATTGGGAGAAGTGAATTCCTTGACGATTGAAAATATTTCTTTACTGGTGTTAGTGACAGCTTTGATTCTTCTAGCAAAATAGGCTTTCTTCTCCAATGTAATGTCGCTATGGTATGATTTAATACATTCCCTAAAAGTCAACTTCGCTGAAAGATCATAATGGTGACACCTAGCCCTATCAGCTTTCTTACACTGCCGCCGCTTCTCAGACAAGGCAGCAGTAAACCAAGGGGCAGAGGCCCAGCAGGCGAGCTTGCGAGAAGTCGTCACAGGGGCTAGCTCGTCCAGTCTCACCGCAAACCAAGCTTGCAGGCGATCCAGATCCGCCTCAAGCCTGCCTGACAGCTGGCAAGGATGGGATAAGAGTGCTTGTGCCAGCATGTTTCCCCAAAGATCTCCGCTGCAACCCCACCTACCGTCTCGTCAAAAAAAGGCTCAAATCACTTCTTCTCAACAAATATTGGGGCCCCTAACTTCTATGACTCCATTACTATACACACTCCGCTCCCCCGCTATCCTCTCACCCTACCCCCTTTCCCTACCTCTCTTACCTCCTCTCCTCCTGTTTCTCATCCCCTATCTCTCTGACTCTCTATACTCTCCACCCTGTCTTACCCTCCATGAATATGTATATGCTGCTTATGTCGTTATATGCTACCTCCTATCCAAGCAAATGTAACCTCTTGTATCTTTCATGATTTTTACACACGCTGAACTATTTCTTGTATGTTTACCGACCTTGTAAAGTGCTCTGATACCCCCGGGTCCAGTAGCGCTATATAAAACTCTCTAAATAAAATAAAAATAAATAAATAAATAAATTGTTGTATGTAGTGGTGCATTCTGTTTCCCACCATAGATCACCCTATGATAGTTCCCAGGTTCCATATTATGTCTGTCCATCCTATAAGCTGGTTCTGCTTGTGGCAAATGTACACAGTGATTCCCTACTGTAAGTTGTGCTGCCCAATATTAATATTGGATTGCCGGGAGGGCGATTCCTCCATCAAACCAGTTCTTTGTCAGTTTGGCGAGTGCTATTTGGGGGGTACCATTGTTCCAGAGGAGTGTGTGTATCGCTGATTCTATAGCTTGAAAATATTTTGATGGGACAGGATATGGAGTGTTCAGTAGGATATAAACAAAATGAGGGAGCGCTATCATTTTGTAGAGGGAGGCTTTACTGAGTAACAATAGGGGAAGTGTTTTCCAATGTTGCACGTCTTCCTGTCGCCGACATGGGGGGGGAGATAAGTTGTCTTCATAAAAAACTGTCAGTTTTGTGGTGACATAGATTCCCAAGTACCTTCCTTTACTCTTTGTGCCCCACAGACTTTGGGGAGGTTGGTGCCAGGGCTGCACAGGACATATATCAGCAACTTGTCCCAGTTTATGGTATATCCTGAGTATTTCTGAAACAGGGTAAATATATGCAGTACTCTATGTATGGAGGAGTAGGGGTTAGTTAGAAGGAGTAGTATGTCATGGGGAGACAGGGAGATTCTGTCCTACTAATCCTCTGTCCATTTGAGTCCCCTTACGAGCAGATCACCTCTGATCCATATTGTCAGTGACTCTAATACCAGAACAAATATTAATGTTGAGAGTGGGCAGCCCTGCCTTGTCCTCTTCTGCAATTTGAAGATAGATTATCTACCCCAATTTACTGTGACTTGTACTAGGGGCTCGGAGTAGAGAAGCCAAACCACAACAAGATTTTTTTTCCCAATCCAAATCTCTCCAGGCTGGCAAATAAAAAGGCCCACTCACTCATATCAAATGCCATTTTGGCGTCTAATTACATTATTACTGCCTCTTCCCTTATGTTCCTAGCCCTCCCAAGTACTCCATGGAGGCGCCGCAGGTTAAGCGCTGTATTTCTACCCGGCATGAAGCCCGATTGATCAGGCTAGACTAATTTATGCAACAGGGGAGTCAAGCAAGTTGCGAGGATTTTTGCGAGAATCTTAACTTCTGCGTTCAGTAGGTAAATGGGTTTGTATGAATTACATTTTTTGGGCAGTTTCTCACTTTTGTGTATTACAACAATATTGGCGAGGCTCTGATTATCAGATAGGGTACTTCGTGGTACGGTTTCTTTATACATCCTCCCCAGGTAACGGGTGAAAGTGGATGCTGTTAGTTTAAATAATTCAGCCTACTAGAATCTTATCTCATAGCTATTGGTGGGGAAAGTTCTCCTCAGTATGTAAGTTACACACCTTACTCCACAACGTGGGTGTTGAGGGTCAGAAAACATATAACAATATATCTGTGACTTCTCAAGAGGAAGACAGTGATGGTGATGAAGATGTTTATCAAGTTGCAATAAACACATTGGAAAAACATTTTGGTACTAAGATAGATGATGTGTTAGAAAGACACGTTTTTCTCTAGAGTACAAGGAAAATGGATGAAAAGGTAAAATCATAAATTTCTGTCCTGAAAGGTTTAGCTAACACATGCAAGTTTGAAACTTTCATGGATTCCCTCATTAGGGATCAATTAGTAAGGTGTACCAACAACTCCAAAATCTAAGAGAGACTTTTAGTGGTTAATCGGATCTCAAAGAAGGTATTGATATTGCTGTAGGCATTGAACATAATGCGGACTGCATGAAAGAAATGAAGGAAGTGTGTGACTGTCACACGGAGATTTATGTCATAAGTAAACAAGTGGCAGGGATGGAAAATAGAAATAAAAATATGAATCAGGTACTGTTTGCTAGCAAACTCAAATGCTATACATGTGGTAGTCACAATAATATTTTTTGTCTGGCCAGAGAGATAGTATGACACAAGTGTGGTAAGACAAATATGTCATTCTTAAATTGACAAGTTTGAGTAAAGAAGAATGGAATGAGTGTGTGAAATCTGAAATTGAAATTATTTAATTGAAGGAATTCATAAGAAGCGGTTGGCCAGTTGTTAGAAGTGAAGTTCCTGCGCTAGTGTCCAAATTCGGAGATGTGAGGTTGGAGCTCAGTACACAAGATGATACAGTATGTACAGGCAAAAAAAATATTACCCCAGAAAAAAACTAAAGGAGAAAATTGTAGAACTGACGCATGCAGGCCATTTAGTATACAGCCTTACAAAAAACAAAATATGGCCAGATTACTGGTGGCCAGGCATAGATACCATGATTGGGACCAAAGTGAAAGATTATTTGGCATGCACGATGAGTGTCAAAACCCACCAAGCCAGGAAGCCTGCCTTTTCTCCTGTGCAGGTTCCAGATAGCCCGTGTTCTAAATTAGCACTTAACATAATTGGCCCCCTAAATCTCAAGATGTTGAATCAGCATTACATTCTTGTATTGGTCGTCTATCACACGTACTGGATGAGATTCAAATGTGTACATTAAATCAATTATAACTGTCTTATCAAGTTCCTGGAAGGGGTATTTTTGAGGAAGGTATTCTGGACATTTTCCTGATGGACAACGGAGTGCAATTCATGTCTGAATCCATGAAAGAGTTTTTATCTGATCTTAATATCATACAGCACAAAACTGAATTTTATTGCCCTCAAGCAAATAGTTTAGTGGAAAGGATGAATCATATGATTAAAGGGTGCTTTATCCTTTAATCCTTAGCTACCCCTGCTGTAACTGATTACAGGACACTTTTGGGCGTATCGCACCAAGCCTGTGTTACAGGCATTTCTCCTTTCACATCTTTAACAGGTAGAGTTGCTTAGGCAAAAATATCAGCTACATGGTTAAGAAAATCGGATGTGTGTGAAGTGGACAGGAAGGACATGTCTAGGAGAGTTGCAATACATCAAGACAAGTGCAAGGGCAGATATGATTGGACCAAGCATGTGAAACGTTCTAATTTTCAGGTGGGGGATGGGGTCTGCATAGATCTTCCTAAACCACGGAGGCAGGATGCTTCCAACTATTCTGAGCCCCTCTAACTAGCCAGGGTGTGCCGAAGCGTTGTTCATCCCGAGTATGGTCAAACCTGGGGAATGGACAAAGTTGTTTCACACATGTCCGTTTGTGTGCCCAAGGTACACTCTATTGAATTTGAATTTAAAAAGCTTGTATAGCGCATCATACACCATGACGGTTTCTTGGCGCTTACTATTCTATTCTATTCTATTCTTACTATTCCATGTAATGCATGCATGGATGCCGTTGCTGATGTTCCCAGGAGACCCCAGAGATCAAAATTACCTCCTAATTGGCACAATGATTACATTATAAAGTTAATTGAATCTTGTCCTGCTCAACCTTTTTCCATATCAATTCCATATTTTCTTTCCCTTCTTTTTCTCTCTTTTTTTTGCAGGCATTCGGCTCTCTACTGTTTTATTATCGCTTTGTCTCTGTTTACATCTTTAGTTCCTCTTTCGCTTTATTGCTCTCTTTTTTTTGGAATGTTTGTTATAATTATGTATTGGTACACTCCATTAATACCGCCGTCCTTTCCCTGTTGGTATGTTCTTGGACCATTGATTTCTGAGAGTTCCACAGCTGGATCCAGATGACTGGAACCTGTGGTGGTGAACAGATGGATTAAAGGTTTCTCTTATGTTTTCCAGTGGCATATCTTCCTTTGTAACATATATATTATATACAGTATTTCGAAATTGCAAACGTATAGTATGTAGCTCTATACTAATAAATAGCTTAAATAATTATTATTCAATTTATACATACCATTCATATTGCAATATTATTGGCCCTAAACATTAGCACAATCCAACTATTTTGTGAGTTACACAGACTTTATATATTGCACCAGGATACATGCTATCCATTCACTTATAATAGTTGCCTAGAAAAAGCTATGTTATTAAAAACATGTTGCTAAAAATAAGCATTATAACTTGCTAGAAGCATAAAATGAAAAGAAAAACATTAGACTGTCTGGCAATGCACCACTTTCACCCTTACCTATAATCTATGTTGCGAACAAGAATATTTCCAATTTTGCTACAGCAGTGTTAAACAAAAACGTCTACTATGGCTGAGGCATTTACACACTTTTGAAGCTCAATCAAATCTGAGATTCATGTTCACAGGTAAAATGCCATCATTCAACATCACAGAGTTCGTTATTCACTCCAAAGCAAGCCAGTAGCTAAAGACGTCTGATCCATTCCTACACTGCTTTTACACTTTCCTGTGGCTTAACTCAGAATTTCATTGATATTCCAATAAAACACTAGCTAAAGAAGACTAGTCCTGACCCCCATTCTGTATGTAATATTACAATTAATATGATGTATTCTTTGTTAGATTACATCATCGTTTTGAGACAGGCCAGATCTAAAAACATTCACTTGCTTGCCCTGTGCCTGATCTCTGAGTTATTTCAGGTGAATCAACCATCGTCTCACAATCTATCTCTCTGAATTTTACAATAAACATATTCTTTATTTAATAACTATGAGGTGGAAACTGGGGTACAAATTAAGCTTTTCTTGATTGGGTCAATTCACTGGTCCCCATTCATGCACTGAGCTTGTTATTGCCTGAGGTAATGTGATTTGAGGTCTTCCAATAGGAACTTTTCTCTCAAGTATCCATATATGCATAGTTTTGCACACACATAAAAAGAAAGCGGAATCAGGCAGTGATTGACAGCTTGGTCTGACAAGTAAGGGTGTGGGCCATTTTTGTGAGCTGTTTCTGGGCCTGTTTTATGGTTCCTGATATTACAACAATCAATGCCTGCAGCAAGTACAAATCCATGCAGCTTCTATACCTTGCAAAACACTTATATAGTGTGTCTTTACAAGTTAAAAACTACACCAATATGCAAGCAATAGCCACTTTCTAGCTTTCTAATTCACCAATGGGGCAATTTTTATGTTGGTGCCTGGGCCTGCTTTCTGTCCCGGTCCAACCGAGACATAAACACACTAAGTCAAGGAGAAAAGCATGGAGGCAGAAATATCTGAGATCTGTCCTTCATCACTATTATTTGTCCTCTTCTTGCTAAAGTAAGCCTTTCCATCTGGACAGCTATCTGGGCCAGTTCTTGATACCAAGTACCCATCTGGAACTACTGGGATTCTCCAATTTTCAAAGATTGAAGATTCCACTATATCGAGCTGCACATTATCTAAACATCTTACCAGAGTATCCTTAAATCATTGGTTTTTTCCTCTTCCATCACTGAATGCATGTATTAAATCTTGAGGACAGTTCATCAAAGATGAGTCTGAGTCTGTCGGGTAGAAGAGAGTATCCTTATGTACATGATAGGTGCTCAGGTACAGTATCAGGTAGATAGGTAAAGTCAAGAAACTCACTGCAGGTTTTCACATACATACACATACACACACACACACACACACATTAGCACACATTTAAACATGTTGCAAATGTATCCTTCTGCATGGTGACCCCAAATGTTTTGCCTTTTGCTTGACCCTATTTTTTTGCTGGCTGTAGAATTCTGAGCACTTTACTCCTGCTGAGCACTGGTATAGTGCCTGTGCTCCCCCTTTCAATAAGGTGAAACTAGCATATCCCTGATTAGTATATTTAGCTTACCTATATGTCGAACGTGTCTGGTACAAAGTGAGCCCAGAGCCTGTACACTAAGGGCCTTATTTATGAAGGCCTTGCGCCGCCGGTGCGTCACTTTTAACATGGGAAAAAGTGACGCACCGGTGGCACAAGGCTTTCATAAATAAGGCCCTAAATGTCACCAGTGGACTGCAGCACCAATTGTGTCACCCGCTGGAGTGGAAACTTGAATGCAGTCCTACCATTTGCAGCCTGACTGTTAACTTTTAAAATGCAAATTCGACCCGTAAGGCAGGATGCATGGTATTTAAAAACAGGATCTGTAAATGTTTAATGTTACATATGCCTTTACAGTGAAAACACAATCTATTTTACTGTAGCTGGTCTCTTTGTACAATAGGAAATCACTGGTTTATATTATTACATTTAATCATGCTAATTTCAGTTAAAAAACAGCTGGGAATATAATTCGAAAGGCTCTTTTCATAATTTCATTCAAATACACTTTAATGGTAAAACCAAATTTGTAATAACTATTAAAGAAAAGGTACTTTTAGAAAGTAACAACACACAGATAGTAGTATTAGTTTAACACACTATCATCACTCTGCTTTTAATCTTGCTGCTTTGTTGACTCTCCTTAATAAAGTTGCATTTTGGCATCAAAACAGGCAATTTTAATATTACACACTTTTTTCATCACTACACACTTTCTTGAGCACTGCAACTCTTTTTTCCTCAGCCTACCAATACATCCTACTGGCTGTCTCTCTCACTGGTGGATCTCATACTAGTATACCTCTATGAAAGTTATGTGAGGCATCTAGTAGATACCAGTCTTCAACTACAAGCCAGATGATGAGGCCCCAGGAACTTGATTAACTGCAAGGAGGCCTACCCCGTCACAGGTTGATGTAGCCAACAACTGCGCCAGAGGACGAACATTTCTACCATGTTGGTTTTAGGTATGGAGGGGTACTGTGGTATTGTTTAGGGTAGAGCATACCGGAAATGCTTCTAAGGTGAGTAATGTTACCCCGGGGAACTTTTAAAACCATTGGTTAGGGAGTGGCCTCCTCAGAACACTCTTTTGACTTATGGAAGAACAATAGAGGAGGACTCAAACTGCTGTCTGTAACCTAAGAAGAGCCTAGTAGACTGGAGTTGTTCTTTGGATTGGGCCCTCGGCAAATAATTGGACTTCAATTGTAATTAGTCTGGCCTCCTTCTGAAGCTACAGGGACACAGCAAATTACAAGAGACCTTTTTCTGCACCAGTCAAGCTGATCAGGTCCAATTGGACAAGCCCTAGGCCCTGCCGTTGGCCTCTGCTGGGGTGAGTCTTGTACCCCATGAGCTGTCCCCATGGTCCTGGTTCCTTGTCTGGTGTTAAAGTGCACTTCTATCATCTCCTGAAACCTAGGATTTTGAAACTATTTGACTTCAAGAACCTCCGGATTATCAGGACCAACCTGCCAAGCCAATCCAATAAAGGTGCATTGCTACTGGGAAAATATTCAGATTCACTGGGGCCTCGCTGAGAAGGTATCTGAACTTGTGGAACCCATTTTGTCTCCAGCCTGCATTCCTGTCCTACTGGAATAATCTAAGCTCCAAAAAACGGACGTAGTCCGAAGGTAGAGATCTTCAGCAGGAAAGGGCAGCAAAAGTATCTGTTGCAAAATTTAAATTTCTCCCATTATGCGCTTTCCCAACAAAAATCAGTGGCTTCACTTGGACCTTGTCCAGCTACTATCTGATCTCAAGGGGGCCAGTCTTCTGCCACAGCCTGCCCCCTGGGCCTGCTGAAGATTTCTGAATTCCATTTCAGAGACGCTCTCTGAAGGTGCAACTTCTGACCTGGTTTCTGTGTCTGACCCACTTTCAAATGCAGTCCACCTTAACTTATGCCTAGGCTTTCCCAAGTAGATGATCACAGTTAGGCCTAAAACATTTTGCCACTAATTTTATATTTAGATTTTAAAAACTCATAACTTCAGTTTCCCCTACTGGGTTTTTGTCATTTTAGTTGTAATTTCAAATTGCTCAAAAATACTGGCCATATGTGAGTATCTGCATACCTGCACCCAACAAACTGTCCTATGTTCCAGAGACCCACACAATCAGGCCATGATTCAACCTCCAACAGAATTATTATCTTCCATTTTCTATAGGTGAACTAGGACCACTGCATTTTACCAATACCCTGATGCATGCATTAGCCCATCAAATTCTAAACATCTCTAGCATCAAAGCTCTTTTTAGTGGACCCTCATTTGGTCGGAGGTTCCTCAGTACAAGATATCTGCATAATGATTTCTTTGGTATGTAAATGCATATCACTTACTTTGGCAGACCTAGCAGACTTGGTAATATAGATTGCATTACTATGGCGGCAGGCACTTGCTTTATGCACACAACATAAAAGCCGTTACACTAAACTGGTAACACAAGCAAATCCCATGTTATCTGCTTCAACCCGCCACATATTCCTCACAGCCCCATACATTAGAATGTATACCTTCTGTCCAGCCGCGGCCGGCAGTGGGAGGAAATGCAGGGCTGTGACATTGGGAGGGGGAGGGGCAAGGTGGGGGGTAGTAATGTATGGATTACGGAGTTTTACAGATAAGTAAACATTTAAATAAATAAAACGAATTTCATTGCGCGCACTGCATCGCATTTTGGGATGCAGTGTACTTAACAAAATTCGTTTTCTTTATTATTTTACTTACCTGTAAAACTCCGTAATCCATACATTACTACCCACCCTGCCCCTCCCCCTCCCCATGTCACCGCCCTGCATTTCCTCCCACTGCCGGCCGTGGCTGCTTCTGTCTCTAATCCCATTTAAGAGACTTACGTTAAACTTAAGACAAACTTAAGTTAAACTTAAGTTTAACTTAAGACAAAATCGTAACTTAAGACAAAATCCTAACTTAAAACAAAATCCTAATTTAAGACAAAATCCTAACTTAAAACAGAATCCTAATTTAAGACAAAATCCTAACTTAATACTGCTAAATGCCTTCTGTGAATACCAAAAGTAGTACGTTTATGATTTTGTCTTAACAAATTATTTGCCGTGAGCCGGGAGAGGATAGAGAGCTGGTTATAGCCTGATTTTAAACTACTTTTTTGCACTGATTAGCACCTTTTATTCTGGGAGGGCATTCTTAAATTGCTGCTTTTTAAATCTTGCATTCTACATTGACTGCTGTATGAATTTTTAAATAAATAACTTACCCGGTGTTGGGCGCTTACAAGCAGATTTTTTGCTCAGCTCTTGACACGGAAGGGTAGGGAGTACACTCGAGTAGCTACCCGGACAGACGCCATTTTGAGGTGGTCCAGGGTTAGTGCTCAAGCCTTCCACCCCTGAGCTAGTTAAAAACAGGGCTGGCGTGAGCGCGCGGTGGACGCGCGCAGTGGGTGCGCCAAAGGCAAGCTCGTCTGTGCCCGTCCGCTGCGCGCCCACGCCTAGCGCCAGGATCCCTGTTAGTTACACAAGCTGGAAGCTGTCCATCATTACCTATGATGCAGACACATTAAAAAAGCTCAATGTTGTGGGGAGGAAAACAAACTGCATTAGTCTGGAAATTGAGAAAGGATTAGCAACAAGCCCCTGTGCCTGCCCAAGCTGCAAGAGATCTATCCCAGCAATTCAAATGTCTCTTGTCCAGGCTTTATCAAAAACCAAAAAAGAGGAAGAGGAGGAAGGAGTGCAAAACCTCAATTGCCTCCTTCTGAACGCCAGGTCGCTGGTAAAACACAGTCTTGAATGCGCTGAGCTAATTAATGATGAAAATATTAAAATTGCCTTTGTAACTGAATCTTGGACAGATGCGGCCTTGAGCCCGGATTTAGTTAAGGCCACCCCACCTTGTCACCTTAGTTATACACGGGATAGGCCACTGAGAAGAGGAGGGGGACTGGCAGTAATATATCATATTTCCCTTAATGCTTATTTTCAACCCTTGACTTTGGAGAGGTGTGAAGCGTTGGCCTTTAATTTTACCCTCTTTAATCATCATTCTTTTAGAGGATGTTTAGTGTACAGACCTCCAGGTCCTAAAAATATCTTCCTTAGTTTTGTAGGAAGTATACTGGAGGAAGGTTTGTGTACTAAGACCTTCACGGTATTGGGGGATTTTAACTTCCACTTGGAAAACCTTATGGATACTGACACTAAAGTATTAACTGGGTTGATGGATGGCGCTGATCTAAAACAATTGATGATGGGACCCACTCATATTCTGGGCCATCCAACCTTAGAGTTTATAAAAACAATACTGGTTACTTGGTCAGATCACACTGCAGTTTTATTTACTATCTCAGTGCTGAGGCCTCAAAGCTCAGGTCGGTCGTCCAAATCTCCCAGGACCTGCAGGGCCTGGAGTAAGATAGGGGGGGGGGAGCGCTTGAGGACCTTCTGGTTTCCTCTAGAGAGGCACTCCCTTTAGAGGTGGAGATGGCGGCCTATACAAGAAGGATCGAAAAGGCCTGTGCCACCCTTGCCCCACCTAAACTCTGCCTCCCAGCCAGGTCCCAGCCTTCAGCTTCCTGGTTTTTTCAGGCACTTAGAAAGCAGAAACTTGAAAGGGACTGGAAAGGGTTTGGTGCAAAGAATACAAGGAAACCAATAAAAGGTTACTTAAACAAAGCCTGATACTATATAAAAAAAAATGGTGGTAATGGCGAAACAAGATTATTTCACCGACCGCTTCAACCTCGCCAAGAACTCGGCGAAGGAATTGTTTAAAACGGTTTCCTGTTTGGCTGCCCCGATACCTGCAGTCACACCCGCTAGCCCCGAGCTGCGTGAGGAGTTAGCCAAATTCTTTTCAGATAAAGTGGAGCCCTTTTTCAAGGCCTTTGCTGGCTTAGAAATGTTGAATTGTCCGGCTAATATACTGGAAGAAACAGTCGAGCTTACTTCGGGGGCAAACCTGGAGTTCTTTTCGCCGGTGAATGTTGAAGAGATAATGGAACTGCTTCAAGTGGTAAATTCTGGCTCCCCATAAGATCCATGCCCGGTGGCTGTGCTCAAGCTGGCTCGAGCTCCGATAGTTACATCATTGGTAGCCTTGTTTAACAATATGTTCAGGATGGCAGACTTTCCGTCCTGCTGGAAACGAGCCTCAATTCTGCCCTTACTAAAAAAATCAAACCTGGATATCAGGGATCCTAAAAACTATCGCCCTATAGCGAGACTCCCCTTACCAGCTAAATTGATAGAAAAGGTGATGAATGTCCAACTGAGCTCGTTCCTCATGGCTACTCAGGCACACGGTTTTAGAGCCAGCCATAGCACAGAATCAGCGCTAACTAAAACAACGGAGGAGATCAGAGCAGTGGCCAATGCTGGGGGCAGAGCTGCGCTGGTACTGTTGGACCTTTCCACAGCCTTCGATACGGTCCACCTTGTGATATTGTTGGACCGTTTTAAGGCATGTGGTATACAAGGGAAAGCGTTTAACATCCTAAAAGCTTTCCTCTCCAACACAGTTCAGAGTGTGGCGCTGGGCAAATACGAATCTAAACCTTTCGTTTTGTCCTGTGGGGTTCCCCAGGGCTCGTCCCTGAGCCCCACTCTGTTCAAAATATACGTCACCTCAATGGCCCCAGTAATTCGGGCATTTGGCTTTGAACTTACCTCATACGCTGACGACACCCAGATTGTGGTGTCACTGCTACCAGGTAAGGAGGAAGGAGTAGCCAAACAGTTTCAGGATTGTATGATGGCAGTGGGAAACTGGATGGCCATAACCTGTCTTAATCTGAACTCGGCTAAAACGGAAGTTATAGTGTTTGGCTCAAATGTTAATTTCTGGAGTCCAAAATGGTGGCCTGAGGGGATGGGTAAGGTTCCCACCCCTGTGTCTAAAGTTAAGAACCTAGGGGTGCTGATCGATGATCAGCTTTGCTTGCGACCTCAGGTCAATGTGTTGTCCTCCTCTATTTCCTTCCTGCTCAAAACAATTCGAAAGATGCTGCCATTTATCCCAGCAAGTGGAAAAAAAACAGTAGTTATTACACTGGTATTATCGCTGCTGGATTATTGTAACAGTCTGTTTCTTAGTGCCCAACAGGGCATATTGAACAAAATTCAGGTTTTGCTAAATGCAGCAGCGCGGCTTATTACGGGCATCCCTAAGGAGGCCCCCATTTCCCAGGAGCTAGTTAAACTTCACTGGCTCCCGGTGCAAAAGGGAATCTAGTTCAAAGCGCCTTGCCTGGTATTTAAGGCCTTGCGAGGTCTAGGGCCATCCTTCTTTCGGCAGTTTTTTCATTGGTATCATCCTTCAAGGCACCTTAGATCCGCTGACGCAAGGCTGATTGTAGTACGTCGCATCAGGAAAGCACGCTGGGGAGGCAGAAGCTTTGTGCTGGGAGCAGCCAAGGCCTGGAATGCCCTGCCCCTGGCGCTTAGAAAGATGACAGACCTTATGGCCTTCAGGAGAGGTCTTAAGACCTGGCTATTTACTAATTGATCACTACACGGCCTTCGCCTATGGAGTCTTACAGAGCGCCAGGACACCTATGGGAAACAGTGCGCTGTATAAATGTAAAAAATATAAATAAAATAAACTGTGTGCCATGCATAACCTGCTTCTCAAATTGCTGGCGTTCACTTCTGGGAGGGCTTCTGAAAGTACTAGCCAAAAGGTGCTAATGGCGAATAATGGAGAATCGGTTTGCCATATTATCAACTAAATCCTGCCAATTAAATGCAATTGATCTGGGGCAAAATCTGACAAACCTGCTGTCCCCACCCTTTAAACTTCCATTCTTTTCATCTCATACTGAAGAAACCTATCTGAGATTTTACTAATTTCTTTCGGAATTCCTGTGGTCCCTAAACACCCTGTAGGAGAGCCTTGTCTCTTAATCATGAGCAAAGGACCTTGTCTGCTGGAAGCTATTCTAGAAAATCCACTTCATTTTCTGATTGCGGATCTCAGCATCTGCTGGATGTCACCTGCCACATTCCTTGCCCAGAACAGCTGAAATTACATATAGCTGGACTGAGAAATATGAGTTACTGCAGAAGAACCCGAACATTGTGTCAACCTTTGTCTCTGAAGCGTTCACCCGTGTCCTGGTAAGACTTTCAGTTAGCTTCAAGCTGCAGTTACCTTGACAGGACACTATGATTGTTTGAGATTTCGGAAGTTCTGGACTTGTTCAGTTTTGCTTCCTTGTGTAGCAATTATAATAAAGATGTTGTTATTCATCATAAAAAAAATAATAATAATAGTTAGTTAGGGGGGGCTAATACTGAAATACTAGACTAAATTAACTAATTTCATAAAGAAACATTCTCCAACCCTTTTCCGGCTGTAGAGGTCCACTTCATAATATGTTTAAACTCATCATAGAACAGATAATTTCCTATGGAGTCTAATTGTTGTGTCATCAATGATTTCGCAAAAAATAAGATATCTAAAATGTACAGCGATCACACTTTGACGCTTCAGTATGTGCCTGGTTGAAAGGCAAGAGCCTAAGTGTTTTTTGATTGTTGCCAAAGTAAAGTTTGGATTGGACCGGAACTGAAATATACTTGTGGCGATGTGCTTTCATCTGAGAAGTCCATCAGGATTTGGCAGTTGAACATAACTTTGAAGTAACAAGATATTGTTGTCTTGCGGGTGAGAAAGTAAGCCCAAAAATGAGCACATGCGGGAGTCTGAATGCTGGACAGCCCATGTGTGGAGCAGTACACTGGGACAAAGGTCCGAGCAGGGGCGGATTGGCACTGTGGGCACTCGGGCATGGGCAGAAGGGCCGTTGTCCCAGTGCACTCTGTGGGCTGTTTTCCCACCTTTACCAGTCCACAGAGAGCACTGATAGGGAGAGGAAAGCAGCTTCGCAGTGCGGCCAGCGTTCAGCGATGATCAGCTGTGGCCTCTCCTTGAACCACTGCCCTGCCAAGCAATAATGCTGATGGTGGGCTGGTGAGGGGTGATTGTGTGCCAGAATCAGCCTCCCAGGGAGCCAGGTGTTTCACAGGCCTATGAGTAATTTTCACCCCGGCCCGTGGGGCCCATGCAGCCTAGAAACAGTGCTTAAAATATTCGTGACCCAAAGCCCTTCTCATTCAGGGCATAGTGGGTGAGAAAGAATGGGTCTCACTATGGGGCCAGGTGATGTGGGGAACTCGCACCATCTTCACCTCAGCCTCCCCCACACCCCCTTGGATGGTCCAGAAGCTGTGTTTTTGCTTTAGCCCCTCTCCTGCCACTCCATTGCCCTGAGGCAGTGAAGGGCTGGAGAGGGCTGAGTAATTTACAAATAGCTGAGGCCTCGCTGTTGATCAGGTGCTCCTGCGCTGGAGGGCTGGGGAATAATTTGTAGGAGAAAGGGGCCTCGTTGTTTTTCAGGTGCTCCTGCGCTGGGGAGCTGGGGAGCTGGGGAGCTGGGGAGCTGGGGAATAATGTTTTAAGAGAAAGGGACCTCGCTGTTTTCAAGTCCTCCTGCGCTGGAGGGCTGGGGAATGATTTTTTAATAGAAAGGGTCCTAGCTGTTTTCAGGTGCTCCTGCGCTGAAGGGCTGGGGAATATTTTTTTAATAGAAAGGGACCTTGCTGTTTTCAGGTGCTCCTGCAGTGAAGGGTTGGGGAATAAGTTTTTAAGAGAAAGGGGTCTCACTGTTTTCAGATGCTCCTGCGCTGAAGGGCTGGGGAATATTTTTTTAAGAGAAAGGGGCCTCGCTGTTTTCAGGTGCTCCTGCGCTGGAGGGCAGGGACATTTTTTTTAAGAGAAAGGGGCCTTGCTGTTTTCAGGTGCTCCTGCGCTGGATGGCTGGGGAATATTTTTTTAATAGAAAGGGGCCTCGCTGTTTTCAGGTGCTCCTGCACTGGAGGGTTGGGGATTATTTTTTTAAGAGAAAGGGAAGTCAATGTTTTAAGGTGCTCCCTCGGTGGAGGGCTGGGGAATAACTTTTTAAGAGAAATGGGCCTTGCTGTTTTTCAGGTGCTCCTGCGCTGGAGGGCTGAAGAATAATTTTGTAATAGAAAGGGGCCTCGCTGTTTACAGGTGCTCCTGCGCTGAAGGGCTGGGGAATATTTTTTTAATAGAAAGGGGCCTCGCTGTTTTTCAGGTGCTCCTGCGCTGGAGGGCTGGGGAATATTTTTTTAAGAGAAAGGGGCCCACGCAGCCTAGAAACAGTGCTTAAATTAGTCCTCGTCCAAAGCCCTTCTCATTCAGGGCATAGTGGGCGAGGAAGAATGGGTCTCACTATAGGGGCCAGGTGATGTGGAGAACTCGCACCATCTTCACCTTAGCCTCCCCCCACCCCATAGATGGCACAGAAGCTGTGTTTTTGCTTTAGCCCCTCTCCTGCCACTCCATTGCCCTGAGGCAGTGAAGGGCTGGGGAGGGCTGAGTAATTTACAAATAACTGGGGCCTCGCTGTTGTTCAGGTGCTCCTGTGCTGGAGGGCTGGGGAATAATTTTTTTAGGAGAAAGGAGCCTCGCTGTTTTCAGGTGCTCCTGCGCTGGAGGGATGGGAAATAATTTTTCTATAGAAAGGGGCCTCGCTGTTTTCAGGTGCTCCTGCGCTGAAGGGCTGGGGAATATTTTTTTAATAGAAAGGGGCCTCGCTGTTTTCAGATGCTCCTGCGCTGGAGGGCTGGGGAATCAATTTTTAAGAGAAAGGGGCCTCGCTGTTTTCATGTGCTCATGCGCTGGTGGGCAGGGACATGTTTTTTAAGAGAAAGGGGCCTCGCTCTTTTTAGGTGCTTCTGCACTGGAGGGCTGGGGAATAATTTTTTCATAGAAAGGGGCCTCGCTGTTTTCAGGTGCTCCTGCGCTGGAGGGCTGGTTAAAACATTTTTAAGAGAAAGGGACCTCGCTGTTTTCAGGTGCTCCAGCACTGGAGGGCTGAAGAATAATTTTGTAATAGAAAGTGGCCTCGCTGTTTTCAGATGCTCCTGCGCTGGAGGGCTGGGGAATATTTTTTTAAGAGAAAGGGGCCTCGCTGTTTTCAGATGCTCCTGCCCTGGAGGGCTGAAGAATAATTTTGTAATAGAAAGTGGCCTCGCTGTTTTCAGATGCTCCTGCGATGGAGGGGTGGGGAATATTTTTTTAAGAGAAAGGGGCCTTGCTGTTTTTCAGGTGCTTCTACTCTGGAGGGCTGGAGAATAATTTTGTAATAGAAAGGGGCCTTGCTGTTTTCAGATGCTCCTGCGCTGGAGGGCTGGGGAATAATTGTTTTAGGAGAAAGGTGCCTCGCTGTTTTCAGGTGCTCCTGCGCTGGAGGGCAGGGGGATAATTTTTTAAGAGAAAGGGGCCTTGCTGTTTTCAGATGCTCCTGCGCTGGAGAGCTGAGGAAAATTTGGTAATAGAAAGGGGCCTGGCTGTTTTTGAGGTGCTCAGCTTGTAGGACATTGTCACCTTGGCCCTGTGTCCTTCCCAAGAACAATATCGTCCCACTTACATTCCTAGTGTGTTTCATGAAAGGGCACACCCGCGAATGTGGGCCCCACCCCGCAAATGTCGGCCACGCCTGCAAATGTGGGCCACGCCCTGCAAATGTGGGCCACTTTTTCATCAGTGCCTGGCCCAAATTGTGATCCCAATCCAACCCTGGGTCCGAGCTTGCAGATGCAAGAAGCTCCTGACTATCCACCATCTGCTTCTGCCTGAGCACAGAAAGCCTTTCCTTTGGCACTGTCTGTGAACTTGTTGCATGTATTCACTCCCGTGCCTCCTATGAGGACACTGCATGAACTTATTTTAAATGTTGCCAGACACTCCTCCAAGAACATGAGACCCAGGAACGGGTATATGAATTGAAAAGCTACAGATAATGACTGAAGCTAAGGCTGAAGACTGTCGGTATCAAAGGTAAAATGTACAGGAATTCAAGCAAGATTTTATGGTATAAAATAGGTCGTGCAGCAGCTAAAAACTGTGAAAAAGTCATAGAGCTGCACCTGGAGCAGTGGTGCAGCCACACCTTCAGTTTGGCAGGCAGACACATCATGGATACTGTCTAAATGTTTTGGGCCATTCCTTTACCCAAAAAGGGCTAAAATGCTTGAAAGAGCTTTTATGTTTCCCAGGAGCCATGCAGATGAGGACGTGGGTCATACTCGGGGTGACCCTAAAAAAGTTATCCCACTCCCATGGTACATTGGATGGACCTCGGAAGACACAAAGAAGCCACCCTGACCAAATGAGGTATATGAAACATGTGGAATTTGGTCAACAGCTTACCTTGGTCAGTAAGACCTGAGGAGCGTGAGCTTCAGGTTTCCAAAACAATTATGGTGGGACATCTTGTTAAAACACATAGTATGCGAATCAGTGCACGAGGTGGACTTAAGGAACATTAGAAAGGGAAAAGAATGTAGCTTCCAAAGGATACTTAAAACTCATATTTTGTAAAATAACCATTTTTAAGATTTTAAAAAAACGACAGTGTGTGTGTTTTTGTCTGTGTGTATTTATTTCCCTAAGTGAAATCCAAAAAACACTTCACCATACCTGACTGAAAGCACCTGTACCCAAATTTGTATTAGAGTATACATTTATTGGGGGGTGTAACACCCCAAACACCTCCCCTGTAGCTACACCTCTGAATTCGGTAAATGCTAAGACTAGACTACTGGGATTGCTGATCAAGACCAGAAAAAGCCTGAATGTAGGGCCATCTTCTGGACATTGACTGCAGTTTTGAATGGATGAACATACGGTTTTAATTGATGTGTAGCGGAGAACCAGAATAGATTAGAACCATTTTAGCCCGTGCCTGGTCTGCCCAGAACTCTATTGATGCACAAAGGTGCAACCTCACTGTTGTTGATGCTGAAAGTAGCAGAGAAATAAAGAGAAATAATGTGAAATCCTGGCTCAGCCATGTTGCGAGAAGCTCCTCTCCAATGTGCACAGTGGGGTGGGGGGAGGTACCTATGCCTCAGACATTGGAAAGTTCCAAAATAGTTCGGAGATCAGTGGGCTCCAGTAAGTATTAGGCTGTCGCCACCGTTTATAGCACCAGAAATGGGCATGCAGGTGCCATTATCTCATGGTCAGCCATTAGGACATCTGGCATGAGCTTCTAGATTTGAAGTGCATTATCTTGAGTGAGGCTATCTTCCCCATGCACCCAGAGAAACACACTGTTTAGCCACTCAGGGGCTTGTGGGTCACTAGTCATTTCACATTAAGGAGTGACACAATGCCGAGTCACTTTTGTTCAGGAGAGGGCAAATATGCCTCCACACTATTAGTGCAAAAGCATGCTGTTATTCTTGTGCCAAATACAGTCAATCTGGGTCGTTAAAATAAAGTGTACACATTTTTCCTAAGCAATCTTCAAGGATATAGAAGAAATCCTACCTTCGTCCAATCTCTCTGCAAACCCCGAGAAAAGTATGCATTGCAAACAGGGCATCTAAGAATAAGCAATGTAGAAAACAGCACTCAAACACTGGACGCGAACACTGCACTATTTCTCAGGCACACGACAGTTAAATGAATATGTAGTGGTGAAGCAGGCATCACTCGCACTCTTATTGCAATTGATGAAATTAATTTGGACCTTGGCCTCAAAGCAGCCTGGAATACAGCGCTAACCATGTTTGGAATCTCTTCTCTCCTCCCCTGGTAATTTCTTCACACATCATTACTCAAAGTGATCACTGATATCTTTTTTTAGCGCTTTTAATATCGATGACATCGCGCGTTCTTGTCAGGTTTAATTAAATTTGGCCATAAAACGAACAATACACATCAAAGCGGCCGGCTTCAAATGGCCCTTTTATGGCAAGCCACCACAATGCTAATGCAATTTCATTCCCTTGTCAGTAAACAGCACTTCCAAGGCAGAATCTTCATATGGAGATGAAAAGGTGAGCGGGCCCATCACGCATCCCTAATTACTGGTTCCTGCTCTAATCTCACTTCCCGGAAAATGGTGTATAATGGCTTTGGTACATGAAGCACATCCAAGTGATCAAAAGTGCGGGTGTGAATGACATTTTAGTCCAAAGTACTCATGCATTGCATCTTATGAGACCGAGGGCTACATGTACAAAGCATTTCTGAGGTCACAACGGCCACCATAAAAATGCTTTTTTGGATGTACAATGTCCAAATTGGGATTCGGTAACGAATCACGGGCCAGGTGTGCAAACCTTTTTGGAGGTCGCAAACGGCTCCACTCACAGAGTCAGGCCATTTGCGACCACAAAAAAAGTATTTTTTTTATGTACAATGACCCACTTTATTATTTGGTAACCTATTACTGAATCGCAAATTGGGTTTGTGATTCGGTATTAGGAAGGGGAGTGTTTAGGGCATCCCTTCCTAATACCGAATCCCACTGGTATGTGTGAATGTTGTGCAAGCAAAATGTTGTTGCAAAACATTTGCATTTTACCACCTACTACAAGTAGGTGGTAACCCATTCACAAATGGAAAGGGGTCCCCTTTGTGAATGTTTTTAAAAATATTTCTTCAGACCAGGCAGTGGTCCAAATGAACAGAAAACTTTTCATTTTTCTTTTTGAAATGCATCTCATTTTCCTTTAAGGAAAGCAGGCTGCATTAAAACAAAATTGCTTTTTTGAAAAGCAATCACTGACCCCAGAAAGCCTCATTCCCGTTATTTTTGGAAATCCCAGTGGGTCGTAAACCAAGACCTACCGCGTGAAAATGAATGGGGTAGGTCGATTTGTGACCCACTGGGAATCGCAAATAGTGTAAAGCTCACTTACGTACATTGTGGTTTGCGATTACGAAAGAGCAAATTGCAAACATTTGCTATTTGGTCTTCACAAATCTTTCTCTTCGTACATCTGGCCCCACAATTTTGGTTTTGCAAATGGTATTTGGAAGGGGCGTGTTGAGGGCATCCCTTTCTAGCACTGAATTTGAATGGTACTTAAGAATGTTTCGTGACCGAAATGTAGTCGCAAAACATTCCCAATTTACAGCCAATTGAAAGTTGGTGGCAACCCAGTCGCAAATGGTAAAGGGTCCCCAAGAAACCCCTTTTCCTTTGAGAATGGTTGAATAAATAGTTTTTAAGAGCAGGCAGTGGCCCCACGGACCACTGCCTAAACTTAAAAAATGAAACTTCAAAAGTTCATTTTTTTCTTTTTAAACGCTTTCCATTTTTCTTCAAGGAAACAGGGCTGCGTTTAAAAAAAGATTGCTTTATTTAAAAGCAGTCACAGACATGGTGGTCTACTGACCCCAGCAGGCCACCATCCCTGTGATGGCTGTGATTCCCAATGGGTCGCAACTTTTCGACATTCCTTATAAATATTCATGAGGTAGATCAATTTGCGACCCACTGGGAATCACTAATGAAACTCAAAAGAGTTACTTACATTAGAAATAGTGATTTCCTAATTGCAATTCATAGGAAACAACAATTAGGAAATCGCTATTCTTGACTTTTGTATATCTAGCCCTGAGAGTTCCTATTGCATTAAAAAGGTAGTCCTAGAAGGCCTTGTGCAATTTTGGCTACTGCACCTTAATTGACAAAGAGTGTTACAAAGATTTCTAGGTCCCATAATTAGCCTAGAGCTAAGAGTTCCATACAATAATATATTCTCTTCACTTAGTTTGTGAGGGCTGCATTCCTGCTATCAAATGAAACAATCAGGAGACCTTAACATGCTTGTTTTTGTCTAATTACCACAAAACCTGAATCGGATTCACAAAGCTCTTCGTACATGCAGGTTTGGCTTACATGTTAGAAAACATTCCTGTGAGTATAAAACTACTTACATTCAAACAAGTTGTTAATACTCGCTGTAGATAAACACATGTATTATTTTGTGAGTAAATGTACCTTCTATTTCAGGGAGTGGGTGTTTAATAGCATGAATACCCTGAAAATGTATGCACACCAACAAACAAGAAACTTTGTCGGTATTCCCAAACTTTGGGGTCGATTACGATGGCGGACGGAAGGACGACCGCCGGCCTGGAGTAGGCGGAAAATGCCTTTTTTCATTCCGCCAGCCGCGGCCAGTCTGTCCGCCATATTAGGATGGGAAGCACTGTCAAATGTCCGTACGCCGCGGAAGAACATGCACCGCCGCGTAAATACACCCGACCCCACGGCGGACGTAACCAATCCAGAGACACCGCCGTAAGGAATGACGTCTCCGACCGTCCTCTAAATCATGATGGCGGAAAAGACACAGCAAATCGCAGCGGAAAAACCACCAGCCTGAACACGGCGGATTCACCACAGCGGAGAGACAACACATTGCAGAGATACCCACCACAGGCAGATCGCCGTCATGGACCCAGCTCTACACGCATTTCTGATACTCTTCGTGGTCCACCACCAGCAAGTCATGGACCGTTGCCGACGACGACGCAGGTACACAAACACACCAATTGCTGTCGGAAGGGGAGTACCTGCCGGGCCGTGACGTGGGGAGTGGAGGGGGATGTTGGGGAAACAGCATTTACTATAGCACCAATATATCAACAATGCAAGGAGACAACCAGGAATGACAAAGAGAAACCACTACACCGATTAACTTGCTTTATTACACATAATAGGGGTTGAATCCTAGAGTAGCCAGGAGCATGGGCACTGGATAGAACAGAGAAGGTATATCTGAGGCAGCACATGAGGGCACAATGCAGCATCCTAACAGCAACAGGGCAGTGTTTACAACAGAGCAGGTACATCAGAGGAAGCACATGATAGGGGCTAAGTGCATCAACAATCCATGGCACATAACAGGTACATCTGAGGCAGCACATGAGAGGGGCTAAGTGCATCAACAGTCCATGGCACAGAACAGGTACATCTGAGGCAGCACATGAGTGCACAATGCAGCATCCTAACAGCAACAGGGCAGTGTTCACAACAGAGCAGGTACATCAGAGCCAGCACACGAGAGGGGCTAAGTGCATCAATAGTCCATGGCACAGAACAGGTACATCAGAGGCAGCACATGAGAGGGGCTAAGAGCATCAACAGTCCATGGCACAGAACAGGTACATCTGAGGCAGCACATGAGAGGGGCTAAGTGCATCAACAGTACATGGCACAGAACAGGTACATCTGAGGTAGCACATGAGTAGGGCAACGAGCATCAACGCTCCATGGCACAGAACAGGTACATCTGAGGCAGCACATGAGAGGGGCTAAGTGCATCAACAGTCCATGGCACAGAACAGGTACATCTGAGGCAGCACATGAGTAGGGCAAAGAGCATCAACAGTCCATGGCACAGAGCAGGTACGTCTGAGGCAGCACATGAGAGGGGCTAAGTGCATCAACAGTCCATGGCACAGAGCAGGTACATCTGAGGCAGCACATGAGAGGGGCTAAGTGCAACAACAGTCCATGGCACAGAACAGGTACATATGAGGCAGCACATGAGTAGGGCAACGAGCATCAACAGTCCATGGTACAGAGCAGGTACATCTGAGGCAGCACAAGAGGGCACAATGCAGCATCCTAACAGCAACAGGGCAGTGTTCACAACAGAGCAGGTACATCTGAGTCAGCACATGAGAGGGGCTAAGTGCATCAACAGTCCATGGCACAGAACTAAGCATGGGCGTAAAATCCGTTCCGCTGGCAAATTCGCAATCCGCGAACTCTCGCGAATTTGCCGAAAATTCGCAAATCCGCGCGAAGCGGATTTTTTGCTTGGTCGCACTTGCCAACTAGAATACTATACAATTTTGCGGCGAACAGCATTCACTTACCGTCATTCAGCGTTTGCAGAGTTGTTTTTCTCCATGTTTGCGTGTGCTGCGCCATTTTGGATCTTGCTGCGGGATCCCGCGGGAGTTTGTCGACGTCATCACGGCTTGCCACCTTGCACAGCGAGAGTTTGGCAACGCGAGTACATCATAAAGGCCCGTGATCACGCATTGCGGGAGTAAACACTTGCGAACACGTAGATGCGGCGGGCAGCGACAATCTCGCAACTGCGAGATTGCAAAATTTGCAGTTTCGCACAAGAACTCCACCAGCAGGCAGCATAAACCTTGAAAATTATGATTTTTATCAGAATAACTCCTCAGGTTGACATTTGCCTGCACTTTTTTTTTGCAAGGAGTCCATTTTGGGGGGGGTGGGGGTGGGAGGAAGGAAGTGCCCCACAGTCTCCAACTTCCTGTTCCTGTCCAGCAGGCTCCTCCCAGTGCTTTCTTCATGTGCTGGTCACTTTGATTTGGATCGTGACCTGGAAGGATTACTTATTGTGGATGCTGCTGGATATTTGGATTTTTGCAAAACTGAAAGCACTCAGCAGGTGCAAAAGTTCAATATTATCATTAGTAACCATTCCCTGTAGTGCTACCTGTGGGGCCCCTTCAGAGTTCAGTTGCCTACTTGCAACTATTCTATGACCCTGCTCTGACCCTCACAGCAGGCTCAAAGAATAGCTACAAGTATACAAGAAAGGTCCTGTTAAAAAAATTACACTGCAACAGAAAGCAATTACAGATAAGGAAGCAGGTGCCAGCCTGGAAGTTCAAATTCAGTGACACATTAATCAGCCCCTAATTCATTCATGTCAGTTGAGGCAGGGCAGGTGTGCTTTTCCCCCCATAATCGACAGTGATGAACTAGAGGGTGGCATGGGTGAGCCAAAGGGTGGCATGGGTGAGCCAGAGGGTGGCAGTGGTGAAACAGAGGGTGCTGTGATGAACCAGACGTAGAAACAACGTGGTCGCGACCGTTGCTACCCGACAAGTAAGTTCACGTTTGCGAACTGGTAAAAAAAACCCTTGCAAAATGGCAGAAACACTTGCGAACACAAAAAAAAAGGAATCCGCAAAATTCGCGAGAGTTCGCGGATTTTGCGGATTGCGAATCCGTAAATACGCAATTTCGCGGATTGCCAATTCGCAAAATCCGCCCATGCTTACACAGAACAGGTACATCTGAGGCAGCACATGGGAGGGGCTAAGAGCATCAACAGTCCATGGCACAGAGCAGGTACATCTGAGGCAGCACAAGGACGTGTGTCATGCGCCCCGTCCCATGGACATTAATAATGCAAGGGTGGTTACAATGGACAATCCAGACACCAAGTACAATGACATGTGAGTGATGGAAACTGCACCTCACAGCACAGAATCAGCTGGACTGACTGACCCAGTAGCTTTGGACACAGTGGCAGGATCTGATACAGGAGTGTGAGACAAAGCCACAGCTCTAGTGAGTGACACATGAGCCATAGACCCAGACACACTGCCAGCACCAGAAACAGGAGTGTGAGACACAGCCATAGCTCTAGTGACTGACACATGAGCCATAGACCCAGACACACTGCCAGCACCAGAAACAGGAGTGTGAGACACAGCCATAGCTCTAGTGACTGACACATGAGCCATAGACCCAGACACACTGCCAGCACCAGAAACAGGAGTGTGAGACACAGCCACAGATGTAGTGACTGACACATGAGCCATAGACCCAGAAACACTGCCAGCACCAGATACAGGAGTGTGACACAGCCACAGCTCTAGTGACTGACACATGAGCCATAGACCCAGACACACTGCCAGCACCAGAAACAGGATTGTGAGACACAGCCACAGATGTAGTGACTGACACATGAGACATAGACCCAGAAACACTGCCAGCACCACATACAGGAGTGTGAGACACAGCCACAGCTCTAGTGACTGACACATGAGCCTTAGACCCAGACACACTGCCAGGACATGTCCCTGTACAGTGACCAACAAATACCATGCCATTATCTGACACATGACAGTGGCGGACACACACAGTGGCAGTACCTGAAACAGGAGAGGGCACCACTGACACAGTGCTACTACATGAGGCATGACAGCGAACAACAGACACAGTGCCACTATCTGACACATGAGAGTGAACTGCAGCTGACCCACTAGGACCACTGAAATGATGAGCCACAGGGCTGTATGGGCCAGGAGGCAGGGTGGCACTGGGAGCTTGGGACAGCTGTACTGGAGCGACATTGGGGTGGTCAGGTGTCACTGATGTGTGTCTCCGTTTCTTAGGGATATGTAAGGGCACCCTGGACATGACTGGAATGGTAAGTGGTGCAAGCTCATCTGAAACATCACCCATCAAAGGTGGATCATGTGCTGGTAGGGGTCTGCTCTTTGGGGACGTGCTGGACCCTGCTTGACGCTTGCTCCGGCCCTGCCTTCTGCCCTCTGTATCATGTGTAATGGGGGATGCAACAACAGTGTACTCCTTCTTCTGCTTCACCGGGGTGTGGATGGGAGTAGAGGTATGGGGGCACTCCACCTCTGACACATGTGGTGTACGTTCCTTCACCAACACTAGCTTCAGGGGACGCAGGGGTGATGTATGCCTGCCCTTGGTGGATGTCCTGTGAATGGGAGAAGCCTTGGCCCTGGGAAGTGTCCTGTCCTTGGAATGTGCTTCATCCGTGGGCGGTGCTCTGTCCCTGGGAGTTGCCCTGTCCTTTGTAGTGTCCCTGGCCTTGGGAGGTGCCATGTCCTTGGGAGTGTCCCTGTCCTTGGGAGGTGCCCTGTACTTGGGAGTGTCCCTGTCATTGGGAGGTGCCCTGTCCTTGGGAGTGTCCCTGGCCTTGGGAGGTGCCTGTCCTTGGGAGTGTCCCTGTCCTTGGGAGCGTCCTTGGCCTTGGGAGGTGCCCTGTCCTTGGCCCTGTCCTTGGGAGTGTCCCTGTCCTTGGGAGTGTCCCTGTCCTTGGGAGGTGCCCTGTCCTTTGTAGAGTCCTTGTCCTTGGGGGTGTCCCTGGCCTTGGGAGGTGCCCTGTCCTTTGTAGTGTCATTGTCCCTGGCCTTGGGAGGTGCCCTGTCCTTTATAGTGTCCTTGTCCTTGGGAGTGTCCCTGGCCTTGGGAGGCGCCCTGTCCTTGGGAGGTGCCCTGTCCGTTGTAGTGTCCCTGTCCTTGGGAGGTGGCCTTGCCTTGGGAGTACCTTTTGAGGGGACGCCTGTGTTCCATGTGAATCCCTGTCCCCAACACCCCTTGAGGATCCTGTGTGTCAACTCCAGGGTTGCTGATGTCGTGTTCTGTGAAAGATTTCCCTGTCATAGGGGATGGTGTCTCTTGCCTCCGTGCCCTGCCTTGCTGCTTGTGCCTGCTCCTAGTGTAATACCCAGAAAATGAGGCCTGGTCAGAAATGTCACTCTCCCCATAGACATCAAGTGGTGTGGATGGGTGAACTGAAGTAGAACCTTGTCCATGCGACTGTTGAATGGCTGCAGACACTGTGTTGGATAATGACTGAACTGTTCTGTGGAGACCAGCAACATCGCCATGCATCCCCTCCAAGAATGCTACCACCTGCCCCAACTTTCTATCGTGGTCTAGGAATGCATTGATCATGTTGGTCTGCCCTACACACAGCTGTCGCAGCAGATCAACAGCCTCAGCACAAACGGCACTTTGTGTCACAGGGCCAGGGGCAGCAGTGCCTGCACCGAAGGCCACTCTGCTCCCCCTACTCTGGTGAGCACGAGCAGTACTTGTTGCAGTTGGTGGCAGTGTGGGCCCTGTGTGCTGTGTACTGACTGAAGGTGTAGATTGCCCACTCCCTGTGTCTACCAACAGTGCTGACTCACCACCACTGTCTGAAGATGAGGACGATGGTGTCTCCACATGTGAGTCCTCAGGGACAGTTCTGTCTCCCTCTCCGGGGCTGCTCTCTTCAGTATTAGCCTGCGTGTGTGTGATCTCCGATCCGGATGCATTGGCACCACTGAGCTCCCTCGTTTGTGGGTCAGTGCCCTCGGCCAAAGCTGAAAGAGAGAGATAAGAGGTATACCTAAGTGCCACACTCACGTACTGCAAATTACAAATTCAACACTTCCTTGACTGCTGACCAACATGTAGAACCAATCCTGCACACAAACCACCCCTACAAGACATCCTCATGTCAAAGAACCGGGGGTGACTGTGAAACATGTACATCAAACAAACAGGGCAAATGCATGCAGACCACCACACATGTGATGCCATGGGACCACAGACCTCAACGGCATGCCCTGGGACCCTGCACTACAATGCAACTGGTATGTCTACCTGGCTGACATGGATGATATCGCTCACTCTGCTAATGGCACCAACATGCAATTGCAGCACAACATACACACCACGGATGTCACTACTGTGTCTGAGCAGCAATACATGCATGCACTCACAAGTCACAAACACATTCAGTCTGCTTACCGCTAGTTTGCTGCTGCTCCCCTCCCAATCGGGCGGACAGGTCAGGATGCGTCCCAGCTATGATATGGAGCATTAGAGGGGTCATGGTACGTCGTGCAAGCCGGGATGATCTTGGAATCAGACCCAGTGTCATCTCCGCCACATTCTTGCTGAGCCTGGAGATGTCGTTGCAGCGCTTGTGGCAGTGTGTGTGTCACCTATTGCACACTGCCCGTACATCACGTGCTATGGTCCTCCACACGGCCTTGCGAAGGTGCAGTTTGACCTACCATGATGGGAGACAAGAGGGGGCAAGTCAGTGGACAGTTGGCCATTTACACAGATAGGAGCAACACGTCTCATTTAGCAGCCATGCACAGTACAACACATGTGAAGGTCCCACAGTACACCGCCAAGATTGTAGAAGTCAGGTGTCATTGACCACCTCATGCACAACAACATGTCCCCCACTACACTTACCACCTGTCCGGGGGCACCGTAGAGCCGTTCATAGTGGCGGAGCACACCGTCCACAGGGACCTCCAGCTCCGCTGCGGTGAAGGGACTAGACCGGATCTCTTGAACTCTCTGCATGGCAAGGTCCAGGACTGTGGCACAACAGCAGCAGTTGTTGGAGCGCTCAGCAGCAGCAGGTAGAGGTGATGGGTGCAGGCAGCAGTTGGTGGAGTGCTCAGCAGCAGCAGGTAGAGGTGATGGGTGCAGGCAGCAGTTGGTGGAGTGCTCAGCAGCAGCAGGTTGAGGTGATGGGTGCAGGCAGCAGTGGCTGGAAGCAGTGGATGTGTGCTGCTGAAATTCACACATTTATAGGGCCCTGAGCTGATATCAGTGGGCCACGTCTGCAGCAATTGGTTTTACCGGGCTGCCTTATTCAAAATGAGCCAATGACTGGCCCTGCTGTGGGGGTGCTCGGCTTCCGCTATTTTTGAAATCGCTTACGCGCCCCGCGTTACCTGTTTCCATTGGCTACATGTGCAAGGACCATCACGGTCACAGCCCGCCAACCGCATGTGCGCGCTACCGCGATGGTGCATCTTTTGAAACTCATCACCCACTGCCATTGCAATGGCGGAGCACGCATTCCGCGGGGATGGATGGCCATGGCCGGTCACCCACCGCCGGCCATGGCCGGTCACCCACCGCCAGGTGCGGGCGGTGGGTGACTGCCCTGTGTATTGATATTACCTGCTCCCATCTACTCCCACACAGGAGGGCTCCAAATGTGCATCGACCATACACTGTGCTGGAGGACATGGTTGAAGAGGAGGTAATCCGCAAATTCCGGCTTGACCAACGGACATTGCAGGACCTTGTAGCCCAACTGGCACCTCATCTGCAGCCACGCAGGCCATATCCAGGAGCAATTACACCTACAGCAAAGGTGATGGCAGGACTTCACTTCTTCGCGACAGGCACTTTCCAGTACACAGTTGGTCATGCCGGGGGGATGTCCCAATCCATGTTCAGCATGGTACTGCGGGATGTGCTGCAAGCCATGATGCATTACAAGGATGATTACATCCATTTCCCACGTCCGGCAGAGCTGGCTGCAGTGAAAGGTGACTTCAATGCCCTAGCCCAGATTCCACACGTAGTGGGTGCCATTGATGGCACACATATTGGTCTGATTCCAACCCAGGCACGTGAACCCGTCTATCGCAATCGGAAGCACTAACATTCTATCAATGTGGAAGTGGTGTGCCTGGCTGACAACATCATCTCCCATGTGTGTGCCAGAGTTCCCGGGTCCGCACATGATTCCCACATCCTGCGGAGCAGCATTGTCCCCCAACTGATGGCTAATATGCGTCAAGAACATGCGTGGCTTGTAGGTGAGTGTGCTGTGATGACTACGGTGTTGTATGCGTGCCATGCTGTTCCGACCAATACTGGTAATGATGTATGTGTCTGTCATTCCCCCACCTAGGCGACTCTGCGTACCCAAACCGCCCGTGGCTGCTAAGCCCTCTACGGAATCCTACTACCCCAGGTGAAATGCGATATAATGAGGCCCATGGGAAGACACGTCGGGTGGTGGAACATACATTTGGACTGCTGAAGTCTAGGGTTCGCTGCCTGGATAAAACCGAATGGGCCCTGCCTTACTCACCCGGCAAAGTATGCAAAATAGTGATTGCCTGCTGCATGCTCCACAACCTGGCCTTACGCGAGATCATTGAACTGATCATGGACCCTGCAGACCAACAGGTTGCTCCGCCTCCCATCCCACCCATGTCCAGTGATGAGGATAGTGGGGAGGAAGAAAGTGTGGACCAGAGGCGTCAGCTCATTGCTCGCTACTTTCCTTGAATGTGAGTAACTACCTCTTGTACTGCTGTTCAATGTGTGATGTATGTTTGCTGGTGATGTGTGGATGTGGTGTGTGAATGCTGCCTGTCTGGTATGTTCTGTCCGCTAATGAGTGTGTGAGATGGTGTACATGCAATGCTCCCTGATGTGTGTCCTGTGATCCGCTTAATTAGTGATGAGTGTGGTTTATGGGATGTTGCAGTACGGTGTGGTGTGATGGGTGTGATTCAGATTCCTGCCCTGTGCTTGTTGTTCTCTCATTATCCCTAGGTCACTCCCACAGAGCCATGATTCTGAAGAACAGTGATCCCTGCACCTGGTAATGACAACTACTAAGACAAACCTGTGTTTAAAACATGGAGGTCACACAGCCTTGAGTGTTTTCGTGGTGTTTATTTACAGGGTGTGGATTACTGATAGTGCATATTTACAAATAGGTGTTGGGGGGAAGTGTGAGTTGAAGGTCATTTTCAGATGACAACACCGTGGGGACAACACATTGTGGGATGTACACCTAGTCCAACAGACGTGTGCCAATGCTTGGCATTATTGGGCAAGATAGTTCGCAGAGGGAATGCCAGGCTCAAGGAAGGGTGAAGTAAGTGGCGGCCCCTCTTCGAGCGGGTGGATGGTGCATTGCCACTGCTCTCTACAGGATCCAACCTCGGATGGCCCCTCCGTCTTGGAGCCGGAGCGGAGCCAGCTTTGGGGGCAGGTTTTTCAGGGACCACCTCCCTGTCAGTGGCCTCAGGTGATGGTGGCGGTGGTGTTGGTACCCTGTCCCGCTGGCCATTAGGGGGAGGGGGAGGTGGTGTGGCATGGGATAACCACTCCCTCCAAAGAGCTGTTTGCTGCCCCATGAGGTCAACAATTTGTCCCATGCGGGTGTCCATGGACCGCAACAGCTGGCGGGTCTGTAGCGAGTCTTGGTGTGCCGGATCCGCCTGTGCCTGCGACCGCTCGTAGGTGGCTTCCACTCTGGCAATGGCATCCAGGGTCTCGGTCCCAGGATGGGCTGGGTCTTGTTCCCGACCTCGCCTTGCACCTGCACTCCTGTTTGTGAGCTGTGACCTCACCTGTGTCCTCCCCCGTCCACTCTCCCTGCTAGCCTGAGATGTTGATGGCCCATCATCGGACGATGGGTCAGGCAGGGTGGCACTGGCAGGAGTGGTGGTGGTGGTGGTGGTGCTGGTGGTAAGTGCACAGCTCAAAATGGCAGGTGTTGGTGTTGTTACAGTGGCCAAGGTGGTGGAGGCAGGGATGTCCTGGGAGCCTGGTGGCCCTGGGAGTGTGCTTGGGCCAGCATCGTCCTCTGAACCCGAGGTGTCCATGGAATCTTCACCGGAGAGTCCTGGCCATTAGGGGGGCGACTGTGGCTGGCAGTTCCTGGTTTCACCTGTCAAATTGCGATCACCTGAGGGACAAGAATTTAAGAATCAATGCTGTGGACATGACAGGTTTGTTGTTGTTACATTACAACTTTCTAGCGAATCAGGACATGGTTGTTGGTGTCATCATGTTGGTGTGGTAGACAGTACTGGGCATTATGGTGGTGTGGAGGTGGGGTAACAATACTTGTATATGTGTGGTCCGGTCTTGCTATTGGATGGTGCCCCTGTGAAGATGGCTAGCTACCTGTAGGTTTGAGGGAGGAGATGCACTGGTCAGCAAATGGTGGGCGGACTCCATCTTGCTCTGGGATGGGACATGGGGGCCTGTTGGGAGTTGTAGTGCTGGACCCACCTCCACCCACCCCACCTCCCTGTGGACATGTGGGCCTGTTGGGAGTTATAGTGCTGGACTCTCACCCACCTACCCCCCCCCCCTCCCTGTAGACATGTGGGCCTGTTGGGAGTTATAGTGCTGGACTCTCACCCACCCACCCCCACCCTCCCTGTGGACATGTGGGCCTGTTGGGAGTTGTTGTGCTGGACTCTCACCCACCCACCCTCACCCTCCCTGTGGACATGTGGGCCTGTTGGGAGTTGTAGTGCTGGACTCTCACCCACCCACCCCCACCCTCCCTGTGGACATGTGGGCCTGTTGGGAGTTGTAGTGCTGGGTCCACCCCCACCCTCCCAGTGGACATGTGGGCCTGTTGGGAGTTGTAGTGCTGGACCCACCCCCACCCACCCCGACCCTCCCTGTGGACATGTGGGCCTGTTGGGAGTTGTAGTGCTAGACCCACCCCCACCCTCCCTGTGGACATGTGGGCCTATTGGGAGTTGTAGTGCTGGGCCCATCCCCACCTACCCCCACCCTCCCTGTGGACATGTGGGCCTGTTGGGAGTTGTAGTGCTAGACCCACCCCCACCCTCCCTGTGGACATGCGGGCCTGTTGGGAGTTGTAGTGCTAGACCCACCCCCACCCTCCCTGTAGACATGTGGACCTGTTGGGAGTTGTGGTGTTGGCCGCTTTGACAAAATGGAAGCCTGTGAACGTAAGAGGCAACATTTGTGGTTGGTCATGGTGGGTGCATTTGAGCCCAGGACTTCACATTTGGGTGACTGTGTGGCCCACATGCATGGATTGGTGCCTGGGAGCTGTGTCTTGGCAGTTGTGCAAGGCAGATCCTGACAGTGTGATAGTGGTCATTGGTTTGTACTTACCAGCCTCAAGTCCCTCTTCGATTCCTTCCAGGCTCTCAGGGTACAGTATGCCTAGCACCTTCTCTTCCCATTCGGCAAATGGTATAGGCTCTGGGGGAGTGCCGCCGCCAGTGTGTTGTGCCCGCAGGTGGTTCTTGGCCCTGGTGCCTTTCACCCTTGACTTGAGGTCGTGCCACCACCTCTGGATCTCGTGTTTGGTGCGTGGCACGGTCCCTGAAGCATTCACTCTGGTCACTATCCTGTCCCACATGGTGGTTTTAGTTGCCAAGGTGGTCTGCTGGACTAGGGTACCAAACAGTTGTGGTTCGACACAGATGATTTCATCCACCATGACCTTCAACTCACTCTCTGTGAACTTGGGGGTTTTCTTGGGTGCCATGGTGTGTGATGTGCAAGGTGTTGGTGGGGTGGGGTGGGGTGTGCAGGTGTGTGGTATGTAGGGATGGTGTTGTGGGGGTTTGTGTGGTGGGTGTGTTGGTGTGCAGGTTGTATGTGTGTTTGTGTGTGTCTGCAGTTTGTGCTATTTTGCCTCTTTGTTCCAGCTGTGCTGTGATGCAAAGGATTGTGGTAACGGGAGGGATTCATTTCATACTCTTTGTGGTGGTTATGTCCCAATGTTTGTTGCCAGTCAGGTGTTCTGTGGGTGTGGTGACTTGGGTGCTCTTGTTTGTGCTGGGGGGGTGTCATTGGGGCGTGTAGTTGTTGGGGTGGGTGTTTCAGGTGGGTGTGTGTCCTGTTTTTGGTGTTTTCTATTTACTTCCGTCCGCCATTTTTTAATCCGTTTGACGGCAGGGTGATGTTCGTTTGGTCCTTTCGCAGTCATGCTCCGTTTGTCGATATTTTTTTTCCGCGGCGGTCGAGGAAGGTAGTGAGTTCCGTTGGGATGACGGCGTTATACTAATCGTGCGGCCGGACCATCCGCAGGTCTGGCGGCGGTTGGGCCTGTTTCCGCGGTCAATGCGTCCGCGGCGGAGGGTGTTTCTGTGGTACCGTCCGCTTACGGCGGTCTTTGGTGTGATCCGTCAGCCGCGGTCGGTGTGTGATGACAGATATATCCTAATCGCAACCGCGAATTATCCGCGGTGCGGTCGGGAGTATATTTGCCGCCACCATGGCGGACGGAACCTGTTTCCGTCCGCCATCCTAATAGGCCCCTTTTTTCCTATCCCATTCCAATCCTGGATTTGTTAGACATCTACTCCTGTCAATGTTGGGAAAAAATCCCTTTCCAGAGTGGAATGGTCAGAGAATGCCTCCATATTTGACAACAGTTGCAAGAAAGGGAAAAAAATTAACTGTGATTGCATGTGTGCATGAGTACTCTGGAAAATATTTCCAAAATTCATTAAATTGAGATTTATGCACCCATGCGAGTTAGTCAAAATCTGGATGCAGCTTTTAAAACTTGTTAAACGTGTGGACTCCAATCCGCTACTGAAGTTCTGTAACTCACAACCTATTTTTCTTAAGTTGGGCCTTAGGGATCATTCCTCCCTTACGATAAATATTGCAAACACGGGGTCTTGTATCTAAAGTTTTTTTCTCATTTAAGTCTGACAGCAAGTAAATGTGGGCCTTTTATGCTAAATCTTTGTCCTGCCTTAATACAATAATGGGGAAAACAATCAAAGTAGTTGCAGCCTTAATGCACTCAATAGTCAATAGTCATCAACAGGCATAGAACTTAACAAAACTTTATCAATAATTTTTACAACAAAGTGTGCACCGGGTGAGGGGCCCTGCAAGCCTGCTATGACTAGACACAGAAAAAATATATCCAGACAGTGATCTGGAATAACCCAGTGCACTACTGATGCGTCATGGACGCTTAAACATTGGTACACCAAAATACTTGACACTTAGATTGGCACAATATCACAAAGTAAGAATCAGAATCAACTGAAACATTTAAAGTGCACAAAAATAATTCACGAATTGGTGCGTCTTGGTGTCTTATGTCCGAAGAAGTTTAATTCACATTCTTTAATCTCATTGGAGTGAAACATAAGTGGAATGCTTCAAAAGCAGTATCAACATGTTTAAAAATCCCAATGCATTTCGGGCATGGCGGGATAGCCCTTCATCAGGGGAATCTGTCAACAAATAACAATAATAACCAAATTCACAATCTATAATGTTACATAGTACTCAGCAAACCGCAACAACGCGTTGCTCTATCAGAGCTTCCACCCCTGGTCGCTTAAACGTCATCTACCTTTTTCTCAGTTTTTGAGAATCAAACGCATTTCTTCTAATATTGATGATGGCATGCAGACAATTCACAAAGCCAAAGAAAAATTCTTGAATAGAGGATATCCTCCGACAGTTGTTGATCAGACGGTTGCCAGATCTTCAACTTTGTCACGCACAGATCTCCTTAAAAAATCAATTAAACATGCTAATCCTAACAGACAGGTTTTTGTGTCTACTTATTCAACCCACTCCAAACTAGTCAAAGCAAGCATCTTGGACCGTTGGGTCCTACTTCAGACTGAACCAGACTTCAAAGCGGTATTTTCAGAAAGCCCTATCTTTGCTTTCAAAAGATCGTGTAACCTGAAAGAACTGTTGAATAAATCTCCCGTGGATGACAGTATACCTTTTAGAGGTTTATCCAAATGCAGAAATTGTTCCCATTGCAACAACGCTATTGTTGGCAATTCTTTGGCACATCCCCGTTCGGGTAAAAAGATCACTTTACGACATAACACTACCTGTAACAGTCAACATGTTCTTTATTACATCAAGTGTCCATGTGACCTATATTACGTGGGTAAAACGGAGAGAAATCTCCGGACCCGTTTAACCGAACATAAAAGTCGCATCAGAAACAATTACGCCAGTTCACCTATTGCCGTACACTGGAACACTAATCGGCATAGCATTGCGCAATTTAGATTTGGGGTTTTAGAACAACAACAACCGTCACCAGACAAGGATATTACGAAATCTTTACTACAACGCGAGGTTTACTGGATTTGGTTTTTGCAAACTTTATCCCCTTCAGGGCTTAATGACAAATTTGATCTGTCTTGCTTTTTGTAAACAATGTATTTCTACCATACTAATGCTTGTCTGTATTACTGTTTTTGTTCATCATTGATGCTTGTATGTATAATTGAGATGGCCAGTTAATCTACCATACGAGGTCATTTTTAAGGTTTGTGCATATTGCTCGGTTCATTCATAGACTACTATTGTATAGGCTTTGTGTATTTTGCTCTGTTCATATAATGATGATCTGTGTATATTGCTGTATTCTCCTGTTTCCATGTTTCTGCATAAGTATTGCCCGTGCACTTAATTTCTTCACTTCTAAGCCACGAGGTCTCTGTTTCTTCTTTCTCTCCTTCTGTTTTTCTGTGTGATGGTCATTCTCATCTTTCAATTTTTCTTACGTTGTTATCACGTAGATTAGCTTGTCTCTCTTTTTACCACTCTAAGATGGCCGCCGATTTTCACTCGTAGCTCTTAGTCCTTTCTCTTGTTAATCTGCTGTTTCTGCTTGTATATACACGTGGGGTTCTATTCGGCCGCTATGGTTGCGAGCCTGTGGACAAACCTGCCGGTCTGCGAGTTATTCGATTAGGTAAGCGTATCCTGCCACTTACACTGATTGACTTTAATTCAGTTTGTATTAATCTCGCTAGTCAGCTGACCATGTGGTTCGCTTTTTGATTTAGTTTGTCTGTGTTCAGACGTCGTGCAACTTTCTTCTAACGTCACTGCTTCTCTGTGAAATCACCAACAACCTTTGCTGTTGGTGAGTACTAGCACTTTTTACTCTGTCACGAGACTTGCGCTTATTCTTTACATGTTATTCCAGTAACACGTAGTTTTGATGCTTTTAGATATTTTCAGAATAGCACAGGACGACGAGTCTTTGGTTTGCCAGTAAGATTTATGACTCAACTATTGGTTTTCTTATCTATCACTTGGATTTATCCCCGCCTTTTTCACTTCTTATTCGGACAATGATTATGGTGACGCTTTGCACGGTACACTGGTTGTTTTATACTTTCTTTCACTTGCACTATTCCTAAAATTATTTGCATTTGGCCACTTTTGCATGAACATTGATCAGGGTTCTCTATTCTTTTTGCTGAATACTATGTAACATTATAGATTGTGAATTTGGTTATTATTGTTATTTGTTGACAGATTACCCTGATGAAGGGCTATCCCGCCATGCCCGAAATGCATTGGGATTTTTAAACATGTTGATGCTGCTTTTGAAGCATTCCACTTATGTTTCACTCCAATGAGATTGAAGAATGTGAATTAAACTTCTTCGGTCATAAGACACCAAGACGCACCAATTTGTGAATTATTTTTGTGCACTTTAAATGTTTGAGTTGATTCTGATTCTTACTTTGTGATATTGTGCCAATCTAAGTGTCAAGTATTTTGGTGTACCAATGTTTAAGCGTCCATGACGCATCAGTAGTGCACTGGGTTATTCCAGATCACTGTCTGGATATATTTTTTCTGTGTTAATACAATAAAGGGACATCTTTCCTAGTTGAAGATATTCTTTTATAATTTAGTCCCATAGATGTCTGTATTCTACATAAGTTGCTGACAGTTGGGTGAATTTTTCAGTCCTGGGAGGTAGTTGGGGGGTTGAAGAAGAGATGTGTTCTGGTTATTCTCAGTGAGTGTGGTCAACTTGCAGTCCTTGTTCTAGGGCAGAGCTTGAATTGAGAAGGAAGATATGTGTTGTGATAAATTTCACTGAGTGTGGTGGATTTATAGTCTTTGTTGACTTGGGCAAGTTGTAGCTTTGGCTTGTAGAGCAAGAGATGTGCCATGGTTATTCTAAAGGAAGGGGTGGGCTTACAGTCCTTTGTTCTGGGCGAAAGTTGCAAAACATGGCTTATGCCAGAGGATATGTGTTGTGATAATTTGTGGTAAGTGTGATGTGTTTATAGTCCTTGCGGTGGAAGGAGAATTTCAGTCTTGGTTTGTAGAAGAAAATATGTGTTGTGATTCTTCTCAATGAATGTGGAGGCTGGACGTCTTTGTTATAGGTGGAGAATGCTGGTCTGTCCTTGTGTTTAGTGTGTGGAGGAAGAATTATAATGTGGTTATTTTCTAGAAGTGTGGAGGGCTAACTGAGAATGTTGAAGTCCTTGGTTTGCACAGGAAGATATGTGTTGTGGATATTGTCCGTGAATGTGAAGACCCATAAACCTATTCTAGGAGCAGAGTTGCTGTACTTGGCATGGGTTGGTGTGAACTCTTATAGTCTTTGTTCTAAGAGAAGAGTGGTGGTGGTCACCTTGCAAAGGGAAGGTGTGATGGGGCTATTCTGTAAGTGTGAAGGTTTACAGTTCTTGTTTTAGGATAAAAGGGGCATATTACCAAGCAATAGCGATAATTATCGCTATTGCTTGGTTAGAGACAACATTTTACCGCTGAGCTGCGGCGATTTTTATCGCAGATAAACCTTGGTATTACCAAGGTTTATCGCAAATGCGATAAAAAACGGCCGCAATGCATGAATATCGCGATATTCATGCATTACCGAGCTAATGCTCTTAGCCATGTTATCCACCTCCCATTGGATAACATGGCTAAGAACTGCTCAGGGCAGGTGTTAGCTTTTGGAAAAAGTTGGTAATAGGAGATAGCGATGTTAGCGACTGTTTCCAGTCGCTAACATCTTGGCACGCCCACTTTGCATGTCATTAGTGATAAACATCACTGACATCCAAAGTGGGGCCCAAGATGGTCGCTATCTCCTACTAGCTGTCGCTAACTGGTGTTAGCGACAGCTAGGTAATAGGGAGATAATTTTATCTCCGCTTTCTTGGCTTTTAAAGCCAAAAAAGCAGAGATAAACCCCCTTGATAATATGCCCCAGAGTTACAGTTTTTGGAAGTGGTTGCTTTGCAGAGGAAGAAATGTGTTGGGGCTGTCATTGTGGAGGTGTGATGATGGGAAATGAGGACGAGCTGAGGCAAGAAGGTTCCTTTTCTTTTAAGTTTATTTACAGATAGCAGGAGCCCACTGGAGTGCGTCCTCCTCCTGCGTTTTACGTCTACAATAGCATTCAGAACTTACAGCGGAAGTGAGCAGTCACAGGCAATATATTAAATAATAACAAGATCAAAGCCTGCAGAACTGTAATGTCAGAACATAACAATTCCTTAACACATGCAAGATTAACATGACAAGTAATATATAGGCCTGGGCGTAGTTTGCGTAGTAGCATTACACGTAGCTTCACGTAGTACACTTGGTCTTAGTAGCATAGCTGATGACACTGTGTACTTGTCTGCACTGTGAAAAAATTGCAAAATAATTGCAAATAGCATCCTGCACAGTGCCAGTTATGATAAAATAAGTATCTCTATCTTTATATGCTAAAGTGCATATAGTTTTTCACAAAAGTGAAACTGAAAAATTAGCAAGCAGTGAGAGAGGTGATGATTTTGGGATCCTTCCTAACCTAGGGGGAGTACCAAACAGATGCCTTGAAAACAAAAATGCACATCTTATTGAACGATTGGGTGGTGGTCCCATATTCGTAAGACCACCCCAAGCACAGTTATTGGCAAAAAAAATCCCAACCAAAGGTCCTGCAAAGCATTATGGGATGAGATTAGCAGTGGGCAGTGAATATTATATAGTATCCAATATCAAAATATTTCTACAAAGATCTGCAGTTCAACTGGTGGTTACTAGATGGCCCTCACGAGTCAAATGGAAATGGTTGATGAAAGGGTTTCAATGGTTTTGCATTTGACTCGTGAGGGACATCTAGTAACGACTAATGGAACTGCAGTTTGAAGTAAGAATAATTTCAATGCTTTGCATTTGACTTGTGAAGAGAGTGGGCACTCACGGGACATATATTAAATAACAACAAGGTTAAAGCTGCCTTAACTGTAATCTCAGAACAAAACAATTCCATAACATGTGCAAGATTAACATGACAAGTAGTAAAGGATGGACTCATCTTATGTATACATCTCTACAGGAGTGCATATAGTGTGGCCAGCTTACAGTTTGTCTTCTATTGGGAGAGAAACACTTCGTCAAGTACCTGGTTTCTTTTGGAATTAAGGATGACCCTAAACCAGGGCAGGGGAAAAATAAAATCCCAGTTCTCAATGTGCCTTGCTTTCTTTCACTTCTCAGTGTGACCTGAGTTGGGTGATTTTAACAAGACAAGGAGATTGCCAATGCACCGTTCTCACACAGTGCCTTATATATAGTGCCATGCTGCATGATTTTAAAATAGCAGGAGTGTACCACATTTTAAAAAATATGGTGCACCTTTGTGTTTTCCATTGCACTGGTGCACAAATAGCAGTCTAGTGCCAGCAGAGACACCCTTGCGCCATAGTGCAAGTGTGCCTGTGATGTAGCTCATATTTCATCTGGATTCAGGCACTGCTTTATTTTTGTGTTTCAGACAGACTGCATTTAAAATGACATGCAGATTTTGGTGCAAGTAAAAACACATGGCACATGAAAGATGAAATTAAGGCCTGGTCAAAATGCTTTCTGTCTGAAGGGCTTACATTTAAAAGCATGCTTAATTCATTAATCATGGATGTTTAATGTGTTGAGTTTAAATTTAACCTCACTATAGAATGTACATTTAATTTAGAAAACATTTTTTAACTTTTAAAGTAGCACATATTTGTGCTGAACTAACATGTGTTTTTGAAGTGTAGAGAAACTCATGATTGCAGTTTCCTCTTTAGCTTTGAAGATAATCATGGAATGTGTTCACTCTTCCTAGCTCCTTTTCCTTGTAATATACACTCCCTGTTCCTGTCTTAAGAGACTTTGGCTTTGTTGCATATTTAGACAATGCATATTCAGTTCATAACACATCTTCTTATAATCTGTATTATTTAACCATGCACCAACACTACACGCAGGGCAAAAACGCATTTTGCATGAAAAGCTATCTAAAACATTAGACCATGTTGCTATGAGTATGTATTAACTGTGTGCGCTTTGAAAATTTGCACTGGTGCATGTTTATGCTATGTTGTACATTGCACATTTCTGCATGTTGTGCAAAAAAATGATCAAAAGCTGCTTTAAACTAATAACTTTTGCTAGGTAATACCTAATACAGGGTACTAGTATGGGGGAGATAAACATAAAAGGGTTTTATTTAAAAAAAATGAATACCCTTTTTTGTCTAATTTGTTTTTTGCCTACCATATAATTGCTGCCTAAGAATCCAGCTTGGCTGCGAATTGTGCTGAAATGAGAGACGCATGTGCGGAATCATCTTGCCTCAAGTGAAGAAACAATGGGTCAAGGCCACGGTGAACTGTACATTCTTGTTATCTTGCCAATGTACCAGTGTTTGTGGAACGTATCATTCCTGCGTGCGATGTGAAAGGAAGAAGGAAATGGGCTGATACATTTTTCTGCCTTAATGTTGTACATATGTATAATTATTGATGGTGAAACATAAGACTGTATTAAGCATTAATGCTTCCTTTGTTAAAACTGGTATGGGTTGGATTTGCAAAAGAGATCAGGATGGTGAGACCCTCATGTCATCTATGCTAACCAATCACAGTGCAAGTTCTACTAAAAACTGCAACACTATTAGTGTAGTCAGCCAAGAATTAGAGTAAAAAAAATGACCCTGTAGGGGGCGTGTCTGCCTTAAGCCTTAGAATCTCAGTCTGAGAGGGAGGAGAGGAGAAGAAGCAGAGGAGATAAGATATCATATGGGTTAGGTACGTAAACGTCACAGGTGCAGTCTGGGAGGAGATTGTGTCCAAGGAGAGATAGAGGGAGGTGGGAGGCATAGGCTAGCCTTGCACGTCATATTTTTGGCAAGGCATTTCACATTCCACTGTGGTCTAGTGAAGAGTGGGCTGTCTCTCTCTGTGAAGCACAGAGAGGCAAATTGAACAGACCAGGGCCGAGTGTACAGCTGATAGAAAAGTTTAGATTTAGATGCTAAAACTCTAAGTTTATGCTTTGACTAATTAACTAGTTTTGAAAAGATGTATTTGTCTTATGCATTTATTTCTCTTCATGGGAGATTTTTGCCAATTATTAATTATTGATTAGCCTTGCAAAACTCACTCTTGAATTGTATTTTCCAGAACTCTTTAAAGAATTCAGATTGACATGAGATGCCGCATTCCCTTCCTTTATGGAATGCTTTGTATGCAACCTATAATATGTTCTGTATTAATTCTATTTTTCCTGTTTTCCAAATTCTGTAACCTGATTGATATTTGACTAATGAATAAAGGGTCACAGAAACTTAACTTTTGACTAGAAAATAAAACTGTTAGATCTTGGGGTCTCTAGTTGGCAGAGGTAGGCACCAATGTCCAAATAGGGACCCTTTCTTCTAGTCAGGGTAAGGGGGATACACTCTTTAGATAACCCCTGCTCACCCCTTTGGCAGCTTGGCATGAGCAGACAGGCTTATCAAAGGCAATGTGTAAAGTATTTGTACCAACACTCATAGGAACACTGTGAAAACACCACAAATGGACTCCACATCAGTTTAGAAAAATAAAGTATCTTTATCTAAACTACACAAGACCAAAACGACAAAAATGTAAAATACACAGGTCACGAATTTGATTTTAAAAGAGTTCTAGGGTTTGTGTCAAAATAATCCACAGTTGTGTCACGTTTAGCCCAAAGTACAAGTAGATGCTACAAAAGTTCCGTGTGGAAGCTTCAGCTTTGAAAAACAAGTGATGCGTCACTCATGAGACCCTGGGGAGGCGATGCGACAGCCCCGCTGCATGCAGCAGGCGTGTTGCGTCAAATCTGGTCTGTAGGTGGAGGGATGCAATGCCTTGCATGGATTCCGGTGCGCAAGTTTCGTAGGAAGCGTCTCGCAAACGTACAATGCGACGATCTTTGGGACGTCGACGATCTCAGGAGCGGTGGTGTAGCGCAGTGTCGATCTTCTCCTCTCACGGCCCCTCGATGCGATGGCTCTGCGACGACACTCGCAGTGACGTGATGCGGTCCGCAAGCAAGCGGTGCATCGATTTCACCCAGCGATGACAGGCTCTGGGACGATACTTGCAGCGATGGTAATCTTCCCGCACCGGAGCGATGCGTTCCACAAGCCAAGGATGCGTCGGTTCTTGCAGCTGCCACAGGCCCTGCGCCGATCTCCATCTTCCCGGGCGCAGGAATTTCCTCGCACTGTCGGGGATGCGCTCCGCAAGCGAGCAATGCATGAAAATGTGCAGATTGTCTTAGTTTCTCCTTGTCCAGCTTCCCAAACAACAAGTACAACTTCCAGAGGCACCACAACTGGACTAAGCACCCTAAGAAGGACAGAACTCTCTCAGTAGAAATTAGGGGAGAAGCTGGGGGTGAAGTCCTTTTGTTCCCGGAACTTCTTAACAGGGAGCAAGCTCTACTCAGGCCCTTGGAGATCTCTTCAAGCAAGAGGACACAGCACAAAGCAAAGTCCTTACCTCTCCTTGGCAGCAAAGCAACTGCAGGTCAGCCCACAAGTACACAGCAGGACAGTCCTTCCTCTTCAGTCTTCCAGCCTTCTCCTTGGCAGAGGTTCCTTCTTGATTCCAGGATGATCTAATTTTATGTAGTCTGGGGGTCCTGTACTTATACCCTAAAAAGTCTTTATTCCCTTTCTGCAGAAGGGCTCTGAGCCCGGTCTGAACCAGTTCTGGGTGCTCCTTGAGCATTTTGTTTTACTGACTTCTCCTTTCCTTTCAGAGAGAGGGGCAGGGTCATCAGCTGCCCAGCAGTAGGTAGAGCCAGCATTCTGGAAGACAGGCACAGCCCTATTCAGGCCCAGGTGCCATCCCCTCCCACCACTCTAGATGCAGATGGAGCTATTCAGCCCAGGGATGGCCCACTCAGCCTCTGGGAGTCACCCAGCCTCTGTCACTCACAAACCCGACAGTCAATTCACAAACAGGCCAAGGCACACAGAAAGGTCAGACAAGAAAACAGCCACCTTCTTTTCAAACACAGGATTCAAAAACCATCTTTCCTAAAAGATGTGTATTAAATTCTGAGTCCAGGGATATCAGACTTTTATGTCCTATCTTGCTCCTATGGGAAGATATGCAGGTAACCACTGTACACAGCATTTCCCATTATAGCCTATGGGTAAGATAGCCTTACAATAGTGAAGAAACGAAATGGCTGTAATTCACTACCAGAGCATGTCACCCATACTAATACATGCTCTACCTCTCACATACACTGCACCCTGCCCAGGGGGGTACCTTGGGCCTTCCATAGGGGTGTCCAATGTGTACAGAAAGGGAAGGGTTAGGCCTGGTCAGTGGGGACACGGGCCAGGTTGACATGGCAGTTCACAGACTTCACACAGGCACTGCGGTGGCAGGTCTGAGACACCATTTAGGTCTACTCATGTGGGTGGCACAATCAGTGCTGTAGGCCCACTAGTAGAATTTGAATCACCAGCCCTGGCACACTCAGTGCACTTTACTAGGGACTTCTTGGTAATACAAATATGCCAATCATGGATAACCAATTACAATAACAATTTACTCAGGGAGCACTTGCACTTTGGCACTGATCAGCAGTGGCAAAGTACCCAAAGCATCTAAACCAGAAAAAACGAAATCCAGCACAGCGTCAAAAATACAGCAGGTAGAGGCAAAAAATCAGGGGAAACCACGCCAAAGATACCAGTTCTAACAAAAACCCTTTAAAATACTCACCAACTCTCTTTATTGGCTTAAATAGTAATTGCATTTTTGATTTTTCAGCTTTATGTAAAGTCTCCTGAAGTTTTGCATTGAGAAATTACAGTGAAATTACCGGTGGATCCGTTTCAAGTAGCAATTGCTTTGGAGATTTAGGATTATTAATATCACCATCAACTATTTGACTAATAGTCCATTGACCTTAGGAGGAAAGTTGATCTGTGAAAATTAGTATTGACTAATACAGATCAAAGTGAAGAAAAACTCCAACCCACTTGATCAGTTTCTGTTAGTAAAGGTAAGGTTAACACCATCACCAAAAGGAGCATAGTTTAGTTTTAAAGCCTAAATAGCACTAGAAAATAATTGCCCAAGTTAGATAAACATCCAAGTCCTGATTCCTGACTCCAATGCTCAGAACCTGAAGACTGGAAAAGCAGGACTGGAAGGTAATACAAGAATGCGATTGCTGGAGTGGTGTGAGAATCATTAGGGTTGTGGAGTATTGTTAATGTGCTAGGATATATTTTTGAAGTGTTGAAAATTGTAAGGGTTTTGACTGTTGGTGAATGTTAGAACTGGGGGTCTCTAGTTGGCAGAGGTAGGTACCACTGTCCAAATAGGGACCCTTGCTTCTAGTCAGGGCAAGGAGATAACCCTCTGAGATAACCCCAGCTCACCCTCTAGGTAGCTTGGCACGAGCAGTCTAGGCTAACCAGAGGCAATGCGTAAAGTATTTGTACCAACACTCACAGTAACACAGTGAAAACACCACAAACTGACTCCACAACAGTTTAGAAAAATAAAGGTATTTAATCTTAACTACAAAGACCAAAACGACAAAAATCCAACATACACAGTTCAAGAATATGGTTTCAAAAGAGTTCTTAAGGTTGCGTTAAAATTCTTTAGGTTGCAATAGAATTCTCCAAGTTGCGATAGAATTCTCTACAGATGCGTGAAAAGTTCACAGTTGCGTCATGTTTACTCACAGTACCTTTTAGTTGCAACAAAGTTCCAAAAGCAGAAGCTGGTGGCATTGGAAAACAAGTGATGCGTTGCTCCTGCGACCCTGGGGAGGCGTTTGCGACAGTCCTGCTGCAGCAGCGGGCGTGTTGCGACGAATCCGGTCTGTATGGGGAAGAAGGCCACTTGTATGGATTCCGGTGCGTAGGTTCTGTAGGAAGTTTGTTCGCGCAAAGGCACGATGCGACGATCTCATAGGGGCTGCGACGTTCTCCGGGGCGACGATGCGCGGTCCAGGGGTGATTCTCTCTCTCGCAGCTCCTCGATGCGATGGTTCTGTGAAGATGCTCGCAGCGACGTGATGCGGTCCGCAAGCAAGCGGTGCGGCGATCACACCCAGCGACGACAGGCTCTGTGAGGACACTCGCAGCGATGTTCGATTTTCCCGCACCAGTCTGGTGCGTCCCGCAAATGAAGGATGCGACGGCTCTGGCAGCGGCGTCAGGCGCTGCGACGATCTCGGCCTTCGTAGCGGCGGGAAACTTCTCGCACTGTCGGGGATGCGCTCCGCAAGCGGGCGATACGACACTTTTCAATTTCAAAAGTCTCTCAAGCTCAGTTTCAAGCTTCCCAGCACAGGTACAACTTCCAGAGGCCCCGCAACTGCATCAAGCACTCTAGGAAGGACAGAACTCTCTCAGCAGAGTTCAGGGAAGCTGGGGGTGAAGTCCTTTGGTTCCTGGGACTTCAGAACAGGGACCCAGCTCTACTCAGGCCCTTGGAGATTATTTCAAGACAGGGGACACAGCTCAGCAGCAAAGTCCTTCCCCTCTCCTTGGCAGCAAAGCAACAGGTCAGTCCAGCAGAGCAACAGCAGGGCATTCTTCCTTCTTCAGTTTCAGCTTTCTCCTTGGCAGAGGTTCCTTCTTGATTCCATGATGATCTAATTTTCTGTTCTCAGGGGTCCTGTACTTATACCCCTGAAGTCTTTGTTCTCTCTGTGCATGTGGGCCCTGTGCCCGTTCTGAACCAGTTCTGGGTGTTTCCTGAGTACTTTATTTTGCTGGCTTCTTCTTTCCTTTCAGAGTGAGGGGCAGGGTCGTCAGCCGCCCAGCAGGAGGTAGAGCCAGCATTGTGGAAGACAGGCACAGCCCTATTCAGGCCCAGGTGCTAACTCCTCCCACCACTCCAGTTGCAAATGCAGTCATTCAGCCTAGGGCTGACTCATCCTCCTGGGGAATCCCCAGCCCCTGTCACTCTCAAACCAGACAGTCAATACACAAACAGGTCTAGGCACACAGAAGGGTCAGACAAGAGAACAGCAACTTTCAAAAAGTGCTGTTCTCAAACACAGGATTTAAAAACAACCTTTCCTAAAAGATGTGTTATTAAATTCTGAGTTCAGGGATACTAGATACTTATGTCCTATCTTGTTCCTATGGGAAGAAATGATGTTAACCACTGTAGCCAGCATCCCCCATGTTAATCTATGGAGAAAGATAGCCTTACAATAGTGAAAAACGAAAATGGCTGCCATTCACTACCAGAGCATGTCACCTGCACTAGTACATGCTCTACCTTTTACATACACTGCACCCTGCCCAGGGGGGTACCTTGGGCCTTCCATAGGGGTGACTGATGCTCACAAAAAGGGAAGGGTTAGGCCTGGTCAGTGGGGACACTGACCAGGAGGACATGGCAGTTCTAAACTGTACACAGGCACTGCAGTGTCGGGCCTGATACATCATTTTAGGGCTACTCCTGTGGGTGGCACAATCAGTGCTGCAGGCCCACTAGTAGCATTTGTCACCACCAGCCCTGGCACACCCAGTGCACTTTACTAGGGACTTCATGGTGATACAAATATGCCAAACATGTATATCCAATCAGAATAACAATTTACATAGGGAGCACTAACACTCTGGCACTGATCAGCAGTGGCAGAGTGTCCAAAGCATCGAAACCAGCAAAAACTAAATCCAGCACAGCATCAAAAATACAGGAGTTAGAGGCAAAAAGATAAGGGGAAACCACGCCACAGATGCCAGGTCTAACACGTGTCCCCTCCAGCTGAAAGTGGGGAGAACTACCCACCCGCTTGGGAGTTCTCTTCACTAAGGCGGAAAAACCTGGACAGACCATCAGCATTGGCGTGTTCTGTGCCAGGGCAGTGTTCCTCCGTGAAGTCCATTCCCTGTAGGGAGATGGACCACCTCAACAGTTTTGGGTTCTCACCCCTCATTTGCATTAACCATCTGAGGGGCCTGTGGTCGGTCTGAACACGGAAGTGAGTCCCAAACAGGTAGGGCCTTAACTTCTTCAGAGCCGAGACCACAGCAAATGCTTCTCTCTCAATCGCACTCCACCTCTGTTCCCTGGGGAGTAGTCTCCTACTAATGAAGGCTACCGGCTGGTCTCCTGATTCCTCAGTGATTTGTTAGATTACTGCTCCCACACCATGCTCTGAAGCGTCTGTCTGTACTATGAACTCACTGGAAAAGTCCGGTGCCTTGAGCACCGGTGCTGTGCACAGGGCAGTTTTTAGGGTTTCTAAAGCAGTCTGGCAGGCTTCAGTCCAGTCCACTCTTTTGGGCAACTTCTTGGAAGTGAGTTCTGTCAAGGGGGCGACAATGGTGTCATATCCCTTGACAAACCGTCTGTAATACCCGGTGAGTCCTAAAAAGGCTCTCACCTCTGTCTGGGTCTTGTGGGGCTCCCAAGCCAGAATGATATCAATCTTAGCCTGTAGGGGCGCCACCTGGCCGCTCCCCACCTGGTGTCCCGAATACACCACAGATCCCTGCCCTATCTGGCACTTGCTGGCCTTGATAGTGAGGCCTGCCCTTTGCAGAGCCTTCAACACTTCACAGAGGTGTTGCAAGTGTTCCTCCCACGTGGAGCTGAACACAGCAATGTCATCAAGGTATGAGGCACTGAATTCCTCCAGCCCGGACAGTACCTGGTTAACCAGTCTCTGGAACGTGGCAGGGGCATTCTTCAACCCAAAGGGCATGATTCGGAACTGGAATTGCCCCTCTGGCGTTGAAAATGCTGACCTCTCTTTGGCCCCATCAGTTAAGGCAATCTGCCAGTACCCAGAAGTCAAATCGAATGTACTGAGGTACTGGGCAGCTCCCAACCGATCCACGAGCTCATCAACTCTGGCGATGGGGTGTGCGTCAGTCTTCGTGACCACATTGAGCCCACGGTAGTCCACGCAAAACCGGAGTTCTGGAGGGCCACCGGGCGTAGCAGCTTTCTTGGGCACCAAGACCACTGGGCTAGCCCAGGGGCTGCTGGAGGGCTCAATCACCCCTAGCGCCAACATCTTGGAAACCTCATCCTTGATGCTGGCCCTGACCTTGTCAGCTACCCTGTAAAATGTGTGTTTCACAGGCAGACTGTCTCCAGTGTCCACATCATGGCCAGTTGGTGACACCTGGGGTCAGGGACAACAGGGAGGAGAACTGACCCAACACTTGGCGACAGTCCCTTTGCTTCTCTGGGGTCAGGGTGGGCGAGAGGACCACACCATCCACTGACCCATCTTGCTCCTTAACTGCCAGGAGTTCAGGGAGAGGATCACTATCCTCTTCCATTCCTGCATCTGTAGCCATGAGCATAGTCACTTCAGACCTCTCAAAGTGTGGTTTGAGGCGGTTCACATGCAAGACTCTCAGGGGCTGCCTGGGAGTCCTCAGGTTAACCAGGTAGGTTACCTCACTCTTCCTTTCCACCACCTCTTATGGCCCAGTCCACTTGTCTTGGAGCGCACAAGGCTCCACTGGCGCCATCACCCACACTTTCTGCCCAGGTTGAAATTCGACCAGAGTGGTATTCTGGTCGTACCATCTTTTCATTGCTTCCTGGCTTGCTTCCAGGTTCGCCTGAGCGAGCTTCCTGAAGCGTTGTGTCTGGTTGCGGATATGGCCAGCACATAGCTGAACACATCCTGGGGGGTTTTCCCACGGGACTTTTCCCAACCCTCCTTCACCAGTGAGAGAGGTTCTCTAACAGGGTGGCCATACAGGAGTTAAAAGGGACTGAACCCTAAGGACTTCTGAGGCACCTCCCTGTAGGCAAACAACAGGCATGGTAACAAGACGTCCCACTTCCGTCTCATGGGCTCCGCTAGGCCCATAATCATACTTTTCAGGGTCCGGTTGAACCTTTCAACCAACCCATTTCCTTGAGGGTGGTAAGGAGTGGTGAACTTATAAGTTACCCCACACTCCTCCCACAGAGACTTCATGTACTTAGAGATGAAGTTGGTACCCCGGTCGGAGACCACCTCTCTGGGGAACCCCACACGGGAAAAGATCTTCATCAATGCACGGCCCACCACGGGTGCTGTGATTGTCCTGAGAGGGACTGCTTCCGGGTACCGAGTAGCATGGTCCACCAAGACCAGGATGAACCTGTTGCCTAAGGCTGTCTTGGGTCTTGTCTTGCCCCAGATGTCCTGCAAGAGGCACATCATGAGCCAGACCCATTAGGATGTTTCTGAAGCGCTCGGGTACCACCAGCACATGGGCTGCACCGGACTCAGCAAATTTAGGCTCGCTATATAGTAGGTCATCTTCCCAGTAGATAAAGTGATCTCTGGCTGCTCCACCTGCTGCCTGATCCACAGCCGGTTGCCACAGACGAATGAGGGAAGGGCATTCTTTCTGCGCCTGGCATAATTCCTCCCTGGAGGGACCACCTTCCTGCTGCCAATGGGTCAGCTCAGGTAGGTCTCCCAGTTCGGCCACTTGTTCCCCTGTAGGTTCCAGGGCATCCCCCTCAGGTTCTGCTTCCTCCTGGACCGTGGGAATGGCTGGGGCTGGTTTCCCGTGCCCTCTGTCTCTTCCTCTCCTGGCAGGTCTCTGGGCCACTGTTTCAGGCTCCAGTTCTGCTGAATCACCCTTACTGGCTGCCATAGCACGCGTGGTCACGCAGATCCACGCAAGCAGACCCAACATCTCCAAGTGACTTCTGTGTTCTACATCCTTCCATGGAGAACTCTCCAGGTCGTTACCTAACAGACAGTCTACAGGCAAGGCATCACTGACAACTACCTCCAAGAGACCAGGGACTCCCCCATGCAAAGGGAACACGCGCCAGCTTGCAGAGGCGCACTGAGCTGTCAGCTGCCACTACAGGGCGGAGTACATCAGGGATGATTTGCTCTTCAGATACCCACTGACACCTCACGGATGTCACGCTGGCTCCCGTGTCTCTCAGAGCCTCAATCTCCCTCCCATTGATGGTCACCTTCTGCCCATATTTCTTAGTGTTAGAGGGCAGTAAGGTTTCCTGGACCACCTCTTGGTCTTCTAGAGAGACAAGGGTCATAACTGCTAGCTCCCCCCAATCACTAGAAACCAAAACCCCGCCCAAAGCTACATTAGCTAACGAAGGGGCGGGGGCACCAGTGGGTGCAAGCTTCTTCTTGGGACACCTTGGAGCAATATGGCCCACCTCATTGCAGTGATAGCAGGTAGGGGGACCTTGGTTATCCCTTCTGTCTCTATTGTCCCGCCTGCCCTTAGGGGGCCATGGCTGTCTAGGTTTGGGGGGTTGGGATTCCTTTCCCTGGGAACTATTTTGGGGCCCTTGTGAGAACTCCTTTTGGTTACCCTTGTCCCCCCCACTCTTCTGCTGGGGGCCCTACCCACCTTTGGCTGTGGTACCCACAATTCCTCTGTGGACCCTGGTACTGGTCCAGCGATCCGCCTCCTTAGCAAGCTCAATGGGGTCTGTCAGCTTGCTGTCTAAAAGATGCTGGCGAAGCTCTGGAACATAAAGAATACTCAAGTGCTCCCAACTGATTAAATGCAACAACCCCTTAAAATCAGCTACTTTACTGCCCTTCATCCAACCTTCCAGTGCACGCGAGTACAAATTCACACACTCCATCCTAGTCTCAGACTCTCTCTTCTTGGAGTTTCTGTACTGCAGTCTATACTGCTCTGGAGTGAGGCCATACCCGAGACATAAGGCCTCCTGCATATTGGGGTAGGTCATGGCACCTTCCATCTCTAGGGGCTCTAGAGCACTCCTCCCAGAAGCCTCAAAATGTTTCCACAGGCCCGCCCCCCAATGCTGTTCAGGCACACCATTCATCCTCAATGCAATCTCATATGAAGTGAACCAGGCATAAATATCCTCAGTCCTATGGTAATTCTGCACCAGGTCCTTGGGAATATATACTTTACCCCCCTGCACTGGCTGCGCGCTGCCACCATTTGAACTGGCATCCACCTCCTTGGCTTTAAGATCCTGTTCTCTCATGCTCAACTCATGAGCCAAAAGCAATTTCTTTTCCTCCAAGGCGCGGGCACTTTTGCTCTCCTCCGCCGCCTTTTCTCCTTCTGGCCCTTCACGGAGTGCCTTTCCTTTTGCAGCCATGATGCTTTGAAGAGTTACTCAAAAATAGAATCAAAAATCAAAAACCAGTATTATGTGGTGGCGTAGTGGTCTGCACTCACTAGTGATGTACACCAATTACTGTGGGTCAAGTACACATACAAGTTCAAATCCCATCGCCTGACCACCAATGTTAGAACTGGGGGTCTCTAGTTGGCAGAGGTAGGTACCACTGTCCAAATAGGGACCCTTGCTTCTAGTCAGGACAAGGAGATAACCCTCTGAGATAATCCCTGCTCACCCTCTAGGTTGCTTGGAACGAGCAGTCTAGGCTAACCAGAGGCAATGCGTAAAGTATTTGTACCAACACTCACAGTAACACAGTGAAAACACCACAAACTGACTCCACAACAGTTTAGAAAAATAAAGGTAGTTAATCTAAACTACACAAGACCAAAACAACAAAAATCCAACATACACAGTTCAAGAATATGGTTTCAAAAGAGTTCTTAAGGTTGCGTTAAAATTCTTTAGGTTGCGATAGAATTCTCTAAGTTGCGATAGAATTCTCACCAGATGCGTGAAAAGTTCACAGTTGCGTTATGTTTACTCACAGTACCTTTTAGTTGCAACAAAGTTCCAAAAGCAGAAGCTGGTGCGGTGGAAAACAAGCGATGCGTTGGTCCTGAGACTCTGGGGAGGCGTTTGCGACAGTCCCGCTGCAGCAGCGGGCGTGTTGCGACGAATCCGGTCTGTATGGGGAGGAAAGCCACTTGTATGGATTCCGGTGCGTAGGTTCCGTAGGAAGTTTGTTCTCGCAAAGGCACGATGCAACGATCTCATAGGGGCTGCGACGATCTCCGGGGCGACGATGTGCGGTCCAGCGGTGATCCTCTCTCTCGCAGCTCCTCGATGTGATGGTTCCGAGAAGATGCTCGCAGCGACGTGATGCGGTCCGCAAGCAAGCGGTGCGGCAATCACACCCAGCGACGACAGGCTCTGCGCCGACACTCGCAGCGATGTTCGATTTTCCCGCACCGGTCTGGTGCGTCCCGCAAACGAAGGATGCGACGGCTCTGCGACGATCTCAGCCTTCGTAGCGGCGGGAAACTTCTCGCACTGTCGGGGATGCACTCCGCAAGCGAGCGATGCAACACTTTTCAATTTCAAAAGTCTCTCAAGCTTAGTTTCAAGCTTCCCAGTACAAGTACAACTTCCAGAGGCCCCACAACTGGATCAAGCACTCTAGGACGGACAGAACTCTCTCAGCAGAGTTCAGGGAAGCTGGGGGTGAAGTCCTTTTGTTCCTGGGACTTCCGAACAGGGAGCCAGCTCTACTCAGGCCCTTGGAGATTCTTTCAAGACAGGGGACACGGCTCAGCAGCAAAGTCCTTCCCCTCTCCTTGGCAGCAAAGCAACAGGTCAGTCCAGCAGAGCAACAGCAGGACAGTCTTCCTTCTTCAGTTTCAGCTTTCTCCTTGGCAGAGGATTCTTCTTGATTCCAGGATGATCTAATTTTCTGTTGTCAGGGGTCCTGTACTTATACCCCTAAAGTCTTTGTTCTCTCTGTGCATGTGGGCCCTAAGCCCGGTCTGAACCGGGTCTGGGTGTTTCCTGAGTACTTTTTTTTGCTGGCTTCTTCTTTCCTTTCAGAGTGAGGGGCAGGGTCGTCAGCCGCCCAGCAGGAGGTGGAGCCAGCATTGTGGAAGGCAGGCACAGCCCTATTCAGGCCCAGGTGCTAACTCCTCCCACCACTCCAGTTGCAAATGCAGTCATTCAGCCTAGGGCTGACTCAGCCAGCCTCCTGGGGAATCCGCAGCCCCTGTCACTCTCAAACCAGACAGTCAATACACAAACAGGCCTAGGCACACAGAAGGGTCAGACAAGAGAACAGCAACTTTCTAAAGTGCTGTTCTCAAACACAAGATTTAAAAACAACCTTTCCTAAAAGATGTGTTATTAAATTCTGAGTTCAGGGATACTAGATACTTATGTCCTATCTTGTTCCTATGGGAAGAAATGCTGTTAACCACTGTAGCCAGCATCCCCCATGTTAATCTATGGAGCAAGATAGCCTTACAATAGTGAAAAACGAAAATGGCTGCCATTCACTACCAGAGCATGTCACCTGCACTAGTACATGCTCTACCTTTTACATACACTGCACCCTGCCCAGGGGGGTACCTTGGGCCTTCCATAGGGGTGACTGATGCACACAAAAAGGGAAGGGTTAGGCCTGGTCAGTGGGGACACTGACCAGGAGGACATGGCAGTTCTAAACTGCACACAGGCACTGCAATGTCAGGCCTGAGACATCATTTTAGGGCTACTCCTGTGGGTGGCACAATAAGTGCTGCAGTCCCACTAGTAGCATTTGTCACCACCAGCCCTGGCACACCCAGTGCACTTTACTAGGGACGTCATGGTGATACAAATATGCCAAACATGTATATCCAATCAGAATAACAACTTACATAGGGAGCACTTACACTCTGGCACTGATCAGCAGTGGCAGAGTGTCCAAAGCATCTAAACCAGCAAAAACGAAATCCAGTACAGCATCAAAAATACAGGAGGTAGAGGCAAAAAGATAGGGGGAAACCACGCCAAAGATGCCAGGTCTAACACGAGTCCCCTCCAGCTGAAAGTGGGGAGAACTACCCACCCGCTTGGGAGCTCTGTTCACTAAGGCGGAAAAACCTGGACAGACCATCAGCATTGGCGTGTTCTGTGCCAGGGCGTTGTCCCACCGTGAAGTCCATTCCCTGTTGGGAGATGGACCACCTCAACAGTTTTGGATTCTCACCCCTCATTTGCATTAACCATCTGAGGGGCCTGTGGTCGGTCTGAACACGGAAGTGAGTCCCAAACAGGTAGGGCCTTAACTTCTTCAGAGCCCAGACCACAGAAAATGCTTCTCTCTCAATCGCACTCCACCTCTGTTCCCTGGGGAGTAGTCTCCTACTATTGAAGGCTACCGGCTGGTCTCCTCCTTCCTCAGTGATTTGTGAGAGTACTGCTCCCACACCATGCTCTGAAGCGTCTGTCTGTACCATGAACTCACTGGAAAAGTCCGGTGCCTTGAGCACCAGTGCTTTGCACATGGCAGTTTTTAGAGTTTCAAAAGCAGTCTGGCAGGCTTAAGTCCAGTCCATTCTTTTGGGCAACTTCTTGGAAGTGAGTTCTGTCAAGGGGGTGACAATGGTGTCATATCCCTTGACAAACCGTCTGTAATACCCGGTGAGTCCTAAAAAGGCTCTCACCTCTGTCTGGGTCCTGGGGGGCTCCCAAGCCAGAATGGTATCAATCTTTGCCTGTAGGGGCGCCACCTGGCCGCTCCCCACCTGGGGTCCCAAATACACCACAGATCCCTGCCCTATCTGGCACTTGCTGGCCTTGATAGTGAGGCCTGCCCTTTGCAGAGCCTTCAACACTTCACAGAGGTGTTGCAAGTGTTCCTCCCACGTGGAGCTGAACACAGCAATGTCATCCAGGTATGCGGCGCTGAATTCCTCCAGCCCGGACAGTACCTGGTTAATCAGTCTCTGGAACGTGGCAGGGGCATTCTTCAACCCAAAGGGCATGACTCAGAACTGGAAGTGCCCCTCTGGCGTTGAAAATGCTGACCTCTCTTTGGCCCCATCAGTTAAGGCAATCTGCCATTACCCAGAAGTCTGTTGATATGTTTATTGATTGATTATTTAAAATCTTTACCAAAAGAGAATGCACAATATAACATTTCAGTTATAATAATACAGTAAAAGTAAAAATAAGCGATCATTTCATAATCTTAAAAATTCAGAAATATAAACAGTATCATAATTAATGTTTTGAAAATTCCAGTTTTTTCCATGCACTTGTTAAAAATTTTGAGAGGGCAGAATTAATATGTATATCTTCCAAGCAAAGACATTGGATTAGTGCTTGTCTACATGTCCTTATTGATCTTTCATTGAAATGTCTTTTTAAAAGTGTTAATCTTTCATTTTTTAGTTCTGGGCAAAGGCACAATAGATGTATGATCCAGAAGTCAAATCGAATGTACTGAGGTACTGGGCAGCTCCCAACCGATCCACGAGCTCATCAGCTCTGGGGATGGGGTGTGCGTCAGTCTTTGTGACCGCATTGAGCCAACGGTAGTCCATGCAAAACCGGAGTTCTGGAGGGCCAACGGGCGTAGCGGCTTTCTTGGGCACCAAGACCACTGGGCTAGCCCAGGGCCTGCTGGAGGTCTTAATCACCCCTAGCACCAACATCTTGGAAACCTCTTCCTTGATGCTGGCCCTGACCTTGTCAGCTACCCTGTAAAATTTGTGTTTCACAGGCAGACTGTCTCCAGTGTCCACATCATGGACGCACCAGTTGGTGACACCTGGGGTCAGGGAGAACAGGGAGGAGAACTGACCCAACACTTGGCGGCAGTCCCTTTGCGGCTCTGGGATCAGGGTGGGCGAGAGGACCACACCATCCACTGACCCATCTTGCTCCTTAACTGCCAGGAGGTCAGGGGGAGGATCACTATCCTCTTCCATTCCTGCATCTGTAGCCATAGGCATAGTCACTTCAGACCTCTCAAAGTGTGGTTTGAGGTGGTTCACATGCAAGACTCTCAGGGGCTGCCTGTGAGTCCTCAGGTTAACCAGGTAGGTTACCTCACTCTTCCTTTCCACCACCTCATATGGCCTAGTCCACTTGTCTTGGGGCGCACAAGGCTCCACTGGGGCCATCACCCACACTTTCTGCCCAGGTTGAAGTTCGACCAGAGTGGTATTCTGGTCGTACCATCTTTTCATTTCTTCCTGGCTTGCTTCCAGGTTCGCCTGAGCGAGCTTCCTGAAGCGTTGTGTCTGGTTGCGGATGGCCAGCACATAGCTGAACACATCCTGGGGTGTTTTCCCACAGGACTTTTCCCAACCCTCCTTCACCAGTGAGAGAGGTCCTCTAACAGGGTGGCCATACAGGAGTTCAAAGGGACTGAACCCTAAGGACTTCTGAGGCACCTCCCTGTAGGCAAACAACAGGCATGGTAACAAGACGTCCCACTTCCGTCTCATGGGCTCCGCTAGGCCCATAATCATACCTTTCAGGGTCCGGTTGAACCTTTCAACCAACCCATTTCCTTGAGGGTGGTAAGGAGTGGTGAACTTATAAGTTACCCCACACTCCTCCCACAGAGACTTCATGTACTTAGAGATGAAGTTGGTACCCCGGTCGGAGACCACTTCTCTGGGGAACCCTACACGGGAAAAGATCCCCATCAATACACCGCCTACCACGGTTGCTGTGATTGTCCTGAGAGGGACTGCTTCCGGGTACCGGGTGGCATGGTCCACCAAGACCAGGATGAACCTGTTGCCTAAGGCTGTCTTGGGGTCCAGGGGCCCTACAATGTCTATGCCAACGCGCTCGAAAGGGGTGCTCACTACTGGGAAGGGTTGAAGGGGTGCCCTCAACTTCATTCCAGTCTTGCCACTGGCTTGACAGGTTTGGCAAGATCTGCAAAAGGAACCAACGTGCTTTCTCATCTGGGGCCAGTGGAAGTGGGTGACAAGCCGGTTCAGGGTCTTGTCTTGCCCCAGATGTCCTGCAAGAGGCACCTCATGAGCCAGACCTATTAGGAAGTTTCTGAAGCGCTCGGGTACCACCAGAACACGGGCTGCACCGGGCTCAGCAAATTTAGGCTCGCTATATAGTAGGTCATCTTCCCAGTAGATAAAGTTATCTCTGGCTGCTCCACCTGCTGCCTGATCCACAGCCTGTTGCCGCAGACCAATGAGGGAAGGGCATTCTTTCTGCGCCTGGCAGAAATCCTCCCTGGAGGGGCCACCTTCCTGCTGCCAATGGGTCAGCTCAGGTAGGTCTCCCAGTTCGGCCACTTGTTCCCCTGTAGGTTCCAGGGCATCCCCCTCAGATTCTGCTTCCTCCTGGACCGTGGGAACGTCTGGGGCTGGTTTCCTGTGCCCTCTGCCTCTTCTTCTCTTGGCAGGTCTCTGGGCCACTGTTTCAGGCTCCAGTTCTGCTGAATCACCCTTACTGGCTGCCATAGCACGCATGGTCACGCAGATCCACGCAAGCAGACCCAACATCTCCAAGTGAGTTCTGTGTTCTACATCCTTCCATGGAGAACTCTCCAGGTCGTTACCTGACAGACAGTCTACAGGCAAGGCATCACTGACAACTACCTCCAAGAGACCAGAGACTCCCCCCCATGCAAAGGGAACACGCGCCAGCTTGCAGAGGCGCACTGAGCTGTCAGCTGCCACTACAGGGCGGAGTACATCAGGGATGATTTGCTCTTCAGACACCAACTGACACCTCACGGATGTCACGCTGGCTCCCGTGTCTCTCAGAGCCTCAATCTCCCTCCCATTGATGGTCACCTTCTGCCCATATTTCTTAGTGTTAGAGGGCAGTAAGGTTTCCTGGACCACCTCTTGGTCTCCTAGAGAGAAAAGGGTCATAACTGCTAGCTCCCCCCAATCACTAGAAACCAAATCCCCTCCCAAAGCTACACTAGTTAACGCTGGGGCGGGGGCACCAGTGGGTGCTAGCTTCTTCTTGGGACAGCTTGGAGCAATGTGGCCCACTTCATTGCAGTGATAGCAGGTAGGGGGACCTTGGTTATCCCTTCTGTCCCTATTGTCCCGCCTGCCCTTAGGGGGCCATGGCTGTCTAGGTTTCGGGGGTTGGGATTCCTTTCCCTGGGAACTATTTTGGGGCCCTTGTGAGAACTCCTTTTGGTTACCCTTGTCCCCCCCACTCTTCTGCTGGGGACCCTGCCCACCTTTGGCTGTGGTACCCACAATTCCTCTGTGGACCCTGGTACTGGTCCAGCGGTCCGCCTCCTTAGCAAGCTCAATGGGGTCTGTCAGCTTGCTGTCTAAAAGATGCTGGCGCAGCTCTGGAACACAAAGACTACTCAAGTGCTACCAACTGATTAAATGCAACAACCCCTTAAAATCAGTTACTTTACTGCCCTTCATCCAACCTTCCAGTGCACGCGAGTACAAATTCACACACTCCATCCAAGTCTCAGACTCTCTCTTCTTGGAGTTTCTAAACTGCAGTCTATACTGCTCTGGAGTAAGGCCATACCTGAGACATAAGGCCTCCTTCATATTGGGGTAGGTCATGGCACCTGCCATCTCTAAGGGCTCTAGAGCACTCCTCCCAGAAGCCTCAAAATGTTTCCACAGGCCCGCCCCCCAATGCTGTTCAGGCACACCATTCATCCTCAATGCAATCTCATTCAAAGGTAATTCTGCACCAGGTCTTTGGGAATATATACTTTACCCCCCTGCACTGGCTGCGCGCTGCCACCATTTGAACTGGCATCCACCTCCTTGGCTTTAAGATCCAGTTCTTCAGGCTCAACTCATGAGCCAAAAGCAATTTCTTTTCCTCCAAGGCGCGAGCACTTTTGCTCTCCTCCGCCGCCTTTTCTCTTGCTTAATCCATTTCCAATTGCTTCATTTTCACTTTCAGAGCTTCCAACTCATATTCTCTTACTCTCTGATTTTCTTGTAACTCTTCTGGGGTGAGGCCCCTGCTGGAATGATTGCTGCCAGCTCCTGAGCCTACTCTGCCCACTGGCAGATCTGTGCCTTGAAAACTATTTTCTACATCCACAGCATCATTTCCCTCTTGTGCTTCCCAATGGGCCTTCAATATTTTCTGCAGCTCCTCTTTCCTGGTGCCTTTTGCGGGGCACCCAAATTTCTGGCAGAAGTGCTTAAGCTGTCTTGCTGGGTAGGAGTACAAATCCTCAATGACAAACTCCCTTTCTCCTTCTGCCCCTTCAATGAGTGCCTTTCCTTTTGCAGCCATGATGCTTTGAAGAGTTACTCAAAAATAGAATAAAAAATCAAAAACCAATAGTATGTGGTGGCGTAGTGGTCTGCACTCACTAGTGATGTACACCAATTACTGTGGGTCAAGTACAAATACAAGTTCAAATCCCACCGCCTGACCACCAATGTTAGAACTGGGGGTCTCTAGTTGGCAGAGGTAGGTACCACTGTCCAAATAGGGACCCTTGCTTCTAGTCAGGGCAAGGAGATAACCCTCTGAGATAACCCCTGCTCACCCTCTAGGTAGCTTGGCACGAGCAGTCTAGGCTAACCAGAGGCAATGCGTAAAGTATTTGTACCAACACTCACAGTAACACAGTGAAAACACCACAAACTGACTCCACAACAGTTTAGAAAAATAAAGGTATTTAATTTAAACTACACAAGACCAAAACGACAAAAATCCAACATACACAGTTCAAGAATATGGTTTCAAAAGAGTTCTTAAGGTTGCTTTAAAATTCTTTAGGTTGCGATAGAATTCTCTAAGTTGCGATAGAATTCTCTACAGATGCGTGAAAAGTTCACAGTTGCGTCACGTTTACTCACAGTACCTTTCAGTTGCAAAAAAGTTCCAAAAGCAGAAGCTGGTGCAGTGTAAAACAAGCGATGCATTGCTCCTGAGACCCTGGGGAGGCGTTTGCGACAGTCCCGCTGCAGCAGCGGGCGTGTTGCGACGAATCCGGTCTGTATGGGGAGGAAGGCCACTTGTATGGATTCCGGTGCGTAGGTTCCGTAGGAAGTTTGTTCTCGCAAAGGCACGATGCGACGATCTCATAGGGGCTGCGACGATTTCCGGGGCAACAATGCGTGGTCCAGCAGTGATCCTCTCTCTCGCAGCTCCTCGATGCGATGGTTCTGCGACGATGCTCGCAGCGACGTGATGCGGTCCACAAGCAAGCGGTGCGGCGATCTCACCCAGCAACGACAGGCTCTGCGACGACACTCGCAGCGATGTTCGATTTTCCCGCATCGGTCTGGTGCATCCCGCAAACGAAGGATGCGACGGCTCTGGCAGCGCGTCAGGCGCTGCGACAATCTCGGCCTTCGTAGCGGCGGGAAACTTCTCGCACTGTCGGGGATGCGCTCCGCAAGCGAGCGATGCGACACTTTTCAATTTCAAAAGTCTCTCAAGCTTAGTTTCAAGCTTCCCAGCACAGGTACAACTTCCAGAGGCCCCACAACTGGATCAAGCACTCTAGGAAGTACAGAACTCTCTCAGCAGAGTCAGGGAAGCTGGGGGTGAAGTCCTTTTGTTCCTGGGACTTCAGAACAGGGAGCCAGCTCTACTCAGGCCCTTGGAGATTCCTTCAAGACAGGGGACACAGCTCAGCAGCAAAGTCCTTCCCCTCTCCTTGGCAGCAAAGCAACAGGTCAGTCCAGCAGAGCAACAGCAGGACAGTCTTCCTTCTTCAGTTTCAGCTTTCTGCTTTTTCAGAGGTTCCTTCTTGATTCCAGGATGATCTAATTTTCTGTTGTCAGGGGTCCTGTACCTATACCCCTAAAGTCTTTGTTCTCTCTGTGCATGTGGGCCCTGAGCCCGGTCTGAACCAGTTCTGGGTGTTTCCTGAGTACTTTGTTTTGCTGGCTTCTTCTTTCCTTTCAGAGTGAGGGGCAGGGTCGTCAGCCGCCCAGCAGGAGGTGGAGCCAGCATTGTGGAAGGCAGGCACAGCCCTATTCAGGCCCACCACTCCAGTTGCAAATGCAGTCAAAGTTCAAAGTTCAAAAAGTACTTTATTCGGTTAAAAAGACAATAACCATAAAAGCAACAAATTAAGATTCCATTTACAGTGAATAATAAAACAATTTTTGTCTAAGGAGAAGGAGACACAATTTTTCCCTAAAAAAACAATTAAAATTCATCCAAACAAATCGATTTTCGTAGTTTAAAAAATTCTGATAGTGATGCAACAATAAAAACAGTGTTCATTCTTTGTAATTCATTCATTTAATCTTTATTGCAGCTCGTTCGGCCATAAAAGATACATAGCATCAACAATACATTAGCACGGAGGATACACAACAATCGATTCATATGTAAATAGGAAGCAGAAAATATACAATACATCGTCGAATACAATAAATATACGAGTATATAAAAAAGAAAAAGGCATGTAACAAGTATATATACAAAAACCACCACTAGCCAATATCAATGCAATATACCACAGTTTGTTTCTACAGGTCAAGAGCCATGTTTTTGCGGGTATAAATAACACTTAATAAAAATCTGCTAACACAAAACACTGTGAGACGTCCAGTGTTTGTTTTAATAATTCTAAATGCTTCAAGATATGAACGTATACCTAATGTTTTACACAAGGGTTTGATCCATTTTCTCCTCCCTTGTTCATAAACTGTGCAGAAAAATAATATATGGCTGTCATCATCTCTCTGCTTCAACTGGCAGCATGTACAAGTTACATTTCCTAGTTGCCCTGTAGACTTGTCCCATCTTGCTAATACAGATTTTGTTCTTAGTATACCATATCTGAATTTTATATACAGACTTTTTGCTAGGGGTGGTTCAATCTCGTCTAAAAAATCTTCAAAGAGTGGAGAGTCCTTAAACTCCAGGAAACCGTGTAATGGATCCACATGAATCACCATTTTGGAGATTGTGAGTTATATGAGACCAAAATCTCGCCTTTACCAAAGACTTGCAGCTTTGTCTCAAACACGTTGGATCATCCCAAAAATGGGCAAGGCCTAAACGATAAAACCAATTTTTAACATACTTAAGCCAGGGATTAGTAGTATAGACATCAATGTTCTTGACTTCCAAGATTCCATGTCTATAATCTTCAAGATCCGGGATACTCCAGAGTCTAATCCAGAACAAAAGTGGCCTAAGCAGTGCGATGTGGTCTGTCCTTTTCATATTTAAATCCATAAATAGTGGTACAAGTGGTGTACATTTAGGCAATCTCAAAAGCCTTCTGTAGAAGGTGTTTTCGCTAACCGTAAAGATGTTACCTGCCTTTACACCCCAGATTTCTGCTCCATATAAGGCACCAGATTGGGCCTTAAACTTAAAAACTTCTAGTGCTTGTGAAATGGACTTGCTTGAACTTGCCCCATGGCGCTTAATAATAGGAAAGGTACTCTGGTTAAATATTGTTTTACTTTTTTCTATTTGCGTTTTCCATGAGGTAGTTGAGTCAAGGGAAACCCCCAAATACGAGAAGTTTGGAACCAAATCAAGCCTCTGGTTATTTAATATGAATTGCCCTTTAAAAGATTTATGGGGATTTATGGACATACATTTAGTTTTTTTGTGTTTATTTCAAGGCCTTTTGCATCACAATACATTTTGAAGGAATTTAAGAGTGTTTGGAGACCCATAGGCGTTTGCGAAATCAAAATTGTATCGTCCGCAAATAAGAGTGAGGGGATCCTCACACCATTCAGTTTTGGGGAATCATTATTGCATTTATCTAGGTATTCTGGGATGTCGTTGACAAATAAAGAAAAAAGTGTAGGGGCCAACACACATCCTTGGCGGACTCCCCGTCTAATAGGTATGGGTTCAGTTAGTTCCCCTTTTGGGCCCCAGCGTACTCTAGCAAAATTATTGTCATGTAATCGTCTGATCTGCTGGAGTATACATGATGGTAAGCCCAGTTCAAACAAACAATCCCACAAACGATCCCGCAAAACTAAATCAAAAGCTGCCCTAAGGTCAACAAAAGCTACATAAATATGTCCTTAAGTAAAGAAACATATTTCCAACAAATGCAACAAAACCTAAATACTTGATCTATCGTGCTCGTATTCCGTCTAAAACCTGCTTGGAACTTTGTAAAGATCTCATTCTCACTGATCCACAGATCCATTCGATTTAAAAGATGCCTTGAGTAGATTTTTTGTAAAATGTCTAAAAGACAAATGGGCCGATAGTTAGAAGGATCATATCTATCTAAGGAGGCGCTAGGTGGCGCCACACCAAGATGGCCACACTGGAGTGAGGCTCCCGCCCGAACTGGCACTATTAATAATCCTATAGCATCCTGATCGGTAATATTGGACCGAAACCGGCTAAACCTGCTCCGGTGCAGTGTCCTGCATTCAACGGTGTAAACTTCGCCCGTGTTGCGAAGCGGCCTGCCTGGAGAGACGCCGGCGACCTGAGGGCGGGAAGAGGTGACGCTGCGTAGGAGGCTTCCGGCCGGATCTGCTGACTGGGACAGACCGGGGATCCGCGGCCTTTCCGACAGCGACGTTGGACATTGGCCTGCGGTCTGCGCCCTGATCCTCCCCTCCCCTCCCCCCCAGCGACAGACCCTGGAATATACTGCGGAGGTGAGCCCGGTGTGTGGCGCTGGTGGCGGGCTCGAACAGTGGCTTTCCTTCTGGCCGAGGGTCGCGCTGTCCGTTTCTAACGCCTGGAGCAGCGGCGCTGACAGAAGGTGAGAGGGGGCGGACTGCGAGCTGCGGGCTGCTTCTCTCACGGTGGAAGCTCCGGACCGTTGGGGAGAGAGGTGCTGCAGCGGCGAGTGTAGACTCAGTAGGGGCGAGAACAGTTACGCTTCATGCTCCATTAACTCCTGGTGGGCGGCCCGGCATAGGGAAGCACACGTCCACACCCTGCTGGGACACCGCAGCGCCCCCATTAAGACAGCGGATCCTGCATTAGCTCGGCCGGAGCTGAGGAGGAGAATTGCTCACTGAACTTAACCCCTAGTCCCCCAGTCACACGCTCCTACGTTTGGCCTGGTCCCGCTCTGCAAACCCATTGAAGGCGCGAAACTTTCTGGCCTAGCCGGAGCCCCCGCAGGCCCTAGTGTCGCCGCCAACTGTGTGCAGGCCTGGTGCCCCTGAGGTGACGGAGGCCATTCTACCACGCTGCACCGGTTCCCTGTCTGGGATGCGACGGACCCCCCCCTCCAGGGAGGTCCAGTGAACTCTGACCGGACAGTCCTACCGCCTTCTGTACAGGTACTGGGGGATCTTCTCTGAAAGACAAAATTGACGGGAGAGGGGCTTCATAGCGCACTGGTCACCCCCGTAACTAGCCCCAGCAGACTGCTGCCAGCGAGTGCCTGCCTGCACCTGCCATATACCAATCTCCTCTATCTGGAATACTGGCGGCCTCTTCACTGGCGGCGGCCCGGACTCCGAGACGCGACATGGGGCGCAACGATGCCAGGCAATCCAAGATTCCGTTTGAATCTAAAAAACCTGCTAAAGGGATGCCGGATGCGGAGGGGAGTCCCGCTGCGCCGACCCCCCAAGACGACGATTGGAAGACGCTCCTCCTTGGCATGAAGCAGAGCCTATCGACCATTGACGCCACGATTGACACCATTAACACCCGTATGGATAGTGTCGTGACGAGACTGGAACAGCATGACACCCGTATCAAAGAGGCAGAGGACAGGATCTCTACGCTGGAGGACGAGGCGACGTCGACCACCAAGCAAGTTTCGCAAATGGATAAACTGCTCAAGGTAATTGCGGATAAAAATGAAGATTTAGAAGCGAGGTCCAGGCGCAACAACATCCGCGTCCTGGGCCTTGCAGAAACAACGAACACTGGCAAGCTAGAGATCTTCATGGAAAAACTGGTGGTGGAACTGTTCGGGAAAGACTCCTTCTCCCCACACCTAATAGTGGAACGGGCACATCGTTCGCTTGCTGCGCCTCCTCCTCTTGGGCTGCCCCCGCGCCCTATCATCGCCCGCTTCCTGAATTACAGGGACAGAGATGCAGTTCTTCGACGCGCGAGGGAGCTGGGCACAGTAACCTATGGCAACGCGACGCTGTCCTTCTTTCCTGATTTTACCCCCTCAGTACAAGATGCAAGACGCAAAATCACCACAGTTAAAAAGAAACTACAAACCCAGGAAATCCCGTATGCCATGCTTTATCCGGCGAAGCTAAAGATCACTCACCGAGGCACTCACCACTTCTTCACTAACCCGCAACAGGTGGAAGACTTTCTAAAGCAGCAAAGGAAGGAAAGACTCCGAGTGGAGAGAGAGGAGCGCCGGTCCAGGTCCCAATCTCCATTATCCCAACAAGACTAATCAAGTCAGCACTGTACTCATCGAAGTATCACAGCCGGTAGCAACCCTCTGCTGGACTAGATGCATCACTCTCTGGTGTGGTACCATTGCAGGTTTTATCTGTTACCGATCTACAACATTGACACGTGCCGGATCACCCACCTCCGTCCCACGGCCGAAGTCTGGGCCTGGTCCCGGATGGCAGTGGGTGCAAGTAAGGAGGTGGTGGGCAGGTCTGGCGCTTCTTAGACTACGCCTCCAATGGGCAATCCCCATAACACCTTTCCCCCTTCTGGGGTCAGGGTTACTGTAGTTCTGAAGTTGATTTTGGCTCTATTTGGAATGTGGGGGGGGGAGGGTTTCTGAATGCCCGGCAAGTTGGGGAAGCCGGAGTGGGAGGGTGGAACGTCAGCACTGCCTCAATGATTACCAGTCCACTTGATACTCTAGTGGGGGCGGTCCTTTCAGGGTTGCGGGGTGGATGTTGTTCCGGTCAGTTGGGGTTACCGGAGGGAGGATGGGATTGGGAGGTCGGGTAGTTCCTAACAATGTTTCAGACCTATTGCAGGTGAGTCCCGGGAGGGGGAGGCCCCCGGGCGGAGGGCTGGGTAATGCCCTGAGTTGTCATTCTGCTATTGCTTGTTCGATGCTTGTTGCTACACCTACTGGCTCAGTTTATATGTCATTGCGGGGATGGGTGACGTAACGGATGTGCCCCCTGGGCTACAGCTCCGGGTATTGTCATGGAATGTGCGAGGGCTAAATGACCCTAGAAAGAAAAGGCAAATTTTGGGGTACCTGGACAGACATGGAGTGGCTATAGCTCTTCTACAGGAGTCTCACCTAATGCCGAATGGGACCCCCCATTCGCATCCAAATGGGCCTCGTGCAGAGTCTTTTCATCTTTCTCCAATTATGCAAGAGGGGTCACGATCCTTGTGCGCAGAGGGGTGGGCTTTACCCCAGCAGGCACGGACATGGACAGTGGGGGGAGGTACTGCATGGTCTGGGGGAAAATGTACTCTCACACAGTAGTTATTGCATGCTATTACGGCCCGAATACGGATGACCCGTCTACACTGCTCACAATGTGGGGCAAGATTCAGACTCTGGGTATAGCTCATGTAATACTTGGGGGGGACTTCAACACAGCCGTAAAGCCTATTCTCGACAGATCACACCCGCAGTCGTCCCATTACTCAAACACCCAACGCTCTTTACTGGGCATATTGGAAGATCACCGTTTAGTTGACGCCTGGAGACACATGCACCCCGCCACGCGCCAAGGTACTCACTACTCTGCAGTTCACTCTACATGGGCACGCATAGACTACATTTTCCTTACGGCAGGCCTCATACCCTGGATAATTAACACCATACACCTGGCCCGTACTTTTTCGGACCACTCACCTGTCCTCCTTACTCTGCGCGTCCCCCATGAAGTCTCCCCTTATTTAAGCTGGCGCCTCAACCCCGCGCATCTTGCAGATTCAGCCTTTAAGTCGGAACTGGAGCTAGACATACAAGACTTCTTTGACCGCAATATTAACTCTGTTAGCAGCCTTACAACTGTTTGGGAGGCTTTCAAAGTCACCGTTAGGGGCTGGTGTATTTCCAAGGGAGGGGGTGTACTCAAATCCCTGAGGGGAGAGTTACGCAAATTGGAGTCCGAGATACGCAATATTGAGAGGGATGTAGCTTGCGGCACGGGGGAATACGAGAAACGGGCTCAGCTCCGGGAGAAGATCAGTGAGTATTCGGAAGCGGCGGAAAGAGAATGTAAATTCAGAGGCAAACCCTACATGGCGCGAATATATGGTGAGGGGGACAGGCCGGGAAAGGCCCTAGCCACGGCTGTAAAACCTACTAGACATAGTGGCTATGTAACTTCCTTGTGCGACGAACACCAGGTGCCTCAGAGGGACTTACCCGGACAGCTCCGTGTGCTTACGAACCACTACAGGGCGCTTTACTCCTCACAAAGGCGAGAACCTCTGGTGCTCCATACGTACCTTGCAGATACGGCTATTGCATGGTTGGGCCCGACGCAACAGAAATTCTTACACCTTGAGCTTGAGCTCGATGAAATAAAGGACGCCATTATGTCCATGAAATCTGGCAAATCCCCAGGATCAGATGGGCTGCCGATAGATTTCTACAAAACTTACATCCACATACTTGCCCCCATACTGAAGCAGATATATTACTCAGCTCTCGAGGAAGGAACACTGCCCGACAGTATGAGAGAAGCATTGATAGCGTCGTTGCTTAAGCCAGGTAAACCCCCGGAGCTTTGTGACTCCTACAGACCCCTGTCGCTTTTAAATACTGACGTTAAAATACTGGCTTAAGTACTCGCGACTCGCCTGAATCTTCTAATGGAAAGGCTGGTCCTTCCAGATCAGGCGGGGTTTGTCCCGAACCGTGCGACTTCGCACAATCTTCGTACCCTGCAGGCGGTCATGCAAGATATAAATCCCAACTGTGAGGCGGCTGCAATATTTTTAGATGCTACCAAAGCATTCGATTCCCTGGAGTGGGACTACCTCTTGGAGTTACTGGAAAGGATGGGTACTCCATTCAGCTTTTTGGATTGGATCAAACTACTGTACACCAAACCACGAGCTTCGGTACTTCTAAACGGGTCCCGCTCCGCACCATTCGAGTTACACAGAGGAACCCGACAGGGTTGCCCATTATCTCCAGTATTGTTTGCGATAGCAATTGAACCCCTGGCGGCCAAACTTCGCCAGCATCATAACCATAGGTCCCTGATTTACCCGGAACGCCAGCTACTCATCTCCTTATACGCAGATGATATGACCTTATACGTACATAAACCGCGAGATAACCTCAATCCCCTACTGCGCGAAATTACCAAGTTTGGAGCGATAGCGGGGGTACAAATCAATTGGTCCAAATCAGCCTTGTTTCCCCTCACTGACAGCACTCCCCGGTTCCCCCTTGACTTCCCGCTCGAATGGGCACAAGATGAGATAAAATACTTGGGGGTCATCGTAACTAGGAACCGGGATGCGCTGATCAGGGCGAACTACGGTACGGCCCTAGATAAATTAACGGACAGCATAACGAAATGGATTCATTTGCCGTTGTCCATGGCAGGGCGAGTTTCCATGATCAAAATGGTCATTCTTCCTAAGCTGCTTTACCTATTCACCAATATTCCCTATAGTCCGGGCCCGCATTTCTTTAAGGCGCTGGAGTCCCAGCTCTCCAGACTTATATGGGGGGGGAAACAAGCCCGGCTAAAACTGGCGACACTAATGTTACCTTACCACCAAGGCGGCTTTGAAGTGCCGAACTTCCGATTGTACTACGACTGTGCACAGGGCCATTTCGCGTCCTACTGGCTTCACCCCCCGCCATTCATGGCGCACCTTGCTGTGGAAGACGGATATATGAGGCCAGAAAAACCGTCGGGGTACCTTTATACGGAGGTTAACGTAACAGATCGGGACCCGTCCACGGTAGACTGTACAGTGCGGGCATGGCGCAGGATTGCGGAGCGTATGGGGGTGACCCTTATGTATTCCCCCAGAATGATTCTGGCACATGACCCTAGAGTGAGTATTGCCCGAGAAGAAATAGGCCGTAAACTGCTCTCCAAACTGGCCCTTTGCAAGTGGGGAGATTTATACGTAAACGGCCAGTTCCGTACACAGGCTCAATTTTTCGGGGAACAAACGCCCTCTATTATGGACACATTCCTATACACGAGACTTCGACAGAATATCAAATCTATCACACTGGAGTTCCCGGACGAGCCAGAAACCTTTGCACCCCTGCATGCACTGCTACAACAGGACGCCCCGAAACATGTTGTTTCTACGCTCTATAAGCACGCGTACGCTTCCTCCGCTCCCCCCGAACTGTGTGCCAGAACAGACTGGGCCGCGGACCTAGATCCTCCCCTTACTGACGAACAATGGGAAGACAGCTGCTCGCATACAGTGTCGGTGACGGGAAATGCCCGCCTTAGATTGATCCACTATAAATTTCTCCACCGCCTCTATTACACCCCTGCCAAGCTCTACCGATTTGGTCTTCGGGAAGATGATTGATGCGCCAGATGTAGACAAGCGGGAGCAGACTTTATACACTTAGCGTGGTCATGCCCAGAGGTCGCGCTGTACTGGACGCAGGTGACTGAGGCCATGTCCACAATGATAGGGATAGACCTAGACGCCTGTCCCAAGGTTGCACTTCTGGGGCTACCCGCTGCTGCAAATAACAGATTCCGGAAATTTACCGCAATGGGCTTTCTACTTGCGAAGCGTCACGTGGCGTGCAGATGGGGCCGTGGTCGTGCCCCCAAATTCAAATTATGGCTGGCAACAATGTCAACCTGGCAAGACCAGCTACACAGTTATGCTGAGATGCTGCCACACAAATCGCGACCCAAGGACCTATGGGGCCCGCTCGCCGCCTATCTACTCCGCGCCCAGTCTACTGCTGAAGCGAGTATTGAGGACCAGGAGGAAACGGGGAACGTTGGGCAGTCTGGCGGACTGCACGAAGGTTCACCTCAATTGTGAGGGCGAGACACGATGCTCCTGCCACCCGCCTGCTAGAGGGTGCCTAGCCGGGATTTGTTGCCTACAATGCTCCTCAACGCGCGATTCCCGGGGCCACCGGGAGGGATGTATGGGGTAGCCCTCAGTCCATTCCTGGGATACACGACTGATGGTGCTGTGAACCACTAGCGGAGTGATTTGGCCCGGCAACTCTCCCCCCTCCTCCCCCCCCCTCCATTTCCCTCCCCCCTTCCTTCCCCCCCCCCTCCTGTCCTCCCCCGCGCATACACATGTCTTGGCATTTAGGGGGAAACACCGCGCCCATGGCAGGGGACAGGCACAGACTTTACAAAATTAGACCTCACGAAAGTGTGACTCGACATTGACGGACAGGTTGCTTGAAGTACTACGCTTTAATCTACAGCTTTATATAACAGTTATCGCGGCCGGCCCAAGTGGGTTGTAGGCGACATGCTGTGTAAGTAACTGGCAATGTGCCCAAAGTCTGGACTTCTGCTCGATCTACGTACTATTGCTGCTGGCCCGACACGTTGGGTTGTAGGCACAAAAGCTGTGTTTTACCTCTGCAACTAAAATAAAGGTCTTCAAAAAAAAAAAAAAAAAAAAAGGATCATATCTATCTCCCTTCTTAAAAACTAAAATAATTTCTGCTCCTCGCCAGCTATCTGGTAGGTTTCCTCCAGCCACTAGCATATTAAAAAGCTTGTTTATATAAGGCACCCAAACACTGGTCTCGTGCTTATATAAGTCCCCCGGTATTTTGTCAAGTCCCGGGGCTTTTCCGCTTTTTACAGCGGATATTGCCAACTCTGTTTCCTCTTGGCTGAACTCTCTAATATTTACAGGTGTTGTCAGCCATGGGCTGTTTCCATCCACAGTCACCTCACTACCTGGTGCTTCGTACAAATGAGTAAAATGGTCAACCCAGGTTTGCTCATCGATAAACACATCATCCGGTTGCCTTTCTCCAGTTTTCTCATTAGCCACTAGTTTCCAAAAACCTACATTATCCCTTGCTTTGACAGCTGTTAACATATTCTCCCAACATTCCTCATCCCAACTGTTTCTAGCCTTTTTCTGCACCCTCCTATATTCTTGTCTTAGGGTCCTAATAGCACATTTTTTTTTACTCTTAAGTGCCTCTAAGAGCAAGCCCTTGGAATTACGACATTCTTTATTATACCAAGGTTTAATGCCAATAAAGCTAGTTTTTTCCAATTGTTTTTTTTTGGGCATTTTCGACACAAGGGGTACCAAGGCTTTAAAAAATTCGGTATGTAGGTCGATAAAAACCTTACCCTCTACTGGTTGGGACAAATAGTCAACAAAAGAGTCAGCAAAAAGTAAATAAATACTGGATAATGCCTCTTTGTTACTCAATAGGCTAGCCCATTTGAGTGAACGCCTATTGTTACTCATCAAAGGGCCACTAATAGTTGAATCATCCAGTACGATGTGATCGATCGGACTACTAGTACTAGAGATTAATCTATGATCTATAGTCAAGTGCAATGGTCGATGGTCGCTTTCGAACCTAGGGTCAATTACAAAGTCAGATAAGAAAGACCAGATATCAAAAGATACCAAAATGTAATCAATACTGCTTTGGGAGTCGTTTTTAACAAAGGTTGGTGCTTTTGGGGAATCTGATGGAAATCGGCCATTACAGGCCCTCAGACCATATACAGACACCAATCTCATTATCTGGGTGGCTAATGTAGTGCAACGCACACCCTTCTTATAGGATAGAGAGGGAATATTGTTAGCCCTATCCTCATCAGTAAAAACATCTCCAAACCCTATGATTGGTTCAAAATTACAGTTAAAATCACCACAAACTATTACACTGCTAATCTCATCTACATGATCTAAGAAAAGCTTTTCCAGTTTGTCAAAAGTAACAGATTCGTTAGATAGCCCACATGGACGGTTGTAAATATTAAACACAACAATGCGCCTACCATCCTTCGTGATAGCTACAAGGCCTAATATATCTGCTGAGTCTGTATTAACTAGTGTTATTTTTACCTCAAGTGACACACTGACCCACACCGTAAGCCCCCCCGATGGTCTGCCTCTAACTGAAGGAACTGCCTCAATGTTATATGTCTTGTAACCCACCCTATGAGGTATTTCGAGGGACCATGTTTCTTGGAGCAAGCAAAAATCACTGGCGTCTATATATTTAGACCAATCAGGATCAGAAAGATTTTTTTTCAGACCGGCAATATTCCAAGATATCAAAGTAATTTTTCCTTGTGTAGGCGTTTTTTCCCTAGCTAACATTGGGCTATTCCCTACTAGTAGTGCCCCCTTTTTCGCAGCCACACTATTGTTAACCCTAATTGTTGAACTTATTACTGAGAAAGCAGGGGTTACAGTCACTTGTCTTGGGAACATAACATCTCCTACATCATTATCAAATCCCCCAAGATAAGACTTGGATGGCATCAGTTCGTGGACCCCGCCTGTTGTTTTATCATTTGGTTCCACATTTTTAGATAAGACAGTTACAATCGAATTCCCACTTGTACTCTTATGGGTCATACATTCCTTTTCAATCGGACAGTAGCCAAATTTTGGTCAATAGAACCAACCTAGATCTTTCATCGGTTCAAAGCAATTGTACATTTTACCATTGTAGGAATTGCCCCATTCAGAAGGTACAGAATAAGGAATTGACCCTATGGAGGGGAATTTATTACAATAACTTTGTACACAGGTAATACCAAACAAATCACCTATTGGTCTGGGATAGAAAAATGTGAGGTCAACAACACCGATTCCACCATTACTTGTGCCAACATTTTGGTTCGTGATCAGGCGCACCACCCTAGGATCTTGGAAATTAACCACTATACACTCCCCCCCCCTAAGTTCTTGGTCGTACGACCTATCCAGTTCGTCCTTCTCACTCCTATAATTAGCCCGTCCACTCCCCCGGGCAGTGGTCTGTTTACCTTCAACCAGTGCATAACCTTATTTTTTAGCATCTGGAACGACTCTTTTTGCCCGGCCAACAATGGTGGTACATTTGTAAGAACAGCCACATAGGGATAGGAATCTGGTGTAAGGTCCATAGGTGGTGTTGTACAAGATACCTTCGCCAGAGGAATATTGTAAAAGCTATTAGTAGAAGCAGCGGAACGGAGTGTTGGGATATTTGGGAGTGGATGGGGGTTGTTTTATACAATGGTGTTGGTTTTAGAGCTGTCCTTGTTGCCCTTCCCAGGAGCTCCCGGAACTCCATTACTAGATTTTAGGGAGCTCAATCGTTGTTGGGTGCCATTAGATGCAGCGTTACCTCTTTGAGAGGTTTCTTTGTTACCCACCGCTAGACTATCAGGCCTGTTAGTTTGTTTAGAGGAATTAATACTCGAGAAATCCAACAGGTCTGAATAGATCTTGGGGTCTTGCTCCTTCGACTGGGGTCTGCTTACTGTATTATCTTTATGGGGAGATACAATAATAGGCACACCATTTCCATTCTGTTTCGAGGAGATATTACTGTCCCCCCTCTTAGGGATAGTCTTAATTAAGGCTTTGGTTGAGAAAAAGTTATCCAAAGTGGCCTGCTCAAAATGATCCAACCGATCTGCTAGTTGTTTAACTCGTTCCTCGATAGGGCTCAGGAGAGACCTCATCATCCTCTCCAGCTTGCCAAGCAAAGCTGAAGTAGGGGATAATATCTCAACCGATTCCACCGGTGAAGGGCCAATTGTGTTGGATATCGGGCTAGCCTGTATAGCCTGTGTAGCCCCCTCCTTAACAGTCTCAACCCCTACAGATACATCCCCAATACGCTCACAGGAGGGGCGCCTTAACGCTCCTACCTTCCTGAATTTCTTTGAGTTTTTGGGAGTTTAGCACTTTTTCGGGGCTGCACTTCTTTTCCTCTTGGAACTTGGTTTAGTTTTGTGGGTCGATACCCTCGAAGGAGCAATAGTCTCCAGCCCTATAGATAGGTCAGTTGATGGAAGTGGGGGCGAGATGAGGGGCAAGGAAGACACCTCCTGCCCCTCACTCAAGCCAGTCAACAGATCTATTGAGGGGGGAAAAGCAAAAGGCGTTTCTAGTACGACTGGCAAGGATAGGGAAGTCAAGGGAGGAACCAAAGCCAGAGCTGGAAAGCCCTGAGGTGGCCGTTTTTCCAAGGGTAATTTAAGTAATTCGATTGATAGCCTGCGCTCAGCACGTCTCTCAGATAAAGCAATTTCTTTGTCAATATCTTGTGTTACCCGGCTAAAATATTTGTCCAGGGGACCCATGACTGCTACCCCCACATCAGCCTGGGTATGAACCTGGGCAGTGATATTTAAGGGAATAGACATTCTTTGCAGCCAACAAGCTATTAAACAAACGAACTATATAAACCAATACCAGGGATCTATCAAATGTCAGAGACCTGGCCCAGCCCGGCCTCCCTCGGCCCCTGACGGCCACATACGGTCCCGCCCTTGTCCCGGGCTTCTCCCGGGACGCTCCCGCGCGCTCCCGCGTCGCGGGATGTACACTTGACTTAAATACGTGGGCTGTAGGCGTAGAGGCGGGGCGTGGCTAGCAGGGAGAGCGGCCAGGTGACGGGAGGCGCGGGTTACCGGGGCTTCTGGGAAACGAAGTCCGGTCCCCAAGTGCTCGCAGCCCTGCTGCACACAGTTCGCCCACCAGCACAGTCCCAAGGTCCCTGGAGGTAAGAGCAGCACAGCGGGACCCGCGGAGCGGGTACCGCAAGTTGTAGAAGTGAACGTCTGGATGAGCCCACAGCAGCAATCAACACACTCGGCAAAATGTCCCAGTGAACTCAGCTCCCAGGGTCCCTTTCAAGGTAGAGGCGGGGCGTGGCTAGCAGGGAGAGCGGCCAGGTGACGGGAGGCGCGGGTTACCGGGCTTCTGGGAAACGAAGTCCGGTCCCCAAGCGCTCGCAGCCCTGCTGCACACAGTTCGCCCACCAGCACAGTCCCAAGGTCCCTGGAGGTAAGAGCAGCGCAGCGGGACCCGCGGAGCGGGTACCGCAAGTTGTAGAAGTGAACGGCTGGATGAGCCCACAGCAGCAATCAACACACTCGGCAAAATGTCCCAGTGAACTCAGCTCCCAGGGTCCCTTTCAAGGTAGAGGCGGGGCGTGGCTAGCAGGGAGAGCGGCCAGGTGACGGGAGGCGCGGGTTACCGGGGCTTCTGGGAAACGAAGTCCGGTCCCCAAGCGCTCGCAGCCCTGCTGCACACAGTTCGCCCACCAGCACAGTACCAAGGTCCCTGGAGGTAAGAACAGCGCAGCGGGACCCGCGGAGCGGGTACCGCAAGTTGTAGAAGTGAACGGCTGGATGAGCCCACAGCAGCAATCAACACACTCGGCAAAATGTCCCAGTGAACTCAGCTCCCAGGGTCCCTTTCAAGGTAGAGGCGGGGCGTGGCTAGCAGGGAGAGCGGCCAGGTGACGGGAGGCGCGGGTTACCGGGGCTTCTGGGAAACGAAGTCCGGTCCCCAAGCGCTCGCAGCCCTGCTGCACACAGTTCGCCCACCAGCACAGTCCCAAGGTCCCTGGAGGTAAGAGCAGCACAGCGGGACCCGCGGAGCGGGTACCGCAAGTTGTAGAAGTGAACGGCTGGATGAGCCCACAGCAGCAATCAACACACTCGGCAAAATGTCTTTGTAATTCAAAAAACGCTGGGCGACATCTATTTGAATTCATCTCTTTGAGGATAGGGACAATAAATTTCCTACGAGGCAAAGTATAAAATTTACAAAAAAATAAAACATGAATATCAGATTGCAGGGACAATTCATCACATAGGCACATACACAATTCATTTGACCAAGAGTTCATTTCTGGGAAGGTCAATAATCTAAAAACAATATTAAGTCTAAAACGTGTAAGTAGAAATCTATCATAATTGGACATAGGAAGGCTTAGGTATGGCTGTAATTTGTCTCCGGTTAAAATCAGCTGATGTGAGCAAACCGTCTTTTTCTTTGTTTCCTCTGACAATCTTTTTTCCCTCAGGTGTTCCATACACAGTTTTTTTCAATAATTTTCTGGATATGTGTACCATTGTAGGTGGGTCCTCATAATATTGTAAACAGTCAATTTCTGTCAAAAAAGTTTTAACATAATTTAACCACTTAAGACCATTTACATTTTCAAGTTTTAACATATCCTGGAGTATGGCGCGATTTGCTACACACTCATTTATAGTCCATACCCTATGCCACAGGAGAATGGGCTGGGTTCTAATTATATCTGAGATATACGGCTGCCCCAGCTCCGCGTGACAGATAAGGGTCGCAATACTTTCGGGTATGGACAGAATATACCGCATAAACTTATTTTCAACTAGTTGAATTGATTTTATGTTGGCATACCCCCAGAGTCCCGATCCATACAAAGCCACCGATAAACACGTTGCATTATAAATAGTTTAAATTTCCCTTATCGGTTTCTTTCCCAGTTTTTTTATGAAACTCTTTAAGGCCATTGTTGTCTTCGAGAACAAGAGAGTTCTTGCCTTTACCGCGCTTGTCCAGGAACCAGTCTCATGAAACAGAATGCCTAGATAAGGAAAGGTGGACGTATTTTCTAAGGAAGCGTTATTTAGGAACATCGTTTTCATTTGCTTCTTTTTTCGTGTTCCACAGTTCATGGAAAAAGTTTTGCTACAGTTGATTTTTAAATCCAAACTGAGCATAAATTTATTGAAGGATGTTATCAGGTTTTGCAGGGCCATGGGGGTACGAGCCATAAAAACAGCGTCGTCTGCATACAAGAGTGCAGGGATAGTTCTTTTACCAACCATGGGCATATCCCTGCACTCTTGTAGGAGATGAGGCTCCAGGCCATTTATATAGATCAGGAATAAAAAAGGCGCCAGGACGCACCCCTGGCGTACTCCACGCCCTATCCCAAATGATCTACTGCATTCCCCCCCTTTTCCATAGCAAACAGTAGCAGTGGCCCCTGAATACAATTCCCTCAGGAAGCGAATGATTGGTTCTTCCACGCCCAGTCTTAGCAGCAGTTCCCATAATTTATTGTGGGACACACAATCAAAAGCCGATGTGAGATCGACAAACGTGAAATATAAACGCTCCCTTTTTATCGTTATGTATTTCTGCTGAACAATAAATAAATGTAGGCCCTGCTCAATGGTTCCTATGCCCTTTTGGAATCCGAATCGTAGATCACTTATTACCCCATTATCCTCTGCCCAGTTTTGTAATTTCGCTAAAATAACTCTGCCAAGGATCTTTATAGATGAGTCGAGTAGGGATATTGGTCTATAACATGCACAGTTTTGCCTATCTCCCTTCTTGTAGATAGGAACAATGATCGATGTAAACCATGATGGACTCAGACCCCTCACTAATGCTGCGTTAAAAATCTGTACCAGCATGGGGCCCCAGATGTCGCTGTTGGCTTTATACAGATCTGCTGGGATCCCATCTGGACCTGCCGCCTTTCCACCCTTTGTAGCTTTCAGACTCATTAAAACTTCGGGCAGAGTTACCACCAGTTTTTGTGCGTCGTCCCCTTTCTCGTGCATTAGGTTGGGTCCTATTTCGGGAGTTTCCTCTAGGGACATATAGAGAGTGGAGAAATGTGCAACCCAGTCATCTTCATTAATCGCAATTTCCATGCGGGCTGTGGTATTATCATAAAGGAAGGGGGCATTTACCACCCTCCAAAAAGCAGATGTGTCTTTAGATTGTGATGCTGCACATAGTTCTTCCCAAGCCACCCTCTTTATGGCATTCTTCCAGTTGATCAATGCCAGATTGTAGCGTTTCCTTAGGTCTTTTATTAAAGATGGGTCCCGGGGCACCCGGTGGATGGCAAGTTTAAGCTCAGTGAGGGCCTTGGTGCATGCCTTATCGAACCATCTTCTACTATTTTTGGGCCCATTCCTTGACTCCATCCTCAGACTCTCTTTAATAGTAGATGCTATAATATTAAAATGTTCTATTATATGTTCACTCTTGGAGTCTTCATCCAGGCAAATTCTGAAGCTATCAGTACAGGTATTCACCAGCTTAGCTAGGAATTCCTCCGGGACCACCTTACTCCACTTGAGTGTGTACCCATTTTGCCTCCCCAGCGTCATGTCCGGGGCTGCCTGGGTAGGGGGCTGGTCATATTGCCATACAAGAAATGGGATATCAATCTCAAGTATTTGTGGGAGATGATCACTCATTGGTGAGTCAAGAATCTTGAAGCTACTTATCCTATGGCCATAACTATTTGAGCAGATGCTAAAATCAATAGTAGTCGATGCTCCCCTGCCAATAAAGGTCGGGGCAAATGGTGTTGGTCGATGGGCCATTTCATTTGCGTATCCCAAATCATAATTAAATGATATCTCATTTAACAGATCCCCGATTAAAGTATGATTAAAATGTATAAGGTTAATGTCCTGCTCTAACATTAAGCCACAAAGGCCTTTTTGGCCCTTTTTGCAAAGTGAACAGTTAAAATCCCCCCACCGCACAAAATCATTACTTCCTTCTCCTTACTATCTATTTCACATTGTATATCGTTACTTAACATTTTCAAAATATCCTGAATTATACTACTTGGGATATTATTATAAAAATTTATGATAATGACATTAGCTCCCTTCCTAGTATCTATCACCATTTTATGATAAAAACTACATTTGGAGTCGAAACGTACCCTCTCATATGCTAGACGATTTGAGAGGTACGTAATTAAACCACCCTTAGGTCTCCCATATGCTCCCCCCACTGCCGGCGTACAGTAAGTTTTATAGCCGTTTAGATGTATAGGATCAATGGTCCAAGTTTCTTGCACGGCCAAGATATCCAGACCATTTGTGACAGTTTCCCAGGAGGGATTAGTGATTTTCTGTTTCAAGACCACTGACTCATTGTCAGTGAAATTGCTCTCCCACCCTCGCAGCTCCACCATTAAGTGAGGTGCCCCTGCCCCTGCACTCTTGAGTGTTGGTGATCGAGGCCCTCCTCCACCCGCAGGTTTCTCTGCGCCTCATCCCTGGTGGTCCAGTGGACCTCTGTCTCCTTTCTTTCTTTCTGCTCCTTCACTCCTTTTTCTCCCCTTTCTATCTTTCACCTTTCTGCACCTCTGCTCTTTTGCGCCTTATTTCTGCCCATTTCCCTTTCTCTCCCTCTGCTCCTTCACTCGTTTTCACTCGTTTTTTTCCCTTTCTATCTTTCACCTTTCTGCACCTCTGCTCTTTTGTGCCTTATTTTTGCCCATTTTCCCTTTCTCTCCCTCTGCTCCTTCACCCGTTTTTTTACCCTTTCTATCTTTCTCCTTTCTGCTCTTTTCTGCATCTCTGCTCTTTTGTGCCTTATTTCTGCTTATTTTCCCTTTTTTCTTTATCCCTTCTTTCCTCCCTTTACCTTTCGCCGCCGCTGCTGCCCCCGCGGCCCCTCCCCCCCAGCACGACCGGCCAAATCCAGCTCCCCTCCCCGCTCCCGCCTCCCAGCTGTCCAGCCCTCCCCGACCCCTACTTAATGGCGGCCACCGCGCCGCTGGTGCACCGAAGGTGCGTCAAAGGCAAGCACGTCTGCGCCCGTCTGCGACCCGTCCGCGACCAGCACCAGGAACCCTGGACCTCCGCCCCGCCAACGCTACGACCCAGCAGCACTCCACGCACTCAACCCAGGCTGCAACAACAACTGCAAGCTAGCATCACCAGCCGACACCCATGGACCCTTCAGCTGTCACCGCTGCCGGCACACCTGCAGCACTGCCAAGAACACGAATCCAGCACAACCCGCCCACAAGAACACAACCGAACCGAAGACCCTGCAATGCATCCTCCTCAACGTCCGATCCCTCCACAAACACGCCACAGAAATCTGGGACCTCCTCGACAGCACAACCCCAGACGTAGCATTCTTCACCGAAACCTGGACCAACACCACCTCGGGACCGGACATCTCCATCGCCATCCCCCAAGGATACAAGATCTCCAGGAAGGACTGCCCCATCCACCCAGGAGGAGGAATCGCCATCGCCCACAAATCCAGCCTCTGCCTGAGCACACTCCCTGACGAGTCCACAGAACTGATGGAACACCTTCACTTCAAGATACTGGCCAGCCCCACCGCCGCCCTCCGAGGAACCCTCATCTACCGACCCCCTGGACCCCGCGGACCCTTCGCCAACTCCATTACGGACATTATCTCCCCGCAGGCCATCGCATCCACCAACTACACCCTGCTGGGAGACCTCAACTTCCACCTCGACAATCAACTGGACCCCAACACCACATCCCTCCTGGACAACCTCCACAACATTGGACTCTGCCAGATCTTGACCGAGCCCACGCACTCAGCAGGACACACCCTCGACCCCCTCTTCACTACAGGAAACTCCATCGCCTTCAGCCACACCACCGAACTCCCATGGACCGACCATCGTTGCGTCCACTTCACCTGCAGAACACCCACCATCCACAGACACCAGCACCTGCTTCCACAAAGAAACTGGACCAAAATCACCGATGACCAGCTCATCTCCTCACTCAACAACTCCACCCCAACCATCGCGGAAAAAGACGACCCCAACACCGCAGCCCGAACCCTGCATAGATGAATCTCGGACAGCACCAACACCATAGCCCCCCTCAAGAAAAACAACAATACCCGTGCCAAGAAAGCCAGATGGTTTACCACCGAACTTCGAGAGTCCAGGCGCACATGCCGCCGCCTCGAAAAGGCCTGGAGAAACACCAAATCCACAGAAGCCCACAACAACTTCAGAGTCGCCACCAAAGCCCACCATCAACTCATCAGAGAAACGAGGAAAAAAGCGATTGAAGACAGAATCTCCACCCACGCACACAACAGCAAGGAACTCTTCAGCATCATCAAGGAGTTCGTCCAACCCACCAGCGAGTCTACCGACATCCCTTCCTCACAAGACCTCTGCGACAAACTCAGCATCTTTTTCCACCACAAAATCAAGAGCATCTACGACAACTTCGACGAAGACAACCAACACACTGAACCCTCACCAATCACCCCCGACACCCGGAAACCAGCGATTGATGACTGGACAGCCCTCACCACCGAAGACACACTGAAGACAATGAAGTCAATCCACTCAGGGGCCCCCACGGACCCCTGCCCCCACCACATCTTCAACAGAGCCGCCAACACCATCGCACCCATGCTCCGCAAAACCATCAACCGCTCCCTGGCGACCGCCTCATTCCCTGACGACTGGAAACACGCCGAGGTCAACCCCCTCCTAAAGAAACCCTCAGCGGACCCCACCAACCTCAAAAACTACAGACCCATCTCCCTGCTCCCGTTCCCAGCGAAAGTCATCGAGAAAGCCATCAACAGCCAACTCGCCACATTCATTGAAGAACACAACATCCTCGACTCCTCCCAATCCGGCTTCAGAAAAAACCACAGTACGGAAACCGCCCTCCTCGCCGCAACAAACGACATCCGCACCTTACTGGACAAAGGAGAAACAGTAGCCCTCATCCTCCTCGACCTATCAGCGGCGTTTGACACAGTCTCCCACCGCACCCTAATACGCAGACTCTACGATGCAGGAATCCAGGACAAGGCCCTCGACTGGATCTGCTCCTTCCTCTCCAGCAGGACGCAGCGGGTCAGACTCCCCCCTTTCCTCTCGGACCCCACACCTATCACCTGCGGAGTCCCCCAGGGCTCCTCCCTCAGCCAGACGCTCTTCAACGTCTACATGGCTCCACTTGTCCCCATCGTCAGAACCTTCGGACTCAACATCGTGTCATATGCAGACGACACCCAGCTCATCCTCTCCCTATCCAACGAGCCCAACACCGCCAGACGCAACTTTCGAGAAGGCATGGAAGACGTCGCCAAATGGATGAAAAACAGCTGCCTACAACTAAACACCAACAAAACAGAAGTACTCATCATGGGCCCAAACCCCGACGTCTGGAGTGACACCTGGTGGCCCACCGCCCTCGGAAACCCGCCAACCCCCACAGACCACGCACGCAACCTGGGAATCATCCTGGACTCCGAGCTCAAAATGGACCGCCAGATCAACTCTGTCTCATCTTCCCGCTTCCACACCCTCCGCCTCCTTCGTAAGACCTTCAAATGGATCCCCCTCGAACACCGAAAGACAGTCACTCACGCCCTGGTCACCAGCAGACTCGACTACGGCAACGCACTCTACGCCGGAATAAACAAAAACCTCATCCGCAAGCTACAGAACATCCAGAACGCCGCCGCAAGACTGGTCCTCAACCTGCCAAAACACTGCCACATCTCCCAGCACCTGCGCACACTCCACAGGCTCCCCGTCGAGGCGAGAATCACCTTTAAGATGCTCACCCACGCACTCAAGGCCCTCCACAGCACCGGACCAGCATACCTGAACAGTCGACTCAAATTCCACGCACCCCAAAGGACCCTACGATCAGCCCAGCTTTCCTACGCTGTGGTCCCCTGCACCAGAAAGACCAGATCGGGAGGCCGCTCCTTCTCCTTCCTCGCGGCCAAAGCATGGAACGCCCTTCCGCTCCACCTCAGACAGACAACATCGCTTCCCATCTTCGCAAGAAACCTCAAAACCTGGCTCTTCGACAGACCCCCTCCTTGATGGAATGGAACCTGCACCCCCCCCAACCCCCCCCCCCCACCCCTAGCGCCTTGAGACCCTTACGGGTGAGTAGTCGCGCTTTAACAAACTCCTGATTGATTGATTGATTGACGTTCAAAAACATCAGGCTGCAGATTTCTTTATTCTCAGCCACTGCTGCCTCATCCATGGCGGTATGTCCCATTTCCTTCCCATGTTTTTCAGATGTAGTTATACCATCGGTTTTTGTGCACACAGAAATCTGATTACTCTTACTTTTAAGACCCACTCCCTTTTTGCATATATTTGTCTCCTCCACCAACATTTTTGTCAAATTTATGATTTCATTGCCATGTGGGCCCCTCTTATCTCTTGGGCTTCTTACAATCATGTCAGACATATCCTGTAGTAAGCTACTATCAAATGGATTTGAGGGAATGGATAAGGAGGGGGAAAACTGGAGGGCCTCTTCACGCTCTGGGCGTCAGTCGACAGCCTCCAATTCGCTAAACCGATTGTAGCAGGGGATAAAGGGTGGAGCAAACTATGGGCCCAACCATTCTCCACAGTGCTGACGGCCACCATGATGGGTTCTCCCAGCCCTTCATTGTATTAGAGTCCATCCATCTTCTCCGCCCCTCCCCAGTTATTTTGGTTGGAATCCCTATATATTTCATGCCCTCTCCCTCCCCTGGCGTAGTTGGGGTCCCTAGTCCAACTCCATCTGTTATCTGGTTGCTCTACTGGCATATAGAAATAGGACAGGGGTCTAGCCACAATCGTTGATCCATGGTTTCTAGATACCCCCAAGCAGATATGATCCACTGTTCGAGGGTCTTCAAAGGTTACAACCACACAATCCCCCTGAGATCTTTTTCTATTGTAGCCCACCCAGGGAACCCTCTGAACCATTAAGATGTTACTAGTTATTGCTGGTGGTAAAGGATGGTTAGAATTTAACCAATGGAGTGCCTTATTTCTAAGTGCCCAAAAGGGTTCCGTAGTTTGAGAATCCAATTCTGGAACCCCAGTCAAGACCACCACGTATGGGCATGCTTCTGGTGGTAAATTGATGCTTTTATGTTTTTCGGTCTCGTCTTGTTGAGCTTTGTCGGGATTATGAGTGGGTGCATTGGGGCCAGCTGGTTTATTTGTGGTTGCCTCGATAGCCGGAGTGGATTTGGCACATGCTTTACTTGCTTCAGAGCAAGTGGGGTTTAGCAAGGGGGCTTTAGATACCGTTTTTTTCCCTTCCGCTACACATTTATTAAGTGTTTGGGGTTTATTAGCCGGTAAAATTGCATGGGCTACTCTTTTTGTCTGGCTAGTGTACTGTGCTTTTATGTCCTTCTGCAGTTCATGGAGTTGGGTTTCTATCCCATGGAGCCTCTCTTCTAAGGGAGTGAGTAGGGATTTAATTAATATCGTGAAAGTACATATTAAAGGATCTTCCCTTTCTGCTCTTATACCTGTGCTATTAGCTGTGGTACTATTAGAAAAGATGTCAGCTAAAGTGTCATCTAGGGTGGTGTCATCTAAAATGGTCACGGGCATGGTTTTAGAACCAACCTCTTCTTTCCCTGACTCATCCCCAAGAATTTCCCTTGCTGCCTCTTTACACTAGTACCCCCGCATTCACTGCTTTTGCCTTCTTGGCAGTGGAGTTGTTATTGTTAATACGCTTATTTTTAGGGATTGCCCCCTCCCTTTTCCCTCTCATTTGACTATTGCTACTCTCACCCTGGGTATCTAATTGTACTGCAGTGATAATATTTCCCGAAGGTGGCAAAGCCTGAGGATCATGAGAGATCAAATCTTGAAGGGCAGGCTGGGTACAGGCGATATTATGGACCTCCACGTGTGTCTGCAAGGGAATAGATTCATTTAAGGTGTTTTCAGGGCTACGTGCCGCAGCAATGTGGCCCATGGACGACCTCTTAGCAAACGCTAGGTCTTGAGATACCCTTCTCTCCATGAGCACAATTCCTTGATCTATCAAAGAATTTGTCCGTACTATGAAATCGTCAAGTGTTCCCATCAACTTTTTCCCTCCTGCCGCAGCCTTACTTCTAGTTTCACGTGTCATTTTGTGAGCTGCGGATATCAGGGTTCACAAAAAATGAGGCTATTTTTGGAGCATGTAGAAAATAGGTGAGGTAAGCAGAGGCTATATTCAATCAAAATGACATGCTCCAAATATGTGCAATTAGCTGGTACAGACTAAAGGATCCTCAATGGGATCCACAGTTCAGGGGTGACGATTATGCTTTTAGGGAATGTCAAAAACTCCCAAGAGAAAGAGAAAAAGTACACTACGAAAAGGGGGGTTGCTTACCGTTCCGTAGTCCTCAGATGAGTGAACAACCAGGATCTCTGGGCCAGCACAGTCTCCTCGGGCCTCGGGCCTCGGGCTTTGCCTGGCGCTCCCGCGCAGTGTGGGAGTGGACCCGTTAAGTAGAAAGTATGGCGTCCCGGGGGCGGGGCTATCAGGGGGCGCAGACCAGGTGACAAGGGTCACGCAGGGACTTCTGGGAAGGCGAGTCCCTTCAGTGCTCCACCCCTGAAGCTGATGAACTTTCACCCAGGGCACACAGAGTCCTTGAAAGGTGGCTCCCACCAACGGCACCGCGAAGCTGGTGCGGCGCGGTGCAGCGGCAAAATCCAACACGAACACAAAAGGGCTAATGCACAGCAGCAGCGTCCCGGCTAAGATCAGTTCCGCTTGTAGTCAGCGTTTAAAGGTCCCCAAATGCAGTCATTCAGCCTACGGCTGACTCAGCCAGCCGCCTGGGAAATCCCCAGCCCCTGTCACTCTCAAACCAGACAGTCAATACACAAACAGGCCCAGGCACACAGAAGATGTGTTATTAAATTCTGAGTTCAGGGATACTAGATACTTATGTCCTATCTTGTTCCTATGGGAAGAAATGCTGTTAACCACTGTAGCCAGCATCCCCCATGTTAATCTATGGAGCAAGATAGCCTTACAATAGTGAAAAACGAAAATGGCTGCCATTCACCACCAGAGCATGTCACCTGCACTAGTACATGCTTTACCTTTTACATACACTGCACCCTGCCCAGGGGGGTACCTTGGGCCTTCCATAGGGGTGACTGATGCGCACAAAAAGGGAAGGGTTAGGCCTGGTCAGTGGGGACACTGACCAGGAGGACATGGCAGTTCTAAACTGCACACAGGCACTGCAGTGTCAGGCCTGAGACATCATTTTAGGGCTACTCCTGTGGGTGGCACAATCAGTGCTGCAGGCCCACTAGTAGCATTTGTGACCACCAGCCCTGGCACACCCAGTGCACTTTACTAGGGACTTCATGGTGATACAAATATGCCAAACATGTATATCCAATCAGAATAACAATTTACATAGGCAGCACTTACACTCTGGCACTGATCAGCAGTGGCAGAGTGTCCAAAGCATCTAAACCAGCAAAAACGAAATCCAGCACAGCATCAAAAATACAGGAGGTAGAGGCAAAAAGATAGGGGGAAACCACGCCAAAGATGCCAGGTCTAACAGTGAAATTGTGCTCATTTGAATTGATGGTGTTATTGATTATATTGGTAATTTCATAGGACAGAATTTTTGATTATTGAAAGTTAAAAGTTAATGTCTTGTTTTGATGTTGTCTGGAAATCCCAGGAAGGAATAGCGGGTGGTAAATGGAAGAGTGAGGTTACTCTGTTGAAATAACACTGAGAAGCTAGGCAGTGTTAAATTAGGGACTATTTTTCTGTGATAAAGTGAGAGTGATTGATAGCAAAGGTTCGCTGGTGAAGCTTTGGTCTTACATAACCTAGAAAGGGTGACACCAAAGGAGCAGCAGGTTCTACTGAGCTTGAGTGAAGGGTAAGCGGAAGGGATTTACTCACAGTGTTTGAAGATTAAACAGAAATTTTTACTTTGTGAGGAGTAAGCGGAATGTGACACTCGCAGTGAAAATAAATCTATCCTTTTTTAGTGGAACAGGCAGCGTAGCGAATGTTTTTATGTTGTTAATAACAGAATTTTGATTAAGAAAGCTCAGAAAAATATTGCAGTAAGATTTTGTTTCAGAGGGTCAGTAGTAGGAGTTAAACTGACTGAGATTGAAACTGACAGCATTGAAGAAAAGAAATTGCATTGAACTATTGCAAAAATTAAAATGTTTGAAAGTTTAAAAAAACTGTTGGGAGGTAAAGTGAAAAACTTTTTTTTAATTGGTGATGCTCCTGAAGGAACACCCGTGCATTTTATGTCTACCAATTTGGGACAAAATTAATGTATGTGTGTTCACCAATGGTGCAAGATTGCTAAAAAAGAGGGTCCTTTGAGCTTTCCAAAAGATGGAACTTTTGAATTGCAAATCATTGACAAATTAAGGGAAGTGTTATGTGAAATAAAGACACCATCTAGAGCTGCACAATTTGAGGCTTTAAGCATGTCGGAAAAGACAGCAAGAGACAAAGCAAGTGAGGATAAAAAGTTTAAGCACCAGATGCAGGAAAAGGGAATTAATGATGACAAAATCTTCAAATAAATAATGATTCAGGGGATGAAATAATGGATGCATTGTTAACTGAGTGTCCGCCACTTTATGTGGTTCCCATTAAAAATACTGATAATAATGTACCAGTGAGAACTACAGTGGCTTCTGCTTCTGTTGAGCAGAGAGAAACACAGACTGAGAGAACTGAGCAGACATTTCAGATTAACACACTATCTGTTGATTCAGCACTGACAGTGATATCTCCAAGTGTTACTGCTTCAAATGTTACTGATTCAGTCCAAGAATTACAACTGCAGATGCACAGGCAATGCCAAGAACAATTATGACTGTCCCAATTAATATGGTCTCTACTCAATAGGTTCAAAGAGCTGCAGAAGTAGTGATTATGGCAGGGGTTGTTTCAGTAACTCAGAATTCACAGAGTATTGAACATAAATTACCCCAGACAGACCAAGCGCTGAAAGGTGAGGGGAAAATGGTCTTTACAACATCTGTAGCCCAGGATAAAATCAATATATTTGAAAATGGGATTTTTCAAACCAGCTTTGAGGAAACAGCAGTGATTAAAAAGATAGAGAGCATGGGGGAACACATAAACCCAGACCCTGAACAAGAGAGACAGCTTAATGTTTTAAATTCAACATTTGAACATGAAGACATTAACAGTCCCTGCTGTTTAAATCATGACAATGTGAACCAGTGTCAGGAAAAATATTTAGTTTCCCTGAGTAAGGAAACAGCCACATGTGCAGTAGCTACACATGATGGACTGACAGATTTGGCTCAAAATTATGAGATTGATATTTAGGAAGTTTTCCATTTCAGAGACGTTTCAGGGTACATATGGATGATGAAGCAAATGAGAAAATGTGTTCTTCAGAAATGCAATTGCACATTGCAGAAATAATAAAATATATTTTCAAATGCAATGGATTTGTGAAATTAGGAGACAAATGGGCAAGAAAACATGAGAAGAAAAAGAAACCACCAGACTTTGTTAGGGATAATAATAAACAGGATGAGGGAGAAGCTTTTGCTTACTCATTGAGAGAAAAGGTGGGAGAATTGCACGTTCATGGGCCACGAAATAAAAGTGAACTTGCAGCATTTCTGAACACATTCCCACAATAGAGAGACAAATTTGTGCTGTGGTACCCACAAGTTGATGGATTTGTTGACATTTTAAAAGAGTTGTGCATTAATTTGGAAATGTTATTTTACATTGCCTTGCAAACTGAATTGTGGTCTGAATCTAAACGTGTTGTGCAAAGGCCAGGAGAGGAGACAATGAAAAGGGTTTGCTTGAATGCACCATCATTTTCTGTTGTTATGGAGAAAAACGTAGCAGTGATTACTTTCCTGAATGATAGAGTGCCAGCAAAGGATGTTGATTGAGTACAGATCAAAAGAACACAGGATGGAAGTAAAGATGTTTTGGTTGTGCAAATTCAGATATGGATGTTGTACTGCTGGAAAATGTGTCCTTTTGCCATCTTTATAACAGAATTGAGCATTGGAACAAGAAATATAATTGTAAACATGATGCACAAACACAGAGAGAAATGCAGGTGCAAATTATGCCAGTTAAGCAAATGCAAATGTCAGTTCAGAAACAGGTACCAATGGCAGGAATGTTTCAAGCACAGATGGTCACACAAAATATGGGAAATTCTAAAATGAATTTAAATAGGTTGTCCAGAGTAAATGGGAATTATTTCCAGAGGCAAAATCAGAACCCAGTTCAACAAGTTGCTGTGTTTCTGAAATTACCAAGTCCATAGTGAAACCAGTGGAAGGTCCCGACTTAGTTGTAGGAGTTTTAAATAAATAAATTACAAACCGAGTTTCAGAAGAATTTGCTCCAAATATAGGCCTAATCGACGAAAATTGGCAAGTTGTTGTTTGTGACTCAGGCCTAGCAGGAAAACAATTGTTTTGCAAATTAAACAGCACAAATTACTGTACACCAGATAATGTTAATTTTCAGATTCCTGATGAGGATGTACATTTTAAAATGGCCCAACAAGAGACAGCTTTAGCATTGTTTTCAGAAAAGACAGTTACAAAATTACCTTCTGATTTGAAAGAAATAATAAACACTGAAATAAGAGAGTTCGCAGAGGAGGCCAGATTAATAAAATGTGCAGAGCATTTCTTAATTAAATTAGAACCATATGACATGTATTCAACAACATCATCAGTTGCAGAGATTTTATCAATAATTATAGAATCTGAGTAGAATATTTTTTATGGAATTGATTGGAAGTTTATGTTACTTTCTGATCACAGGTTCACTGAAACTAAATGAAAAGAACAGAATAGTGCAGGAGATTAATAGCATAATTTTTCCATTTTGTCTTATGGTACAGAATCCAGCCAATATATTTTATTGAAGTTTTGTCAAGTTCATGTCACAGTGCCATTGCATGAGAAGAGTCAGGAGTACTGTCAACAAAAAGATGAATGTCTGGGACACATAATTGGAAAGGGAGGTAGAAAGGTGTTTACAGAGAGGGTGAAAATAATTCACCAGATAAATCGACCTCAAATTCAGAAAGAGGTCAGGACATTTTTGGGAATGGTTGGCTGCTGTAGAGAGTGGTTACTAAACGTTTTCCTAGTGGCTAAGCCTTTACTGCGGCTGACACACAAGGCTGTGTCTGATCCGCTTCAATTGGACAGCAATTGCACCAAAGCATTCCTAGAGTTGAAAGAGAAAAAAATGTTGTGCCCCAGCACTAGGAATGAAAGTTTATTCGAAAGTAAATACACCAATTTGCAGTGAGAGGGAGAACTGCGCTCTCTCATTGCCTGTTCAAAAACATGAATGTGTCTTTGATGTATTTCTGAATGACCTTTGATCCCAACATCAATGAAACTGAATATGAGTGTCTAGATGTCATGAACTTATGCATAAAGCTAAAACCAGACTTTAAGCATGATCGTCTGACTCAACCCAACAATGTCCATTTTGTAGATGGACGATATTTGAAAGGTAACAATGACACATTAAAAGCAGCATATGCTGTGCTCCTTTATACATTACGTTGTCAAAGCTTCATGGCTTTCAGTAGTTACTTCAGCCCAAAATTCAAAATTGATTGCCCTTACCATAACATGCAGTAAAGCTGCTCAAATGGGAGTCACTATTGTCATGGGAGAGAGAAATGCTAATTCAGTTGCACAAAATTGTGTTCTGTTAGCATATACATGTAATGGAATCTTCACAGGTGACTTAAAAGTGGTTCAAGAAAATGTTTCAGAAGCAGAACAACTGGGTTGTATCAGAACTGTTTTTGAGAAAAAGTGACAACGGCATAGTGGCAAATGTGTTATTGCAAAAACTGATGCCCAGGTATAGATTGCCAGTTTCTCTGAAATCAGATCATAATGAGATCTCAAAGATGATGAGTGCAGAACAACAGATTCAACAAGGAGTGGATTGTAGCTATCTGCCTGAAGTTTCAAGCATAATAAAGCAACACAAAGACAGCACAGAGTTACACTTTGCAAAAGACTGTGTTTCAGCATCATCGAAGTGGCTTGAAATTGCATATGCAAATGCACTTGTGAAAAATACTGATGAAAACACTAGCCATTGCTGTGTAGGTCTGGTTGATGTAGAGCGTGCAGTTCCCAGAAGCTACTCATAGAACTCTGCACTAAACATTTGAGCTTAACTATATATGATCTGATTACAGACCTGTGAAATCAAATAAGTGTGATGATTTACAAATCATTTGAGGTATCAGGATTTTATATCATCAAAAGGGAAGATTGATGTTGCTCAGATTTCATCTGGATTCAGACATTGCTTTATTTTTGTGTTTCAGACAGACTGTATTTAAAATGACATGCAGATTTTGGTGCAAGTGAAACACATGGCAAATGAAAGATGAAAATGAGGCCTGATCAAAATGCCTTCAGTCTGAAGGGCTTTCATTTAAAATCATGCTTAATTCATTAATCATGGATGTTTAATGTGTTGAGTTTAGATTTAACCTCACTATAGAATGTACATTTAATTTAGAGAATGGTTTTTGAACTTTTAAAGTAGCACATAATTTTGCTGAACTAACGTGTTTGTGCAGTGTAGAGATACTCGTGATTGCAGTTTCCGCTTTAGCTTTGAAGATAATCATGGAATGTGTGCTCTCTTCCCAGCTCCTTTTCCTTGTAATCTACACTCCCTGTTCCTATCTTAAGAGACTTTGGCTTTTTTGCATATTTAGACAATGCATATTCAGTTCATAACACATCTTCTTATGATGTGTATTAATTGTCAAGCCCTCCCCGCTCCACGGGTAAGGTCAGGAACTTCATTGCTCGTCTGGGTTTCCCCAGGGCCCAGAGAAACTTAGAGCAAATCGACTGTAGATGCTGCAGTTGTGCCATAGAAAATTCTAACGGAACAGCTCGGAAAATGTACATCACCTTTGGTAAGACATTCATCTTAATAATGCTGGTTCTACCAATCAAAGTAAATTGCATTCTGGACCATTTATCTAATGAATATTGAATATTCCATAATAGCGAATTCCAATTAGCGTTAACCAATTCCTCCATAGATAGTCTAATTTTAATACCCAGATAAGTCACTTCTTTTACCACACGTGGATCTTGCATAGTCACCTGATCAGTAATTAAGACCTGTGTCTTGGTGACATTTAATTTATAGCCGGACCTCTAACCAAACAAAAATGCAAGCCACTCTATCTCTTGTTACGCTGAGATGGGGTCAGAGGTGGTTACATCAATATCATCTGCATACGCATACACTGAATAAGATACATTGTAAACCATGAAGGGCTTAATCAAAAAGTTATTCCCAAGTTGTTCAAACAAACGGATTTATAAACAAAGCAAACAATAATGGGGAACACGGGCATCCCTGTCTTGTACCTCGAGTGATTTGTACTTCTTCCGAGAGTAAGCCCATTAAAGCAATCCTGGCGACCGGTGCAGTGTACAAAACTTGTAGGGCATTTATGAACCGTCTACCAAAACCCATCCTTGACATCAGTTCCCACAAGTAAGCCCACTCCACCCGGTCAAATGCTTTTCTGCGTCCAGTAAAATAAGACCTAGCTCACGCTTCTCCATCTGTGCAACATCAAAGAGCGTCATCACTTTATTAACATGTGATATTGTGCTACGCTCCGGGATAAACCCATGTTGATTTTGGGACACCAAAGGAATAATAATTTGAGACAATCGATTAGCTAAAATTTTAGAGTATATTTTACAATCACAATTCATTAATGAGATTGGCCTATAAGACCCCGCCAATTCTGGATCTTTACCTTTTTTCCCAAACACCACTATAGTGGCTTCTGCCCATGTTTTGGGGGCCAATCCATTCTGTGCAGCCCTAAATGTGCACAGCATTTTTTCCTTTAATACCCCAAAAAACAAATTATATATTTCTGCCGGTAGTTTGTCAGGTCCAGCCGCTTTCCCCAATGCTAATCCATTAACCACTGCTTCCAGTTCATCCAATGTGATCGGTTCCTCTAGCCTCTACCTTTCACTACGCTCAAGATGGACAACAGGCCAATCTCTACTATCTAGAGTGGGTGTACTAGGAGATAGATTCTGCGTATATAATTCTCAGTAAAACTGGTGTAAAATTTCTAAAATCCCTTTAGGGTCCTGGGACCGTACACCAGCATTATCCCGCATCCCAGCTATGTGTCGCCCAAATTCTTTCATGCGTAAACGAAGTGCTAAACATCGTACGACCGATTCACCAAATTCTTGAATTTGTTTTTTATGGACCAAATATTTCCTGGCATCATCCATATTCCAGATTCCCTTAATTTGGGACCGCAGTAACTCCACAGCCTCCTCTAGCTCTTGTATATGATCTATGTGCGTAGCAACCCCCATAATTAATCTATTTTCGGCATCCCTCAGCTTAGCGTACAGCTCCTGCATATCCTGCTTTCTCTTCCTATTCTGATAACAAAACTTAAAACCTCCCCTCTAAAACATGCTCTAAATGAATCACACACAATTGCAGGTTTGACGAATTCCGGTTAATAGAAAAAAATTCCTTAATCCACTCTGACATGTGTCCCTGAAAATCTTCATTCAGACACAATTTCCGGTCGAAGGAAAAGTTTAGGTTTGGAGGTAAAAAAGAGAGAGCAGGAACCCCAAGCACAATTGGAGAATGGTCAGATGTCATTATTGGCATAACTTCCATTGACGCCGTATTAATTAATGAGGCTGACAGCAAAAAATAATCTAAGCGTACAAACTTTTTGTGCGGGAAAGAATAATATGTATATCCCGGATCTGCCATATTTAAATTACCCCAAACATCCACTAGTGCAAAATCTGTTACCAGATTATATAATGCTTTAAACAGTTTTGGCTTACGCCCTTTATAATGTCGGACCCCATCTTCAATGCATGGATAAAGATATATTAATGTCTCTGCACACTATGAGAGGTGTCCCCCAGGTGGCTAACTCATTATTAAGTTCTATTAAGGCAGAAGCATCATCCAAATTTGAGCCATATATTGTACACAAAGTATATTTACTCTCACCTATCAAACACTCCACGATAGCCCACCTCCCTGTTTTATCAGCTAAACGTCTGCCCACACTAACTACATTGGGTTTGGCCAGGATCGCTACCCCCTAATCATTGATGATTGCTGAGATGTAACTATTACAGAAAACCCCAGCGTTTATAAGATTGCTCGCTGTGACCAAGGCATATGTGTCTCTTGGAGACAAACCAAATCTGGAGACATACTATGCAACTCTGCAGAGATTCTATTTATTTTATGCCAGTTATTTAAACCACTAACGCTTAATGAACAGATCCTAATTCCCTTAGCCATCCTAATAAAAAATGTAACACCATCAAATTACTTAAGACTTTGTCACATTTTACTTGAAGACCCAACCGGATAAATTTATTTTTATTTCGTCCTTGAATTACTGTGATTTTTTTAACCCTTTTCCCCCATCTCAGTGCTCCCCCCTACCCCCTCTTCCCCACCTGAACTGCCCTCCCCTCCCCATCCCCTGAACAAGGCTTTAGGACACATGGTCCTGTAGATGCAGGTGATCGTACTCCCCTATGCCGCTACTCATGGCTATATCATAACACAATAGTACCAAAAATTGGAAAATAGCACTCTAGATCAGCTAACCTTCATTGAACAAAAAACAATATGTATTTCGCTCAAGCATAAGGCCCCTTGAATTATACTGATTTCAAAAATTCATTAGCAGAGCTTTCACTAGAAAAAAAATGTGTGCGGTCTTTAAATATTACTTTCAGTTTAGCGGGATTCAACAGATATGCTTGAGCATTTTTAGCTTGAAATCTAGAAATCTAGATATCATCTCACGGAGCTGCCATCTGAGTTCCACTGTTTGCTTACAAAAATCCGGCTGTACAAAAAATGTAAAGTCCCCACCAGATCTTTTTTTGTTAGGCCGTGCTAATCGAAAAATATCCTCTTGTGCCAGGACACTATTGAATGCAATTAAAAAAGCTCTAAGATGATCATCCCATTGGGAACTACTAGAACCAGCCACCAAGTGTCTATTAAACGGAAAGCGATGAGCTCTCTCGATTTCATGGTCCCATTCCCACTTAGATTGTTCCGGAAAATATTTGGTGAAAAGTTCAACCATGAAGTGCCGTGGATCCTGTGCTTCCTTCCCTTCAGGAATCTCGGTCACTCTCAAATTGTTCCAATGACCCTGGTTTTCAATATTGGCCATCTTCCATTGTAAATCATCCTTGACCAACTGTATGGAAGCAGTCTTGGATTTTTGCTGGGCCAACTCATCCTTCAAGTTAGAAATTCGTGTTTCAGCTTCACTGACCCTAGAGACAAAATCGGCCTGTGACTTAGACATGCGTCAAACAGAATTCTGTAACTTCTTACATATATTCTGCACTCTCTGGCTCTCTTCCCGTGTCTCAGCCCGATGAGACATGATGGATTGATAGATGAGAAATAAAGAAATCTCTTCTTCACCTGGCGGCTGCATGTATTGTGAACAATCTAACCCCTTACCAACATTTGTCTGTTTTTTCTCGCACAGTATGAGAGTGCCCTTCATTAAGCCCTGCAGCATCCTCTAGAAATGAACTGCTGTGTTCACTACCATCATTAAGATGTATCTGTGCTTCCATATTGTAACTCCAACTCATCGCCTGACAGATCGGAGTGATCGGACAGTGACAAAAAATCACTAGACTCTGTATCAGGTATCACTGTTTGATCATCGGGTATGATGTCTGCAGTGGTAACATGATCATGAGAGTCCGCTATCTCTGCTGGAAGCGTAGCCATCACTCCCTCCATTTCCACACTGGCCTCCTCTCCCGAATCAACATTTCCGCCAGGATTTAATTCAGTGCCCCCCACCCCCACTCCAGTATCACTACCAGCCCCCACCGTCAGGCTTGTAGATGGACCCATACTCTATGAGCGAGGTACACAACTCTCAGATACTTGCGATTGAACAGAGTCATTGACTGCGGGAAGAGGTATTTTGCCTTTGCGTTTCTCTTTAGTAGTAGAGAACATTGCTGGAATGTTTTTCTCCATCCCTTCTTTATATTTAACTGGGGCTCACCCCGTAGCAGAGCCGGGGGCCGCGCCAGAGCCGGAACCAGCATCGTTCGCCATTTCTCCAGAATTCTCCCCCATGTTATTTTGTGCCTCCATATCCAAACTACTTCCCTCCGTATTCCATCTCTTTATCTTTATCCTGTGCCCTGGGTTTTCCCCGTAATCCTTTAGGGAGCATACTTGTCTGTGTAGTCATTATTATTAGCGTTATTAGAGCTATCAGTCTTATCAATATTTTTATAGATATAGTGACTCTCCCCAGAGTGGGACGCAAGCACCACTGAAAGACCACTAAAGGACCACTAATGTACCTCTTTGTGTAAAGCGTCGCTATCCGTCCTATCCGTCCTCCAGAAAGGTGCTTTCCCTCATTCACTCCTGTTTTTTCTGCTCACCGAGTATTCAGCGAGTCTTCAACAAGCCTTCGTGGAAGCGACGTCGTATACAATCAAGCTTCAGACAAAACCAATCTGCTGACAACCACTAAACACCAGCCGGCTGCCTCCAGGTATTCTGCTCCAAGCTGCGAGCTCAGAGGTGGTCAAAGTCAGAATCGCTCACCGCCTCCAGCAAGTTTTCCTTTCCCGGCATCCTCTCTCGAGCCGCCGCCGAGTCCACTGAGTCTGCCGCCAAAGAACTTTCCCACTGCCGGTGTGAAGGTTGGGAAAGTCGGGAATACTACCGTGAGTAATTCCGACGTAATTCCGCTGTACTGCACCGGTTAGCTACCGATAGCCATGATAGGGGCACAGAACAATCCCCCTATGTGTCCATCATGGACGCCATCTTGCCTCTCCTGGAAGCACAGAGAGGCAGATTGAACTGACCAGGGCAGAGAGTACAGCTCATAAAAAGGTTTCGATTTAGATGCTAAAATTCAAAGTTGGAGATTTTTGCCAATTATTAATTATTGATTAGCCTTCAAAACTCATTCTTGAATTATATTTTCCTGAACTCTTTAAGGAATTCTGATTGACATTTGTTGCCTCATTCCCTTCCTTTATGGAATGCTTTGTATGCAACCTATAATATGTTCTGTATTAATTCTATTTTTCCTGTTTTCCAAATTTCTGTAACCTGATTGATATTTGACTGATGAATAAAGGGTCAGAGAAACTTAACTTTTGACTAGAAAATAAAACCCTTTAAAATACTCATCAACTTTCCTTATTGGCTTAAATAGTATTTTTGATTTTTCATGTTTATGTAAAGTCTCCAGCGGTAAAATAGAGGTAAATGAGGTTTTGCATTGAGAAATTACCGTGAAATTACCGCAGGGAATTATTGTTTTTGCGAATGAAGGTGTCCCTTCCTGCACATAAACAATCAATAATGTCAATTTTCTACTTTGATATGTGCTGTATCCTGGAGCACCTATTGAAGCAGCAAATTTTCATTATTTAATGATTGTTTATGAGAGGAAGGGACACCTTCCTGCACATAAACAATCATTAAAGGCATTTTGCTCTTTCTAGTGTGCTAATGTAAGCTTAGTATTTCTCCTTGTTGCAACCAATCTAGAGCCTACTTTTGCATTGTGTTAGTTCTTGGCACTAGCTCAGATTTACAGATCCTTGTATATCTGGGGCAGCATCAAAAAGCAATGGCTGTTGCTGTGTAACGCCCACACAACACACATCGCAGACCCCTTTCATGCAGAAAACTGTGTGAAAGGGTATCTTATTTACAAAATGGCATTAAGCCATGCAAAGTGACTTACCTCCACTTTGTGAATATATGGTGCAGGGCATGGCACCATCATAATGTAGTACAAAGTGATTTTCCGGTGGCACAAACCCCTTTTAAATATGTCCCACAGTTTGTACTAGTTTTTGTGGTAGAAGCAGGACTCAGAACTCCGTGGCAGGGCAAGTTAGTGCATAGGGTGCCTTGTGGGCTATTGGAAAATCGCATTTGACTATATGTTTTTTTTCTTGATTTCGAAATACCAATTTGGCATGATTAACATACTTTTCTGCAGACGGACGGGAAAGTAATAAAACAGGCTTTAGTAACAGTCTTACATATTAAATACACCACAAATGTGTTGAAACCTCTGCACACACACCATCGGAAGTCTCTAGACAAATTGTTGCGGAACCCTTCTGCAACAATCCCGGGAAGTAACTTTTTAAATAAACAGTATTTTTAAAGATTGCATTTCAGCTCAATACGCACTCTGTCTTGTAAACAATGTTTTAGTTCAATACGCACTCTGTCTTGTAAACAATGTTTTAGTTCAATACGCACTCTGTCTTGTAAACAATGTTTTAGTTCAATGCGCGCTCTGTATTGTATTTTATTAATGTTCTGTAACTATACGTTGAAATGTACACTCCTGACTTTGGCCAAAACATTCAGACACAAGTATTTATTCAAGCAAATAAAGCAAATCAATTCAAAACATATCTTATCAGTGGCGTCCCGCAATGCGGTGAGCAAAAGGCAAGTGGTTTTATCTATTTTTTTTATTTAATTTTACTTAACCCGTTGTCTTTCGACTTCCCCCTGTCTCACCCCTCTTACCTGTGTTGGTCGCCACTGTATCTTATATGTGGGCTACAGTAACCTCTGCTGTACAGCATACAGATAGTGAAAGTTTTCGAGGAGTTCCATGAACATATAGAGGAATGACACAAGGGCGTGTTCCTTTATAAGTTAGTGGAACTCTGAGATGACTTGCAATATCCTTAGAATCTGCCGCAGAGGGTATTTTCCTCCTTTTAATACACAGTCACACTGTAGCATTTCCCACAAACCACTTAAACTTAAATCTTTGGTGTGATGTTTTTTCATATGAAAGAGATAGGATGTTTGTAAATATGAAGAATAACATTAGAAACAGTAATGTAAAAATAAATAAGCTAAAAGTAGTCAGATATTTGTTGCAAAAATATATTGGAATTGATTTAATACATGTCAAATTTCATAAAAGTGCTGTAGTTTAGAATGTGCAGAAAGATACAGTGAGATTCTCTATTTTCATACAATTACCTTTTTGTTTATCCCTGTTCAGCTAGAAAAAGAATTGCACCATGGTGCAAGGATGCCAGCATTGTGTGGAGATTGTTTTTTGTGCAGGAAGGGGTACCTTCCTGCACAAAAACAATCACTACAGGCATTTTCCTCTTTCAATGCATGCTGTAGAAGGCAGCACTCATTGAAAGAGGAAAAAACAAGGAGAAATTAACACATTTCTCCTCAGTGCGCCTTGCTACGCCACCTGTAGGGTGGCGTAGCATTCATACGCAGTAGCGTTCGGTGGTGGGAGTGCTGCCGGGCTGTGACATGGGGAGGGGCAGGGTGGGGAGTAGTAAACTACGGAATACTGCCAAATACAGGTAAGTAAACATAAAAATAAATCAAACTAATTTTGTTGCGCGAAATTCCTTTTTATTTTTATGTTTACTTACCTGTATTTGGCCCTATTCCGTAGTTTACTACCCCACACCCTGCCCCTCCCCCACCCACGTCACCACCCGGCAGCACTCCCACCACCGACCGCTACTGTTCAGACGCATCTCCAGATTTACGATTTCTCATAAATCTGGAGATGTGTCTTGTCCCATGGGTGTTGGTGGGAACACGCACAGCAACACCCATAATACGCCCCTTCACCGCAAAGTGCTGCGCGTGAAGGGGCCATATTTACAAGGAGAGGAAAAGTCACACAGGGTGAATTTTCCTGTCCTTGTAAATATGGAGGAGCCCCCTGCGCCACCAGTACGTCACGAAAAGTAACGTACTGGTGGCGCAGGGGGCTTGTAAATCTGCCCCCAAATATTGCTGTATTTTACTACCAAATATGCAGTCACAAGTGCAGTTATGGTGCAGGGAAAAAGGTCATTATTTGAATGGTGCAACAGGTGCCATGGCACCAGGTCCAACATTTGTCAAAACTCATCTTAACATCTGATATTGCTTTATTTTACAACTGAACATGCAGTCATAGGTGCAGTTATCAGGTAAGCACTAGGATCATGATTTCAATAGTCCAGCAGGTGAAGTAGCACCAGGACCAAAAGCTCTAGTCATCCCATTAAACACCTTATATTGCTATATTTAACTACTAAACAGGCAGTCACAAGTGCAGTTACCTTGCAGGCAACAGGGTCATGATATGAATGGTGCAACAAGTGCAGAAATGCAGGGCATACAAGTTGTCAGAACTCCTCTAACCACCTAATATTGCTATATTTTACTACTATAAAGGCATCAACAATTGCTGTTATTTTGCAGTTAACAGGGGCTTGATTTGAGTGGTTCAGCAAGTGCAGTGGCTCCGGGTCCAAAAGCTCTCATGATCATACTAGCCACAAAATATTGCTACATTTTACTACTAAACAGGTAGTCCAAAGTGCAGTTATCTAGGAGTCACTAGGGCCATGATTGTGCAGCATGTGCAGAGGCACAGGGGCTATAAGTTGTCAGAACTCCTCTAAACACCAAATATTGCTATATTTACCTACTAAATAATCAGTCACAAGTGCAATTACCTTGCAAGCACTAGGGTCATGATTTCAAAAGTGTAGCAGGTGCAGTGACACCGGGGCCCAGAGCTCTTGGAACTCCTCTAAACTTCAAGTGGCTTGTTTACAAGCCTCTTGTGCCGCAGGTACGTTACTTTTTCCTACATTAAAAGCGACACGGGTGGCGCAGGGGGCTTGTAAGTAAGCCCCAAAGTACTGCAATATTTTACTACTAAACAGGCAGTCACAAGTACAGTTACCTTACAGACAATAGGGTCATGATTGTAATAGTGCAGCAGATGCAGTGGCACTGGGCCAGACGTTGTCAGAACTCATCTAAATAAATAATATTGCTATTACATCAATTAATTCTAATATTTTCCTGTTTCATTTCATTTTTCAAAATGTTGCTATTACTTACCCGCCTTATACCACTTGTAGTAGCACACAATATTCCCTTTTTGTTCATAAACAAGTCCTAGCACTTGTACAGACTTTCTGTAACTTATATTGTACAACTACTAAGCAAGGGTATGTAACGTTTACAACAACATTTTTACAACGCACTACCATTACAAGGCAGGCATTACCACGCATACCATTACAACGCATTGCACTGGGGGGCGCTCTAGGATAGGTAATAAGTTTAATTTTCTATCCAACACCTTCCCTAGTGTCCACGGGGACTGGAGTTGGAATAGAAAATTATACTTACCACTATCCAGCACCTCTAAGCGCTATGCGTTGTAAAGGTTTGCGATGTAAAAACCGCGTTGTAAAGGTATGCGTGGTAAAAGTATGCGTTGTAACGTCATACATCCCTAAGCAAGCTACAACTTACAACAAAAAACAACTTATTATTAATCACATAGGCGACACCCAATCCATTTACCACTGTTTGTTTACATTACAGGTGACTAGAAGTGTCACAAATTGCCTGTGACTAGGACATTTGAGACAGACATTTGTACTGGAATTACATGCTCCCATGTATTGTATGGCCATTTACTAAACAGTTTAGACACAGAAACAGAAGGCCAAATCTACAATTACGAGGAGTAAGCCAGAGTATGCAGGAAAAGTAGCGGCCAACATGATTTTGAAAACGTGGTACAAGACACTTAATCAGTAGGTGACAAAGTCACCACGCAGATGCACAAGTGTGTGGGGCCTGCCCTTTCTCCACTATCGAGACACATTGAAGCCGTTTCAAATCCGCCACACAGTTTAGGTCACTTTGAAGCAGTGAAGAACTTAAACAGTCTATCAGCTCCTGAGAACACCGGTAAAAGGGGAATATTATGTCAGGGGTTGTAATATGTTCAGGACAGATCTGCCAGACAGTAAATGCCATTTTGTGGGTACATTTCATCTTAAAGAGCTGACAAAAAGCCTTATAAATGGATCTTCAAAGTAGCCACAGTACATGCAGCAAATGTAACACAAGAAAGTTCGACTTTGAAAGGTCTTGGGGCCAGATGTACGACCTTATTTTGTATGCGCAAAGGGGTTTGCGACCCGTTTGGGCCTGCAATATTGTAAACCAGAGAATCAGAGAAAGACTTACAGCCTTATTCATCAACGGGCCGTTTTGCGAGCCCCTAATAGCGATTCATAGCGAATCGCTATTAAGGACTCGCAAAACAGGATTCATGTAGGAATTGCTAAATAAATAGCGATTCCTACACATTCCTTATTTGCGAGTAGCAAATTGCTAATCGCAAATAAGGAATAACTCCCCATTCATTCCTATGGGCCAAAAAGCCCATAGGAATGAATGGGGAGTATTCCTTATTTGCGATTAGCAATTAGCTAATCGCAAATAAGATAGCGATTTAAAGGGTGCCAGGGTTGGACACCCTGTAGCACCCCTTAAATGCAAATTGAAACAGGTGTTGCACACACACATGTCCAAAGGACATGTGTGTGTGCAACATGCAATTTTAAAATGCTTCATGAATTGCATTTAAGGAATCTCAAATAGAGATTCCTTAAATTCAATTCTTCGCAAATGTGCGAATTCTTAAATAGCGAATTTTGCATTTGGGATGATGAATCCCAAATGCAAAAATTGCACTCGCAAAAGGCAAGATTCTGAGAATCTTGCCCTTTGCGAGTGCAATTTAGCTTGATGAATCAGGCGGTTAGCCTTGCAGGTCCGGGTTTCTGCATGTTCAGTTGCTAAAGTGTATGTGTTTTGTATTACAGAAGAACCTAATGGCATTACTTTAACCGCAAAATACTCTCTCCAAAGGGCAAAAAACAGCATGTGTCCTTTCCACTTTTTCTGTCTGCGATGCAAATTCTAGCTTGTTTTTTAAATTAAAGGTTCTTATTTACAAGCCCCTTGCACTGCAGGCTCGTTACTTTTAACATGGGAAAAAGGGACATACGGGCAGCACCAGGGGCTTGTAAATAACCCTGTAAGTGGTTTCTAATTTGAAAGTTTGCGTATAGTGTAAATTCAACGTGATGTCACAGTTCACATTCAAGCTTGATAACTGCTTGGTATTCTGGCTTAATAGCCGCTATGACACTTTGAGCTTGCTTTCATTTATCATTGAAATACAGTTTCATTCTTAACAGTTAAGTACTGTTTATTTTATCAATGTATTTGGATTTGCTCTTTGCTGTAAAGTATGCTTATCCGAGAAGCACAACCTATTTCTAGTTGTGCCATGTGCTAAATTTTCCGCAACACTGTTCACTTCTTTGACGTTAGAAAGTGGGTTGTAGGTTGACTGGGGTATAAGCCCTAGTCAAGCAGCAACCACAATCCTAGTCAGGGTAAGAAGTAGGCAAACGCTAAATGAACCTGTGCTCACCCTTTGGTAACTTGGCACAGAGCAGTCAGGCCTAATTTAGAAGCAATGTGCAAAGTATTTTTGCAACACTTCAAACAGTAAAACAGTGAAAACACCACACAAAAAGATTCCACACCAGGTTAAAAAAAATGGAGTGTGATTTAATTAATAAAATGATTCCAAAAGGAGAGAAATCCAATAAGTAGAATGTGTCATGATTTTTTAAAGAAGAAATTGTGAAAAAGCGCTTAGAAAAATTAAGCGCTTACTTGGGAATCTGGTCGCGTCCGACCGGGTCAAAGTCAAACGTTCAGGCAGACAGCAATGGAGCTCCGACCATATACAGAGACCCAGTGAGGGCTGCTGAACAAAAGTACCTTAATCCTGGTTGCGTCAACGTAGAGAAAGGGGGTGCTCCGGTGCTGATCCACACAGTTGCGGCAAAGTGCTGATCCTGATCTGTGTAGCAGCGTTGATGCATCGACTCCTATGAACAGGGTGCTGCAATGCAGAGGTTTAGTGGCGTCGTCTAGGTTGCAGTCGATGGGGATGCAAAGACCTTGTGCAGGGAAGAGACTTTGTGCAGTGGTGATTCTGAAGGTGATGCGTCGGGGTCCAAACCATGCAGTAGAGGCGATGCGCTGGTCCTGATCCACACAACAGGGGCGATGCACCAGTTATGATCCACACAACAGGGGTGATGCGCCAGTTCTGATGCATGCAACAGCTGCGATGCACTGGTTCAACATAAGGGTTCTGCTAGAGCAAATACCTAGGCCCATTTCCAAGGGTCCAGGACTGGGGTGGCCCCACATGGCAGGGCAGACTCACAGATCGCAGAGTCCAGGTGAAGAAGCAGGGTGGTTGGAAGTCGTTTATGTCCATGAGTCTTCAGATCAGATCAAGAGGCTAGCCAGCTAGCCCTTGGAGTTACTCTCGGTTCAACTGAGCAGATGTCCAGCAGATTATTAATCCTTCAGCAGCAAAGCGGTGCTTCTTCCTGGCAGAGTCTACACAGCTCCAGAAGGATACTGAAGTGGTGGTATCTGAGGTCCAGTACTTATACCCAGTTGTGCCTTTGAAGCTGGGAGACTTCAAAGACAGGCCTTTGAAGTGCACAGAGGTCCTCCCGTCCTGCCCTGGCTCTAGGCTCACTACAGTGGGTATGCAGCCCTTTGTGTGGAGACAGGACATAGCCTATTCAGGTACAAGTGAGTTGGTTCCAACTTCTCACTCCCATTCTGCCAGGATGGCCCATCAAGTCGCTCCCATTGTGAATGACTGTCTAGGGGGAATACACAAAAAACAATTGTCACCGACCCCAGATGGGATCAGAGACAGGCAGCAGGCTCGAAATGGCTAAAGTAAGAAAATGCCAACTTTCTAAAAGTCAAGGAAATATCTTGAGCTGATGCTCTAATCACAGTGTGCCCTACTGTGACCCTCATGAGGGCTAAATAAATCTTAATAATGACGGATAAAGTTTAACAAGTGATCAAGCCTTTAAAAAAATGCAAAAACAGAAACAATAGCATGTGTCATCCACTACTCAAATGAAAGAAACATTGGTTGTCTAAATTTTAACATGAATTATCTAACTTTAGGTGAAAACCTCAGTTGTGAAGCACAAGACGTAATGCATATGTATAAATTCCCCATACATCTCTATACTTGCACCAAAATGTCCGAAACAACATCAACATACTGGTCCATCCACATGTGTGTATAAATATGAAGAATCACAGATAATAAGCAGAATCTCATACTTCACCAACACTAAAGAATGAAAAAAGAGTCATAAAAAACCTGTAACCAACCACCAGTAGTGAATAGACAGGACAAGTCCACGTGCGCGTGCCCAGAAACCTATATGAACAAGTCAGTACTAAACATGCTTGTACCAAGTAAGTGATTCACATGAGCTATGTAAACTGATTACCTAATAGGAGTTTCAGGTATTCCGGACCCCACGAATATCGCTGTCCGTCTCAAAAAAGGTCTCTCGACTAAATGAGTGCATTTAAATGACAAAGAATCCTGCATCATCTAAAGAGTAAGGATCCCATAGTAAAGATAGTCCCTTACCAACTAATCGATCCTCCGCAAAATCCCTGGGTGAGTAAGTGCCATATGGCGTGACTGAAACCAAAAATGTGACATACATAAGACAAAAGCCATTCGAAGTGTGTTGCAAATCTAGCAGCAACTCTATAAAATCAGACGCACTCACCGAGGATGAGGTGTCTCTCCCATGGCATGGCAAGCAGACACTGAAATGACACTTCAAGCGTCCGGTGTTTGATGGCAGTTAAAAAAGATAAGGGCTTTGAGAAGCGAGACTACAGTTGAAAGGAACCCAGCGCTCTCATATGTGTGCCTCAGTGAATGAACAATAAAGTTAGATACAAAGGGTGAACATGCAAAAAAAACTAAACCCAGTCCACTAGAATAAAAATTCCACATTGTGTAAATGGCAGCTACTAACTGGGAGTCAACACTGCAACCGTGACTCATAGCAAGAAAACGCCCTTGCATGCAATCCTAAAGTGTGTAACCGTGTGTTGGCGAGTGCCTGATTCAGATGAGAGTGAAACGATTGATGTGCTGAGTGTTGGACGGTGGACCAATGCTAATATTTAAATATAGGTAGTCAAAAAAATGCGGATTGACAAAAAGCACCACCAGTAGTGTAGTTATTAAACACCTGGCATCTATGCATACCAGAAATAAAAAACACATAAATAACAATTGCAAGATAATAAAACATCAATACAACATATTAGAGCAAATGTAACCCAAGACATTTAGATAAGCAAACAAGTTTACATGGAATACAATAATAAATCTGAGCTCTTACGTAGAATATTCACGAAAAGTACAGTAAATTAAGTGTAATTAACCTTATGGTTAAACATCCATATGTGAATTCAAAAAAAAAGATGAACCAAATATAATGTATGACTAGAGGATATCAATGCTATGCCAGTTTAATGGGTGGATTCCCCTGTCAAAATTGAAAAAAACAGATGGTTGGTGCTACTAGAGGGTTATAATGGCTCTAAGTAGTCAGGTGTGGATGTAAGTGAAAACAGTTTTATATTTATTGGCCCCTGTTGGTCGCAGACAGAGATCCTTGGAACTTCATCAAGACCAGAAAAAACAATAATATGATTGTGGAAGTGTGCAGGGGCCTTCCTTATAATAGGTGCCACCTATTGGATCCTGGTATGAACAACAAATGGCATACGACAATTCTAGTCTGGACTTTTGGGGAAACAATGCACAGCGCCACAAGCTGTGAGATGTTTGCAGCAGTGGTTGCTCCCCACCCAACCCGTCATCCGTTATCCACTGTTTGCCAAACCGGCTTGCCCCAGGCCCCCCTTTTGGGGGTATGTGTAGAGTACTCCTGAGGGTTCTTGTCTGGCCAGCCTTATTGAGTTTGGCAGCAGGTAGGCAGGATTCCCAGTGTGCAGAGCTTTGTGTGTGAGACAGGCAGTTCTGAAGTTGGCCCGCATTGGGGGCCCTTTTAGCTCACTGAGAGTAGGAGAGATGTGTTCATATTTCTTTACTCCAGTGACCATCCTGGCTTCTGCATTAAGAGTTGATCTGAGGGGAGCATGGTGGTCTTTTCCTGTGCCTGTGAGGGTTTGGTTCTCGTAGTCCAACCTGGACAACACCAGGGACTGAGTTGCCTGTTTGAGGTCATTGGGAGGGATGAAGGGTTTTATTTGGTAGGGAAGTTTTAGGTTGAGGAAGGCGTTCTTTGCAGTGTTCTCGATATGTTTGATCATGTCTAAGTTTGGGTCCAGAGTGATTCCCATTGGTTTATCTGAGTCGGCTGGGTGAGCTGGCAGTTGAAAGCATCGATAGATTCAAGCCATTCTGTGATTTGGGGAGTCTGCTCTTTATTAGAAATTTGAAGGATTTCCGTCTTATCTTGGTTGAGTTTCAGGTGGTTGAGGGATTGCCAGTGTTGAACTTCTTTTAGGGTGTCATTTAGGGCCATATGCATGAAACGAAATTTTAATTGCAAATGCTGCGAATCGCAAAAAACAGCGTTTGCGAATAAAATTTTACGAATGCGATGTATGAGACAGTCTCGCAATGCAAACATAAGAAATCGCAAAAATAGCGAATACTAAAGTTGCGAGCCAATAAATCTGCAAATATGCTTGCAAATTCCTAAATTGCGATTTTCAATTTGCAAATTGTAAAATCGCAATTCAAGAAATCGCAATGAAATGTATGAAAAATTCGCAAATAGTGATTTCACGAAATTCGCAATTTTGGAATCTCAATTAACACCAAGTATGAGCAGGTGATAACCAGGTGCAAACTATTAAGGAGTCCCACAATGCAACAGATGTTTCCACAACGGATGGGATGTATGTGATAGCCAGGAGGCTGCGACTCTGAGCTGCTGCACAGAGGAAAAGACGCCAGGAAAGGATCTTTCATGCGTGCATAACCCTGTTCCAGCGGACTGAGGAGGACATCCATACAAACTACAGGCTGGATGAAGAGAGCATCCTTGATTTAATTGAGGAACTCAAACCTATACTTGAACACCACACACCATCCCCACCCACATCCAGGTCCTGTGCTCACGGCACCTCTTGGCATCAGGTAGTTTCCAGGGGGTGATAGCCTCAGCAGGAGGGGTGTCACAGAGTGCATTGTTGCGCTTTTTCCATGCATTCCTTGATTCCATGGTTCAGAGGTTGCCTCACCACATCCACTTCCCCTGCACCCCTCAGGCCCTAGAACAGACCAAGCAGGAGTCCTATCAAATAGCACAATTTCCCCACGTCATTGGATGAATAGATGGGACACATGTCGCCATATCCCCTCCCTCCCAGAATGAGTATGTGTTCAGGAATCGCATGTCATACCATTCCCTGAATATAGAAGTGGTGTGCAATGCCAAGCTCATTATCACTGACATTGTAGCTAAACACCCAGGCAGCACCCACGACTCATTCATCTTTCGTCACAGTGGGATCCACCGTCGACTCACAAACCTGCTAGGTAATTGCATAGGAAACAGTGACACAATAGAAAATTACAGCAGTGGCAGGACAGTGTGAAACCTATTTCCTCTTGCCTTGACAGTGTGTATGCAGTCCGGGACTTCATATTGACCCCATACCTAAATCCTGCAGACGCTAGGGAGCGGAAGTACAACAGTGCCCACACTGCCACCCGCAGTAGCATTGAGCTGACCTTTGGTATACTCAGGAGCCATTTCAGATGCCTGCATAAGAGTGGAGGAGCACTGCAATACAGCCCTGAGACCTGCTGCAAGATGTGGTTGCGTGTGCCATGCTGCATAACATCGCCACCAGGAAAGGCACCCCAGTGGAGCTCAGCGATTCAGACACATCAGATGAGGAGGGGCCGGCTCCAGGATGCAGGCCAGCTGGTGTGATTGGAGCGGCAGCCGGTGACAGAGGCGAGATGACATAACACAGAACTATTTCTAGGTGAGAAATTATGACACAATTCTATGTATACATATACAATAAATTGTGTTTAATATCCTTGATGTCAGGATTCATATCATCACACAGCCTGTGTAGCACACAATGTGGTTAGTATTGTCACTCACATGTTGGATGCACAGTGCAAAAACCATAAATTGTTCACTGTTGTCTTTGTGCAATGGGTTAATCCAACCATTGCCATTAGTAAGTCAGTGCACCTCAACGGCGGCGCTGATGTCCCATAGCTCCGCGCCCCGAGTGCACATTGCCCTCTTCAGTGGCATCTGCAGCCCTGCCATGATGCACACTACGGTGCCTGTCCTGTGGGAGGGATGGGGTGTTGCTGCTACGGCTTTATTGTGCGTCCTCCTCTAGGGAACTGAGGACTCCTGTCCCACCAGTACCAACTGTCCGCAGCTGATCCACAGCACATGTGACCTGGACTAATCCCCTGGCCACGTCCTGACTGCAGTGTGCAACCTTCCGCTGCATCCTAATGCTGCGCCATGACTGGACAGAGGCGGCTGAAGCCAGACTGTTTACAGCACTTGTGAAAAGGTCAAGGCGTGTGTGGAGGCGCTGCCTCTCCCGGCGCCTAGCAGCATGGTCCACCCATATCTCCGCACTGAGGTCCTCCAGGGCACCTGTCATTCTCCTGAAGCCCACCCTAAGCTGTCTTTGAAATGCCCGTTTGCTTCTCCCCTGCAGCCGCTGCACCTCAAGCATGTTCCCTTCGAGGCCGCTGAACACTGTCTCCCCTCCTGCCGCAGATGTATTTGGGGATGGACGGGCCCGGCGCCTGGATGGAATGGCTGGTATGGGACTTGGAAGTGCTTGTGGTCTGGGTTGTGGCACAGACCGTCCCTGAACTTGGTTGTCTTCTTCCTCTGTGTCACAGATTTCATCCTGCAGCGGTGGCAATGGAGCCACTGCAATGCGCCGGGGGCATTTGGGTGTGATGACTGGGCTGCCCCCCTCCTCCTCCTCCTCCACTTGCCCTGGCACTGCTGCGCTGTGGGACTCATCCTCCCTTCCAGGCCTCTGACCCTGTATTTCTTGTGGTGCTGTGGATGTAAAGGCACACATTAATTTGCTGTCCAGCCTTGCATTAATAATGCAATAAATTACACTATTTTGTTTATTACGTGGGTCCTGACTGTCTGTACATTGCCTTCACTCATACACACATACTGCTTGAGCCTAGCTGGGTTTCACTGCTCCACTGTTTGTTTCATGTGACTACATTTACCTTAATGCATTGCTGTGGTTGGTTGTGTGCCTGCACTAGATTAGCATTTGTGATGTGTGCCTCAATCTCTCCTGGGTGTGGGGATGGAGTAGGTCGGTATCAGGGGATTGATGGCAAACTTCTTACCTTGTCTTGGTCCTGGTGGGTCGGAGCTGTCGATGTCTGCCACGCCGCTCACACTCTCCGGTAGCAAAGTACCCTCGACCAATTCCTCCATTGGCGTGCAAGCGGTGGCAGTGGATGTCCCTCCACCAGTCTCTTTTGCATCCTGCAGCCTAGCAGCAACCCTTTCCTTCAAACTTTGGCGCATATCGTACCAGCGTTTGTGCAAATCCTCGACGCTGTGGTGGGTAACGCCTATGGAGTTGACTTTCTCTTCTATCTCCGCCCATATTCTTCTTTTCTAGGTCTCTGGCACTCTAAGGGATTTTTTGCCAAATAACAGCTCATGGCTCACCACCATCTCCTGGATGAGCACCCCCTGCTCCCTTTCAGAAAACTTCTGTTTTCTCTTTCTTGTACTTTCACCCTATTGCTGCTCCTGTGTGGACATTTCTCCAGCCTCTGTTGCAGTGCACTGGTGCCTCAGCCCTCCTTCAAGCCTCTCACTCTGCTTCTGAAACTCAGGTGCAGCATAGGTAGTCACACTTCCTGGTTGTGATGTCATCAAGCTGAACCTGAGTTTCCGATTAGCAGATTTGCGATTCCTTAATTGCGAGTTGGCAAATTCTGCGAATACGCCATTAAGGAATCCCTAATTGGATAATCGCAAATAAATCTGCAATATTTTGTTTACATACCGATTTGCGATTCTCAAAATGCGATTCGCCTTGAATCGCAAACTGAGAATTGCAAATTCGGTTTTTCATACATATGGCCCTTAGTCTCTGAATGTCAAGGATGGAGGAAGTTTCTAGATAGATCTGGGTATCACTCGCATAGAGGTGGAAGGGATTATTGGCTTTTTTGAGAATGTTGGTGAGAGGCTCCATGTAGATGTTGAATAGTTGTGGGGAGAGGACTGATCCTTCAGGGACGCCCTTGTTAATGGGAGTAGGTCAGACATGCAGTTTTTGAATCTTTATTCATTGGGTGCGGGTTTGCAGGAAGGAGGTAAACCATTGCAAGACCACCTGTTCAGCGCCGACCCTTTCTTGAAGTACCTTGATGATTAGTTTGTGGTCAACCGTGTTGAAGGCTGACGATAGATCTAGGAGTATGAGTAGATTGCATCGGACTATATCTAGAGATTTGTAGACATCATCAATGACAGTCAGGATTGCTGTCTCTGTACTGCAACCTTTTCTGAAGCCTGATTAATGAGAGTCTAGCAGGTTGTTGCTGTCTATGTGTTGAGTGAGTTGAAGGAGTACACATCTTTCCATTATTTTCGCTAGGAATGGAAGATTGGAGATAGGTCTGAAGTTATTGAGATCACTTGGGTCAGAGCCCGTTTAATTTAGTAGTGGCGTGACTTGGACGATTTTGAGGCAGTCTGGCATGACTCCGGTTCTTGGGGAGCTATTTATAATCCTGGTGCAGGGCAAGGGTGAGTTTGAGCTTTTTAGTCAGTTGGGCCAATATAGGGTCAGCAATGTGTGACAAGGGCTTGGAACTTGTAATCATTTCGATGGTGGCTGCTTCGGAGATGGGGTTGAAAGATTTCCAGTTGGAGGGAGCGGGCTATCGTTGGGAGGTCAGTGGTAGTTGTCCATTGAGAGCTCAATCTTGGTGATTTTCTCATTGAAGAAGTTGACAAAGTTATCACATAACTCTTTGGATGCCTGCATTGTGAATGAAGGGGGCTTGAATGTTTGTTGTCTAATAATATTGAGGAGTTCTTTGGGCTGGTTTTTGGCATTGTCTAGTGCATCACAGAAGAAGAACGTTTTTTCGTTCTTGATATGTTTTTTGTACTTCCTGCATTCAGACTTGAGGTGGTTTGTGGACGAGTTGTTCCACCAGAGTCTTTCAATAGCTCTTAGATGTCTTCTTTTGGAGATTAGGTCTGTGTTGAGATCTAGATAGAATGTTTCTGGCTCTTTTTTGTTTCAAGGTAGCTAATTGGTCTAATATGGAAGTCATTGCTACATTGTAATGTGCGGTGAGATCATTTGCAGAAAGATCATATGGGATGGTGGGAAGGAGTGAGCTTACCCTTTCTTCCAGGTCGGTCAGGGGAATCTGTCAGAGATTTCTCGTCCAATGGGTGGAAACCTGTGCACAAGGAAGGCATTGGATCGACTGGTTGATGTGGAATAGAATGATGTGGTGGTCTGACCAGTCATCAGGAAGGAAAGGATGTGGCCGATAGTGACTGAGTTTTCATGAGCTATGATAGCATCCAGGATAGAGCTTCTGTTGTGAGTGTGTTCTGTGCTGTGTTGGGTAAGGTTATTGTTGCATAGAAGTTCGTTCAGAGATTGGATCACAGAGTTGTTTTCCTCATTCCAATGCAGGTAGAGGTCACCTATAATTATATTGATGGAGTCTGAGAGTGAGCAGTGGGTTATCAGGTCAGAAAGGTGTTCTCCGAATGAGGGGGTGTTGCCTGGCGGGTGGTAGAGGAGGTGGCAGTATATCATTTTGTTGTCAATCGTTTTAATGGTGGAGGTTAGATATTCGAAAGAGTTGTATTTGAAGGAGTCCGTTTTGAAGATGTTACTCTTGTGGATGATTGCAATACCCCCGCCTCGCTGGTTTTCCCAGTTTTTATTGATTATAGAGAAACCCTGGGGCACAAGCATGCCCATGATCGGGGAAGAGGATTCTTTCAACCAAATGATGAATGTGATATCAATGTCATGGGTGAGGATGGTTTCTGCCAGTTCTGGTGCGTTTTTGGTAGCTGATCTGCAGTTTATGAGTATGCAGTTGGTCGTCCCGTTGTTGCTGAGTTTCTTCGTTAGGGGGGCCAGAGGTATGTTAGTAAATAAGGCTGGAGGCCTCTGTGAACTAGGTGGGGGGGCTGTCTCTTCCAAATCCAGTGGTAATCTGGATCTGGGAGCTAGGGATCGTAATAGAGGATGTGCTGTTAGAGTTGGCAAGATCAGTCTCCTCTCTCATGGACATTGCAGCACTCACTCTTTTGGGCCTCTGAGGTTGGTTCAGGAGGGGGGCGGTGTTCCAGTTGTGCCTTTGAGCATTGGGGGGCTTGTGTGTTTAGTGTTGGTAACTGTGGGTATAGGTTGTGTGCATTGGGTGAGCTCCAGAGGTGTGGTGAGGTTTGATAGAATTGTGTTGATACTGTATTATGATCTCTAGTTGGCTTTTCAGTAGAGCAAGTCTCTGAGTCGTATTCATGGAGGAGGGGGTAGGGGAGTCTAGAATCCGGTTGTCCTGAGCTGGCCAGCCCCAGGACGGAGAGAGCTTGTCCTTGGGGGTGTGGCTTACAGTGTTAGTGTTGTCCCTGAGGATAGCTGTGGGTATGTGGTATGGAAAGTCACATTGTGATTGAGGCTGGAGCTTCTTGAGTGCCGGTGAAAGGTGTGGGTTCGAAGTCATAGACTGAGGGTCAATTTCAATAGTTGTCTTTTAGGAGAAGTATTGTGGGGAAGGGGGTGGAGGTGAAGGTCAACAGAAGGTTGGGGAGTCTCAACAGAGCCGTATCGCAGAGTTTGTCTGGGAGAGAGGTATGCATTGGGCCATTTAGGGGGGGTGGAGGAGGGGGAGAGGGTGGCGTCAGAGGGGATAAGTTGGAGTGCATGTTATGTGTATGGGGTTTTTGAGTGAGTTCTCCAGGGGGTCAGTGTGTTGGGGGAGTTGCTTGAGTGGGGATAGCATAGATGAGTGAGGACATTGCATAGCGAGGGGAAGCGAGAGTCAAATGCATCTAGGTTGACATTGTTTGCTTGAAATAGGACAGTTCTGCTGCTGTAAATGGTCACAAAGGTGTTGCCTCTGCGGGTATGGCGGTTGGAGATTGAGATCGTCATTTTACAGCTGAAAGGGGTGCTAATTGTTTTAGATATGTGAAGGTGGTTTCTAAGGGTGGTGATCCACTTCACAGGGGTCAGGGTGTGGAAAATGAGATCCATTTTCTGCTGGCCTTTGGAGGAACAGTGGTATGTGTCCACGAATAGTGTTTCCTGGTATTGTCTAATCAACATGTGTTTGAAATTTCTTTTCGCTTTGAGTGCTAGATTAAGGGGAAAGGTGATGGAGAAGGAGTCGGGCCATGTGGTTTCAAGCACTTTTGTGCAGCGGCACGGAGGGAGGTTAACGTGGCAGGAATCAGTTTGTCTCTGTTAGCAGGGAAGATTACTCCCCAGTGCTCTCTCCAGTTTGTTGGTCTTGGCAGGGTAGGACTAGGAGGAATAGGGGACTGGAATCCCACTCGAAGACTTGGTGGTAGATAGAGATGAGAACCTTCTCTTTCTAGGAGGGCGTGCTTAGCATCCTGGTTGACAAGCTAAGGGACAGTTGGATGTGAGCCCCTTCTCTTTGTAAGAGGACGGGCTCAGTAATCGGATCAGCAGTGTGGAACCACTAGACTCAATGGTGGCAAAGTAACAAAGGGGTCTGCACCAGCTGACACAACCCACATTCTGTTCTCTCCAGCTAGCCAGCCACCAGGTATAGGACACCCAGAATCTAAGTACACCCTTGTAACTGCGGTAACCTCCTGACTCCGCCCACTCTCGTTTCTCTGAGCAGCACAGACGCCAAGATATCTTCAATAATGGAAACATAAGAAGACTTCTTAGGGTGATTCCATCTCCTAAAAAAGTCTAGACAAATCACATAGAATCAAGTTTTTATCCCCATCGGATGATAAAGAACTTACCCTGGTGACTTGGGTTTCGAATCAGCTATTGGCAAAAGTACTACAAGAAATGGATTCTTTTTTTAAGTGGGGAATAAAAATTAGCAAGCCACCACCAAGGTTTTATTCAAGTCCTTTTGTTTCTCCTAAAGAGCTTCATAGCAATAATGGCAATACACAAGTACACTCAGGGCTGAAAAACTCAACTTAATCTAGGCTGGTTAACCTCTTTAGCGCGGTGCAAATTTTCGCGCTGTGCTGAAGGTTCTATTGAGCGGGCGGGGCCATGACAGAGTGGTTCCGTCATTAGCACAGCTCAACCGGCGCTCATGACAGAACCACTCCGTCATGAGCACCGAAGGGGTTAACAACAGCCTTGCATGGCAGTTCCTCTCAATGATAAACAAAAGTACAGGATAATCAAGAAAAAGAAATAAAGCATCTAAAGGAAACCGTAAAAGTATGCTCATGGAACATTAACGGGATGAAAAATAAGAAATGCGACCCAAAACTGAATATATTATTCAGAAATTACCATATCATATTACTACAAGAAACCTGGCAACTAAGACATTTGTAATGGAAGACTTTACTCGCTATTTTATGCCAGCCTCCAGAGTAAGAAGTTATCTAAGACCAATGGGGGCTTGCCGATATTACTATCTATTGGCTTAAATATTAACAGTGAGCAGGTAGTATTAGACAATAACAATATCCTAATAGTAGAATTAAGGAATTGGAATAAATACACCAAGAGCATACATGTTGTGATCAATATCTATTTAAACCCGGAGACACAGGCAAGGACATTGATGTCCCATAAATTAAAATGTATATTGTCATAATGATTACACGAGGAATTGGTATGGGATATTATGATATCATGGGATTTTAATATGAATTTGTTGTGGCCTTTTGTCCGAGAAGAAAATATATTACAACAGGATTTTAGATGGTCTGTTCCGAATCAATATTGCACCCTGGGTGGAAATGGAGTAAGAGGTTTGGAAGTAGTAAACAATTTTGAATCCCTGGGCTTAAGGGTGCTGAACCGGTGATTTTCTAATGAAATACCACCTAAATGGACATATCACGCAGCAGGCTTGCAATCAAGAATAGATTTTCAGTAGCAACTCTATCCTTACTAGAATTATTAACCTCATTTCAGATCCAGTAGACAGAAGAAAGTGACCATGGCCAGCAAATAATTGAGATATAAGTGCCTCCAAAGTATCATGAAAAGTGTGATCCCTGCCAGGCAAGAAAGAAACAACTAATCATAGGAGATTGTACTGGTCAGAAGGATCATTAGAGGCAGTAAACCAGAAGGCCTTGCTTTTGGTCAAAAACTGCTTCATTGCTAAGACAAGATCTGTGGTGGACCAATGATTAGAATTTACAGAACAATTATTAAGTGTTCCTCTTTTAGAAACTAATATGAATAGTCTCCAAAGTAATGTTCAGATAAAGGATTCAAACAAAGAAAAAGTATCTGAACCATTTCACATCTTGAAGTAAAATTGCAACAGAATTATGCGTCAATTAGGAAACCATCCCTGGAATCTGGAACTTCAGATAAAATCAAACAAAATTAATAAAGATTATCAGAGGAAAATTAGGGAAGAGAAGCTAAAAATAAACCAAACACTTTGGGCTAAGGCTCTGTTTCTGAACAAAGAAAAAAAATTCACAGGCATTCTGGGGAATGGTCAATAACTTGAACCGGGCGCCAGTGAAGATTACACCTTCAACACTAACAGAATCGGCATGGGTAGAGTTCCTAATAAAGCATTTCAATTATTTGCGTGAAACTAAAATATACCCAAACTGGGAAGAAAATAGGAACAACGTATTGGTACAAAAAATGCAGAGGAATATGCAATTGAAATTTCAGAAGCGCAAGTTTGTAATCTAATTAAAAGTAGCAGACAAAAATAAACTGATGTACCTTTTTGGGTGGGGTACCTATTAAAAGTGTTTAATAATGCTCTGCAATCAAAACTAATTCCGGAATCTTGGAAAGGCTCTTTAATAGTGCTGATACATAAAGGAGGGTATTGGTCAAAACCAGAAAACTATCTTTTTATAGCGCTCCAGAATACTGTAGCTAAGTTCTTCGCTGGGATACTCTTGAAAGAACTTCTATATTGGGCAGAAGAAAGACAACTTATACGCTCCCAAATGAAACTGGGTTTGTCCAAGGTCTAGGTACATCATCAAATATGTTAGCACTCTCAACAGTGATGGATAAGTACAAATCAAAGAATCAAACAACAACCTCTGTTTTGGGGATTTTAAATCTGCATTTATTTGTGTTCAACGCAGTCTACAGTGGCAAAAGCTGGTTAAATTACACATACCACCATGCCTATTAAAAGCGATCCAAACTTAATATTCAGATACTTGGATAAGAGTGAAAATGGGTGATGGTTCTATTTTGTCAAGGAAAATTAAAACTTTTCAGGGGTTGAAACAAGGTTGTATACTTGCACCATATTTATTTAATTAGTTCTTGGCTGATTTAACTCAAGATCTAGATGAAGTTAATGCACCTCCTCCAAGGTTAGGATATATATATCTATACTAATATTATAAAGAGAGAGCCCAAACCTTTGAGGCGGGTAATCTCAGGAACCACAGCACCAATCACAACACCCATTACAGCATTGGAAAGGGCAGTTGCAGCAGAAGGACATAGGCTATACAGATGACCACCATATACATTTGAAAGGTAAAACAACCTTACCAGCAAAGTAGTCTCTTGTGGGCGTGGGCGGGGCGCGGCATGACGACAAAAAAAAAAAAGCATTCCTTAAACGTGTGCGTTGTGCTGGAGGCGTGTGCTGGGGGTGTGAACAAGGCCAATGGGCGCGCCAATTGCAATTACGCGGCAGCAAGGGGTGTGGCCAATGGGCGCGACAAAAACTGCAACAATCGTGCAGCACATCCCCCCAAAAAAAGCGTGCCTTGAGGGCGTGTGGAAATCAAACGTCTGCGTTGAGCCGGGGGTGTGGCCAAGGCCAATGGGTGTGGCAATGGCACGGGAGCAAGTGGCGTGGCCAATGGGCGCGGCAATTGCCGGGACTTAGGCAGGGGCAGACGCGACTGATCGTGCCTGCGGGTACAATAACTGCACAGTATCCTGCGCGCTGTCAGCCAGTCAACTCTCTGCATAAAAGACCGTGCCTGCGGGGACACTAACTGCAGCGTCTCCTGCGCACTGTCACACACTCAACTCTCTGCATAAATGAATTGACACCAGCCGCAGAACATCAACCAGGGCTGGAGCCGGGCTCAGGCGGCGGATGACGCGACTAAGCGTGTCTGCTGGGACACTAACATTTGAACTAACAGCACTTTCCCAAACGCTTAGCGTCTCCAGCGCGCGCTGTCACCCACTCAACTCTCTGCATCAATGACTTTACACCACAAGCACAACATCAAACAAAACTGGAGCCGGACCTCAAGCGGGGGATGACGCGATTCAGCGTGCCTGCGGGGACACAAAATTTACAACTGAATGCACTTTCACACATACACACTACAGACATCTGCTAATACTTCTTACTCCGAGGTACATACAGTATCTGCACACACATGCCTACTATTGTGACACTTCATGCTAAAAATGTTCTCTACCGCGAGATTTTAAAATAAATTTCCCTTGCCTATTACACACATTCTATTTCATACCCGGACAACGTCGGGACAGGCTGCTAGTATATATATAGTATTCATCTGCACTTGCACTTTAAAATCTGCTTCCGCCCTCAAAGGCGCCATGTGACCAAGGCCTCGTGTAGGCCGAAACGTTATGCTGTCTGTTGCAGAATAAAATTTACTCACAGATCAACTTGGGTCTCCAGTTTCTTGGCGGTAGCGGTGGGAGTCGAACCTGTGAGCTTTTGCTGCCTACGGAACCTGTGCTCATTTGTTAGCCGGTTGAGTACTTCTCCGGCGGTGTGAGACCCCTCCTTCTCCAAGTGGCCACACGGCAGGAAGTCGTGACCTCTGGTGCTCCGGACGTCGTTTGTTTCTCCTGTTGGGGAGAGACCGTGTGAGCCCCGGGACGCCCGGCGAGCCTGTGCACCTGGAAGCGGATCTAGTGATGGCGTGGTGAGACGTTTGTTTCAGACCACACCGCATGCTGTGGGATCCGGACAGCTCTGCGCAGTGATCGGAAAACATCCCGTGAAGGAGTTTATGTTCTGCGGTTGAGGGCGCAAGATATTTGTTAGCGCGTCCCAACACGAGTGAGTAGCGCATATTTGCGTTGTACAATTGTACATTGAAATTAACTGTTCATTTGCAACATGGCAGCTGGCGCTAGAAAAAAGAGGGAGGTGGTCGCCCTCGATGTCTTTGACGACTCCCCGGCTGGGGTGTCGCAAGTGGTGGGTGTTTTGGGACAAACATCTGAAGATGGACCCGATCTTCGTGGTAAATTCAAAATGCTGGAAAAACGAACCAAACGCGAGCAATCGAAGTGGTGGGAGCATCGCTCCCTTAGCAGGTATTTGGAGGTTGATCGAATTCCGAGGGGGCTTCGAGTCATGCTAGCCCCCAATTATGACCAGCCTGACCCGGATATGCTTGGGGAATGGGCTGAATTAAACCTAGGACATTCCAAGAGGTTGGTGGAAGTTTTGGTACGCTACGCGGAATCTGATCGAAAGAAACTGCAAGACCAGATTGAGGAGCTTAACGCAGAAATAGATGCAATGGGCGCCGACTTTGTTCCTGAATGCAAAAAATTACGGGAGGAAATGTTGGCACGAGTGCAGAAAGAAGAAGACTCTATTATTAAGAAAAAACAATTTAAATTCCAACGCGACAAAAATGATTATCTGGAAGGTCGCATCTTCACTTTTGCACGTAAATACGATGCCATGAAATCGGCTCTGCCTCCAAATGCATGCAACGAGCCCTCCGTGAGCAGGGTTCCCAGGTCTACATCTCCTGCAAGCTCCTCCAGTGCTGACCTCAGTTCAAATATGGACAGTGGGTCAGAATCAGGTGTTGACAGACTCAGATCTGGGTTGGGGTTTACCAGACTCACCCTGGCGCAAGAGCTGGAATGTGTATGCCTGGACAGGCGCGATACACTGCGGCCCAGGGTGAAAAATCAACAACAGGCTTCAAAAGCCCCAACACAAAACGCAGAGAGCGGCGCAAAACCAACACAAGGCGCCAAGCCAAAACGCAAAAATTACAAAAAGTGGAACAAAAAACAACAACAGCAATAAATGTTCAGAATGACTTGAACCTTTCAGTAATTAATCTTACAACCATGACACTATCGGCTACAGAACTAAAGACTCTTGCATTAGGACTATCGTTTTGTCCCCCCAGGAATTTTAACTATGCAGATACCCGCATTGACTTGTTCAAATTCACGCGCAAGTTAAAATTAAGAAAACATTTTGCGCATGAAAAAGTACCAAGAGGACCAGGGAGTACCAGTGTGTGCACGACTGGCCCAGCATTGATAGCCAACGATATGCCACTTTTACAAGACTTGCAGGGTTTGAGATCTGAAAATTCCTTAACACAGGGTGGAGACAGCCAGGTTGTGCAATTTACTGGAGGTCTTACAAGTTTCAAGAAGCGTTCCACATATACTCCGCACATGTTACATGATAACATAGATATTTTCCACGAGGCTACAGTTAAGGATATCAAGGTCCTTTATGAGAAAACACTCAGGCAGAACAAATACAAATCAAGGCAGAACCATAAATATGCAAATCTGGCAGCCAGAATAAAGAAAAGCGGGAATGTCATTGTTCGCCAATCGGACAAAGGTGGCAACATTGTGCTATGGTCCAGAGATCTTTATCTTGAGGAGGCATTAGTCCAACTAAATGATGCCAGTTGTTACAGACACTGTGATGTGGCCTCTTTCAGGAAGTCCCAAACAACTTTCTATTCAATGCTGATGAGTTGGAGATCATCAGGTCTCATCAGCATGGATGAACTTAAATTTCTAAAGAACGAGCACCCAGTTACACCTGTCCTATACCTGATTCCAAAGGTCCACAAGAACCCATGTAAGCCGCCCGGCAGACCCATCATCTCTGCATGTGGTGGGCTCTTGGAAAAAACTTCTGTTTATGTGGATTCCTTCTTGCAGGATTTTGTGTGCGGTCTTCCCTCCTACATTCAGGATTCCAGTGACTTTCTAAGAAAAATTAATGAACTAGAGTGGGATCCTGAGTACTTGCTCATTACTCTTGATGTAACATCTCTTTACACGAGTATTGTTCATGCTGATGGGTTAAGGGCTACCGCATTCTTCCTAGGACAACGTCCGATTGAATTTGTTGAGCATAATAAGATGCTACTGTCAATGATAAGTTTTTGTCTCAACAATAACTTTTTCATGTTTAACAAACAGTATTTCCAACAGGTCAGGGGAGTAGCCATGGGGGCCGCCTTCTCTCCCAGTTATGCCTGTATTCATATGGGATACTGGGAGAGACAGGTCCTTTTTGGTGAACACTCCAAAATTTGTGAAGAGCATATCATTCAATGGTATAGATACATCGATGATGTATTCCTGATCTGGCATGGTACACAAACTCAGGCAGAGCATTTTATTGACAACCTGAATATAAACAACTATAATCTGGAGTTTACATCTGATGTCAGTACATGCAGGGCAACCTTTCTGGATGTCTCAATAGAGATTAACAATGGTTGTCTAGAGACAACGTTGTTTAGAAAACCAACTGCAGGCAATACCGTGCTGCACGCAGGGAGCCACCATCCTCCTCATCTGATCAGGAGCATCCCCTATGGGGAGATGCTCAGGATCAGAAGAGTCTGTAGTACAGATGCACAGCGTGACATAGCGCAAGAAGCGAGTAAACAGAGGTTCCTTGCAAGAGGGTACAGTGAGAAGATTGTGGCGGCTGCCATGCACAAAGCCAATGCCCTCCCTCGTGCTATAGCACTTTTGCCCAAAAAATCTCAATGCCCAACTCTTCCGCCTAAGCAGCAACCCATTAGACTGATATGGTCATTTAACAGTCAACACGGGCAACTCAGAAAAATAATGAACAAGCATTGGGATTTGGTTAAATGCGATCCCGTTATTGGTGAGCACATGCCAAGGAAGCCAGCTATAACATACAGGCGGGCATATTCACTTCAGGATGCACTGGTTAGCTCTAGCCCAGAAGTTACATTATCAAAGGATTGGTTGGTGCACAGTAGAGGCTTTAGGAAATGCTCTACATGCAAAGCATGTTCACATGGGGTCAATACCACCGAATATCGTACCCCTTTTTCTGATATACCGTGCAAAATCACAAAAAAACTCACTTGTAAAAGTGAATTTGTGGTTTACGTGCTGGAGTGCCCGTGCGGGCTTAGATATGTGGGCAGTTCCAAGCTGCAGGTCCGCAAATGGGTACTCCAGCACCTAAGGGCCATCAACAATAGTGACTCTGCATATCCGGTGGCCAGACATTTCAAGGAGAAACACGATAACAACAGTGTTCTCCTGAAATATTTTGCCATAGACTCAGTGGGTCCACTCAGAAGAGGAGGAGATAGAGAGGCTGCACTTAGGGCACTTGAAACGAGGTACATTATTGAGTTGGATAGCAAAGTACCCCATGGACTGAATGCCTCGGAAGATTTTTACACCTGTCTCTGAGGCAACACTGCCATGGTTTCCAGGGTGGTTTTGCTTGCTTTTGCCTGTCTTGATTTTGTAAACCATAAATGTCAGTCATCAGAAAATTTGGGGTTCTGCCACCAGTACTATCCCCTCTACGGGAAAAAAAGGAAAAGTTTCATCAAGTTACCCTTGATAGTTATCATAAAGGTCCTTTTGTTTGGGGATTAGACTGGGATCAGTCTGATCTTTATTCCATCTCCAAACACCCATCACTGTGAATGTTGGCAATATAAAATAAATAAAAGTATAATTGTGCATAGAAATATCAAATCAGCATAAAAGCGGGGGTTCATGTAAAATATATGTTTGCCTATGGTTTTCAAGCACGACTAAGGAGACATTTCCCCAGAATACTAAATCAAGTCTAAACAGAGAGGACTATGACTTTTAAATCTTGATTTAATTGGCTGATTATGCACATTACACTTTTTTTAAACAAAGAAACTTTTAAAAGGAATTTTTTTTTTGTTTGTATCACTTAGACATTTTGGGCACTTTAAAACACTGTTTTTAGATACATATATATATATTGTTGGGTATCAATGAAATTAAGAATTGAGATTCTAATATTGGATATAGACAAAAGTATGTTGAGACAAAACCATGAAGTGCCAGCAACGGTGATAAATACCCGGTACCTCAACAAGTCTATCCATCTTGTTGTATTTTGTGTGTTAAAGAATAAGAAATGCCATGTGTATCAACACTATTGTTACAATCTATTGCGACTAAACTAGGAAGAAATACTATTACTATTGTTTCTTTCTGTATATCGCAGGATTAATTCAGTATACGGTATATCTCTTCACTCACATCGTAATACATATGATCAAGTGCTGCAAGACAGTATGTCCATAATTGATTAGCAGCATTGTTTTTGGATTTATCCAATTATTTTGTTTTTCACGTACAATGATCTAGTATTTTTACTATGTCTATTATGCATTCACTATTGATACCCAATGAGAATGTAGTATTCATCTGCACTTGCACTTTAAAATCTGCTTCCGCCCTCAAAGGCGCCATGTGACCAAGGCCTCGTGTAGGCCGAAACGTTATGCTGTCTGTTGCAGAATAAAATTTACTCACAGATCAACTTGGGTCTCCAGTTTCTTGGCGGTAGCGGTGGGAGTCGAACCTGTGAGCTGTTGCTGCCTACGGAACCTGTGCTCATATATATATATATATATATATATATATATATATATCAAAACAAAACCCTTTCAGGCATAGAGTGACGCATAAATTATGCAAAAAAGAAGGAGAGAACTCTGGGTAGGTCTCAGTTTAGGTGGAAAGCAGCTCCTTTTAGAGCACTCTCAACACCAGCGACACTCTAGATCTGCTCACCTCAAATGTCTGTTTTTCTATCAAAGTTTTTAAGCATAGGATTAGACAGTGCTATCCATGCCGAGATAGAAAATGACAAAGTCTTTCGCCATTTAAACAGCAAAGTCTTTAAACATAGGACTAGTACAGTGCAGTCCTTGCCGAGCTGTCAAATAACAAAAGCCATTTATCACTCCAGGCACACTATTACAGCTTTGAATTGGTAAAATACCAACTCAAGCCAACCTGAAATGATTAAAAGCAACCCCTGACACAGTGTTTCGCTCTAATTAGAGCTCTTCAGAGAGGTATAGCTTTGTCCAGACACAAGGGAGCACCCAGTATTAAGTCAAAACAAAACCCTTTCAGGCATAGAGTGACGCATAAATTATGCAAAAAAGAAGGAGAGAACTCTGGGTAGGTCTCAGTTTAGGTGGAAAGCAGCTCCTTTTAGAGCACTCTCAACACCAGCGACACTCTAGATCTGCTCACCTCAAATGTCTGTTTTTCTATCAAAGTTTTTAAGCATAGGATTAGACAGTGCTATCCATGCCGAGATAGAAAATGACAAAGTCTTTCGCCATTTAAACAGCAAAGTCTTTAAACATAGGACTAGTACAGTGCAGTCCTTGCCGAGCTGTCAAATAACAAAAGCCATTTATCACTCCTTTTGGAATCCCTGGTTTTGTTTTTCCCCTGAAAAAAATACAAAAGAATATAAATTTGTTATAAAAAAAGTATAAAAAAAAATTTAAAAAAAGAAGAAAAAAAAGTTTTTTTCAGAACTACCTCCAATTCTCAAAAAAGAGCTGTATTTTTTACATATTTTACAATTCTTTTTTTCAGAGAATGTGTACTGAATAAATGAATGAATAAAATGAGTGAACGAAGGGGAGAAAGTGATAGAGGGATCAAGTGACAGAAGACGAGTGAGAGAAGGTGAGTTGTAAACAAGAGTGAGTTGAAGTGGAGAGAACGAAGGAGAGTGACAGGGAGTGACGGAAAGAAAGGAGTCAAGGTGAAAAAAGGGGATTGATAATGGGAGAAAGAGGGTGACGGACGATAAAGTAACGGGACTGAGAGTAAGGCAAGGGGAGTGATGGAGAAGGACGGTGGACTGATTGAGAGTGAGTTGATGACAGTCAGTGTTTGAAGAGGAGTGAGGGTGAGTGAAGGGGAGTGAGAGAGTGAGGGGACAGAGGGAGTGAGGCTAAGAGAGAGGGAGTGAGGAAAGGGGAGTGAGGATGTGAGAGGACAGAGGGAGTGAGAGAAGGAGTGAGTGAAGTGGAGTAAGGTGAGTGAGGGAAGGGCAAAGAGTGAGGGAGCGAAGGAAGGGAACAGAGGGGAACAGGACTGAATCAGAGGTAGTATGAAAAGGTGACTGGGGGATGAAAGTAAGGGGAAGGGGAATGAAGGATGGAGAATGAGGGGTAGTGAGGGAACCGGAGTAAGAGAACAGGAGTGAGGGAGGGTGAGAGAACGACAGTGAGGATGAGTAAAGAGGGGTGATAGAGGGTGGATAAAGGCAAGTGAGAGTGAGACTAGGGGAGGGAGAGAGTGAGGAAACAGAGGGAGTGAAGGAAAGAGTGAGAGAAGGGGACTGAGAGAGGAACCAAAGAAAGGTAAGTAAGGGAGTGTGGGAGAGTTAAAGGGAGTGAGCATGAGGAAAGAGGACTGAGAGAGTGAGGGGACAGAGGGAGTGAGGCTAAGACAGAGGGAGTGAGGGAAGGAGAATGAGGATGTGACAGGACAGAGGGAGTGACAGAAGGAGTGAGTGAAGCGGAGTAAGGTGAGTGAGGGAAGGGCAATGAGTGAGGGAGCGAAGGAAGGGAACAGAGTGGAACAGGACTGAAGCAGAGGTACTAAGAGAAGGTGACTGGGGGATGAAAGTAAGGCGAAGTGGAATGAAGGATAGGGAATGAAGGGTAGTGAGGGAACCGGAGTAAGGGAACAGCACTCTAAATTATTTTTTCACTCTAATTTTTTACACTGTTTTTCCCCGTGGTGCGCTCAGGGTAAGCGTACCGGTAAGCGCCCACGTGCGCACACCCTGAGCTTACTCCGTGAAATAAAAAAAAAATATACAACTGTTTTTGCCCTTCAGAGTCCTCCTAGGCCCCCCTGATAAAACCTAAGGGGGGGCAGGGTGTCTCTTCCCTGCCCCCTATCAACGTTTTCTACTTTTATTTTTCACCTCTTGTGTCTCTGTTCTTCAGAGTCACAAGATGGCAGACTATGCAGACCATTTAGCATGTGTACAGACACCCAAGAGCCAATTAGCTTTTGAAATTTACAACCATCTAAAATGTTTCTTTGGTTTTGAATTTGTGTGTGATGAAGTTTCATTGGTTTTCTACATGAATATACATGAAAAATGAGAGGGAAACCCAGCCATTTTGTGATAGTACTCTTTGAGGTACATTTGTGAGGAATTTTTGGTGTTCTATTTCTGGTGTGAAATTTACACAGTACTAACTCTTCTACTGCTTTCTAAAAGGTGAGTTGTTAATTTGTAAGGGGAATTTAATACTTGATAAAGCTAGTTTTATATTATCTATTACTAAAAATGATAAATTAAAGTGATTTTTTTCTGCAATTTACAGCAAGAAATTTGAAAAGAATATGGATCTGAATGAGGACACCGTTGCTATTAATTTTGAAATTTCTGCGACTTTTGTTGAGGCGAGTTTTATTGATGTCTTGAATGATCCTGTTGATAACACTATCCATGAAGACCTTTTTTTGAGAGGAGATGGAATGGGGGATTTTAATGATGAGACTTTGGATGCTGAATTAATCGAATGTTTGGACTATATTGAGTTCCAGGGCTCATGTATGGAGACTTCTGATGAGGAGATTCCTGATCAGTTAATGTTAGAAGTTCTTCTAAATTATGAAAATTCTGAAGAATAAATTTATATTTAGAAATTATTAATTGTTTGAGACATTTTTTATTATTCTATTTGTAACTTATGAGATAGTAATGAAATGATTGTGGTATAAAGTGAGACTTATAGTATAGAGTGCAACATTTCTGTGTTACATAGTAACTTTACTCACAGTTACTTCCATTCTTCCACTATATTTTCTCCAATGTGCATTTCACATCTCTTCTTCATCTCATGCCATCTTTCTCTCACTGTCTCTCTCTAATGTACACTATTGCCGCCATTTTGTGTACTTTCAGAAGACAGTGAAATGTAATGCTCCAAAGGTAGAGTGCAAGATCTGCCATACTGTACTTTCCAGAGGAGACCCCAGAAGGAAGTACAGTTTTGGTAATTGTACTATGATTCGGTACGTCCAGAGGAGGCACCCCCAGAACTATGCGCGGGAGAGTGTCAGGGCTCTGGCACGAGAGACTCCAAGAGATGGTGCCTCTACTTCAACTGGAGGAACAACTGCATCGGTGAGGGGGCGACCAGAGCAGCTGATCCCAAATATTCAGCCTGTTTTTAATGAGGCCTCCATCAAATGCAAACATTGTGATGCAAAGTATTATGATCATTGTTCGAGCATTAGAGAACCACCGCTGCCGTCCCCAGTCCTAATTTTAGTGAGAGAGGAAAGGAAAATGAGCGAGGGAGCAAAAAAGGGACGAGAGGGGAAGGGAAGTGCATAAGGGGGATTGAAAGAAGGTGAGTGTGTGAGCATAACTAAGTTATAGGGAGTGAGCGTGACAGAAGAGGAGTGAGAGACTTAATAGACGGAGAGAATAAGGCTAACAGAGAGAGAATGAGGTAAGGGGAGCGTAGAAGTAGGAGGATAGAGGGAGTAAGACAAGGAATTAGTGAAGTGGATTAAGGAGAGTAAGGGAAGGGAAAACAGTGAAAGAGCGAAGGATGGGAAGAGAGAGGAAGGAAAGTAAAGGAGAAGGTCTGAAAGAAGATGAGTGTGAGAGTATGGCTCAGTAATAGGGAGTGAGCATGTAGAAGAGGAGTGAGAGACTAAGAGGACGGAGAGAATGGGGGTAACACAGAGAGAGTGAGAAAAGGGGAGTGAGTAAGTTAGAGGACAGAGGGATTGACAGAAGCAGTTACTGAACTGCAGAAAGAGGAGTAAGGGAAGGGAAAAGAGTGAAGGAGTGAAGGATGGGAAAAGAGAGGAAGGAAAGTAAAGGAGAAGGTCTGAAAGAAGGTGAGTGTAGGAGTATGGCTGAGTTATAGGGAGTGAGCGTTATAGAAAAGGAGTGAGAGACTAAGAGGACACAGAGAATGAGGCTAACATAGAGAGAATGAGGGAAGGGGAGTGTACAAATAAGAGGACAGAAGGAGTAAGAGAAGGAGTTAGTTCAGTGGAATAAGAAAGTAAGGGAAGAGAAAAGAGTGAAGGAGCAAAGGAAGGAAAGAGAGAGGAAGCAAACTAAAGGAGAAGGTCTGACAGAATGTGAGTGTGGGAGTATAGCTGAGTTATAGGCAGTGAGCGTGACAGAAGAGAAGTGAGAGACTAAGGGGATGGAGAGAATGAGGCGAACATGAAGAGATTGAGGGAAGGGGAGTGTAGAAGTAAGAAGACAGAGAAAGAAAGAGAAGGAGTAAGTGAAGTGGAGTAAGGAGAGTAAAAGAAAGGAAATAAATAAAACAATGAAGTAAAAGAAGAGAGAGGAAAGAAAATAAAGGAGAAGGCCTGAAAGAAGGTGAGTGTAAGAGAAAAATTTGAAAAAAGAGAGTAAATGTGGGGATTCAGAAGAAGTGAGGCAAGCGCAATAAGGGAACAGAGGTGTGGGAGTATCAACAAAGAGTAGTGAGGTTATGGAAAACAGTATAGTGAAAATAAATATTGTACATGAAACTTACCTTATAAGTAATGTAAATGTAATATCATATTTCCATTAAAGTTTATATCTATGAAAGACAAAAAAAATAGATTATTTATAATATATATTTAAGAAAACAAGAGACAAAGTAAGATAAGTAAGGGAGTGTGGGTGATGGAAGAGGAGAGAGAGAGTAACAGGATCGAAAGACTGAAGCTAAGAGACAGGGAGTGGGGGAAAGGGAGTGAGGATGTGAGAGGACAGAGGAAGTGAGAGAAGGAGTGAGTGAAGTGTAATAAGGTGAGTGAGAGAAGGGGTATTATTGAGGAAACAAAGAAAGAAAACAATGGGAAGGGGAGTGAAGTAGAGTGACTGACAGCTGGAAAGTAGTGAATGGGAGAGAGGGAAAGGGCAGTGAAGGAGTGGTTAATAAGAATAAGTGAGGAAAGTGGAATATGGGAAGGGAAGTGAGGGAGAGTGAAAAAAGGCCAGTGAGGGTGAGTTAAGAGGAGTGATAGAGGGTGGAAATAGGTGAGTGAGCATAAGAGAATGGGAAAGTAATATATATTTAATAATATTTTCAACATCATGTTAAATTGTTTATTTTTGCTGTTCTCTGAATATATTTAATTTCACTTAAAACAGTGACTTCAATAGTACTCATCATATAACAGCGGGCAAAAAAAAACACAATCAAAATGATTGTGTTTAAAAAACCCATTGAATAATTTCTTAAATAATGTAAAATTTAAATACCATATCTAAACTCACTTTTGATCCATCCACTTTTCCACGAGGCCAAATAGTATATGGAAAGTCCTTTTCTATGGAAATTAGCCCAGAGTATTCGTAATGTCTCATTTACCCGACTTTCTGAAAGAAAAAACATCTTTTACATTATGAAACAAGAATTTTACTTCCACCACTAGCTTACTTTTTATAAATAATTTCCATAATACTCACAGCACACACTATATGATAAACATATACTATCTCTGTGAGAACTACATGTTTTTATTATCTTCATCACTCTCATTCAGAAAGTAATTTTGAAGAGCAAACTAAGTTATATTAACTGCTGCAATCTTCATAGGCTAATTACCTTCCCTAAAATTTCGGTTGTAAGAACACTAGGTAAGAATTTAGTAAGTCAGAAGGCAAACGTTGTTTGAAAGTCAATTGAGTATCATTACAGAGCTTCCAACCTTTTTGACATTTTAAATAACATGTGTAATGTCCTGATGTTGTTGAAGGACCATCATGGTAAATAATTGCTGCAGTTGTAAAGGTTCTTCCTGAAATTGATAATTTAGAAGCCACAAAATGTTTAATTAATGTTGTCAATTTAGTTCCATCAGGTCTACATCATTGGAACTTTAAAATAACATACTGTCCATATCTTCTTAAAAATAGAGTTGATAGCATTGCACATTTACATTGACTACAGACCATGTTTTGATTTGCTGCTCTAACTAGATTATTAAAAGACACTGATTTGCAGTCTGGTAAAGTCAAATATATAAACCTTTCAGTGTCTACTGTAGTACTACTTGAAAAGGAGCAATTGTCACAGTCATGTTGCCATTTATAAGAAAGGCCAAAAAGATTTTCTACATCTACACCTTCATCTTGCAAAACAACAAGCATATACATTAGAAATTCCTGACAATCTTGCTGAATATTCGGTGAAAATTGATTTAGACCAGAACATATGTCTAAAACCTTTCGAATTTCAGAAACACTTTGTATTTTTGTTCTATCACTGCTACATTTCTCTAATGCGGAATTTAATAAACAACAAAGTGTTTGATCACGATTTTGAGCAATCTGTTCTTTTACAGTTTGGAGAAAAAAAAAACATTAACCACTACATTAGCATAGCAGTTGACACCAGAACTATGTTCAAATTGAAATCCAACAACATCTTTAACTGAATCAATTTCCTTTCTGCTTACAATTACTGTTTCATCTACTTTTTTTCTTTTTGCTACAACTTCACAACAATTTTTCTCATTTCTTCTTTTTCGGCCTACCACACGCTTTTCAAACAGAGGATATTGAGGTAAATTTGGAGCATACTCTCTTCTTAACCTATTGTATTCTTTTACACAATTTAGATCTGCATTAATCTTTGTCCCATCAAAATCAATCAAGTACAATCCAGATAAAGTTCTGACTCGAGATAAAGCAACATATGCCATACCCTCCTTGAACACAGAATTTCCAATATTCACCAAAGCACTATCAACACTTAAACCTTGAGATTTATGAATAGTTACTGCATATGCCAAAGAAACAGGAAACTGTTTTCTACGCACATATACATCTTTCACTTGCAAAAAACTAGCAGAACAACGACTGATTTGTTGTATTTCTTCAATACCATCAAATTTAATTTTTATAATTTCAATTCCATCTCTATTTCGATAATTCACAAAATCCACAACATGACCCATTGCTCCATTTACTAAACCTCTTTCCACATGTAAATTACGTCGTAAAATTATACGACAATTTAAAGAGGCATACAGAGTCTTTTCCATACCAGCAGTTTTAGATATTGTCTTCTCTATAGAATCTAATTTTGATTTCAACTTTTCTGACAAAATAATAGTTGCTCCTTCATGTTCTATTTTATCAATAGCTCTCAGTTTCACAAGTTCTTGATTTTCCAACTTTAACATTTTGGTGTTGAAGATTGAACATTCTTGCAGAGTTGGTATCAAGCATATGACAGATTTGTTTTCAGGAATTTTCTTAAAAATATTCTCTGGGAGAATATTTCCCTTTGGAAACAAATTTGAAATTAATCGTCCATGTAAAGCTTCTTTGCCATGCTCAGTTAGTTTCCCAATTCTTACATCTTGTAGAATATTTTTATAATCTTCATCCTTTGCCTGTCGCATATTTTGAAGTAGTTCTGCATATTTGAAATTTAGCCATATGTTAACATTTCCAATGCTTCCTAAGCACTTCCTGGTATCTTCATGCGTAAGCATTTTAAACACTGGCTGTCCTTTCACTGGAGTTAGTTGCAGTAGATCTCCAAAAACAATGATGTGTTTGCCTCCAAATAATTAGTGTGCAATCAAGAATCCAAAGTATTGGGTTCATAGACCTAGCTCATGTCGCGTTAACTGACCTGATTGATCAGTGGTACCTGCCAAGAAAGAAACATTTCTTTCTAGTGTCCCCTCACTCACCGGGGTTGCCCCACGGTGACATGCTTCATCATTGGGGCCATCCCAGTTCTCTACGAAAAGGGGCGTGCTGTGACTCACGAACTACGCAGGAGCACTTTAATGTGAGAGACTATGTGTAGTGCAAAGTGGTGGAGTGGGTGTAGGTGAGTTAAAAATACCATGCTTAGTGGGCCTCAATCAATTTATTTTGCTCCTAGTCAGGTATGTTAAAAATGGGGTGAATATCACTAATAACCAACCTTTAATGGGGATTGGTTCAGTGAAAGGTCGACATGTTTCATGCTACCCCTAGCATTTCTTCAGGACCATGCAGGGGCCAGCCCTGCATATGCCACTCCAATGTCCCTAATCAGACAGTGATTAATAAAAACACTTAATGTATGAAGCATGCGTTCGTGATAGAATACATACGATTTTTGGGTTTCAAAAGCTGTAAAAAGAAAGCACACCATTAGTAGCATTTTTCACCTCCCCTGCGAGGAGGGTCACATAGTGTCTTCTCATGACGCACGCTTCTTGGACTATGGCGGAAGGTTGCACCATATTGGCGCGTGCAGGCTCTCATGCCAGGCAATAATCAGTAGTTCTTATAAAGAATAATAAGTGGTTGTGAATTCACACATAAAAACAAGACAGGACTTGATGTGACCAGGACGATAGACACACAGAACACATAATTTGTGCATAGACAGAATATGAGGAAAACTGTTTCACGATATTTACTTGTAGCTGTGCTCAATGTCACCACATGGTCTCGCTAGGGGTTAGTTTTCACCATATGGACTTACTGCTGAGTGTCCGTTATGGGGTTAAAAAGCAAAAAGAGAGAGAGATCGATAAGTATCTACTGCCACGATCGCTACCCAGATTTGCATTGCCAAAGGAACCGCGCCATCTGTAAAAAAGGTTTTACTTACTTCCTTGCTCGGGAAAACGTGAGAAAATACTTAAATTCAGCTCCCCCGGGAACGCATCTTACTGATCGGCTGCGCTTGCTCTATTAAGTTTCATCGGAGCTTCCGGGATACGTCAGACGGCCACTAGACCGTGAGAGGTGGTCGGCCATCTTGGGAGGATGTTAAACCGTTGTACAATAAACGGTATTGAAAAGAAAGGACGGATGGTTCGCGACTGCTATATTGCGGTTGCGATAACATTCGTAATAGTTTTACTAATGTTGAATATCTATATTAAAAATGACGAAAAATACCATGGCACTTTTACAATTATTTAAAAGGTTATCTGAACAAATTATTTGAAAGGACGTGGTAAAAGCAATTTAAGGTTCTCGTAGGGAGCCCAGCTGTTTTAGTAGTATCGTTTATCAATGTACTTAGTGCGAGGACTGGTGGATATTTTTCTATCAAACCTGTTTTGTTTGTTTAGAGCAGGGGAGGTTTTGGGTTGGGTTAAAGTACATGAAAAACTCAACTCAAAATACTGCCTAACCAGGTGCCAGACAAAAGGTGCTTGCAGACATTTAGCCTGCTATATAGCCACCTTGTCATGAGGATAAACGGAAGGGAACCATAAAGGCGCTATGTCATTGCTTCCTAACGTGGAGATAGACATTCCTGTGATATTAGCCTAATGTAATACTAGAAGTGATATATAACTGCAAAAATAGCGTTGTGTAGTCGAAACCTTATGACCATAGACCATTACTGCGGGAGAGTACCTGCAAGGAAAATGTTACAAAAAGGTTCAGTTTATGAAGGCACCCCACGGAATGTCATCATTTAGTCCACAGGTGTCCGTCTGTAATTTAAACACCCATCGTTGTTCACGTTCGTGGAGTATTCTTTCTTGGTTTTCCTTTGTTTTTACTATCTCCAAAACGACCCATGTCAGATCGTTGGGTGTATGGTTCATCTCTATAAAATGATTAGTCATGCGTGTAGTTGCCTGCTTGCACCGGATGTTGCTCCTGTGTTCAACAATTCGAGTACTGATCTTTCGGGTGGTCATCCCAATGTAGTGTAAATTACATACACATGTTATCATGTACACTACACCACTTGTGTTACAATTAGACATTTGTCTTAGATGCCAGGTCGTATTGTTATTGAAGGTGATAATTTTCGTGGTAGATGTTAGATGACACACGCTGCAGTTGTTGCAAGGGTAGTGCCCCGCTGGTAGTGGTTGGAGTCTGTTAGTGGTAGTTGTTGACTTTGGACGGGTGTGGACCAAGTGGTCTCTCAGATTTTTCCCTAGGGCGGTGGGTGAACATTGGTATGGGTATGTTCAAGTTCCCGCTATTGACAATTGGCCAGTGTTTTTTCACAATTTTAGTAATTTGATCTGACACTTTGTTGAAAGTTGTGATGCAAATAGGTCTTCTGTTTTCAGCCACATTTCTCTCTCCTTTGGGTTCCAAAAGTGCATCCCTGAGGTTGTTACCAGCCCTCTTTTTGGCATTTTTTATTAGATTAGTTGGATAATGCCTTTCTTTAAGTTTTATGCTTAGATCTTCGGCTTGCATGAGATAGACCTTCTTCTCTGAACAGTTCCTCCTGAGCCTAAGGAACTGTCCAAATGGGAGATTCTGTTTGAGATGTCTCGGGTGGAAACTTTCGTAGGTTAATAGACAGTTTCTCGCTGTGGGCTTAAAATGCGTGGTTGTTGTCAATTTGCCATTGTCTGCCCATATATTAAGGTCCAGGAAAACCAGGTTGGACCTGCTTATGGTGTTGGTAAACTTTAAAAACCTATCCTGTTGATTCAGCCACTCAAAAAACAGAATAGCCTCATTCTCATTTCCATTCCATATGACAAGAACGTCATCAATATAACGTTTCCATAGAGTGATATGGTGTCTGTAGGGATTGTTGTCATTCAAGATCTTAGTTTTTTCAAGATGGTGTACGTACAATCCAGCTATGCTCGGCGCGAATGTACTACCCATACTGGTTCCGTGTTGTTGGCGGTACAGTGTCTCCTCAAATCTAAAAAAATTCTCGGTGAGGGCCAAGCGGCAACATTCTAACAGCACATGTCTAGGAGTTGTATAATTCCATTGGGAGTCAAAAAGGACCTCTTCCAGTATTTCAAGGGTGTCTTTGTGCAGCAGACTCGTATAAAGACTCTCCACATCTAGACTAATAAGGATGCTAGATGTGGGGGTCAAAGCTGAGTTCTTTAAGTAGAACCAGGACATCCTTCGTATCTCGTAGGTAGGTGTCAGTTTTCTGTACCAAAGGTCTCAGGAAGGCATCAGCGTATTTGGAAAGAGGTTCAAGAATGGAACCTATACCGGAGACTATGGGTCTGCCCGGTGGTTTATCCAATCGCTTATGAATCTTAGGAATTGTATAAAAATATGGAATGATCGGTTTTTTGTTTACCATGAATTCTGGGGCAGCAATCAAGGCAATCCCAACCTTCCTTTTTTAGGAGGGGGCAAACCCAACCAGCGGGCAAAAAACAAAACAGGACAGCAGCTACAATGGGCCCAACCTCTGGTAACAGAGACACGTCACACACGCAGCAAGGGGCCACCAGAGGCGACAACGAGCGGCCTTTAGACTTGGTAGTCAACCTATCTAGTATGGAACTGACATCCACCCAAATACAAGTACTTAACAAAGGGCTTGGTTTTGTGCCTACCCCTTACACAGATAAATTCAAACTCTGCTGTGAGCTAAAAGAATTTCTGAGAAAATTGAAGTTGCACGTTTTCTTTCAGGATAAGGACAACAACGACCAAACTGAATCTGACACTGGCCTAAAAAAGAAGTCAACCTTTGTGCCACCACCCGGGAATTTACCAGAAGAAATTCTGGCTTTTGAAAAAGCCATTATGAAGAGGTGAAAGATCTTGATCCCCGCACAACGAAAGTGTTCCAGAATACTAGTAATCTGGAACTCCAAGCAATACAGGAACTTTCCAAGAACAGCTCCCTAACTATAAAACCAGCAGACAAAGGAGGGGCAATAGTCCTACAGGATACACTTGACTACAGACAAGAATGTCTACGGCTTCTATCTGATACTAGGAACTATATCATAATAAAAGAGGACCCCACAGAACGTTTAAGAATATCAATTGCATTTCTCATCGAGGAGTCATTGGCTAATAACTGGATGAGCAAAAAAGAAACAGAATTCATGGTCAACAAAAAAACGATCATTCCATATTTTTATATAATTCCTAAGATTCATAAGCGATTGGATAAACCACCGGGCAGACCCATAGTCTCCGGTATAGGTTCCATTCTTGAACCTCTTTCCAAATACGCTGATGCCTTCCTGAGACCTTTGGTACAGAAAACTGACACCTACGTGCGAGATACGAAGGATGTCCTGTGTCTACTTAAAGAACTCAGTTTTGACCCCACATCTAGCATCCTTATTAGTCTAGATGTGGAGAGTCTTTATACGAGTCTGCCGCACAAAGACACCCTTGAAATACTGGAAGAGGTCCTTTTTGACTCCCAATGGAATTTTACAACTCCTAGACATGTGCTGTTAGAATGTTGCCGCTTGGCCCTCACTGAGAATTTTTTTAGATTTGAGGAGACACTGTACCGCCAACAACACGGAACCAGTATGGGTAGTACATTCGCGCCGAGCATAGCTGGATTGTACGTACACCGTCTTGAAAAAACTAAGATCTTGAATGACAACAATCCCTACAGACACCATATCACTCTATGGAAACGTTATATTGATGACGTTCTTGTCATATGGAATGGAAATGAGAATGCGGCTATTCTGTTTTTTGAGTGGCTGAATCAATAGGATAGGTTTTTAAAGTTTACCAACACCATGAGCAGGTCCAACCTGGTTTTCCTGGACCTTATTATATGGGCAGACAATGGCAAATTGACAACAACCACGCATTTTAAGCCTACAGCGAGAAACTGTCTATTAACCAACGAAAGTTTCCACCCGAGACATCTGAAACAGAATCTCCCATTTGGACAGTTCCTTAGGCTCAGGAGGAACTGTTCAGAGAAGAAGGTCTATCTAATGCAAGCTGAAGATCTAAGCATAAAACTTAAAGAAAGGCATTATCCAACTAATCTAATAAAAAATGCCAAAAAGAGGGCTGGTAACAACCTCAGGGATGCACTTTTGGAAACCAAAGGAGAGAGAAATGTGGCTGAAAACAGAAGACCTATTTGCATCACAACTTTCAACAAAGTGTCAGATCAAATTACTAAAATTGTGAAAAAACACTGACCAATTGTCAATAGCGGGACCTTGAACATACCCATATTAATGTTCAGCCACCGCCGAGGGATAAATCTGAGAGACCACTTGGTCCACACCCGTCCGAAGTCAACAACTACCACTAACAGACTCCAACCACTACCAGCGGGGCACTACCCTTGCAACAACTACAGCGTGTGTCATCTAACATCTACCACGAAAATGATCACCTTCAATAACAATATGACCTGGCATCTAAGACAAATGTCTAATTGTAATACAAGTGGTGTAGTGTACATGATAACATGTGTATGTAATTTACACTACATTGGGATGACCACCCGAAAGATCAGTACTCGAATTATTGAACACAGGAGCAACATCCGGTGCAAGCGGGCAACTACACGCATGACTAATCATTTTATAGAGATGAACCATACACCCAACGATCTGACATGGGTCGTTTTGGAGATAGTAAAAACAAAGGAAAACCAAGAAAGAATACTCCACGAACGTGAACAACGATGGGTGTTTAAATTACAGACGGACACCTGTGGACTAAATGATGACATTCCGTGGGGTGCCTTCATAAACTGAACCTTTTTGTAACATTTTCCTTGCAGGTACTCTCCCGCAGTAATGGTCTATGGTCATAAGGTTTCGACTACACAACGCTATTTTTGCAGTTATATATCACTTCTAGTATTACATTAGGCTAATATTACAGGAAGGACTATCTCCACGTTAGGAAGCAATGACATAGCGCCTTTATGGTTCCCTTCCGTTTATCCTCATGACAAGGTGGCTATATAGCAGGCTAAATGTCTGCAAGCACCTTTTGTCTGGCACCTGGTTAGGCAGTATTTTGAGTTGAGTTTTTCATGTACTTTAACCCAACCCAAAACCTCCCCTGCTCTAAACAAACAAAACAGGTTTGATAGAAAAATATCCACCAGTCCTCGCACTAAGTACATTGATAAACGATACTACTAAAACAGCTGGGCTCCCTACGAGAACCTTAAATTGCTTTTACCACGTCCTTTCAAATAATTTGTTTAGAAAACCTTTTAAATAATTGTAAAAGTGCCCTGGTATTTTTCATCATTTTTAATATAGATATTCAACATTAGTAAAACTATTACGAATGTTATCGCAACCGCAATATAGCAGTCGCGAACCATCCGTCCTTTCTTTTCAATACCGTTTATTGTACAACGGTTTAACATCCTCCCAAGATGGCCGACCACCTCTCACCGTCTAGTGGCCGTCTGACGTATCCCGGAAGCTCCGATGAAACTTAACAGAGCAAGCGCAGCCGATCAGTAAGATGCAGTCCAGGGGGAGCTGAATTTCGGTATTTTCTCACGTTTTCCCGAGCAAGGAAGTAAGTAAAACCTTTTTTACGGATGGCGCGGTTCCTTTGGCAATGCAAATCTGGGTAGCGATCGGGGCAGTAGATACTTATCGATCTCTCTCTCTTTTTGCTTTTTAACCCCATAACGGACACTCAGCAGTAAGTCCATATGGTGAAAACGAACCCCTAGCGAGACCATGAGGTGCCATTGAGTACAGCTACAAATAAATATCGTGAAACAGTTTTCCTCATATTCTGTCTATGCACAAATTATGTGTTCTGTGTGTCTATCGTCCTGGTCACATCAAGTCCTGTCTTGTTTTTATGTGTGAATTCACAACCACTTATTATTCTTTATAGGAACTACTGATTATTGCCTGGCATGAGAGCCTGCACGCGCCAATATGGTGCAACCTTCCACCATAGTCCAAGAAGCGTGCGTCATGAGAAGACACTATGTGACCCTCCTCGCAGGGGAGGTGAAAAATGCTACTAATGGTGTGCTTTCTTTTTACAGCTTTTGAAACCCAAAAATCGTATGTATTGTATCACGAACGCATGCTTCATACATTAAGTGTTTTTATTAATCACTGTCAGATTAGGGACATTGGAGTGGCATATGCAGGGCTGGCCCCTGCATGGTCTTGAAGAAATGCTAGGGGTAGCATGAAACATGTCGACCTTTCACTGAACCAATCCCCATTATAGGTTGGTTATTAGTGATATTCACCCCATTTTTAACATACCTGACTAGGAGCAAAATAAATTGATTGAGGCCCACTAAGCATGGTATTTTTAACTCACCTACACCCACTCCACCACTTTGCACTACACAAAGGGCCAGATGTAGGAGCCCAAATACCAGTCGGTAACGGCCGAATTCGGCCATTACCGACCGGTATTTGGTGATTGAGATGTAGGGGCATATTTTACAGATTCGGTAAATTTACCGAATCGGTAAATTTACCGAATCTGTAAAATACCGAATCGGTATTTTTACCGATTCGGTAATTTCCAGATGTAGGTGGGACTCTTCTGAGTCCCAAAGGCCTTTCAGAATCGGTATTTTACCACCCAATCCAATTGGGTGGTAAAATACCGAATATGCCATGTGACAGACAGACATGCCCTTAGGGCATGTCTGTGTGCCACATGGCACACATGCCTGTATTTGGGGTGCTAGAGGGTGTCAAAGTGACACCCCCTGCACCCTTGCTGAAATCGGTATTTACCGATTCTGCAAATACCGATTCGGTAATGCCCATTGATTCCTATGGGCTTCAATGCCCATAGGAATCAATGGGCATTACCGAATTGGTATTTACAGAATCGGTAAATACCGAATCTTAACGATTCGGTATTTACCGAGTCTGTAATACCTACATCCCCCCCTCTATTTTACCACTTCTTAAATACCGAATCGATATGATTCGGTATTTAAGAAGTGGTAAAATAGATTTACCTACATCTGGCCCAAAGTCTCTCACATTAAAGTGCTCCTGCGTAGTTCGTGAGTCGCAGCATGCCCCTTTTCGTAGAGAACTGGGATGGCTCCAATGATGAAGCATGTCACCGTGGGGCAACCCCGATGAGTGAGGGGACACTAGAAAGAAATTTTTCTTTCTTGGCAGGTACCACTGATCAATAAGGTCAGTTACCGCGACATGAGCTAGGTCTATGAACCCAATACTTTGGATTCTTGATTGCACACTAATTATTTGGAGGGCGACCTAGTCTCTGATTCCTCCTTCTCCCTCAGTCTTATAAAAATTTGCCTCCAAATAACACATCATAGTCTGTTTTAAGAGTTTCTTGCATTCTTAAATGCACAAAAGCAAGCATTACATTTGATACCATGCTTACTTCATCAATGATAAGAAGTTGAATTTTCTTTAGGACTCTTGAAACTTCACAACAAGCTTCTCCAGATAGCTTGTGGTATTGTAATTTGTTATCATGCTCCACTGGCAGCATCAATAAGCGATGTAAATAATCCCTTTAATGTTGTGTGCTGCCAACCCAGTTGGAGCAGTAACAACACAAGAGAGCGATGACTCAGTTGTTTTCTGCAAATATGTTGCAATCGCTTTAATCAGGAAACTTTTCCCAGTTCCTGCTTCTCCACTCACATACAGTCGGATAGGTACAAATGATGTACATGAGCACTCTTTTTTCTCATGAGATAAACCATGCTCAATTTGTTGTGTGACTTGATCATATATTTGTCTCTGCTCAACGTTTACTTCTTTTTCCAAATCTTCTAAGTCAACTCCATCCTCCTGAGCTTATTCCATGGCTCTTCCTCCCTGTAAATCTGAAGGAGGCAATTTCCCTGTCTTAGGCTCCATGCGAACAATAGCCTGAAAAGGATGCACACATTGAATCACAATAGACTCCTAGGTATTTAAATCCATCAATTCAGAAGGAATGTCTACCAACTCCAGATTATTATGAACAGCTCTAGCAGGCATTTTGTTTTCATTTAATTTATTATAGCAATATGTACAAATACGTTGATCAGAGCCCAAATCAAAACAATTTTCAACCAACAAATAAGTTGCAAAATCCTTCCACTCATTAATATTTATCTTTTCGCTTTTTACATATAAATCAACTAATCTAGTCTGATGCTTATAATGAGTACGTCGACAACAAACACAAGAAAAATTAGGCCTTTCACTTGAATTCACTTTTAACTTTATAATTTCATTTTCAAATGTTTCTGTACTTAAAATCTCTACATTCTCTTCTACATCTCCCCAAAATTTCATCAGCTAACACCTCTTCTGTATTTCTAGGCACAATCTCTTCTTTTTCAACCGGACAACCGTCCTTCACCTTATATGCTCGACCACTGGTGTCAACTGCATGCACCAAATCATTATCCTGAAAGTAACTTTCTTCATGAAAAAATGGCTCAGAACTTGAACTATGCTTCCATTCTCCAGAAAAAACATCACAGAAATTAGTTTGATTAATTACTCTCCTCCACTTACATTTTGATTTGAACACATTGATTACTTTATCAAGTGTACGAATTCTATTCATTACTAAACTAAACAATTTATTTTTCACTTTAAATGCTTCATCCACAATCTTAACTATGTTTTTTTTTCTTGTAAAAAGCTGTCTTTTTTTATACCTTTTTACATTTTTTAATAAATTTGATACTATTCTGTTGTAAAACATTCGTCTACGTATTTCAGAAAACTGCTTGCTTCTTCGTTTGGTATGCAAAATATCATCTCCTTGTACAGATCTAACATTTTTAGAAGGATATCCTGCTTTCTTTGAAATTACAGGTGTTTCATTGTTCTTTCTTAAAAAACTTTTTTTTTCTTGGCATTTCTTTAACTTCCTGAGAAAATTTTTAGTTTGCTTACCAGGAGAATTTTTCTTTTTCTCTGAAGATTTTATTTTGCTTGGTTGTTGATTTTCTTTTTCCTTAGTCCTTAATTTTCTTTTATGAATTTTTTCTCTTCTTTCTTTAGAAGGCATCTTTTAGTTTGTTTGTATAGATGATTATAATCTGTAGTAAAGAAAAAATAACATATTATAGACCACTACAAACATATTACACATCAATTACAATAAATAAACAATATAAACACTAGTATACAACAAAAGGCTCATTTACATTACATGTGCTTTGCTTTCTGTCAAAAACGATTAACAAATGAATTTGTATGTCTTGTTTATATATAGGTGGTCTGTTTTTGGCCTGTACATACTTTGAAATAATATGAGCAGAGACACACATACTGATTGCAGAGAAAGAGATGGTAGATTACATGTAATATGGTGGACATGTGCCTAACATCACACCAAATCTATTGCATTTTCAATGCTTGTTTACTTTGGCTCCATCAAGAAGGTATTCAGATGTGTCACACATTTGCCATAACTAAATGTTAGCACTCTAGTTGCTCATTATATCAAGCTTCAGTCACAGTGTGATCTTAGGCAGATTAATAGGATTTTAAATATAATGTACCATGTGTGTCTCTGCCAACAGTATCTGTGACTCTGCCTAAGATTACAATGATAGGTGAATCAAGCTTCACTTACAGTGTGATCTTAGGCAGATTAGTAGGATTTTACATATAATGTACCATGTCTGTCTCTGCCAACAGTATGTATGACACTGAGGGCGAGATCTATTGCATTTTCAATGCTTGTTTACTTTGGTTCCATCAAGAAGGCATGCAGATATGTCACACATTTGCCATAAATTCTGAATGTTAGCATTCTAGTTGCTCCTTATATCAAGCTTCACTCACAGTGTGATCTCTTAGGCAGATTAATAGGATTTTAGAAATATGTGTGACACATCTGAGTGCCTTCTTGATGCAATGTTTCACATGGGTGCAAGCAGAAAATGCATGCAGAATAATAAAGTTGGCACCCAGACAAGAATGTGAAATGCTGTGAGAGATGTTTAAAGGTTTTTTTAATGGCATAAATTGAGATAGAATATACCAAAAAAGAGAGGCATATTTACAAACTGCGTGCGCAACCTTTGACATTAATGCTGGTCCAGAGATAGTATAATGGTTTCATTGGCATATTTACAAGCGGCGTGCACAATCTTTAACAATAATCTAGGTCCAGAGATAGTGTAATGCTTTCATTGGCATGTTTACAAGCCGCGTGCACAATGTTTGACATTAATGCTGGTCCAGAGATAATGTAATGGTTTCATTGCCATATTTACAAGCCGTGTGCGCAATATTAGATATAATGTACCATGTCTGTCTCTGCCAACAGTATGTGTGACTCTGCCTAAGATCACAGTGATGGGTGAATCAAGCTTCACTCACAGTGTGATCTTAGGCACATGATCAGAATATTAGATATAATGTACCATGTGTGTCTCTGCCAATAGTATGTGTGACTCTGCCTAAGATTACAATGATGGGTGAATCAAGCTTCACTTACAGTGTGATCTTAGGCAGATTAATAGGATTTTAAATATAATGTACCATGTCTGTCTCTGCCAACAGTATGTGTGACACCGAGGGCGAGACCTATTGCATTTTCAATGCTTGTTTACTTTAGTTGCATCAAGAAGACATTCAGATGTGTCACACATTTGCCATAAATTCTGAATGTTAGCACTCTAGTTGCTCATTATATCAAGCAGCACTCACAGTGTGATCTTAGCAGATTAATAAGATTTTAGATATAATGTACCATGTCGGTCCCTGCCGACAGTATGTGTGACTCTGCCTAAGATCACAGTGATGGGTGAATCAAGCTTCAGTCACAGTGTGCTCTTAGGCACATGATCAGAATGTTAGATATAATGTATCATGTGTGTCTCTGCCAACAGTATGTGTGACTCTACCTAAGATTACAATGATGGGTGAATCAAGCTTCACTTACAGTGTGATCTTAGGCAGATTAATAGGATTTTAGATATAATGTACCATGTCTGTCTCTGCCAACAGTATGTGTGACACCGAGGGCGAGATCTACGGCCCTTTTTATCTTTTTTAATTTTTTAATTTATATATTTGCCATTAAAAGAAACCTTTAAACATATCTCTGGACCAGCATTACAAGCTGCGTGTGCAATCTTTGACATAGCTGCGTGTTTATAAGGTAGATTTCTTTATAACTTGCGCAAGAGTCTTGTAAATATGCCCCTCTTTATCTTATATTCCATCTCAATTGATACCATTACTGAAAATCTTTATGCATCTCCCACACCATTTCATATGGTTTTCTATCTGCTATTCCTATCCCTCTCCATACATTCACTGCTTCCACCCATACTAAAGGTTGCACAAGGCACTTCAAAAAAAGGAACATATCTACAAGTCCAATGAAACCATTACACAATTTCTAAACCAACATTGAATCCAAACATAAAAAACATTTATAAAGAAGTCTACCTTATAAACATACAGCTATGTCAAAGATTGCGCACACAGCTTGTAAATATGCCTCTCTTTTTTTGTATAATCTATCTCAATTTATGCCATTAAAAGAAACCTTTATACATCTCTCACGGCATTTCATATTCTTGTCTGGGTGCCAATTTTAATATTCTGCATGCATTTTCTGATTGCACCCATGTCAAACATTGCGCAAGAGTCTTGTAAATATGCCCCTCTTTATCTTATATTCCATCTCAATGGATACCATTACTGAAAATCTTTATGCATCTCCCACACCATTTCATATGGTTTTCTATCTGCTATTCCTATCCCTCTCCATACATTCACTGCTTTCACCCATACTAAAGGTTGCACAAGGCGCTTCAAAAAAAGGAACATATTTACAAGTCCAATGAAACCATTACACAATTTCTAAACCAACATTGAATCCAAACATAAAAAACAATTTATAAAGAAGTATACCTTATAAACACACAGCTATGTCAAAGATTGCACACGCAGCTTGTAAATATGCCTCTCTTTTTTTGTATATTCTATCTCAATTTATGCCATTAAAAGAAACCTTTAAACATCTCTCACGGCATTTCATATTCTTGTCTGGGTGCCAATTTTATTATTCTGCATGCATTTTCTGCTTGCACCCATGTCAAGCATTGCGCAAGAGTCTTGTAAATATGCCCCTGTTTATCTTAAATTCCATCTCAATTGATACCATTACTGAAATACTTTATGCATCTCCCACACCATTTCACATGGTTTTCTATCAGCTATTCCTATCCCTCTCCATACATTCACTGCTTCCACCCATACTAAAGGTTGCACAAGGCGCTTCAAAAAAAGGAGCATATTTACAAGTCCAATGAAACCATTACACAATTTCTAAACCAGCATTGAATCCAAACATAAAAAACATTTTACAAAGAAGTCTACCTTATAAACACACAGCTATGTCAAAGATTGCGCACGCAGCTTGTAAAGATGCCTCTCTTTTTTTGTATATTCTATCTCAATTTATGCCATTAAAAGAAACCTTTAAACATCTCTCACCGCATTTCATATTCTTGTCTGTGTGCCAATTTTATTATTCTGCATGCATTTTCTGCTTGGACCCATGTAAAACATTGCGCAAGAGTCTTGTAAATATGCCCCTCTTTATCTTATATTCCATCTCAATTGATACCATTACTGAAATACTTTATGCATCTCCCACACCATTTCATATGGTTTTCTATCTGCTATTCCTATCCCTCTCCATACATTCACTGCTTCCACCCATGCTAAAGGTTGCAGAAGGCGCTTCAAAAAAAGGAGCATATTTACAAGTCCAATGAAACCATTACACAATTTCTAAACCAGCATTGAATCCAAGCATAAAAAACAATTTATAAAGAAGCCTACCTTATAAACACACAGCTAACATTATGGAAAAAGGTAAAAATATAATTCCTTAATTCACACAGACACTCACTATGATACTTGTCAAAAAATGTTAAGCTCTCTATCTTTTTTAAAACAATCATTACTCACCTTTAAAAATGCTTTGGAAGATGTAAAACAGTGTCAGTCACAGTCAACAGATATTCTTAAGCAGAATCTCTGAATAATGCTACCTTCACTGGAGCCTTTCAATAATGGCAGAGATTCTTTCTCATTTCAGACCCATATTCTTGTACATAGCCAATAAAAATTGTTCCCACACAAATTCAAAACCAAACTGCACATTTTAATTGGTTGTACATTCCAAGCCTTTGAAACTCACATAACATTCACCCATCCCCCCAGTGCTCATTTACCCTGTAACCATGGTAACTCCCTCTTAAACCAGCACACAGTTCACAAGTTCATCATACTATGTTGCAAAACAATCCTTCAAGGCTGTTTGACCTCTCAATCTACTAGCTAATGAAATGCAATGTTTCTTTAAATGACCTTTTCTCAACCATTGAAATGACTTCTTACAACAACAAAAAAAAGCATGCACCCTAATTTTCATTGGAGATTTTTAACAAAGCTCCAATCATTTATGGTTATTCAACTGCACTGATTCACAACCACTTTTTTTTATAATCATACTGCCGTTTCATTTTCACAACTCATCTGACTAGAAGCACATCTACCTTCAAAATGACAAAAGTCTGGTTTGTGGGTCATAGCTATGTCGACTGGAGTCAAAAATACGCAGCTAACAGAGGTATTTACAATCTTGATTTACCAAATGTTGACATTGTATGGATTGGACAGAGAGGATTGAGGAGTCACCAATTGATACCATTGGTAAAATCCTTTATGCATTTACCACACCCTGACCTTATAATTGTGCACTGTGGTGGAAATGACTTAGGCACTTTGACTGGTGTAGGTCTGGAAATGCTTTTAAAGACATCTTTGGGCAATTGATGTCACTTTTTCCAAAAACTGCCTTGGTATTTTCTAATATATGCCAAAGGCAAAAATGGAACTGGTCCAACCAATTTTGTCCACAGATTGGGAAAGCAAGGAAACATGTGAATAAATCTGTTTCTGCTTACCTCAGAGACTATGGTATGGGTTCAATTTACCACAACAACTTGCGTTACAACATGCAAGACATCTATAGGAGAGATGGTGTGCATTTTACAGATGAGGGGAATAGAGTTTTCCTCTTGAATATAAGACTCTGCATTGGTACCTACTTGTAGGTACAAAAACACCCACTTAACACAACAGCTCTTTTCAGAGCTAACTTACCTCTAAACATTCTACATTTTTTTTTACTCTATTTTTTTACACTGTTTTTCCCCGTGGTGCGCTCAGGGTGCACGTACCGAAGAGCGCACCTGGGAGCGCACCCAGTGCTTACCCCGCAAAAATTTAAAAAAAAGGTATTTTGCCTTTCAAGGTCCTTCTAGGCCCCCTTTAGAAAACCTAGGGGGTCAGGGGGTGTCTACTCTGCCCCCTTTTAATTATTTCCCCCTTTCTTTTTCACCTCTTGTGTCTCGATTCTACCGAGACACAAGATGGCGGACTCTCCGGACTGTTTAGAATGTTGACAGACACCCGACAGCCAGTCAGCTTTCCGCTCGCGCACTCCCGTAGCGCGCCAGGTGCGCTCCCCGGTACGCGTACCTGTAAGCGCTCGAAGCGCGCATATAGATATATATGTGTTTTTGAAGTTAATTTTTAAAAAAAACACTGGAGCAATTTTCAGCAAATATAGCAAAGGCACATCTGTCTACCAGTCCCTACAATTTTGCCAAGTTTGGCGTAAATCCTTTTTTCTCAGCCCCCACTTCACGAATCCCCCCGAAACTTCCAGGGAAGGAGCGCAGCGGAGCTGGCCAAACTTTTGGAACATTACACACAAATTCCTCAACTGGCGCCAAAGTTATTCCCAATAGAATGTTGCGGATTTCCTATGGTAGCCAATCCCAACTATAACTACCTACTGGCGATTGCCAGTAGGTTATATATATATATATATATATATATATATATATATTATATATATATATATATATATATATATATATATATATATATATATATATATATATATATCTATACCTACAGACGGTAGTTAGGACCTATTATCCACAGGAAAACCGCAACATTCTATTGGCAATAACCTTGGCGTCGATTGATGAATCTTCTTGAAATTCTCCAAACTTCTGGCCAGCTCAGTTCCGCTCCTTCCCTGAAAGTTTGGGAGTGATTGGTGAAGTGGGGGCCCAGAAAAAATGCGTTTTCCCCATGCAATTTCTCATAGGACCTTTAGCCACGGCTACAGCTTGAACGGCTGAACGGAATTACACCAAATTTGGCAGAGGTAGTCCTCAGTTCTGACTTGTGCCTTTGGCATATCTGGTGTCAATCTGTTCAGTAGTTTCTTCAAAAATTGCAATTAAAGTCATTTATATATCTGTGGGCGCCGAGGATCCGCGGACTGTGCGAGGGTTGGCCTTGTAGTATAAGCGCACCGTTCCGATCATGGGCTCAATTCCAATTGGCTGTCATGCGGTTGTAAACATTCAAAACCAGGAACTGTTGGCAGCCATTTTGTTCCTCGGTAGAAGCGAGGGTGCAGAAGTCTGTGAAATTTGTTGGCAAAACGTGAACAGGGGCAGGTTACACACACCCTGACCACCTAGGCCTGCTCAGGGGGTGACATAGGGACCCGTAGGGCAAAAAACATTTCTTCACAAAAGAAGTCGCGAGTTGCACATACGATCCACGCATTTGGTTACTGAAAAAAACAAAGCATGTATTTTTGAGATATATATCAAGCTTATGTTTACAGATGTTGGGTGGTTCTACAAAGAGCCCTTATGTTTATTGAGAGATTTTAGTAATTACATGTAAGTACTGATGCAGAGTCTAAAGTTCATGAGACTCGGTTTTCTTCTTCTGTAAAATGTACACTATCTCTTTAATAGATGCCATGCATATTGAAACGCAGATTGTTGTTGTATATGGACGATATTCTATAGTCTCGTAGAAAAGTAGAAAGATTTATTCACATGTTTATTCACTTATCTGCGCAGATCGGGTGTTCCAGTCTTTCCCTATCTCGAAGACTGGTTGTTAAAGGTGGGCTCGCCCCAGACAGTCGTCTCCCACCTCCAGACTACGGTCGACCTCTTGCACCTGCTGGGGGTGTCCATCAACGTGCCAAAGTAGCATCTGTGCCACTCTGAGAAACTCCTCTTCATCGGAGTGGTTCTGGACTCGGCACAGTTTCGGGTCTTTCACTCCGAACAGCGGGTTTGGGATATTTAGGCTCTGATTCTGATCTTTCAGCTTTTATCCCGGGTCTCGGTTAGGTTGACACTGCGGCTCCTGGGGCTGAAGGCCTCCTGCCTCCTAGTGGTGCGTCACCCAAGGTGGCATGTGAATAAATATAAACATAGGCCCGCAGTTTGCGTCCCGTAATATACAAATTTTAGGGGGTGGTGGTTCCCGGGGCTTGAGGGGGGGTCATTGAAGCCCACATACCTGTAATGTTGTGGTGGGGGGATTGGACGCAAAAATGTTGCAAGGGGGTTGTAAATCTGGTACACAGTGTTTTGTTTTACTTTGCTTTCCTTTCTGTGATGTAGAAGATCCTGGATAAATATAACAGTTTTTGTACAGCCAGTAACTTTTAACCCTACCCCCAAACGTCTTTCTGCCTGTTACCATAGTAACAGTTCATGGAACACTTACGTGAGCACAGAGGTTAAAAGTTCACCACACTATGTTGCTAATGAGTTAGCCTCAGTATTATACTTCAAATTATAAATGTCATTTATATGGATGACTGCTACCTCCACAAAAAAACAGACGTATGTACTTTTTTAATTAACTTTTATTAAAACAATAACTGGAACTATAACTAAAAGATAACAATACAATAAATAATTAGAACTATAACTAACAAAACAATATAATAAACAACATATAATATGGAGTCCAAAAGAAGTATTGTAGTTAATCTGCAAAACGAAAAAGAAAATCAGTGTTTAAAATTAGATTGATGTGACTAAATGAGGGCAAACATTACAAGTAACTCTTGACGATATATATATATTTTTTAAATGTTTGCAGTGTGCCTGAAACGCTTCCACTGGCATTGAACATGCAGACTTTGGTCCACCCTTTTTGTCAATTTTTGCAGTTTGAGATATAACGTCCTACCTCTGTAATTCATCTCCTACTTTCTCCTTTCAAATTCTCTTGTAAAGAAGTTAACAACAATTAAAGGGAACATTTTCTGCATATTTTTAATAAAGCATTTGACACAATGCATAGTGACACCATATTTATTGAATGTTTTGAAATTAATTTTCACAAGTTTTAAAAAAGGTGAATGCAAGAAAAGTTACTTGCCGCATATGCAAGACTGCTTTCAAGAGGAGACCCCAATAAAGAGGACTAGTGTGGAACTGCAAGTATGCAGAAGCACTTGAAGACTAAGAATCTGGTCAACTTTGCAAGGGAAGAGTTAAGGAGATTGAGAGAGGCTCCTCCTGCTTCATGAGGAGGCCCAAGTATCAGTGGAGCAACACCGTCAACCTCTACTACACAGCCTAATATTCGTCCCCAATTTGGAACCTTTAAAGAAAAATAGTAAGAAGGTTGGGAGCTCTGTATGCCATCCTAATACCTAATCATCCTTTAGTTATACCGAGATCTACCCTGTATCAGACCTATCCGTACAAGTGTGAATTTGAGATTATCTGCCACTGAAAACCCCTCTAGTACTTATAACCATTACTTTTTAACTTCGTCGAGTAGTCCTATTGTGAGTATTTACATTAAAGTTGTCCGTTAAAAATTTGTGAATCTCTCTGGCTTCATACAACTAGTTCACGCCATATTTGAGACATCGGTGAAATGAACTGGAACAGGAAAATATACTTTCTTCAATGTTGGTAACTTGCTGCTGACTTATGTAACATTGTGGTAACTGAAAAAATAGTTAAAATGTATATGTTGTGCATATGTCCAAGCTTAATTTTAATGTTCATAAAAACAATTGTTCTCAATAGGATTGGGGATGAAAAGTAATCATTAGAGGTTATATTTGGACAGCAAAATAGGAAATAATATTGCATTATACAAATGTTAGACCAAGATTGGTCACTCACTTCATTCACAAACTCCTAGGCTTGATCTGATAAAACCCTTTTTGGACTGCCATGATCTAGAAATTCAGAAATAAATAGCAAGGAAAATTAAAAGACAAGTTTACAAAAAAAAAAAAACATTTTTACTTTGTATCTGAAGTACAGGCTGAAAACGGGTAACAAGCACTAAAATGAGAAATGGGTTTCAGAAAGAAACGTCTATAAGACTATCACAATGCAGATTTATATTTTATAAAAATATTTATAGAAGCAAGAAAAATTATAACTCATACATTGTTCAATTTCAAATCACATATTTGGGCAATAAAGTCAGGAGGACATGCTTTGTTTACGGTTGGTTGATTTCAGAATGCTTACGAATTCTAGTAAAACATGACAATAACACAGTTATCTGTCTGCAAACACATGAAATACACAAGTGCTTATCTCAGAATGGTTTTCGATCATAAAATGTTGAAGACAAACCTTATAACTCCATTAGGTCCATTGCAATTTTCGGCTGATAACATATGGAGAGCAGTCGGTGGATCTGGTGTGTCGAGTTGTTCACCACCGTTTGGTATAGTGTATGGGCAGGACAGCTTGTGGCGACCAGTACGTCTTATGGTTGAGATATCTGTATAATGAGATAGAACAGGGGGCAAATTAAGTTTAAGGTTATTAAAAAACATGGAGAGCGTGCTAAAATACAACATTGACCAATCAATTACATGTGCAGTGCATGGGGAGGAAGCAGCACGTGACGCACTACTTAAAGAAATATATGCGGCAGGATTAAGTGATTTGCTCAGAAACATTGCCTACCAAGGCAACATTTTTAAGTTATAAGAGCTGGAAACCGTGCTAAAATACACTTTCGCCGAAAACATTACTTTTGCAATGCATGGGGCACGTGACGCACTACTTACACGAGAAAAACTACATCGTATTCACTTGAACAGCACGTATCACACTGCTGTAGGAGTGGCCTCGTGGCATTTGGCAAATTAAACAAACGCACCAGGATTAAGTGATTTGCACAGAAATAAAAGTTACAAAGTCAACTTTAACGATATCAAAAAGCAGGAAAGCGTGCTTAAAAACAGCATTGCCAAATCGAACATAAATTTGATTTACCCGGTATTTAAAGATTGTTCAGATTAATTAATTTAATTACTCCTAAAAAAAGTGCTCACCTATGAAGAAGTAGATACGAACACTCTCAATGGCTGTGACTGCGGAATAGGAACAGTTCAAGAAGGTTGGCAGCTTATAAATGCTTTGCAGAAGGATGATTGGTTGTGCATGATGTCACTGGGTGTGAGAGCTGTGATTGGGCATGTTGTAATTAAGCATGCACAAATAAAATGAAATACGTTAGGGGTACATGCGCTACCACAAACGTGCATGCGCAAAGTGAAGGCAACTCCTACGGGGTACATACATAGATGGAATTTGGATGTCCCTGTGGTCTTGAAGTGGCTTCAGGAGGGGGGCTTTGCAGCACTCCTCCATAAAATAATAATATATAATTAGCCATGCCCCGGGGGCTGGGGACCCCGGTGCCCGGAATTGGGCCCGGCAGGGGGGCCACGCGGCCCACTTCCCATAAAAAAAGTTGAATAGGTATACGCAGCTTATTGTCATCATACCATAAGGGCACCCTTCTTACCACGCGCTGAAGGCTAATTGGCTGTCAACATTCGAAACTAGAAACTGTTGGCAGTCATTTTATGTCTCGGTACAAGGTAGGCCGAAGAAACGTGTCAAATGTGTGTTTAAAACGTGAAAATGACCGCCATTTTAGTGGCAGGAAACTGCAGCTAAAATGGCGATAATGGGCTTGCTAATATGAGTTATAGAATTGTAATAGAAGCCCAAGTTAGATTTCCTGCACATCTAACCTGGGCTTCTATTGGAATTCTACAATGCATATTATCAAGCCCATTATCGCTGTTTTAGCGGCAGTTTCCTGCCGCTAAAACTGCGATCATTTTAACGAGGTTCTTGCTAATATGCCCCGAAATTCCTTACTCTCAGCCTTTCGTTCCCTACAGAGATCATTATGAGGTTTCAGCCACCAACCACTACTAAAGATAATATCCGCAAAACGTTTACCAACTATCTCGTATGGAAGCGAGGCGATGCAGGGTATCGGTGCAGTAATACTAAATAAAATTGTTGCCAAAATATTTAGATTCCTGTTTAATCTACCATGCAATGCAACACAAGCCCAGATGCAATTAGAATTTGGTTTTTTAAACCAAATCATTGCACGAAAGGGATCATACGTTAAAACCTGAAAATCAAGCCCTTTTGCATGAAGTTCAAACAAACCCTAATTCACCAACATGGAAGTATTTAACTGAAGCAATGGAAGATTTATCCATCGAATCACTATGGGAAAATCCTGTGACTCCAGCAACTGTTAAAAAGACCATCAAAGGCTTAATGAAAAAAACATTAATGTTAATGAACAAATAATTATTTGTATCTAGTTCACATGCCTGTATGATTATAAATGAATATAAATGCCTTAAACCACAATCATAATTGGAGTCTGGTTGGTCCCTACGACAAAAAAGAAGGTTCATAAGAGCACAATATGGAATTCTTCAGGGCCGTATGCATGCAAAACAGTGACTGAGACAAACAACATCAATTTCCTGTAGATTGTGCAAACGTGGCGAAGAAAACATCTGCCATCTAATTTGCATATCCCTGGCTCTATTAAACTTAAGACGCAGATTGCTAAGGATACAATTTAACAAGCGGGACATTCACTCATGTAAACAAGTGGTGATAGTATGCCTTAAACCATCAGATATGGGATTGAATTGTATATTTGTAAAATTTATGAGAGCAGTGGAAACGAAAATGGCGAATACAATGTGACCATACTTTTAGCCTTATGTAATGAAAACTTTCTTATTTATTATAATAGGTAAACATATAAGGCGATTGTTTCTTGTTGGCTGCTTATAAATGTAAATATGTAAAAAAAAAACTATTTTAACAATGTTAGTTATTATAACAAAAATGGTAAAATTGATTTCTTCCATGATATTTTTTTTATCCTAACATTGACAGATTTTAATTATTCAACAATACACTAAACTGACCTCTTCTTCTCATACACCAAGGGGAACCATCTATCCACCTACTTATGAGACTACCGCCCCTGGTAAAAACAGCCCGCACCAGCTCCAGTAGCCCAAACAACCACTCAATACAACCACACCAGGTATCCAAAGTCAAGAAAGCGGACAAGAGAACGGGCTCATAGACTCAGACAGAAGGCTTCCACTTTCTACACCAACAGGAAGCACTCACACAGGGTATTTGAGGCCCGCAGGAATAGCATTACCATTAGAAAAATGAGAAGGGTAGGCAACAGAGTGCACCCATCAGTGTCAGGAACAGCAGATTCAAGTGCAAGGTCTCAAGGAGAAACACAGAGAGGACAGGAAAGCAAGCCCGGGTGGCTCATGATGGGCCCCAAAGCACATAGCAAGTCCACAGCAGCAGAGGGAGGGGACAGCCAAAGCACCACCATAAGTCGTGAGACCGGCAATCGGGCCACATAAAGCATCCCGATACATCAATACTTCACAAGACAGAAGGCAGCAACAACAGGAGCCTGCATGGTGGGGATGAGAGATCTGCGGCAGACCCCAGACCAGGCCTTGCAATGGTCGGTCAAGTAGCAACGAGGCAGAGAAAGGCCCTCATCCACACACTCCAAACATCACAGCCCTCCAGAGCCTTGAAGAATCACTGATCATAGAGATGGTGAGACTCGCAGACACGGCAGGCATGCCTGTGGTTAGCTTCAGCACCCAAAGCAACACCAACAATCAACTCAATCCCAGGATGCCTGAACAAGCCATAGTGCTACCAGTGAAAACCGAGATCATCGAGATATCAACAATAAATGACGGTGACGCCAAAATGCAGGGCCAAAAACCAACGAGCTCCATTACAAAAAGGAACGTGTTCAAAATAGAGGCCCTTGTCCTTCAGATAAATAACCTGCAACATGACACATGAGACGACTTCATCAATCCCAGTGTCCAGGGAATTAGACAGATTTGCTCTACTCCAGCAATAAAATCAGGAAGAACCCAATCACAACAACTCAGTGATCTCAGCGACCCTAGTACCTCATATACAGCATCTCCTGCCCCAGGAGCAACTCCAAATTATAGAGTCCAACTCACTGAAAACTCACCATCGGACACAAACAGCGAACAATTTAATAAGGACTGACACATCCAAAGGAGCATCGACAGATCAAGTACCTGCAACCTGTTCCTAAAATCAAGACTTCAACTACAAGGACGGTCCGACATATTATTTTGAACGTAATAAACTCTTCCCTGCTGGCAGCAGTGAAGGTACTTATATGGCAATCTCACAACCTAGAGATACAAGTGGAACTAATACACGTGTTGGCACAAAGCATACTTACCATTGATAAAAAAGTGGACACACTCAATTTCAAAGTCGACCTGTGGTCCAGAGAGATGAAGGTCCCGGAGCCATCGCAGACCTAGCAAACAACACATATGAAGCAATAGTTGAAATGTTAACAACATAGCCAGACCTGCTATCCACCCTAATAAATCAATGTAGGGAAGCATGGACAAATAACAAACAGAACAGGGAAGACATTGTAAATGCACAATCGCCTATTGGGTTTTGCGCTCTGCAGAACGCAGAATTGCCCAAAATGCCGCGATCCACGGCTTTGAAGAATTTTTGGCTTGTTCACGCCGCCACCGCCAAGAGTCAAAAACCAGCTGACTCCACGCGCCGCCGCTCCGGGACCACAACTCCCGGCAGCCTACGCGGCGGCGCGCGTTTCTGACGACGCGAAGGCGCCAGGAGGCGCTCATAAGCGCCGCAGCTACCCGCTTCGCGGGACGCGAGCGGGACGCCCGGGGCGAAGCCCGGGCAAAGGGCGGGCCCTCTACGGCCCTCATCGGCAGGAAGAGGCAGGGGCAGGGCCTGACCCCCTGTTTCAACAGAGACATATCCACAAGTAAGACACAGTCCCCCAGTTGTATACCGTGTTACATATATGGCAACCAAAAAGAAACCTGCTGTTGTTCCCGCTAATACCATGGATAATTATGTTGTGCAAACTGTAAAGAAAATTAACGAACAAAGGAGAGAATCATTAGGGCTAAGCCAGTCACCAGATTTGCGCAGATTAAGCCCTACCTTGCCTATGTCAGCTGAGGATAGTCCTTTTGTGATGGTGGACACAAGGGTATCAACTAATGATTCACCCATGATTGAGTCTGACAGTCAGCCACTGATCACGTTAGTATCTCCTGTTATTTTGAATGTAGACTTTGATAGCATTATTGATTCTGACCCAGACACTGTTACTGGTCCTGTAGAGGACGATTCACCTCTAATTGAGCACACACCTCGACCTGTGCGTGCCTGTGTGAAGAATCAACGGAAACAGGGAGGTCAAAGACCAAGAGCGAAAAGGAAAAGAACATTATCTCCAGGTTCCGCGAGAGCTCCCCCAAAGGCAGTAGGGGACGGGACTGTAAGAAATAAAGGAGAGGATGAATTGTTTGCTAAACTGCTTGAGGTTGTAGAGGGCAAACTTATCGAAATTGTAAAACCTCTGATCTCAAAAATAGATAAGCTTCAGGCGGAAGTTAAAAGGCTTGGAGGTCTGCAAACTAAGCTGACGGAGGAAATAGGTAGTCTTAATACTTTAATATCTGCAAAAAACACTATAGAGGGTGTTGATCATGCCGTAGAAGGGATATCTGGCGTGTTGACTGATCTAGCCCATACGTTGGCCCCCAAAGCTAATCATAATATTACAACAGTAGAAGGGTGCCCGTTGTCAGTTAATATTCCACAAGCACAAGCCCACGGTACAGACCCTCTCCAATTTATTGAGGAAGCTTCACCTGTTGTATTAGTGTTAGCTAATGTACCCCAGTTGGATGACGGCATCATCGAGTCAGCCAGCTCTCTGAGTAGTAAGGCCCTTCACTGGCTCTCTGGTAATATGAGGTTAGCGCCTGGTGGTTTACAGCAATTAGCGCATGATATCAAAACAGTTAAACGTATTCCCTGGATAGGGAACCGCCCTAAAAGATTTAAAGGGGATTGCGTGGCGATAACATTTGCTCATCCCAATATACTTCCCAATGTTTTAACACATATTTTTCCACCTCAGCGTAGAAGAGGTACGGTGGTTCCCCTAACATTAAAATTTTTTCACGGGGAACAGCAAAATGTAACCCTACCGAAAACGCCAGCATTGGGATGGGATAACAATTTGATTAACAATCTGAATCTGCATAATCGCTGGGCATCCCCCTTAGTACCTAGTCTGCTATTGCATAATAGATTTGATGCCCTGTCTGGTCTTAACAACTGCGATTGACAAGAGGTCAGACATGAGTCTGTCGCAGTGGTTGCAGGAGTAGATTTACATCAGCCCCCAATTACAATTGGTAGTATACTGCCTAAGCCTGTGGGTACATCCCGCAATACCTTAGTGGGGGCATCATTAACAACTTGCTTTATTGCCAGTTGGAATATAGCAGGACTGGTTTCCAAATTAAATGTACCAGGGTGGTTAGAACTAATTAGAACATTTGATATCTTATGCTTACAAGAGACCTGGTGTTCAAATTTCCAGGGGCTTGACGGGTTTGTAGCCTATGAGCTACCAGCAGTGGCAACTACTTCAGGGAGGGCCAAAGGAGGTTTGCTAACTCTGATTTCTGTGAAAACGCGAATCAGGGTGAAGGAATATATTATAGTGGGCAATAATTCTCAATTACTATGGTTAGCGGATGAGGCAGGCAAAAATATTTTGTTGATTAATATGTACAATAACGTTTTTGATGCCAGTAGATATACGGTTATTGTAGAACTTGATGTCGCAATCAAACAACTGATGAAAAGCTCCAATACGGTTTTTGAATACATATATGTTGGTGATTTTAATACTTCTGTTTGCCCTCTCTCTAATCAAAGGTTGTGTGGTAATTTGAATCGTGTTGGAGAGCCAGTTATGCACTTCAAACATAATACATATGGTGAAACTCTGAACTCTTTCCTATTCGCCTATGACTTAGAGATTTTAGAGATTGAACAGGATGGGAAGGGTGTTAGTTTGCCAACCTTTGTAGGGCGAGGGGCGAACACTGTGATTGATTTTATTTGCATGTCTTCCGAATTAGCTGATTTTAGTTCCGATGTCAAGGTTGTAGATTATATGGTTAGTGACCACAACTGTCTTGTTATTGAAACAAGGTTTTGGAAAGCTTGTATAATTCCAGATAGTAGTGCTATTTCAAACATTGAAGTACATAGGCCGAATGGATTTAGAATAAGGTGGGCAGGGGATAAGGCTGAAGTAACCTCAAATTGCATTATCTCCTGTTGTCTAAATGATATTATTTCTATTACTGATGAGAATTCAAATATGATGGCCTGTATTTCCTATTTTACAAAAATCAATGTTTTTATTAGCAGTAAGTTTACTAGGTCTGCTGGAAATTTTAACTACAAGGCCAGGGGATGGTTTGATAACGCATGCACTGTGGCATTGAAAACATTAAAAAAAGCATTATCCACAAAACCTAGAGATAAAACAGTTGTAGTTAAGCTTAGATCTGATTATAATTTAGCTCTTAGGCAAAGGAAAGCCGAATTACGTGAGGAAGCTTGGGAGCGATTTGATCTGGCGGCTGTATCGAATAACTGTACGCTTTTTTGGGCAGCAGTAAATAGCCCTTTTCTAAGAGATGATAAACTTCCCACGTTAACCTCAAACGTGGGTAAGGAGTCATGGGTACAGCATTTTTCTGCCATTTTTAATCCTGATACGGTAACGTTGCCGGAAAGTTGCTCTTGGCCAGTACTTAATTTAGATATCACCTTACAGGAGGTCCTAAGTAGTATCAGGGCTAGCAAGGGCGGTAAGGCCCAGGGACCCGACGGTGTCCCAGTTGATGTATATAAATTTGCGCCCGAGACTTGGGGGCCAGTACTAGCCAAAGTTTTTAATGCCGCTGTTCGCTATACTATTCCGTGTACCTGGTCCGAATCCATAATAGTTCCAATTCATAAAAAAGGGGACCGAGGAAACGCCAAAAACTACCGGCCAATCTCGTTGTTGGATTCGTCGGTTAAGATTATGAGTCGTGTACTCCTCGTTCGATTGGAAGAATGGGCTGAGTCTAATAAAATAATGACAGACTGCCAATATGGGTTCAGGAAAGGGAGGGGTTGCATTGAACAATGCTTAAATCTGGAGCTACTGATTGGGAAATATACCCGTGCGAAAAAGGGTTCACTTTACCTCTGTTTCGCTGATCTGAGCAGTGCTTTTGACCTAGTGGATCACGCCATATTATGGACTACCTTGTTAGAAATGGGAGCACCCAGGGAAATCATATATTTTCTGGCCCGTTTATATGAGAGGCTTAGCTCGTGTGTCCGGTATGGGCCCTCGGGCGAATGCACAGACAAATTCAAGGTCAGGAGAGGTATCAGACAAGGGTGTGTATTGGCACCCTTGCTCTTCACTCTGTTCATTAACGAAATAGACTCGGTCTTACAGAGGGCGCCAGCCGACGCACCTAGAGTAAACACAAGTACCATCCCTGTGTTACTCTATGCGGACGACGCTGTGCTGCTCTCTAGGACTCCCCGGGGTCTACAGCTTTTGATTGATAAATTTGTGGCCTTTATTGAGAAAAGAAAGTTGGTCATTAATAAAAGCAAGACATTTGTGATGGAGTGCGGAGCTAGCAAGGTAAAAACTAAAAAACCCTATAGGTATCTCATTGACGGCCAAGTGGTGCAGTCCGTGGAAAACTTCTGCTACCTGGGAGTTAATTTTTCCAAAAATGGTCGCTGGGACGTCGAGCACAAGGTGGTGCGCGACAAAATGATCAGGAGCGCCAATGGAATATTTGCATTCGCAAGTAAGTTAGGTAGTAGAAGGCCTAAAGAAATGCTCAAGATTTTTGAAGCCAGGTGTCTCTCGGCTGCCCTCTACGGAGCAGGGGTATGGGGGGTATCCAGGGTCGAATCCCTTCAGGTTGAAGAGAATATGTTTCTGAAAAAATTGTTGTGTCTCCCGACTTCTACTGCTAATAGTTTGGTCCATAAAGAACTAGGACTACATCATATAAATGATCTATTATTGTTGAGACCTTTGATGTTGTGGCGTTCAGTCTGGATGAAAGACGAAACCTCATTTAATAGGGCCATTATTGAGGATTGTTTACGCCTAGACTATTTTCTTAAAATCCCATGGATTAAGTACACAATTGATTCTTTCTCTAGTGTATTTGGGCTTAACGTTACATTAGATCACTGTTCTGCCTCGGATCTCTCCAAGGAGAGTCTGAAATTAACTTTTTTAAATCATTGTGCAGAAAGACGAGCTACGGATGATCTTAAACTTTCTACTTGTATACGTTATAACCATTTGAATGAATCTGTGGGCCTACACCCTTACCTCGTCCAGGTGACCAAAGGGCAACATCGGTTTGTTCTCACCAGGATGAGGATGGGTACGGTCCACCTACTGGTTGCATTCCCTGAGATTAAGAAGCGCCCTACTGGTCCATGTCGGTGCGACAATATTTCAGAACAAAGCACAGAGCACTTTTTGTTTATATGCAACCTGTATAGCGAATGTCGTAAATTCTTTTTAAAACCTCTATTTATTAAATTTGGAGCAAGAACTGTTAAAGCGGCAATGAAATTACTTTTTAACTTGCATCACCCTGACATCTGTTTTTATACGGCTAGTTTTTTACTCAGGGCCATCAGCTATAGGAAAAGCATGATTTTTTAAATATATTTATCAATATTCTTATTCTATCTTATTTATTGGAAAATTTTTACATGTGTTATTTGCTTGTTATATGTATCTTACCGTATTTGTAGCTGATTGCGATTGATAAAGTGTATTTTCTTTTATTTGTATTGTTGTATGTACTTTTATGGACATGATTTACATGTTCCGAATAAAGTTTTGAAACTTGGCTTGTTCACGCTTTCAAAATGCGTGTTCGCTAAATATTTCTCCCCAAGCACACAAACAGCGTTCGCAAACAGGAAAAAGCATAGCGAATGTGAGGAACAAGCAATTCTGCGTGTTCCCAGAACTTTTGCATGCTCCCTGAGATTTTTTACCGTTTCGTGGAGCCTTGCGTAGCGCGACTACGCAAATTCCGCCGACCACTTAAGGGGATACGTGTCACCAATTGTACAGCTGAGAACTACCCCCACATCCTACTGCAGAGGTCACAAACCCAAGGGGCACTACAACCACGGAAATGTGTATTAAGGGGCACTAAATCAATCTCAAACCATATCTGTGGAAAAAACATCAAAATCCAGCTTTATAAGAGTTGTGGAATCAGATACTGCACAGGGGCATATGCAATCCTTGACTTAGGGAAATCAGACGACTGGGCCTGGATCTCAGCAGCTCTGCATACAAACCTGAGGGCACAGTCCAAGCATAGGAAAGCACCCGACCCCTCACGGACATCAACATCCCCAGATCTTGAGGGAATCACTAACAACAAGCACTAAAGGACCAATGGAACAGCCTACAAGATCTAGGATTAGCATAATAAGCTGGAATGTCACTGGGTTTAAAACGACTACAGCCAACAAAGATGCTATGGAATTCCTCCAAAAAGGAGATATCCTATGCTTACAGGAAACATGGCTGACAACACCAAGCTCAATCAATGGCCTTCAGGCATTTAACATACTGGCTCACAAGAAAAACTTTTTGGCAGACCGACCAGCGGGATTTCAATCCACATAACACCAAACCTGCAAGTAAGAGCTAAGGAATGGCCCACACACTTACCAGATATCCAGATTATAAATATAAAAGGATTGGCACTAAATGGAATACCAACTAACATTGCAGTAATTAACCTTTACCTTAATCCAAAAAAGAAGGAAAAATTCAAGAACATCAAGAAAATCACAGACCTGATCAGAGAATGTTGTTATGAATATCCGGACCATGAGTGCATCATGAATGGGGACTTTAATCTGAGAGATCTTTTCTGCCTAGAACAAAACAAAGGGGAGAGCGGGCGGAGAATCAGGGATGCCTGCATTAACAAATTTAGGCTGGGGAGCGCGAGCCAAAATGGACCGCCGAACAGCGAAATACAACCCACCTTTAAAAACATTTCCATGCCTGATTACATCTTTCTGAGTGATATCTTGCTGAGGCGGTGTGCAGAACATAGAGTGCACCACTCTACTGTAAGTGATCATCATTCACTATCCATCCTTGTGAACGTAAACGCCACAATGCACGAAGAGCATCTTCCGGCCAGCCAAATACTCGCTGCATTCAGCGACTCAGCATCAATAAAAAGAATCAAATAGGGACTCTCCTGCCAGGCCAGCTATAGCCAATGGAAACTGGTTATATCCACAACTGACATCGAGACAAGCTGGCCAGAAACATTGTTTTCTCTATTCATGCTCTGAGTGCAGGAGGCGCATCAGCACATAAAGGAAGACACATCACAAAGGGGCCTATCCCCCTCTATGAGAATAAAGAATTCAATGAGAGCAAAAATAGGTGCTGTCCGGGCGTGGCCAGCAGCCAAGGGGAATGGAAGGACACTAGCATGGCTCCAGTGCCATAGTCTATAATCCTGCATTAATCCAACATCATCCACAGCTCAAAACCCACCTATTGCTCAACCCCGACCCCCAGGGGAAGTTGGAATGGGGGTCCGCCAACAATCTAGCCTGACAGCGCCTTGGAGACTTGCCGGGGAGCTCAAACATGTAGGAGGACAAAACCCACAAAATGGCGGCATCTCCGCTACCGCAGCAAGGATAATAACAGCAAACCTTGCGGAGCCTGAGTCCGGAAGACTGATCGGAGGGCACCGGACACAGATATACACCAGCCCCCAAGACGCGCAAGGCAGCGGTATACGGTCGCAGTATCGAAGGCGTCGGCACCTCAGAGGTGCCCAGATACTGGATAGCAGGGAGCGGTAGAGGTGCTACGATATTGTAAGAAGAGGAAGGAGGGTGCAGCCTCCCGACCTGAAATTTATCGGCAGGTGCAGCGGCTGGGATCAACGGCAGAGGAGGGAACAGGAGAGGAGCCCTCCCCGCCTGTCTGAGCCGGATGTTATCGGAGGCCTCAAGTGCGGCCCAACAGACCTGAAGCTACAGACATGGGAATTGAGGGATGCCCCGCTCCCTAGATCTCTCTGCCGACGTGCCCCGGGAGGACCTCCGGTCCCGTGGGGCCCATGGATGTGGCAACGCACCTGATGGCCACAAGAGCAGCAGCCTGCAGATTACAGGCGTGGTGGGGTGAGATGAATTCTGCACCTACAGTGACATCTTGGCAGCAGTAGAGTGACGGTGGTCTCAGATTGGTTGCAGTGCTGGCGGGAACCTAGAGCGACTCCACGGGTCGCATTTTCCAGCGGCCTGGGCCTGTGGTGCCGCACCGTCGTTGAGGGCCAATAAAAAGTGTAGGCCCTATACCAAGGTATGGCCTTAAGGGCATAAAGACGCAGAGACACTCCGAGACCATAACCCAGGTGGTGGGGGATGGCGGAGACTTTAGATCCGACCAAGTCAAACAAAAGGCAATCACCCAGAAGTTGGTCTGCTCAGACAGGGCCCGCTGTCTGAGTCAGAGAGTACAACATCTTATTGCCACAGATACCCGTGCAGGTAATAAAAGTGCAGCGTGGGACAAGTAAATGGTCATCGGGCCCAAGGCACAAAATCCAAGAAACTGATATGGGGGCTGGACGCAGCCGCCTGCCGCCCTCCTTTGTTCCAGTGACCCTGCCACGGTACTACTTGCCCCATTGTTGCCAAAAGGGAAGCAATCCTAGGCGGACAAAAACAGACTCCAGTCACCTCTCTGCCTTGGGTTGGAATTTGCCAGAACCGCAGCCAACTAATCTGTGGTAGCAGTCTTGTAAACCATAACTAAGGACACCCGACAGGCCACAGTAGACACCTAGCCCCAAGGCAGGCAGCAGGGACTACCATGCTACATTATCAACTAACAAAGCCACAGAAACAGTATAGAACCAATCGAGATTGCAGGCGGCAGGGGAGGCAAAACGGCAATGCAAATGAAACTCGAGGAGTACGCCTGGACCAGGAGCGAAGAGGAACAAGAGACTGCCAAAGAAACCAGGCAAGAGAAGTCCCAATCCCCCTCGGGTCAGTCTGACCTTACACTCCTAGACGTTATGGCTGCAATTAATAATGTACGGACCTCCCTTGAGTCAAGGTTTGACACAGTAAACATCGAAATCTCTCACGCAAGAGCAGACCCCAGAAAAATGGACACTAGAGTCAAGAAGGTTGAAGACGCTACCAAAACGATATCCACTGATACCTCCCAACTTAAGCAACAAGTGCAACAGCTACTTGAGAGGCAAGACAAAATGGAGGTGCAACTAGATGATTACGAGGACATGGCACTCCAAAACAACGTGTGCATCCTGGTGGTGCTGGAGCAAATGGCGGGCCCAGCAACTGACCTCTTCATAGAGGAGCTTGTCACTAAACACCTGCAACCAAAGGGCCTCTTGAATTATTTTTCAATTGACCAAGCTCATCGTGTTCCTGGAGGTAGGCCAAAACCAGGGGCCTCTTCACGACCAATAGTTTGAAGAGTCTTCAACTTCCATGATCTGGATGCTATCCTGCAGACAGCTCATAGAGCTCCACCTATAAAACTACAGAATAGCATGGTTTCCTTTTTACCAGACTTTACGATTAAAGTTAACAAAGATGCAGCTTCATGGAAGTAAAAAAAGGCACTCAGAGACAGGGGCATAAAATATGCCATACTATTCCCTGCTCTATTGGGCATCGAAGCCGACTGCAAGAACTGGTTCTTCCTCACACCAGAAGAAGCATGGGATTGGCTGGATGGCTGGCAACGAGTGGGAAATTCTGGTAAAGAGAGACGCTCAGGGCCCAGGTGGAAATGCACTGAATCATCCCAAAACTTTCACAATGACACAGATTGCGGAGCAGCTGAACCAAGCCCCGGGTGTTTGAGAGAGTGGTGTTCACCCGGAGTCGACTAATGCTATTCACAGGAGTGTCTGCTAGGGTTGGCACTCTGGTGGGCCTAGATCTGCTACGCGGATAAGACAGAAGACCTGACTCTGTTCTACAACCTCTTCTTTCCTATAGCAGTGCCTGATGGGCAAATATATATGTGTTCTCAACCAAATAATGTGATCTGGGCTGAGGTCCAAACCATACTGCAAATATTGTTTTTAACTGTTCAGGGACGGGTGGGCAATGCTGAACAATGGGTACATATCATAGTTGGGAGGGGGGCCACAGGCACTCTGCATTGTTGGGGAGGTGGGTCATTTGAAATCCACTGGAAAGGCGGCAGGAGGGGGTTGAGTTGAGGGAGGGGAGCTTGTTTCAAATCAATCGGTTCAATGCACAGTTTCTGCAGACTTCGTCAAAAATCACATACCTATGCTCACAGACTGCACACAACTACACCACTAATATGAGTCAGATCAAGGACACACCAACAATCAGCTTAAGGGCCATTGGCGGGGATTCGCCCAGCAGCAGGACGCAGGATAATGCACAAACTAACTCATGTATATCATTCCCTTGCGCGCAATGGCTACAAACCTCACTGAAATATAATTAAATATAATTAAAAATCCTCACATGGAATGTAAATGGGCTTGGAGACAAACTATAAAGGGGGATAGAGTTATAATACCTCAAAAGACAGGCCCCAGAAATAGTCCTATTACAGGAAACATACATAGTGGGAAACAACTGCAAAGCACTGAACAGGTGGGGATATAATTTAACAATATATGCCGGATTCACCTCTGGCTTCAGAGGCACAGTATGTTAATCCTAGGGGGTGATCTTTACATGACACTGGATGACCATACAGATGGACAGCCACTGCGTAACCCGGTCCAAATCACTGCACCCCTATCAGAGTTTCTCAGTGCTATTGTCATGACGGATATATGGCGCCATTTTAATCTGCATACATCTCAATTCACCTTCTTCTCATGTGACCACAACAGCCTCTCCCATATAGATTATCTCCAAGCACACACAGCAGATATAGGCAACTTCAGGGAACCACACTGTCTCCCACGTGGTGTATCAGACCACTCCCCTGTCTGGGTCAAGTTCACTCTTAATAAACATCGACACAGACCCACCATGACACTCAATACATGGCTTCTTAAAATCCCTAGCATAAAAGAGAACCTGATACAACACATGGAATCTAACTTCAATGAAACACATGCTCACACTGTGAGAGGCCTCAAAACCCTGCTAAAAGGCCACGCAGTAGCATTCAAGGTGGAACACATTAGGAATCGGTGGGACAGGGTAGAACAACTGGAGAATGAGCTCCAAACAGTGAAATGGTGTACGCACAGACCCCAAACAATGCCAATAAACACAAACTAAATATTAAACAACTCGAATATAAAGCTTTATTAATAGAGGTGGCTAAAGCCAAACATATGGCGACTCAAAATAGCATATAGGAGCTCTGGACCAGGTGGGTATATTGCTAGCCTGGCTCAAAAAAAGAGAGCCGGCAGTGCGCTGGGTCCCCCAACTATGCATAAACGGTACCCATACGATTACGGACCTACAAGAAATTGCGGAGGTCTTTGCCAATCATTTTGAGCAGATATACACCCCTGCAGTCGCCACCCCACCAGAAGACTTGTGTCAACTACTGGCAGACATACCTGTGCTAACCCTGTTTCCCGAACATAGAGATTCACTGAAAGTAGACCTCATGGATGAGGAAATCTGTTCAGCAATTAGCAGCATACAATCCGGGAAGGCAATGAGGCCAAATGGTCTCCCCATTGAATTCCTTACATTAACAGCATCACAGGTAGCGCCGTACATACGAGAGATGTATCTTGAGAGCAACAAGAAGGGGTCCCTGCCAGAGCACCAGAGGATGGCCTCATTTGTAGTAATTCATAAGAAGGAAAAACCTGCCAATAGCTGCGGCTCATACCAACCATCCTTTAATAAATGCTGAGGCCAACATCCTTGTAAAAGTACTATCCTCTCGACTCGCCCCTATCATCACCAAAATAGTACACGCTGACCAATCCGGCTTTATGCCTGGCTGAAATGTGGCCTTAAATATCCATCGACTCCACAACGTCCTCGGTCGGAAACACATAATAGCGCAAGATGCCTTAATACTTTCACTGGACTCCAAAATGTCATTTAATACAATTGAATGGCCGTATCTCTTTGAGGTGGTGCTCCTGATTGGCTTCAGCCCGAAATTCCTCGGGTGGGTTAGGCTCATATACAGGGACCTGAAAGTCCAAGTCAAGTTGAACAACCACACTTCACGGCAACAATATCAGCTGAAGGCTTTCGCTATCTCGGTGTCTTCATAACCCCAGATCCAGATCTCTTCTACACCCAAAATCTTGAGACTCCCCTGAACAGGTTGAGAAACGGCGTGCTACACTGGAGGATACTGACCCTCTCTCTACTAGGCGGGGCATCCCTCTTAAAAATGTTGGCACTCCCTTGTTTCTTGTATATCCTCCAGAACAGTCCCTATAAGGTTCTCAAGTCATATTTCAAATCATAGAAAGAGAAATTAGGACACAGTTATGAGATGGCAAAATGCCCTGTAAAGCCTTGCATAAATTAACCAGAAGCTGGTACGATGGTGAAATTGCACTCCCTGATGTGAATCTTTATTATTGGGCATCACAACTAGTGGTTATTAATCACTGGGTGTACCATCCCCAGACAGAACCTGCATACCAATTGGACAGATACCAGATGGGGAGGTAAGGGTAAAATGGGGCTCTATATTCAAATCCCCAAAAAAGATGATATTTTGGCCCTACTGCCCTAACCATTGATATCTGGCATCAGGCCAGTACAGAACTTGGCTGGTAAGATACATTGACCCTAGCCACGCCACTATGGTCAACCCAGAGACTTGGGTCATTGAGTAGACATCTGGGATTTGACAACTGCGACACCATTGGTATCTCTCGCATTGGCGACTTATGGAAAAAAGGGCAAATCATAAAGTTCTCAGAATTACAAAAAGGATACGATCTAGACCAAAGGGAAGTATTTCGACATATGCAAATTTGCCACGCTTTGATCGCAACTATTCCCACAAAGGGGGAGAAACTGAAGGCGTGCCCATTAGAAGATAGATAACTATCTGAGTCCTTGTATAAAAAAGCCATATCTATGACATACCGAAAACTCAGCAACAATCTTCCTCACCCACTCCAACATCTTCGTTGAAAAATGGCAAACAGAGCTGGGGCCATTTCAGGCTGAGGAGTGACAAACTGCGCTAATGTCCCCTCGCCAGGCGGCTATCCCACTAAAGCTCCACCTTATTCAGCTTAAGAAACTACACAGAATTTACCTAACCGGGACCACCCTCAATTGGGCACAGGGAAGATCCACTCTGCCTCCTGCACTGCATGGAAGAGATCACATTCTTCCACGTGCTATGGGGGTGCCCCAACAGAGTGCCACTCTGGGAAAAATCTAGATGACACTTACGCACGGCTAGTGGTAAAGATGTTCAATTAACACCAAAGCTGGGACTTCTCAAAATATGAGACGCCACAGATCATACCACAACAAGACAACAATGGGTCACCCTGGGGTACACAATGGTCAAACCTAATATTGCAATGCTCTAGGGATCTGCAGCTCTGCTGACCTCGAAGGGATGAGCTAAAGAAGTCGATAAATGTATAATTGCCAAAAAGAAAATGTTTCAACATTGAAGGTTTCCCAAAAAGTGGGTTAAAAAGTGGGGTAAATAGAACGTATATAGAGGAGAGATCTGTTTCCCCCCACCTATCAAAATGGTGAGAATGAAAGTCAAGGGGGCGGAACAACTACATATATGTACCCCAATGAGGCACCATCAGAACAATTTCCTTAGAATCACTTGTATAAATGTGGCATTTATTCTGAAGCTTATCATGACCTGTATTGTTGATTATGAACTTAATAAAAAGAATTAAAAAAGAGGTGGCTTCAGGCGGAGTCACAGCACAGGATGAAATAGTGCATATGGACAAACAACTCTGCAAACTGCTCTAAAATTGCACAAAAAATCATCTGGCAACTGAAACAGACTCACATAGAAGAGAAATGGAAGAACATCTACGCCCTACTAGCGCCCAATAAAAACAGGGAATTGTGACGATACGTCAGCAGCCTCCACGGCATTGCCCACACAGAGAATGCTGTACCTGCGAACAAATGGGCAGCTTATGCAACAAAGCTCTATGTCGATCCAGAAAAAACATTGGATAATCTCATAGGGATGGAGGGCAGTTACCCAGATGAACCCAAGGTAGCCCACACAGTGATAACAGAAAAAGAAACCCTCTTGATTCTGTAGGGCATCCAGAAGGATGGGGCTCCAGGACCAAATGGCCTACCGGGCAGCATCTTCAACAAAGACCGAGAATTCTGGGGCCCTCATACGCAGAGCTTGTTTAGTCAATGCTTTCACACATCGACAGTGCCGAAATCATGGAAAGGCTCCATCTTGCACTCCATCTACAAAAAGGGGGACGCATCACAACCAGAGAACTATAGACTGATGGCCTTGTTGTATATTAATGGGAAAGCATTTTCAAAAGTGCTCCTGAAAGAACTAGAGGCCTGGATAAACAAAAATCATATTATACCTCAATACCAGACAGGATTCTGGTCACATTCATCCACTCTGGACAATGCCATCACCCTGTCATACCTAGCAACATGAGCCACAGAGGTCACCTCTCCTCTGCTCTACGCCTGCTTTGTCGATTACCGTGCAGCCTTTGATAGCATCGATCATAACATTCTTTGGGCCAAGCTTGGAAAGTGTAGCATCCCGAGGAAGCTTTTGGCGGCCATCATGAGACTCCACATGGGCACATGGCTTCACACCAAGCTCTAGCAGCTTCATGTGATGGCCAAGATCCACACCAACAAAGTTCTAAAACAGAGTTGTGTGATCGCTCCCACCTTGTTTAACCTATACACTGCAGACTTGGGTGAGGCGCTATTGAAAGTCAACATGTGACCATCCTGACTCCTGCAGAGGTCGTCGCTCCCCACGCTCCCTGATCTCGTAGCGCTGGACTGCTACATTGCCTGATTCATACCGTGCCAGATTGGTATCGTAGCGCTGCGCTGGACTGTAATATTGCCTGCATTTGAATTGAGCCACATCGTAGCGCTATATCGCATTGCCTGTGTGTTTGCTGCACCTGGTTTTGCTTTTGTTGCTGATGTCATTTTGTTGTTTGTTTGCCTCCCAGCCCGTCCCTCCACCCCGCTCCCGCCTCCCAGCTGCTCCTCCCTCCCACAGATAGCATAGGAATCGTCCTGCCTCCCCCAGCTCTGTGACCATCCTGACTCCTGCAGAGGTGGTCGCTCCCCACGCTCCCTGATCTCGTAGCGCTGGACTGCTACATTTCCTGATTCATACCGTGCCAGATTGGTATCGTAGCGCTGCGCTGGACTGTAATATTGCCTGCATTTGAATTGTGCCACATCGTAGCGCTATATCGCATTGCCTGTGTGTTTGCTGCACCTGGTTTTGCTTTTGTTGCTGATGCCATTTTGTTGTTTGTTTGCCTCCCAGCCCGTCCCTCCACCCTGCTCCCGCCTCCCAGCTGCTCCTCCCTCGCCCCACCCCCCTCCACTATCCACTTATGTCAGATGCACTTGCGCGCAGCGATCACGTGCTGCGGACGCGCCCCATGCGCGCCGAAGGTGCGCTAAAGGTAAGCCCGTCTACGCCCGTCCGCGCCTGGACCGTGCCCAGCGCCAAAGCCCCTGGCCCCCGCAAATCCCACTCCGCCCGCATAACGTACGACGCCGCTACCCTCTCAGCACTTAACCCCGGCCGATTCCCAAACTGCTACCAAGCCGCCCCAGGACACACCCATGGACCCTTCACCTGCCGCTCCTGCAATTTCGACTGCATCAGGACCCACACCAAATCCACTAACTCCAAACAGAGCTCCAACACTAACCACCTGAAATGCATCCTACTCAACACCCGTTCGGTCCACAGACACGCCATTGACCTTTGGAACCTACTCGACACTACATCGCCGGACGTCGCCTTCCTTACAGAAACCTGGATGAACGCCTCCTCAGCTCCAGACATCGACATAGCCATCCCGGACGGCTACAAGATCATCCGAAAGGACCGCACCAACCAAACAGGAGGAGGCTTCGCCATCGTCCATAAGAACACCATCCGCATCACGACCAGTTCCGACGACAACCTCAAAACCGCCAAACACCTTCACTTCCAGATCCACACCGACCCCAAGACCACACTCAGAGGCACCCTCATCTACAGGCCACCAGGACCACACACACAATTCAGCGAAGACATCACTGACTTCAACAGCCCACACGCCCTCCCCTCCAAGGACTACATTCTACTGGGAGACCTCAACTTCCACCTTGAAAAGAAAAACGACAGCAACACCACCGCCCTCCTGGACAACCTGGCCAACCTCGGACTCGAACAACTTGTTGATACCCCCACCCACTATGCCGGACACACGCTCGACCCAATCTTCACCTCCAGCAAGCACATCTCCTTCAACCACACCACAGCTCTCCATTGGACAGACCACAGCTGCGTTCACTTCTACTACAAAAAGTCCACAACCCACAACCTCCCACAACCAGTTCCCCGAAGAAACTGGAACAAAATTACCACCGACCAGCTCTTCACATCGCTCCACCAAAACCCTCCTGCCAAATCACTGGACCCAAACCAAGCTGCCACCAACCTCACACAATGGATCACCCTCAGCGCCGACGAACTAGCACCCCTGAAAAACCATCAATTCAAGCAAGGTAGCAAAAAAGCCCCATGGTTCAACGATGATCTTAAGAAATCCAAGAAGTTCTGTCGCACTCTCGAGAAAGCCTGGAGAAAAAACCCAACCACTGACAACCTGACCACCTTCAAGAACGCCACCCGCAAATACCACCAACTGATCCGATCCACCAAGTAATCAGCATTCAAGGATCGACTTGACAACAACGCCCACAACAGCAAGGAACTATTCAACATCGTCAAAGAATTTACCAACCCCACTGCCGGCACCAATGACATCACTCCCTCCCAAGACCTCTGCGACTCCCTAGCCTCATTCTTCCACAACAAAATCGCCGACATACATAACAGCTTTGAAAACCAGCCCGGAGACCAGTCCGCTCCACCCACCTCTGAACCAAAACCCCCCTCTAACAACCTTTGCGCTTGGAACTCAATCACCACTGAAGACACCATCCGCCTGATGAACTCCATCCACTCAGGATCGCCAACCGACCCATGTCCCCACCACATCTTCAACAAAGCAGACTCCATCATCGCACCCCATCTCCGAGAAGCCATCAACTGCTCCCTTAACTCCGCCACCTTCCCGGAAAGCTGGAAACATGCCGAACTCAGCGCCCTCCTGAAGAAACCCACAGCAGACCCCACTGAACTTAAGAACTACCGCCCCATCTCGCTCCTCCCATTCCCTGCCAAAGCCATTGAGAAAGCCGTCAACAGTCAGATCGCCGCCTTCCTCGAATCCAGCAAATCCCTCGACCCCTCACAGTCCGGCTTCCGAGCCAAACACAGCACCGAAACCGCCCTCATCTCAGCAACAGACGACATTCGAACACTACTGGACAATGGAGAAACAGTTGCCCTCATCCTACTTGACCTCTCCGCAGCCTTCGACACAGTCTGTCATAGCACCCTCATACAACGCCTCAGCAACGTCGGAATACAAGAAAAAGCATTGGACTGGATCATCTCGTTCCTCGCCGGAAGAACCCAGAGAGTCCGCCTCCCCCCTTTTAGATCAGAGGCCACCGAAGTCATCTGCGGCGTACCACAAGGATCATCACTCAGTCCCACCCTCTTCAACGTATACATGAGTCCCCTCGCATCCATCGCGCGCCAACACAACCTCAACATCATCTCCTACGCTGACGACACCCAGCTGATCCTCTCCCTCACCAAAGACCCAAACACCGCCAAAACTTACACGAAGGAATGAAAGATGTAGCCGAGTGGATGAAGAACAGCCGTTTAAAACTGAACTCGGACAAAACGGAAGTCCTCATCTTAGGCTCATCCCCCTCTGCTTGGGACGACTCATGGTGGCCACCGGCCCTGGGAACCGCACCCATACCAACGGACCACGCACGTAACCTGGGCTTCATCCTGGACTCCTCCCTCTCGATGACCAGACAAGTCAACGCCGTCTCATCATCATGCTTCAACATCCTACGCATGCTCAAAAAAATCTTCCGTTGGATCCCCACCAAAACAAGAAAAACGGTCACCCATGCACTGGTCACTAGCCGACTGGATTACGGAAACACCCTTTATGCCGGAACCACAGCTAAACTACAGAAAAAACTCCAACGCATCCAAAACGCCTCAGCCAGACTCATACTAGACATCCCCCGCCAAGATCACATTTCCGATCACCTGAAAGACCTCCACTGGCTCCCCATCAATAAGAGAATAACGTTCCGTCTCCTCACCCACGCACACAAAGCCCTCTATGACCTAGGACCCGAATGCCTCAACACGCGCCTGTCCTTTTACACCCCCATCCGACAACTGCGATCGTCCAATCAAGCCCTCGTTGCAATTCCGCGCATCCATAGATCCACCATGGGAGGTAGATCCTTCTCCTTCTCAGCGGCCAAGACTTGGAATTCTCTCCCCACACACCTCCGCCTTACACAGAACCACCTCTCCTTCAGAAAGCAACTAAAAACTTGGATATTCGATAAGTAAAATACCCCCCCATCCCTCAAGCGCCTTGAGACCCTCTGGGTGAGTAGTGCGCTATACAAATTCTTGAACTTGAACTTGAACTTGAACATCTTTCCACCCAAACTACATCATCTTAGACTCCCCATCATGCAATACGCGGATTATCTGGTACTACTGGATCACACCAACATTGGCATGAAAAGGGCACTAGAGGCATTACATCTGTACAATGTGGAAAAAAACTCAGCGTCAATGCCACAAAAATGAAGGTCATGGTCGTCAGTCACAAACCTAAAAAGCTCCTGCAGGTATGGCACCTTGGACTGCCAAGGATCGCCACTACCAACAAATACAATTACTTGGGAATACAACTCATTGACAACAGGAGACCTAACTCGCAGGCCAAGGCACTCAAAACAAAGGCGGCCAAGGTTACTTACAGGCTATGCAAATTAAATCACTAGCTCCAAAGTCACTCTGTCGAGGTTATCCAACAGGTCATGCAAGTAAAACTGATTCCTGCACTGAGCTACAGCCACCTCGTCTTCCCGGGTCAACTCACAGAAAAATTGGAGCAACAGCACATAATGACCTACCGAAAGGTATTCAATCTTCCCCACTCAACTAGGTGCACATTGAATTGGTTGAAGTTTAACATTCCAACAATGGACATTGAATGCAAAAAAGATCTCATTAAACTGCACTACAAGGTGACCAAGGCGGGCCCCAACACACTCAGGAAAGCACTAAAAGTAGTTTTCCAGGACAACAACAGCCTCTGGGCTAGGTACCTCTCAAAGGCAAAAGAGACACTATGCTAGTCCCCAGAGACCATAATTGACACACCTCCTACAATGGCCAGCCTGAAAAGCCTGCTAAAGAAACACGGCAAATGCATCTTAAGGTTACAGGACCTTGAACGAATCAGGCACATCCCTGGTGCTATGGACCTTGCCTACTCACACGAAACTACAGTAAGTCAACCATATTTGACAGCAAGGCTGAGGAGAACAGCCCTACCACACATACTGAGAACTAGGCTCGTTACACTGCCAATTTGGGACTACAGGACCCACTGGAAACACAGATCGCATAAAAATAAGATATGTCACTGTGTCATCATCACACAGAAGTGGTCGAGCACATCATTCGCTGCTGCCCAGTTTTACTCGGACAAAGGCGACTATATCTAAGAACTTTGCTTTTGCAAAACGGTGTGAGAACATACAAAGAGGTCCTAATGCTAATTTTCACCATCACAGAACCGATGGCCCTCGCACTAATCGGCAAATTCTATGCAGAAGTAGCAAGGACCTTGAGAACAACCCAAGTAACAGAGACGAAAGCCTGCAACTTACAAGCTGCGGTTCATCAAGAATCTCAGCAACATCGATTGGAGGAGCTTCCCACATGAACTGGCCACAATGATCTCACTCATGCACTGCGCACCTTTTATTTTCAAGGTGCGCGTTGCCATGCATGAAGGACGCACTACTCTAGGGGCCCGCATACGGTTCCGACTCTCCATCTAGCACCCTATTTATCCCTGGCACAATCTCTTGGTGAGGCTCTTTTGCACTTCCATGCACCAAATAGAGCCACACTTCACACAGCATGCAATCGGCGATTCCAATATCAGATTTGTATTGATTCAGGCAGAGTATCGCTTTTCTGATACTCACCCATGCACAACCCCATGCATGCTTGCTTGCCACAATATTGCATGCCCGAGCACTCCATAGCTTTGGCCTTTCATAGTGTTGTTTCGTCCTATCCTCGCTATATAAATCACTTTTTGACCCCACATCTCAGGTGGCTGTTAACCCCGGTGGCGATAAACGGTACAACACCTCAAATTTTCATATGGTATCATTTTATGGCACAATGTAGATTGTCTTTCATATTTTTTTTTCAGTGTCTTTTTTCTGCTATTCTTCTTATAAAAGATTTTAAGTAATCATACAATAAAGATTCATTCCTTCAACAAATGGTCCATCTGAAAATATTTGGAGAAAACTTAGCATAACACCCACATCCACCGAACCAACTAAATCATGCAACAATATTATACTGTTTTCTAGGATTTTAACATAATGTAAATTTATCCAAGATTTTGAGCATCAATAGTTGCTCCAAAGCATAAAGAGACCTAAGTGCTGAAGGAAGTGCTTGTGATGGGATGGGAAAAGTGAAGGTAAAAGCGGTGATAATTACAATATTTACAATTATGAGATAAACCTATCTAACAATATTTGAATAGTGCCCTTTATTATTTTTCATATTTGTTTTACTATCAATATTCCTGGTTGTATGATATTTGGATTGCAGTGTTCATTGAATTGGAATTGTTACACATATAACTCGGTTTTGCCCTCCAATATGATGTTCCTTGCCATTCGAATTGTTACTTGCTACACTAAATTCAGGAAATTTGTTAAAACTTGGCTTTTCCAGAAACAACTGTGCTAAAATTCCACACAGCACCTCCCTTCGTTCAATCTAAAGTCACAGGCGCCGGGAAACCCTTGTTGGGTAGCTGAGCGCCATACAAATGCAAAAAATAAATAAATAAATAAATACTTTCCATCAACCTTGGGCCCTTCACAATGCTCGGTTCGAGCTCCCGCAGTTATGTCTGCGACTACCGCCACTGTTCATTTTGCCAATTTTAAACAGCCTTTTGCATTCAGTGAGCATCCTTTCGAGCCCCCACAGTGACGTAGAATACCGCTGGCTTGAGCAGTAGCTAGCGGCTGTATTGCCGACGTGCGAGCAGCTGCGTGCACGATAGCATTGTGTTTATGTTCAGACACTATCTCCGCTTGCTCACCAAGAAGCAAGACGCATCCAGAGTTATCACATCGGACGGAGGTAACTGGTTGTCTTCTTGCTGAGAATCATCGGCTCACTTTAACAATTTGTTTTTCTTGTTAGATTAGCCCTTATTATATAACTTTTGTCCTGTTTTTTCAGAACTATACAGATGCATACTCTTATAAGTGATTGATGTCAATCTAATGGCATCGTACTCTAAGCACTGGGAATTTTTGGCAACCTTTCTCTGAAGTCTCCTGTTTGTAAGTATTGGCTCAGAACAGTGCTTTATTACTTTTAGTCAGCTAGTTTACGCCATATTTATGTGCTACAATTAATTAATCTTGCAGCAAATCAAGTCACATATTTGACTTCTGTGTTTATGCGCCATGAGCCTCATTTTCTGGATTAGGAGCTACATATCTCGTCCCTTTAAGTTTTTCATCATCTGCGCAGCAGTGCTGTACTAAGGTGAGCCAAAGTGCCACTCATTTTATTTTACACACCCACATTTTAATGTGAATTGAGGTAATTATTGTTGATACCTTTACCCACCCTGTAGGTTGCTCCTTTTCACTGTATCGAGGAAGACCCCATGGCCTTCCGTTTTTCTTTGGGGTCAAAATGTTGACTTTTTTTTACTTCGACCTGTACTTGTTCTTTATGCCCAGATGTGGAGGATGTAACATGTATTTACAACGTCTCACTACTTGAGAGTTGAGTAGTTAGCAATTCAAATATTGTTAGACAGGTCTAGCTCATCATTGTAAATATTGTAATTATCACCGCCTTTACCTTCACTTTTCCCATCCCATCACTTCCTTGAGCACTTTTGTCTCTATGCTTTGGAGCAACTATTAATGCTCAAAATCTTGAATAAATTTACATGATAAAACCTTGAAAACTGTATAATATTGTTTCATGGTTTAATTGATTTGCTGGATGTGGGTGTCATACTAAGATTTCTCTAAATATTTGTCAGTTGGACCATTTGTTGTTCATACCATAATTGGCCCAGGTCCGGCTGATCACTGGGTTTCCCTATTGTTGTGTAACTACCTATTGGATCCTATCTTGAGTAATCCAACCTAGAAGGAAGAAGTTAAATAAAAAGGGAAAGGGAGGAGAGCGAGAGTGAGTGAGAAAAAAGGTACAATGGTGTTATAATGTTTTTGGCATAGGAGTTCCTTAACAGCTAGAAGGTCCCAAGAAGTAGACCACTGTGTACGTCTGGTGGGAACTGGCTACCAGTCAATGCAGTTAAATATGGGAAGTAATGCATCAAATTTGCCTATTTTTTAGATATAGTGTGCTAAAATTCTTGTTTAAAATTCAACACTATAATTGTAAATGCAGCATCACAACACATTGACACAATCCAGGTAAAAATATCAAGACATTCTTGTGAACAACATGATTAGGTCACAACAAAACGATTTTGTGCAAAACAATCAAGCAAAGTAAAATTAAGTTGATCGCATAAAAAAGAAGACAGAATGGGAGAGAAGGGATAGAGTGACACCTTCTCCAGAAGCAAACCAGGGTGCTCATGATCTGGCTAACAAGGTGTCCAACTCATGAGTCATGGCGAAATGGTGTAGTACTGTCGCAAACTGGGACAGAAAACAGAGATTAGATTGAAATTGTGTCTATCCCAGCATGCACAGGCTCAGCTGTAGCATGTTTGCACTCTGTGTAGTTACTCGGGGTTCAGGCGGTCGCTTCGTATGCTGTCACCTACCTGTCCTTTCGTCTGCCCGAATGTAACAGGGCTTAAAACAGTCTGTGGATATATTGGGGGTGTACTGGCAGGCTTCATTGCTTCCAGGTCAGGACCGGAAATTTGATCACTAGTCCTTGTGGACGCAATCTTGGAGAGGTAAAGGTACAGAATTCAAGGAAGTCTATCCCCGGACAGTGTTCCACCGTGAAATCCATTTCCTGTGCGGAGATGGACCACTTCAACAGTTTGAGATTTTCACCCCTCATCTGCATGAACCACCTGAGGGACCTGTGGTCTGTCTGAACCAGGAAGTGTGTCCCAAACAGGTAAGGCCTCAACTTCTTCATTTCCTAGGCCACAGCAGAAACTTCTCTCTCAATCGCACTCCACCCCTGTTCCCGTGGAAGTAGCCTCCTGCTAAAGAATGCAACAGTTGGTCTAGGCCATCTTCATTCCACTGTGCTCAGACCGCCCCTCTGCCATGCTCTGAAGCGTCCATTTGCATGATGAACTGCTTAGAGAAACCAGGTACCTTGAGTACAGGTGCTGTACACATGGCTACCTTAATGGTATCAAAGGCTTTCTGGCAAGCCTGTGTCCAGATCACCAATTTGTTTAGAAGTCAGATCAGTTAAGGGGGTGACAATGGTGCCATAACCTTTGACACCTCTTCAGTAGTAGCCTGTGAGGCCTAAGAAGGTTGTCGCTTCTGTTAGAGTTTTCAATATAGTTTCAATCTTGGCCTGGAGGGGCCTGCACCTTGCCCTCACCTACCAGGTGAGCCAGGTACACCACGGAATCCTGCCCAATTTGACACTTACTGGTCTTAATGGTCAGGCCTGCCTTGTTTCAGGGCCTGAAGCTCCTCGTGGAGGTGATGTAGGAGTTCCCCCCAGCTAGAACTGAAGATAGTGATGTTTTCCAAGTAGGTGGCACGAAAGGTCTCCTTAAAAGCCAGGACCCTGTTACCCAACCTTTGGAAGGTAGCAGGAACTTTTTTCAAGTCTAAGGGCATCCCAGTAGCCCTCTGGGGTTGAAAATGCTGACCTCTCCTTGGCCTCCTCTGTCAGAGCAATCTGAAAATACCCTGATGTCAAATCAAAGGTACTGAGGAATTCAGCAGCACCTAGGTCAATGAGCTCATTAGCTCAGGGTATGAGGTGTGCATCTGTCCTGGTGATGAAAATGAGCCCTCGGTAGTCCATGCAGACCCGGAGTTCTGGTGTGGTACCCGGTGGGGAAACATTTGGTACCAGAACCACAGGGATGGAGCAGGGACTCAATCACCCTAATGCCAACTTCTTGGAGACTTCCTCATTGCTGGTGGTTCAACCATGTCTGACAACCGGTAAATGTTTTTCTTTCCAGGTGGACTGTCTCCAGTGTCAATATAATGGATGCACAGATGTGTGAGTCCGGGGGTGAGTGAGAATAGTGGGGAAAACTGTCCAAGCAACTGGTAACAGTCAATCTGCTATTCTGGAGTCAGGGTGGAAGAGAGGTTGACACCTTCCACTGAGCTATCGTGTTCCTGTGCAGAGAGGAGGTCAGGTACTTGTTCACTCTCCTTTTCCACTCCTCATCTGTCATGAGGAACGTGCTAACTTTGGACCGCTCAAAATGAGACTTGAGTCTGTTCACATGGAGCACCCTTAGGTGGTTCCTAGGGGTCTGGAGAAACACTAAGTAGGTGGACTTACCCTTACCCTCCTTGATTGCATATGAGCTGTTCCAGATGGTCCTGGTGAACCCTGGACTTTGCTCTTTCCATGATCCATAATTTCAGGCCAGACTGAAACACCATCAAAGTGGCCTTTTGGTCATACAAGAGCTTGATGACTTCTTGACTGGCCTCTAAATTGCTTTTTTAATTTTTCCAAAAACAATGCATCTGGTTGCAGAGGGCTAGCATGTAGCTGACAACATCCTAGGAGGGTTTCCTGGGACTTTTCTCACACCCCTCCTTGACAAGGCTCAGAGGTCCCCAAACAGGTTGGCCATAGAGACATTCAAAGGGGTTAAACCCTACTCTTTTCTGTGGCACCTCCCTGTAAGCAAGGAGGAGGCATTGCAAGAGGATGTCCCACTTAGACCTCATGGGCACAGGCAGACCATTAATCTTGCCCTTCAAGGCCTTGTTGATTCCATCTGCAAGACCATTTATGTGTGGGTCAAAGGATGTGGGGAATGTGTAAGTTACACCATACTCATTCCACATGGACTTCATGCATGCAGATATGAAGTTAGTGCCTCTTTCAGACACTACCTCATTGGAGAACCCAACACGAGTAAAGAACCCCATCAGAGCTCTAGCCATCACAGGTACAGTCACTGACCTCAGAGGGCTAGGCTCTAGATAGCGGGTGGCGTAGTCCACCAAAACGAGGGCAAACCTGTTGCCTAAGGCTGTCTTGAGTTCCAAGTGTCCACTGATGCTGATACCCACCCTTTCAAATGGGGCACAAATGACTGGTAATGGGATCAAAGAGTTTTTTGCTTTCACCCTTATTTACCATTGGCTTGTCAGGTGGGACAGGACCTGCAGAATACATCTGAAGCTGTCTTCATTTGGGGCCAATACAAGTGGGAGACAAGCCTGGCAAAAGTATTGCCTTACCCTAAATGTCTTGCCAGGGTGATATAATGGCCCAAACCTAAGAGAAGGTTTGGATATAATGTGCTTTCAAGTGGAACCATAGCTTGTTTTCTATGTCGATGATTCTGACACAGTATAAACGTTATAGCATTCTCAGTGTGCGTGCTCGCTTCGTATGTAGCAGGGATGTGTTTGGATATATATATATACACATACATTACCTACTGGCTCTCCAGCACATCACCGCTACACTTGGCATTGTGTGCATCGTTATTGATGGGTGACTTGCGACCTTCACCCATACTTGGTTGCCACATCTCCTAACATTCAGCTATTGTGTAGCTGAGGGGCCATGCGGTTTTGGGAAGGTCCGCTATCCTGTTCTGCGTTACCTCGGTGGTAGTCGGGGGTGGTCCGGGGGGAAGTCCTGGGGGTGGTGGCGGTGGGTATTGTGGCCTTCTTTCGTGTTGAAGCTGCATGATCAGTAGCACTATGACATGTGTTGGTCTTCAGATGTGGCTCTGGGCTGGGCTCCCTTCATACTGTGAATTTCAAAGGTTTTTTTAAATGCTAATTTCTAACTATAACGTCCCTGAAACCTTTGGTTTTTTCAGTGATATATATATATTGTGAGTAAACAAAGATTTTAGTAGGCTCAAAACAAACGTAGACACATGCCTTTTACTTTGCATGAAGCACACAAAGCTAAATCCGTTCTTCACAGTATTTATAATGGGTAATAATTTTGCATGGCACAGTGTTTCAACTTGAGTCAATGTCTTAAAGTACACAAAGCTTCAGAATACTATTTCATAAGGGGCACTGTTGAATATTGGAAATTAAAACATATTACATTATTTATTGAAGTTTATTGAAGTCAACATTAGATCTGCCTTTTTCCCGGTTTTTGTGTGAATTTTGTTTGATCAGTTGACATGGGACCAACCGGTAAGACAACTCTTATATCTCAACCAAAAAATCTGAGCAGTGTTTTTCCCCAATCCTGGTGGTAATAGCAGGTGCCGTCTATTTTCCTGAAGGTTGAGCAATGGAAGTATTCTCTTCCTAGATAAGTGAAAAGACTCTTTACTATCCATAATATTCTATAGCAACTCGTCGGAGGTACATTGAATGAATGTTTTGCATGTGTCGAAATAGGTATCATGGATGGGCACATTAATGCCCAAGCAGGCAACGCAAACAAATTAATAATCATGCTGAAACCTCGCTACCCATTTTACATATTCATATGGACCAATTGGAATAAACCTATTTTGCTGGAGGTGGAATTGCACACTGCAAATGCATATTGAGATGCCATTGTTGGCACAACCAGTCTTTAAAACACACCATTACAAGATCTTAAGAACAATTAAGCCCTTTCTCTGTTACAGTAGAAAGTGAATTGGCAGTCCTGGGGTGGTTCTGCTGACTCCAATGGTGACTGTGCTCTTAGATAACAATACCAAACCACATCATGATTAGCTTTATGTCCATTAACATGTGCTCCAAAATAGATGACTAGACCATGTATTACTCCTGCACTCTTTTTCTGAACAGGACAGGGTTTCATTGTATTTACCTTTAAATAGCACTTCAATTTTTCACAGCCCTAATTGCTAGTGAGATAACGCAGATGAGCAGTATCCCACTCTTAAAATGGTTCCAAATTGTTTGTGTTCATGTGTTTTTCATTAACCTAACCATGTTAGGGTATAGTTATTAACATTTTTCAGCCACCATCTTTTTCCTGATGCTCTCTATTTTTTCGGCTGGTCCTCAATAAATGAAAGACGCAGCATGGACGCATGATCAGAACAGCCATCGTACCAAGGAGGATTAAGTCTGCTGTTTTAGATACTTTTAAAAAAACTGTGACACTTCTTGATTTTTTTTGAAATTGTTGGCTGATCAAAAATCTGTTTAAACGTGTTGGGGCTGCATAAAACAAGGAGAATTCTATTAGGCAAGCACACTGTGTTGGCTGTTTGGACATTTTTCAGTCGCCTTTTTTTTCCTGACACACTCCAGTCTTCCAAAGAGTCCTCAATAAATTAAGGACCCAAGGCTGATGCACCGCTGGCATGCCAAAAGCAAGCCTGTCTGCGCCCATTAGGGTCCAGGGACCATGACATTTTTACCCGAAATAAGGTAAAGTATAAAGATAGTCAATTGCAAGCTTTTCAAACCTTTGTAGCTGACTCTTGCCCTCATTCTATCGACCCCAAGTATTCCTCACTGGTCTGTGATAGCAGTGGCTTTCAGCCCTAGCTTGACTTGAGTCAGCCATATGTGACTTCTAGATCCACAGTGTGGCATATGTTTATGGTCAATTGTCGCTCTTTGGCTGCTCATAAATTAGAGGAATCAGCACCTGATGTACTTTTCCTCACCAAGACTTGGCTACACGAGAGCTCTACCCCGATGTGGTCCAAGCATTGCAATCAGACTATTACATTAATAGGCTAGACAGGTCAGGAAAAGAAGGGGGTGGGATAGCCATTAAATACTGGGATTCGTGAAAGGCATGTTCTCTCCCCTTCAGAGTAACAATTGTGACACTCATGTCCCGCAGGCTCTTATCGATTTGGTTTCGGGCTTAGCTGTAAATAGGGTAAACTTGACCCAGCTTGGTGATTTAAACATACAGATTGATGACTCTAAAAATGCAGCTTCCAAGAACCTGCTACAAGATTCTGTGTCCCTGCAATTGATGTAATTAGTAGAAGAGCCCATTCATGGAAACAGCCACACCATTGATTTACTTTTTAATAATACTAGCAATGTTCAGGTGCAGAGCCCTATCCCTGTGACATGGTCAGATCACTTTCTGCTTCCATTTACTTTATCTGTCCCCTCTTCCCCCACCGGCACACCTCTGGTTAAACAGTTGGAACAATGCTGGTCTAAGTTAAACTTGGAGGACTGGTCAATTGCCTTGCAGATAACAGGACCTTATGTGACTGATAAGGTCACTTCTTTCACCTGGAGTTTCAATTAATGGATTACCAATTCATTGAATACTGTTTCACCTGCAAGATGGTATACAACTATTCAGCGGAGAAAAAAATCCCCATGGTTCTATGCTCACCTACTTGCATTGAAGTACAGCAGGCATCTGGAGAGATGCTGGAGAAAATCCTATGATAAAATTAGCAAAACTAAGAATAGCAGTGCAATTAGGTGCTATCATGCAAAAAATAAAGCTTTTAAATCAGCTTACTTCTCGGCTAAAAGTGAGCAATCTGCCAGCTCCCCCAAAGAGATCGTTCTCATCCTTAAAAAACATTGTGGAGCCTATGTCTGCCAGCTCTGTCCCAGAAGCCTCAATTGAGCATAGTTATAACTTGGCTCTCATCTTTCATAAGAAGATATTGGACATCTATTTTTCCTTCCCTGATAGTCCTATAATGGAGGAGGCCTCAGAAAGTGAGCCTCTTCTAACGCAGTCAAAATGGATTCTCGCGGCCTTTCCTGACCTCATTGAGGCTTCTGACAAACCTCCTAAAGGCAGTGAAGTCAGGTTCTCCCCTCGACCTTGCCCCCATCCATGTCGTTCAAGGTACTGATAGTTTCGCCCTGACTCTGGTGGATTTTCTGAATCTCTCCATTACCAGTGGACAGGTGCCCCCACACAGGAGGCATGCTGTGGTCAAACCACTTTTTGAAAAGCCTGGTTTAGACCCTCTCTGCCTGAGTAACTGTAGGCCAATCTCTCTGCTGCCAGGTCCCTCAAAGCTCCTGGAAAAACATGTTAATAAACATCTTTCTGCCTTCCTTGAGTTCCACAAAATACTCCACCCCAATCAAATGAGGTTTAGACCACAGCACAGCACATAAACAGCGTTGCTGGCTGTGGTTGAGGAACTAAGATATTTGTTGGATCAAGGAGGTTCTGCAGCCATTATCGTATTAAACCTGAACGCGGCCATCGACACAGTAAATCATGCCACACTTATCCACAGAACTTCAAAAGTGGGTATCATCAGCTGTGCCTTGAAATTACTTTCATCTTTCCCGAAGAATAGAACATTCCAGGTGCCAGAGCATTCCTGCCATTTATGTCCTTTGTTCTGTGGGGTGCCACAGGGGTCCTCCCTGAGCCCGACCAATTTTAATGTGTATATGTACCCCCTGGCTGAAATTGTTTGCTTCTTTGGTTTGTCACTGGTTTCTTATGCCAATAACACCCAGCTAGTGATATCTATTTCTTCCAACCCCAGCTCCAGCGGCCTCAGTCTAGCCTCCTGTCTTCAAGAAGTAACCAGATGGATGGCCAACTGTTAAAATTAGCTCAAGGAAAACAAGACTGCGGTTCTGCTACTGGGTAGTAATTTTAGTAAGCATGCCCCAACTCTTTTGCCTGAATGTCTGGAGATGTCTCTAGTACTAAAGGTGTAATAAATAGTCTTGGAATGTGGCTAGACTCCAGCTATACTGTGGAGTACCAAGCCACCAAACATGCGGCTAATTGCATTGGTGTTCTGAGAATGCTAAGAAAGGTTTTAAACCTCCTTCCTTTTTTAGCTAGAAGGTCCTTATTGTCTCTCACCTTGATTATGGCAATGCCCTATATCTTGGCTCAACTTGATATGTGATTAAAAAGTTGCAGGTTGCACAGAATGCTGCCGCACAGCACGTCATGAATCTCCCTAAACATCAATCTGCAAATAAAAGGCGGGTTCAATTAAAGGCCCTATGCATCCTGCACAGATCACTCCAACAGAGAAGTCTTGCTCTGCTAAGATTGCTAGCTATTCCTTATGTTCCTGGAAGTTCACCGAGATCTTCCTCAGCTCACTTGCTACACGTTCTTAAATTAATCAGAACCCTTTGGGGTGGCCGCTCACTTTCCTATCAGGCCAGCAAACATTTAAACATTCTCCCCACCAAATTACGCAAGCTATCCAACATCTCTTCTTTCGTAAGGCTTTGAAAACTTGGCTTTACTGCAATTTGCTCCCATTGGTGAGCTGGCAATAATGATTACTGTTCTAGCACTGGGAGGCTTTCAGATAGCTAGGTGCTTAATAAGATTCATAGAATAGAATTGAACCTAACACGACACATCAATTATAATGAAAACATTTATGGTCAACTTTGTTTTCTTCCTTACATTAACACTGAAGTACCTTCAATTAATTTCTAAATAATTTTATGTGTTCACTAAACTGTAATATTTACATATAAATGAAAATCACCCTGAGCACACAATGAATCTTTTGTATTGTCCAAACATCCAATAAACTCTTGTTCCAAGTCCAGGTTCAAATATTTATTCAAATATATCATGTCTCCAATGCAGTCAGATAGTGGTTTCAAAACACAGCTTGATCTTTAAATTCTAATTGCAGAAAACTAGCCAACACGTGTTTCGTCGTGCAGTATAATGCGCTGTAGACAATTTCTGGGCTGCAATCCCAAGAAAGCCAAAAATTACTAAGTGATTCTCAAAATCAAACCCTGAGTATAAGAGTTAGAGTCAAATCTCCTAGTGACAAGAGGAAGGCCACCACCATCACCAAATTGTGGTTAAAACAAGGTCACATGGAAAATTAAAAGATTAACACCTACAAATGGTGAGTTGGATTTCTCTGTGACCTGCCTCAGTTTCCCAGTCTAATTTCCAATCTCCTTTATACAATTTCCACTTCAAAGGCACCCATGAACTAACTACACCTTTTCCTCGATGGAGAAACACAGACTCACCTAACAATGTCCCTGTAAGCCCCAATCTGGTGTAGTGACCCCGGTCGTCATTTTGAGGTACATCCTTATCCTCCTGGTTGTTTGAGGCCTTGATTGCTCTTCAAAAGCAATAGATAGTGGACCATCTGCATCCAGGCTCCTCTCTCATCACAAACAAAATGAGTACTGTATAAGCTAGTAGGGCAGCCATTTTGGATAAGGCTGATGCATGTCCAGCACAAACTCAGTGCTCTAATTCCAACACGTATGGAGTAAAAGGACTTGCCAATCCCGCAAGAGACTGCCAGTTTACCTCTAAAAACATGAATTATAGTACAAGCTCCAGACTATATCCTTCTGACCCTAACATTTGTAGCTACATCCAAAGACGTAGACTCCACTCCCAATATATCCTATATAGGATATTGGTAACCCTTGGGAATCCCCAGATAATGTCTACCATCTGGATAATGAACCACTGGTGGCTTTTGCTGCTTCTCAGGCTCTCTTGGTCCCAGGACATTGACCTTTAGCCTTGATCACTTCATATAATCCGTTTATATACACTATCCTACTCCATCTCTACAGGGGCTAAATTAAAGGGTACAGCCTCAATGGCATTCTCCTATCCTAAACTCCATGGAGGATAAATTAACAAAAACAAATCACTCAAATAATTCAATGAAAAAATGCTAACATAACTTTCTCAAACAACTCCTGAAGAAACTTAAAGCCGACACCTACTACAGAGCGAACAATGTCAATACAAAAATAGACCTAATTTTCTACTCAAAACACCCAGCAAAATGGAGAAACTTATTCCTTCTCCACTTACAAGTTACAAAAACAATCAAAATTCTCTATGGAACTAAACTCACTACTGAGATCTCCAAAAGCTTTAACAGGGAGATGTTCGTTCATAACCATTTTCAGGATAGAAAACATACCTTTCCAAGCAACAGGCCATCACCTGAACATCTTTAAACGCCACTTCTCATCACTTCTCACCCTACTGTCACAAGATGGTGCTCATCCTCACGCACCCTTTCTCCCTTCTACCCCAGACTACCAACTAGACTTCCATTTGCCTCCAGGACTCAACTGCCACACAGTGCTCTACTGCCTTCCCCCCGACACACACCTTAGGCAGGAAAGCATCAGTCCAACTGGCCTAGCTTAGGTCAACACTGAATCACGGTACATTGACGTACCCATTGGTCTTGAGAACACCAGCCCCAACCAAAGATGATTCACCACTGTGCCACCTCAAAACACACATGTGACTCCCAATGGGAAACACACACAGCTCAAACAAACCCCCATTTAAAATCTCAAGGATCCCAGCCTCTCCTCTATTGAAGATCACACGCCATCTATAGACATGGGACTCTCCACATGTCCACACTCATATCGGTGAGGAATCCTCCTCGACATACCCTGTTCTCTTGACCAAATAGAAAAAAAACTTGATTCTACAGCTATAGACTTCTCCCACGTACAAACAGCCTTGCGACACAGGCCAGTTAACATGCAATCCCCCTCCGAGAATAATGAAATGAACGCCCCCTTAAGGATCTCCACGAGACATTTAGCCCTTCAGCTGGATCACCATTCCCTCGAGGCGCCTGTCCCACAGACGCTACCGAGCTCTCAACCCCCTATCCGCAACTAAAGTGGACTCGCTCAACTAATCATACAGCGCAATAGCTCCTAAAGTAGATCCTAATCCTCCACTCAGGATTCCAGTAATCATGGGCACAATCAGAATCCCTCAAGCCAACTTATCGCCCACTCCACCTGCTCAATACACCAATATCCAGACACTGCGCCCTTCAAATATTACTCCTTGATCCCTATCCTGCATGCTTCTTAATTACTGATCAGCAGTGAAATACTCCACAAAAATTGATAAAACTTTACTAGCTGACGGTATTGACCTTGCATTCCTAACGGAAACCTAGTTTAACGAACACTGAACCACTATTATGGACTTGCTCACACCACCTGGTTATACCATCATTAAACGGGACAGACCATCATGAATAGAACGCAGTCTAGCGATCATACAAAAATAAGAAACCCGGCTTGTCAAGCTAGAGACCACAAACTACTCAACCTTTGAATACCTCAGAGTCGAACTCATGACAAAAGGCTCCCCCCCTATCAAACCCCACACCATATATCACCCCCTAGGCGATCACTAAGGGTGGGCGGTGAGCTCCACTCCGCCGGTGGAGTACACAGAGTTTTGTCCATTCCATGCTCCGCTTGGAGCACAGAGTTCAGCAAAACTCCGTCCACCACAGGCATATCAGAGTTTACCAGTTACAGTGCACAGGAATGACGGGTAATGCTCCCTTTAAGGGAGACAGTCTTGATGGCTGACGTGTGGTGGTTACCATGGAGGTACTGGCTACGTCTCTGGGCTGTAAATCGCTGTTGGCTTCCTTTGCCCTTTGCCTTGTGCCTCGCTCACTTCCTGCTCTTCCTCGTGGGCGCAGCCTGGACGAGGCAGTTCCAGCGTCACTCTGTAGCCCGCACCATGTGAATGTCATGAGGAACAATCTCAGCCGGCCATTACACGTGCCCTACTCTGATTTGCCTTGCTCTGGCTTCTGGGGTGGCTGGGCATCAACTATGTACACAGGCGGGTTGCAGGACTCGTGAGCAGGGGCAGCAACAACAAGGTAAGAGGGGAGGGGCTGGATATGCAAGCCCATGTTTACTTTATTCTGAGGTTGACAGGAGGATTTCTCAGTTAAACAAAGTTCATGTGAATCTCCTTCCCTTATGCTATGCTCTGTGCCAAGCCAGTGGGCTTTTAATGACAGGTGCAGGCACGCTTTCATTTTCTCTTTCAGCTCCCCCTGTAGTGTTGCAAATGCAATCATTCTTGCCCCTGCCTTGATGTCTTTAATTAGGCAGGCATGCAAACACGAGAGAACATTAATTTCACCATGAGTGTAAATATGGCAGGGTAAACTCTTTACCGTTGTGTATTTTTTTTCAGGTATGGAGTGGGCTGTGGGTTATGGAGGTTTGGAACTCCGCAGAATTCCACAGAGTTTTTATGCATCTCTGCGGAAATCCGCTTAGTGCAGTTCGTAAGCTCCGTCCACCCCTAGTGATCACACACTTTCCACAAAGAACCAACCTAATGACACAGTTCTCCCTAACTGACACCAACAACGTGTTTTAGGTAACTACAACTTGCAGTGGAATAACACAAAAGCGCCACAGTCCGTAATGTAATAAATCTCCTTGAAACCAATAACCTCAAACAACTATGCAACAAACAGACCCACAACAAAGGCTTTTCTCTAGTCACGATAATTACCAGAAGGTCAGACTTCCATCAAATACTATTTATTCTCAAGGCTTACCCCAGATCCTACCCAGCCCAATCCAACAAACCCATGCACTGGCAAGGAATATCAGACAAATCCCACCAACGGAGCTAGAATGCATGATCAATGCCCAAATATATTCTCAACCTCTCCCTCACACCATAAATTACATCTTCGCCCACTATATCTCAGCGATAACAGAGGTTCTCGAACAAGTAGTCCTCTCAATCAATCAATCAAGCAATCAATCAATCAATCAAATAAACTTTATTCAATTTTTAGGTAAAAAACCATAAAAGCGTACAATTTTAAAAAACAAATCACATAGTACAATAGAATTGTATTAGAATTGATAACAGAATAATCCACTGTTTAAAATATGATTAAAATCAATTAACACTTGTTCAAATCAATTTACATTATGCGATTTCATTTACAGATAGCTTTCCTGCACTTAAATGTACTTTTTAAAACTAGAGCGATAGATCTTGAGAAACATTCATTTTCCAACAGTTGCAATGCTAAAAAGTCTGGACGGCGTTGCCTCAGATGCCACAATTTCAAAATAGGTCGTCTATAGCAATCTCTATGGTTGGAGTATCTTGAGCTGTAAGGAATGGAGCTTTCACCACGCGCCAAAAGGCTGCACTATCTCTATTTAGACTAGCTTCATGTAAGTTGGCTCCTGCCTTGTCTTTTAGTTCACCTTTACGTAGTTTCAAAGCACAATGATATTCCTTCATGCACTCTATAATTTCAGATCTGTTCCATACTGGCTTATGTAACACATGTTTTAATTTTGAATAAGCCTTCGTAGATCTGGAATCAAACCATCCCTGATTGTTCCTATGAGCTTTATTAGATTCCACCTTTAGGGCATTCCTTATTTCCTCTGTAATCTGAGCATAAGATTCCAGAATACCATCGGCTGGAGTGGTCTTGTTCAAACAAGTTAAGAGGGATTTGTAGCAGTTTTCCATGACTTTCTAAGTAAACTCAATTGGATCTACCTTATCCCATTTTAGGGAGTAGCCATTTATTTTGTCCATTGCTATTTTCTGGGCCGTGTGTACTAGCTTACACCTAGATTTCCACGCCTTAATGGTAAGGGATAAAATCACACTCAGGGGAAAATGGTCACCCGTGGCGTTCTTATGTATTTTGTAGCCTAAGAGTTGTGTCGCATATCTGTTTGGAATGATTATAAAATCTATAATTGTATTCAAACCTCTCCCCTGAAATGTCTGAGTGTAAGGAATTGGTTGAGAACATAATACATTTGCAAAACCTAAATCAAGATTAAATAACATCTCATTGAAAAAAAAACATTGGTTGAATGAGGAAAATGGAGGAATATACTATTATCACCATCTTATAATCCTCAATTAACATCTCCATTTGATGAACACAAAGCAGTATTAAAATCTCCACCCCATACAAAGAAAACATCCTTTTGTTCTGTATCTTATACAAATCATGTATAAGTTGTTTCAAAATACCTGCCACGTATTCCTTCGGGGCATTATTATTAAAGTTAATCAGTACAATACAGTTTCGGATGTCCGTGTTCATGGTAACAATTTGATAATAGGTCTCTGTGATAGTTAAAGATTTTTTAAATACGTTCACCATGTTTGACACATGTATACTGAGACCATCCTTGAGCCTCCCATGTGTGGACGTAATTGCGGGCGTATTGAAAGTCTTAAAGCCATTCATACGTATTGCGTCCACCATCCATGTTTCTAGGAAACAATGTATATTACATTTCCCAACAAATTTGTGCCAGAGGTGATTTGTCAACTTAGATCTCAGCCCAGCAATGTTCCAAAATAAAACAGAAATACTATTCACATTATCAATACTTTCACTTGCCCTGCAGGATAATTCAGTGATAGACAAGGATACCTCGTGTATCTGGCCCATGTCTAAAACGGGTCCTGCTTCCCACCCACGAATAGGAGTATTGGGTCTAATAGGGATATTTTCTGATGAGTGATCTCTACAGTCCTCACCTATACCCCTTTCCGTTGGGGGTTCCTGCTTAGGATTAAGGCCAGTTGCTTCTGGGGCTATTGTTGCATAATCTAATACTCTAGTTGGTTCACATGAGGCATGTTTTTTTTAGTCAGTCTACCTCATCTAGTGAGGGGAGGAGTTCAAATCGTTTTTTCACCGGGTCATTGTATGTGTAATGGTCCCTTTCATTTATTTCCCCTCTATTGCTTCTCAGACCCGGATTAGAGGGTGGTTGGTAAAACAAAACGGAGGGAATATATTAATACCATATGTCATTACAGTGTTATTACATGCCCTCTAAAAAATGTTCTCCACTAGCTGAGGTGCCTTAAACGTTAATACCACACAGTCCCCTGGTAAAGTTTTCCGATCTCTACCAGGCCAACTGACTCTTCGGGCCATCTTAAATTCCATGAAAAGTGCTTCTGTTAACCCTGTCTTTGTACCCAGCGAGTGCAGTGATTTATTTCTCAGTGTATCCCATGATTCTGTTACCTAAGCCCTCAGTCTGGGTACATTTGCGAGGATGACTGTATATGGGGTAACAGCTGGTGGTAGGTCCAAGCAAATTGATTCAGATGGAGCTATCCTGGTAGGTAAAGGCGCGCTACAATGATTGTTATTTGTCTGGCTGGAACTCCTTGTTCGTGTGCCAATATCCTTGCTACCCCTGTTTATCTTAGCGTTAGATTGGGGGGTGAACCAGGGGGTCATAAGAGGACTTGAGACAGTCATGGGACAGTCTGTGTGTAGGGCTTAGTAGGTTGAAAGCCTGTGGCCATTCCGTTCAGTAAGGCGATTGGCTGCTCCTTTTGATTTTTTAATCTCTCTGACCTATTATGTTCTCCTACACACTCATGGTTACTGTGATTGGTTATATAATTGGCCGCCCCTTCCTTGACCAAGAAGTTGGTCAGTCTTACTTCTATCTGGGTGACTCTTTCCTCTATTGTTGCCAGTGAGTTTCTTAGAAATACGTCTAATGTTTACACTCGTGAGGTTAGATTCCCAAGTTCATTAGAATGAAATTTAGTCTTAGCTCTATTTCCTATATCTGATGGTGCACTTATTTTATTGAGTTTAATCAATTTGTTATGTGGTTTAAGTTGCATGGGCCTGTTTACCATGCTATTTCTTTTGCCTTCGACAGTGCCCACGCTTGGCTTATGTGCTACTGCCAGATTTCGTTGGCGTTCCAACGGGGGCTGTGTGACAGATTCATGATCCCTAAGTATTATGTGATCTGACACATTTTGTATGTAGCCATTCTGGGGTGTAATGTCTTTCAGGGACCCAGGGGAAGAGCCAACCACTACAGCCACTACAGTTGTTACCTTATTTAATTTGTCAGTTACCCCCAGCTTTTCTGAATTTAATGTCTCTTCAACTGTAGCTATCTGCCTTTCAATGGCCCCCATTTACCCTGTAAGATAGCTCATAAGCGTTAGGTGTGTTCTCCCGGGAACTTTTTTTTAGGGTGGGGGCTGATTAGTTATAGCCTTTCTCTTCCACATTATATAATATCAACAATGTATAGCGAGGTCTACATCTGTGGTGACAAAGTAGAAGGACATTTATATATACCAATTGTTAACGTATATAAAGAGATAGTAAAATAGGGAATTAAAGGATGTAATTTTCAGCACTTCGGCACCCCAAGTGGAGTCTGTCTTTGCCTACGTGCTGGGACTATAGCAGCTGTTAAGGAACGCTTCACTGATGTTGAAGGGATGTACCCCGCATATAAAAAAGTTTGAGTCCTCGCTTACCTAGACATTGTGCAGCCTGTATATAACGGTCCCACTTGAGTCTCTATAGGCACGCACTCTCAGGATCTATTAAGCATAGAGACCCAAAAAGAAAGGTTTAGGCCCAGATCTCTGTACTGGGGTGAATGTATGACATTGTTCTGCATTCTGTCCATCAACTGTTGTGTTTGCATTTGTCACCCTGAGTGGGACGGGTATGCCTAGAAGTGAGCCCTGTGCTCTCCATGACACTGGAATCAAGCTATCCTGGCTGGTGAGGACTGAAAGCCCGAAACCGGTCCAAGGATGCTTGTTTCCGGACCAGGGAGGACCTGGCTTAGCAGTTCGGGCTGGACTGTTCCCATGGGGCACAGGGTCAAGACTGATTTGCATATGGCTGGTTTCAAACTGGAATGGCATGGTGAGCAAAAAAACGATGGATTTAGGCCCAGATCTCTGTACTGAGGTGAATGTATGACATTGTTCTGCATTCTGTCCATCAACTGTTGTTTTTGCATGAGTGGGACGGGTATGCTCAGACGTGAGTCCCATGCTATCTATGCCACTGGAATTAAGCTATCCTGGCTGATGAGGGCTGAAAGCCCGAAACCGGTCCCATTTTATTTTATTTTTATTTTAAAGGTTTTATATAGCGCTGGCTAGACCCGGAAGTATCAGAGCGCTTCACATGAGCATCAGATCATAGTTACAGGTTACATCGTTACAAAGATTACACAGTTATTAGAGCATGGCAACATAGTTACATGTAAGGTCAAGATAAACAATAAGATCAAATAGGAAAGGGGAAAAGCAAGCAAGGGGAAAGATTCAGGGGAGGGGGGAAGGAGCTGGGGAAGTAGATAGGTAATGAAGGCGTGAAAGAGGAGGGGAGGGTGAAGGACAACGTAAGGAAAGAGGAGGTGAAGGGCGGCGGGGACACAAACCGGTAGACGAGTCAAAGCAACGTCCAAAGTCCAGTAAGCTGTGTTCCCAGGGGAAGTGGTATCACTTCCCTATCTCTGTTGCGGGAGGATCCCTTTACACAGTGGACTCTCTCAGAGGGGTCTCTGAGACTCCAAGGCCTACATACTGGATCCTTACCCAAAAAGGGGAGAGGGAGTGCTTTGGCAAGTGGTGCCATTCCATACCTCAGCTGTGAGTGGCTCCCGTGACTCTCTCAGCGTGTACGCTGAGACTCCAGAGTATAACTATTGGATCTTTCCCCAACAAGGGAAGAAGGAGTGCTTAGTCAAAGGGCACAAAGGACAAGGGGCTAGGCAGACTAGCAGGCAAGGTGAGAGATTCAGGGAAGAGAGGATGGGAGCTAGGAGCCAGGGAGGTAGACAAAGGGAGAAAGGGTACTAAATGGGAATAAATGTAATTAATGCTTGTTTCCAGTCCAGGGAGGACCTAGCTTAGCAGTTCGGGCTGGACTGTTCCCATGGGGCACAGGGTCAAGACTGATTTGCATATGGCTGGGTTCAAATTGGAATGGCATGGTGAGCAAAAAACCGATGGATTTAGGCCCAGATCTCTGTACTGGGGAGAATATATGACATTGTTCTGCATTCTGTCCATCAACTGTTGTTTTTGCAAAAAAACAGTGACAATAATGATCACCGACACCTGACAAATAATGCTAAATGGACAGATTTAAGCCTGTGACAGAAGGAGAATTCATCAAAATAATTGCGAACCTGAAGCCCACCTCCCAACTTCGTATTCCATCCCTTGTACCCTAGTACAGATCCTCAACCACAACCTCTCTCCATTCTGGACCAAAATCATCAACGCCTTTCTCTCATCATGCCACGTACTGGTCTTCCTATAACTAGGCCAAGTCACAACCATTTTCAAAAGACGAGGGGCTGACACTAATAAGCTCAAAGACCTAGTCCTATCACCAACCTTCCTTTTCTAGCTAAAACTACTGAGAAGTTTGTTCTACTCCAACTCAACTAACACATATATGAATTCAACTTCCATGCACTTTCCAATCAGTTTGCAGAAAAGGCTGTAGCCCAGAAACTGCTATGCTCACAACTCCTGCCTCCTACTTTTACTGGACTGGAGAGTAAAATGTGCCAAACTGTGGGGCATATTTACAAGTGGATTGTGCCATCGAAATGTCACGTCTTATGATGTTTGGTGGCGCAATGCCCTGCACCATATTTACAAAGTGACGTTTAGACGCTTTGGGTGGCTTTATGCCACTTTGTGAATATGGTGTCTTTTCACGTAATTTTCTGCGTGAAAGGACCAGGCAATGGGTCCACCGCAGCACTGATTGCTTTTAGACTCTGCTCTAGATTTACAAAGATCTGTATATCTGAGGAAGCACCAAAAACTGAAGCCATGCAAAAACAGCCATTAGATCGGCGCAACAAGGATAAATACTTTTATTTTTCCTCGTTTTTGCTTTTTCTATGTGTGTCTCATATTCTGCAGGAAGGAGTTCGTTCCGGTACATAAATAATCATTAAATAATGGAAATGTGCTACTTCTATGTGTGCTGCATAGAAGTAGCAAATCGCCATTACTAATTGTTTATGTGAAGGAAGGGATACCTTCCTGCACATAAACAATAATTTTCTGTAATGCAGGTACCATTGCACTGTTGGTCAAGGGTTTCTGTGTTGGCGCTAGGCAGCTATTTTTAGTGCAAGAGAAAACACAGGGATGTGCCGTATTGTTGTAAATATGTCGCATCCCTGCTTTTTTTAAAAGACGCAACGCGGGGCTGCAAAATTTACCACAGCACCCTTTCCTTATAGATATGCCCCTTAAAGGCCAATCTCCAGCAGGTCTTCCACAACAGGACTAATTTTGCAAAAGGCACATTTCCACACTGTTGGGCACCAGAGCCTAAGATGGTCATTTTGATCCTGGCAGGAGGCACAGCAGTCTGACAGGTCAGTGGAGGCAATGGCCGCCGCTCCCAGGTGAAGGACCACTCACCACATCATGAGGAACCTGCATGCCTGGTAGAGACCTTATTGCCTTCTGTATATGCATCAGTTTGCAGTGTTGCTATCTGCTCTCCTGTCAGGAAAAAAGCAAAACCAAAGGGGATGATGGACAGAGTGTTGAGAATTGCAAGCACTCACCCCCAGTCAACTGACCTGGGTTTAATCCATCATCATTCTTTAGCTCACTCTACCGTGGTGATAGGGGCTTCGTCTTATTTACAAGGCAGTGTTAAGCCACTTAACGTGGCTTAATGCTGCCTTGTAAAGAAGGAACCCTTTCAAGCTATACTTACCGTGAAAGGGTAGGACAGTGGGTGTTGCGGTGGGCATTCCACTGCATGACCCATTGATTTCAACGCTGCCCCATATTTACAAAGGTGATGCAAAGATGGGGCAGCACCAAAATTAAGACCATGGAAACCCTGGTCTCACCCTGATAAAACGAGGAAAAATGTTTGATTTCTCCTCGTTTTTACTGTTTCCATGTGTGCTGCGTTGTGCATCACACGTGGAAACAGCAAAACGCCATTGATAGCTAATGTGCAGGAAGGTTTCCCTTCCTGCACATAAACAATCATTAAAAAAATGACGTTTTATAACTTCTATGTGTGCTGCATTAAGCAGCACACATAGAAGTTACAAAACACCATTTAACGTTCATTTATATACAAGAAGGGATATCTTCCTGTACATAAACAATCTTCCCCTGCAACACAGACACCCTTGCACTATGGTGCAAGGGTGCCTGTGTTGGAGCTAAGCAGCGAAATTAGCCCCAGCGCAGGGGCTGTAAATATGGTGCAGCTGTGCGTTTCAGAAATACCAAAAATAAAGTTCTGTTTTGCAAAAATTTGAAAACGTTATTTTCCATTTTCATCTAGAAGGTTGTTTTCTTCCTCCTCTGTCAGTTTTAGGTGTGCTGCGAGGATCAACTGTCCCTGAAAAACAGTGACCTACCTAGCTATCTATCTATCCTGGCCATGTAAATGCGGAAACACAGTCTTGTGCTTTCTGTCTAGATTGTATTTCGCTGACCGTGTTCGACAATGCGGCATTACAAAGGGGTGTAGAATTGTTCCAGAAGCGTTCGGCACTTCTGAATGTCGTGTTCACCTGAAAATGTGAAAACAAGTCACAATTAAATAAACTAAACGCCTAAAACAATGTGAACATCCAGATTACCATGTTTTCAGCAGGGTCAGATCGGGCGCAATCAATGAGCTGTATCTCTAGGACAGTACAAACTCCCCAGTTGACCTTTAACATATCTCACAATCCAATATTCAGAAATTAAAGCACTGTTGCTATGGCAACTGCATCTGTACTACTGAGCACCTGAGGGCAGTAGAGGCGCCACACAGCCCCTTGTCAGTTAAAAACGTGGCTCGTACACATTATGATTTCTAAGAAAAATAATGATGTACAGACATTGGAAGCCAAATGGACGTGGTCCCAGTTGTGTGTGCTTCCTTCCCAGAACTGTAATCTACTTCACCACACCCAAAAATATCGCTTTTAATTAATTTGGTTATGGGTTACATTTGTAATGAATGGCGTCCAGATGTGCAAAGAGAGCATCTTTCCAGGGGGAAAAGGTTTTCTATTGCGTGCTGCTGGAAGCATCCCAACGCAGAGGGCACACGCAGACTCATCCTGAAACAAGGGAGGAGGCTGCATTCCAAAGGGAGAGATTAAAGGGGTCTCAGTCAATGCATTTGTGTGCTTTCTGGCATCTTATGTATTTGCTGCTGAATATGTTGTTTTTGGCTGCTGAAAAGGATAAAGGAAAAAACGTGGTTATATTCCTATATATCTGTGGCGTTATAAACGTTGACAGTTTTATATGTTATAGACCTCATCATTCTATTAAATTCAAAGCCAAGATGCAGGTACTTAAATTATCAGCACCATTAGTAAATATTAATACTTTTTATTGGCTTAAATTGTTCTTATGCTGAACATTTATATAACAGAAATCATGAATTTTTTTATAAAGGTGGCAAATAAATGGGGCGATTGAGGAGGTTTAGTGTTTCAATAGCCAATCAAGCCCAATATACCTCGGGGAATGCGTGCGGCTAAGAGCAAGCGAAGGCTACAACTTGATCCTCTATGAGATAGGCTTCAGGGTGACATATTGGCAATAATTCTTTTATTAAAAGTAGTGATTGATTGAACATCAATGTCAAAATACAACTATTTGAGGTGCAATACTAGCTCTAACATTATAACAGTAGCTCTTGGCATAATGTAAGCATCTTTGGCATGATAGCGGGCACTCCTTCCTCAAGGCTGGCACAGTAAAATGCTGGTCATTTGTGCTATAACGTTGAGACTTATGATAACCACTTATGGCTAACGTTGAGACTTATGATAACCACTTATGGCATGATGATGGTAATATTTAGCATATTGTGGCATGGTGGAGCCCAGTACACCCACAATGATCCACTTGATGTCATGATAGGGAACAGTCCTGGTATAATTCTATCCATGGCACCATGTTTGCAATTTGTGGGGTGTGTGGCTTGCAGCACAAGATGGCGGTTGCCATTTCTTAGGGTTCCCACATCTACAAAAATGACATTGTATTATCCTGCACTGTCATGCTCTTGGTGGGGAGACTTGGACATGGGTGAATGTTCTCTGCTTTTGACTGTAGGGGTCTGGTGTGCCAGTCCGGATAATGGTCCCAACCTAGAAAATATGGTGGCCATTGAGGAATTTGAGGTCTACCCTGGCTGTGAAGATGCCAGCTGCAGGGGAGTGCCAGAGGAGCAGGGCATCACTGGTTGTCACAGCACTCAGGCCTGCCATCAAAGGGAGTGCAAAGCGGCAGGGAACAGTGAGAAGGGCTGGCTGCCCCACTAAGAACATCTTGGACCCCAGAGCTAGTGCAATCTAGAAAGAAGATGGGCCTGTGGGACCATTTGGAAGTAATCCCCAACCAAGTGGGCCACACATTAGCAACAGACACCCCAGCAGAAATTACTGGAGAGGTTGTAGTGTGCCAGTAAGTCCGGAGAGATAGGTAACCCGCAATTACCACCACAGTCAAAAAAAAGTCTGCAAAGACAGAAGCCAGTGCAGTCCAATCCTGGGCAGTGAATACTGGTCACTAAGTGCCTCATTAACAACTTTTCGGCACAGTGCAGCGCAGCAAGGCTTCTTGCTGCACTGCCCTGCATCAAAAGAAAGGTCAGGAATCCATTGTATTAATGAAATATTGGGCATTCCCGTCCTTTCTGCCAGCACACAAATTGGTGCCCAGTGCCAACACAGAGGCCCTTGCACCATGGTTCAAGGGTGTCTATATTGGTGGCACGATTGGTTTTGTGCAGTACCAGACACCTTCCTGCATGGAACCAATCAATGGCGTTTTCCTCTTTCTATATGTGCTCAGCACACATAGAAAGAGGAAAAAACAAGGAGAAATAAAAGTATTTCTCCTTGTTACACGACCCCTGGGGAGGCGCATGGTTGTAATGCATTCCCAGATTTACTCTATGTTGTAAATCTGGGTATGTGTCAAAACCCCTGGGTGTTGCTTGGGAACACCCACCATATCCCCCATGAAATGCCCCCCGACACTCTGTAAGGGAACGCAGCAACTAGTTCCGTATTGCCAACTCCATATCTATGAGGCTATGCAGAGCCACACAGGGTGGATTTTGCGTTGCCTCGTAGATATGATTGAGAGGTCTGTGTCACCAGAGTATTATTAAAAGGGAAGGTCCGAATGTGCAAACCTCTTGCAAATGAGGCCCTTAGTGACCCAGGTGCACCAGGGGGAAATGGGAAAAGAGACCAGATGTCATCAAATGGAGGGGTAAAGGTCCAGAGGGGGCCACATGGATCTTGAGGTGGGGGCTGCCACAGACTGAAATGAAATTGTTTCACGCCCACCATAGTAACACTAGGTGTAAGTGCAGGGTAAAAGACCTGTGGGCCTGAGGACTTTAGTAATTACCTAGCTCCTGCAAATAAACAGACAATGGAAGGGAATGCTGCTATTGGTAATCTATAGGGAGCAGAAGCCCAAAACGTGAGAAGAAGCACTGTTGGTTGCAGGTGCCTCAAGACCGGCTACGCTTCCCTGGCTACTCATGCCACCCATGAGGAACGGGGGAAGTAGGCAGAAGGACTCTCATGTTCAACAGGTGCCACAGGGACTTTTGCGAAGTGAAAAGGGAGGACCTCTTCCTTTGTTGGAAGGCGGGGAACCCGGTGACCATCGGACAATCTGCTGGAAACTCTTCGACCCAACCCAGGAGTCATGTGCCTCTGTATGATATTGAGTTCCCCCACTGCCTGGTACAATAATAGCTTAAGGCAACACCCTTCCCAAGAATTGTGCAAATCACTGGTAATGCAAAATGTATTGATAACAAAGACCTCCTGGTAGGTGCTCTATTTAAACGCTTGCATCATTCTCTTGGTCATCTAATCATCTTAGGAAGCACTTGAAAGCAAAATAGAGGAAGTCAGATCAGCTGCAGCCCTTCTAAGAAAAGATTTGTGCAACACTGTGAACTATGTATGAAGCAATTCGCATTCGCAAACGCCGAAATTCGCAAAATGGTATGTATAAAGGAAAATCTGGTGCAAAATAAGGAATCGCAAAATTTGTGATTCCTTATTTTGCAATTGCATTTAAGGAATCGCACATTTTGCGATTCCTTAAAGGCAATGTATGAAGCAAAAAAATTTGCAAATTGTCCCTAAGGAATCGCAAATTACCACCAACTTCAAGTTGGTGGTAATTTGCGAATCCCTTGAAAAATGTCAATTTTCGCATTTTCAAAGTGCCATGTGACTCATATACATGACCTTAGGGCATGTATGTGCACCACATGTGCACCCATGCTTCTTTCAGGGGTGCAACAGGGTGTCCTTTGGATACTCCTGCACCCTTGAAATTAATCTCAATTTGCGATTTTCAAATTGAGAATCGCAAAATTGAGAATACCTTCCCATTCATTCCTATGGGTCTTCTGGCCCATAGAAATGAATGGGAAAGTATTCCTTAATTGCGATTCACAGTTTGCTAATTGCAATTAAGGAATACTAAGAATTCGAAAAACAAATGTGAATTTGTACATACATGCCAATTTGCGATTCTGAAATAGCGATTTCTTAAAAATCGCTATTTCAGAATCGCAAATGGGCACCTGGATACATATGGCACTAAGTCTCCAAAGTCCAAGTTGCATATTGATGCTGGAATATATTGCTCAAAGATCTTAACTCGGCCATCTAGAAGTTGAGGAGCTTTGCATATGAGCTGACGATGAGGTTTGAAGATGCAGAGGGCCACTCTTGATGAAACAACCATTGATTTGTGGGGCTCTTGGAAGGCCTTGAAGTCACGCTGCCTGAATAATTTCTGGAAGATTGGTTTTGAAGTTTCCTGCCAGTGGACCAGATCTCATAGAGCTTTCCGACTGGGTGGGCCCATCAAGTCCTTGTGCAAAAAACACCATCTAAACTCCTGCCTAGACTTATGATCCTTCGTTTCCTCAGTTGTAGAGACAGATCTAATCCTTTGCATGGTCCGAGGACTGTATAAAGAAATTCATGTTCTCACAAAATACACATTTTCCTGAGCTATTCAAGACTTGTACAGAAGCAGAGGAAGTAATATGAGCTGGTAAAGCAGAAGCTTCATAAAATGGAGATGAAATAGATGCTCCAATACCCAGCAAAGCTAGAGGTTATCCATCGAAAGAAAACACATACGTTTGATCATCATGAACCAGGCCTGTAAAGTTGTGAAAGAGCATGTCCCGCCATATGCTGGATTGGGTGCACAAATATCCGAGAAGCGAGAGAAGATGACACAGGAATGAAAAGGCTGATGATGCTGGCATGGTCAAACATTACAATGCAGACTAGCCAAGATGATAGTGCTGCAAAAGCCAGAAGGCAGTGAAGGAGAGGCAAGCACTGAAGATATGGACACGGATGACAATGTGATGCCAGTTGACACTTGATCTGGTAGTGTGAGACCAACTGACATGTTGCAAGATATACTTGTTTAGCCCCATGCTTGTTGTTTTGTTACAAGGCTGGGCAAAGGTAAGGTTAGAGAGGGTGCCCCACCTTTCCTCCTTAAGGTTCATAGTTAATGTTAAGGTGAAAGATGCATCTAGAGGAAATATAAGGTCATTTATTTACAGTTTTTGATACAGTTGTGTGTAATGTGGCAATCAGAGTTTCCAGACACAGGTTAATTATTGACCTTGGTGAAAAACATTCATGCTGACTGTAGAAACCCAGAGGCAATACAGGATTAGCACATTGAATATCAATGTCCGCAAAGCGAAATAATAAGAGGTGTGGTAATGTTATACAAAACACAGACTCCTGGTGTTCTGCTGCCATGGGACAATAGAGCTTATTGTGTGGTCTTCACTAAAGGCTCTTCGGGTCTGTTTATCCACTCACAGAAGACCTTCTCTTTAGTGGCCACCACGGTGCAGATAGATGACCTATGTAGATTTGTAACTATAATTGGGTCTTTGGAAGGGATATCCTGGTGGATCTGTACTGTTTATATCTCTACTACCCCAATCAATAGCATACTTCAGGTGGTTTCCAGTGGTTTATTGCATATCCCAATGAGGAAGCCTATGATGGTGGTAATTTTAACACCATCATGAACAGGGTGTATGATGAAGACAGCCCTTCCCCCACTTGCAGGGAAGCAACACTTTTTTTTAAATAGGTTGCCTTCCTAGGACTGGGGGATGTTTTTGCAAAAATGGCTCCCTGATGAGAAACCATTCAAGAATTATTTGTTCCCCCATCGCTGTTTTGTATAATTAGACTTTTACTTTCTCCAAGTTGCCAAACTCAATATAACCCCGAGGGCCCACATATTGCCCAGCGGTTGGTTCGATCATGCTGCGGTGGAGACACTAATTCGCTGTCCATCATGAGGCTCCACAGGCATATGGTTCCTCAATGTATTGTGGTCTTTTGCACAATGCAATTCAGGATAACTTAACGCTTAACACATCATAAATGTTATCCCTGAGGAAAATGTGGGAGTCTATCAATGCAATGATCAGTAAATGTAAATTGATACTTGTATAGCGCACTACTCACCCGCAAGGGTCTCAAGGCGCTTGTACGAATACCACTGTGGAACCCATCCTGGCTTTCCCTGTGAGGTGTCCACTCCTGGGCACCCCCAAGGTGGAGGCCAGGCATCCTTAGCGTTGTGGGGGCAGTTGTGGAGATTAAGCAAGCTATTGCCCAGAGTTGCAGAGTGGGACTCCATGATTGGAATAGGCACCGAGGCGAGAATTATCAGGTCCGTGGAATTTTTAGCCCAAGACCCGCCGAGGCGGGGAATTGAACCCTGGTCCCAGGCTAGACCTCTGCATCTGGGTCTGCCGCTCTAACCATTGAGCCACACTTCTCAGTGTCAGGGTGTTCTGAAATGTCTAGGGAAAAGAGAGGGACAAAGAGCAGGACATGCTCATTATTAAAGAGCTAATCCTGGTACTTAAACAGCACCTACTGAGTGGTCACTCAGGTGATGAACTCTGAGGGCTTGAGCAGCTCTGCTTAACACTTAAGCAAAAGCTCCTAGATATAGCCAATTTGGCATAGACAATACCTAAATATAAAATCTATCAGGTAGGTATGAAGTGGGCAAGCTTATTTACTGGTTAGCAAACAGAGACACTTAATCCAGACTTGTTTCATCAATCGGAAACTTAGTGGGGCAGAGGGTCAATAAAAGCACAGTGGGGCAGTGAGTCACAGACTCACTGCAAATTGGAGATTGCTACTAGGAGTTGTATCAGATGTGCTTTTCATCTGAGTTAGAAATGCAAATCCCATCACCTATTATTTAGTTTTTATAGTTATAGGTTCTCTTACCCGCAGACATCCCTATCTCACTTGAAGTAATGTAATAGACAATATTAGACACACCCTCCAGTAAGACCCTTAGCCCCAACAGCCTGCTAATGGAAGTTTACAAAAATACTGCACATTGTTGGCACCACATTCACTAGTCCTGTTTGAGGAAGCTGGACAGACAGGCTGCTTTCCTTCTGGGAGAACCTGTGTGATGCAATGATAACCTGAATTTTAAAGCCAGATGAATGAGCTTCCTACTGACCTATATCAATAATTAAAGTAGAAACCATACTTTTGGCAGAGTCTTGTATTTTGAATAGCCAGGGTTTTGCAATCACTGCTCCATGCTGACTAGAATGGTTTTATCCCAAAAAATCAGAAGGAGGAAGCGTAGAGGTTGAGATAGAATCACCCTCCTAAACGATTCAAGTAAACATAGGGATTCTATCAATATGTGGAGGTGTCAACTATTTAAAGGTTTTATGTTTTATTGTGAAGTGATAGGCTCTCTCTTAGCGGTGGAAAGATGAGAGCACGTGTGCTTTGTTAAAATACCCCTCACACACTAAAAAAATCCGTTAGTGTCATGCTTCATCATAGGGGTCTTCCCGTCCCTATAAAGGGGCGGGGCGTGCTGCGACCAGACGGACTACGCGGGAGCACTGTAAAAGTGACAGATCTATGTGTAGGTGTAGTGATATCAGTGAAGTGTAGGGATCTAACTAGTGAATGCACAAAAAATAGAAAAAATGGAAAAATTAAAAATTCCCTGGCTAGTGGAACAAATACATTTTATTGGTATCTCTAGCTGGAAACGTTAAAAAAGGGGAGTAAAAAGTAGAGTGATTACTAACTACTAAGTCGACATGTTTCATAGACAGTCCCCAACTGCCTACTCATCAGGACCTTTCGGTGATCCCTACTAGGAAAAAAGATCAGTTCTACAGTAATATGCCTACTGTCCTATAAATACATCAGCAAAAATAAGCTGAATATTTATGCTTCGGGGCATGAGCTGGCCCTAGTGAAGCAAAGCACCAAAAAATAGTGCCAAAAGGAAATGTCCAGTGGTCTCTGTAAATGAAAAAGAGAAAAAGGGAAAGAAAGCACAGACATATTTGTATTTTCACTTCTGTCCGGTCGACGTACATCAATCTGTGAGGTCACATTCGTTACTAATTTAGTAGAATCTGTCTTAATTTCTGGCAATTCATTTGTCACGTTTGTTGTGCATGGGTCAATGTGCACCTCCTAATTATGGGCGCTCTGCCCGACGTATTTGTCCAAGCAACCGTCCAGCTGGAGGCGGTAATTTATTCATTCATCATCCATACATTTGTGGCTCAACGCACTCATACACCCAATCACACTGGTAGGAAAAAAGACCCATAGGTCATATGTTTTTTTGAAAAAGTCAATAATTTAGCTCACAGTATGATTGAAGAAAGTAATCAATACGTTCATGGTATACATACTTTATCGTTCGTTTGACTGTGCCCCATGAGCTGGCAGGCGGGGGAAGTATTTGCTCGGTCTACTGGAGAAATAAATAAATATTGCCGCCCTCAATACTGGATGCGGTACACTCAAGTTCTGGCATATACAATAATGAGCCTGTCACCCGTTATTTAGAGACTCAGGGTCAGAGTCTGTTACTCACGTTACCGGCCTGGCACATCGCCTCTCACCCCTACCGTGCAGCTCCGAGGACGCGTGGTCTCTCGTCTGCGCTGTAGATATACTGTTGGCAATTGCCGTCCGTGTGGATGGTAGCTTCCGGGAGACGCCCGTTGTTGAAAACACTAGACTGCTCAGTTCAAAGATGGCCGACGGTATTTGGCACTAGGAGGGGAAAATACACAGAAGTCTTTCTTCACTGCCTCTGGCTCTAACGAGTGAAACAATGTGTGAATCTTTAGATGGCGAGTGATTGTAAATAGATAATGTTTCATCAAAGTGTCTCTATAGTCAAACTGGTGGGATCCCCATTTATTCATAAATCAAAAAAATATATTGAATGTCAGAAAAGGGAATGAAAATGGGAATAAAAAATTCGATTATTCAATTTGTAATGATGTTATTCCTGCATTGATTGGAGTTCATGGAGATCTGCTCATAAGTTAGTCCCAGCAACCAAGGAATCACCTCACCTCGTGGGGTCGGTTCAGATCGAATGTGGGAGGCTTGCCTGTAGGATGTTGGGAAAGTGCTCACAAGTCAGTCGGGTGTTAGCCAGGGATATCATCAGTGTAGTGTCATAACCAGAATGTCGAATTACAGCCTAGTGGCATGATGTTGCTGTGCATGGGATGATTCACACTTGGACAGGTGACATGCCACCGGGGTTCCCTGTGCCAGGTGCACATCACGTCATCCTTGTTGGTGTTGGCCAGTTGTTATGAGATACTACCCGGAAGGAGGTAGAGTGGTTTGTGTCATTAAATGTGGGTTGCACATATGTCCAATGGTAACAATCGAAGGACATGGGGTCACAGCTGTCCCCACGGTATGTCATCATTCAGTCCCCTTTTGTGAGATTGGATGCGGAACACCCATCTTTGTTCTTTCTCCAGAAGAAATCGCTCACTGTTTACTTGCTCTATCACAGTCCATGTTATTTCTTCCGGTCTGTGGTTTTTCTCTAGGAAGTGATTGGTGAGTTTCGTGCTGTTTTTTTTACATTTGATGGTACTTTTATGTTCTCCTATCCGAAGTTTCACTGCCCTACTCGTCATTCCTACATACTCCAGCTTGCAGGGGCATGTGACCAGGTAGACGACATTTGTTCTGTTGCAATTACTAAAGCTTCTTTGCTCCCAGCTGGTCCCATCGCTGAAGGTCACGTTGTTACTTTTCTTTGTGAGACAACAGACTTTGCAATTTCCACACGGATGGTGGCCACGTACAAAGTTGGGAGTGTGTTGCACAGTGCCACTGACAGATTTTGGTCTCGTGTGGACCAGGGCATCCCTTATGCTCCTTGCTCTCTTGTGAGAGAACATCGGTTTTGGTATTTGTAACCCGCCACTATTTAAAATTTTCCAATTCCTGTTAATGATCTTAGTCACTTGGTTGGAACAAGTGTTGTAAGTGGTGATGCAGATTGGTCTTTTATCCTCGTCTTTAAGCACTTTTTCTTCCAAGAGGCTCTCTTGGCAGTTGTTTTTGGCCCGTTTGTATGCCTGATTGATGATCTTGTTCGGGTATTTCCTGGCTACCAGCTTCTTCTCTAGGTCTTTGGATTGTAATTTAAAGTCCTTAATCTCCATACAATTCCTGCGAAGGCGCAGGAATTGCCCATACGGTAGATTATCCCGCAGATGTCTCGGGTGGAAGCTGTTGTACAACAATAGACAATTCTTTGAAGTGTTTTTAAAATGGGTCGTGGTCATCAGTCTGCCGTCTTTGGGGAAAATATTCAAATCCAAAAACACCAAATTGCAATTGGAGGTGGTGCTAGTGAATTTCAAATAACCAGCTCAGAAAATGTTTAGCTCTCCCCTCATCTCCATCCCAGATGATCAGGATATCATCGATGTATCGCTTCCATATCTTGATGTTATCTCTGTAGGGGTTGGTTGGATGCAGTATTTTATTCACTTCCAAGTGGTGCACGTACAGACCCGCTATGCTGGGAGCGAATGTGCTTCCCATGCTACAGCCATGTTTTTGTAGATATAGGGTGCCTTTATACTCAAAGAAGTTCTCCTTGAGGGCTAGGGAACAGCATTCCATCACCACATTCCGTGGTGTCTGGTATTCCCAGAAGTCTTCAAAAAGGACATCCTCTACAATCTCAAGTGTCGCATGATGAGGTAAGCTGGTGTATAGGCTCTCCACGTCACAGCTAATTAATAGCTGGTTGTTAGGATCAAAGGTGATGTCTTCTAATAGGATCAATACATCCTTTGTGTCCCTCAGATACGTAGAGGTTTTCTGAACAATTGGCCTGAGGAAAGCGTCTGCAAATCTTGACAAGGGTTCCAATACTGATCCGATGCCGGACACGATTGGTCTTCCCGGAGGGTTTTGTAGATTCTTATGAATTTTAGGCAGTGTATACAGGTAGGGGGTCCTGGGATTTTTTTGGCATAAGAAATCCCCTTCTTTTTTAGTGACCCATCCGTGTGTGACTGCTTCCTCTACCATCGTGCTGATTTTCGTTGCTATCCTGTTTGTGAGATCATTATGAAGAATTTCATAGTTCCTTTCATCTTGGAGCAGTCTCATGCATTCAATGTCATACTGGCTTGCATTTTGTATCACAGTTGCGCCGCCCTTGTCTGCTGGTTTTATCACTATTTGGTTGTTGTTGCTCAACTCCCGTAGTGCTTGTCTTTCTTCCTTGTTAATGTTCTGAAAGGTGCTGCTCTTATGTGGATCTATGTCCTCAAGTTCCCTCATCACCGCCTTTTCGAAAGTGAGTAGTTCGATTGGTAGGGTGTTGTTCATTGGTGTAAACGTAGATTTTGGTCTGAGATTAGTATCCCCACGTGCACTCTCATCATTTTTATCTTTGAAGAAGACTTGCAACTTCAGACGTCGCATGAATTCTTGTACTTCCTTGCATAAATGGAATTTGTCCATATTGGCCGTAGGTACGTAACCCAGGCCCTTTTCCAGTACCGCAGTTTGTGCTTCTGTAAGTTCACAGTCTGAGAGGTTTACCACCAGGCTTACTTCTGGTTTTTCTTGGCGCCTGTCATGCTTCTCGTGGATACCCGTGGGGTTTCTTCCTCTCCTGCATTCCAGTGTCCGAGGTGCCTCTCCGGTTCCTTCCTCTGGTCTGTCCTTGGCGCGCCCCTAAAAAAGGTGCCGATTGGTCGAAATAGCCATAGTCTTGTTGTTGATAGCCCCACACGGGGAATGGGCCCTGTGGATGTTGAAATGGGGGTTGTGGACCATAATGTTGTTGTTGGGGATATATCATGTGGGGTTGGAAGGTGTTCCATCCTCTTGGACCCCGGTAGTTCGATCTACGGAAATTCCTCCTTCCACCTTGAGACCTTGGGCTCTTGTTGCGACTGGAGTTGGACCCATTTGACCCAGTGTCCGATGACTCATCATCTGTGTTGTCATTCACTGGTTTGTAATCATCTTTTATGTAAGGGTAAACTCTCTCTTTTGACCAACGACTGTTGTCTTTTTTTAGTTTTTCATATTTATTGTTCTTTAGAGTAGTTTCGAAATCATTAAGGGACTGATTCATTTCATCAAGGAATTTCTTCAGATCAGCTGGGGATTCGTGACTTTTTAGACGAACTTCAATGGTTTGTATCTCAATTTTGAGTTCACTTGCCAGTCTGCTTGCAGTCTTTATAATTAACACGATCCAATCTCGTGTGCACCTCCACGAAATCTTGGACCAATCAATCTTGAATGTTTTGTCATGTAAGAAAATAAAGGGTTCGTTTCGAACTACCAGGCCTGCTGGAGCTGTGTTTGCCTGGAGATATTCAGTCATTAGTAGGCCATGGATAGCGGTCTTTATTTGAGTTCTTCTCAGTTCCTCTAGTTCGTCCCAGTCGTTATTCCTTGTGGAGGGACCTGCGGTGTTCAGACCTTCGAAAGTGCCCAGGGTGGCTATGAGGTTGGAGATTTCATCCTCGGTAAAAGCCAGGCCTAGGTCCGCCATGGTTGTTTGCGGTTCTCACGGTGAGGGAGTGATAAATACAGTCCAGAAAATCCTACCAGGGATCAAGTGACGGGTGCGGAATCACTGTTGTAAGGTGATGTGAGCGACACTGTCAGGTGTCGTCGTGTAGAGCTTCCGCAGCTGTGCGCTGCTGATAGACACAAAAAAATCAGAAGGAGGAAGCGTAGAGGTTGAGATAGAATCACCCTCCTAAACGATTCAAGTAAACATAGGGATTCTATCAATATGTGGAGGTGTCAACTATTTAAAGGTTTTATGTTTTATTGTGAAGTGATAGGCTCTCTCTTAGCGGTGGAAAGATGAGAGCACGTGTGCTTTGTTAAAATACCCCTCACACACTAAAAAAATCCGTTAGTGTCATGCTGAGCAGTCTAGTGTTTTCAACAACGGGCGTCTCCCGGAAGCTACCATCCACACGGACGGCAATTGCCAACAGTATATCTACAGCGCAGACGAGAGACCACGCGTCCTCGGAGCTGCACGGTAGGGGTGAGAGGCGATGTGCCAGGCCGGTAACGTGAGTAACAGACTCTGACCCTGAGTCTCTAAATAACGGGTGACAGGCTCATTATTGTATATGCCAGAACTTGAGTGTACCGCATCCAGTATTGAGAGCGGCAATATTTATTTATTTCTCCAGTAGACCGAGCAAATACTTCCCCCGCCTGCCAGCTCATGGGGCACAGTCAAACGAACGATAAAGTATGTATACCATGAATGTATTGATTACTTTCTTCAATCATACTGTGAGCTAGATTATTGACTTTTTCAAAAAAACATATGACCTATGGGTCTTTTTTCCTACCAGTGTGATTGGGTGTATGAGTGCGTTGAGCCACAAATGTATGGATGATGAATGAATAAATTACCGCCTCCAGCTGGTCGGTTGCTTGGACAAATACGTCGGGCAGAGCGCCCATAATTAGGAGGTGCACATTGACCCATGCACAACAAACGTGACGAATGAATTGCCAGAAATTAAGACAGATTCTACTAAATTAGTAACGAATGTGACCTCACAGATTGATGTACGTCGACCGGACAGAAGTGAAAATACAAATATGTCTGTGCTTTCTTTCCCTTTTTCTCTTTTTCATTTACAGAGACCACTGGACATTTCCTTTTGGCACTATTTTTTGGTGCTTTGCTTCACTAGGGCCAGCTCATGCCCCGAAGCATAAATATTCAGCTTATTTTTGCTGATGTATTTATAGGACAGTAGGCATATTACTGTAGAAATGAGCTTTTTTCCTAGTAGGGATCACCGAAAGGTCCTGATGAGTAGGCAGTTGGGGACTGTCTATGAAACATGTCGACTTAGTAGTTAGTAATCACTCTACTTTTTACTCCCCTTTTTTAACGTTTCCAGCTAGAGATACCAATAAAATGTATTTGTTCTACTAGCCAGGGAATTTTTAATTTTTCCATTTTTTCTATTTTTTGTGCATTCACTAGTTAGATCCCTACCCTTCACTGATATCACTACACCTACACATAGATCTGTCACTTTTACAGTGCTCCCGCGTAGTCCGTCTGGTCGCAGCACGCCCCGCCCCTTTATAGGGACGGGAAGACCCCTATGATGAAGCATGACACTAACGGATTTTTTTAGTGTGTGAGGGGTATTTTAACAAAGCACACGTGCTCTCATCTTTCCACCGCTAAGAGAGAGCCTATCACTTCACAATAAAACATAAAACCTTTAAATAGTTGACACCTCCACATATTGATAGAATCCCTATGTTTACTTGAATCGTTTAGGAGGGTGATTCTATCTCAACCTCTACGCTTCCTCCTTCTGATTTTTTTGTGTCTATCGGCAGCGCACAGCTGCGGAAGCTCTACACGACGACACCTGACAGTGTCGCTCACATCACCTTACAACAGTGATTCCGCACCCGTCACTTGATCCCTGGTAGGATTTTCTGGACTGTATTTATCACTCCCTCACCGTGAGAACCGCAAACAACCATGGCGGACCTAGGCCTGGCTTTTACCGAGGATGAAATCTCCAACCTCATAGCCACCCTGGGCACTTTCGAAGGTCTGAACACCGCAGGTCCCTCCACAAGGAATAACGACTGGGACGAACTAGAGGAACTGAGAAGAACTCAAATAAAGACCGCTATCCATGGCCTACTAATGACTGAATATCTCCAGGCAAACACAGCTCCAGCAGGCCTGGTAGTTCGAAACGAACCCTTTATTTTCTTACATGACAAAACATTCAAGATTGATTGGTCCAAGATTTCGTGGAGGTGCACACGAGATTGGATCGTGTTAATTATAAAGACTGCAAGCAGACTGGCAAGTGAACTCAAAATTGAGATACAAACCATTGAAGTTCGTCTAAAAAGTCACGAATCCCCAGCTGATCTGAAGAAATTCCTTGATGAAATGAATCAGTCCCTTAATGATTTCGAAACTACTCTAAAGAACAATAAATATGAAAAACTAAAAAAAGACAACAGTCGTTGGTCAAAAGAGAGAGTTTACCCTTACATAAAAGATGATTACAAACCAGTGAATGACAACACAGATGATGAGTCATCGGACACTGGGTCAAATGGGTCCAACTCCAGTCGCAACAAGAGCCCAAGGTCTCAAGGTGGAAGGAGGAATTTCCGTAGATCGAACTACCGGGGTCCAAGAGGATGGAACACCTTCCAACCCCACATGATATATCCCCAACAACAACATTATGGTCCACAACCCCCATTTCAACATCCACAGGGCCCATTCCCCGTGTGGGGCTATCAACAACAAGACTATGGCTATTTCGACCAATCGGCACCTTTTTTAGGGGCGCGCCAAGGACAGACCAGAGGAAGGAACCGGAGAGGCACCTCGGTACACTGGAATGCAGGAGAGGAAGAAACCCCACGGGTATCCACGAGAAGCATGACAGGCGCCAAGAAAAACCAGAAGTAAGCCTGGTGGTAAACCTCTCAGACTGTGAACTTACAGAAGCACAAACTGCGGTACTGGAAAAGGGCCTGGGTTACGTACCTACGGCCAATATGGACAAATTCCATTTATGCAAGGAAGTACAAGAATTCATGCGACGTCTGAAGTTGCAAGTCTTCTTCAAAGATAAAAATGATGAGAGTGCACGTGGGGATACTAATCTCAGACCAAAATCTACGTTTACACCAATGAACAACACCCTACCAATCGAACTACTCACTTTCGAAAAGGCGGTGATGAGGGAACTTGAGGACATAGATCCACATGAGAGCAGCACCTTTCAGAACATTAACAAGGAAGAAAGACAAGCACTACGGGAGTTGAGCAACAACAACCAAATAGTGATAAAACCAGCAGACAAGGGCGGCGCAACTGTGATACAAAATGCAAGCCAGTATGACATTGAATGCATGAGACTGCTCCAAGATGAAAGGAACTATGAAATTCTTCATAATGATCCCACAAACAGGATAGCAACGAAAATCAGCACGATGGTAGAGGAAGCAGTCACACACGGATGGGTCACTAAAAAAGAAGGGGATTTCTTATGCCAAAAAAATCCCAGGACCCCCTACCTGTATACACTGCCTAAAATTCATAAGAATCTACAAAACCCTCCGGGAAGACCAATCGTGTCCGGCATCGGATCAGTATTGGAACCCTTGTCAAGATTTGCAGACGCTTTCCTCAGGCCAATTGTTCAGAAAACCTCTACGTATCTGAGGGACACAAAGGATGTATTGATCCTATTAGAAGACATCACCTTTGATCCTAACAACCAGCTATTAATTAGCTGTGACGTGGAGAGCCTATACACCAGCTTACCTCATCATGCGACACTTGAGATTGTAGAGGATGTCCTTTTTGAAGACTTCTGGGAATACCAGACACCACGGAATGTGGTGATGGAATGCTGTTCCCTAGCCCTCAAGGAGAACTTCTTTGAGTATAAAGGCACCCTATATCTACAAAAACATGGCTGTAGCATGGGAAGCACATTCGCTCCCAGCATAGCGGGTCTGTACGTGCACCACTTGGAAGTGAATAAAATACTGCATCCAACCAACCCCTACAGAGATAACATCAAGATATGGAAGCGATACATCGATGATATCCTGATCATCTGGGATGGAGATGAGGGGAGAGCTAAACATTTTCTGAGCTGGTTAAACTTACAAGACAATTATTTGAAATTCACTAGCACCACCTCCAATTGCAATTTGGTGTTTTTGGATTTGAATATTTTCCCCAAAGACGGCAGACTGATGACCACGACCCATTTTAAAAACACTTCAAAGAATTGTCTATTGTTGTACAACAGCTTCCACCCGAGACATCTGCGGGATAATCTACCGTATGGGCAATTCCTGCGCCTTCGCAGGAATTGTACGGAGATTAAGGACTTTAAATTACAATCCAAAGACCTAGAGAAGAAGCTGGTAGCCAGGAAATACCCGAACAAGATCATCAATCAGGCATAAAAACGGGCCAAAAACAACTGCCGAGAGAGCCTCTTGGAAGAAAAAGTGCTTAAAGACGAGGATAAAAGACCAATCTGCATCACCACTTACAACACTTGTTCCAACCAAGTGACTAAGATCATTAACAGGAATTGGAAAATTTTAAATAGTGGCGGGTTACAAATACCAAAACCGATGTTCTCTCACAAGAGAGCAAGGAGCATAAGGGATGCCCTGGTCCACACGAGACCAAAATCTGTCAGTGGCACTGTGCAACACACTCCCAACTTTGTACGTGGCCACCATCCGTGTGGAAATTGCAAAGTCTGTTGTCTCACAAAGAAAAGTAACAACGTGACCTTCAGCGATGGGACCAGCTGGGAGCAAAGAAGCTTCAGTAATTGCAACATATATTTACAACAAGGGGTGGTGAGGGACAGAGTCTCTGAATTAAGCAGAATACTCTCACCCAGTCAAGAGATCAGGGCTAGATCCAACACCGTTTTTTAGCTCACTGCACCATCCCAGTTTCAGAACCTGGCTGTATGCAAATTAGTCTGTTCCTGTCCCAGTGCATGATGGGAACAGGGCAAACCAAACTACAAAAGCCAATTCTTACACTGGGAAGGAAACAAGCTTCCGGGGACCGGTTTCTGGCATTTCAGCCGTCTTCGGCCCGGCTTGCTTGAATCCTGATGGTGCAATGAGCAAGGGACTCATGTCTGAGTATACCCTTCCACGCTTAGGGTGGACAAAAATATTTACAACAAGGGGTGGTGAGGGACAGAGTCTCTGAATTAAGCAGAATACTCTCACCCAGTCAAGAGATCAGGGCTAGATCCAACACCGTTTTTTAGCTCACTGCACCATCCCAGTTTCAGAACCTGGCTGTATGCAAATGAGTCTGTTCCTGTCCCAGTGCATGATGGGAACAGGGCAAACCAAACTACAAAAGCCAATTCTTACACTGGGAAGGAAACAAGCTTCCGGGGACCGGTTTCTGGCATTTCAGCCGTCTTCGGCCCGGCTTGCTTGAATCCTGATGGTGCAATGAGCAAGGGACTCATGTCTGAGTATACCCTTCCACGCTTAGGGTGGACAAAAATATTTACAACAAGGGGTGGTGAGGGACAGAATTTCTGAATTAAGCAGAATACTCTCACCCAGTCAAGAGATCAGGGCTAGATCCAACACCGTTTTTTAGCTCACTGCACCATCCCAGTTTCAGAACCTGGCTGTATGCAAATTAGTCTGTTCCTGTCCCAGTGCATGATGGGAACAGGGCAAACCAAACTACAAAAGCCAATTCTTACACTGGGAAGGAAACAAGCTTCCGGGGACCGGTTTCTGGCATTTCAGCCGTCTTCGGCCCGGCTTGCTTGAATCCTGATGGTGCAATGAGCAAGGGACTCATGTCTGAGTATACCCTTCCACGCTTAGGGTGGACAAAAATATTTACAACAAGGGGTGGTGAGGGACAGAGTCTCTGAATTAAGCAGAATACTCTCACCCAGTCAAGAGATCAGGGCTAGATCCAACACCGTTTTTTAGCTCACTGCACCATCCCAGTTTCAGAACCTGGCTGTATGCAAATTAGTCTGTTCTTGTCCCAGTGCATGATGGGAACAGGGCAAACCAAACTACAAAAGCCAATTCTTACACTGGGAAGGAAACAAGCTTCCGGGGACCGGTTTCTGGCATTTCAGCCGTCTTCGGCCCGGCTTGCTTGAATCCTGATGGTGCAATGAGCAAGGGACTCATGTCTGAGTATACCCTTCCACGCTTAGGGTGGACAAAAATATTTACAACAAGGGGTGGTGAGGGACAGAGTCTCTGAATTAAGCAGAATACTCTCACCCAGTCAAGAGATCAGGGCTAGATCCAACACCGTTTTTTAGCTCACTGCACCATCCCAGTTTCAGAACCTGGCTGTATGCAAATTAGTCTGTTCCTGTCCCAGTGCATGATGGGAACAGGGCAAACCAAACTACAAAAGCCAATTCTTACACTGGGAAGGAAACAAGCTTCCGGGGACCGGTTTCTGGCATTTCAGCCGTCTTCGGCCCGGCTTGCTTGAATCCTGATGGTGCAATGAGCAAGGGACTCATGTCTGAGTATACCCTTCCACGCTTAGGGTGGACAAAAATATTTACAACAAGGGGTGGTGAGGGACAGAGTCTCTGAATTAAGCAGAATACTCTCACCCAGTCAAGAGATCAGGGCTAGATCCAACACCGTTTTTTAGCTCACTGCACCATCCCAGTTTCAGAACCTGGCTGTATGCAAATTAGTCTGTTCCTGTCCCAGTGCATGATGGGAACAGGGCAAACCAAACTACAAAAGCCAATTCTTACACTGGGAAGGAAACAAGCTTCCGGGGACCGGTTTCTGGCATTTCAGCCGTCTTCGGCCCGGCTTGCTTGAATCCTGATGGTGCAATGAGCAAGGGACTCATGTCTGAGTATACCCTTCCACGCTTAGGGTGGACAAAAATATTTACAACAAGGGGTGGTGAGGGACAGAGTCTCTGAATTAAGCAGAATACTCTCACCCAGTCAAGAGATCAGGGCTAGATCCAACACCGTTTTTTAGCTCACTGCACCATCCCAGTTTCGGAACCTGGCTGTATGCAAATTAGTCTGTTCCTGTCCCAGTGCATGATGGGAACAGGGCAAACCAAACTACAAAAGCCAATTCTTACACTGGGAAGGAAACAAGCTTCCGGGGACCGGTTTCTGGCATTTCAGCCGTCTTCGGCCCGGCTTGCTTGAATCCTGATGGTGCAATGAGCAAGGGACTCATGTCTGAGTATACCCTTCCACGCTTAGGGTGGACAAAAATATTTACAACAAGGGGTGGTGAGGGACAGAGTCTCTGAATTAAGCAGAATACTCTCACCCAGTCAAGAGATCAGGGCTAGATCCAACACCGTTTTTTAGCTCACTGCACCATCCCAGTTTCAGAACCTGGCTGTATGCAAATTAGTCTGTTCCTGTCCCAGTGCATGATGGGAACAGGGCAAACCAAACTACAAAAGCCAATTCTTACACTGGGAAGGAAACAAGCTTCCGGGGACCGGTTTCTGGCATTTCAGCCGTCTTCGGCCCGGCTTGCTTGAATCCTGATGGTGCAATGAGCAAGGGACTCATGTCTGAGTATACCCTTCCACGCTTAGGGTGGACAAAAATATTTACAACAAGGGGTGGTGAGGGACAGAGTCTCTGAATTAAGCAGAATACTCTCACCCAGTCAAGAGATCAGGGCTAGATCCAACACCGTTTTTTAGCTCACTGCACCATCCCAGTTTCAGAACCTGGCTGTATGCAAATTAGTCTGTTCCTGTCCCAGTGCATGATGGGAACAGGGCAAACCAAACTACAAAAGCCAATTCTTACACTGGGAAGGAAACAAGCTTCCGGGGACCGGTTTCTGGCATTTCAGCCGTCTTCGGCCCGGCTTGCTTGAATCCTGATGGTGCAATGAGCAAGGGACTCATGTCTGAGTATACCCTTCCACGCTTAGGGTGGACAAAAATATTTACAACAAGGGGTGGTGAGGGACAGAGTCTCTGAATTAAGCAGAATACTCTCACCCAGTCAAGAGATCAGGGCTAGATCCAACACCGTTTTTTAGCTCACTGCACCATCCCAGTTTCAGAACCTGGCTGTATGCAAATTAGTCTGTTCCTGTCCCAGTGCATGATGGGAACAGGGCAAACCAAACTACAAAAGCCAATTCTTACACTGGGAAGGAAACAAGCTTCCGGGGACCGGTTTCTGGCATTTCAGCCGTCTTCGGCCCGGCTTGCTTGAATCCTGATGGTGCAATGAGCAAGGGACTCATGTCTGAGTATACCCTTCCACGCTTAGGGTGGACAAAAATATTTACAACAAGGGGTGGTGAGGGACAGAGTCTCTGAATTAAGCAGAATACTCTCACCCAGTCAAGAGATCAGGGCTAGATCCAACACCGTTTTTTAGCTCACTGCACCATCCCAGTTTCAGAACCTGGCTGTATGCAAATTAGTCTGTTCCTGTCCCAGTGCATGATGGGAACAGGGCAAACCAAACTACAAAAGCCAATTCTTACACTGGGAAGGAAACAAGCTTCCGGGGACCGGTTTCTGGCATTTCAGCCGTCTTCGGCCCGGCTTGCTTGAATCCTGATGGTGCAATGAGCAAGGGACTCATGTCTGAGTATACCCTTCCACGCTTAGGGTGGACAAAAATATTTACAACAAGGGGTGGTGAGGGACAGAGTCTCTGAATTAAGCAGAATACTCTCACCCAGTCAAGAGATCAGGGCTAGATCCAACACCGTTTTTTAGCTCACTGCACCATCCCAGTTTCAGAACCTGGCTGTATGCAAATTAGTCTGTTCCTGTCCCAGTGCATGATGGGAACAGGGCAAACCAAACTACAAAAGCCAATTCTTACACTGGGAAGGAAACAAGCTTCCGGGGACCGGTTTCTGGCATTTCAGCCGTCTTCGGCCCGGCTTGCTTGAATCCTGATGGTGCAATGAGCAAGGGACTCATGTCTGAGTATACCCTTCCACGCTTAGGGTGGACAAAAATATTTACAACAAGGGGTGGTGAGGGACAGAGTCTCTGAATTAAGCAGAATACTCTCACCCAGTCAAGAGATAAGGGCTAGATCCAACACCGTTTTTTAGCTCACTGCACCATCCCAGTTTCAGAACCTGGCTGTATGCAAATTAGTCTGTTCCTGTCCCAGTGCATGATGGGAACAGGGCAAACCAAACTACAAAAGCCAATTCTTACACTGGGAAGGAAACAAGCTTCCGGGGACCGGTTTCTGGCATTTTAGCCGTCTTCGGCCCGGCTTGCTTGAATCCTGATGGTGCAATGAGCAAGGGACTCATGTCTGAGTATACCCTTCCACGCTTAGGGTGGACAAAAATATTTACAACAAGGGGTGGTGAGGGACAGAGTCTCTGAATTAAGCAGAATACTCTCACCCAGTCAAGAGATCAGGGCTAGATCCAACACCGTTTTTTAGCTCACTGCACCATCCCAGTTTCAGAACCTGGCTGTATGCAAATTAGTCTGTTCCTGTCCCAGTGCATGATGGGAACAGGGCAAACCAAACTACAAAAGCCAATTCTTACACTGGGAAGGAAACAAGCTTCCGGGGACCGGTTTCTGGCATTTCAGCCGTCTTCGGCCCGGCTTGCTTGAATCCTGATGGTGCAATGAGCAAGGGACTCATGTCTGAGTATACCCTTCCACGCTTAGGGTGGACAAAAATATTTACAACAAGGGGTGGTGAGGGACAGAGTCTCTGAATTAAGCAGAATACTCTCACCCAGTCAAGAGATCAGGGCTAGATCCAACACCGTTTTTTAGCTCACTGCACCATCCCAGTTTCAGAACCTGGCTGTATGCAAATTAGTCTGTTCCTGTCCCAGTGCATGATGGGAACAGGGCAAACCAAACTACAAAAGCCAATTCTTACACTGGGAAGGAAACAAGCTTCCGGGGACCGGTTTCTGGCATTTCAGCCGTCTTCGGCCCGGCTTGCTTGAATCCTGATGGTGCAATGAGCAAGGGACTCATGTCTGAGTATACCCTTCCACGCTTAGGGTGGACAAAAATATTTACAACAAGGGGTGGTGAGGGACAGAGTAATTAATTTTGTCCACCCTAAGCGTGGAAGGGTATACTCAGATGTGAGTCCATTGCTCATTGCACCATCAGGATTCAAGCAAGCCGGGCCGAAGACGCCTGAAATGGCAGAAACCGGTCCCCGGAAGCTTGTTTCCTTCCCAGTGTAAGAATTGGCTTTTGTAGACAGACTAATTTGCATACAGCCAGGTTCTGAAACTGGGATGGTGCAATGAGCTAAAAAACGGTGTTGGATCTAGCCCTGATCTCTTGACTGGGTGAGAGTACTCTGCTTAATTCAGAGACTCTGTCCATCACCACCCCTTGTTGTAATTAATTTTGTCCACCCTAAGCGTGGAAGGGTATACTCAGATGTGAGTCCCTTGCTCATTGCACCATCAGGATTCAAGCAAGCCGGGCCGAAGACGCCTGAAATGGCAGAAACCGGTCCCCGGAAGCTTGTTTCCTTCCCAGTGTAAGAATTGGCTTTTGTAGTCTGGTCTGCCCTGTTCCCATGATGCACTGGGCCAGGGACAGACTAATTTGCATACAGCCAGGTTCTGAAACTGGGATGGTGCAATGAGCTAAAAAACGATGTTGGATCTAGCCCTGATCTCTTGACTGGGTGAGAGTACTCTGCTTAATTCAGAGACTCTGTCCATCACCACCCCTTGTTGTAATTAATTTTGTCCACCCTAAGCGTGGAAGGGTATACTCAGATGTGAGTCCCTTGCTCATTGCACCATCAGGATTCAAGCAAGCCGGGCCGAAGATGCCTGAAATGGCAGAAACCGGTCCCCGGAAGCTTGTTTCCTTCCCAGTGTAAGAATTGGCTTTTGTAGTCTGGTCTGCCCTGTTCCCATGATGCACTGGGCCAGGGACAGACTAATTTGCATACAGCCAGGTTCTGAAACTGGGATGGTGCAATGAGCTAAAAAACGGTGTTGGATCTAGCCCTGATCTCTTGACTGGGTGAGAGTACTCTGCTTAATTCAGAGACTCTGTCCATCACCACCCCTTGTTGTAATTAATTTTGTCCACCCTAAGCGTGGAAGGGTATACTCAGATGTGAGTCCCTTGCTCATTGCACCATCAGGATTCAAGCAAGCCGGGCCGAAGACGCCTGAAATGGCAGAAACCGGTCCCCGGAAGCTTGTTTCCTTCCCAGTGTAAGAATTGGCTTTTGTAGTCTGGTCTGCCCTGTTCCCATGATGCACTGGGCCAGGGACAGACTCATTTGCATACAGCCAGGTTCTGAAACTGGGATGGTGCAATGAGCTAAAAAACGGTGTTGGATCTAGCCCTGATCTCTTGACTGGGTGAGAGTACTCTGCTTAATTCAGAGACTCTGTCCATCACCACCCCTTGTTGTAATTAATTTTGTCCACCCTAAGCGTGGAAGGGTATACTCAGATGTGAGTCCCTTGCTCATTGCACCATCAGGATTCAAGCAAGCCGGGCCGAAGACGCCTGAAATGGCAGAAACCGGGCCCCGGAAGCTTGTTTCCTTCCCAGTGTAAGAATTGGCTTTTGTAGTCTGGTCTGCCCTGTTCCCATGATGCACTGGGCCAGGGACAGACTAATTTGCATACAGCCAGGTTCTGAAACTGGGATGGTGCAATGAGCTAAAAAACGGTGTTGGATCTAGCCCTGATCTCTTGACTGGGTGAGAGTACTCTGCTTAATTCAGAGACTCTGTCCATCACCACCCCTTGTTGTAATTAATTTTGTCCACCCTAAGCGTGGAAGGGTATACTCAGATGTGAGTCCCTTGCTCATTGCACCATCAGGATTCAAGCAAGCCGGGCCGAAGACGCCTGAAATGGCAGAAACCGGTCCCCGGAAGCTTGTTTCCTTCCCAGTGTAAGAATTGGCTTTTGTAGTCTGGTCTGCCCTGTTCCCATGATGCACTGGGCCAGGGACAGACTAATTTGCATACAGCCAGGTTCTGAAACTGGGATGGTGCAATGAGCTAAAAAACGGTGTTGGATCTAGCCCTGATCTCTTGACTGGGTGAGAGTACTCTGCTTAATTCAGAGACTCTGTCCATCACCACCCCTTGTTGTAATTAATTTTGTCCACCCTAAGCGTGGAAGGGTATACTCAGATGTGAGTCCCTTGCTCATTGCACCATCAGGATTCAAGCAAGCCGGGCCGAAGACGCCTGAAATGGCAGAAACCGGTCCCCGGAAGCTTGTTTCCTTCCCAGTGTAAGAATTGGCTTTTGTAGTCTGGTCTGCCCTGTTCCCATGATGCACTGGGCCAGGGACAGACTAATTTGCATACAGCCAGGTTCTGAAACTGGGATGGTGCAATGAGCTAAAAAACGGTGTTGGATCTAGCCCTGATCTCTTGACTGGGTGAGAGTACTCTGCTTAATTCAGAGACTCTGTCCATCACCACCCCTTGTTGTAATTAATTTTGTCCACCCTAAGCGTGGAAGGGTATACTCAGATGTGAGTCCCTTGCTCATTGCACCATCAGGATTCAAGCAAGCCGGGCCGAAGACGCCTGAAATGGCAGAAACCGGTCCCCGGAAGCTTGTTTCCTTCCCAGTGTAAGAATTGGCTTTTGTAGTCTGGTCTGCCCTGTTCCCATGATGCACTGGGCCAGGGACAGACTAATTTGCATACAGCCAGGTTCTGAAACTGGGATGGTGCAATGAGCTAAAAAACGGTGTAGGATCTAGCCCTGATCTCTTGACTGGGTGAGAGTACTCTGCTTAATTCAGAGACTCTGTCCATCACCACCCCTTGTTGTAATTAATTTTGTCCACCCTAAGCGTGGAAGGGTATACTCAGATGTGAGTCCCTTGCTCATTGCACCATCAGGATTCAAGCAAGCCGGGCCGAAGACGCCTGAAATGGCAGAAACCGGTCCCCGGAAGCTTGTTTCCTTCCCAGTGTAAGAATTGGCTTTTGTAGTCTGGTCTGCCCTGTTCCCATGATGCACTGGGCCAGGGACAGATTAATTTGCATACAGCCAGGTTCTGAAACTGGGATGGTGCAATGAGCTAAAAAACAGTGTTGGATCTAGCCCTGATCTCTTGACTGGGTGAGAGTACTCTGCTTAATTCAGAGACTCTGTCCATCACCACCCCTTGTTGTAATTAATTTTGTCCACCCTAAGCGTGGAAGGGTATACTCAGATGTGAGTCCCTTGCTCATTGCACCATCAGGATTCAAGCAAGCCGGGCCAAAGACGCCTGAAATGGCAGAAACCGGTCCCCGGAAGCTTGTTTCCTTCCCAGTGTAAGAATTGGCTTTTGTAGTCTGGTCTGCCCTGTTCCCATGATGCACTGGGCCAGGGACAGACTAATTTGCATATAGCCAGGTTCTGAAACTGGGATGGTGCAATGAGCTAAAAAACGGTGTTGGATCTAGCCCTGATCTCTTGACTGGGTGAGAGTACTCTGCTTAATTCAGAGACTCTGTCCATCACCACCCCTTGTTGTAATTAATTTTGTCCACCCTAAGCGTGGAAGGGTATACTCAGATGTGAGTCCCTTGCTCATTGCACCATCAGGATTCAAGCAAGCCGGGCCGAAGACGCATGAAATGGCAGAAACCGGTCCCCGGAAGCTTGTTTCCTTCCCAGTGTAAGAATTGGCTTTTGTAGTCTGGTCTGCCCTGTTCCCATGATGCACTGGGCCAGGGACAGACTAATTTGCATACAGCCAGGTTCTGAAACTGGGATGGTGCAATGAGCTAAAAAACGGTGTTGGATCTAGCCCTGATCTCTTGACTGGGTGAGAGTACTCTGCTTAATTCAGAGACTCTGTCCATCACCACCCCTTGTTGTAATTAATTTTGTCCACCCTAAGCGTGGAAGGGTATACTCAGATGTGAGTCCCTTGCTCATTGCACCATCAGGATTCAAGCAAGCCGGGCCGAAGACGCCTGAAATGGCAGAAACCGGTCCCCGGAAGCTTGTTTCCTTCCCAGTGTAAGAATTGGCTTTTGTAGTCTGGTCTGCCCTGTTCCCATGATGCACTGGGCCAGGGACAGACTAATTTACATACAGCCAGGTTCTGAAACTGGGATGGTGCAATGAGCTAAAAAACGGTGTTGGATCTAGCCCTGATCTCTTGACTGGGTGAGAGTACTCTGCTTAATTCAGAGACTCTGTCCATCACCACCCCTTGTTGTAATTAATTCAGTAATTGCAACAGCACAAATGTCGTCTACCTGGTCACATGCCCCTGCAAGCTGGAGTATGTAGGAATGACGAGTAGGGCAGTGAAACTTCGGATAGGAGAACATAAAAGTACCATCAAATGTAAAAAAAACAGCACGAAACTCACCAATCACTTCCTAGAGAAAAACCACAGACCGGAAGAAATAACATGGACTGTGATAGAGCAAGTAAACAGTGAGCGATTTCTTCTGGAGAAAGAACAAAGATGGGTGTTCCGCATCCAATCTCACAAAAGGGGACTGAATGATGACATACCGTGGGGACAGCTGTGACCCCATGTCCTTCGATTGTTACCATTGGACATGTGTGCAACCCACATTTAATGACACAAACCACTCTACCTCCTTCCGGGTAGTATCTCATAACAACTGGCCAACACCAACAAGGATGACGTGATGTGCACCTGGCACAGGGAACCCCGGTGGCATGTCACCTGTCCAAGTGTGAATCATCCCATGCACAGCAACATCATGCCACTAGGCTGTAATTCGACATTCTGGTTATGACACTACACTGATGATATCCCTGGCTAACACCCGACTGACTTGTGAGCACTTTCCCAACATCCTACAGGCAAGCCTCCCACATTCGATCTGAACCGACCCCACGAGGTGAGGTGATTCCTTGGTTGCTGGGACTAACTTATGAGCAGATCTCCATGAACTCCAATCAATGCAGGAATAACATCATTACAAATTGAATAATCGAATTTTTTATTCCCATTTTCATTCCCTTTTCTGACATTCAATATATTTTTTTGATTTATGAATAAATGTGGATCCCACCAGTTTGACTATAGAGACACTGTGATGAAACATTATCTATTTACAATCACTCGCCATCTAAAGATTCACCCATTGTTTCACTCGTTAGAGCCAGAGGCAGTGAAGAAAGACTTCTGTGTATTTTCCCCTCCTAGTGCCAAATACCATCGGCCATCTTTGAACTGAGCAGTCTAGTGTTTTCAACAACGGGCGTCTCCCGGAAGCTACCATCCACACGGACGGCAATTGCCAACAGTATATCTACAGCGCAGACGAGAGACCACGCGTCCTCGGAGCTGCACGGTAGGGGTGAGAGGCGATGTGCCAGGCCGGTAACGTGAGTAACAGACTCTGACCCTGAGTCTCTAAATAACGGGTGACAGGCTCATTATTGTATATGCCAGAACTTGAGTGTACCGCATCCAGTATTGAGGGCGGCAATATTTATTTATTTCTCCAGTAGACCGAGCAAATACTTCCCCCGCCTGCCAGCTCATGGGGCACAGTCAAACGAACGATAAAGTATGTATACCATGAATGTATTGATTACTTTCTTCAATCATACTGTGAGCTAGATTATTGACTTTTTCAAAAAAACATATGACCTATGGGTCTTTTTTCCTACCAGTGTGATTGGGTGTATGAGTGCGTTGAGCCACAAATGTATGGATGATGAATGAATAAATTACCTCCTCCAGCTGGACGGTTGCTTGGACAAATACGTCGGGCAGAGCGCCCATAATTAGGAGGTGCACATTGACCCATGCACAACAAACGTGACGAATGAATTGCCAGAAATTAAGACAGATTCTACTAAATTAGTAACGAATGTGACCTCACAGATTGATGTACGTCGACCGGACAGAAGTGAAAATACAAATATGTCTGTGCTTTCTTTCCCTTTTTCTCTTTTTCATTTACAGAGACCACTGGACATTTCCTTTTGGCACTATTTTTTGGTGCTTTGCTTCACTAGGGCCAGCTCATGCCCCGAAGCATAAATATTCAGCTTATTTTTGCTGATGTATTTATAGGACAGTAGGCATATTACTGTAGAACTGAGCTTTTTTCCTAGTAGGGATCACCGAAAGGTCCTGATGAGTAGGCAGTTGGGGACTGTCTATGAAACATGTCGACTTAGTAGTTAGTAATCACTCTACTTTTTACTCCCCTTTTTTAACGTTTCCAGCTAGAGATACCAATAAAATGTATCTGTTCTACTAGCCAGGTAATTTTTAATTTTTCAATTTTTTCTATTTTTTGTGCATTCACTAGTTAGATCCCTACACTTCACTGATATCACTACACCTACACATAGATCTGTCACTTTTACAGTGCTCCCGCGTAGTCCGTCTGGTCGCAGCACGCCCCGCCCCTTTATAGGGACGGGAAGACCCCTATGATGAAGCATGACACTAACGGATTTTTTTAGTGTGTGAGGGGTATTTTAACAAAGCACACGTGCTCTCATCTTTCCACCGCTAAGAGAGAGCCTATCACTTCACAATAAAACATAAAACCTTTAAATAGTTGACACCTCCACATATTGATAGAATCCCTATGTTTACTAGAATGGTTTTATGCCAGGCAGGAGCCCAAGGCCCAGCTTATGTTGCTTACATGTAGCCCCAGCTAGGGCAACTGACTTACAGGGCCCTGCTGCATTGGTCCTTATAGATTATGAAAAAGCCTTAGACAGAGTTCACAGGCCATTCCTAAATCAGGTGCTATAAAGGATGCACCTGGGTCCTCAATTCCTTGCATACATCACCCCCATCTACAATGCTCCCAAGGTGCTGGTTAGAGTAACTGGGGCGCATATATCCCAATTTCCCACTGAGCAAGAACCCTCCCTTTTCCATCCAGTTGTTTAACGCCTAGCTAAATGGATAAGAAGGTATGCCCAGATTCAGGGGTTACACTACTCGACTAGGATGGAGAACATGCTGCTTCTCATCAATTGAAAAGAGAGCACAATGGAGAGACTGATGCTGATGTTGAGTTTATATTGAGATGTCTTCGGTTTGCCAGTGAACTGGAACAAATCAACCTACATGCAGGTATGCAGCACTCCACTGCAAAAGAGTAGTGCACACATGCCTGCAAGTGGCCGGAGACCATTTCAAATATTTAGGCACAATCGTAACACTGAACCAGGAGAGGGCCTGGGACCTATTGCCCACTTATTATAATCTCCCTGAAGGGATCTGGAATCATGGTATTCCTGTTTTTATGATGGGTAGGGCTGCCCTTTGCAAGCTGTCCACTTTGCACATGTCCTGTACACAGTGCAGAAAGAACCCTAAATTCTCCCACCAACATTTTTTGCTGATTTGACATCAATGGTCTTGAATCTCCTTTAGCCAAGTAAACTACTTAGAATGTCATACCAGAAATGCACCCATTTCCCTTATGAAGAGGGAATAGGCATTGCTGACCTCTTTCTATACTATTGAGCCTCACAACTTATATCAATTAACAAATGTTTTTTTGGGGACAGACAACAGTCAGCCATGTAGTTGGAACTGCGTGCCTTGAAGAGCCAGGCATTTTGCACTTGTTATATGGTGGAGTCCCCTCATAATAGCTCTGACAAATCACAAAGTTACCAATCTTGTGTTGGCGAGAGGCCCTAAGGAATATCAAGTGTCTAGGTGACCTTAGAAATCAGACACCAAACTAACAAGCATGTGGAGACACAACTACAAAGACCATCCAGAACGAAAGCAGTAATGTCCGCCAAAGAAGCTTTAGACCTAGCCTCCACCTATGACTCCTCTTTCCTAATGCCCTCTAACACCAATATCCAAGTGATCACTGGCTTCGGAAGAGACCTCCCTCCTGCGAAAACTGTTAGACCCCCGCCCTTCCTCACCTCCATACCAAGGGCCCCATTAAAAAAACATCTGAACAAAAATAATCCAGCGACCAACTGCATGCTCATTAACTGTAGATCCACCCCCAAACATACAACGGAATTAGCTGAAACCATCCTGTCCCAGAACCTTGACATTGCGTTCATCACGGAGACATGGCTAAAGGAAACCTCCCCACCCTGTCTAGACATGCTGGTACCCCAGGTTTCACCATCATCAACAAAGACAGAAAAGGCCAACACGGGGTGTGTAGCCATCATACATAAAGATGACATTGACATCGCTGTAACATGCTCATGCAAATACAGCTCTTTTAAATGTCTATCTGTCTCCATCAAGACTAAGGCTAACCGCCCTTTAGTTGTTCACCTTCTCTATCACCCACCTGGCAATTCCTCCACTTTTGGCGAACACCTATCTGACCTGATTGCCCACTGCGCTCTCAAAGACACTAACTTCATAATCCTGGGTGATCTCAATTGACGCTGGAACGAAACCAACAACACACTTATTCAATCTCTCAACAATCTCCTCTATGACAATAACCTTACCCAACACTGCTCTGAAGAAACGCACAACAAAGGAGCGACCTTGAACGCCATCATTGCCCACCAAGACGTAATCACGATCGACAACATCCTCCCAGTGGACTGTTCGGATCATCACATGATTCTATTCCACATCAACCAAAGAAGCCTATCCCTGCCCCCTGCTCAAGAACCCCCCAAATGGTCAAGAAATCTAAACCAGATCCCCTTGGTCATCATGGAGGAGAGACTCAAGTTTCTCCTACCCAATGACAAAAATAGACCTAAGGAACTCTTCAGTATCATTAGACAGCAAACCTTCCAACCAGATAGCTCCTTGGAGCTGGCCTCCAAAGAACGATGCGACAACTTTGCCAACTTCTTTGATGATAAGATCTCCAAGATCGAAAGCTCTCTGGACACCAACCACTCCCTTTCCCCTCACAGCAAACAAGGTGGGTTGCTTGATAGCAACCCTCCTCCCTCTATTAAACCCTGGTCACTCTTTCAGCCCATCGCAGAAGAAGAGATAGTCAAACTTATCGCCACCTCCAAACCTTCATCTCACACCCTTGACCCCTTCCTGCTAAACTCACCAAAACACTAAAACTCTCCCTTGCCCCACTATGGTGCAGGATTATGAACAGTTCCCTAAAAACTGGAGTAGTCCCAGACTGTTTGAAAGTGGGACAAGTCACCCCTCTACTAAAAAAACCTGGCCTGGACAAAAACGACTTAAACAACTTCAGACCCGTCTCCAACCTTCCTCTTCTCTCCAAAATCCTAGAAAAATGTGTTCTCCATCAACTAACTCTGCACTTGGACAATACCAGTCTCCTCGACTCACATCAATCGGGATTCAGGAAAAGGTGCAGCAAAGAAACCACAATCCTCAAAGTAATTGATGATGTTCACAATTCACTGGACTCAGACCATTGCTCCCTCCTCATTCTCCTAGACCTATCGGCGGCTTTTGACACGGTCGACCACATTCTTCTCCTCAAAGCTCTGGAAGAAAGGGCTGGACTTGACGACGTGGTCCTTAACTGGTTCTCCTCATTCTTACACAACCGCTCACAAAGAATCAAAATCAGAATCTCCGAATCCGAACTCCACCCAGTCATAAGGGGAGTACCTCAAGGCTCAGTGCTCTCCCCCCAACTCTTTAACATTTACATGGAACCCCTCACCACCCTACTCAGAAAAGCCAACATGCCCTTTCACCTCTACGCTGACGATACACAACTCTACCTGGAAATTTCCTCTTCTAAAGACATCCATAGACTAAATTAAATAGGAAAAGGAGGTCCAACGGTGGCTATCAAGCAACCATTCAAAGCTTAACCCAGACAAAACTTAACTACTTTTTATCTCGAACAAAGAAGAGAACCCACAAATGAACGAATGGCTAAGAGATATTGATGCGCTCAATGGGAACCTCTCCTTGGCTGACTGCGTCAAGTCATTAGGCATCACGCTAGACTCTAAACTTGATCTGACCAAAGACATCAAGATTTCGGCCAGGAGTACCTTCCTTAACTTGAAACTGCTAAAACAAAAATAAACCTTTCATTCCATCCAAAGATCTCAAACAAGCCACCCAAGCATTGGTTCTGACAAGACTAGACTATGGAAATGCAATCCTCTTGGGAATTCCCAAAACTCACCTTGCTCCTCTGAAAACAACCCTCAACGCGGCAGCCAGAATGGTCACTGGAATAAAGAAATTCAATCACATTTCTCCGGCACTAAAAGAACTCAAGTGGCTACCTATCGAAATGCGGGCGAACTTTAGAACAGCCTGCCTCACCCATAAAGCCCTTCACAAAGGCAAACCCGAATATCTGGCATCCAAACTCAGAAAAGCGGGTGAGAACAGGACTCTCAGAAGCTCTAACACCCTACTTCTTATCCCACTTAAAGCACGAAAACAAAAAAACACGGCCAGGTCCTTTGCCGGAAATGCCCCCAAAATATGGAACTCTATCCCCCCCCACATCAGAACTATTCCTTACTTCCCGAAATTCAAAAGCCAACTCAAAATCCTTTTCCTCGACCGCTCCGTATCGAACAGTTAGGAACCGCTTGGAGTGGTCAAAACGCCTTGGCTCTCATCTTCGATGCGGTTGGCCATTTCTACTTGACTTGTATCCTGAATGCATTGCTGACTGTATTATATTTGCTTTCTTTTGCACTGCTCTCTACGTGTTGTAAAGCGCTCCGATACCTTCCGGTCAGGCTAGCGCTATATAAAACTTCTTAAATAAAAAAAAATAAGTGTGGTTGGATAGGACTCAGGTTGCACAGCTCCCCAACTTTAGAGCCTTGGACCCCATTGGGGTACCTAATTCAGGTACTTTCAGGGCCTATAGCCATATCAAGTCCTTTTAACAGCAAACAAATGACTTTGAACTAAATAAGATGCATTTTTTTAAATACCTGCAGTTACGCTACTCCCTTACTGCATACAAAGATGGTTTAGATGAAGTCTTTCACAAACTAGAACCAAAGTAGATAATCAAATCACTCATCTTGAAAGGGGTTTCTAATATTTATGGCTCTTTGCTCCTAAACTCCCAGGACCTACTGAGGGTGATAAGAGACATTTGGGAACAAGACCTGGGAGAATTAGATGATGATGATTGGCGAGAAGCTAAAATGGCAACCTATATTCTGGCTATCTCTTCTAATTTTAGAATGATCCCATTCAATTACCTTCCCAGAACCTACTATAGTCCGGAACGTGTCTTGGGCACCTAGCCCAGCTTGCAATCACAGTGGAGAACCCGACAGCTCATTTTATGATGTTGTATGGGAATGCCCACTTATGCAACCTTATGGGAGGAAAATACATGGTTTACTTGCAAAGGTCATACACCTATTACTCCTAATCTTATATTAAAGATATTAGACATAATGAAAGGCTGGTGTGTATCTATAGCAAAGAGGGCATTTAGGCTTTCTTATAGTCAAAAGAGACACTGAGTGCTACCGGAGGAAACAGAACCCAGTGAATAAATGGGTCAGAGAGAGGAAAATGTCAGAAGGTCTGGGTCCCCTGGTTAAACCCCCATTAATGCATTGTAACTTATATTGATCAACCGGGCAGCATTCAACCACAGTTTTAAAAATTCTTACTTGATATCCCTAATTGAGGTAATGTATGGTGTTGAAATGAATTTGAAGCAAATTATTAGTTGGATAAAATGTTTGCAATTTGTTTTAATTGTTCCATCCATTTACATTCACTACCAGTTACGGGCAAGTAAAGCTGTATATGACAGTTTTCATCAATATTACATCACTGGGGCACGGCCTGCTGCTCCAATCTCGACTGAGCCCTAGCTACAGCCATGCCATCATAGCTCTGGTGAACAAGGAGGCACTCATCCTGTGACTCTGAGGGGAGCTGCTGGAGGGTGTCTGGGAGCAGGTTTAGTGGAGTGAGAAATGGAGCCTGAACCACAGAAGGCATAGCGGAGGCAAGAGGAGAGCGGCTGAAAATCCCACGGAACCTAACTGGTGACTATTGAAAGGCAACACCAATTTACCCCGGCTGGGACCGAGAGATTGGATGGGGAGATTGGCCTCTGGTGTCGGAAAACAGTGGGGTGGCTTGACTGCTGAATCAGAGGCTGGTGACAACAGGTGTGTCGGGATATCTACCACAGCTCAAGTCTCGTGACTATCACAATATGCCGGCAAGACTCATATCACTCCTCCCAACTCTTATGAATGAACACACGTCTTGTGCCCTGACTTATGACCATATTACTGCTGTTGGTAATAGCTAGGGGCAGCTGGTGCTCCCAGGTTTGTTTTAAAAGGCTTAATAACTTTTACTAATGTTTTACCATGCATATGCAAGGTCAGGTTTCAGGCGCCATGGAAACATCCAGAAAATCCACCAGAATAAGCATCAAGTAACCGGCATGGATGACCTCAATGTCAACCTTCTAGAAGACAGCTCTCATGAAATTAATCCCCTGCACCTTTTCCTTGCTATAAGGAATTAGAATTCGACCTTGGTGGACGTTCTAAAACACTTTCTAGAAGACAGCCTCATCAAGTTATCTGCAACTGTTCCTTGATACAAACAATTGGAATGTGACCTTTATGAACGTGTAATAGTTTATTTATTTAGATATATAAAAGCATATCTTTAAAAGATTCTTCCAGCACATTAAGTACAATTTTACAGATTAAAAAGAGTTAAGAAAAAAACAAAATAAAATTTGGCCTTCCAATCAGTGCTTACTGCAACGTGTCAAATTTAAAAATTAGCACTCCCGGACAATGCGGATGAGGTTAAAATACATATCATTCTACACGGTTATCAGCAAGGCATTAGCCGTTTCCAATTTTTCTAAAAGATTGTAAGCTTGCTGAACGAATTTGGCCAATTTTATATTTAAAACAGTGTTCTCTAAGGACAGAGCAGCAATAATGGCGTGCCTACAAGTCCGAACTCCCAGCCTGTTCCATTCTGGCCTAAGTAGGCATCTGCGTTGGAGGATAAAGAGAGGGCATATGCAAAGCACGTGCAAAAAAGTTTTGTTTGCTGCCCCACACCCTCTGCACATTAGATCGACCCTTTTTCGACGCCATACTGGGAGATTTTGAAGAAAACGCCAGTCTCCCAGTCTGAGGGCGATCAGGCATTGCTTTAGATGATAGGAGAATGTTGTCGAAAGGTAATTGGCCGGGGATAGTCATTTATAAGTGTTGGCTACTGCCCAGGCATGACTGCGTTTCGCAAGAAGAGCTTTGTCCATGATCAGTGATTTCAATCATATACCTTTTTTTTATTGTGTTTTTGAAGACAGTCTGGCTTTGATTAAGAGCCCAGAGATCCGCAGCAGACATTTGTTGAATGTGGTCATTTAAGAGGTGGCCGAATGATCCCCCTGGATTGCTCACACTGGTTTCGTTCCAGACTAGGAATTCCAAGGTATCAACTTCTGCCTGTCTTAATTTGTGGATCAGGTTAAGATATGAGCCAACGTTGGAGGCTTCTAAGTTAATTAAGCCCAGCTCTAGTCTGACCTGTGCTGGCGAGGAAGAACTCGGCAGGTAAAGCAATTTCTTATAGAGTTTAGTTGTTAGTTTATTTAAGGTATTGTTCATTTTACCCTTAAAGATCTCTATGCCATACGAAAGTGTAGGCCCGATCTTTGCTCTGAGCACTTCTAGTAAAGGCAAGACAGTGGGGCCTGAGAGTCTCCTCGGTAGCTTAGCCAAAGATACCATTAACGCTGTAGCCTTGGCTGCAATCTCAGTGTTCTGTTTGGAGAGACTGCCCCTGGAGTCTAAATGGACCCCTAAGTATTTGTAAGATTGGCCGATTGAGAGGCTTTCTTTATCTATTATCCAGCCTCCGCCACTGTAGCGTTTTATACCAAACGGAACAACCATGGTTTTTTTCATGTTGATTTCTAGCTGGTTGTTGGCCGTGTATTGCATTAAGGCATTAAGGAGTCTTTGTAGCCCCACTCTAGTGAGGCTGAACAGTGCCAGGTCGTCGGCATATAAGAGATTGCATAATGCAGTGCCTCCTACTTTTGGTGGATGGCTGATTACCTTCTCTAGAGAGCTTGATAGGTCAGCAATAAATAGGTTGGCTGTTTGACACCACGGAAGGTTGAGATTTTCCGGGAGAGATGCGAGCCAGACCCTAACTTCACTCGAAACCATGTGCTGGAATACAGCAGAATAATTGGATTCAGGTTGTTGTCTGGGATTCCCCACTGCCTCAGTTTTTGACACAGAGCAGCCCTGGGCACCCTGTCAAATGCTGCTTTGAAGTCGACAAAGCAGCCAAAAATCGACCTGGAGTTAGCAAGGGCTTTGTCAATAATGGTGGAGATTGTCAATAAGTTTGTCATTGTACCTGATTTGGCAACGAACCCTGTTTGATTCAGGGGAATCAGATTGTTGTCCTTTGCCCATTGACTGAGATCCTCCAAAATGAGGCCTGCAAAGTGCTTTGCCTCTATATCCACCAGGGCGATTAATCTGTAATTGTTCGGGTTGCCTCGTGCTCCAGCTTTATAAATGGGATGGATGATAGCACCTCTCTAAGAATCCGGAATTGTTTGAGAGCTCAAGGTGTAATTAAAGAGATTTGATAGCACCGTGGACCAGAAAGGGACGTCGGAGTTGAATAGCCTTTGTGGCAGGCCATTCGGGCCCGGTGCTCCGTCTTGTCTCCCTTTCGTCAGTGCTTTAACTACTTTTTCTTCAGACAATTCATCGGGTGAGGTAAGCCCCTGCATTGAATCAGGTGGGAGATTCGATGCTGCGCCCATGCCACTGTCAAAAACACAAGTTAATCCAGGGCGGTCAGGGTGATCTTGTGCCTGGAAATGCTCTGTTAAGTATGAGATCCAGTCTGCTTCCTGAATGTTCGCTGATCCAAAGGATGTTGTGTTTCGATTGGTGCAGTTGACGAGTGACCAAAATTTCTTTGAGTTCTTTTGCTTGCTTTACCATACCAGTTTGACCCAGAATTGAGATTCCTGGGTCTTTTTCTCTTGGGTAACTGCCCTCCTAAGTGCTTTTTGGGCATGACGATATGTAACTAGGAAGCTGCTGTTCTCTGGGAATTTTGATAGCAACCTCAGTGTGTTGTTTCTCGTTCTTTTCAGTGTTTTTATAATGGGGAGGGCTGTTGCTCCTACTGGTGGGATGCGGTTTGGGCCCTGCCTTGTCACTGGGTAAGTTCTGATCAGATGTACGCATAACTGCGACCATATTGTTGTTGGGGAAACCGCTTGGTCTGGAACACACATGATGAAATCCTTACTTGTTTTTAGGATGCTCTGACAGTTAGACTCACTTCATTTCAGGCGTTTTAAGTTATCGGAATATATTTTTTATAGGTAAATGGTGCCTTTTTGTGGAGAACTAGATTTGTGGTGAAGGAGATAACCAATGGCCTATGGTCTCTTTCAGACCTTGGCAGGATGGAGAAGCTATCCAGATTAAACAGAAATTCCGAATTGCAGATGGTAAAGTCCAGATAGGACTTTGTTCTTCCATTTGACCAGGTCCAGTTTGGAGGGGAGTCGCTGGCCGATCTTCCGTTCACCACCAGGTACCCTGCGTTGTAAAGTCTCATCACGGTGACCTCGCCTAATATGTTGGAAACTTGCACAGGAGGTTTGGACTGGGGGACAGCCTCAATAATGCTGGTCATGGTGGGTCCTTCTGAGTCTGCTATGTTCCCCTGAAATAGGTTTGTGTTAAAGTCCCCTGTGATTATGCGGTCCGAGTTAGGATATTCTGTGGCTATATCATTCATAATTTCACAGAGTCTAGCCAGGTGATCTTTTTTTGTGCGGCTGTTAGGGTTGATGTACACATTTATAAGTAAGAGCAAACGCTGTCTACTCCGTAGATTAATTTTGACCCCCAGTAGCCAGTCTTCTTTCAAGTGAAGTTGACTGAATTCACCATTTAGGTTATTGGATATGTATGTGGACAGCCCGCCTTTGGGGTGGCCGAAGCGGCTGTCCCTAAGTGCCGGTTTCCGACATTCAATAAATCCTTCTATAGGGCGGCCCTCTGATTCCCAGGTTTCTTGTAGGGCAATTGCCACATGTTCCCCCAGGAAAGACATGGTGTCTTCGTTTAAGTTTTTTTGATGTAGGCCGCTAATATTCCATGAGCACAGTGAAAAAAGTAGCTCCCCCTTGCTACTAACCATATTGTGCTGTTGTGCCCCTGCCGGGAGGAGTGATTTTGATGGATTGTATGTTTCTGCTGGTGTTCCTGCCGCCGATGGTCAGTTTGGGTGTTTTGAGGCCAATACTACTGGCAGCCATCCCCAGACATGGTCTGGTTCTTTGTTTCTCTACGCTGTTTTGGGACATTTAAGTTCTGTATCCGACCCTGAGGCATTTTTTAGAACAGAGAATGGCCTCCCATGCTCTATGTTTTTGGTGAGGGCCGGCTTGCTGGGTGTGGTCGCTCTGGATAGCAGCGTGATTGAATATCCTGGCGTTGAGTAAGGGTACACTCTAATCCCCAGTTCCGCAGTGTGGCCTTATGTTCGAGAAAGGCTCCTACCCAGCCTACCTGTACGAAAGTTACAACAGTGACCTCAGAGGGTTGGTTTCCTCGTGGGGGAAGGAATTCAATAGATTCAATGCTGTTCGTGTCCAGACCTACCAGCCCGGTATGCCTTCCACTAATTTCAGCAGGTTTGATCTGTTAAGGATATCATGCCGCCCCTTGGATTTGTACTCGGGGGCTAGTAAAATCCGATGACACGATTGGTCGTCGCTTCGCAGCTCTGGGGCACTTGTGGGTCTGAGGATCGGTTTTTCGATTGTAGCATCTGATCTGTTTTTGTGTAACTGCTGTGATGGTCGGAGGGGAACCCGTTTTAATTGTGGAGTGTGACTAATCCGGGTAGCTAGGTCATTGCGGATGGTTTTAGTAAAACTTGGTTTTGGTGTTGTGTTTACATTCCCAGAGAGGGGGAGAGCCGTTAAAGGCCAAAATTTTCCTGCCGCTGTCTCTTGCCCGGAGTTACTTGACCTGACTGGACTCACCCGTGTACTTGTTGCAGGATCGCTACCCTCTGCTATCGTTGCTGGGGCAATTGTTGATGTTCTTTGACTCTGAGGGCTCCTCGCCAGTCCTTGAGTGGGTAAATCCGCAGTGGCTCCGTTCAAGGTTATTGTTGCATTTGTCGTTGGTTCCACTGTGCTGGATTCTATAGAGGATTTTTTGTTTTCGGCTATCGAAAAAATGGGGAAGAAATTCTGATGGGCCAAGTTGGAATTAGCCCTGAGTTTATTTCTTGCTTTGCGTTGACGTTTGCGTTCTCTCTTGCTGCAGGGAGGAATAGGCCCGGGGAGGACCGGGACTGATGGAGCGGGTGAAGAAGCAGAGCTGTTGTTTTGCCCGTCCTCAGATTTGGCATGCTGGAATGTTAGCCCAGTTGGTGACGGAGGGGTGCCTTTTTCAGCCGTCAAAATCGGTTTTATTGAAACGTTCTGAGGGTGACCGTTCATCGATGGAAGGCGGTTTATTGTTCCTATAATATCCGCTTCTTCTTCCTTTGTTTTTACTTTTTTGTTTCCAAAGTCCTCCAGTGGTTTGTCCAGTTCTTGATGTTTGGGGAGTTGCGGCTTGGCTGACACATTTCCTCCCCTCAGCTGCTTTACTTCCCTGATGATGGTGGAAAGGCAATCTGGGAGCAGGGAGAGGGAGTCAATAATTGGGGAGCAACAGCACTTTGGTTGAACAAAGTTTGCGGATGCTTGCGCCCTTAGAATTAGCGAGTTCAGTTTATCTAATTTGCCGTCAATCCCTGACGTAAAAAGTGCCAGGGTATTTAGTAAGTCTACCTGCACCTCTAGTTTTACTGAATGGTAGTTGAGTGCGGTCACGGTTTGTTGGAGGGTCTGCAATAATTGTGGCCAAACACTAGTCGTAATGTCCTCTTCTGTATTAGGTTTTTCATTCGGGGAGAGGGTCGGGCTTGGGGAATTTGGGGTGGTCTTAAAGAAGAGGGACAGATCCGACATGGGTTGGTCATTTGCTGCCAGCTGCGCTGATTGACTTTGGCATGGAGTCCTTGTTTGGCCAGGAGGCGAAAATAACTTGTGTAATGGACTCAAGTTTGTTGATGTTGTTGGTATTTCTGTTATTGGTGAGGTTGACGAGTTTGAAAGTGGGTGACTACCATTGGATTGCGCTGGCTCAGCTTGCCCGTGGATTTGCACCGTCGTTGTTTGCTGAGGAAAGCCCGTTGGTGGCTTAGACGGGATCAAGGACACCGGTCCAGTGACGGGAAGTTGTGAGAGTTGTTGCAGCAAAGGGGAAGCCTCTATTGGACACATAATATCTTCCACCTGTAATTGCGGTAGGTGGGCAAGCCTGTTGTCATCTGACGGAGGTGTGAAGGGCTTGCCTGGTAGAAAAGGAACAGTTTGGGTATTTTCCCTGTTATGATTAGTATGAGTAGACCCAAAGATATAGGCCTCTGGCGGCTCTTTTGCTGGCATCGTGTTGAATACCCAGTTTTGCGCTGGTACTTGGCGGTCGAACCCTAGATGGTCCGAGGTTGTAGAAGTGGTTACCTCCAAAGTTTGCGGGTGTTGCTCTAATAATTGTATTAATTCCGCAGTTTTGATGGAGTCTTTCTAAAATAGTCCCGTAGGGTTAGGCTTTTGGGTTTTTGGGGTTTTGGTGTGTGCTGGGCGTTGCCCTGAACCCCAGCTGTGTCTGATTGCTTGGGCTTCCTTCGCTTAGGTGCAGTGTACTTTCTTTCTTTTCCAGATCTCATTGCACCGGAATGGTCTTGGCTTGGGGCTCTTTTGGCTGAACATTGATCCGGCTCAGCTGCTGCTTTGGTACAGGGACTGAGTTGTAGGAGGATGGTTTTCTGGTTCCCTCTTCAGGGGTGACTGCGATGGCGTATACTGCGTGGCTGCACTCTGTGCGGCTATGTCAATCAAACAGACTTTATAAACTGTGGTAACGCTCCAGATCTCCCAATTGTGTCGTTTAAATGGACCAATAGCCCAGTTAGAAGTCACTTGGCCTGATCAAGGGGGAATCACCGGCTGTACCAGGCTGTACCAAGACTAACTAGGTTGTAGTGCTGTGAGTCCGTGCTCTCCTTTGGTATTTTTTTTTTTTGGGTACAGCAAACAGCCGGTCAGTTGTCAGTGGTCAAGCAGGTATGCAGTAGTAATGATGGTGGATACTAATGTTATTGGCAAAGCACTGGCAAGAGGCAGCAGACAATGTGAACAGCCAGGGCAGCCAGGGCGTGTAGCTACCGAACAGCGGGGGAGGCAAAAGCTGAAAGCAAAGCTGTCACTGGCCCTGCGCACACGAGAGGGAGCAAGGTAGGGGCCGCAGCATGACGGTAGAGCTGTGTGGCAGGTAAGCCATGGACTGGCCTTGGGCTCCTCACTGCTATTGCTGCTATTGCTGTCCGCCTCCGCCCCTTTGCCCTTACCAGTTGCTGCTCACATCGCTCAGATGGTCTTTGATCGGGTGCTCCCTCACTCAGGCTCAGGCTCAGGCTCAAGTTCGGGGCTCCTGTGCAGGCTCAGGTTTCCCTCGCTGCTCACTGCCTGCTTCTCTGCTCCTCCTGCTGCTTGCACAGCCCAATAGTGCGCTGTAGCTTTTCTGCCGCCCAGCCAGACAGGACCCCAGGCCCCCCGGGTAGGCCCCCTCGGCAGGCTCACGCTCTCTGCTGTCGGCGTCTCCAAACGTTGTGCTGCGACGCGGCTTCTCTCGGGGTTTTTACCGCGATTTTAACCGCGATCCAACCCCCGTGTCTCGCTTCGCCGTTCTGTTACTCTCTCTACTTTATGAACGTTCTAAAGCAATCTTATATAAAGACCGTTCACACTCCTCCCCTTCGCCTAGCCTCTTTGCTTGGCACTTACCAGTTTCCCGGCTTCCAGGAGTCTACCTTGCCAGCTCCCTAGTTCCTTCCACTTCAACCTCACCGCAAAGGACGTCCCTCATCAGTCTGCACCTGGATGGAAAAACAAGAAAAGGAGAGACACATTAACAGACTTGATTTCACTATGCGCTTAGCTCAGTCACAACATCGTGGTTGCAGACAAGGTAACCAGTGTTTTTGTACAACTTGTAATTTCTGTTAGCAGGGCTCTGCCAGAAAGTGCTTGGGTGAAGCTGACCCCTTTCAAATAAGCTTGTGGGTTTGATGCTGAAATCATACTCACTACAGTTTTAAAACTTTGATGAACGAAGCTCTATGAACTGTCTAAAAACAACTGACAACAAAACAAGTGGTTCGTTGAGATATAAAAAGTTTTTGTGAATTCTTACCTCAAAAGATATAGCTAATATTAAAGTAACGCTTCATTATTAGTGTGTTTGTGTGAATGCATGCTGCAGTGTTGCAGTTGAGTAGACAAGCCACAACAACTTTTGACTCCACATGCTTTCTACATCCCACACCCCCTTATCCCGGGGATTTGCCGCCGGAGCAGTGTCTCCTTCTGGACGCCAAAGGCAAGTCTTGAGGGGATTTGGGAACTAGCGTCGCCCCCCCCCCCCCATTGGAATCACCTGGGATCCATGTAGGTGGCTTATGACAAGGTGATCAGAGAAGCCCCCCTCACTTCTACCCCTCCTTACAGCGAGTATGTCCAGAGTCCACCACTCCAAGCTTGAGGGCCACTGACGGCATTACCAGGGGTGTTGGAGCTGCCCTGATTGAGAGTAGAGGTGCCCTAGAGGACACCTTGCCCATGCCTGGCTCCTGGAGAACTCTGAGCCAGTGATGTAAGGTGACTCTGCTGGTGCACCTTCTTCCACTCCTGGGGGAGTCGCCCTTCACAGAGTCACATTTTGCCACATTCTTTGACTACATATTGCCTAGCTCTCACCGGAGTACCCGGCCAGCTCCTCCACCTTGGTGTTGATGGAGCCAGGGAACATGACTAGGGACCACTGCGATACATCATTCATCCCAGTGAGTGATGGGGGCTCTTTGTTCATGCATATTTCACCATAAATCTACATTGCACCAGCTACTGTTTTCTGAGGCAGTCGTCCGCACTAAGCTGCCTCAATTGTCACAGTCTACAGTGACAATCTTGGACCTGGCCATGTGGGTGCTCCCTAAAGTAATCTTGGCCATTGGTGCTACTCTCACCACCATGGATATCAAAATGTCAGCCCTTATGTTCGAGGTGAAATCCATGTGAAAGGCAATGTCCACCATCCAAAAACTTCTTGATCTGGTGGACCACCAGTGTCAATCCATTGAAACACGATGTGAGTGCATACCTGACTGGGAATGAGATATTCAGTTTCTTGCACACAAGGTGACTGATGTGGAGGACAGGGTGAGTAAGGAACATTTCTGAATTCATGGTGTTCCAGAAGGGGCACTTCATGATGATATGATAGGCCACCACTCCCAATGATCCCTAAAGTGATCACCCAGTTGGCAGAACCCATGAAACTCCACCGCATCCACTGAGTCTGTTCTCACCTATCCACAAGGTCACAGTTGCCCAACCGATCATAGCAAGCACGCTCCGGCGGGCCCTTAAACCTTTCCCCAAACTCAGATTTATATTTGGACTCCAGAACTCAGGCCATTGAAGGTACTGACAGCTTGCTCATTGCCTTTGCACCACTCCAGGGACAAACCCCAAGTGAAATGCCCTCTTCACCTGTCCTTCAATATCTACTGGTTTTGGGCTAATACCAAGGTATGGCCCCTGGTCTCTATGGGGTACTTCTTCCACTCTGGTTCTTCCTCCCCTTTGACCAGGCTGGCCTGGCAGCAAACCTAAACAAGATATACACCACAAAGGCTTGGTCCTCAATACTCCTTAACGATGACAGAATGCTTAGGGAATCAAGGATTAAATACCTGTACTTTAAAATACTGAATCACTTGTACTGGTCCCCTTTGAAACTCAGAAGGGCCAAACTGATTCCCCGCACCCTATGCTGAAGATGCACCTGTGGGGAATGTAATCTATACTATGTGCTGTGGTCATGCCTGGTGATGGTGGGCTACTAGACGTAGGTGTGTGGACCCACCTGAGGCACTATAACCTCTTCCCGAATGGCATCACACCTCAGCTTGCTATCCTCTATGATTCCTCGGACATCTCGGACCTAACCGCCAACACAGATGTCGCTGTTGACATCTCTTGTGGTAGCCAAATCGGCATCCTCTGGACTTTGTCCTCAGCCCTTCCACCTAACTAGCACAGAATGGTTTATTGAACTCCACAGAGTGGGGGGTGGCATGAAAGGACCATTTGCAAACGCTAGGATAAACTAGAAGGGGCAGATTTACAAGTCCCTTGCAACACATTTGCGCCGCCGTTGCGTAGGTTTTGTGAAGCAGCGTTGGCGTAAATCATGCACCAGGTTGCGATTTATTTACAACGTGACGCATCTAGGCAGATGCGTTACGTTGTAAAGCACTGCGTCAGGTTTCATGTGGGCGTTCCGTCGCAGAGTGGGCATTCCATCACAGGAAAGCCCCGTAAAACTGACGCAGTGAAATCCACAAGATTTCACTGAGTCAGTTTTACGACACCGCTGCGTCCAACCCTTACGCCTGCTTGAATCAGGCGTAAGGAGTGATGCACCACTTTACGTATGGGAGGCCCCTGTGCATTGCTGGAGTTGCATCATGCTTGCAACGCAATTCTGGCAATGCGCCGCCTTTATGCCCCAAGATGTGTCACGCATCTGCCCCTCCTTGCGCCATGGTGCGCCGTATTGTAAATGTGGAGCAAAAAGCAGGGTTGGGGTCCTGTATCCGAACTGGCTTGGACCACACAAATATGCAAAACACAACAAGATAGCCAGACAGATTACTTATTTGGATTTTTGATGCCATACAGCAAATTAGTTCTGCAGGGTCACCTATTTTATTTTAGTTATTTTATATTTTTAGAAAAACATTATACAATCCCATTTGTATATGTCATGAAAAGAACACTCATCAAACAGTGAAAATATATATACAAACACGTGAAATGTGCATAAATATACAAGTGCTATACAAGTGTTTAAAAAGTATTGTCAATTGGTACAAACAACACCAAACACAATGAATCAAGTAGTTAATAATCAATTCACATTGGAAACCAGTCCTTGACGTTAAATACAGTGAAACAGGCGGAAAAAAAACAATACAACAACGTTTCCTGCCTGTCTATCTAAGCCAAGGGAAAAAGTAAACAAATTGATGGGTTGCGAAACTAGGGAACACACTGTGTATATTTTAGCAGCCCTAGTGGCACCCTTGTTCTGTTTCCGAGGCTCAGGGTCAACGCGTTTCGAACCACGACGTTGTTACGGGTTCTCCTCAGGACATGGACTGGAAGGAGTCCAAACTGAAAATGATAATAGTGAAAAGGGAGGTGTAAGATTTGTGCACCGCTGTACATAAACATTGACTAAAAAGGTTCAAAACATACTCAGACTCTACACTGAGGATCGGAGAGTGAGTGGTACCTGAAGGTTGTTTGGAGTATTCACTCAGGAATGGTAGAGATGGAGTGAGGTGTCTCTCACGTGCCGCAGTTCTGTCAGCGGACAAAAGTATATGTCAGACTAGTGACCCCAATGGCAGCATCTAGATTACAGGCATATACCAAGGCTATGCAGAGGTAAAACAGGAGTTGACGCCTACCTGTATGAAGGGATGTTGGAGACTCTGGTGAATGAGATGGAATCACACGGGGCAATGATTTAAAAGAGTCTGCGGGGGCCAACCTGGCAAATGGAGTAGGAGATATATTTGTAAAACCATTCGCTGAATCTGTTGAAATGCATGCGTGGTTTTATTTTCCATTCAGTACTCACAAATTAATGAGGCGCCCGCAGCGTGACTCAGGCGTCTACCATACGTGTCAGGGATCAATACATCAGTCAGCGGGGTTAGTGTCAAAAAGACTTTTGTGCTGATAGTTCGGCACCAACCTGGAAAGAATCCGGAAACAGCGTTTAGTAATCCGCTCTGTCTCCTGGAAGCGGGATACACTATTCCTGGTAAAACACTAACGTGACTTACTGTTCGCCTGGAACTGTCTGTTCTCCTCAAGGGCGGGCGGCGTGTAGCAAGAATAAGCCGCGCCCGTGAGGAACTGAGTCAAAGAAGCAGCTGGGCGTCACGTGCTGGTTTGGGAATTGTGGGACATGTAGTCCACATTCCCTGCGCCAGTAGAATTTACAATTATGAACGCTGAGGGCTTGTGGGGGGCATGCAGGCGACCTGCAAGTTGGCATAACGACTGAGGCATGTAGCATGAATAAGCCGCACCCGTGAGGGACTGAGTCAAAGATGTAAATGTGACGCACCTGTGGTGGCGCAAGGTGGGAATTGCATGTCGCATCTGTTCTGGCGCAACCCTGCTGATTTGCAGAGATGCGCAAGACATTGTAAATATGCCCCGATGTTTTTAACTGAGTTTGGGGCCACTACATGGCCTGTGGAGCAGGCACTCTCTTCATGAACCTCTGCCTTCCCACCAGCCCACACTCATGCTTTGATGACCACCAAGAACCTACCCTATGACAAATGCAAAAGAGAGGTTCATCCTGCTGCATGCTGATTGCTACAAGAGCTATCTTTAAGATGCTCTGTGTAGTTTTCAGATCACTACAAGGAAAGGCCCGGCCTACCTTAGGATCAAACTCAGGTGGTATCAGCCGGCCCGACAACTGAGATCCAGCAATTCCAACTTTCTGTGCACCCAGAAAATACGGAGGGCACGTAATGGCGGTAGAGCTTTCTCCTATTTGGCAGCTAGCCTTTGGAACATGCTCCCACAAAATCTCAGGTCCTGCGGTGAACTAACCAACTTTAAGAGACTGTTGAAGACATGGCTCTTTTAAATATACATCCTCACTATCTTTCTCTTTGTACAGCGCCGAGAGATCCCCTCGGGGATGATTCATATGCTCTCAATAAATCCACAAATAATAATAATCATCACTTTCATTGTTAATATTTATCAGGATATCCAGGAGCTCGGTAAGCTCAGAGTGCTCACCACATATATATGGGCTCTTTCCCTAACCGACCACCCCTCTTACCTTCAAAGTAGATCAGCTCAAACAATTTTGCAAAAATGTTGGATGTCCCATTAAAAGCACGTCTAGGAAAGAGGAGCTGTAGAAGACCTTGATTGCCTGGGGGGAGGCCAGAGAAACTGGGGGGCAGGAGATGCAGTTGTGGAGCTGGATTTGCCAGAAGGGGGCTTTAGATCCCAGTATTTGGCTGTAGGAAGAGCAGCCTCCGTGGCTTGCAGAAATATGTCTTGCAGGAATTTGTCTCCAGAGAAGATACAGAGAAAGTAAAGGGTCAGAGAGAATGAGTTAGAAGTTATGAGGCTACCGGTGAAGCAAATGGAGATGAAGAACCAAAACGTTGCCATGGAGTATCAGAAAATGGCAGTGGAGAAGGAGAAGGCTTAAGCCTTGGAATAGAAGAAATTGATCTTGACAAAAAAGAGCTGAGAATGAGAGAGCTTGATGAGGAGCTCGAGATTCTTGAGCCCATAAGTGTCTTAGCCATGAAAAAGGAAAAGTGTTTTGCTTATGAAGTGAGATTGGCTGGGCTGGAGGTGGGGTCCAGCTCAGATGCTGGCAGCAAAAAGGTGTTATTTAGTGCTAAAGGGAAAAGTACACACACACCCAGAGATGTGACGCCTGACTAGAAGGAGGGCGTTGACAAAACACCAGGGTGTTCAGGTTTCATGAGGCAGCTCTAGTGGTGCGCAGTGTCCCAGAGGTAGATTGAGGAACTGGCACAGGGGATCATATTCCTAGTAGCGGGAGGGACACTGAAGTGACTCTAGATGAGAGGTGCAGGTAGAGGGATTCCCATATGGTAGAAGCCTTGGTATGTGAGTATGGAGACCAACCAGAAGAGTGTGGGTTGAGTGACAGAAATATTCAGGCACTATCTTAACCAGTCTCAGGAGGGTGAGGCACTGGATGGTGAAACGAAGAGGAGCTTGGTTAACACCTGTTTAGAGCTGTGTGCTTCAATTGTTGGAGAACATTTTTTAAGTTTTCCAGAGATATGCCAGCACCCGGTGGAGTGTGAGCTCTCTAATCCTAGGGGTCTTTCACAGGAGGCAGACCTTTTGGTAGATTCCAGAGTGTCTGATGAGTCTTTTGGTAAAGTTCCAGAAGGGGGTGGCTCAGGTTATCCCCAACCAGGAGAGGTAGGGGAGGTTGTCAGTGCACCAGATAGGTCCACGTGTTTTGGGATGGGTGAGGGGCCCCATTTCCTGTCTTTGAGTAGAGGGAGTGGGGGTGAGCTGAGTCCCGAGATGCTCGAAACTCAGGCTTAGGGCCTGATTGGTTCCATAAGTGATCACCTGGAGGTTGGCCAGTCTGTAGCGGGAGGCCATGCCCGAGGGGGGACTGCTGTAACAAGCGTCCCACCAGTTCTGGTGTTTGGCAGCACCACACTAGTTGGGAGGGTGCATAAGTCCAGAGAAAGGGATGAGGGGGGACAGTTACCAGTAGATGGGACAGTGGGTCAGGGACTGCAATATTTGAGATCAGAGCACCCCAGGACTGACCATGGTGAGGCCACTTCTGTCCTGGGGGGTCTTCATGCCCTGTCAGGTAGACGTAAGGCTGGAAACCTGCACCAGACAGACGCTCACACAGCTCATGAGGAGTTTATTTCCCTTGGGAGGGTGCACTCCCCCGGAAGTCCTGACTTGCCAGGAATAGGTCCAGCCTAAGCAGTGCCCTTACCGGGTTGTCTTCTGGAGGTACTGCTCTGGGTGGGAGGGTACAGAGTGCTAGGAGGGTGGGTAGGGGAAAGGAAGCCTCACCCATGACCCTTGTCCAGCCTAAGGGTACAGACCATAGGCTGGTGTACCAGTTGCAGGTTTGCACCCCTTAACTGGTGGGAGAATTGTGCAGGACACCTGCCACAGGTGCCCCGACAATTCTGGAGTCTGGGGGTACAGCTCCAGGTGGGAGAGTAGAGAGCCCCAGGGAGGAGAAAATGGTGTGGAAGAGCCCACCCCTGTCTCCTGTCCAGTCTCTAGGTACAGACCCTGGGCTGGTGGGTCAGTGTAATCCCTGACCTGAGAGCAGGAAAAGTAGACAATGGATGCCAGGAACTTGTAGCTACCATCCCCTAGGCTCTGACATCACAGAGGTTAGAGGGCCCTGAGGTGCCAAGGCCTGGCTCTCATCACTGACAGCTGTCAGTGGCCACTAAGGCTTGCTGTCCTGGTGGACAGAGTTGCCCCTGGGAGGGGGACTGGAGCCCCACTCGGGGGGCAGGAGTCCCACTCACATCAGAGTAACCATTTTAAAATCCTTTTGACACATAAATAAGTATGATTTTTAAATAGTTACTCTTATGTGAGTGAATGTGTGTGTTGTGAGATGATGGAGAATCACCGTACAGAGCCATTAGTTCAATATGTGTGTCTTTTCTAATAAATTGTATTTTTTTAACTGTGTTAGCCATTTATAGATTGAGATAAAATGTTAATACGTTTGTTGGTTTGTTAATAATTATTACAATACATCATATTTTCAATATATTCATTGTTTTATATATTTTTACATAGACAAAAGTGCTCGGAGATATTAATAGTAAAGCCTGAAGAAGGAGGTTAGACCTGTGCATACCTCTGAAACACGTCGCTTCTTGGTCTACTTGTTAAAAAAGTTCTTGTGAATCATATGGATTGCTGTGGAATATATGATAAGGATAACAAACAAGATGAAATGCATAGTTGGTGTTTATGATTGTCCTTGAAATTGCACTGATCGATTTACACTTTTTTCTATAAATGATTTTATATTATGTATTTTTGTGGATATTGTTTTTTAACATTGTAAGTGATTGTCAAAATATAGATAAAAAAATGTATATACATGAAAGAAGGAAGAACGTTTTTAAACCAAGCAAATAAACATTTTTATATTGGCTCTTTTGGCTACTGTAATATTAACTTGGTGATAGTTGAATGTTGAATGTGGTGTTGTTTTACCATTGTATGCAATTGAAGTATCCCAAAGGGAGTTTATTTAGACCTAGTGTCATTTGGTGTCCTGTCCCTATGCAGAGTTTGACCCCTCTCTTCTTTTTTCGGTTCATGCAGTTTTAAACTGCCATGTCGACTTGGCAAGTACACCCACTTGCCAGGCCCTAACCTTCATTTTTCTTACACCCCTCAGGTAGGCCAAAGGTACCCTCATGGGCAGGGTGCAGTGTATGTGAAGGTAGTATATGTACTGGTGTGTGTGACATGTCCTGATACTTAAATATTGCCAATTTTGTTTTTCACTATTGAAAGGCTATCTGTCCCATAGGATGGCATGGGAGATACTTTGCAACATCTTACAAGTATAAATTCCCATTGGGATAAGATGGAGAAATAAAATGTAGGCTCTCTAAATTCGGAATTTAATAACACATCTTTTAGTAAAGATGGTTTTTAAATTGTGTGTTTGAAAATGCTACTTTTAGAAAGTATGCATTTTCTTGTTTAACTATTCTGTGTGCCTCTGCCTGTTTGTGGATTGACTGGTTTTGGAGTGACATGGGCTGGGGACGTGCATTCACTGTAGACAGCCACTGGAGTGTTGAGGTGTGCCTGGCCCTTCCTGGCTGACTCAGAGCTGAGCTGAATAGACCTTGGCTGCATTTATAGTAGTGGGAGGAGTTTTCCTCTCCCTCTCTTCCTAGCATACCTTTCGCTACTACATCTCTCTCTTTCCCGACCCCTCTGTCTTCACCTATATATTTACCTCACCAATCAATAAATTCTCACTAATGTTTCACCCTTTCTCCACCTCACTCACCTATCTACCCCTTTGTCTGACTTCCCTGTCACCTCTCTCTATAACAGCCTCTACCTTTCTTTCTCGGCTTCACTTGCCTTTCTATCTCATGTTGCTCTTCTACTTCACCTAACTTTCCCTACATTTCACTATACCTATCTCTAAATCTACTCTCTATTTCCCTATCATATCTCTTTTTTGAAAGTTCAGAAATAAGTTTATTAAGGGAAATGCAAATCTCAATGCAAAAAGCAAATATACCAATACATATTCGCATAAATCACCTTTTAAATACAAAGGGAAAATAGGTGTATATACAATTAAAGTTGGTATATCTGAAAGATGATTAATACAAATATACAAATATATCAATGAAAAATGGAAATTTTAAATTGCAAAGTATAGAGACTATGATGCAAGAGAAGAATAATCTTGCAAGTGAAAAGCACAATAAAAGAAAGTCATGGAGGTTTGGAAACGTCTTGTACAGGGGATAAAAAAGAGGAGCGTCTAGCACTAGATTCAATGAATGATGTAATAGGTAACCATAGATACATATCTTTCATTGCCATGGTATTAGGGTACACAAAGCTGTATCTAATCTGTGATGATAGTAAATAGCATACCACCAAGCTTGATAAGATAATTTAGGTGAAGTCTTTCCAATTTTTAGTAATCTGCTGAAATGCAACTGCCATTGAGAGGTCTACAATTTATGTGTTAGAAGTGTGCTCTGACCACAACGGAGATAAACTTTCCAAAAATACATTAGAAACAGAGAAAGGAAATTTGGAATTAAAAATTAAATTGATTTAGGCCCACACCTTTACCCAAAAATTGCAGACAAGTTGACTTGTCAAAAGCAAGTGTGGTAGTTCCACATGTGGGGAAGAGCATGGCCAGCAATCATCCAAATCATCAGCATGTCTTTTATGCAATGCAACTGGAGATAGCAAAAGCCTCTTATATATAAAAAAGAGTGTCTTTGTGGTATTAGCAGCTCTTGAAGATTTTCTGATTTTACTCCATATCTTATTCAAGGTAATGATGGACCAGCCAACACCCAAATCCTGTTCCCAGGAGAGTTCTGTCTTAGATTTGCTCATGTAGTATATGAAGATTGTAAATAATTGTAAATAACAGAATCTTTGGAGTTGACTTGTAAAAGGGAGTGCAGTTTATCAATTGATGGGGTGACAGGAGCAATGGAGGAGTTTAAGGTATGCATCGGGTGTAAGATTTCAAAATAGCTTGTTTTAAAAGTGTATATTTAGATTGGAAGGATGTTGGTAAATCAAATAGTCTTTTAACTGGTGCAAAGGACAGGATCTGATCCTGTAGATATAATTGATGTACTCATATTAGACCTTTTTGCCTCCATGATTTCCGGTAGAAAGGTTTGGCACGTATCAATATCATGTTATTATGCCATATCGTTGAATTAGAGAGGAGAATCCCACTAATAGGTTCCGTTGAGGGTGTAGGTTTCAGAATCTTGGATGTGTGCTTAATTATGGGAGTTGAAAAGTGTTTTGGTTTGCGCAAGAACAAGAGATATCCTCGAAAGGAAAAAGGGGAGAGAAAAGAAAGTTCAAGTTTAGCCCATTAAGGATGGTCATCAGAGGAGTGTGAGAGCTATCCTGATGCTTGACGAAGAGAAAAAGATTTTTGATACATAGGAAAATTGACACCCCCTTCCGACTTGGGCCGAGTCAATTTTGATTAAGACATGCAAGACTTTTTATTGCGCCATAAAAAGAGGATAACAAGAGTTTATTTTCTTGGAGAATTTTAAAGGAATGGGTAATGGGATATTAGAAATCGTATAAAGAAATATGGGAGACAGCATCATTTTTATGGTATTGAGACAGCCCTACTAGGATTGGTAAAGAGTGTGCCATTTAGCAGTTAAGGAAGTTATTCTCTGTACACAATTATCCATATATCTTGAAACTGTGTTTAGGATGGATGGAGTGAAATGCAGACCCAAATACTTAATGTATTGAGGAAACCATGCAAAGGTTGAGAGAGCAAAGTCAACTTTAAAAGTATACTTTGTTAGGGGTAATTTTTTGCATTTATCCTTATTTAATTTATATCCAGAGACCGCTGCGAAGGAGTCAACTTCCTGTAAGAATGCAGAAAGAGAAGATTGGGGTTGTGAGATGAATAACAGTATGTCATCAGCATATGCGGCCAGTTTAATGTGAGTGTCATTGAAATTGAAACCATGAATGTCCCTATTTTGATGAATTCGCAATAGAAAGGGCTCTAAGGCTAGGTTAAAAAGAAACAGGAACAATGGACATCCTTGGCGAACACCCCTACCCAAATGAAAAAAAGAGGATGTAGTGCCATTAGCGCACACTGCCGCTCTTGGGTTAGAGTTTAGAAGTGAAATTAAGGAAATTATTTTGGGTCCAAAGCCAAACCACTTGAGAGTCTGGAAGAGGTACGCCCACTACACTCTAGCAAACGCTTTTTCAGCATCTAGTGCAATGGCAGCCAAAGGATGTGAAACATGTGAGGATTTGGATAAAATATCAAAAAGTAAACAGGTATTATCTGTGATGAAACAACCCTTAACAAATCCAAACTTTTCCAATCCCAATAAGTCAGGCAGATGGGAATCCAATCGAAAGGACAGAGATTTTGAAAACATTTTGTAGTCAACATTAACTAAAGATATGGGCTGAAATTTTCTGCAATATCTCAAGTCTTTACCGTCCTTAGGAATAAGACAAATGACAGCCTCTTAGAAAGAGCCTGAGGATTTACCTAAGGACAAAAAAAGAGTTTAATAGAATATGTAGCTTGGGAATTAATAGATAGGCAAAATGTGTCTGGTTTAGTAGAAGACGGTCACTGGATATCAGACAAAAAAATGAGAGATATGCTGCACTGTGGGAAGGGCTTCTAATGTGTACAGTGTTTGTTAAAAACGAAAAAATTCATTTAACATGTTGTCGTCCTTATATTTCAATGACTGCTGTTCATCCATGATAGACTTTATATTGGGTTTGTTGTGTTAGACTTTCAAATAATTAGCTAGAACTTTGCCTGCTTTATTCTGCCCACTATAAAACTTCACGCTGGATTTTAGTAAATAAGTGGAAGCATTATTCTTCGACTCCTAAATTAAAATTTAATGTTAATAAGTTCCGACAAACAATCTTGATCTTGAGGAGTAAAACGAGTGCTCCAGTCTCTTTATCATGGCTAGGAGCGATGTAGTAAGTTCTTTTGACTTTTTATGCTTTTTGGAAACATAGCCAATAATAAAATCTCTGGCTGCTGCCTTGAAATTGCCCGGGTCACATGAAAAGGTAAGTCATCAGTCTGATTAAACAAAAAATACTCATTAAAAAAGGAAGTAAATGAGGATGTGAAAGTCGGGTCCAAAAGAAGACTATTGTAGAAACACCACTTACGTGGAGTACAGGGTTTCTGTAAAATGTCTAACCGCATATTAATAGGAGCATGATCGGAAATTAGAATGTATATAATTTCTGCTGCCATTAACAACTGTGATATGTTATGTGAGATGACAAAGTAGTCCAATCTTAATTGAGTATGATGAGCTGGGGAGTAGTATGTGTATTCTTTAGTAGTGGGGCTACAAAGTCTCCAGGCATCAATGAGCTTATATTGTTTAATAGTCTGCACAAATAATGTATGGGCTTTATGAGGAGCAAAGGACACCATTGAATTACGATCCAAAAAAGGGTAGAAAACTTGGTTACAGTTGCCTGCAAGAATGAAATTGTCATCAATACAGTCTGCAAGTTGCTGAGCTAAGGATGACCAGAATGAGTGGGTCACTAAAAGTGGGGGCGTATATATTTAGTAAAGAAAGTTGAGCTTTATCAATCAAACGTTTAGTAAGCAGCCATCGACTGCTTTTGTCAGGACATTGTGACACAGCTTAACAGATAACGATTTAAGACATAAAGTATAGACCCCATTGCGCTTGCCATCTCCTGGTGAGTAAAAGACCTCACCAACCCAATTTCTTTTCAATTTTATGGATTCATCTGCTGATAAGTGGGATTTCTGTAAATAGGCTATTAAGCATGGGCGTAAAATCCTTTCCGCTCGCGGATTTTGCGGATTTTCGGTAAATTCGCAATCCGGGAACTCTCGCAAACTTCCCGAAAATTCGTAAAATCCGTGCGAAGCGGATTTTTTGCTTGGTCGCACTTGCCAACTAGAATACTATACAATTTCGCGGGAGTAAATACTTGCGAACACGTAGATGCGGCGGGCAGCGACAATCTCGCAATTGCGAGATTGCAAAATTTGCAATTTCGCACAAGAAATCCACCAGCAGGCAGCATAAACCTTGAAAATTATGATTTTTTATCAGAATAACTCTTCAGGTGGACATTTGCCTGCACTTTTTCTTTGCAAGGAGTCCATTTTGGGGGGTGGGGGTGGGAGGAAGGAAGTGCCCCACAGTCTCCAACGTCCTGTTCCTGTCCACCAGGCTCCTCCCAGTGCTTTCTTCATGTGCTGGTCACTTTGATTTGGATCTTGACCTGGAAGGATTACTTTTGTGGATGCTGCTGGATATTTGGATTTTTGCAAAACTGAAAGCACTCAGCAGGTGCAAAAGTTCAATCTTATCATTAGTAACCATTCCCTGTAGTGCTTCCTGAGGGGCCCCTTCAGAGTTCATTTGCCTACTTGCAACTATTCTATGACCCTGCTCTGACCCTCACAGCAGGCTCAGAGAATAGCTACAAGTATACAACAAAGGTCCTGTTAAAAAAATTACACTGCAACAGAAAGCAATTACAGACAAAACTGAAAGCACTCAGCAGGTGCAAAAGTTCAATCTTATCATTAGTAACCATTCCCTGTAGTCCTTCCTGAGGGGCCCCTTCAGAGTTCAGCAAATTACAGATAAGGAAGCAGGTGCCAGCCAGACTGGAAGTTTAAATTCAGTGACACATTAATCAACCCCAAATTAATTCATGTCAGTTGAAGCAGGGCAGGTGTGCTTGCTTTTTTTCACCCCCATAATCTACAGTGATAAACCAACCAGAGGGTGGCAGTGATGTACCAGAGGGTGGCAGTGGTGAAACAGAGGGTGCTGTGAACCTGTGATGATGAACCAGATGTAGAAACAACATAGTCGCGGCCGTTGCGAGCCGACAAGTAAGTTCGCAATTGCGAACTGGTACAGAACCCTTGCGAACTGGCAGAAATCCTTGCAAACACACAAAAAAAAAATCCGCAAATTCGCGATTTTGCAGATTGCGAATCCGTAAATACGCAAGTTCGCGGATTGCCAATTCATAAAATCCGCCCATGCTTATAGGCTATATCTGCACCCAACTTGGCCAAATTAGTCAGAACTCTTTGCCTTTTAATAGGAGAGTGTAAACCTCTTACATTCCAAGAGACAATTTTTGAAGACATTCAGGAAATAAGAGCGAAAGTATGGAACAACAATCCATATAAGAAAACTGGCAATAAGGAATATGCCAGGAAACAGACCAACTAACTGCAACAAGAAACAATTAGTAAAGATAAAAATGAAAAAATGAGTTTACATGTGACAAATGTAATGTACGGTGAGGGAGAGCATTATGTGTTACATTGAAAAAAGAATTTTGAGATGTGAATAAGTCAAAGAAATAAAGATGAAGGGAAAGAACATGAGTGAGAAGAAGGAGTAGGGAGAAAGAGAAAATGTGCGAAGACAGATTGAAAGCCAAAGACAGTAAAAGAATGGAAAACAATGAAGTTGTTGTCAAAAAATATAAAAAGAGAAAAAGGGAAAAAACTGAATCTAGAATGAATCCAGAACATAAAGAAGGTAGGAGTTGGGGGGGGGGTGGGAGGCCACATGGGATGATGACACGTCCGGACTCACCAGATGAGATGAGGAAAACTTCAGGAGGAGCGATTACAAGACATAAGGGTTGGACAATACAGAGTAGAACCTGTAAGGAGAGAAAAAGTTTGTTAAAGCATTTACACCTGTATTAAAATGCGGGTGATTCATTTAACAAATTAGTTATGAACCTAGAAAGCAAACATTAAGTTACAATAATTTGAATGAAACAAAAAACAAACTGGTAAATAGTCTGTGAACTCCATGAGTAACTCAGCGTAGTAGATATGTGAGGCAGTAACAAAAGTTGCTATGAAGAGAGAATCGCCAGGGAGGAGATTTAGAAATATCCATCTTCTCCGGTCAATGTGAGTTCAAGAATCTTTTGAGTTTGATCGGGTCCTCATAAGTAATGGTAAGATTGTTAAAATTCACATTAAACAGACATGGGTGAAATAAGCAAATTTGTGCACCAATAGAACATAGAGCCGGTCTCATGGCCAGAAATTCCTTTCTTCTGTCTGCTGTGGACTTTGCAAAAGTTGATTTCCTGAAGAAGAAATCCGCTTCGAGGACCGGGCAGTAGCCAACACCTTGAGAAGATCTGTATACTCGAGAAAATATAGTATGACAACTCGTGGTCTACGATGAACAGATTGCTAAGAGTGGAGAGGGTCTAGCCTGTGAGCGCGTTGAATGTTCAATACAATGGTTTCTGGCAAATAAGAACCGTCTGCAAGAACTATTTGAAAAAGGCTATAGGGTTGGACCCTTCTGAACCTTCCGGCAGACCATAAATGAGTAGGTTGTTCCTCCTGTTTCTATTTTCAAGTTTAAAAAAAAAAAACAGATTTTATTAGTCTGCACAGTTAGAAATGCAAAGCCCGAGCTCCATAGTCTATTGCACACATCACTAGAGCAAGTATAGCATCGTCAGACAGTTTCATAAAATGCAAAACACCTCCCCCCCATCCCTACCCCCCCCCAGGTTGCGCTGCTGCGGTACTCTAGACCACTAAAAAAAAATGTAATATACTCATTGAAACACGCCAGTTCAATCGGAGCACTACCGACGTACTCCAGCCACCCCCTACAGTTAAAGTGTCAGAAGGGAATCACTCTCCGGTGGGAGTTCCAAGTCCAGCCCCCTATAATCAGCCCACTCCTTCCAAATCCGAAAGTGCTTACGGGGCACCCCCTGGCTAGGAAAAAGGGCTGCTCCAGTCCCATGCAAAAGTCCATGCCGTTCTTCCAAGCGGCCAGAGGCGGAGCCAAGGGTGCTTTCCAGGCCCGAGCGATATCACGCTTAGCTAGGGTGAGACCAAGCAGCAACAAGTGACGTTTGTAGCGATTCCCCCCAATCCCTTCCATAACATATAATAATGCCAATTTCGGGTCCCTAGACAGCTCCCATGCCAACACCTCTGATAGGCAGCGGAAGACCCCAGACCAGAACCTATGCAACCCCGAACATCCCCATGTGGTGTGTAGAAGTGTGCCAACCTCTGACCCGCAGCGCAGGCAGTCCGGAGAACCTTTCATACCAGCCCTCCATAGACGCTCCCTAGTGAAGTATGTACAGTGAAGGTATTTGAATTGTATGAGCCTCAGGCGTGTGGAGATCGCCGCCCCCCTGGGACTCGCCAGTGCCTCCATCCAGTCCTCTTCCCCCAGCTCCCCCACATCCCTCGCCCATGCCGCCCGCAGCTTCTGTAGGTCAGGGGAACAATGTCGCACCAGGGACTTGTATATGTGGGACAGTTTTTTGCCTGGAAGCTCCCCCATAAACAGTTGGGCCTCGAGTGGGCTAAAGTCCGGGAGACTATCAATTCCCGTCAGATACGGTGCCAGAGCATGTCAAAATTGGAGGAACCGAAAGAATTGAGAACGAGGCATCCCCAATTCGTTCTGCAGATCGAAGAAAGATTTCAAGGTATCACCCGACATTACATCTCCCAAAGAGGAGATACCTATTGTGTCCCACCCACCGAAACCCCTTAGGGTCTCCAAGTGGGGCAAGCGGCTGTTGCTCCAAAGAGGGGTCTCCCGAGTAAGGACATTCCACCATTTCATCCTGCGCAGCGCCTGTCACCAGATAGAGAAGACCACTTGCGTGGCGGATGGAAGACCCCGCCGAAGCGGCGCCGAATAGAGTAATGTGCGAATGGACGACGAGCCCATCAGGTGGCGCTCCACCGCATAAGCTGGATCACCCCTGTCGCCGTACCACCGTTGATGACCAAGAGATGCGCTGCCTGATAGTATGAGAGGATATCTGATGTGGCAAGGCCCCCTGCGTAGGTGGACAGGAAGCATGTCCGGAGCGCCACCCTTACGGTCCCCCCTCGCACAGAAATCCGCCCAGCGCCGAGTTGACCTGCTGAAACCAGCGGGGTGGAATACGGTAGGGATGGTTCTGCAGTTGGTACACAAGCCGTGGGAGCGCCACCATTTGAATATTGCCGACCTCCCATAAAGAGACAATGGCATACGAGACCACACCTTCAGATCCGCCCGTGTGCGATCCCAAACCGGAGCAAGGTTACAAGCTCGGGAGACGCCCGCACTCTCGGACCTCGGACAAATAGACTCCCAGGTACTTCATCCCCCCAGCAGCCAATTGTATGTCCACCGCCCCCTCACCGACCGTCCGTCCGTCGCCCAGCACCCACAAGATGGATTTACCCGGGTTCACATACAGACCGGAGGATTCCCTGAAAATCTGCAGGATGCTCAGCAGGCGCGGCCCGACCGGTCAAGGTCCGTGAGGAAGAAAAGCACATCATCTGCGTACAACGCTATTTTATCAGTAAGGCCGGGGGACCATCGGAAGCCATTAAGCTGGGCGTCAATCCGCACCCACGCAGCTAAAGGCTCAATTGCCAGGGCAAACAGGTACGGGGAGAGGGGACACCCCTGTCGTGTACCCCTCTGAACTGGAAAAGGCAGAGAAACCGGTCCCCCAACACGCACGGAAGCAGTGAGATCAGTGTACAACAGCTGTACGTAGGCCAGAAAGCGAGGACCCAAGTTGAGGCGTTGTAACAGGGCAAATAAATACGTCCAGCTCAAAGAATCAAAGGCACGATCCATATCCGCCAAGAACAATGCAGCCGGCACACCGAAACTCCTCCAGGCAGAGATCGCAACCTGGGCCCGCCTGATATTGTGCCGGGTCGCCCTCCGGGGCATGAAACCCGCCTGGTTTGGGAGGACCAGGTCGGCAATATAAGGCTTGAGCCTGTTAGCTAGGGCTTTTACCAAAACCTTGGCCTCCGTGTTAAGTAGCGATATTGAGCGGTAGGACGAGTGGCTCTCCGGGGGTCGGCCCGGCTTCAGAAAGACCACCAGCTCGGCGTGCCTCCAGTCCGGCGGGAGCACTCCACTCTCCCGCGCCTCCTCAATTACCGGACGCAGACGGGGGCCCAGCTGCACATGAAATCTCTTAAATAATTCCCAGGGGAACCCGTTGGGGCCCAGCACCTTACCGGTATTGAGTTCCCCCAAGGCCGTGCCCAGCTCCTCATCAGTGAACGACTCGTCAGGGACTGACCGCGGGGGGAGGTCATCTATGAACCGCTGAACGACCTCGGACGACAGGCACTCCTGAGGTGTGTAGAGCCCCTCATAATATGTAGCAAAGCTCTCCGCAATAGCAGAAGGCTCAGAAACCGATGATCCCGCTGAGTCCAACAACTGGGTCAGCGGCTGGGCGTGGAAAGAGCCCTAACATAGGCGGTGGAGCATCCTACAGGATTTGTCCTCCCACTGATACACCCGACTACGGGTAGCCAACCAGGCCTGTCGTGCCTCATCAAGTAGGACCGCTGCATACTGCTGCTGAGCCAGAACTAATTTCCGTCCTATAGATCTACCACCTTCCTCCCTACTCCTACGTTCCAATACTACCAACTCCGCCTCCTGCCGCACCTGTTCCCGCCGCCTCGCCGCCCGGGCCGCAGCGCACCAGGAGATATCCACCCCACGCAGGGTAGGTTTCAGGGCTTCCCAAAGGGTCGTCGGGGAGTCAACTGAGTCATGGTTGGTCGTCAAGTAATGGTCAATTTCCCGTGACATATGTTCTCTATAATCAGTCTGTAGCAGATGCCATCCAGACATGCGCCATCGAAATGGGTGCCTGGCAGGGCCTACACAAAAAGTAAGGGCCACCGGTGAGTGATCGGACAGAGCCCTCGGTAGGATGTCCGAGGACAGGATCCTCTGAGCCAGTCCCCTGGGGACAAATAAGTAGTCCAGCCTGGAAAATGAGCCATGCACAGAGGAGAAATAGGTGTACTCTCGGTGCGCGCCATGCCCATACCTCCAGACGTCCACCCAGTCCAGGCCCGTGGCGAGGGCACGGAGCCTGGTGGGGGGTCCCTCCGCATCCACGCCCGCGTCAGTCACCCCCCTCCGCCACCGATCCATGCGTATGTCCATTACATCATTCCAATCCCCCCCAACTATAGCAAGGGTGTCCGGCATTTCATTCCAGAGGGACATGACCTTCTCCGCCAGGAACCACTGCAGTGGGGGCGGGGCATAAATGCTACCAAGTGTCACCCTGTCGCCCCCAACCCTCCCCTGGACAAAGATGTACCTGCCCTGAGGGTCGGACCAACTCCGTTCGTGTATAAAGGAAACTCTGCGCTGTATAAGGACAGCAACCCCCTGGGAGCCCCTCGTAAACCCTGCATGGTGTGCGTGTGTGTATCCGAAACGTTGTTAGCAAAGCGCCTTTGTACCTAGTAGGTGGGTCTCCTGAAGCAGCAGAGCATCTATCCCGGCCCTCTTGGCATATCAGAGAACCGCCCCCGCTTCACTTTATCTAACACCCCCCGCACATTCCAACCCAAAATACGAAGTGTGCCTGGAGCTACTACTCCCCATCCTGAACAGTCGACATTGGAAAAGGGCATTGCATGGGCAGCGGAGGCCCCGACGGACCAGCATGCAAACATCACAGTGGTCAGACAGCAGCAAAATAAGTGCAACCAAAGCCTCCCCACCCCAACACTACCCCCAACACCCCCCCCTCCACCCCCCACCCCGCACCTCCCAACATGGAAGTACCTGTCGCGGTCAGATCGCGGCATGGCACCCAACGGGGGACCGAAAGCCACCCCCTCCAATGGATACCCTGAACATACCCCATAACTAGGGAGTCACCCCCCCCACCCACCCACTCTTTCAGGGCAGGTGTCCAGCCCAATACAGGGCACCTGAGCATTCCAGGAGCAACCATAGAGTTCAATGTTTAAGTCGCAGTCTTCATTTCACTCCACCCGGCAGCCCCTGCTCCGGACCAGTCTACGGGGACAAGGATCCCGCACAAGATGCGTGGCCAGACCCGGATCTTCTACGACGCCTCCGTTGACTTCTCAGTCCCTCACGGACCACTCCACTCGAGGAAGAGTCAGAGTCGCCTCCCAAGGGCTCATTGACCCTGAGCTTAACTGTCTCGTCTGTCCATTGAAACACTTCCTCCGGGGAATCAAAGAATAGCGTGCTGGACTTGTAGATGACACGCAGCCTCGCGGGATAAAGCAAGGCATATTGAAGTTTGAGGCCGCGGAGACGGGCCTTGGCTGCTAGGAACGATTGCCTCTGCTGCTGAACCATCTACGTGTAGTCCAAGATGATGAGGATAGTAGCATTGTCAAGCATGAGCGGGGCCTTCACTCTCGCCTGTCTCAGGATAGCGTCCCGGTCAGAGTAATTTAAGAACTTGGCGATGATCGGCCTCGGGCGCGCACCCACAGGAGGCTTCTGCATGAGGGCCCGATGGGCCCGCTCCACAATGAAGCAGCGGGAAAGAGTATCCGGGGGAGCCAACCCTCCAGCCATTGGGCCAAGAAGCGTTCCACGTTGTCCCCCTCGCAACCCTCCGGAAATCCAACAAAGCACAGGTTGTTCTGCCGCGCCCGCCCTTCTGCGTCTTCCACCCGCATGGCCAGGCCCTTCTGTAGCTTCTCCATCACCCCCATCTTCTTCTTTAGCACAGAGACGTTGTCTTCCACTTCGGAGATGCGGGTCTCGGCACTGGTAATTCGGTCGACCGTGTTCCGTAAATCTTGGCGGAGCAGTATGACATCCGCCCCAACTGCTCCAATCTTAGCATCCAACATGTCTCTGGACTGCGTGATCGCAGCCAACAACGCCGCATTATCCGGAGCCGGAGCATGCGACCCGGCACCGCCGGACGCCGAGCCGGATTCTGTGAAGTTGTCCAGCGTCCCTTGCTTAGAGTGACCGCCACCCGCATGGCCCCGCGTCAAGGCAGCTGCAGCGGCGAGCACAGGAACAGCACTAACCTCTGCATGAACGATTGCCACTGTCCGGGACCGGCAGGTCAGCAGAGGTCCAGGCAGGCCTACTGATCTACAACAGCTGCCCACTGGCCCCTCGACGCTGCTCTTCAGAGAGCAGAGGCGGGAGAAGAGTTGCTGGGCGAGGCGCCAACTCCCCCCGCGCCTGTCCAGGAGGGTAAATCACCGGGCACCCCTCGAGCCCATGCACAGGACACCACCAGCCACCTTCGGGGCCCAACCTGACCCCCGTGTCTCGCAGCCAAATAGTGCAGGTATAGTGTAGGGGGTCAAGCACAGCAGGTCCTCCAGCCAGCAGCGCCCACACGGTCAAGCCTCAGGATCCCCAATCCAAGCCACAGGCATACAGTGCCGCTGTTGGCCTCGGTGTATCCCCAGGGGGACCCCCAAAACGGACACCACACCACTGGCACCACGGATCAGCACATGACTCCCACCAGGGCCCGATCTATCCCCCGAGCTCCCACACCTCCAGGGGGCCTCTGCCCATCAGGGCCATGCCGACCACAGGCAGGCTGCACTCACCGCAATGCAGACAGTGCAGTTAGGCACTCCGGGTGGCTCCTGCCCAGCCGGGCCACACCTGACGGGGCCCCCGACACTCTCCTCAATCACAGGGCAGTCCAGCAGAGCCCCCAATGTGTCTCCATCCGCAGGCCTCTCCAGGGAGCTTGGGGGGACCCAAAATGACAGCCGCTCCCACCAGCCGCCGCCAGAGCCAGCTCCCCCGCTGCCTCGCCGGGCGACGCGGCACTTCTCCTCGCCCCCTGGGGGTGATGACAGGTGCCCGGCACAGGATGTTGGCGCGTTCAGCTCTGCTGGACCGTGAGCGAGCCGCGCTCCGGTTACCACCGCCTTTCCAGCTCCCGGCCGCTCCAGCCAAGCACGTCCGGCCCGGGGAGCGCCAAAATCGGAGCCCCGGTCGCAGGCCCCTCCGCTTCACCGGGCCTCCGCTCGCCCCACGGAGCCGCCACCTAGCCACAGCCGCCGCTGGATGATGCCCCCGGAGCGGGGCAGTGTGTCACAACGCTGGGTGCCCTCGGAAATGCTTAGGGCCAGGATCTACAAGGCAGGATAATAGCCGGCTGGTCGGAGCTCGCGTTCTACACGACCGCCATGCTCGCTGGCTAAGCCACGCCCCCCTATTTTCAAGGTTTTGATCTGCTTCTGACAAGATGCAACTTGAGATTGAAGGACTGCAACCTGAGCGCAAGCCGAACCCAGGGAATCCACACAATGTTCAACTGGAGTGATTCTCTCTTCCATTTTTGCCCAGCCATCTGTCAAAACTTGTATCTTAGAATTTGTCTCCTCCAAGAATGGGCAAAGTGCATGTATTTCTTCTAGAAGAAGATCCATTGATATTGACGTAGGTTGCTTTGGTGGAGAAGGTGGGTCTTTTTTCAACCACTTGGTTGATACATTGGTGCCTGTAGAGGAAGAAGTAGAGACACTTTTTGGAGAAGAGCTCAAAGACTCATTAATTTTGGTATATCGAGTGTAAAGGTGTGCATGAGAAATAGATGAGCGATTTGCAGGGACCACCAGCGATTTTACTGATTTCAGTCTGCCCATAAATATGCTGGATAAAAATAGTATCGCCTCAAAAATGAGTTAAGCAAGTGGAGCATCTATCATTAGTAACAACAAGCAACTCAAATTTCAGTGGCATTAAAAAAGAAGTAAAGCATAGTCATGACCTGTAAGAATTATCATGTACGAAGAAACATAAAAAAACAATGTAATACAAAGAAAATATCAATAGCCAAGTGTGAGTAAAAAGGTTACTGGTTCACACGTAGAAGAGATTCCATGAATGCCTCCGGTGTACGGAAAATACCTTAATCATAAAGAAAGCACAATATCAAATATATGGTGCTTTGAATGTCTGTAATATCACAACACAAAAGCAAAAGAGGAAACGGTGCCACAGATAATAGTGCCTTCTTGAGTTTCATAGTGACAAAGAGAACAGGAATTAAATAGGCAGAGTTAATCAAAATATAACTTTGTCTTTTGATATTGCTGGAGCGTGCCAAAATACATATAAAAAACGTAACCAGAGGGTTGAGATGATACAAAATGGCCCTGGTAATCCTTATAAAGGAGGAATTTTTTTTTATAGTAACTCGAAGTAAGAGGCAATACGTCTGTATATATGATGCACAGTAAAGTAAATCTGCCACCAAGATATTTGCGATACCAAGGGCGATGATGGACGGAGTGTTTTAGCAAATCAAACACTCATCCCCAGTCAACTGATCTGGGTTTAATCCATCACCATTCTTTAGCTCACTCCACCACCCCAGTTCAGACATGGCAATATGCAAATCAGTCTGACCCTGTGGCCTCATGGGAACAGTCCAGCCCGTACTGCCAAGCCATGTCTTCACTGGACCGGAAACAAGCATCCTGGGACCGGTTTCGGATTCATAATCCTCATCAGCCAGGCTATCTTGAATCCAGTGGGAGAGTAAGCAAGCGACCCACTTCTGGGCATACCCTGCCAACTTAGGGCGAACAAAGCGATACCAAAGGCGAGGATGGACGGAGCGTTTGAGCAAACCAAACACTCACCACCAGTCAACTGATCTGGGTTTAATCCATCACCATTCTTTAGCTCACTCCACCACCCCAGTTCAGACATGGCCATATGCAAATCAGTCTGACCCTGTGCCTCATGGGAACAGTCCAGCCCGAACTGCCAAGCCATGTCTTCCCTGGACCGGAAACAAGCCTCCTGGGACCGGTTTCGGATTCATAATCCTCATCAGCGAGGCTATCTTGAATCCAGTGGTAGAGTGTGCAAGGGACACACGTCTGGGCATTCCCTGCCAACTTAGGGCAAACAAAGCGATACCAAAGGCGATGATAGACGGAGCGTTTGAGCAAATCAAACACTCCCCCCCAGTCAAATGATCTGGGTTTAATCCATCACCATTCTTTAGCTTACTCCACCACCCAAGTTCAGACAAAGCCATGTGCAAATCAGTCTGACCCTGTGCCTCATGGGAACAGTCCAGCCCGAACTGCCAAGCCATGTCTTCCCTGGACCGGAAACAAGCATCCTGGGACCGGTTTTGGATTCATATTCCTCATCAGCCAGGCTATCTTGAACCCAGTGGTAGAGTGAGCAAGGGATCCACATCTGGGCATACCCTGCTAACTTAGGGCGAACATAGCGATACCAAAGGCGATGATGGATGGAGCGTATGAGCTAATCAAACACACAACCCCAGTCAACTGATCTGGGATTAATCCATCACCATTCTTTAGCTCACTCCACCACCCCAGTTCAGACATGGCCATATGCAAATCAGTCTGACCCTGTGCCTCATGGGAACAGTCCAGCCTGAACTGCCAAGCCATGTCTTCCCTGGACTGTAAACAAGCCTCCTGGGACCGGTTTCGGATTCATAATACTCATCAGCCAGGCTATCTTGAATCCAGTGGTAGAGTGTGCGAGGGACCCACGTCTGGGCATACCCTGCCAACTTAGGGCGAACAAAGCGATACCAAAGGCAATGATGGACGGAGCGTTTGAGCAAATCAAACACTCACCCCCAGTCAAATGATCTGGGTTTCATCCATCACCATTCTTTAGCTCACTCCACCACCCAAGTTCAGATATAGCCATGTGCAAATCAGTCTGACCCTGTGCCTCATGGGAACAGTCCAGCCCGAACTGCCAAGCCATGTCTTCCCTGGACCGAAAACAAGCATCCTGGGACCGGTTTTGGATTCATATTCCTCATCAGCCAGGCTATCTTGAATCCATTGGTAGAGTGAGCAAGGGATCCACATCTGCTAACTTAGGGCGAACAAAGCGATACCAAAGGTGATGATGGACGGAGCGTATGAGCTAATCAAACACTCACCCCCAGTCAAATGATCTGGGTTTAATCCATCACCATTCTTTAGCTTACTCCACCACCCAAGTTCAGACAAAGCCATGTGCAAATCAGTCTGACCCTGTGCCTCATGGGAACAGTCCAGCCCGAACTGCCAAGCCATGTCTTCCCTGGACCGGAAACAAGCATCCTGGGACCGGTTTTGGATTCATATTCCTCATCAGCCAGGCTATCTTGAACCCAGTGGTAGAGTGAGCAAGGGATCCACATCTGGGCATACCCTGCTAACTTAGGGCGAACATAGCGATACCAAAGGCGATGATGGATGGAGCGTATGAGCTAATCAAACACACAACCCCAGTCAACTGATCTGGGATTAATCCATCACCATTCTTTAGCTCACTCCACCACCCCAGTTCAGACATGGCCATATGCAAATCAGTCTGACCCTGTGCCTCATGGGAACAGTCCAGCCTGAACTGCCAAGCCATGTCTTCCCTGGACTGTAAACAAGCCTCCTGGGACCGGTTTCGGATTCATAATACTCATCAGCCAGGCTATCTTGAATCCAGTGGTAGAGTGTGCGAGGGACCCACGTCTGGGCATACCCTGCCAACTTAGGGCGAACAAAGCGATACCAAAGGCAATGATGGACGGAGCGTTTGAGCAAATCAAACACTCACCCCCAGTCAAATGATCTGGGTTTCATCCATCACCATTCTTTAGCTCACTCCACCACCCAAGTTCAGATATAGCCATGTGCAAATCAGTCTGACCCTGTGCCTCATGGGAACAGTCCAGCCCGAACTGCCAAGCCATGTCTTCCCTGGACCGAAAACAAGCATCCTGGGACCGGTTTTGGATTCATATTCCTCATCAGCCAGGCTATCTTGAATCCATTGGTAGAGTGAGCAAGGGATCCACATCTGCTAACTTAGGGCGAACAAAGCGATACCAAAGGCGATGATGGACGGAGCGTATGAGCTAATCAAACACTCACCCCCAGTCAAATGATCTGGGTTTAATCCATCACCATTCTTTAGCTCACTCCACCACCCAAGTTCAGATATAGCCATGTGCAAATCAGTCTGACCCTGTGCCTCATGGGAACAGTCCAGCCCGAACTGCCAAGCCATGTCTACCCTGGACCGAAAACAAGCATCCTGGGACCGGTTTTGGATTCATATTCCTCATCAGCCAGGCTATCTTGAACCCAGTGGTAGAGTGAGCAAGGGATCCACATCTGGGCATACCCTGCTAACTTAGGGCGAACAAAGCGATACCAAAGGCGATGATGGATGGAGCGTATGAGCTAATCAAACACGCAACCCCAGTCAACTGATCTAGGATTAATCCATCACCATTCTTTAGCTCACTCCACCACCCCAGTTCAGAAATGGCCATATGCAAATCAGTCTGACCCTGTGCCTCATGGGAACAGTCCAGCCTGAACTGCCAAGCCATGTCTTCCCTGGACTGTAAACAAGCCTCCTGGGACCGGTTTCGGATTCATAATACTCATCAGCCAGGCTATCTTGAATCCAGTGGTAGAGTGTGCGAGGGACCCACGTCTGGGCATACCCTGCCAACTTAGGGCGAACAAAGCGATACCAAAGGCAATGATGGACGGAGCGTTTGAGCAAATCAAACACTCACCCCCAGTCAAATGTCTGGGTTTAATCCATCACCATTCTTTAGCTCACTCCACCACCCAAGTTCAGATATAGCCATGTGCAAATCAGTCTGACCCTGTGCCTCATGGGAACAGACCAGCCCGAACTGCCAAGCCATGTCTTCCCTGGACCGAAAACAAGCATCCTGGGACCGGTTTTGGATTCATATTCCTCATCAGCCAGGCTATCTTGAATCCATTGGTAGAGTGAGCAAGGGATCCACATCTGCTAACTTAGGGCGAACAAAGCGATACCAAAGGCGATGATGGACGGAGCGTATGAGCTAATCAAACACTCTCCCCCAGTCAAATGATCTGGGTTTAATCCATCACCATTCTTTAGCTCACTCCACCACCCAAGTTCAGATATAGCCATGTGCAAATCAGTCTGACCCTGTGCCTCATGGGAACAGTCCAGCCCGAACTGCCAAGCTATGTCTTCCCTGGACTGTTAACAAGCCTCCTGGGACCGGTTTCGGATTTATAATCCTCATCAGCCACGCTATCTTGAATCCAGTGGTAGAGCGAGCAAGGGACCCACGTCTGGGCATAACCTGCCAAATTAGGGAGAACAAAGCGATACCAAAGGCGATGATGGACGGAGCGTTTGAGCAAATCTAACACTCACCCCAGTCAACTGATCTTGGTTTAATCCATCACCATTCTTTAGCTCACTCCACCACCCCAGTTCAGACATGGCCATATGCAAATCAATCTGACCCTGTGCCTCATGGGAACAGTCCTGTCCGAACTGCCAAGCCATGTCGTCCCTGGACCGGAAACAAGCCTCCTGGGACCGGTTTCGGATTCATAATCCTCATCAGCCAGGCTATCTTAAATCCAGAGGTAGAGTGAGCAAGGGACCCACGTCTGGGCATACCCTGCCAACTTAGGACGAACAAAGCGATACCAAAGGCGATGTTGGACGGAGCGTTTGAGCAAATCAAACACTCACCCCCAGTCAACTGACCTGGTTTTAATCCATCACCATTCTTTAGCTCACTCCACCAACCCAGTTCAGACATGGCCATATGCAAATCAGTCTGACCCTGTGGCCTCATGGGAACAGTCCATCCCGTACTGCCAAGCCATGGCTTCCCTGAGCCGTAAACAAGCATCCTGGGACGGGTTTTAGATTCATAATCCTCATCAGCAAGGCTATCTTGAATCCAGTGGTAAAATATGCAAGGAACACACGTCTGGGCATACCCTGCCAACTTAGGGCGAACAAAGCGATACCAAAGGCCATGATGGACGGAGCGTTTGAGCAAACCAAACACTCACCCCCAGTCAACTGATCTGGGTTTAATCCATCACCATTCTTTAGCTCACTCCACCACCCCAGTTCAGACATGGCCATAGGCAAATCAGTCTGACCCTGTGCCTCATGGGAACAGTCCAGCCCGAACTGCCAAGCCATGTCTTCCCTGGACCGGAAACAAGCCTCCTGGGACCGGTTTCGGATTCATAATCCTCATCAGCCAGGCTATCTTGAATCCAGTGGTAGAGTGTGCGAGGGACCCACGTCTGGGCATACCCTGCCAACTTAGGGCGAACAAAGCGATACCAAAGGCAATGATGGACGGAGCGTTTGAGCAAATCAAACACTCACCCCCAGTCAAATGATCTGGGTTTCATCCATCACCATTCTTTAGCTCACTCCACCACCCAAGTTCAGATATAGCCATGTGCAAATCAGTCTGACCCTGTGCCTCATGGGAACAGTCCAGCCCGAACTGCCAAGCCATGTCTTCCCTGGACCGAAAACAAGCATCCTGGGACCGGTTTTGGATTCATATTCCTCATCAGCCAGGCTATCTTGAATCCATTGGTAGAGTGAGCAAGGGATCCACATCTGCTAACTTAGGGCGAACAAAGCGATACCCAAGGCGATGATGGACGGAGCGTATGAGCTAATCAAACACTCACCCCCAGTCAAATGATCTGGGTTTAATCCATCACCATTCTTTAGCTCACTCCACCACCCAAGTTCAGATATAGCCATGTGCAAATCAGTCTGACCCTGTGCCTCATGGGAACAGTCTAGCCCGAACTGCCAAGCCATGTCTACCCTGGACCGAAAACAAGCATCCTGGGACCGGTTTTGGATTCATATTCCTCATCAGCCAGGCTATCTTGAACCCAGTGGTAGAGTGAGCAAGGGATCCACATCTGGGCATACCCTGCTAACTTAGGGCGAACAAAGCGATACCAAAGGCGATGATGGATGGAGCGTATGAGCTAATCAAACACGCAACCCCAGTCAACTGATCTGGGATTAATCCATCACCATTCTTTATCTCACTCCACCACCCCAGTTCAGACATGGCCATATGCAAATCAGTCTGACCCTGTGCCTCATGGGAACAGTCCAGCCTGAACTGCCAAGCCATGTCTTCCCTGGACTGTAAACAAGCCTCCTGGGACCGGTTTCGGATTCATAATACTCATCAGCCAGGCTATCTTGAATCCAGTGGTAGAGTGTGCGAGGGACCCATGTCTGGGCATACCCTGCCAACTTAGGGCGAACAAAGCGATACCAAAGGCAATGATGGACGGAGCGTTTGAGCAAATCAAACACTCACCCCCAGTCAAATGTCTGGGTTTAATCCATCATCATTCTTTAGCTCACTCCACCACCCAAGTTCAGATATAGCCATGTGCAAATCAGTCTGACCCTGTGCCTCATGGGAACAGTCCAGCCCGAACTGCCAAGCCATGTCTTCCCTGGACCGAAAACAAGCATCCTGGGACCGGTTTTGGATTCATATTCCTCATCAGCCAGGCTATCTTGAATCCATTGGTAGAGTGAGCAAGGGATCCACATCTGCTAACTTAGGGCGAACAAAGCGATACCAAAGGCGATGATGGACGGAGCGTATTAGCTAATCAAACACTCACCCCCAGTCAAATGATCTGGGTTTAATCCATCACCATTCTTTAGCTCACTCCACCACCCAAGTTCAGATATAGCCATGTGCAAATCAGTCTGACCCTGTGCCTCATGGGAACAGTCCAGCCCGAACTGCCAAGCTATGTCTTCCCTGGACTGTTAACAAGCCTCCTGGGACCGGTTTCGGATTTATAATCCTCATCAGCCACGCTATCTTGAATCCAGTGGTAGAGCGAGCAAGGGACCCACGTCTGGGCATACCCTGCCAAATTAGGGAGAACAAAGCGATACCAAAGGCGATGATGGACGGAGCGTTTGAGCAAATCTAACACTCACCCCCAGTCAACTGATCTTGGTTTAATCCATCACCATTCTTTAGCTCACTCCACCACCCCAGTTCAGACATCGCCATATGCAAATCAATCTGACCCTGTGCCTCATGGGAACAGTCCTGTCCGAACTGCCAAGCCATGTCGTCCCTGGACCGGAAACAAGCCTCCTGGGACCGGTTTCGGATTCATAATACTCATCAGCCAGGCTATCTTAAATCCAGAGGTAGAGTGAGCAAGGGACCCACGTCTGGGCATACCCTGCCAACTTAGGACGAACAAAGCGATACCAAAGGCGATGTTGGACGGAGCGTTTGAGCAAATCAAACACTCACCCCCAGTCAACTGACCTGGTTTTAATCCATCACCATTCTTTAGCTCACTCCACCAACCCAGTTCAGACATGGCCATATGCAAATCAGTCTGACCCTGTGGCCTCATGGGAACAGTCCATCCCGTACTGCCAAGCCATGGCTTCCCTGAGCCGTAAACAAGCATCCTGGGACGGGTTTTAGATTCATAATCCTCATCAGCAAGGCTATCTTGAATCCAGTGGTAAAATATGCAAGGAACACACGTCTGGGCATACCCTGCCAACTTAGGGCGAACAAAGCGATACCAAAGGCCATGATGGACGGAGCGTTTGAGCAAACCAAACACTCACCCCCAGTCAACTGATCTGGGTTTAATCCATCACCATTCTTTAGCTCACTCCACCACCCCAGTTCAGACATGGCCATAGGCAAATCAGTCTGACCCTGTGCCTCATGGGAACAGTCCAGCCCGAACTGCCAAGCCATGTCTTCCGTGGACCGGAAAGAAGCCTCCTGGGACCGGTTTCGGATTCATAATCCTCATCAGCCAGGCTATCTTGAATCCAGTGGTAGAGTGTGCAAGGGACACACGTCTGGGCATACCCTGCCATCTTAGGGCGAACAAAGCGATACCAAAGGCGATGATGGACGGAGCATTTGAGCAAATCAAACACTCACCCCCAGTCAAATGATCTGGGTTTAATCCATCACCATTCTTTAGCTTACTCCACCACCCCAGTTCAGACAAAGCCATGTGCAAATCAGTCTGACCCTGTGCCTCATGGGAACAGTCCAGCCCAAACTGCCAAGCCATGTCTTCCCTGGACCGGAAACAAGCATCCTGGGACCGGTTTTGGATTCATGTTCCTCATCAGCCAGGCTATCTTAAACTCAGTGGTAGAGTGAGCAAGGGATCCACATCTGGGCATACCCTGCTAACTTAGGGCAAACAAAGCGATACCAAAGGCGATGATGGATGGAGCGTATGAGCTAATCAAACACACACCCCCAGTCAACTGATCTGGGATTAATCCATCACCATTCTTTAGCTCACTCCACCACCCCAGTTCAGACATGGCCATATGCAAATCAGTCTGACCCCGTGCCTCATGGGAACAGTCCAGCCTGAACTGCCAAGCCATGTCTTCCCTGGACTGTAAACAAGCCTCCTGGGACCGGTTTCGGATTCATAATACTCATCAGCCAGGCTATCTTGAATCCAGTGGTAGAGTGTGTGAGGCACCCACGTCTGGGCATACCCTGCCAACTTAGGGCGAACAAAGCGATACCAAAGGCAATGATGGACGGAGTGTTTGAGCAAATCAAACATTCACCCCCAGTCAAATGATCTGGGTTTAATCCATTACCATTCTTTAGCTCACTCCACCACCCAAGTTCAGCTATAGCCATGTGCAAACCAGTCTGACCCTGTGCCTCATGGGAACAGTCCAGCCCGAACTGCCAAGCCATGTCTTCCCTGGACCGGAAACAAGCATCCTGGGACCAGTTTTGGATTCATATTCCTCATCAGCCTGGCTATCTTGAATCCAGTGGTAGAGTGAGCAAGGGATCCACATCTGTGCATACCCTGCTAACTTAGGGCGAACAAAGCGATACCATAGGCGATGATGGACGGAGCGTATGAGCTAATCAAACACACACCCCCAGTCAACTGATCTGGGTTTAATCCATCAATATTCTTTAGCTCACTCCACCACCCCAGTTCAGACATGGCCATTTGCAAATCAGTCTGACCATGTGCCTCATGGGAACAGTCCAGCCCGAACTGCCAAGCCATGTCTTCCATGGACTGTAAATAAGCCTCCTGGGACCAGTTTTGGATTCATAATCCCATCAGTCAGGCTATGTTGAATCCAGTGGTAGATTGAGCAAGGGACCCACGTCTCTGGGCAAATCCTGCCAACTTAGGTTGAACAAAGCGATACCAAAGGCAATGATGGACGGAGCGTTTGAGAAAATCAAACACTCACCCCCAGTCAACTGATCTGGGTTTAATCCATCACCATTCTTTAGCTCACTCCACCACCCCAGTTCAGACATGGCCATATGCAAATCAATCTGACCTTGTGCCTCTTGGGAACAGTCCTGCATGAACTGCCAAGCCATGTCTTCCCTGGACCGGAAACAAGCATTCTGGGACCGGTTTCGGATTCATAATCCTCATCAGCCAGGCTATCTTGAATCCAGTGGTAGAGTGAGCAAGGGACCCACGTCTGGGCATACCCTGCCAACTTAGGGCGGACAAAGCGTTACCAAAGGCGATGATGGACGGAGCGTTTAAGCAAATCAAACACTCACCCCCAGTCAACTGATCTGGGTTTAATCCATCACCATTCTTTAGCTCACTCCACCACCCCAGTTCAGACATGGCCATATGCAAATCAGTCTGACCCTGTGCCTCATGGGAATGTGATGTATTCCTATAGGTCCTGAATCGATCCCCCTATTCCTGACCCTATTCTGGTTAGTAAACTAACAAGTTAACTAGTAATCAGCCCATGAGGCAGAAAATCCCCATGATGCAGATACCGTTATCTGACGCAGTCACACTACGGCACAGGAACGTGTTATCTGATTAGGTCATAACGCTTGCGATCTAATAAGACAAGCGATATTCCTCCAGCCCCTGATAAGGCATACGGAGTTCTCATAACAAATCAAACCTATGACAACCTGGGCAAAACCCTGCGGCCATTGTTTTGATTTCACCGAGAACTTCAGTAAAAGAATGTGCTAACGAGCAAGTCGTATGACATCCTTATTGACGTATCTATGTCCATCCTTACGTCAATCTCGGCACCTTAAAGGTATAAATATTACCGATATTGCCCTATGCAAACACACGCGTGGTGACGAGACGGAGCAGCCATACTTGCCGAAGCGAAGAGCAGAGCAGACCCCGCTGGCGCAGCCCCGCCTTCCTGACGCGCTGAGACGCGCTGCTTTCTCCTGCCGAGAATTCCAGCCCCGGCGTTTCTGGGCAGCCCTCGCAGGCAGCCTGGAATATCGAGACCAGAGAGAGAGATACCATCCCTCATTCATCCTAACTTCCAGGTACAGAACTGAATAACCCCTGACAGAGAATTCTTTAGTTATTCACTTGGCAAAAACAAACTTAACTTAAACTGTAACTTTCTATTCCCGCCCACGTATTAGGCTTAGGTCAGGTACACGGGGTAGGCGTATTTAGAAACACCAGTTGAGTACGTTTAGTCAAATGTATATGTGTATGTAATATATTTTATTCATTTTAAAACATCATATGGCTTAGAAACCATATCAATGTTTTTACAGTATTATTTTATACTATTGCTTTTAATGTATGCACTTTACTTAACTATAAGTATTGCAATAATATCGATCCATTTCTCTTGTATGAGAAAAGAGACTGATCAATAAATAACACCTTTTTATTGAACACGCCCGTCTCTTCCTTTTCTCTACATTCTGATGAGACTAAGAATGCACGTACTGACTGAGTAAAATAAATTGCCTTTTGTTCACACGACTCTCGAGATATACTCTTGATTAGGGGAGAGCAAAGTTGTTATGTTCTATGGTTGTCAGAAACTAAATCCCTTCTTGTCTAATCAGGGGAGTTAATTCTTTCCTGAACATTCGAGAAAGTTTCTAGTGAACTCTGAGCTAAGCTGGCAAACCCAAAACTTTAAGTCTAGTATCGACAGTAGTAGACCTAGTTAACGTCTGGTCTAGGCCTTTACTATTGTAGGTATTATTCCAATGCGCAGAGCCTATTGGGATGATAGGAACTACACTACATGGCGCCCAACGCGTTTGGAAAGGGCGATAAAACTAACGTAAGACATTTAGAGTAACTCAGTCGTGCTTTCTCACTCAGACCCCTTTTCCCATAATACTCCAAAGACGTCTGGAGTGGGTGAAAGGTAATATCCGCCAGACCTCGCAGGAGGGAACTCCTATGTATGGTTCTTGGTATAGTCAACGTTGAAGGATACACAGTTCCAAAATATTGTGCATCTAATCTTTGTTTCCACAAGAAACCTGATCTGCAAACAAACAAAATAACCTTTTGGACAGTAAAATGTCAGACAATGAGGATGAAAGAGAGGCAGTTAGATTAGCAACTGAACTCGCAGCAGCTGACGCTACCATGCAGGCAGCAGACGAGGATATAATACTCATCCCGGTCATCAAAAGGAGATCTATAACTTTAAAACTTATAGAAAATGGACTGACACCTAGAGGTGGCACAGTCATATTCGTAATTGAGGCACACGAATATCGGCAGACAGAGGTATACTATTCATGGATACATTTTCCAGCAGCAAATGCTGTAACAAAGTACTTCCACTATTACAAAATAGAGGAACCTCCTGAAACGTACACTCCTTTCGAGGAGGTGGAAGTACCACTCAAATTTCAAGAGCACCTGCTCTTATTTGATGGCGCCCTAAAACATAACAATCACATCACCAGGCTCGGTCCTTTAGGTAGGCCAGGAGCAACGTGGCCGGTCCTAGCCGGATACACACCACATCCAGACATCGAAGGGATGTCTGCAGCAGAGCTGTTAACACAGCTAAAACAATTAATAAAAATACATAGACAATTAGTCCAATATGTGATGCGGACTTCAACAATTCAGCCAGCGATTAAACTTCCACAGCTGACCCCTCACCAGGGGAACACAAATAAAATTACACCACAGAACATCCAGTCCTGTCTAGGGAAAGTACCAGCTAAACGGGAACAAATACCATTCTGGTTGGCACAGAAAATCACCCAAATAGAGGCGGTGTTTCCTGACACCACCCCATTAGAAAAACACAGGATTCTGACTATCTGTCTCCCAATGGGAATCGCACCACACATAGAGGACTGTGACACTTGGGGTACAGTCTTTGCTTCCATCTACACAAAAACGCACGGTGTTCCATCCATTTCGGTAATACCAGATGTGCTAAAACAAATTCAAGATGAATATGGTCCAGAACCCGCTTTAACTCTTGGTATGAAATTACTGAAAGACTTCAAGCAGGTCTCGGCTATACTATTAGCCAACATAAAAGGAGAAGCAGCAAACGTGGCGATCCGCCAGAGGTTAAAAGAGACAGATATAGCAGACCAACCAGCTGAAATAGCCAGAATCATAGAAAAATCCTATGAGGAACTAGGCAGAGATAGTTTAGGTGGGATACCAGTAAAACCACAACTGATTGAAAGTCCTGAAAAAATATTTTATAACAATAAATCTACATCACCAAAAAAGAACTGGGATGGAAACAAACAATCCAATCCTAAAGAAAAGAAATTCCAGTCCAGAGGAAGGTCTCCTAGACGAAGAGAAAAATCTCCGAACCAGAGACACAGGTCACCACAAAGTGACCCCTCTGGGAATAGATATAACCTTAGAAATAGGGATAATATAAAAAAGCCTGATAGATATCAAGACATTGATATACGTCCCTCTCAATCTTTTCAGACTTCCTCGCAGAAATCGGAAAGAAGAGGACGATCAGAACAAAGAGAAGAGCACGCCAAGTCCAAAGACAAGGAACCTGCTCAGCTAAAAAAGAAATTACAATTTCCAAAAAAGAAGGTAGCCAGTATCAAGGTAGTTAACAATGCCGAGAATACTGAGGACACAACTGAAAAACGGGGAATGGGCTCAGACAATGCTAGACAGCGCAGCAGAAGTGAGCATAGCTCGCAAAGTCCTTATGAATCATCTGGAGACAGTGGACACGAATGAATATCTTCAAGTGGAAACTGCGGACACCAGAGTTAGCAAACCTCACAAAATATACGAAATAACATTGCATATAGAGGGAGATAAGACTAGGAAAATAAGGGGACTATTTTGGGATAATCTCTCCAAGGGCTATGATATCCTTCTAGCTGAAAAAGACTGGCCACCAGAGTTTGTAAGGGAGTGCCCTCATGGCGAAGAAGTAATTATGCCTGCCTTCTCAAATCATATTCCAATTCATAAAAAGTACACACTTGCCAGGAAATGGGCAGTGGCTCTAGCTCCTGCTTTATATAAAAATCACGTGGGATGGGATGAGGACTCTCCTCCTCACAAAATCCAGTTAAAATCACAACCTACTGCACAAAGACAGTACCCAATTAAGCAAGAAGCTAAAAAACAGGTAAATGAAATACTAGATCAGCTAGAATACCAGGGGGTGATTGAAACTTGCACCTCACAAATGAACAACCCTTTGTTTCCGGTCTCCAAACCAGACAATTCATATCGTCTAGTTTTGGATTACCGACACCTTAACACATGTTGCAAAACTTTTGCAGTGCAAAACTCACACAGTGCTGCACTAATGAATAACATAGTGCGCAAAAAATACAAAACAACCTTGGACATCTCTAATGGATTCTTTTGTCAAAACATAGCACCAGAGAGCAGATATTTAACTGCATTCTCAATAAATGGCACTCAAAAACAATTCTGTCGGTTAGCCCAGGGGTACAAGAACAGCCCGGGAGTATTCTCAGCGAGAGTAACAGAATTACTACAACTATATGACGATGAAGCATTATCTTATGTCGATGACATTTACTTAACAGATGATGACTTGGAGACTCACTTGAAGAGAGTGAACACCATAATACTTGGGTTCGCAGCAGAGGGTTACAAATTCAACTTTAAAAAATCTAGAATTGCCCATCTGACAGTCCTATTCTTAGGATATGAGTTATCAAGTATAGCTTGGCTGACAATTTTCTAGAACTAGAAGAGTTGGAAAATCTAGAATATGAAAGAATATTCCCTCTGCCAATCGATATTCTGCCTTTATGACATTACGCCTGTGTAATTTATACAGACGGACATGCTCAACCTCCCGTTTGGGGAGAACAAGCATACAACCCCACATGTGGGATTACAAAAGAAGTGTGGCGCGGAGGTAAACTAAAACCTCTATTAACAAAAACACACTCAGTAGAAACTAATTCAGAACAACAAACTGAGATAGTAGCTTTGAAAATGGCGCTAGATAATGCGGATCGCGAATTCCCGACACTTATAGTGTCAGATTCATATTACTGCGTCAAATCATATAACAAGGATTTGCAGACATGGATTCAAAACGGTTACAAAGATGACACAGATGCAACAATAAAGCAGAAACTGCTCTGGGAACAAATAGCTCTTTTGAAAAAAGAACTACCAAAGACTCACGTGACACACTCACTGAGTCATCAGCGTGATGGCGTTCACGTTGCAGGGAATTCATTGGCTGAAACAGCCACAGCGGCAGCAACTAAATCGGCTCCCGTAGTTCGAAAAAAGCGTACATTAAAATACATTGACGGTGAAACAGTGCTGGCAGTGAAAACGTCATCTAAAGGCGACTGCTCAGCGTTGCCGATCAATTATCCACTCAATTATACATACTTAATCGATGCAAACTCCGTCCCTTTTGCTCGAATCCCTGGAGTGGGGTATAGGGTGATTCCAAACATGGACAGGAGAAACTTGTTCATCGCAGACGCACATATGGGTGAGGGTCTCAGACACCTCAAACTAAAAGATTCTCTGAAAGAATTACAATCATGGTACTGGTGGCCAGGCATGAGTCTGCGTCATACCATGTTTGTAAAAAACTGCCCAAACTGCAACAGAGATCGCAGTGGGGAGAGAAACAGTTTAATACCTCATCGTTTTACTCCGGAAAAAATCAAGAGTAAAAAGGAAGGGTTGCGGTTAACATATACAGGCTAGTTTCCACTTATAATGTAGATCACCAGCACTCGGCTGACGTCCGGACTGTTATACAAAGATTTGCGAGTCTAAATGGCATATACGCTAAGAGCATGCTACGTTTGACCATTGTCTTCACTCTAGCACTTCAGCCTGAGGGGAAACATGACCAAATGAGCATAGTCCAGCGGGAATCTTCTCACTTCCTTCCTGAGGGTACGGGATGGTGTAAAGAAAAAACCAAGGCATAAAGCAATCTATAGCGGAAAGGGTATTAGGTTCGGGAGCTGGGTGGGTCAAACATCTAATAAGTGTCCAACGTAGTCTAAATAACTTGCCAAGAAATTCTCTGAAGGGATTCAGTGCGTACGAATTATTATTTGGAACTAGGATGATGATCTCTGACATTGATAGTCAGACTTCAGTGGTGAAAGAAAAAAGCTTTGATATCAAAGACCGTTTGGCTATTTTGCAGGACTTAAACAAAACAAGAAAAGACCTGAGCAACATAAAGTTGAAACAACAGCCAACAACCACTGAAGAACCACCACCTGTCCCAGCAAGACCTGTCTGGATTCCAAAAGTCGGGGATCTAGTCAGGGAGAAGATCGCGGTAAAGAAGGAATTTGGGCCTTCTTACAGAAAAGCAGTTCCTGTCTTGTCTGTCAACGGGACAAGATCAGTTGTACTACCGCCACTTGCTGGAAAAAAGGAGAACCGAGTTGTATCAATCGACCTGGTAAAACCACAACATGTGGCCGATAACAAACAGTAGGCCAAGTGGACTCCCAATAAGTAGCAGAACACCTAGGTTTGCTACCAGTACAGAGGTCCTAACGAAAAGGCTCATCACATTCGAAACGCCTACAGAAGAACAACAAGGACTATGCAACAATGCAATAGAACTCAGACCTCTGAAAACCCAAATAAAAACATTTAGCAGGGACACACCAATCTATAATGAAGTACCAAGTGAAAATGTAAGAAAAAGAAATTTTGAACCAATTGGAACAATTGACAGAACTGCATCCGGCTACTTCATAAACTTCGATGATTCCTCTGAAGGCTTCAGTGAATCAAAAACACAGCCATCATCAAAAACCTTTAAAGATAAAGCTAAAGAACTTTTGAAACAACTGAAAGAAACATATCTGATTTCTCCATGGATTGAATTTTGGGTGGGTTTTGGTGCATTTATCCTCATACTTTGGCTCATCATGGTACTAACTTTGGGACGCTTCATTGAGGGAAAATATGCTAAAATGGACACAGCAAGTCAGAAAATCAACTTGATCCTCAAACCACACACATCTTCACACGTCGAGAAAAGAGAACTTTCTTCAGCCAACTTCACAGCCAATCCGATACCTGGTGGGGTAGCCTGGGACAACACTGACTATGAAATTTATGGTCCGGTCGAAATCTTGAAATATCCACACCAAATTAAGATCTCATTGAGTGACTTTGCAAAACCAAGCTCATTTGCTGATGATTGGGACTTCGAAAGCATTAATAATATGATGTCTGACTTAGTAATGTCTGCTAAATTTACCAAACATGATTATTTGCAGGGTTCTACAAATTATGATAGTATGTACTGTTATAACCATTATGGTAACCATTTTCTACATAAATCTGCACAGCCTAGAAATGTTTTCAATTATAATTAATGGGAACAATGGGAACATTGTGCAACCCCTCCCAAAGGAAGCTCAAGAACCTTCTATGACAAATATTCATGCTTTTCAGGTTTTAACACAAGTAATGCTGAAGCATTCTATTTTAAATTGTCTAACAAGACAGGAACCAAGACCATGATAACCAACACAATATTGATTTATTCAGACTCATTTTTTGAAAAATTGAATACCTTTGGTTTTGATTATTGGGACAAAAATGTTGAATTGAAAAGTGTTTGGGGTACAAAAGATTGGCAAGTACAGGGTATAGAAGCTTTGTTTAGAGCCTGCATGATCCCAGAACAAATGATATTTTTAAATGACACTGTTCAACAAACCACCTGTCTTGGCCTAGCCAAAATCAAAGATTTAATTAAACCGTCTATTCCAAAACCAACAATGTTTAGCAACACTTCTACAGATGAAGAGATAGACGTAAACCATATATTAAACCAAAACAGAACACATCCTGATTGGAAACAGTGGTTGATCTGGCCCACAGATACTAATAACTGTCAAGACAGATTCCTGGATAAAACACAGGGGTTCAAAATGACCAGGCCAGACCCTAGATATCCCCAAAGACATCACCCAGGGATAATAACCACCTACAGTGTGGGCAAATTATGCCTTCAATGGCTGCAAACTTCCACACTGGCAGAAATTAAGCAACACCTAACTTTACTTACTGATGGTGCTGACTTGCGTGATTTCATTATGGGACCGCGCAAACAGCGTCAAAAACGTTTCATAGCAGCCTCTGTATATGCAGCATACAATGAGGCCTGGAAGGTTACTCAAATTGAAACAGCAGAGAGAATACGGGAAATTGACCGTATTAATTTGGAAAAACCACTTTCTGTAGTGGACAATGGGTTAATGACTCTGTCCTCCAGAATTTTTTCTTTGGACAGCATTGTGTCTTCAGCAATCGACATATTATCGCAGGACTTACTGTTATTACAACACGGTCAGTCACAATTGCGTTCTATTGTACAGCTTGGCTGGACGTTACAAAATCTGCGTTTAGGCTATGTGCCTTGGCGTTTAATCAACACAACGTCACTATTCCAAATCTTTAACCTTACTGATAGACAAATCAGTATGGCGCAAAGGGGTGCTGATTATACAATCCTGAGCATTGAGAAACTTGAGAGATTACCAATGACAATGTCAGAACGACCTGTCAGTGAATGGATAATACATGGGATAATTAATATTCCAATTTCAACCTTCAGGTTTCAATACTGCCAAAAATATATACAGGCTGGCATGTACGAGAAATTGGGAAAGGGGTACCTTAAAACAATATGGAACCTGCCCTATTCACATGCATGTGTCAGTAATAAAGGACAGAAAGTGTTTCTTAGTGGCAATAATTGTGCGATGTCACTAAGTGGCACACTTCTGTGTAACGGTATTAGTTTGCATGGAGCCTGTGAAGGGAATTCATACAACCTTTCATGTCACCAGCAAGGCGCACCTGCAACAGAGATTGAACCATTCTTTCAAAGACTCTATAATGGGAGTTACATTCTAATTGTAGACCGCAGATGTTGTAGTCTTATGCCCGGGACTCCTTATCTAGTAACTACGACTGCGAAGGTCAAGTGCTGTGGACGCTCGTTGTTCCCCAGCTCCTTTCCAGACAGGGAGGCAAGGGCATGGCCCAATTTGAAAATTACTTCTATTCGAATAGATACTTTAAGCAGAATGAAAACAGTGCTTCTTCAGACGCCTACCAGGCTCTCGTCATCAAAAGAAACATATGATCTACAAGTCGCAAGGACGACTGCAGAGATACATTCATTGTTATCAACTAATTCCCCCATACATTTCGCGGAAATTCTAAATGAAATCTTAAATATTTCTGATACCAATGGGATCTCAAAGGTATTTAAGACAGTATTTTCGATGGCATTAACACCATTCAAAGCCATACTGGGTATTTTTCCAGATTTCGTCCATTCGATTTTTGGCGGACTTCTCCTGATCCTGGGACTAATTGCAGGAATCCTATTCTTAGTCCTTATTTTTCGTTATGGCAACCCATGTCACAGACAAAACTCTTGCGACAAGGGAAGAAACAATCCTAGCCATTGGATACCGGGACCGGATATCAAAAATCCTGGGACTCTCCCGGCTTAGAGACCTAAATATGACTTGGTTTCTATCATTTCGACCAATGTGGCAAAGATGTGTTTTACCTGTATTAAGGTGTCTGCTATGCGGAGAAGAATGCGTGTTAGACACCTGTCTGACGCTACAATCGGATGCGCCAATGGATGCAGAAACATTGTTGAGCCCGATCAAGGTTCATGCTTTGTGCTGTCCTCAAAGGCTACCAATCCTGATGACGGCATTCGTGGAAGCTTCACCACTACGATTGATGGGTAGTGAAGTTCAAGATGAAAGCAGCATCGAACAGGTACGACCTTCTGTCAGCAATGCAAATCAGAATGTCAATGGAGACAATCATGTGCACGAATGCATGATTACACCTATTTCCGAGTTAGTGGAACTTTCCCAGGAAGCTGTTGACAGTTTTTTCGAAAGCCTAAATGATATGATGTTCTCACCAGAGCAGAAATAGAGACTTTTGAACAAGCTCGCACACGGCGTTCCCTGAATTCGGCCTTCAACTTTAAAAATAAAGTCACATGAACAATCTTTCCTCCAGTTCACGGACAGCAATTTTTCAGCAGCCCCAAAATATTTTTTCATATTTTTCGGGACACTATCTTCTGCTTAAAGTAAGAACTATTCTTAAGGAACTAAGGTTTCAAAATTTTAGATAGCTTATAGACATAGCTTATAGACATTAGCTGCCCGCAGGTATGTTCACAAATACTTTATTATGTGATGGAATGGCCTCGAACTTTTTTTCGGTATTAAGAGCCATTTCATGTGTAATTCTCATATACCAAATAGCAATAATGTATACAAATGCGATTACTTTGGCATAATTATACAGCTTGAGTGCATACAATACATATGACTGCAATTTTTTCCGTATATTTGAAAAATTTCAAAATGCATTTATGTATTTTGGGGTGGTAAGGTATACACTATACTCTGTAGTATGTTGTACTATGTTATACTATGCCTAGATTAGTAAATATGACCATAGTTAGCGTGGAGTGGGTGTGATGTATTCCTATAGGTCCTGAATCCATCCCCCTATTCCTGACCCTATTCTGGTTAGTAAACTAACAAGTTAACTAGTAATCAGCCCATGAGGCAGAAAATCCCCATGATGCAGATACCGTTATCTGACGCAGTCACACTACGGCACAGGAACGTGTTATCTGATTAGGTCATAACGCTTGCGATCTAATTAGACAAGCGATATTCCTCCAGCCCCTGATAAGGCATACGGAGTTCTCATAACAAATCAAACCTATGACAACCTGGGCAAAACCCTGCGGCCATTGTTTTGATTTCACCGAGAACTTCAGTAAAAGAATGTGCTAACGAGCAAGTCGTATGACATCCTTATTGACGTATCTATGTCCATCCTTACCTCAATCTCGGCACCTTAAAGGTATAAATATTACCGATATTGCCCTATGCAAACACACGCGTGGTGACGAGACGGAGCAGCCATACTTGCCGAAGCGAAGAGCAGAGCAGACCCCGCTGGCGCAGCCCCGCCTTCCTGACGCGCTGAGACGCGCTGCTTTCTCCTGCCGAGAATTCCAGCCCCGGCGTTTCTGGGCAGCCCTCGCAGGCAGCCTGGAATATCGAGACCAGAGAGAGAGATACCATCCCTCATTCATCCTAACTTCCAGGTACAGAACTGAATAACCCCTCACAGAGAATTCTTTAGTTATTCACTTGGCAAAAACAAACTTAACTTAAACTGTAACTTTCTATTCCCGCCCACGTATTAGGCTTAGGTCAGGTACACGGGGTAGGCGTATTTAGAAACACCAGTTGAGTACGTTTAGTCAAATGTATATGTGTATGTAATATATTTTATTCATTTTAAAACATCATATGGCTTAGAAACCATATCAATGTTTTTACAGTATTATTTTATACTATTGCTTTTAATGTATGCACTTTACTTAACTATAAGTATTGCAATAATATCGATCCATTTCTCTTGTATGAGAAAAGAGACTGATCAATAAATAACACCTTTTTATTGAACACGCCCGTCTCTTCCTTTTCTCTACATTCTGATGAGACTAAGAATGCACGTACTGACTGAGTAAAATAAATTGCCTTTTGTTCACACGACTCTCGAGATATACTCTTGATTAGGGGAGAGCAAAGTTGTCATGTTCTATGGTTGTCAGAAACTAAATCCCTTCTTGTCTAATCAGGGGAGGTAATTCTTTCCTGAACATTCGAGAAAGTTTCTAGTGAACTCTGAGCTAAGCTGGCAAACCCAAAACTTTAAGTCTAGTATCGACAGTAGTAGACCTAGTTAACGTCTGGTCTAGGCCTTTACTATTGTAGGTATTATTCCAATGCGCAGAGCCTATTGGGATGATAGGAACTACACTACAGGAACAGTCCAGCCCGAACTGCCAAGCTATATCTTCCCTGGACCGGAAACAAACATCTCTGGACCGGTTTTGGATTCATAATCCTCATCAGCCAGGCTATGTTGAATCCAGTGGTAGAGTGAGCAATGGACCCACGTCTGGGCATACCCTGGGCCTATGGCCATGTCTGATTTGTGGTGGTGTGGTGAGCAAAATAATGATAGATTTAACCCAGATCTATGACTGGGGGTGAATGTTTTGCCATTGTGCAACATTCCGTCCATCAATTGTTGTTTATGCATTTGTCACACTGAGTGGTAGGGGTATGCTCAGACGTGAGTCCCATACTCTCCATGCCTCTGGAATCACGCTATTCTGGCTGATGACGGCTGATAGCCAGAAACCGGTCCTAGGATGCTTGATTCCGGTCCAGGGAAGACATGGCTTGGCAGTTCGGTCTGGACTGTTTCCTTGAGGCACAGGGTCAAGACTGATTCGCATATGGCCATGTCTGAACTGGGGTGGTGTGGTGAGAAAAATAATGATGGATTAAACCCAGATCTATGACTGGGGGTGAATGTTTTGCCATTGTGCAACATTCCGTCCATCAATTGTTGTTTTTACCAAGATGTTTGCAGCGCAGTGTAGAAAGAGTTAAAAGAACAATGGGGCAGAGTCAAGGGTCTCCCCAGTGAAAGAGAGTCTCCTTAGGTTGCGGGTGATTTCAAAATGGTGGGCACCATAGAGCGTCGGGGAAAAAGAAGAATTCTAACCAGAGAACGGCTCCCTCCCGTGCCGAAAAGCACTCCAACGGTTACCGCCTGGGTTCGAACGAGCGCGTTGTCATTTTCGCCGTTCTTCTCAGTGGTGAGACAACGCAACTCCCTCGTTCACGCCACCAGCACCGGGAGCGCTATGGAAACGCCAAAATCCTCCTTGGGTGCTGGCCACGCCCCCCTCTATCAACTCTCTCTCTACCTCATCTCTGGCTACTTCACCTCCTGAAACTTTGGCAGTCTGTTCATTCCTTTGACCCAGTACCTGTGAAAGTCAACGTTCTCCTGCCTGCTCCAGTGGCCCGTGTTGGCTGGTCCCCCCCGCTGCCGCACTCGGATCACCTTGCGGCCGCCGAGAGGGGGGACTATAGCCCCCAGGACCCTTTGCTCTTGCCTGCAGCCCCGCCCACCTACGCCCGCTTACGTGCCCGGAAGGCGCTCAAAACTCCAGCGCTCCGGTAGAGGAGCGGGAGCCCTCCTGAAACTTTGGCAGTTTGTTCATTCGTTTGGGGCCATACCTGTGAAAGTCAACGTTCTCCTGCCTGTTCCAGTGGCCCGTGATGGCTGGTCCCCACCGCTGCCGCACTCGGATCACCTTGTTCCACCGAGCGGGGGGACTACAGCCCCCAGGACCCTTTGCTCTTGCCTGCAGCCCCGCCCACCTACGCCCGCTTACGCGCCCGGACGGCGCTCAAAACACCAACGCTCCTCCCACTCCGCGGGACAAGCCCGGGACAAGGGCGGGCCGTCTGTGGCCGTCCGGGGCTGGCCGAGGCAGGGCTGGGCCACCCCCTTTTCGTATGCTTCGCGGGACACACGCAATAAGGTAATAGGTTCTGCCTATGGTGTTCAGACCCAGGAGTACAGTAATAGTTGGACATTTTGTGGACATCTAACTGTGTGTTTTCAATATCCCTGCCTCAATCATTTGGTTAAATGAAAGTCATAAGCAATAGAGGTCCCCGCGGTGGGCTTGAAAACCCAGAGCAGTATGAATTCTCGACTGCCTAAAGGCAGAAGCTCGTTAGGGGCAGGGGCTACCAGAGGGACACTCGATCATTACATCACGAGGGCCACGTCAGTGGTAGAGAGGGAGATAGCCATTGCCGAGCACCGGCTGTCATTAGAACATCTTTCGAACAAGCGCTCGTCCCTGGGTTCAATTCAACTATCTACTACACCACCAGTAACCTGCAGGGAAAATAACAATGCTTCATTTGGCGATATTAGCATCCCCCTTCTTTTACAAAATCTATCAGCATTAAATAAATCACTTAGTGACTTAAACACAGATGATCCACATTTAGCCTCACCCATAGAGGTCTCATTAGGGACCCAAATCCAAACAGCTATCTCCCAACCCATCTTGATACCGCATCCTTGTAACAAAAAGATAGTGACAGGTTCCACCACCAAAAAGAGAAAGCGGGGGGGGGGACTAAACATCATGCCAAGCGCCCCAAAACAACTAATATGCCTCAGAGTCCATCAAAGAGTCAAACAATAACCACCAAGAAGACTGCCCCGGATCATGTGGCCCTTTCTGATCCCATCCCTCAGGATTTAGTGGGGCTCATCGGGCATTTGCTCAGATCCTTACTAATACCATTAATTGAGCGGACGAAAAGAATCACAGACCAACTAGGGTCTTTAGAGAAAATCATTGCACACAACTCGGGCCAAATTGAAACCCTGTCTACCTCTATTAAACTAACTCATGCTTGCGTATTACCTGAGGGTCTAAATCCAACTAAGCCTGTGAATATTAGGGGTCAAACATCTGTACCCATAGAGAAAATTTCAACATCCAACTCTATTGATAAAACCCATGGCCCAGACAGAGAAGTTAGGGCAGGAGGACAACACTGCATACAGACCCACTCTACCATCACTCGTGTTTCCGATAAGCAGCTGAGGGGCAGCCATGAACAGATAGACCTGCCCCCGGAGGCAGCTCCCTATGTCACGGTACTAATTGGGGTCCCTGAATTACTGCCCGGGAAAACGGAAGTTTATCAGGACCTCAAGAACAAAGTGATACATTGGCTGAGACACAATAGGCCTCTCCCCCCTAACCTCAACGGAGAAATTCTTAATGTAAGAAGACTGGGTTGGGTAGCTCACGGACCCAAAGACACTCAAGGGGACAGTATCATCATCAATTTTAGGAACCGCAGGGCAACTTCACATATAGTCGATTGGTATTCAGAGAATCGCATGGGAGGAATTAAGACACACGATTTAAGTTACTTTTATCCTCGAGCCCTGTTGATTAACCCTCCAAAAACTGGGCCACCGCTATTGTACCATCAAGGACCTTCAAATTTCAACATTTCTACTTATAATCGCGTCTCTGCCTTCTCTGGCCTGGAAGGAGTAGATTGACTTCCTAACTGGCCTTGTAGAGGTTACCCCGCCCCAACCTACCTGAAGCCCCAGGGGGCCAGAAACATTGAATTAATAGGGAGCCATATTCGGCACATGGACTTTAGTGAAATTGGGGTGGAGTCACAAAAACACAAGAAGGACTACTCACACCAAAGAAGCAGGAAGGGGGAATTAGTCCAGAATTATAATTATAGTCAAGGTCACACACTGTACACCTCTGTGACAGCAATGTTCCCAGACTCCACTAATGAGGATGGCACTACTGATAATATTTTGAGGGAAAGAAATGAAGCTATGGAGCCCGAAAATCGACCTAACATGACTCAGCCTTATAATATGGAACTTCAGGGGAAGTACATCGGTAACACTAAGGGATTGGAACAGGAGCCAGAGATTCCCCAGTTAACTCTCGAAAGAGCACACCAAATTATTCCTCAGCTATTGAATCATTCATCTCTCCAGATTACAATTAAACACCATAGCTTAGATCTACCTGATAGCCCACCTTCAACACTAGGTACTATTAGGGGACAAACATATAGGACGGTCGGCCCACCCCCAAATTTAGTAATGTAGTCGACCGACAATCTCCTGTCTTGGAATGTGGCCGGCCTAGCAGACAAACTTTCCAACCTGGCCTGGCTGGATCTTGTGACACAATATAGTGTAATTTGTTTACAAGAAACATGGTCAACCATGGCGAACCACCTCCTGGGTTACAAAACTTTACACACCCCTGCTACCCCGAGTACATCTGGAAGAAACAAAGGGGGGTTGTGCACATATCTTTCCATCAATTCTGGCTTTACTGATACAAAGTTTATCTCGAATGAGTATTATCAGGTCATTAACTTAACATCAGTAGCACTAAAAAATATTGCCCTGGTCAATTTTTACAACAACATCCCAAGTGCCCTTACTGAAATAGTTGTAAATAACGTTAAAGCTATATTATCAAAATTGGCTGAACAAATGAAAGGCGATATGGCACTCCTCTGGGAAGGGGACTTTAACTGCTCCCTGTGCCCTTGGAGCAACGTGGGCATTTGCGGACTAGGAGAGGGCAAGGAAGACACGCCAACTCACTTCTCACATTCCAAACTGGGCGCTTCACTGAATGGTCTTGTTTCTCAATTCGTGCTGTCTTACGCAAACAAATTATGTTCCCCAGCCAAGCCTTTCCAACCCACCTTCAATGGGAGAGGCTGCCAATCAGTTATAGATTACACCCTTCTGTCAACTAGGTACGCAGGGATAATATGTAACTGGGATACACTGGATGTGGCACTGAGCGACCATTACCCAAATGCCCTGGTTCTAAAAACGAAACCTGATGCTTTAGTGAGCAAAGCTAGTAAGCTCATTATTAATATTCCCTTTAAACTCGCGACCTCAAACGGATTTACCAACAAGTGGGATAAAGTGGTGTCCACGGATTTTCTAAACATCCTAGTCAAGAATACTTATGAGGACTTCCAGGTATGTCTCGCGACTATTGCCGCACCACAATCAGTCACTAACTCTTTTGTTAAAATCCCAACAGAGATCAAAAAAATTCTGGTTAGGACACCTAAAAAGACCACCCCCGATAATCCAGGATGGTTCGATACCCATTGTACTAAGGCTCTAAAAAAATTAAAAGCTGCCCTACACTCCGCTCCTAGGTCTCTAGAAAAAATCCGTACAGCTAGACGCGCTTATCGCGCTGCCGTATTGTCGAGAAAGAAACAAATCAAGAAGGATGCCTGGCAGCCATTAGAGGATGCAAGTGAAATGAAGGACAATACAGCCTTCTGGAAGGTAGTTAACGCTCCCTTCCTGCATAACAAGCAGGCCGCCAAGATAGATATAGCGATACCCGGGGAGACTTGGGTCCGACACTTTAGCAGTCTATACAATAAATCACTTACCCTGCCAGGACCACCGCTAGTGCCAAACCCGGCCGATCTCCCAGGAAAAACAGGAGCCAGTGCTTTCCCACTGAACATCTTTTTTGATTGTCAGGAAGTCCTTGTGGCACTGAAGGAAAGCCCGTCGGGGAAGGCCCCCGCCCTGACTGTGTCCCAATTGATGTATATAAATCCAATACTGACCTCTGGGCCCCTCTTTTAACAAATGTGCTAAACGCATCAATCCTTACTGGCTTCATTCCCACTTGGCCTGAGGCTATAGTAGTGCCGATTTATAAGAAAGGAGACAGGAATAACCCGACTTGCTACCGCCCCATCTCCTTACTCGACGCCCTAATGAAGGTCGCAGGCACAATTATCTTAAATAGAATTCAGGAGTGGACAGAAGAACATGAGGTGATCTCACAACTGCAATACGGCTTTAGAGCCGGTAAGGGGACCGTCGAGCAAAGTCTAAACTTAGCCTTAATAATTGCCAAATATACACAAGCAAAGAAGGGAAATCTGTTTGTGATGTTTGTGGACCTGAGTTCCGCATTCGATTGCGTAGATCATGAGCTGCTCTGGGTGACACTTGCGGAACTCGGTATAGATAAGGATATCCTCCTATTCATAAAATAACTATATAGGGGAGCGGGAGCGCGTGTTAGATTCGGTAAAGGGGGTGAGTGTTCGGATAAATTCCAAATCCTCAGAGGAGTGAGGCAGGGGTGCATATTAGCTCCCGTGCTATTTACCCTTTACATTAATGCCATTGGCGACCACCTTAACGAAGTCTACCATGATTACCCGATGATTAATGGGTCACCCATACCCATATTACTCTACGCCGACGATGCTGCAATCATGTCACAAACAAGTCTGGGCCTACAAAGAGCAGTTGGAAAGTTCACTCATTTTATGAAATCTAGGGGTTTACAAGTTAATGTTTCAAAAACCTTTACTATTGTTTGCGGGAAAGCGCCTAAAAAGAAGCATTGTTCCATCTTTTTGGACGATAAAAAGCTGGAGAATATAGATAGATTTCCCTATCTTGGGATTAATTTTGATAAAAGGGGCACCTGGTCCGCCGCTGTATCAGCCAGGGGCACGGCGTTTTCCAGAGCAACAGGGGCACTTACTAGTTTTGCAAAAAAACTGGGAGGTAGGCCGGTCAGGACCCTACTGCAGATCTACAGGGCCAAATGCATTTCAACTGCCACTTACGGATCCGGGATCTGGGGGATTGAGCAGGCGAATGCTTTGTAGCGTATCGAGAATTCTTTTCTTCGATACCTGCTGGCCGTCCCGCGGGGGTCTCCAACATACGTAATCCACAGCGAATTGGGCCTTACTTACATCTTGGATACTATTATCTCTGCTCCTATTCTGCTGTGGCACAATGTCTGGGCAAATCAGGAAACCAGACTGAACAGGGAAATCATTAAAGACTGCCTTAGCTTGGAGGGTGCCGACAATATCAGGTGGCTTAAGTATGTTAAAACTTTGCTGCATGATATCGGGCACCCTGAATTTTTCTTTAAACCAGACACCATGATCACTTTGCCAAGAAAAACCCTGAGAAAAATTGTCCTGTTGCACCTAGACATTCAAAGACGATCTGTAGAAATGGGCAAGACCACCATCGCAGAACATCAAGGTATCACTGATGGCATCTCGATACAAAGGTACCTAATCATGGAACCCTCCCCTTATACGCGTATGCTCCTGTCCCGTCTCCGTACTGACACCTTTTTTAGGCTAGTAACGTTTCCAAATTGCAATAATTGGTCTAGGAACCTGGAGAGCTGCCCTTGTGATAACTTTTCCCCTCAGACAAACATTCACTGTATGCTTTTTTGCAGGTTCTATGGTCATCCAAGGAAAAGCCTTTTGATACCCCTATTTAGATCCTGGGGGCTACGTACTTGTAGAGCGGCTTATAACAGACTGAAAGCCTTAGAAAATCCTTTTGCAATGAAAGCTGTCTCTACATTTCTTATAATGGCTGTTACGTTTAGGGCCTCATTGCAGTCTTAGAATTATCACTTCGATCACTGGAGCTTTAAAATGCCATGCTCCGTTTTATTTCTGTATTGCACTAATTACGCTCGCTGAATCAAAGTACTGTACTTGTGTGATATATGATTCCACTACGTCTCATCATGTTAAAACTTGTTATTGTATTTTAATCTTAATATAGCTTTTTTAATTGTATTGTTTTTTATGTATGCTTTTATGAACTTGTTTTTACAATTCGAATAAAGCTTGATGATTTGATTTGATTTACTTCACCTCTATTTCAATACACCTCTCTCTACACTCACTGCTGTCTATCTCACATAACCTGACTTGTAGCTCTATGTGTCTCTGCATCTACAGCTGTACTGTCTACACCTCTACTCCCCCCTCGTTCTGCTCCAAACTGATATGTTTCCATCTAACTTCCTTGTGTCTCTTACCTCTCTGCATTATTTCTCTCAACCTTATCTCTTTGCCGCACCTCTCAATAGCTCCATGCTTCTCTTCTTCCCTCACTCATCTCTCTCGGATGCACCACTGTCTAGTTCCCCTCTCTCCACTTCAGTTCAGCCTCTACCTCATCCTGTTCTATCCCATCTTAACCTTCAATTCACCTCACATTTGCACACCACCTCGACTCTCCAGCTCCCCTCTTTCTATATATGTTTCCTCTACCTCACAATGTTGAATACCTTAATACTTTCTGATGCCTCTCTTTGTATCTCAAGCTGTTTTCTTTGTCATTATTTCGTCTCTCTTTCTCTTTCACTCCCTGTATCTCCTTCTTTATTTCAATCCAACCTCTCTATATTACCCCTCTATATGTATGCACCTCTCTACCTCATGTTTCTGTCCGTACCACTTTTTCTACCGTGCCATTCCCTCTCTAACTACATCAACTGCACCTCATCTTCTCTACCGCTGCATTTTTACTTTCTTCAGTCCATGCACATCCCTCTCGCTATCATTCTCACTGTGTTACCTCTCTATATGCCTGACCTGTCTTTTTATATTGTACTTCTCATCTTGCCCCTTACCAAACTCTCCCTACCTTGCATATCTACATTTAACTCGGGCTACTTCACCGCTTAACCTTCCTACCCCTACTTCTTGCTGCCTCTACCTCTATTTCATTTCTCTGTGTGCTCTACCTATCACTAGAGCAACCCTCAGTGCACTCCATTTCTCTTTTCTGTCTCACCTATATAGCCTATACCTATCCTCCATCTTCCTCTTCTTCAGCTCTTCCATTGGGCCAATCTTTTTACATTTCCGTGCACACATTGTAAACAGAGAGGAGGGACTTAGCACAGCAAGGTAACTAAGAAGAACATTATCAGATTTCTTTAGACAATTGTCAAGGGTGATTTATTTGTGATTACGAAGATCTGAAAAAAATGAAAGCTTCAATTTCTCATCACTCATAAAGTGTTGTGGCAAGACAAACAAAAATAGAGATGAACTACGTACAAAACGAATGGCTTCAGCAATGCTTGCTCAAGCTTTCATTTGTTGCATTTTGGCTGGCACCTTAAGGTCTTGGCTCTTTTTGGAAACCCTTCTGCCTTCCAAACAATCCCCAAATCTTTGCAACACAGAGTATGGTCGGAGGATCCTACAGGATAACAGAGCTTAACAATATCCAGTTTAGTAACCACATGGAGATGCTGCCAGAAGTGCCACAACACTTTTGCTTCCCTAAGGACATGGGTCAGCAATTCTCTGGCCTTATATAAATAGTAGGGTAAATGAAGGAACATATGCGCCATGTCTCTAGGTCACCCTATTTGTTAAGACTTTAAAAATGCCCTCGAGGTCATGTTAAAAGGAATGTATCCGTGTAACCACTGGAGCACATTAGGAGGTGTGGCTCTACTTGCAGCAAAGCAAAGGTCCCTAGTAATAATATTTTCAATGCAAAATTGTGCATCCTACACGGGCTGATTTCAGCCTCCGAGTGACACATTAAGTTCCGCATCTTCTGTTCTTCACTTTCCCCTGAGATGACTCAGTGTAGGCTATCGGCGATCCTTGTCTCATGACCTACATATACCTTCCTCTGAGGGCTGACCTGAGCCTTCTACAGAAAAGCAGGCCAGTCAATAAACAATCTGTATTTAAGACAAATATGACAGCAGGACGAATGCACTGCCTTAATCTCCAAAGCCCCTCTTGCAACTGTCCAGCCCGTCCGTTCAACATTCCCTCACTGTGGATACTAGCACATTCCACATGCTAGAATGGAAGAAACAAGGACATCCTTCCCTTTATTACATAACACTAAACAATTACAGAAAACATAATAACAAAAACAATTGTTAAAAAAATGATAATAATAAATATACTCCATCATTTTGCAATGTACATAATGGTAACACAAAAGAACCCATCTTCTCGTGGAACAAAATTTTGCAATTTGTTTGGCAGATTCCTTCTCCTAGTGGACTTTCTGCTCCATGCTTCCCTTCCTTGCTCCATCATGCTACTCACCCTTACTGCTTCCACACTTCCTACTCTCACTTACAGTTTTTCCCCCTTCAACATCGTGGGCTGGTGCAACCTTATCCTTGTTCCACCACTTGCCGTCTTCCAGTATTTGTAAATAAGGGAACCCGGTCTCGATTAAATTCTGCCACTTTTTCTATTCTGAGCAGATTTTATACCCTAAAGAGTTAATACTTGGGTATTAGTAAATTTTTATGTCGTATTTAATTTACATCACTTTATATACCTTTAAATTTGTCAGAGGTTTACATGCTGCAATACAAAACCAATAATTCACTACAATAATTCACTACATACAAATATATATACACTTTTTACACACAAAGCATTTGCACATTTAACAATTCACATTACATTTTCTACAAACCTATTCTAAGTTGTACCCCAGTAACTAGTTTAACACCAGATCTACACTGGTTTATTTTTATATAATAGAGGACTGGTCTCACAAGGGCGAGCTTTTTTTTAAAAGCGTTACTTTATTGACTGTGTACACCAGTAGGTGTACACTGTTCTATTTGTTGCCCTTTGCGAGTAAGATGTTCGTGAACAAGCCGACGCGTTTCCAAGCCCATTTTCTTATTCGTCGGGCTTTTCTTCAGGGCTATTTACTGGGTACCTGTGTGAAAACAATGGGGGAAACGATTCAGTTTGTGACCTTCACCTTTATCCATTAAGTGGTGTAGATCATTAGTACACCTTATTACCTTATTAGAGTTTGTGTACATATATATTCTAGTTGATTGGAGCTCTTGAATGACGCTTGTATTGTTCTGCAGAAATAAAAAACACATAATGTGTCTACTTTTATATGTGGGGCAATTGTTTTACTGATTTTTAATCGCTATTGTGGCATCAGGACTTACGTGTATGGGTTTCCTTTGATCGTGACTATAACCGCTTAGTGTTTTTGTCTTCTATGGCACAGTTGTTAAAGTGGCGGCGGGATCTGTGAATTATTGGAGAGAAAATTTTTCACTGGATGTGATCGGTAAAGCAGCAGGTCTCTAAAAGAGGTTTCTCCATTGTTGTTGGGGTTACTTACTTGGAGTTTCCTCACAGGGGCTGACCGCCGGTCTTTCATTTTTCGCCTCATTTCGCCAATGTTGTGTCTAACCGCTTTTACTGTGGAGTTAATAAGATGGAATTTAATTCTCGGTCTCTGGGAGTTATTGTATGTTCTTAATCCTGCTCGAGCGCATTATTACCTGTAATTTTGAGTGTCGTGTATATTCTCTCTCGTTCGAGTTGTTTTCGCCTGCTCCTGTGTTGTATAGATGCGGAGTATGCTGGTCACATGACCCTGTTTAATCAGCTAGTGTCATGTGATTTGGGAATTGTGGGAGATGTGGTCCTAATGCTCGGGTAGAAGTTCAGGGCAACATGTTTCCGTTTGGGGTCATTTACAGAGGACAATAATTGAGATTTAAATTTCTGATAGTTCGTTCAATCCTGCACTCACGCAGTTGTATTTCAATATTAGGTATGCCTTTCTCTTGAGTAACAGGGTTTCCACATTTCCTCCACGCGGGGGAATTTTTATACCTGAAAGGACAGACCACCTGAATTCTTTTTCAGTGTGGTTGTGGTCCATAAAATGTTGGACCATTGGAGCAGTCAATACTTTCTGTCTTATTCTGGAGCGGTGTTGTGCCAGCCTCTGTGTGATCTGTTGATTGGTTTTCCCAATGTAAAGTTTGTCACAAGGACAAATTATTACATAGACAATATTTTTACTTTTACAATTTGTGAATTCATTGTGGGTCCATTTGATGGTGTTATGTTCAAACATTGATCCCTCTATGGTATTTGCACATGATATGCAGGTACCACATTAATGGTGGCCTCGCACTTGGCTCAGATTCCATATAGTACGCAGGTCAGTTTTAGCTTTAGAAGTTCCTAAATCGGCCCTAATTATCTGTTGTCCAATATTTTTGTTTTTCTTGAGTGCAAACAAAGGTTTTGCAAAAAAATTTCAAGATTTGATATTAGGTGCCAATTTTTCAACACAATAAATTTGAATTTGTTTGTGTGCAGGCCATAAGTTGAAACACAAACGAGTTGTTCAAGTGGTTTCTTGTCTCTTTTGGTTAACAATACCTCTCTGGGGTAAACCATGCACGTTTAGTGGCATGTTTCAGCATTTTTTTTGGGTAGCCTCTTGCTCCTAACTGCTCACAAAGGATTTCTGCATTTATCGCGTAATCTTCTTTTCTAGAGCAGTTTCGTCTAATTCCCAGTAATTGACTATATGGTAAATTTGCTTTTAAACTTTGTGGGTGAAAACTCCGATAATTGAGGATGGTATTTTTGTAGGTCTGTTTATGATGCAATGTGGTAACCAATTTGTTATTTTGGGGAAAGACTTCAACATCAAGAAATATCAGACATGTTTTACTGTATGCAATGCTGAATTTGATGTCTGGATGCCTTGTGTTAAGCCATTCGTGGAAACGGACCAGATGTTCTTCGGTACCGTTCCACTGGCACCAGATATCATCAATATAGTGATACCACTTTATGATATGTTCGCCATAAGGATTGTTTTGGTAGACAAACCGTTCCTCAAACACGACCATGAAAAGGACCGCCATCTCTGGAGCATAAGGACAGCCCATGGCGGTCCCTTTCACCTGCATGTAGAATGTGTCCATGAATCGAAAAAAGTTTTGTTTTAATGCTAAGCTGGCCTGTTCAATTATAAATTTTGTGGGCACTCTTTGTGGTTTCGGCCTTGTTTCCGAAAAGAATTCGATGATTCTAAACCTTCTTCTTGTGGAATATGCGTGTACAGCGAATTAACGTCAAATGATACCATTAGTTCACTATTTTCATCAAATGGTAGACTTTCAATTTTAGTAATGAAATCCGCGGTATCTTTAATATAGGATTTGACTTCACTCATGAACGGTTTTAAAAACACGTCCACATATTTGGCTATTGGTTCAAGAATTGATTCACACCCGGAGACTATAGGTCTCCCGGGTGGATTTTGTAGGTTTTTATGAACTTTCGGTAAGAAATAGATTACCGGAATACGTGGATTTTTCTTATTCAGGTAATCAAATTCCTTTGGGCCCAATAGGCCTTCGTCGAACCCTTCTTTAAGTTTAATTTGTATCTCATTCTGGATGCTATTGGATGGATCCTCCGTTTATTTCCTGTACCATTCTGTGTTTTCAATTTGGCTGTTGGCTTCAGCTATGTATTTCTCTTTTTGCCACACCACTAGGGCTCCCCCTTTGTCGGCCGGCTTCACTACTATTGATGTATCATCGCTGAGTTGTTTAATTGCTATCTGTTGGTCTTTAGTGATATTTCTCTTAAAGAAAGTCTTTTGTTTGCCTAACTGCGTGAGTGAGGAGAGAACAGCCTGTTCAAATGCCAATATTTGTTTGGGGACCATTTGGGCTGTAGGGGTGAAAGACGATTTATTGGATAGATTCAATGGCTCTATTGATCTAGTGTTCTCTCTATTGTGAAAGAAAGCTTTTAGCCTAATTTTTCTGAAAAGGTCTGTTGCCTCTATCTTGAGGTTTACTATGTCAGTTTTTGATGTTGGGACAAATTTGATCCCTAGTTCAAGGACAGTACCACAACATTCTTCCTCTCCTCCATTGCCTCTAAGTGTTGAGAACATGCACTTAACTTTGGGTATAATCCTAGGAATCCTATTTCTCACTTTATCTCCTGCAGCAACTTTAGACTTCCTTCCCTGCTCGCCAACATATCTGTCCTGCACTGGAACTCTTTTCCTACCAATATCATCCACTTTGTGCTTGGAAATAGCAAATTCCCTCATCCACTGTCTTGTCATTTTGGTAGAAGGAACTCTTCCTCCTAATAAAACAAAGGGTGACACCCCCGTGTCTACAATGGGAGTAGTGCAGACAGCCCATCCTATTCGTGAATGGATTACTACCTACTTGATGTAGCTTTTAAAATGCGAATGTTTTGCGACGGCATTTCGGTCACAAAACATTCCTACATACTGGTGTAAGGGAAGAACTAACCAGCTACAGCTAAGTAAGTTGTAATTGGTCGGTGCTGCTTGACAAAAACCAGAAATTATGTATCGGGACAGGTAACCAATAAGGAGCCAGTAAAAAAGAGTTGCGGAGGAGTGAACCAATCCCAAGCAGCAGGCGCGATTACACTCAGTACAGTGTTTACACCATGTCTTGTGACAGCGCATGTGCTGTCTACGTGTGACCTAAAAATCACCTGTTAGTCCTTCTTTCCAAGATATTTTTCTCCCACCCTAGGGTAGCCCTCAGAACTTAATGCTCTTATACCTATAGCCTGTACCTCCTCTATATTTCTGAGGGTAGTAAAATGTTTGTTTAAGGGCCCAGAAGGAGTTATCACATTCTAAGAGGATGTTCTAGTGTTTGCAAAGGATCAAGAACATCATGATCAGAAGGTGCGTCACATTCTGTCCATCTTGAAAGAAAGCGATGTGAAACTTGAAGCGAAGAAGGGCAAATTCAATTCTCTCAGCATTGATTATTTGCGATACAAGTTATCGGCAAATGGTGTAGAACCCAAGTAAAATTTATAAAAGGCAATTGAGGATGTTAGACCTCTAGAAAATAAGGATCAATTACGATCTTTCTTGGGCCTGATTTAAGTTTACACTAGGTGCCTCCCTAAGTGCGCTGGAAAAACATACAATATTAGTAATCTGCTGAAAAAGAATGTGAGATTCGTGTGGCGCATGGAGTACAATTAAAAGTTTGAATTCATTAAATAGGAGGTCATGCATGTTATACCTTTGAATCATTTGATAGGCAAGATGGAAAGCATAATCGTGGCAGATGCTAGCCAGAAGGGGTTAGGTGCTGTCCTCATGCAACTTAGAGATGGCATAGATGAAGTGGTTGCATTTGCCTCTAGGGGGGGGCTGAGTCATTGTATTCTGTAATTGAGAGAGAGGCATGTTAGTGGGGTATCGTTCATTTAAAAATGTATTTATAAGGCACATCATTCACTGAGAATTGATCACAAGCCCTTGGTACAACTTTTTACTACCAAAGGTATGGATTGTGCTACTCCTAGAATTGCAAACTGGCAGTACAGGCTTCAGGAACATGATTATCGGGTGGAGTATGTACCCAGAGTCAAGAATGTTTTGGCAGATTGCATGTATCGACTTCCAGGGTGTGAGCAGAATGAGAATGGCGAGATCCTGGTTGATGTTGAGGTGGGGGCCAAGCTGGTGTGTGCTGTTGAATGTCATTGTGATGGTACTATATTGAGGATTGAGTGGTTTACTGCATGCAATTTGGATGAGCAAATGAAGGAAGTAAGAAATGGTATCCTTCAAGGATGGCTGTGATTGAAATCTGATGGGAAGAAGAGTGAAATGCACAAGCATGTCTTTGAAGAGTTTTCTATAGTTAATGGACTTTTGTTCCAGTCGAATCTGCTAGTATTGCCTGAAGGAATGAGGAATAGAATTATGGTTTTGGCTCATGTAGGGCACATAGGAATGTGGAATGAGGGTGATGAAGAGAAGGCTAGGTGAGAAGTTTTAGTAGCCAGGGTTGGACAGTATTGTGGAGCACTATGTGGGAGATTGTATTAATTGTGTTATTAGTAATAAAACATAAGTCATTGTTCCTAGTCCCGTGGAGGCAATAGAAGTGCCAAATAAGACTTACAGGATCATTGTTACCATATCATCAGTACCATGATTATGTCTAGAGGCGTGTTGGAGTACGGAATTGTTGTTGTGGATTCTTACAGCTGTTGGCTAGAAGCTAAATTTGTGAAAACTCCCAACAGTTCAAAAATCTTGGGGCCATATGTAGGTAAATACTATTTACCGATTCTAAAATTACGAATTTTACCGATTCTGTATTTTAGAATCGGTAAATGGTATGTAGGTATTGATTTGGTAATTTTTATCGAATCGGTAAAATTCAGTAAATACCGATTCATTATTTACCGATCCGGTATTCCCCATTCATTCCTATGGGCCTGGAGACCCATAGGAATGAATAGGAATGACCGATTCAGTAAATACCGAATCGGTAATAAGGGGAAGACTTACAAGGGTGGCAGGGTGTCACATTGACACCCTGTTGCAGCCCTGTATAGTGCATGGGTGCACATGTGGCACACATACATGCCCTAAGGGCATGTATGTCTGCCACATGGCACTGTTAAAAAAGCCTAAAATTGCTTTTTTAACGGTTTTCGATATTTACCACCAACTTGTAGTTGGTGGTAAATAACAAATCCTTAAATGAGGAATGCACTCACTTGAGTGCTCCCTTCATTAGGGATTCGGTAATTTACCGAATCGGTATTTAAGAATTCGGTAATTTACCGATTCCTTAAATTATCGCTTCGGTAAATTACCGAATCCTTGAATTAGGCCCCTACATCTCAAATGCCTTATACCGGTCGGTAACAGCCGAAATTCGGTAATTTCGGCCGTTACCGACCGGTATTAGGCTACCTACACCTGGCCCTTAGTGACTACTTGGTTTATTTCCTGCTTGTGATTCCCCATGGTACCCGCTTAATGGTGTGCTGTCCACATTACTTGTACATACAGAGCCGCCATGCTCTCTTGTTGTTTACTTTAGGCGCTGTGTTTTAGTTTGATTCACTTTTTCCCCACTTGTTTAATTTTGTACAAGCACTCCCCACAAGTGTATTGTTTCATTTCTTTTGATCAGCACGGTGCCTGCTTCACGGCTGCCACGCTTCCTCTGCTCTCTGTGCATGAGTAAGCCTCCCTTTGTTTCCTACGTTGTCAAGTTCACAACGAGCACACTTGCCATTCCCTCCTCCCCCTGGGGCTCAAAGCAGGAGACCACTCGCTTTCCGCAGTGCAGTCTCCGTGTGCGAGGTCTCCTGAGCTCAGGAGCTCCTGTTTACCTACTTGAATCGGACCAAAGTGGTACCAGTCTTTCTGCACCGCGCTCCTCGCATTGATACCTTAATTACATTAATAGAAGTGCCCCGGCATGATGTTATGAAACATGATGAATACAAAATCATTAAAGTCTCCAAAAATAACAAATTATAATAACAATTGTTGATACCTTTAACTTTAGTACAAGTACAGCGTCATCAAATGACTTTTTTTTTTTTAAGAAAGATCTCCGCTCTTTCTCTGCACCGCCCTTGGTCACTTTCATGGACACAGCTCCTTCTCTTCCTCACTTTCCATGTACAGTCTCAGGTTACACAGACCATAGCTTCGGATATGGAAGACTCTGGTCTTTTTTGGGGGGGGGCTTCCCCCGATTCGGAGTTTCTCAGTCTCTTCAATATACCATGGCCAAAATGTTGGACATTAAAACTCCAATGTGCGCTTTTTCAGCCAACCCTGACACCAAACACCCATTCCTGCACTGCACCGCACGGGCACAAGAGCAGTACACTACAACTGTGGCACGAGCTCTTAAGCGCTTGAATAGGGGATGGGCACACATACAGTACAAGAGCCGACTCATTAAGAGATAACAGCATGGAGCCATCACCTCCGGGCATATGTCATGGAGGCAAGGCTGGCAGTGTTTCACATCCACAAAAAGACTTCCAGGGCCACAGGTTTCCGAAGCTACGCGGCTGTTGCATTCACAACTCCTCAAAATGCAACGGCTTCAACATATTTCCTTACATAGTTGTTAGCATTATGCCATCGGCAGATGCCATCACTTCACGTATAACCAAAGATGCTAATTATTATCATCTTCAATCTAGACTCAGCATTATTTGAAAAATAGGTGCCATCATGCAACGGGCGTTATAAACAAACCATAATCAGCATCGGCATAGACCCACATTAACAAAAAGTAAAATATTCTCCACAATCTCAAGCGGAAGAGACAGGTGCATTTTCATCAACATTCAAAAATAAGGTAGTGAAGTTGGAAGGTAGAGCAAGAAATTGGCAGCAGTTGGTCAAAACATCTTTTTAGAAACTGATTTATGCAAAACATAGGTGTCAAAACCTAGGCCATGCTTTTAGTGAGGGGGTAATGCATTATCCTTAAGTCCAGATAGATGTTGCATCAGAGGACACTGCACTTTCTGTTTTAGTTTTTTTTTTACTTCAAAAGCTGAGCGCAGAGCCTACTACAGGGACACTGCGCCCTCTGGTCCCGCTTTTTTTTTAACTTGAATGATAAGTGCGGCGTCCACTTCAGTGACACCGCACTCTCTGTTTCAGTTTTCCCTAATGTGCCGCAAGGCCATTGAAAGAAAAAACAAGCCTTTACAATCCAATAGGTCTCACATTTTCTAAACTTTGACCTATTGGTTTTGTAAATGACAATGCCTTTTATTATTGCTGTTTTTTAAACACATAAATAAAGGGCATTGTCATTTACAATGCCAAAAGCTAAAAATCTCGCAATTGCGAGACCTAATGCATTGCAATGCAATAGGTCTCGCATTTATGCAAGTTTGAGCTATTGACATTGCCTCTTTCTTTTTTTTGTTTTCGATTTTAAAACATAAATATAAGGCATTGTCATTTACAATACCAATAGCTTGAACTTGGGTAAATGCAAGACCTATTGCATTGCAAATGCTTGTTTCTTACCTTGATGTTCTGTACACAATGGTCCCTCTAAGTTGAACTACTGCTGTTTATCATGTCATATATTGGATTATGACTTTAATGTTTTACATTGTTATTGGTACAATATTTGTAATGTACTAAATGCCTTTATAAAAAGAAAATATCTTTTTCTTAAGAAAAATAAATATGGTGGAGGCTGACACCAACCCAAATGGCAAGCAGTTAAATCTGTATAGACTTTCAAGAGTTATAAATAATGTTAGATGTCAGGAACTCGGATGCAGATTAATTCGATGATACTCCGAAGTCATCTCAACCAAGCTAAAAATATTGCTCCCCTTCATGGTGGACAACATCTCTGTGATGTTGGTTAGAGGGTGCCAATCAATCCACATTTGATTACTTGAGATCATGTAAGTCTACACACTTGAGAGCCAATCTATTAGCCTTGCATGCTAAGATAATAGAAGCAACCTATTCTGAACATTCAATGGGTTGAATGACTGCTTGATCACAAAGTTTATGCAACTCCTTCTTTAACATGGCACGCCTGGCTAAAGGCACCCTTCTAATATTATGTGCCACAGGTTGTGCATCAGCCATCACTCCTATTTTGTGAGTAAAATCCTTGACTGTGTAGGATGTTTCCTGGAATAACTCAGGATACTCCTCTTCCCTTGCATTTTTCTCCCTTACCAGAAGAACTGGTAAATATTAAAGTCTAGTTGAGTCAAAAATACTTATTGGGCCACTAAAAGCCATAACATCAAATATTTAAAACATATTAAAAACGTTAAAAAGCAGTCATGAGAAAGGGAAAGTGCATATATCCCTTACGAAAAACCCCATCATACACATATTGCATATACTACAATTAATCACTTAATCAACTTGAAATAAAAACATTATAAAAAGTTATACAGCACATATCAATTCATGGATAAAAATACAGAAATTAGAATGCCATAAAAATAAATACATGATTAAAAAAATATCCCCTAAATTAGGCATTTAATGAAGTGATAAAAATGCATATAATGCGGTAACCATGCTTAAAAAGATATTACGTAGCTACTGCAGGTAGATCGCAATTTGCTACCCCCTAGGAATCGCTAAAATCACAGGTTTGGTGGCGTGCTGGGGTCAGAAGAACACAATGTCCGTGATTGCTTTTAAATAAAGCATTCTTTTTTTTAAATGCATTCCGTTTTCTTTAACGGAAAACGGGATGTGTTTCAAAAATAAAAATGAAAAGTGAGACCACTGCCTGCTCTTAAAAAATGCTTTAGCAAACATTCACAAAGGGAAAGGGGTCCCTAAGGGACCCCTTCCTATTCGTGAATGGATTACTACCTACTTGATGTAGCTTTTAAAATGCGAATGTTTTGCGACGGCATTTCGGTCACAAAACATTCCTACATGCTGGTGTAAGGGAAGAACTAACCAGCTACAGCTAAGTAAGTTGTAATTGGTCGGTGCTGCTTGACAAAACCAGAAATTATGTATCGGGACAGGTAACCAATAAGGAGCCAGTAAAAAAGAGTTGCGGAGGAGTGAACCAATCCCAAGCAGCAGGCGCGATTACACTCAGTACAGTGTTTACACCAGGTCTTGTGACAGTGCATGTGCTGTCTACGTGTGACCTAAAAATCACCTGTTAGTCCTTCTCTCCAAGATATTTTTCTCCCACCCTAGGGTAGCCCTCAGCACTTAATGCTCTTATACCTATAGCCTGTACCTCCTCTGTATTTCTGAAGGTAGTAAAATGTTTGTTTAAGGGCCCAGAAGGAGTTATCACATTCTAAGAGGATGTTCTAGTGTTTGCAAAGGATCAAGAACATCATGATCAGAAGGTGCGTCACATTCTGCCCATCTTGAAAGAAAGCGAGGTGAAACTTGAAGCGAAGAAGGGCAAATTCAATTCTCTTAGCATTGATTATTTGCGATACAAGTTATCGGCAAATGGTGTAGAACCCAAGTAAAATTTATTAAAGGCAATTGAGGATGTTAGACCTCCAGAAAATAAGGATCAATTACGATCTTTCTTGGGCCTGATTGAAGTTTACACTAGGTGCCTCCCTAAGTGCGCTGGAAAAACATACAATATTAGTAATCTGCTGAAAAAGAATGTGAGATTTGTATGGCGCATGGAGTACAATTAAAAGTTTGAATTCATTAAATAGGAGGTCATGCATGTTATACCTTTGAATCATTTGATAGGCAAGATGGAAAGCATAATCGTGGCATATGCTAGTCAGAAGGGTTTAGGTGCTGTCCTCATGCAACTTAGAGATGGCATAGATGAAGTGGTTGCCTTTGCCTCTAGAGGGGGGCTGAGTCATTGTATTCTGTAATTGAGAGAGAGGCATGTTAGTGGGGTATCGTTCGTTTAAAAATGTATTTATAAGGCACATCATTTACTGAGAACTGATCACAAGCCCTTGGTACAACTTTTTACTACCAAAGGTATGGATTGTGCTACTCCTAGAATTGCAAACTGGCAGTACAGGCTTCAGGAACATGATTATCGGGTGGAGTATGTACCCAGAGTCAAGAATGTTTTGGCAGATTGCATGTATCGACTTCCAGGGTGTGAGCAGAATGCGAATGGCGAGATCCTGGATGATGTTGAGGTGGGGGCCAAGCTGGAGTGTGCTGTTGAATGTCATTGTGATGGTACTATATTGAGGATTGAGTGGTTTACTGCATGCAATTTGGATGAGCAAATGAAGGAAGTAAGAAATGGTATCCTTCAAGGATGGCTGTGATTGAAATCTGATGGGAAGAAGAGTGAAATGCACAAGCATGTCTTTGAAGAGTTTTCTATAGTTCATGGACTTTTGTTCCAGTCGAATCTGCTAGTATTGCCTGAAGGAATGAGGAATAGAATTATGGTTTTGGCTCATGTAGGGCACATAGGAATGTGGAATGAGGGTGATGAAGAGAAGGCTAGGTGAGAAGTTTTAGTAGCCAGGGTTGGACAGTATTGTGGAGCACTATGTGGGAGATTGTATTAATTGTGTTATTAGTAATAAAACATAAGTCATTGTTCCTAGTCCCGTGGAGGCAATAGAAGTGCCAAATAAGACTTACAGGATCATTGTTACCATATCATCTGTACCATGATTATGTCTAGAGGTGTGTTGGAGTACGGAATTGTTGTTGTGGATTCTTACAGCTGTTGGCTAGAAGCTAAATTTGTGAAAACTCCCAACAGTTCAAAAGTCTTGGGGCCATATGTAGGTAAATACTATTTACCGATTCTAAAATTACGAATTTTACTGATTCTGTTTTTTAGAATCGGCAAATGGTATGTAGGTATTGATTTGGTAATTTTTACAGAATCGGTAAAATTCAGTAAATACCGATTCATTATTTACCGATCCGGTATTCCCCATTCATTCCTATGGGCCTGGAGACCCATAGGAATGAATAGGAATGACCGATTCAGTAAATACCGAATCGGTAATAAGGGGAAGACTTACAAAGGTGGCAGGGTGTCACATTGACACCCTGTTGCAGCCCTGAATAGTGCATGGGTGCACATGTGGCACACATACATGCCCTAAGGGCATGTATGTCTGCCACATGGCACTGTTAAAAAAGCCTAAAATTGCTTTTTTAACGGTTTTCGATATTTACCACCAACTTGTAGTTGGTGGTAAATAACAAATCCTTAAATGAGGAATGCACTCACTTGAGTGCTCCCTTCATTAGGGATTCGGTAATTTACCGAATCGGTATTTAAGAATTCGGTAATTTACCGATTCCTTAAATTATCGCTTCGGTAAATTACCGAATCCTTGAATTAGGCCCCTACATCTCAAATGCCTTATACCGGTCGGTAACAGCCGAAATTCGGTAATTTCGGCCGTTACCGACCGGTATTAGGCTACCTACATCTGGCCCTTAGTGACTACTTGGTTTATTTCCTGCTTGTGATTCCCCATGGTACCCGCTTAATGGTGTGCTGTCCACATTACTTGTACATACAGAGCCGCCATGCTCTCTTGTTGTTTACTTTAGGCGCTGTGTTTTAGTTTGATTCACTTTTTCCCCACTTGTTTAATTTTGTACAAGCACTCCCCACAAGTGTATTGTTTCATTTCTTTTGATCAGCACGGTGCCTGCTTCACGGCTGCCACGCTTCCTCTGCTCTCTGTGCATGAGTAAGCCTCCCTTTGTTTCCTACGTTGTCAAGTTCACAACGAGCACACTTGCCATTCCCTCCTCCCCCTGGGGCTCAAAGCAGGAGACCACTCGCTTTCCGCAGTGCAGTCTCCGTGTGCGAGGTCTCCTGAGCTCAGGAGCTCCTGTTTACCTACTTGAATCGGACCAAAGTGGTACCAGTCTTTCTGCACCGCGCTCCTCGCATTGATACCTTAATTACAATAATAGAAGTGCCCCGGCATGATGTTATGAAACATGATGAATACAAAATCATTAAAGTCTCCAAAAATAACAAATTATAATAACAATTGTTGATACCTTTAACTTTAGTACAAGTACAGCGTCATCAAATGACTTTTGTTTTTTTTAAGAAAGATCTCCGCTCTTTCTCTGCACCGCCCTTGGTCACTTTCATGGACACAGCTCCTTCTCTTCCTCGCTTTCCATGTACAGTCTCAGGTTACACAGACCATAGCTTCGGATATGGAAGACTCTGGTCTTTTTTGGGGGGCTTCCCCCGATTCGGAGTTTCTCAGTCTCTTCAATATACCATGGCCAAAATGTTGGACATTAAAACTCCAATGTGCGCTTTTTCAGCCAACCCTGACACCAAACACCCATTCCTACACTGCACCGCACGGGCACAAGAGCAGTACACTACAACTGTGGCACGAGCTCTTAAGCGCTTGAATAGGGGATGGGCACACATACAGTACAAGAGCCGACTCATTAAGAGATAACAGCATGGAGCCATCACCTCCGGGCATATGTCATGGAGGCAAGGCTGGCAGTGTTTCACATCCACAAAAAGACTTCCAGGGCCACAGGTTTCCGAAGCTACGCGGCTGTTGCATTCACAACTCCTCAAAATGCAACGGCTTCAACATATTTCCTTACATAGTTGTCAGCATTATGCCATCGGCAGATGCCATCACTTCACGTATAACCAAAGATGCTAATTATTATCATCTTCAATCTAGACTCAGCATTATTTGAAAAATAGGTGCCATCATGCAACGGGCGTTATAAACAAACCATAATCAGCATCGGCATAGACCCACATTAACAAAAAGTAAAATATTCTCCACAATCTCAAGCGGAAGAGACAGGTGCATTTTCATCAACATTCAAAAATAAGGTAGTGAAGTTGGAAGGTAGAGCAAGAAATTGGCAGCAGTTGGTCAAAACATCTTTTTAGAAACTGATTTATGCAAAACATAGGTGTCAAAACCTAGGCCATGCTTTTAGTGAGGGGGTAATGCATTATCCTTAAGTCCAGATAGATGTTGCATCAGAGGACACTGCACTTTCTGTTTTAGTTTTTTTTTTACTTCAAAAGCTGAGCGCAGAGCCTACTACAGGGACACTGCGCCCTCTGGTCCCGCTTTTTTTTTAACTTGAATGATAAGTGCGGCGTCCACTTCAGTGACACCGCACTCTCTGTTTCAGTTTTCCCTAATGTGCCGCAAGGCCATTGAAAGAAAAAACAAGCCTTTACAATCCAATAGGTCTCACATTTTCTAAACTTTGACCTATTGGTTTTGTAAATGACAATGCCTTTTATTATTGCTGTTTTTTAAACACATAAATAAAGGGCATTGTCATTTACAATGCCAAAAGCTAAAAATCTCGCAATTGCGAGACCTAATGCATTGCAATGCAATAGGTCTCGCATTTATGCAAGTTTGAGCTATTGACATTGCCTCTTTCTTTTTTTTGTTTTCGATTTTAAAACATAAATATAAGGCATTGTCATTTACAATACCAATAGCTTGAACTTGGGTAAATGCAAGACCTATTGCATTGCAAATGCTTGTTTCTTACCTTGATGTTCTGTACACAATGGTCCCTCTAAGTTGAACTACTGCTGTTTATCATGTCATATATTGGATTATGACTTTAATGTTTAACATTGTTATTGGTACAATATTTGTAATGTACTAAATGCCTTTATAAAAAGAAAATATCTTTTTCTTAAGAAAAATAAATATGGTGGAGGCTGACACCAACCCAAATGGCAAGCAGTTAAATCTGTATAGACTTTCAAGAGTTATAAATAATGTTAGATGTCAGGAACTCGGATGCAGATTAATTCGATGATACTCCGAAGTCATCTCAACCAAGCAAAAAATATTGCTCCCCTTCATGGTGGACAACATCTCTGTGATGTTGGTTAGAGGGTGCCAATCAATCCACATTTGATTACTTGAGATCATGTAAGTCTACACACTTGAGAGCCAATCTATTAGCCTTGCATGCTAAGATAATAGAAGCAACCTATTCTGAACATTCAATGGGTTGAATGACTGCTTGATCACAAAGTTTATGCAACTCCTTCTTTAACATGGCACGCCTGGCTAAAGGCACCCTTCTAATATTATGTGCCACAGGTTGTGCATCAGCCATCACTCCTATTTTGTGAGTAAAATCCTTGACTGTGTAGGATGTTTCCTGGAATAACTCAGGATACTCCTCTTCCCTTGCATTTTTCTCCCTTACCAGAAGAACTGGTAAATATTAAAGTCTAGTTGAGTCAAAAATACTTATTGGGCCACTAAAAGCCATAACATCAAATATTTAAAACATATTAAAAACGTTAAAAAGCAGTCATGAGAAAGGGAAAGTGCATATATCCCTTACGAAAAACCCCATCATACACATATTGCATATACTACAATTAATCACTTAATCAACTTGAAATAAAACACATTATAAAAAGTTATACAGCACATATCAATTCATGGATAAAAATACAGAAATTAGAATGCCATAAAAATAAATGCATGATTAAAAAAATATCCCCTAAATTAGGCATTTAATGAAGTGATAAAAATGCATATAATGCGGTAACCATGCGTAAAAAGATATTACGTAGCTACTGCAGGTAGATCGCAATTTGCTACCCCCTAGGAATCGCTAAAATCACAGGTTTGGTGGCGTGCTGGGGTCAGAAGAACACAATGTCCGTGATTGCTTTTAAATAAAGCATTCTTTTTTTTAAATGCATTCCGTTTTCTTTAACGGAAAACGGGATGTGTTTCAAAAATAAAAATGAAAAGTGAGACCACTGCCTGCTCTTCAAAAATGCTTTAGCAAACATTCACAAAGGAAAAAGGGTCCCTAAGGGACCCCTTCCTATTCGTGAATGGATTACTACCTACTTGATGTAGCTTTTAAAATGCGAATGTTTTGCGACGGCATTTCAGTCACAAAACATTCCTACATGCTGGTGTAAGGGAAGAACTAACCAGCTACAGCTAAGTAAGTTGTAATTGGTCGGTGCTGCTTGACAAAACCAGAAATTATGTATCGGGACAGGTAACCAATAAGGAGCCAGTAAAAAAGAGTTGCGGAGGAGTGAACCAATCCCAAGCAGCAGGCGCGATTACACTCAGTACAGTGTTTACACCAGGTCTTGTGACAGTGCATGTGCTGTCTACGTGTGACCTAAAAATCACCTGTTAGTCCTTCTCTCCAAGATATTTTTCTCCCACCCTAGGGTAGCCCTCAGAACTTAATGCTCTTATACCTATAGCCTGTACCTCCTCTGTATTTCTGAGGGTAGTAAAATGTTTGTTTAAGGGCCCAGAAGGAGTTATCACATTCTAAGAGGATGTTCTAGTGTTTGCAAAGGATCAAGAACATCATGATCAGAAGGTGCGTCACATTCTGCCCATCTTGAAAGAAAGCGAGGTGAAACTTGAAGCGAAGAAGGGCAAATTCAATTCTCTTAGCATTGATTATTTGCGATACAAGTTATCGGCAAATGGTGTAGAACCCAAGTAAAATTTATTAAAGGCAATTGAGGATGTTAGACCTCCAGAAAATAAGGATCAATTACGATCTTTCTTGGGCCTGATTGAAGTTTACACTAGGTGCCTCCCTAAGTGCGCTGGAAAAACATACAATATTAGTAATCTGCTGAAAAAGAATGTGAGATTTGTATGGCGCATGGAGTACAATTAAAAGTTTGAATTCATTAAATAGGAGGTCATGCATGTTATACCTTTGAATCATTTGATAGGCAAGATGGAAAGCATAATCGTGGCATATGCTAGTCAGAAGGGTTTAGGTGCTGTCCTCATGCAACTTAGAGATGGCATAGATGAAGTGGTTGCCTTTGCCTCTAGAGGGGGGCTGAGTCATTGTATTCTGTAATTGAGAGAGAGGCATGTTAGTGGGGTATTGTTCGTTTAAAAATGTATTTATAAGGCACATCATTTACTGAGAACTGATCACAAGCCCTTGGTACAACTTTTTACTACCAAAGGTATGGATTGTGCTACTCCTAGAATTGCAAACTGGCAGTACAGGCTTCAGGAACATGATTATCGGGTGGAGTATGTACCCAGAGTCAAGAATGTTTTGGCAGATTGCATGTATCGACTTCCAGGGTGTGAGCAGAATGCGAATGGCGAGATCCTGGATGATGTTGAGGTGGGGGCCAAGCTGGTGTGTGCTGTTGAATGTCATTGTGATGGTACTATATTGAGGATTGAGTGGTTTACTGCATGCAATTTGGATGAGCAAATGAAGGAAGTAAGAAATGGTATCCTTCAAGGATGGCTGTGATTGAAATCTGATGGGAAGAAGAGTGAAATGCACAAGCATGTCTTTGAAGAGTTTTCTATAGTTAATGGACTTTTGTTCCAGTCGAATCTGCTAGTATTGCCTGAAGGAATGAGGAATAGAATTATGGTTTTGGCTCATGTAGGGCACATAGGAATGTGGAATGAGGGTGATGAAGAGAAGGCTAGGTGAGAAGTTTTAGTAGCCAGGGTTGGACAGTATTGTGGAGCACTATGTGGGAGATTGTATTAATTGTGTTATTAGTAATAAAACATAAGTCATTGTTCCTAGTCCCGTGGAGGCAATAGAAGTGCCAAATAAGACTTACAGGATCATTGTTACCATATCATCTGTACCATGATTATGTCTAGAGGCGTGTTGGAGTACGGAATTGTTGTTGTGGATTCTTACAGCTGTTGGCTAGAAGCTAAATTTGTGAAAACTCCCAACAGTTCAAAAGTCTTGGGGCTATATGTAGGTAAATACTATTTACCGATTCTAAAATTACGAATTTTACTGATTCTGTTTTTTAGAATCGGTAAATGGTATGTAGGTATTGATTTGGTAATTTTTACAGAATCGGTAAAATTCAGTAAATACCGATTCATTATTTACCGATCCGGTATTCCCCATTCATTCCTATGGGCCTGGAGACCCATAGGAATGAATAGGAATGACCGATTCAGTAAATACCGAATCGGTAATAAGGGGAAGACTTACAAAGGTGGCAGGGTGTCACATTGACACCCTGTTGCAGCCCTGAATAGTGCATGGGTGCACATGTGGCACACATACATGCCCTAAGGGCATGTATGTCTGCCACATGGCACTGTTAAAAAAGCCTAAAATTGCTTTTTTAACGGTTTTCGATATTTACCACCAACTTGTAGTTGGTGGTAAATAACAAATCCTTAAATGAGGAATGCACTCACTTGAGTGCTCCCTTCATTAGGGATTCGGTAATTTACCGAATCGGTATTTAAGAATTCGGTAATTTACCGATTCCTTAAATTATCGCTTCGGTAAATTACCGAATCCTTGAATTAGGCCCCTACATCTCAAATGCCTTATACCGGTCGGTAACAGCCGAAATTCGGTAATTTCGGCCATTACCGACCGGTATTAGGCTACCTACATCTGCCCCTTAGTGACTACTTGGTTTATTTCCTGCTTGTGATTCCCCATGGTACCCGCTTAATGGTGTGCTGTCCACATTACTTGTACATACAGAGCCGCCATGCTCTCTTGTTGTTTACTTTAGGCGCTGTGTTTTAGTTTGATTCACTTTTTCCCCACTTGTTTAATTTTGTACAAGCACTCCCCACAAGTGTATTGCTTCATTTCTTTTGATCAGCACGGTGCCTGCTTCACGGCTGCCACGCTTCCTCTGCTCTCTGTGCATGAGTAAGCCTCCCTTTGTTTCCTACGTTGTCAAGTTCACAACGAGCACACTTGCCATTCCCTCCTCCCCCTGGGGCTCAAAGCAGGAGACCACTCGCTTTCCGCAGTGCAGTCTCCGTGTGCGAGGTCTCCTGAGCTCAGGAGCTCCTGTTTACCTACTTGAATCGGACCAAAGTGGTACCAGTCTTTCTGCACCGCGCTCCTCGCATTGATACCTTAATTACATTAATAGAAGTGCCCCGGCTTGATGTTATGAAACATAATGAATACAAAATCATTAAAGTCTCCAAAAATAACAAATTATAATAACAATTGTTGATACCTTTAACTTTAGTACAAGTACAGCGTCATTAAATGACTTTTGTTTTTTTTAAGAAAGATCTCCGCTCTTTCTCTGCACCGCCCTTGGTCACTTTCATGGACACAGCTCCTTATCTTCCTCACTTTCCATGTACAGTCTCAGGTTACACAAACCATAGCTTCGGATATGGAAGACTCTGGTATTTTTTGGGGGGGCTTCCCCCGATTCGGATTTTCTCAGTCTCTTCAATATACCATGGCCAAAATGTTGGACATTAAAATTCCAATGTGCGCTTTTTCAGCCAACCCTGACACCAAACACCCATTCCTACACTGCACCGCACGGGCACAAGAGCAGTACACTACAACTGTGGCACGAGCTCTTAAGAGCTTGAATAGGGGATGGGCACACATACAGTACAAGAGCCGACTCATTAAGAGATAACAGCATGGAGCCATCACCTCAGGGCATATGTCATGGAGGCAAGGCTGGCAGTGTTTCACATCCACAAAAAGACTTCCAGGGCCACAGGTTTCCGAAGCTACGCGGCTGTTGCATTCACAACTCCTCAAAATGCAACGGCTTCAACATATTTCCTTACATAGTTGTCAGCATTATGCCATCGGCAGATGCCATCACTTCACGTATAACCAAAGATGCTAATTATTATCATCTTCAATCCAGACTCAGCATTATTTGAAAAATAGGTGCCATCATGCAACGGGCGTTATAAACAAACCATAATCAGCATCGGCATAAACCCACATTAAAAAAAAGTAAAATATTCTCCACAATCTCAAGCAGAAGAGACAGGTGCATTTTCATCAACATTCAAAAATAAGGTAGTGAAGTTGGAAGGTAGAGCAAGAAATTGGCAGCAGTTGGTCAAAACATCTTTTTAGAAACTGAGTTATGCAAAACATAGGTGTCAAAACCTAGGCCATGCTTTTAGTGAGGGGGTAATGCATTATCCTTAAGTCCAGATAGATGTTGCATCAGAGGACACTGCGCTTTCTGTTTTAGTTTTTTTTTTTACCAAAAGCTAAAAATCTCGCAATTGCGAGACCTAGTGCATTGCAATGCAATAGGTCTCGCATTTATGCAAGTTTGAGCTATTGACATTGTCTCTTTCTTTTTTTTTTGTTTTCGATTTTAAAACATGAATATAAGGCATTGTCATTTACAATACCAATAGCTTGAACTTGGGTAAATGCAAGAACTATTGCATTGCAAATGCTTGTTTCTTACCTTGATGTTCTGTACACAATGGTCCCTCTCAGTTGAACTACTGCTGTTTATCATGTCATATATTGGATTATGATTCAGAAAAGGGGGTGGTGATGAACAGAGTGTCTGAATTAAGCAGACCACTCTTACCCAGTCCATAGATCAGGGCTTGATCCATCACCGTTATTTAGCTCACTGCCCCATCCCAGCTCAGAACCTGGCTATATGCAAATTAGTCTGTCCCTGGCCCAGTGCATCATGGGAACAGGGCAGACCAAACTACCAAGCCAATTCTTCACCAGAAAGGCGACAAGCTTCCGGGGACCGGTTTCTGCCATTTCAGGCGTCGTCGGCCCGGCTTGCTTGAATCCTGATGGAGCAGTGAGCAAGGGACTCATGTCTGAGTATACCCTGCCACACCTATAGTGGCCAAAAACGATTCAGAAAAGGGGGTGGTGATGAACAGAGTGTCTGAATTAAGCAGACCACTCTTACCCAGTCCATAGATCAGGGCTTGATCCATCACCGTTATTTAGCTCACTGCCCCATCCCAGCTCAGAACCTGGCTATATGCAAATTAGTCTGTCCCTGGCCCAGTGCATCATGGGAACAGGGCAGACCAAACTACCAAGCCAATTCTTCACCAGAAAGGAGACAAGCTTCCGGGGACCGGTTTCTGCCATTTCAGGCGTCGTCGGCCCGGCTTGCTTGAATCCTGATGGAGCAGTGAGCAAGGGACTCATGTCTGAGTATACCCTGCCACACCTATAGTGGCCAAAAACGATTCAGAAAAGGGGGTGGTGATGAACAGAGTGTCTGAATTAAGCAGACCACTCTTACCCAGTCCATAGATCAGGGCTTGATCCATCACCGTTATTTAGCTCACTGCCCCATCCCAGCTCAGAACCTGGCTATATGCAAATTAGTCTGTCCCTGGCCCAGTGCATCATGGGAACAGGGCAGACCAAACTACCAAGCCAATTCTTCACCAGAAAGGAGACAAGCTTCCGGGGACCGGTTTCTGCCATTTCAGGCGTCGTCGGCCCGGCTTGCTTGAATCCTGATGGAGCAGTGAGCAAGGGACTCATGTCTGAGTATACCCTGCCACACCTATAGTGGCCAAAAACGATTCAGAAAAGGGGGTGGTGATGAACAGAGTGTCTGAATTAAGCAGACCACTCTTACCCAGTCCATAGATCAGGGCTTGATCCATCACCGTTATTTAGCTCACTGCCCCATCCCAGCTCAGAACCTGGCTATATGCAAATTAGTCTGTCCCTGGCCCAGTGCATCATGGGAACAGGGCAGACCAAACTACCAAGCCAATTCTTCACCAGAAAGGAGACAAGCTTCCGGGGACCGGTTTCTGCCATTTCAGGCGTCGTCGGCCCGGCTTGCTTGAATCCTGATGGAGCAGTGAGCAAGGGACTCATGTCTGAGTATACCCTGCCACACCTATAGTGGCCAAAAACGATTCAGAAAAGGGGGTGGTGATGAACAGAGTGTCTGAATTAAGCAGACCACTCTTACCCAGTCCATAGATCAGGGCTTGATCCATCACTGTTATTTAGCTCACTGCCCCATCCCAGCTCAGAACCTGGCTATATGCAAATTAGTCTGTCCCTGGCCCAGTGCATCATGGGAACAGGGCAGACCAAACTACCAAGCCAATTCTTCACCAGAAAGGAGACCAGCTTCCGGGGACCGGTTTCTGCCATTTCAGGCGTCGTCGGCCCGGCTTGCTTGAATCCTGATTGAGCAGCGAGCAAGGGACTCATGTCTGAGTATACCCTGCCACACCTATAGTGGCCAAAAACGATTCAGAAAAGGGGGTGGTGATGAACAGAGTGTCTGAATTAAGCAGACCACTCTTACCAAGTCCATAGATCAGGGCTTGATCCATCACCGTTATTTAGCTCACTGCCCCATCGCAGCTCAGAACCTGGCTACATGCAAATTAGTCTGTACCTGGCCCAGTGCATCATGGGAACAGGGCAGACCAAACTACCAAGCTAATTCTTCACCAGAAAGGAGACAAGCTTCCGGGGACCGGTTTCTGCCATTTCAGGCGTCGTCGGCCCAGCTTGCTTGAATCCTGATGGAGCAGTGAGCAAGGGACTCATGTCTGAGTATACCCTGCCACACCTATAGTGGCCAAAAACGATTCAGAAAAGGGGGTGGTGATGAACAGAGTGTCTGAATTAAGCAGACCACTCTTACCCAGTCCATAGATCAGGGCTTGATCCATCACCGTTATTTATCTCACTGCCCCATCCCAGCTCAGAACCTGGCTATATGCAAATTAGTCTGTCCCTGGCCCAGTGCATCATGGGAACAGGGCAGACCAAACTACCAAGCCAATTCTTCACCAGAAAGGAGACAAGCTTCCGGGGACCGGTTTCTGCCATTTCAGGCGTCGTCGGCCCGGCTTGCTTGAATCCTGATGGAGCAGTGAGCAAGGGACTCATGTCTGAGTATACCCTGCCACACCTAAAGTGGCCAAAAACGATTCAGAAAAGGGGGTGGTGATGAACAGAGTGTCTGAATTAAGCAGACCACTCTTACCCAGTCCATAGATCAGGGCTTGATCCATCACCGTTATTTAGCTCACTGCCCCATCCCAGCTCAGAACCTGGCTATATGCAAATTAGTCTGTCCCTGGCCCAGTGCATCATGGGAACAGGGCAGACCAAACTACCAAGCCAATTCTTCACCAGAAAGGAGACAAGCTTCCGGGGACCGGTTTCTGCCATTTCAGGCGTCGTCGGCCCGGCTTGCTTGAATCCTGATGGAGCAGTGAGCAAGGGACTCATGTCTGAGTATACCCTGCCACACCTATAGTGGCCAAAAACGATTCGGAAAAGGGGGTGGTGATGAACAGAGTGTCTGAATTAAGCAGACCACTCTTACCCAGTCCATAGATCAGGGCTTGATCCATCACCGTTATTTAGCTCACTGCCCCATCCCAGCTCAGAACCTGGCTATATGCAAATTAGTCTGTCCCTGGCCCAGTGCATCATGGGAACAGGGCAGACCAAACTACCAAGCCAATTCTTCACCAGAAAGGAGACAAGCTTCCGGGGACCGGTTTCTGCCATTTCAGGCGTCGTCGGCCCGGCTTGCTTGAATCCTGATGGAGCAGTGAGCAAGGGACTCATGTCTGAGTATACCCTGCCACACCTATAGTGGCCAAAAACGATTCAGAAAAGGGGGTGGTGATGAACAGAGTGTCTGAATTAAGCAGACCACTCTTACCCAGTCCATAGATCAGGGCTTGATCCATCACCGTTCTTTAGCTAACTGCCCCATCCCAGCTCAGAACCTGGCTATATGCAAATTAGTCTGTCCCTGGCCCAGTGCATCATGGGAACAGGGCAGACCAAACTACCAAGCCAATTCTTCACCAGAAAGGAGACAAGCTTCCGGGGACCGGTTTCTGCCATTTCAGGCGTCGTCGGCCCGGCTTGCTTGAATCCTGATGGAGCAGTGAGCAAGGGACTCATGTCTGAGTATACCCTGCCACACCTATAGTGGCCAAAAACGATTCAGAAAAGGGGGTGGTGATGAACAGAGTGTCTGAATTAAGCAGACCACTCTTACCCAGTCCATAGATCAGGGCTTGATCCATCACCGTTATTTAGATCACTGCCCCATCCCAGCTCAGAACCTGGCTATATGCAAATTAGTCTGTCCCTGGCCCAGTGCATCACGGGAACAGGGCAGACCAAACTACCAAGCCAATTCTTCACCAGAAAGGAGACAAGCTTTCGGGGACCGGTTTCTGCCATTTCAGGCGTCGTCGGCCCGGCTTGCTTGAATCCTGATGGAGCAGTGAGCAAGGGACTCATGTCTGAGTATACCCTGCCACACCTATAGTGGCCAAAAACGATTCAGAAAAGGGGGTGGTGATGAACAGAGTGTCTGAATTAAGCAGACCACTCTTACCCAGTCCATAGATCAGGGCTTGATCCATCACCGTTATTTAGCTCACTGCCCCATCCCAGCTCAGAACCTGGCTATATGCAAATTAGTCTGTCCCTGGCCCAGTGCATCATGGGAACAGGGCAGAGCAAACTACCAAGCCAATTCTTCACCAGAAAGGAGACAAGCTTCCGGGGACCGGTTTCTGCCATTTCAGGCGTCGTCGGCCCGGCTTGCTTGAATCCTGATGGAGCAGTGAGCAAGGGACTCATGTCTGAGTATACCCTGCCACACCTATAGTGGCCAAAAACGATTCAGAAAAGGGGGTGGTGATGAACAGAGTGTCTGAATTAAGCAGACCACTCTTACCCAGTCCATAGATCAGGGCTTGATCCATCACCGTTATTTAGCTCACTGCCCCATCCCAGCTCAGAACCTGGCTATATGCAAATTAGTCTGTCCCTGGCCCAGTGCATCATGGGAACAGGGCAGACCAAACTACCAAGCCAATTCTTCACCAGAAAGGAGACAAGCTTCCGGGGACCGGTTTCTGCCATTTCAGGCGTCGTCGGCCCGGCTTGCTTGAATCCTGATGGAGCAGTGAGCAAGGGACTCATGTCTGAGTATACCCTGCCACACCTATAGTGACCAAAAACGATTCAGAAAATGGGGTGGTGATGAACTGAGTGTCTGAATTAAGCAGACCACTCTTACCCAGTCCATAGATCAGGGCTTGATCCATCACCGTTATTTAGCTCACTGCCCCATCCCAGCTCAGAACCTGGCCATATGCAAATTAGTCTGTCCCTGGCCCAGTGCATCATGGGAACAGGGCAGACCAAACTACCAAGCCAATTCTTCACCAGAAAGGAGACAAGCTTCCGGGGACCGGTTTCTGCCATTTCAGGCTTCGTCGGCCCGGCTTGCTTGAATCCTGATGGAGCAGTGAGCAAGGGACTCATGTCTGAGTATACCCTGCCACACCTATAGTGGCCAAAAACGATTCAGAAAAGGGGGTGGTGATGAACAGAGTGTCTGAATTAAGCAGACCACTCTTACCCAGCCCATAGATCAGGGCTTGATCCATCACCGTTCTTTAGCTCACTGCCCCATCCCAGCTCAGAACCTGGCTATATGCAAATTAGTCTGTCCCTGGCCCAGTGCATCATGGGAACAGGGCAGACCAAACTACCAAGCCAATTCTTCACCAGAAAGGAGACAAGCTTCCGGGGACCGGTTTCTGCCATTTCAGGCGTCGTCGGCCCAGCTTGCTTGAATCCTGATGGAGCAGTGAGCAAGGGACTCATGTCTGAGTATACCCTGCCACACCTATAGTGGCCAAAAACGATTCAGAAAAGGGGGTGGTGATGAACAGAGTGTCTGAATTAAGCAGACCACTCTTACCCAGTCCATAGATCAGGGCTTGATCCATCACCGTTATTTATCTCACTGCCCCATCCCAGCTCAGAACCTGGCTATATACAAATTAGTCTGTCCCTGGCCCAGTGCATCATGGGAACAGGGCAGACCAAACTACCAAGCCAATTCTTCACCAGAAAGGAGACAAGCTTCCGGGGACCGGTTTCTGCCATTTCAGGCGTCGTCGGCCCGGCTTGCTTGAATCCTGATGGAGCAGTGAGCAAGGGACTCATGTCTGAGTATACCCTGCCACACCTATAGTGGCCAAAAACGATTCAGAAAAGGGGGTGGTGATGAACAGAGTGTCTGAATTAAGCAGACCACTCTTACCCAGTCCATAGATCAGGGCTTGATCCATCACCGTTATTTAGCTCACTGCCCCATCCCAGCTCAGAACCTGGCTATATGCAAATTAGTCTGTCCCTGGCCCAGTGCATCATGGGAACAGGGCAGACCAAACTACCAAGCCAATTCTTCACCAGAAAGGAGACAAGCTTCCGGGGACCGGTTTCTGCCATTTCAGGCGTCGTCGGCCCGGCTTGCTTGAATCCTGATGGAGCAGTGAGCAAGGGACTCATGTCTGAGTATACCCTGCCACACCTATAGTGGCCAAAAACGATTCGGAAAAGGGGGTGGTGATGAACAGAGTGTCTGAATTAAGCAGACCACTCTTACCCAGTCCATAGATCAGGGCTTGATCCATCACCGTTATTTAGCTCACTGCCCCATCCCAGCTCAGAACCTGGCTATATGCAAATTAGTCTGTCCCTGGCCCAGTGCATCATGGGAACAGGGCAGACCAAACTACCAAGCCAATTCTTCACCAGAAAGGAGACAAGCTTCCGGGGACCGGTTTCTGCCATTTCAGGCGTCGTCGGCCCGGCTTGCTTGAATCCTGATGGAGCAGTGAGCAAGGGACTCATGTCTGAGTATACCCTGCCACACCTATAGTGGCCAAAAACGATTCAGAAAAGGGGGTGGTGATGAACAGAGTGTCTGAATTAAGCAGACCACTCTTACCCAGTCCATAGATCAGGGCTTGATCCATCACCGTTCTTTAGCTCACTGCCCCATCCCAGCTCAGAACCTGGCTATATGCAAATTAGTCTGTCCCTGGCCCAGTGCATCATGGGAACAGGGCAGACCAAACTACCAAGCCAATTCTTCACCAGAAAGGAGACAAGCTTCCGGGGACCGGTTTCTGCCATTTCAGGCGTCGTCGGCCCGGCTTGCTTGAATCCTGATGGAGCAGTGAGCAAGGGACTCATGTCTGAGTATACCCTGCCACACCTATAGTGGCCAAAAACGATTCAGAAAAGGGGGTGGTGATGAACAGAGTGTCTGAATTAAGCAGACCACTCTTACCCAGTCCATAGATCAGGGCTTGATCCATCACCGTTATTTAGATCACTGCCCCATCCCAGCTCAGAACCTGGCTATATGCAAATTAGTCTGTCCCTGGCCCAGTGCATCACGGGAACAGGGCAGACCAAACTACCAAGCCAATTCTTCACCAGAAAGGAGACAAGCTTTCGGGGACCGGTTTCTGCCATTTCAGGCGTCGTCGGCCCGGCTTGCTTGAATCCTGATGGAGCAGTGAGCAAGGGACTCATGTCTGAGTATACCCTGCCACACCTATAGTGGCCAAAAACGATTCAGAAAAGGGGGTGGTGATGAACAGAGTGTCTGAATTAAGCAGACCACTCTTACCCAGTCCATAGATCAGGGCTTGATCCATCACCGTTATTTAGCTCACTGCCCCATCCCAGCTCAGAACCTGGCTATATGCAAATTAGTCTGTCCCTGGCCCAGTGCATCATGGGAACAGGGCAGAGCAAACTACCAAGCCAATTCTTCACCAGAAAGGAGACAAGCTTCCGGGGACCGGTTTCTGCCAAATTCAGGCGTCGTCGTCCCGGCTTGCTTGAATCCTGATGGAGCAGTGAGCAAGGGACTCATGTCTGAGTATACCCTGCCACACCTATAGTGGCCAAAAACGATTCAGAAAAGGGGGTGGTGATGAACAGAGTGTCTGAATTAAGCAGACCACTCTTACCCAGTCCATAGATCAGGGCTTGATCCATCACCGTTATTTAGCTCACTGCCCCATCCCAGCTCAGAACCTGGCTATATGCAAATTAGTCTGTCCCTGGCCCAGTGCATCATGGGAACAGGGCAGACCAAACTACCAAGCCAATTCTTCACCAGAAAGGAGACAAGCTTCCGGGGACCGGTTTCTGCCATTTCAGGCGTCGTCGGCCCGGCTTGCTTGAATCCTGATGGAGCAGTGAGCAAGGGACTCATGTCTGAGTATACCCTGCCACACCTATAGTGACCAAAAACGATTCAGAAAATGGGGTGGTGATGAACTGAGTGTCTGAATTAAGCAGACCACTCTTACCCAGTCCATAGATCAGGGCTTGATCCATCACCGTTATTTAGCTCACTGCCCCATCCCAGCTCAGAACCTGGCCATATGCAAATTAGTCTGTCCCTGGCCCAGTGCATCATGGGAACAGGGCAGACCAAACTACCAAGCCAATTCTTCACCAGAAAGGAGACAAGCTTCCGGGGACCGGTTTCTGCCATTTCAGGCGTCGTCGGCCCGGCTTGCTTGAATCCTGATGGAGCAGTGAGCAAGGGACTCATGTCTGAGTATACCCTGCCACACCTATAGTGGCCAAAAACGATTCAGAAAAGGGGGTGGTGATGAACAGAGTGTCTGAATTAAGCAGACCACTCTTACCCAGCCCATAGATCAGGGCTTGATCCATCACCGTTCTTTAGCTCACTGCCCCATCCCAGCTCAGAACCTGGCTATATGCAAATTAGTCTGTCCCTGGCCCAGTGCATCATGGGAACAGGGCAGACCAAACTACCAAGCCAATTCTTCACCAGAAAGGAGACAAGCTTCCGGGGACCGGTTTCTGCCATTTCAGGCGTCGTCGGCCCAGCTTGCTTGAATCCTGATGGAGCAGTGAGCAAGGGACTCATGTCTGAGTATACCCTGCCACACCTATAGTGGCCAAAAACGATTCAGAAAAGGGGGTGGTGATGAACAGAGTGTCTGAATTAAGCAGACCACTCTTACCCAGTCCATAGATCAGGGCTTGATCCATCACCGTTATTTATCTCACTGCCCCATCCCAGCTCAGAACCTGGCTATATGCAAATTAGTCTGTCCCTGGCCCAGTGCATCATGGGAACAGGGCAGACCAAACTACCAAGCCAATTCTTCACCAGAAAGGAGACAAGCTTCCGGGGACCGGTTTCTGCCATTTCAGGCGTCGTCGGCCCGGCTTGCTTGAATCCTGATGGAGCAGTGAGCAAGGGACTCATGTCTGAGTATACCCTGCCACACCTATAGTGGCCAAAAACGATTCAGAAAAGGGGGTGGTGATGAACAGAGTGTCTGAATTAAGCAGACCACTCTTACCCAGTCCATAGATCAGGGCTTGATCCATCACCGTTATTTAGCTCACTGCCCCATCCCAGCTCAGAACCTGGCTATATGCAAATTAGTCTGTCCCTGGCCCAGTGCATCATGGGAACAGGGCAGACCAAACTACCAAGCCAATTCTTCACCAGAAAGGAGACAAGCTTCCGGGGACCGGTTTCTGCCATTTCAGGCGTCGTCGGCCCGGCTTGCTTGAATCCTGATGGAGCAGTGAGCAAGGGACTCATGTCTGAGTATACCCTGCCACACCTATAGTGGCCAAAAACGATTCGGAAAAGGGGGTGGTGATGAACAGAGTGTCTGAATTAAGCAGACCACTCTTACCCAGTCCATAGATCAGGGCTTGATCCATCACCGTTATTTAGCTCACTGCCCCATCCCAGCTCAGAACCTGGCTATATGCAAATTAGTCTGTCCCTGGCCCAGTGCATCATGGGAACAGGGCAGACCAAACTACCAAGCCAATTCTTCACCAGAAAGGAGACAAGCTTCCGGGGACCGGTTTCTGCCATTTCAGGCGTCGTCGGCCCGGCTTGCTTGAATCCTGATGGAGCAGTGAGCAAGGGACTCATGTCTGAGTATACCCTGCCACACCTATAGTGGCCAAAAACGATTCAGAAAAGGGGGTGGTGATGAACAGAGTGTCTGAATTAAGCAGACCACTCTTACCCAGTCCATAGATCAGGGCTTGATCCATCACCGTTCTTTAGCTCACTGCCCCATCCCAGCTCAGAACCTGGCTATATGCAAATTAGTCTGTCCCTGGCCCAGTGCATCATGGGAACAGGGCAGACCAAACTACCAAGCCAATTCTTCACCAGAAAGGAGACAAGCTTCCGGGGACCGGTTTCTGCCATTTCAGGCGTCGTCGGCCCGGCTTGCTTGAATCCTGATGGAGCAGTGAGCAAGGGACTCATGTCTGAGTATACCCTGCCACACCTATAGTGGCCAAAAACGATTCAGAAAAGGGGGTGGTGATGAACAGAGTGTCTGAATTAAGCAGACCACTCTTACCCAGTCCATAGATCAGGGCTTGATCCATCACCGTTATTTAGATCACTGCCCCATCCCAGCTCAGAACCTGGCTATATGCAAATTAGTCTGTCCCTGGCCCAGTGCATCACGGGAACAGGGAAGACCAAACTACCAAGCCAATTCTTCACCAGAAAGGAGACAAGCTTTCGGGGACCGGTTTCTGCCATTTCAGGCGTCGTCGGCCCGGCTTGCTTGAATCCTGATGGAGCAGTGAGCAAGGGACTCATGTCTGAGTATACCCTGCCACACCTATAGTGGCCAAAAACGATTCAGAAAAGGGGGTGGTGATGAACAGAGTGTCTGAATTAAGCAGACCACTCTTACCCAGTCCATAGATCAGGGCTTGATCCATCACCGTTATTTAGCTCACTGCCCCATCCCAGCTCAGAACCTGGCTATATGCAAATTAGTCTGTCCCTGGCCCAGTGCATCATGGGAACAGGGCAGAGCAAACTACCAAGCCAATTCTTCACCAGAAAGGAGACAAGCTTCCGGGGACCGGTTTCTGCCATTTCAGGCGTCGTCGTCCCGGCTTGCTTGAATCCTGATGGAGCAGTGAGCAAGGGACTCATGTCTGAGTATACCCTGCCACACCTATAGTGGCCAAAAACGATTCAGAAAAGGGGGTGGTGATGAACAGAGTGTCTGAATTAAGCAGACCACTCTTACCCAGTCCATAGATCAGGGCTTGATCCATCACCGTTATTTAGCTCACTGCCCCATCCCAGCTCAGAACCTGGCTATATGCAAATTAGTCTGTCCCTGGCCCAGTGCATCATGGGAACAGGGCAGACCAAACTACCAAGCCAATTCTTCACCAGAAAGGAGACAAGCTTCCGGGGACCGGTTTCTGCCATTTCAGGCGTCGTCGGCCCGGCTTGCTTGAATCCTGATGGAGCAGTGAGCAAGGGACTCATGTCTGAGTATACCCTGCCACACCTATAGTGACCAAAAACGATTCAGAAAATGGGGTGGTGATGAACTGAGTGTCTGAATTAAGCAGACCACTCTTACCCAGTCCATAGATCAGGGCTTGATCCATCACCGTTATTTAGCTCACTGCCCCATCCCAGCTCAGAACCTGGCCATATGCAAATTAGTCTGTCCCTGGCCCAGTGCATCATGGGAACAGGGCAGACCAAACTACCAAGCCAATTCTTCACCAGAAAGGAGACAAGCTTCCGGGGACCGGTTTCTGCCATTTCAGGCGTCGTCGGCCCGGCTTGCTTGAATCCTGATGGAGCAGTGAGCAAGGGACTCATGTCTGAGTATACCCTGCCACACCTATAGTGGCCAAAAACGATTCAGAAAAGGGGGTGGTGATGAACAGAGTGTCTGAATTAAGCAGACCACTCTTACCCAGCCCATAGATCAGGGCTTGATCCATCACCGTTCTTTAGCTCACTGCCCCATCCCAGCTCAGAACCTGGCTATATGCAAATTAGTCTGTCCCTGGCCCAGTGCATCATGGGAACAGGGCAGACCAAACTACCAAGCCAATTCTTCACCAGATAGGAGACAAGCTTCCGGGGACCGGTTTCTGCCATTTCAGGCGTCGTCGGCTCGGCTTGCTTGAATCCTGATGGAGCAGTGAGCAAGGGACTCATGTCTGAGTATACCCTGCCACACCTATAGTGGCCAAAAACGATTCAGAAAAGGGGGTGGTGATGAACAGAGTGTCTGAATTAAGCAGACCACTCTTACCCAGTCCATAGATCAGGGCTTGATCCATCACCGTTATTTAGCTCACTGCCCCATCCCAGCTCAGAACCTGGCTATATGCAAATTAGTCTGTCCCTGGCCCAGTGCATCATGGGAACAGGGCAGACCAAACTACCAAGCCAATTCTTCACCAGAAAGGAGACAAGCTTCCGGGGACCGGTTTCTGCCATTTCAGGCGTCGTCGGCCCGGCTTGCTTGAATCCTGATGGAGCAGTGAGCAAGGGACTCATGTCTGAGTATACCCTGCCACACCTATAGTGGCCAAAAACGATTCAGAAAAGGGGGTGGTGATGAACAGAGTGTCTGCATTAAGCAGACCACTCTTACCCAGTCCATAGATCAGGGCTTGATCCATCACCGGTATTTAGCTCACTGCCCCATCCCAGCTCAGAACCTGGCTATATGCAAATTAGTCTGTCCCTGGCCCAGTGCATCATGGGAACAGGGCAGACCAAACTACCAAGCCAATTCTTCACCAGAAAGGAGACAAGCTTCCGGGGACCGGTTTCTGCCATTTCAGGCGTCGTCGGCCCGGCTTGCTTGAATCCTGATGGAGCAGTGAGCAAGGGACTCATGTCTGAGTATACCCTGCCACACCTATAGTGGCCAAAAACGATTCAGAAAAGGGGGTGGTGATGAACAGAGTGTCTGAATTAAGCAGACCACTCTTACCCAGTCCATAGATCAGGGCTTGATCCATCACCGTTCTTTATCTCACTGCCCCATCCCAGCTCAGAACCTGGCTATATGGAAATTAGTCTGTCCCTGGCCCAGTGCATCATGGGAACAGGGCAGACCAAACTACCAAGCCAATTCTTCACCAGAAAGGAGACAAGCTTCCGGGGACCGGTTTCTGCCATTTCAGGCGTCGTCGGCCCGGCTTGCTTGAATCCTGATGGAGCAGTGAGCAAGGGACTCATGTCTGAGTATACCCTGCCACACCTATAGTGGCCAAAAACGATTCAGAAAAGGGGGTGGTGATGAACAGAGTGTCTGAATTAAGCAGACCACTCTTACCCAGTCCATAGATCAGGGCTTGATCCATCACCGTTATTTAGCTCACTGCCCCATCCCAGCTCAGAACCTGGCTATATGCAAATTAGTTTGTCCCTGGCCCAGTGCATCATGGGAACAGGGCAGACCAAACTACCAAGCCAATTCTTCACCAGAAAGGAGACAAGCTTCCGGGGACCGGTTTCTGCCATTTCAGGCGTCGTCGGCCCGGCTTGCTTGAATCCTGATGGAGCAGTGAGCAAGGGACTCATGTCTGAGTATACCCTGCCACACCTATAGAGGCCAAAAACGATTCAGAAAAGGGGGTGGTGATGAACAGAGTGTCTGAATTAAGCAGACCACTCTTACCCAGTCCATAGATCAGGGCTTGATCCATCACCATTATTTAGCTCACTGCCCCATCCCAGCTCAGAACCTGGCTATATGCAAATTAGTCTGTCCCTGGCCCAGTGCATCATGGGAACAGGGCAGACCAAACTACCAAGCCAATTCTTCACCAGAAAGGAGACAAGCTTCCGGGGACCGGTTTCTGCCATTTCAGGCGTCGTCGGCCCGGCTTGCTTGAATCCTGATGGAGCAGTGAGCAAGGGACTCATGTCTGAGTATACCCTGCCACACCTATAGTGGCCAAAAACGATTCAGAAAAGGGGGTGGTGATGAACAGAGTGTCTGAATTAAGCAGACCACTCTTACCCAGTCCATAGATCAGGGCTTGATCCATCACCGTTATTTAGCTCACTGCCCCATCCCAGCTCACAACCTGGCTATATGCAAATTAGTCTGTCCCTGGCCCAGTGCATCATGGGAACAGGGCAGACCAAACTACCAAGCCAATTCTTCACCAGAAAGGAGACAAGCTTCCGGGGACCGGTTTCTGCCATTTCAGGCGTCGTCGGTCCGGCTTGCTTGAATCCTGATGGAGCAGTGAGCAAGGGACTCATGTCTGAGTATACCCAGCCACACCTATAGTGGCCAAAAACGATTCAGAAAAGGGGGTGGTGATGAACAGAGTGTCTGAATTAAGCAGACCACTCTTACCCAGTCCATAGATCAGGGCTTGATCCATCACCGTTATTTAGCTCACTGCCTCATCCCAGCTCAGAACCTGGCCATATGCAAATTAGTCTGTCCCTGGCCCAGTGCATCATGGGAACAGGGCAGACCAAACTACCAAGCCAATTCTTCACCAGAAAGGAGACAAGCTTCCGGGGACCGGTTTCTGCCATTTCAGGCGTCGTCGGCCCGGCTTGCTTGAATCCTGATGGAGCAGTGAGCAAGGGACTCATGTCTGAGTATACCCTGCCACACCTATAGTGGCCAAAAACGATTCAGAAAAGGGGGTGGTGATGAACAGAGTGTCTGAATTAAGCAGACCACTCTTACCCAGCCCATAGATCAGGGCTTGATCCATCACCGTTCTTTAGCTCACTGCCCCATCCCAGCTCAGAACCTGGCTATATGCAAATTAGTCTGTCCCTGGCCCAGTGCATCATGGGAACAGGGCAGACCAAACTACCAAGCCAATTCTTCACCAGATAGGAGACAAGCTTCCGGGGACCGGTTTCTGCCATTTCAGGCGTCGTCGGCTCGGCTTGCTTGAATCCTGATGGAGCAGTGAGCAAGGGACTCATGTCTGAGTATACCCTGCCACACCTATAGTGGCCAAAAACGATTCAGAAAAGGGGGTGGTGATGAACAGAGTGTCTGAATTAAGCAGACCACTCTTACCCAGTCCATAGATCAGGGCTTGATCCATCACCGTTATTTAGCTCACTGCCCCATCCCAGCTCAGAACCTGGCTATATGCAAATTAGTCTGTCCCTGGCCCAGTGCATCATGGGAACAGGGCAGACCAAACTACCAAGCCAATTCTTCACCAGAAAGGAGACAAGCTTCCGGGGACCGGTTTCTGCCATTTCAGGCGTCGTCGGCCCGGCTTGCTTGAATCCTGATGGAGCAGTGAGCAAGGGACTCATGTCTGAGTATACCCTGCCACACCTATAGTGGCCAAAAACGATTCAGAAAAGGGGGTGGTGATGAACAGAGTGTCTGAATTAAGCAGACCACTCTTACCCAGTCCATAGATCAGGGCTTGATCCATCACCGTTATTTAGCTCACTGCCCCATCCCAGCTCAGAACCTGGCTATATGCAAATTAGTATGTCCCTGGCCCAGTGCATCATGGGAACAGGGCAGACCAAACTACCAAGCCAATTCTTCACCAGAAAGGAGACAAGCTTCCGGGGACCGGTTTCTGCCATTTCAGGCGTCGTCGGCCCGGCTTGCTTGAATCCTGATGGAGCAGTGAGCAAGGGACTCATGTCTGAGTATACCCTGCCACACCTATAGTGGCCAAAAACGATTCAGAAAAGGGGGTGGTGATGAACAGAGTGTCTGAATTAAGCAGACCACTCTTACCCAGTCCATAGATCAGGGCTTGATCCATCACCGTTATTTAGCTCACTGCCCCATCCCAGCTCAGAACCTGGCTATATGCAAATTAGTCTGTCCCTGGCCCAGTGCATCATGGGAACAGGGCAGACCAAACTACCAAGCCAATTCTTCACCAGAAAGGAGACAAGCTTCCGGGGACCGGTTTCTGCCATTTCAGGCGTCGTCGGCCCGGCTTGCTTGAATCCTGATGGAGCAGTGAGCAAGGGACTCATGTCTGAGTATACCCTGCCACACCTATAGTGGCCAAAAACGATTCAGAAAAGGGGGTGGTGATGAACAGAGTGTCTGAATTAAGCAGACCACTCTTACCCAGTCCATAGATCAGGGCTTGATCCATCACCGTTCTTTATCTCACTGCCCCATCCCAGCTCAGAACCTGGCTATATGGAAATTAGTCTGTCCCTGGCCCAGTGCATCATGGGAACAGGGCAGACCAAACTACCAAGCCAATTCTTCACCAGAAAGGAGACAAGCTTCCGGGGACCGGTTTCTGCCATTTCAGGCGTCGTCGGCCCGGCTTGCTTGAATCCTGATGGAGCAGTGAGCAAGGGACTCATGTCTGAGTATACCCTGCCACACCTATAGTGGCCAAAAACGATTCAGAAAAGGGGGTGGTGATGAACAGAGTGTCTGAATTAAGCAGACCACTCTTACCCAGTCCATAGATCAGGGCTTGATCCATCACCGTTATTTAGCTCACTGCCCCATCCCAGCTCAGAACCTGGCTATATGCAAATTAGTTTGTCCCTGGCCCAGTGCATCATGGGAACAGGGCAGACCAAACTACCAAGCCAATTCTTCACCAGAAAGGAGACAAGCTTCCGGGGACCGGTTTCTGCCATTTCAGGCGTCGTCGGCCCGGCTTGCTTGAATCCTGATGGAGCAGTGAGCAAGGGACTCATGTCTGAGTATACCCTGCCACACCTATAGAGGCCAAAAACGATTCAGAAAAGGGGGTGGTGATGAACAGAGTGTCTGAATTAAGCAGACCACTCTTACCCAGTCCATAGATCAGGGCTTGATCCATCACCATTATTTAGCTCACTGCCCCATCCCAGCTCAGAACCTGGCTATATGCAAATTAGTCTGTCCCTGGCCCAGTGCATCATGGGAACAGGGCAGACCAAACTACCAAGCCAATTCTTCACCAGAAAGGAGACAAGCTTCCGGGGACCGGTTTCTGCCATTTCAGGCGTCGTCGGCCCGGCTTGCTTGAATCCTGATGGAGCAGTGAGCAAGGGACTCATGTCTGAGTATACCCTGCCACACCTATAGTGGCCAAAAACGATTCAGAAAAGGGGGTGGTGATGAACAGAGTGTCTGAATTAAGCAGACCACTCTTACCCAGTCCATAGATCAGGGCTTGATCCATCACCGTTATTTAGCTCACTGCCCCATCCCAGCTCAGAACCTGGCTATATGCAAATTAGTCTGTCCCTGGCCCAGTGCATCATGGGAACAGGGCAGACCAAACTACCAAGCCAATTCTTCACCAGAAAGGAGACAAGCTTCCGGGGACCGGTTTCTGCCATTTCAGGCGTCGTCGGCCCGGCTTGCTTGAATCCTGATGGAGCAGTGAGCAAGGGACTCATGTCTGAGTATACCCTGCCACACCTATAGTGACCAAAAACGATTCAGAAAAGGGGGTGGTGATGAACAGAGTGTCTGAATTAAGCAGACCACTCTTACCCAGTCCATAGATCAGGGCTTGATCCATCACCATTATTTAGCTCACTGCCCCATCCCAGCTCAGAACCTGGCTATATGCAAATTAGTCTGTCCCTGGCCCAGTGCATCATGGGAACAGGGCAGACCAAACTACCAAGCCAATTCTTCACCAGAAAGGAGACAAGCTTCCGGGGACCGGTTTCTGCCATTTCAGGCGTCGTCGGTCCGGCTTGCTTGAATCCTGATGGAGCAGTGAGCAAGGGACTCATGTCTGAGTATACCCAGCCACACCTATAGTGGCCAAAAACGATTCAGAAAAGGGGGTGGTGATGAACAGAGTGTCTGAATTAAGCAGACCACTCTTACCCAGTCCATAGATCAGGGCTTGATCCATCACCGTTATTTAGCTCACTGCCCCATCCCAGCTCAGAACCTGGCTATATGCAAATTAGTCTGTCCCTGGCCCAGTGCATCATGGGAACAGGGCAGACCAAACTACCAAGCCAATTCTTCACCAGAAAGGAGACAAGCTTCCGGGGACCGGTTTCTGCCATTTCAGGCGTCGTCGGCCCGGCTTGCTTGAATCCTGATGGAGCAGTGAGCAAGGGACTCATGTCTGAGTATACCCAGCCACACCTATAGTGGCCAAAAACGATTCAGAAAAGGGGGTGGTGATGAACAGAGTGTCTGAATTAAGCAGACCACTCTTACCCAGTCCATAGATCAGGGCTTGATCCATCACCGTTATTTAGCTCACTGCCCCATCCCAGCTCAGAACCTGGCTATATGCAAATTAGTCTGTCCCTGGCCCAGTGCATCATGGGAACAGGGCAGACCAAACTACCAAGCCAATTCTTCACCAGAAAGGAGACAAGCTTCCGGGGACCGGTTTCTGCCATTTCAGGCGTCGTCGGCCCGGCTTGCTTGAATCCTGATGGAGCAGTGAGCAAGAGACTCATGTCTGAGTATACCCTGCCACAACTATAGTGGCCAAAAATGATTCAGAAAAGGGGATGGTGATGAACAGAGTGTCTGAATTAAGCAGACCACTCTTACCCAGTCCATAGATCAGGGCTTGATCCATCACCGTTATTTAGCTCACTGCCCCATCCCAGCTCAGAACCTGGCTATATGCAAATTAGTCTGTCCCTGGCCCAGTGCATCATGGGAACAGGGCAGACCAAACTACCAAGCCAATTCTTCACCAGAAAGGAGACAAGCTTCCGGGGACCGGTTTCTGCCATTTCAGGCGTCGGCGGCCCGGCTTGCTTGAATCCTGATGGAGCAGTGAGCAAGGGACTCATGTCTGAGTATACCCTGCCACACCTATAGTGGCCAAAAACGATTCAGAGAAAGGGGGTGGTGATGAACAGAGTGTCTGAATTAAGCAGACCACTCTTACCCAGTCCATAGATCAGGGCTTGATCCATCACCGTTCTTTAGCTCACTGCCCCATCCCAGCTCAGAACCTGGCTATATGCAAATTAGTCTGTCCCTGGCCCAGTGCATCATGGGAACAGGGCAGACCAAACTACCAAGCCAATTCTTCACCAGAAAGGAGACAAGCTTCCGGGGACCGGTTTCTGCCATTTCATGCGTCGTCGGCCCGGCTTACTTGAATCCTGATGGAGCAGTGAGCAAGGGACTCATGTCTGAGTATACCCTGCCACACCTATAGTGGCCAAAAACGATTCAGAAAAGGGGGTGGTGATGAACAGAGTGTCTGAATTAAGCAGACCACTCTTACCCAGTCCATAGATCAGGGCTTGATCCATCACCGTTATTTAGCTCACTGCCCCATCCCAGCTCAGAACCTGGCTATATGCAAATTAGTCTGTCCCTGGCCCAGTGCATCATGGGAACAGGGCAGACCAAACTACCAAGCCAATTCTTCACCAGAAAGGAGACAAGCTTCCGGGGACCGGTTTCTGCCATTTCAGGCATCGTCGGCCCGGCTTGCTTGAATCCTGATGGAGCAGTGAGCAAGGGACTCATGTCTGAGTATACCCTGCCACACCTATAGTGGCCAAAAACGATTCAGAAAAGGGGGTGGTGATGAACAGAGTGTCTGAATTAAGCAGACCACTCTTACCCAGTCCATAGATCAGGGCTTGATCCATCACCGTTATTTAGCTCACTGCCCCATCCCAGCTCAGAACCTGGCTATATGCAAATTAGTCTGTCCCTGGCCCAGTGCATCATGGGAACAGGGCAGACCAAACTACCAAGCCAATTCTTCACCAGAAAGGAGACAAGCTTCCGGGGACCGGTTTCTGCCATTTCAGGCGTCGTCGGCCCGGCTTGCTTGAATCCTGATGGAGCAGTGAGCAAGGGACTCATGTCTGAGTATACCCTGCCACACCTATAGTGGCCAAAAACGATTCAGAAAAGGGGGTGGTGATGAACAGAGTGTCTGAATTAAGCAGACCACTCTTACCCAGTCCATAGATCAGGGCTTGATCCATCACCGGTATTTAGCTCACTGCCCCATCCCAGCTCAGAACCTGGCTATATGCAAATTAGTCTGTCCCTGGCCCAGTGCATCATGGGAACAGGGCAGACCAAACTACCAAGCCAATTCTTCACCAGAAAGGAGACAAGCTTCCGGGGACCGGTTTCTGCCATTTCAGGCGTCGTCGGCCCGGTTTGCTTGAATCCTGATGGAGCAGTGAGCAAGGGACTCATGTCTGAGTATACCCTGCCACACCTATAGTGGCCAAAAACGATTCAGAAAAGGGGGTGGTGATGAACAGAGTGTCTGAATTAAGCAGACCACTCTTACCCAGTCCATAGATCAGGGCTTGATCCATCACCGTTATTTAGCTCACTGCCCCATCCCAGCTCAGAACCTGGCTATATGCAAATTAGTCTGTCCCTGGCCCAGTGCATCATGGGAACAGGGCAGACCAAACTACCAAGCCAATTCTTCACCAGAAAGGAGACAAGCTTCCGGGGACCGGTTTCTGCCATTTCAGGCGTCGTCGGCCCGGCTTGCTTGAATCCTGATGGAGCAGTGAGCAAGGGACTCATGTCTGAGTATACCCTGCCACACCTATAGTGGCCAAAAACGATTCAGAAAAGGGGGTGGTGATGAACAGAGTGTCTGAATTAAGCAGACCACTCTTACCCAGTTCATAGATCAGGGCTTGATCCATCACCGGTATTTAGCTCACTGCCCCATCCCAGTTCAGAACCTGGCTATATGCAAATTAGTCTGTCCCTGGCCCACTGCATCATGGGAACAGGGCAGACCAAACTACCAAGCCAATTCTTCACCAGAAAGGAGACAAGCTTCCGGGGACCGGTTTCTGCCATTTCAGGCGTCGTCGGCCCGGCTTGCTTGAATCCTGATGGAGCAGTGAGCAAGGGACTCATGTCTGAGTATACCCTGCCACACCTATAGTGGCCAAAAATGATTCAGAAAAGTGTCCAAAGATCCAGTGTAAGAATTGGCTTTTGTAGTCTGGTCTGCCCTGTTCCCATGATGCACTGGGCCAGGGACAGACTAATTTGCATACAGCCGGGTTCTGAAACTGGGATGGTGCAATGAGCTAAAAAACGGTGTTGGATCTAGCCCTGATCTCTTGACTGGGTGAGAGTATTCTGCTTAATTCAGAGACTCTGTCCATCACCACCCCTTGTTGTAAATTATTTTGTCCACCCTAAGCGTGGAAGGGTATACTCAGAGGTGAGTCCCTTGCTCATTGCACCATCAGGATTCAAGCAAGCCGGGCCGAAGACGGCTGAAATGCCAGAAACCGGTCCCCGGAACCTTGTTTCCTTCCCAGTGTAAGAATTGGCTTTTGTAGTCTGGTCTGCCCTGTTCCCATGATGCACTGGGCCAGGGACAGACTAATTTGCATACAGCCGGGTTCTGAAACTGGGATGGTGCAATGAGCTAAAAAACGGTGTTGGATCTAGTCCTGAACTCTTGACTGGGTGAGAGTATTCTGCTTAATTCAGAGACTCTGTCCATCACCACCCCTTGTTGTAAATTATTTTGTCCACCCTAAGCGTGGAAGGGTATACTCAGATGTGAGTCCCTTGCTCATTGCACCATCAGGATTCAAGCAAGCCGGGCCGAAGACGGCTGAAATGCCAGAAACCGGTCCCCGGAAGCTTGTTTCCTTCCCAGTGTAAGAATTGGCTTTAGTAGTCTGGTCTGCCCTGTTCCCATGATGCACTGGGCCAGGGACAGACTAATTTGCATACAGCCGGGTTCTGAAACTGGGATGGTGCAATGAGCTAAAAAACGGTGTTGGATCTAGTCCTGATCTCTTGACTGGGTGAGAGTATTCTGCTTAATTCAGAGACTCTGTCCATCACCACCCCTTGTTGTAAATTATTTTGTCCACCCTAAGCGTGGAAGGGTATACTCAGATGTGAGTCCCTTGCTCATTGCACCATCAGGATTCAAGCAAGCCGGGCCGAAGACGGCTGAAATGCCAGAAACCGGTCCCCGGAAGCTTGTTTCCTTCCCAGTGTAAGAATTGGCTTTTGTAGTCTGGTCTGCCCTGTTCCCATGATGCACTGGGCCAGGGACAGACTAATTTGCATACAGCCGGGTTCTGAAACTGGGATGGTGCAATGAGCTAAAAAACGGTGTTGGATCTAGCCCTGATCTCTTGACTGGGTGAGAGTATTCTGCTTAATTCAGAGACTCTGTCCATCACCACCCCTTGTTGTAAATTATTTTGTCCACCCTAAGCGTGGAAGGGTATACTCAGATGTGAGTCCCTTGCTCATTGCACCATCAGGATTCAAGCAAGCCGGGCTGAAGACGGCTGAAATGCCAGAAACCGGTCCCCGGAAGCTTGTTTCCTTCCCAGTGTAAGAATTGGCTTTTGTAGTCTGGTCTGCCCTGTTCCCATGATGCACTGGGCCAGGGACAGGCTAATTTGCATACAGCCGGGTTCTGAAACTGGGATGGTGCAATGAGCTAAAAAACGGTGTTGGATCTATCCCTGATCTCTTGACTGGGTGAGAGTATTCTGCTTAATTCAGAGACTCTGTCCATCACCACCCCTTGTTGTAAATTATATTGGATTATGACTTTAATGTTTAAAATTGTTATTGGTACAATATTTGTAATGTACTAAATGCCTTTATAAAAAGAAAATATCTTTTTCTTAAGAAAAATAAATATGGTGGAGGCTGACACCAACCCAAATGGCAAGCAGTTAAATCTGTATAGACCTTCAAGAGTTATAAATAATGTTAGATGTCAGGAACTCGAATGCAGATTAATTCGATGATACTCCGAAGTCATCTCAACCAAGCTAAAAATATTGCTCCCCTTCATGGTGGACAACATCTCTGTGATGTTGGTTGGAGGGTGCCAATCAATCCACATTTGATTACTTGAGATCATGTAAGTCTACACACGTGAGAGCAAATCTATTAGCCTTGCATGCTAAGATAATAGAAGCAACCTATTCTGAACATTCAATGGGTTGAATGACTGCTTGATCACAAAGTTTATGCAACTTCTTCTTTAACATGGCACGCCTGGCTAAAGGCACCCTTCTAATATTATGTGCCACAGGTTGTGCATCAGCCATCACTCCTATTTTGTGAGTGAAATCCTTGACTGTGTAGGATGTTTCCTGGAATAACTCAGGATACTCCTCTTCCCTTGCATTTTTCTCCCTTACCAGAAGAACTGGTAAATATTAAAGTCTAGTTGAGTCAAAAATACTTATTGGGCCACTAAAAGCCATAACATCAAATAATTAAAACATATTAAAAACTTTAAAAAGCAGTCATGAGAAAGGGAAAGTGCATATATCCCTTACGAAAAACCCCATCATACACATATTGCATATACTACAATTAATCACTTAATCAACTTGAAATAAAACACATTATAAAAAGTTATACAGCACATATCAATTCATGGATAAAAATACAGCAATTAGAATGCCATAAAAATAAATGCATGATTAAAAAAATATCCCCTAAATTAGGCTTTTAATGAAGTGATAAAAATGCATATAATGCGGTAACCATGCTTAAAAAGATGTTACGTAGCTACTGCAGGGACATCTTCCTAAGTCTCATGGCCCCTAACAGAAAGCTTGCAACCCCAAAGCACACCACAGGGGAAGATAGCATTTGCAAAAATAATAATGCAGGCCTTACTTGAACAAAATTGGCCTCTCTCGGTAACAGCAGTATACATTTCTTACAGAAGGGAGCATAAAATACAAAAAATAAAATAAAATGCAGAGTGTCCTGTTGTGAGAAATTATCACAAGGACACAGCTTTAGGATACCTGGCAATGAATACCCTTTGGGGAAGGCTAAAAACCAGGGTACGTGATTCAGCGGCAATCCAGTTAAAACAAAGTGATGTTGCACGTTGGTGACTAATGACAAATAGGGCTGTAGCTTATGGTAACAGACCTTCTCACTAGGGGCTTGGCTAATTCCAGGCCCTCCCTGATCACCTGCTGCCTGGCCATAAACTTCAGTTTAACATTGGCTGCGGTCCTAAGGGTCTGGGTTTGCTGTACATATCAGTGCAACCCAACCACCTCATTTGCTCCCTGATATGTTTTAGCCACGGAATACGAAGGGCCCCACCAAGGGCGATACAGTCCACAATAGCCGTCTGATTGAGGGTGGTAGAGGGACTCGACCAGATCCTCAACCAACGTATCAGTGGTGTAACAGCGATGTGATCAGAAATGTACCTCAGGCCAAGCACTTCATGCAGAATGAAGGCAGGGGTACTTGAGATGACAGCAATGAGGCCACGCATAAATTTGTTCCCGACCCCCTGAATATCCCTCACATCCTTATAGCCCCATACATCACACCCATATGTCACCATAGGAATACACTTTTCTTTATAGACCTTGAGTAGGGCAGGTATTGGTTTAGAGCCCAATCTTTTTGCAAAATTGCATAAGCCCTGACTGCTCTTGCCAATGTGTTCTTTTTTAGTTGCCTTTGAGCAGCCCAGGTCCCATGATCGACAAACAACACCCTCAATTAAGGAAAGGTGGATATTTTCGACAGTTCTACCCACCTGCAGAAAAACTTGGTCTTGGCGGCCATTTTACTGCCCATTCTGATTTGGAGAAGTTGGTCGCTAGGTCAAGTGACTCCATAAAATCAACAAAATCATTTGAAAGGTTTTTAAGGCCTATAGCGGTACTTGCAAACAACACTGCAACATCTGTATACAATAGTGCAGGGACCAATTTGGCCCCTGCTCTTGAGATATCTTTACTACTGACTGTGAGGAGGTCCCCAAGTTTGTTTATATAGAGTGTAAACAGCAGAGGGGCCAGACCGCACCCACCGATGTACCCCTTGCTTAGCCTCCCAGGGATCCATCAAACTAGCATCTTACTTGAACCTTACAACTGCAGTGGTGTTATTATGGGCATAATGTAGAAAAGATACTAGACTCACTCAATACCCAACTCTCCCAGGATCGGCCACAGTTTAGATCGGTTGACTTGATCAAAGGCCGAAGTTAAGTCCATAAATCCCATGTGCAAGGTACCCCTCTTTTCTGTATTATACTTCCCAATCACCAAGCTCGAATTATTACATTGATTAAGAGTCACTCTCCCTTGCCTAAAACCATACTGTAGATCGCAAAAAATAAACATTTTCTAGCCACAATGATAAATGGTTCAAAATCACCTGGCCCATGATTTTGGCAGTGGAGTCCAAGAGCGAAATAGGTCTGTAACAGGCACCATCATCCCTTGAGCGCTTTGTAAAAATTGGGATAATAATAACCTCTGTCATAAGTGTTGGCTATGTTAAAAAACTGCACCAGTATTGTGGTCCAGCCTTCGGGATCTGCCTTATACAGGCCAGCTTGTACCCCATCCGGGCGAGGTGCCTTACTCCGGGCTGTAGCAAGGATAGCTGCATGAATCTCAGCAACCTTAAAGTAAAGTGGTTCTAAAGGTAGGCTAGGCTTCCCCTGTATCTCTGTCCCCTCCAGCTCACCATCGCTATACAGCCCCCTAAAAAACTCAGCCCACCGTTCTGGGGCTACAAAGCAATCTGTGCTAGCATTTCCAGTCTCCGAAAAGAGCGGGCTATTAACCACCGCCCAAAATGTCTTACTATCTGAGTATGTACTTGCTAGGCTGAGATCCTCCCAAGCCTTTTTGCAGATAGCTTTCTTCCTCTCATGAATTGCATGCTTATGAACCCCCCGGCATACCCTAATCTCACTCTCATTTATTGGTGTTTGTTTAAGAGCCAACATTAACTTCCTATGGGCAATAGAAAAGGTACCATCGATCCACCTCTTCACTTTAGGTCCATCATCCCTACGCGGGACAGTTAGGTTGGTAGCTATCTGGTTAGTCAGTGATCCAAAAGAGTCTGGTACCCGCTCTATCCTGCACATTGACGTCCATACATACTGAGATCTCAGCTGCACGCTCCACATACAAGTTATCTAAGAACCTTTCCGATACCACCTTCTTCGACTTCAGTCTACGTGATTGATCCTTGGTGCTAATATCAGAATAGGAGATACCCCTACTCTCTACTTTATTGAAGGCAGATGAGTACAATAAATCAAGTATAAGGGGGTTATGGTCGCTATAGTGCTGAGAAAGCACTCAAACTACAGACCAAAGGAGCTAGAGATACAGAGATAATTATGAAATCAATGATACTAGAACATCCCCTGCGGGCTAAGGTGAGAATGGGAGTATTCACCCCCATTTGTTCTGAACAATACATATTGTTTGCTGAGAGAAGCCCTTCTATGAGTGTGCATGGCTCTGTGTGTTCAAAATGCATATTTAAAGGTAAACAATCCCCATAGGCCTTAGTTGAGATGCAGTTAACATTACACAATTGTGTATTAAAGTCGCCCAAAATTAAAATCTCGAAATAAGTACATTTACTTTTTCTATATGTGTAAAAAAAAAAAACTACAGGGCAGCTAAATGTTCAATCGGCAAGGATCTAGTGAAGGAATTATAGAAGTTTACTACTAATAACAGGTAGTGGTTCTTGAAAAACAGCTCTACTGCTAAAATATGTGGGGAGTGGCGCTCAAAGCGGCTCGTTTTACAATACAAGTCAAGGGAGACCAATAAAAGAAGACCTTCCCAGGCGCATCCCGATGTCGAGGGTATTGCATGCTTGGCAAATGAGGTAAACCCATCCAGATAAAAACTTTTACAAGTATCCCATGTCTCTTGCAGGGCAATCAATTGACAGCCCTGGAGAGTCCTCCACCAGAGAAGGTCATCTCTCTTAGTCCCCATACCGTGAACATTCCATGAGAGTGCCCTCAAACAGGCAGGATCTACCATAGTGGATGTTATGCTAAAGGGGGGAGCAGGTGCTGGTGTCCCTGGTGAAAGAGTATTACTGTCGCAGGGATTCTGCTCCTACACAGAACTGTGCACAGAGACCCAGGACGTCAGTGAATTGTGGTGTACCAAAAAACTCACCTTAGTGCCTAGAAACACTAACCAGCTAGCATCACTGTCACATTAGCTCTTCATCCTATAGCAAAGGAACCAATGATTAGACAATAGTTATAGTCTATGACTAGACTATAACTTAGGTTATACTCAGGAATGGTGGGAAGCAAGAACACTCTTTCGTTATACTCTCATACCAGTCCACAACAGGAGTAAAAGAGACACGGGAAAGGTTAAAATATTTACTTTAACGACGTGCTCTAAGATGCAGTATTTTTGCTTACATAAGCAGACATATGAGTAGAAATAATATGATCAGCATTGTTACAATTCCATAAAACACAAAAGGAGAAATCATATTACAATGATGGTGAAAAAGGTCCTATAGCGTATAGTAATTCACCCTCCCTAGCTAGGAAATATCTTTTTATAAATTATAGAAGCTCTCTTAGGTTTGTACCGGGGACCCCATACCTCTAGGATCATCAGAAGTGTATCACATCAGGATCTGGAAAAGCTCTCTGTCTCTCTGGAAAAATGGGCTTCTTCCAAGTGTCTGAAATCATGCTTACAGTGCGATATTAAAGGCACCAGAATTACGTTGGCTTGCAGCTGCATGTATATTATGGCTAAAACGTGAGCCGATCAGCCCGAACAACAGCTACCTTGTTATGATAACCTTGGAGGATATTAGCACTCAGTGTGCAGACTACAGTCACAATGTAAGTCTAGGGATGCTGAACACAAGCCATTCTCATGTGAAGCATTTCACATAGCCTAATTTACAACAACAGTTAAATGCAGTGTCGTGTGCATAAGCAGCAGAAAGGTAAAATGGTGTTTACACTTCTAATAAGCCTATGCTAACATAGCAATGTGCGCAACAAGGCCCAGCCTGCACTACATTAACAGCTCCAATAGGGGCTAGACCAAAAGGTAGGGCACTAATGATTGCTGGGCAGATAACTGGGCTAAGTGGTGGGGCAGATTCTAATTTTGATTAGCAGGGGGTAAACGTACCAACTTGGAGCTATCCTAATCATTGCTTTAGAGCTACCCCTAAGCTCGCAATCTGTCAATGTATTAACTAGAATAGGATATCTCATGTTGACTATCACACAGTCCCCCTCAATGTTTTGACCAACCCTCCGACCCACTCAGCCCACTCTTCTAGCCATAATAATGTCTGGCAATATTCAATGACTGTTCACAGTGTTCGTATTACGCCAGTGTGTAACCTTATGTACCAAGTTCAGTGAAGATTCTTTGCCCCTTGTGTAATCGGAGGGACACCCACCAAGACTGTAGCCAAAGGTGCTGCTACAGGGGGAAAATCAATGGCCTCATGACTGTTAATTGGGGGTTTTATAGGATATTTGAGTAAAACATATAAGGTGCACGCCCCCTAGATGATTAAGCCCCTTGAGATGGGACTACCTGGGCCATCTCCCCTGCCTGCATCGCATATGGTGGGTCAAAGTTGGGTTACAAGTCACACTTAAAATCCTAACCCCTTTAATTGCCCTTTGTTCCTAGTGCCTGATGTTTTGAATATTTTGCGAATATTGTAGATCAGAAGGCGCCTGTGTAGGGCAACCGGATACTGCTAACAGATCCACTGTGTCTGTATCTCGTGCTCCTCTATCAGACACTTGCAACATGGTGGGTCCAGCAGGACCAGTATGCCTGCCTCCCACAGATTCCCTTACAGCTGGCTTAACAGGGTATTATCAGGACAACAGCATCAAGTTTTGCATCCAAACCCTCCAGTTTTTTCTGTACCAGTGTTTAAAAATTATCATGTAATGACTCTAGTCTTGGTAAAAATAAGTCAAAGAAGTGTTCTAAACCAAGATTGGCTGCTTTTAAGGGCCTTTTAGATGGGGGAGTACGGGAGCTCTTTTGCAGCCAGTTTTCTTCCTCTTGGTGGGAGTGCTAAGTAAATCATCTTCCACCAGTGTCATGGCCGTCTCAGCGTTAGAATCTACTGTAACTAAAGTGGCTGCAGGTTATGATAAGTGTCCGGGGTTAACTCCTTCCACTCCAGGGATAACCACCAGAAATTGGGAAGAGGTAGATTTACCTATTTCAAGGGAGAGCTTTCTTTAAGGTCAGGGCTATCTCATTCGAGATGACAGTGGCCGCTCTAGTTAAAAAGGAGTCAATGGTCACTGTGTTGTTGCCCCCCCTCCAACTGCCCTTTTTCTTTTAACCATGGTTGGTGACTTTAAGATCAACTGCTCTTGGCAGAGGCGGACAGACCAGGCCTATATCCAGCAGTACAGTACTTAATCTTGGAGTAGCCACAGAGGGAGCGCACTTCTCTTGGATAGTTATAAGGCCTGATAAATAAAAATCTACAGGCAAAAAAGTATTAGAAAGTTCACAGTACCTTGATTCTTATGACCGAAATTAAGGGTCAAGAGACCTGGCCAAGGCCGGCTTCCTGCGGTCTTGGACTTGCACATATGAGCCAGCCTTTGGCCTGGGCTTCGCCCAGGCACAGGGTGGGCACACCCTTGCGTGTCCTGCACTGCCAGAGCCCTAAGGTGATTTTATGCGCCTCCTGGCGTGTGTGCGGGCTTTGCATTTCTGTCAGCGGCGTGGGGTGCCACAAGGCAGGCTTGGGGTTGTGGTCCGCTCTCCCCCTCTAAACAAGGCTACGGGCATCCCAAGCTGTGGGAGCCCCAAGATGATTTCATGCACCTCCTGGCGCATGTGCGGGCTTTGCATTTCTGTTGGCGGCGTGAGGTGCCCCAAGGCCGGCTAGGGGTTGTGGTCCTCTCTCCCCCTCAAAGCAAGGCAATGGGGGTCCCGCTCTGTGGGAGACCCAAGATGATTTAATGCACCTCCTTGCACGTGTGCGGTCTTCGCATTTCTGTCAGCAGCGTGGGATGCCGTAAGGCAGGCTGGGGGTTGTAGTCCTCTCTACCCCTCCAAGCAAGGCAATGGGTGTGCATTCTATAATTCTTCCCTCTGTTATGCTTTGTATATGCCGTGAGCCACAGTTCCTGTGCTACCAACTCTATTGCTCACTCTTTTCCCTGCTGACATTTCAGCCTCCTCCTGTACAAAAGTGTCTCATTCGAACAGGCTGAAATTCATTTCTTAGCACAACTTGAGCCAGATTGTTGGGATCTAACAGTATCCCTAATTTCTTCTAATCATACCAACCCAGTAAAAATGCATCATTTTTGGCTACATACACCACACCACTTGTGATACCGTTTTGGAACTTGAATTCCTCTTCAAATTCTCCCACAATTTCTATAGACTTGCCTCCATAACCAACAGGATGAATTCTAGAATTCCTCAACTGTATTCCATCAAAATCTCCTTTCCAAACCTTTTCACTTAACGTTGTGAATGGGGATCCAGAATCCACCATAGCCTTTACTTTCACACCATTGATGTTCAGAATGCAGAAGGGTCTTTTTAACATTTTTACAGGAACCCTCCCACACAATCTCATTATTTTCATCCATGACCACATCCTTGACCATTAATACCTCTCCTTTATCACTCGTGTAAACCTCATCCTCACCAAACATGCTAGCTCCCACAACAATTTTACTTTTTGCACTCTGCCTGAGAATTTACAAACCCTGGCGAAATGCCCCTTCCACATGTACTTAGCACACAACCGCTCCTTGGCAGGACACACATTAGCATTGCCCCAATAAGATGTACTGCCACATCTAATACACTCTAACAGTTTGACTGATAGTTTTTTGTTGGTCTTGTCAGATGTTTTACCCATCTCTTCCTTGACTTTCCCTTTCTTGTATTTAATCTTCACAGCTAAAATATCATGAGGTTGAGACTTCGCATCAGACACAGTCATTTGATCCCTAAACAATATCATACTTTCTATCCTAGCTGCTATCAACTGCCTTTTCTAACGTTAGATTGAGTTTCAAAAACCAGGTTTCTCAAACCTTTTTATTTTTAGTTTTCTCAACCTGTTGATCCCTGATCATTTCTTACTCAAAATTTATGGATTCACATGAGACCACCAGGATTCTCAGAGCTCTACCATAACTAGCAGTTGATTCCCCTGAGATTTGATCCTTTCTGTAAAACGTATGTCTCTCCATGAAGACATTTTTCTGTGCTTTAAATCTTACATCTAGGGATTTTATGGCAGTTGCATATTCATCAGAGACACCATCAACCTCGCCCTCAACATCAATAGTCATGACTACCACATTGGGAATATGTTTGAGTATCTTCCGACCTAAACAGTGACGACGGATGGCAAATTTATTTGTATGGGTAAATAAGTCACCTTTTAAAGCATCCAAGTACTCCTCAAAGGCTTCCTTCAATTGTTCCCAATCCAACTCAGGAGACGTTGGGCTGAGAAAAAAACCTGGAGGAGTAACTAAGTAATGCTGCATGTTAATGATAGAAAGATAGCTCTCAATACCCTGGCAGTGCTGTCAAGAAGTATTCAATGTCAAAAGTACACAAATAAGCAGTAAAATATAACTCAAAACAGTACAGTGCGAATGTCCTAAAACAGAGAAAACAACATGTGCCTGTACTGTGGATACAGACTTTGCTGACAGAGCTTGCACACAAATGAACATCACAGATGAAGTCTCTCACTGTATGTACACTTAAAAATGTGCAATGAACCTTATGAGTATGGGATGCCTGGCACCGTAGAGGCAGGCTTCATATATACAGGCAATGAAGAAACTGGAGCAAAATAACTTTTGGTGAGCGTTGAACTTGAAGACTCAATTCACATTGTAAGTATGAGTGTCACTGCCATAAGTTTGCACATTACTAAATGCACAGCAAAAGAGAAGTACTCCCCAGATGGCTGCAAAAGATGAGATAAGCAGAATTATGTCATTCTGTATCCATTCTGACCTCCATGGATGCACAGCAAGTGGAAACTGAGCTGACTGGGTTCCTCCAGCACACATCACAGCAAGGACCCCCTCCCCCCCTTGTGGCTCAGATGCAGCTCCAGTGCTAACATAACAATAGGGTGCACGGGGAGATGAATGCCTCAACGTTGATACAAATAACATGGCAGTACTTTAATATAGCGCAATATGCTATATATTTTACACAATTGCGTCATGGAAATGCTGCCAAAATCGATAGCCTTGCAACGGCTCTTGAAGAGTGATTACCTGTCGTCCTGCTGAGAGACTTCAACTCATCGCCACTACAGAGAAGCAGGTCCGGTAGCAAATAATCTTTATTTAACACAGCAGGACGAATGCACTGCCTTAACCTGCAATGCCCCTCTTCCAGCTGTCCAGCCCTTCTGTTCAACATTCACTCACAAAGGATAATACACATTCCACATGCTAGAATGTAAGACATAATACCTTCCTGTGATTCTCCCACAAGTTTGCTGTACAGGACAGTTCCTTAATAGTTGTATTGGTATTATTCCCATTATTAATATTATCATATTAGAGCACACAAATAATCCATATCCCCATTACGCTATTACATGTAGGCCAAACCGGCCCACCTTTTCTTATGAAGCTTGTTAATCGGTGCCTCCATGTTCTTCTTTAGGTAAATGTTACCTCCTGGCTTATCACTCCAGATATTCAATTGCCTCTGTGTGTGTATAAAAATGCTTCTCACACACTGGCCACTTCTTCTTCCCCTTTAGTGCATCTAATATCTTTCAGTATGTGAGTACAGTTTAGCACGTATTGTTCACGCCTTGTACTGTACACTCTCCTTAGTTTTTAGGTCTCTCAGACCTTGCGCTTATTGTCATTGATACGCTTTGAAAAGAGGTCTTGAAGCCCCTCCCCTCTTTCCCATTGGCTGGCGTAATTATTTAGGCTAAATGCTGGCCTCCAATTGAAAATGAGGCTTTTTTGTTACCGCCCTGTCTCCTTTTTGTACAACCCATCGGACTAGATGTTTTACATGCAACATTATACATTCTCTTTTAACTAGTTGCCTTTGGCAAGGGTGGCCGCTTGTTTAATATTTGCATTGCGCTTTCACCTAAAGTGAAATAGCGAAGCAAACATTAACAAGCGGCTGTTCGCCTAATGGCGACAGCTTGTTTAGACTTTGAGCCTTCTCGCCCCCTTGTTCTCCTAATCCCCATCCATGTGTGAGTGTGTGGATGCATGCGTATGTGTGTGTGAGCGCACGCTGATGTGTCACTGAGGCTGCAGGAGTGGACGGATGGCAGATTTCAAGCATGCCAGGCAGCCCGGGATGTTTTCCTTTTCTGCTGCCTCCACCGCTTCTGAAACTGGGCTTCAATTATTGAACAACTTTGATGCGGTTTTGGCACAGTCTACTAACCCGAACTCAGTTGGCAGGGGTGTTGGCAAAGCAAAAATAATTGCTGTGAAATATTTCCCTCCTTGCCCTTTTAGTAACATTTATTTACTGTTTTAGAAGCTTTTATTAAAAGACGCGAGAATGTTTGCGAAATTATATTGTCTCCCTCAATTACTTGGTGAGCACTTTTTTTTTATTCGCACATTTCCTCGATGACAACAATTGATATTTGTTTGGTGTTTATTGCCTAGCACTTGAGTGTTGTTTTTGTGCTATTGTTCCAGGGTTCACCAATTAAAGGACTTGAGCTGAGCAGTCCAGAACCCTGTAAAGCCAATATATTTTATGACGTGTTTGTTTCTGCCCAGCTAGCTGCAGCGTCTCAGTGATGAGATTGTTATCATGTAGTATTTAAGCTTCGTAGCTACTCCAGTCAGAAGCGGTTCAAACACAGTGTATCAGTTGCTAATGGAGCCCAGCCTAATCACCCTGCTTCAACCTCCCACTCATCTCTCCATCACCTCTGATTTGCAGAGTTTGCAGCTGCACTGGCATGCTGAAGACTGTGTCATGATGACAATTGAACACTGGTGCTGACCATAGACCCCACCAAAAGGGAACCTTTGTCTTTTTCTGATCCACTCCATGATTAAATTTCCCTCGGGATGAAATGGGGAGGAGTACCGCAATGCTACACCCAAGCTTCCCATGGCTTCTTTGTAAGCCTGTGCGCTAAATGCAGGGCCATGGTCAGAATGTAATGTGCCAATTGCTTATATCCCTTTGAAGACTCGCAAATCCTTTATAACAGTTCGGGTGTCAGCTGAGCACTGAGGCCACACCCACAGGACTCTAAAGCATTTTTCCACTCCCACCACGATGTACTTGTAAGCCTTGTTAGTTGTAGGGTGTCGCAATGGTCCAAGTAGACCCATGCGAGCGGTCTGTCTGATATCAGAAGTGGTGTTTGAGGTGGGTGTGCTACAGTGGAACCTTTAATCTGCTGACAGATGTCACACTTAAGGACAAAACCCTTGGTCTGTTTAGCAAGACCTCGCCACCAATATTGCTGCTTTAGTAGTGAAACAGTCGCATTGATACCTGCGTTTGCTGAACCCAGAACCGCGTGTGCAGCTAGATGTAATCCTAATCTGTGATCCTTATTTGGTATTACTCTATCCCCAATCCTGGAATTTGAGCATAAGGAATGTTTTGAGAATCTAACCTGTAGGAGTACTTGAGTGGAAAACCAATTGGCAAGGCTGTTGTGCATGACGTTTACAGCTATCATTATTTGTCTGTCTATCCTTGTGCTGGAATGAGTGATTGCAGCAATGGTAGCAGTTCATACTATTGCCTTGGCGGCTTCATCAGCCGATGAATTCCCTTAAACGTGCACTCCAACATGCTGATGACTTAATGTGTGAATTACATGAGCCCGTGTAAGCATTCTTTCTGCTTTGCCACCTGTTCCCAAAGTAGCTTGTGGTTTATTGTGCAGCCTTTGGAATCTCTAAACCAATTCTGGTTCAAATAGTGAAGATATTCCTTCTATGACTGGACACAATAAAACAAATCTCACACATTGTGTGTGGGGAATTCCTGATCCGAATTATGTAGTGCCAGTATCAGGGCCTTTAGTTCTGCCAGCTGTATGTTTTATCAGGTAGGAACTTTCAGTCATGCTTAATGATTGCGCAAGCCACAGAGTATTGCATTTGAGTTCCTATGTCTGACCACTACTACATCCTCTTCTTTATCAACAGGAAGGTGTTGGTAAAGGGGGTCCAGCCCATGAAAACGAAGCAATGGAAAAGGATCCTCCGAAATATAAATATTGAAGAACTAGCTACCCGTCTTCACAAGCAGACTTGAAGGATGTACAAATCCTCATGGATTTTCATAACTCCTCTATCTCTATTGCCATGGATGCTATAGCCCCTTTACAGCATAAAAATGCCTCCCACAAAATTTCCAAACCTTGGTTCAACTCCAACTTAAACTCGGAATGCCGTAAGCTGAGGGCAGCCGAAAGTTCATGGAGATCCATACCTTCCACGAACATTTAAAACCTTTTCAGAGCTATCAAGAATTCTTACAACAAAAAAGTCAAGACTGCATAAACCGACTTCTTCAGATCCCAACTCAATCAAGCTAACTACCACCCTAAGAAACTATTTGAACTCATTAAACAACAACCCAACACCATTACCTTGGTGACGGCTCTCCTACATGTGACAATTTAGCCGCCATCTTCTTCTAACTAACAGCATCAATTTAGACCTTGAATCAAAGAGGGCTCTTCTCCCAATATATAAAGCCACAGCCCCACCTACCCACCAAGAGCCACTCACCTCCCATAATTTAAGTCTCAAAAACAATGCATCCTGACACACGTTTCTCACTTCAGTGAAAGTGACATTTACAACACTCTCCTTGCTATCAATTCATCTAACCACTTCAGTGAACCTCTTACACCTTCCATCTTCAAGGAATAAAAGCCTCCATCCTCCCCTTATGGTCCAAGATTGTCAATACTTCACTAGTGCAAGGCACGATCCCCGACTGTCTGAAAGAAGCCCAGGTTTCCTGTATTCTAAAAAACCTAACGCAGACAGTTCCGATCTGAACAACTTCTGTCCTATTTCCAACATTCCCACTCTGGCAAAACATCTTGAAAAATGCGAGCTAATTCAACTCTGCTCACACATAGAAAAATTCCAACTGTCGGATCATCATCAATCTGGCTTCATGAGAGGGCTCAACACCGAATCAGCACTCAAGCATATCATGGATGACATCTTAAAATTCCTAGACCATAATTAATCCTGCTTATTGATCCTCCTCGACTTATCTTCTGCCTTTGACACTATGAACCATATCAAACTACTATCTACTATGGAACACAGGATGGGCTTTTCTGTCTCGGAATTGAAGTGGTTCACTTCCTTCCTTCAAAACAGATCCCAAAGAATAAAGATGAATCAATCTCTTTACCAGCCCGTACAGTAACTATGGGGGTTCCACAAGGGTCCGCCCTATCACCCCTACTGTTCCATTTATTCTTGGAACCGTTAGCAAATGCCTTGAACTCTACAAACATTCTTTTTCATATGTGGACTACACTCAACTCTATTTGAAAATCACCTCTCTTAAAGACATCATATCACTCAACTCAATCCTGATGAATACTCAAAACTGGCTCACGGACAACTACCTTGTGTTCAAGACATCCAAAACCGAATTCCTTATCATCGCTTCCCCTAAGCACATTCCCAATACTGACCTTTGGAAGAAACACCTCACAGCCTTCAACTGTTCCCCGCACATCATTGAGTCAGCTAAAGCACTCGGAATCACACTAGACTTGCACTTGAAATCAAGAATCATATCAGCAATGCAACCAAGGGAGCTAATCATCGGTTGGGTATACTAAGAAATCTCAAACCCTTCCTTCCACAGAATGACTTCAAATTGGCGGTACAAGCTCTAGTTTTGTCAAGACTAGACTATGGTAGTTCCACGCTATGTAATCTCTCAAACTGAGTCTGGCCCCTCGAAGGGCTTCCCTTAATGCTGCAGCTAGACTGATTACTTGGACAAAAAGAAAAGAATACAGTTCCCCAGCCCTAAAATCCCTAAACTGGTTACCATACGAGGCCAAGAATTCACCTAAAAATTGCCTGCATGACGCACAAAACCCTTCACTTCAAGACCCCCATCTATCTGGCTCAAAACTAGAGCTATCAGGGGGCTGCAGAGCATCTCAAAGTGCAAGTACAATGCTCCTGAAACCACAGCTCTTCCACAAAAAGAGATCGAGTAACAGAGCCTTCTCTGGCATGGCCCCAAAGATTTGGAATCCTAATGCTCAAGTTCCTGTCTGAATAAGCCTTGACTACTTGACTCTATTACTGCCCTCGGCCTCGGTTTGGTCTTCTTGATTAATTTTGGACATGATTATATACCTGGGAATAACAGTGTTAGCATGCTTTGTACATACATATGTTTGAATGTTCCTCACCCATTGCTGTATCCTCCCTACCCTTATGCGAAGAGTTCCGACAACCACAGGAGTCTTGCACGCGTCTTGCATAATTGTGTAATGAACAAACGTTTTGCTTCCCAATACTGTATACCGTATATTCCCAATATTCTATCTATTACCCATTATTGTAAAGCACTCTGATATCCATAAGGGTCATGTTCTCGCTATACAAAACTTTATACATAAAAAAAAATGGCGGGCAGAGAAGATCAGTCAGTGTAAATGATCCATTCATACTGATTGAGAGGCAAGATTTCATTCGGGAGAGATATTCTTGTTTGTATTGCATAAATTTGTGTGTTTCAGTGTAGGATCACATCTGTAATCTGCATCTGTTGCAGTGAGAGAATTATCACGTTGTATCCATCATGGATGCGGTGCTGTTCCTTTTGGAACCCTTGCTTTGGTAAGAGCCTCTTTAGTCTAAGGTTGGTACTGGAGTCACAACAATTATGCATTTTCCCTGTGCTAGTGCGCTTTCTCTCACTACAGTTTTCCGTATATGCAAAACACATTGCAGTGTTTGTGTACAAATGTGATTTATATGCTATGGGTACTGTTTCTCCTTCATTGAAGGTGATGTAAGTGTGCCTTGATTGTGTTGGATCCTCAAAGCGAGACTCCTCAGAATCGGAATGATGCACAAAAGGGTCCACCTCCTGTTATCCCCAACTCTGAGAATATAATTACACAGAGCATAATGGCAAGCAGGCGAGGCAAATGGAAAAATGGAAAAGGAATAGCAAGGAATTTGAACTTGTAGAAAACAAGAATATACACATTAATACTGCCATGTATGACTACTCTCATATGTATCTCGCTATAAACAATTTATACCTTGGGGGCAATGGAGGCCAACTTCCTCAAACTTCAAATTATACGCCAAGGCTTTCAATAACCTTTTCCCTGCTGATGCCTGTAGAAACAAAGCTGAAAGCATCAACTTCTTCCTTTTCTTAAAAACACACAATCAATGCCATATTCAGCGTTGAGAAGTGATAACTGTCAGCCATACATACCTCATACAACAAAATAGGGAAAAAGGGAAACAACAGAACGGGGGAGCCTTTGAAGAATTTGCCAAAATACACAGAGTCACTACTCCTTAAATGAAAGTCACCAAAAGGAGCTTCTTCTAGAAATAGAGTTATTACTCAGTTTACTTCCACAGTCAAATAACAAATAATCTTTGCATTCCCCTTTGAACGTTAATCCAATTTGGAGGTTTTTCCCCAAAAGCCACTGATGCAAAAAAATCAAAGTTTGTGGAAAAAGGGAATTCTTTCTTTGAAAACAGAAAGAGATTAAAGGACGAAGCGTAACTCAGAAATCTTCCTACTTGAAAGCAGCTTTACTCCACCTTTTCTTTCACCAGAACAACACCAAAATATAGGGCGGTCACAAAAGCTTGATATAAGTGCCTCTAATGTCCCAATCCCATACACGGAAAGAATTTGGTATATCCAAAGCGGACAAGACAGATTTCTTATCCGCACTCCCAGTGTGGGAAAATGAGGCCAAAAACTCGGCCGGAGTCCTTTAAAGCTCCGGTCTCCGAATGAGGAGGTTTTTGCTTTGTCGATGTGGGCAATCCCACTAGTTCCCCCACACTCCGGTGAAGGAGAAAACAAAAGGCAAGGCAACTTTCTGAGGCAAACGCTGCCTCCAAGGGATAAATCTCCGTCCGAAAGGAGAAATCTTCAAGACTTGACCCGCCTATGCAGATCACAGGAATTCCGTAAAGGAATAGAATTACGCATGTGTGCATCGTCATCTTTTATCCTGAGATCCACTGATCATCTGGGCTTCCTGGGATATGTAGTCTTTCAATACTTATTGAGCTGCGACCCCTGACTGATTGACCCACGACTACACCGATCACCAAATTAGTGGTATTTACACATGTGTGTAAGTGTTTGGAAGTTATCATGTCTGCTTGTATGGAACAGAGAATTTCTGTGTGTTCCTGTGTCCAATGTTGGACTGAAAAATCAGGTCGATTAGGTCGTAGAATGGTTTAACTCTTTCAGCGTAATCCAAAATGTATGTTCTACCAAAATTTAGGAATCCTAAAATGGATTGTAAACCTTTCAGAGTCTTTGGAGGTTGGAGCAGCACCCATTTTTCAAAGAGTTTACCTGCCAGGCTTTTCCCTTCACTTGATAGCTCATATCCCAAAAAAAGGACATTGAGGTAGGCAATTTTAGTTTTTTAAAGTTACATATGTAGCCCAAATTGGCGAACCCCATATTTATGTTCATCCTGTTCAAGTTTTCCAATAACTCATCGTCCATCAGATAAATATCATCTATGTAGGACAATGCCCCTTCATCACAATTTTGAATTACTTCTGTTACTCTTGCTGAGGACAACCTGGGGCTATTCTTATACCCATGGGGCAGTCAACAGAATTGGCGTTGAGTGCCGAGAGCTGAGAATACTGCCAAATATCTGCTTTCAGGTGCTATATTTTGGCAGAAGATGTTTCTGCACAATGGTATTCATTGATCCGGCACTGAGTGCCTTTTGTACTGCAAATGTTTGTGTGCATGTGTTAAAATGCCTGTAGTCTAAAACTAGACTGTATGAATTGTCGGGTTTCAATTGTCGGGTTTCATTACTGGAAACAAAGGATTATTTGGTACTTAAAGAGATCTAAGATCTCCTTGACTTGTCTCTTTGCGTCATGTTTTATTGGGTACTGCTTCAGTGGAATAGGAGTAGATGTTAATGGGATTTCATGGTTAGGTGACCTAGCATCACACCTTAAATGATTACGGTAAAGTGCGGGAGCTAGCGCTAATGCCTGCTTCTGCGAGTATAAATATTTAATTGGTTCTGGAATGAGGTTGGAGAAAGCTAATAACATTTAATCTCCCTGCCCTTAGGGCACTCCATAGCGAACTCAGGCTGCAAATCTCTTTCAGCTGAAAGGATGTCCTAGCCCTATGTCAGGTTCTTCCAAAAGAGACCTTTCCCTTTCCTGGGTATGTCACCCTCCAGTTGGAGCATATTTTCGTATAAACGATGCAGGACTCCTACCCTTGTATCCAGTGTCTCCACCATGATATGTTCATTCAACACTGCTGTCACCAGAAATTCCATCAAGTTCTGGCAAGCTAATGTTGCTTCTGCTGCATTGTCTTACACCGTCAGAGCCTATTCCCCATTCAGAAGCAGCCTGGGCCTTTATTATTTTAAGGCCAGCTACCCTATTTATTTTTTTATTGAGGTATAGTTTTGGGTTTCTCTTCCTGCTTGATAATGTAGTCTGAAGTGTGATGTGTCTCTTTATTCAGCTTGACTCGCTTTTCGGTTCTGTGTTCTTACCGTCCTTCACTCTCTGAGTCTTTTGATGAACTCTGAAAGGAATGTGAGGAATGCGTATCAGTATGCTGATACCTGACAGGTTTTTTAATATTATCACGGTTTCTAAGATTGTATCTTTTTTCGGAGAGCTCCTGTTGAGAAGACCCACCCAGTGGTTGTGATGCATTCTGCTTATTATTATTTGATTGTTTGTAATCCCATTTCTTTTTAGAAGAATCGGGTGCTTGCTTAGAGTTATCCTTTTCAGAATTACGTTCCAGTTGTATTTTACCAGGTCTGGCTTCCAAGTTATCTCTACCGAGAGAAGCATAGGTTTCTTTGATAATCTCTGGTAGTTCTCGCTCCTGTTGTGCGGGAGTGAATTCCCTCAAGGGCTGGCAGATAGCCACCGATGTTGCTTCCCCTTTAATGTTACATAACATAATTGCTGATACCTGGGCAAAATTGCCCATCAGTTTCATCCCCAAGTCCAGGGCATGTTCTGCCCCATATTCATTCTGTGTTTGTTTCAATACAATAGTTAAAACTGCTATTGAGGGAGTACCATGAGTTCTGGTACAAACGGCAGCGAAAAATGTACCCCAAATGGTACAGTCATCTATTGGAGCAGTCATACCCAATGGAAAGCAAAATTTAAATATTCTGTGTTTATTCCTGTGGGCTCATATGTCGGAAAAACTGCTTCAAGCTTTGCTATCCAGAACGGAATTTTCTCCTGCTTGGTGCGCATTCTTCCTTTAATCACGTTCAGAATTTGTGGGTTGATATTTGTCATATTAAATTGAGCCTGACCAATGTGAGCAATCCGCGCAGGTAGTATTTTAAGTGTTCACATTTCGAACTGTTTTAGGTTTCTGTATAGTTTTACTACATCAATCAATCAATCAATCAATCAAAACATTTGTATAGCGCGCTATTCACCCTTAGGGTCTCAAGGCGCTGGGGGAAGGGTGTCCGCTACCGCTCGAACAGCCAGGTCTTGAGTTGCTTTCTGAAGGAGAGGTGGTCTTGGGTCAGGCGGAGGGGCTGGGGAGGGAGTTCCACGTCTTGGCAGCCAGGTAGGAGAAAGATCTTCCTCCCGTTGTGGCTCTTCGGATGCGGGGTACGGCGACGAGGGCGTGTCTGGTCGATCGTAGCTGGCGGGTGGGGTGTAGAAGGTCAGGCGGTCGTTGAGGTATCTTGGGCATTGGTTGTGGAGAGCTTTGTGTGCGTGGGTGAGGAGTCGGAACGTGATTCTCTTGCTGACGGGGAGCCAGTGCAGGTTTCTCAGGTGTTCGGAGATGTGGCTGTGTCGGGGGATGTCCAGGATGAGGCGTGCCGAGGCGTTCTGGATGCATTGGAGTCTCTTCTGAAGTTTGGCTGTGGTTCCGGCATAGAGGGAGTTGCCGTAGTCCAGACGGCTGGTGACGAGGGCCTGGGTGACCGTCTTCCTCGTTTTGGTGGGGATCCACCGGAAGATCTTACGTAGCATGCGGAGGATGTTGAAGCATGACGAGGAGACGGCGTTGACTTGTCTGGTCATGGAGAGGGAGGAGTCCAGGATGAAGCCCAGGTTGCGTGCGTGGTCTGTTGTTTTGGGTGCACTGCCCAGGGCAGGGGGCCACCAGGAGTCGTCCCAGGCGGAGGGCGAAGATCCCAGGATGAGGACTTCCGTCTTATCTGAGTTCAGTTTCAGGCGGCTGTTCCTCATCCACTCGGCTACGTCTTTTATCCCTTCGTGTAGGTTGGTTCTGTCGGTGGCGGGGTCGTTGGTGAGGAAGAGGGTCAGCTGGGTGTCGTCGGCGTAGGAGATGATGTTTAGGTTGTGTTGGCGTGCGATGGCCGCAAGGGGGCTCATGTAGATGTTGAACAGCGTGGGGCTGAGTGATGATCCTTGGGGTACGCCGCAGATGACTTCGGTGGCCTTGTATCTGAACGGGGGGAGGCGGACTCTCTGGGTTCTCCCGGCGAGGAAGGAGATAATCCACTCCAGTGCCTTCTCTTGGATCCCGATGTTGCTGAGGCGTTGTACTAGGGTGCGGTGGCAGACCGTGTCGAACGCCGCGGAGAGGTCTAGGAGGATGAGGGCCGCTGTTTCTCCATTGTCGAGCAGGGATCTGATGTCAACGGTGGCTGCGATGAGGGCGGTCTCGGTGCTGTGGTTGGCCCGGAAGCCAGACTGTGAGTGGTCGAGGGATCCATTCGTCACGAGGAAGGCGGCCAGCTGTCTGTTGACGGTCTTCTCAATGACTTTGGCAGGGAAAGGAAGGAGCGAGATGGGTCAATAGTTTTTGAGTTCGGTGGGGTCCGCTGATGGTTTCTTCAGTAGGGCGCTGAGTTCGGCGTGCTTCCAGCTCTATGGGAAGGTGGCGGTGTCGAAGGAGGCGTTGATGATGTCCCGCAGGTGTGGTGCGATGACGGAGTCGGCCTTGTTGAAGACGTGGTAAGGGCAGGGGTCGGTTGGAGATCCGGAGTGGATGGAGTTCATTGTGCGGATGGTGTCTTCGGTGTTGACCGGGGTGCAGGCGCGGATGGTGGTGGTGGGGGGCGTAGGTGCGGTCGTAGGGTGCGTCGGTTGTGTGCTGAAGCTGTTGTGTATGTCTGCGATCTTGTTGTGGAAGAACGAGGCGAGCGAGTTGCGGAGTTCTTGCGAAGGGGTGCTGTCGTTGTCCCCGGCGCTAGGGTTCGAGAGCTCTTTGAAGATGTTGAAGAGTTCCTTGCTGTTGTGGGCGTTGTTGTCAAGTCGTTCCTTGAATGCCTTTTTCTTGGTGGTGTGGATCAGCTGGTGGTATTTTCGAGTGGCGAGCTTGAGGGTGGTCATGTTGTCTGAAGTTGGGTCTCTGCGCCAGGCTTTCTCGAGGGCTCGGCAGTTCTTCTTGGAGCTCTTGAGTTCGTCCGTCGGTAAAGTGCTTGTAATTTTTCTGCTGACAATGTATCAATGTCCGGATGCGGTGTTTAAGTAGCTAGGACCAGCCAGGTCACTCCTTCTCTGCTGAGCGGACGAAGTCTCACATTTGTTGTGGTATGTGGGAGGGCACCTTTAAACTAATTAATATGCACTTGGTATGTTAATGGGACTTCTATGTCCACACATGGAAAGTATTCTTCAGGTGCGTCGTCTTCAATGTAAGTATGAAAAAACTGTGTGTGTGCATCTGCAGGCGGGAATTTGACCCAAGAAAAGAATACCTCTGTTCTGAATGCTTCGTGTTCCTCTATCACGAAGGTCACACCACCACCTGTTCCCGGGAGGCCGTATCGTAATAATTTCATAGTAACTGCATGTCTGTAATTTTCTGTAATGTTTTCTGTATTATTAAGAGCATCTTTCTGATCTTCTTACCCTGTACCCACACCGCTGTCTCCATTAATAATTTACAACAAGGGGTTCATCACCACCCCCCTTTTCTGAATCGTCTCCATTAATAAACATTGTGGGAGGAAGTAGTAAGGAAAAGAGATAAGGTTTTGTACAGTGTGGAGAACTAAAATCCTTCAAGCTTGAAAAACCTAGAGCCAATACAAAGGGTCTACCTACTCAGCTGAGGCTGATTTCCCTTCCCACTCCAGATGTTTCTGGTTAAATGTTCTCTGAGAAAGCAAAAAGGAACTATGCAGATTTGACCCTTAAATAGGAACCTAACCAACGTTGGCGCTGCCATGTTGTGTAGTTCCTAAAAATACATAGAATCTGCGCATTTGCTGGACAGCATAATCTAAGGGATTGGCTTCTAGACTTATTCCGGACACCCCCACAGGGGGCCACCATAAGCCCCCGAACCCTACCAAGGAGCGAATACTTTCTGGCAACCATTGAACATGACAACCCTTGACCATTCAGGGATTGTGGAAACAGTACAGTACTTTTCGCTCAGTCCATCGTTCTCACTTAGTGTCAGGGAGGTACACAGAATATACGTTGGGGAAGTTTTCAATAAGTATTTATTGAATCAGCATCATTCTAGTATGAAACAGGTTAGCTATGACAATCAATAGATTGAAACAAATGTAAGAAATCACGAGCACCAACAGCTTAAACAATAGATACATTTCTACCATGGTGCTAAGCAACGAATATATGCAGGCATATATAAAAATTGTACATTTAGCATACTCCTAGAATACCCAACCTACCTAAGTGTACCTCAATGTACCTAGCATTTATGTGGGTAAGAAGCCAAAAATCCCTTAGGAAAGAGTCAACCCCATTACCTGATAGAAGAGAATGAAGGACCCTGTTTCAGTCAAGAGTTAGACACCCCACAAGGAATGTCAGATTGCTGCATGTTGAAACCTCAGAGTGCAGCGACCTCCATGTTAGTGTCAGTGTAGAAGCGTCTACTCTAGATACCTATTAAAGGTGCAGTTGTTTTATAACAAAGAAGGGATTCTACCATAATCGATATGTTGTGAGTATGATTATGTACATGAGCCTAAACAATAATTGTGATTAATTATTGTAATTATGCAAAGTAGCCCTGTCGCACAAGGATTAGGACATTTGTACAGAGTATGTTAATTGTGTTATGTATGTCATGTGCAGGGGATTAAGATATGAGACTAAGAATCCTCATGTATAATAAATGAAGTTAGTTTCAAGGAAACCAATCGACATTTATTCAGCACATACCTGGATGAAAGGTCATTACTAGAACTGTTATGCAGAGCAAGGTAGGACAAATGTAGGTAAAATGTCGTTTTGCTACTTAGTCCTAGGATAGGCAACATAACACTATGGGCACCTAGTAGACACTGATACTGGCATCTACCATCTGGAATTGGCTGACCGTATTGCTAGCAAGCATTGGTAAAGCCAGTGGGTCTGGCCTTGTGAAACCAGTGTGGCAGTTAATTTTTTTTCATTTTAATGCAGATTCATAAAAAAAAGAAAAAGAAAGCTTGTTACAGCCTAAACATTGTGACCATATGCTTGATAAAACTCAATCTAACAATATTATTCATAGAATATATTATTAATAGAAGACTAAACGTGCTTCCTAGCACAAGGTGCCTTAAAACAAGTGTAAAAATCTTGTTTAATTTTAATGCTCTTCACAGAAAAATATGATTTATGGTGGTGCAAACAAAAGTTATGTTTGTAAATGTTTGAATGTATGTAACATTTATATTGCATGAACCTTGCCAAAAGGCTGAAATGAGCTGTACAGGGTAAAAGTCAAACCTAGAGTCAACATAAGTGTAGGAAAAAAACACGGAGGCAAGAAGGTATTTCCGATGGGTTTAATAGGTTTCACGTCTTCATCAGTTCATAGGTACATTGATAATGCATTCCCAACTCCCGTCCTCTCAACTACCCATCTTCGAAAAATGCACACTCGCGAACCCGCTACAAAGCACAAGACAGACACGAGACGACAAGTAATGTCATCTCGTATCTATCTCACACCAATAGCATAATACATATTCCAACAATAAGAACAGTGAAAGTGAACTGTTATCACATCATGATACAAGGTTCGATTAAAGAGGTTTGTCTTGAGCTCTTTCCTAAATTTGAGAACAGTTCTGACTGTCCTGATGCAGTTCCAGATCATGGATTCACAGTAGGAGAAGGCCTGTTCTCTTGTGCGTTCCTTCTTCCATTTCTTCATCTCCTGTCTGATGTTGCTATTCGCTTTGAATTATGTAAACCTCAAGACATAGATTATACAAACAAGGAAGACTAAAAGAAAATAAAGATGCGTAAAGATCAAAGAGAAAAACGCTTTGGCATATAAAATATTGGCTCCCAAGCCCTGTCACAGGTGTGCTTCTTTAGTAGGTGGGTGTGCACATGATAAGGAACAATTCCAGCACTCACAGCACTTAAGAGATAATTGCTGAAGTGGACTGATGCATTGTCCCATGCTGTATGCTGTGGTGGGTGAAAGCAAACAAACTGTGAATTACAGTTAAACTGACCAATGAATAAAGAGGCTTGGGCAAAGCTCCTCTACCTATTTATATGTGTGTGTAGTTTTTCATCTGAGCTGTTTCTATGCCAGATGTAAAAATGAAGAAAATACATTTTCGAATTGAGGAAAAGTGTTGAGATATGCAGTGCTATTTCTGTCTGGTCTACCAGCAGGGCTGGATCATGACCTTTTGATTTGATTCTGTAAAAAATTGGGTTATTGGTGTAGGGGGGTGGAAACTGACATTACTTGTCAGTAAATTAACCTTTGCTTAACCCTCTGGTAGCTTGGCACAAAGCAGTCAGGCTTACTTAGAGGCAAAGTGTAAAGTATGTATGCAGCATACAACAGTCATAAAGTTCAATCACAACACGAGAAAAATCCTAAACAAATTTAGAAAAATACACTCAATTGTAATAAATAAAATGATACAATGCCAAAAATTCAATCAATAGAACCGGGAATATGAAACATGAAAGTTTTAGGTAAATATACTTTTTACAAGCACAAGGAGCCACTCGCAAGTCATGTGGGCATGCTAGACAGGTGGAAAGTCACAATTCAGACAGGCTACAATGGAACGTGGTCTGGATACAGGAAGCCAGGTTAGCCCAGCTGAAAAGAAGTTACCTTCTTTAACGCCATTGTAAAGAGTTCTGTTCGCAGGTGAGGAGGCTGCTAGGAGCAGTGAGTGTCGCATTGGTTGTGGTTCTAGTGCAAAGAAAAGGTCAGGCGGTGCAGGTTGTTATCACTGTAACGTGAAAAGTTGGTCGGCTGCCGTTGATGGGGATTCACATTGGTGCTCACCTGGGGTTGTCACTGATGTAGTGTTAAGTTATGTTATTTTAATTTATTACGTGCACGAATCACCCCTGGAGGGGTATCTTCACGTGAGACCAAGACAGCAGGTGAAAGGGTGCTACTTGTAAAATAGGTGAGTCTTGAGTCATTTCCTGAAATGGAGGTGATCCTCACTGATACGTATTTGCAGTGACAATAGCAAGGGGCAAGGAAGGAAAACGACCAGCCGCCTGACCGGGCTTTCTGAACCTGAGGACCATAAGCAGAGCTTTGTCGCAAGAATTTAATAGTCTGGGGGGAATAGCGAGTAAGCTTTGATGATAGATAGGTGGGCCCTTTACCAAGGAGAACTTTGGGGGTTAAACAGCAGATCTTAAAGATAATTCAGTTTCAGACTGGTAGCCAATGTAAAGTCTGTAAAATAGGGATGGATGTCATTCCAGAAGGGAGGTTGCAAGTGAGACGTGCAGCGGTGTTCGATACCACCTGGAGTTTAGATAGCAGCTTCTCATTGGCAGAGGCCAGGAATGCATTGCCATAGTCCAGGCAGCTGATAACCAATGCCTGGACTATAGTTTTCCTTATCGTGAGTGGTAGTAGAAGAAACACTCTTCTCAGCAAACGCATCATGTACAAGTAAGAGTTTGTGGTTGTCCGAGATTTGTTCTTTCATAGTGAGGGATTGATCTCCCAAATTTTTTACTACTAGTTTGGGTGAGGGAACCATACTTCTTTCTGGAGGCCACCAGTCCGGTGACCAGAGTTGTTGGACTTTTACAAACAGCATAATTTCCATCTTTGTAGCATTTAACTGGAGTCTATTTTTGGACACCCAAGTAGCGATAGCTTCCATCCAGGCAAAAAAAGATTCTTTAGTTTTAGCCGGATCTCAAGGGAGATTAATAGCTGGGTGTCGTCCTGGAATGATATAATATCAAAGCCAAAGTCTCTGCCAATTTTGGCGAGGGGTGCAGCGTAAATGTTTAACTGCAAACACAACAATGATGGACAGAATGTGGATCAATGTCACACATTCACCCCAGTCCAAAGATCTGGGCCCAAATCCATCGTTTTTCCACTCCACACCACCCTGGGTTAGACAATGGCGATATGCAAATCAGCGCTGACCCTGTGCCCCATGGGAACAGTCCAGTCCGAACTACAAAAGCCATGTCCTTCCCAGAACGGAAACAAGCATCCGAGGACCGGCCCGGTTTCGAGGTAACACCTCTCTTCAGCCCGGCTAGCTTGATTCCAGTGGTGTGGAGTGCCTGGGACTCACGTCTGAGCATCCCCAGTACACTTAGAGCGGTAACTGCAAACACAACAATGATGGACAGAATGTGGATCAATGTCACACATTCACCCCAGTCCAAAGATCTGGGCCCAAATCCATCGTTTTTCCACTCCACACCACCCTGGGTTAGACAATGGCGATATGCAAATCAGCGCTGACCCTGTGCCCCATGGGAACAGTCCAGTCCGAACTACAAAAGCCATGTCCTTCCCAGAATGGAAACAAGCATCCGAGGACCGGCCCGGTTTCGAGGTAACACCTCTCTTCAGCCCGGCTAGCTTGATTCCAGTGGTGTGGAGTGCCTGGGACTCACGTCTGAGCATCCCCAGTACACTTAGAGCGGTAACTGCAAACACAACAATGATGGACAGAATGTGGATCAATGTCACACATTCACCCCAGTCCAAAGATCTGGGCCCAAATCCATCGTTTTTCCACTCCACACCACCCTGGGTTAGACAATGGCGATATGCAAATCAGCGCTGACCCTGTGCCCCATGGGAACAGTCCAGTCCGAACTACAAAAGCCATGTCCTTCCCAGAACGGAAACAAGCATCCGAGGACCGGCCCGGTTTCGAGGTAACACCTCTCTTCAGCCCGGCTAGCTTGATTCCAGTGGTGTGGAGTGCCTGGGACTCACGTCTGAGCATCCCCAGTACACTTAGAGCGGTAACTGCAAACACAACAATGATGGACAGAATGTGGATCAATGTCACACATTCACCCCAGTCCAAAGATCTGGGCCCAAATCCATCGTTTTTCCACTCCACACCTGCCTGGGTTAGACAATGGCGATATGCAAATCAGCGCTGACCCTGTGCCCCATGGGGACAGTCCAGTCCGAACTACAAAAGCCATGTCCTTCCCAGAACGGAAACAAGCATCCGAGGACCGGCACGGTTTCGAGGTAACACCTCTCTTCAGCCCGGCTAGCTTGATTCCAGTGGTGTGGAGTGCCTGGTACTCACGTCTGAGCATCCCCAGTACACTTAGAGCGGTAACTGCAAACACAAAAATGATGGACAGAATGCGGATCAATGTCACACATTCACCCCAGTCCAAAGATCTGGGCCCAAATCCATCGTTTTTCCACTCCACACCACCCTGGGTTAGACAATGGCAATATGCAAATCAGCGCTGACCCTGTGCCCCATGGGAACAGTCCAGTCCGAACTACAAAAGCCATGTCCTTCCCAGAACGGAAACAAGCATCCGAGGACCGGCCCGGTTTCGAGGTAACACCTCTCTTCAGCCCGGCTAGCTTGATTCCAGTGGTGTGGAGTGCCTGGGACTCACGTCTGAGCATCCCCAGTACACTTAGAGCGGTAACTGCAAACACAACAATGATGGACAGAATGTGGATCAATGTCACACATTCACCCCAGTCCAAAGATCTGGGCCCAAATCCATTGTTTTTCCACTCCGCACCACCCTGGGTTAGACAATGGCGATATGCAAATCAGCGCTGACCCTGTGCCCCATGGGAACAGTCCAGTCCGAACTACAAAAGCCATGTCCTTCCCAGAACGGAAACAAGCATCCGAGGACCGGACCGGTTTCGAGGTAACACCTCTCTTCAGCCCGGCTAGCTTGATTCCAGTGGTGTGGAGTGCCTGGGACTCACGTCGGAGCATCCCCAGTACACCTAGAGCGGTAACTGCAAACACAACAATGATGGACAGAATGTGGATCAATGTCACACATTCACCCCAGTCCAAAGATCTGGGCCCAAATCCATCGTTTTTCCACTCCACACCACCCTGGGTTAGACAATGGAGATATGCAAATCAGCGCTGACCCTGTGCCCCATGGGAACAGTCCAGTCCGAACTACAAAAGCCATGTCCTTCCCAGAACGGAAACAAGCATCCGAGGACCGGCCCGGTTTCGAGGTAACACCTCTCTTCAGCCCGGCTAGCTTGATTCCAGTGGTGTGGAGTGCCTGGGACTCACGTCTGAGCATCCCCAGTACACTTAGAGCGGTAACTGCAAACACAACAATGATGGACAGAATCTTGATCAATGTCACACATTCACCCCAGTTCAAATTTCTGGGCCCAAATCCATTGTTTTTCCACTCCACACCACCCTGGGTTAGACAATGGCGATATGCAAATCAGCGCTGACCCTGTGCCCCATGGGAACAGTCCAGTCCGAACTACAAAAGCCATGTCCTTCCCAGAACGGAAACAAGCATCCGAGGCCTGGCCCGGTTTCGAGGTAACACCTCTCTTCAGCCTGGCTAGCTTGATTCCAGTGGTGTGGAGTGCCTGGGACTCACGTCTGAGCATCCCCAGTACACTTAGAGCGGTAACTGCAAACACAACAATGATGGACAGAATGTGGATCAATGTCACACATTCACCCCAGTCCAAAGATCTGGGCCCAAATCCATCGTTTTTCCACTCCACACCACCCTGGGTTAGACAATGGCGATATGCAAATCAGCGCTGACCCTGTGCCCCATGGGAACAGTCCAGTCCGAACTACAAAAGCCATGTCCTTCCCAGAACGGAAACAAGCATCCGAGGACCGGCCCGGTTTCGAGGTAACACCTCTCTTCAGCCCGGCTAGCTTGATTCCAGTGGTGTGGAGTGCCTGGGACTCACGTCTGAGCATCCCCAGTACACTTAGAGCGGTAACTGCAAACACAACAATGATGGACAGAATGTGGATCAATGTCACACATTCACCCCAGTCCAAAGATCTGGGCCCAAATCCATCGTTTTTCCACTCCACACCACCCTGGGTTAGACAATGGCGATATGCAAATCAGTGCTGACCCTGTGCCCCATGGGAACAGTCCAGTCCGAACTACAAAAGCCATGTCCTTCCCAGAACGGAAACAAGCATCCGAGGACCGGCCCGGTTTCGAGGTAACACCTCTCTTCAGCCCGGCTAGCTTGATTCCAGTGGTGTGGAGTGCCTGGGACTGTCCATCATTGTTGTGTTTGCGCATAAATGTTTAACAGCATGGGGCTGAGGGTGGAGCCCTGTGGTACTCCTCTATCCAGCGTCTTGGTACAAGACTTATAAGGACCCAAAATGACCGGGTTCAGTGACAGAATATCGACACATAAAATATCCTCATACCACAATGTCGAGTTATAAATATTAATGTCAAAAATATCTACAATGTTTATTTATAATGGTAAGTACAAAAATATCAGAAAAAATATCGATGTCATAACTATAGTTGTACAACATATCATTTATATATATATATATAAAATACATTAATAAATATTAAATATATGAAAGAATATAATACATTTAAAATATAAATTAGATGTAATATACATTTTGAAAATATAACAAATAGACTTTATTTAAAAAGTTAAACACACATAAAGAATAATTCATATATATATATTTACTTAAAGAAAACTTGTTAAACTAATCTTTGTAATGTCTTTTATAATTTTACATTTATTTAGCTGTTTCACGTTTTCCAAAACACAGCAGTCGCGGACACAATGAAGGACTTTGCAGCCATCAAAATTTATTGCATAATGCAAACGATGGCAATCCGGCAACACTCAACGAGTTTCGGGATTCTATCCCTTGCTCACGAGTGCCGGAGTTCATGTTTACACAACTTTTAAATAAACACGTGATACTCTGTCATCAGTGATAGTGAAGACAGACTTCCATGAAAATGATGTCATATTGGCAAATTGTATCCAATAAATCACATTCTTTGCAAAACATTCTATAAATCAATCTTTGTAACAGATAATTTTTCTCTGATAACAAATATACAACTTGACTTCCGCATTGTCATCAACAACAGTTCTGGAGTGCTTACCCATATACCATAGAGTGCACATGAATGATGGCGACCTGTCTCAAACAGAACTACTTCCTCTTTGATAATAAGATGTATCACCAAACCCTCGGAACATCAATGGGGACCTGCTTTGCTCCATCGTTTGCAGGTCTCTACATGGGGTATTGGGAAGAGGAAGTAGTGAGCAAGCTGGTAAGGTATAAGGAGAAGATCGCAATGTAGGTGCGCTATATTGATGATATTTTCTGTATATGGGAGGGGACAGAAGAAGAAGCATTGGAGTTTGTAAAATAACTTAATGTGAACTGTTTCAACCTTCAGCTTACATCACAGTGGTCAAAGGAATCACTTGAATTTTTAGATTTAAGACTAACCATCGAAAACAACAGAATTGAGAGTTCTCTGTTTAGGAAAAGTACTGCAGGGAACAGCCTCCTGCATGCGAGAAATTGTCATTTGAATGCACTCATTCAGAGTATACCGTTAGGTGAGCTCCTTAGAGCAAAAAGAAACTGCAGTACAGCTAAGAATTTCCAAAGAGAGTCAACAAATATGACTAAAAGATTCCTTTATAGAGGATATGCACAATCGACCGTTAACAAAGCATTGAGTGAAGTGTTGAAACGAACAAGAGAATCACTACTTATAGAGAAGGTCGATACAGCAAAGCAAGAAAATGGTCAGCTAATAAGATTCATAACAACTTACAACAGACAAACTCATGATGCACGTACAAGTCTTAATAAATAATTAGCACTGATAAAGATCTATCTACCTGTATAGGAAATTATCCTCAAATTACATACAAAAGAGCGAAATCTCTTAAAGATACTCTCTGTACTGCAGTAGAACCAACAGTGACAGGAGTAGCAGGGATCCAAGGCTTTTACACATGTAGAAGCTGCAAAGCGTGCAAGAACAGTAATAACAAGAAAGAATGCATGCAGTAAACACACATCCCGCAACACCGAATACGCTGTGTATGCTCTGTTTTGCCCATGTAAGATTGCATACATAGGAAGCACCATTCACAAAGCCAAAAAACGTATACTTGAGCTTCTGCATGCCATTAAGCACGGAGATAAAGCTTATCCTATGGCTCGTCACTTTCAGAGCCATCACGGACAAAATATTAATCTGTTAAGCTTTGTGGTACTTGACTATGTAAGAAGTAATGAGAGAGGGGGCACCAGAATGAAAGAACTTCGCAGATTGGAATCTAAATTAGTTATACAGTACAGGACTCTCACTCCATCAGGACATAATTGCGATGAGGAGTTGTCAGTCCATTTGGGCTGAAAGTTAAGAATATTCACATACTGTACATTTGTTTCAATATATGATCTCCGTGTACATTGTGAATAGCAATGACGAAATGTAAGAGTTTTTCCTTTTTAGACGGTTTAGCTTCTCCAGAGTAACTGATATGTTTTAAAGAGCGTAATTTTGTTTGGAGTTCCTATTTAAGTTAACACTGTTTAATCACTTGTATAATTTGTTTTTGTATTTCTTAGAGATTGACTTTCGGAAGATGAAGAATTGTTGAAGAGCTAAAGTATCTGTTCCACAAGCCCACTTGGGCAAAAGACCTTTTTAGACTTCCTTTTGAGATGGCCCACTGGGGCGAGATGAATTGTTAGAAAGCACGGTTGGATTGTGTGACTGATAAAGTTTATTGAAACAGACTTTTTTTGAGATGCAACTGAGGGGTGCTAACATTATTGGAACAGCTTATTGTGAGAGCAAGTTTATCTCAGGTCAGAATGCCGCCTAATTATAATGCGTAAATAGGATGCCGATGCAACAAGAGGTGCTATTATTTGTACGCTCACTGTATGGTATATGGTTAAGCACTCCAGAATTGTTGTTAATGAGAATGTGGAAGTCAAGTTGTATATATGTTTTCAGAGAAAAATTATCTGTTGCAAAGATTGATTTATAGAATGTTTTGCAAAGAATGTGATTTATTGGATACAATTTGCCGATATTACATCATTTTCATGGAAGTCTGTCTTCACTATCACTGATGACAGAGCATCACTTGTTTATTTAAAAGTTGTGTAAACATGAACTCTGGCACTCGTGAGCAAAGGAGAGAATCCCGAAACGTGTTGAGTGTTGCCGGATTGCCATTGTGTGCATTATTTTATGCAATACATTCTGATTGCTGCAAAGTCCTTCATTGTGTTCGCGGCTGCTGTGTTTTGGAAAAGGTGAAACAGCATTTTTCTGGATTTATTGAGGCTGCCTGCCTCGTCGCGGAGCGCTGTCATAAGTGGCAAGGAAGAGGCGCCGCTGGTGTGTCAGCACTAGCTTTGGATTTATTTAATGAATTTCCTGGCCCGCTGAGGAGATCAAGTAAACGAGAGCGCTGCCGAAACAGGCGAGGCAGAGTGGATACTACGCCGAAAGCCTGCATCGTAGGCGGGGACTTCCTCGTGGAGTGTGAGTAGTATACCTGCTAGAATTCCCAGCAGACGGCTGGCGTAATGTGATCCTGAACAACGGGGTTGTACGCTGAGGCATTGCAAGCAGTAGAAAGTGCTTGTTAGCGGAGGATTATTAACGCACAGATATGGCTATGGCAAGGAACGGGAAACGCTCGGAAGCGGCAGTGAAGCTTTTTGATATATGTCAAACAGACAGCAGACACATCAATGCGAATGGGGAAACGAGCAGTACTATAACCCCAAATAAAAAAGTATTACTGGATAAACTGTGGAAAGCAATGAAGAAAGAACAAAATAAGTGGTGGGAAGCAACCACTCTGGAGAAATATATCGAAGTGGAAAGAGTCCCAAGGGGACTTTGAATATTCATCACGCCTACGTTCAATGATCCTGATCCTGAACTAGTAAAAGAATGGATCGAGAATAATCATCAGTGTTCCACAAATATGCTAAGAACGCTGGTTAAATATGCAAGAAAAGATTGTGAGAATCTGAGTACTATTATAGTTTGGACAAAATTGAGAAGGATAGTAAAGTAAAAAAACTGCAGAAATTTCAGCGGGATCTGGTAGATTACCAGAAAGGTCAGATCCTGACCTTCTCTAAAAGGTTTGATCATCTAAGAGGTACTGTGACTAAACAATCTACAATGGCAAAACAACCAGTTGCACTGAACAGAAATGTAGAAGAACAATCAGATGTTGACAAAGCTGGTGAAAGCAGTATCACTATTACCAGAGGTAGTGACTTCTCAAGCATTCATGAATATACTGGAGTAAAAAACAGAATTTTAGCCGAATTCGACCTTGTTGCAAAAGGAAGACAATCAAGCAACAGACAAGAGGTATTTCAAAACCGTGGAAGAGGAAACAGAGGAAGAAAAAGAGGCAACAACGCACCGTTGGGAGATCTTGGAAGCCTTGTGGGAAGTTGCACAAGGGGCCAAATAAAGACGAAGTGATGGACAGGAAGACGGTGATCAACCTATCAGAAAGAACATTAAGTAAGACAGAGGTAGAACTGTTATCAATGGGCCTCTCTTTCTGCCCGACTAATGATTTTAATTATACGCAAAGTCGTATAGTCTGTTCTTTTTTACTCTCAAGCTACGTTTAAAGAAGTGGCATGCCACGAAAGTTGATGCTAATGTAAATTTACCAACTAATGTGATTAGTGACATTAGAATAGCAGATGTAGGATTATTACATACTATGAATGTGTTAGCTGATGAAAATCTGATTGAATCTGATCCAATAACAAGTTTAGCAAATGAGAATATTCCTTTTGATTTAAATGTGAATAGCGATTTGAGACCAAAATCTATCTTTTTGCCACAAATTAAGAACGAGGCAATTGATGTGTTTGAGAGAGGTGTGACTGATGAATTATGGAAAATTGCCAAGTGCAAAAAGTATGACAAATGGAGTAATGTAACTCAGGCTCAAAGAATAGCTTTAGATAATCTCAGGAAAGATAATTCTATAGTTATTAAAAAGTCGGATAAAGGCGGCAATGTTGTCGTGCTGTCTAAATCAAATTACATCAAACAAGGTTTGAGACAACTTGCAGAAGCAGATAAGAATGAGAGGAGCAATAGGATGGAATATGAACATGCCATCAGACAATTTTATACTTTGCTGAGTTCACGGAGATAGAGCTATTGAGTGTTTACTTTTTGTGTTACTTCAACATGTCCGCGATTAAATTTTGGGGCAGTCCTATTTTGATGTTTACCAGCCAACACACTATGTTTTGCCGTGGTGTTTGCCCTTTTCACGTCATCAAGCCTTACAAGAGGTGACGAGTACGAGTTTGTCTTACCTGAGAGTGCACTGAATTAAGACTTTGTTACAAAATATATATATATATGTATATATATATATATATATATATATATATATATATATATATATACATACACATATATATTTATGCATCTACCAATAACATTTTAACTCTATTAAAAACATTCTCTTATAAATTAAACCATTAAATTCCCACTCCAGTCAGTGCAACAGTAGGGAAAGTGTTTGGATAGCTGAGGGATACAAAATACTATTCCCACTCCAATGAGTGCAACAGTAGGGAAAATATTGGATAGAAGAAGGGCAAAAATTACTGTTCCCACTCCAGTGAGTGCAACAGTAGGGAAACTGTTGGATAGTGGGGGGATAAAAAGCACTATTTCCACTCCAGTCAGTGCAACAGTAGGGAAAGTGTTGGCTAGTGGAGGGGTAAAAATTACTATTCCCACTCCAATGAGTGCAACAGTAGGGAAAGTGTTGGATAGCGGTGGCTTAAAATGACTATTCCCACTCCAGTTAGTGCAACAGTAGGGAAAGCGTAGGACATCAGAGGGATACAATTTACTATACCCACACTAGTCAGTGAGACAGTAGGGAAAGTATTGGATAGCTGAGGGGTAAAAATTACTATTCTAACTCCAGTGCATAAAACCGTAGGGAAAGTGTTGGATAAAGGAGGAATAAAATTTAGTATTCCCACTCCAGTGCAACAATAAGGAAAGTGTTGGATTGTGGAAGGGAACAATTTACTATTCTCACTCCAGTCAGTTCAAAATTAAAAACAAACAAAACATCATCAACAACAAAAAATATTTTTTAAAAAGTAAATTAAAAAAATATGATATGTTAGAAATAAAAATAAAAAAATATTAAGGGACCGATTCCGATTTGGTAAACCAATCGTACGACCGAATCTAATTCGTAGCCCTTTCCGTACAACTCGTACAATTCCATCCGAATCGCGTAGTACGATTCCTTTGAAAAAATATATGACCGAATCGTTGCGAACTGTACAAAAAGCAAGGGAAAATCCGTACGACCGGACCCTCACAGTGAACGATACGAATCGTAAACATGCTGTTCGACCCGACAAGTACGATCCGGACCGGGGAATGAGAACGCGATTCATACCGAAAACGTTGCGTATGAGCGATTCGTACGGAGAGCCACACAATCACATATGCACTGTACCCCTGCAATCATGGGGTGTACGCACCGTACCTCTACGATCATGGGTGTATACACCATAACCCTGCAATCATGTGGTGTACGCACCGTACCCCTACGATCATGGGTGTACGCACCGTACCCCTGCAATCATGGGGTGTACGCACCGTACCCCTACGATCATGGGAGTACGCACCGTACCCCTGCAATCATGGGGTGTACGCACCGTACCTGAGGGGGTCCATTTCGTATGCGGTTCGAGACGAGATCTGCTTTTCCAGACATTCTGAGCTCCCGTACAAAAAGAGTCGTACGGAGTGTTGACGAGACGAATCGTACTTGCTGGGTCGGAAAATGCTGCTTCGATCCGTACAGACGTCGCGTAATGCGTGTTCCGAATGCGATTCGTACAGATTTTTAAGTCGTATGGTCTTTCGTACAATTCGTACAGAGATCTGCTTTGGGTCCGAATCATACTTCATCGTACGTACGGGGACGTTTAAGGGTACGATTCGTACGGGAAATATGCTCCGTGCGGCTATTTGTAAGGGATTCTACCGAATCGGAATCTGCCCATTAATATCAAAAAAACATATTATAATGTTAAATACATATCACAAATACTTACAAATATTATATTAAATAAAATAAACAAATAATTTTCAAACAAATACATATTTTTATTTAGAAATTATTTATTAACAAAAACATTATTACATAAATCTAGTCTATTCACTTCCTACCCCTTACCACCACACAACTTGACAATAAAACTAAATGTATTTGCATAATGAACATATTAATTATCAGTTAAACAAATATTATTAATTAAAAACCCATAAAATGTAAATAACTTTCCAATCTTTACACCTAAAATCCCCACAACTCAAACCTAATTAAATTGTCAAAAAATGAATTACACAATAACATTTTTTTTAAATTTAACAACTAATTATAAAGTAAGAAAAAATGAATTCTCTCGGCATCCTTCACCCCCTATAAACCCAAAACCCACACACAACAAAATAAATAAACAATTACCCTACTTCATTATAAATTAATTAATTAATATTAATTATCAAATATTTATTAATCAATCAAAAATAAATTACTTCTCACCCTTTACCCCTATAAACCCAAAAACCCACATCGGAAATTAATGACATAATTAATTGTCAATTAATTAATTACCAAATAATTATTGATGTATTAAAAATAAATTATGTCCCACCCTTTACCCCTATAAACCCCACAACCTGCACCTACAGTTAACCCCTTCACAGCTGGGCAAATTCCCCTGCTGTGCTGGGGGACATGAGCACAGCGCCCCCGTGCTCAGCTCGTCATGAGCCACGGTGGTCGTGTGCTCATGATGAGCTGAGCTCGTCATGACCACACCCGTTTCTTTAGAACGCACGCAGAGCAGGGGAATGTGCCCAGCATGCGACCGTTCTAACGGTCATGACGAGCTCAGCTCGTCATGAGCACACGAGCACCGTGGCTCGAAGGTGCTAATTACACAATTACCATAAATAATTGTCAGTCAATTAATTATTATTAATTAACAACTAAGTATTAACTAATTAAATATAAATGATTTTCACCCTATTCCCCTATAAACCCACAACCTGCTACGGAACTAAAACATGCAAAATGTAATTAAAATAAAATTAATAACTACTAAAGTTTTAACACGTATATGAACAATACTTATACAAAAAAATACACCATTTACATTTAAAATATATACTAAAATACATTATACTTATTAAAAAATCGATATTTTAACAACTACATTTTTGCAAATAAAATTAATGACTTCTAAATGTATTAAATCGATATTTCTTACCTTAAAGTTGATATTCTTGACCAAACTATTCTTGCTGTCGATATATCTGTGTCACCATTTGTAAAACTCGATATTAGTGTAAGTCGACATTTCCACTCCAATATTTTGACTGAATACCAAATGGCCGGTTGGGTCCTGTTTGAAAGGAAATCAGCCAGCAATTATAGAGCTGTTCCATGGATATCAGTCTCTTGTTGCCTGTCAAGTAGTCTGGGTGGGATATTGTGTCAAATGCTGCGGACAAGTCCAGCAGCACCTGCATTGATGGTATGTTAGCATTGAGAGAGCATTTGGTGTGGTCAGTGACCACTACCAAGGCTGTCTCTGTGCTGTGTAGTGGTTTAAAACCTGACTGAGAAGTGCATATCTCATGTTGCTGTTCATCGTTGGTGGTCACTATAGCACGAAGAGTAAGATTCTCCTGAGCTTTGCGTTGATGGTCATTGTGGGTGACAGAATATTGGCATGAATGGGCCCGCTCGTGGTGGGTAAGAGCCCAAAACGTCAGGAATTTACATTCTTTCACAGTAGGAATTCAACTAATACAAGCCAAGGGTCCAGGACCTAGAGAGACACCTCTTGGGGTCAAGAACCCACTCCTGCAAAACCCAGGAGGGCTCATGCAGGTCTAGTTACAGGTCCAGGCAGGTCCATTGCAGCAGCTGGGTTAATATCAGAGGGCCAGATGTATCAAAGGGTTTTACCCATTCTGTTTCTATGGGAAAATGCTTTAGTACATATGGCCCAGAGTTACAACCACTTGTTTAGCCACCAAAAACATTCATACTAATAAGGGCTTAAAGCAAGATTGTCTGTTGGCCCCAATACTTTTCAATCTATATCCGGCGAATTTACCAGAACGGTTGATTGTAGCATGAGCATTTCCTCCCAAAATAGTCGGAACCAAAATCCAATCACTCCACTATGCAGGCAATACAATATCCCTCAACCAAAGTCAGATTGGTCTGCAGCGGCTGCTAACGGTATCGCTATAATGTAGAGAGAACAATCTACAACTGAATACACCAAAAACAAAGGCAATGATAATTTTGCGACAATCAAGAAAGGAATGGTGTATGGAACATCGAAGAAAAACCCATTGAGATTGTGACCACCTATAAGTATTTAGGTGTGTTGATTGATCACAAAGGACGGACCGCTGCCCACATTACTGCAATGCAAGGTACAGCTCAATCTTTGAAAGGCATTTTTTGCAGAGCAAAGAAAACCAGGAGCTGCCCTGATTTTACTCCCCTAATCTGATTAATGGGAGCAAAATTTCTACCATCAGTAGCACATGGAGCAATAGCCTTCAAAGACAAGATGACTACATGGCTGGTTAGAGCACAGTCGGTCTGCTTCCGTAAACTTTGTTTCTTGCCGACTGCCACTGCTCATGCTCAAATTCAGAGAGAATTCAATCTCTCTTACCAAAAATGGATCCTGAAGGCGCGATTTATTGCATATTTTCTAAAGGCTAAACAAGCTCGGGAAAACACCTTGAAATAATATATCTGGACAATGATAAACACCCAAGGGTCCAAATGGTATGAATATCTAGCTCCTTGTGTTGAGGTATTGGATGCAAAGGAAATATGGTCAGCCCCAATATCCACATCAGCGGCTGCAAGATTTTTATCAAAAAAAGCGAAATTACTGTCTGCCAACAGTGATATGCAAAAAAAGTTAAAGCATGAAAGCTGGGCCTCGATCCTCTATGCCAATGTGTCCTTGCCATATTACCTGTCCTCTCCTTTAAAAACAATGCTAAAGCGACAACTAATGAGGTTACGGTTTGGCCGGATCCCACGGTTGGCATACAAATACAGGCAAGGGTATGAAGAGTCTTTCGTTACCAAGTGCCGAGCCTACAGAACAGCAGAAGAATCACTAATTCACATATTGTGCTTTTGCAAGAAATTGCGTCCATTGAGAATATAGTGGCTCTGTCCAATTTGGCATATTTTAAATATACAAACATATCACGCTGCTTTAGTTGAGTGCATGAAAGGTGAATCAGCGCAGCTGGCGGCCCGGTTCACGAAATATTTGATGGCTATAAGGGCTTCTCTGGACTCCCCCATCATATAGAATTTTAACTTGTAAAGCTGGAACACCTTATGAACTCCTTTAAGGTTTTTATGTTTATAGAAACCAAAATGAGGTTTCCATTTTCTTAATCTTTGCATAATTGATTGAAACAACTTGTCTTTTTATCCTGTTCAATAAGGGAACAACATTTTTATATTGTATATTTATATGTGGTTTCATTGAAATGGTTTTCAATTAATTGTGCAATAAAATTATCTATCTATCTATCTATCTATCTATCTATCTATCTATCTATCTATCTATCTATCTATCTATCTATCTATCTATCTATCTCACTCATTCATAAATCTTTATTTCGGCACATTGTGGCCATAAAAGATGCATAAAAACGACGATACATGGCACATTTATAATTGAAGAAATAGAAAGATTTACATGCAGTTGGAGGGGTTCAAGGAAAATGCATATCTATCTATCTATCTATCTATCTAACTATCTATCTATCTATCTATCTATCTATCTATCTATCTATCTATCTATCTATCTATCTATCTATCTATCTATCTATCCAGTGCAGCACGTCGGTTTGGCAGTTGCAGTGAGGCCTCCCGAGCTTGTTGTGTCCATCTAACTCAAACAGGAGCTCAGCCAACAAACCCTTAGAGTCATTCAGGTCGCCTTGTCAGAGAGCAGGGAACTCCTCAAGCAGAAGGGCAGCCCTTTAGGGGCCAAGGCAGTCCTCAAAAAGCAGGACAGCCCTTTGGTAGCAGCAGGGCAGTCCTCAGCGGAACAAGGAAGTCCTTCTTCTACAAGGTCCACAGATCCAGGAGTGAACTGAAAGGATGTTCTGAGTGTTCAATATTTATACTTGGTACCAGCCTTTGAAGTAGGGGGACATCCTGAGCTACCTCTACATCTGGTTATGGAAAGTTCTTCCCTTCCAATGTCAAGGCTCGATGAAGTCTGGGGTGATAAAAGACAAGTGTCAGTTCTTTTGTGTTGGCTGGAGGCAAACTCCTTTAAAATGTAAGTGCGACAGGGAACACCCCTGCCTCCAGCAATACTGGCAGGATAGTCCATCCTGCCTACATCCAGTCCCATTTGTCTCATTGTCTGTCAGGAATACACAAACCCCACAGTAGAGCCATTTACAGTCATGTGACCGAGGACACTGGTAGAGGCACAAAATGGTTAAGGCAAGAAAATGACAACTTTCTAAAAGTGGTATTTCCAGAATTGTGACTTAAAATCCAACATTTCCATTAAAGAGGATTTAAAACTGCAATTCATTTGAGTCCACACATGATATTTCTACCTGCTCTTAATCAAAAGTTAGCACTTCTTAAAAGTTTCACTTACATCTCCTTTTCAGTTCAATCCACTTTATTTGATTATTAAAATCAAAAACGTACATTGTACGTTTAAACACAATTATACTAATCCACATATAAAAACACTTTCATACATTCATTGTACATTATTCCATATCCATGAGTGTATAAAAAGAATTAAGATCATATTTAAAATACACCAAATAGTTATACAATTGATTTACTAACACTTTGATACGTACGGCAGCTACAAGAAAACTAGCAATGGCAAACATATCCAAAGGTTTACTCAGCATTTGGAGGTGGAGCAAAGCAGATCTAACTTGCAAAAAACCCTTGCCAATTAATATAGGGATTAAAAACTTCCTACGAATTTCATTAAAATTTCACAAAACATCATAAAGTGCATAGTGTCTTGAACGGAATGATTGTCACATTTACAGGGAGCTGCATCCTCTGGTTTAGACCATACAGGGACATCACCCAAAGTGAAGTGGATCAAATTAAAACGGAACCTAGTCAGTAGCCAGCGATGAAAGGCCCTATTCACCAATTTCAGATAGGGTTTGATAAGCAAGGTTGATTTGGTTAAAAAGTGAGCCCTAACTAAAGGCTTCTTCATCTCCTGTTTTTCCCGTTCCATCATCAATAAATTCATAAAATTCATCTTGACCCACTTCACAACTTCCTTACAAATTCTGTCTGGTGATTCAAATAGTTCCAGTCACCGCAATTTAAATAGCATGTGCTTCACATAAGACATTCACTTTATTTTGCTTGCTTTCTCCAGTTTGACACAGTCCCGGAGGATTTGATGATTCAGGGTCAATTCTGGGTTAAGCCAAGTTTTAAGTCAGCACAATAATAGGGCGGTTCTTGTAATATGCGAGACATAGCCCTGCCCCAATTATTGATGTACAGAAAAAATTGGGGTTGACTGGGGTACAGACAAAAGACTACGCAAAAATGTATTTTCAACTTGCTGCAACCCCTCCTGCTGTTTAAAACCCCAAATTGAAGAACCATAGGAAGCGATGGCAAGGCACTTTGAGGAATATACCTTAAGGATAGCTTTCACCGGCCTGGCCCCCAGGAGCTGGGCAAACCCTAACAAGGATGATGTAGATCTTGAGGCTGCATTTTTTTAAATTTTCCCTTGGGGGTCCCAAGAGCCTCTCTCGTCAAATAGGACTCCAAGGTATGTAAATGAAGACACCCTAGTCACTTCCACCTCATTACAATAAAAGGCCTTAGTTTTCCCATAGCTTTTACCAGTAGTCATAATATGGGATTTCCCGGTGTTATTAATCAAGTCCAGTGACCTCATATAAGCACCCAATGCATCCAATAGCCTCTGTAGGCCTATCGCAGTTCGCGCTAGAAGTACGGCATCATCCGCGTATAGGAGAACCGGGACCATACATTCTCCTACATGCAGGATGTCCGGGCTCACCTCTGCAAGGGATTTATCCAGAGCATTGATGTATAAGGTAAAAAGCAAGGGCGCCAATATGCACCCTTGTCGCATGCCCCTCTCTGATTTAAAAGGCCTACAGCGTTTGCCATCCTGCGAGATCCTAACAGACGCTAAAAGGTCCCGATGGAGATCAGCCAGAAAATAAACTAAACACGGATCGATCCCCATTTCTAACAGGGTACTCCACAGCTTAGACCTGTTAACCAGGTCGAACGCTGAGGATAGGTCCATAAATGCCATCTGGAGGGATCCTTCTTTAGCTATTGTGTATTTGTTTATTAACAAATACTAGTTAAGACATTGATCCATGGTGCTTTTCCCTTTCCTGAATCCATATTGTAAATTGGAAAGGATCTTGTTGTCATTGGCCAAGTCAGAACAGGGATAATAGTTGAATGGGACCAGGAAAGAGGAAACCCTTGCGACCCAGAGGCGTTAAAAACATTTGCCAATATTTCTGCCCAAAATTTGGGATCGGATTTAAGTCTGCTGGCACTCCATCAGGGCCCGGAGCTTTATTACTAGAGGTCTCCTGTATAGCACTCTCAATATCCGCCACAGAAAATACAAATGGCGCTATTTCCAGACGAGGAAGAAGCATTGAGAAGTAACATGATGTCTCAACAGAGCCATAGATTCCTTCAAAGTGAGCCAAACACTGTTCCTCAGAAATATTATTATCCTGATTGTCGTTCTCCAATTCCGAGAAAAACGGGGCATTAACTATTGCCCAAAATATGAAGCTATCCTTCAATACATCCACGGATAGGAGAGAATTCCAAGCCTATGTCTTAATCTCAGCCTTACGTGATTGGACAGCTAATTTATACTGCTTCCTTAGACTCACTATTCGGGCCTTATCACGAGGTATACTTTCAAAGCCAGAATAAGGGAACAATGTGAATGGGAGCACTTTTCATCAAACCACCTTTTTAAACATGTTCTTTTGGGTCTGCTAGCAATAGACAGGTCCTTAGCGATCTGATAACATATAACCCCAAAAGCAGTAAGAACCTCACTATTTGAGTTTGAGGTGTATGCACATATTGCAATTCACTTTGCACCTTTGAACACAGGGCTATAAAAAAGGAGTCTGGAGTGACTTGAGCCCATTTTAACCTCCTTCCTTGATCCCGAGATACCAATAGATTTCTATTCCGAAAACCCCCTGCCTTATCCAATAAGCCACAGCTACTATCCAGTGCCAGTACCACAGGATTATGGTCACTGAAGCAAGACACCCTTGCATTATAAAACTCTACTTTGTCTAATAACTGAGGGGACAAAAATATATAGTCGATGATGGTATCACTATTCCTTGACTTAAATGTTGCACATCGGTCTAGGGAGTTAAAAAAAACAGGTTAAAAGAGATCTGCTACTACCAAAAGATTTTCCAAGGCCTCCCCCTGAGAGGAATGTTCAAAATGAGGGGTTACTGAGTGATTGTGCCCTAGCTGATCCTCAATAAAACAATTCAGGCCACACAAATGTATATTAAAATCACCCACAAGTACTACATAATAAAAAGTGGATTGATTTAGTTTATAATCATCTAAAAAAGGAATTAAAAAAACACAAATGTTGATTCCTGAAGTCAGATTCCCCAGAATTGTAGAAATTTACAAGCAATAGCTTGGGATGATAAGAGGAACTAACTTCAACTGCCAAACCATTTGGATTGTCTACCTCAATCCTTTCAACTGAGCCCTTTATTTTAACCCACTTGCGTGCGTCGGATGGCCCCCGGCCATCCGACGTCATGGTGTGCGTGTGCGGCCATCCGAACCACGCCCACGCCATAATTCACCCGCACCGCGGCGGAATTTCCGCCGCAGTTAAAGGGTTAATAGAAAGTAAGAGGGCCAGGCCACCAATAGCTCTACCAGCAGATGCTGGCCGGGCAGGTTGAAAATGAGAGCTATAGTCGTCCATCCAGAAGCTTTCCCCAGTGTCCCATTTCTCCTGAAGCGCTATTATATCGCAGGATCTAATATAATCTAGCCAAATTGGGTCATCTATTTTTGATCTAAGACCCGCAATGTTCCAGCTTAAAATTGTGCATTTAGTCAAAATTTCCACTCCGGTCGCCTCCGACCCTGAACTATAAGGAGGCATTTCAGGCATACACTCAATCTTCTCCTCCAGTCAATCGTTACCATCCCAAAGAGACAATGGCGAGAATCAATTTCAGAGGGGTAAAGGTTCCACAGCAGCCCCAGACACATACATCTTCTGATCCAGAGATACAGTCCCCCTAGATAGATCAGAACTTTTTACTAAGCCATCACTTGGTAAATACCGCTTTTGGGATGGACAGTGATTTCTTGGTTCCACCACCCTTTTTACTTTATAACTTTGCGATGGGGGATACAAAAAACCTAAAGGAACTGCCCTTATAACACCCCTCTCTAACCCAGAGGCATCCCATAGCAACCTATCCACCATGTCCCTCCTAATAAAAGTCACTATAATACAATCACCTTGTACTTGTTTGGGTCCACTGCCCACCCAAGCCACCCGAAGGGCCATTATGATATGGGAAGACAACTCGGATTGGCCACTACAATAACTGTCATACCAATGTTTTGTCTTGCACAGCAAGGCCGCCGTTGATTCCCTTTCTGAGTTGCAAAGGGGTGGGACCCCTACAAGGATTGCCACCAAAGGGATAGCTTCTGGTGGCAGGTCAATCCTACTGCCATTATGACTTAAATTATTGTCATATAGGACCCCGCTCCTGATGTTCGACTGGGACTGATCCAGGAATGGTACATTAGCTATACTAGGGGTAGTATGGACGCGATTCCCCCTTCTAAACCCCCCCCAGAACCAGTCCCCCTATAAGTTAGGCAAGCTTGTTGGGCAGGGGATAGGGAGGGAGACTGGCTTAAGACTAGGCGGGTCATGTGACGGTATGATTGTGTTACTTATAAATGAGCCCAACTTCTCAAATTTTTTCTTCAAATCCGCCACACAGAGGTTCAAAGTGTCTATAATATCTTTGTCTATATCAGTTAACATAGATTCAAACTTGGCACTGAAAACATCCTCTATCAAATTCCGCAATAGCAATTGCGTCGCTTCATCCACCTTAGCTGTCCCCTTGGAAGAGTTTCTTTTTACAGCTTTCAGAGGCGTACTGGTTTTTCTAGCACCACCTTTTCCCTCCACAGAAGCCCCATTAGCTGCCCGCAAAGAACTCTTCATGGGCACAGAGGAAGTTGTAGGAGAAGCAACATTATTCACAGAGTTCTGAGCTTCAGTACTTGTTTCAGGAGTGTTAATCAGGACAAGCGGTTCCAATGGTACAGGAGTCTAATCTGTTGAACATTAATCGCAGTCATACTCCCCTCAGTTGAGGTTTGGCTAGTTGCCAATCCCAGCTCTTGTTCATCATTAGCTCTCTGCGGCATTTTACGCACCCACAGCCGAAGTCAAATATGAGATAATGGATGGTGTCTTCCTTGAAATTTTAGCTTTTAGCCCGCTCTGATCAAGACTCCCCATATATTTGCGCTTACCCATGGCTGGTTGTTAAGGGGGTGGCCCAGCCCTGCCTCCTCCTGGCTCCGACAGGCTCAGACGGGCCCGCCCTTGGCCCGGACTTCGGGAGCGGCGAGATGTTAAGTAGAGTGAGTGTAGCAGGCTCAGGTGCGGGCAATTGTCAACAGGCCCCCTGGGACTTGCAGTCCCTCGCTGGGTGTCTGCGGTCTCCTCCGTTCAGCGACGCGGAGGGGCGAGATGTTAAGTAGAGTGAGTGATGCAGGCTCAGGTGTGGTTAATTGTCTTGCAGTCCCTCGCTGAGTGTCTGTGGCCTCCTCCGATCAGCGACGCGGCTCCCGCGAAGCAGGAGCGGTGAGATGTTAAGTAGAGTAAGTGTTATATCCTTTTGGAAGGACAGATATCAACTTAGTCCCTTTCAGGTTAACACATTCCTGGGCCCAACTCTCTTTTCTGCATGGGTAAGAAAAACACTACCCACACCCGGGCAATTGTCTCTGCTGTAGGAACAGTTTTCATATCTCATTGTCAGGGAGGTACTGGCAGTTCATCTATCCCTGGCTAATGCTAATTACCCTAACAAGCTCAGGCAAAAAATAACAACTTTTGAAAAGTTAAATTTCCAACATGATAATAAAAATCCTACTTCATCAATGAAGGACTATTATAGCCAGTTCCTGTCAAAAGTTACATATCAAAGTTTATACTCTGTACTCATATGTTTTCCAGGATTGAGCACTGCCAGTAAAAATTGCTTTTGGGTTTAGTCACTGGAGGAAAATGCCAACTTTCATTTAGCATGTTTAACTTCTAACTATTTAGGCTACTTATCTTGCGGGCAAGACGGTGTAATATGTGTACTAAGATGTATTTAACAGCAGGGTTTCCTACCTATCAGAAAAGTTTATTCCAACAGGTTTGAAGGCAGGTTTTATGGCTGCCATAGTCAGGTTACACATGGTAGGCCTGAAGACATGTTTACTGGCCAACTCTGTGGATAACAAAATAGGTGCTGGGGTCCTCAGATGGCATTTAACTTCCAGGTCCAGAGTGAATTTTCTACATAGTTTCAAGTTTATTATTCTAGTGTTCAGCCTTTTTAAAACCATTACACTATATGTTAAATATGAAAACATGTGAGAGACCTTCATAAAACCTTTTGTGCACTGATATTACAAAGCTTCTGTTTAAAAAAAATAAGAAATATAAATGTATTACAAAATTCATAGTGCCATCTCATTAAAATCCATAATATGCTTCACATATCTCTCATGAGATTGAACATTGGCAAACAAAGTTTCTTTACCGTTGGAGTAGGATACAAAGTGATTGCTTTTTTGCTTTCAGAGTTTTTGTTTAAACTGGGATTATTATATCCCATCAAGATCATTGTTCGTGGTTAATTTAAAATGTTCTACATAATATACTAGGGACTTTAAGGGAAGTTACAAATGTCATTCGGGTAAACTAATGTAACCATGTATATAGAGGGAACATAGGCACGTTAATCCTGTTTAGGAGGGCTAAAGTGGACAGAGTATAATTCCAGCAAAACTGATGAGGGCAAAAAAGATGGGCAAACATTGGAGGGAAATCATTCACTACAATTAGTAAATAAATAGCCAGTATGTTTCCTCAATTTTAAGTGATCAGGTTCGGATCCTAACAGTACAGGTAAAGAGTTCCACAATTTATTTCCAAATCATCTGTCATCTCATTTAGAACACCTGACATTGGAAAGGTCAAACAGTAGTCAAGAAGCTAAGTGACAAAAAATTCAAAAAGGGAGACTTTTTAAACTATTTCTCAGGACTCCTGGACAATGATCATGGATAATATTGTGACTGGCTCAAAAATGTGAAGATGAGCCTCTTGTCAACTAGGTTCCAGTGTAATGCTCTTAATCAAAATGCTTCAATCCAAAGAGTGCATGAGTTGCTGCATTTTGGGAGTTTCAAAGCTTGATGATAGTATTTTGAGGTAAACACCAATACATCATTGTATAGATGTTTGGTTCGGACTGGATAAAGGAATTAACTGTTGCCACTCTTTGGAGGGGGATCAAGAAGGGAAATATTATTTTGAACATTGCCAAGAATAGAAGCAGACCTTAGACACCGCTGACACCTGGGGAGTGAAGGAATGGTCCAATCTACCAGCTTGCTTAAGTCTTTGTCGAATGACCCTTTGCCTGAATGAAGCCATCTTGCCACAAACTCCATTCTCCCTCTCAAGCCAGACTGCCATTCCTCATCTCTTGTTTTCATCATACTGACAAATAATGACCAGTAATATGAGCACATATATTAAATCTATTCATGGAAGACGTCAACAATAAATGGCTTATCTTCACTAGAATATGCAATCTACTTCACCAGGAATTTGGGATGATGAACTTAATGTTGATGTTCATGTTGGATTGGTAGTACCCCTATCAGTTTTGGACAGTAGCAATATTATCCTTTTAAACACAAAATGCACACAATAGCCATTTGTGGCTTTCTCGTCAATTCCAAGTGCCTTGATAGGTGACTTTATGTCATATTAAATAGCCAATTTACAGTGCGTTCAAAATCCAGCCATAAAAATAGCCCTGAATCTATGCAAATTTAACAGTGTTTATGGATTGAATTTATGACATTGGTTTTCAGTAGAAAGATTGGTCATCTTCAAGATACCATGTGTGATATGTAAATATATTGAAGTAACACCTCCAATGTTCCTCCAAAAGAATATTCTCCACTCTCATTCTTAAATCAGGCCTTCATGGCCTGCTTACATTCCAGCAGCCTCATCTCCAATGGAAATGAGATTCTCAGTATTAGGTACAAACAACTGGAACTGTTACATATGGACAATATTCTTCATGAATCCAAAACTTGACTCTATTTGCATATCACTGATGTGATGATTTTAAGAATGTACATATGTAGGTGTACTTTATATAGTTTATATTGTTTACCTTAAACTTTAAAACATATTACTATTATGATAAATATCAAAGAAAAGTCAACATTGATAAAGTATATTAAAGCTGTCTAAAATAAGATATTTTCCAAAATATCTAATCACCCTATTGAGAAGGTCCATGTACTACACGGATGTCATTGATCTAGTTTATAGTCCAAACATAAAGACTGTTATTGACAGTGCCCTGGCACCTATGGACAAATATGTTGGTTGCTACTCCATATACCTAACTAAACAAATCAGTAAAGTACACAGTTTGTTGGCATCTGAATATATGTTTGAGGAAAATATAACAAGTGGAGCGGTAATAAGCCTAAAAATAAGGAGTTACCACAAGAATGTTTCGCGGAAACCTGGAAGCACCTTTTCCCATTTTTAGAGATACTAGAGGTACTGCATCTGCATATACAAATGAAGAAAAAAACTAAAAATAAATACGAGCCAAACTATGATCTTGCAGGCACTGAATTAAACAGTCATTAGATTAACAAATAATTCCAGCTTCTAGCTTTCAAGAGCGCATATGTTCTTTCGACACGCATCTTTTTGGAAATGCTGCTGATGGTCTCAGCGTCTAAAACTATAAACGTATTGCAAATATCAATTGGCAAGGGGAGCAGGCTTGGCTCTGTAGCATGCATGCATAGAGATACAGACAGCTAAACCAATTCAACTCCACACACCCATTGATATTGATATCTGACGGCCACACCTGCTCAGATCAGAAACAAAAAGCCATGCATTCATGTGAACCAATACAGATACATACATACATGAATGTCCATACAGACTGACCAAAAGACACACAGACATTAAGCCGAAAGACATACAGGTGCGTATGCATGTAGATGAAAAACTATACTTAATCGTGCTGACTAGGTGCTGAGGTCTGGTTTACTAGGCGCAAAGCACAGCCCAATGACACACCTTATGCCCAGTTCCCTCTGGGCATTGATAATGTCATATCTGGTGTCACCAGTGATAGTATTCACGATGTAAGTCGTGGTGTAATCTGTGATCTCACGCTGGACTTCAAGAGTCACGCATGAATGGAACTATGGCAGCATAGTATACCATAAGTCAGAAAATCTTTTGCTTTTTAGTAGGCTTGTGTGTAATATTAGTATTCTTTCCCCAAACTTTAATTGAAATTGATACAAATTACATTGTGTAAAATGTTTTTGCCTGGTATCTCTCATGACTTTTCTAGGTGAGGTTATACCTTGCATAGAGCAGAAACCCAAGGTACCGTGGGAGACTCCGATCGAGACATTCTCTGCTTCAACCAGACAACTTTAGTCAAAAATCACATGAAGTTTTACCATATGCGAAACAGCAACAACTTCACGTATTTACGAAATTCGTAAATTGATTATGCCCATGTAGTTAAAATACACCAAGTCCAAATTAACATTTTTGGAAACATAACCTCACACCCCTTACAAGTGAACATTTTTCATTGAATGTATTATCATTCAAATCTCGCCTCACAGGGAAACAACTCTCTTAGGGGAGATTAGAAAAATTTCAGACAATTACCATGATACAGCGTTGCAAACAAATTCTTAAACTTGTATTTATAATGTGTTCTATCGTAGGTATTATTTACTTATGTATACTAATATCTATACAGTCCTTCTGTCTACAATGAAGTTTCTCTAATAAGTTCAGGAAAGCCCCAGATTCAGAATGAAAGATACCACAACAAAGAACGCAAAGCAGAGCTATCAAATCACATCACATCCTCATTCTGACTCTTTTATGATTCTTTACAAGATACTGTGATGCTTTGCATGAATCGCTCTTTTGCCATACAATAATTTTTTTTTCGAGTTGGCAGTTTCACTTATTTCACCGAACCTTTTCATGATAGATCTATCAACAGGCCTTTAATGGCTTTTTACTCATTCTGTTAAACTGTTCAGGAGCTTGTTATATAGATAGGTGTATCAATTTACTAGAAGCCAATCAGAGGGTCAAGTGACGTATTTTTTTATGAGCCACCCAGGTCAAAGTGGATGCTAATACATTTCCTGTGCTGTCCCTAGGGGTGTCAAAATGCAAGTGATTCCACTTTTGACACCCCATGGAAATGTGCAAAGAGACTATGCAGTAAGTATCTACTCATTTATGCAATCCCTGTCCTTTATGCCCCCATCATATAAACCGCTGATTTTATTGCTTATAGAATGTCGGAACAGACATATGACATTACATGTCCTGTTTAATCGTAGCATGTGTTGTGAATGACCTGGTCCATTACAGCCAATTGCATTTTTATTTTAAATAAAACTGATTTCTTTTTTGGAGCTGCAAATTGCAACTTCTACATTTATACTGTTAAGCTTTGTTTGCTTTTATTGTTTGTATATAAAATGTCACTGCGCCCGATTGTAAGCACAGGTAGTGCCAATTAGTTATGTTTTACCCACTAAATCATGGCATCTTATCGTATGGACCTCTTTCTTTAACAATGTGTCTAAGAAAGGGTCACTTGTTTTCTGTTATTCCTATATTCCTCAATTTACACATTCCTTGACAGTACCTGTTGTGGCTTGATTTCCCTCTAAGAACCTGCCTGTTGACAAGTAGAAACCATAGTTTTGCCAAGCCTGTGACATTTCAGTAAACACATTGTAAAAATAGAAAGCAAATAAATCTCCGGTGACCTTTGCAATGTGAGGCACGGAACGTGGGGAACAGAAATCATCTATATTACTTCAAGTGTCGTGCACATTGCAAACCCGTTATGATGTTCAATCACCTTCCACTCATTGTGCACTGCCGGGCGCGTGCAGCTCTCCGGGGCTCTGGCGGCGACACCCTAAGAGCTGCACAATTCAGCTGAAGGAGAAGCGCCCCGTTTGTGCCATTGGATGGGACATGCAGCTTCAGTCGGACTGAGACCAACTTCAGAAATCCATCCTGATGTAAAATTAGTTTTAGCCCCTGTGGCATCAGTTTATTGAAATTATTGAATACAGTGCATTTCTGGGCTGAATATTTAATACCCCAAGGAAGAACTCGATTGCTCGTAAAACATGCATGTATTTTCTTTCCTTCCACACATGCCTCGCTCATTTTCTTCAGATTTTCTCAGGCTCATGTCTGAAAGTGATATTTTCACCGTTTGCAATGTTGATACGTAATATTTCTAAAGGGGGAGTTATGTAAAAATTATATTTCATCTTCAAAAATACCTGTATGACCTCTTGTGCTTGACATTAATTATAGGTTCTATTCTTAGTGGCATAGGAAAAAAAGAAGCATCATTATTTTTTGTCTGCTGCATTTAAAAATAAATAGAAAACAGAAATGCCCCTAATTGATTGTGCATAGCACTGAGATGAGAGCACATTCACGATAAAGATTCGTACTTCGCAAATCAGATGTGACCATGTTTTGAAGGCAACAGATGCAGACAACTTCAGCCCTTCAGAAGTCCAAGGTGCATGCTACTTTAACCTGGTTTTCATCAAACTTCTGTTTGCCTAAACACTTGGAATTACCCAACTATACTTCAATCGTTTTACTAAGTGCTTAAATCTATATCCAATCAACCTTCAGAATGCTTATCCTAATATGTTTTTTTTTCTTATTTACCATTTGTTTTTCATGTCTATACATTTCTTATGTTTACATACAATATTTTTGTATGCATTTGTTTTCTGACACGCCAAATGCTAGTTAATACCAAATGGTATTTTGAACAGTGTTTGCCCCTTTAACGGTGAGGTTTGGGTTTATACATACATATCACCGATTCTCTATTAGTATCCAAGCCTAGAGCCCCTTCAAATCACCAGCTCCTCACAAATGTCCAAGCACAAAAGTCCAAAAGCCTACCAGCTGTTGACCACAACTTCACAAATGAGATGCCCTTCCAAAGACATGCTCCACAAATAAAGGGAAAAAAATGACGATCAATCAAATGCATCATCCAGCTCCACCAAATGTTCCCGTAGGCACATCCCTCTCCATACCTTCCAATGGGTTCACCTCCTTACCTTTGACTTTCATACCTTTATTGGTGTGTTCTTCAACACAGGTACCCACAATACCATAATGGCACAATCCTAACCACCTTGCCCAGCATTAATACATTTTCATCCATCCACAGACTCCCTACAGGGAAGCTTAAAATACCCTCGAATTAGCACCCACCCATACATGTCCAAGCAAGCAAGCCCAAAACCTTGACTGCTAGTACCCATAACTTCACATATGTTATGTTCCCTAGAGGTATGACCCACTAAACAAAGACTAAAGAATGACTCCCAACATCTGAAAAAACTATTATCTTGATCAGTTCTTCCTTATAGCCACACTCTTCCAAACTCCACCAATAGGTTTCAGCCATAAAATGCCTAATTTGTCCTCTAGTTAGTTAATAACATTAACCATACATACAAGATTCTCACCACCCACCCTGCCCATCAACACCATCAACAAGAGGTTTACAATTAAATACCTATCTCTAATGCCCTAAAAGCAAGAATAACAACAACATACTAGAAGCAGACAGTACTAACATGCTGATTTTCACCACCACAAGCCATCAGCGCATGTTGCACTGTAATAACTAAGGGGCCGATTAGGATGGCGGTTTTTCCGCATCCTCCGGGCCGGCGGAAGTGTCCGCCGGCCTGGAGGATGCGGAAAAACCACGGCGGAGACTCCAAAGACCCACCGCCAAATTAGGATGGCTGGTGGGTCTGGAATTCCGTCCGCCGCTTTTCCGCCGCGGTCGGCTTCCGACCGCGGCGGAAAAGCTATAACATGGCAGGCGGTGTCTATGAGACACCGTCCGCCATATTATGATGTGTGTGTAAATATGCTTTTCCACGGCGGCATTGCCGCCATGGAAAAGCATACGGACCTTCACTTCGGGGGCCCGTTGCGGGCCCCCTGGGTGAAGGGGTGGTGGTGGGTGCACATGGGGGGTACCTATGGTACCCCCCTGCATTTGCGTGCACAATGCAGCAGGCACCGCGCGGTGCCTGCCGCTTTGTGCACGCAAATGCTGTGCATGCATTTTTTACATTGGGGCTGGGGCAGCTTGAAGCTGCACCCGCCGCAATGTTAGAGATAGAGGATGTGACCGCCACCCTGGCGGTCACATCCTAATCTGCTCGGAGGGAACGCCGCAGCCCATGCGGACGTTCCCTCCTCCTCAGGGGTCGCGGACGGACTCAAGTCCGTCCGCGATCCTAATCGACCCCTATGTCTGGGTGGTGAACTCCACTCCACTGGCGGAGTTTGCAGAGTTTTCCGCACTCCACGTTTCGCAGAGCTCGCGGAATCTGAAAAACTCTGCTCCACATAGTGTAGCGGAGTTTCTTTCCCCACTCACGTTCGTCAACGTCAAGTTGGTGAGTGCAAGCAAGGAAAATCCACCTCCCGGCGAGATTTTACCTTGTTCACGATCGTCAACGTCAAGTTGGCAAGCACAAGTGTGGAAAATCAACTTCCCAGCGAGATTTCTCAACGCGGTCAGTTAGATTTCTCATTGGAAGTGGTTGTGTATGCTCACCGATGCTCGAGTTGAGAAATCGTCCGTTCGCATTGAGAAAGCTACCCCTCGAGTAAAAATCTACTGGAGCGGCAGAAAGGAAGAGTAACAGAACTCTGCGAACTCCACCCAGGCTTAGTAATAAACTGATATCTAGTCCCAAGGAGATGACCTCTCTGTCCTTCGGCCATCAGAACAGAAATAGCCATCCTTCTTCCCTCAAAAGGAAGTGTTTACTAGATCTAGCCTCTGAATCCTCCCAAACTAACTCAAAAATAGGTTCATTCCCCATCATGTATCCTCCAAAAAGCCTTCAGAGGGCTCAGTACTCATATTTGGTGGTCACACCCGCAATACATCACAAAACTGGAGGGTCCATATAGATTCTCTAAAGAACTTAATTGTAAAACTAAACAACACAGAGCTAAAATGACTTCTCTTTGCTTCAAGAACACAAAGACCTAGAAAAATTCCTGCAATCCAGGAAAAGACATACTCAGTTTTTAAAAGTTTGCAGTAGAAGACAAAACTCACCAGGTAGATATCCTGCAGCCTGAAGAGAACAACCAAAAACAATGAAAATGTATTCCACCCTCTGGTCTAAACAAGGCAACTGTTGGGTAACATTACATTAAGTCAATTTCATGGAGGGTCTGCACCATCACAAGTTAAGGATGAAACAAAAACTTCTTTCGTAATGTAACAAACTGATTTTTGACAACGGCTGTATCCTGCTTTTGATCACGAAGACCAGACCACAATCCTGATAGAATGGTCAGATCACCTGCAGATTTAAACCACTCTAACTTTTGTGAAAGCAATAACCAATGGTCAAACCAAATGCAATAGCTTATTGAGCCAAAACATGAACATAGGCAAGCACTCTCAGGACAACCTAGTAACCTCTTGTCCAAAAATTCCTGTCATGACCTTGGATGTGAATTACTTTATAAATGGTTATCATGCCTATTGAATGAGTAGTATAAATTAGTTTACAACACTAACCCCCAAAAACAGTTCAATACCTCTCTGATACCATTCATAAAAACATTGAAAGTTTTGCAATTGACAGGAAAGAGCAACTGTACTCTTCAAAAATTAGAAAAATGCACAAATTCTGAACTAGAGCAGTTAACCCCTTCAACGCTCATGACGAGCTCAGCTCGTCATGAGGCACAGTGGAGCTGTGCTCATGACGAGCTGAGCTTGTCATAACAGCTGTGGAACGCCCACGTGGGACTGATTCCCCTCCTGTGCGGGGCGTTCCATTGAGTGGGGGGAGTCATGACAAGCTCAGCTCGTCATGAGCACAGCTCCACTATGCAGCATGACGAGCTGAGCTGGTCACGAGCACCGTGTCACCGAGTGCAGCCCCCTTCCCTCGCACCGCCGGGGAATTAGCCCCACATGGACGGGGTTAATGTCACCGACTTGAAACTCTCTGGTCAGTATAATTAAAATTTGGATGATCTGTTAAACACTGCATCTCAGGTGTTTCACATCCATACTTTGGAACATTTAATGAGAATAAAGACAGATTTGTTACCTGGCTCAGATCCTTCATAAACAGTTGGTCAACATTGCAAAATCCAAAACATTTTGAGTACATATGCCTTTCGGTGTCTCGGAAGGATCTATTTGTGCCCTTCTGTGCTTACATAGAACCCTCAAAGGAGCTGACCAATTATATTGTGTAAGAAAATTCAAGTGTCCAATCTAAGTCAATGGTTGCTGTAGACCGGGACCGATGTACACATTGAGGCAAACCGAGATAACACCTGTATCTGATACACCAAATGGATTGGTCCTGGTGAAAGTCTGGAACTCAAAAAGTTGAAAAAGCTTCTAATTCTTACTTCGGAAAAGGACTTTGTCACTGTCAGATCCCCTTTCAGAGGGCATCAGTGCAATCAGGGGTTGCTGGACCCAACCATGGTGTTTGAGGCCTTTTACTCCTGATGTCCTGCAGCCTGACCTGCTATGGATCCTGAGCAACTGAGCCAAGTACCCCTTCTACATATAACTCTCATTGGTAACTGTGGGCGAGCGGCAAAAGGCTCCATTGGAGGGGTGAGTGGGGAGGAGTGTGGACACAGGTCAGTGAACAAGACTCATAACTCAAATAACACACAGTAGTATCAATAAGTCAATGGCCAGTCATTCATTCATAATCTTTATTTGATCTCTTTTTATAACAGATCATAAAAGCATCATTTCATCTAATACATTTTACTATAAAAGGACAGTAAATACATTTAAAATCTTTAAAATTATTGCACGTTTTAACCCTTGAGGCCTGCACTAGGTGATAATGTTTAGAACCATATAAAAGACTGACACTATCTTCATAAGATATTTAACTTTTTAAATTCACTTCTCTGTAGGGAATCCGATTTTTGCAGATATTTAAATCCACATACTCCAGTTCTTCCTCTTTCTTACACATGTCCATAAAAACATGCTACAGAAAATCAGACAAAGGGTTCAGAAAGTGCCTTTTAAAAATACAGTGGCATCCTACATTGCAAAAAATGATGGTGCCTTAAAATTGGGAAAATAAATGCTTTACTCTCAGTTTGATAAAACTTTTAACATAAAACTATGTGTAGGTCAGTTTGGGGTGAGTGGTTATCACAGGGGCAAACGGGCAAATCTGAATGTTTGAATTTCCTCACTGGTAAGGCTAACATCTGGGTGATGTAGTTCAGGCGAAAGCGCAACAGGATGAATCTATGGTGTGAATAGGTAATACACGAGAGGTATGAAATTCCCTCCCCAGGTCTAGATGGAATAATTTAATATGCACGTAATGCCTTTTGTTGCTGATTCTTTTCCCTTCGAAGAAAGTTGGCCTGTTTTAAGAACAGATCAGTAATTTTCTGCTTAGAGATCTTCCTACAAAGTGAGGGATCCCTGAACAACTCTCCTTCCCTAAGTGTGGTCAGCTCAGCTTCCACATATCTGAGCCATCCGATCCTATTGTAATGGTCCAACTTTTGGCAGCTACCAATTATGCATTGAGTTAAGTTGATGGTGGACCTACGCCAAATCGAAAGCCACAATAAAATTGGAGCCAGTATAATAGAATCCAGCAGATTTGGTAGCCCCAATACAAGATGTAAAATATAGTTCGAGTGTGAGAGGGTTAGGACACCCGGTTTTAAAAAAAGGTGTCTTCCATGCTTTGTAGATGGTCCGAAGGAGCCATCCTCCACACTCCTGCTCCATATGTTACCATTGCCTTCATATTGGCGTGATAGATATTTTTTATTGTTTCCAGGGGACTGGTTCCCCGCTTCCTTGCATATCCCTTAATAGCTTGTAGACTCCGTTCCATACCTAGGGCCCTTGCTGCCACCAGATTTAAGACCCCCAGGTATGGAAAGGAGGCCACCACTTCGATTTTTTTTTAAGCCAGATGGAAATGAGGGGGTTTTGCACCTCTTTTGGCTCCTGCTATGATGACAAAAGATTTTGTTTCGTTGACCGTAAGATCTAGCGAAGCCATAAAGCAGCTTATGAGGTTATGAGAGATTGCAGGACCCCTGTCCTAGCAATTAAAACTGCATCATCAGTGTATGCCAATATCGGAGGGGGGATGCTATCAAATGTGGGCACATCCAACGGTGAGCCAGTCATGTCAGACTCTACCCCGTTTGTATAGATGGAAATAAGAAACGGGGTGAGGACACATCCCTGCCTGACTCCTCTCTTGATCTTAAATGAACGCGTACATTCCCCATTAGCACCTTACCGAACACAAGCGGTGGAATTTGCGTACAACTGGCAAATAAAGCGGATAATCAAGGGGTCAACCCCCATCTCATCCAGAATGGGCCATAACTTCTGGTGGGACACACAGTCGAAGGCCGCTGAGAGGTCCATGAAGGCCATGTATATCCTCTCCCCTTTCACTTAAGTATAATTGTCAATGCAGAGTGATAAATTGAGGCATTGGTCCACTGTCCCCTTTCCCTTCTGTAACCCATACTGGGCGGGCAACAGTATATTATTCTCTTCAGCCCACTCCTCCAATCTCGATAATAAGAGCCTGTCCATCAGCTTTGCAGTGGTATCCAGAAGGGAAATAGGTTGATGGCGCTTAGGGATGCCCCTGTCCCCTTTCTTATAGATAGGAACAATTACGCTTTGGTTCCAGGATGGGGGAGGACGGGAAACGTTGTTTACAATGTGGTCGTTACATTGTGATGCCATTACATCGCGGTTTTTGAACGCAAGTCGTTACAACGACTTGCGCTGGATGGCACTCTAGGACAAGGAATAGTATAATTTACTATCCAACACCTTCCCTACTGTATGTAGACTGGAGTTGGAATAATAAATTATATTACTCCTAAGTCCAGCGTCCTCCAACGCAAGTCGTTGTAACGACTTGCGTTGTAAAAACTGCAATCTAATGCATGCGATGTATCAGCATGCGTTGTAATGTCATACAACCGGGAGGACCCTCTATTGCTATACTATTTAAAACATTCATTAATAAGGGGCCCCACATATCATAATTCTGCTGGAAAAGATCAATTGGGATCCCGTCATGGCCAGGGGCCTTCCCAGGTGCACAAGACTCCAGCACTCTTCTGACTTCCTCTATTAAGAATGTCAATGTGCCCTGTGGCTATCGGGATTGGTTCATGGCTAATAGGACCAAGGCAGTATTGGATCCAAAAATACTATCAAAGTGACCGACCCATGTGTCCTCATCAACATGCGAGTCCAAACAAGGGTCCGTAAAGTCTTTGAAGTAAGGGGCATTTATAACTCTCCAAAAATCCCTGCTGCTGCCCATGGTAGCAGCTTGCTCAAGATCTTTCCAGGCCTGCTCCCTAATGTCCTTCTCTCTTCGTTTCCTGTCCTGCTTGTATTTGGTTCGTAGTGATTTTATTACTATTGCATCTCTATGAGGGGCTTTTATAGCTGTAATAAGATCCTTCCCCATAATAGAACATTCATGGTCAAACCATCCTCTGGTACGATTAAGATTGGCAGGCTTGGGGCGAGTAAGTGCCCATTTTAATTTTGCTAAGAGGGCTATGAACTGGGAGTCTATATGTGCAGGTGAACATCCATCAGTCAGGCATTTTGTAATGTCATCCTTTACGTGAGCTAAAATTTCATTTCCCAAATTCAACTTCACGACCTGTGTCCATTTTAGCTGATAACCACTTTTCCTACTTACTGATATGTTGTCTGCGATCTGTTGATGTATTTTCAACTTAGATGGAATAGTTAGAGACATTAATAAAATGGCAGGTTATTTAAATGGGCCACTTTTCCGTTTAACGGATACAAGACTAAAATTAAATCAATTGTTGACTCCAGGCTACCACGCCTAAATGTTTTCCCTGCTTGACCTGCAGTGATGTTATTTATTATTCCCAAATTACACCCAAATAAAAGATTATTTAGGCTGTCACCATACTCATTGTGTGAGAAATGAATTAGGGGATTACCCTGAGGGTCAGCTAGGCCGCAGACCTTAGACTCTTTCTGTTTGCAGAGATGCGTGTTAAAATGCCCAACCCAGAAAATGTTTGGTGAACATTTGCTGTTAGTTTTCTGCATTTTACCTAGCTCCCTATTTAGGTCCTATACCACTTTCTTCATGTTTCTCGTGAATTCGTTGTCATAGAAATTAATTAGAATCAAGGGCCCTACATTTCTATGTTCAATATGTTGGAAATGTGTATTCGGTGAGTCAGCCTGTTTTACTAATAGGGGATGGTATTAGAGATCAAAGTCAATAGTCCCCCCTTTGCTCTACCCGATTTACATGATGTTGCTGGAGTATGGAATGTACAAAATCCAGGGAAGAACACCGGCCCCTTGACCCATGTTTCCTGGAAACAAATCATCTCCAGGGAATTCCAAAGATTCAACCATTCCTTATTTCCTAACTTTGAGGCAATTCTTGCCACATTCCAAGAGGCTAAAATGATCTTATTGCCTTCTACTATATTTCACATGGTCGAGGAGATGGGTGTTATTTGTGCTATCTGTGGTGGTTTAATTAATATAGATAGTCTCACATTTTACGATGATGGTCAATCGCATATTACAAGGTCAGAGAGGGGAGCACAACTATTTTGAAGCCTTATTCCTTGGAATCTATTTGGGCCCTTCATATGTCTCATTGGAGGTTGGCCCTGCCTTAGCCTCATGCCCTCCCTTACATTTGTAACCTGCTTATAGAAGTGCTCCAATGGTAGGGGAATGATCCGGGTGCACCTAGGGAGAGACCTATAAAGATGGTCCAGGAGCATGTAACCAACCTGTGGGGTATTAAAGTGTATCACTATGCAATCCCCCATGAAGGCCTTTACTGAACTGCCCACCCAACCCACTCGTCAGGCCGTAATAATTTTATTAGCCAAGTCATGGTTGCTCCATCCCGAGTTCTCAAGATTATTTGAGAGCCAGTGGAGGGATTTATCCATAAACTGTGAAGTTGATTCAGGCTGATTAACCCGAAGCGATGGTACGTTGGCCAGAACCAATGTTAGAGGTGGGGCTTCCAGTGAAAGATGGAAAACTGGTTACAAATAGTCCGCTAAGGGCACGGGGCAGGTGTTTCGTGTTCCCATGTCCTGAACGAGTGCTCTTAATTCCTCCCTCCCTGGGGGTATCTGTTGTAGTGGTAAGTGTTGCACCTCCCTTTGTGCATTTACGTGTTCACTCATTATGAGGGACGACCCACTCGGCCGGATTTCATGATTGCTTATATGTCCCATAACTGATGGTACTTTTGGCCGAATTTGGGGTTCAGTCGAAAGAATTGTAGGTGTCTCTGGCAATACACACATTTGTTGCGCTCTACACGGCTCGGTCAATGGTTGAGCAGGTTTGTTAAGTTTTTCCAGACTGGCTAGACACTGCTCAATCTCCGTTAGCTTGCTCAGTATGGGGTCCAGGACTATAATTAATGTTTTGCTTGCTTCTGCTCATAAGTCCTCATTTAGAAGGGCTGGTGGAGATTGTATATTATAATTATGAACCGCTTTTGGCGTGCAATAGCTTGGCGTGGATGCTTTAGTGTGTGTCCCCTTTGGTTTAGGGGCACGGGTGAGTTTAGTTTGCTTGGGTTTAGAGGTTAAATAGCCCTTCGCTGCTTTGCTGGGGAATCATTTATGGGATCTTGCAATAAGATTGTGGAAAATGGGGACGCTGGGCCACTTCTAGTTGCATTGGAGCAAGAAGAACTTGCCTGTGGGTATTCATGTTAGCCTGGTGGGAGGTCACGAGATATTATCAAAGTAGGTGGATGAGATAATGCCTCCTGACTGCGCTCTGCAAGTAACCCCGGGGGGAAAAGGAGGGGTTCCATTGATAGGCACCTCGCTGTTAGTTCGATTTCATGCATGAGGAGGCTAGCTGCTCTAATCAGAAATGCATCCAATGTTGCTGCCGTCCCTCCTCCTGCTCTTTCCATGGGGCCTTTACACTTTCCCATAATGATGGTATAAATAGAAGGGTACAGTACCTTTAGTTAGCTGATGGACGATAGATGGAGGGCCCAGCCCAGCCTCCTCCGGGCTCCGACGGGCCCTAGGCCCGGGGTTTGCCCGGGCGCATCCCCGCGCACGTCCCGCACAGCGGTTTTGCGCTTACATTTGTAGCGCGACCTGTGCGCAAGGCCTCATAGGATCTGCAGTCTCCCCCTCCGGGAGTGCTCCTATGCTGGTGTCACCGCTTCTCGGCCTCCTCATCCTCCTCTGCACCATTGAGATGATAACCGGACCGCTGTGGTGTTGTGTGGCGTTTTAGGCTCCGATTGAATTTTCCCGATTCATACCCTTATATGGGTACAATTCACATTGCTTTTATATAGCCATAGAAATCAAACCCTTATTTAGGCATAGTCCATGCTACCCAAATACAGGCATGGCTACTTCCATCCGTTCACCAGATGTCACAACGATTTCTTGGAAAACCAGCTTAAGCCTTTAGGGACTTTCCCTTGCTTGAATATTTATTTCTCCAAGAACTAAGTTACTTTACAATGAACAACTATTGCCATAGGGTTCATTCATGATGATCATATGACCAACTTTACGTCAACTATGACATTCCTAAGCACCTTCAAGGTATAAATATACCTTCAAATGCTATAGCAAGATATGGTGGCTCGGAGCAGTTCGAAGACCTACTCTCCAGCTGACGCACTGATCAGGAAGCTGCCCTTTGATGAGATTCTAGTTGTGTGGTGTGGAGATTTGACATCGATAGCCGACTTCCATGAATGGTTGAATACCAGGGATGAATTTTTGAAATTCACCCTAGAGGTGAATAAAACAAGGATTTCTTTTCTCGATTTGTCTATCTACGTGACTGCAACAGGATTGGAAAGCGAACTCTACAGGAAGCCGATGGCACGCAATTCGTTGCTGCGTTATGATAATCAGCATCCGAAATCATTGCGTGACAACTTGCCGTTTGGCCAGTTTTTGCGAGTGAGGAGTAACAGTTCTACAAATGAGAAATATGACCATCATGCAAAAAATCTGTCGGAACAATTACTGGAGAAAAAATACCCGAAGACACTTGTCAGTCAGGCATGGAAGTGGGCATTCAATAACCCCAGTGAGGCTGTGTTGGAACCGAAGATCGAAAAACCACCACTAGGGCGCCTGACTTTTATGAATACCTTTAGTACAGTGTCCAATGATATTCAAAAATGTATTCGGAAGAACTGGCGGATTCTGAATACGAGTAAAGAAAAGATTCCAATGCCCCTCTTTCATGTAAACGAGGTCAGAATCTCCGTGACAGACTTGTACATACTCGCCCTATACAACAAGGACCAAGGAAAGTTGGAACTCTTTGGGACATACCGGAAGTACAAGGACATTTTCCCTGTGGAGCCTGTGCCATCTGCCCACAAACTCAACAAACAAAAGTGCTGGATATTGGGCTATCTAAGCCATGGCGACAAACTAGCTTCTCCAACTGCAACAGCGATCACCTAATCTATTTGATTCAATGTCCCTGCCAGAGCCGGTATGTGGGGATAACTACACGGAAGGTGAGACTGAGGATGGTAGAACACAAGAGCACCTTTCGGTGCAAGAAGACCAATACGAGGCTTACAAGACACTTTGTTGAAGCTAATCAGCCGCCCAATGATATTATGTGAACGGTTTTAGAGAAACCATTTATACCACCGTATGTCTCTGACAAAGACAAGTTTCTCTTTCGTAAAGAACAAAAATGGGTGTTTAGATTGAAAAGTGACACCACGGGCCTCAATCACTCAATATCTTGAGTACTGTTATGAGACTATTGTGTGCTTTAAGAGATTGCTCACCACCCAGCATACATAGGTCACTTTTAGAGATGCTGACATTTATGTGCACCTAAAGTATTAGATCTGAACAGGACAAGTAGCCATTCAGAAGAATACAATTAACATGTTCATCTGGTTCATGAACATCCAATTAGAGTTAAGTTTACAATACACCAAATCTGCATATGTCCACATTTGCTCATTTCAGAAGGTCGTCCTTTTTCACATCAGAGACTATGACTCATGGTCATTAGATCTTTTCCATCTATGAACCCATAGGGCCTCACACACCATGCATAATAAATCCATTGTCCTTCGTGGGATTTAGTGGATTGAATTGGGAAATATGCTCTGGCTTATACATCAACACATTTAGTTAACATGTGCCCATTGTTAGGTACAATAGTGGTAGGTTATGTGGATCATACAAGCAAAACTACAAGTTGTAACACATATGAGGTTATTCTGTAGTTCTTCTTGAGCCGGAAGGTTGAAACAAACTTTATTAACAAGATCGCTTCACACGTAATACTCCAAAGAATAACAAACTCTAACTTGGGCGACTGCAGTTTTTTCAAGATAATTTATGTAGTTTTTGTATGTATTTATCTTTTGGACCTTAGATTATTGAACCATAATCAGCCTAGCTTTACCGTGTTGTGTTTATATCATCATTAAATAATTTGAACTACAATTTGGACGCGTATGACGTTAGTTTGTAGTTTGAGTTAAAGACGCTCGACATACACCTTTTATACATAAAGTTATTTAGAAGCAGGAGGTATGATTTGGACCTTGGTCAAGTACCATTGAGTCGCTGGTTGTTTGTCCATTTTGACTATTTTGATTTAGATGTGTTTACCGGATTATGGACATTACTTAAACTACAATTGGGGCGCGTATGATGTCACTTAGTAGTTTTCTGTAGAGACGCTTTATACAGACATATTTAATGGCGGATTCCGGGTGCCTCGGGACCTCCCACGATCTCAGGGAAAGCCCGAGGCACCGATGGAGAGGTAAGGTATTTCACCGCTCCAGTATCGAATATCAAAGTAAGCAGGTGTTTTTTAGGGTATACACTTCACCAATTCTAATTGTTCTAGCCGCTAGAAACACTTGAATAAAAAACTGGATCACTAGAGGAGCCCACGTTAGTCCGCTTTTAATTGCAAACCAAATGGGTGATTAATCGGTTCTCTTACCATTTTTCTTTGTTTTCCCTTTTTTTTGAGTGCACATCGTGATGTGTCTCTCCTGAGAATATTTGAGGAAATACTCCATTAATGATGAGTGTAACATCCATGCTAGTTTGATGAAGAAACACTTGTAATAACAATAACGGTGGTGTTTCTTACCCCATTAATGATGAGCGTAACATCCATGCTAGGTTGATGAAGAAACACTTGTGATAACAATAACGGTGGTGTTTCTTACTTGTTTGTAAAAAAGCGCTTCTGAGTACAGGTTACGGACTGAGACCACCAGTGGCAGTAAGAATCTACAATTATGGTCAGTTGAGGCACATCATTTATTACTCCCCAAAAGGAGTAGGTTGGGCGCAATGTACACCATCCCCTAAAGGGGTCCGGTTTTGCAGAGATGGACTCCCTATTGTGATTTCTGAGGCAATATACATATTCTGGTTAGACATCTACAAGGTTAGTTCTTATTGAACGGTTTCATATGCTAATCATGTAAGACAACATACACAAACTTTTAAACTGAATAGATTAACAGTAGTGAGAAGAGTTGCTTGTCAAGGTCTGCGTCCTTTTGAAAGAGATATAACATGCATACTTGTACTTGTGATGTACTAGTCTCCAGATTGAATAAAATACTTATAATTATAAGGTAGTAGATCCCCCTGTGATTAGTAACTTTGTTTTTACAAGGTGGAGTCTCCTATTCCTGAGTAGTTACCAGGTGAGGTGAGGTCTAGACCTCATACTAAGCAGGTGAGTGTTACTGGTTTGTGATAAGATAATCCCTCTTAAAGACTAAGAAGACGCTTATAAGAGAGCGAAGAGGCGAATATTTCATTTCGTTATCATTTGTTTTTGTGTTGTTTTTTCCTACAGGTGTGAAGATCACCCTTCTGGTATTGAGGTATTTCTGTATATGAATAAGTGGATGCACACTTATTCCAAATTATAATTATGCAGTAGCTATGTTAATTTAGGTCCTGAATAAAGCCTGGGCGCACAGCCTAAGAGCCTGAAACTAGTTGACCACCACTTGAGAAGTGGCCTATTTGTTAAAAGCCATTTTTCACACGTTTTTGATGGGATTGTAAGAGACGTTAGAATAAAAAGAGTTTTGTCTTCCAAATTCCTTTTAAGTTCACTCACTTTTGCACTGTACATATATTTTCCATCAACGAACCTTACATTTATCCTACCTGTTGCATCTAGCGACCACATGGGTCAACTCTTGCAATTCTCTTTTTACACCTCTTGCTTGTTTGTGATCATCAAGTGAGGTGTTGGTAGGATATCCAAATGATGACACTGGCCTCTCTGGACAGTTGATGGAAATCCAACCTCTCCTCATGGGGTTCGTTTTTCGGTCTTGTATATATGATTAAAGTTGGAAATATTGTTGTTCTCTCTCGCTCTCTTGTTTTTAATTTGACCACCTGATTTTGTTATGATAAGATAGGAAGCTGCCCTTCTCTGCCGAGAATTCAGCTCCAGTGTTTCTGACTCCCCTTGCGGGGTGTTGAGAAATCGAGTCCCGAGACTGAGATACCAGACCTCCTTCATTCTAAAAAGGTATGGAGCTGATTAGAACCTAGAGAAACCTTTGGTAGATTCTTGGCAAAAACGAAAACCTTTGCTAAACAATACTTACTTCTTCCCTCGTACTAGACCTAGGTTAGGTACATTGGGGTAGGCGTATATTAGAAGCACCAGTTGAGTATTTTAGTCTATGTTATTTATGTATGTGATTTTATATGGCTTAGAAACATAAAATGCTCTTACAATATTATTTCATAATACTATTCTCGCTGTGCGCATTATACTTTGCATTCTGTCTAACGATTGTAGCAGTTCACCTCTCTTGCATGAGAAAGAAGACTGTCTAATAAACCTTTTATTGAAAACGCCTGTCTCACTATTTCTCTGCAACTCTGTAGAAACGAAGCATGCATGATTGACTGAGTGAAATACGTATCTATTGTTTCCATGACTCTGAGAGATATATTCTTATTCTTGAGAAACAAAGTTGTCATGTCTATGCGGTTGTCAGAAACTAATCCCTTCTTGTTTATTGGAGAAGGTTTCTAGTGACACTCACTATTAAGTTTAGTATATTCGATAGAGACCTATTAACTTAAGTCCTACGTCAAATCTATAGGGTATTTTATTTCAATGCGCAAAGCCTTTTGGGAATATAGGAACTACACTACAGTGGGTCCTCTGCTCCAGGTATGGCTGTGGTAAGTTTTGGGAGGCTGTGGCTACACCGCACCTCAGTTTGGCGCTTCCGTTTGTAGCGCAACCTGCGTGCAAGGCCTGATGGGAGCTGAAGTCTCCCCTCCGGGAGTGCTCCTATGCTGGCGTCACCGCTTCTCGTCCTCTTCTGCACCAGTGGGATGATAACAAGACCCCCGTGGGTCCTCTGCTCCAGGTATGGCTGTGGTGAGCTTTAGGAGGCTGTGGCTACCTTTTTTGGGAGGCTGTGGCTAGTCTAATACTTATTTTTCTAATAAAAAATAAGCATTTTATTTCTAACTCTACACATTCAAATGCAGGTTATGACATTTATTGGCAACAACACATTTTACCCTTGACATAGGGGCTCTAGTGTTTTTCTTGCAGATCTCTGCTCCACCCGCTCCTTGCAATGTGATAGGGGGTATTCCCCATTCACTGTTGGCTGCATCCTAGGAATCTCTTAGAGAATAGTCAAAAGTGTAGGGGCACTTCATTGCTTTTCGGGATGAGACCCCAGGAGGCCGGTATGCTTGTTAACAGTCTTACCTGCTCCAGCAGAGAGGAAGCATTCAGCATCTCAGTGCTTGACCCATCCATAGGCATTCACAAGACTCCAGTCCTACTGGGTAAGTTTGCTACATATGGAAGGCAAGGTAGTACTTGCCAAGCACAGGCTCTCCTGTGAGCCTACACGGTCATCTGTGGTAGCATTCGGAGGGGCTCCCGCCCTCCCCCTCCAAGGTCAATTTTGCACTCCCAACAGGATTCGGATGCTTTTGATCTGGGAAAAGGTAATGTGGCAATGCGTCCATGCCGTCCTGACTCAGTCCATTGTTCAGGTCAGGTGCAGTCCTCACTGTTCCCTATGATCGATGAGTCATCATGGCTTCACAGTTCTCAGACTTTGGCCCGATCCTCACAGCATGGTTATTTCTATCAGCTCCTCCTGCTATACATCACTGCCACCAAGGCTCTGGCCCTCACATCATGGAAGCCTGAACCATGGTGGCCACACCCGGCATATGGGATCACCATAACTGTGATGCACCGGCTTGGCTCTCACTGCAAAGCACACTTTCCACAGCTAAATTCATGATGGCTCTCTCCTGGCATACTGGTAGCCATCTTGAATCTGCATGCGGGCAACAACACGATCAGTGCAATAGAGGGCTCCTCCCACCTTGAACTGGGGGTCCACTTGACATGGCTTCCCACTGGACCTGTCTCCTTCCAACACTCTCCTCTGTCCCACAGGGCACACGGGTCCTGGGAAGAAGGCAGGCACTGGTGCTCCAGGCTCCAGAGCAGGTGGACTTTGTCACCCTGAGTGATGCTCACGCTCCCTCTGATGCAAGGAGACTACTTGGCCTTGTGTGGCATAACCGTCCCCCAGGTTCAGATGACAGCATCTCTTTGGCAACCTAGAATGTACCTTGGTGGAATGTGAGCTGGAGGTCATGTGGGGACAGTCAGTTGGGTGGCAGTTGATGTTCTGGCCTAGCTTGAATGAGGTGCAAATACAAAGTTCAACTTACATGCTTCTTCGTATATTCCTTCGAGTAACCGACATTACAATTTGATGACGCAGAAGTGAACATTGTGAGGAAGCTACACCTCAACAAGGCACTGGATGCTGTATGTCCAATTGGACTGCCGGGTCACAGAATGGTGACAAGTGGTCGTTTGAGGCTGGCCAGGTGCGTTGTCGGAGGCGTGAGTATAGGGTAGCCTAACATCACGGCTTATTGCGAACCTGCCTCTGCATGTTCGCTGCTGTAGTGGTGAGCTGTCCTGAGTTTGAATTTCCAGTCTATCAGAAATATATGTTTCGGGCCATAACTCATAACTAGCACAGGCCCAATTGCGCGGTTGGCCGCCAATTCGGGTTTCAAGCAGCATCCAAGTGTTCTTTGTTATCTGATGAGACGTGACCTCCGGGAGGAAGTTTCCACTCCCATCGTTGCAGGTAGAGACTGACAGCAGGGGGATGTCTCTTCACTCCCTCTAGTCAAGGAAATGTGCCGCTGGAACAAAGGAACATCAGTTCTCCCTCTGGCTAGTCGCTGTTCAGGCTGCCCTAAATTGTTAGTGACTGTGCAAGTGTGCAGGGGAAAGTCTCTTTGCCATGTCTTGTAGCCATAACAGTGCATGCTCAGAGGTTTGGCAGAGTAGTTTCAGGAGTGCAAGTGATATGCAAGTTCGTTACAACGTGCCATTTGACTAATGCACCAAATCTGCAAAAGGTACCTGAATTAGGGTTGCTGTGGCTATTTTGGGAGTTGTGTATGAGTGACCTGATCCAACTTATTCAAATTTTTTTGGGTGGAATTAGTATCTCTGCAACTTATTTTTTGAGTATTTGTTTCTTTATCTTCCTTTTTGTTTGGTTGAGAATTTGTGTGTGGCAAAAGTAATAACAATGTGTAATTACTATTGTGCTCTTCTCAGAGCCTTACAACAAGCACTTATAGTGTTTCAAATTTGTTAGAATTGTGTGAACACTGTTGTATGTTAAATGCTTGCACTCATCTGTGTTAATATGTTGGGATTGTAGCTAACATTGAACGTAGGGCAACACATATGCACAATGTTACAACTGTTCTGTTCTTTTTGCGAGCACCTGGTGAGCCTGTCATCAAATGGTCTAAGAGGAAGTGCTTTACTTCTACAATGTTTAGGTGCTGAAGGACAGGAAGTATTAGATGATTTACCTGAACTTCCTCAAGCTGAGGCACGTGATTCAAACGATTTCAAGATAGCAAAAGCTACACTTGATCATCATTATTTACCTCACATCAGCACGATTTTAGAGAGGTATCATTTTAGCATGCAAATTCAAGGACAAGATGAGTGTGTGCAGGAAATGTTACCAGCTTAAGGATGTTACCCTCTAACTGGAAGTTTGGAGGTTCCACTGAAGAAAGAATTAGAGATCAAATTGTATTGTATTGTGTAGGTGAGGAACTTTGGATGAAAGATGAGCCTCCTCTGGAAAAGGTTTTGATATTTCCAAAACAAGTGGAGCACATGTTGAAGTCTGTAGGAAAAATTAAAGTAGATAAAAGTATTAAGACAACAGTTAAAGAAGGAGTTACAGAGGTGTGTGAAGTCAAAGTTCAAAAACCTGTTAAACACATTGAACCAGAAATTAGAATAAAGTACAAGACTGAATTTAGTTTCAAAGGTACGGGGTTTCAGGTGTGGATATGAAGGTGACAGGGCAAATGACAAATCCTGTCTAGCTTTGTCACCAGTGTGTAATACGTGCAGCATTTCAGTAAGTGTTGTAGGAAAAAGAATAGGAGCATAGGAAAGAGATTTGTAAGTGAAATTTCTACAAAACAGAGAGAGCAACATGTTGTTTCTGACTTAATTAGTGAATGTTGATGGAAACGAAATTGCAATGAAATTTAATTCATGCCCTCACATAACCATGTTTTCCAATGAGACTTTTGTGAAACTATTTGGTGGAAAGAAGAAACTTGAGGCTAGGATATTTTGAAGCAGTGTTTGGCATTTGTAGAATGTCCATGTCAGGCAAAGTGTATGTGTCCTGTTATGGTGATGATTTATTGAGATGGGCCCACCAGAAGGAATTAGGTGTGAGTTTACATCCCAACAAAATTCCGCAAGTGAGTCTGAACCTAGTCAACAGTGAGACAAACAAATTTGTGAAAGAGTTTAGTGGTTTGTTTCAGAATTACCTGAGAAGGTTACTTGGGTACAAATTAAGGGAAGGAGCTAAACCTTTTGTTGCCAAAAATAGGAGAATTCCTACACAAATGCCATCAGTAGTAGCGCACAAACTAGATAGATTATGCATGTGTGGGAAGTTTGAGTCGGTGGATGCAACAGAATGCTTTGCCCCTATTGTGGTGGCACGCAAAGGGAATAGTGACATAAGCCTTTCCGTGGATCTTCGAGCTTTGAACAAGGAGGTGATTGTGGACAAGTTGGCCTTATCAAACCTTGAAGAAATGATCACAACATTTTCTGGGGCTAAGGTAATCTGCACACTTTATTTAGTCTTGGCCTGCCATCAGATAGAACTTGATGAGAATTCCCAGGATCTTACGGCATTCATTACACCGTTTGGGATCTATCAATTCAAGAAGATGCCATTTGGTCTCGTCTCAGCTGCAGCTGTTTTTCAAAGAACTATGGGTGAGATTCTGAAAGGTGTAAGTGGAGTAAAGTGCTATCAGGAGGACATTCTGATCTTTGGTGCCACTGGTTCAGAGCATGATCAAGGTGTGAGAGATGTGCTTTGCAGATTACAAGATGCTTGGTCTCACACTTAAAGCCAAAAAAAGCAAGTTTGGTGTGGGAGAAGTAAGCTACGAAGGAAATCTGATTGCAGGAATAAAGCCAAGGAGTGGTGTGACTCACTGGTTAGAGGCGGCAGACCCGGAAGCAGAGGACGGTCCGGGAACAGGGTTCAATTCCCGACGCGGCAGGTTCGTGGACCAGGGTCAGCGGACTCGATAATTCTCGCCTCGGTCCCTACTCTAACCAGGGATCAAACTCTGCAACTCTGGGCATTAGCTTGCCTCATCTCCACAACGGCCCCCCACATACGCCGGGGATGCCTGGTTTCACCTTGGAGATACCCAGTAGAGACCATCTCACAGGGAAAGCCAGGACGGGTTCCCCAGCGGTCTATAGCGCAGAGATACTCCTTCGGGAGTTGATTCTAGCTCGTTAGAAGCCCACAATTAATTAATTAATTAAAGGAAGGAACTGGTAGACACCAACAAATCTCCAGAGGAACCTAAAACAAAGGCAGAGTTATCTTCTTTTCTTGGCATGGTAGAATATTACAGCAGGTTCACTAAAGACTTTGCCTGCAAAACTTATAACATAAGGAAACTGCTAAGAAAAGGCAGATTTTGTATGGGATAGCTCTTGTAAAAAGGAATATAATAATGTTAAACAAGAATTGAACAATGTTTCTTCACTACAGGCGTATGATCCGATGAACTGCACCAAAGTAGTGTATGATGCAAGTGCGAAAGGGTTAGGAGCTCTACTCATTCAAAACAAAGGAGGGAAGTAGGAATTGATAGCTTGTGTGTCACACACCCTCAGGGATGCAGAAAGCAACTATTCTGTCATTGAAAGAAAATCTGTTGCAGAACATTGGGCTACTAACAGATTTAAGCAATTTTTATGGAGAATCAAATTTACTGTTCAGACAGATCATAGGCCATTAGTAGAAGTCTTTACCAAGAAAGGTCTTGATGCTATCTCTTCATGTAGAAGGAGATGAGTAGTAAGCTTACAAGAGTATTGCTTCGATGTACAATATGTCCCTGAAGTGAGCAATTTCTCAGAGGATTGCCTGTCCAGACTGGTGAATGTTGATGAGATGAAAATTAGCATTAAAGATCAACAGGATGAAGAAGAAGTTGTGAGACTGTGCAAAGTCACTGAAGGTATCATCAGTGAGAATGAATGGTTGTATGAACTTCGAAATGATGTTGAACTGAATTGTGTAATGCAAGTTGAAAGTTCAGACAAATTGAACAAGTCTGGATCGGGTGATGTCAGGGACCACTGGGGTAAGATTTGACACAAATTAGCAGTAGACAAAGGTTTCCTGTTGAGAAGTACAAGATTGATACCACCCAAGACTTTAAGGCAGAAGGTCTTGCAGTTGGCTCATGAATGTCACATGGTCATAGTAAAATCTAAGCGTAGGCTCAGGAGAGATTTTTGATGTTGTGCACTTGATCACAATGTAGAGTGCATGGTAAGGGACTGTGTTGAGTGCATTAATTGTGACAAGGGATTGAAGACTACAGAAACTCTTATGGGGTGTAGAGATTTCCCCAAATATCCATGGGAGGAGGTAGCCATGGATATTTTAAGGCTGAACACGCCACTCCCTAGGCGTTAGTTTTGATGGACCTATACTCCAGTTGGTTTGACGTGTTGTTTGTACAGGACATATCTTCAGGGGCAGTCATCAAATGTTTAGAAACCATATTTAAATGGGAAAGTTTTCCACCTTTTCCACTTATTGATAATGGTGTGCAGTTCTATTCAAAAGAGACAGGGTTATTTATTAAGAATTATGGGATAACGGACAAGAAATCAGCTATGTCTCATCCGGAAACCATGGGGCCAAAGATAGAGTCAATAAAACCTTAAAAGAAGGCATACAGTTAGCAAGGGCAAATGGAACAGATTGGAGGCAAGAACTGTCTAATAAGTTATCTGGCTATCGTTATGCACCACATTCGTGCAGTGGAATATCCCCTTTTGAGTTGTTTAAAGGGAGATCTCCTTCAACTAAGATGTGTCCTGGTTGGATGCATTGGACAATTCGGTAGGACAGTGGAGAGAGAGAGCGGTTTCAGTGCAAATCAAGAGGAAAGCATTATTTGACAGGGATATGAAAGTGAAAGAGGTAGAAGGTAAAGTGGGTGATTTTGTGAAAGCAAGAGCCAGCAAGGATTGTGCTGCTTGGTCCACGTTCACAAGGAGATTGTAAGTTATCAAGTGTTCCAAGAATGTTGTTAAAACACATGATGGTCTGGTGTGGAACAAAAGCAGAATAGTTGTTCTGGATCAGATGCGGAACTCTCATCTCACAAGTTGTGCAGTTCCTGTACATGTGGGAGGTAATGTGTGGAGTTCAGGTGCACATAAGTCTCACAGGAGAGAGCAGGATTCACAAAGAAGGAGTGTCAGAGAAATAAGGAGACTGGCTTATCTCAAAGATTTCGTGATGTAAGGTTTTGGGAGGTGAGATTACGAGTTAATTATTTATTGTTATTTTTCATGCTATCATTTTACAAGCTTTTTCTCCCACAGTTAACCATTTTTCTTCCTTATTCATATGTATGGTGCGGGTCAGTGCTCACATTTCAAAGTGTTTTATTTGAGGGAGGGAGTAGTGTAGCATAGCCGCCACCCAGGTTCAGCTACCAGCATCACCCTGGCATGTGGTGTAAATAAGGAGTTTAACTTACCTGCTTCTGCGTATATTCCTTCCAGTAACCAACATCACACCTTGACCCCCAGTCCTGGTCACAGGCAGATGTCTTGCAAAGATTCCCCTCCTCACACAGCTTGTCTGGCTGCTCGGAGATGACAATCTGTCTCATCCTTCCCTTCTAATTATCCATTTCCAGACACCAAATGTGAATTAGGGTCTGGGTCTTTGACGTTTTATGTTGGGGCTCTGCTTCTTTTGAAGTACATACATTTCTTCTTCTTTTTCCTATTGAAAAAACAGAACAGGAGAGACTCTAAAGCTGATAGTACCACAACACGGGCCATAGAGTGACTAGAGTACACTTCTGGATGTCAGTCACAGTAATATGTGCATACAAAATGTAATCCAGGTCTCCCAGCTCTACTCTTCATGATTCCTTTATCAGCCCCATCTTCTTCTTGAGATGTCTTCAGGTCCCTTCCTTTTGCTTTCTCACTGAATCAAATAGCACCCTTTGAATTGTACAAGGAGAGTCTCTCTCCCTTCTCCAGTGTATCCCACCCAATTCACAGGAATGCAGCAATAAATATATATATATATATTCATGCATTGCACAGCACTGCTCCAACCATGTACTGTACCCTCCCTAGGCACTGCAGAGTCACCAGTCTTGCATTGTGCACTACTTCACATCTAACTGATGCAGGCCAAAGGAGAGTTAAGCACATTGCATTGGAATTTTAAAAGTCGGTGAGCCTGCTTGTTTCACTCCAGTAGCACAGGTTAAAATTAAAAAGGACCTGTTCACACCTAATGATCACTACAAGCCATGCTGCTTAACTCCTGATGAAGGCAGTAACCTTCCATCACTATTAGGGTAGCGCTTTGGGTGCCCCTCCAGGTCCAACAACACTTCAGTCCTTGAGACAGGCTAATGGCATGTGCACACCCATGATAAGAGTTTATTTATGACAACAAAAATCAGCATTAGTGATCCAAACATCAATATATTTGGGTGCTCAAGACAGGGTTACACAACCATTATCATGCAGAGGACTTTTCCATCCCACAGTCGTTTTCCTGGTCCAAGTTCCAATGTGTAGTGGGAATGCGTCACTTTTGGGGAAGAAAAATCCTTCCTGTGCAGATTGCCATTCTAACTAAAGCATGTTGGTATCGCTGGAGCTTTGGAGATTTCTCACTCAAAATATTGTAAATCCCAATGGTGAATTGAATTTTAGTCATTTTTTGGGAAGTGAGGGAATCTATTTTATGTTATGTTATCTTATCTTATATTGATTAGTATAGCGCACTAATCCCCAGAGAGGGTGTCAAGGCACTTGGGCAGGTGAGTGGTCTCCAAAGTGCTTATAAGAAGCACTAGGTCTTCAACTTCTTATGAACTGAAGAAGTGACGAGGAGGTTCTAATATGTTGAGGGAGATCATTCCATGTCTTAGGTACAATATAGGATAATGAGCAGGATGAAGCTAAAGTACAAACAGGCATTATGAATCTAATGCTCGGATTCCTTTTCCAGCAAGTTCACCTGTAGCCCCGGAGCTCTGAAGTAAAATGTGCAACTGCTTCCAAACATTTCTTCTGAAGCCCAAACAACCACAGAAGTATGGTTCCTGGTAACCCTAGGAAATCTTGGGAATCACTTACAGACTCCTGGGGTATCAGGCAATGGACAACAGCAGGGTCCAGTTTAGATACAGTTGCTACTGATTAGCTGAGAACTTTAGAAAAAGGGCATCTTGCAGTTTGTTGTGTCCCTGTAGCCAAACAGGAGGTCAGCCAACTGACCATTGGAGACCGCTTCTTTGTCCTGAGTAACAGTAGGAGTAAGTCCAGCACTTCAGGGCCCTCACAGGTCTCAAAAAGCTGGTGCAGTCCTTCTTCTGTTCGTCCACAGGTCCAAAGAGTGTTCTAAGGATTAGGCATTGGGTGCCACATTTATGCCTGCCACCATCTAGTGGATGAAGGTAATGCTGGCCTCTACCCCAACTAATGACCCCAGTACTCTTAAGTGCCACCCTGTAGTAACAAATAGTATCACCTAAAAGTGCTTGGCTCATTTTATAAAAATGCAAAATAATAAGACGTAAAATTAATGACAGCTGTATGTGCCCCCTCATTATTGCCAGTGACACCTAACAATTTGAGAAATTCATTTAAAAATCAGGCATGGAATAGCATTTCTTTTTTTTCTGAAAAAAATGTTCTCTGGTGGAGAAAGTGCCATCCCACACCTTATCAACAATTATTCAAAGGAACAGGCTTGCTTGCTTGTCCCTGCATTTTGGTGCACCAAACGATTGTTGCGGTTCACAAGCCACTAGATGCAAACCAAGCTCGAAAATAATTTACAGGAGACACAAATGCCCAGGGCATAGAATTGCTTTTGCAGATGAAAAATCATTTGAATGCAACAAACGTGTTCTAACAGGACAAGAGACAGAAGAGGATGCCGAGAACCTTTGTTTTACTTTTGCATACTAGAAATTACAACCTGAGTGCATAGGCACTAATTCATAATACTGACAGTTCACAATCTGCTGTCATGGTAACACAGAGGAAGTTGGTTAAAAGGTACATTTCTGATGGAGAGATTAAAACGAGCTCTTCTTTGAGGCGCACCAGGATTGAGGAATACAGAGAAAAATAGCACCGCTGAAATATTGCAGGAGAATATTAATCGTATGTGGTGATACTGTATTGTCATAATACATCCTCTAAAATGAGATATAACACATATCACGAAATGAGTAAAAATGCTCTTGAAAGATAAATAAATATATGAATATTTAACCACATAATTTTATAAAGTGTGGACTATGCCAAAACAGTTAGATGTGGAATATTAGAATTAAAATGAGCATTTTCGCTATCAAAAATACAATTTAAATGGAAGCATGGAATCTTCTTGCACTCAACTAAGGTATGAAAACAGAATGAGAGTTTAAAAACCTCACAAGAAATGTGATTTAATTGCTTCCCAGGTAACACATATTTAGAGTTCTAATGTCCTGTAGAACATAATGTCATCTACAATATAAGATCAAGTGCATATATCAAGTGAGTGTCTTAGCACACAGATAGCAAATCTTAATAAATAACAAAGGCAGTAGATTTGAATTTTGTATTTTACCTACTGACATACACAATATATTCACACACACATTAACCTAAATTCATAAATTCATGCACAGATGTAGACAGAGCAAAATACTCACAGATCAGCATCCCTGAAAACAGACCTAAGGCCGTAATGAGACCCAATGGTGCATTCAATTAATACTCCCCAAAAACCTCAGGCAATGCTGAGCCAAAATATGCTAAAGCATGAAAGAGAATCCATGGCACCTGGCACTAATGTGCACCAACGATCGAAGACAGCAATGATCCTCAGCGGTACCAGGCCATGATGAACCACTATATCCCAAGACAGCAATGCACATCAATGGCTCCAGGCAGCAATGAACCTCAATCGCCCTAGACAGTAAGAAGTTTTCATTGGTCCCAGTCAGTAATGATTATCAATGGCCAGAGGCAGTAATGGACATAATTGGCCCAGGGCAGTAGTGAACATCATTGGTCCCACGCCTAAATTAAGTAAATGAGCCCAGAAAATAAAGAGGCCCAAACGGTGTAGAGAAGCAAAGCTTTTACCTGTCCCATGGCAGACGATCGGTTACGGAACATCGGTTAAAGTAAAATTACACTTACATTCTGAGCCTCCCTGCAGTGATAGAGGCCCATCATGCTGTGTGGGATACATCACCTTGACCACGGGATATGTGTACTCATATCACAATGCAATTGAAGTACCTGTTTCTGCGTCTTCTGCAGCTTGCGCATTAACTCATTGTTACTGAGTTGTTCTATGTGCTATATGCTGCTCAGTCTGGAAGAAATGCTTATTATTCCTTTTATAAAGCCATTTGCCCTCCTCGGTGCCTGCTTATATAACACAGGCTTGCCTTGTTAACCTAGAGGAACCTGAGTATAATATGCACAGAGTAATTGCCAGTGAAGTGGAAGTGTTTTAGTGCATCATAGGTGTTAGAGACTCTTTTAACAAATGTTATGAAACTAAAAGGTCAAATAACTAAGAAAAGAAAACCCTCAGCCTGTGATGTCATCAGTGATGACATGTGAAGTAATAGGAAGAAAAGCGCAGTAAGAAGCAAGACTACTCGCAAGAGAACAACTGCTACGAGCTAAAGAGGCCACATCACAAACTGACCAGGGAGCTGGTCCCAGTACTTCTGGAGACTCAACCTCTGCATCTCCCGGTCCGGATATTCATCAAGAGTTTGCAACACTCAAACAGCATTGTATAAAATGCAATGCCATTTTATGCTGTGGGGAGCAATCAGTTGACGCTGTATGTTCAGCAGCAGGAAATCATCACTGCTAAAAAGACATTTCTGTTGGAATGACATTTTAAGTCCAAATGTTTAAAGTTTTGGCTGTTTGTTTTTTTGTTTTTCAAAAAACACAAAAAAACCTCAAAATTGTTTAAAAAACACAAACAAATTAAAAAGAAAAAAACAGTTCTCTTTAGAACTACCTTATTTGGTTAAAAAGAGATATAACTGCATTCTAACATCTGGGTGATTGTTAGAGTCCATTTGTAGAGCATGATTAATTCTAAGAGTGCATGGGTAGTGACAGGGAGATGGCTGGACTGCATGAGTAATGCACAGGTAATTGTAGGTCTGCATGTGTTAGTGCCTGTATTATTGTAAGAGTACATGTGTACTAACTGGATGATTACACTACTGCAAGGGGAGTGCATGGTGATTTTATAAGTGCTTGGGTTTTGGCGGAGTGATTGGATTAGGACATGGGACTGGCTGGGTAATTGAAGGAGTACATAGGAACTAACATGGAGATCACTAAACTGTATAGGTAGCACTCAAAGGATTGTAAAAATGCAATAGTTAGTGCCTGGGTAATTGCATGAGTATATGGGTAGTGACTGGATGAATAGAGTACTACAAGGAGAGGACATGGTGCATTTCTAAGCACTTAGGTTTTGGCAGAGTGATTGGATTAGTACATGGTACTGGCTGGGTGATTGGAGGAGTGCAGGGGAAGTGACAGTGTGTTTGGTGGACTGCATGGGTACTACCAAACTCTTCATTATTTTGTTTGGAGTCGCACACCCAGCTCGACGTGGAACCGCGCACCCATCGCGTTCACACTAGGGGACCGCGCTTAGCGCCGAGCACCCATCACGTTCATACTAGGGGGATACGCTAAGCACTGTGCATCCATCATTTTCACACTAGGGGCCGCGCTGAGCACCGCGCACCCATCGCGTTCACACCAGGGGGCCACGGTGAGCACAACTCTAGGGGCATGACTCCCAATTTATATTTGTTAAATTGTCCACTTTTATTAATTTACATCCGCCTCAAGGACCCCATCTCCCGGGGAATGCCCACATTTAATAATTTTCATTTTATATTTAAAATAAAAAGAGGAGGGGGGACTGCCACCCCTCTCCCGGCCTGTTTGGGGCCCTGAGGCTGCGTCCCACGGGACCTGGCCTCATGGTTAGGGACCGTGGGGGGAGTCCCAATGCCCCAACAGCCTGCCGGCTTCCCGTCTCCTGTGGGAGTCGGCATTGCTTTTCCACATGGGGAGCTGCTGACATGCACCTCCCCGTGAGGAAAAACAATCTGCTTTCGATTTTGGAAGCGAGAGCATGAAACCTGCTCTCGTTTCCAAAATCCAAAGCAGAGTTTCAATGACAGGGCGGGAGCCACACGACTCCCACCCTGTCAATACAAACATCAGTGTCCTGGGTGTCGTGTTTTGGCAGCTCCTGAGTTAGCGTTTTAGCACAGCTACACGGTCTTTTCCGTTAACTTGACCAAAACGAACGGGGGCCATCTTTAATCCCTCTGACTTCCGTTTCAATGAACATGCTGCCTCGTGGTCAGTGTGCCCTTTCGTCCTTTCTCGATACCCATGGTCACTAGTCTGCTCGGCAACAGGCTATTTTTAGTACTGGTCAAGCGCACATGCGCATTTCGCACCAATTGGTCACTCTCCAGGAATGTTCACGCTAACTGACCAGTGCTGTTGAAACTCCTCCCACATGTTGGCTGTGTTCCAAAAATGACCTTATATGTACCTAAGATGTGTAACTTGTAACCGCCTATCTTTTTATTGCTATTAAACTGTATAAAAGAGGTCGCGCACCGATGTTCGGTGTGCTACTTCTTACATTACCGAAGGGTGCTGTAGGAATGTATCACCACCCCATGGGGTCTTAATAAAATTGTCTTTTACCTTTTCCAGTGTCCGTGCCAACTTCTATACTAAGGTGTTCGAGAGTTTAGCAGAGTATGTAGGCCTGATTTGAACCCAACACCACAATTGGCGACCACGAAGGGACTCATCGGCGACTCGGAGGCCCGAAGGAGAGGTCGTGACGAAGGTTAGGAAACTCGCCATGGACGCGATCGCTGCCATTGAGTGACCCGAGTCTCGGCACCCACGGTGTGTTTTCCCTTCCTTCCGATCTGACCTTCCAGGTGGCGCCGGTCCTCGACTGAGATTCTGATCTTGGATTGTCGTGATGTGCCGTTTTGGCTGATTCGACCACAGAACTTGGCAGTTGGACTTTGGACGTTTGAAAAGAAAATTGGTAAGCTTTTGAGTGGTGAGGTAGTCTACTGACACTTACTGTGGTTTTTTTTTGAAACTTTGAATTTTGAATTTGAATCTGTTAGCTAACGTTTTGAATCTTTGAATTTTGAATTTGAATATGTGAAGTGCACCTCACATAGGCAGGCATGTAGGGATATTTCTCTGATTTATTTGATTTGAATAGTGCACCGTGTTAGGTGTCATTTTGTAGTATCGCGGTTTCGTGGTACTTTTTGAAACATGCCTGTTTTTAGCACACTCCGTAGGATGTGCTGTTCTGAAAATGGTACCAATTATCGATTGAGTGAAAAACAGCCGGCTCCCCCAGAGGGGACTCCAAATCGTGAAATGTATGTTAAATACGGTATTCCACCTATAATGTATAGTGCATTATGGCATAAGTATACTAAGACTGATCGTGAATTACAGTGGCCACTATATGGGTCGTTTGACCTTCGAAAGGTACAATATGTAGAGCAGTGCTTGTTTCAGCGAAGGTCTAGACAAGATATGTTTGATTGTGTGCGTACGTGGGAGAAAGAGGTGCGTGAACGAGCGAAGCGTGAGGAGGCCTTGGCGGAGAAAGTGCAGCGGAAGGCTGCACATGACAAAGCTTTACAGCTACAGGAGAAGGAATTACAGGAAAAGAAAGAGAGGGAGAGACGAGAACGTAATCTACAGGTTAATGGTCAATTCCCTATCAGGCGTCCTCTCTATCCAGTCCTTACTAATGAAACAGATGATTTCTCATTACTAGATCGTTGTCCGCCTCCGTACGTCGCACCTACGGCTCCGAACGAGGACTCGGACGAGGATAGTGATCGAACACAGCGTACCAGGTTATATACGGAACGAGCTACGGAATTGCGCTCGATTGCGCGAAAACTAAATAGTAATACTGTTACTGTTTCCGACGTTACTAAACAAATGGAGCAGTGGTCTGATAAGGAACGACTGTATTTTTTAGATCATTTTGGAGATGAAGTTGTTGAGCGATATAGAAAATATTCTCTCGAGTTAGAACCTAAGGAGATATCTAAGATTCGTGAGAATTTTCGTAAAGGTCTTTTTGTTCTTTCAGATGCGGACGACTTCTTCAAGCGTTTGCTTGAACTGCGTAGTGAGACGACACGGCTACGGGAGTTGGAAAAATCGAAGAATTCGTCTACGTCCGGAGCGACGGGGATATCCAAAGAATGCCCTATCTTTGAAACAGATAAGATCGCTGCGATTAATGTTAGACCTATGCGAGAAGCCGCGCCTTTATATGTCCCTCATAAAGGGGATGGCACAGATGATGATAAAAGCTCCAAAGACGCGAAAGGGTATTTTGTATATAATTGGGTTTATACGCCTTGGAATAGAGCAGATGTTATGGCGCTTAAGAATGCGTTACCTGATCCCCGTAAAAACCCTGCGGCTTTTTATGAAAATGTTGAAAGTGCAATTTCTTCATGTATCATGACGTTAGTTGATATTGATCTATTTTTCGGGTTGATATTGCCCCCTGATATGTGGAGAGTAATTCGTAGGTTTGATGACCAGACGACTCTCGGGGCCACTTGGAAAGATATTGTTCAGGCTGATTTAGATAGAGAACCAGCATGTAAACCGTGTAAATTAATATTAGATCTTCCAGGTGCCATACTAACAAAATTAAAGACTCTTGCTCCCGCTAAAAAGATTGATTGGACTATATTAGCCTCGTGTAAGCAGAAAGCGGATGAATCAGTTTCTGATTTTTTCTCTCGCTTCGAGGAAGCTTTCCATGATTACAGTGGTCAATTATTGACAGAAGATACTGGCAGGCATCTATTCGTTGATAAGTATGTAGCTAATCTCCTACCGGAGATTGCGAAACGATTAAAAGCGAGTGAAAGTTCATGGACCACAGCAACCCCTGCTTCTTTATTGACTATGGCTCAATATTATGAAAGACAGGAATTAGAGGCGAAAGAAAGTAGTGATAAGAAGGCGAAGGATTTGAAGACGAAGGTAATGTTAGCTCAGGTTCAGGCTACGAGAGGGAACAATAGAGGAGGGCGAGGATCATACAGTAATGCTCCTCCCCCTCGTTCTGACATTTCTGTGAATCAATGTGCATACTGCAAACAGTTTGGGCATTGGATTACAGACTGTCCGGTGTTTCGAGAGCAGCGTAATTTGAGGGGACGAGGAAGTGGGAGATCTAGGAATTATTATGGAGGGTCAAGAGGAGGTTATGGCACGAATGATCGAGGAGGTTATGGCATGAATGACCGTGGAGGATATGGAGCAAGGGGTCGTGGTCAGTCAGATTATAATACGTTTGATAACCGCAATCAATATCAGATAAATGAGGGTGATCCTGCTGAACCACGGGATGAGCATTACGCATAGGATTGCGTAGGATGGGGTGTGGAATCGGTTGAGGTACCAGTTGATCAGAGGGGTCCATACATAGAAGCACATGTTTTGGGTTCTACTGATAAATTTCTGGTCGATACAGGAGCTACTCGTAGCGCTTTGTCCAAACACTTGGTTCCAAGGGCTCCCCTGTCTGGCGAGGTAATTACAGCAATAGGGTTCGATGGAACACCTACTTCTAGCCCACTGTCTCAACCTGTTGCATTTCATGTTGATAAATTTGCTGCCCCTTGTCCCTTTTTGTTGTCCCCAAATACACCCGATAATATTATTGGACTCGATATGTTAAAACACTTTCGAGCTACTATTCGCTGTGCCCCAGAAGGAGTGCGAGTTGTGCTGAATGAGAATTACCCAGACTTTGAGCGAGTGTGTTTTCTCCATGAATCTGAAGTATTGGCCTCCTTACCAAATACGTTATGGGCCACTTCTGACACGGATGTGGGGCAGATGTTAATCCCTCCAGTACGAATTACTGTAAAGGAGGGAGTATCTTTACCACGTGTCCCACAATATAAGATTTCTAGAGAAGGGGAACTTGCATTAATACACATTGTCAATGATTTGATTTCTGCAGGAGTAGTTGAGGAAGTTTCTTACAATGTTTGCAATAGCCCAATTTTACCGATCCTTAAGAGAGACACAGATACTAAGGTTTATCGTTTCATTATTGATTTGAGGGAAATAAACAAGATAGTAGTGCCTCAGTACCCAGTGGTGTCTGACATCACCACGTTGCTTACGTTGGTTCCATCGACGGCAACTACTTTTACAGTTATCGATTTGAAGAATGCCTTCTTTTCGATCCCTGTACATCCTGACAGTCGATATCTATTCGGCTTTACATTAAATAATAAATCGTACAGATTCTGTCGAATTCCTCAAGGCTATACTGAAAGTCCTAGCATTTATAGTCAAGCATTAAAAAGACAGCTTGATTCTTTTGACTTACAAGAGGGAGTGGTTCTCATTCAATATGTAGACGATATCTTACTTGCTGCAGACACGCCAGAACAATGTGAGAAGAGTACCTTTGCTTTGCTTTCCTTCCTGGCCAAACATAATCATAAAGTTTCGAAGAAAAAGCTGCAATATTGTAGACCAAAGGTGACCTACCTCGGTCATCTTTTGTCTAAGGAGGGCCGTGCATTGACACCAGATCGAATTCAAGCAATCCTAGATACTCCAGTCCCTCGCACTCAGAAGGATGTTCGCGCCTTTATAGGTCTGACGTCTTTTTGTAGGCAATGGATACTGGGTTTTTCACATGTCGTTAAACCATTGTTGGCATTATTGTCTAAAGATACACCGATTCCCATTGAATGGACGGATGAATGTCAGAATGCTTTTGAGCAATTGAGACAAGCTCTTTGTTCTGCACCAGTGTTGGGTACACCTGATTACACGAAGATCTTTACATTATATGTACACGAGAAGGATGGGTGCGCATTGTCAATGTTAGTGCAGACACACGGAGACAAACAGAGGCCTTGTGCATACTTCTCGGCGGTACTCGACCCCGTGGCTCGAGGATTGCCTGGATGTTTTCGAGCAGTTGCAGCAACAGCAGTTGCGATACGACAAAGTGAGGGAATAGTTTTGTCACATAAATTGTTGGTGCTAGTTCCCCATGCGGTAGATGCGTTACTGAATCAAACGAAAACACAGCATCTAACCAGTGCCCGTCTGACAGGATATGAGCTAACGTTGTTGGCGCCGCACATCACACTAAAACGATGTGCAGCACTAAATCCTGCTACTTTATTGCCGGATCCTGTTGCTGAGACCCAGAAGGAAGAACAACATGATTGTGTTTTTCTGACTGAGGAACAGACAAAGGGTCGTATTGATTTACAGGATACGCCATTTCCAGATGCAGATGGGGAACTGTGGGTTGATGGGTCATGTGTGAGGCTACCAGATGGTACGACTTCCGCAGCTTATGCGATCACGACACTTAAGACTGTGGTAGAAGCAGCACGGATACCCCAAAAATCAGCTCAAGCGGCTGAGTTGATAGCCTTAACGAAGGCATGTGAGTTAAGTGCTGGACTATGTGTGAACATTTACACGGATAGTCGTTACGCTTTTGGGAGTAGTGCATGATTTTGGCCTACTTTGGAAGGAACGAGGATTCCTGACTTCACACGGAGTACACATCATGCATGGAGAATTGGTGCGCGATCTCCTGAATGCACTGTTGTGCCCAAAGAAAGTTGCAATAGTCAAGTGCAGTGCACATAAAAAGGTGACGGACAAAATAGGACAGGGCAATGCCTTTGCAGATCGCATTGCAAGAGAGACCGCTATGCTACAAAATAATTTCCCCATGTATGTGGTGAAGTCACAAGCTGAGCGGTGGCATGATGCTAGAGAAGAAATACTCGATATACAGAAGTCAGCATCAGAGGCAGAACTTGTGAAATGGGCCACCGAGGGAGTATTGGATGATGAGGGTTGCTGGCGTAGTAAAGATATGGAGAGATGGAAACTACCCATGGCCTATTTACAAACAATGGTGCAAATGACACATGGACTGGCACACATTGGAGCTCTCGCAATTACTAAATTGCTTACACGAGTTTGGGAAAATGCTGACATTGCTAGCACAGCTAAGAGAGTAGTGCAGACCTGTCTGGTATGTTTGCAGCATAATCCTGGACAAGGGACTCATACTCCTAAAGGTGGGTTTGTTCCACCTACTGCACCATTCGAAGTACTACAAATGGATTACATCCAGCTGGAACGCTGTAATAATCTCAAGTATGTTCTAGTAGTGGTGTGTGCCTTCAGCAAATGGATTGAGGCTTACCCTACGAAAGACAATACAGCGTTGACAACAGCTAAGGTGCTACTGAAGGAGTACTTCCCGCGCTACGGTGTTTGTAAACTTATGTGGAGTGATAATGGCCCTCATTTCATTGGAAAAGTAGTGGAATATGTCCTGAAAGGATTGGGAATCAAACAACGATTCCATGCTGTCTTTCATCCGCAATCAGCAGGTTTAGTAGAACGATACAATGCAACTCTGAAGCTGAAGCTAGCAAAGATAGTGGCATCTACATCTCTGAAATGGCCGGACGCTTTGCCTCTGGCATTGCTGTCCATTCGATCAGTGCCACATTCTCGATCTGGCCTCACACCCTACGAAGTGGTGTTCGGAAGGCCTATGAATATTTGGGGGGTTCCAAAGCCTCGTCTGATACATGATATGCCTTGTATAATGATGAACGATTATCTGGCACGATTGACAAATGATTTGCTTTCTATTCATCAACAGGTTCGAGAGGCGCTCCCTGATAACTCCATTGGTGAGGCTCACGATCTCCGCCCTGGGGACCACGTGATGGTCAAAATCTTTGAGCGATCCAGCAGTTTGGAACCGAGATGGCATGGCCCTGAGCAAGTGCTGCTGGCTACGCGAACTGCTGTGAGAGTCACCAACAAGAAGCGGTGGATTCATTCAACGCACTGCCGACGTGTCTCTCCGAATCTGGTGAGCCCTGTGGTGCTATCCGACTACAGAAAGATTTTGGATACAGAAAAGAGCCCAGCTGTCACGCCTGATGAATTGGAGGGAGCCTTCCCGGACCACGTTGTTTCTGATAAAGTGATATATAATCTACGCCCCAGGAAATAAGCTTCCTTTTGTGTTCTTTTTGAAACTGGTTGGTAACCGCTCTGAGGTTTGTGAAACGGAAGCCGGGAATATCAAGGGGGGGGGATCAGTTCTGTCCAGTGTAGCGACACCCGTCTTGAATCCCGGAGAACAAATCAACGGCAGCCTCGGTTCAGAACCATCGGTTTTTTTTTTCTCGCTTAGTGTCGCTTTTTGAAGAGTATTGTTTTATGAGCCATGGCATCTCCTTCGACACGAAAAGGGAGAATTCTTGGTGCTGTTTTGTTTGTCTTGACCGTAGTGGTGATCGCAGTATTAGCTTGGACTATAGAACTGTTGTTTCCTGTACGAGAACATTTACTGCCCACTACTCCAAGTCCATCTGAACATTTTCATTTTACTCTGCCTTTCCACGAAGAAAGACATAGGCAGACTTATTTGAACAACAGTTTTATTAAGATTTTGCATCATACTCATAACATGACCAATACGTCCAATTGTTGGGTATGTGGAATGTTGCCCGGACATCAGAAGAAGGGAGGAACACCACTCATTCCTCTCCCGTTTTCTCATAATGGTTCTTGTCATGCTTGGTACACTCTTCTTTTTACTCTGCGATGGCCGACGAAAGGTGGATTACTTTTTCGATTGAATAAAATATGCTATAACGATAAAGATGGCTATCCACACGCTGAAGGAACTAAATTTGAATGGGAAGAATATCGTCCGGACAATGTTTCTACACCTCGTGTGTATACGAATCAAAGACTTATAAATGTTAGGACCATGCATATAATAACCGTCATCGATACAAAAGCAGATTTGTGTATTAGAAATAAAGGTACAATCCCCGTAGGTCGCAGTGAATGTAATATTACACTTACCTTTGATACACCAACTGGAATTGCATTTGTAGCTTCGCATAACACATATTTCGTTTGTGGAAATAAGGGATACCATCGTCTACCATTGGGATGGTTGGGAACGTGTTATATAGCATTTGTATTACCACCTGTGTTTATTGCTCCTCCCATGTATCACAATGATTATGTTTTGTACCATGATTTCATATTGAATAGAGCGAAACGATCAATAGACCTTGATGAAATAGACCAGACTGATACCACTTTGCAACAATATGTAGATTTCAATTTGGGGTTATTTTCATTCGTAGGAGCTGCATTAAATAGTAGAAAGATAAGGCGGCTTACACGTGTGGTGGAAGCCGTTGCCAACGAAACTGCTTCTGCTTTAGGGAACATTACTGAGGAATTGCAAATTACCAGAATTGTAGCGCTCCAGAATAGAATGGTTCTAGATGTGATACTAGCTGATAGAGGTGGAGCATGCCGCGTCATCGGAAGTAGTTGTTGCGTGTACGTACCAGATAACTCACCTTCTGTATATGATTCGATTACAAAATTACACAAGATAGCTCCTGAGATCCACCCAGAGAATGGAACATGGACCTTTTCTGGTTGGTTCTGGACCCTGCTTAATACTTGGGGCTGGAAATTGTTAACGATTCTCTGTGTTTTTATTGGAGTACTATTTTTCCTTTGTCTATGTATTCAATGTGGCCCTACATTATGTTCTATATGTATCACAGCCTGCATTCCGTCCAAACGAACTATTGTCAAGCAAGAGAAACTGAGCAATGATGAAGTATTAAAAATTATGGCTATTAACATTGAGGATGAACGTTCTGACTATGTCCACTATGAGGTAGCTTTTGCTAAACGCTAAAAGGGCCGTCTGTCGTGTTTTGGCAGCTCCTGAGTTAGCGTTTTAGCACAGCTACACGGTCTTTTCCGTTAACTTGACCAAAACGAACGGGGGCCATCTTTAATCCCTCTGACTTCCGTTTCAATGAACATGCTGCCTCGTGGTCAGTGTGCCCTTTCGTCCTTTCTCGATACCCATGGTCACTAGTCTGCTCGGCAACAGGCTATTTTTAGTACTGGTCAAGCGCACATGCGCATTTCGCACCAATTGGTCACTCTCCAGGAATGTTCACGCTAACTGACCAGTGCTGTTGAAACTCCTCCCACATGTTGGCTGTGTTCCAAAAATGACCTTATATGTACCTAAGATGTGTAACTTGTAACCGCCTATCTTTTTATTGCTATTAAACTGTATAAAAGAGGTCGCGCACCGATGTTCGGTGTGCTACTTCTTACATTACCGAAGGGTGCTGTAGGAATGTATCACCACCCCATGGGGTCTTAATAAAATTGTCTTTTACCTTTTCCAGTGTCCGTGCCAACTTCTATACTAAGGTGTTCGAGAGTTTAGCAGAGTATGTAGGCCTGATTTGAACCCAACACCACATGGGGGTGGGCACCCCCGGACACTACAGGAGCCGGCCCTGGGTGGTGGCGGTCACCAGGGCCATCAAGGTCTCCAAGAGGGGGGCCTCATGGCCCCCTGCCTCTAATTGTAAAGCCCCGGGAGGTAGTGGTCCCCGGGGGTCCATAACGGACCCCCGCATTTGCAAGATTAGAGCCCTGGGGAGGTGGCGCTCCCCGGGGTGTGTGTTAGGGGGGCTTGAGCCCCGCCAACAGGTTTTTTTTTTAAAAGAGTCCCACGGGTGGTGGTCCCCGGGGCAGAAGGGGGGCCATGTGCCCCCGCCAATATTTTAAAAAAGCCCCGGGAAGTTGCGGTCCTCAGGATTGTGGGGGCATTGGAGGCACTCCACACATTAAACTACAAGCCCCGAAGGTGGTGGTCCCCGGGGCTTTAGGAGGGCCACGTACCCTCCCACATATCATGTACATTGCCCCGGGAAGGTGGCGGTCACTGGGGCTCCGGGAGCCCCGTGGGCCCCGTGAATTAATTTATGGTGCTTCCGGGACCTGGTCCACCCAGGGTTTTTTTTTTAAACAAAGTGTGGGAGCCCGCGCTTTGTTTTTTTTAAAAATTCGGTGGGATTCGGGATCCCAGCGCGAATTCTTCCAAAATTATTAAAAAAAGTAATAATCTTTTTTTGGCCCTAGGGGTCCATGTGGGACCCCCTGAGCCGGCCTAGGGGTTCAGGGTGTTTCTACCCTCCCCCTTCCTGGTTTGGAGTGCTGGCAGCCAATCACAGTTAAGCTCGTGGTGAACCTACTGTGTCCCTAGATAACAAAACCTTTATTTTTTTAATTTCTCAGGAACTACTGAACGTATTTACACCATTTAACAAAAAGGTCTATTTCTGAACCAAGGGCTCACTTTTTGCCAAATTTTGTGTCATTCTGTTCAGCAGTTAGGGCTGTAGGCTTGTCTAAAGTTTCCTATTGAAAATAACATGGGGTAAACACGTTTTGGAACCCCCCTATTTTCTCAGCCCCCGCTTGGTGAATCACCCCGAAACTTTCAAGACAGGAGTTGTCCTGAGCTGATCACAATTTTAGAAAAATTTGCGAAGATTCGTTATCCGGCGCTAAAGTTATTGTAAAAACAAAAAAAGTTTTTCCTATGGAAACTAGTCGCATCTCACTACACTTGTTATGCAAATGTCGCACATGTTATTTTTAACTTTGTAAGTGAAGTAAGGAGCGGCAGACAGTGGTGAAACGGAAGTCGTGTGATTGATCGCTAATTCAGCGATAATGTTAACACCATGACTGTTAATTTTCCCATTAATTTTTTAAAGATTGTTGATTATACTTCACCTCGTAAACTTTATTTAATCAAACACGCATGTATGTTTTATTCCAAAGCGTTCTTTTACACTACCCTTTTTTTATTGTTATTATTTATTGTAAGCAACAATTGCCTCACCTGCGTGTACTTGCAAGGTCATCTGATTTGCTCGTATGTTAAAAACCGAAACTTTCAACGCCTCTTTTTCATTGGTTGTGAAGCATTGTAAGAAGATGTATAACCAACCAATCCCTTTCCGCGTGCACATTTTCAAAAACATTTGATTGGCTGTTCTGTGGTTAACTCTACCTTCCTGATACTAATGTTGATTGGCTTGTTTTTTCTATGTGACGTTACGATACCCTCACCATGTACGTAGCCCATCGTGTGACACACTATATATATAACTATCTATATCTCTCTATATATATATATATATATATTCACTGAAAAAACCATAGGTTATATAGTTAGGAATTAGCATTTAAAAAACCTTATTTTACTCACACAAAACCATTGAAATTCCATATATAGTTAGTTGCACTAACTATATATCGCGCACCCGCAATCCACTGCTGATCATGTCACATATTACATCATTCATGACATGGTCAGTGACATCACTGATGACATCACTGATGACATCTCAAATGACATCACTGATGACATCACTGATGACAACATCCAGTGACTGTATGTTTCTGTAAAGTTAAAATATGTCTTACATATTGAAGAATGAGTGGATGTATAAGTGTCTGGATGAAGGATTTAGTAGGTGCGTGACTGACTGTATGAGTGAGTGATTAAATGTGTCTCACTGAATGCATGGGTTAGTGACTAAACTGTCTTAATTTGTGCATCATTATGTCTGTTGTTCTGTAAACTGCTGCATGTGTTGATCATTAGCTATACGAGAGGCTATATGTGTTATTAATTGGTTGCCCAAGTATTTCTATGGGAGATTGAGTTTGTGTGGGGGTGGCTAGAAGGTGTGTGACTCTATGCATAGATGTGTGAGCAGTTTATTCACTAGGTGTATGAGTTCAAGAGTGCATGTGGAAACAGCTACATGGGCAGTTGACTGTGTGCATGAGTGTATTGATGAGTGAATGGATATCTCAATGCTACATGTCATAGTAAGTACATATGTAAAACACAGTACATGTGAGAGTTGGCATATATAAATAACTGTGCATGAGAGCCACTGAATGAGTGAGTGGTTTTATCGATCATTGTGAACTTGTATCAGGGATTGTATAAGAGAGTAAATATGTGTTAGTATATGTTTCAATAAGTAAGGTGTGTTTAACTGTATAGTTGAAGAAATGGAGGTGAGATTGTTTCTTTGCATGACTGACTGGGTGTTTGAGTAACTCCATGAATGAGTGGCAGTGTGTGAGTGTCTGTATACACTGAGTGTATCTAAGGTTATATTAGAGTCTGAAGAGGTTTATCGTATTAGCACAAGAATGATGTCAAATGAGATGTCATCAGTGATGTCATCAGTGATGTCATTTGAGATGTCATCAGTGATGTCATCAGTGATGTCACTGACCATGTCATGAATGATGTAATATGTGACATGATCAGCAGTGGATTGCGGGTGCGCGATATATAGTTAGTGCAACTAACTATATATGGAATTTCAATGGTTTTGTGTGAGTAAAATAAGGTTTTTTAAATGCTAATTCCTAACTATATATGGTCTATAACCTATGGTTTTTTCAGTGAATTTTCAAGGTTTTGTAAATGCTAATTCCTAACTATATATGGTCTATAACCTATGGTTTTTTCAGTGAATTTCAATGGTTTTTTAATAGCAAATATCATAAGCTGTCGAATGTCAAGTACGTGGTAAGTGAAAACATTTTCGTGTTTATGCACACTGATCTGCTTTGAATGGTGCCCCCCCCCTAATTTCTATTAGGAGTACTCTCTCTTTGCAGATAGTGAAAGGTAGTTAACGCAGGCGTTTGCCCCCGTTGTAATCCGTCGTGCCTGCTTCTCTCTCCATTTGATTGATTGTTATCCAAGTATTTACTGTTTTAGAATTAGTTCTCTTTGGTTCATTCTCTATTTACAAACAAACACAGAGTCGCAATACTCTGTTTAGTCTTTCCAGATAACGAAAAATCGTGTAAAAAAAAGAAAAGGAATCGAGCAAAATCAGTAGGCCACTAATGGGATCTCTTTTTGACCTCGCTAAAATAGAAACATTAGGAACAACCCCTCATGACAAATACAAAACTAGTGAGATGAACTGAACTCCACACAATGATGGCTGCAAAACAGCTCGGCTCCGCCACCCACCCCGCCCAAAATAACGATAAAGAACGGCTGCCATGATTGGTTGCGGAATGACCACGACGGAGCTACGAAATGGTGCTGCTCTCATGCTAACCCCAGCTTCAGTCTGAAACATCCAGAAACACTGTAGACTACCAATTCGATCAGTTCCGGTAGCGCCCCAATGTAACCCGGTAGAGAAGAACTAGCCCTCCCCTCTTTGACTGATGGTTCTTGTTGCCTGTCCCTTCTGTTGCCATTTAACAGAACTATTTAGCCTGCTGAAAGGGGTTGTGTTCCGACCGCTGGTTGGTGGAGACATTTTGACTATATTCTGTACCTGCGTTGTCGCGTAATGCGTCATATGACGCGCCGCGTTAGCGAATCCGGAAGTCATCCGGGGCGCGCAGCGCGTAACGTAAGCATAACAAGTCATGTGACTTGTTAATAAAACTTTTCATTGGTTCATTTTACTTTTCTTATTGTAATGATGAAAGGCTTGGTCATATGACCTAAAAATTACGCTTTTCATTACTTCCGAACATTATTTTTTCTTAAATATATGTTATAATGTTCCAGGCTAATGTACTTTCCCGGAAATTTTACAACTGTCCTGCAAGTAAAATATATTCTTTTTTCGAGAAAAAGAGCGTTTCTTCGTCCCATGACGGAGCCGTTGAGCAAAAGAGGGTCGACCTGCTGTCTTAGTCGCCGATACGCCTGAATATGAGATTCTTATCGATCACTTTATGTTGCAGGAATAGAAAACACAACAGCCCTTGACCATTTATCTTTACTGCGTTCCTTCGTATTATACCTTTTACCCTTCATGTAATTGGTCTGCTTTATTTCACTTGCCTTTTAATGATTCTAAAACAGTCACTATTATTAAAAACTTTACCAATGTATATACTACTACCATGTTTTCTTTTAAAAACCTTTATTGTGAAAATGTCATTATACAAATACGAGCCTATAACCACGTGGGCCTGCCACAGAGCAAACTGTAATCGTATATGATGAATAGACATTTACACTGTAGAGGAACGTAACGGGCGGGCCATTAGGTTGCAAGAACTAAGGTGTCTAACAGTTACGGAATCGGTGGACGTACATTTTATAATTAAAATACGACAGGGCCAGTTACAATAAAATTATCTAGATATACATTTGCGGGCAAGTACCATGGGTGACGTTAATTCGAACTTTCAACAGTACAGTAATCAATAACACATCAGAACTTAATATCAATAGGGATGTCGAAATAGTCAATCAATTCTCGTCCCCGCCCGCCATGTGCTTCAAAACTGCATACGTATCTCGTGATTTCAAGGTTCTGCAACCAGTACACAACAAGGAGTTACGAGTCCCATTTATTCCGGCGCCATTTTGGGCGAGGACGGGCAGGTCCAGGATATAGTCAAAATGTCTCTACCAACCATCGACTATGATGATGTTCATATGCTGTATTTATTAGAGTAACACTCATCTGTCCACATGAAATTAATTTGCCACAATCTAAACATGTCATTTTAATCTTTCCAAAGTTCTTCTAAATATTTGGGACCGTTTCCCTTGCCTCTGAAGCTCTCAGTGCCACTTCTTTGATGAATGTACTAGCAGGTCAGGGGTTCTCCTCCAAATCTCTCTTTTATGCAGCACTATAATTAATTGGTGCCACCTCTCCATATGACGATGCATGGTATAGTTACCACAACTATATTTTTTTTCGGTTCCTCTGGAGAGTTCATCGTGGCAGATGAAGCGTGTAACGTACCGGGCATTTACCTTTTTTTGCATGTACAGGAAAGGAAAAAAAAATCGAGCGTCCGAGTTCTAAGGTGTCCCAGGGCCATTTTAGTGGACCAGGCCCAAATCCAAAGAACAGGCCGCCATTTTGAGAGTCCTCTTGCAGCCGCCTGTCGCTGTAGCATCAAGAGCAGCCGAAACTCAGCTGAATGGCAACTGAAACGGTAAAGGGGCGCCCCACTACAGCAGACGAGCCTCCACCTAGGAAGGCCCATTCACGCCGGCTCCCCCCCCCTTCGGGCACCCCACGCCGTTATTCGGAGCAGTATTGTAGGATGGCCACACCAGTGCAGCAACTTGCTAGACATCACCTCGGTGGTAACCGAATCTCAACGCCTTGTGGTGTCTTCTATTCATAAAACATTGTTATGCTGCCTTCGACCTATTCGCCGCAAGTGCGCACACAACTCAACTGCATAGCTTGCTAGACACCACCTCGGTGCCATCCGGATCTTGGAATGTCAGCACCTTTTGGTGTCTTCTCTTCAGAAAATATTGTTGCGCTGCCTTTGGCCCCATTCGCACATCAGTCCGCTACTGACGCCATCTCACAGGCTAATGGGGCGCCCCACGCCGACTTTCAGCATTGTAGAATGACCACACCAGTACAGCAACTTGCTAGACATCACCTCGGTGCCATCCGGATCTCGGCGCCCCACTGCAGATGAAGTGCCTCTCAACTATGAAACCACCACGGTGACATCCGGATCTTGGCGCGTTGTGCTGCCTTCGGCCTATTCGCACATCGGTCCGCTACTGACGCCATCTCACAGGCTAATGGGGCGACCCACGCCGAGTTTCAGCATTGTAGGATGACCACACCAGTACAGCAACTTGCTAGACATCACCTCGGTGCCATCCGAATCTTGGCATCTCAACGCCTAGTGGTATCTTCCATACAAAAAATATTGTTACGCTGCCTTTGGCCCCATTCGCACATCAGTCCGCAACTTAGACATCACCTCGGTGCCATCCGGATCTTGGCATCTCAGCGCCTTGTGGTGTCAGTCAGAAAATAGTGTTGCGCTGCCTTTGGCCCCATTCGCACATCGGTCCGCTACTGACGCCATCTCACAGGCCAACGGGGCGCCCCACGCCGACTTTCAACATTGTAGGATGGCCACAGAAGTGCGACAACTTACTAGACACCACCTCGGTGCCATCCGGATCTTGGCGCGTTGTGCTGCCTTCGGCCTATTCGCACATCGGTCCGCTACTGACGCCATCTCACAGGCCAACGGGGCGCCCCACGCCGACTTTCAGCATTGTTGGATGGCCACACCAGTGCGGCAACTTACTAGACACCACCTCGGTGCCATCCGGATCTTGGCGCGTTGTGCTGCCTTCGGCCTATTCGCACATCGGTCCGCTACTGACGCAAACTCACAGGCCAACGGGGCGCCCCACGCCGACTTTCAGCATTGTAGGATGGCCACACCAGTGCTGCAACTTGCTGGACACCACCTCGGTGCCATCCGGATCTTGGCGCGTTGTATTGCCTTCGGCCTATTCGCACATCGGTCCGCTACTGACGCCGCCTCACGTGCCAACGTATTTTCTACGCATTTTATACCCTATGCCGCATAACAGGTCATGTGACTTGTTTATAAAACTTTTCATTGGTTCATTTTACTTTTGGTTTCCTAATGATGGAAGGCTTGATCATATGACCTAAAAACAACACTTTTCATTGGATGAAAACTTTTTTTTTTCCCAAACGATGAAAGCCCCACCTTGTTTCTGGATGTTTCAGACTAAACTGGCGTCAGCATGAGAACACCACCATCTCGTAGCTCCGTCGTGGTCATTCCGCGAGCAATCATGGCAGCCGCTCCCCACCAGAAGCCTGCAGGAGTCGGGGCCCCCAAAACTTTTGATGAATTCTCAAGGCGGAGGGGACGCTTTCGAGAATGGGGTCCAAGACCTAGCAGACAAGCGTCCGATTTCCAAGGTGTCCCAGGGCCATTTCAGTGGACCAGGCCCAAAAAGGAAAGAGCCTGCCGCCATTTTGAGAGTCCTGTGACAGCCGCCTATCGCTGCACCGCAAGAGTGGGCGCAACTCAGCTGAATTGCGGCTTTTGACACAGTGGACCAAAAACGGACGGAATGGCAACTGAAACGGTAAAGGGGCGCCCCACTACAACAGATGACACTCCACCTGGAGAGGCCCGTTCACGACGCCTCCCCCGGAGCGCCCCACGCCGTTATTCGGAGCAGCATTGTAGGATACCAAAACCAGTGCGGCAACTTACTGGACATCACCTTGGTGCCATCGTTCTGCTGCCTTGGAACTATTCGCACAACAGTTTGCTACTGATGACCCACCCCCCGCGACGCCCCACGCCGTTATTTGCTGGGTGGCAACTTACTAGACATCACTTTCGTGTCATCTAGATTTCGGCGCGTTCTGCTGCCTTGGAACTATTCGCACAACAGTTTGCTACTGATGACCCACCCCCCGCGACGCCCCACGCCGGAAATCTGGACGTTGTGCTGCGTTGGGACTATTCGCACAGCCGACCGCTACTTCGTTGTTTTTCCCTAAAAATGTTTATATGTTATTACTATTTTTGTTTTCTTGTATATATTTATAAATTATTAAAGTTTTATAATCTTACTACTTTGTCGGAGTGCTATATATTTTTAATGTGACACATAATTGTAAAAACTTTGATGTACAAAGAGTCATCCCTGGAATCTTCCGCTTCACGCTCGGTCCCCTCCCCAATCACAATACAGGATGGTTTTCAGATAATAGCAACGCTTCTGCTGTGACGGATCTCATCGAGTGTGGGCCTTGATCTACTATAACTCCTTTGAAGAGGGGTGATTTTTTACAGCTGTGGCCATAAACTACATCTGCAGGGCTAGCTGATAGCCTAGGACCGGCCTGGACAATCGGATACAGAGGAAAAGAAGTGTCAGAGGGTGCGGTAGTGAATAGGGCGAAAGGGAGGTGTCGGGCGGGCACAGGGTGTGATTCTCAGGGAAGAGCAGCGCAGATGGGGGGAGGTTTATTACCCATGCATAAGACAGAGAGCGGGGGTGACCACTGCCTGGGTGAGATGCTTGCGAGGGTGGGGAGCCATGCTAAGGATCGACAGCGTGTACAGAGTGGGTCTGGTCAAGGCATCTAAAATGGCTGCCGTGCACGACAAAAGTGTGGCATTTGAAAAAAGACAAGATGGCGCAGACAATGTTTTTCAACACTTCCTGATTTCCTTCGAATCGAACGTTAACAGACGTTGGGGCATATTACCAAAGTTAAGCGATATTTATCCCTAACGATGCATTGCAAAGATTTTTTTACCGTCAGAAATTATCGCAGATAAACCTTGCTATTATCAAGGTTTATCGCAAATACGATAAAAAACGACCGCAATGCATTAATATCGCTGAAAACTCAGCGATATTCATGCATTACCGAGCTAATGCTCTTAGCCATGTTATCCACCTCCCATTGGATAACATGGCTAAGAACTGCTCAGGGCAGCTGTTACTTTTTGGAGATATTCGCGCTTATCTCGAATATTTCCAAAAGTTGATAATAGGAGATAGCGATGTTAGCGACTGTTTCCAGTCGCTAACATCTTGGCATGCCCACTTTGCATGTCATTAGTGATAAATATCACTCACATGCAAAGTGGGGCCCAAGATGGTCGCTATCTCCTACTAGCCGTCGCTAACTGGTGTTAGCAACAGCTAGGTAATACAGATATAATTTTATCTCCGCGAAGCGGAGCGCTGTTACAGATATATATCTTGTTTTTGAACGTTAATTTCTCAAAATGCACTGAAGCACATATATTGAGACCTAGCAAAGGCACATCGGGCTACCAGTCCCTAATATTTTACCAAGTTTCGTGCAAATCCATTCAGCCGTTCGATTATTATTATTATTTTTTTTTTTTGCCCCGCGGGGCCCTTTTAAAACCTCCACATCAAACCTAGGGGGTCAGCGAGGATCTACTATGCCCCCTTATGGTCATTTGCCCCTTCGCTTTGGCCTCCTCTTGTCTCTCGATCCTACCGAGAGACAAGATGGCGGCCGCTACGTACTGTTTGGAATGTTTACAGACACCGGAGAGCCAAACGCGAAAAGTACGCGAAGCGGTGCGCTGTTACAGATATATATCTTTTTTTGAACATTAATTTCTCAAAATCCACTGAAGCACATATATTGAGACCTAGCAAAGGCACATCGGGCTACCAGTCCCTACAATTTTGCCAAGTTTCGTGCAAATCCATTCAGCCGTTTGATTATTATTATTTTTTTTTTTTTTGCCCCGCGGGGCCCTTTTAAAACCTCCACATCAAACCTAGGGGGTCAGCGAGGATCTACTATTCCCCCTTATGGTCATTTGCCCCTTCGCTTTGGCCTCCTCTTGTCTCTCGATCCTACCGAGAGACAAGATGGCGGCCGCTACGGACTGTTTGGAATGTTGACAGACGCCGGAGAACCAATCAGCTTCGCTTCACAAAGCTCCATTGCGCGAAAAGTACGCGTCCTGGAGCGCTGCCCGGTCCGCTGTTACAGATATATATCTTTTTTTAAACGTTAATTTCTCAAAATCCACTGTAGCACATATATTGAGACCTACAAAAGGCACATCGGGCTACCAGTCCCTACAATTTTGCCAAGTTTCGTGCAAATCCATTCAGCCGTTCGGGCTAAAAGTGAGGCCAACCGCCCTATGGAAAACTCAATGTTAAAAACACGTTTTGGGACCCCCCTTTTTTCTCGACCCCCCCTGGACGAAACCCCCCCCCAATTTTCAGGGGCTGCTCAGAAACAAAATGTGCCATTTTCCTGAAAATTTCAGCCAATTCCGTCCACAAACGCCAAAGTTATTAGACATAGAATTTTCAAAAAACCCATAGAGAAAAAATCCTAACTATATATACCTACTGGCGACTGCCAGTAGGTAATATATATATGGAGCGTGAATATACATATATATATATATATATATATATATATATATGAAGCTCCAAAACCACCATCCTGCCGCACTCGCAAGCGGGTGCTCGCATGACGGGGGTGTACCCGTCACATATACTCAGTTCCAAAACTCCCCCAGGCTTCCACCTGTATAGAAAAGCGGCACTCGCGGGGATGGGTTTTTCAATTTTATTCAAAAACCTCTAGCACATCGAACAGAAGACGCGTTTCGGCGTTTAGCCTTTGTCAATTCATGAATTGACAAAGGCTAAACGCCGAAACGTGTCTTCTGTTCGATGTGCTAGAGGTTTTTGAATAAAATTGAAAAACCCATCCCCGCGAGTGCCGCTTTTCTATACAGGTGGAAGCCTGGTGGAGTTTTGGAGCTGAATATATATATATATATATATATATATATATATATATATATATATATATATATTCACTGAAAAAACCATAGGTTTCAGGCCTGATATAGTTAGGAATTAGCATTTAAAAAACCTTAGAAATTCACTGAAAAAACTGTAGATGTTAGGGGTGTTATAGTTAGCTGGACATTTCACTCATACAAAACCATTGAAATTCCTCCGATACAGTGAGTTGTACTAACTATATCTCGCGCGCCCGCAATTCACTGCTGATGATGTCACATATTACATCATTCATGACATGGTCAGTGACATCACTGATGACATCTCAAATGACATCACTGATGACATCATCCAGTGAATGTGGTTTGCTTTGTTATTTAAATACACATTACTAAGAATGTGCGACCACTAACTACTATGTCTACAAAATAAAACCAACTAAGTGTCTCATTCCTGAGTGATGTGCGGAATCTGTTTTTAATAATTTTCTCAGTGCATTTTAGAATAACACGTTGGAATTATATGCTAACGTGACGTCACCAAGATGTGGTTGATATTAACTTTGCACCTCATGCCCTGTGCGACGATGTAAAGTTACATCCACAACTAACTGCCTTATTTGTTGATTCCAAATGTTTAATGGAACTCTTCTGTTTGTAAGCTACACCATAATATTTAGTTCAAAACCGGAAAAGATTAATTGGAACAGTGGAAGGCATTATAAGCACTAAGCTCATGGACAATTCCTGCCTCTGGGTGCCTGCACTGTCAGTCCTTGAAGAAAGACTAAGCGTTCTGCTGCTGCAAGAGGAATCAACTTGCAAAACTCTGGATGCAGCATACTCTTTCAATACCTTTTTTTACAAAAATGCGCATTGTTCAGGGGAAACTATCTACCTACCAAGTCCATCTGTTGCTGGACACAGTGCGGTGAGGGGTGCAGGGCGGTTTGGTGGTTGTGCCGGTAGGACCAGTGATCATGATGGGGGCGATGGTGTGGTCTGTCAAGGTGAGGTCATTGATGTGACTGTACTTGACTCTGGCTGTGAAAATGGGGTTGAGTGTGTGTCCTGCACTGTGCGTGGGCGCAGTGGCGTAACGAAACTTGAGGGGGCCCCCCTGCAAAACACATGGAGGGGGCCCCCCGCCCAGGCGGCCCGACTCACCACCCACTACCTTGCCCTTCTGCCCAAAAAATTAGCATATTTTGATTTGAAACCTCCAACATTTCAATTAAATGCCTCTATATTGTCTTTCTCAAAGTTCTAATGAGAAAGAGGGCAACCCTCCTACCATATAAGCTACATCATTTGTAACAATGCCAAAAACAGATTATTTAACTGAGGCAGCAATCGGAACAATGCCAAAGAGCAGTCCGATTGTCTCAGGAACTGCCTATGGCTGAAGAATAACTATGAAGAGTCTGAATTAGAATTGACATTAATGGACAATACCATGAAACTTTGAAAGACAAACCCAAAGCTGCAATCCCATAAAAACTAGACTGACAATGAGTGGTAGGTGGTGACATTTGAAAGAGGTGTAGCGTAAACGTTCTGTGGGACAGCACCATGGCAAGCGAATACAGCTCGCAAGCCCGAAGAATTAAAGGAGGGTTTGGGGGTTCTCCTCCTGAGAATATTTTGGAAAAAAAGAGTGGGTAAATTGTGCATTTTCAAGAAAATGTGAAAAGCGAGAAGGTTAATAAAGCAATTGTGAAAGAGCAGTTATTACATTAATAAAGGGATTTCATATAACAACAACATGATATCTGCTTATTCAGTATAACCACAGAGCTTCATAATAGACTTCAAGATACAACGCTGAGAACCTCACAGTTTTTTTTATTTAAACTGCAAACAACTAAACAAACAACTAAACAGGTCACAAACAAGCAGTGTTCAAGAAGAAATGTTATGATTAACGTATTGTTCACTTTCTGTAGACCAAATCTAGAGAAATAGTCACTCTGCACTTCAAAAAGTGTTAATGTTTATATAGCAGGAACGCAATCCGAAAGTACTAGAGCGGCTGGCTTTACAGGAGCGGGCCAGTCAGTACACACAGATGAAACAATCGGTATGAGTCAGTGTCCTCTCTCCAGTCCTCATACACACAAAGTCAAGCACGGACTGGCGCGCTCATGTAAAGCCAGTAGCGCTAATACTTTCGGGTCGCGTTCCCGCTATATAAACATTAACACTTTTTAAAGCACTTCAAAGAGTGTGTTAACAAAAAAGTATGTTGTTTGTTTCATCATGGACTTTGCAAACTCACTAACAGTGTTAACAGTGAGTTTGCAACGTTCATGATGGAACAAACTACAAAGGGACTCACTGGAAAGAACTACATACTTTTTTGTTACGCACGGGAGATTAAGGATTTTTCCCCAATCCCTAGTATCACAGGATGTTGAGCCAATGGCGCCATGCCGACCTGCTCGATCCACACATCACCAATATTGAAAAAAAGCAAAGGAAAGTTGTATTTAAAACAATCTGTTCAAGAATCATTTAATGCCATCAGGGCAAGACTCTACAGAAAAGAGCTGGTTCTTATCAGGGGGCCCCCTGAAAGTCTTGGGACCTGGGTCGGAGCCCACATTGCCCATGCCTCAAAGTCTCTGACAGTCTTTTTCGGCGCGCCCTCCCCCATTTCTTCCTTTTCCACTAACTCCCTCACTACCACTCACCAACAATGCACCTCATCTCTCTATAGCACCTTTCTGACAAACATTTTATTTTTTTATAGCGCTACTCATAGTTTACTCACACTCAGTTCTGTGATGTGCATGGTACTCGTTCTTTGTAGCAGGCACATTAACCCTCTGCACTTTGTGGGTGGTAGGAGTACCCATATGAGTGCACAGTGAGTGATGCCACAGTGTGAGAGTAGGGTAAGAGGATTGACTGCAGGGTGAGTGAGGTGACCATATGAATTTGGGTGCAGATGTAAGTGCAGAGTGGGACGGAAGAATGCATGGTTAGTGATGGGCTTGTTTAAGTGCGATTGCAGATTGAGCAGTGAGGGGGGCAGGTGAGTGAAGTGTGACATAAGTGCAGGATGAGTAGTGTGCTGGTGTGACTATAGGGTGAGGTACAGGGTGAACAGCGCAAGTGCATTGTGAGTGCAGAGTGATCACTGCGAGTGCAGGGTTAGCAGGTGAATGGTGGGAGTACATGGTGATTAGTGTAAGTGCATTGTGATTGCTGTGAGTGCAGGGTGAGCGCAAAAGTGAAGGGCGAGAATGAGGAGTGAGTTGTCTGAATGCTGGGTGCCTTCCCAAACACTTGAAGTAACTCAGTGTGTTATTGACGGCGGCGTGGGGTTTTCAGATGTAAGTTAAACTATTGCTATTATGGCGCTATTCAGGGATCGAGGGTGGAGGAAATAAATAATGTGCTGATCCTGCAACAAACTTCCAGTCTTATGATTAGGGTTGTCAGCTCATTATTTTGATGTCCCAGAAGGGACAAAAATAAGCATCACATAAAGCCGTATTTTCAGCACTTATCTGTGCACACTTTGAACAACAAATATAAATAGAAAGCACTTTTAATTGTGTGCTAGGGCTGCCTGAATGATCCATAACTGATAATTAAAGTCAAGAAAGACAGAAAAGTCACATTACAAATCAATATATACTTTATTTATAACCCTATTTGGTGTCAAGACTTTAAACAACGAATTGCTGGCATTTTTCTTTTGGCAACCCTAATTTATATATTCCTTTTCATGAAATGCATTCTCACACTACAGCAGTAACTGTACATTTCAAATGTAAGGAATAGGCAGAGTGGCGGCCGAGGGGGCACTGGCACCAGAAAAGAACTAAGCCTCTGTAACCAGTTTACAAAGGTATGTAAATATACAAATGGTCTCTGGCCTCAAGGCAGTTGCCTTCAACCCTCTTGCTACTGGGCCTGGAAGCTGAGTTCACCTGCACCCACCGCACACATTTTTTAAATTTAAAATTTGAATTTCAGTATCTAAGAACATTTAGCTGAATTGCTGAATAATGGCTCTGTTTCTAAAGATAGACTTATCCCAAATATCTGATAGATGAGTTAATAAATACCAGCCCTACCAAGTTGCACTCAACAGGGGGTAAACTAAAACAAATGCATTACTATCAGCACCTTCCCACAATAAAATAAATTGTCATGCAGTTCAAAGCATCAGCAGTTGATCAACGCACTCTTCCCATACACATTTTTTGCCAGTGTTACTGTGAACATGGAGACCGGTTCAGTCTCTGTTCATCCAGTGTTCATCTTCCACTGCAGCACTGTGAATATACCCAGGGTAGTGCAAGGTGTATTCAGGGTTGTCAGGCTTACCAGTTTGCCGCCGAACTACTGACAACACATGTCCAGGTGAGGTACATAAAGGTGTGGTGGATGCTTGGGGGGGTGTAGTGAGCTACCCAGCTTGTACATAAGGGACCTTCACCCCCTACAGATGGGCGCGGACAAGGGGTCAAATAAACCGGAGGGAACCGCTTGTGGTTCTTCACTCAGACCAGGGCAAATATCCATTTATTGCTTGGCTGTTCACGCTGGGGGAGGGGGGGGCACATTACAATGCAGACTAGGAAGGGTCGTGGTGACTAGTGCCCAAAATCACTGGAGTACCAGCCCCTCTCCCAACTCACCCGCGCAGCAAACCATGGGGCAAGACACAAATCTCTCCCTTCTCGGTGGCCACACCAGTGCGATGCACTGCCACATGCACTTTTAATTGTGCCGCGTGCGATGCGCATGACAATCGTCACCAGGCCAGCCCTACCCTAAGGGTGAAGACCGTGCAGCTGCGGAGATGGTGGAGACATCTGCGCACTGATATGAAGAGGCCACAGTGAGGTGCTGTCAGCTGGTGCAATGAATGACAGCGATGCGCGTAAGCTGCAGCCTTTTAATTATCAAATAAATACCTGACAAATCTGTAGTGTCACTGCTTGCAGGCTCCTCTGAGGGGGCCCCTGGAGCACGGGGGGCTCCCGCTATACAGGGGCCTGTGTTACGCCCCTTCTTTCCATCCTCCCTTTCTTCCTTCATCTAGTCCACCCCTAACTGCACCTTAGCCTCCTGCCCAAGACCAGTCTTTATTTCTTCCTTCCTTCATCCTTCCTTCCTTACCATCTACTCTGCCTTCCTTCCCTCCTACTTTCCTCCCTTCCTCTCTCCCTCCCTCTCCGTCAGTGCTCCATCCCTTTGTCAGTTCTCCTTCCCAGAAGTCAGCCCTCATTCCCAGAAGTCAATCCTCCTCGCCTCCATCCTGCTTCCCTTCCTTTTTGTAGACAGCTTTCTCATCAAGTCCTTTATTTTTAGCCCTTTGTTTGTACACTTGTTTATTTGCTCCTTCCTTCCTTTCTTGTTATTTTCCTTTACCGAGTCCTCATTCCTCCAATAGCCCAGTTCTTCCTCTGCCCTTTGCTAGGTCAGTCATCCTTCCTATAGTCCAGTCCTCCATTTCTCCTTAATTCGTCTAAACATACCTCCCTCAATCGTTCTTTGCATTGCAGTGCTCAATGTCATTGCACCAGTCACTGAAGCATTATGCTGCAGGAATAGTAAACTACAAACCATCACCGCTGAACGATTCTGTTGCAAAGCATAAAAACGCTCTGTTCTTACTTAACAACTTCCCCTTTAGAAGTGTCCCCAGAAGTTTAAAAAAAATAAAGAAACGTAGTCTGAGCATGAGACTGGCTGAAAATAATTAATACGCTTGGGCACGGATTATTTGGTATAATACCACCCTTTTAACCGAGAATATTCACTGCACACCAGCATAGCTGCCAAGGTTTGGCTGGCTTATGTGTGACATTCCCATGTGTGCAGTGCGTTTATGTGGGACATTTCAAGGCTTATGAGTGACACTCCGAGTGAATTACACCCTTTAGTTAGAGGTGGTTTAAAGGGGACTTGAAGGAACCGCAATAGCCTAAAACCATCAAACAGTTGATGTTGATAGTTGCCTATCAGACCTGTGCCTATGAACCACAGAGTATTCATAAGTTGAACCTGGGAGCCTTCACTGTACGTACCCAGTCTTGCACTCTTATAGTCTCCCCCTTCCTGCCACTAACTCCTCTCATTCCTTGTTTTGTTTCGCCCTCCCTCTCATGTCCACACTCTGTTGTCTCATTCTTTACTCCCCTCGACCTCCTCCTCCCTTTCTGTCTCAAGAGAAACCAATGTGATTATGGAAGGTGTGAACCCTGAACTTCTCCGGTTTTAATGCTTAATTATACACAATCATGTTTACATTGTAGTAGTGGTTGAGCACAGCTGTGACCTTGAAGATTGTGAACACTTCTATGCAAAGGTTGAACCACCAGAACTTGATATTTTGTATTTTATGCAAATACGTTGTTATGGTTCTAAACAATATTTACTTTTTAAAATGTACATACAGCTGGTAAAAAAACACGTATTTTCAGATGGCTGTTAACATGAGCAGCTTACCTAACGGTGGAAATGCAGTGCACGCTCAGTGGTGTCTTAACAGTTTATGCTTAGCTCTTCTGAAGATTTAACCGCCACCCTAAGCAACTCTCCAGACGGTCCATACTCTTTTCAAGACTCGTGGCACTCCTGGGTCGCTCATAAAAACAAACAGGCAAGGAAGGTGCTCACTGCCGCCTGCAGCACAAAAAGGATGATGGGACCTGAGAGTGTCAGTGACTGGGAAACACGCACGGTCGTGACGAGTCTCCGGCAGCCGGTCCCAAACACTGTCAGCTCAGCCTGAGTCTGAGGAGAGTGAGATACATACAGGCTGACGCTATAAACGTAAACATGTATTTCTAAAAAGGTCGGATATTACTGGGAGTTACTGTGAGCTACGACAACGAGTCTCCAGCAGCCTGTCGTGAGGCATCATGATCAGAGGGGAGGCAACACTGGTGGAGGTACGAGCAGCGGTGGATTGACAAACTTTAACTTAAAAAACATAACTGCCAGTTTGTCTACCGCTCGCCCCCTCCCCAAATGGACAGAATGCTGTATCACGTGAATGCCGCCCACTGCTGCAGCCAGCGAGCCAAGCGCAGGGAGCAGAAATCAGCCTGGCAGTTAAACTTTTAATTACAATCTCAACACGTATTTAACACCACGGCAGCAGTGAACTGCACAGTGTGCTGTAATGCGGTCCGTAACACACACACTTAGTGAGCCCATGCAATCCTCCGGCAGTGTCCAGGCAAGAATGAATAGAGGAACGCTTTGTACCTGAGTTGCTTCTTGCAGGCTGGCTGCTTCGGTAGCGTCCATGGGGGGCAGGCTCAGACGGCTGGTACCCTTGCATATGCAGTTTACACTGCGTGCGCTGCATTACCTACCCTGCCCCACCCTGCTGCAGACCACAGCAGATGGCGCGCAAAATGTGAACATGCGTGCGTCACTACAGCTGCGCATGCCTAGCCTCGGTGTCTGAGGCTGAGGGCCCGTTTTAATAATGGCCTGTCGCCCGTGCAGAGAGCCAGCAATTGGAGTGCATGGGCGGCAGGCCATTCTCATTATTATAACACTCCTCTGCTGAGGGGGCCCCCAAGACCACGGGGCCCCCAGGACCACGAGGCCCCCCCGCACCGCGGGGCCTGCGGGGGGGCCTGTGTTACTGTGCGTTGGATTGGTGACTCGTTGAGCATGTTCATGCTTTCAAGGAGGTTGGTGGTGTTCATGTCGTCGGTTTCGTCGAGGTGGAAATTGAGGTATTTGAAGAAGATTTAGTGCTTGGAGTCAATGAAGAGCGGTGCAATGAAGTCTGGGATGGCATCACAGAAGTTGGGGGAAGTTCTGGAGGTCTGTGAGTGAGCATGCCTTTGATGGTGGTTTCAACGTCAGAGTTGGAAATTGAGATGCTTCATGATCAGGGTGGCATCATTTGCGGTAGTGGTGCACTCTATGGCTTCCTTGTTAATTATGGTGATTCCAACTCCGTGTTGTTGACGCGGTCTCGCTATGTTTTCTTATACCCATTGGGCGCTGCTGAGGCAATGATGAGCGCTGATGTGGGTTTGTGCCAGGTCTCGTGAGCAAGATGATATTAGGGGGTGAGAGAGGATATGGTGTCCCAGATCTCAGTGGCATGTTTGCAGAGAGATTGTGTATTGAGCGGGTGCCCCGGGGATGCAGGTGAGAAAGCAGTACCGGCAGGCGAAAGGTCCTAGCATAAATCGAGGTGCAGCAGTAGTTGTTGTTGCAGTGTACAATGTACAGAGCTCGGAGGCAGTGTACCTACAGGTGGCAGGAGCACCAGGGTTCCTGGCAGTGGGTGTGGTCCAGGCGTGGATGGGCAAAGATGGGCTTCCCTTTGGTGTGCCCGCAGGTCGGCCACCTCCATTTAGTAGGTTCTGGGAGGAGCACTGGGAGGCAAGTAAACAAATGGTGGGAAAAGCAAGTGGTGGCAGGGGAACATTGGTAAAAGCCAAAAACACTGAAAATGCTGAGCAAACCGTGAAAATGGTAAGATGAATAAAGAGTACAGTTGGGCTATAAAATTAAAGGTTGTGGAGAAGGAGAAACCAAGTTCACAGATAGATAACAGTATTACAAGATACAATGTTACAGCAGGAGAAATGGCTATGCAATCAATCAATTCAATCAATTTCGTCTTTATTTGATATTTTTCAATCATAAAAGGCACATATAAAAAGTACACATATAAAACAAGTGTGCCACACTTATAAAATACAATTATAGTTAAAATTACTTATAGTAAAAGAATAAAATTTACATTCACATCGCGACAAGTTCTATCAGAAGGGAGCTGCATAAAACAATATACCTGCAGTAGCCATGAGAAGAAAAGTACACTTGATAACATAATCATGACCACTTAATTAGTAGAAAGAGAGGCCTACATTGGTAGCCAGGCTACCCAGATTTATCAGCGCCGGGACGCCCCGTTGGGGCAGCTGTGCGCTTTATAAAACACACAAATAAATAAATAAATGAATAAATAAATAAATAAATAAATAAGGGCCCATGTCCAGCTCAAGAATTTTGCCATGGCTGTGGCTACAGGTTCCCCCGTATCTGTCTTTAAAATACGCAATGCTGTTTGGCATGATCTTGTGCCATTATGTAGACAGATCGTCTTGAGCCATTTATTGCCTAACCCCCTAGGCTTCCTTTGGGGGGTCCCACAGAGACCCCACCCGGCCCAATTTTGTTTTTAATTAGTGGGGGCACCCGTTGAGACCTTTGCAGGCTCCCGTGCTTCGCTAGTAATCGGCCTCTAGAAGGGACAGGGCATTTTCATAATAAAAGGGGGTGCACCTGTCCCCCTCCAGGGGCTCATTTATTCTCCTGGAAATACCACCTCGCTGGGGCTTCATTTTTGTTAAATGAGGAGGCCTCTCCAACCCCCTTGTGCACCAGGGGCTTATTCCAAAAATGAATTGGAGGGCCTAGTGGACCCCTCATGCCCCTGGAACCACCACTCCCCAGGGTTTATACCATGTTATGTACGGGGCATTAGCCCCAGGGGCCACAGGGTCCACCCCCTCCCTGGGGCCATAATACAGTTGCAATAGGGGGCTTCAGGGAACCCTAGACCTAGGGGACCACCATCTCCCATGGGGCAACTTCTTTTATACAAATAAGAGAGGGGGCCGTGCAGCCCCCTCCTGGGCCTTTCTCAGCCCTGGGGACCTATATTTCTCTGAGGCACTCCTTAGAAGAAGAAAGGAGGGTGGCCGCATGGCTCCCCTCCAGGAGCAATGATGGCCCTGGGGACAGCCACCCCCCGAGGGCCGGCTCCTGCAATGGACATTGATGTTTTCTGTGACTTGGCAGGAGCTTTACTGCTCCTGCTAAGCCACAGCAAACACTCTGCTTCCAGAAAGTGAGAGCATTAAAAATGCTCTAGCTTGCTGGGAGCAGAGCAGAAATGCATTCACACAAAGAGAGCTGCCTTTCCAGCAGCTCCCTGTGTGTATAAGCATTGCTGGCTCCCACAGGAAGCGGAGAGACAGCAGAGACCACATCATTTCACCATCATTTCTGTAATCGAAACACCAGAGGCATTCGACTTGGCTCACCACATGCACCTTACATTCCAAATGCTGCTGGTAGAACTTCGGTCACTCTGGCCTACTTTTCTCCCCATTTCTTAGGGTTTGTTCAGCAGTTTGGGTTTTTCGTAGTAGTGTTTACCTAACTCCCATGGACTCTGCTAAGCATTTACCCCTTATGCCTACTATAAATGTGTCCCATTCTATTAATGGCGAGGAAGCATTTCCGGTGTTGTCGGAAAAGCAGTTATTAATATGTTCTTGGATAACTTTCTCATAGGAGGGATCATCTAAGGAATCATACTTAAGTTTCCAATTAGGAATGCAGGGCATTAAGTGCTCCCAGGCCAGATGGAAGAGTACGAGGTTGTGATCAGAGATGGTGCGGTATAGGTACTCTACCTCATGGGGGACATCTGAGATACATAATAAGGTGCCTAATCGTATATGTAGTTCGTGAAGGAGCGAGTAAAGGAGTAGTCTCTTGTTTGAAGATATAGTCAGTGCTATGAATCTATAAGTCCCTACTTATCCTGCCAAACTTGGAAGGCCATAGCTGTATGGTCCACCAGAGCCTCCTGCAAAGGACGATGTGAGCGGTCCAGCCGAGGGTCCACTACAAGGTTGAAGTCTCCTTCCATTAGTGTTGAGTGGATAAGAAACAGTGCAAAGAGCATTGAAAGCTCAGTGAGGAAAGACCCTTGATCAGTGTTAACTATAGTGATGTTGCACCCTCCCAACTGGCCAGTCACTACCACAGATCTTCCCTCTGGGTCAATATTATGTCCAGTGTGTTGGAAGAGTACCCCAGCCCTGATACATATGAGTTTAAAGTGTGCATCACAAAATAGGCAGTTAAATAAGCCTGACCCCTCCAACGCCTCATCGATGCAGCTCCTTTAGTTGTTAGGTGTGTCTCTTGAAAGAGTGAGATGTGAATGCCTCACTTGTTAGGAAATGAGAAAACCTTCAATTATTTTGGCATTGTGTGCATGCCCCTAGTGCTCTAGGACAGTAGTCTATACTTCATAGGGGATCCCATGTCTGTAATCTCCAATCGCCACCAACAGTCCTTTGCTCAAGGGGAACACCTATATCTAGTTTATGCCTCCTCCCTGACCTAGCCATCACCCAAGTATTCTCCCTGGCACAACCCAGCATCTTACTCCATTTTAACTCCCAACTAAAACCCCAACTCCCGGGACAGGTGGGCAATGTCCCCCATCCAAACTCTGAATCTTCACTCAACGAACTGAAGGCGCTCCTGTGTGTGACTCTAAGGGGGGTTGACGGGTTGACAGTTAGTTAGGCTTTGTTGCCGAGATTACCCTCATGACCATTTGTGTGGATAGTGTGTGTCAGGGTACATACAGTATACTAAAGTGTTCCTGGCTCTAGTCTGCTTCGGCCAATATCAGGCCACATCCTGTGTTCTTTGTTTCTTATTGTTCCCTAATACACCTATATGATCTCATCAGATGTGCTCAAAGTGACCACTGGGAGATGAGCGTTAGAGTACCCTGACGTGAGGGAATTATGATCTGAGTCTGAGTCTCGGCTACTATGTCCTCTGCAGGTGACTGCGGCCCAGACCTGCCGCCACTCAGGGAGGGTGTCGCCTCCATCACTTGCTGCCATTCCTGCCGGGCCTTTTCTGTTATGGGCACCGCTGTATTTTTTTGGTTGCTCTTGCGCCTAGACCGAAATCTGTGTGGTAGGCTTCTTAGCATGCAGCTTCTTGTACGTTGCTGCGAGTGTTGCTCTAGCCAATTCCATACTTCCTGTGGGGATTGGAAAAAATGGGAGCCATGTTCTGTTGCCACACAGAGCTTAGGTGGTAAGAGCATGGCATATTGTATGCCCTTTTGGCAGAGAGCATTTATGTGTTGAGTAAGCACAATGTCCAGACATATTCTGACCTCCCTATTTTCCACCACTATTGAGTCTTGCTCCGGGACTATTGCAGGATATGATCTCAATTTTTGTAAAAGAGTAGGCATTCCAATACAGGGTGCAGTGGGCTTCTGGGGAGAGGGGAGCACACCCGACCCCTGTGTGCCCTTTCCAGGGCAAAGAACAAGGACATTTAATCTCTAGCTGTCTCCTCACGGAGTCAGTTTTCTAAAAACTTTGTCATACTGGCTCCTTTGATGTGATCCGGTAGCCCCAAGTGAGGATTTTATTTTGTCTGGAGTCATTTTCTGCATCTTCTGCATGTAGTTCCAGTACACTAACTTTGAGTTCCAGTGTGGTGACTTGCTCCACCGTTGCCGATAACGCCGGTGGCAGTTCCTCTATGGTTCTCTCAGCAGTGATTCCCTGCTCCAACAAACGTCGATGGGCGTCTCTCAGCATCCCCATGGCCGCTATGAGATGATCAAATTAAGATTACAGTGCTGCGCAAAAAGCTATTATGGGCTGCATAATGTCCTGCAAGGTGGGGTCCAGGGGGGGTTCCTGTCAAAATTCACTTTCGCCTTCATCTCGCTTACTGTTGAATGGGTGTCCTTGGCGGTTTCTTTCCTCTGGGCTGATTTTCCCATATTCTGCTGTGTGTGGTGCTCAGGGGGAGGGCCGATGTCTGCTTCTCATTTTGGGCACTGTGGTGGGACTGTCAGGGTCTACAGAATGACCTCACCTTTCTTGGCCTATTTAGGTAGACGGCCAGTGTCTCTGGGATCAGCCCCTTGGTCAGATACTCCAGGCAGGTTTAGAATTGTCTGCTGTTTCTAGGACTGTCCTGGGATATCCCTCTGCCCTCCTCGTGCTCAGTTTGTATTGTGTTGGTATATGGAATGAAGACTCTACTTCTGCTCTTCCTGGGGTGCTGGCTCTCAAATCTTTCTGCTTGGGGCATAAATGAAGCTCTGCTTTTGGCGTGTAGTCACTTCAGGGTCTCTCCTCTGGCCCAATTGTGTGTGACCGGGCCACGCTAGATTACGTCCTCCTCTGCAGTCCCTGGGATGGCGATCAGCCTGATGACTTATATAGTACACAGCCAGCCAGTCAGAGTGTAAAATGGCCACCAGCCCTCTGGTGTGTTTCAGAGCCACTCCAGGCTCCTTTACTCTGAAGGCAACGCCCAATCTTTTCTATGTGGTCACTTCGGGGTCAATCCCCTCTGGGCCCGACTGGGCCTCTGCCTCCTATTCTGCTGAGGGTGAAATGGTGAGTGTGGGGCAGGCAGGAGGGGCTCAGTTGGGTGCCTCAAGGGGAGTACCTTTACGAGGTGGTCTGCTCTCAGGTCAAGGGTACCAATCTTCACTCTCTGCTTCAGGGCTCCCCCACCTATCTCCAAGTCCGAGGGCATCGGACATTTCCATCTTCTCCTGCTGTACTGGGCAGCCCACCTTCTTGTATGAATCGCTGCCCCTGCCTCATTTGCTTGTGATGTGGGACCTCTGTTGCCTCTTGTTGATGGTCCCCATGGGATGCTCTCTCTCTGATGGCTCCAGGGGTACCCTCGCCAAAGCAGCAGGCCGTATTCAGTAGGGCCTCCGTGGGACAGGGGAAAAAAGGGGGACCAAAAACCACTGCGATCTGTTTGGTTGCTGGTGCTGTCTCGTGGGGCAGGACTCTAGTCCACCCCTAGGAGCGTCCTTTGTCGTGTTCCAATATCTCCATATTTTGGCACCCTTCTCTGGCTGCAGTTCAGGCAAGTGCAGGCACCATTTTGCGAGGCCCCTCGTCGTGGGTCTCAGTTCGCTGAGGCAGACCCTGGGCCCCCAGAGCCCCAAAAGGTCTCCCTCTGCCAAGCCCACTTCACAGTTGTCAGTTCCTCATGATTTTGACAACCTTGAACCCACCAGGATTATCAGGATGCGGTCGATGGAGATTGATCAGCAGGGAGCACTAGCTTTTGCTTCTTATGCCATTGGCCTCAAGCCATGCCCCGTCAGTTGATTTACCAACTATGGGTCTGCCCGGTGGGTTCAGTAAGTTCTTGTGTACTTTGGGTAGGAAAATAGAACAGGCAGTATGGGGTAGTCCTATTTATTGAACTACTCATGAATCTGTGTGATTATTTTCCAGTTAGCGAGAGTCACATGTACTTATATACCTTTGATGTATGAAGTCCCCCACAACTTCCTGTTCTCTCACCTTTCGATCAGAACAATTACCACTGAGGACGCAAACACCTGGCACAACCTGGCTTTCATTATACCTTTTCAGGCACTTAGTCGTTACAAACATTACCAGATTTGACAATTTTGCACAAGATTACTCTCCACTGGCTTCTGGTTTACCAACTTGGGGCTATTTTGGCACTATGCCGCCTTGTACTGTTGGACCCCAATAATATCAGAACAATTCCCACTGACGACGAAAGCACCTGGCACAACCTGGCTTTCATTATACCTCTTCAGGCACTTAGTTGTTATAAACATTACCAGATGTGACAATTGTGCACAAGATTACTCTCTAAGGGCATTTGCAGGCCCTTTTGTAACTTTGTACCCTTTGTACCAGAGCCAGCACAAACCTATATTCACTGCATCAACCAAATTTAAAGTTTAGAGATGGCCACTACAGTTAACACTAGGAGAATGTACTCTACTTTACGTTCCAAGAGGGCCACCAGTATTGTGTGACTGTGTCACTCTTTGCAGTGTTTATTGCCATGACTACATGTATATGCAGCCAAGACTATATGACAGTTAACACTAGGAGAATGTACTCTACTTTACGTTCCAAGAGGGCCACCAGTATTGTGTGACTGTGTCACTCTTTGCAGTGTTTATTGCCATGACTACATGTATATGCAGCCAAGACTATATGACCGTTCTAAGATGGCCACCACAGATAATATTATGTGAATTTACATTCCAAGATGCTTTACCCCCTTAACTGGGTGAATACTACTGTAGTTTTCTAAACACTGAAACAGCTCTCCCAGCAAGACCCCCTTTCACTGTAGTAATCATTAAACTGAATTGCAAGGGATAGTGTCATTTGTCTAAAATCACAGTGTGAGTCAGTATTCATTTCAGAATATTGTGGCAGAATAATTTGCTTAGTTGATGTGTTTAAAAATATGGGAATACCTGTACTTATGAAGTGAGTCAGGCTTTAGGACATGTAGTGCTAGAAAGTCCTATGCAGTATGTGTGTCAGGCCTCTTAATTCCCAAATAGTCTCCATGCTGTGTAATAAAGATCCTGGGTGTGCTGTAGAAATGCCATAGCAACTCTCTCTGTAGCATGTAGTAATCATTTGAGTGAATTGCAAGGGATATTTTTATTTGTCTAGAATCACAATATGAGTCAGTGTATTTTTGGGAATATTGTGACAGAATCACTTGCTTGGTGCATGTGTTTTCAGACATGGGAATACATGTACTCATGGAGTGAGTTAGGCTTTAGACCATGCAGTGCTTTATACTCCTAGCCCTTGCATGATACCATACACTGCCCAAACACAACTGCATTGCTCTAAACTCAGAAATACCAGTCCCACCGTGACCCCTTACACTGCCCTAACACCACTGCACTGTCCTAAACCCTAAAATACCATCTGTAGCAAATCCTTCTAAACTGCTTGAACACTACTGCACAGCTCTAAAACCAGAAACACCATCCTCAGCAAATGCCCCTATAAGGTTGAAACACCACTGCTTTGACCTAAACCCTGAAACAGCACTCCCTGCATGATCTCCTACACTGCCCCAACACTGCTGCTGTGCCTTAAACTTACTTATGGAGTGAAACACACTTTACAACATTTAGTCCTACTAATTGCTATTTAGTATGCTAGTAGTGGTCTATAATTGTAGGAAAAAAATTAGCATGTTTTTTTTCTTCACAACAGATTTTAATTATCTACAGAAAGAAAAAAACATCATGCCTTCAAAGAGTGAGAAAAGAAAACATATAAACAGGCTTACTTTTCCAAGAAAAAACAAGTACAAGATTTATCTAAACAACAATGTGTGGAAAAAAAGAAGAAAGCTCCTGGTAAGACAACAAAGGATTTTATGAGGAAAATAACACAAACTAAAAAAAGTGTGGAGAATCTGGAAAAAACAAATTATCTGTAACTACTAAGAAAAACCAGACAAAAAAGAAAAATGATGGAAAACTATGTGGTAAAGAAATTGTGTATAGTAAAAGACGAAAAAATCAGTTTGTTGAAATTCGCAAGCGAATGTTTTATAACAGAGTTGTTTTAAATTTATTAAAAAATATAAAGAATTGTAAAAGAAAAACAGCTTTTTATAAGAAAAAGAAACATATTCAAAGTATTGCTGAGAAGGCTTTTGAATTAAAAAAAAGTTTGTTTATTTTAGTAATCAATAGAATTCGAACACTAGATAAGCCAATCAATGTTATGAAGGCCAAAAGTAAGTGGAAAAGACTAATTAATAGAACTAATTTTTGTAATGTTTTTTCTGGAGAATGGAAACATAGTTCAAGTTGTGAGGCGTTTTTTAATGAAGAGAGTTACCTTCAGAGTAATGATTTGTTGCATGCCATTGACAACAGTGGTGGAGCTTATGAGAATGGTTGTCCGATTGAAAGAGAGAAAATTGTCCCTAGAAATGCAGAAGAGGTGTTAGCTAATGAAGTTTTAGAGAGACATCCTAAGGCTCCAGTGTTCACTTGGAATTGTAGTAGTATTTGTAGTGTACAAATGAGCTCTTTTGCATGGATCTGTATTAGATGTAATCAACATTTGTGAAGAAATTGAGGTTAGTTACTTTCGTCCTGAAGAATACAGTGCAGAAAATGATACATTAATAGAAGGAAATGTGGAAGAAAATGTACAGAATTTTAGTACAGAATATTTTGAGCAAGAAATTACAAGGTTTAAGGTCATTTCAGGTGAAAGGCCAAACTTTTCTTGTATTTGTTGTAGACGAATTCATTATAAAAATCAGACCAGGTTAGTTGATCCATATTTAAAAAGTGAAAAGGAGAATAATAATCAGTGGAAGGAATTTGCAACCTATTTGTTGGTAGAGAATTGTTTTGATTTGGGTTCTGATCAATGTATTTGTAAATATTGTTATAATAAATTAAATGAAAACAAAATGCCTGCTAGAGCTGTACATAATAATCTTGAGTTGGTAAATATTCCTTCTGAACTGATGGATTTAAATACTTATGAGTCTATTCTTATTCAATGTGTGCATCCATTTCAGGCTATTGTTCGTATGGAGCCTAAGACAGGGAAATTGCCTCCTTCTGATTTACAGAGAGGATTAAAGGGAAGAGTTTTATATTTGCCTCTAGATTTAAAAAACATTTTTTGAAACAATTAGTGTAGAAAATGTGGAAGAGGGACCTCTAGTTATTCTAGTTAATGGCGTACGAGTACGAAAATATGGCAAGAATTAGTGGATGTTAGGAAAGTGAAAAAGGCAACATTGTATTTGGTAAAAAATAATCAATACTATAAAAATGTATATGTAAGAGGAAACAACTGTAGAAGAGGACAGTGATTTGTCAACTGGACAAATTGAAAAAGTGGATATGTCCAGAACTGAAGAAATTTATGAACATTATAGTGTGCATCCACTTCACTCTAAAGAAGTGATGGGGAATACTATTGAGTTATTCCAAATGAAAGAAGCAAAAGGAAGTCCCATTAGTATATGGGACGAAAGCTTGGAAGCTCTTTGTTTCCCTCAGTTATTTCCAACAGGCAAAGGTGGACGATATGATGAACAACCTGTGCAGATTCCTGCATCTGAATTCCGGACATCAAGATTATATGCAGAACATCCAAGGTTTCGCCACTGTATTTCATCTTCTGTTTGAGAGTGACTTGTCTGGACTTTCTTATGCAGTGAACCATATACTAAAAAGTGGAGTAAATCTGCAAAATGTTTCGGCAAAGGACTGTATGGATAAAGTCCAACAGAAAGATTCTGTTTTGGAATCTCAGCTAATTATATCATGGTATGTCAGCGTGGTACTAATGAGTATTGGTACCGTCGTCATGAGGAATTGAAATGTATGCTAAGAAACTTAGGAACTCCTACATGGTACCTTACTCTATGCTGTGCTGAGTATGCTTGGGAAGATTTACTTTAATTTCTTCGAGAGGCAAATGCAAACATAGAAAATATAGAATACAAGACACCTGGACAACTGTGCTGTTTTGATCCAGTTAATGTATGCAGGTATTTCAATCATAGATTTGAAGCTATGATGTCTTTTATCACAAATAAAAAAAATCCTCCTCTTGGAAAGGTTCCTGATTTCTTTTGGAGAAAGGAGTATCAAGCAGGAGGTGCTCCTCACATACATATTCTGCTATGGATCAAAGATGCCCCCAAATTTGGAACAGATTCAGATGACACAGTGATGAGTTTTATTGAACAATATTCTACATGTGCTGTACCAAAAAGTACAGAACAAAAGAATTTAAGACATCAAGTCTTACGGTTTCAAACCCATCGTTGTTGAAAATACTGTTGTCGAAAGTACAAATCTAAGGATAAGTTCTACACAAAATGTCATTTTGGATTTCCACGCCCAGTAATATCAAAAGGAAGAGTGAACAATTTTATGTCATCTTTGGCAACATACTGTCACAAGAAAATCACCGAAAAAACCTACAACTTAAGAAGAAATAAAGAGTCAAAATACATAAATGACTATAACCAAGTCATTTTGTCCATGTGGAATGCTAATATGGATATTCAATATGTTGCAGACAACTCCATTGCTGTGGCTCGATATGTAACGTCTTGCATTACTAAATCTGAAAAGATGGAACTAAAGGAAATGTGGTAAGAAATTTCTCATGAAAAGAGCCTAAATAAGAAATTGTACAGCTACAGTTTGAAGATATTGTCTCATCGAGAAATCAGAGCATATGAATATTCAGATCGCTTATCATCTGCAAGTCTGTACTCCAAATCTAGAGCAATCATTTGGGTGAGTTTAGGTCTTGCAAGAACATGAAACCGAATTTTGAAATCTGTACAAGAAATTGAGTATTTAGCACAGAGAGAACCAGACAGTACAGATATTTTGAAGACAAATATGTTGGATACATACTATCCAAATAGAAGTAATCATCTTGAGAATGTTTGTCTCTATGAAGTACTGCAAAGCTATACTTTTAAGAGGAATATTACAGAAGATATCAATGAAGGAGTATATGCTGTGATTGGATCTGAAGGATGTTTAGTGAAAGAAAGAAAAGGACATTTGATTAATCACAGAAAATTAAGTTGCGAAACTCCTGACAAAAGGGAATTTTACTATTTAGCTCTTTTGCAACTCTTTAAGCCATGGCGTACAGAACTGGAACTACTTGGAGATTTTCACAATTATGAAGATTCATTCAACACAACTAAAAATACTATAGAATGTCCTGTTTTTACTAATTATCTGAAAATGTTGAATGACGACATACAGCAAGAAGCTACAATTGCAGCAGAGATTCCTAGAGACAGTTCTCAAGACAGTCAAAGTTCTGCTTCGTTGAGTCAGGATCCACTAGGAGAACCAATTATCCAAAATGAAGCAGCAACTGCCATGGATGAGGTGGAAAGAGAAATGCAACAAGCTCAAGAGGATGTAATAAACTTAGAAGAATTGGAAAAACAACTAAATGTTGAGCAAAAACAAATATATGAGCAAGTGACAGAACAGATTGAGCATGGTTTATATCATGAGAAAAAAGAGTGCTCATGTACGTCATTTAAACCTGTCCGACTGTACGTGAGTAGAGAAGAAGGAACTGGAAAAAGTTTTTTAATTAAAGGAATTGCAACTTATCTACAGAAAAGAACTGAGTCGTCACTCTCTTGTGTTGTTACTGCTCCAACTGGGTTGGCAGCACATAACATTAAAGGGATTACTTTACATCGTTTATTGATGCTGCCAGTAGAGCATGAAAATTAATTAGAATACCACAAGCTATCTGGAGAGGCTTGTTGTGAAGTTTCTAGAGTCTTGAAAAAAATGAAACTTCTCATTATTGATTAGGTAAGCATGGTATCAAATGTAATGCTTGCCTTTGTGCATTTAAGAATGAAACAAATCCTTAAAACAGAGTATGATGTGTTATTTGGAGGCAAACACGTCATCGTTTTTCGAGATCTACTACAACTAACTCCTGTGAAAGGACAACCAGTATTTAAAACAGTTACACATGAAGCCAACAGAAAGTGCCTGGGAAGCCTTGAAAATGTTAATATGTGGTCATATGTCGAATATACAGAACTCATTACAAATAAGCGACAGGCAAAGGATGCTGATTATAAAAGTATTCTTGAAGATATAAGAATTGGAAAAGTGAGTGAACATGGCAAAGAAGCTTTACAGGCACGATTACTTTCAAATTTGTTTCCAAATGAAAATATTGTTCCAGAGAATATATATTGAAGAATTGCAGAAAAGAAATCAGTGATATGCTTGATGCCAACTCTGCAAGAATGTTCAATATTCAATGGAAAAATGTTAAAGTTAGAAAATCAAGAAATTATAAAACTGGAAGCTATTGATAGAATAGAGCATGAAGGAGCTACTATTATTTTGTCAGAAAAGTTGAAGTCAAAATTGCATTCTTTAGAGAAATCAATATCTAAAACTGCTGGTTTAGAAAAGAATCTATATGCTTGTATGAATTGTCGGATAATTTTATGACGTAATTTACATGTGGAAAGAGGTTTAGTAAATGGAACAATGGGTAATGTTGTTGATTTTGTGAATTACCCAAATAGAGATGACATTACATTTTTGAAAATCAAATTTGATGAAATTGAAGAAGTACAACAATTGAGTCATTGTTCAGCTAGTTTTTTGCTTGTAAAAGATGTATATGTCCGCCTAAAACAGTTTCCTGTTTGTTTGGCATATGCGGTGACTATTCTTAAATCTCAAGGTTTAAGTGTAGATAGTGCTTTGGTGAATATTGGAAGTACTGTGTTTAAAGAGGGTATGGCATATGTTGCTTTATCTCGAGTCAGAACTTTATTTGGATTATACTTGATTGATTTTGATGAGACAAAGATTAGTGTAGATGTAAATTGTGTAAAAGAGTATAATAGGTTAAGAAGAGAACATGCTCCCAATTTACCTCAATATCCTTTATTTGAAAAGTGTGTGGTAAGTCAAAAAAGAAGATATGAGAAATACTGTTGTGAGGTTGTAGAGAAAAGAAAAAAACTAGATGAACCAGTGATAGTAAGCAAAAAGAAAAAGGATACTATATGGTTTTTAGTTTGAAAACAGTTCTGGTGTCAACTGCTATGCTAATGTAGTGGTTAATGTTGTTTTTTTTCTTGAAACTTTACAACAACAAATTGTTGAAAATCGGGACAAAAGATTTTGTTGTTTGTTGAATTCTGTGTTTGAGAAATGTAGTAGTGATAAAAGTAAAATAGAAAGTGTTTCTGATATTCGAAATTTTTTAGACATATGTTCTGGTTTAAATCAATTTTCACAGAATATTCAGCAAGATTGTCAGGAATTTCTAATGTATATGCTTGTTGTACTGCAAGATGAAGGTATAGATATTAAAAAATCTTTTTGGCCTTTGTTATAAATGGCAAGATGACTGTGACAATTGTTTATTTTCAAGTAGTACTAAAATAGACCCTGAAAGATTTATATATTTGACTTTTACCAGACTGCAAATCAGTGTCTTTTAATAATCTAGTTAGAGAAGCAAATCAAAACATGGTCTGTACCCAATGTAACGTTATCAACATTATTTACACAAAGATATGGACAGTATGTAATTTTAATGCTGCAACGATGCAGACCTGATGGAAGAAAACTGACAACTTTAATAAAAAATGTTGTGGCTTCTCAACTATCAATATCAGGAAGAACTTTTGTAACTGTAGCAATTATTTTCCATGATGGTCCTTCTACAACATCAGGACATTACACAGCTTATTTAAAATGTACAAAAGGCTGGACACATTGTAATGATACTCAATTGATTTTTAAACAACGTTTGCCTTATAACTTACCAAATTCTTACCTAGTGTTTTTACAACCCAAATTTTAGGGAAAATAATTGGCCATGGAAAATTACTGCTGTTAAGAAAGGGTAATCTGGTGTTGAAAAGTACTTTGTGAATGAGGGTGATAAGGTTAAAAAAATTCTTGTAGTTGACGTAGAGGTAGTGTAAGTGTATCAGATAGCGGGTGATGTGGCTATCACATGAGATGTTGATCATCAGTGAGGCAGAGGTGTTTTAGACTTGTTGTAGTTGTTGAAGATGTTGGTGACATTTTTTATTCCCTTGTAGAGGTTTCTTTTAATGGTACATCAAAAGAGAGAATGGGAGCGACCCCACACCCAAGAGAAGTGGTACCACAGGTAAGAAAAGAGGAAGTTTCTCCTGGGAATAATTTTGCACTAAGCCGCGATCAACAATTGATCTTCACTCAACCACATACATACACAGTAGCTCAAGTGTCGCCAGGAGCAACATCGGAATGAATCTTCCGGGGCCCACTATAGTCAGTTATGTATAACAATACTCAAAAACAACTGATATGCAAAAGTAAACAAATTTAATACACTTCATGTAATTTATACAATAATTAAAACATCATCAAAAGACAATTTTAAACAGACACAGTTTAAAAATTAAAAAACACCTATGTGTTAACAATATAAAAAACAACTATCAGAGAACAAAACAGTGTATAATCATAAGCACATCATTAATTGGTTACTCCTTATGGAATTCATTATAATCATATATTATGGGTGTCCACAAATTATCTCATCTATTCGCCACCCTATCAGATTCCTGGCTGTAACTCCATGTAATACGTCAACGCGTTTCGATGGCCCTTTTGTGATTATAAGCCACCTTCTTCAGGACAAGGTATATAAACTGTTCTCTTTCAGTTGAACAAATAACCAATATTCCTAATTAGAAAACATATATAGGCAAAGTGTTATTATTTGTTTAAACATGTCATATCAGTGTTCTACACATATATCAATCAACGAAACCTGGTGAACATGCACCCACCTCCCTCAAACTTTAGGCGAAAAAACAGTTGGTACATTTTGTTTCCCCTGAATGATACATTTTATCAAAACGTGTCAAGACTTATCAAGTTCATAAAACTCCTTCAGGCAAACAAAGTGTTTTGGGCCAGATACTGGGACCGTCTCTTGTCCCTCCTACAACCTAAGTATTGTGAAACATAACCGTACACTGGGTCCCATTCACATATTCCATTCAATCCACATCCTGTCACATTTATCCTTTTACAGGTCTACTTTTCATCATATATCCCGGCCACCCCAGGGAGCACAATGATGTTACTCACCTCACTGTATTGCTCGAGTGGGTCAGGGAACAATTGTAACACACACGCTTGGTGATGTGAGCGGGGCTCCTTAGGGCTCCAACGCTCTTGGATTTTAACACTATAAACAAAGGAATAATGATCCTGTTATATTTAGAATTCCGACCACCTTAGCCATTCTGTTGTAATACAATATATGGCACCATAATAGGTAACCTACCTATTAACAGAAAAGGAGTATTCCTCCAATCAAGAAATGTTCCAAAATAAAAAAAGGCGGGGCTCCTTAGGGCTCCAGGTCGCTTATAGATCTAGGTGCTGTTGTGCTTATGATTATACACTGTTTTGTTCTCTGATAGTTGTTTTTTATATTGTGTCTGTTTAAAATTGTCTTTTGATGATGTTTTAGTTATTGTATAAATTACATGAAGTGTATTAAATGTGTTTACTTTTGCATATCAGTAGTTTTTGAGTATTGTTATACATAACTGACTATAGTGGGCCCTGGATGATTCATTCCGGTGTTGCTTCCGGCGACACTTGAGCTACTGTGTATGTATGTGGTTGAGTGAAGATCAATTGTTGATTGCGGCTTAGTGCAAAATTATTCCCAGGAGAAACTTCCTCTTTTCTTTTAATGGTATACAGCTCCTTGCTAAGATAAAGGATGAGCAGAGTGTCATCGGCATACCAGATGATGTTAAGATTCTGATAGCATGCTAGTTGTTTAAGGTTCTATGTACTTGATAAATAGCATCGGGTGGAGGTATAACCATTGTTAAATGGTACAAAAGATGTTGCTTTTGATTCAGAAGTTTGGGAAACGGACGCTTAAGAGTACTATTAAGTAACTTCCAAACTAAGGATTTCACACATTATTTGGCCATGAGGAAAAGTATCTGAAACAAAAAATTACTATTTCGGGTAAATTTTGTTAGCATATGTTTGTGGATAACTTTATTTAGAGTGTATACAAAAGAAGTAATAATGTTTTGTTACTTTGTGATTGTTGGAGATGTCCCATATTTATGTAAGAAAATGGTGTTCGAAAAAAACATTTAAGATATGTTTTTTTCTAACTTTTACTTTATTAATGAAAATGTTGAATGGGCTTTTTAAAGACAATCTTATTGATTATGTTTTTTTTTGCCCGCTGTTATATGATGAGTACTATTGAACTCACTGTTTTCAGTGAAATTCAATATATTCTGAGAAAAGCAAAATAAGATACATAACATATTGTACAAATTATTTTGTATTGTGAAATATATATTATAACTCAATTTTCTTCTCTTCCACAGACACTATATTTATAAAAATGTATTATTAACTTGTCATTACTTATAAGGTAAGTATGACAAACAAAAAATACTTTTTCATCACTCTCTTACTTCTCTTTCCCTGTTTCCCTTTCTTCACTCTCTCCCTTACTCCCCTTCCTTTACTCATCTTACTCCCCTTCCCTCACTCTCCTTACTCCCCTCCATTCAACTTTACACTCCTTCTCTCACCATCAGTACCCTTCCCTCACCCTCACTCATCTTCTCCTGCTCCCTCTTTCCCCTCTCTGTCCCTCACTTCTCTTTCCTTTCTTCCTCCATCACTACCCTTGTCTTGCTCTATCCCTCACTCTCTTCTCACTCCCCCTCACTCTCTTTCCTTCATACCATCCCTCACTTACCTTCACTCACTCCCCTTCTCTCACTCCCTCACTCCCTTTCGCTCACTCCCCTTCCTTTATTCAATCCCTCACTCCCCTAACCTCCATCCGTCTCTAAGTCTCTTCCTCTGTCTCAGTAACTATAACTGTCTTACTCCCTCACAGTACCTCACTCTCCCTCTCTTTCTCTCTCTCACTGTCTCCCTCTCTCTCCACCACTCTTCCTTTTCTTTCCTCTCTCTTTCCATAAATCCTTCTCTCTCACTCACTCCTTTTTCCTCTCTCTCAATATGCTTCTTTTTCCCTCACTCCCCTTCCCTCACCCTCATATCCCTTCCCTCACTGTCACTGCCCTTCATTCAATCTCATTCCTCTTCCCCCATTTCATGTTCTCCTCTCTGTGCCTCACTTCCATTCCCTTTCTCCTGCTCCCATTCCCTTACTCCCCCTCACTCTTTCCCTCACTCCACCCGTCAGTCCTCTTCCCTCACTCCTATTTCCTCACTCCCTTTTGCTTACTCCCCTTCCTTTACTCCCTCACTCCCCTTCACTCCATTTCTCTCTCCCTATCTCCCTCTGTCTCACTCAGTCTAACTGCCTCATTCCCTCTCAGTTCCTCGCTCTCCCTCTCTGTTTCTCTCTCTCAGTCTTTTCCTCTCTCTCCCTCACCCTTCCTGTCTTTCTTTTTCTGTTTGTATCACTCCTCCTTTATCCCTTAGTCCCCTTTCCTCTCTCTCACTGTCTCCCTCTGTCTCACTCTAACTGCCTCACTCCCTCTCAGTCCCTCGCTCTCCCTCTCTTTCACTCTCTCCATCTCTCTCTCCTACCCTTAATCTCTTTTCCTCTCTCTTTCTACCACTCCTCCTCTCTCCCTCACTCACCTTCCCTTTCTTTTAATTTTCTTCCTTCTCCCTCATCCCCTTTCCCTCACCCTCATACTCCTTCGCGAACTGTCACTGCCCTTCACTCATCCTCCCTCCTTTTTTCCCACTCCACCTCCTCCTGTGTGTGTCTCACTCCCTTTCCCTCACTACCCCTCGCTCTCCTTCCCTCACTCCATCCCTTACTCCCTTTCCCTTACTCCCTTTTCCTAACTCCCTCCTTCCCCTCACTCCCCTTCTCTCACCCTTACTTCCATTCCCTCACTTTCCCTTGCCCCCTTTTTCTCATCCTCATACCCCTTCCCTCACCGTCACTCCACTTCCCTTACCTTCACTCCCCTTACCCTACTCTACCTCCCGCTCTCCGTCCCTTACTCCCCGTCGCTGTCTCCCTCCCCCGCTCCCCTTCTCTCACTCCCTCTCCCTCACTCTATTTTCTTTATTGCCCTTCCCTTACTCTTTTGCTCCCCTTACCTCACTCCCCTACCCATAGTCCCCTTCTTTCACTCATTCTTTGACTACCCTTCTCTCACTCACCATACTCCCCTTTCCTCACTCCTTCACTCAGTCCCTTCCTCCACCTTCACTCACTCATTTCAGTCATTCATTTATACACTACACATTCATTCAAATAAAGTATGACACAGTATATAAGAAATATAGCTCTACTTGGAGAAGTGAAGTTAGTTCTTACGAGAACTGTTTTTTTGTCTTTTTTTTGTTTTACATTTTTTTTTGTTTTTTGAACAATTTTATATTTTTTTTTCGGGGATTTTTTGAAGAAAATAAATAAACAGGTAGCCAAAAACTGCTCAACAGGAACAAACAAAATAAAAGAAAAAAATTAGTGACGGGAGCATCTATGTTGCCTCTGCTTTTGGACAATCAAATTGATGATTTGTTCCCCATAGCACAATAGTTCATTGCAATATTTACAATGTATCTTCAGGTCTCCAAATTCTGGCTGGATGTCTGGGCCAGCCGATGATGGTGTTGCGCCTGGTCCAGATGAAGAGGTGCTGGGGACAGCAGCTGCAGGGTTGTCCCTCATATGTTGGGTAGATGCTCGTGCATAATTATTAGGATGAAGTTTTCGCACGTGACGAGTCATGCTCGCTATTCCAAAGGAATACTGTTTGCTTGCATCACCTCTAGAAAGGGTGGTATCACATATTTTGCAAGTTATCTTAGAGGCATTAACCTTCTTCTGCCCCTCTGGATATGTGAAAAACTTCCAAATGAAAGATTCCTTGGTTTTCTTTGGAGATGGCTGTTCAGGAACAAACTCCATATCTGAATCAGAGGAAGAGTGCTGTGGCTGCTGCTGTTCTGCCATTTTCAGAAGGTGAAAAGCACAAACAATTCCTTGTAGATGTTTCTCCCTGGAAAGCGAAACAGCTTGTGAGGGAAGTAGGTGGGGTGTTTGAAGATTTGGAAAAGAAACTACTATGAACCAATCAAAAGTGTTGTTTTCAAGTCATTCAAAAACAACACTCAAAAGTGTTGTTTTAAGCACGCACAGAGCGAAGACGGAGCTCGCACACAGCGCGACCGGAGCGCCCAAAAGTCGCGTATGAATGACGTTTTACCGGATTTTCGTAAATGCTTTTAAAGCTAATATATGGTTCTTAAAAGTCAAAAATATTATTTTTATATAGTTATGTCACAGAATGTCTTGGGTTATTATGTACATTACATTTACAGAAATGACTTTTTGGAATGAACACATTTTTGCGGAGTGCGTGCAGCGTGCGCACATGTGTGCGAACACCGTGAACGCATGCATACGAGCGCCGTGCGCGCACCTTTAAAAACCACAAAAAAAAGGCCAGAATTATTAAAAAAATCAAAAATTAGTAAATAATACATAAATCAAATGTAAAATTTAAATATTGTAAAAAATATAGAACATTTGTATAATAACAAATAAACATAATAATTGATAAATTTTAAAATTAGCATTTAAAAAACCTTTCGAAATTCACTTAAAAAACAGAGGTTTCACACACGTTAGAGTTAGGAATTTGCATTTAAAAAACATTTGAAATTGACTGAAAAAACCATAGGTTTCACACCAGTTATAGTTAGCTGGACATTTTACTCATACAAAACCATTGAAATTCCCCCGTTATAGTTAGTTGTACTCACTATAACTCGCGCGCCCGCAATCCACTGCTGATGATGTGACATATTACATCATTCATGACATGGTCAGTGAATATATATATATTACCTACTGGCGGTCGCCAGTAGGTAGTAGGTAGTTATAGTTAGGATTGTTTTCCATAGGGAAATCGCAACATTCTATTGGGAATAACTTTTGCGCCAGTTGAGGAATCTGCCTGAAATTTTCCTCAAATTTGGCTCACGGCTCTCCGCTCCTTCCCTGAAAGTTTGGGGGGCATTCGTCAAGCAGGGGCCGAGATAAAAGGGGGGGTCCCAAAACGTGTTTTCCCCATGTTAATTTCCATAGGGTGGTTGGACTCACTTTTAGCCCGAACGGCTGAATGGTTTTCCACCAAACTTGGCAAAATTGTAGGGACTGGTAGCCCGATGTGCCTTTGCTATGTCTCAAGATATGTGCTCCAGTGGATTTTGAGTAATTTAGGTTAAAAAAAATATATATATCTATAGCCGCGCCCTGGTACGCGCACCGGGGAGCGCTCCGGGCGCGCCACGCGACTTGCGCACGGAAAGCTGATTGGCTCTCGGGTGTCTGTCAACATTCCAAACAGTCCGGAGCGGCCGCCATCTTGTATCTTGGTAGGATCGAGACACAAGAGGTGGCAAAAACAAAGGGGGAAATAACCAAAAGGGGGCAGGGTAGACCCCCCCTGACCCCCTAGGTTTGATGTGGGGGCCATAAAAGGGTCCCGCGGGTAAAAAAAAAATGTAATTTTTTTTCGATTTTCGCGGGGGGGGAGCGCCCGGTACGCCCACCGGGGAGCGTACCAGGGAGCGTACTTTGGTGAAAAATAGTGAAAATAATAGTGTAAAATAATCATTTTGAGTGATTATAGGTAGGGTAGCTCTGAAAAGAGCTTTTGGGTTCTGTGGCTGTTTTAGGTACCTACAAGTACGTCCCACACACACCCACATGCACACAACCCCACACCCCCACACCCACACACTCCCCAGACACACCTCACATACGCACACCTCCACCCACACCCAAACACCCCACACCCCCACACCGACACCTTACACATTCACACCCACACCGACACATCCCACACACCCACACTCACACACACACCTCACCCCCCCAACACACACACATGCACACACAGATACCTCACAGACATACCCCACACATCCCACACACACACACGTCCCCTCCCCCCACACACACACACACATACACCTTACAGACACACCCACACATCCCACACATACACACACATCCTACACACATACCCCCTACACCCACACACCCCCCACACACACCTCACACACCCACACCCCCACCTACACCCAAACACCCCACACACCCACACACACACCTTACACACCCACATCCCCACCCACACCCACATACCCCACACACCTACACACACCTATACACCTCACCCCCAGACACAAACACACACACACACACCTCACAGACACACCCCACACATCCCCCACACACACCTTCCCCCCCACACATGGGGAAAACTCAGTGAAACAGTAAAATAATAATTTAAAGTGCTTAGAGGTAGGGTAACTCTGAATAGAGTTTTTGTGTTGTGTGGGTGATTTAAGTACCAATATGTAGGTACCAATGCAGAGTCTTAAATTCAATGTACACTGTTTTTTCTGTAGATATCTTGCATGTTGTTACAGAAGTTATTGTGGAATATGGAATCCATACCATAGTCTGTCAGGAAAGCAGAAACAGATCCTTTAAGTACTCCCTGAGAAGACCTAGGGGATCATGGGTAGTCTACCCTGCTCCCTTATGATGTTTTAAAATTGCACAGTATACTGTAAGTTTCACTTTATACTATAATTTAAACATAATCATTTTGGTACTATTTCATGAATTACATATAAAAAATAATAATGTCTAGAGCAATTTTTAATTAATAAATAAAAATGTATTGTTCTGATTTTTCAAAATTTAATAACACTTCCAACATTATTTCGTCAGAAATGTCCTCATTTTCAGTCCATGATTCGATTTCTTCCACACAATTAACTAATTCTTCGTCTAGAGACTGATCCATAAAGTCCAAGTCTTCCTCAGGATTGTTTTGAAGAACTATTTCGAAAGAAATATTTGCTTCTCCTTCCATTTTCTTGCTGTAAATTGTATTAAAAATAAATATATCAGTAGAGTTAGGGCAGTGTTGGGTTTAAGTTCAGACAGGTAGTTCTGATTTTTTAACAGTGAAGTTAACTTTGGGCAGTGTATGGTATCAGGCAGGAAGTAGAAATATAAAAAAGTGCCTGTGAAGAAGCGTAAGTAAATTCACAATTATAGCAGAGAAGCCTAAGTCAATCAATAAATATAACAGAGGAGCCTATCTCTATCTATAACTATAGCAGAGTGACAGTAAATAACTATCAGAAAACGTTTTTACAAATTAACTTAAAGTGCCCCTTACAAATGAACAACTTACTTTACAGAGAGGTGAAGAAGAAAAAATGCGAAAATCCTTTCAAGATGTACCTCAGGTAGTTGTAGTCAAAATGGCCGTGTTTCCCTCTCATTTTTCATTTATATTCATGTACATAACCAATCAAATGTCAGGGAAAAAAAGTAGAAAATGAAAGTAACATTTTAATTGGTTGTAAATTCTAACACTTCAGATGTGTTTTTGTCATGTAATTTACCTCAGGATATTTAGACAATGCTACAGCTCAAATGGCTCAATGGAATTCCACCAAATTTGGGAAAATGGTAGGGATTGGTATGTAGTAGGGCCTATTCTATATTTGGTGAAAGTGTCTCCAGTGGTTTTTATGTAAATTAACTTTTAAAATGTACTTTAACTTTGAAAAAATTTTGGGAGCGCTTCCCGGTGCGCGCCACAGTACACATACCGGCAGCGCTACGGGAGTCCTCCATCTTGTGTTTCGGAAGAATTGAGACACAAGATGGAGGACAAACAACGTTGGGAATGGGTAAAAGGGGGCACGGTAGACACTCCCTGACCCGCTAGGTTTTCTGAGGGGGGCCTAGGAGGCCCATACAGGCCCAAAAAAAACATTTTTTTTTTATTTTCGCGGGGGGAGCGCCCGGTACGCGCACCGGGAAGCGTACCGGGGAACGTACTTTGGTGAAAAACAGTGAAAAAAGTTAGAGAAAGATAATCATTTGAGTGATCAGAGGTAGGGTAGCTCTGAAAAGAGCTTTTGGGTTCTGTGGCTGTTTTAGGTACCTACAAGTAGGTTCCAATGCACAGTCTTATATTCAGGAGGAATATTCTATTCCCCTCATCTGAGAAGTGTACACCATCTCCTCTGTAGATATCTTGCATGTTGTAACGCAAGTTGTTGTTGTATATTGAACCCATAGTCTCTCATGTAAGCAGAAACAGATTTATTTACATGTTTCCGTGCTTTCTCAAATTGTGGACAAAATTGGTTGGACCACTTCCATTTCTGTCTTTGGCATATATTGGAAAATACCAAGGCAGTTTGAGGAAAAAGTGCCATCAATTGTTCAAAGGTGTCCTTTAAAAGCATTTCCAGACCTACCCCAGTCAAAGTGCCTAAGTCATTTCCACCACAGTGCAGAATTATGAGGTGAGGGTGTGACAGATGCAAACAGGTTTTCACCAATGGTATCAATTGATGACATCTCAATCCTCTCTGGCCAATCCATTAATGTTCACATTTGGTAAATCAAGGTTGTGAAAATTTCTGGTAGCTGCATACCTTTAAGCCCAGTGGATGTAGCTATGTCCAATAATCCAGACAGAATACATGGTAAGAGGAGGTTCTGGTGCAGTCAGATGAAGTGTGGGAATGAAATGGCAGTTGGAACAGTAGGAGTTTGCAAAAAAAAACTATGGAGTTTCAGTGCTCTTGAATCACAAGCAATGATTGGTGGATTCAGAAAGTTGAAAACTGAAAGTTAGGGTGCATGGTTCTGTTCTGTGAAAGAAGTAATTTGAATGGTTAAGAAAAAGTCATTTAAAGAAACATTGCACCTCATAAGATGGGGTATTGAGATGTCAAACATCCTTTCTGAGTTCATTTGCAACATTGTAGAATAAACTTTTAACCCTGAGAGCTCAGTGAGGAGGGAGTTGCTATGGTAACAGGTAGAAAGGGCTGAGGGGAGGGAAGGGTGTTGGTTTGAAAATAGAGAGGGAAGAGTTTTGATTGGTTACCATGAGCAATATGTGTGTAGAATTAGAGGTTTTCTGTGCCATTAATGGTTGCAGTGCCTGGAGAACATACCTTTTGCTCTGCTAAAGAAATATTGGTGTGTGTATCTGACACTGTTCTCAATCTCCCAAAGCATTTGTAAAGGTGAGTTATGATTCATTCAATATAGAAAGAGAGTTCAGATTAAGAAGCACATTGAGTTTCTTTGCTGTTGGTTTTTGTGATGCTTTTTGAAAATGCATGGTTTCAATATTTGCAAGATAGAGGATTTGTATTTTGTGAAATAGTCATGTTTCAGTAGTGAAGTTGAATGGTTGTACATAGGAGCTGTGCTCTGTATCTAAAACGTTAATTGAAAAACGATTTTAGTGCAAATCAATGAGTTTCAGTAGTGAAAATGAATGCTTGTAAATAGGATCTGTGCTCTGTTCCTAAAATGTTAATTGAAAAACGATTTTAGGGCAAATCAATGGGTTTCAGTAGTGAAAATGAATGCTTGTACATAGGACATGTGCTCTGTTCCTAAAATATTAATTGAAAAATGATTTTAGTACAAATCAATGGCTTTTACATTTTTAAGAAGGAATAAACAGTGTGTGCATAATTACATAATAATATTTGAATCTTTTACAAACATGTCACCTGTGTTATCTCAGATTGGGAAGTAGACTGAGTTTCTTTGCTGTTGGTTTGTGTCATTTTTTGGGTAATGCTTGGTAGGAATGTTTGCAAGAGAGAGGAAATGTATTTTGTAAAATAGTGAGTTTTCAGTACTGAAATGGAATGCTTGTACATAGGATCTGCACTCTGTTTGTAAAATGTTATTCAAAAAACGATTTTGGGGCAAAGCAATTGGTTTTAGATTTTTGAGAAGAAATAAATAGTGTGTGCATGATTACATAAAAATATTTGAACCTTTCTCAATCATGTCACCTGTGTTACCTCAGATTAGGAAGCAGACTGAGTTTCTTTGCTGTTGGTTTATTTCATTTTTTGGGTAATGCTTGGTAGGAATGTTTGCAAGAGATAGGAAATGTATTTTGTAAAATAGAGACTTTTCAGTACTGAAATGGAATGCTTGTACATAGGACCTGCACTGTGTTTCTAAAATGTTATTGAAAAATCGATTTTGGGGCAAAGCAATTGGTTTTAGATTTTTGAGAAGGAATAAGTAGTGTGTGCATGATTACATTAAAAAATGTGAACCTTACACAATCATGTCAGCTGTGTTACCTCAGATTAGGAAGCACACTGAGGGCCTTATTTATGAAAACAGCGATGCGTCATTTTTCACTGCGCACTCCTTGTGACACCAATGATGCGTTATATTTAATGTATGACGCATCATGTTGCAAGGACTTACAGATAAGTCAGTATTTCTGATGTATCTGTAAGCGCAAAAGTGACGAATTGCTGGAGTGTGTCACAAAAGTGACGCAACTCCAGCAATGCATCCTTTCACATGGGGAAAGCCCCATGTGAAAGCGTTTGCCTCAGTCTTACGCCTGCTGTGAGGTAGGCGCAAGATTTTGACGTAATAGTTTCCTAAAAGTGACGCAGTGAAATCTCATAGATTTCACTGTGTCCCTATTACGAGGCTTTTTGCGGGGGAGTGCCCCCTCTGTGTACATTACACCTGACAGAGGTATAATGTGACGCAGAGGTTTAAAAAGTGACGCTTCTACCTACATACGTCACTTTTTAAATATGGCGTAACAAGGCACATGTTTTATGCCGCTGATGCGTCACAAAAAGTGACGCATCAGCAGTGCAAAACTGACGCAGGGCCTCATAAATGAGGCTTATCTTTTTTTGCACACTACTCCAGTTTAGTCTTGTCCACTGCACTCTTGGACACAGGTGTCAATTTGATTCTTTCACAATGATGTTACCTGTGTTAACTCAGTGTAGGAAGGATATTGAGTTTGTTTGCATAGAGGAATTGTATTTTGTAAAATAGTGACATGGTATGGTTGTACATAGGACCTGTGCTGTGTTTCTAAAATGTTATTGAAAAATCGATTTTGGGGCAAAGCAATTGGTTTTAGATTTTTGAGAAGGAATATGTAGTGTGTGCATTATTCCATAAAAATATTTGAACCTTTCTCAATCATGTCAACTGTGTTACCTCAGATTAGGAAGCAGACTGACTTTCTTTGCTGTTGGTTTGTTTCATTTTTTGGGTAATGCTTGGTAGGAATGTTTGCAAGAGATAGGAAATGTATTTTGTAAAATAGAGACTTTTCAGGACTGAAATGGAATGCTTGTACATAGTACCTGCACTATGTTTCTAAAATGTTATTGAAAAATCGATTTGGGGGCAAAGCAATTGGTTTTAGATTTTTGAGAAGGAATAAGTAATGTGTGCATGATTACATAAAAAAATTAGAACCTTTCACATTCATGTCAGCTGTGTTACCTCAGATTAGGAAGCACACTGAGGGCCTTATTTATGAAAACAGCAATGCGTCATTTTTCACTGCGCACTCCTTGTGACACCAATGATGCGTTATATTTAATGTATGACGCATCATGTTGTAAGGACTAACAGATAAGTTAGTATTTCTGATGTATCTGTAAGTGTAAAAGTGACGAATTGCTGGAGTGTGTCACAAAAGTGACGCAACTCCAGCAATGCATCCTTTCACATGGGGAAAGCCCCATGTGAAAGCGTTTGCCTCAGTCTTACGCCTGCTGTGAGGCAGGCGCAAGATTTTGACGTAATAGTTTACTAAAAGTGTCGCAGTGAAATCTCATAGATTTCACTGTGTCACTATTACGAGGCTTTTTGCGGGGGAGTGCCCCCTCTGTGTACATTACACCTGACAGAGGTATAATGTGACGCAGAGGTTTAAAAAGTGATGCATCTACCTACATGCATCACTTTTTAAATATGGCGTAACAAGGCACATGTTTTATGCCGCTGATGCATCACAAAAAGTGACGCATCAGCAGTGCAAAACTGACGCAGGGCGTCATAAATGAGGCTCATCTTTTTTTGCACACTACTCCAGTTTAGTCTTGTCCACTACACTCTTGGACACAGGTGTCAATTTGACTCTTTCACAATGATGTTACCTGTGTTAAGTCAGTGTAGGAAGGACATTGAGTTTGTTTGCATTGAGGAATTGTATTTTGTAAAATTGTGAAGTTTCAGTAGTGACATGGAATGCTTGTACATAGGACCTGTGCTGTGTTTCTTAAATGTGATGTCAAAAACGATTTTGGGGAAAATGAATGGCTTTTAGATTTTTGAGAAGGAATAAATAGTGTGTGCATGATTAAATAAATATATTTGAACCTTTCACAATAATGTCACCTGTGTTACCTCAGATTAGGAAGTAGATTGTGCAGTTGAGGTGAGGCATGTCCAGAGGTACAGAGGAGGTGAAGCCTATGTTCAAGACTGTAGTGGGAGACAGGCCTTTTCTGGGAAGCATAGGTGGTGAGGCCTGTGTCTAAGAGTGCAGTGGACTAGACTTCATGAAGCCTATCCCCTACTGCACTCTTAGACACAGGTCTCACCTTCTTTGTACCTGTGGACAGACCTCTCTTCCACTACACTCTTCAATACAGGTCTCACCTCTTCTGCACCCCTGGAGAATCCTCACCTGATCTGTAACCCTGAATAGACAGTTTGCTTTTTGTCATTGCTTTGTTGTTTGGTAATAGTGGTCTATAATGTGCTATTTTTTTCTTTAACACAGATTGAAATCAAGATTTCAAGAGTAAGGAAAGATGCCCTCAAGGGAAAGAAGAAGAAAAGATGATAAGCGCCAAAAAACAAAAACAGCAATGGAATTACAGCACTCTTCCACAACAAATACTTCAAAAAACAGGAAAAAAGCCCCTGGTAAGACAACTAAGTCTTTCTTACGGAACAAATGTAGATCAAAAAAAAATGTTGGACAGCATGTAGAAAAAGAGAACGAGAGAGTAAATTTGAAAAGGAAGGGGATGCCCTCAAAAAATATTACTACTGGAGCAGGAGAGAATAATATGTATAGGAATAGAAGGCAGAATCAGTTTAGAGACATTCGCAAACGAATGTTTCGCAATAGGGTGGTTTTAAATTTGTTAAAAAACATTAGGAAAGGTAAACAGAGAGCTGCTTTTTATAAGAAAAAGAAAAGTGTAGAGAAGATTGTTGATCAGGCTTTTGAAGTTAAGAAAAAATTATTTATTTTAATAATCAATAGAATTAGGACACTTAACAAGACAATTGATGTTTTCAAATCAAACAGTAGATGGAAAAGAGTAATTAATCGGACTAATTTTTGTAAAGTTTTTTCAGGAGAATGGATGCACAGTTCAAGTTGTGAGCCATTTTTTAATGAGGAGAGTTACTTCCAGGAGAATGATTTAGTGCATGCAGTTGACACCAGTGGTCGAGCATATGAGGTGAAAGACGGTTGTCCGATTGAAAAAGAGAAACTTGTGCCTAGAGAACCAGAAGAGGTGTTAACTGATGAAGTTTTAGGGAGACGTACTAAGGGTCCAGTGTACACTTGGAAGTGTAGTAGTATTTGTAGTGTGCGACAGGAATCAATTGATTTGTTTTGTAATTTCTTACGTACATATAGTAAGAAAAGTCTAAAGCAGAAAATGAAGTTGTTGCAAAACTTAGATCCTTGCAGAGTGAGAGAAAACACATGTTTGCAAGGGCATTCACTGGCTTGTCTTTCTAGAAAAGTCTGTCAGAGTGTTTTTCATCATTTTAGGATGTTAGCAGTGCATCATACCAAAATGAGGAAATTAGTGAGAATGTTTTATTATGCAAAAACTCCAGCACTTAAGCTTAAACAATTAAACAGTGCTCTTTTGCATGGAACTGAATTAAATGTGAAGAAGATTTGTGAAAAAATTGAGATTTGGTATTTTGGTGAAAAAGAGGACAGTGTAGAAATTGAGACAGAAATTAAAGGTAATGTGGAAGACAATGTACAGATTTCAAGTACAGAAAAGTTTGACCAGGAAATTACCAGGTTTAAGGTGAAATCAAGTGAAAGGCCGAATTTTACTTGTGTGTGTTGTCGACGAACTCATTATAAGCATCAAACTAGATTAGTTGATTTATACGTAAAAAGTGAAAAAATAAATAATTATGAGTGGAAGGATTTTGCAACTTATTTGTGGGTGGAGAATTGTTTTGATTTGAGTTCTGATCAGCGTATTTGTAAATATTGTTATGATAAATTAAATCAAAACAGAATGCCTGCTAGAGCTGTTCATAATAATCTGGAGTTGGTAGACATTCCTCCTGAATTGATGGATTTAAATACATATGAGTCTATTTTGATTCAATGTGTCCATCCTTTTCAGGCTATTGTTCGCATGGAGCCTAAGATAGGGAAATTGCCTCCTTCAGATTTACAGAGAGGATTAAAGAGAAGAGTTCTTTATGTGCCTCTAGATTTCAAGAAAAATATTGATACCATTGGTGTAGAGAAAGTGGAAGAGGAACCTCTGGTTATTCTAGTTAATGGGGTTCCGACAAAGAGTAAGAAAATCTGGCAAGATTTAGTGGATGTTAGGAAAGTCAAAAAGGCAACGTTGTATTTGGTCAAAAACAATGAGTACTACAAACATGTATGTGTTAAAGCAGAGGAAACAGATGCAGATGAAGACAGTGATTGTTCAGCTGGCCAAATTGAAAAAGTTGATGTGTCTAGAAGTGAAGAAATATATGAACATTATACTGTTCATCCTTTGCATTCCAAAGAAGTGATGGGGAATGCAATTGACTTGTTTCAAATGAAAGCAGCAAAAGGAAGTCCCATTAGTGTATGGGAAGAAAGTTTGGAAGCTCGTTGTTTTCCACATTTATTTCCAACAGGTCGAGGTGGACGATATGACGATCGACCACTTCAAATTCCTGCATCTGAATATCGAACTGTAAGATTATATGCTGAAGATCCAAGGTTTCGTCAATGCATTCCTTATTTGTTTCATCTACTGTATGAAAGTGACTTGTCTGGGCTTTCTTATGCAGTAAACCATATACTGAAAAGTGGAGCACATCTGCAAAATGTTTCGTCGAGGGACTTTATGGAGAAAGTGAATCTGCAAGATAATATTTTGGAATCTCATTTAATCAATCTCATGGCATGTCAGCGTGGTACAAACGAGTATTGGTAATGTCGTCATGGGGAATAGAAATGTATGCTAAGAAACTTAGGAACTCCTACATGGTTCCTCACTCTTAGCTGTGCCGAGTATGCATGGGACGACTAACTTCAATTTCTAAGAGAGGCAAATGCAAATATACAAAATATAGAATTCAAAACACCTGGAGAACTGTGTTCTTTGGATCCAGTGAATGTATGCAGATATTTTAATCATAGATTTGAAGCTATGATGTCTTTTATTACCAACAAAAAAAGTCCTCCCCTTGGAGAGGTTTTGGATTTCGTTTGGAGAAAGGAGTATCAAGCGAGAGGTGCTCCTCATATACATATGTTGTTGTGGATTAAAGATGCACCCAAATTTGGAACAGATTCGGATGAGACAGTGATGAGCTTCATTGAAGAGTATTCAACATGTGCTGTTCCGAAAACTACCAAAGAAAACAGTTTAGGGCAACAAGTTTTACGCTCTCAATCCCATCGTTGTGGAAAGTACTGTCGTCGAAAATTCAGAAACAAGGACAAGTTCTACACAAAATGCCGTTTCGGCTTTCCACGACCAGTGATTTCTAAAGGAAGAGTAAATAATTTGATGTCTTCTCTACGACATACTGTGACGAGGAAATCACCCAAAAATACATACAATTTAAAAAGAAACGAAGAGTCCAAGTACATCAACGACTACAACCCAGTGATTTTGTCCATGTGGAATGCTAACATGGATATTCAATTTGTTGCTGACAACTCTATTGCTGTGGCTCGATATGTAACGTCTTACATCACAAAAAAAGAAAAGACAGAACTGAAGGAAATGTGGGAGGACATTTCACATGAAAAGAGTCTAAGCAAGAAATTATACAGTTACAGTCTGAAGATGTTGTCGCATCGAGAAATTGGAGCATATGAATGTTCTGATCGATTGTCATCAGCAAGTCTCAATGCCAAATCTAGAACCATCATTTGGATAAGTCTAGGTCTTGCTACAACACGAAACCGAGTTTTGAAATCTGTACAAGAGATAGAGTATTTGGCGGAGAAAGAACCGGAAAGTACAGATATTTTGAAGACAAACATGTTGGATACATACTATCCAAATAGAAGTCCTCACCTTGAGAACGCTTGTCTCTATGAAGTTCTTCAAAGCTATATTTATAAGAGGAACATCAGAGAAGATATCAATAATGGAATATATGCTGTCATTGGAAGTGTAGGATGTCTAGTGAAACAGAGAAAAGGTCATTTGATTAATCATCGAAAATTGAGTTGTGAAAATCCAGACAAAAGACAATTTTACTATTTGGCTCTTTTGCAACTCTTCAAACCATGGCGTACAGAAGAGGAACTACTTGGAGATTTTCTCTGTTATGAAGACTCTTTTAATGCAATGAAGGATACCATAGAATGTCCTGTTTTTCCAAATTATCTGCAAATGTTTAAATGAAGAAATAGAGCAAGAAGCAACAATTGCTGCAGAGATTGCGAGAGACAGGTCTCAAGACAGTCAGAGTTCTGCTTCATTGAGTCAGGATCCACTTGGAGGACCAATTATCCAAAATGAAGCTGCCACTGCCATGGATGAGGTGGAAAGAGCTATGGAGCAAGCTCAAGAGGATGTAATTAATTTAGAAGATTTGGTGAAACAATTAAACCTTGAGCAGAAACAGATATATGACGAAGTCACAGAACAGGTTGAACATGGATTGAGTCATGAGAAGAAGAAGTGCTCATGTACATCATTTAAGCCTGTCCGACTGTACGTGAGTGGAGAAGCGGGAACTGGAAAAAGTTTTCTGATTAAAGCAATTGCAACTTATCTGCAGAAAAGGACTGAATCACCACTGTCTTGTGTTTTTACCGCTCCAACTGGGCTGGCAGCACATAATATTAAAGGGATTACTTTACATCGTTTACTGATGCTGCCAGTGGAGCATGATAACAAATTGCTATACCACAAGCTATCTGGAGATGCGTGTTCTGAAGTTTCCAGAGTCCTGAAGAAAATGAAACTTCTTATCATTGAAGTAAGCATGGTCTCAAATCTAATGCTTGCTTTTGTGCATTTGAGAATGCAAGAAATTCTTAGAATAGACTATGATGTCTTATTTGGAGGAAAACACATTATTGTTTTTGGAGATCTACTGCAGTTGACTCCAGTGAAAGGTCAACCAGTGTTTAAAATGGTCACGCATGAAGATACCAGGAAGTGCCTAGGAAGCATTGGAAACGTTAATATATGGTTACATTTCAAATATGCAGAACTACTCCAAAATATGCGGCAGGCAAAGGATGAAGATTATAAAAATATTCGACAAGATGTAAGAATCGGAAAAATGAGTCAGCATGGGAAAGAAGCTTTACATGGACGATTAATTTCAAATTTGTACCCAAATGAAAACATTCTTCCAGAGAATATTTTTAAGAAAATTAACGAGAAGAAATCTGGCATATGTTTGATGCCTACTCTGAAAGAATGTTCCATGTTCAACAACAAAATGTTAAAGTTAGAAAATGAAGAGATAGTGAAACTGGAAGCTATAGATAAAATAGAGCATATGGGAGCAACAATTATTTTGTCAGAAAATTTGAAATGAAAATTGGATTCATTAGAGAAGACTATATCTAAAACTGCTGGTTTTGAAAAGACTCTGAATGTGTGTTTAAATTGTCGTATCATTTTGAGAAGGAATTTAAATGTTTAAAGAGGTCTAGTAAATGGAGCAATGGGTCATGTTGTTGGTTTTGTGAATTACAAAAATAGAGATGGAATTGAAATTTAAAAAATTAAATTTGATGGCATTGACGAAATAGAACAAATTTGTCGTTGTTCAGCTAGATTTTTGCTTGTGAAAGACTTATATGTTCGCCGAAAACAGTTTCCTGTTTGTTTGGCATATGCAGTGACAATTCATAAATCTCAAGGTTTAAGTGTAGATAGTGCTTTGGTGAACATTGGAAGTTCTGTGTTTAAAGAGGGTATGGCATATGTGGCATTCTCACGAGTCAGAACTTTATCAGGATTGTACTTGATTGAGTGTGACGAAACAAAGATTTGTGCTGATCTAGATTGTGTTAAAGAATACAATAGGTTAAGAAGAGAGTATGCTCCACATTTGCCTCAATATCCTGTGTTTGAAAAACGTGTGGTAGGCCGAAAAAGAAGAAATGAGAATAATTGCAGTGAGGTACTAGCAAAAAGACAAAAAGTAGATGAAACTGTAATTGTAAGGAGAAAGAAAAAGGATTGTGTTGAAGATGTTGTTGGATTTCAGTTTGAAAACAGTTCTGGTGTCAACTGCTATGCTAATGTAGTAGTTAATGTTGTTTTTTTTCTTCAAAATTTACAAGAACAGATTGTTGAAAATCGGGATCAAACATTCTGCTGTTTATTGAATTCTGTGTTTGAGAAATGTAGCAGCGATAGAGCAAAAATAGAAAGTGTTTCAGAAATTAGAAATCTTCTAGACATATGTTCTGGTCAAAATCAATTTTCACAGATAATTCAGCAGGATTGTCAGGAATTTTTAATGTATATGTTTGATGTATTGGAAGATGAAGGAGTAGATATAAAAAATCTTTTTAACCTTTCTTATCAATGGCAGCATGACTGTGATAACTGTACTTTATCAAGTAGTACTAGAATAGACACTGAAAGATTTATATATTTGAGTTTACCAGACTGCAAATCAGTACCTTTTAATAATCTCGTTAAAGCAGCTGATCACAATATGGTGTGTACCCAATGTAAGTCTGCAATGCTGTCCACATTATTTCTACGAAGTCATGGTCACTATGTCATTTTAATGTTCCAACGATGTAGACCTGATGGAACGAAATTGACAACTTCTATTAAAAATTTTGTGGCTTCTCAATTATCAATTTCAGGAAGAACGTTTGCAACTGTAGCTATTATTTATCATGACGGTCCTTCAACAACATCAGGACATTACACATGCTATTTAAAAAGTTGTAAAGGTTGGACCCTTTGTAATGACACTCATTTGACTTTAAAACAACGTTTGCCTTTTGACTTAAAAAATTCATATCTAGTGTTTTTACAACCAAACATTAAGTAAAGGTAATTGGCCTATGAAGACGGGAGCAGTTAATAAAGGTTAGTTTGCTGTTTAAAATTATATTCTGAGTAAAAGTGATCAAGATAATATAAAAAATTCAGTTGTCATATAGGTACTGTAAGTGGATCTCATAGTAAGTGATATCAGTATTATAGGAAATGATGAACATGAGTGAGTCAGAGATAGAATTACGAAAATTTAAATATTGTGAAAATGTTGTTTGAGTCTTTCTTTCAGAGCGTCGGAAAAACGGTAATTTTAGAGTTTGTTTTAAGTAATCTGAAAATATACTGATACATCTGACACTATTTGGCCTTAAGGAATGGTGAAGGAATGAGTAAAGAGTCATGACTGAAAAAAGGAGTATTTGAAAATAATGAAAATATTTCAGATGTTCTTGGAGCTTTTCTTCTAGAAAGTTGATGAAATGGATTTTTTAGTGAACAGCAGAGTACTTTCCAACGAGAAAAGGACCTTCCTGATATACTATTTGGCCTAAAGGAAAAGTAAGTGAAGCAAAGATTAGTGTACATTTGTCATTTTTCAGTATCTAAGTTTGTTTTAAAAACACAATCTTTTAGATTGTGTTTTTTTTCCCGTTATCATATGATGAGTAATTTGAACTCACTGCTTTAAGTGAAATTCAATATATTCTGAGAACAGCAAAAATAAACTATGTAACATGTTGTACAAGTTTTTCTATACTTTGGATTGTGTAAATTACATTGTATTCCCATTGTCTGACACTCACCTTCCTTTTTCTATCCTCTTTCAGCTCTTTTTACTCACTTATAATGTCTTTCTCTCACTTTCTGTAACCCCCGTTCCTTTGCTCCACTTCTTTCACAACCCCTCATTCTCATTTCAACTGTCTGCATCCCCTCTCTACCTTGCATAACTTTTCAGCTTTCAATCTCTCTGCTTTACTTCCCTTTTCCGTATTTTCCTCCTTTGCTTTTTTAGTAATTCCTCTTTACTCACTCAGCAGAATTGTCGCACTCTATCACTATAAATCACCCACTCTCCCTCGCTTATCTTTGTTTGCTCTTTTCTTTTGACCTCTTCTCTCTATTTTTCGTTCACTACCTCTATGTCCTCAGTGCCTCACTCTCCTTGTGTTATGTTCACATGTGTTTATCTACCTTCCATCATTTCTTTTATAACAACTTCACTGCTCCTCTCTCATCGTTCTTCATCCCATTTCTTTTAGTCTGGTTCCATTACCATCCCTCATTTCCTTTCTTTCAATGTCCTTCTCTTTACTTTCATCACTAAAATTATTTTCTCTAAGTACCACTGATTTAGTCGCCTTCTCCTCTGTTTCCTTTTTTTGCTCCCTTACTCATTTCCTTTGCTTACTCATTGTACTCCACCTCACTCAGTTTTTCCCTTAGTGTGTCTGTCTACTAACTTCCTCACTCCATTTCCCTCAATCATTGTATATTATCCTCTCTCCCTTCATCCCTTCACTCTATGACTGTTCTTCACTTACTCTCAGTTATCTTCTATTCCTCATTCTTTAAATGCATCCTTAATTAGACTCTTTTCCGTCTCTGTCATTATCTTTTTACTTACTACTGTTTCCTGACTTAGTTTTGCTAACTCACATTGTTTTAGTATCTCTCTTACCTACAGTTCATTTGTCTGTTCTTCTCTTCCTCTCTGTCAGTGAATCTATATGCCTTACTCCTACTAATTTGCTCTCCTTCTATTTCTTTTTCTCTCTTTTTGTCCTTCTACCTTACTTTATTTCCCTTTCTATGTCCTTCACTCTTACTTTATTTCTAAATACACTGTTATGCTTGTTAACCTCTTCATTTGTATCTTTTAATTTAAAATACATATTTCACTAATTATAACTTATTTTTTCTTCTCTCTTTCACAGATACAAAGTGTAGTAAAAAAATGTAATTAAAGTTACATTTATTATATGGTAAGTGTGACTAAAAAAATGTAGTTTGTCATCACCCTTTGCTTTAAGCTCACTAATATTTTCTCAACCAACCTCAGTCCTGTTTATTTACTCTGCTTCCTTCACTTATTCTTATTCTCCATGTTTACTCCAATTTCCCTATTTCCCCTCTCATATTCAACTTCTTTCAGTCCCTATTCTTTACTTCACTTACCCTCTGTTCCCTTCCTTTGCTTCTTCACTCATTCTGTTTTTCTTAATTATTTACCTTACTCCTACACACACACCTCATCCCCCTCCCAACACATACACACACCTCTGACATACACCCCACACACACACCACACACACACCTCCTACACACAAACACCCCCCACACACACTCCTCACACACACACACATTCCATACACACACATACATCCCACACACATACCCCCACACCCACACACCCCTCACACATATCTCACACACCCTCACCTCCACCCACACCGAAACACCCCACACATTCACACCCACAGACACACCTTACACACCCACACCCCGACCTACACCCACTGACTCCCTATAAGTCACACACACTGCATTACTTACCTTTCTTTGCTGTTTCACTCAGACCCATTCAGGCACTGTTTCCTTTACTCTCTCTGTCCTTTCTCTTTGTCACTCCCCATGTCTTATCCTAATTCAATTTTTCACCCTCTTTCACCCCCCTTTTCTTACACTCACTGCTCTTTTCTCACCCTCCCTCACCGTTGTTCATTTATCCCGGTTCCGTCACTACCCTTCATTCCCCATTTTTTGCTGTCCTTTCTTTTTCTTTCAACACCCACTCACATTCTCCCACTATTTCTACTTTAGTCTTCTTCCTCTCTCTTCCCTTCTTTCGCTCCCTTATTCATTTTACTTTTCTCACTTTCACCCTATTACACCTTCTCTGTTTTTTACTATGTAAAAAACAATCCCTCTGTGTTTCTCCCTCTAGCTCTCTTTCTCTTAACATTACTCTCTTTATGTTCTTCCCTCATGCTAACTCCTTCATTAATTATTTTTTTCTTTTTTTTGGGTGCGCGCCCCGGTGCGCGTACCCTGAGGAAAGAAAATTGACAGAGATTCTTTAAAAATATAGGTTTATTTTTATAAATTAAAGGTAGTTCTAAAAAGAACAGTTTTTTTTTCTTTTTGTTGTTTTATTTTTTTTAATGTTTTTTTGAACATTTTGTACTTTTTTTGGCTTTTCTGAACAGTTTTATATTTTGTTTGTATTTTTTATGGGGAGAAACAGAAAAAAGGGAATTGAAAATGGCTCAACTGGAGCAAAAAACAAAAAACGGAAAAAATTAGAGTTTTTTGGGGCAATTGTGGTTGTCACCAGCAAGGACGATGAGCTTTACGCTCTTTTCACCGTAGGAGATGAGCTTACCACAATAAATACATGTTACTCTAAAATCTTCAAATCGTTGTTGAATGCAAGGCATCGTCTCCGTTGTTTCTGGTCCCGATGGAGTGGGTTGCTTTCTTTTGGAGGTGGTCCTTGAAGACTGGGGGAGGTTACTGGCCAGTTCCCTGATCTCTGCAGCAGCATAGTTGTTTGGATGCTTGCGGGTCATATGTCTAATCATGGTATTATTACCAAAAGAATATTTTTTGTTTGGGTTGCCCCTTGAGAGTTCCATGCCACAGATTAGGCAAGTTACCTTGGCCGCATTGACTTTTTTCTTGCCCTCTGGGATTGACAAAAACTCCCATACTATGTGTGGCCTTGGCTGGTATGGGGTATTGTCTTCAGCCAGCCATCTTCTCCTCTCCTCCTCTTCCTCTTCCTCCTCCTTCTCTTCTTGACCACCAATGTACTGTTGTGGTGGTCCTCTTGGTGGTGGTAGTGGTGGTGGTGGTGCAGATGCTCCAGCTGCTGCTGCTACTGTAGCCATTTTAAAGTACAAAATCATTCTCTTTGTTGTTGAAACAGGTCTTCCTCAGTCAAAGGACAAAGTCAGAATAAGGAAAAAAGGTGGAGTCTTTCATCATTTGGAAAACAGAACTGTTCTTGACCAATGAAAAGTGTTATTTTCAAGTCACATGATCCGGGCTTTCATCATTTGGAAACCAAAACTGATCTGCACCAATGAAAAGTGTTATTTTCAGATCACATGACCCGACGCGCTTACGCTACGTGCCCCGGGGTGCGCCCGGGGGTGGGTAGCGTAAGCGCGTCAGGACGTTGCGCGATCGTATGCGCTCACGTGCTTCCGGGTGCGCTTATGCAGTGCGTCATATGATGCATCACGCGGTTACGCGAAACGTCACGATGTTGTTTTCGTTTGCGAGAATAGCGCTAACGGGACGCTCCCCGGTACGCTCCCCGGGGCGCGCCGTAACATTGCGCTTACCCGTGCGTTCACCGGTAGGCGCCCCGGGAGCGCCCCAGGGCAAAAAAAAAAACCATAATTATACAATATAAAATTCGTTATACATTTTTTTACTTTTTATACCTATGGAGATTTGCTATTAAAAAAACATTGAAATTCACTGAAAAAACCATAGGTTTCACACCAGTTAGAGTTAGGAATTAGCATTTAAAAAACCTATTAAATTCACTGAAAAAAACATAGGTTTCACACCAGTTATAGTTAGCTGGAAATTTTACTCGCATAAAACCATTGAAATTCCCACGTTATAGTTAGTTGGACTCACTATAACTTGCGCGGCTGCAATGAACTGCTGATGACATCACATATTACATCACTCATGACATGGTCAGTGACATCACTCATGACATCACTGATGACACCATCCAGTGAATGTGTGTCTTTCTGAAAAATAAATATTAGTGAGTAATGTTTAAATATTTAAATATATGTATTATTGTTTCACTTCCGAGGACCGGTTTCTTGTTTCCGGTCCAGGGAAGGCATGGCTTGGCAGTTCGGGTTGGACTGTTCCCATGAGGCACAGGGTCAGACTGATTTGTATATAGCCATGTCTGAATTGGGGTGGCAGAGTGGGCTAAAGAACGGTGATGGATCAAACCCAGATCTTTTGACTGGGTGTGAGTGTTTGATTGGTTCAGATGCTCCGTCCATCACCACCCCCTTTTCCACCACCCCCTTTTGTACTGCCATAGCAAACAGCAGTGTCCCGGGGGTAGACACCCTGAGACACAGCAGGAGCCTCTCCTGGGGGGTGGTGTTCCCCAAGGCCTTTGACTGCTCCAGAATAGAGACCACGCGTCCCCCCTCCCAAAATCTAAAAAGCCCCGGAGGGTGGTAATCCCCGAGGCTTAGACTGATCTTTGAGCTCCCTCACCCATTTATTTTGTAGCACCGAGTAATGGCGATCCCCGGGCTACAAGGACCCTCGGAAACCCCATCAAATGTAATATTTTAGACCCCGGTATTTGCCCCTCCCAGGTAGCTAATTTTTAAACAAGCACAGGAGCCCTCGCTTCGTTTTTATTTTTATTAAGGCGGATCCATGCACCCAGCTCACATTTCTCAGTTTAAAAAAAAGAAAAACCCTTGTGGGACCCCCTAAGCAGGTCTAGAGGGTCAAAATATTTCTTAACCTGCACCCTTTATACGTTTTGAACACTCGTTCCACTAATTTCTAGATCCTCGCTTCTACTGAGGCACAAAATGGCTGCCAACACTCCCTGGTTTTGAATGTTGACAACCACTTGACAGATAATTAGCATTCAGCGCGTGATCGGGAGAGTGCGCTTATAGTGCACGCAAGATGCACGGATCCACCGAGGCCATAGATATATATGTACTTTTAATTATAAATTTCTCAGGAACTACTGAACGGATTCACACCATATAAGCAGAAGGCATGAGTTTGAACCAAGGACCACCACTTTGCCAAATTTGGTGTAATTCTGTTTAGCCGTTCGGGCTGTAGCCCCGATGAACAGTTCCTATGGAAAATTGCATGGGGAAAACAGGTTTTGGGACTCCCCTTTTTTTCTCAGCCCCCCGCTTCACGTATTACCCCAAGACTTTTAGGATAGGAGCAGATCGGAGTGCCCCACTAGTTTTGAAAAGATTTATCAACCGGAGCCAAAGTTATTCCAAATAGAACGTAGCGGATTTCCTATGGAAAATAGGTCCTAACTATAACTACCTACTGGTGACCGCCAGTAGGTAATATATATATATATATATATATATATTCATTGAAAAAAAGATAGGTTTCAGGGGTGTTATAGTTAGCTGGACATTTCACTCTTATAAAACCATTGAAATTCCTCCGTAATAGTTAGTTGTACTAACTGTAACTCTCGCGCCCACAATCTACTGGTGATGATCTCACATATTACATCATTCATGACATGGTCAGTGACATCACTGATGACATCACAGATGCCATTGCTGATGACATCATCCATGTGTCAATCAGATACACATCATCATACACTACTATAACCTGTCATCGCTCACTGTAAAATACAGAGTACCATATTTCGATCCATTGACACAGCAATACAAGTATCTAAAAACTCACTCAGTAATTCCTAGATCCACACACATATCTAATCATTTACCTATAGATTCACTCATACATGTTATCAATGATCAATCCAACACTATCAGATATACTTATATAGTTATATTAACATTAAACACAAGCACACATCCTATTCAGTTATGCAGTCATCCTACTCACTTTTGCAAACAATGTATCTTATTTATATTTACTCAGCTACACACCTATAAAAATATGACTTCATTTATTTATATAAATAGTAACTCATACTTAGTGTGCTATGAAATCACTATTACAAGTATACAATTATCTATACAGTCACTCATGCAATCAATGAGTTTTATGTACACTTAATTATATACAACTGTCACATACACTGTCTTTTACTTTTTCCTACTTTGTTGGACATGTACCATTGAGAAACGTTTTTGCTCATCACCACACCCATAAAGATATTCACTCACCCAAACGTGTATTATAATACCTAGTCTTAACCTCATGTACATACTGAATTAACTATTCACAAATCTTTGGGCAGTTACAGATCCCCCACCGAAGCACACCCACATTTACTCTCCATTGCAAATAATCAGTAGGCCTGGGCAAAGCACTACGCTACGCTCGCGTAGTTTGCGAACTTTGCACTACTTCGTACTATATGAACTGCACGTAGTACAGTGCAAACACAAGTAGCGTAATGCAGCGGTCATTTTTTGCTTGCTCGCGGTCCTCAACATCAAGTTGGCGACCGCGAGCAAGCAAAATGACATCCCGGAAAGGCTTTTTCCTCGTTCGCGATCAGCAACATCAAGTTGCTGATCACGAGCGTGGAAAATAAATCTTCCGGTGAGATTCTCAACGCGGGGATGTCAGGTTTCTCATTGCGAGTGGTCGTGTATGCTCGCGACCGCTCACGATGAGAAACTACCAGTCCGCGTTGAGAAAGCTGTCGCTCGAGTAAAAATCTACTTGAGCGGCAGAAAACTACAACTCGCACTGTGCAAGATGCCGTTTTCAATGATTGCACAGTGCAGGATGCTTGTCCGCACTGTGCAATCATTGAAAATGGCATCTTGCACAGTGTGAACATGCTACTACGTAGTTCACGTAGTGCTACGCGTAGCTCACACAGTGCAAAATGCACTTTGCGTAGCTGTGCGAAGCGCTACTTCGCAAACTACGCCCAGCCCTAATAATCAGTTAACTAATCAATAACTAATATAGACTTTCACGTAGCTAGTAACCAACTGGTGCAGCAGTTTACACAACAACTGACCAAGTAATACAGATAGTCACACAGTTTAGTCACTATCCAATATATTTAGTTAGACTCTATAAATTACTCAAGTAAACACACTCACACTGCTATTAAATCCTCTAATTTTTATATATCCACTCATTATTCAATGCAGATTGCTATATGTATAATGCATATTTAAATATGGAACCAAACCACATTCACTGAATGATGTCATCAGTGATGTCATCAGTGATGCCATTTGAGATGTCATCAGTGATGTCATCAGTGATGTCACTGACCATGTCATGAATGATGTAATATATGACATCATCACCAGTGGATTACGGGCACAAGAGTTACAGTTAGTACCCCTAACTATAATGGATGAATTTCAATGGTTTTGTATGAGTGAAATAGCTAACTATAACAATCATGAAACCTATGGTTTTTTCAATGAATTTCTAAGGTTTATTAAATGATAATTCCTAACTGTAACCTACTTGAAACCTATGGTTTTTTAGTGAATATATATATATATATATGTATATTACCTACTGGCGGTCGCCAGTAGGTATATATAGTTAGGATTTTTTCTCTATGGGATTTTTGAAAATTCTATGTCTAATAACTTTGGCGTTTGTGGACGGAATTGGCTGAAATTTTCAGGAAAATGGCACATTTTGTTTCTGAGCAGCCCCTGAAAATTGGGGGGGGTTCGTCAAGGGGGGGCCGAGAAAAAAGGGGGGTCCCAAAACGCGTTTTTCCAATGTTAATTTCCATAGGGCGGTTGGTCTCACTTTTAGCCCGAACGGCTGAATGGATTTGCACGAAACTTGGCAAAATTGTAGGGACTGGTAGTCCGATGTGCCTTTGCTAGGTCTCAATATATGTGCTCCAGTGGATTTTGAGAAATTAACGTTCAAAAAAAGATATATAGCTGTAACAGCGCTCCGGGCAGCGCTCCACTTCGCGTACTTTTCGCGTTACGGAGCTTTGTGAAGCGAAGCTGATTGGTTCTCCGGCGTCTGTAAACATTCCAAACAGTCCGTAGCGGCCGCCATCTTGTCTCTCGGTAGGATCGAGAGACAAGAGGAGGCCAAAGCGAAGGGGCAAATGACCATAAGGGGGCATAGTAGATCCTCCCTGACCCCATAGGTTTGATGTGGAGGCTTTAAAAGGGCTCCGCGGGGCAAAAAAAAAAAAAAAAAAAAAGTTTTTTTGGTGGGGTGCGCCCGGTTAGCGTAACGGGAAGCGGACTGGGGAGCGTACTACAAGGAAAGAAGAATGATTGACTTTTAACTTATTGTATGTTTATAGACTTTTTTTTAACTTTTTTTTCTGCTGAGTGACGTCTCGGCCTATCTCCACGGGATGCAGTCCCTACCATCTCGGCGTTTAAGCCCAGGGGGACCGGTAGTGTGGGAGAGATAACGGGGCATATTATCAAGGGGGTTTATCTCCGCTTTTTTGGCTTTAAAAGCCAAGAAAGCGGAGATAAAATTATCTCCGTATTACCTAGCTGTCGCTAACACCAGTTAGCGACCGCTAGTAGGAGATAGCGACCATCTTGGGCCCCACTTTGCATGTCAGTGATATTTATCACTAATGACATGCAAAGTGGGCATGCCAAGATGTTAGCGACTGGAAACAGTCGCTAACATCGCTATCTCCTATTACCAACTTTTGGAGATATTCGCGCTAAGCGCGAATATCTCCAAAAAGTAACACCTGCCCTGAGCAGTTCTTAGCCATGTTATCCAATGGGAGGTGGATAACATGGCTAAGAGCATTAGCTCGGTAATGCATGAATATCGCTGACTTTTCAGCGATATTAATGCATTGCGGCCGTTTTTTATCGCATTTGCGATAAACCTTGATAATAGCAAGGTTTATCTGCGATAATTTCTGACGATGCTTAGCGGTAAAAAATTCGTTGCTAAGCATCGTTAGGGATAAATATCGCTTAACTTTGGTAATATGCCCCAACGTCTGTTAACGTTCGATTCGAAGGAAATCAGGAAGTGTTGAAAAACATTGTCTGCGCCATCTTGCCTTTTTTCAAATGCCACACTTTTGTCGTGCACGGCAGCCATTTTAGATGCCTTGACCAGACCCACTCTCTGCACGCTGTCGATCCTTAGCATGGCTCCCCACCCTCGCAAGCATCTCCTCCAGGCACTGGTCACCCCCGCTCTCTGTCTTATGCATGGGCAATAAACCTCCCCCCATCTGCGCTGCTCTTCCCTGAGAATCACACCCTGTGCCCGCCCGACACCTCCCTTTCGCCCTATTCACTACCGCACCCTCTGACACTCCTCTTCCTCTGTGTCCGATTGTCCAGGCCGGTCCCATGCTATCAGCTAGCCTTGCAGATGTAGTTTATGGCCCCAGCTGTAAAGAATCACCCCTCTTCAAAGGAGTTATAGTAGATCAAGGCCCACACCCGATGAGATCCGTCACACCACACGCGTTCCTACTATCTGAAAACCATCCTGTATTGTGATTGGGGAGGGGACCGAGCCTGAAGCGGAAGATTCCAGGGAAGACTCTTTGTACATCAAAGTTTTTACAATTATGTGTCACATTAAAAATATATAGCACTCCAACAAAGTAGTAGGATTATAAAACTTTAATAACTTATAAATATATACAACAAAACAAAAACAGTAAAAACATTTAAACATTTTTAGGGAAAAAGAAGGAACAATGGTCAGTAGCGGTCGGTTGTGCGAATAGTCCCAAGGCAGCACAACGTCCAGATTTCTGGACGGCACCCAAGTGATGTTGCCTGGGTGCCGCACTGATTTGGGTATCCGGCGTGGGGCGTCCCGGGGGGTGGGTCGTCAGTAGCGGTCTGTTGTGCGAATAGTTCCAAGGCAGCAGAACGCGCTGAAATGTGGATGGCACCAAGGTGATGTCCAGTAAGTTGCCGCCCTCCGAATAACGGCGTGGGGCGCCCCGGGGGGGGGGAGGCGGCGTGAATGGGCCTCCCCAGGTGGAGCCTCGTCTGCTGTAGTGGGGTGCCCCTTTACCGTTTCAGTTGCCATTCGTCCGCTTTTGGTCCACTGTGTCAAAATCCGCAATTCAGCTGAGTTGCGCCCACTCTTGCGGTGCAGCGATAGGCGGCTGTCACAGGACTTTCAAAATGGCGGCAGGCTCTTTCCTTTTTGGGCCTGGTCCACTGAAATGGCCCTGGGACACCTTGGAAATCGGACGCTTGTCTGCTAGGTCTTGGACCCCATTCTCGAAAGCGTCCCCTCCGCCTTGAGGATTCTACAAAAGTCTTGGGGGCCCCCGACTCCTGCAGGCTTCCGGTGGGGAGCGGCTGCCATGATTGCTCGCGGAATGACCACGACGGAGCCACGAGATGGTGGTGCTTTCATGTTGACGCCAGCTTCAGTCTGAAACATCCAGAAACAAGGTGGGGCTTTCATCGTTTGGGAAAAAAAAAAAGTTTTCATCCAATGAAAAGTGTTATTTTTAGGTCATATGATCAAGCCTTCCATCATTAGGAAACCAAAAGTAAAATGAACCAATGAAAAGTTTTATAAACAAGTCACATGACCTGTTATGCGGCATAGGGTATAAAAAGCGTAGAAAATCCGTTGGCACGTGAGGCGGCGTCAGTAGCGGACCGATGTGCGAATAGGCCGAAGGCAGCACAACGCGCCAAGATCCGGATGGCACCGAGGTGGTGTCCAGCAAGTTGCCGCACTGGTGTGGCCATCCTACAATGCTGAAAGTCGGCGTGGGGCGCCCCGTTGGCCTGTGAGATGGCGGCAGTAGCGGACCGATGTGCGAATGGGGCCAAAGGCAGCGCAACAATATTTTCTGAATAGAAGACACCACAAGGCGCTGAGATGCCAAGATCCGGATGGCACCGAGGTGGTGTCTAGCAAGTTGCCGCACTGGTGTGGCCATCCTACAATGCTGAAAGTCGGCGTGGGGCGCCCCGTTGGCCTGTGAGATGGCGGCAGTAGCGGACCGATGTGCGAATGGGGCCAAAGGCAGCGCAACAATATTTTCTGAATAGAAGACACCACAAGGCGCTGAGATGCCAAGATCCGGATGGCACCGAGGTGGTGTCACAAGGCGCTGAGATTCGGTTAGCACCGAGGTGGTGTCTAGAAAGCTATGCAGCTGAGTTGCGTGCGCACTTGCGGCGAATAGGTCGAAGGCAGCACAACAATGTTTTCTGAATAGAAGACACTACAAGGCGCTGAGATTCGGTTGGCACCGAGGTGGTGTCTAGCAAGTTGCCGCATTGGTGTGGCCATCCTACAATCCTGCTCCGAATAACGGCGTGGGGTGCCCGAAGGGGGGGAGGGAGGTGGCGTGAACGGGCCTTCCTAGGTGGAGGCTCGTATGCTGTAGTGGGGCGCCCCTTTACCGTTTCAGTTGCCATTCAGCTGAGTTTCGGCCGCTCTTGATGCTACAGCGACAGGCGGCTGCAACAGGACTCTCAAAATGGCGGCCTGTTCTTTGGATTTGGGCCTGGTCCACTAAAATGGCCCTGGGACACCTTAGAACTCGGACGCTCGAATTTTTTTTCCTTTCCTCTACATGCAAAAAAAGGTAAATGCCCGGTACGTTACACGCTTCATCTGCCACGATGTACTCTCCAGAGGAACCAAAAAAAAATATAGTTATGGTAACTATACCATGCATCGTCATATGGAGAGGTGGCACCGATTAATTATAGTGCTGCATAAAAGAGAGATTTGGAGGAGAACCCCCGACCTGCCAGTACATTCATCAAAGAAGTGGCACTGACAGCATCAGAGGCAAGGGAAACGGTCCCAAATATTTAGAAGAACTTTGGAAAGATTAAAATGACATATTTAGATTGTGGCAAATTAATTTCATGTGGACAGATGAGTGTTACTCTAATAAATACAGCATATGAACATCATCATAGTCGATGGTTGGTAGAGACATTTTGACTATATCCTGGACCTGCCCGTCCTCGCCCAAAATGGCGCCGGAATAAATGGGACTCGTAACTCCTTGTTGTGTACTGGTTGCACAACCTTGATATCACGAGATACGTATGCAGTTTTGAAGCACATGGCGGGCGGGGACGAGAATAGATTGAATATTTCGATATCCCTATTGATATTAAGTTCTGATGTGTTATTGATTACTGTACTATTGAAAGTTCGAATTAACGTCACCCATGGTACTTGCCCGCAAACGTATATCTAGATAATTTTATTGTAACTGGCCATGTCGTATTTTAATTATAAAATGTACGTCCACCGATTCCGCAACTGTTAGACACCTTAGTTCTTGCAACCTAATGGCCCGCCCGTTACGTTCCTCTACAGTGTAAATGTCTACTCATCATATACGATTACAGTTTGCTCCGTGGCCGGCCCACGTGGTTATAGGCCCGTATTTGTATAATGACATTTTCACAATAAAGGTTTTTAAAAGAAAACATGGTAGTAGTATATACATTGGTAAAGTTTTTAATAATAGTCACTGTTTTAGAATCAGTAAAAGGCAAGTGAAATAAAGCAGACCAATTACATGAAGGGTAAAAGGTATAATACGCAGGAACGCAGTAAAGATAAATGGTCAAGGGCTGTTGTGTTTTCTACTCCTGCAACATAAAGTGATCGATAAGAATCTCATATTCAGGCGTATCGGCGACTAAGACAGCAGGCCGACCCTCTTTTGCTCAACGGCTCCGTCATGGGACGAAGAAACGCCCTTTTTCTCGAAAAAGGAATATATTTTACTTGCAGGACAGTTGTAAATTTTCCGGGAAAGTACATTAGCCTGGAACATTATAACATATATTTAAGAAAAAATAATGTTCGAAAGTAATAAAAAGCGTAATTTTTAGGTCATATGACCAAGCCTTTCATCATTAGAATAAGAAAAGTAAAATGAACCAATGAAAAGTTTTATTAACAAGTCACATAACCTGTTATGCTTACGTTACGCGCTGCGCGTCGCGCCCCGGATCACTTCCGGATGCGCTAACGTGGCGCGTCATATGACGCATTACGCGACAACGCAGGTCCAGAATATAGTCAAAATGTCTCCACCAACCAGCGGTCGGAACACAACCCCTTTCAGCAGGCTAAATAGTTCTGTTAAATGACAACAGAAGGGACAGGCAACAAGAACCATCAGTCAAAGAGGGGAGGGCTAGTTCTTCTCTACCGGGTCACGTTGGGGCGCTACCGGAACTGATCGAATTGGTAGTCTACAGTGTTTCTGGATGTTTCAGACTGAAGCTGGCGTTAGCATGAGAGCACCACCATTTCGTAGCTCCGTCGTGGCCATTCCACGAGCAATAATGCTAGCCGCTCCCCACCAGAAGCCTGCGGGAGTCGGGGGCCCCCAAGACTTTTGTAGAATCTTCAAGGCTGAGGGGACGCTTTCGAGAATGGAGCCCAATCTCTAGCAGACAAGCGTCCGAGTTCCAAGGTGTCGCAGGGCAATTTTAGTGGACCACGCCCAAATCTGAAGAGCCGGCCGCCATTTTGAGAGTACTGTGGCAGCCGCCTATCGCTGCACCGCAAGAGCGGGAGCAACTCAACTACATGGTGAGCGAGACGCTGTAGTCGAAAGAGCGGGCGGTAAACAGCTGAATAGCGGAAGAGGCACAGTGTAGCAAAAGCGGGCGGAATGGCAACTGAAATGGTAAAGGGGCGCCCCACTACAGCGTGTCTTTAGGTGAAACGGATTGTGGGACAAGGTCAAGAATGGAAGAGTTACCAAAAGGCAAAAAGTTCCGCTTGATCCCGGGAGCCGGCCACCTATGTCGGGGGCGATCCCAGGCTACACCAGGAGAACACGACTTGGGGAGGGAGCCGGAGCCAAGCGCCCCCTCCGAGTCCGCGCCATCACACCGTCCCTCGGGGGCCTCCGTCAAGCGGTTCAGGGTGGCACCGCATCACATTGTTCACAAATGCAGTCACGTCCTCAAACAGCCCCCACTTTACTTTGAGAATAGTGAAGCTGAAGCAAGTGCAAATAGGCTTCAGACAGTGTTACAAGCACTCCTCAAAACTTTGAACCATCAGAGTGCATGAGTTTCATGCTCGATCGATTGAGCTAGCCGGATCGGGCAACAAAAAGTATAAAATAGTTATGTAAATAGTTGTTTAATAAAATGTTTTACCCTGTTACTTTGCTGGTGTGTTGTATATATTTGTAATATTTGCATAGAGTTTATCGTTATTTTGGGCGGGGTGGGTGGCGGAGCCGAGCTGTATTGCAGCCATCATGGTGTGGAGTTCAGTTCATCTCACTAGTTTCGTATTTGTCATGAGGGGTTGTTCCTAATGTTTCTATTTTAGCGAGGTCAAAAAGAGATCCCATTAGTGGCCTACTGATTTTGCTCGATTCCTTTTGTTTTTTTACACGATTTTTCGCTATCTGCAAAGACTAAACAGAGTATTGCGACTCTGTGCTTGTTTGTAAATAGAGAATGAACCAAAGAGAACCAATTCTAAAACAGTAAATGCTTGGATAACAATCAATCAAATGGAGAGAGAAGCAGGCACGACGGATTACAACGGGGGCAAAGGCCTGCGTTAACTACCTTTCACTATCTGCAAAGAGAGAGTACTCCTAATAGAAATGAGGGGGGGGGGGCAGCACTCAAAGCAGATCAGTGTGCATAAACACGAAAATGTTTTTTCTTACCACGTACTTGACATTCGACAGCTTATGATATTTGCTATTAAAAAACCATTGAAATTCACTGAAAAAACCATAGGTTATAGACCATATATAGTTAGGAATTAGCATTTACAAAACCTTGAAAATTCACTGAAAAAACCATAGGTTATAGACCATATATAGTTAGGAATTAGCATTTAAAAAACCTTATTTTACTCACACAAAACCATTGAAATTCCATATATAGTTAGTTGTACTAACTATATATCGCGCACCCGCAATCCACTGCTGATCATGTCACATATTACATCATTCATGACATGGTCAGTGACATCACTGATGACATCACTGATGACATCTCAAATGACATCACTGATGACATCTCAAATGACCTATGGTTTTTTCAGTGAATATATATTACCTACTGGCGGTCGCCAGTAGGTATATATAGTTAGGATTTTTTCTCTATGGGATTTTTGAAAATTCTATGTCTAATAACTTTGGCGTTTGTGGACGGAATTGGCTGAAATTTTCAGGAAAATGGAACATTTTGTTTCTGAGCAGCCCTTGAAAATTTGGGGGGGGTTCGTCAAGGGGGGGCTGAGAAAAAAGGGGGGTCCCAAAACGTGTTTTTAACATTGAGTTTTTCATAGGGCGGTTGGCCTCACTTTTAGCCCGAACGGCTGAATGGATTTGCATGAAACTTGGCAAAATTGTAGGGACTGGTAGCCCGATGTGCCTTTTGTAGGTCTCAATATATGTGCTACAGTGGATTTTGAGAAATTAACGTTTAAAAAAAGATATATATCTGTAACAGCGGACCGGGCAGCGCTCCAGGACGCGTACTTTTCGCGCAACGGAGCTTTGTGAAGCGAAGCTGATTGGTTCTCCGGCGTCTGTCAACATTCCAAACAGTCCGTAGCGGCCGCCATCTTGTCTCTCGGTAGGATCGAGAGACAAGAGGAGGCCAAAGCGAAGGGGCAAATGACCATAAGGGGGCATAGTAGATCCTCGCTGACCCCGTAGGTTTGATGTGGAGGTTTTAAAAGTGCCCCGCGGGGCAAAAAAAAAAAATAATAATAATAATCGAACGGCTGAATGGATTTGCACGAAACTTGGCAAAATTGTAGGGACTGGTAGCCCGATGTGCCTTTGCTAGGTCTCAATATATGTGCCTCAGTGGATTTTGAGAAATTAACGTTCAAAAAAAGATATATATCTGTAACAGCGCACCGCTTCGCGTACTTTTCGCGTTACGGAGCTTTGCGAAGCGAAGCTGATTGGCTCTCCGGTGTCTGTAAACATTCCAAACAGTACGTAGCGGCCGCCATCTTGTCTCTCGGTAGGATCGAGAGACAAGAGGAGGCCAAAGCGAAGGGGCAAATGACCATAAGGGGGCATAGTAGATCCTCGCTGACCTCCTAAGTTTGATGTGGAGGTTTTAAAAGGGCCCCGCGGGGCAAAAAAAAAAAAATAATAATAATCGAACGGCTGAATGGATTTGCACGAAACTTGGTAAAATATTAGGGACTGGTAGCCCGATGTGCCTTTGCTAGGTCTCAATATATGTGCTTCAGTGCATTTTGAGAAATTAACGTTCAAAAACAAGATATATATCTGTAACAGCGCTCCGCTTCGCGGAGATAAAATTATATCTGTATTACCTAGCTGTTGCTAACACCAGTTAGCGACGGCTAGTAGGAGATAGCGACCATCTTGGACCCCACTTTGCATGTGAGTGATGTTTATCACTAATGACATGCAAAGTGGGCATGCCAAGATGTTAGCGACTGGAAACAGTCGCTAACATCGCTATCTCCTATTATCAACTTTTGGAAATATTCGAGATAAGCGCGAATATCTCCAAAAAGTAACAGCTGCCCTGAGCAGTTCTTAGCCATGTTATCCAATGTGAGGTGGATAACATGGCTAAGAGCATTAGCTCGGTAATGCATGAATATCGCGGAGTTTTCAGCGATATTAATGCTTTGCTGTCGTTTTTTATCGTATTTGCGATAAACCTTGATTATAGCAAGGTTTATCTGCGATAATTTCTGACGGTAAAAAAATCTTTGCAATGCATCGTTAGGGATAAATATCGTTTAACTTTGGTAATATGCCCCAACGTCTGTTAACGTTCGATTCGAAGGAAATCAGGAAGTGTTGAAAAACATTGTCTGCGCCATCTTGTCTTTTTTCAAATGCCACACTTTTGTCGTGCACGGCAGCCATTTTAGATGCCTTGACCAGACCCACTCTGTGCACGCTGTCGATCCTTAGCATGGCTCCCCACCCTCGCAAGCATCTCACCCAGGCAGTGGTCACCCCCGCTGTCTGTGTTATGCATGGGTAATAAACCTCCCCCCATCTGCGCTGCTCTTCCCTGAGAATCACACCCTGTGCCCGCCCGACACCTCCCTTTCGCCCTATTCACTACCGCACCCTCTGACACTCCTTTTCCTCTGTGTCCGATTGTCCAGGCCGGTCCTAGGCTATCAGCTAGCCCTGCAGATGTAGTTTATGGCCACAGCTGTAAAGAATCACCCCTCTTCAAAGGAGTTATAGTAGATCAAGGTCCACACTCGATGAGATCCGTCACAGCAGAAGCGTTGCTATTATCTGAAAAGCATCCTGTATTGTGATTGGGGAGGGGACCGAGCGTGAAGCGGAAGATTCCAGGGATGACTCTTTGTACATCAAAGTTTTTACAATTATGTGTCACATTAAAAATATATAGCACTCCGACAAAGTAGTAAGATTATAAAACTTTAATAATTTATAAATATATACAAGAAAACAAAAATAGTAATAACATAAACATTTTTAGGGAAAAACAACGAAGTAGCGGTCGGCTGTGCGAATAGTCCCAACGCAGCACAACGTCCAGATTTCCGGCGTGGGGCGTCGCGGGGGGGTGGGTCATCAGTAGCAAACTGTTGTGCGAATAGGTCCAAGGCAGCAGAACGCGCCGAAATCTAGATGACACGAAAGTGATGTCTAGTAAGTTGCCACCCAGCAAATAACGGCGTGGGGCGTCGCGGGGGGTGGGTCATCAGTAGCAAACTGTTGTGCGAATAGTTCCAAGGCAGCAGAACGATGGCACCAAGGTGATGTCCAGTAAGTTGCCGCACTGGTTTTGGTATCCTACAATGCTGCTCCGAATAACGGCGTGGGGCGCCCCGGGGGAGGCGGCGTGAACGGGCCTCTCCAGGTGGAGTCTCATCTGTTGTAGTGGGGCGCCCCTTTACCGTTTCAGTTGCCATTCCGTCCGTTTTTGGTCCACTGTGTCAAAAGCCGCAATTCAGCTGAGTTGCGCCCACTCTTGCGGTGCAGCGATAGGCGGCTGTCACAGGACTCTCAAAATGGCGGCAGGCTCTTTCCTTTTTGGGCCTGGTGCACTGAAATGGCCCTGGGACACCTTGGAAATCGGACGCTTGTCTGCTAGGTCTTGACCCCATTCTCGAAAGCGTCCCCTCCGCCTTGAGAATTCATCAAAAGTTTTGGGGGCCCCGACTCCTGCAGGCTTCTGGTGGGGAGCGGCTGCCATGATTGCTCGCGGAATGACCACGACGGAGCTACGAGATGGTGGTGCTCTCATGCTGACGCCAGTTTAGTCTGAAACATCCAGAAACAAGGTGGGGCTTTCATCGTTTGGGGAAAAAAAAAAGTTTTCATCCAATGAAAAGTGTTGTTTTTAGGTCATATGATCAAGCCTTCCATCATTAGGAAACCAAAAGTAAAATGAACCAATGAAAAGTTTTATAAACAAGTCACATGACCTGTTATGCGGCATAGGGTATAAAATGCGGAGAAAATACGTTGGCACGTCAGGCGGCGTCAGTAGCGGACCGATGTGCGAATAGGCCGAAGGCAATACAACGCGTCAAGATCCGGATGGCACCGAGGTGGTGTCCAGCAAGTTGCAGCACTGGTGTGGCCATCATATAATGCTGAAAGTCGGCGTGGGGCGCCCCGTTGGCCTGTGAGTTTGCGTCAGTAGCGGACCGATGTGCGAATAGGCCGAAGGCAGCACAACGCGCCAAGATCCGGATGGCACCGAGGTGGTGTCTAGTAAGTTGTCGCACTTCTGTGGCCATCCTACAATGTTGAAAGTCGGCGTGGGGTGCCCCGTTGGCCTGTGAGATGGCGTCAGTAGCGGACCGATGTGCGAATGGGGCCAAAGGCAGCGCAACAATATTTTCTGACTGACACCACAAGGCGCTGAGATGCCAAGATCCGGATGGCACCGAGGTGGTGTCTAGCAAGTTGTGGCACTGGTGTGGCCATCCTACAATGGTAAAAGTCGGCGTGGGGCGCCCTGTTGGCCTGTGAGATGGTGTCAGTAGCGGACTGATGTGCGAATGGGGCCAAAGGCAGCGCAACAATATTTTCTACAATATTTTCGGAGTAGAAGACACCACAAGGCGCTGAGATGCCAAGATCCGGATGGCACCGAGGTGATGTCTAAGTTGCCGACTGATGTGCGAATGGGGCCAAAGGCAGCGTAACAATATTTTTTGTATGGAAGATACCACTAGGCGTTGAGATGCCAAGATTCGGATGGCACCGAGGTGATGTCTAGCAAGTTGCTGTACTTGTGTGGTCATCCTACAATGCTGAAACTCGGCGTGGGTCGCCCCATTAGCCTGTGAGATGGCGTCAGTAGCGGACCGATGTGCGAATAGGCCGAAGGCAGCACAACGCGCCAAGATCCGGATGTCACCGTGGTGGTTTCATAGTTGAGAGGCACTTCATCTGCAGTGGGGCGCCGAGATCCGGATGGCACCGAGGTGATGTCTAGCAAGTTGCTGTACTGGTGTGGTCATTCTACAATGCTGAAAGTCGGCGTGGGGCGCCCCATTAGCCTGTGAGATGGCGTCAGTAGCGGACTGATGTGCGAATGGGGCCAAAGGCAGCGCAACAATATTTTCTGAAGAGAAGACACCAAAAGGTGCTGACATTCCAAGATCCGGATGGCACCGAGGTGGTGTCTAGCAAGCTATGCAGTTGAGTTGTGTGCGCACTTGCGGAGAATAGGTCGAAGGCAGCATAACAATGTTTTCTGAATAGAAGACACCACAAGGCGTTGAGATTCGGTTACCACCGAGGTGATGTCTAGCAAGTTGCCGCACTGGTGTGGCCATCCTACAATACTGCTCCGAATAACGGCGTGGGGTGCCCGAAGGGGGGGGAGCCGGCGTGAATGGGCCTTCCTAGGTGGAGGCTCGTCTGCTGTAGTGGGGCGCCCCTTTACCGTTTCAGTTGCCATTCAGCTGAGTTTTGGCTGCTCTTGATGCTACAGCGACAGGCGGCTGCAAGAGGACTCTCAAAATGGCGGCCTGTTCTTTGGATTTGGGCCTGGTCCACTAAAATGGCCCTGGGACACCTTAGAACTCGGACGCTCGATTTTTTTTTCCTTTCCTGTACATGCAAAAAAAGGTAAATGCCCGGTACGTTACACGCTTCATCTGCCACGATGAACTCTCCAGAGGAACCGAAAAAAAATATAGTTGTGGTAACTATAACATGCATCGTCATATGGAGAGGTGGCACCAATTAATTATAGTGCTGCATAAAAGAGAGATTTGGAGGAGAACCCCTGACCTGCTAGTACATTCATCAAAGAAGTGGCACTGAGAGCTTCAGAGGCAAGGGAAACGGTCTCAAATATTTAGAAGAACTTTGGAAAGATTAAAATGACATGTTTAGATTGTGGCAAATTAATTTCATGTGGACAGATGAGTGTTACTCTAATAAATACAGCATATGAACATCATCATAGTCGATGGTTGGTAGAGACATTTTGACTATATCCTGGACCTGCCCGTCCTCGCCCAAAATGGCGCCGGAATAAATGGGACTCGTAACTCCTTGTTGTGTACTGGTTGCAGAACCTTGAAATCACGAGATACGTATGCAGTTTTGAAGCACATGGCGGGCGGGGACGAGAATTGATTGAATATTTCGACATCCCTATTGATATTAAGTTCTGATGTGTTATTGATTACTGTACTGTTGAAAGTTCGAATTAACGTCACCCATGGTACTTGCCCGCAAATGTATATCTAGATAATTTTATTGTAACTGGCCCTTTCGTATTTTAATTATAAAATGTACGTCCACCGATTCCGTAACTGTTAGACACCTTAGTTCTTGCAACCTAATGGCCCGCCCGTTACGTTCCTCTACAGTGTAAATGTCTATTCATCATATACGATTACAGTTTGCTCTGTGGCAGGCCCACGTGGTTATAGGCTCGTATTTGTATAATGACATTTTCACAATAAAGGTTTTTTAAAGAAAACATGGTAGTAGTATATACATTGGTAAAGTTTTTAATAATAGTGACTGTTTTAGAATCATTAAAAGGCAAGTGAAATAAAGCAGACCAATTACATGAAGGGTAAAAGGTATAATACGAAGGAACGCAGTAAAGATAAATGGTCAAGGGCTGTTGTGTTTTCTATTCCTGCAACATAAAGTGATCGATAAGAATCTCATATTCAGGCGTATCGGCGACTAAGACAGCAGGTCGACCCTCTTTTGCTCAACGGCTCCGTCATGGGACGAAGAAACGCTCTTTTTCTCGAAAAAAGAATATATTTTACTTGCAGGACAGTTGTAAAATTTCCGGGAAAGTACATTAGCCTGGAACATTATAACATATATTTAAGAAAAAATAATGTTCGGAAGTAATGAAAAGCGTAATTTTTAGGTCATATGACCAAGCCTTTCATCATTACAATAAGAAAAGTAAAATGAACCAATGAAAAGTTTTATTAACAAGTCACATGACTTGTTATGCTTACGTTACGCGCTGCGCGCCCCGGATGACTTCCGGATGCGCTAACGCGGCGCGTCATATGACGCATTACGCGACAACGCAGGTACAGAATATAGTCAAAATGTCTCCACCAACCAGCGGTCGGAACACAACCCCTTTCAGCAGGCTAAATAGTTCTGTTAAATGACAACAGAAGGGACAGGCAACAAGAACCATCAGTCAAAGAGGGGAGGGCTAGTTCTTCTCTACCGGGTTACATTGGGGCGCTACCGGAACTGATCGAATTGATAGTCTACAGTGTTTCTGGATGTTTCAGGCTGAAGCTGGGGTTAGCATGAGAGCAGCACCATTTTGTAGCTCCGTCGTGGTCATTCCGCAACCAATCATGGCAGCCGTTCTTTATCGTTATTTTGGGCGGGGTGGGTGGCGGAGCCGAGCTGTTTTGCAGCCATCATTGTGTGGAGTTCAGTTCATCTCACTAGTTTTGTATTTGTCATGAGGGGTTGTTCCTAATGTTTCTATTTTAGCGAGGTCAAAAAGAGATCCCATTAGTGGCCTACTGATTTTGCTCGATTCCTTTTCTTTTTTTTTACACGATTTTTCGTTATCTGCAAAGACTAAACAGAGTATTGCGACTCTGTGTTTGTTTGTAAATAGAGAATGAACCAAAGAGAACTAATTCTAAAACAGTAAATACTTGGATAACAATCAATCAAATGGAGAGAGAAGCAGGCACGACGGATTACAACGGGGGCAAAGGCCTGCGTTAACTACCTTTCACTATCTGCAAAGAGAGAGTACTCCTAATAGAAATGAGGGGGGGGGGGCACCATTCAAAGCAGATCAGTGTGCATAAACACGAAAATGTTTTCACTTACCACGTACTTGACATTCGACAGCTTATGATATTTGCTATTAAAAAACCATTGAAATTCACTGAAAAAACCATAGGTTATAGACCATATATAGTTAGGAATTAGCATTTACAAAACCTTGAAAATTCACTCAAAAAACCATAGGTTATAGACCATATATAGTTAGGAATTAGCATTTAAAAAACCTTATTTTACTCACACAAAACCATTGAAATTCCATATATAGTTAGTTGCACTAACTATATATCGCGCAGCCGCAATCCACTGCTGATCATGTCACATATTACATCATTCATGACATGGTCAGTGACATCACTGATGACATCTCAAATGACATCATTCTTGTGCTAATACGATAAACCTCTTCAGACTCTAATATAACCTTAGATACACTCAGTGTATACAGACACTCACACACTGCCACTCATCCATGGAGTTACTCACACACCCAGTCAGTCATGCAAAGAAACAATCTCACCTCCATTTCTTCAACTATACAGTTAAACACACCTTACTTATTGAAACATATACTAACACATATTTACTCTCTTATACAATCCCTGATACAAGTTCACAATGATCGATACAACCACTCACTCATTCAGTGGCTCTCATGCACAGTTATTTATATATGCCAACTCTCACATGTACTGTGTTTTACATATGTACTTACTATGACATGTAGCATTGAGATATCCATTCACTCATGCACACAGTAAACTGCCTATGTAGCTGTTTCCACATGCACTCTTGAACTCATACACCTAGTGAATAAACTGCTCACACATCTATGCATAGAGTCACACACCTTCCAGCCACCCCCACACAAACTCAATCTCCCATATAAATACTTGGGCAACCAATTAATAACACATATAGCCTCTCGTATAGCTAATGATCAACACATGCAGCAGTTTACAGAACAACAGACATAATGATGCACAAATTAAGACAGTTTAGTCACTAACCCATGCATTCAGTGAGACACATTTAATCACTCACTCATACAGTCAGTCACGCACCTACTAAATCCTTCATCCAGACACTTATACATCCACTCATTCTTCAATATGTAAGACATATTTTAACTTTACGGAAACATACAGTCACTGGATGTTGTCATCAGTGATGTCATCAGTGATGTCATTTGAGATGTCATCAGTGATGTCATCAGTGATGTCACTGACCATGTCATGAATGATGTAATATGTGACATGATCAGCAGTGGATTGCGGGTGCGCGATATATAGTTAGTGCAACTAACTATATATGGAATTTCAATGGTTTTGTGTGAGTAAAATAAGGTTTTTTAAATGCTAATTCCTAACTATATATGGTCTATAACCTATGGTTTTTTCAGTGAATATATATATATATCGCCAGTAGGTAGATACAGTTAGGACCTAGTTTCCATGGGAAATCCACAACATTCTATTTGGAATAACTTTGGCGCCGGTTGATGAATCTTGGCGAATTTCTCAAACAAGATGGCCCACTCCGCTCCTTCCCTGAAAGTTTTGGGGGGATTAGTCAAGTGGGGTCTGAGAAAAAAGGGGGGTCCCAAAACGTGTTTTCCCCATGTTATTTTGCATAGGACGTTTAGACACAGCTACAGCCCGAACGGCTGAATGGAATTACAATAAATATGGCAAAATGGTAGAGTCTGATTCGCAGATCACGCTTTTGCTTAAATGGTGTAAATCCCTCCAGTAGTTCCTGAGAAAATCAAAAGAGAAAAAAAATATATATCTATAAGCGCGCACCGTACGGGTAGCGTACAAGTACAGTACGCGTACGGTACGCATACCCTGCGATGTAAAAAAAATATATATTTTGGGTCTTGGGGATCCTTGTGGGACACCCTGAGCAGGCCTAGGGGGTCAGGGTGCGTCTACCCTGCCCCCTTTTTAAATTATACATGTTTGTTTTTCTGCTTTCTTGTGCCTCAGTCTACCGAGGCACAAGATGGCTGGCAAAAATTTCTGTTTTGGAGTGTTGACAGACAGTGGCAGCTAATCAGCACAAGCTGCATGCTCATTGGCTTTCAACACTTCAAACCAGGAAGTGTTGGCAGCCATCTTGTGCTCGGTAGACCGAGGCACAAGAAATCAGAAAAACAAACGTGTAGACCACAAAAAGGGGGCAGGGTAAAAACACCCTGACCCCCTAGGCCTGCCCAGGTGGTCCCTCAAGGACCCCCAAGGCCCAAAAAATGTTTCTGAAAAACCCGGTCTGTTTTTTTTTCAAATTACCTCCCGGGGGGACCAAATCACGGGGGCATAGTGATAATGAAGTGTAGGGGGCCCCAATCCCCCCATACTGCCCCGGGGACCACCGTCCCCTGGGGAAAAGCAATGCAGCACCCTGGCTCATACTGGAGGCTCCTGGTGGGCTAGTTTCTCCCCAGGGACCCCCAGTATGCAAGGCGTATGAGTTCCCCCTCTGCAAACGTGCCAGGGGGCTGCGTTGCAGAGAGGTGTAAAAAGGAGCATAGCCCCCTGGCGCATACTAGAGGTTCCAGGTGGGCTAGTTGGCCCTCAGGTACCCCCAGTATGCACGGGGGATTAATGCCCCCTCTGCAAACGCACCCGGGGGCTGCGTTGCAGAGAGGTGTAAAAAAGGGTGTGGCCTCATTACACCTCTCTGCAATGCAGCCCCCTGGCGCATACTGGAGGTTCCAGGTGGGCTAGTTGGCCCCCAGAGACCCCCAGTATGCAAGGAGAATTAGTTCCCCCTCTGCAAACACGCCAGGGGGCTGCGTTGCAGAGAGGTGTAAAAAGGGGCATAGCCTCATTACACCTCTCTGCAATGCAGCACCCTGGCTCATACTGGAGGTTCCAGGTGGGCTAGTTGGCCCCCAGGGACCCCAAGTATGCAAGGGGAATTAGTTCCCCCTCGGCAAATGCGCCCAAGGGCTGCGCTGCAGAGAGGTGTAAAAAAGGGTGTGGCCTCATTATACCTATCTGCAATGCAGCCCCCTGGGGAATACTGGAGGTTCCTGGTGGGCTAGTTGGCCCCCAGGGTCCCCCAGTAAGCAAGGGAATTTAGTTTCCCCTCTGCAAATGCGTCAGGGGGCTGCGTTGCAGAGAGGTGCAAAAAAAATTTATTTTTCAATTTATATTTAAAATATGTAATGTAATTTGAAAAATAAAATATCTAAAAATAAATAATTTAAAATAATGTAGTAAATCAGTATAAAAAATATAACAATTAATACAATTAAAGGTTATCATTTACAAAACCATTGAAATTCACTGGTAAAACCATAGGTTTCAGGCACGTTATAGATAGGAATTACCATTTAAAAAACCTTTGAAATCCCCCCGTTATAGTTAGTTGTACTCACTATAATTCGCGCGCCCGCAATCCACTGCTGATGATGTCACATATTACATCATTCATGACATGGTCAGTGACACCACTGATGACATCATCCTTGTGAAAGAGTAATATAACCCTTGATACACACATTCAAAAATAGAAACAAACATTTTCAAAAAAATGGAGATACCAATTCCAGTTAGAACAACCTATTCAGTAATTCAAAAATCTACATACACATCCCGTCATTCTCTAACAGTTCTCTATGGGCACTCATACTTATACTCACTCATCATATGTACTCATACACCTATACATCTAATTACACATGGACTCGCATCTATAGAGTTACTCACACACAAACTCAGAAGAATCCTGTGGCTGCTGTTCTGCCATTTTGAAATGAAAAAAGCTGGAACAAAGCAGAGATCCTTCTCTCAGGAAACCAAAAGAGATAGTGAGGGAAGTGGGTGGGGTTTTTCTGGAAAAGAAACTACTATAAACTAATCAAAAGTGTTGTTTTCGGGGCGTGGCTTGGACGGCAACCATGGCGGACGCAGCCTAGTTGAGCTCCGTCCTCGCCAGCCATTTATTCGTGAATATATCCTGTTCTCCCCCATCTAACGGTGACCCCTTGGCTCTATGCCATGGATCGGCGGGCCCACATCGGCGACTTTTTGGCTGGGTTTGTGCCCCGGGAGCAGGGAGCCGGCAGACGGACACAGTACGGCCTGGGAGGCCTGCAGCAGCCGGGGAGCTCGAGTTTGGCGACCCCGGATGATCGCGTGAAGAGGCAGCAGGGGCTCGGACAGAGGGCGGCGGACCAGTGGCAACGGGAGGTCGCGCCTGGTCCAGTGCAGCCCGGAGGTGTCCTGGCTCCCGGGCGGGAGGTGCAGGTCTCGCAGACGGGGCCCCTCGAGGAGAGACGGAGTAGAGGAGCCCGGCCCGAGTGCGGGGGCGACACTACCGGCGTGGGGCAGCCCCGCTGGTAAAACCCCCCCTAAAGCCTCCCCGAGACAGAGCGAGTAGTGCGCTAGGGGACAGGCTGAGACCCCGGCGGAATCATCGGACGAGGGAGAGACCTGTGCAGACGGCTGCGGCCGGGGACCTCGATTTTCACGCATCCCGGCGGTGAGCCGGGGGAGTGACTGGGAGGCCTGGCCCTGGTGGATGCTGGCTGGGAGTCTTCAAGGGGCATGTACGGCCCGGAACACAATACTGGGGGCCCCCGCCGAGCAAGTAGAGAGCAAGATGCCCGACAGCCCCTTCACCAAGGTACGCGGGTGAATGACTGGGGGGCCCCCTCTGACGCTACTGTAGACTGGCGCCCCACCCGACGGGGGTCGGTGGCGGTTAGAGGCTGGTGGAGGTAATCGGGGGCCCCGGTTGTTCGTGCGGCTGCTAGACGAGTGGTGCGTTGGAGGGAGGGGCCGGGGACTGTGGAGGCCGTGGTGGGGTGCCTGGCCCAGCTATTCGGCGATCAACTCGGACCGCAGTGGGACCCCCTGAGAGGTGTTGTGGGCGGCGATCCGACGGAGTTTTTTTTGGCGGGCTTGGACATTGGTGCAGCAGGGCAGTTATGACCCGCGGGGCAGGTGGTGGTGGGGGAGGCCCCAAACAGGGACCCATTGACAAGTTCACGGGGCAAGGAGGAAGTGCGGGGGCCACCGGTGGATCCCAGGCAGCCGGGCCTGACAACGCGGCACTGATGACTGCCATCACCCAGTCCCGGGATGCATTGGAAGCGAAGATCGGGGCGGTAGGGTCAGACATTACACTGCTGCGCCAGGACTTGCGGAATGCGTTTTCCCGCATCACAGAAGCCGAAACGCGGATATCAGGGGCCGAAGAGGACATTGTGACTCTAAAACGCAAGGTGGCTAGCCTGGAAACCGTGCAAAAGGGCCTGGCGCTCCGTGTGGAGGATGCAGAGGGGCGTGCCAGGCGCAACAACCTCCGTTTTGTTGGACTGCCCAAAGGCTGTGAGAAAGGGGACATGGAGGGCTTTCTGACGCGGTGGCTCGAAAGCTGGATATCGCCTGACACTTTGTCCTGCTGTTTTGTTATTGAGCGGGCACACAGGGCCCTAATGCAAAAACCGCCGGAGGGAGCACGACCGCGGCCTGTGATTGCGAAGCTCCTCAACTATCATGACAGGGATGTGATTCTAAAGCAGGCCAGAGCGAAAGAACCATTGCGGTATGAAAACCACACTATCCTGATCTTTCCAGATTATACCCGTTTGGTGCAACAGCAGCGCCAATCGTTCAAGGCAGCCAAGGCCCGGCTGCGAGACTTGAAAATACAGAATGCTCTTCTTTATCCAGCTCGCCTGAGAGTTATATATCAATCCCGCACACACTTTTTCGACTCCCCGGAGGAAGTGTTTCTGTGGACAGACGAAATCAGGCCGGTGAGGGTACACACTCCCCAGGGACGAGACTCAGACTCCGCGCATGAGGATGCATAGGCGAGATCCTCACGAGACGGAAGGCGCAAGGACAATTGGAGATCCCGATCACGGCAGCGGTCCATGTCGAGTACTGCCTCCGAGAAGGCGATGGGGGTGGTCGAGAAGCAGAAGAAGGGCACGTGAATACATTAAGAGACATATTGCTGACATATTGCTAGTTCTTTGTCTTTTGGGGCCACATACTTGCGGGGAGAGGAGTGTGCCTAAAACGTATGAGGGTTCCAGTGAGCGATTGAAGGGTGACTGTGGAGGGGGGGCTTACGGGCGGGGAGGGGTTCCCCTCTGTTGAGGGTTGGTGGGTGTCGGTGTTTGGGGTGTTGACTAAGGTTATGGGGATCCATTGGTGGGGAGGGTCGTCGGCCTCGTGTTGGGGTGGAGGCCATGCTACACCGCGACAGGTACTTCATTGTTTCTTGAGGTATGGATGGGGGGGATCCGGGGGGCTGTTGGATGTTGTCTTGGGGGGGAATGCATGGTCCTGATGAAGTTACGGTGGTGGTTGAGGGTACACACAAGTGGCGAGCATGATGGTCATCGGATACGAAGGGTCATTGATGTTGAGCCTGGTTGATGGAGCCATTGGGCCCGGGGGCACACTTCGTGTCCTTAGTTGGAATGTAAGGGGTGTGCTAGATAAGATCAAGCGGGGGGCAGTTCTGAAACAGGCTAAAAGGGCGGGGGCAGACATTGTAATGCTGCAAGAAACACATCTCCTGGGGACTAAAACGCTATGCCTCCAGCGATTTGGTTACGCTCAGGCTTTCCATGCGGGCTTCGCCAGGGGTTCCAGAGGGGTGGCCATACTGGTGCATCGCAGGGTCCCATATGTACACTCCACCCACTGGTTAGATCCACAGGGCCGATACCTCTTTGTTCAGTGCTCCTTGGGGGAGGAACCGGTAGTGCTGGGCTGCGTGTATGCTCCGCCCCCTTTGCAGTGGTCGCTGGTAGAAAAGATATTGGCGATATGGGCTGATATCCCAAATGTGCTGGCCGTCATCGGTGGAGATTGGAACGATGTGATGGATCAAGCACGTGATAGATACAGGCCTGGGGGGGGACGGGGGCAACTGGTCACACTAAATTGCATGATATGATTAGGACTCTGGGATGGGTGGATGCTTGGAGACACATACATGGCGCACGGCATGAATACACCTTTCTTTCAGCGGCCCATCAATCCTGAGAATATCGGCACAGTGGCAACCAAGGCGACGCTCTGGGAGGCTATGAATCCCACGCTGCGGGGCATAGACATAGCATGGTGTGCGGCGGCTAGGAGGCGGCGTAGGGAGACTCTGGATCAGGCCGAGGCAGACATACGGGAGTTGGAGCAACGCAGTGGGATGGAGGGGGAGGGTCAGGCGGTGGAGCAGCTGCTGCTGGCGCAGCAGTCTTATACCTCGTTGTTACTGGACGAGGTGTGGCAGATGTGGGTGGCGACCCGTAGCAGGGTGTATCAATGGGGGGATAAATCTGGGATGATGCTTCATAGATTGTGTCAAGGTCAGTTCCATGCTCAGGCCCCTCCGAGGATTCTGGATGATTCCGGTTCCCCGATGACTGACCCCATGTTAATTGCGGAGGGATTTGCGGCTTATTATGCCGACCTATACTCCCCACATGAATACGTTGACGCGGACCTGGTCGCTAAATTTATAGCTGATTTGCCGCCACGGGCGATTACAGATTAAGCCCGCGAACGTATGGATAAGCCACTGACTGAAGATGAGCTAGGTGTCGCCCTGGGGGAATTGAATACTGGGAAGGCTCCGGGTCCCAACGACTTTCCCAGCGAATTCTTTAAGAAATTCCACCTTCAACTGGGAACCCAATATAGAGCGGTGGTAGAGGAGGCGAGGGGGCTGGGTAGTCTGCCCCAGGACTGGAGACACACTGAGGTAGTGGTATTTCACAAGTCTGGCCGGCCCCCTGAGCAGTACGCGTCGTACCGTCCGATTTCTTTATTAAACATGGAGGCCAAAGTCTTAGCTAAGGCACTGGCCAATAGGTTACTGCCATACATCACTGAACTTATACATCCGGACCAGGCTGGCTTTATGCCCCAACGGGCGACGCGGCACAACATCAGGCGGGCCCACGTAGCGGTCGCGGCGATTCGGTCCTCGGGGGTGCAGGCGGCGCTATTCCTGGCAGATATGGACAGGGCGTTTGATTCGCTCAGCTGGACATATCTATTCTCGCTCCTGCCTCGTCTGAATCTAGAGCCGTTTTTTTTTTGTCTTATGTTAAGCTGCTATATACTGACCTTACGGCCTCTGTCAGGGTGGCGAGGGCAGTATCCCCGAGATTTGCCATCCAGAGGGGCACCAGACAGGGCTGTCCCCTCTCGCCCTACTTATTCGCCTTGGCCATGGAACCCCTGGCCGCCTGGGTCTGGGTTGACGCGCAGCTGAAGGGCTTCGAGTGGACACGAGACCTGTCGGACCGCATTGCATTGTACGCGGACGACGTCCTGTTTTTCTTAACAGATCTCAATAAGTCAGGACCTCGCCTTATGCGCATCCTACAGATCTTTGGTGAGTCTTCGGGCCTCTACGTGAACCCTTGAAAATATACACTCTGGGTACTGGGGAGTGGTCCGATACTTGGGGATTGGGCATTGGAGCTTCAGAAGGCAATTGGAGGTATCAAATATCTGGGGGTGTTCCTAACCGAGATCTCAGCTGTCGCATGGGAGCGGATTGTGATGCCGGTCTGGGAACGGACTCAGGCTGATATTAAAATATGGTCCCGCATGCCACTGACCATCTATGGTAGAACGGCCATATTTAAAATGGTGGCCTTGCCCAGACTGCTGTATCAGTTGCAGAACTATCAGTACCCGATCCCACCCTCCTGGTTTAAGCAGGCAGATGCTGTCCTGGGACAATTCCTCTTGGTGGGCGGCTCCGCTAGGGTGGCATTGCGCACGTGCTTTCACTCAACGTATAGTGGGGTTTGGCGACCTCTGATGTTCTTTCTTATTACCAAGCGTCGCATCTCCTAGTATTAAATGAATGGTGGTATGGGGATAGGAGATGCTATTGATGGAGCCTCATACGCTCCACACGCTGCTTTATGCAACAAGGGAGCGCAAGGCCTTGCCGTCAGTGACACAGGTGGGGTTTGACGTTTGGAGGCGAGCGTTGCGGCGGATGGGATGGTGCGGACTTTGACGGAGGAGACCCCCCTTTGGCGTAATGGCCGCCTCCCAGGCTTGGTAGCCCTTTTGGGATTTGCGGGATGGGACGCCATTGGTTTTTCTAGATTGGGGGATGTTATGACAGGCACGACGCTCAAGACGTTCCAAGAACTGAGAGCGGAGTATGACATGCCCCGCGCGCAATTCTTCCGTTATCTAAAATTTCGTCATGCCCTGGCCCCGAATCTGGAAAGTCTGATGTCCCTTACCGAGTTTAGCCCACTGGAGGCCCGAGTCTTTATGGGGGAGATAGACACCAAAAAGATTTCACGTATCTACCAGTCCCTGATTATACACTACTCCTCAGATTTACACAAACTCAAGGAGACCTGGGAGGCTGATGTTGGGCCGCTGGAGGAGGAAGATTGGAATGAGGCGCTGGCAGGTCCTAGAGGTGCGGCCATATCGGTCCGCCTTCGGTTGATCCAATTCAAATATCTTCACAGGGTATACTATACACGACGGAGGCTGTGGAGGGCGGGCCTCATTGCATCCCAGAGTGTACTAGGTGTGGAAGTGAGGAGGGCACCTTCTTCCATACAGTGTGGAACTGTGGCCGACTGGATCGATTCTGGAGTGGTGTCTGGAGTGGTCTGGATGAGGCGCTGGGCTGGGTACTCCCACGCACACCGTGACTAGGTTTGTTACATGTGCTGGAGGGCGTGGGAGGCAACCTCTACAAGAGACATCTGTTATTATTAGGACTCACAGTGGCCAAACGAGATATTGCTAGGGCCTGGAAGGACCCGCAAGCCCCGTCCCTCATCGCATGGAAGAGGGGCCTAGATTTCTGTATGGGGATGGAGAAGCCCATATTTCTTGCCCGAGGCTGCCCCGGTAAACATTACAAGATTTGGAAGAGGTGGGCCGATTACAGAGGTATCTGGTTAGAACCCCCGACAGAACAAGACCCAGAACTGGAGGTCTGAGTGAGCTCTGCCGTAGGAGGTGTGTACGTGAATGGTCGGATTTGTCAGATGCCGTGCAGGAGGGAGGGATCCAGGTGGGGCGGAATTGGGGCCAGTTGGGGAGGTGAGGGGGGGAAGGGTGGGGGATTGGTTACTTGCATTGATCCCATTGTTCCAAATGTAAAAGAAATGATGGATTGCGTTGTTTTCTATGTGTACTGATATCTGGCGGATACCTCTGGGGTACAGAGATCTGCGATTTTCTATGTGATCTGTCAATAAAATCTGTTTTGAAAAAAAGTGTTGTTTTCATGTCACATGACTTTACGTGTGCGCAACGTGTGCGCTCGCATGTGTGCACGTTCGCGACCGTCGCATATAAATGACGTTTTACCCGATTTTCGTAAAAGTTTTTAAAAACGTGAAAAGGAGGCAGGGAAGAGACTCCAAGACCCCCTAGGCCTTCTCATGGGGTCTCTGAAGGACCCCGAAGGGCAAAAAAAAAATCAAAAAAAAAAATCACCAGGTGCGCGCGCACATTGAAAAAGAAATTATTGACAAATTTGACTGTTTATATTTTGATTGAAGATGTAGACTATACTGTTTAACTTTATCCAAATCATAAGAACTAGCTGTGCCGTTGCATATTACAGGATACAGTCAATGTATTACAATATACAAAGGCAGTTTGTTGGAAAATAAATATATAAAAAATATAAAAATTGATACAGAAATTAGCATTTTAAAAACCTTGGAAATTCACTGAAAAAACCACGGGTTTCACACACATTATATTTAGTAATTAGCACTTAAAAAACTTTGTAAACTCACTGAAAAAAACATAGATTTCACACACGTTATAGTTAGGAATTAGCATTGAAAAAACCTTAGAAATTTACAGAAAAACCATAGGTTTCACACACATCATAATTAGGAACTAGCATTTAAAAAACCTTGCAAATTCACTGAAAAAACCATAGGTTTCAGGCCTGATATAGTTAGGAATTAGCATTTAAAAAACCTTAGAAATTCACTGAAAAAACTGTAGTTTTTAGGGGTGTTATAATTAGTTGGACATTTCACTCATACAAAACCATTGAAATTCCTACGATATATATCTCGCGCGCCCGCAATCCTCTGCTGATGATGTCATATATTACATCATTCATGACATGGTCAGTGACATCACTAATGACATCTCAAATGACATCTCTGATGACATCATCCACGTGACGATACACCTCATCATACACTAGTATAACCTTTCGTCACTCACTGTAAAATACAGAGTACCATATTTAAATCCATTGACACACCGATACAAGTTTCTAAAAAACCACTCAGTGATTCCTATATCTATACACACATCTAATCACTTACCTACAGATTCACTCATACATGCAGTCAATGATCAATAGAACACTATCAAATATACTAATACACCTATATCGACATTACACCCCAGCACACATCCTATTCACTTATAAAGTCATGCTATTCACTTATGCAAACAATGGATCACACTTACATTTACTTAGCTATACACTTATACAAACAACGCTTTATCTATTCATATAGATAGTAAATTATACTTAGTGTGTTATAAAATCACTATTACAAGTATACAGTTATCTATACAGTCACGCATACAATCAATAAGTCTTACGTATACTTATTTATAAACAACAACTGACAAATACATTGCCTTTTATTTTTCTACTTTGTTGGACATATACCATTAAGAGAGATATTTGCTCATCTCAACTGTTTAGTTGGATAGTGACTAAACCATGTTCTCAGCTCCCCATTTGACAGACCTCCCTAAAAACTCAAATCAGAAGCTGAAGTGAATGGCAAACTAGTTTTGAAAAGTTCACGAGGATTCATCAAATGATGCCCAAGTTATTGGCAAATAAGAAAATGCTTTTCCTATGGAAACTAGGTCCTAACTATAACTACCTACTGGTAACAATATATACACAAGCACTATCTACTGGTGGTCACCAGTAGGTAGTTATAGTTAGGACCTAGTGTCCATAGAAAAAGCTTTTTTGACTTACCTATAACTTTGGCACCATTTGATGAATCTTCACAAAATCTTCCAGATAAAAGTGGCAAGTTTGGTCCTGTATTGCATGGAAAGTTTCAGAGTTATCCGTCAAGAGGGTGCTGAGAAAAATGGGGGTACAAAAAAAGGTGTTTCCTTTTTAAATTCCCATAGGGATTTTGAACACAACTTCAGCCCAACCGCTGGACAGAATCACACCAAATTTGGCTCTTGGTCCAGAAAGAGACCTTTTTTGTTATTTGGGGAAATCCATTCAGTAATTTTGGAGAAGTTAGAGAAAAATTAAATGTGTATATCTCGGGTTGCAACGCTCTGCAATATTGCCGATCTTGTGCAGAGATCTGATTGGCTGCAAACACTTCAACCAGGAAGTGTTGGCAGCCATCTTGGGACTCTGCCTCAGCAGCGTCTCAAAACAAACATAAAAATAATGAAAAATGGGAGGGTAGGTATGCCTTTCCCCTATGCCCTAGCCCTGGTGCTGGGATCCCACAGGGACCCTGCTAGGGCCCAAAAGCATTTTTGTTGTGAAATCGTGTAGATTTGTGACAAAAATAAACTAAGAAAACAAGCATGATCTCCTGCGCTTGTAACTCTTTCAGCCCCCGGGTGGGCCAGTTCCCAGGGCATATATATTATAAAAGAATAGGGAGGGAGGCCACCTGTGGCTCCTCTCCCCAAGGCCAGTTTGAGCCTCAGGGACTGCTACCTCGTCAGGGCTGTATATAATATTAGGAGGGGGGTTTGCACGGCCCTCCCATAGGCTTAAAAGGCCCTGATTAACACCACTTCCCTGCACCTTTAATCACTAATAGGAGGGAGGCTGCATGGCTCCCCTCCATAGACCTTAAAAGGCCCCAGGTACCCCAACCTCCTCAAGGCTTGCCAGGTGAATAAGAGGGGGCTGTGCGGACCCCCCCCTTCTGTATTTGAAATTGCTCCGGGGACCACCAACTCCTAGAGCATGGAATAACTAAAAAAGAGGCTGGTGGCCCCCTCTGGGGCTTTCTTCAGCCCCGGGGACCACCACTACCCCGGGGATGGCCTTGCACAATAGCTAGCTTAGAGCCATTAAAGGCCCAGGGAACTGCCACCTCCCTGTATCCTGGCCATCCCCCCAGAACATAGATGTTTGCTCTGGCTAGGCGGAAGCTTTGACAGTCTAGTCAAGTTAGCGAAAACAGTAACTCCCCTCCCAGCAGATGGGGCCAGTAAAACTGCCCCCACCAGCTAGGAGTGGAATTATCATCTCCAGGAAAACAGATGAAAAAATTGCTGCATTTTGTGCAGCTCCCTATGTGTGGGAGCAAAGCTGGCTTCCGCTGGAGGCAGGAAGCTGGCAGGGACTGCAGGGACATTGCAGCTTCTACTGCAGTCCCCAAAGTAGCACACTGGGTCTCCTGCACCCAGAAGGAAGATACGGGCCCTGGGGGGATGGGGGTGCCGGGGCTGAAATCGACCCAGGGAGGGGGTTTGCGTAGCCCCTTCCCCTGCTGTAAAAAAAACCTGCCTTACAGAAGGCAAAGCGTGTTTCCTTAGTAATTCAACATCAACCGACGACCTGAAATTCTTTGTGGAGGTGAATGCATCATTGATCTATTGGAGCACAATCTTTAATGACTGTGATGAGTCCATGGTTCTCCCTTTTAATTAGTATGAGTATTTCAATGTGCAAAATCACTTGGAAGCTCGGTCAATTTGGGTAGTAGTATGCAAAGGTGCTCCTGCCTTTTGCCAGGATGATGTATAGCTTACCAAAAGGCCCCTCAGCACGTTTCATGCTTATTTTGGGGACACCTTCTTGATGCTGAGGAATATGAAGACATCTCCATGAAACAAAGAAGCACTTACTTCATATAGTAAGGAGAAAGTACTGTGTTTGGTGGAGATTTACCTCTTTGTAGTCTTGCTGTCTTCTCTATTGGAGGACTCATGTTATCACAGATTTTTGGATGGCGATGCACAAGGAACAATCACATTGCTGAAACACACAGAAGGTCACTGGAAACATTACATGTGGTCCATTGCGAAGATGTAGAATGTGCACTAGACATTTACCGAATGAGGTAACACTTAGTAATTAACCAGTCCAATATACTCTTGATGGGTAAAACTGTGGATTCATGCTGAATAAGGGGGCAGGTGAGGTTCTGTTCTAGTGCAGTTAATCACATAGCTACTGACATACCCACACAGACACTTAGACTCCCAATCACACATCAATTCTTCTATTCTGAAATCTACTCATAGATCCACACAGCTACCAAGACACACACACAGTCACTCATACATCCACTCTCACATACAAAACCACTTACATATCCACTCACATACCCATACAACCACCCCCATAATGAATGAATGAATGAAATTGGGTCTTATAAGGCGCAAAACTTAGCCCAAGGGCATCAAGGTGCTAAAGCAGACTGTACGTGAGGAAGACGGAGAAAATTAAGCTGCAGACTGAGTGAAAAGCCAAGTCTTTTAGGCATTACGAAAGCGTAAATGGGAAGAGAGGCCTGTCAGATCATGAGGAAGGGAGTTCCAAAGTTTGGAAGCATCTGAAGAAAAAGCTTGCCCTCCCCATTGACCTTACGTATCCTTGGCACTATAAGCAGGTTTTTATCCGACGACCTAAGGTTCCTCGGAGGAATAAAGCGATGTAAAAGGGTTTTGATACCCTCTGGGCCAGACCCAAAAAGAGCCTTATGAACTAAGCATACGTTTTTAAAGCGAATCCTGTGGTCAATAGGAAGCCAATGCAACCTCACAAGGGAGAGCGAGATGGACTGAAACTTAGGTAGGTTCATCACAAACCTGGCTCCTGCATTCTGAACCAGTTGCAGCCGTTGAATCAGACCTCTGTTAATGCCGAAATAAAGGGCATTACAGTAATCCAATCTGGATGTCACAAGTGCGGCCACAGCCTGTTTACGGGAATCCAATGAGAGATAAGGTGACATTTTCTTTTTAAATTCCAATGATCCCGAAACAGGAGGAAACTGTCCTGCTCATCTGCCGACTCATGGTGAGAGAGTTATCCACAAAAATTTCCAAGATTTTTTCCAAATGAGACAGGGCAGGGACATGTACCGAGCGAATCAGGCCACCAATCGCTGTACCAGATGTCAACACCACTGCCAAAAATCAACACCTCTGTCTTCTCCCCATTTAATTTCAGGAAGTTAGAGCTCATCCATAAAGCAACTGCTTCCATACAGAGCCTAAAGTTGGAAGATGTATCTATGGTGTTATGAGTAATTGATACCATAATTTGCGTATCATCTGCATAGGATAGAACCTCCAGACCAAAAGATCTCACAACTTTGGTGAGCGGGCCACATAAATGTTGAAAAGCATAGGGCTCAAAGAGGAACCCTGAAGCACACCACACACCATAGTCTTTGGAGCAGAGAGAAAAGGCCCAAGGTTCACCATCTGAGTCTGATCATTAAGAAAGGAGGCAAGAAGCTCCAGGGCAGAGCCCTCGATCCCTATCTCCCTGAGGCGCTCTACTAGCCTCACAGGGGAGAGGGTATCAAAGGCTGCTGTGACTACTCACACGCCCAGCCACAGACTCCTACAGCCACTGACACACCAACAAAACCACTCACACACCCACTGATAGACCCATACGGCCACTCCCACTCACAGATCCACACATCCACTCATGCACCCACTCACAGACCCACACAGCCACTCACACACCCACTCACCAACCCATACAGTGACTCAACCACCCACTTACTGACCCATATGGCTACTTACACACCCACTCACTAACTGACACAGCCACTCATGCACCCACTTAGACAACTACAAAACCACTCAAACACCCACTCACACACCCATATAGCCACTTACACACCAACTTACCAACATATACAGACAGTCACTTTCAAAGGTTACAGGTTACAATTAGGAAATACATTTTAAAGCCTGTAGAAATTCACACAAAAAAGAAAGGTTACAAGAGCATTATTGTTAGGAGATAACATTAAAAAAGGAAGAAATTAACTGAAAAACAAAGATTACAGGAATGTTATAGTTAGGAAATAATATAAAAAGCCTTAGAAATTCACTGAAAAACAAATGTTACAGGAACATTATAGTTAGGCTCATATTTGATAAGTGCAACATCATAGATATTCAGAAGCTAGAGTTACTTGAGCCACCTATAACTTAGGCCCCTAAAATGCATGGCTTATGACCTCCCATGTTACATCACTTGTGACATGGTCAGTCACATGACTAATGATATCACTGATAACATCTCTAATGACATCACTGATGACATCATCCACAAATCCAGTCACACACCCACTCATACCCCATACAACCTTTCATATACTCACCCAGACACCCACCCAAATACTCACACAACCCCTCGCTCATTCATAGAGCCACTCAAACTCACTCTCTCACCCATACTGCCACTCAACCAGCCACTAATTGTCCCATACACCTACTCACACAGCCACTCACTCACTCATACAGCCTCAAACTCAACCACTACTACACCCAATACAGCTACTCACACACCCACTTAGTTACCAATACAGCCAGTCACACATCCATTCAACCACTCAATCACCGATACAGACACTGACTGTGTACAACAGCTACTCACACATCTACTTATGTACCCATGCACTGACTCACACACCTACTCACTCACCCATATAGCTACTCATACAGTCACACAGTCACCCACACAGCCACTCAAATATCAACTCAATCAACCATACAACCACTCACACAACCACTTACTCACCTATACAGCCACCCACACACCAACTCACTAACCAATACGGCCACTCACTTTCCATAACAACCACTCACACAGGCACTCTACACCCATTCACCTACTCACACCGCAATTCACACACACAGAAAACCACTCACAAACCGAATCACAGACTCATACACCCACTCACATACCCACTGACAGACCTATACATCCACTCACATACCCACTGACCAATCTATATAGCCCCTTACTCGCCCACTAACACACCCATACAGCCACTCAGACAACTGCTCACACACTGATATAGTCCCACAGCCACTCAGATGACATCTGTTAGAAGTAGTATAACTCTTTTTTAATACAAAAAGAAGAGTAATTTAGCGTATGCAGTTGCTTAGTAGGGATGTATGACATTACAACGCATGCTTTTACATCGCATGCCTTTACAACGCAAGTATTACAACGCAGTCCATTACAACGCATAGTGCTTTGGGGTGCTGGATAGTGAATAGTTTAATTTACCATTCCAACTCCAGTCCCCGTGGACACTAGGGAAGGTTATTGGATAGTAAATTAACCTATTCCCTATCCTAGAGCGCCCCACAGAGCAATGCGTTGTAATAGTTTGCGTTGTAATGGTTGCGTTGTAAAGGCTCTGCGATGTAAAAGTTGCGTTGTAAAGGTTGTTTACCGCTTAGTAGAGATCTTTAAGTCTTACACTCACTGGATGATGTCATCAGTGATATCACTGACCATGTCATCAGTGACATAATATGTGAGGTCATAAGCAGTGCATTGCGGGGCATAAGTTATAGCTAGCTCAGGTAAATATAACTGCTGAATTTCACTGGTTTTCTACGTGTGAAATCCAAGCCTAACTATAGCCTTGTAACCTTTGCTTTTATTGAAAATAAAATATATATATCTATACATAAAAATATTTTTGTTCGTATTGCATCTAACTATTTTTAAATTGATGTTCACGTTAATAAAGCAGAAATACCTAGCTGTGGATGATTTCCTGCTGTGCCACAGTGCCCGAAGTATTAGTGGTCTGGGAGGAGTTTCCTGTGATAATATTTATATATTAATCACCTACTGGCAGTCACCAGTAGGTAGCTATAGCTAGGACCTAAGTTCCATAGGTTGCCTTTATCTTTGGTGCCGGTCGACAAATCTTCACAACATTTCTCCAATAAAGTGTCATAGTGAGTCTTGTTGTATTTTTAGAAAATAGGATCCCCTACATACACTGTATACATGCTAGTCATTAGAGAAATGAACTGTTGATGGAAAAACAGTACATAAGCAAGCGAATAAATCTCTATGAAATTTTCCAAGCACCAAACACCAGTATGTTTATTAACAATACATCATGTACATAGATTCAAAAGAAAACAGCTGAAAAAGATATACCATTAGTAGCATATTTATAAAATTTTGATATGATTTTATTTATTGTATGCAATAACATTTTTGTTTTCTTTAATCTAAAAGACACAAAGCAATGATATTACAATTCATTATTCAGTTTGGGTTCATCTCATCACCGCTAGCCTTCCAACGATCTACAGTGACATCGGATATTTCAACTGAAACCAAACTGAATAACGATTTGTAATATCATTGCTTTGTGTCTTTTAGGTATATGACTATATGGTTGGTATATTTACGCTTTTTGCTATTTCTTGAAGAAAACAAAACTTTTTTTGCATACAATAATTTAAAAAACATATATATATATATATATATATATATATATATATATATATACATATATATTCACTGAAAAAACCATAGGTTTCAGGGACGTTATAGTTAGTTGGACATTTGACTCAAGGCATGGCAGCGTGCTCTCGTCGCATACTCAACACGCAGCGGGCGCGACCCTATACGTACATGACGTAACACGTGGTTTGGTAGTACGTACCCGTCGCATACCAAAGTAGCAGCTGGCGCAACCTTATATGTACATGTTGTTACTCGGAATGCGGTGCCACAAACCCATCGAATACGAAATGCGCATCATTTAAATGTGGTGGATAGGATTCGCGTGTTGATCTAGCTTGGTAGACTAGCTGTACGAGACTGTAGTTTTCTCAACAAAAAAAAGATATACATGTTATGTGGGGAAGATATAAAAGATTACATACTTTGTCAAGTTTAAAAAAGGATGATAGAGTTGCAAAATATAAAAAAACTATTTGGAAAAATATAGGTTTTGTAAATATTAAAATATGAAATTAACATTTAAAAAACCTTCGAAATTCACTTAAAAAACCATAGGTTTTATAGACAATATAGTTAGGAATTAGCATTTAAAAAACCTTAGAAATTCACTGAAAAAACCATAGGTTTCAGGGACGTTATAGTTAGTTGGACATTTGACTCATGTAAAACCAGAGAAATTCGCCTGTTATAGTTAGTTGAACTAACTATAACTTGCGCGCCTGCAATGCTCTGCTAATGACGTCACATATTACATCACTCATGACATGGTCAGTGACATCACTCATGACATCTCAAATGACATCACTGATGACATCATCCAGTGAATGTGTGTTTTCTTTAAAGTTTAAATATTTTCATATATATGTATGCCAAGGTCTATTCAAGAATAAGTTGATGTAAAAGTGCCTGAATACATTATTTAGTAGATGCATGACTGACTCTATAAGTCACTGATTGAATGTGTGTTACTGAATGCATGGGACTATTGTTTATAGGTATGCAATACTTCTATATTGAGAATCCTTAATGGTAGTACCACTAGAGAAGGTTAGCATGTTTATTGCACACTAGGGCTGAACTTGCACTCACCAAAATACTTAAAAGGTATTTTCTCACTGATTATGCAACCATACAAAAGATCCAAATATACCAAGGGGTTCGTAAAACAATGTTAAATTGTAATATGTTTCTTTACTGTATAACAGTTGTTGACCATTTGTATGTTACCGTCTCAATGATGAGACTAAGGATTACGATTATCTGATTTGAAATGCTCACTGGAGCTGTACTGTTGAATACACTATGATGATTTCATGCCCTGGGCATGGTATTTCCAATGCATGATGGATGCTGTACATGTAGTACCATACTTCCATGAATGTTGCACTGGTCGAAGTATTGAACTAAGAGGCATAAATAATGAAACTGTGAGTTTAACAGTTGTCATAATGAATTACTGAATGATATTTGATTGAATTTCCTTATGAGCTGCATCAGTGTGCATGCATAAGAATCCTTTTAAAGATGGAGACCAAAGTGACTCTAAAGGTTTTGTATTTCTACTATGTCTATTGTATTGTAATCATCAGTTTATGTGAATGTATTGCACCACTAAGTGAATGATTGGCATTGTGACAAAGGCACATAAACGCCGAAAAGCATTGATACGTGTTTGTCCACCATAAGAGGATTAATCTGTTTATCTTAACTTTCCAAGAGAGCTGTACCTTTCTATATACATAGAAGGGAAGTACCACCGGCCCTTAGGAACCTGTAGGCCGTAAGCCACCACCTGTGTTTGAGATTTATATATATCAAAACAATACCAATTCAGGTTTAGAGTTCAGCATAAATTATGTTATATATATATATATATATATATATATATATATATATATATATATATATATATATATATATATATATATATATATATATATATATATTCACTGAAAAAACCATAGGTTTGACACCAGTTATAGTTAGCTGGAAATTTTACTCGCATAAAACCAATGAAATTCCCAGTTTATAGTTAGTTGGACTCACTATAACTTGCGCGTGCAATGCACTGCTGATGACCTCACATATTACATCACTCATGACATGGTCAGGGACATCACTCATGACATCACTGATGACACCATCCTTGTGACAGAGTGACAGACCTCCTTTCACTGTAATGTAACCCTTGAAACACATATTCAAAAATAGAAACTAAAATTTTCAAAAAAATGGAGATATCCATACCAGTTACAACAACCAATTCAATAATATCACCATCTATATACACATCTACTCATTGACCAACAGTTCTATATAGTCACTCATACATATACTCACTCATCATATGTAGTGATACACCTATACATCCTGTTACACACCGACAGTCATCCAAAAGATACTCTCACACATACTCACACATGCAAATAAACTATTGAACATCCATTTATTTGCATATACAGCTATACACACACTACCACTTTACTTCTAAGGAAACTTACACATATGTACTCTCTTAAACAATCACTTATAGAAACACATACTTATTTAAACAGGAACTCTTACAATCTCTTACTCTCACATATACTCACTTATATACATCAATATTCAAATATACTAGATTAAAACATATGTAGTTACTGATAAAGACACTAGTGAGACAGTCATTCACTCACTAACACACACATATACACACTCATTCACCCATACAGTCCTGCACATATGCTGTCTTCAAAACAGATACAAACAGAGAGTCAGTGATTCATACATCTCCCACCAAACCATACAGACACTCATACTGATATTAAAAAAAACATCTAATAACCCATATACATACACATGTAGCTACTCACCAACCCATGCAGCCACTTATACACAAAGTGAAACACTAATACATATATTTAAATATTTAAACATTACTCACTAATATATGTATTCACTAAGATACACTTAATAAGCCAGTTAACCAATCAATTAAAAAGAAAATCCATGTAAACACTTATTTAAACATTTATTCTTCCATCAACTTTTACATATACATATATAACACATATTTATTTTTCAGAAAGACACACATTCACTGGATGGTGTCATCAGTGATGGCATGAGTGATGTAACTGACCATGTCATGAGTGATGTAATATGTGACGTCATCAGCAGTGCATTGCACGCGCAAGTTATAGTGGGGCTGATTCACAGAACTAACTTAAGACAAAAATCCTAAACTTACTACTTTTGGTATTCACAGAAGTTAGGATTTTATCTTAAGACAGACTTAAGACAGACTTAAGAAAAAATCCTAACTTAAGTCTGTTTTAAGTCTGTCTTAAGTCTGTCTTAAGTCTGACTTTAGACAAAATCCTAACTTCTGTGAATACCAAAAGTAGTAAGTTTAGGATTTTGTCTTAAGTTAGTTCTGTGAATCGGGCCCAGTGAGTCCAACTAACTATAACGTGGGAATTTCATTGGTTTTATGCGAGTAAAATTTCCAGCTAACTATAACTGGTGTCAAACCTATGGTTTTTTCAGTGAATTTCATAGGTTTTTTAAATGCTAATTCCTAACTATAACTGATGTGAAACCTATGGTTTTTTCAGTGAATTTCATAAGTTTTTTAATAGCAAATCTCTATAGGTATGAAATGTAATATTTTTTATATTAAAATAATACTATTTTTTTAATGTTTATTTTTTATTTTTATTTTTTTTGTGCCTCGGAGCACTCCCGGGGCGCGTACCGATGCGCTCACCGGTGAGGGCAATGTTACGGCGCACCCCGGGGCGCGTACCGGGGAGCGTCCCGTAAGCGCTATTGCCGCGAACGAAAACAACATCGTGACGTATCGCGTAGCCGCGTAGCCGCGTAGCCGCGTGATGCGTCATATGATGCACGGCGTAACCGTACCCGGAAGCACCCGAACGCATACGATCGCGTAACGTAAGCGCCGCCGGGCGCGCACTGGGGCATGACTACGGGCGCGCCCCGGGGCGTGCCCCCGGGCATGCACCGGGGCGCGTAGCGTAAGCGCGTCGGGTCATGTGATCTGAAAATAACACTTTTCATTGGTTCAGATCAGTTTTGGTTTCCAAATGATGAAAGCCCGGATCGTGTGACTTGAAAATAACACTTTTCATTGGTTCAGAACAGTTTTGTTTTCCAAATGATCAAAGCCCCCACCTTTTTTCCTCATTCTCACTTTGTTATTTGAATGAGGAAGACCTGCTTTTTCCTTACAGAGATGGCTACAGTCATATCAGCAGCTGGAGCATCTGCCCCACCACCACCACCATCAAAAAGACCACCAGAAGATCACATTGGTGGTCAAGAAGAAGAGCAGGAGGATGATGAAGAGGAGGAACAGACAAGGCACTTCCTGCCTGAAGATAATCCCCCATACAAACCAAAAGAGCACTTCATATGGGAGTTTTACAAAATCCCAAGGGGTTTCAATAAAGTCAACGCTGCGAAGGTGACTTGTCTGATCTGTGGTGCTGAGATGTCCAGGGGGAACCCTAACAAAAAATATTCCTTTGGGAATCATACTATGATTTGGCACATGATGCGTTTGCACCCTAACAACTATTCTGCAGCAGAGGTAAGGGACCTCTGCAGTAAGCTACCCCAATCAACATCCAGACCCTCAACATCCAAAGAACCCACTCCATCGGGTCCAGAGGCACGGGAGACGGTCCCAAATATACAAACAAAGTTTGGGGATTACAAAATTGTTTGTATATATTGCAAAAAAACAATTAATTATGGTCAGCAAAGCATCACACTAATTAATGTTGCTATGGATATCCACAAATGCCCGAAGAAACCATAATTTTTCCTGATTTTTTTTGTGCTCCAGTTGAGCCATTTTCAATTCCCTGTTTTTTGTTTCTCCCCAAAGAAAATACAAAAAAATTATAAAACTGTTCAGAAAAGCCCAAAAAAGTAAAAAATGTTAAAAAAAAATTAAAAAAAATATAAAACAACAAAAAGAATAAAAAAACATTTCTTTTTAGAACTACCTCTAATTTATAAAAAAAAAACATTTTTTAAAAACTCTGTCATTCTTTTTTCTCAACGGTACGTGTAATGGTACACTCCCCGGTACGCGTACCGGGCCGCGCACCAAAAAAAAAGAATGAAGGAGTGAGCATGAGGGAAAGGGACAGAGAGAGTTATGTTAAGAGAAAGAGAGCTAGATGGAACAACACAAAGGGACTGTGTATTAGATAGTAAAACAGTGACGGAGGATTAGAAAAGAGAAGTGACTCTAAGTAAAGAGCGGTAAAAGAGGGTGGATAAAAGTGAATAAGGATAAGACATGGGGAGTGACAGACAGAAAGGAGAGAGACAGTAAAGGAAGGAGTGACTGAAAGGGAGTGAGTGAAGCAGCAAACAAAGGTAAGTGAGGGAGTGTGGGTGAGTTGTAGGGAGTGAGCATGACGAAAGAGTATTGACAGATTGAGGGGAGAGAGACAGCGACGATAAGAGAGACAAAGTGAGGGAACGGAAGTGAGGAACTGTGAGGACAGACGGACTGAGAGAATGAGTGACAGGAGTGAAGTAAATGATTAAGGGAAAGGGAATGAGTGAGGGAGCAAAAGAAGGGAACAGAGGGTAAGGGAAGTAAAGCGGGGGGACTGAAACAAGTTGAATGCCGTAGGAGAGTAAGGGAAAGAGGAGTAAACATGGAGGATAAGAATAAGTGAGGGAAGCAGAGTAAGTAAACAGGAGTGAGGTAGGGTGAGGTTAAAGCAAAGGGTGATGATAAACTACATTTTTTAGTCACACTTACCATATAATTAATGTAACTTTAATTACATTTTTTTACTACACTTTGTATCTGTGAAAGAGAGAAGAAAAAATAAGTTATAATTAGTAAAATATATATTTCAAAATAAAAGATACAAATGAAGAGGTTAAAAATCATAACAGTGTATTAAGAAATAAAGTAAGAGTGAAGGACACAGAAAGAGAAATAAAGTAATGTAGAAGGACAAAAAGAGGGAAAAAAATAGAAGGAGAGCAAATTACTAAGAGTAAGGCATATACATTCACTGACAGAGAGGAAGAGAAGAAGAGAGAAATGAACTGAAGGTAAGAAAGATACTAAAAGAATGTGAGTTAGCAAAACTAAATCAGGAAACAGAAGTAAGTAAAAAGATAATGACTGAGAGAGAAAGGAGTCTAATTAAGGATGCATTTAGAAGAATGAGGAATGGAAGATGACAGAGTAAGTGAAGGAGAGTCATAGAGTGAAGGGATGAAGGGAGAGAGGATAATATAGAAGGATTGAGGGAAAAGGAGTGAGGAAGTTAGTAGACAGAGAGACTAAGGGAAGGACTGAGTGAAGTGGAGTACAATGAGTGTGGAAAGGAAAATGAGTAAGGGAGCAAAAGAAGGAAAGAGAGGAGAAAAAGACTAAAGCAGTGTTACTTAGAGAAAGTGATTCGGTGATGAAAGTAAAGAGAAGGACATTGAAAGATAGGAAATGAGGAGTAGTAATGGAACCGGACTAAAAGAAATGGGGTGAAGAACCATGAGAGAGAAGCAGTGAAGTTGTTGTAAGAGAAATGATAGAAGGTAGATAAACACAAGTGAACATAACACAAGGAGAGTGCGGGACTGAGGACATAGAGGTAGTGAACGGAAAATAGAGAGAAGAGGTCAAAAGAAAGGAGCAAACAAAGATAAGCGAGGGAGAGTGGGTGAGTTATAGTGACAGAGTGCAACAATACTGGTGAGTGAGTAAAGAGAAATTACTAAAAGAGCAAAGGAGGAAAAGACGGAAAAGGGAAGTAAAGCAGAGAGACTGAAAGCTGAAAAGTGCTGCAAGGGAGAGAGGGGATGCAGACAGTTGAAATGGAAATGAGGGGTTGTGAAAGAAGTGCAGTAAACAAATGGGTGTGAAACAGAGTGACAGAAAGGCAGTGTGAGTGAGTAAAGAGAGCTGAAAGAGAGAGGAAAAAGGAAAGTGAGTGTGAGACAATGGGAATACAATATAAATTACACAATACAAAATATAGAATAATTTATACAACAGGTTAGATAGTTTATTTTTGCTGTTCTCAGAACATATTGAATTTCACTAAAAACAGTGAGTTCAAACTATTCATCATATGACAGCGGGGAAAAAAAAACACAATCAAAAAGATTGTGTTAAAAAAAAAACATATAAACTTACAAATCACATATGTACACTAATCTTTGATTCACTTACTTTTCCTTTAGGCCAAATAGTACATCAGGAAGGTCCTTTACGTTGGAAGGTACTCTGCTGTTCTCTAAAAATTCCATTTCATCGACTCTGTAGAAAAAAAGCTCCAAGAACATCTGAAATATGTTTCAATGTTTTCATATACTCCTTCTGTTCAGTCATGACTCTTTTCTCATTCCTTCACCTTTCCTTAAGGCCAAATAGTGTCAGATGTATCAGTATATTTTCAAATTACTTCAAACACACTCTAAAATTACCGTTTTCCCGACGTTCTGAAAGAAAGGCTCAAACAACATGTTCACAATATTTAAATATTCATAATTCCATCTCAGGCTCCCTCATATTGAACATTTCCTATAATACTGATATCACTTACTATGCGATCCACTTACCATACCTTTATGAGAACTATCATTTTTATATTATCTTCATCACTGTTACTCACAATATAATTTTAAACAGCAAACTAACTTTTATTAACTGCTCCTGTCTTCATAGGGCAATTACCTTTACTTAAATTTTGGTTCTAAAAACACTAGGTATGAATTTTTTTTAAGTCAAAAGGCAAACGTTGTTTGAAAGTCAAATGAGTGTCATTACACATAGTCCAACCTTTTCGACATTTTAAATAGCATGTGTAATGAATGCCCTGGTGTTGTTGAAGGACCATCATGATAAATAATAGCTACAGTTGCAAAAGTTCTTCCTGATATTGATAACTGAGAAGCCACGAAATTTTTAATAGAAGTTGTCAATTTACTTCCATCAGGTCTACATCGTTGGAACATTAAAATGACATACTGACCATCATTTTATATAAATAATGTGGACAGCATTGCAGACTTACATTGGGTACACACCATATTGTGTTCAGCTGCTTTAACTAGATTATTAAAAGACACTGATTTACAGTCTGGTAAAGTCAAATATATAAATCTTTCAGTGTCTATTGTAGTACTACTTGATAAACTACAGTTGTCGCAGTCATGCTGCCATTGATAAGAAAGGCTAAAAAGATTTTTTATATCTACACCTTCATCTTCCAATACATCAAACATATACATTAAAAATTCCTGACAATCCTGCTGAATATTCTGTGAAAATTGATTTTGACCAGAACATATGTCTAGAAGATTTCGAATTTCTGAAACACTTTCTATTTTTGCTCTATCACTGCTACATTTCTCAAACACAGAATTCAATAAACAGCAGAATGTTTGATCCCGATTTTCAAAAATTTAGTTCTTGAAAATTTTTAAGAAAAAAAACAACATTAACCACTACATTAGCATAGCAGTTGACACCGGAACTGTTTTCAAACTGAAATCCAACAACATCTTCAACAGAATCCTTTTTCCTTCTGCTTACAATTACAGTTTCATCTACTTTTTTTCTTTTTGGTACTACCTCACTGCAATTATTCTCATTTCTTCTTTTTCGGCCTATCACACGTTTTTCAAACAGAGGATATTGAGGCAAATGTGGAGCATACTCTCTTCTTAACCTATTGTATTCTTTAACACAATCTAGATCTGCACAAATTTTTGTTTCATCACACTCAATCAAGTACAATCCTGATAAAGTTCTGACTCGTGATAATGCCACATATGCCATACCCTCTTTAAACACAGAACTTCCAATGTTCACCAAAGCACTATCTACACTTAAACCTTGAGATTTATGGATTGTCACCGCATATGCCAAACAAACAGGAAACTGTTTTCTGCGAACATATAAGTCTTTCACAAGCAAAAATCTAGCTGAACAACGACAAATTTGTTCTATTTCGTCAATGCCATCAAATTTAATTTTTAAAATTTCAATTCCATCTCTATTTTTGTAATTCACAAAATCAACAACATGACCCATTGCTCCATTTACCAGACCTCTTTCAACATTTAAATTCCTTCTCAAAATGATACGACAATTTAAAACACATTCAGAGTCTTTTCAAAACCAGCAGTTTTAGATATAGTCTTCTCGAATTAATCCAATTTTGATTTCAAATTTTAAGACAAAATAATTGTCGCTCCCTTATGCTCTATTTTATCTATAGCTTCCAGTTTCACTATCTCTTCATTTTCTAACTTTAACATTTTGTTGTTGAACATGGAACATTCTTTCAGAGTTGGCATCAAACATATCCCAGATTTCTTCTCGTTAATTTTCTTAAAAATATTCTCTGGAAGAATGTTTTCATTTGGGTACAAATTTGAAATTAATCATCCATGTAAAGCTTCTTTCCCATGCTGACTTACTTTTCCGATTCTTACATCTTGTAGAATATTTTTATAATCGTCATCCTTTGCCTGCCGCATATTTTGGAGTAGTTCTGCATATTTGAAATTTAACCATATTTTAACGTTTCCAATGCTTTCTAGGCACATCCTGGTATCTTCATGCGTGACCATTTTAAACACTGGTTGTCCTTTCACTGGAGTCAACTGCAGTAGATCTCCAAAAACAATAATGTGTTTCCCTCCAAATAACACATCATACTCTGTTCTAAGAATTTCTTGCATTCTCAAATGCACAAAAGCAAGCATTAGATTTGAGACCATGCTTACTTCATCAATGATAAGAAGTTTCATTTTCTTCAGGACTCTTAAAACTTTGGAACACGCATCTCCAGATAGCTTGTGGTATTGCAATTTGTTATCATGCTCCACTGGCAGCATCAAAAAACGATGTAAAGTATTCCCTTTAATATTATGTGCTGCCAGCCCAGTTGGAGCGGTAACAACACAAGATAGAGGTGATTCAGTCCTTTTCTGCAGATAAGTTGCAATTGCTTTAATCAGAAAACTTTTTCCAGTTCCCGCTTCTCCACTCACGTACAGTTGGACAGGCCTAAATGATGTACATGAGCACTCTTTTTTCTCATGACTGAATCCATGTTCAATCTGTTCTGTGACTTCGTCATATATCTGCTTCTGCTCAAGGTTTAGTTGTTTCACCAAATCTTCTAAGTTAACTATATCATCTTGAGCTTGTTCCATAGCTCTTTCCACCTCATCCATGGCAGTGGCAGCTTCATTTTGGATAATTGGTCCTCCTAGTGAATCCTGACTCAATGAAGTAGAACTCTGACTGTCTTGAGAACTGTCTCTAGCAATATCTACAGCAATTGTGGCTTCTTGCTCTATCTCTTGGTTCAACATTTGCAGATAATTTGGAAAAACAGGACATTCTATGGTAACCTTGTTTGCATTAAAATAATCTTCGTAACAGAGAAAATCTCCAAGTAGTTCCTCTTCTGTACGCCATGGCTTAAAGCGTTGCAAAAGAGCTAAATAGTAAAATTCCCTTTTCTCTTGATTTTCGCAACTCAATTTTCGATGATTAATCAAATGGCCTTTTCTCTGCTTCACTAGACATCCTTCACATCCAATGACAGCATATATTCCATTATTGATATCTTCTCTGATGTTCCTCTTATAAATATAGTTTTGCAGAACTTCATACAAACAACTGTTCTCAAGATGACTACTTCTATTTGGATAATATGTATCCAACATGTTTGTCTTCAAAATATCTGTACTGTTTGGTTCTTTCTCTGCCAAATACTCAATTTCTTGTACAGATTTCAAAACTCGGTTTCGTGTTGTAGCAAGACCTATACTGGCCCAAATAATTGTTCTAGACTTGGCGTAGAGACTTGCTGATGATAACCGATCAGAACATTCATATGCTCCAATTTCTCGATGCGACAACATCTTCAGACTGAAACTGTATAATTTTTTACTTATACTCTTTTCATGTGAAATGTTCTCCCACATTTCCTTCAGTTCTGTCTTTGTGATGTAAGACGTCACATATCTAGCCACAGCAATAGAGTTGTCAGCAACGAACTGAACATCCATGTTAGCATTCCACATGGACAAAATCACTGGGTTGTAGTTGTTAATGTACTTGGACTCTTCGTTTCTTTTTAAATTGTATGTATTTTTTGGTGATTTCCTCGTTACAGTATGTCGCAGAGAAGACATCAAATTATTTACTCTTCCTTTAGAAATCACTGGTCGTGGAAACCCGAAACGACATTTTGTGTAGAACTTGTCCTTGTTTCTGAATTTTCGACGACAGTACTTTCCACAACGATGGGATTGAAAGCGTAAAACTTGTTGCCTTAAACTGTTTTCTTCTGTAGTTTTCGGAACAGCACATGTTGAATACCCTTCAATGAAGCTCATCACTGTCTCATCCGAATCTATTCCAAATTTGGGTGCATCTTTAATCCACAACAACATATGTATATGAGGAGCACCTCTCGCTTGATACTCCTTTCTCCAAAAGAAATCCAAAACCTCTCCAAGGGGAGGATTTTTTTTGTTGGTAATAAAAGACATCATAGCTTCAAATCTATGATTGAAATATCTGCATACATTCACTGGATCCAAAGAACACAGTTCTCCAGCAGTTTTGAATTCTATATTTTGTATATTTGCATTTTCCTCTCGTAGAAATTGAAGTAAGTCGTCCCATGCATACTCAGCACAGCTAAGAGTGAGGAACCATGTGGGAGTTCCTAAGTTTCTTAGCATACATTTCAATTCCCCATGACGACGGTACCAATACTCATTTGTACCACGCTGACATGCCATGAGATTGATTAGATGAGATTCCAAAATATTATCTTGCAGATTACTTTCTCCATAAAGTCCCTCGCCGAAACATTTTGCAGATGTGCTCAACTTTTCAGTATATGGTTTACTGTATAAGAAAGCCCAGACAAGTCACTTTCATACAGTAGATGAAACAAATATGGAATGCATTGACGAAACCTTGGATCTTCAGCATATATTCTTAAAGTTCGATATTCAGATGCAGGAATTTGAAGTGGTCGATCGTCATATCGTCCACCTCGACCTGTTGGAAATAAATGTGTAAAACAACGAGCTTCCAAACTATCTTCCCATACACTAATGGGACTTCTTTTTGCTGATTTCAGTTGAAACAAGTCAATTGCATTCCCCATCACTTCTTTGGAATGCAAAGGATGAACAGTATAATGTTCATATATTTCTTCACTTCTAGGCACATCAACTTTTTCAATTTGGCCAGCTGAACAATCACTGTCTTCATCTGCAGCTGTTTCCTCTGCTCCAACACATACATGTTTGTAGTGCTCATTGTTTTTGACCAAATACAACGTTGCCTTTTTGACTTTCCTAACATCCACTAAATCTTGCCAGATTTTCTTACTCTTTGTCGGAACCCCATTAACTAGAATAACCAGAGGTTCCTCTTCCACTTTCTCTACACCAATTGTATCAATATTTGTCTTGAAATCTTGAGGCAAATAAACAACTCTTCCCTTTAATCCTCTCTGTAAATCTGAAGGAGGCAATTTCCCTATCTTAGGCTCCATGCGAACAATTGCCTGAAAAGGATGGACACATTGAATCAAAATAGACTCATATGTATTTAAATCCATCAATTCAGGAGGAATGTCTACCAACTCCAGATTATTATGAACAGCTCTAGCAGGCATTCTGTTTTGATTTAATTTATCATAACAATATTTACAAATACGCTGATCAGAACTCAAATCAAAAGAATTCTCCACCCACAAATAAGTTGCAAAATCCTTCCACTCATAATTATTTCTCTTTTCACTTTTTACGTATAAATCAACTAATCTAGTTTGATGCTTATAATGAGTACGTCGGTACAAAAGGGGGTGGTGATGGACGGAGCATCTGAATCAATCAAACACTCACACCAAGTCAAAAGATCTGGGTTTAATCCATCACCGTTCTTTAGCCCACTCCGCCACCCCAGCCCAGACATGGCTATATGCAAATCAGTCTGACCCTGTGCCTCATGGGAACAGTCCAGCCCGAACTGCCAAGCCATGTCTTCCCTGGACCGGAAACAAGCCTCCGAGGACCGGTTTCTGGCATTCCAGCCATCTTCAGCCCGGCTTGCTTGAATCCAGTGGGAAAGTAAGCAAGGGACTCACCTCTGAGCATACCCTGCCACACTTATGGCAGCCAAAAGCAGTACAAAAGGGGTTGGCGGTGGACTTTTGTATCGCTTTGTTCGCCCTTAGTTGGCAGGGTATGCTCAGACGTGAGTCCCTTGTTCACTTGGCCACTGGATTCAAGATAGCCTGGCTGATGAGGATTATGAATCCGAAACCGGTCCCAGGATGCTTGTTTCCGGTCCAGGGAAGACATGGCTTGGCAGTTTGGGCTGGACTGTTCCCATGAGGCTCAGGGTCAGACTGATTTGCATATAGCCATGTCTGAACTGGGGTGGCTGAGTGAACTAAAGAATGGTGATGGATTAAACCCAGATCAGTTGACTGGGGGTGAGTGTTTGATTTGCTCAAACGCTCCGTCCATCATCCCCTTTTGTATCGCTTTGTTCGCCCTAAGTTGGCAGGGTATGCTCAGACGTGAGTCCCTTGTTCACTTGGCCACTGGATTCAAGATAGGTTGGCTGATGAGGATTATGAATCCGAAACCGGTCCCAGGATGCTTGTTTCCGGTCCAGGGAAGACATGGCTTGGCAGTTCGGGCTGGACTGTTCCCATGAGGCTCAGGGTCAGACTGATTTGCATATAGCCATGTCTGAACTGGGGTGGCTGAGTGAACTAAAGAATGGTGATGGATTAAACCCAGATCAGTTGACTGGGGGTGAGTGTTTGATTTGCACAAACGCTCCGTCCATCATCCCCTTTTGTATCGCTTTGTTCGCCCTAAGTTGGCAGGGTATGCTCAGACGTGAGTCCCTTGTTCACTTGGCCACTGGATTCAAGATAGCCTGGCTGATGAGGATTATGAATCTGAAACCGGTCCCAGGATGCTTGTTTCCGGTCCAGGGAAGATATGGCTTGGCAGTTCGGGCTGGACTGTTCCTATGAGGCTCAGGGTCAGACTGATTTGCATATAGCCGTGTCTGAACTGGGGTGGCTGAGTGAACTAAAGAATGGTGATGGATTAAACCCAGATCAGTTGACTGGGGGTGAGTGTTTGATTTGCTCAAACGCTCCGTCCATCATCCCCTTTTTGTATCGCTTTGTTCGCGCTAAGTTGGCAGGGTATGCTCAGACGTGAGTCCCTTGTTCACTTGGCCACTGGATTCAAGATAGCCTGGTTGATGAGGATTATGAATCCGAAACTGGTTCCTGGACGCTTGTTTCCGGTCCTGGGAAGACATGGCTTGGCAGTTCGGGCTGGACTGTTCCCATGAGGCTCAGGGTCAGACTGATTTTCATATAGCCATGTCTGAACTGGGGTGGCTGAGTGAACTAAAGAATGGTGATGGATTAAACCCAGATCAGTGGACTGGGGGTGAGTGTTTGATTTGCACAAACGCTCCGTCCATCATCCCCTTTTGTATCGCTTTGTTCGCCCTAAGTTGGCAGGGTATGCTCAGACGTGAGTCCCTTGTTCACTTGGCCACTGGATTAAAGATAGCCTGGCTGATGAGGATTATGAATCCGAAACCGGTCCCAGGATGCTTGTTTCCGGTCCAGGGAAGATATGGCTTGGCAGTTCGGGCTGGACTGTTCCTATGAGGCTCAGGGTCAGACTGATTTGCATATAGCCGTGTCTGAACTGGGGTGGCTGAGTGAACTAAAGAATGGTGATGGATTAAACCCAGATCAGTTGACTGGGGGTGAGTGTTTGATTTGCTCAAACGCTCCGTCCATCATCCCCTTTTTGTATCGCTTTGTTCGCCCTAAGTTGGCAGGGTATGCTCAGACGTGAGTCCCTTGTTCACTTGGCCACTGGATTCAAGATAGCCTGGTTGATGAGGATTATGAATCCGAAACCGGTCCCAGGATGCTTGTTTCCGGTCCAGGGAAGACATGGCTTGGCAGTTCGGGCTGGACTGTTCCCATGAGGCTCAGGGTCAGACTGATTTGCATATAGCCATGTCTGAACTGGGGTGGCTGAGTGAACTAAAGAATGGTGATGGATTAAACCCAGATCAGTTGACTGGGGGTGAGTCTTTGATTTGCTCAAACGCTCCGTCCATCATCCCCTTTTGTATCGCTTTATAATGAGTTCGTCGACAACACACACAAGTAAAATTCGGCCTTTCACTTGATTTCACCTTAAACCTGGTCATTTCCTGGTCAAACTTTTCTGTACTTGAAATCTGTACATTGTTTTCCACATTACCTTGAATTTCTGTGTCAATTTCTACACTGTCCTCTTTATCACCAAAATAACAAATCTCAATTTCTTCACAAATCTTCTTCACATCTAATTCAGTTCCATGCAAAAGAGCACAGTTTAATTGTTTAAGTTTAAGTGCTGGACTTTTTGCATAATACAACCTTCTCACTAATTTCCTCATTTTGTTATGATGCACTGCTAACATCCTAAAATGATGAAAAACACTATGACAGACTTTTCTAGAAAGACAAGCCAGTGAATGCCCTTGCAAAGATCTAAGTCTTGCAACATCTTCATTTTCTGTTTTAGACTTTTCTTACTATATGTACGTAAGAAATTACAAAACAAATTGATTGATTCCTGTCGCACACTACAAATACTACTACACTTCCAAGTGTACACTGGACCCCTAGTACGTCTCCCTAAAACTTCATCAGTTAACACCTCTTCTGGTTCTCTAGGCACAAGTTTCTCTTTTTCAATCGGACAACCGTCTTTCACCTCATATGCTCGACCACTGGTGTCAACTGCATGCACTAAATCATTCTCCTGGAAGTAACTCTCCTCATTAAATAATGGCTCACAACTTGAACTGTGCATCCATTCTCCAGAAAAAACTTTACAAAAATTAGTCCGATTAATTACTCTTTTCCATCTACTGTTTGATTTGAAAACATCAATTGTCTTGTTAAGTGTCCTAATTCTATTGATTATTAAAATAAATAATTTTTTCTTAACTTCAAAAGCCTGATCAACAATCTTCTCTACACTTTTCTTTTTCTTATAAAAAGCAGATCTCTGTTTACCTTTTTTAATATTTTTTAACAAATTTAAAACCACCCTATTGCGAAACATTCGTTTACGAATGTCCCTAAATTGGTTTTGCCTTCTGTTCCTATACATATTATTCTCTCCTGCTCCAGTACTAACATTTTTGGGGGGGCCTCTCCTTCCTTTTCAAATTTGCTCTCTCCTTCTCTTTTTCTACATTCTGTCCAATATTTTTTTTTTATCTACATATGTTCCGTAAGAAAGACTTAGTTGTCTTACCAGGAGCTTTTTTACTGTTTTTTGAAGTATTTGTTGTAGAGGAGTACTGTAATTACGTTGCTGTTTTTGATTTTTTCCGCTTGGCATCTTTTCTTCTCCTCTGCCTTGAGGGCATATTTCCTTACTATTGAAATCTTGATTTCAATCTGTGGTAAAGAAAAAAATAACACATTATAGACCACTATTACCAAACAACATAGCAATGACAATAAGCAAACGGTCTATTCAGGGTTACAGATGAGATGAGGATTGTCCAGGGGTGGAGAGGAGGTGAGGTCTGTATTGAAAAGTGTAGTGGAAGAGAGATCTGTCTAGGGGTACAAAGGAGGTGAGGCCTGTGTCTAAGACTGCAGTGGGTGATAGGCTTCATGAAGTCTAGTCCACTGCACTCTTAGACACAGGCTTCACCACCTATGCTCCCCAGGAAAGGCCTCTCTCCCACTACAGTCTTGAATACAGGCCTCACCTCCTCTGTACCTCTGGACATGCCTCGCCTCATCTGCACAATCTACTTCCTAATCTGACATAACACAGGTGACATCATTGTGAAAGGTTGAAATATATGTATTTAATCATGCAGACACTATTTATTCCTTCTCAAAAATCTAAAAGCCATTGATTTGCCCCAAAATCATTTTTTAAATAACATTTTAGACACAGAGCGCAGGTCCTATGTACAAGCATTCAGAGTCCATGAGTACAGTGGAGTGGACTGACCTCCTCTGACCCTTGGACAAGCCTTACCTCATCTGTGTCCTCTGGACAGGCCTCGATGTATTGAGTATAAATCATGGTAACTGGGTGCAGATGAGGTGACGCATGTCCAGGGGTGTAAATAAGCTGAGGCCTGTCTAAGGATGCAGATCAGTTGAGGTCTATTCAGGGTTGCAGATGAGGTGACGATTGTCCAGGGGTGCAGAGGAGGTGAGGCCTGTATTGAAGAGTGTAGTGGAAGAGAAGTCTGTCCAGAGGTACAAAGAAGGTGGGGCCTGTGTCTAAGAGTGCAGTGGGGGATAGGCTTCATGAAGTCTAGTCCACTGCACTCTTAGACACAGGCCTCACCACATATGCTCCCCAGGAAAGGCCCCACTACAGTCTTGAACACAGGCCTCACCGCCTCTGTACCTCTGGACATGCCTCACCTCATCTGCACAATCTACTTCCTAATCTGAGGTAACACAGGTGACATCATTGTGAAAGGTTCAAATATATTTATTTAATCATGCAGACACTATTTATTCCTTCTCAAAAATCTAAAAGACATTGATTTTCCTCAAAATTGTTTTTTAAATAACATTTTAGACACAGAGCGCAGGTCCTATGTACAAGCATTCAGTATCCATGAGTGCAGTGGAGAGGACTGACCTCCTCTGACCCTTGGACAAGCCTTACCTCACCTGTGTCCTCTGAACAGGCCTCAATGTATTGGGTATAATTGATGGTAACTGGGTGCAGATGAGGTGACGCGTGTCTAGGGGTGTAAATAAGCTGAGGCCTGTCTAAGGATGCAGATGAGTTGAGGTCTATTCAGGGTTGCAGATGAGGTGAGGATTGTCCAGGGGTGCAGAGGAGGTGAGGCCTGTATTGAAGAGTGTAGTGGAAGAGAGGTTTGTCCAGGGGTACAAAGGAGGTGAGGCCTGTGTCTAAGACTGCAGTGGGGGATAGGCTTCATGAAGTCTAGTCCACTACACTCTTAGACACAGGCCTCACCACCTCTGCTCCCCAGGAAAGGCCTCTCTCCCACTACAGTCTTAAACACAGGCCTCACCTCCTCTGTACCTCTGGACATGCCTCACCTCATCTGCACAATCTACTTCCTAATCTGAGGCAACACAGCTGACATCATTGTGAAAGGTTCAAATATATTTACTTAATCATGCAGACACTATTTATTCCTTCTCAAAAATCTAAAAGCCATTGATTTTCCTCAAAATCGTTTTTCAAATCAAATTTAAGAAACACAGCACAGGTCCTATGTACAAGCATTCAATTTCACTACTGAAAGCTCACTATTTCACAAAATACAAATCCTCTATCTTGCAAATGTTGATACCAGGCATTATCAAAAAAAATGACACACACCAACAGCAAAGAAGCTCAATGTGCTTCCTAGTATGAGGTAACACAGGTGACATCATTGTAAAAGGTTCAAATGTATTTCTTTAATCATGCAGACACTATTTATTCCTTCTCAAAAATGTAAAAGCCATTCATTTTCCCCAAAATCGTTTTTCACATCACATTTAAGAAACACAGCACAGGTCCTATGTACAAGCATTCAATTTCACTACTGAAACCTCACTGTTTCACAAAATACAAATCCTCTATCTTGCAAATGTTGATACCAAGCATTATCAAAAAACATGACACAACCCAACAGCAAAGAAGTTCAATGTGCTTCCTAGTATGAGGTAACACAGGTGACATGATTGTAAAAGGTTGAAATGTATTTCTTTAATCATGCAGACACTATTTATTCCTTCTCAAAAATGTAAAAGCCATTCATTTTCCCCAAAATCGTTTTTCACATCACATTTAAGAAACACAGCACAGGTCCTATGTACAAGCATTCAATTCAACTACTAAACCTCACTATTTCACAAAATACAAATCCTCTATCTTGCAAATGTTGATACCAAGCATTATCAAAAAACATGACACAAACCAATAGCAAAGAAGCTCAATGTGCTTCCTAGTATGAGGTAACACAGGTGACATCATTGTAAAAGGTTCAAATGTATTTCTTTAATCATGCAGACACTATTTATTCCTTCTCAAAAATGTAAAAGCCATTCCTTTTCCCCAAAATCGTTTTTCACATCACATTTAAGAAACACAGCACAAGTCCTATGTACAAGCATTCAATTTCACTACTGAAATTCAACCATTATCAAAAAACATGACACAAACCAACAGCAAAGAAACTGAATGTGCTTCCTACTCTGAGTTAACACAGGTAACATCATTGTGAAAGGGTCAAATTTATTTCTTTAAGCATGCAGGCACTATTTATTCCTTCTCAAAAATGTAAAAGCCATTCATTTCCACCCAAATCGTTTTTGACATCACATTTAAAAAACACAGCACAGGTCCTATGTACAAGCATTCCATGTCATTACTGAAACTTCACAATTTTACTAAATACAATTCCTCTATGCAAAGAAACTCAATGTGCTTCCTACTCTGAATTAACACATGTAACATTATTGTGAAAGGGTCAAATTTATTTCTTTAAGCATGCAGACACTATTTATTCCTTCTCAAAAATGTAAAAGCTATTCATTTTCCCCAAAATCGTTTTTCACATCACATTTAAGAAACACTGCACAGGTCCTATGCACAAGCATTCCATGTCACTACTGAAACTTCACAATTTTACAAAATACAATTCCTCTATGCACTAAAAACTTTTTACCAAGCATTTTCAAAAAACATGACACAAAGTAACATTAAAAAACCACAATTTGCTTCCAAATCTTCTCCATAGAGTATACAAGTCTCTATCTATATTAAATGAATCATTACTCACCTTTACAAATGCTTTAGGAGATTGAGAACAGTGTCAGACACACACACCAATATTTCTTTAGCAGAGCAAAAGGTATGTACTCCAGGCACTGCAACCATGAATGGCACAGAGAACCTCTAATTCTACTCACATATTCCTCATGGTAACCAATCAAAACTCTTCCCACTCTATTTTCAAACCAACACCCTTCCTCCCCTCAGCCCTTTCTACCTGTTACCATAGCAACTCCCTCCTCACTGAGTTCTCAGGTTTAAAAGTTTATTCTACAGTGTTGCAATTGAACTTAGCAAGGACGTTTGACCTCTTAATACACCAGCTTATCCAGTGCAATGTTTCTTTAAATGACTTTTTCTTAACCATTCAAAGTGCTTCTTTCACAAAACAGAACCATGCACCCTAACTTTCAGTTTTCAACTATCTGAATCCACCAATCATTGCTTGTGATTAAAGAGCACTGAAACTCCACAGTTTTTTTTACAAACTCCTACTGTTCCAACTGCCATTTCATTCCCACACTTCATCTGACTGCACCAGACCTCCTCTTACCATGTATTCTGTCTGGATTATTGGACATAGCTACATCCACTGGGCTCAAAGGTATCCAGCTACCAGAAATTTTCACAACCTTGATTTACCAAATGTGAACATCAAATGGATTGGCCAGAGAGGATTGAGATGTCATCAATTGATACCATTGGTGAAAACCTTTTTGCATCTGCCACACCCTAACCTCGATAATTCTGCACTGTGGTGGAAATGACTTAGGCACTTTGACTGGGGTAGGTCTGGAAATGCTGTTAAAGGACACCTTTGAGCAATTGATGGCACTTTTTCCTCAAACTGCCTTGGTATTTTCCAATATATGCCAAAGATAGAAATGGAAGTGGTCCAACCAATTTTGTCCACAATTTGAGAAAGCACGGAAACATGTGAATAAATCTGTTTCTGCTTACATGAGAGACTATGGAATGGGTTCAATATACAACAATAACTTGCGTTACAACATGCAAGATATCTACAGAGGAGATGGTGTGCACTTCTCAGATGAGGGGAATAGAATATTCCTCCTGAAGTTAAGACTGTGCATTGGAACCTACTTGTAGGTACCTAAATCAGCCACAGAACCCAAAAGCTCTTTTCAGGGCTACCCTACCTCTGATCACTCCAAATGATTATTTTACTCAAAATTTTTTCACTGATTTTCACCAAAGTACACTCCCCGGTACGCGTACCGGGCGCTCCCCCCCTATATGGGCCTCCTAAGCCCCCCTCAGAAAACCTAGGGGGTCAGGGGGTGTCTACCGTGACCCCTTTTACCCATTCCCAATGTTGTTTGTCCTCCATATTGTGTCTCAAATCTACCGAAACAAATGATGGAGGACTCCCGTTGAGCTAAAAAACACTGGAGACACTTTCACCAAATATAGAATAGGCCCTATTACATACCAGTCCCTACCATTTTCCCAAATTTGGTGGAATTCCATTGAGCCATTTGAGCTGTAGCACTGTCTAAATATCCTGAGGTAAATTACATGACTAAAACACATATGAAAGTGTTAGAATTTGCAACCAATGAAAATGTTACTTTCATTTTGTATTTTTATGTGCTGACATTTCATTGGTTATAGACATGAATATATATTAAAAATGAGAGGGAAACACGGCCATTTTGACTAGTACTACCGAGGTACATTTATTAAAGATTTCCTCTGAAAACATCAACTCCTTTCTGAAAGGTAAGTTGTTAGTTTGTAAGGGCAACTATGTTCTGCACTTTAACTTAAATTGGAAAAACGTTTTCTGATAGTTTTTTACTGTCTCTCTGTTATAGTTATGGATTGAGTTAGGCTTCTCTGGTATAATTATGAATTTACTTAGGCTTCATCACATGCACTTTTTTATATTTCTACCTTCTGCCTGATACCATAAACTGCACAAAGATAACTTCACTGTTAAAAACTCAGAAGTACCTGTCTGAACTTAAACCCAACAGTGCCCTAACTCTACTGATATAGTTATTTTTTATGCAATTTACAGCAAAAAAATGGAAGGTAAAGAGGAGAGCAATAAAATTTCTTTTGAAATTATGGATAAAGATATTCTTAACGAAGACTTGGATTTCATGGATGAGTCTGAGGATCAACAACTAATTGACTGTCTTGAATCATTTGAATCATGTAATGAAAATTTGGAGGACATTCTGGATGATGTAATGTTAGAAGTGTTATTAAATTATGAACAATCTCAACAATAAATTTATATTTAATAATTAAAAATTGTTCGAGACATTATTAATTTTTATATGTAATTCATGAAATACTACCAAAATGATTATAATATAAACTGAGACTTACAGTATACTGTGCAACTTTTTTGTGTTACATAGTAAGTTTGCTCATAGTTACTTCCTTTCTCCTGTCGTGTATTTCTATAGGTTCTGAATCGATCCCCCTATTCCTGACCCTATTCTGGTTAAACTACCTAGCTAGTTAACTAACAGTCAGCCCATGAGGCAAGAAAACCCCCATGATGCAGATACCGTTATCTGACGCAGTCACACTACGGCACAGGAACGTGTTATCTGATTAGGTCATAACGCTTGAGATCTAATTAGACAAGCGACATTCCTCCAGCCCCTGATAAGGCATACGACGTTCTCATAACAAATCAAACCTATGACAACCTGGATAATCCGTGCGGCCATTGTTTTGATTTCACAGAGAACTTTAGTAAAGAATGTGCTAACGAGCAAGTCGTATGACATCTTTATTGACGTACCTATGTCCATCCTTACGTCAATCCCGGCACCTTTAAGGTATAAATATTGCCGACCTTGCCCTATGCAAACACACGCGTGGTGACAAGACGGAGCAGCCATACTTGCCGAAGCCGAGAGCAGAAGCAGACCCCGCTGGCGCAGCCCCGCCTTCCTGACGCGCTGAGAGACGCGCTGCTATCTCAAGCCGAGAGACCCAGCACCGGCGCTTTCGGGTAGCCCTCGCAGGCAGCCTGGAATATCGAGAGCAGAGAAAGAGATACCATTCCTCATTCATCCTAAATTCCAGGTACAGAACTGAATAACCCCTCACAGAGAATTCTTTAGTTATTCACTTGGCAAAAACAAACTTAACTTAAACTGTAACTTTCTATTCCCGCCCACTCATTAGACTTAGGTCAGGTACACGGGGTAGGCGTATTTAGAAACACCAGTTGAGTACGTTTAGTCAAATGTATATGTGTATGTAAATATATTTTAATCATTTTAAACATCATATGGCTCAGAAACCATATCAATGTTTTTACAGTATTATTTTATACTATTGCTTCTAATGTATGCACTTTACTTAACTATAAGTATTGCAATAATATCGATCCATTTCTCTTGTACGAGAAAAGAGACTGATCAATAAATAACATCTTTTATTGAACACGCCCGTCTCTTCCTTTTCTCTACATTCTGATGAGACTAAGAATGCACGTACTGACTGAGTAAAATAATTGCCTTGTGCTCACACGACTCTTGAGATTGACTCTTGATTAGGGGAGAGCAAAGTTGTCATGTTCTATGGTTGTCAGAAACTAAATCCCTTCTTGTCTAATCAGGGAAGTTAATCCTTCCTTGAACATTCGAGAAAGTTTCTAGCGAACTCTGAGCTTAGCTGGCAAACCCAAAAATTAAGTCTAGTATCGACAGTAGTAGACCTAGTTAACGTCTGGCCTAGGCCTTTACTGCTGTAGGTACTATTCCAATGCGCAGAGCCTATTGGGAAAATAGGAGCTACACTACATGGCGCCCAACGTGTTTGGAAAGGGCGATAAAACTAACGTAAGACATTTAGAGTAACTCAGTCGTGCTTTCTCACTCAGACCCCTTTTCCCAAATACTCCAAAGACGTCTGGAGTGGGTGAAAGGTTATTATATCCTCCAAAACCTCGCAGGAGGGAACTCCTATGTATGGTTCTTGGTCTAGTCAACGTTGAAGGATAAAACAGTTCCAGAATATTGTGCATCTAATCTCTGTTTCCATAAAGAAACCTGATCTGCAAACAGCTATAATACCATCCGGTCAGTAAAATGACTGAAAGTGATGATGAAAGAGAGGCAATTAGATTAGCAACTGAAATAGCAGATGCTGATGCTACCATGCAAACAGCAAACCCGGATATAATACTCATCCAGGTCGCCAAAAGGAGATCTATAACCTTAAAACTTATAGAAAATGGACTGACACCTAGAGGTGGCACAGTCATATTCGTAATTGAGGCACACGAATATCGGCAGACAGAGGTATACTATACATGGATACATTTTCCAGCAGCAAATGCTGTAACAAAGTACTTCCACTATTACAAAGTAGAGGAACCTCCTAATGAGTACACTCCTTTCGAGGAGGTGGAAGTACCACTCAAATTCCAAGAGCATTTGCTCTTATTTGATGGCGCCCTAATACATAACAATCACATTACAAGGCTCGGTCCTTTAGGAAGACCAGGAGCAACGTGGCCGGTCTTAGCCGGATACACACCACATCCAGACATCGAAAGAATGCCTGCAGCAGAGCTGTTAATACAGCTAAAACAACTACTAAAAATTCATAGACAATTAGTTCAGTATGTAATGCGGACTTCAACAATTCAGCCAGCTATTAAACTTCCACAGCTGACCCCTCACCAGGGGAACACAAATAAAATTACACCACAGAACATCCAATCCTGCCTAGGTAAAGTTCCAGCTAAACGGGAACAAATACCATTCTGGTTGGCACAGAAAATTACCCAAATAGAGGCGGTGTTTCCTGACACCACCCCGCTGGAAAAACACAGGATTCTGACTATATGTCTCCCAATGGGAATCGCACCACACATTGAGGACTGTGACACTTGGGGTACAGTCTTTGCTTCCATCTACACAAAAACGCACGGTGTTCCGTCCATTTCGGTAATACCAGATGTGCTAAAACAAATTCAAGATGAATACGGTCCAGAACCTGCTTTAACTCTTGGTATGAAATTACTGAAAGACTTCAAGCAGGTTTCGGCTATATTACTAGCCAACATAAAGGGTGAAGCAGCAAACGTGGCGATCCGCCAGAGGTTAAAAGAGACAGATATAGCAGACCAACCAGCTGAAATTGCCAGAATCATAGAAAAATCCTATGAAGAACTAGGCAGAGATAGTCTAGGTGGAATACCAGTAAAACCGCAACTGACTACAAGTCCAGAAAAAATGTTTTTTAATAATAATAATAATTCACCAAAAAAGAACTGGGATGGAAATAAACAATCCAATCCTAAAGAAAAGAAATTCCAGTCCAGAGGAAGGTCTCCTAGGCGAAGAGAGAAATCTCCAAACCCGAGACAAAGGTCACCCCAGAGTGACCCCTCTGGGAATAGATATAACCTTAGAAATAGGGATAATATTAAAAAACCTGATAGATATCAAGACATTGATACACGTCCCTCTCAATCTTTTCAGAATTCCTCGCAGAAATCGGAAAGAAGAGGACGATCAGAAGAGCACGCCAAGTCCAAAGACAAGGAACCTGCTCAACTAAAAAAGAAATTACAATTTCCAAAAAAGAAGGTAGCCAGTATCAAGGTAGTTAACAATGCCGAGAATACTGAGGACACAACTGAAAAACGGAGAGTGGGCTCAGACAATGCTAGACAGCGCAGCAGAGGTGAGCATAGCTCGCAAAGTCCTTATGAATCATCTGGAGACAGTGGACACGAATGAATATCTTCAAGTGGAAACTGCAGACACCAGAGTTAGCAAGCCCCACAAGATATACGAGATAACATTACGTATAGAGGGAGATAAGACTAGGAAAATAAGGGGACTATTTTGGGATAATCTCTCCAAGGGCTATGATATCCTTCTAGCTGAAAAAGACTGGCCACCAGAGTTTGTCAGGGAGTGCCCTCATGGCGAAGAAGTAAATATGCCTGCCTTCTCGAATCAAATACCGATTCATAAAAAATATACACTTGCTAGAAAGTGGGCAGTGGCCTTAGCACCTGCTTTATATAAAAATCATGTAGGATGGGATGAGGATTCTCCTCCTCACAAAATCCAGTTAAAATCACAACCTACTGCACAAAGGCAGTACCCAATTAAGCAAGAAGCTAAAAAACAAGTAAATGAAATACTAGATCAGCTAGAATACCAGGGGGTGATTGAAACTTGCACCTCACAAATGAACAATCCTTTGTTTCCGGTCTCCAAACCAGACAATTCATATCGACTAGTTTTGGATTACCGACACCTTAACACATGTTGCAAAACTTTTGCAGTGCAAAACTCACACAGTGCTGCACTAATGAATAACATAGTGCGCAAAAAATACAAAACAACCTTGGACATCTCCAATGGATTCTTTTGTCAAAACATAGCACCAGAGAGCAGATATTTAACAGCTTTCTCAGTAAATGGCACTCAAAAACAATTCTGTCGGTTAGCCCAGGGGTACAAGAACAGCCCGGGGGTATTCTCAGCGAGAGTAACAGAATTACTACAACTATATGATGATGAAGCATTATCTTATGTCGATGACATTTACTTAACAGATGATGACTTGGAGACTCACTTGAAAAGAGTGAACACCATAATACTTGGTTTCGCTGCAGAGGGTTACAAATTCAACTTCAAAAAGTCCAGAATTGCCCATCTGACGGTCCTATTCTTAGGATATGAGTTATCAAGTGAAGGTAAAAGCCTGGCAGACAATTTCCTAGAGAAATGTGCCGTAATCCAAGCTCCTAAAACACTAAAAAACCTACAGTCAATTCTAGGCTTCCTAAATTTCGGAAGAACATATATTGCAAATTACGCAGAAAGGGTCAAACCCCTTTATGATCTAATTAAACCAGACTTTAAAAGATCCAGTTGGACTCAAGCACACACAGAAATTTTGAGATCCTTACAAACAGACATGCTAATTAAAACAAAATTAGAAACCCGTGATAATACACGCAACCTTGTGATCCGAGTCATCCCAGGGAAATGCGGATTCACATACCTGACCTCTAATGAGGGAGAAAAGGTACCAATTGCATTCAAATCACATTTGTACACAAAAGCTGAACAGAGATTCAGCAACAAAGGAAAAATGGTTCAAGCAGTTCAAACCGCAATAGCTAGAGAAAAAGACATAGCTGATGGTAGACATATCACAGTCAGAACAGCTGAATCAGCCTTCGAGGCACTAACAACACCGTGTAATTTACCAACAACAACATTGAATCCGGAATGGATACAATGGGTGAATTCAATCACAACGGACAAAGTATACTACTACTTTGATCCAGAACTAGAAGAATTGAAAAATCTAAAATATGAAAAGACGTATCCTCTGCCAATCGACATTCTGCCTCTACGACATTACGCCTGTGTAATCTATACAGACGGACATGCTCAACCATCCGTTTGGGGAGAACAAGCATACAACCCCACATGTGAGATTACAAAAGAAGTGTGGCGCGGAGGTAAACTAAGACCTCTATTAACAAAGACACACTCAGTAGAAACCAATTCAGAACAACAAACTGAAATATTAGCTTTGAAAATGGCGCTAGATAATGCGGATCGCGAATTCCCGACACTTATAGTGTCAGATTCATATTACTGCGTCAAATCATATAACAGCGATTTGCAGACATGGATTCAGAACGGTTACAAAGATGACACAGATGCACCAATAAAGCAGAGACTGCTCTGGGAACAAGTAGCTCTTTTGAAAAAAGAACTACCAAAGACTCACGTGACTCACTCACTGAGTCATCAACGTGATGGCGTTCACGTTGTAGGGAATTCATTGGCTGAAGCAGCCGCAGCGGCAGCCACTAAACCGGCTCCCGTAGATCGAAAAAAGCGTACATTAAAATACATTGACGGTGAAACATTGCTGGCGGTGAAAACGTCATCAAAAGGCGACTGCTCAGCGTTACCGATCAACTATCCACTCAATTATACATACATAATCGATGCAAACTCCGTCCCTTTTGCTCGAATCCCTGGAGTGGGGGATAGAGTGATTCCAAACATGGACAGGAGAAACTTGTTAATCGCAGACGCACACATGGGCGAGGGTCACAGACACCTTAAATTAAAAGATTCTCTGGAAGAATTACAATCACGGTACTGGTGGCCAGGCATGAGCCTGCACTACACCATGTTTGTAAAAAACTGCCCAAACTGCAACAGAGATCGCAGTGGGGAGAGAAGCAGTTTAATACCTCGTCGTATCAAGGCAGATAATATTACCAGCAAAAAGAATGGCTTGCGATTAACATATACAGGCTAGTTTCCACTTATAATGTAGATCACCAGCACTCGGCTGACGTCCGGACTATTATACAAGATTTGCGAGTCTAAATGGCATATACGCTAAGAGCATGCTACGTTCGACCATTTCTTTCACTCAGGCAAACCAGCCTGGGGGGGAAACATGGCCAAATGAGCACAGCCCAGCGGGAATCTTCTCACTTCCTTCCTGAGGGTATGGGACGGTGTAAAGAAAAAACCAAGGCAGAAAGCAATCTATAATAGAAAGGATATTAGGTTCGGGAGCTGGGTGGGTCAAACATCTAATAAGTGTCCAACGTAGTCTAAATAACTTGCCAAGAAATTCTCTGAAGGGATTCAGTCCGTACGAATTATTATTCGGAACTAGGATGTTGATCTCTGACCTTGATAGTCAGACTTCAGTGGTAATAGAAAAAACCTTTGATGTCAAAGACCGTTTGGCTATTTTGCAGGACTTAAACAAAACAAGAAAAGACCTGAGCAACATACAGTTGAAACAACAGCCAACGACCACTGAAGATTCACCACCTGTCCCAGCAAGACCTGTCTGGATTCCAAAAGTCGGGGATCTAGTCAGGGAGAAGATCGCGGTAAAGAAGGAATTTGGGCCTTCTTACAGAAAAGCAGTTCCTGTCTTGTCTGTCAACGGGACAAGATCAGTTGTACTACCGCCACTTGCTGGAAAAAAGGAGAACCGAGTTGTATCCATCGACCTGGTAAAACCACAACATGTGGCCGATAACAAACAGTAGGCCAAGTGGACTCCCAATAAGTAGCAGAACACCAAGGTTTGCTACCAGTACAGAGGTCCTAACAAAGAGGCTCATCACATTCGAAACGCCTAAAGAAGAACAACAAGGACTATGCAACAATGCAATAGAACTCAGACCTCTGAAAACCCAAATAAAGACATTTAGCAGAGACACACCAATCTACAATGAAGTTCCAAGTGAAAATGCAAGAAACAAAAATCCTGAACCAATTGGAACAATTGACAGAACTGCATCTGGTTACTTCATCAACTTCGATGATTCCTCTGAAGGTTTCAGCGAACAAAAGACACAGCCATCATCAAAATCCTTTAAAGACAAAGCTAAGGAACTTTTGAAACAACTGAAAGAAACATATCTGGTTACTCCATGGATTGAATTTTGGGTGGGTTTTGGTGCATTTATCCTCATACTTTGGCTCATCATGGTATTTACCTTGGGACGCTTCATTGAGGGAAAATATGCTAAAATGGACACAGCAAGTCAGAACATCAACTTGGTCCTCAAACCACACACATCTTCACACGTCGAGAAACGAGAACTTTCTTCAGAACTTTCTTCAGCCAACTTCACAGCAATTCCAATACCTGGTGGGGTAGCCTGGGACAACACTGACTATGAAATTTATGGTCCGGTCGAGATCCTGAAATATCCACACCAAATCAAGATCTCCTTGAGTGATTTTGCAAAACCAAACTCATTTGCTGATGATTGGGACTTTGAAAGTATAAACAATATGATGTCTGACTTAGTAATGTCTGCTAAATTTACAAAACATGATTATTTGCAAGGTTCTACAAATTATGATAGTATGTATTGCTATAACCATTATGGTAACAGTTTTTTGCATAAATCTGCACAACCAAGAAATGTTTTAAATTATAATCAATGGGAACATTGTGCTACACCTCCAAAAGGGAGCTCTAGAACCGTTTATGACAAATATTCATACTTTCAAGGTTTTAACACTAGTAATGCTGAAACATTTTATTACAAATTGTCAAACAAGACAGGGATGAAAACCATGATAACCAACACAAAATTGATATATTCTGATTCGTTCTTTGAAAAAATGAATACTTTTGGATTTGATTATTGGGACAAAAATGTTGATTTGAAAAGTGTTTGGGGTACAAAAGAATGGCAAGTACAGGGTTTAGAAGCTTTGTTTAGAGCCTGCATGATCCCAGAACAAATGATATTTTTAAATGACACTGTTCAACAAACCACCTGTCTTGGCTTAGCCAAAATCAAAGATTTAAATAACCTGTCTATTCCAAAGCCAACAATGTTCAGCAATAGCTCTGAAATAGATGAAGAAATAGACATAAACCATATACTTAACCAAAACAGAACACATCCTGATTGGAAACAATGGTTGATCTGGCCCACAGATACAAATAACTGTCAAGATAGATTCCTGAATAAAACACAGGGTTTCAAAATGACCAGGCCAGACCCTAGATATCCCCAAAGACATCACCCAGGGATAATAACAACCTACAGTGTGGGCAAATTATGCCTTCAATGGCTACAAACTTCCACACTGCCTGAAATTAAGCAACACCTAACTTTACTTACTGATGGTGCTGACTTGCGTGATTTCATACTGGGACCACGCAAACAGCGTCAAAAGCGTTTCATAGCAGCCTCTGTATATGCAGCATACAATGAGGCCTGGAAGGTTACTCAAATTGAAACAGCAGAAAGAATACGGGAAATTGACCGTATTAATTTGGAAAAATCACTTTCTGTAGTGGACAATGGGTTAATGACTCTGTCCTCCAGAATTTTTTCATTGGACAGCATTGTGTCTTCAGCAATCGATATATTATCGCAAGACTTACTGTTATTACAACATGGACAGTCACAATTGCGTTCCATTGTACAGCTTGGCTGGACGTTACAAAATCTTCGTTCAGGCTATGTGCCTTGGCGTTTAATCAACACAACGTCACTATTCCAAATCTTTAACCTTACTGATAGACAAATCGGTATGGCGCAGAAGGGTGCTGATTATACAATCTTGAGCATTGAAAAACTAGAAAGATTACCAATGACAATGTCAGAACGACCTGTCAGTGAATGGATAATCCACGGAATCATAAATATTCCAATCTCAACCTTCAGGTTTCAATACTGCCAAAAATATATACAGGCTGGCATGTACGAGAAATTGGGAAAGGGGTACCTTAAAACAACTTGGAACCTGCCCTATTCACATGCATGTGTCAGTAACAAAGGACAGAAAGTGTTTCTTAGTGGCAACAATTGTGCTATGTCACTAAGCGGCACGCTTCTGTGTAACGGTATTAGTTTGCACGGAGCCTGTGAAGGGAATTCATACAACCTTTCATGTCACCAGCAAGGCGCACCTGCAACTGAAATAGAACCATTCTTTCAAAGACTCTATAATGGGAGTTACATTCTTATTGTAGACCGCAGATGTTGTAGTCTTATGCCCGGGACTCCTTATCTCGTCACTACGACGGCGAAGGTCAAGTGCTGTGGACGATCTTTGTTCCCCAGCTCCTTTCCAGACAGGGAGGCAAGGGCATGGCCCGGTTTGAAAATTACTTCTATTCGAATAGATACTTTAAGCAGAATGAAAACAGTGCTTCTTCAGACGCCTACAAGGCTCACGTCATCTAAAGAAACGTATGATCTACAAGTCGCAAGGACGACTGCAGAGATACATACATTATTATCAACTAATTCCCCCGTACATTTCGCGGAAATCCTGAGCGAAATCTTAAATATTTCTGATACCACTGGGGTCTCAAAGGTATTTAAGACAGTATTTTCGATGGCATTAACACCATTCAAAGCCATACTGGGTATTTTTCCAGATTTCGTCCATTCGATTTTTGGCGGACTTCCCCTGATCCTGGGACTAATTGCAGGAATCCTATTCCTAGTCCTTATTTTTCGTTATGGCAACCCATGTCACAGATCAAACTCTCGCGACAATGGAAGATACGATCCTAGCCATTGGATACCGGGACCGGATATCAAAAATCCTGGGACTCTCCCGGCTTAGAGACCTAAACATGACTTGGTTTCTATCATTTCGACCAATGTGGCAAAGGTGTGTTTTACCTGTACTAAGGTGTCTGCTATGCGGAGAAGAATGCGTGTTAGACACCTGTCTGACGCTACAATCGGATGCGCCGGTGGATGCAGATACACTGTTGGTTCCTACCAAGGTTCACGCACTGTGCTGCCCTCAAAGGCTGCCAATTCTGATGACGGCATTCCTGGAATCTTCACCACTACGATTGAAGGGTAGTGAAGTTCGAGATGAAAGCAGCATCGAACAGGTACGACCTTCTGTCAGCAATGCAAATCAGAATGTCAATGGAGACAATCATGCGCACGAATGCATGGTTACCCCTATTTCCGACTTAGTGGAACTTTCCCATGAAGCTGTTGACAGTTTTTTCGAAAGCCTGAATGATATGATGTTCTCTCCGGAACAGAAATAGAGACTTTTGAGTAAACTCGCACACGGCGTTCCCTGAATTCGGCCTTCAACTTTAAAAATAAAGTCACATGAACAATTACAATCCAGTTCACGGACAGCAACTTTTTTCAGCAAGCCCTTAAAAAAATGTTCTATATATTTTTTCCCCGGGACACTGATCTTCTGCTTAAAGTAAGAAACTATTCCTAGAGAACTAAGATTTCTATTTTAGATACTTTATATAGACTTTAGCTGCCCGCTGGTATGTTCACAAATATTTTATTATGTGATGAAATGGTCTCGACCTTCCTTTCTGTATAGCTATATTAAGAGCCATTTCATGTGTATTTCTCATATACCAAAAAGCAATAATGCATAACAATGCGTGTTTAATTTTGCATTTAATTCATAGCTTAAGTGCATACAATATATATGACTGCAATTTTTCAGTATATTTGAAAATTTCAAAATGCATTTATGTATTTTGGGGTGGTAAGGTATACACTATACTCTATAGTATGTTGTACTATGTTATACTATGCATAGATTAGTAGATATGACCATAGTTAGCGTGGAGTGGGTGTCGTGTATTTCTATAGGTTCTGAATCGATCCCCCTATTCCTGACCCTATTCTGGTTAAACTACCTAGCTAGTTAACTAACAGTCAGCCCATGAGGCAAGAAAACCCCCATGATGCAGATACCGTTATCTGACGCAGTCACACTACGGCACAGGAACGTGTTATCTGATTAGGTCATAACGCTTGAGATCTAATTAGACAAGCGACATTCCTCCAGCCCCTGATAAGGCATACAACGTTCTCATAACAAATCAAACCTATGACAACCTGGATAATCCGTGCGGCCATTGTTTTGATTTCACAGAGAACTTTAGTAAAGAATGTGCTAACGAGCAAGTCGTATGACATCTTTATTGACGTACCTATGTCCATCCTTACGTCAATCCCGGCACCTTTAAGGTATAAATATTGCCGACCTTGCCCTATGCAAACACACGCGTGGTGACAAGACGGAGCAGCCATACTTGCCGAAGCCGAGAGCAGAAGCAGACCCCGCTGGCGCAGCCCCGCCTTCCTGACGCGCTGAGAGACGCGCTGCTATCTCAAGCCGAGACACCCAGCACCGGCGCTTTCGGGTAGCCCTCGCAGGCAGCCTGGAATATCGAGAGCAGAGAAAGAGATACCATTCCTCATTCATCCTAAATTCCAGGTACAGAACTGAATAACCCCTCACAGAGAATTCTTTAGTTATTCACTTGGCAAAAACAAACTTAACTTAAACTGTAACTTTCTATTCCCGCCCACGCATTAGACTTAGGTCAGGTACACGGGGTAGGCGTATTTAGAAACACCAGTTGAGTACGTTTAGTCAAATGTATATGTGTATGTAAATATATTTTAATCATTTTAAACATCATATGGCTCAGAAACCATATCAATGTTTTTACAGTATTATTTTATACTATTGCTTCTAATGTATGCACTTTACTTAACTATAAGTATTGCAATAATATCGATCCATTTCTCTTGTACGAGAAAAGAGACTGATCAATAAATAACATCTTTTATTGAACACGCCCGTCTCTTCCTTTTCTCTACATTCTGATGAGACTAAGAATGCACGTACTGACTGAGTAAAATAATTGCCTTGTGCTCACACGACTCTTGAGATTGACTCTTGATTAGGGGAGAGCAAAGTTGTCATGTTCTATGGTTGTCAGAAACTAAATCCCTTCTTGTCTAATCAGGGAAGTTAATCCTTCCTTGAACATTCGAGAAAGTTTCTAGCGAACTCTGAGCTTAGCTGGCAAACCCAAAAATTAAGTCTAGTATCGACAGTAGTAGACCTAGTTAACGTCTGGCCTAGGCCTTTACTGCTGTAGGTACTATTCCAATGCGCAGAGCCTATTGGGAAAATAGGAGCTACACTACACTCCCACTATATTATCTCCAATGTGTTTTTCACATCTCTTTTTCATATCCTGCCTCCTTTCTCTCACTCTCTGTCTCTAATGCACCATATCACCGCCAATTTTGTGTAGATTCAGAAGAGAGTAAAATGTAATACTTGAAAACATCATAAGGGAGCAGGGTAGACTACCCATGATCCCCTAGGCCTTCTCAGGGAGTCCTTAAATGATCTGTTTCTGCTTTCCTGACAGACTATGGTATGGATTCCATATACCACAATAACTTCTGTAACAACATGCAAGATATCTACAGAGGAGACGGTGTACATTGAATTTAAGACTCTGCATTGGTAACTACATGTTGGTACTTAAATCACCCACACAACACAACAACTCTATTCAGAGCTACACTACCTCTAAGCACTTTAAATTATTATTTTACTGTTTCACTGGGTTTTCCCATTGGTACGCTCCCTGGTACGCTCCCCAGTGCACGTACCGGGCGCTTCTCCTGCGAAAATCGATTTTTTTATTTATTTTTTTTGCCCCGCGGGGACCTTTTATGGCCCCCACATCAAACCTAAGGGGTCAGGGGGGTCTACCCTGCCCCCTTATGGTCATTTCCCCCTTTGTTTTTGCCACCTCTTGTGTCTCGATCCTACCGAGACACAAGATGGCGGCCGCTCCGGACTGTTTGGAATGTTGACAGACACCCGAGAGCCAATCAGCTTTCCGCGCGCGAACTCGCGTTACGCGCCGGGTGCGCTCCCCGGTGCGCGTACCGGGGCGCGCTTATAGATATATATATTTTTTTTAACCTAAATTACTCAAAATCCTCTGGAGCACATATCTTGAGACATAGCAAAGGCACATCGGGCTACCAGTCCCTACAATTTTGCCAAGTTTCATGGGAATCCATTCACCCGCTCGGGCTAAAAGTGAGTCCAACCGCCCTATGGAAATTAAAATGGGGAAAACACGTTTTGGGTCCTCCCTTTTATCTCAGCCCCCGCTTAATGAATCCTCCCCAAACTTTCAGGGAAGGAGCGGAGCGCAGCGAGGCAAATTTGAGGAAAATTACAGGCAGATCCCTCAATCTGCGCCAAAGGTATTCCCAATCGAATGTTGCGGATTTCCTATGGAAAACAATCCTAACTATAACTACCTACTGGCGATATATATATCCAAAACGCTGCTTCGCCACTCCACAGAAATGCCTCTCAGCAAGCAAACACAGACCCAAAGTTCAGTGCTCTAATTTAGCAGTTTATTGTCGGCCATAACGCGTTTCACCTCCAAAAGAAGCTTGATCACATGACAACGCCATTTACATTCAAGACCTATTAAATTGCTGCACATTTACATGTGATTGCTGACGTGGAATAAAAATAGAAGAAACATTTAAATGCTATTCTGATGTTTACGGACATTTCGTGATCTTGTTAAAACTCCATGGTCTTTTGCTAAGAAACACCTATCATATAAAATGCAATTTATATAAATATAGGTAAAAAAATCTCTAAAAGGCATGAGATAAATGCTCACATTCATTTTAGATAAATATTATATCAGACATTTCTAAATAATTTTTTTTTTAAATGCCTCTGACATCTTAAATTTTTTTAGAAATACCATAAAAAAAAATTCAATTAATAAATCGGATGTACAAACTATAAATAAACCTAATATATACATGTGATTCCATGATAGCAAAACAGTGAAACAAATATTGGGATAAAATCCCGAATTCACACATAGTTATTTTGACATAAATGTCAAACATTTCAGTTAAAAAATTGACGATGATTGCCTATAGCATTTGAAGAAAAAGAAAGTGCTAAGTGCCAACTACAAGTCCTCTTCAATACACCACTCATATAGATTAATAAAATCTAATAGAAAAAGCCCATAAAAGTGCTAAAGTGATTGGTGCATATATGTGCAGAATAATGTTAAAAAACCACAATGTTATTTGGTTAAAGTGGGTTTGCAGCCCCCATTTACGTTCAAATAATGATGTCCCACAGGAGGCTAAAAAAACTTTAGCAGTTTCAAATACAGTAACATTCAAGTGGGAGGGCATAATGGTAAGTATATTGAGCTGATTTGTTGTGATAGCTAAGATTGTGGAGAAGTGTGGCTCACTGGTTAGAGGAGGCAGACCTGGAAGCAGAGGTCAGCCCGGGACCAGGGTTCAATTCCTGGCTCGGCAGGGTCTTGAGTCCTAAAATGTCCATGGACTCGACAATTCTCGCTCCGGTGCCTACTCGATTCACGGGTTCACACTCTGCGACTCTGGGCAATAGCTTGCTTAATCTCCACAACGGCCCCTCGCGGCGGGATGCCTGGCTTTCACCTTGCGGATACCCTGCCGGGGTTATCTCACAGGGGAATACCAGGACGGGTTCCCTAAGCAAGCGCTTAGAAACCGCTTGGTGATTTGCGCTATATAAATTCCTGTACATTTACATCCACGCACACTCCTGAGGCGGAAAGCCGGGAGTTTTTAAAAAACTGCTAAAGCGAATTATTTGTTTGTTGTCACCTTATTTCCTGTACCTTTTAATCCTTCACGCGCTTGCAAGGCGCCAGGGCACTCACCTTTCTGCACAACGATTAGCGGATTTAGCGCTGACTCGCTGTAAACCAAAACAAAATCCCTGACAAAACGCCATTGCGGCGAGGACTGAGGCCACGCCCCCTGAAGGCCACGCCCCCCGTCGCTGTACTTAAGACGCTGAACACTAGCGCCTGAGTCTGATTCACGCACACTCCTGAGGCGGAAAGCCGGGAGTTTTTAAAAAACTGCTAAAGCGAATTATTTGTTTGTTGTCACCTTATTTCCTGTACCTTTTAATTCTTCACGCGCTTGCAAGGCGCCAGGGCACTCACCTTTCTGCACAACGATTAGCGGATTTAGCGCTGACTCGCTGTAAACCAAAACAAAATCCCTGACAAAACGCCATCACGGCGAGGACTGAGGCCACGCCCCCTGAAGGCCACGCCCCCCTGCCCCCTACATCATGTGCTGTCACCGGAAGCGCAGCGGACGAGCGCAGCGGGAGCGCCGAAGGCACGCCGAAGGCGCGCCTAAGGCAAGCCCGTCTGCGCCCGTCATCGCCACAACATCGCCTTTCGCCAGTCCCCCTGGTCCAACCAGCCCCCATACGCTCATACGGTACGACCGTGAAGAACTCCTTGCCATGAATCTTAGCCAAAAATGTCCCGATGCTACTGGCACCCTGGGCCATTCAAAACTCCATTGCAACCGCTGCCATTTTTCCACCAATACTCCTTCTCGCGTCTGGGAATACTGTGGCAAAACTACAACCCCGCCTCTGACGATACTCCAGCTCAATGTCAGATCCCTCTCTAAACACCATCTAGAGGTAAACTCACTCTTATTGGATGAAAACCCTGACATCCTCTTCCTCTGCGAAACCTGGCTACGAGAAGGCGTATCTACCATTCCCAACCTGACGCTTCCAGATGAGTTTCACTTGGCCACCATAAATCGCGAAACTCGAGGCGGTGGCATAGCAGTAATTTACAAAAAGCACTTCACCTGCTCTTTTACTAAAGAAACTCTCCCTGACTGTGAATGTGCCCAATTTAAAATTAATATTAGCCCTCAGTTCACGATGTCGGGTCTATACATTTACCGTCCTCCAGGCCCCGCGTCTAGGTTCATTGACGCCCTTCTCGAGACGTCTACGGCACTCATTACTAAATCTGCCAACTTCACGATTCTGGGCGACCTCAATCTGCATTTTGAGCTAACTAATGACCACACAATTACTAATCTCCTTACAGACCTTTCGGCTCTGCAGCTTAACTCCCTTATCCACGTTCCTACCCACATAGCCGGCCATACCCTAGACCCGGTATTCACCAATATCCAAGAGGCTGTCACAGAGATCCCCATCCCGATGGGATGGACGGACCACTACCTCATCAAACTAACGGTCCCAGCCCCAGGACGACAGTATACTTCTGAAACCAACCGTCGCTTAAAAAGACCTTGGCACAAACTCTCCATCCCCACTTTTCATGAAACATTAGGAGGATTTCACTGTGAAGCCAATCAGGATATAGACACGACCTATACCTCTTTCACTACCTGGATCACAGATGGGCTTGATACTCTCATTCCAGCTAAACTTACTAAAGGACGACTCACACCCTCTAATCCCTGGTATGATGTAACCCTTAAAAGCATGCATAAGGACTGTAAGAGAGCCGAGCGCCAATGGAGGAAAAACCTTGACGGCCAGGATAAAACTAACTACTTATCCAAGCTCAAAACCTATCACAAAGCCATTAGCTCTACCCGCGCAGCTTTTTATGCTGATAAAATCAGTTCCAACCCGAACCCATCTAAAGTGATCTTTAAACTTGTCAAAGAGCTACAAAACCCTAGGTCACCCTCTCCAAAAATTTCATCCAACGAACAATGCGAGCAGTTGGCCACATTCTTTGTGGAGAAAGTCCAAAAAATCCATGCAACTTTTTTGCAGAATTCTCCTCATTCTGAGGAACGCAAGAAACCAGCCTCTACCAGCACCCCTCTTACCCAAATCCCTGCCATTACGGCTACTGAGCTGATTCAACTTTGCAAGAAAGTGAAATCTGGCTCCCCGACGGATCCCATGAGCCCTTCTCACTTTCTGGATTCGATTGACTTTTTCCTACCCCCCATGATGGATATTCTCAACCTTTCCTTCACTTCTGCTTCCGTACCCATAGCTTGGAAGCAAGCCTGGGTATCACCTATAATCAAAAAACCCACCCTGGACCCTTCAAAGCCGGAAAATTTCCGACCAATATCCCTCCTCCCCTGGATATCTAAAATAGCAGAAGCCCATTTCAATGGCATTCTTTCTAAACATGTGCACCTAAATGGAATCCTGGACCCATCCCAAAATGGCTTTAGAGCAGGTCACAGTACCGAATCTGCCCTATTGGCCACGACCGAACATCTCCGGACGATTCTAGACTCCGGTCAAAGTGCTGCGCTGATCCTCTTAGATCTCAGTGCAGCCTTTGACACGGTATCTCATGACATCCTTCTGAATCGGCTGGAGATAGCCGGTGTGTCTGGCCTCGCGCTCGCCTGGTTCCACTCCTTTCTTAAGGACAGATCCTTTAAGGTATCAGCCCCCCCTTTCCTCTCAAAATCCCATCTTATAGCCCAAGGAGTACCCCAGGGCTCAGCGTTGAGCCCCTCCCTCTTCAACCTGTATGTCCAGCCACTTGCAGAGGTGGCCAAAGAGTGGGGGCTCACGCTGGTGTCATACGCCGACGACACCCAGCTGGTTGTCTCTCTCACGGAAAGCCCGTCCTCCGCGGCATCCAGGTTCAAAGAGGGCATGGCAGCAGTGGCACAATGGATGACGGATAACCACCTTCAACTCAACGCCGGAAAAACCGAGGTGCTCCTCCTGGGCAGAAACACCAGCCTATGGAACGAGCACTGGTGGCCGTCATCCCTTGGCACCACCCCACTCCCCAAAAACTGTGTAAAAAACTTGGGAGTTTGGATGGATGCCAACCTCAGCTTCCAGTCACACACTAAAAAGGTGGCAGCCACCTGTATAGGTCTTCTAAGAAACCTCAGGCCTATACTCGGATTCTTTGATCCTAAGGGTCGACAGATAATTGTCCAGGCAACCATTCTGTCACGCCTAGACTATGCGAACGTCCTCCTCCTGGGAGCAAACAAAGCAGAAACGGCTAGGTTCCAACGAGTCCAGAATGCGGCAGCTAGAATGTTGGTCGGTCTCCCACGGAGATGTTCAGCCAGAGCCACCATCCGCAAACTCCACTGGCTGCCCGTAGAACACAGAATCAAATTTAAGGCTCTCATTACGATCTTTCAAATTGCCAAACAGGGAAACCCCCCTCTGCAGCGATACCTGGCTTGCCCTTATGTCCCTGGCCGTGAACTACGCTCCTCCAACCAACTTCTCCTGAAAGTACCCAGAACAAAGCGCTGTCGTACGGGAGGCCGATCCTTTGGCGTTCTCGGTCCCAAACTTTGGAACGATCTTCCTCTCAGTATACGCTCCATTGATACTCTCTCGGTCTTTCGTAAGGCAATCAAAACTTTCCTTTTCCCTGCCCCCTAGGGTATCTCTTCTTTCCCCCCTTCCCCCGTCCAGTAAAGTGTGTGCCTGTCTCTCAGCGCCGGGACGCCCCATTGCTGGGGTAGCTGTTGCGCTTCACCAAACACATAGAATAGAATAGAATAGAATAGAATCCATTTTCATCTTATATACTGTGCAAAAGGACGCGCAGGGTTCAAGGTAAAAAACAGGGTAACTATTGGATTATAGGCATGTGTATAAATCCTCAGTATTATTGAGCCCTCCCGGGACTTTGCTGTTCACATTGAGAATGTAGCATGTTTCCAGCTTACGCAGCGAAGATTCCCTATCCCCACCCCTTTTAGTTTTTGGTACGGCATCTATCACATAATATGAGAGGTCCTTCAAGTTGTTATTGTGGACTTCACGAAAATGCCTAGCAACAGGGTAGGTGGGATCGTGATTGTTGATTGCCCTAATGTGTTGCAAAATTCTTTTGCTTGCAGGTAATTTCGTACTGCCAATATATTTAAATGGATAAGTACATTCTAATACGTATATTGCAAATTCTGTTTTACAGTGAAGAGATTTGTTAATTTAATTTCTTTCTCACTGAAAGCAGTGCAATAGCTTTTTTTTGTTAATTCCATATTGGCAAGCTTTACAAGATTTGCATTTTACAAATCCATTCGGGACAGACAACCAATTAGAAGAAGTAGATGATTCTGGGCTGCTTGACACTAGATTGCTATGCATGGAGGGAGTTTTTGTGTAAGTAATACTGGGTTTATTGGGCAAGTCATGTGCTATAAATGGATCACTTTTAACCAGTGCCCAATTTTTGTGTATAATTTTCTTAATCGCTTTTTCTTGGGAACTGTAGTTAGTAATGAATCTCAGGGTATCTGGGTTAGCTTTAGTAGTCAAGGTATTATTTTCTTGCTTTTTTGAGATCAGGAGTTCATTTCTGCCCAATTCTTGTGTTTTATTCATGGCATCTTGGATTGTTCTCAGAGGGTAGCCTCTTGCCAAAAACCTCTTTTTGCTTAGTTGTTGGGCATTTGCCAGGTCTGTAGGATTGCTGCAAATTCTCTTTATGCGTAGCATTTCTCCATAGGGAATACTATGTACTAAATGCCGCGGATGGAAACTCGAGAAATGTAAAACCGAGTTTCCCGCAGTCTCCTTTCTATACAGCCTGGTTTCTAGGTTATTGTTGTGAATATAAACCTCTACATCTAGGAAATTGATGCTGTCCTTACTTATACTGGAAGTGAAGTGTAAATTTACATAATTTTTGTTGATTTGAACAATAAAATTGGAAGCTTGTTCTTGGGTTCCATCCCACACTAAAAACAAATCATCAATATATCGAAAATACAGTTTCACATGGCGATCAAAAAGTAATCTGTGTGTGCCCTTGAGAACCAGCTCCTCCCACCATCCCATAAATAAGCAGGCATAGCTGGGGGAGAAGCTGGCTCCCATCGCTATTCCCCGCATTTGATGATAAAATGTTTGATCAAACAAGAAAATGTTATTATTTTAACAAAAACTGATCATATTTAGTAGCATGTTGTCATGTTGGGGATAGGTGCTTTTGTTCTTTTTAAAGAAAAATTCCACTGCACGAAGGCCATCTTTGTGGTTTATACAAGTTTACAAAGAAGACACATCCAAAGTCAAAAGATAGAATTGTTTGTCCCACTTGAAACTGTTCATCTTAAATATAAAATCACTGGTGTCTCTTATGTGGGAAGGGTATTTTGTGTACCCGCTCTCGAAGAAAGTAATCTACATATTTTGAAACATTCTCAAGTAAACTCGCTCTTGCAGATATAATTGGCCTTCCTGGGGGCTTGGCAGCATTTTTGTGCACTTTCAGGATATATATATATATATCTATACTACTAATATAAAGGAAGAACGTTGAGGCTTTGAGGCGGGTAAACTCGGGAGCCACAGCGCCAATCCACACACCCGATACATCTTTGTAATCCTCAGGGTGTGCAGATGGACATAGGCTATATAAAGTAAAAAAATGGTCCCAGAGAAGTAGCGTGCTCACGTCAGGAGCGCGACGAGGAGCAGCCGACATGGCGCGGGGGAAGAACGGTGACGAGCGGCCGGTGAGGAGCAGCGGACCAGGCGGACATGGCGCGGGGGAGGAGCGGTGACGAGTGGCCGGTGAAGAGCAGCGGACCGGCGGGAAGAGAGGTGAGCGGCGGAGCGGTGAACTGAGGAGCGGCGAAGAACAGAGGTGAGCGGCAGAGCGGTGAACTAAGGAGCGGCGGCTGAGGTAAGGCTCCGGGGGACAATGTCGGGGCAGGCGGGGGACTCAGAGCGCCTCAACACGGACAATGTCAGGGCAGGTGGGGGTCGGGGCAGGCGGGGGACGGGGACTTATGCACATTCTGTTGACAGACCGTGGTAGAGGCCTTTGCATAGTGGTAAGTCTGTCACCGAAGCTGGGCTGCGTTGATAGGTTCACCGGATTTCGAAAATCAAACAACAGAACATTGCATAAACAAGAAAGTAAGACTGCAATTTATCATCGATCAGTGGGCACAGAATGACTTAACCAAAAGTGATCAGCATCATAGAAAACACTAACAGTGAGTAACTAAAAGGAATTAAATGCAAAGTTTACACACAGTGTCCTCTGTTTTATACTGCCATAATTGTGTACTTTTCAGCATTTCACAAGGTAAGGCTCCGGGGGACAATGTCAGGGCAGGCGGGGGTCGGGGAAGCCTGATTGCTCCCGTACAACGTCGGGACGGGCTGCTAGTATATATATATATATATATATATATATATATGTATATATATATATATATATATATATATATATATATATATATATATACACATATATATATATATATATATATATATATATATATATATATATATATATATGCTAATAATGGTATATATTTTTCTGCTGTTTTCTTTTGAATCCATGTACATGATTTATTGTTAACCATACTGGTTTTTGTTGGTTAGAACATTTCATAGAGAGTTATTCACTTGCTTATGTACTGTGTTTCCCCCAACAATAGTAAATCTAGTTGTGCATGGCAAGTATCAGTTGATCCATCAAGCGGGGACAGACAAAAAGGAAGCTCCAAAAAAGTGTGTTTTCATATGTTAATTCCAATGAGATGCATAGTGAACCTACAGCATGAACCTGCTAAACAGAGTTACAACAAATTTGGCAGAAAGGTTTATGCTGGGATGCATATTGTGCCTTTTCTTTTTTGGTGTAAATCTGTTTGGTAGGTTTTTTGAAATTTAAGAAAATAGAGTTAGTGATATCTCTGGCTGCGACGGCCTGGCAAAAGAAAAATTAGCTCATGCAGGGAAAAACAGAACTCTGATTTTCTGCCAACACTTCAAACAGAAAGCGCTGGCAGCCATCTTGGGACTCGGCTTCACTGCCCCCGCAATGCACTGCTGATGATGTCACATATTACATCACTCATGACATGGTCAGTGACATCACACATGACATCACTGATGACATTATCCAGTGATCTACTCCGGGACACTGCTGTTTGCAATGACAGGGCGGGAGCCTCGTGGCTCCCACCCTGTCATTGCAAACTCCTTTGCTATTTGGAAGAGAGAGCAGGAAACCTGCTCTCTCTTCCAAATAGCAAATTAGATTGCTTTTCCACAATGGGAGCAGCATGTTAGCTGCTCCCCATGTGGAAAAGCAATGCCGGCTCCCGCAGGATGCGAGGAGCAGGCTGGGACAGTGGGGGATTGGGGACCCCCCATGGCCCCCAACAGAGAGGGCCAGCCCCGGGAGATGGGGTCCCTGGGCTATTAGTTGCCCGGGAGGGGTGCCATGAGGCCCCCCTCCTCAAATTGAAAAAAAAAAAAAGTCCGGCCCCGGGGGATGGGGTCCCCAGGGCAATAAGTAGCCACAGGAGGAGGGCAAGGCAGACCACTGCCCCCAAAAATATCACAAAAAAAGGGCCATAGCCCGGGGGATGGGGTCCCGGGGGCAGACTATGGCATCGGGAGGGGGGCCATGCGGCCCCCTTCCCGATTTTTACATTTAAAAAAATAAAATAATTGGGGGCAAACCCTGGGGGATAGGGTCAACAGGGCCAATAAATAAAAAAAAGAAGGGGGGCTAAACATACCCCTTCTTAATTATTATTTTTTTTTAAACTGGATCACGCTGGAGGCCACGCCCCCTCCTCGCGTTTGCAGATAGGGAATAAATTCCCCTTGAAAACTGGGGGTCCCCGGGGGCCAACTAGCCCAGCAGGAACCTCCAGTATGCACCAGGGGGCTGTGTTGCAGAGAGGTGTTCTGAGGCCATGCCCCTTTTTACACCTCTCTGCAACGCAGCTCCGTGGCGCTTACTGGAGGTACCTGGTGGGCCACGGGGCACGTTTGCACAGTGTTAAAGGTAGGGGGCGGGGCCTGAGGTGATATGTGTGCAAACACACCCTGTGGCGTGTTTTAAGTTGGGATACTAATTCCCTTTCAATCCTGAGGTCCTCTGGGGGCCAACTAGCCCACAAGGTACCTCCAGTAAGCACCACAGAGCTGCGTTGCAAAGAGGTGTAAAAAGGGGCATGGCCTCTGAACACCTCTCTGCAACGCAGCTCCCTGGCAAATACTGGAGGCACCTGGTGGCCTCATTGGCCCTCAGGGGACCTCAGGATTGAAGAGGAATTAATTCCCCAACTTAAAACAGACACAGGGCGCGTTTACACAGGGGGGAAGAGAGGTGACTTGTGCAAACACGCCCTGTGGCGTGTTTTAAGTTGGGAAAATAATTCCCCTTCAATCCTGAGGGCCCCTGGGGACTAATTAGCCCACCAGATGCTTCCAGTAAGCGCCACTGCACTGTGTTGCAGAGAAGTGGCCCAGGCCATGCCCCTTTTTACACCTCTCTGCAAGCTGCTCTGTGGCACTTACTGGAGGTACCTAGTGGGTTACTTGGACCTCAGTGACCTTCAGTATTCAAGGGGACTTAATCTCCCAAATTGTAATGTACACAGGGCACGTTTAGACAGTGTTGAAGGGAAGGGATGGTGTAGGAAAGTGGCTCTATATATAGTGGACCAAAGTAAAATCAGTAAAAACTACGAATTCCGATTTTCTCACCTGTAATCAGGAGAGACCTCAGTGCTGCATCTTTGATCCCAGTACTGATCCTGAAAATTAATTCTAACTGTACTTACCACTAACTTGAATTTCCTTCCATAGACTTACATTGACTAGTTTCACTTGGAAAGTCTTCAAAGTGTGGAGTTTTGGAACTAACAAATATTCCTCAAAAATAAGCCGAACTACGAATTCCAATTTACTCACCTGTTATCAGGAGAGTCCTCAGTGTTGTATCTTTGAGCCCAGTTCTGATCCTGAAAAGTAATTTTAAGAGTACTTACCAGTAACTTGAATTTCCTTCCATAGGCTAACGTTGACTGGTTTCACTTGGAAATTCTTCTAAGGGTGTAGTTTTGAAACTTACAAATATTCCTCTAAAATCAGCCGAACTACGAAGTCTGAATTACTCACCTGTTATTAGGAGAGACCTCAGTGCTGCATCTCTGAGCCTAGTACTGATCCTGAAAAGTAATTCTATCCGTACTTACCAGTAACTTGAATTTCCTTCCATAGGCTAACATTGACTGGTTTCACTTGGAAATTCTTCGAAGTGTAAACTTTTGGAACTTTAAAATATTCACCTAAAATCATCCGAACAACGAATTCCGATTTACTCACCTGTTATCAGGAGAGAAGCTAGTGCTGCATCTTTTAGCCCAGCACTGAACCTGAAAAGTAGTTCTAGCCGTACTTACCAGTAACTTGTATTTGCTTCCATAGGAATCCATTGTGTAGTTTTCACCAGAAAACTTTCTGTCGATTTTCACAAACTACAAATATTCCTTAAAAATCGTCTGTATGACTTAAACGCATTCTCTCAACTGTTTACAGGAGATGCACCAGTGCTGGATCCAGGATCCACCACTGAGTAAGAAAAAGTAATGATAACACTACTTACCTGCTAAGTGAATTTCCTCCCATGGGATAACATTGGTGATTCTATGTGAAAAAGTTTGTGTCAACTATTAAAATACAATAATATTCCTTAAAAACCCCTACTGTAACCAAAACACTTTTACTCAACTGTTTACAGGAGATGTCACAGGACTGAATCTAGGATCCAGTCCTGTGGTTAGAGAAGTAATCCATAAAGTAACTAATTGCATTTAAGTAGAAATCCCCATTGAGCTCAATGTTGCATTATGTTTGAAATTGTGTTAAACTAAAGTAATTCATTCTGAGAAAGTATATTTTGTAATGTAATGTATAATGTCATTGTAATGTAATTTAAAAAATAAAATATCTAAAAATAAATAGTTTAAAAACATTTAGTAAATCAGTATAAAAAAAATATAACAATTAATACATTTAAAAATTGTCATTTATAAAACCTTTGAAATTCACTGAAAAAACCAATAGGTTTCAGACATGTTATAGTTAGGAATTAGCTTCTAAAAAACCTTTGAAATTCACTGAAAAAACCATAGGTTTCAGACAGGTTATAGTTAGTTGTACTAAGTATAACTCGTGTGCCCGCAATCCACTGCTGATGATGTCACATATTCCATCATTCATGACATGGTCAGTGACATCACTGATGACATCTCAAATGACATCACTGATGACATCACTGATGACTTCATCCTCGTGACAATCTGATACACCTCATCATACACTAGTATAACCTTTCAACACTTATTATACAATATAGAGTACCATATTTGAAACCAATGACACACCAATACAAGTTTCTAAAAACCCACTAAGTGATTCCTACATCTACACACGCATCTAAACACTTACCTATAGATTCACTCATACACGCTAACAAAGATCAATAGAACATTATTAAATATACTTATACACCTACATCAACATTACACACAAGCACACATCCTATTCACTTATGCAGTCATCCTACTCACTTATGGAAACAAGTGATCATACTTACATTTACTAAGCTACACATTTCTACAAACACCCCTTTATATATTTAGAGAGACACTTTAAATTAGTCACTTAGACAGTCAATCACAGTGCTACTAAATCCTCTATCCAGACACTTAGGCATCCACTCAGTCTTCAATGCAGATTGCTATATATATAATACTTATTTAAGCATCAAATCAAACCACATTCACTGGATGATGTCATCAGTGCTGTCATTTGAGATGTCATCAGTGATGTCATCAGTGATGTCACTGACCATGTCAATAATGATGTAATATGTGACCTCATCAGCAGTGGATTGCGGGCGTGTGACTTATACTTAGTACAACTAACTATAACGGAGGAATTTCAATGGTTTTGTATGAGTTAAATGTCCAGTAAGCTATAACACCCCTAAAACCTAAATGTTTTTCCAGTGCATATACAGTCGCCAGTAGATAGTTATAGCTAGGACCTAGTTTCCCTAGGAAATCCGCAAGATTCTATTTGGAATAACTTTAGCACCGGTTGACGAATTTTTGCGAATTTCTCCAAGAAGATGGCCCGCTCTGCTCCTATCCTGAAAGTTTTTAGGTGATTCGTCAAGCGGGGGCCAAGAAAAAAGGGGCTTCCAAAAACGTGTTTTCCCCATGCAATTTTCCATAGGGATCTTTAAGCGCGGCTACAGCCCGAACTGCTTAACGGAATTACCAAATTTGGCAAAAAGGCAGAGTTTGGTTGACCGATCTAGCTTTTTGTTAAATGGGGAAAATCCGTGCAGTACTTCCTGAGAAAATCAAAAGTAAAATCATAGATGTAACTATAGGCGCGTAGGGTACGCGTACCTTTACGATTACGAGCTGCATGCTAATTGGCTGTCAACTGTCTGTCAACACTCCAAACCATGAAGTGTTGGCAGCCAACTTGTGTCTCGGTAGAATCGAGGCACAAGAAAACTGAAAAACCAGTGCGCAAAAAGATGCCAAGGAGATAGGGTAGAAACACCCTGACCCCCCTAGGCCTGCTCAAGGGGTCCCACAAGGACCCCAAAGGCCAAAAAAACCAAAGCCTGATTAATTTGTAATTAGCCCCATGGGGCCAAATCCCATGGGCAATGTTGTTTATTATTATGTGGGGCCCAGAGTGGCTCCCCAGCCCCAGGGACCGCCACCCCCTGGGGCTTTAATGTTAGGTATGCAGGGGGCTCACAGCCCACCCGCAAACCCCGGGGACCGCTACCACCTGGGCTTCTCTTTTTATAATAATGGGGGCCCAAAGGGTCCCCGGGGACCACCACCCCGAGACTTTACCATTATGTATGCGGGGGGCTCAAGGCCCCCCGAAGCCCCAGGGCTTCTTTTTTTTAATAGTATAAAAAAACCTGTGTGGGGGCTCAAGCCCCCTCACACGTCCCGGGGACCGCTACCTCCCCGGGCACAAAATATTTCAATTGGGAGATCGGTGACGGATCCCCCAGCCCCGGGGACCACCACCCCTTGGGGCTTTTAAATGGTGTAAGGGGGGCTGTGCAGCCCCCCTCCTGGAGCTTTGTGGTGGCCCTGGGGACCTACGCCCCCAGGGCCTGCTCCTGCAGTGTCCCGGGGTGCCTAACCCGGGACACTGTAGTTTGCTATTGAAGGGCGGGAGCCTCAAGGCTCCCACCCTACCATAGAAAACTGCTTTGGTTTTTGGAAGAGAGAGCAGGAAACCTGCTCTCTCTTCCAAAAACCAAAGACTGTTGCTTTGCTACATGGGAAGCAGCATGTTAGCTGCTACCCATGTAGAAAAGCAGACCCGGCTCCCGCAGGACGCGGGGAGCCGGCAGGGACCATGGGGGGATTGGGGACCCCCCCACAGTCCCCAACGAGAGGCCAGGCCCCGGGGATGGGGTCCTCAGGGCCAGAAGTGGCCCGCTCCCAAATAATTAAAAAAAGAAATTTAAAAGGAGACTGGCAGGCAACGGGGGATGGGGTCCCCGGGGCCAGAAGTGGCCCGGGAGGGGGGCCTCACAGCCCCCCTACCCATTTTTTTATGTAAAAAAAAATTAGGGGGCAAGCCCTGGGGGATAGGGTCTTTAAAAAAATAAAGAAAAACTCCGAAATACTGGGGTTCCCTGGGGGCCAACTAGCCCACCAGGAATCCAGTATGCGCCAGAGGCCTGCGGTGCAGAGTGGTGTTCTGAGGCCACGCACCTTTTAACACCTCTCTGCAACACTGCTCTGTGGCGCTTACTAGAGGTAGCTGGTGGGCTAGTTGTGCCCCAGGATCCCTCAGGGTTAATCTCCCAACTTAAAACGCGCCACGGAGCACGATTGCACAGTGGTGAAGGTAGGGGGCAGGGCCTGGGTTCACCTGTGTGCAAACATGCCCTGTGGCACGGTTTAAGTTGGGGAATTAATTCCTTGTCAATCCTGAGGGTCATTGGGGGCCAACTAGCACACTAGGTACCTTCAGCAAGCACCACGGAGCTGCGTTGCAGAGTGTTGTAAAAAGGGGCATGGCCTCTGAACACCTCTCTGCAACACAGTCCCCTGGCGCATACTGGAGGTGTCTGGTGGGCTAGTTGGCCCCCAGGGACCCACAGGATTGAGGAGGAATTAATTTTCTAACTTAAGACGCACCACAGGGCATGTCTGCAGACATGCCACCTCAGGCCATGCCCCCTTCCTTCATCAGTGTGCAAACGCGCCCTGTGGTGCGTTTAAAGTTAGGGAATTAATTCTCTTTCAATACTGAGGGTCCCCGGGGGCCAAATAGCCCAACAGGTATCTCCAGTATGCACCAGGGAGCTGCGTTGCAGACAGGTGTTTAGAGGCCACGCCCCTTTTTACACCTCTCTGCAACTCAGCTCTGTGGTGCCTACTAGAGGTACCTAGTGGGCTAGTTTGACCCTAAGGATCCTTAGGATTGAAGGGGACTTAATCTCTCAACTTAGAATGGTGACAGGGCGCGTTTACACAGTGGTAAAGGGAGGGGATGGGGCCTGACGTGATGTGTGCAAACACGCCCTGTGGCGCGTTTTAAGTTGGGGAAAAAATTCAACTTCAAACCTAAGGGACCATGGGGGCCAAGTAGTCCACCAGGTGCTTCCAGGAAGCGCCACTGCGCTGCGTTGCTGAGAGGTGGTGCATGCCGTGCCCCTTTTTGCATCTCTCTGCTACGCAGCTCTGTGACGCTTACTGGATGTACTACGAATTCCAATTTACTCACCTGTTATCAGGAGAGACCTCAGTGCTGCATCTTTGAGCCCAGTACTGATTCTCAAAAGTAATTCTAACCATACTTCTAGTAACTTGAATTTCCTATCATAGGCTAACATTGACTGGTTTCACTTAGAATAGTTTTGGAACATTAAAATATTCACCTAAAATCACCTGAACAATGAATTTCGATTACCTCACCTGTTATCAGGAGAGAACCCAGAGCTACATCTTTTAGCCCAGCACTGAACCTGAAAAGTAGTTCTAACCGTACTTACCAGTAACTTATATTTCCTTCCATAGGAATCCACTGTCTGGTTTTCATCAGAAAAGTTCAACTGTTTACATGAGATGCACCAGTGCTGGATAACACTACTTACCTGCTAAGTGAATTTCCTTCCATAGGGTAACATTGAGTGGTTTTACTTTTACATATGATGAGTGAGAACATGTATGAGTGTCTATATATAACTGTTGGTGAATGAGTGTACGTGTATGTATATTTAGGAATTACTGAATAGGTTGTTGTAACTGATATTGGTATCTCCATTGTTTTGAAAATTTTAGTTTATATTTTTGAATGTATGTATCAAAGGTTATATTACGGTGAGAGGAGGTCTGCCACTTTTTCACAAGGATGATGTCATCAGTGATGTCATCAGTGATGTCATTTGAGATGTCATCAGTGATAATTGAAGTGGTATGTGTATAACTGTATAGGTGAGTAAATGGCAGTGTGATTGATTCTTTCAGTGACTGACTGCGTGTATGAGTAACTCTATGGGTGAGTGAGTGAGTGAGTGGATGTGTGCATAGACCTATGAATCAGTGAGTGGGTATTTACTAATATTTATTGTTGTATCTATGGTTTTGAGAAAGGTAGTCTGTATTTTAGAGTGGGTATATGAAAGATTATATTAGGGCGTGCGGAAGTGCATTAGATATTAAGTAGATGATGTCATTTGAGATGTCATCAGTGATGCCACTGACCATGACATGAGTGATGTAATATGTGACTGTACAGGGGTGAATGTATGACATTGTTCCGAATTCGAGTGGGACGGGTATGCCCAGACATGGGTCCCCTGCTCTCCATGCCACTGGAGGCAAGCTATCCAGGCCGATGATGGCTGAAAGTCCAAAGCCAGTCCTAGGATGCTTGTTCCAGTCCAGGGAGGACCTGGCTTGGCTGTTCGGGCTGGACTGCTCCCATTAGGCGCAGGGTCAAAACTGATTTGCAAATGGCTGGTTTCAAACTGGAATGGCATGGTGAGCAAAAAAACGATGGATTTAAGCCCAGATCTCTGTACTGGGATGAATGCATGACATTGTTCTGCATTCTGTCCATCATTTGTTCTTTTTGCTGCTGACGTCATCTGCAGTGTATTGGAGGGCGCGAGTTATAGTTAGCTCAGCTAACTATAATGGCTGAGTTTCTCTCACTTTGTATGAGTGAAATGTAAGCCTTAGTATAACGTCCCTGAAAGCTGTCGTTTTTTTCAGTGAAAATCTAAGGGTTTTTAAAATGGTGATTCCTAACTATATCGTCCCTGAAACCTGTGATTTTCTCAGTGAATTTCCAAGGATTTTTCAATGCTCATTTCTAACTATGCCTACATAGGTAGGACATGTACAGCAAGAGGAAAAAAGGTGGAGAAAGAAGCAAAAGAAGTGCAGAAAGAGGCAAGAGAGGTGCAGCAATAGGAAGAATGGTGCAGAAAGAAGCAAGAAAAATGCAGAATGAGGCAACAAAAGTCCAGAAAGAGGAAGAAAGGTGGATAAAGAAGCAAGAGAAGTGCACAAAGAAGCAACAGAGGTGCATAAACAGGTCTACTTTGACTGTACCTTTCCATTGACTCATACAAGGTAGCCTAATCACTGATCCTTCACCCAAGTTGTCTTAAACCTCACTTTTCTCTTGAAGGTTCACTATTCATCGACTGCTCAGAATGTTAGGCCTACCAAATGTAAAACTGTGATCCTAGTTTGTGAAGGTATGCATGCATGTGTCTCTGCTTTTACCTAGTGACATGTTACATAAACATATACATACAAATACTTGAACACCTGTGTTTAAAACAGCATACTCTGTAAATTTGTGTACAAAAAAGTGTATGTATTTCTAGCTGCTCATAATACAGGGTTCATGGGTATTCAATAGTATACTTGAGGGGCTCTATGACACCCTTTATACATAAGACATGTCTGCCTGTGCAACTGCATGACAGAGGTGAGCTGAGATTTGACCACCTATAGGATAAGCCACCCACTGTTTAAGCTATATCTTCAGATGCACAACACATGTGAGAATACATGTACATGTAGACATATACCTCGGTCACAAGAGCACGCAGATATTTAAACTTGACGGCTTGCACTTCCCCTTTGAATACAGAAAGAGGGGAGAGAAGTACAGAAAGAAGCAAGAGAAGTGCAGAAAAAATAAGAGAGCTTCAGAAAGAAGCAAGGGAATTGCAGAAAGAAGCAAGTGAGGCTCAGAAAGAGGCAAGAAATGTGCAGAAAGAGGCAAGAGAGGTGCAGAAAGTGGGAAGAGAGATGCAGAAAGAGAAAAGAGGGTGCACAAAGAAACAAGAGAAGTACATAAAGAAGCAAGAGAGGTGCAGAAAGAGGCAAAAAAGGTGCAGAAAAAGCAAGAGAGGTGCAAAAAGAAGCTAGAGAGGTGCAGAAAGAAGAGATGTGCAGAAAGCAGAAGAGCTGGGCAGAAAGAAGCAACAAAAATGCAGAAAAAGGTAGAAAGGTGCAGACAGAAGCAAGAGAAATGCAGAAAGAGGCAAGAGAGGCACAGAAAGAAGGAAGAGTAGTTTACACACCATTAGTACCAATTTAACGCCCACATTTAGCAATAAGTAACAGGTGACCATTCCAGGTTTGCAAAGGTCCTTCCACCACATTGTAACACTTGTTGCTTCTTTTTTGGTAACATTTGAACCTTTTGAGCTAGAAACAATGTTTTCTTTGTTCAAATCTGAAGATTATGTAGCATATTATGGATTATGTGGCAAATGCTGAAACATATAATTGTGTGAAAATCGATGCAGCTGAACAGTCGCATAATTCCAGTGGTCCTGCTCATACCTCTGACTAGGTCCTGAACAAACGATGAAGACTAAACCTGAGGTTACCAGTCCACAACACAGACTACCATATACACATAACTCCATAACACAAAATCCCGCTCTACATAATTCCTATACACTAAATACCACATACTTTCTATCCACATAATTTCACTGCTAAACATACCACATAATTTCACTGCTCACAACGTACATCCACTGCACTCCAAAAATCATTAGAAAAAACTTTTACATTTACAATGCCAATAGCTCTATCTCTTGCAAATTTGAAACCAATTATATCGCAAATGCTTCTTTAACTGGTCGTCACATCTGCAGAGTGGTGGAGAAAGGAGCTGGGCCTCCAACCAGAGCTAAGGGAATTCCACTGCGTAGGATTTACAGGCGGTGTCAGGAGGGCTTCTTGGCCCACAAAGTTCCTCAGGAGTAAAGAGAATGTCATCCCCCAACCAAGTAGTGTGCCAGGAAGTGCGTTTGCAGAGTGGTGGGAAAAAGGGGCGTGGCTTCCGAATAGAACACCTCTTAGCAATCCCACTGGGTGGGACTTACTGGAGGTAACAGGTTGGGTAGTTGGCCCCCAAGGACATCCTTTGGTGCCAACTACCCCTCCTATTACCTCTAATAAATCCCACACAGCAGGATTGCTAAGTTCTCATAAAGGCCCACGCCCCCTTTGCTGACCACACTACATACACACTCTGTGGCATGCTCTAGGATGGGGACTGAAGTCCCCTTTACTGCGGGGGGACCTTAGGGGCCAACTAGCCCACCTGTTACCTCCAGTAAGCCCCACACACTGGGATTCCTGAGAGGTGGACACAGGTCATGCCCCTTTCTCCATCACTCTGCAAAGGCACCTCCTGGTGTGCTCTTGGTTGGGGGGTGAAGTCCCCTTGCCTCATGAGGGTCCCTGGGGGCCAACTAGCCCTCTTGTTATCTCTAGTGAGCCCCACACAGCTGGATTGCTGGGAGTGGTCAGAGGCCATGACTCCATTTTAAACCACTCTGCAAACACGCCTCCTGGTGCACTGCTGCTAGTGGGACACAAGGGTACCTCATCGCCCCACCAGCAGTGTCAAGAGACGAGTTTGCAGAGGGTTGTAAAAAGGGGTGTGGCCTCAGACCACCTCCGAGAAATCCCACTGTATGGGGCTTACTGGAGGTACCTGGTGGGCTAGTTGGCCCTAAGGATCCTCACCAGCTAAGTGGACTTCATTCCCTAACCCAGAGCGTGCCAAGAGGCGTGATTGTAGAGTGGTGCAGGGAGGGGATTTTCTGGGTTTTTTCTTCATGTGTCCCTTTTAGGCCCCAGGGACCCCTTCCCCGGGTCTGAGCCATTTAAAAAAATATATACATATATTGAAAATGGAAGGGGGCGTGTGGCCCCCTCCCGAGGCTGATTATGGCCACTGGGACCCCATACCCCAGGGTCAGGCCTTTATTTATTTTTTTAATGGGGAGAGGGCTATGCAGCCCCCCCTCCCTAGGCTGATTTTGGCCCAGGTACCCCATTCCCTGGGCCCAGCAAAAACTTTTTTTATGGAAGGAGGCCGTGTGTCCCCCCCCCCTCCCTTGGCCACTTTTGGCACCAGGGACCCCATCCCCCAGGGCCAGCCCTGCCTTTTCAACAAAAAAAATGTGGAGGGGGCCTTATGGTTTAAAAATGTTTTTTAAATGGAGAGGGCTGAGTGGCACCCCTCCCGGGCCATTTTTGGCCCCAGGGACCTCATCCCCCGGGGTACGACCATAATATTGGGGACCACAGAGGAGCCACAATGCCCCGTGTTCCCTGCTGCTCCCCGCCTCTTGCAAGAGCCGGCATTGCTTTTAGGCAAAGGGAGCTGCAAACGTACTGCTCCCTTTTCCCAAAAGCAATACTGCTTCACTTCATGGAAGTGAGAGGAGTTTTCCTGCTCTTGCTTCCATGAACCAAAGCAATGTTTGTTATGGCATGGTAGAAGCAGTTCTCCTGCCCTGCCATAGCAAATTGCAATGTCCCAGGGTTGGGCACCATGGGACATTGCAGGAGCCAGCCCTGCGGGGTGGTGGTCCTCAGGGCCATGGAGGGCTCCACGAAGGGGTTCCCCTCCATCAAATTTAAAGCTCCGGGGAAGTGGAGGTCCCCAGGGCCACTAGCCTGTAACGGACCACACATTTTAATTAATGAAGGTTCTTGGGAGGTGGTGGTCCCCAGGGCAGTGTGGGGGGGCAGGAACCCCCCACACTGCATTTAAGAAATTGAAGCCCCAGGGAGAAGGTGCTCCCCGGTGCTTGGGGGTCTACAAGCCCCACACCCATAATTCATAAATGCCCAAGGAGGTGGTGGTCCCCAGGGCAGCATGGAGGCAGGAGCCCCCAAAGCTTTTTGAATTAAAAAGCCCCATGTGGCCCCCCATATATCATTAAAATTGCCCTGGGGACGTGGCAGTACCCAGGGCTGTGGGGGCCCGCAGGGCCACTGCATCATATTTTGTGGTTGCCCCTTGGACCTGGCCCACCCGGGGCTTAATTAAATAAAGCGCAGGAGACTGCATTTTTTTTTGTTTTATCTTTTCGCCGGGATTCGCGGACCGTATGCAAATCCCAACAAAATTATTTTTTAAAATGCTTTTTTGGTTCCTCAGAGTCCCCGTGGGACCCCATGAGAAGGCCTCAGGGGCCAGGGGGTTTCTACCCTTCCCCCTTTTCTTGTTTTTCTACCTTTTTTCTTGTGACTCGGTTCAACCGAGTCACAAGATGGCTTCCCACATTCCCTGGTTTGAAATGTTGGCAGCCAATCAGAGTCAGGCTCAGGATTGAGAGGGTTTGTGGATCCTTTGCGGCAACCAGATACTAATATTTCTAAATATATGAATTTCTCATGAACTACTGAGCAGTTTTACACCATTTAATAAAAAGAGTGCACTCTGGACCAAGAGCTACCTTTCTGCCAAATATGGTGTTCGGGCTGTAGCTGCAACAAAGTTTTCCTATGAAAATTAACATGGAGAAAATGTGTTTTGAGAGCCCCCTTTTTTCTCAGCACCCGCTTGACGAATCACCCTGAAACTTTCAAGACAGAATCTGACCAAAGTGGGCCATTAGTTTTGAAAATTTGTCAAACGGCACCAAAAAAATAGACAAATCAAAATATGCTTTCCTGGTGGAAACTAGGTCTTAACTATGACTACCTACTGGTGACCACCAGTATATATATATACATATATATATATATTACCTACTGGCGATAGCCAGTAGGTATATATAGTTAGGATTGTTTTCCATAGGGAAAACGCAACATTCTATTGGAATTTAACTTTGGCGCCGGTTGAGGGATCTGCCTGTAATTTTCCTTAACTTTGCCTCGCTGCGCTCCGCTCCTTCCCTGAAAGTTTCGGGGGGATTCATCAAGCGGGGGCCGAGATAAAAGGGGGGTCCCAAAATGTGTTTTCCCCATGTTAATTTCCATAAGGCGGTTGGACTCACTTTTAGCCCGAACGGCTGAATGGTTTCCCACCAAACTTGGCAAAATTGTAGGGACTGGTAGCCCGATGTGCCTTTGCTATGTCTCAAGATATGTGCTCCAGTGGATTTTGAGTAATTTAGGTAAAAAAAAAATATATATCTATAGCAGCTTACCCGTGAGCTTACCCGTACGCTTACGGTACGCTTACCGTACGCATACCGTACGCGCACCTACGCATACCGTACGCGTACCTCTAGTGCACGAGCTGCATTCTGATTGGCTGCCAATGTCTTTCAACACTCCAAAACAGAAACTGTTGGCAGCCATCTTGTGCCTCGGTAGACTGAGGCACAGGAAAGCAGAAAAACAAATGTGTAGAACTCAAAAAGGGGGCAGGGTAGCAGCATCCTGACCCCCTAGGCCTGCTCAGGGGGTCCCACAAGGACCCCCAAGGCCCCAAAAAAAAAGAAAAAAAATTCGGAAAGTCACGGGGTACGCTTACGGTGCGTGTACCGTACGCGCATGGTACGCGTACCCGTACGCGTACGGTGCGTGTACCTCATTTTTTTAAAAGAAAAAAAAATATTTGGGGGCCTTGTAGAAACACCCAGGGCTGTTCAGGTGGTCCCACAAGGATATTAACATATATAAACGTTATCCACTAATAGAATTAGCATTTAAAAAACCTTGCAAGTTCACTGAAAAAACCAAAGGTTTCAGGCCTTATATAGTTAGGAATTAGCATTTAAAAAACCTTTGAAATTCACTGAAAAAACCATAGGTTTCACACCACTTATAGTTAGGAATTAGCATTTAAAAAACCTATTAAATTCACTGAAAAAACCATAGGTTTGACACCAGTTATAGTTAGCTGAACATTTTACTCATACACACACATACCCCACACACCCCAATCACACCCCCACATACCTCACACACCCACACCTCCACCCACACCCAAACACCCCACACACCCACACCCACACACACACCTTACACCCCCACACCCCCACCTACACCCACACACCCCACACACCCCCACCCACACACACCTTACTCCCTCCCCACACACACACACACCTCACAGACACACCCCACACATCCCCCACACACACCTCACCCCCCCACACACACACACCTCTGACACACACACACCCCCACACACACACACACACACACACACACACACCACACACACACCTCTCACACACACACACCCTCACACACACTCCTCACACACACACCCACACACCCCCCACACACACACACACACACCCACACATCCTACACACACACACCCCACACACATACCCCCCACACACACACACCCCACACCCCCCAATCACACCCCCCACATACCTCACACACCCACACCTCCACCCACACCCAAACACCCCACACACCCACACCCACACACACACCTTACACCCCCACACCCCCACCTACACCCACACACCCCACACACCCCCACCCACACACACCTTACTCCCCCCCACACACACACACACACCTCACAGACACACCCCACACATCCCCCACACACACCTCACCCCCCACACACACACACACACCTCTGACACACACCCCCCCCACACACACACACACACACACACCACACACACACCTCTCACACACACACACCCTCACACACACTCCTCACACACACACCCACACACCCCCCCCACACACACACACACCCACACATCCTACACACACACACCCCACACACATACCCCCCCACACACACACCCCACATCCACCCCCCCACACACACACGCCACACACACACACACTCATTATTTTTTTTATTTTTTTGAGGGGGTGCGCGCCCTAGGACACGTATCGTTACACGTACCGGTACGCGTACCCTGGAGAAAAAAAGAAAGAAAGAGTTTTTTAAAAATGTAGCATTTTTATATAAATTGGAGGTACCCCGCAACTTCTTTTTTTTTTTTGCCTTGGGGTCCTTGTGGGACCCCCTGAGCAGGCCTAGGGGGTCAGTGGGCTTCTACGCTGGCCCCTTTGCGAGTTTCACACCTTTGTTTCACTGCTTTCTTGTGCCTTGGTTCTAACAAGGCACAAGATGGCTGCCAACACTTCCTGGTTTTGAGTGTTGACAGACAGTGGCAGCCAATCAGCATGCCTTCCCGAGAAAGCTGCATGGTCATTGGCTGTCAACACTTCTAACCAGGAGGTGTTGGCATCCATCTTGTGCTAGTGTTGACAGACAGTGACAGCCAATCAGCATGCCTTCCCGAGAAAGCTGCATGCTCATTGGCTGTCAACACTTCTAACCAGGAAGTGTTGGCATCCATCTTGGGTCTTAGTAGACTGAGGCACAAGAAAGCAGAAAAACAAACGTGTAGAACACTAAAAGGGGGCAGGGTAGAAACACCCTGACCCCTTAGGGCTGCTCAGGTGGTCCCACTAGGATATTAATATATTTAAACGTTATCCGCTAATAGAATTAGCATTAAAAAAAAATTTGAAATTCACTGAAAAAACCATAGGTTTCAGGCCTTATATAGTTAGGAATTAGCATTTAAAAAACCTTTGAAATTCACTGAAAAAACCATAGGTTTCAGGCCTTATATAGTTAGGAATTAGCATTTAAAAAACCTTGCGAATTCACTGAAAAAAACATAGGTTTCAGGCCTTATATAGTTAGGAATTAGCATTTAAAAAACCTTTGAAATTCACTGAAAAAACCATAGGTTTCAGGCCTTATATAGTTAGGAATTAGCATTTAAAAAAACCTTGCAAATTCACTGAAAAAACCATAGGTTTCAGGCCTTATATAGTTAGGAATTGGCATTTAAAAAACCTTGCAAATTCACTGAAAAAACCATAGGTTTCAGGCCTTATATAGTTAGGAATTAGCATTTAAAAAACCTTTGAAATTCACTGAAAAAACCATAGGTTTCAGGAGTTATATAGTTAGGAATTAGCTTTTACAAAACCTTTGAAATTCACTCAAAAAACTATAAGTTTTAGTGGTGTTATAGTTAGCTGGACATTTTACTCATACAAAACCATTGAAATTGCTCCTATATAGTTAGTTGTACTAACTATATTTCGCGCACCCGCAATCCACTGCTGATGATGTCACATATTAGATCATTCATGACGTGGTCAGTGACATCACTGATGATATCTCAAATGACATCACTGATGACATCACTGACTCACTATATAACTATTGACAAATGTGCATTTGCATTATGTATCGTAAAAGAACAAATAGAATGTATATAGACATGTTGTAAGATGGCGTATAAGCTTGCTACATTGTTGCAGTCCATCTTTAATGTTAAGTATCAGGAACGAATGCATGTAAACTCGAGTCAGCATACGCAGTGCTATCAACACTGACGAAGGCTTTAGGCTGAAACGCGTCTGTTGTCTCTGACAAAAATAAACTTGATGGTGTGAGTACGGAAATGGGTTTACGAGTGCGGTTCTTTGAAAAAGTGAACTACTTTTGAAGCCGAGCGTGGTATCATTGCGGGAACCCTCAACCGCAAACTGCACCCGCCCGCAAGTGCCCGGGACTTTTCAGTGGGACTTGGAGCGAATATATATATATATATATATATATATATATATATATTACCTACTGGTCGCCAGTAGGTAGTTATAGTTAGGATTGTTTTCCATAGGAAATCCGCAACATTCTATTGGGAATAACTTTGGCGCAGATTGAGGGATCTGCCTGACATTTTCCTCAAATTTGCCTCGCTGCGCTCCGCTCCTTCCCTGACAGTTTGATGGGGATTCATTAAGCGGGGGCTGAGATAAAAGGGGGGTCCCAAAACGTGTTTTCCCCATGTTAATTTCCATAGGGCGGTTGGACTCACTTTTAGCCCGAACGGGTGAATGGATTCCCACGAAACTTGGCAAAATTGTAGGGACTGGTAGCCCGATGTGCCTTTGCTATGTCTCAAGATATGTGCTCCAGAGGATTTTGAGTAATTTAGGTTAAAAAAAAATATATATCTATAAGCGCGCCCCGGTAAGCGCACCGGGAGCGCACCCGGCGCGTAACGCGAGTTCGCGCGCGGAAAGCTGATTGGCTCTCGGGTGTCTGTCAACATTCCAAACAGTCCGGAGCGGCCGCCATCTTGTGTCTCGGTAGGATTGAGACACAAGAGGTGGCAAAAACAAAGGGGGAAATGACCATAAGGGGGCAGGGTAGACCCCCCTGACCCCCTAGGTTTGATGTGGGGGCATAAAAGGTCCCCGCGGGGAAAAAAAATAAAAAAAATCGATTTTCGCGGGGGAAGTGCCAGGTACGCGCACCGGGGAGCGTACCAGGGAGCGTACCAATGGGAAAACCCAGTGAAACAGTAAAATAATAATTTAAAGTGCTTAGAGGTAGTGTAGCTATGAATAGAGTTGTTGTGTTGTGTGGGTGATTTAAGTACAAACATGTAGTTACCAATGCAGAGTCTTAAATTCAATGTACACCGTCTCCTCTGTAGATATCTTGCATGTTGTTACAGAAGTTATTGTGGTATATGGAATCCATACCATAGTCTGTCAGGAAAGCAGAAACAGATCCTTTAAGGACTCCCTGAGAAGGCCTAGGGGATCATGGGTAGTCTACCCTGCTCCCTTATGATGTTTTCAAGTATTACATTTTACTCTCTTCTGAATCTACACAAAATTGGCGGTGATATGGTGCATTAGAGACAGAGAGTGAGAGAAAGGAGGCAGGATATGAAAAAGAGATGTGAAAAACACATTGGAGATAATATAGTGGGAGAAAGGAAGTAACTGAGCAAACTTACTATGTAACACAAAAAGTTGCACAGTATACTGTAAGTCTCAGTTTATATTATAATCATTTTGGTAGTATTTCATGAATTACATATAAAAATGAATAATGTCTCGAACAATTTTTAATTATTAAATATAAATTTATTGTTGAGATTGTTCATAATTTAATAACACTTCTAATATTACATCATCCGGAATGTCCTCCAAATTTTCATTACATGACTCAAATGATTCAAGACAGTCAATTAGTTGTTGATCCTCAGACTCATCCATGAAATCCAAGTCTTCGTTAAGAATATCTTTATCCATAATTTCAAAAGAAATTGTATTGCTCTCCTCTTTACCTTCCATTTGTTTGCTGTAAATTGCATAAAAAATAACTATATCAGTAGAGTTAGGGCACTGTTGGGTTTAAGTTCAGACAGGTACTTCTGAGTTTTTAACAGTGAAGTTATCTTTGTGCAGTGTATGGTATCAGGCAGGAAGTAGAAATATAAAAAAGTGCATGTGATGAAGCCTACGTAAATTCATAATTATACCAGAGAAGCCTAACTCAATCCATACCTATAACAGAGAAGCCTATCTCAATCTATAACTATAACAGAGGGACAGTAAAAAACTATCAGAAAACGTTTTTCCAATTTAAGTTAAAGTGCAGAACATAGTTGCCCTTACAAATTAACAACTTACCTTTCAGAAAGGAGTTGATGTTTTCAGAGGAAATCTTTAATAAATGTACCTCAGGTAGTACTAGTCAAAATGGCTGTGTTTCCCTCTCATTTTTAATATATATTCATGTCTATAACCAATGAAATGTCAGCACATAAAAATACAAAATGAAAGTAACATTTTCATTGGTTGCAAATTCTAACACTTTCATATGTGTTTTAGTCATGTAATTTACCTCAGGATATTTAGACAGTGCTACAGCTCAAATGGCTCAATGGAATTCCACCAAATTTGGGAAAATGGTAGGGACTGGTATGTAGTAGGGCCTATTCTATATTTGGTGAAAGTGTCTCCGGTGGTTTTTATGTAAATTAACTTTTAAAAAATTTTGGGAGAGCTTCCCGGTGCACTCCCCGGTATGCATACTGGCAGCGCAACGGGAGTCCTCCATCTTGTGTTTCGGTAGATTTGAGACACAAGATAGAGGACAAACAATGTTGGGAATAGGTAAAAGGGGGCACGGTAGACACCACCTGACCCCCTAGGTTTTCTGAGGGGGGCTTAGGAGGCCCATATAGGCGAAAAAACGAAAACAAAATTATTTTTCGCGGGGGGAGCGCCCGGTACGAGTACCGGGGAGCGTACTTTGGTGAAAAACAGTGAAAAAAGTTAGAGTAAAATAATCATTTGGAGTGATCAGAGGTAGGGTAGCCCTGAAAAGAGCTTTTGGGTTCTGTGGCTGATTTAGGTACCTACAAGTAGGTTCCAATGCACAGTCTTAAATTCAGGAGGAATATTCTATTCCCCTCATCTGAGAAGTGCACACCATCTCCTCTGTAGATATCTTGCATGTTGTAACGCAAGTTATTGTTGTATATTGAACCCATTCCATAGTCTCTCATGTAAGCAGAAACAGATTTATTCACATGTTTCCGTGCTTTCTCAAATTGTGGACAAAATTGGTTGGACCACTTCCATTTCTGTCTTTGGCATATATTGGAAAATACCAAGGCAGTTTGAGGAAAAAGTGCCATCAATTGCTCAAAGGTATCCTTTAAAAGCATGTCCAGACCTACCCCAGTCAAAGTGCCTAAGTCATTTCCACCACAGTGCAGAATTATGAGGTGAGGGTGTGGCAGATGCAAAAAAGGTTTTCACCAATGGTATCAATTGATGACATCTCAATCCTCTCTGGCCAATCCATTTGATGTTCACATTTGGTAAATCAAGGTTGTGAAAAGTTCTGGTAGCTGCATACCTTTGAGCCCAGTGGATGTAGCTATGTCCAATAATCCAGACAGAATACATGGTAAGAGGAGGTTCTGGTGCAATCAGATGAAGTGTGGGAATGAAATGGCAGTTGGAACATTAGGAGTTTGCAAACAAAACTGTGGAGTTTCAGTGCTCTTAAATCACAATCAATGATTGGTGGATTCAGATAGTTGAAAACTGAAAGTTAGGGTGCATGGTTCTGTTTTGTGAAAGAAGCAATTTGAATGGTTAAGAAAAAGTCATTTAAAGAAACATTGCACTGGATAAGCTGGTGTATTAAGAGGTCAAACATCCTTGCTAAGTTCAATTGCAACATTGTAGAATAAACTTTTAAACCTGAGAGCTCAGTGAGGAGGGAGTTGCTATGGTAACAGGTAGAAAGGGCTGAGGGGGGGAAGGGTGTTGGTTTGAAAATAGAGAGGGAAGAGTTTTGATTGGTTACCATGAGGAATATGTGTGTAGAATTAGAAGTTCTCTGTGCCATTCATGGTTGCAGTGCCTGGAGTACATACCTTTTGCTCTGCTAAAGAAATATTGGTGTGTGTGTCTGACACTGTTCTCAATCTCCTAAATCATTTGTAAAGGTGAGTAATGATTCATTTAATATAGAGAGAGACTTGTATACTCTATGGAGAAGATTTGGAAGCAAATTGTGGTTTTTTAATGTTGCTTTGTGTCATGTTTTTTGAAAATGCTTGGTAAAAAGTTTTTAGTCCATAGAGGAATTGTATTTTGTAAAATTGTGAAGTTTCAGTAGTGACATGGAATGCTTGTACATAGGACCTGTGCAGTGTTTCTTAAATGTGATGTGAAAAACGATTTTGGGGAAAATGAATAGCTTTTACATTTTTGAGAAGGAATAAATAGTGTCTGCATGCTTAAAGAAATAAATTTGACCCTTTCACAATGATGTTACATGTGTTAATTCAGAGTAGGAAGCACATTGAGTTTCTTTGCATAGAGGAATTGTATTTTGTAAAATTGTGAAGTTTCAGTAGTGACATGGAATGCTTGTACATAGGACCTGTGCTGTGTTTTTTAAATGTGATGTCAAAAACGATTTAGGGGGAAATGAATGGCTTTTACATTTTTGAGAAGGAATAAATAGTGCCTGCATGCTTAAAGAAATAAATTTGACCCTTTCACAATCATGTTACCTGTGTTAACTCAGAGTAGGAAGCACATTGAGTTTCTTTGCTGTTGGTTTGTGTCTTGTTTTTTGATAATGGTTGAATTTCAGTAGAGAAATGGAATGCTTGTACATAGGACTTGTGCTGTGTTTCTTAAATGTGATGTGAAAAACGATTTTGGGGAAAATGAATGGCTTTTACATTTTTGAGAAGGAATAAATAGTGTCTGCATGATTAAAGAAATACATTTGAACCTTTTACAATGATGTCACCTGTGTTACCTCATACTAGGAAGCACATTGAGCTTCTTTGCTATTGGTTTGTGTCATGTTTTTTGATAATGCTTGGTATCAACATTTGCAAGATAGAGGATTTGTATTTTGTGAAATAGTGAGGTTTCAGTAGTTGAATTGAATGCTTGTACATAGGACCTGTGCTGTGTTTCTTAAATGTGATGTGAAAAACGATTTTGGGGAAATGAATGGCTTTTACATTTTTGAGAAGGAATAAATAGTGTCTGCATGATTAAAGAAATACATTTGAACCTTTTACAATGATGTCACCTGTGTTACCTCATACTAGGAAGCACATTGAGCTTCTTTGCTGTTGGTTTGTGTCATGTTTTTTGATAATGCTTGGTATCAACATTTGCAAGATAGAGGATTTGTATTTTGTGAAATAGTGAGGTTTCAGTGTTGAAATTGAATGCGTGTACATAGGACCTGTGCTGTGTTTCTTAAATGTGATGTGAAAAACGATTTTGGGGAAAATGAATGACTTTTACATTTTTGAGAAGGAATAAATAGTGTCCGCATGATTAAAGAAATACATTTGAACCTTTTACAATGATGTCACATGTGTTACCTCATACTAGGAAGCACATTGAGCTGCTTTGCTGTTGGTTTGTGTCATTTTTTTTGATAATGCCTGGTATCAACATTTGCAAGATAGAGGATTTGTATTTTGTGAAATAGTGAGGTTTCAGTAGTGAAATTGAATGCTTGTACATAGGACCTGTGCTGTGTTTCTTAAATTTGATTTGAAAAACGATTTTGAGGAAAATCAATGGCTTTTAGATTTTTGAGAAGGAATAAATAGTGTCTGCATGATTAAATAAATATATTTAAACCTTTCACAATGATGTCACCTGTGTTACCTCAGATTAGGAAGTAGATTGTGCAGATGAGGTGAGGCATGTCCAGAGGTACAGAGGAGGTGAGGCCTGTGTTCAAGACTGTAGTGGGAGAGAGTCCTTTCCTGGGGAGCATAGGTGGTGAAGCCTGTGTCTAAGAGTGCAGTGGACTAGACTTCATGAAGCCTATCCCCCATTGCACTCTTAGACACAGACCTCACCTCCTTTGTACCCCTAGACATATCTCTCTTCCACTACACTTTTCAATACAGACCTCACCTCCTCTGCACCCCTGGACAATCCTCACCTCATCTGTAACCCTGAATAGACCGTTTGCTTATTGTCATTGCTTTGTTGTTTGGTAATAGTGGTCTATAATGTGTTATTTTTTTCTTTACCACAGATTGAAATCAAGATTTCAATAGTAAGGAAATATGCCCTCAAGGCAGAGGAGAAGAAAAGATGCCAAGCGGAAAAAATCAAAAACAGCAACGGAATTACAGTACTCCTCTACAACAAATACTTCAAAAAACAGGAAAAAAGCTCCTGGTAAGACAACTAAGTCTTTCTTATGGACCATATGTAGATAAATAAAAAATGTTGGACAGAATGTAGAAAAAGAGAAGGAGAGAGCAAATTTGAAAACGAAGGAGAGGCCCCCCAAAAATGTTAGTACTGGAGCAGGAGAGAATAATATGTATAGGAATAGAAGGCAAAACCAATTTAGGGACATTCGTAAATGAATGTTTCGCAATAGGGTGGTTTTAAATTTGTTAAAAAATATTAAAAAAAGGTAAACAGAGATCTGATTTTTATAAGAAAAAGAAAAGTGTAGAGAAGATTGTTGATCAGGCTTTTGAAGTTAAGAAAAAATTATTTATTTTAATAATCAATAGAATTAGGACACTTAACAAGACAATTGATGTTTTCAAATCAAACAGTAGATGGAAAAGAGTAATTAATCGGACTCATTTTTGTAACGTTTTTTCTGGAGAATGGATGCACAGTTCAAGTTGTGAGCCATTTTTAATGAGGAGAGTTACTTTCAGGAGAATGATGTAGTGCATGCAGTTGACACCAGTGGTCGAGCATATGAGGTGAAAGACGGTTGTCCGATTGAAAAAGAGAAACTTGTGCCTAGAGAACCAGAAGAGGTGTTAACTGATGAAGTTTTAGGGAGACGTACTAAGGGTCCAGTGTACACTTGGAAGTGTAGTAGTATTTGTAGTGTGTGACAGGAATCAATCGATTTGTTTTCTAATTTCTTATGTACATATAGTAAGAAAAGTCTAAAACAGAAAATGAAGATGTTGCAAGACTTAGATCCTTGCAGAGTGAGAGAAAACACAGGTTTGCAAGGGCATTCACTGGCTTGTCTTTCTAGAAAAGTCTGTCAGAGTGTTTTTCATCATTTTAGGATGTTAGTAGTGCATCATAACAAAATGAGGAAATTAGTGAGAAGGTTGTATTATGCAAAAAGTCCAGCACTTAAACTTAAACTATTAAACAGTGCTCTTTTGCATGGAACTGAATTAGATGTGAAGAAGATTTGTGAAGAAATTGAGATTTGTTATTTTGGTGATAAAGAGGAAAGTGTAGAAATTGACACAGAAATTCAAGGTAATGTGGAAGACAATGTACAGATTTCAAGTACAGAAAAGTTTGACCAGGAAATTACCAGGTTTAAGGTGAAATCAAGAGAAAGGCCGAATTTTAATTGTGTTTGTTGTCGACGAACTCATTATAAGCATCAAACTAGATTAGTTGATTTATACGTAAAAAGTGATAAGAGAAATAATTATGAGTGGAAGGATTTTGCAACTTATTTGTGGGTGGAGAATTCTTTTGATTTGAGTACTGATCAGCGTATTTGTAAATATTGTTATGATAAATTAAATCAAAACAGAATGCCTGCTAGAGCTGTTCATAATAATCTGGAGTTGGTAGACATTCCTCCTGAATTGATGGATTTAAATACATATGAGTCTATTTTCATTCAATGTGTCCATCCTTTTCAGGCAATTGTTCGCATGGAGCCTAAGATATGGAAATTGCCTCCTTCAGATTTACAGAGAGGATTAAAGGGAAGAGTTGTTTATTTGCCTCTAGATTTCAAGACAAATATTGATACAATTGGTGTAGAGAAAGTGGAAGAGGAACCTCTGGTTATTCTAGTTAATGGGGTTCTGACAAAGAGTAAGAAAATCTGGCAAGATTTAGTGGATGTTAGGAAAGTCAAAAAGGCAACGTTGTATTTGGTCAAAAACAATGAGTACTACAAACATGTATGTGTTGGAGCAGAGGAAACAGCTGCAGATGAAGACAGTGATTGTTCAGCTGGCCACATTGAAAATGTTGATGTGTCTAGAAGTGAAGAAATATATGAACATTATACTGTTCATCCTTTGCATTCCAAAGAAGTGATGGGGAATGCAATTGACTTGTTTCAAATGAAAGCAGCAAAAGGAAGTCCCATTAGTGTATGGGAAGAAAGTTTGGAAGCTCGTTGTTTTCCATATTTATTTCCAACAGGTCGAGGTGGACGATATGACGATCGACCACTTCAAATTCCTGCATCTGAATATCGAACTTTAAGATTATATGCTGAAGATCCAAGGTTTCGTCAATGCATTCCATATTTGTTTCATCTACTGTATGAAAGTGACTTGTCTGGGCTTTCTTATGCAGTAAACCATATACTGAAAAGTGGAGCACATCTGCAAAATGTTTCGGCGAGGGACTTAATGGAGAAAGTCAATCTGCAAGATAATATTTTGGAATCTCATCTAATCAATCTCATAGCATGTCAGCGTGGTACAAATGAGTATTGGTACCGTCGTCATGGGGAATTGAAAAGTATGCTAAGAAACTTAAGAACTCCTACATGGTTCCTCACTCTTAGCTGTGCTGAGTATGCATGGGACGACTTACTTCAATTTCTACGAGAGGAAAATGCAAATATACAAAATATAGAATTCAAAACTGCTGGAGAACTGTGTTCTTTGGATCCAGTGAATGTATGCAGATATTTCAATCATAGATTTGAAGCTATGATGTCTTTTATTACCAACAAAAAAAATCCTCCCCTTGGAGAGGTTTTGGATTTCTTTTGGAGAAAGGAGTATCAAGCGAGAGGTGCTCCTCACATACATATGTTGTTGTGGATTAAAGATGCACCCAATTTTGGAACAGATTCGGATGAGACAGTGATGAGCTTCATTGAAGAGTATTGAACATGTGCTGATCCGAAAACTACCGAAGAAAACAGTTTAAGGCAACAAGTTTTACTCTTTCAATCCCATTGTTGTGGAAAGTACTGTCGTCGAAAATTCAGAAACAAGGACAAGTTCTACACAAAATGTCGTTTCGGGTTTCCACGACCAGTGATTTCTAAAGGAAGAGTAAATAATTTGATGTCTTCTCTGCGACATACTGTGACGAGGAAATCACCAAAAAATACATACAATTTAAAAAGAAACGAAGAGTCCAAGTACATTAACGACTACAACCCAGTGATTTTGTCCATGTGGAATGCTAACATGGATATTCAGTTCGTTGCTGACAACTCTATTGCTGTGGCTAGATATGTGACGTCTTACATCACAAAAAAAGAAAAGACAGAACTGAAGGAAATGTGGGAGGACATTTCACATGAAAAGAGTATAAGTAAAAAATTATACAGTGTCAGTCTGAAGATGTTGTCGCATCGAGAAATTGGAGCATATGAATGTTCTGATCGGTTATCATCAGCAAGTCTCTACGCCAAGTCTAGAACAATTATTTGGGCCAGTCTAGGTCTTGCTACAACACGAAACCGAGTTTTGAAATCTGTACAAGAAATTGAGTATTTGGCGGAGAAAGAACCAAACAGTACAGATATTTTGAAGACAAACATGTTGGATACATATTATCCAAATAGAAGTAGTCATCTTGAGAACAGTTGTTTGTATGAAGTTCTGCAAAACTATATTTATAAGAGGAACATCAGAGAAGATATCAATAATGGAATATATGCTGTCATTGGGTGTGAAGGATGTCTAGTGAAGCAGAGAAAAGGCCATTTGATTAATCATCGAAAATTGACTTGCGAAAATCCAGAGAAAAGGGAATTTTACTATTTAGCTCTTTTGCAACGCTTTAAGCCATGGCGTACAGAAGAGGAACTACTTGGAGATTTTCTCTGTTACGAAGATTCTTTTAATGCAAACAAGGATACCATAGAACGTCCTGTTTTTCCAAATTATCCGCAAATGTTGAACGAAGAGATAGAGCAAGAAGCCACAATTGCTGTAGAGATTGCTAGAGACAGTTCTCAAGACAGTCAGAGTTCTACTTCATTGAGTCAGGATCCACTAGGAGGACCAATTATCCAAAATGAAGCTGCCACTGCCATGGATGAGGTGGAAAGAGCTATGGAACAAGCTCAAGATGATGTAGTAAACTTAGAAGATTTGGTGAAACAACTAAACCTTGAGCAGAAGCAGATATATGACAAAGTCACAGAACAGATTGAACATGGATTCAGTCATGAGAAAAAAGAGGGCTCATGTACATCATTTAAGCCTGTCCAACTGTACCTGAGTGGAGAAGCGGGAACTGGAAAAAGTTTTCTGATTAAAGCAATTGCAACTTATCTGCAGAAAAGGACTGAATCACCGCTATCTTGTGTTGTTACCGCTCCAACTGGGCTGGCAGCACATAATATTAAAGGGATTACTTTACATCGTTTACTGATGCTGCCAGTGGAGCATGATAACAAATTGCAATACCACAAGCTATATGGAGATGTGTGTTCCGAAGTTTCAAGAGTCCTGAAGAAAATGAAACTTCTTATCATTGATGAAGTAAGCATGGTCTCAAATCTAATGCTTGCTTTTGTGCATTTGAGAATGCAAGAAATTCTTAGAACAGAGTATGATGTGTTATTTGGAGGGAAACACATTATTGTTTTTGGAGATCTACTGCAGTTGACTCCAGTGAAAGGACAACCAGTGTTTAAAATGGTCACACATGAAGATACCAGGAAGTGCCTAGGAAGCATTGGAAACGTTAATACATGGTTACATTTCAAATATGCAGAACTACTCCAAAATATGCGGCAGTCAAAGGATGAAGATTATAAAAATATTCTACAAGATGTAAGAATCGGAAAAGTAAGTCAGCATGGGAAAGAAGCTTTTCATGGACGATTAATTTCAAATTTGTACCCAAATTAAAACATTCTTCCAGAGAATATTTTTAAGAGAATTAACGAAAAGAAATCTGGGATATGTTTGATGCCAACTCTGAAAGAATGTTCCATGTTCAACAACAAAATGTTAAAGTTTGAAAATGAAGAGATAGTGAAACTGGAAGCTATAGATAAAATAGAGCATATGGGAGCAACAATCATTTTGTCTGAAAATTTGAAATCAAAATTGGATTCATTAGAGAAGACTATATCTAAAACTGCTGGTTTTGAAAAGACTCTGAATGTGTGTTTAAATTGTCGTATCATTTGGAGAAGGAATTTAAATGTTGAAAGAGGTCTGGTAAATGGAGCAATGGGTCATGTTGTTGATTTTGTAAATTACAAAAATAGAGATGGAATTGAAATTTTAAAAATAAAATTTGATGGCATTGACGAAATAGAACAAATTTGTCGTTGTTCAGCTAGATTTTTGCTTGTGAAAGACTTATATGTTCGCCGAAAACAGTTTCCTGTTTGTTTGGCATATGCGGTGACAATCCATAAATCTCAAGGTTTAAGTGTAGATAGTGCTTTGGTGAACATTGGAAGTTCTGTATTTAAAGAGGGTATGGCATATGTGGCATTATCACGAGTCAGAACTTTATCAGGATTGTACTTGATTGAGTGTGATGAATCAAAAATGTGTGTAGATCTAGATTGTGTTAAAGAATACAATAGGTTAAGAAGAGAGTATGCTCCACATTTGCCTCAATATCCTCTGTTTGAAAAACGTGTGGTAGGCCGAAAAAGAAGAAATGAGAATAATTGCAGTGAGGTAGTAGCAAAAAGACAAAAAGTAGATGAAACTGTAATTGTAAGCAGAAGGAAAACGGATTCTGTTGAAGATGTTGTTGGATTTCAGTTTAAAAACAGTTCTGGTGTCAACTGCTATGCTAATGTAGTGGTTAATGTTGTTTTTTTTTTCAAAATTTACAAGAACAGATTGTTGAAAATCGGGATCAAACATTCTGCTGTTTATTGAATTCTGTGTTTGAGAAATGTAGCAGTGATAGAGCAAAAATAGAAAGTGTTTCAGAAATTCGAAATCTTCTAGACATATGTTCTGGTCAAAATCAATTTTCACAGAATATTCAGCAGGATTGTCAGGAATTTTTAATGTATATGTTTGATGTATTGGAAGATGAAGGTGTAGATATAAAAAATCTTTTTAGCCTTTCTTATCAATGGCAGCATGACTGCGACAACTGTAGTTTATCAAGTAGTACTACAATAGACACTGAAAGATTTATATATTTGACTTTACTAGACTGTAAATCAGTGTCTTTTAATAATCTAGTTAAAGCAGCTGATCACAATATGGTGTGCACCCAATGTAAGTCTGCAATGCTGTCCACATTATTTATACAAAATTATGGTCAGTATGTCATTTTAATGTTCCAACGATTTAGACCTGATGGAAGTAAATTGACAACTTCTATTAAAAATTTCGTGGCTTCTCAGTTATCAATATCAGGAAGAACTTTTGCAACTGTAGCTAATATTTATCATGACGGTCCTTCAACAACATCAGGGCATTACACATGCTATTTAAAATGTCGAAAAGGTTGGACTATGTGTAATGACACTCATTTGACTTTCAAACAACGTTTGCCTTTTGACTTAAAAAATTCATACCTAGTGTTTTTAGAACCAAAATTTAAGTAAAGGTAATTGCCCTATGAAGACGTGAGCAGTTAATAAAAGTTAGTTTGCTGTTTAAAATTATATTGTGAGTAACAGTGATGAAGATAATATAAAATTTATAGTTCTCATAAAGGTATGGTAAGTGGATGTTGTTTGAGCCTTTCTTTCAGAACGTCGGGAAAACGGTAATTTTAGAGTGTGTTTTAAGTAATTTGAAAATATACTGATACATCTGACATTATATGGCCTTAAGGAAAGGTGAAGGAATGAGCAAAGAGTCATGACTGAACAGAAGGAGTATATGAAAACATTGAAACATATTTCAGATGTTCTTGGAGCTTTTTTTCTAGAGAGTCGATGAAATGGAATTTTTAGAGAACAGCAGAGTACCTTCCAACGTAAAGGACCTTCATGATGTACTATTTGGCCTAAAGGAAAAGTAAGTGAATCAAAGATTAGTGTACATATGTGATTTGTAAGTTTACATGTTTTTTTTCGCGCTGTCATATGATGAATAGTTTGAACTCACTGTTTTTAGTGAAATTCAATATGTTCTGAGAACAGCAAAAATAAACTATCTAACCTGTTGTATAAATTATTCTATATTTTGTATTGTGTAATGTATATTGTATTCCCATTGTCTCACACTCACTTTCCTTTTTCCTCTCTCTTTCAGCTCTCTTTACTCACTCACACTGCCTTTCTGTCACTCTGTTTCACACCCATTTGTTTACTGCACTTCTTTCACAACCCCTCATTTCCATTTCAACTGTCTGCATCCCCTCTCTCCCTTGCAGCACTTTTCAGCTTTCAGTCTCTCTGCTTTACTTCCCTTTTCCGTCTTTTCCTCCTTTGCTCTTTTAGTAATTCCCTTTACTCACTCACCAGTATTGTTGCACTCTGTCACTATAACTCACCCACTCTCCCTCGCTTATCTTTGTTTGCTCCTTTCTTTTGACCTCTTCTCTCTATTTTCCGTTCACTACCTCTATGTCCTCAGTCCCTCACTCTCCTTGTGTTATGTTCACTTGTGTTTATCTACCTTCTATCATTTCTCTTACAACAACTTCACTGCTTCTCTCTCATCGTTCTTCACCCCATTTCTTTTAGTCCGGTTCCATTACTACTCCTCATTTCCTATCTTTCAATGTCCTTCTTTTTACTTTCATCACCGAATCACTTTCTCTAAGTAACACTGCTTTAGTCTTTTTCTCCTCTCTTTCCTTCTTTTGCTCCCTTACTCATTTTCCTTTCCTCACTCATTGTACTCCACTTCACTCAGTACTTCCCTTAGTCTCTCTGTCTACTAACTTCCTCACTCTTTTTCCCTCAATCCTTCTATATTATCCTCTCTCCCTTCATCCCTTCACTCTATGACTCTCCTTCACTTACTCTCAGTCATCTTCCATTCCTCATTCTTCTAAATGCATCCTTAATTAGACTCATTTCTCTCTCAGTCATTATCTTTTTACTTACTTCTGTTTCCTGATTTAGTTTGCTAACTCACATTCTTTTAGTATCTTTTTTACCTTCAGTTCATTTCTCTCTTCTTCTCTTCCTCTCTGTCAGTGAATCTATATGCCTTACCCTTAGTAATTTGCTCTCCTTCTAATTTTTCCCTCTTTTTGTCCTTCTACATTACTTTATTTCTCTTTCTGTGTCCTTCACTCTTACTTTATTTCTTAATACACTGTTATGTTTTTTAACCTCTTCATTTGTATCTTTTATTTTGAAATATATATTTTACTAATTATAACTTATTTTTTCTTCTCACTTTCACAGATACAAAGTGTAGTAAAAAAATGTAATTAAAGTTACATTAATTATATGGTAAGTGTGACTAAAAAATGTAGTTTATCATCACCCTTTGCTTTAACCTCACCCTACCTCACTCCTGTTTACTTACTCTGCTTCCCTCACTTATTCTTATCCTCCATGTTTACTCCTTTTTCCCTTACTCTCCTACGGCATTCAACTTGTTTCAGTCCCCCCGCTTTACTTCCCTTACCCTCTGTTCCCTTCCTTTGCTCCCTCACTCAGTCCCTTTCCCTTAATCATTTACTTCACTCCTGTCACTCATTCTCTCAGTCCGTCTGTCCTAACAGTTCCTCACTTCCGTTCCCTCACTTTGTCTCTCTTATCGTCGCTGTCTCTCTCCCCTCAATCTGTCAATACTCTTTCATCATGCTCACTCCCTACAACTCACCCACACTCCCTCACTTACCTTTGTTTGCGGCTTCTCTCATTCCCTTTCAGTCACTCCTTCCTTTACTGTCTCTCTCCTTTCTGTCTGTCACTCCCCATGTCTTATCCTTATTCACTTTTATCCACCCTCTTTTACCGCTCTTTACTTAGAGTCACTTCTCTTTTCTAATCCTCCGTCACTGTTTTACTATCCAATACACAGTCCCTTTGTGTTGTTCTGTCTAGCTCTCTTTCTCTTAACATAACTCTCTCTGTCCCTTTCCCTCATGCTCACTCCTTCATTCTTTTTTTTTTCTTCTTTTTTTGGTGCGCGGCCCGGTACGCGTACCGTTACGCGTACCGTTGAGAAAAAAGAATGACAGAGTTTTTTAAAATTGTTGTTTTTTTTATAAATTAGAGGTAGTTCTAAAAAGAACTGTTTTTTTATTCTTTTTGTTGTTTTATATTTTTTTTATTGGTTTTTGGAACATTTTTTACTTTTTTTGGCTTTTCTGAACAGTTTTATATTTTTTTTTTATTTTCTTTGGGGAGAAACAAAAAACAGGGAATTGAAAATGGCTCAACTGGAGCACAAAAAAATCAGGAAAAATTATGGTTTCTTCGGGCATTTGTGGTTATCCATAGCAACATTATTTAGTGTGATGCTTTGCTGACCATAATTAATTGTTTTTTTGCAATATATACAAACAATTTTGTAATCCCCAAACTTTGTTTGTATATTTGGGACCGTCTCCCGTGTCTCTGGACCCGATGGAATGGGTTCTTTGGATGTTGAGGGTCTGGATGTTGATTGGGGTAGCTTACTGCAGAGGGCCCTTACCTCTGCTGCAGAATAGTTGTTAGGGTGCAAACGCATCATGTGCCGAACCATAGTATGATTCCCAAAGGAATATTTTTTGTTAGGGTTCCCCCTGGACAGCTCAGCACCACAGATCAGACAAGTCACCTTCGCAGCGTTGACTTTTTTGAAACCCCTTGGGATTTTGTAAAACTCCCATATGAAGTGCTCTTTTGGTTTGTATGGGGGATTATCTTCAGGCAGGAAGTACCTTGTCTGTTCCTCCTCTTCATCATCCTCCTGCTCTTCTTCTTGACCACCAATGTGATCTTCTGGTGGTCTTTTTGATGGTGGTGATGGTGGGGCAGATGCTCCATCTGCTGATATGACTGTAGCCATCTCTGTAAGGAAAAAGCAGGTCTTCCTCACTCAAATAACAAAGTGAGAATGAGGAAAAAAGGTGGAGGCTTTGATCATTTGGAAAACAAAACTGTTCTGAACCAATGAAAAGTGTTATTTTCAAGTCACATGATCCGGGCTTTCATCATTTGGAAACCAAAACTGATCTGAACCAATGAAAAGTGTTATTTTCAGATCAAGGTTTACATTACAGTGAAAGGAGGTCTGTCACTCTGTCACAAGGATGGTGTCATGAGTGATGTCATGAGTGATGTCACTGACCATGTCATGAGTGATGTAATATGTGATGTCATCAGCAGTGCATTGCACGCGCAAGCTATAGTGAGTCCTACTAACTATAACGTGGGAATTTCATTGGTTTTATGCGAGTAAAATTTCCAGCTAACTATAACTGGTGTCAAACCTACGTTTTTTTCAGTGAATATATATATATATATATATATATATATATATATATATATATATATATATATATTAACATAATTTATGCTGCACTCTAAACCCTAATTGGTATTGTTTTGATATATATAAATCTCAAACACAGGTGGTGGCTTACGGCCTACAGGTTCCTAAGGGCCGGTGGTACTTCCCTTCTATGTATATATAAAGATACAGCTCTCTTGGAAAGTTAAGATAAACAGATTAATCCTCATATGGTGGACAAACACGTATCAATGCTTTTCGGCGTTTTTGTGCCTTTGTCACAATGCCAATCGTTCACTTAGTGGTGCAATACATTCACATAAACTGATGATTACAATACAATAGACATAGTAGAAATACAAAACCTATGGAGTCACTTTGGTCTCCATCTTTAAAAGGATTCTTATGCATGCACACTGATGCAGCTCATAAGGAAATTCAATCAAATATTATTCCGTAATTCATTATGACAACTGTTAAACTAACAGTTTCATTATTTATTCCTCTTAGTTCAATACTTCGACCAGTGCAACATTCATGGAAGTATGGTACTACATGTACAGCCTCCATCATGCATTGGAAATACCATGCCCAGGGCATGAATTCATCATAGTGTATTCAACAGTACAGCCCCAGTGAGCATTTCAAATCAGATAATCGTAATCCTTAGTCTCATCATTGAGACGGTAACATACAAACTGTTATGCAGTAAAGAAACATATTACAATTTAACATTGTTTTACGAACCCCTTGGTATATTTGGATCTTTTGTATGGTTGCATAATCAGTGAGCAAATACCTTTTAAGTATTTTGGTGAGTGCAAGTTCAGCCCTAGTGGGCAATAAACATGCTAACCTTCTCTAGTGGTACTACCATTGAGGATTCTCAATATAGAAGTATTGCATACCTATAAACAATAGTCCCATGCATTCAGTAAAATACATTCAATCAGTGACTTATAGAGTCAGTCATGCATCTACTAAATAACGTATTCATGCACTTTTACATCAACTTATTCTTGAATAGACCTTGGCATACATATATATGAAAATATTTAAACTTTAAAGAAACACACATTCACTGGATGATGTCATCAGTGATGTCATTTGAGATGTCATGAGTGATGTCACTGACCATGTCATGAGTGATGTAATATGTGACGTCATTAGCAGAGCATTGCAGGCGCGCAAGTTATAGTTAGCTCAACTAACTATAACAGGCGAATTTCTCTGGTTTTACATGAGTCAAATGTCCAACTAACTATAACGTCCCTGAAACCTATGGTTTTTTCAGTGAATTTCTAAGGTTTTTTAAATGCTAATTCCTAACTATATTGTCTGTAAAACCTATGGTTTTTTAAGTGAGTTTCGAAGGTTTTTTAAATGTTAATTTCATATTTTAATATTTACAAAACCTATATTTTTCCAAATAGTTTTTTTATATTTTGCAACTCTATCATCCTTTTTTAAACTTGACAAAGTATGTAATCTTTTATATCTTCCCCACATAACATGTATATCTTTTTTTTGTTGAGAAAACTACAGTCTCGTACAGCTAGTCTACCAAGCTAGATCAACACGCGAATCCTATCCACCACATTTAAATGATGCGCATTTCGTATTCGATGGGTTTGTGGCACCGCATTCCGAGTAACAACATGTACATATAAGGTTGCGCCAGCTGCTACTTTGGTATGCGACGGGTACGTACTACCAAACCACGTGTTACGTCATGTACGTATAGGGTCGCGCCCGCTGCGTGTTGAGTATGCGACGAGTGCACGCTGCCACGCCTTGTGTTACGTCATAGACCTACGATGTCGCGCCGCATACGCCATTCCCTCATTTCTTTTGTCTCAAAACTATATCTCAAAAACTTTAAAGTGTATATGAGAGAAAGCGATAATTGGAAATACTTTAACCAGTTATATATTTCTAAATCTAATAAACTTATCTCATACTAAATATATTTTCGCAAAATCACATCGGGTGCATTCTCATTGCGCACTGGCTGCACGATTGCAGTGTAACCATAAAAAAAGAATTTCATTTGTTCATAACATTTCCCATTGTAACAGTTTGCAAACTCCACCCATTTTAGTCAATATCTGTACTGCATTTCATGAGATACACCTCTTCTGCTTAGAGAGCTTTGTTCAAACCGTTTTGCAATATACACATATCTTACACTACACACAACATGCAACCATCATTTTTATCAATATTCATGATCTGTAAAGTAGCCTTCCACCTATGATACCCATTCACCTAAAAGTTACATTACCGAAATGTTTTCTAATACCACAGGTAACATGGTTGCATACGCTGTCCACAACACAACGTAACAAAGTACGGCACAGAGACAGCATCATGCATAGATAATGAACACATGGACACAGATAGATAGAGGAAGCGGATACGGGCACGTATGCTCGACTCCTTTTTATTACCATGGTGACATATCCAGTGACGTCTGTGCTGAATGTGTGTGCGGTAAGTGTAAATCAGCCTTCAGAGAATGGTTGCTGCTAGCATCAACTACAACAGTAATCATTGGATCACACACAGAGATTCAATATTAAAAGAATCAATAATTTATGCTGCACTAAGGTAGGGACAGTAGATGTGAAATAAGATAGAAATAATTTCATCGTAAAAGAACAACAACTTGTGGTATACTGACACACAATTAATCAGTTCTAGTGCACTCACATAACCACATCAAAAGCATTCAGCATGTGCACAGCCACCGATAATGCGTGCTGTAGACAGGCAGTACTAGGAGCAATATCTGTTGCCATCAAAACTGCATCATCTGCAATACCAACTCAATCTGAATTATGAGCACTGCTGTCTGCAGTGTAGGCTAGAGTGAGCGGTCACAAGGGCCCACAGCCACATGGCATTGAATTGAGCTCTACAGTTTGCAATACACAAAGCAAAAGAAATGTGTACCGAGCCTGCAATGATGCGTATGAGTGGTGCAAACAAAGCACACTGGAGCAATGTCTTTTCCTACAGAACTACTGAATCTACAATAGCGACTCCATCTGAATTGCTAACACTGCTGTCTGCAGTGTAGGCCAGAGAGAGCAGTCAGCAAGAGCCCACAGCCACCTGGCATTGACTTGAGCTCTACGGTTTGCAGTACTTGAAGCAAAACAAACGTGTGCAGAGCCCGCAATGATGCGTATGAGTGGTGCAGACAGAGCACACTGGAGCAATGTCTTTTCCTACAGGACAGCATAATCTACAATACCGACTCAATGTCAAATGTGAACACGGAAGTCTGCAGTATAGGCCAGAGAGAGCTTTCAACAAGAGCCCACAGTCACGTAGCATTGACTTGAGCTCTAGAGTTTGCAATACACAAAGCAAAGAAAACGTGTGCGGAGCCTGCAATGATGTGTAAAGGTGGTCCAGACAGAGCACACTACAGCAATCTCTTCTCTTACAGGACTGCATCATCCACAATAGCAGCTCGATCTGAATTGTGAACACTACTGTCTGCATTGTTAATTAAAAGGAGTACTCAGACACACAACGATCAATACTGTTTCTCACTCCCTTTTAACAAAATAAAAATACATAAATTACAGAGAACTCTACAATGAATAAATCAAAACACTACGAATTGGGATTTCATCTCTCCACAGTCTACACTATTCACTGTTCCTTTGGACTTGCAAGATGAATTTGGTAATTTTACTAAACCTCTAATTTATATAAAAAAAACTTCTTGAAGCAAGTATCCTAAAACAATATTAGTTGGTGGTAAATAACGAATACCTCTGTAAAGGCAAATCTGTGCATTTACACCTGTGCCATGTGACAGACATACATGCCCTTAGGGCATGTATGTGTGCCACATGTACACACAAGCACTATGCAGGGGTTCAACAGGGTGTCAAAGTGCCACCCTGCCACCCTTGACTCTTTCCCTATTTTACCGAATCGGTAATTACCGATTCGGTAATTGACATTCATTCCTATGGGCCTCCACTGATATTTCCTTACAGGCTTGGGGTGCCACAAAATCTTTGACTATGTCGAACAAAGCTTTAGAAGAGTTGGTCTCTTGTTCAATTTGGTTCAGGATGTATATACATCTCGCCTTCTTTATGTTTTGATGGTAGCTGGAGAGTGCTAGTTTATAGATATGCCTATCTTGAGGATTTTTTGTGCTTCTCCAACGTCTCTCAAGGCGCTTGCAGCTGGATTTGTCATTTTTCAGCTCTCCTGAATACCAGGTGGCAGATCGTCGTCGTTGAGTCGTGCTGTGATTAGTTTGGGGAATGACTAAGTCAAATGCTGTTATCAGCTTGGAGTTGAAATTGTCCAACCTGTCAGAGACATTACCGTCAGTATTGTCATTTTCTCCCCTGTATCATGAAATAGCCTCGTTAAAGGACTCTAGTGTAAGTTTATACCAAGGTCTGCCTCGACAGCTTAGATGTTCCATATTGGTGAAAATTAGGTCCAGCATGTGCCCAGCTTGGTGTTTAGGGCCACCCACCTTTTGGACAAAGCCAATAAGGTTGAGGCTGGAAACCAATGTATTCACCTGTGGGTTTGCGAGATCTTCACTGTGAACGTTAAAATCGCCAAGTAGGATAAACTTTGTGGAGGCGAGGACTTGCATAGCAATAAGTTCGATCAAATAGGTAGCAAAATGTGCTTTTGGTCCTGGTGGTTGGTAAATCAATGTTCCATTCCAAACCTCCGAGGGGGACCTAGCGATTTTAAAAATCCCTAACTCCAGGATATCATTGGTTATGGAGGACAGCCATTGAACCTTTAGATGGTTTTTAAAGGCAACGGTGATACCGCCTCCAATTTTTCCCGCTCTATCCAGATGTATAATTTTGTAACCCTCCGGAATGGCCAAGTTGATCAAGGGGAGATTAGTTGGTGTCAGCCAAGTTTCAGTGATGAAACAGAGATCAGGGGAGTGAGTGGAGATCATGTCCCATACCTCTACCGAATGTTTAGCCGCAGAGCGTACGTTGCATAAAATATATTTAGGAGAATTGAGAATTTGAGGGGGTTGATTAGATGAGTCATAACGGTCAGTAGTATCCGAGAAAGTATGGAAGCTGCAGATGCTGCAGGCTACCGGGTGTTCAAGGGCTCCTGGGAAATTCATAGAGCAACAAATGCTACGCGAGTCGAAGAGCGCTCTAGCTCTAAGTTTGCGTAAAGCACTGTGAGAATATGTTAACCGGGTAGCAACCGGGGCAGGGGGACTGTTTTGTGCAGAGTTTCCGGCCTCTGGGCTCGTCCGGGCGCGGACGGGCACAGACGGGCTTGCCTTTGGAGCGCCATTGGCGTCCTCTGCACGTACGCCCTGTCGGTGTCATAAATAGTGGTAAAGGGAGGGGCAGCTAGAAGTTGGCGTGTGCGCACTGGCTCTGCAATTTATCTCCTCCAAGTTAAACAACTAGCCCACAGACTGTGCGTCCCCCCAAGATGGCGACTCCAAAAAGGAGTCTGCGTCCTTCTCCGATCCTTCGATCAGCACCTAATTGGCTGAGAGGGTAGGGGTAAAGTCTACCACTATGGGACCCAGAGTTGGTTGCAGCTGGTCGAAGGGAGTACCTTCATCTCCACTCTCAGATACAGTTCTAGCATCGCCAATTATGGTATCAAAAACACCATTACACTGTTGGGACCTAGAGTTGGCTGCAGCTGGTCGAAGGGAGTACCTACATCTCCACTCTCAGATGCAGTTCTAACACCGTCCATTGTGGGATCAAGACACCGTTCCACGGTTGGGACCCAGAGTTGTTTGCACCTGGTCGAAAGGAGTACCTTCATCTCCACTCTCAGATACAGGTCTATCATCGCCCACTATGTTATCAAAAACACCATTCATCTGTCGGTACCTGTCGTACTACTGTGATACTATTATACAGAGCACTCCACGCTCCTGGGCCTCAGGCTGGGTGCTGTGTGCCTGTGCCGCTGTAGCCTGCGTTAATTTCAGGGGCCTTCCGAGCTCGCAGAACTCGGGCCAGGATCTTCCGCGGGCAAGTGGTGGGCCCTCTTTCACGTACAGCGGTGTTGAAAGGTGAACTGTGGGGCATACATGCATCGATGATGGTTTCTCTGTACCAGCACGCTGAGAGCATCATTCATGCACCCACCTTCCTCACAGCATCAGCCTCATGGCGGTGTAAGCTGTGCAGACCTGGCAGACACGTTCGCCAATCCGGAAGAGAACCACACCCAAAGAAACGTGCCTTTTTTTCATACCCCTACGCTAGCCTTGCGTATGCCGAGCCAGACAACTTCCCTAAACATTTGGGGGGAGGCACGTACGCGCCACCATTCCGTAATTTTCCCTACTGACTGTACTATCATGGTTGCGTCCACTGTCCACTTCACTCAATAGACCATCAATGTATGTTGACATGTACATGTCTGTGCTCTGCATACTCAAGTCTGTCCGGCACATCCCCTCAAGACTTTGCATTGTATACTTTTATAATCGAAAATTACTTGCAACCTTCGCACATACTTTGCTCTCATCTCTCCCCACATTCTGCATAGCGATGCAGAGGTGCCATGCCATGTTAATTTGTATACGTAGCTAGCCACGGTTCCCACAGTATGTAGTGTCATTGTGTCTGCTACGTGCACATGTTGCTTGTCATGTTGAATGTCATTATATAAGGTAGAGCGCTTATTCACGAGCAGTGGTTTATTCCATTTACATGTCGCTGTCTTAAAGAGTATACAAAAGTTTTTCTTACAGGTAAATAGTGCGACCACAATGGCAGTCATTCATTACTATCCAAGATTGTCCAACTACACTGCGCTTCTAAGCTTATAGCCACCAATCTTGCGTCCTTTCTTAACAGCACACCAACTCCCACAATCACACCAACATTCACACAGCTTTCTAATGACAGTTATCTGCTTCTCAATAACATACACTCCTACGGAATGTGAGCTGGCATACCGCATGTCCTTACTGTTTCAAACACAGTAACTTCCTGTGGCAAAATCTATTTCCACCCACACAAACTAACTCCCAAACTTCAACTTGGCCTTCAATCCTAATTTGAAAACACATTTCAAGAAACAAACCAAACTAAAAGCACCTTTGTTCAGAACAGAAGTCTTCCTCACTTCTACAAAAGAAATTTATCGACTGCAGATACCACGAACCGCCAATTACATTTTGTTAATTTTTACCCAATTTTTAACACATGTCACACTCAAGGTCTGACACACTTTTTAACACGGTCTCCTACAGCCTTCTAACACGCTTTCAAACTGTTCTTCTTTTAATACCAGACTACGTTCAGACATTCTTTCCATCATCTCTGGAATAACAGGAACAGTGCCCATAATTCTCGCCCTCTTTGCGGCCATCCTACTACTAATTCATTTTCTAGAAATGGCTACACTCTCTATGGTAACAACTATATCAGACAAAATACGCCTCTAGGCCAAGCTACATCAATATTGTAAAAAAACGGAAAAACATTTCGGCTACCTGCCTCTATCTATCTATTATTGGAGCTAGCTACAGCATAACATTTATCTAAACCTATGCAATGTGCGTAGAACCATTGTTTGATTGCAAAACTTGCCCATTCGACTGGCGAATGGATGTATGCCTTGCCAACATCTCAACAATCGCTCCAGATATCCAGCAGGTAATGGAGTATCTTGAAAACCATGAATTTGATTGTTCTGGCAGCAGAGCAATGGCGAACGCAATGCAAAAAGGAATCGCAGCGGAATGGGATTTCTGTGCAGATCTCCTGCAACGAGCGACCTTTCATAACATCGCAGATTGCATGCCATTCAAATTACTGTTCCAACATTCAGGGTTACATTACTGTCCCTTCGAGGAAATGAATTGGATCGCTTCCCTATTCTCACACAATGGCAACAATAGCCTCTTGGAACATTATGCATCTCAAGCCACTGAAGAACTTCTGAACTGGAATCTCCAAGACTTGTAAAAAACTCACATTATTCTTGAATGGATTTTTTTCCATCTTTTTTTCCTTTTTCCTTTAAAGTTTTCATAATGCACTTCAATCCTACTACTTTGATATAATACATTTCTAAGTATACTCAGACATTTGAACTCTATCCTCATGATTGCTCCTTTCGTCTCCAGTCTAACCAGGAATTGGTGATGTATGGATTATGCAAATACACTATTTACTTTCAAAATTAACCTAAACCCGACACCCATTTAGAAACCACCTCTATTCTCTGTGCACACACCTTTCTGCCTGCCGGTTATTCACAAAGCCCTTTCACACAATTTTACTCAAAGTCAGCCTCTGCTCAGAACCTCACGATAAAATTGCAAAAAGACGACTTTATTTAGGAACTGGTTGGCACAGTGTGGTAATCGTAAACTACCTTTATTTTCACTATACAATGTATTTATTCATGTCTAATAGCTATTTTGTAGATCACATAGAACTGTAACATATAATGTGCAATTCACTGATGCAGGAGCTTCGATTTGAGTACATCAGAAGCGATTGTAGTTTTTTAAGCTCGATGCCATCGCTCTCTCCACAAGAATGTTTTTTTTTAAACAGCTGAAGACAATAATGTATGGTTTGACTACAAAGGTACTGAATGTGCTTCTCAGAAGTGAAATGTTTGTATTCATCTTCAAAGTTCCAATGTGGGTAGAACTAGTACCAATTCTGACAAGCACCACATTGAATCTACTGTACAACAGACAACAATTTTACTGTTGATAATTTTCTGTTACAAAAAAGCACTGCCAAGGTACATAAAAGTTTGATGACTACATTTTGCAATTTTTTTTACATTTCTTTCTTTTCTTAAACAATACATGTGGTAATCGTATCCTACCTTTATTTTATTTATAGAATGTAGAGTCATTCAAGTGTAATAGCTATTGTTTATTTCACATGCAACTGTAACATGTAATATACAATTCACTGATGCTGGAGCTTACTTTTGAATACAGCAGAAGTGGTTTAACTTTGCATCAGCTGGATACCCTAGCTCTTGCAGAAATAATATATAAAGGGTACTCCCAAGTATACTTGTTAGGTCTAGAGGGGGAGAAATAAACAGCAAATACATGTAATACACCTCTATACTGACCTATAATTCTTTCAAAATAGAATTTACCTAAACATTTCACAGAGATGCAACTTTGATAGGAAGTATTCACATAAACATATTGTTCTTTAGTTATTCATTTATTTTATTTTCACAATTTGCGAGAATTTTTTTTTTTTTAACATTTTATCGTTTTTTTTAAATATCATAAAGCAAGAAAAATAATCTGATTGAAAAATTTCCAACCTCCTTTTTTAGGGAGGGGCCGGGGCACAAGGGGAAAACGAAAGGGACAAAACCAGGTCCATTGGGAGCAGTCGGACTCAGTGGGCGACAATACAAGAAGCAAAACTGCGGACCAGAGAGCAGGCCCAAGCAACCAGAACGTTTAGTCACCAATTTGACTAATGTAATCCTAACAGAGGATGAGAAAAGTATCTTGGAGAAGGGTCTGGGGTTTGTTCCAACCCCTAGCCTAGATATTTTTAGACTACGTTGTGAATTGACTGATTTTTTCCAAAAATTAAGACTCAAGAGCTTTTTTGAGAGACAAACGACAGACTCTACACAGAGGACGCAGGGGGATACGAATTTTAGACTGAAGTCCACCTTCCAACCCCCTCCACACAGTGTTCCACCGGAAATACTGGCTTTTGAACAAGCCGTGGTCAAAGAAATTGAATCCTTGGCACCCCCAAATCCTTACAAAAATTTGACAGCGGGTGAATTTAAGGCCAGACAAACCTTGCAGAAGAATACTGACATTGTAATAAAAAGTGCAGATAAAGGGGAGGTGTTGTTATACAACACAAGAAGGCCTATGACCAAGAGTGTAGGCGTTTGTTGAATAATGAGACCAACTACGTCTTATTAAGAGAGGACCCATCTGAGAGTCTAAAATCTGAAATAGTGGAACTTGTGATGTCAGCGGAATACGAAGGGTTGATTACCAAACAAGGAGCTGACTTCCTAACAACATCAGAGGGCAAAATTCCATATTTTTACACTCTCCCAAAGACACATAAAGGGATCCTTCCACCACCAGGGAGACCAATTTTCTCAGGGCTGGGCTCTTTGCTTGAGCCCTTGTCCAAGTACTGTGATTACTTCTTAAGACCCATAGTTGAAACCACTAGTACGTACATCAAGGACACCAAAAGCTTACTAGCTATGTTGGAATCTGTCACTTTGCCTGATGGACAATGTTGTTTGGCTACACTAGATATCGAAAGACTTTATACTTGCATTCCGCAAGATGCTACCATTGAGGTAATTGCCCACACATTAGAAACCAACCCGTGGGATTATAACACATCAAAGTCCTTTGTGGTTGAATGTGCCTCTTTGGCCCTTAAAAGAAAGTTCATTCAATATGAAGACCGGTTATATTTACAAGCCACTGGTACTTCCATGGGCAGTACTTTTTCCCCAAGTGTGGTGGGTTTGTATGTATTTAATTTTGAAAAGTTACACATTTTACCCGCTAACAACCCGTTCTGTGACAACATCATTCTATGGCAAAGATACATAGATGATGTGCTTTTGATTTGGAGAGGAAATGAGGAATCACTGGTTTCTTTCTTCACATGGGTCAATAACTGCGACCCGAACCTTAAGTTCACACACGAGCACAATGAGTCCACGGTAGTGTTTTTGGATGTCACCATCACAAAGGTTGCCAATGAGTTAAAAACCAGAACCCACTACAAACCAACCAATAAAAATACCTTGTTACACTACACGAGTTTTCATCCCCGACCATTGAGGGAGAATTTGCCATTCGGGCAGTACCTCCGTATACGGAGAAACTGTTCGGATATTCAAGACTACAAGGTACAAGCCAAAGATCTTACTGAGAAGATGCAAATTCGAGGGTATCCTAGACATCTTCTGTCAAAAAGCTACAAAAGGGACCGAAACCAAAATCGGGATTCCCTCTTGGAAGATAAGCCTACAGTAGAGAATGGTGAAGTACCCCTTACTTGTGTAACAACATTTAATACAGCCTCGAATATGGTGGCTCGTAGTATTAACAAACACTGGAGGATTCTCACATCCAATACCTGCAGTTGGGACAAACCTTTGTTCTCTTATAAAAGAGCAAAAAGCCTCAAGGATGCTTTGGTCCATACACGCCCCCGGAAAACACCAGAATTGACTAGAAGCGTCCTGAATCTGTGGGGCCTACCATCTGTAGTGGGCCACTATCCTTGCGGTAGTTGCAGTGTTTGCCCCTTCACAAGCAGTTCGAAAACCTTGACCTTGGAACCCAATAAAATCTGGGAACAAAGAAGCCACACTAATTGTAATACAACAAATGTTGTCTATCTAATAACCTGCCCATGTGGTTTAAGATACGTGGGAATGACAAAAAGAATGGTCAAACTACGTATATGCGAACACAGGAGCAATATACGATGTGGGAAGAGCAACACCAAGATGACCACTCATTTTTTGGAATACAAACATTCCCCCGATAATTTCCACTGGACAGTGATTGAACATTTACAGAGTGGCAGTGAACAAAGGTTATTTGAACAGGAGCAGAGATGGGTTCATCGCTTAGCATCTCACCAGGTGGGACTTAATGATGATATCCCGTGGGGTAATGTACTTAAATAACCCCTCTAATCCCGATGATCATAATTTTACATCCTATGAAATTAAATATTTTACATGATTATCTGATTAATTTCGGAATCTGAATCCTTCATACTTTTGCGAGTTTGTAGAGTTATCAACCTTGCGACACCTTAGTTTGCACTAAACATCTTTTGGGAATTACTAGTATTTAACTTTACTACTGTGAAAGGGTTAGCGTTCTAGCCTTTAGATTTGCATATACCGGAAGTGTACTCACGCTACCTTGGACTTGAAGTGTGGCTCACTGGTTAGAGGAGGCAGACCCGGACGCTGAGATCAGACCCTGGACCAGGGTTCAATTCCCGACGCGGCAGGGTCTTGAGCCCAAAATGTCCACGGACTCGGTAATTCTCGCTTCGGTGCCTACTCGAATCACAGGTTCACACTCTGCAACTCTGGGCAATAGCTTGCTTAATCTCCACTACGGCCCCCCGCGGCGGGATGCCTGGCTTTCACCTTGGGGATACCCAGTAGGGGCTATCTCACAGGGAAAAACCAGGACGGGTTCCCAATGCAAAGCGCTTTGAGACCTGGCGGTGATATTGCGCTATATAAAAACCCATCCATCCAAGTAAGAAAATAAAAATATTTATATTCCTTTGTGAGCGTAGTGACAAATGAAATTGCGATTAGGTCGGCTGATCTATATCCAAACGTATATCTAAGTTTCTAAAAAACTGTTGATAACAACAAAATACTGCACGTATTAGTTCCGCGACTGCATGACACCGTCATGATCACGTGACTGATGACGCGCTAGTACGCCGGAACACGTCGGAATACGGAACTTTAAAAACCATCAAGCAAATGCGGATGGTAAGATCCGGGCTGCAGTGGCGAACACACCAGGTTTCAGGCGGCGAGTCTCCCGGCACACAGTAAGTGTATGCGCGAAGTCTCCGTGAGGATGTATCCCGCTTCATGGTGGGGCGGTCCTCACAGTACTTACGTTGTATTCGTAGCGATAATCACTCGCACTTACTAATGTGTATCGTTTGGTTTTCATCAGACGGAGCTGGGAGTGAAAATATGCCTAACACTGCGAGTCCATGAGGCATGCTGATTTTGCAAGCACTGTAAGTGCTTTTTTATTGACTTAAGTCCGCTTTTCCTGTGTCTGGGATTTAGCCTCCGTGGCCTCCAAAGTCAGCGTTGAGGACTAGATTTTTATGTTATGAATAGCTGGTATTTTAATCATGAATTTCGATTCAATAGGATCAATGTCTCCATTGGAGTGGTGGCACTATGTATATTCTGATTAGCGTGTACATCTGCCAAAATAGCGTCATTATATGTTAAATTACATCAATGTGCTAAAAATAGAATAACTGGAATAAGATTTACTCAGCTGGTCATTTAACTGCAAGGGACATATTTAATATATATGTTTGTTTTCTGATCATTTTACAGAATACATCCTGACGATTAGCAGGAACATTGATGACGGGTAAAACCGTGAGTCTAAAAGAGGAGAGTATAAACCCCTTTTTTTGTCTTTTCTCTGGAGTCTTAACGGTGTGGGCACGCCTTAGCGTGTGTGGACCCCCGTAGGGCATTTTTCTTTTTATTGTTTTGGTCCTGATGAAAGCTGAGTCAAAATGGCGTTAACCAGCAGAAACATGTTGACCACCCACATTAAGTCACTGTAATTCTAATATATATCCCAGTAACTTCACTGTTTTTATTGTGAACAACTGGCCTTTAATAAAGTTTGTTGAGGCACAGCTGTGATCTTTTAATACACTTTTCCATCACTGATCACTTACACCACTTCTTTTTCACATACCTGCTCCGCTGCACTTGCAGGCGTTGAAGCACACAGGTGGGGATAGTCGGCCCCATCTGTGACTGAACCCCATGATGAAGCATGTCACCACTAGGGTGAGTGAGGGTTCTTCTAGAGAATAATATTTTTCTCTTCACCTAGGCCCTTGTTTTTTGACCATTTAAATTAAATTAATTTTTTCACTGTGTTGTTGTTCCTCATCTGAGACAAACTGTTGTTTAATAATTCACTATTTGTAGGCTCTCTTTTGTTGTTAATAGTGAAAAATGGATAGACAATATTTACAGTGACAAATTCCTTTTTGAACCCCACATAAAAACTTCACAATATTGACAGTCTTTCTATCATTCACTCTACATCACTCATTCTAACTCCACACATACTCATACCAGTGATAAAGTGCAATAAAAAACAACAAAAAAAGACATCAATACATCTGAGAATCCCATTTGATCTATTATGAATAAATTCCTATGATTTTTCACTCTGTTGAGTTCTATCTTGTGTATTGCTTCTTCTTTTAGATCGCATTCCTTGTACGTTTCTTTGTCTGGGTGTCCCAGATGTATAGGGCCTACGTACGTTTCAGTGAACTATTTAGTTTGCATCACCTTCATTAGGGCCAAACAGATACATAACAAACATATATTAAAATAAGGGGGTTCTTCACATCTGAAAAAAGAGATATGATATTCTGCATATTAGTGTGTCAGTATATGTTGCATCCTGATTTTCACAAGCCAGACTATGTGCTTCTAATTAGTTTCAAAGTGCTGTGTTAGATAGTAGGCCCATAATATTGTAGTGTAGTTCCTATTATCCCAATAGGCTCTGCGCATTGGAATAATATCTTCAATAGTATAGACGTAGGATTGTGGTTAACTAGGTCTTCTACTGACGATATTAGACTTAAAAGTTATGTGTGTGCCAGCGAGCTCAGAGTTCACTAGAAACTTTCTCGAATAGGCAAGAATGAGTTTAACCTCCCTGGATAGACAAGTAGGGATTTAGTTTCTGACAACCATAGAACATGACAACTTTGCTCTCCCCTAATCAAGAGTATATCTCTAGAGTCGTGTGAAAACAAAAGACAACTTATTTTACTCAGTCAGTACGTGCATTCTTAGTTTCACCAGTTTGTAGAGAAATAAGAGATGGGCGTGGTTCAATAAAAAGATGGTATTTTATTGATCAGTCTCTTTTCTCATACAAGAGAAATGAATCGCTATTATTGCAATACTTATAGTTAAGTAAAGTGCATACAGTAAAAACAGAATTATAAAATAATACTGTAAAAGCATTTATATGGTTTCTTAGCCATATGATACTAAAATGGATAAAAGTTATATACATATATACATTTGACTAATCGTACTCAACTGGTGCTTCTAACTACGCCTACCCCGGTGTACCTGACCTAAGCCTAATACGTGGGTGGGAGTAGATAAGTAGTTTAAGTTAAGTTTGCTTTGCCAAGGATCTGATTCAAGAATTCTCTGTGAGGGGTTATTCAGTTCAGTACCTGGGATTTAGAAGGCTGGAGGGCTGGTATCTCAATCTCAGGACTCGATATCCCAGTTGCCCGCAAGGGCGGCTAGGAACGCCGGAGCTGGATTTCTCGGCAAGAGAAAAGGCAGCGTCTCTCTCTCAGCGCGTCAAAAGGGAGGGGCAGCGTCCGTGGGCTTTTTCTGCATCAGCTGGGCTCCTCGGCAAGTATCGCTGCTCCAATCTCGTCACCACCGTGTGTTTGCTTAGGGCAATGTCGGTAATATTAATACCTGAAAGGTGCCAAAATTGACGTAAGGATGGACATAAATACGTCAATAAGGATGTCATAAGAACTGGTCGTTCGTACATTCTTTACTGGAGTTCTTGGTTAAATCAAAACAATAGCTGCGGGGGATTTCCCAGGTTGCTGGAGGTTTGATTTGTTTTGAGAACTCGGTATGCTTTCGCTGGGGGAATAGTGCTTGCCTAACGTGGTAGCATGCGCTATGACCTAATCAGAAAACGGGTTTCTGTGCCGTTGTATGGCCACTATTGATATATTAACCGGACAAGGGTCAGAAACAGGTATGTTGGTACAGTTCCCATAGGAAATACATCACACCCACTCCACGGAATCTATGTCCATATTTACTAACCTAAGCATAGTAAACATAACTAATATTGTATGTGTATTCAAACCCGCCCAAAATACATTAATATGCATTAAATTTGGATTAGCGTAGTACATGAAAATGAATATAGTTACTGTATGCATTCAAGCAGTGTAATCATTCAAAGAGGATGCACATTTTATATCTGCACGAATGATTTGCGAAAATAACACATGAAATGGCTCTTAATACAGAAGAAAAAGTGCGAGTCCATTTCATCACATAGAAATACAATCGTATGTGTAAGTAACCAAGAGTTCGAGGTAATGTCTCCTAGAGGTACCTAAAAATAGAAGTGTCTGTTCTCTAAGAATAGTTTACTTTAAGCAGAAGATAAGTGCCTGAAAGGTAAATATTTTGGATGTTTGGAGAACGTTCCTGTTTGCAGGAGCAGACTCGAAGAATTCTTAGTGGCTTTATTTTTAAATTTGAAGGCCAAATTCAGAGTTCAGGGAACGCTGTGTGCACATTTGCTCAAAGTCATTCTTTCTGTTCTGGTGAAAACATCATATCATTTAGATGTTCAAAAAAACAGTCAACAGCTTCTGGTGAGAGTTCGACAAAGTTGGAAAATGACGCTACCATGCAGTCATGAGCATGATTGCTTTCAGTGATGGTTTGATCAGCATAGCTGACAGATGGTCGTACCTGATCGATGCTGCTTTCATCTTGTACTTCACTACCCTTCAATCGCAGTGGTGAAGTCTCCACGAATGCCGTCATCAGGATTGGTAGCCACTGGGGACAGCACAATGCATGAGCCTTAACTGGACTCAACAAAGTTTCTGCATCCAATGGCACTTCCGATTGTAGTGTGAGACAGGTGTCCAACACGCATTCTTCGCCGCATAGCAAGCACCTTAATACAGGCATAACACAGGTCTGCCACAAGGGTCTGAATGAAAGAAACCAAGTCATATTTAAATCGCGTAGCCGTGCTAATCCAAGGACTTTAGTTATGCGGTCCCGGTAGCGGATAGCTAGGATTGTTTCTCCCATTGTTGGTGGAGTCATGTCTGTGACACGGTTTGCCATATCGAAGCAAAAGTAGCAAAAATAGGACGCCTGCTACTAGTCCCAACAGGAGAGGTAGTCCGCCAAAGAGAGAATGGACGAAGTTTAGAAAAATACCCAGGATCGCTTTGAATGGTGTTAAAGCGCCTGAAAAAACTGTCTGAAATACACTGGCGATACCACTGGTATCAGAAATATTTAAGATTTCGTTTAGTATTTCTGCGAAGTGTAGGGGGCTATTCGTTGATAGCAGTGAATGAATCTCTGCCGTTGTCCTTGCAACTTGGAGATCATACGTTTCTTTTGATGACGTCAACCTGGTTGGTGTCTGTAGGAGCACAGTCTTCATTCTGCTTAAAGTATCAATTCGAATAGAAGAGAAATTAAAACTGGGCCATAACCTTGCCTCCCTGTCTGGAGTATCGTTCGGGAACAATACTCTTTCACAGCACATGACCCTGGTAGTCACGCTCACGAGATAAGGTTTTCCGGGCATTAGGCTGCAACATCTGCGATCTACAATTAGAATGTAACTCCAGTTCGAGAGTCTCCTAAAGAATGGTTCTATTCGTGTTGCAGGTGTGCCTAGCTGGTGACATGAAAGGTTATTTGAAGTCCCTTCACAGGCCCCATGCAAACTTAAACCCTGACACAGAAGTATACCACTTAGTGATTTTGCACAATTATTGCCACTAAGAAATACACTCTGTCCTTTGTTACTAACACAAGTGTGTGTATAGGGCAAGTCCCATGTCAACTTAATGTATCCTTTACCCAACCTTTCATACTGGCCTGCCTGTATATATTTTTGGCAGTATTGAAACTGAAAAGTTGTTATCGGAATATTTATTATCCCATGTATTATCCATTCAATGACAGGTCGTTCTGACATTGTCAATGGTAATCTCTCCAGTTTTTCAATGCTCAGAATTGTATAGTCAGCACCCTTCTGTGCCAAACTGATTTGTTTATCAGTAAGGTTAAAGATATTAAATAATGACGTTGTGTTGATTAAACGCCAAGGCACATAGCCTGAACGCACATTTTGTAACGTCCAGCCAAGCTGTACAATAGAACGCAATTGAGACTGACCGTGTTGTAACATCAGTAAGTCTTGCTCTATTATATCGATTGCTGAAGACACAATACCGTCCAGTGAATATATTCTGGAGGACAGAGTCATTCACCCATTGTCTACAACAGAAAGTGATTTTTCCAAATTAACACGGTCAATTTCCCGTATTTTTTCTCCTGTCTCAATTTGAGTTACTTTCCAAGCTTCATTATAAGCTGCATATATAGAGGCCGCTATGAAACATTTTTGACGCTGTTTGCGTGGTCCCATAATGAAATCGCGCAAGTCAGCACCTTCATTAAGTAAAGTTAGGTGTTGCTTAATTTCCGCCAGTGTGGATGTATGTAGCCATTGAAGGCAGAGCTTTCCCACACTGTAAGTAGTTACAATCCCTGGATGTTGTCTTTGGGAGTATCTAGGGTCTGGCCTGGTCAATGTGAAACCCTGTATTTTGTTCAGGAATCTGTCTTGACAGTTATTTGTGTCTGTGGGCCAGATCAACCATTGTTTCCATTCAGGATGTGTTCTGTTTTGGTTTAAAATACTGGTTACGTCTATCTCAACATCAGAGGTGCTATTACTATCCATAGTTGGCTTTGGAATAGACGGTTTGTTTAAGTCTTTGATTTTGGCTAGACCAAGACAGGTGGTCTGCTGAATTGTGTCATTCAAAAAATATAATTTGTTCTGGGATCATGCAGGCTCTAAATAAAGATTCTATACCTTGTACTTGCCAATCTTTTGTGCCCCAGATCGTTTTCATTTCAATGTTATCATTCCAGAAATCAAAACTAAAAGGAATTCATTTTTTCAAAAAATGAGTCTGAATATATCAATTTTGTGTTTGTAAGCATGGTTTTAACCCCTGTCTTATTTAACAATTTGAAATAGAATGTTTCTGCATTACTTGTGTTAAACCCTGAAAAGTATGAATATTTATCATAAAATGTTTTTGAACTGCCTTTTGGTGGAGTTGCACAATGTTCCCATTGGTTAAAATTTAAAACATTTCTAGGCTGGGTAGATTTATGCAGATAATGGTTACCATAATGATTATAGCAAAACATTTGATCGTAATTTGATGAACCTTGTAAATAATCATGTTCTGTAAATGTGGCTGACATCACTAGATCAGACATCATATCATTAATACTTTCAAAATCCCAATCATCAGCGAATGTGCTTGGTTTTACAAAGTCACTTAATGAAATGTTAAATTGGTGTGGGTACTTCAGTAGTTCAACCGGACCATATATTTCATATTCAGTTTTGTCCCATGCTACCCCGCCGGGTATAGGATTGGCTGTGAAGTTTACAGACGAAAGTTCTCTTTTCTCGACGTGTGAAGATGTGTGTGGTTTAAGGACCAAGTTGATATTCTGGCTTGCTGTGTCCATTTTAGCATATTTTCCCTCAATGAAATGTCCCAAGCATAGTACCATGATGAGCCAAAGTATGAGGATAAATGCACCAAATGCCACCCAAATTTCAATCCATGGAGAAATCAGATAGGTTGCTTTCAGTTGATGAAAAAGTTTCTTTGCTTTATCTTTAAAAGTTCTTTTTGTTGGATGATCGTCAGGTTCATTCAGATCTTCAGAAAAATCATCGAAATTGATGAAGTAGCCGGATGCCGTTCTGTCAATTGTTTCAATTGCATCTGGATTACTTTTTGTTTTTAGGATTTGCTTTGTTTCATTAGCATAGTCCGTTACATCATTGTAGAGTGGAGTTTCTTGATGTAAAGTTTTGATTTGGCTTTTAAGAGGTTCAAGTTCTATTGCTTTGTTGCATAGTCCTTGTTGGTTCACTGTAGATTTTTCAAATGTGATCAGTCTTTCAGTTGGAACCTCTGTGGATGTAGCAAACTTAGGTGTTCTACTACTTCTTGGGAGTCCACTTGGCCTACTACTTGTTATTGGCCACATGATTGTGGTTTAACCAGGTCGATGGATACAACTCGGTTCTCCTTTTTACCAGCAAGGGGCGGTAATACTACTGATCTCGTCCCGTTGACAGACAAGACAGGAACTGCTTTTCTGTAAGAAGGCCCAAATTCCTTCTTTACCGCGATCTTCTCTCTGACCAGATCCCCGATTTTTGGAATCCATACAGGCCTTGCTGGGACAGGTGGTTTCTCTTCAGTGGTTGTTGGCTGTTGTTTCAACTTTATGTTGCTCAGGTCTCTTCTTGTTTCATTTAAGTCCTGTAAAATAGCCAAGCGATCTTTGATATCAAAGCATTTTTCTTTAACCACTGAAGTCTGACTATCTAAGTCCTGGACTAACATTCTAGTCCCAAACAATAGTTCGTACGGACTGAGACCTCTCAGAGAATTTCTTGGCAGATTATTAAGACTACGTTGGACACTTATTAAATGCTTGACCCACCCAGCTCCCGAACCTAATACCTTTGCTGTTATCGATTGCTTTATGTCACGGTTTTTTCTTTCCACGATTCCGTTTCCCTCAGAATGAAAGGGACAAAAGTACCGCAATGCAATGCCCATGCTGGTCATGGCCTCCTTATAAGCCCGAGAGCTAAAAGCAGGACCCTGGTCAGAATGCAGCATGCCAATTGCGTATGTGCCGATAAAGACTCGCAAATCTTTTATAACTGTTCTGGCGTCAGCCGATCGCTGGGGCCACATCAATATGAATCCCGTGCATGAATCCACTGCGACCATGATATATTTATAGTTACCATCCCTTTGTAAGGGACCGCAGTGGTCCAGGTAAACACACGCTAATGGTTTATCTGAGATTAGAAGGGGCGTCTGGGCTGGTCGTTTCACTGTTGATACCTTCATTCTTTGACATATTTCACATTCTAGAACATAGTTCCTAGTTTGTCTTCTCATTCTTGGCCACCAGTATCTCTGTTTTAATAATGATACTGTGGCTGAAACGCCAGCATGTACAGAAGCAAGCCCTTCGTGTGCCGCTATAATGAGTCCTAACCTATTTTCCATGATTGGAATTGCCCTATCCCCCACTCCAGGGATTCGAGCAAATGGAATGTTATTCGCATCAGTTATGTATGAGTACTTTACTGGAAAGCCTTTCGGGAGTGTTTCTATCGCATCTTTTACTGTAGCGCTGACAGCCTGTAATATTTCGCTGTCTATTTTTGTTTTTGACCGGGTGATAGCAGCTACGGAAGCCGTCTGCACAGCTGCCTTCGCTGCTTCATCAGCCAATGAATTCCCTGCAACGTGAACGCCATCACGTTGATGACTCAGTGTATGTATCACGTGAGTCTTTTGTAGTTCTTTTTGTAAAAGAACTACTTGTTCCCAAAGCATTTTATGCTTGATTGTGCCACCTTTTGCATCTTTAAAACCGTTCTCAACCCAGATCTGCAAGTATTCATTGTAAGACTGAACGCAATATTATGAATCGCACACTATAAGTGTGGGGAATTCTCGATCGGTATTTTCAAGCGCCATCTTGAATGCTAGTAGTTCAGATCGCTGAGCTGTACAATCTCCTAGAGATTGTGTTTTAGTTACAAGTGGTCTAAATTTTCCTTCGTGCCAGCGACCTTTAACAATCGCGCACGCAGCACTGTAAGCTTGATTACCCCCTCTGCAGGTTGTGCTGATCCGTCCGTATATATTATACAGCCGTAATGTTCCAGAGGCAGAATTTCTGTGGGCAGAGGACATTCAAATTCATATTGGAGAAATTCTTGTGTTTTTAAATTAGGATCAAATTCGTATACCACGTCTGTTGCAGCAAGGGAATTAGCCCATTGTATCCATCTCGGATGAAGTGCTTTAGCATTTGGAATGCTTGCCTTTGTTACCGCCTCCAGGGCTGGTATTGGTGTCACGATGATTATTTGTTTACCTTGTGCTAGGGCTCTTTCTTTCGCTACAGCAGTCTGTACTGCGGTAAGGATTTTTTCCATTGGGCTAAATTTCATTTCAGCTTTTGTGTACAAGTGTGATTTGTATGCTATCGGTACCTTTTCTCCCTCGTTAGAGGTCAGGTATGTGAATCCGCATCTTCCTGGGATGACTCGAATCACAAGGTTGCGTGTGTTGTCACGTGTTTGTAGTTTTGTTTTAACTAACATGTCTGTTTGTAAAGATCTCAAATTTTCTGTGTGTTTTTGAGTCCAGTTGATTCTTTTAAAATCTGATTTTATTAAATCATAGAGGGGTTTAACCCTCTCTGCATAGTTTATAATGTAAGTTCTTCCGAAATTCAGGAAACCTAGAATTGATTGCAAGTTTTTCAGTGTCCTAGGTGCTTGGATTACAGCACATTTCTCTAGGAAATCTTTAGCCAGGCTTTTGCCTTCACTTGATAATTCATATCCTAAAAATAGGACAGTCAGATGGGCAATTCTTGACTTCTTGAAGTTGAATTTGTAACCCTCTGCTGCGAACCCAAGTATTATGGTGTTCACTCTTTTCAAGTGAGTATCCAAGTCATCGTCTGTTAGATAGATGTCATCGACATAAGATAATGCCTCATCATCATACATTTGTAGTAACTCTGTTACTCTTGCTGAGAATAATCCTGGGCTGTTCTTGAACCCTTGGGGCAAACGACAGAAATTTTTCTGCAAGCCATTTATTGAGAAAGCGGTCAAATATCTGCTTTCAGGTGCTATATTTTGACAAAAGAATCCATTAGAGATGTCTAATGTTGTTTTGTATTTTTTGCGCACTATGCTATTCATTAGTGCTGCACTGTGTGAGTGTTGCACTGCAAAAGTTTTGCAACATGAGTTCAAGTGTCTGTAGTCCAAAACAAGACGATATGAATTATCTGGTTTGGAGACAGAAAACAAAGGATTGTTCATTTGTGAGGTGCAAGTTTCAATCACCCCCTGGTATTCAAGTTGATCTAGGATCTCTTTTACCTGTTTGTTAGCTTTTTGCTTAATTGGGTACTGCCTCTGTGCAGTAGGTTGTGATTTTAACTGGATTTTGTGAGGAGGAGAGTCCTCATCCCATCCCACATGATTTTTATATAATGCAGGAGCTTGGGCTACTGCCCACTTCTTGCAAGTGTATACTTTTTATGTATTGGAATATGATTGGAGAAGGCAGGCATAATTATTTCTTCGCCATGAGGGCACTCCCTGACAAACTCTGGTGGCCAGTCTTTTTCAGCTAGAAGGATGTCATAGCCTTTAGAGAGATTATCCCAAAATAGACCCCTTATTTTCCTAGTCTTATCCCCTTCTATACGTAATGTTATTTCATATATTTTATGAGGTTTGCTAACTCTGGTATCTGCAGTTTCCACCTGAATGTACTCATTCGTGTCCACTGTCTCCAGATGATTCATCAGGATCTTGCGAGCTATGCTCACTTCTGCTGCGCTGTCTAGCATTGTCTGAGCCCATTCTCCGTTTTTCAGTTGTGTCCTCAGTATTCTCGGCATGGTTGATTACTTTAATACTGGCTACCTTCTTCTTTGGAAATTGTAATTTTTTATTTGGATGAGGAGGTTCCTTGTATTTGGACTTTACGTGCTCTTCCCTCTGTTCTGATCGTCCTCTTCTTTCCGATTTCTGTGAGGAAGTCTGAAAAGATTGAGAGGGACGTGTATCAATATCTTGATATCTGTCAGGTTTCTTTATATTATCCCTATTTCTAAGGTTGTATTTTTTCACTGAGGGCTCCCTTTGGGGAGACTTGCGTCCTTGGTCCGGAGATCTTTCTCTCCGCCGAGGAGACCTTCCTCTGGTTTGGAATCTTTTTTCTTTAGGAGTTGATTGTTTATTTCCATCCCAGCTCTTTTTTTGAGTGTTTAGATTATTTTTAATAAATATCTTTTCAGGATTTTCAATTAGTTGGGGTTTCACAGGTATTCCACCCAAACTATCTCTTCCTAGTTCTTCATAGGATTTTTCTATGATTCTGGCAATTTCAAATGGTTGGTCTGCTATATCTGTCTCTTTCAACCTCTGGCGGATCGCCACATTTGCTGCTTCTCCCTTTATATTGGCTAGTAATATTGCCGAGACCTGCTTGAAGTCTTTTAGTAATTTCATACCAAGAGTTAAGGCAGGTTCTGGACCGTATTCATCTTGAATTTGTTTTAGCACATCTGGTATTACTGACATGGATGGAACACCATGTGTTTTTGTGTAAACGGAAGCAAAGACTGTACCCCAAGTGTCACAGTCCTCCACATGTGGTGCGATTCCCATTGGAAGACAGATAGTCAGAATCCTGTGTTTCTCAACCGGGGTGGTATCCGGAAATACCGCCTCTATTTGAGTGATTTTTTGTGCTAACCAGAATAGAATTTGTTCCCGTTTTGCGGGTACTTTACCTAAACAGGACTGTATGTTCTGTGGTGTAATTTTATTTGTGTTCCCCTGATGAGGGGTCAGCTGTGGAATTTTAATAGCTGGTTGGATTGTTGAAGTCCGCATTATATATTGGACTAATTGTCTGTGTATTTTAATCAGTTGTTTTAGCTGTGATAAAAGATCTGGTGCAGACATTTCTTCAATGTCTGGATGTGGTGTGTATCCGGCTAGGACCGGCCACGTTACTCCTGGTCTACCTAGTGGACCGAGCCTGGTGATGTGATTATTATGTTTTAGGGCGCCATTAAACAAGAGCAGGTGCTCTTGGTATTTGAGTGATATCTCCACTTCCTCGAAAGGAGTGTAGATATCCGGTGGTTCCTCTATTTTATAATAGTGGAACTCTTTTGTTACAGCGTTCGCTGCTGGAAAGTTTATCCATGAGTAGAATACCTCTGTCTGCCGATATTCGTGTGCCTCAATTACGAATATGACTGTACCACCTCTTGGTGTCAGTCCATTTTCTATAAGTTTTAACGTTATAGTTTTCCTTATGTTGACCGGGATTAGTATTGCCTCCGGGTCTTGTTGTAGGAGACTATTGTCATTTGCTAGGAGTTGAGCTGCTATTCTAGCTGCCTCCCTATCTTCTTCAGTTTCTGACATTTTACTGTCAGGAAGGTTATTTTGTTTATTTGCAGATCAGGTTTCTATGGAAACAAAGATTAGGGGCCAGATGTAGGAGCCCTAATACCGGTCGGAAACGGCCGATTTTGGCCGTTTCCGACCGGTATTAGGGTTTTCAGATGTAGGGCATGCATTTACAGAATCGGTATTTTACCGATTCTGTATTTACCGATTCGGTAAAATTACCGAATCGGTAAATACAGACTCGGTAAAATACCGATTCTGTAAATGCAGATGTAGCTGGCACATGTCAGAGTGCCACAGGGCTTTAAGAATCGGTATTTTACCACCCAATCCAATTGGGTGGTAAAATACCGAATCCAGGTGTGCATGCACATGTGTGCATGCACACCTGTGCCATGTGACACACAGACATGCCCTTAGGGCATGTCTGTGTGCCACATGGCGCACATGTCTATTTTTGGGGTGCCAGAGGGTGTCAAAGTGACACCCCCTGCACCCTTGCTGAAATCGGTATTTACCGAATCTGTAAATACCGATTCGGTAATGCCCATTGATTCCTATGGGCTTCAATGCCCATAGGAATCAATGGGCATTACCGATTCGGTATTTACAGAATCAGTAAATACCGAATCTTAACGATTCGGTATTTACCGAATCTGAAATACCTACATCTCCCCTCCTCTTTTTTACCACTTCTTAAATACCGATTCGGTATGAATCGGTATTTAAGAAGTGGTAAAAAAGATTTACCTACATCGGGCCCTAGATGCACAATATTTTTGGAACAGTGTATCCTTCAACGTTGAATAAACCAAGAACCATACATAGGAGTCTCCTCCTACGAAGTTTTGGCGGATTTAACCTTTCACCCACTCCAGACGTCTTTGGAGTATTATGGGAAAAGGGGTCTGTGTGAAAAAGCACGACTGAGTTACTCTAATGTCTTGCGTTAGATTTATCGCCTATCCAAACCGTTGGGCGCCATGTAGTGTAGTTCCTATTATCCCAATAGGCTCTGCGCATTGGAATAATATCTTCAATAGTATAGACGTAGGATTGTGGTTAACTAGGTCTTCTACTGACGATATTAGACTTAAAAGTTATGTGTGTGCCAGCGAGCTCAGAGTTCACTAGAAACTTTCTCGAATAGGCAAGAAGGAGTTTAACCTCCCTGGATAGACAAGTAGGGATTTAGTTTCTGACAACCATAGAACATGACAACTTTGCTCTCCCCTAATCAAGAGTATATCTCTAGAGTCGTGTGAAAACAAAAGACAACTTATTTTACTCAGTCAGTACGTGCATTCTTAGTTTCACCAGTTTGTAGAGAAATAAGAGATGGGCGTGGTTCAATAAAAAGATGGTATTTTATTGATCAGTCTCTTTTCTCATACAAGAGAAATGAATCGCTATTATTGCAATACTTATAGTTAAGTAAAGTGCATACAGTAAAAACAGAATTATAAAATAATACTGTAAAAGCATTTATATGGTTTCTTAGCCATATGATACTAAAATGGATAAAAGTTATATACATATATACATTTGACTAATCGTACTCAACTGGTGCTTCTAACTACGCCTACCCCGGTGTACCTGACCTAAGCCTAATACGTGGGTGGGAGTAGATAAGTAGTTTAAGTTAAGTTTGCTTTGCCAAGGATCTGATTCAAGAATTCTCTGTGAGGGGTTATTCAGTTCAGTACCTGGGATTTAGAAGGCTGGAGGGCTGGTATCTCAATCTCAGGACTCGATATCCCAGTTGCCCGCAAGGGCGGCTAGGAACGCCGGAGCTGGATTTCTCGGCAAGAGAAAAGGCAGCGTCTCTCTCTCAGCGCGTCAAAAGGGAGGGGCAGCGTCCGTGGGCTTTTTCTGCATCAGCTGGGCTCCTCGGCAAGTATCGCTGCTCCAATCTCGTCACCACCGTGTGTTTGCTTAGGGCAATGTCGGTAATATTTATACCTGAAAGGTGCCGAGATTGACGTAAGGATGGACATAAATACGTCAATAAGGATGTCATAAGAACTGGTCGTTCATACATTCTCTACTGGAGTTCTTGGTTAGATCAAAACAATAGCTGCGGGGGATTTCCCAGGTTGCTGGAGGTTTGATTTGTTTTGAGAACTCGAAATGCTTTCTATGGGGGCTGGGGGAATAGTGCTTGCCTAACGTGGTAGCATGCGCTATGACCTAATCAGAAAACGGGTTTCTGTGCCGTTATATGGCCACTATTGATATATTAACCGGACAAGGGTCAGAAACAGGTATATTGGTACAGTTCCCATAGGAAATACATCACAATATGATGCCCCTATCAAGAAAGGATTTATTACAGTGACCAAAGAGATTAGAAATCCAAGAGGTTTGTAGCTTGTGACAGATTTTAGCAAAGTAAAATTGTGATGGTTATATAATCAGATGAATAGTGAGAAGGTCAGAAAGTAGGGACAACTAAATAAGATAACTCTCCAGTGTGTCTAAATTCTGAAAGATATATTGTAGTGTCAAGACCCCCACCTAGTAAGATCATATTTAGAGGTACCTACTATTAAGGAGAGGAAAACCGCTTGGTAGGAATGCAGTTACTGATATACTTTCAGATATTGATATCTAATGCTGAAAGACGGAGAGAATATTTACAAAGGTTAGACTAACGCTACTCTTTATTGAATTCTGGAAAAGTTTCTTATCACATGCAACTGTAACATGTAATATACAATTCACTGATGCTGGAGCTTACTTTTGAATACAGCAGAAGTGGTTTAACTTTGAATCAGCTGGATACCCTAGCTCTTGCACCAGTGGGTCCAATTATGGCACTAAAATTAAGACACTTTCTATATAACTTTCAAACTCCATCCCTTTATTACACGCAACCACTTTCTTAGACACAACTCATTTTACCATTTTCCTTCTAAGGCATTGCAACATTCTGCATTATATTCTTCACGATTTTTCCTTTTTTCCTGCTTCCTAAAACACTACATTCGACTCTTCAGACCAATAGGGATAAGTAGTTCTTTTCACACTCCCTGTATAGAATAAACGCACACTAACACTACTTACACAGGTATGCTACAGCGGCCAGTATCCTACAGCGCCCACAGCACATCACTTCACAGCATTAAACTCACGACTTACACTCACAGTTTTATCCCAGAGTCTTCATACCGGTACCACTAAGTACTTTGACTCCCACTCCCGCTATACTCTAAATGCATACCACCTGCACAGATAAGCTACAGCCCCCAGAGCACATCACTTTACCGCACTCAGCTGACAGTTTAGACACCCGGTTTCATCACTGAGTTTAGTGGTACCTCACCTCTGCACCATCTCACTCTAGACAAAACAGTACTTTCACACCGGTAAGGGTAAATACTTCGCTTTTGCCAGTATACTATAGAGCACTCAACTCACAGCTTAGGCACACACTTTCATCCTCGAGTGTACTGGCACCTCACCTCCCCCCCATCTCACACTGCGCAACACAGCACTTTCACACCGGTAGGGGTAAATACTTCACATCAGCCAGTATGCTACACCACCTAGAGCACATCAGTTTACAGCACTCAGCTCACAGTTTAGGTGCACTGTTTCATCCCCGATTTTAGCGGCACTTCACCTCTGCACCATCTCACTCTACACAAAACAGCACTTTCGCACCGGTAAGGGTAAATACTTTGGTTCTGCCTGTATGCTACAGACAACTCAGCTCACAGTTTAAGCTTATGGTTTCATCCCAGAGTGTACCGGCACCTCACCTCAGCACCATCTCACAGTGGGCAAAACTGCACTTTAACACCAGTAGGGGTAATTACTTTGCTTCACACTCCCTATATAGCACACCCTACCCACCCTACATACCTCACAGCGCTCCTACCCTCCTCTTTCCCACTTTTTTTCTCCTTTTTTCCCCTAACTCGCTTCAACAGAATCACAAAATGGCGGCCAACACTTCCTAGTTACAACCGCTCGCACCGCTCGAGGCCAATCAGCAGCAAGCTTGTGCTCGTAACGCTTTAGCCAATCAGATGGCAGAATTCCCAAATATCGATATATGTAAATGTCGATATTTCTCAAAAACTTCCAAATGGATTTACACCAAATAAACAAAAGTGTGCTTTCTAGACCAAGACCCTTCTCCCTGCCAAATTTGGGGTAATTCCGTTCACCCGTTCGACTTGTAGCCTTGTCTAAACTTTCCTATGGAAATTAAATAAGTTTTGGAACCCCCCTTTTTTCTCAGCCCCCCCTAGACAAATCACCCCCCAAACTTTCAACATAGAAGTTGATCTCAACAAAGAATTAGTTTTGAAAATTTTGCGAAGATTCATCAATCGGCGCCAAAGCTATTGGGAATAGAATGTTGCCATTTTCCTATGGTAAATAGGTCCTAACTATAACTACCTACTGGCGACCGACAGTAGGTAATTTGTAAATATATATTTATGCAAATATGAGTATATATCTATAGATATATATATTTTTTGTTTATTAAATATTGTTTACATGTTTGTAGTTATTAGAAATAATTTCAATTGATTTTTGTATGTATTTAGCTTTACTTTTATTTTGGGTAATTAAGGTTTATTTTATGTTGAGTATGCAGAAAAACTATGTTTATGTGTTGCTCAATGTTTATTTTCACATTTAGTATATCCTAAAAAGCTTTTTTTAATGTTTTGTCATTTTAAGTTAATTATTTTGGTGATATTAATGTAGTCGAGACTGTGAGGCTGTATGTTTGACTACTTTTATGTTTATTTAAAGGTTTTGCTATTTTTGTTTACAATATTTATGTTTTCATATTAGAAAAAACCTACTTTATAAAAGCTATATTTCTGTTGTCAATATCTGTGATTTTCTTGGTTAAGTATTGCAAGTCTATATTTTTGTGTATTGTATTTATTTACCAATATGTTTGTGAATCGCTATTGTGTGCACTGATATTGGGTTATTGATCCTCTGTAGTGATATGCCATAAACTGTAATCTTATATATGGTTCTGCCCCCAACATGGAATACCCTGGGTATTTTGAAGATCCTATATGACACACCAAGCCCATGCATTACTAGCTCCACTATTCAACAACGGTTTCAAGAATCAGAGGATTGTCCCTCTGGGTGAGGAGCAGCCCACATAAACCTACTCCATTGGCATAAATGGCTCATTCAAACATTTTCCCCACAGTATCCCTGAGCATCACCAGCATTGTTACTTAATACAGTGAGTTGATGTCTTCTGAGTAGATAGGCATATGTTTAAGCATAGTTGTAGTTACTGCACTGTATGTCCATGGTTAGTGGTATTTCTACGTGACACACTAATATAGGAAGTACAGTCACTGAACAAAGGGTGCAGTCCATAGATAATTTGAGATGATTTGCATGGAGGCAGGTATCAGTCAGATTCATAATGTGTAGTATGTTATCGCTCTTTCAAACAACGTGACTTCAATTTGTTTTTGTCAATGGGGATACTGAGTTTGAAGATGGAGACAGCCTTTCTTCAAGTAATTTCCTTCTTACATTTATTAATTTCTAGTCTGACAATGTTCTGGCTCATGGCATTCCGTTGTTCTCCATTGGCAGTTTCTCATTAAATAATGCTGATTGTTTTATCAGATGGCCATTTGAATTATGCTGCTACGTATGATCCTAGCTCATGTAGCTTCATTAGTATTGGGGTGATGTGATGTAGTCAAATTTCTTTAGGGCTCTCGTCAATCAATCATAGCATTTGTAAAGCGTACTACATACCCGTGAGGGTCTCAAGGCGCTAGGGGGGGATGCTGCTACTGTTCAAAGAACCAGGTCTTGAGGAGTCTCCTGAAGGTTAGGAGGTCTTCGGTCTGCCGTAGGTGGATGGGGAGGGTGTCCCACGTCTTGGCGGCGAGGTGGGAGAATGATATGCTGCCGGCGGTCACTCTTCGGAAGCGGGGGATGGTGGTGAGGGTCTGGTCTGCGGAGCAGAGCTGGTAGACATGGGTGTAGAGGCTGAGTCGTCTGTTGAGGTACTCTGGTCCGGTGTTGTGGAGTGCTTTGTGTGCGTGGGTGAGGAGCTTGAAGATTATCCTCTTGTTGATGGGGAGCCAGTGCAGGTCTTTCAGGTGGGGTGTGATGTGGCTGCAGCTGGGGATGACAAGGGTCAGGCGTGCGGAGGCGTTCTGGATGCGTTGGAGTCATTTTAGGAGTTTGTCCAGGGCTCCTGCGTAGAGTGCGTTGCCATAGTCCAGTCTGCTGCTGACGAGGTCCTGGGTGACTGTCCTTCTAGTTTTGTTGGGGTTCCACTTGAAGATCCTGCGAGGCATGCAAAGGGTGTTGAGCAGGAGGAGGAGACGGCGTTGACCTGCTTTGTCATGGAGAGTGTGTAGTCGAGGATGACCCTCAGGTTTCGTGCGTGGTTGGTGGGTGTAATTGGTGCTCCTAGTGCTGTCGGCCACCAGGAGTCGTCCCAGTCAGACGGCTGTTCCTCATCCAGTTGGCGATGGCCTTCATTCCTTCATGGAGGTTGGTTCTGGCGGTGTGGGGGTCCTTGGTGTGCGAGAGGATCAGCTGGGTGTTGTCGGCATAGGAGATAATGTTGAGGTCATGCTGTCGGGTGACGTGGGCGAGTGGTGCCATGTAGACGTTGAACAGCGTTGGGCTGAGGGATGATCCTTGGGATATGCCGCAGATGATCTCGGTGGCTTCGGAGCGGAAGGGGGAGGCCGTCACTCTGGGTTCTCACGGAGAGGTGGTAGGTGGTCCAGTACAGGGATTTCTCTTGGATTCCGGCACCGTGGAGGCGTGCTCTTAGTGTGTGGCGGCAGACTGTGTCAAGCACGGCGGACAGGTCCAGGAGGATGAAGGCTGCGGTTTTCTCCGTTGTCGAGCAGGATCCTGATGTCGTCAGTGACAGCGATAAGGGCAGTTTCAGTGCTGTGGTTGCTGCGGAACCAGGACTGGGACGGATCTAGGATGTTATTCTCTTCGAGGAAGCTTTGTCAGCCGGCCTTTTCGATGACCTTTGCCGGGAACAGTAGCAGGGAGATGGGCCGGAAGTTCTTGAGGTCCTTGGGGTCTGCCTTGGGTTTCTTTAGTAAAGCGTTGATCTCTGCGTGCTCCCACCTCTTCGGGAAGGTCGCTGTTTCGAAGGAGATGTTTTCTGGAGGTGGGGTGCGATGATGCTGCTGGGTTTGTTGAAGATGGGGTGTGGACAGGGGTTTACCAGGGATCCGGAGTGGACGGTGTTCATGATCTTGATGGTGTCGTTGTCGTTGATGTTGGCCAGGCGAGCAGGCAGTTGGCGCGGGTGGTGGTCGTGCGAGCAGGGGTGTCGGTGGCCTGTGAGTCGCACAGGTCTTGTGATGGTGGGATGTCGGTGTTGGAGCTGGTGTTGGAGAGTTCCTTCACAATGCTGAAGAGCTCTTTGCTATTGTGTGCGTTGTTGTCTATGCAGTCTCTGAAGGCGGTCCATTTGGCAGATCTGATGTTATGTTATGTTATGTTTTAAATGTTTTTATATCGCGCTCTGCTACTACAGGGTATCCTGGCGCGAAGAGTGAGATTATCCAGAAAAAAAATGCGCATAGGAAAAATGATTATATGGTAATGTTAAACAAATGTGTTTTGAGCCCTTCTTAAACATACAGATTGTCGGAGACACTCTTAGATGCAGCGGGAGAGCGTTTCAGGCCCTGGCAGTCTGAACAGAAATGGATTGACCGCCCAGTCTTGAATACTTAAATTTGGGCATGGTCATTTGGTACAAATTTGCAGAGCGAAGAGCGCGACGGGGAACATACATGACAAACCTTTTTTGCAGATACATCGGACCTAATTTGTGGGTGGCCCGAAACGCGAGAACCAAAGATTTAAACAGGATTCGATGGGCGACTGGGAGCCAGTGAAGACGGCGAAGGTGAGATCGCACACTGGCTCTCCTAGGAAGTTGGAATAAAAGCCGCACAGCAGCATTTTGGATGACCTGAAGCCGCTGAATAAGATATGCAGGTAGGCCACTGAACAGTGCATTGGCATAATCGAGCCTAGACAGAATGAGGGCACGCAAACCCGTTTCTTTAGCCTCTCTCGGGAGGAGTGGGAAGAACCTTTTCAATGCCTTAAGAGTGGCAAAGCAGATACCAGTCAGTTTTTTTAGATGGTCTTCAAACTTAAGATCCTGCCCGAACCAAACCCCTAGATTTTTCGCCGGGCCTCCTATTGATTTAGGGCAGGGCAGATCGACTGGCCAGATGAGGTCCCTGAAATTGTCCGGGAAGGTACCATAAAGAAGAACCTCTGATTTTTCCTCATTACACTTAAGCTGTGCCAGGGCAAGCCAGCGGAAGACAGAGGCCAGACACGAGCGCACCACCGAGGTATCCAGATTGTCCTTCGGCCAGGTGAACAACAACTGGGTGTCATCGGCGAAGGCCATTATTATGGCCCCCAGCTGCTCTGCCAGATGAATTAGGGGGGTCATGTAAATGTTAAACAGCAGGGGGCTCAATGTGGACCCCTGGGGCACACCTGTAGTAAGATTCTTTGGCCGCGAGGCATAAGGCGGCATCCACACTTGTTGCGTCCTATTGGTCAGGAAAGAGGTAAGCCAGGAAAGGACACGTCCAGAGATGCCGGCCTCCGCCAGCCTGGCCAAGAGCAGAGCATGGGGCACCGTGTCGAAGGCGGCAGATAGGTCCAACAAAATCAGGACCGCTCTGCCGCCCCCATCAAGACACTCCCGGATGGCCTCAGACACCTCCACCAGCGCCGTTTCTGTGCTAATAGACGCCCTAAATCCAGATTGAGCTGGGTGAAGGGCCTGAGAGGATTCGATGACATTATCCAGTTGTCTGAATACAATCTTCTCGCAGACTTTCGGGAGCGCAGGAAGCAGAGAGATGGGACAATAACTAGAGGTGGCCGATGGATCCAGCCCTGCCTTTTTCAAAAGTGGAAGAAGTTTGGCTTGCTTCCAGCAAGAAGGGACAGTGGCAGAGGAGAGGGAGAGGTTCACAATCTGAGTAGCCTCCTGGCAAACAATGTTCGCCACCCCCCCTAGCACCCTCGCCGGGCAGGGGTCCCGAGGCGATCCCGATTTCAGAGATTCAAGGACTGCCAGCACATCCGATTGTGTGGCTGGATTGAAGTTCGTAAATTGGGCGCTGGTTTGAGACAACTTTAGAGATGGAGGGACCGGTAGAGACTGAAAATTGCCACACACCCTCTGTAAGTCAGCTTGGATTTTAGCGATTTTATCGTAAAAAAAAAAACGAAAGTTCTTCACACCAGAGATCGGAAGAAGGTAACACGGGAAGCGCAGCACATGGAGATAGAAAGCTCTGAACTATGGCAAAGATTTCTTTGCCATTATTATCCGCTTTCTCAATCCTCCCAGCGAAGTAACTGCTCTTGGCGGCCCTGATCGCCGCATAGTATTCCTTCTGTGCTGTACGCAACCTGCTCTTAGTCTCAGGTAGATAGGCTTGACGCCATACCCTCTCCAGTTTTTTACAGCCAGATTTAAGTTCCCGCAAGAAGTGGGTGAACCAGGGTTTAGAGGGAGTGGACCTAATCCTCTTGATCCGACCCCTGTTAGTAGGCATGACCGAGCCTTGTTCCACCCAGGAGTTGAAGACACTGACCGCGGAATCGATCTCCAACGGCAGAGCTGGACGGTTTCGGGCAAGGGAGTCTGAGAGAATAGCCAAATTGATCCGCTGAGAATGAGACTGAGGGGGATTCCCCCTGCCCTCATCTCTATTCAGGGACCAAGCGAACTGAATCAGAGCATGGTCTGACCAGGTAACCCTTTCCGGGGGAGTCATGGTGATCTCAAAATTAGAACACACCAGATCTAGAAAATGACCAGCCTCATGAGTTGGGGTATCAACCCATTGAGTAAGGTGAACCATAGATAGAGCTTCACCTAAGCGGATGGCCTCGTTAGAGTCGCACAAGTCAACGTGCATATTAAAATCACCCAAAAGGAGATACCTTGTGAATTTCAAGACGCGCGGAACAATGACCTCCTCCAGCCCCCCAACAAAACTACCTACATGGCCCGGAGGGCGGTATAGGAGGGTACCTCCCAAGGTGAAATTAGGGGTAAGCACCACAGAAAAATGGATCAGCTCCGCCTCACCCAAGGGGTCTTGAGGTTCGATCGTAAAAGCCCATTGGTCCCTATAAATCACAGCAAGGCCGCCCCCTCTACCTGTCGAGCGGTCAGCCCTGGTGATCCTGAAACCACGGGGTATTGCAAGCTCCACCAACGGAGCGCAGGACTCCGTAAGCCATGTCTCTGTGATAAAGAAGAGATCAAGCTGATTCTCATCTAAAATCCCAAACACATCAGCAGCGTGTTTCACCAGAGACCTGGCATTAATGAGCCCCGCTTTAATAGCCGTCGGGTTAGTCTTCGCCTGATCCAAAGGGCACGGCGAGGACACAAAGCAGAATTCACATGAGGAGCAAATGCGCAACAGGCTACCTGATACATCCCATGGACTATCAGCACCACATCTAGCAGTATTCAGGGCAACTAACTGTTCGGAAGAATACCTTAGGGGAGCACGTTGTGGAGTCCGTGGGAGGCAGGCAGGAGCACTGGCCCTAGGCCCGTCCGGGCACAGACGGGCCCTCCTTTGGCGCTCCTTCGGCGCGCAGACGGCGCGCCCGCTGCGCGCGGCCGCTCCGCGCTCGTCCAATCATGGCATTATGAAGGGTCGGCCGAGAAAACACTAGAGCGCCAACCCCGAGTGCAATGCGGTCCCGCCTAACTTCCGGGTACCGCCGGGGTCGAGCGCTGACACCGTCAAAGTCGGACTAGGAAGGGGGAATGTGCAAAAACGCTAAATGTGCAAAGAGCAAAGAGCAATAAGTGCAAATGAGGCAAGCAAATAGATTTGGGCACAGGCTAAGGGCGAAGATGGATTTTAAAAATACAGACACGGAGGAGGAGCTTGGCGGGCATCCGAGATGGCCGCTTGAGCACAGCGCTCTCCGGACCCTCGCCGCTCCCGACATTTTATCCTGGCTGAATCCTGATTTCTTGCAAGAATTCGTGTAGGGGACGCTTGGCTGATTACCCTGGCACTTTTCGGGAATCGATTTGGATCTCGTATTCCTGAGTTATGGTGCTCTGAACTTTTGGGCTCCGCCCTTGAGGTGCGCCCGGGACGGGGTGCGGTACTGTAGCCGTCCTGCAATTGAACAACAACGGCAGGAGATCTGGCCTTGTGGGTCCCCCCTTCCTAGGTTTCGGTTTCGATTCTGTTCCGACTTGGGCCACGGCTGTGGATGTCGCGTTGCGACTGAGACTTGTAGGCAGATCGGCTGTTGGGCTTTCATGTGACCTATTTGCTGGTTTGGCGACCTCTACCCGAGTTGTGCCCCCTTTTTATGTACTTTTGATCCTGTACTTTGGGTGTCGGGCCCGTCGAACCTGGTGGCTCGTCCTGTGACGCATCTTCAAAATGGCGGGCAGAGGGGACAGAGAGACGCGCAAGACGAAAACACCTCTGCGCGGAGCTCCAGTTCAGTCGAATGTCATGGACCGTTATACCCATTCTAAGGGGTCCCCCGGAGCTGCCCTGCCTGGTTCTAGTATTGCGTCCGAACGAATTTTGGAAGAATCGGCGGAGCCCTCCTTACAGGATATCATGGGCGCCATCTCGGGTGTGAGAGAATCCATCGGCCTACAGTACGAGGCCTTGGCCCACAAACTTGACACCGTGGCTATTGAGGTGAATCTGATTCGTGCTGATCTCGGCAAGACGAATGAGAGGGTGCAATCACTGGATATTAAATCCTCTAGCCTTACGAATGACGTCTCGGAGCTCCAAACTGAGATTGGAAATCTCCGTAGGGGGAACGACTTCATGACCCGTCGCCTGGAGGACTTTGAAAATAGGGCGCGTCGCTGCAATGTTCGCCTGGTTGGTGTACCGGAAAACCCTGAACCCCACTCGGTGGATCTCCTGGTTGAGGATCTGGTCTTGAACCATTTGGCCCCTTCTGGTCTCACAAAATTTTTCACGGTGGAACGTGCACATCGTGTTCCAGGGGGCAAAGTCAAGCCGGGAGCCCCGCCGAGACCCATTGTAGCGAAGCTTTTTCATTATAGAGACCGGGACGCTATCCTGCAGGCCTCGCGGGTGGAGGGCCCGGTGGCCTTTGAGAACGCTACGGTGAACTTTTACCCGGACTTTTCCCAACAGGTTCAGAGACAACGTATGGAGTTTCGTGGTGCCAAGAAACGTCTCCGGGATCGGGGCCTACGTTACGCCATGCTCTTTCCCACTAGACTCCGGGTTGAATACAATGAACGTACCCTTTTCTTTGATCGACCAGATGCTGTTAATGACTGGCTGGACTCATTGCCTGACCGTCCTCCTGAGACAGACTCCGCCGCTCACCCTGGCGGTGCCGAAGGTGGTGTGGAGATCTAACTGTTCGGCTCTTATGTCTTATTTTGAATACATTCTCAGGAGTGTTGGCCGGCGTCCCTCTACATTGTGATCATTCTGTCTTTTCGTTTGTTATTTTTGTTCTTGCTGAGGTCGGGGGGTGGATGGAACGGAGACCTTTCCTCCTCCGGGGTCTTTGTGTAGAATAGGGGTTCTTGGGCGACAGGCACACTGCAGGTTGGGGTGGCTCTTTAGCTTTTTGCAGGGGTGCAGGGTGGGGGGTGTTTCTCTTCAGTTTGGGGGAGGGGGGTTGGGAAGTTTTTTCTTTTCTGTGTGTTGTTTTCAAGGCGATTTGCTCCTGTGTTTGCTGCTGTTTCTGATGTCTAGCTCATGGACGAGGGGTCTTGGCTCGGGTGGTTGGGATGGGGGGTAGAGGGTTGAAATTTCTTTCCTTGAACGTTAATGGCCTGGGAGATCGTATTAAGCGCAGTGTGGTCTTAAAATGTATTCGACGTCTGTCACCGGACATTGTTTTCATGCAAGAAACCCATTTGATTGGTAATGTTTGTTATGCGATGAATAGATGGGGCTACCGCCTTGTGGCGCACTCAGGGTTTACCTCCGGATCTAGGGGTGTGGGTATTCTTGTTCGAACCTCCCTCCCCTTGGCTATAGATGAGGTGATTCATGATGACCGTGGGAGATATACTGTCCTGGTGGGTAGATATGAAGGCCGCACCCTATCTCTCTTCAATGTTTATGTTCCCCCGGGTTTGCAGGCCTCTACTTTTACTGACTTGGGCCGTGTTCTGTTGGATCTCCCTGATAGCACTCTCTTTCTTGCCGGTGATTTTAATTCGGTGCTTTCCGGCCTTCACGATCGCCATCCCCCTAGAGATACCCCGCAGGCTCAGCAGTGGTTGGGTGGGTTTTTAGATACCTTTGGCCTTGTGGACTGCTGGCGACTGTTGCATCCTACTCAACTCCAATACACCTTCCATTCTGGGGCCCATGGCAGTCTGTCCCGGCTGGATTATTTCCTGATCCCCGCAGCCCAATCATCGGCGGTTCGTGAGATTTTACACTTGCCGAGGGGTATTTCTGATCACTCGCCGCTCTGGCTTCGTTTCGAGGTTGGGGTGGAGGCGGCGGGCCGAGTGGCTCCCATTAACCCTTGGTATCTTTCCTCCCCTGAGACTCGTACCCTCTTGCTCAAGTCCATGGATTCATATTTCCTGGAAAATGAGGGGTCGGTCTCTTCGGCTGTGTCCCTGTGGGAGGCTTTTAAAACTGTGATTCGTGGACAGGCCCTTTCCTTGATTGTTGAAGCTAAGAGGGCAGGGAGGAAGGAGGTGGTGGAACTTGAGGGGGAGATCTCTGCTTTGGAGGACGAGTTGGAATCTGGTGTCACGCCTGACAAACTCCATGCCCTGGGTCTCAAACAGTTTGCATATAAATCTCTGGTCACTGACGCTGCAAAGGTGATGTTTCGTGAGCAGCAGGGCAGATTGTATGATGTGGGTGACAAAGCGGGAAAACTCCTAGCGTGGTTGGACAAGAAAGAAAGGGTTAATCGTGTGGTGCCCGTGATTCAGTCTGCGAGTGGTGAGAAAGTGATAGATCCGACCGCCATTGTTGATCGTTTTGCGGAATATTTCCGTGTGGTATATGCTCCCGTGTCTGTGAGGGATGTTGCCGACTCCCGCCTTCTTCTGCGTGATATCGCTTTGCCCTGTGTCACCGACTTGGACCGTATTGCTTTGGACTCCCCTTTTACGAATGATGAGATAGCCAATGCAGTTCGATCGCTCCGTTCGGGCAAAGCACTGGGCCCGAACGGTTTGCCTATTGAGTTGTACAAATTATGCCCCGATAAGGTGGCGCCGTATCTCCGCGCCATGTTTCTAGAATCTCGTGAGCGGAACATGCTTCCCTATGATCAGCGTCTGGCGACAATCGTCGTCATTCCCAAAGAGGGTAAACCACGTGACCTCTGTTCCTCGTATAGGCCCATATCCCTATTAAACGTTGAACCTAAGGTGTTGGCTAAACTTTTGGCGACTCGTCTCCTTTCGGTTCTTGGAGAGTTGGTCCATCCGGATCAGTCTGGCTTTATCCCGCATCGCAACACTGCTCTGAATTTACGTCGCCTTCACGGCGCGCTGGCGAGGGCGGGGCTTTTGACTGAACCGGCCATTTTGGCGTCCCTGGATGCCTCCATGGCCTTTGATACTGTGGAGTGGCCCTATTTATGGGCGACACTTGAGAAATTTGGATTCGGGTGCGAGTTTATTAGCTGGATTAGGCTGTTGTACGCGAAACCTCTGGCGCAAGTTGTAGTGAACGGTAGAGTGTCGGCCCCCTTTTCCTTGGGCAGGGGTACCCGTCAGGGCTGCCCCTTGTCCCCTCTGTTGTTCGCGCTCGCTCTTGAACCGTTGGCGGCCTGGCTCCGTTGGGAGCCGTCCCTTAAAGGTATTCGTTGGGCCCCGGACTTCGAAGACCGCGTCTCGCTTTATGCGGACGACATCCTCTTGTATCTTACTTCCCCTCGCAAGTCTCTATCTGTTTTATTTGACGTTCTTGCGTCCTTTGGCGCTAACTCAGGCCTCGTCATCAACTGGTCTAAATCCTGTGTATACGTTTTGTCTGGTATCTTGCCTCCGTTGCCGAGTAGACTTCCTCTTCAGGTGGTCCGGGATGGTTTCAAATACTTGGGGGTGTTCGTTACCTTGGATCCGTCCCTTCGTTTTGATCGTAATCTCCTTCCCCCGTTGCTTAGGCTCCGTTTGGACGTTGCCCGCTGGCGCAAACTTCCCCTGTCTCCATTGGGTCGGGCGGCCCTGTTTAAGATGATGTCACTACCGCGGTTTCTCTACGCTCTCCAGAATTATTATGATCCTATCCCCAAGACCTATTTTCGGGAGATTGAGAGCCTTCAGAGGCAACTTATTTGGGATGGGCGACCGCGCATTGCTCTTGCTAAACTTTCCATCCCGTGGTACGATGGGGGCATGGCGCTCCCCGATATTAAGAGATACTACTGGGCTTCCCATCTGTCCGCTATTAATCACGCTATGTTCTCTCCGGGTCGTAATCCGGCGTTTGAGATGGATAAACTTCAGCTTCCGGGAGGTGACTTTAATAGAGTGCTCTATTCTCGCTCCGCTGGGCGCCATCTTGTGGGACCTACTTTGACTGCTTTGACTGTGTGGCGTGCTGCGAATGTGAGCCTGGGCTGGGAGGATCGCTTGACGTTGGCGACGCCGCTTTATGCTTCAGAACGTTTGGGCGGTCTTTGGTCTTCCAAGGGTTTTGACCGTTGGGACCTGATTGGGATCTCTAAAGTGGGGGATGTATATTCTAAGGGTTCGGTGCGCCCGTTTCAGGCCCTCCAGGCTGACTACGGCCTGAGTAGTCGGGAATTTTTTCGTTATTTACAGATCAAGCACGCTTTGGTTTCGGTGTTTGCTCCTGGTGAGATTCCGCCTGACTCTTCCCCACTTGAAGACCGTATCCTTGACGAACATCTTCCTGATAGTACTGTCTCCCTGATTTATAAAAAGTTGATTAACAATCGGACTGACTTATTGGCCCGGCTTCGGGAACAGTGGATGGGAGATGGGTTGGAACTTGATGATGAGGATTGGCAATCGGCCCTCTCCTCTCCGAAGGAGGTGGCTATACCGGCTCGACTCCGTTTGGTCCAATTGAAGATCCTTCATCGGGTGTACGTGACGGGACCGCGACTGATAGTGATGGGCTTTTCCTCCGATGGACTGTGTAAGCGTGGATGTGGTTTGCGTGCTACTTTCCTGCATATTCTTTGGGAGTGCCCGATGGTGGCTGCTTATTGGGTGGCCGTGCTTGATCTGATGACTGTGGTGACGGGGATATCCTTGCGACCGGAACCTCGTCGCTGTCTTTTGAATGTTTGGGAGCCCACGGACTATTCGGTGGCACAGACTAGATGGGCCACCCTGGGCTATATGATCGCGAAGCGAGATATTGCGCAACTCTGGGGGGCCTCCAGGCCCCCTGCCCTCTCGCAATGGGAGGATAATATGGATTGGTCCATGTTCCGTGAGAAAACTGTTTATGTGGCCAGGGGTAGACCCAGGGCATGGGTGAAGGTGTGGGGTCAATGGAACGAATACCGTGGCGACATTTGTACTTCTCCCCTTGTGGACACTGTCGAGATTACTCTATCTCCCTAGGCTGGCGTTCCCGGAATCTTCATATAGGGACTGAGCTGGTCTCACCGGCTCTTCCCCCCTTCTTCTTCCTGGTCTCTGCCCCCCTCCCCCCTCCCCCCCCCGCTCCATACTCCTTAGTGCTTAGGATATTATTATTGCACCTCCGCTGCTGTCCCCCCCTTGCGTCCCTTGGGCTGACCTTCAGTGATACACTCTCGCCTTTTTGTATGTTTGTTCTTTCTTATATATAAAACCTGTTTTGGTCCTGTATATAATGTGGAGTATTGCATTGTTGATTGACGGTTACCTCTGCGGGCTTATGTGATATGTCTCTCCTCCTTTTTAGCGGCTGGCCCGTGTGGTTGTAGGCCCATCCTTGTACATTTCTGCTTGCTCAAATAAAGGTTTTTAAAAAAAAAAAAAAAAAAAATACAGACACAAAGTACACTTTAAAAGCGCTGAGATACAGCTATTTAAAATATTAATCAGAGCGTGTTAAGAAAGGGGTCAGCAGTGGTAAAATACGAAGCTCAATGACAGCAGACACTCACTCAGGATCGCGCTCGCCTCCTCCCTCGATTATGAAGGGTCGGCCGAGAAAACACTAGAGCGCCAACCCCGAGTGCAATGCGGTCCCGCCTAACTTCCGGGTACACCCGGGGTCGAGCGCTGGCACCATCACAGTCGGACTAGGAAGGGGGAATGTGCAAAAACGCTAAATGTGCAAAGAGCAAAGAGCAATAAGTGCAAATGAGGCAAGCAAATAGATTTGGGCACAGGCTAAGGGCGAAGATGGATTTTAAAAATACAGACACAAAGTACACTTTAAAAGCGCTGAGATACAGCTATTTAAAATATTAATCAGACCGTGTTAAGAAAGGGGTCAGCAGTGGTAAAATACGAAGCTCAATGACAGCAGACACTTACTCAGAATCGCGTTCGCCTCCTCCCTCGATTATGAAGGGTCGGCCGAGAAAACATTAGAGCGCCAACCCCGAGTGCAATGCGGTCCCGCCTAACTTCCGGGTACCGCCGGGGTCGAGCGCTGACACCGTCACAGTCGGACTAGGAAGGGGGAATGTGCAAAAACGCTGATGAGTTGGTGGGGTTGGCCGGTGGCGTTCCTGTGTGCTGAGTAGTTTTTTGGTGCTTTTTTGCCGGTTCAGTTTTTTTCTACTTTTCGGCAGGTTCGCTTGGAGGCATGGAGGTCTTCAATGAACCAGCAGGCTCTCTTGCTGGTGTGGGTGTTGGGGGGCTTCTTGAGCGGGGCGGGGGTGTTGGCGCAGTCGTTGATCCATTGTCTGAGGCTGCGGCATCGGGGTCGGTTGGGTCTGCGGGTGGGCTCTGGGAGAGGGTGTAGTTAGGTGGTCCTCGGTGATCTTGCACCAGCTGCGACAAGGCATCTGCTGGGTGTGGTGGTGTGTTTCTGGAAGGTGAAGAAGATGCATCGGTGGTCGGTACAGTGGAGTTCGGTGGTGTGGTCGAAGAAGACGTGAGTGCTCGCTGAGTAGATGGGGTCAAGCATGTGGCCGGCGGAGTGGGTGTTGTGACGAGTTGTCTGAGTCCGAGGATGCCGAGGTTGTTGATCAGGGTGGAGGAGTTGGCGTCGTTGTTCTCGAGGTGGAAGTTCAGGTCTTCGAGGAGGATGTAGTCCGTGGAGGTGAGGGCATGTGTGCTGATGAATTCGGTGATGGAGTCGCTGAACTGCAGTCAGGGTCCGAGGGGTCTGGGGGGTCTGTAGATGACGGTGCCTCTGAGGGTGGTGGTGGGGTCTGTGTGGATCTGGATTTCAGGTGTTTGGCGGTGTTGAGGGTGTTGTCAGCGTGTGTCAAGATTTTGAGAGTGTTCCTATTCTGTTGGTGCGGTCCTTGTGGGTGCTCTTGTAGCCTTCTGGGATGGCTATGGTGATGTCAGGTGCCAAGGAGGGGGTCAGCCAGGTCTCTGCCAAGAAGGCGATGTCTGGGGCGTTTGTGTCGAGTAGGTTCCAGAGTTCAACGGCTTGTTTGCGGGCGGAGCGGGTGTTGAGCAGGATACATCTGAGGAAGTTGGGTTCCGTGTTGGGCGGGTTGGCGGGCCGGATGCTGGTAAAGCTGCAGTCCTGGCAGGAGAAGGGTCCTTGGGTGCGTTTTTGGGCGGCCTGGCAGCAGGTATGAGACAGTCCGGCATTGAGTGCGTGGAGAGTGCTGTAGTCATAGCGGAGGCGGGCATCCTGGTGTGTGCAGGAGCCAGGGGTCTTGATGCTGGGCGCGGTCCAGGTGCGAAGGGGCGCAGACGGGCTTGCCCTAGGCGCGCATTTGGCACTGAGCGACCTCCATATGAGGGGCTGTCAGAGGGAGGAGCAGCTGGGAGGCAGGAACGGGGTGGTGAATGGGTTTGAAGGCGGGCAGGCCGCAGGGGATGCAGGGGAAGCAGCGGCACGAAACTTAAGGGGGGAGCGGGTGGTGATCACAGAAGGCAAAAGGGACAACAAGAGAAGGGGGCACAAGGGAGAAAACGGACACACAAAAAAACAACACTGGGGGCACAGAGATATAGGCAGAAGCACTACGAGGCAGGCTGTACAGAAGCAAAAACGAAGTAAAAAGCAAAGCGCAGGCGGGATACCGGTCAACGGGCGGCAGCAGCAGCGGTGCTCAAGTCACACAGGGGGCTGCGTGGCGGTGAGGGGAGCGACCTGCCTGGTGAAACCTGCCAGGGTGTCAAAATGCCTTTCAGAGGTGCCAGTGAGATATTGAGGAGGTATTTGAGCTGAGGGTTGCTTCTGTTTGGGTGAAGGTGGCTAAGGCTTGCACTGGTGTTCTGAAGTCAGGTGCAAAGGATTTCACTTTTATCAGGAGAGAGAGAGAGCTGATACCATTCTGTTTTGACTTGCATTGAGAAGTGTTCCTTGAAGGAGACATTTAAGTTGATTGTGAATCCTAGTGATTTCGCATTGGTTGTCAGCTGGGAGAGAAGTAATCTAAATCTATGTCAAATAACTAGGTTTTAATATGTGATCATTTGGTGTTGCTGGTGAACAGGAGGAATTCAGTCCATGCCTCCATGAGCATTAGGTTTGTGGTTGATATTTCGTTCTGGATTAGCTTGAGGTAAGTTTTGAGTCACTGGTTGTATTAAGCAGATCTGATTTTGAGGTAGGATTGTAGTTTATTAGTGTATAGATGGATATTGAGATTGTTGTCAGTGACAATGTATCCAGAGGGTTCCATGTAGAAGCTTACATTTCTGATGGAGGGTATGGGGCCTTAACATACTCTGAAGGTGATAGGGAATACCTGGAAGCCTAAGGCACCCATCGAGACAAGATGAAAGCAATTGACGAGGTTATAATTGTAGAAGCATGTTGGAAAACCTTTGCTTTATTCAGTGTGTGAATAGGTGTCTGATGATAGATTGTGTCAAGAGTCACAGAGTGGATGAATACGATCAGAAGGAATGGCTCACCTTTGTTAATGATGAGGGCAAAATATTGACTGTTTGAAGCATAGCTGCCTCCAAGCTGCAGCAAGGTCTCACACCAGATTGGTTGTTCTGTATTAGGGGATTCTTAAAGCTGTGCTCCTTCAGTCGGGCAGTGACCACTTTCTTGAGGATTGATGATTTTACCAGTGAAGGAAATTGGGTAGTTGGAAAGATCATTTGAGTCAAGAGCAGGTTTCTTCATGTTAGGGAAGATCTGTCCTGTTGTGAGGTTGCTTGTTACAATTCATTTGCTGAAGAAAACATTAGCAAAATTCAAAAGCAATTTTCAAGAGGTTTTGCGATGGCCGATGTTACAGTAATGTAATCTTGCCTACATCCCACATGTTTTTTAGCGTTGTTTTAAAAATGTGCATTAGATTACTGACATCTGACATGTGGGATTATAAGGCTGATGAGTTCTTCTTGGATAGGCACCAAGGAAAAGATTCTTTTGGTTTGAAAGATGGAAAATGGAATTGTAAATGGGTCTGCCCATTTCAGCAGTATCTGGGATTTGCAGTGAACTTAAACATGGGCTGTTCTCATGAGCTTGTGGGTGTTGCCTCACATCTACAATGCCGATAAACCCCACCTACAAGTACCCGCAGTGGCCAACAATGCCATTTTGAGCAAAGATTGGACCTCATTGCCCAAACGTTTGTTCTTTCTCCTTTTTTTAGTTACTAGTTTTGGTCCTGGGAAAGGAAAAGGTGGGTATATACCAGGCCTTACCATCCATTACACATGCTTCCTAAGACCATAGTGAGAACACTGCAATTTAGCCTGTCACAACACATGATCACCACTAATCCTCTGACACTAAATGTTGTCACATGCGATGTCAAGGGCCCTAAAAATCTCTCTAAAAGGCTTGCCATACTGAGAGAACTCAACACAATGGGAGCCTCCATTTGCCAGCTTAAAGAGGCCCACACTCTGAAAGCAGACACTCGTAGACTGAGTTGCCCCATGTTTCTGCTCAAATACTATGCCTCCTCTAGCAAATAAAAAGGAGGGTGCTGTGATACTTATAGCTCAACCTAAGCATGTCATTCAATACAGCTGTGGTATAGACAAGGTTGGTTGGAGGTCAATGGCTGCTGGGTTGACCTCCCACTCTGAATAGCTTCAGTTTGCTGTACCAGCTCCGGTCAAGAACCCTCCCTGAGCAACACTCTTCAAACAATGATGGCATTCTCAGAGTGTCACCACCCCCTCAGGCACCCTCTATGGAGTGGGCATACTATGCAGGGCTCATGTTGTATTACCCCTATAGCACTTTATGGCATGCTATAATACCATGACTGATGCTCCCCAAAACCTGTGATTCCATTGGGCTTGAGTATTTGCAAGCATCCCCAAGAACCCATAATTCCATTGCGCTTGAGTCCCTGCAAGTCTCTCCCCGAATTCCGCAAGTCAACGGCAAACCTTGCTCCAGCTGCTACTAAGGACTTTCTGTTGTTTTTTATTATGCATGTTCAAGGGGAAAAAATACATTTGTTTCCTCTTATTTGGTCTCAATTGTCAAGTTGCACATGCCCTTGCTGTAAGCGAGTGTATTAACTTGTGTTTTCTTCAATGGTTCGAGAATCTTCCAGATGGCCATGTGCCCAATGTGCCACACGCGATCTAGCTACATCCCTTGAGCCTGCAAGAGGATATATAAACCTCACCAATTCCCAACTTGTCACTTGGTCTTGCTCCCTGCGGAATTAGCTTCTCTCTTCCCACTCACATATAGAATCGAGAAGCACTCCAGTCTCCTTCAAGTCCAAGTGATCCGGCGGTCCCTGTGGCTCCAGCTCCCTCAACGTCTTCCTTATCTATCCCTCCTGCACAGCTACTCTGGATCCCCTGCGACTCCCTGATTCAAAGCCTTGAGATGTTCTTCAAACTTTAGTCAAGTGGAAAAACTAGGCTAAGTACTTGATATCAGGTTAGTGCACACTAATCCTCCTATAGTAGTAAGTAAGACCGAGTATCAGTGTCTTCAAAGACCATGGACCTTTCCTCCATGCCCTCTCTGGGAATTTCTCCAGCACCTCTTGTGTGTTCAAGGTCTGGACCGACTTGCAACCTCAGAGTTAGAACTGTGATTGTGCAAGGACATAAGACTTTAGCTCCGTGTTTCTCTGGAGAATAGTATTGCCAAGATAAAGCACTTTCGAGTCCTTGATATGTATGAACCTTGTATCTCAACCTATGTTCCGAGTTTATCCTTGGGAGTGCAAGTTACTCCAACCTGTGATTCCAGTTTATTCTTGGGAGTGCAAGTATCTCCAACCTGTCTTCCGAGTTTATCCTTGGCAGTGCAAGTAACTCCAATCTGTGTTTCGAGTTTATCATTGGGAGTGCAAGTAACTCCAACCTGTGTTCTGAGTTTATCTCTAGGAGGGCAAGTAAATGCAACCTGTGTTACAAGTTTATCCTTGGGAGTGCAAGTAACTCTAATTTGTATAACGAGTTTATCTGTTGAAGTGCTCACACTCCAATCTGGGATTTTGGTTCTTCTGTTCTCATGCTGAGCTGCTGATGAAACCTGTATGTGTATGTTACTTAAGTCAATACATGGTCATTGTATGTACAGAGTAGAGACCTGTTAGTGTACTGATGGTAATTGCCTCCTCTTGTTATTTTCTGAGCATTGCATCATCGCAATACCAGAGGTTCTGGTCGAGTGCAAATCTACCTCCTAAATGCAGAAGGTCTCGGAATTAACACATCCTATCACACAGTGTTGCACAGCTACTGAGCTGATACAATACCAGGTCTCTCTCTTCTTATTTTATCCAAGACCCTCTTACCCCAGGGGCTGTGCATGATCTAGGAGGTTGGTCCCTTGAACTTGTGGGACTTCGAGAGGGATAAGAGGTCCAGCATAGGCTCCAGTGTCGTCTCTGCATTTTGAACCAGGTGAGTGCATGACACAGAGGGCCCCGATCAATGAGGGGAACTTCAGCCTGGCCCTTAGTCAACCCACTGACAAATTGCAACAGTGCCACGAGGGGTCCCTAACTTTATTCCCGGAAGGAATCACATTGTTAGCAGACTTAGGCCTATTTGACGTATGGCACACCTGACACCTCCTTACAATTGACTATTCACACTTCTCGGCAGCACACTACCTATGCCAGAATCGGCCTGGTCTTTATTTACAGAAGACATGAGCACTATATTTTAGAGGTGGACCGCCTCCCCCAGACTCTCAAGGACCACAGCCTCCTACTAGTGGAACTAAGATGGGACCGACTCTCTCCCCAGTGCTCCGGAAACTCCAAGACCCGGTGGTTGTAGACACGATCATGCGCACCCTCCTGGAGTATTTGGCCCTGAACAACAACACCAGTGATATGGACAGACAAGTGGGTTGGCTTTAAACAGAAAAGAATGGCAGCAAGGGATAATTAAAGCCGCACTAACCCATTGATCACTAGCTGTAACTTGAAAAAATCTTTAACACGAAGCGTGTCCACCTTTGAGGTCCACTGCCACAAGACCTATTATATAAACAGAAACAAAACAAAGCACAGAGAGGCATGAAGCAAGTGGCTTATAATACGCCGAAAATGATAGATCTTCACAATCTTCGGTGTAGAAACTTCTTTATTTTTCAAAAGGATGAGGGATGTACACAGCAACAGCCACAGGCAACGCATTTCACCCAAATGGGCTTCCTCAGGGCTGTCAATATGACGATAAGTTCAGATTACAAAATGAGAACCACATTGCACTTCAAAAGTGTATTATCAAAACATCATTAATTCATAATTGTTGATCTCCAAATGACTAAAAAACAGTCTTTAAGCAAATATCTCTTAGTTTTCTCAATTCAGAGCAGCAATGAGGAGAAAGCAACCTCCAGGTCTCAGGAATTACACAGGGATTGTGCTCGAGAAAATCGTGGATGCAAAGACCTCCATCAAGGAATACAGCTAATTGTAGACTGTAGAACTGGGGAGAAAGCACACCTGCATAGCCTCGACCTTGCTCACAAGTTTTTTGGGCTAATTCTAATGCGTTAATGAATTTGAACTTCAACTCGGGCACCTGCTTTATTTATATTTGTAAGTGCTTCCTGTTGAGGTTTAATTTTTGTGACAGGAGCATCGTGCCAGAATAAACCCTGCCTGCATATTTATCCATGAAGATGCCGCCGTGTTGTGCCATACCTCTACTCAACTGGAGTACTTTCTACTGGCTAATCAGTAAGTGCTACCTCGTTGAGTATATAAATGTATGTATGTGAGCGGATTTGCGGATTTTTCAGCAATTTCGCGAGATTTGTGGACCGCAAAATTGCAGAAAATCTGCAAATTCCGCGAGCGGAACTGATTTTCGGCCCATAATTACTAATCAGTCTTGAACCTGTGCCACATGGGAACAGTCCAGCCCGAACTGCCAAGCCAGGTCTTCCCTGAACCAGAAACAAGCATACTGGGACCGGTTTCAGGGTAACACCCCTCATCAGTCAGGTTAGCTTGAATCCAGTGGCATAGTGAGCAAGGGACCCACGTCTGGGCATACCATGCCAATTTAGGGTGAACAAAGCAAACAGAAAGAGATGATGGATGGAGCGCCGAACATTTTTCAGACACTCACCCCCAGTCACAGATCTGGGTTGAATCTATCCTCGTTCTTTAGCTCACTTTGCCATCTCAGTTCGGACCAAGCTATATGCAAATTAGTCTTGAACCTGTGCCTCATGGGAACAATCCAGTCCAAACTGCCAAACAGGTCTTCCCTGAACCTGAAACAAGCATCCCGGCACCGGTTGAGAGTTAACACCCCTCATCAGCCAGGCTAGCTTGAATCCAGTGGCAAAGTGAGCAAGGGACCCACATCTGGGCGTACCCTGCCAAAATAGGGTGTACCAAGCAAACAGAAAGAGATGATGGACAGAGCACTGAAACTTTTCAGACATTCACCCCCAGTCACAGATCTGGGCTGAATCCATTATCGTTCTTTAGCTCACTTTGCCACATCAGTTAAAACCCAGCTCTATGCAAATCAGTCTTGACCCTGTGCTTCAATGGAAAGGTCCAGCTCGAACTGCCAAGCCAGGTCTTCCCTGAACCAGAAACAAGGATCCTGGGACCGGTTTCGGGGTAACACCCCTCATCAGCCAGGCTAGCTTGAATCCAGTGGCAAAGTGAGCAAGGGACCCACGTCTAGGCATACCCTGCAAACTTGGGCTGAACAAAGCAAACACCAAGAGATGATGGACGGAGTGCTGAAACTTTTCAGACACTCACCCCAGTCACAGATCTGTGTTGAATCCATCATTGTTCTTTTTCTCACTTTGCCACCTCAGTTCGGACCCAGCTACATGCCAATCAGTCTTGAACCTGTGCCTCATGGGAACAGTCCAGCCCGAACTGCCGAGCCTGGTCTTTCCTGAACCAGAAACAAGCATACTGGGACCGGTTTTGGTGTAACACCCCTCATCAGCCAGGCTAGCTTGAATCCAGTGGCATAGTTAGCAAGGGACCCACGTCTGGGCATACCATGCCAACTTAGGGTGAACAAAGCAAACAGAAAGAGATGATGGATGGAGCGCTGAACATGTTTTAGACACTCTCCCCCAGTCACAGAACTGGGTTGAATCTATCATTGTTCCTTAATTCACTTTGCCACCTCAGTTCACACCAAGCTATATGCAAATCAGTCTTGACCCTGTGCCTCATGGGAACAATCCAGCCCGAACTGTCAAGCAGGTCTTCCCTGAACCGGAAACAGGCATCACGGGACCGGTTTTGGGGTAACACCCCTCATCAGCCAGGCTAGCTTAACATGATGACCAAATCTGAATGATTTGTCCTCATTGGGGACAGCACCAGAGTTGAGTTGGTGAACACTATCACACTATTCCACTGGTCCACTCAGAAATGTGGGCATCTACCTCATACCCAACCTCATATCTTGTGCAAGACTCAACTTTGACTCCCAATAGTGTGATGCTAAAGCCTCCCTCGTGATGTTGCAAAACCATTCTCTCTCCTGGGTGGAGTGTATCGCTGCGGTCACAATTAAACTGTTGACAAGAATCCTGTGACTGTTCCAAGCTATGCCTCTCTCTATCCGGAACAATTATATCTTATATCTGCAAGTGGTTTGCATGTAGTATGTTAGAGCAAGAGGCCGCTCTAGACTTGTAGTGTAGTTCCTATATTCCCAATAGGCTCTGCGTATTGGAATAATATATCCTATAGATTTGACGTAGGACTTAAGTTAATAAGTCTCTATCAAATATACTAAACTTAATAGTGAGTTCCAGCTAGCTCAGAGGTCACTAGAAACTTTCTCGAATTCACAAGAAGGGATTAGTTTCTGACAACCGCATAAACATGACAACTTTGTTTCCCAAGAATAAGAATATATCTCCCAGAGTCGTGGAAGCAATAGATAACTAGTTCACTCAGTCAATCGTGCATGCTTCGTTTCTACCGAGTTGCTGAGAGATAGTGAGACCGGCGTTTTTCAATAAAAGGTTTTTTGAACAGTCTTCGTTCTCATACAAGAGAGGTGAACTGCCACAATCGTTAGACAGAATGCAAAGTATAATGCGTACAGCGAGAAGAGAATTATGAAATAATACTGTAAGAGCATTGTATGGTTTCTAAGCCATATAAAAATACATACATAAATAATATAGACTAAAATACTCAACTTGTGCTTCTAAAATATGCCTACCCCAATGTACCTAACCTAAGTCTAGTACGAGGGAGGAAGTAAGTATGGTTTTTGCATAGGTTTAGTTTTGCTAAGTATCTACCAAAGGTGCACCACGTGGTGTTTTTTATTGGCCACTGTTATTACTGGAGAAAATGTGATGTTTTTCTCTCATTTGTAAGCTTCATTACAGGTAATCTGTCAGTTTTGCATTTTAGCTGCAAGGATCACCCCAGGAAGGGGGCTGCTCAGCCCCCTCCCTTTAAGCTATTAAAAAAATGCTTTTTCAAATGGTTGGGCCCAGTTGGTTTGGAGTCCCAGGGCTGAAATCGTCCCAGTTAGTTATACTACTCACTAATTCATAGAGCCACTCACATCAACTTACCCATACAGCCACTAAAGTAACCACTAACTCACATATACAGCCACTCATGTACCTACTCACTGACCAATACAGCCACTGACACATTGATTAATGCAGACATTCAGATAATTATATACCCACTCATACACTCATTCTCATACTCAGTCTCCTATACAAATACTCATACCTTTTTAGTCACACATATATTCACTCACACATTCATTCACTCACCCATACAGTTACTCACACATCCACTCACTTACTCATAGATATACTAATACATCTACTCACTAATCTTTGCAGTGACTGAGACAAGTATATACTCTCCGACACAACCTGTCTCACACTCACTTAGTCACAGATACAGCTACTTACACACCCATTAACTCGCCCATAGAACTACTCACACACCCACACACTCACCTGTATACCCACTTACACACCGATTTGTATACCCATAGCCACTTATGTACCCTGTCACTCACCAATACAGACATTTATGTACCTGCACAGTCTTCTATTTAGCCACTCATGTACTCTCTCATTCATGTATGGGTGTGTATGTTGGTGACTGTATTAGTGAGTGAGTGGTTGTGTGAGTGGCTGTATGGGTGAGTGAGTGGATGTGTGTGTAGATCTATGAATCAGTGAGTGGGTGTGTAAGTACTGGTATGGGTCTGTGAATGGTTGTGTGGGAGTGAGTGAATGAAAGGTTCTATGGGGTATGAGTGGGTGTGTCAGTGTTTCTGTAGATGATATCATCAGTGATGTCATTTGAGATGTCATCAGTGATGTCAATGACCATGTCATGAGTGATGTAATATGTGAGGTCATAAGCGGTGCATTATCGGGGCTTAGGTTTTTTAGGTCAGCTAACTATAACTGCTGAATTTCTCTGGTTTTGTACAAGTCAAATGTCAGCCTAACTATAACGTCCCTGAAAGCTTTGTTTTTTTCAGTGAATATATACATATATATATTTATATATATATATATGTGCGTGTGTATATATAGGCTGCCAACATATGAAATCAGGAAGTGTTGGTAGCCATTTTTGAAATTGGGTTGATCTGAGTTCTGGAAAAAATATTAAAAAAGAAATAGGGGTCATTGTAAAAAAAAACTGACCCCCGAGGCCTGCAAGGCAGAAAAAAATGTTTTTCCCGGATTTTTGGAGGGAGTCGCCTTGGATCGACGGATCCTGTCAATTAAAAATCAAAGCGCGGTCTCCCGTGCTACTTTACTAATCTGCCTGGCCAGGGGGAATTTTAATAAAAATGGAGGGGGACACATATCACCCCCCTGGGACTAATTAATGCTCCAAGAACTACCACATACCCAGTGCTTCTTTATAAATGAATGAGAGGGAGGCTTGTACAGCCTCTCCCGCTGCCCCGCAGACCACCTCCCCGGGGCTTATTTACTTTAAATAGGAAGCCTCTCAGAACCCCCTGCCACGGAGACTGCCACTTCCACGAACATTTACTTGAAAAAAGGTGAGAGAAGCCCCACTGACACCCCCAGCCTTGGGGGCCACCACCTTCCTAGGGCTTAATTTCAAATTATGCAGAGGACCCACGGGGACCCCCCGCAGCCCTGGGGACCACCACCTCCCCGGGCTTTTGTTATATTGAACCCCCTGGGTATGACCACCTCCTCTGGGCAAAATTTAAGAAAGGAGGGGGGCTAGGCAGCCCCTCTCAAGGAGCTATTGATGGGCATGGGGATCATCAAACCCCAGGGCCAGTTCCTGCTATGTCCCGGGGTGCCGAACCTGGGACATAGGTGTTTGCTATGTCTTGAAGGGAGCTTTACTGCTCCCCCAAGCCATTGCAAATGCTCTGCTTCCAGGTAGTGACAGCAGTTAATATGCTCTTGCGTGCTGGAAGTAAAGCAAAATTGCTTTCACTGAGAGGTATCTGCCTGTTTAGCAACTCCCTCTCTGTGAAAGCAATGCCAGCTCTCGCAGGAGGTGGGCAGCCAGCAGGGATCCCAGGGGCATTTAGGCTCCCTTGCAGTCCCCAACAGTTGTAACTGGGTGCCATGGGTGGGACCAAGGCACTCAGAAGAGAGGCCAGGCCCCGGGGTAGGGGGTCCCCAAGGCCCAAATTAGCCCTGGAGCAAGGCCATGTACCCCCTTTCTCCTATTTGTTTAAATAAAAAAAATAAAAAGGCTGAGCTCCGGGGCATGCGGTCCCCAGGGCCGAAAACGGCCTGGGAAGAGGCCATGTGGCCACCCTCCCCATTCAAAAAGGAATGCCCTTAGGGAATGGGGTCATCCGGCCCAAATCGGCCCTGTGAGGGGGATCACACAGCCTCTCTCACCTAGTAAATATTTTTTTAGAAAATCCGGACCGACAAGTCACCGGAGGCCCTGCCCCCTTTCACCACCGTTCTCCAAATGCCCCTCCTGGCACACATTTGATTAGGAGATGAAGTCACCTTGGTTGTAGAGTGTCCTTGGGGCCCAACAACCCATCCTGTAAACTTCAGTAAGTCCCACACAGTGGGATTGCTGAGAGGTCTTTGGAGGCCACACCCCCTTTCTCCACCACTATGCAAACGTGCCTCCTGGTACACTAATGGTTAGATTATGAAGTCCACTTTACTCCTGATGGTCTGTGGTGGCCAATTACCCTTTCTGTTTCCTCCAGTAACTCCCATACAGTGGGATTACTGAGAGGTTGTCGGAGCTCTTGCCCCCTTTCTCCATCACTCTGCAAACGAGGCTCCTGGCACACTACTGGTTGAGAGATGAAGTCCCCTTGGATGCCGAGGGTCTTTGGGGGCCAGGAACCCCTCCTGTTACCTTCAGTAAGTTTCACACAGCAGGATTCCTGAGTCCTAGTCAGACCCCCCACCCCCCTTTTCCACCCTCTCTGCAAATGTGACTACTAGTTGAAAAAACATTGACATTTACTTTAAAAAACCTACATTTACACGGAAGTTATATTTAGGAAATAGAATTTTAAAAAATTTAGAAAGTCACTTAAAAATCCAAAGGTTACAGTGATGTACTGACAGTGATATTCAACAGTTATAGTTACCTGCGCTAACTATAACTTATGCCCCCGCAATGCACTGCTTATGATATATTACATCCCTCATGAGATGGTCAGTGACATCACTGATGACATCTCAAATGACATCACCCATGACATCCGCTACATAAACACTCACACCTGCATACAATACCTTGTACACCACCTCACACAACCACTCAGCTGTATCAGCCCATACCAGTACTCACATACCCACTCACTCCTCCATAGAGACACTCATACACCCACTCACTCACTTGTAACCCACTCACATAATTATTCAGTCACCCATACAGCCACTCATACTACCAGTCACTCACCTTTACAGCCACCCACAAAGCCACAAACTCACCCATACAGCCTCATAACACAGCCATTCATTCACCCATGCAAGCACTCACAATCTCACACAACCACTTACATATCCATTCATACATCCATACAAGCACTACACATCCACTCACTCACCCTTACAGCCATTCACAAAGACGCTTACTCTCCAATACAGCCATTCACACATCAACCCACTTAACAACATACCCACTCATACACCCACTCTTTCAACCATACAGCCATTTACACACCTAGGCATTCCCTCATACAGCCAATCAAAAACCCACTCACTCGCCCATACAGTCACTACACACCCACTTACATACCCATGGAGCCACTTACACCACACCTCCCTCACCCATACAGCCACTGACACACCCACTCACTCACCAGAACAGCCCCCCACACAGCACCTCACTTTGAGTAAATGCAGGAGTGTTTCAGTAGGTGTGTGAGTGAGCTTCCCAATGGGTCTGTTAGTGGGTGTTTGAGTGTCTAAGTAGGTCTGGGAGTGGCTGCATAAGTGTCTCACTGGGTTTGTGAGTCACTGAGTGGGTGCATTACACTGAGTGGGTCAATCAGTGGGTGCATGAGTGTCTGAGTGAGTCTGTGAGTGGATGTGTCTGTGTGGGTCTGTGAATTATTGTGTCAGCGACCAAGTGAATAGGGGAGGAGACCCACATGGCCTCTCCTTACGACGATTTCAGACCCAGGGATGTCATCCCTCAGGGCCCAGTCATAATTAGAATGGGGAGGGGGCTGCGTGGCCCCCTTCCTGGGCTGATTTCCACTCTGGAGACCACATCTCCCGAGGCCCAGCATTTTGATTACATTTTTTAAAATAGAGGAGAGGGCTGAGCAGCCCTCCTCCCTGCACAAATGTTGGTCCCATGAACTCCATCCCGTCCATTATACTATAGGGAGGGGTGCTGCGCAGTCTCCATCTTTGGGCCGATTTCGGACCCCCTGGACTCCATCTCCTGGGACCCGGCATTTTTATCTTTTTATTTTTAATAGGGGAGGAGGGCCAAAGGCCCCCTGCCAAGGCCGATTTTGGCCCCCTAGGATCCATTCTCTGGGGCCCAGCCATTATACTATGGGGAGGGGGGCCACATGCCCACCTTCCCCGTCTTATTTTGTCTGTGTAGATCCCATCCCCTGGGGTCAAGCCTTCACTGACTAGGGGAAAGAGGACACGTGGCTCTCCTTCCTGGGACAATTTCAGCCCTGGGACCGCATTACCAGGCCCAGCCATATCTCCTGGGTGTCCTTGGGGCACACAGTTTGCAATGTGTCTGCAGGGGGAGCCTTATGGCCGCCGTGGTCCCAGCTGTCTCCCCGCCTCCTGCTAGAGCCAGCATTGCTGTCGCAAGCAGGAGGCTGCTTTAAAATATCAGATCCCTGCTTGAGGGAGCAATGCTTTCATGCATCAAGCATATTTGCTTGCAGGTAAACAAATTAAAACACCGCCTTTTGCAAGCCAGAGCTGTTTGACAGATCCGTCTTGATGAGAGTAGAGCTATTTTAGCTTTTGGTTGGTGCAAGCCATCAGCTCCCACCAAGCAAAAGTAAACGGCTACCTCCCTAGGGTGGGCACCTTGTAGGTTAGCAAGAGCCAGCCCTGGGGGGGGGGAGGGTGGTTCCCAGGGCCATCCATTGCTCCATGAGGGGGTGGATTGGCCCACCTCTTAGTAGTAGGAGGTGGCTCCTCTTAATTTGAATAAATTGCCCCAGGGAGGTGGCAGTCCCTGAGGTTGTGGGGGCCACACAAGTCCCCGTATTAATTTTATCTTTAGGCCTGGGTTAGTGCGGGTCTCAGGGGTTGTTGGGAAGGCCATATGGGCCCCCTGCATCATTATTACCTTTAGCCCTTGGAGGTAGCAGTCCCCGGGGCAGCTGTGAGGACATATGGCCATGCATTTACTTTATCTTTAGCCCTGGGGAGGTTAATGTCCCCAGGGCTGTGCGGGAGGCTTTAATGGCCCCCGCATTCATTTTATCTTCTGCTCCGGGAGGTGGCAGTCCCCAGGGCAGTGACAGGCACAAAGGGCCCACCCACATCCTTGAGCTTAAGTGCCCCAGGGAGTTTGCGGTCTCTGGGGCTGTGGGGCCTCAACGGATCCCCTGCATTTATTTAGGATTTGCCCTGGGGAGGTGGTTGTCCAAAGGGTACAGGGGGTGCCATGCATCAACCCCGCATACCCTGCAGTTCTGTAGACTTCTGAATCTTGTTTCTTTTCTCTGGCTGACTAAAGCAGTTTGTTAACATGGAGATACCCCTTGGGGGGTGATTCAGGTGCTTTATAAATGATAAATCAAATCAAATCATACATTAAAACCTGTACCTCAGGGAGGTGGCAGTCCTCAGGACTTTCATAAACCATTGGAGGGGGCCCGTGTGCACCTCTCCTGCATATATTTGCTCATGCGCTCAAAACATGGCCCAACCAGGTGATAAATATTAGTGAAGCACAGGAGCCCAAGTTCCTTTTTTTAAAATAAACTATTTGTAATACAACCGCAGGGAAGCATATTGCAAAAATAACTGCAAATTCCACAAATGTGTACAAGGTCAATGAAACAATTGTGATTATATTGCCATCTCTGTGTTAATGACCGATCATGCTTGGAAGAAAGAAAGAATAAGAAGGAGATAATAGTAAAAAAGTGTTCCAACTAGTAATCTGGTGTGAAAACAGAGTAAAAACCCATCACCAAATCAATTCACATTATCCACTCCCAGCCGTGCTGAATTCAAAACTAACTCACAAAGACAACTAAATACCTGTAGAGTACATAAAGTCATAGATGCTGAAAGAAATCACAGCAACGATGAGAACCGTGCAAACTTTCTAGTGCTTCCCAAAAAGAACTAACACTAAGGAATATGAAACTGAAGCGACCTGATGAGATTACACGTAATCCAATATCCTTCAGTATTTTGCACCTGTGAACACCACAAAAAGCCATTAAACTGCCTGCTTCTTAAATCTACGTGAAACACAAACCAACTATCACAACTGATGTTACTCACCTTTCCCGTTCATAAAGCGACTATTCTTCCAATCTAAGATGGTGCTCTGACCCCGCTGCTTACAAAACGGAGAATCGCGTTCACTCGCCTTAGCGTATGACATCTATAAAATATGATAAAAGTGAAAACGGACTAAACGCGCCCGCAACCTTCCCACTTTGGGTGTAATATTGGAGCTGGTAAAATGAATACATATATTCTCTCCAAGTACGTATAACAAAAATGGGTATCTATGCCAAAGTGTAAGGAGACTCATTTAAAAGTCCAGTGCTCTCATTAAAACGATCACTGCCACAACGTCCTCGGCACATATACTGCTTGGGTGAAACATGTAGTTGCAACTAACAATAACACAGAGGTGGCAATATAATCACAATTGTTTCATTTACCTTGTACACATTTGTGGATTTTGCAGTTATTATTGCAATATGCTTCCCTGCAGTTGTATTACAAAGAGTGGATTGTTTGCATTGTTACAGAAATATTGCCCTGAAGAAGGGCCAGTCAGGCCCGAAATGCATTGGGCAGGCTTTCAAAGGATCAACAGCATGGACTGTAATGAAAAAAGAAAAATGTGTTTCTAAAAGATCGTTCTGTGACTGCAACAGAATAAATATATTTTTGTGTAACCGCATCGCCAATGTTCTATGGTGTTTGAACTAATATGTGTAGTTAATAATATATCAAAGGTTGATTTGAGAATTAATAACAATATTTGTTTTCAAATGTGTTTATAGCAATTGCCTTAAGGCTACTATTCCTACCCTGCTCCCATTTCCTTTGTATAAAAGTTTTTTTGAGGATCTGTGTCACTTTATATACAAATTTGGTTTTCCCGTAATATTTCCAAAAGTGCTGAACGATTTACACCAAATCAAGAAAAGGCACTTCTCTTCACCAATATCTACCTTCCTTCCAAATTTGGTGTAATTCCGCCCTGTTGTTCAGGCTGCAGGCTTGTCTAAAGACTCTATGGGAATTAACATGAGAAACACATTTTTTACCCCCCTTTTTTTCTCCACCCCCGCTTGACGGATTGACCCGAAACTTTTATATGCACAACAAAAAACACCAGGGCACTTTTTGAGGAAAAATTCATTAAGATTTGTTAACCGGCACCAATACTACCAATACTATGGGGAGGGAGGCACCCTTTCCCAGGCCGATTGCGGCCCCGGACAACCCATCCCCCGGGGCCAGATATTATACTTTGTAGAGGAGCGCCATGCAACCCCCTTCCTGGGCCATATCTCCTGTGTTACCCCAGGGTATACAGTGTGCAAGGGGACCGTGGAGGAGCCTCTAGGCCACTGCAGTCCCAACTGGCTCCCCACCTCCTGTGGGAGCTGGCATTGTTGCAGGAAGCTGCTTTAAATCGTAGCTCCCTGCAATTTCTTCATCTGTTTCCCTCCATGCAAATTTGCGTGCAGGAAAACAATTGAAAATTCTGCTTTCTGCAATCAGGAGCTGTTTAACAGATTCGCTTGGAGAAAGCGGAGTAATGTTTGCTTTTGCATGGCAGGAGCTGTGAGCCCCCACCTAAGCAAGAGCTAACTGCTACCTCCCGAGGGAGGGCACCTTAGGAGGAAGCAGGAGGGGGCCCTCCTGAGGCGTGGCAGTCCCCAGGGCCATCCATGGCCCCATGAGGTGGGCCGCACAGTCACCCTCTTTCTAGATGTGAGCCCCAAGGAGATGGTGGTCCCCAGGGCTATGGGGGGCTGTGTGGCCCCCATTAATTTGAATGAATTGTCCAGAGAGGTACTGGTCCTCAGTGCTGCATTGGAGGCTGTATGCCCCCCCCCGCGTTAATTGTATCTTTAGCCCCGGGGAGGTTGCATTTCCCTGGGGCTGTAATGGAGGCCGTAGTGGCACCCTAACATTCATTTTGTCTTTAGCCCCTGAGAAGTGGCAGTTCCCATGGCTGTGGTGAAGGCTGTATGGGACCCCTCACTCATTTTATCTTCAGCCCAAAGGAGGTGCTGTCCGCATGGCTGCAGTGGAGAGCATACGGGCCCTCATATTAATTTGATCTTTAGCCCCAGGGAAGTGGTGGTACCCGGGGCTCATGCGGGCACATTTGGCCCACCCGCATAAATGAGTTTAAGTGCCCCAAGACGTTGGTGGTCCCTGGGGCTGCGGTGGGTAGTGCACATCCCCCACATTTATTTAGGATGAGCCCTCTGGAGGTGGTAGTGCCCAGGGCACTGGGGTGGCGACTGGGCACACCCCTGCATACATTAAAACCAGTCTCTGGGGAAGTGGTGGTCCCCGGGGCTTTAACCTCTTCGATGCGTTGGATGGCCCCCAGCCATCCCACGTCATGGTGGGCATGTTTGGAGGACGACCGGGGTCTGTCTAAGCCGCGCATGTGTCATTTTTTTCAGGACCATTGCGGAATGTCCGCCGCGGTGAAGAGGTTAATAAAACATAGGTGGGAGCCCCATGCATCCTCCCCCTGCATATATTTGCTCTTGTTCTCAGGACTTGGCACATCTGGGGGCTAAATATTATTGAAGCACAGGAGTCTACACTTCTTTTTTTACATTTTTAAATTGGAGCCATATATCCAGTAAGGCTCCCACTGAACATTTTGAACAAACATGATTTTCTGCCTTGGCGGTGGTCCCTCTGGGACCCCAACACTGCATCATGGAGGTCAGAGTATTCCTGCCCTGCCCCCTTTTCTTTTTTTTCTGAGTCCTGATATATATACATTCTTTTCTCTTAATATTTCTAATACTACTGAATGGATTTGCACCGGATTAGAAAATTCACTTCTCTGCACTATTATCTATCTTTCTGCCAAATGTTGTGTAATTCCCTCCAGTGGTTCAGGCTGCAAGCATATCTAAATATCTATGGTAATTAACATGGAAAATGCATGTTTTTTTACCTCCCCTTTTTCGTGACCCCTGCTTGATGGATTGCCCTAAAACATTACATGCACAACAAGAGTCACTGGAGGACTTTATTTGGAAAATGTTGTGAAGATTCATCAACCAGCACCAATATTATGGGGAGGGAGGCCGTGAAGTTGATTTCAGCTCTGGGAACCAAATACCCCAGGGCCAGGCCATTACACTACGCGGAGGGGGGCCTACTGGTGATCACGAGTATTAGTTATAGTTAGGACCTATTTTCCATAGGAAAAGTGTTTTTTTGACTTGCTTATAACTTTGGGGCCATTTGACGAATCTTCGGGAAATCGCCCCCAAAATAAGGTGCAACGGTATGTCTACCTCTGCGTGGAAAGTTTTGTAGCACTCCTTCAAGCTGGGACCAAGAAAAAGGGGTTAAAAAAATGTGCCTTTCCCATGCCATTTCCCAAAAAGGATTCTGAACACAACTAGAACCCGAACTACTGGATAATTTACACCGAATTTGGCAAAGAGGTAGCTCTTGGTCCAGAAAGAACCCTTTTTGTGATGTGGTGTATGTCCATTCAGTAGATGCAGAGTTATTAATGGAAAAACAAAATCGTATGTCTAGGGACCCGGACCTTCCGTGGATCCCCCATTTTGGATCTGTGAAGTTGCACTCCATCAGCAAAACCGTGATTGGCTGACCACAACCTGACCGGGAGGTTGCGGCTGCCATTTAAAGTATCTGAGAATGGTCCTGGGGACCTATGTTGGGTATGAAATTGAGTTATACCAGGGTTTTTCCCACTTTGGGAATCCGCAGATCCCCCACGGGGCTCAGCATCACCCCTGTGTAAATCCACGACGGATCTGCAAATCTTGGTGCACTTTGAAAAAAAAATACTTTCAGAGCCACTCTAACACCCACACAGGTACTTTTACACCCATTTACATACCCAAACAAGCAGCCACGTATCAAATCACAGACCTATTCAGGCATTCAATTACCTACTCACAGAATCATGCATGCACTTTCAGACCCACTCACAGGCCATAAGCACTCACACACCCACTCACATACAATTGTAGGCACTCAAACGCCTATTGGCAGATCCACTCAGACATTTACACACATAGTGACAGACCCACACAGGAACTTACACACCCACTCACTCACCCACTCACAGTCACAAACCCACTCACAGACACATACAGACACTCACACACCCACTTACAGATCCACACCTGCACTCACAAACCCATACAGGATTTCAAACATCCACTCACAGACCCACATAGACACTCACACACCCTCTCACAGACCCACTCAGACACTCACACACCCACTCAGAGTCCTACACAGGCAGTCATATACCCACTCACAGACCCACGTAGCCACTCACAGACTCACTCACAGACCTACACAGGTACTCAAACACCCCTCCGCAGACCCACTCAGGTACTCACACACCTACTGACAGACCCACACAGACACTCACAACCCACTCACAGACCCACACACTCTTACATCCACCTACTCACAGACCCACACAGCCACTTACACACCCACTCACAGACCCACACAGGCAGTCATACACCCACTCACAAACCCACACAGCCACTCACACATCCACCCACAGATCCATGCAAGCACTGACAGACCCATTCAGAGACCAACACAGGTACACACAGACCCAGTCACAGACCCATATATTTGTTTTCTTTCTTACATGTATGTCATAATATACCTTGATATACAACAGTCAGATAGTTATGTTTTATAATTTTTTGATATCAAAGATTTCACTTTATCAGTTTATGCATTATTTTAATTTAGATTAACCTTTTTGTACTCCAGGAACATGAAACTGAATCATTTAGAAAAGCAAGAAGATTTGATTTCGTAATAAAATGGATACATATTTATCAAAGCTATTTATAAGGGATAGTTATTCTTAAAATCTCATTAGGTGAGTTCGTTATCTCATCTTCCGAAACTTCAGCAATAAAATGGCAGGATGGCATATTGTAAGACTTGTCAATGAGGTGTGACCCAGCTGCTATGCTGTTAAACTAAGAAGTATAGAGGGGCATATTATCAAGAGTGCCGTTAAAATTATCGCCGCTTTATCGGCAGGAAACTGCCACTAAAGTGGCGATAAGTGGCTTGATAATATGGCCTAGAGAATTCCCTTAGAAGCCCAGGTTAGATGTCTTACCTGGATTTCCATTGGAATTTTACAGACTCCATAGAATTCCAATAGAAACCCAGGTTAGACATCTAACCTGGGTTTCTATTGGAATTCTAGAGCATATTATCAAGCCCATTATCGCCACTTTAGCGGCAGTTTCCTGCCGATAAAGCGGCGATAATTTTATCGCCCCGTCTTGATAATATGGCCAAGATTTTTTGGTCAGAGCGACTTTACATGAAATCGTAAGAAGTTTCAAACTAGAAACTGAAATGCAAGTGCCTGCAGTTGCCATCAAAATGTAAGATTTATGTATCTGGAGGCCCATTTAATTAAAAATCAGTTTACTCTGCTAATCGGAACAATGTGACAATTTTGTAAGCAAGATCAGTTTTCATCGTGATCATATTAGAGGTTATAAATATTATGACATTTTAATATCCCTATGGTTTGTAATGCTTAGGGATTGTATTTGTGTAGCAGCAAAAAGTAATATTTTCAAGTAGTAATCATGGCCTAGATGTAGGTAATTTCATTTTACCACTTCTTAAATACCGAATTTTACCAATTCGGTATTTAAGAAGTGGTTAAATAGAGGGGGGGGGGATGTAGGTATTACAGAATCGGTAAATACCGAATCGTTAAGATTCAGTATTTACCGATTCTGTAAATTCCGATTCGGTAATGCCCATTGATTCCTATGGGCATTGAAGCCCATAGGAACCAATGGGCATTATAGAATCGGTATTTACCGATTCGGTAAATACCGATTCCAGCAACGGTGCAGGGGTGTCACTTTGACACCCTCTAGCACCCCCAATACAGGCATGTGTGCCATGTGGCACACAGACATGCCATAAGGGCATGTCTGTCTGTCACATGGCATAGGTGTGCATGCACACCTGGATTCGGTATTTTACCACCCAATTGGATTGGGAGGTAAAATACCGAATCTGAAAGGCCTTTGGGACTCAGAAGAGTCCCACCTACATCTAGAAGTTACCGAATCGGTAAAAATACCGATTCAGTATTTTACCGATTCGGTAAATTTACCGATTCGGTAAAATTGGCCCCTTACATCCCAATAACCCATTTACTGGTCGGTAACGGCCGAAATCGGCCGTTACTGGCTGGTAAATGGCCACCTACATCTGGCCCCAAATGTTCAAACATCCTACTATTTCATAGAAGGTCTATTGAAAATGTTACCAACAATTCAGATAGTCAGAAACATTAAAGTCCAGATTTGCAAAACTTTCACACAAAGCAGTGCAACACCCAATGTTGCTGTACTGTGCTGCATGAGTGGGAGAGAGCTGGAAAGTTGCATATCTACTAGGATGTGACACTATCCTGCTTTATCCCTAATGTTGACACACAATCAGGCTGCCGAGCACCACTCACACATCTTTGCACCATAGAGCAAAGGTATCTCTGTGAGTCTACCATAGGTTTTGAAATTACTAAGCTGAGACTAAGTTTAAAACCTTTACCTTTCCGGTTGTGTGATGTACAGTGCAGCACAAAGGCAAAGTGAAAACAACGTCGGCATAGCCAATAGGTCTCGCCTTTGGGACCTTATAAGTGTTTAGCCATGCAAAACTTGACGTTGTTGCACCAAGGATATTGTGCTGGAAAAATAAGGTCCCAAAGGCGAGACCTATTGGCTATGCCAACTGTGGGCAGTTTGTCTTATGATGCAATCGCATCAGGCCATAAGAGTCCACCAGTGTGCAACAAATGGCCTGAAAATTGCCTTGTGGCCAAATCTATGGTTCTGAAAACCCCAGGCCAGGATCAGTAGTTGTTGAGTGAGCTGCTGGAGTGGGCGTGGTTCAGCACTGAATGTTTGTGTTGGTCAGGACCACAGGGTGGTTGTTCAGGTTTGGTTAAGTGATGCTGTTGTGGCTAGACAGGTGGGTGTGACCTTCTTGAACAGGACATGCTACGCTACGTCATTTGGCTTGTTCCATATAGTTCAAATGATGGGGGTAGTGGTGTGGGCTCTGCTTGCATTATTTGTTGGGGCAATATACGAGGTTTTAGATGAAAAGGTATGAAGGTAAATAAAAGGGAGAGGTTAATTTGCAGCTTATAGAGGAGAGAGCATGTTTCAGTGGTACAGTAAGGTCTACTGTGGCCCAAAGTTTGAGACGCCATCATGTTTAGTGCTTATTTCTTGTTTCTAAGCCCACTTGAAACTTGGCTCCTCCTTATCTGACTTAGACAGTGCATCATTCACCTAAGAGTAAAACTTCAGGATCTTTCAATAAAGAGTCCACGGCCTGTGCCTCAGCACCATATTTGTGGGTCCGAAAGAGGCTATTACACTCGTCCAATGCCCAGGTAGGTCGTTTAACTGAGCACCTACTACGGGAATCATCCTTTTATGGTTCCGAAAAAGGGACTTCCAACACATATTCATTACAGGGTTCCTTATGTCATCCCAGCTGCAGGCAGTTGCAAGTTGTTGCAATTACCAATGATGTAAGGGCGACGCAGTGGTTGCATGTAGGTTGGAGGGAAGGTTGAAGAGAGAGGCCATTAGCTTGTAAGAGGGGAAATGTTGCGTCTGTGCTGGGGTCGCATTTTAGGTTTAGGTCTGGCTCAGAACCACTTTAGTTCCCCAGAATAGAGCTAATGCAGAAGAACAGACTGATATTTGCTCATGGTTGAGGAGACCATGACAGGCACATTGGGGACGTCTTGCAGGAAGAGGCATCAGATATTATGCGTGGAAGAGGGAAAGATCATGGAAAGGTCCCGAGCTTCAATGCTGCTTAAAAGGATAACATACGTTTTAGACTTTACACACATTCAATCCTTGCCCCTCTGCTGAGACCAAAAACAAGTGCCACTGCCATCCAAGGACACAATTTCATAACCGATACCATGCAAACACACTTTGATACAAGACGCAGACACGCTGATCACTGTTGAATGTTGATAAACCATTCCTGTTGGCTTTGCCTAGACCTTGTTTCCCTCTTGTCTGGAAGGATTATTGTGAAGAGTCTCCTCTGGGCAGGGTGGGCGGGGCCTGCAAATCTTTTAGGTCTGTCGAGTGCCAGGATTATTTGCCACAATGTACTAGGCAAATCTGCTACTTAGAGGACTGCTAGGAAATGTCTAAACACATAAAAGGGTACAAATGTGATTAATACGATAGGGTTTCCCACCATTCACTGTGGCACTTCTGATTACAGTGTAACATCCGTTCGACAACACTGTTCATTAGGGAGCAGCATTTCTCCTTGTCAGCCGCCCGCCGCCGCTCCGCCTTTCCTCCTCAGGGCACCTTTCACTCAGCAACAGCAGATCTGTGTTTTGGCACGTAAACTTGTCGCTGCTCACAGACTCAACTCCTGTCACTTCCCAACCCAAAGAAGGCTGTGTAACCATTAGTCAATAAAAGTGCATTTTATTAACCCCTTCGCTGCTAGGCTTTTTCCCCTCCTGTGCTAAGCCTTTTTTTTGGCTATTTGGGCGAGTGCGCTCTTAGGCCCCCGTAACTTTTTGACCACATAACGTATCCACGCCAATTTTGGGTCCTTTTCTTCCAACATCATGGGGATTGTAAAGGTAACCTGTGTTTGTGGATTCCCTTGGAGGTGTCCCAGAAATTAAGCAAAATACAGTAAAATGTTTGTTTTTTCAGACAAATTGGAAAAACAGGCTGCAAATTAAAGCCTTTGGGTTTTTTCCTGCAAATGTTATCAAAAAATGGTTTGTGGGACTGAAATCACATTTTTCCCAGCTTTTAGGGAATGACAGTCTTTTGTCAGAGAACCAACATTTTTCACACAGTTTTGGCATTTTTCTGGGACATAGCCTATTTTTGCAATTTTTTGTGCTTTCAACCTCCTTCCAGTTAAATGAGTATGAAAGCAATGATGGATCCTGGAAAGCTATACATTTTAGAAAAGTAGATAAAATTCTGAATTCAGAAAGGGGTCATTTGTCTAAATCCATGAAGGTTTCTGTATAGAAACTAACAGTTACATTTTGGAAAAATTGAAAATTAGTTGAAAAAAACAGCCTTTTGTCTCAACGTTTTCACCTGTAACTTCTTGTAATTATGACAACTCTTTGAAAGCAATATACCGTTACGTTTGCGGGACCTTCCTGGTTGTGGGAATATATAGGACTTCTAAGTTCACCAAGAACTCGAGGAACCCAGAGCCAAAAACTGAGCCGCAACTGGCAATGGTATTTTAATTATGTACCGGGTATAGCGCAATTATTCTGGGAAAATGTATACATGGAAAAATCGGTATGAAAGACACCTATGTATGTCTGAATTGGGTACAAATTATAGAGTTTATAAACAGTATATATTTAAACATTTTCAAAATTGGGAATACTCATACTAGCATGCGAATTATTGATCATTTTTCAAAATGACTTCTTTTTTACACAATGTCTTTCATTTGGAAGGGAGAAATGCATGAAAACTCAATAGGTAATAACAGTTGATTTAAAAATCTGAATTGCCCTAAGTCTCCCGATAAAATGGGTACCTCACTTGTGTGGATGGGCCTTGTGCCCGCGACAGGAAACGGCGCACAATGCTACGTGGTCACCCCTCAATCTTGCAGTGAAAAATTACCCTTTTTTGGCAGATTGCGTAGCTGTAGGTTTTGTACCCTAGATCTGCTGGCACTTAGGGAAACCTAGCAAACCTATACATTTTTTTTAACTAGACACCCCGGGGAATCCAGGATGGAGTGACTTGACTGCCTCCCACCAGGTTCTGGTACCCAGAAACCCTTGCAAACTTAAAAAATTGTCCAAAAAACACATTTTCTCCACATTTCGGTGGTGGAAAGTTCTGGAATATGCGTGGATCCACAAATTTCCTTCCACCCTGCGTGCCCCAAAGTCTTCCAAGAAAAAAATGGTACCCCACTTGTGAGAGTCGGCCTAGTGCCTGCGACAGGAAACGGCGCAAAACGCAACATGGTCACACCTCCATTTCGCAGTGAAAAATGACCCTTTTTTGGCAAAATCCTTAGCTTTAGTTTTTGAACCCTAGCTCTGCCGGCATCTAGGGAAACCTAGCAAACCTATACATTTTTTAAAACTAGACACCTAGGGAAATCAAGGATGGGGTGACTTGACTGCCTCCCACCAGGTTATGTTACCCAGAATCCCTTGCAAACCTAAAGAATTGACAAAAAAATACATTTTCTCCACATTTCAGTGGTGGAAAGTTCTGGAATCTGCGTAGATCCACAAATTTACTTCCACCCTGCCTTCCCCAAAGTCTTCTGAGAAAAATGGTACCCCACTTGTGTGGGTCGGCCTATTGCCTGGGACAGGAAACGGCACAAAACTCAACGTTGTCACACCACAATTTCACAGTGAAAAATGACCCTTTTTTGGCAAAGTGCCTAGCTGTAGTTTTTTAACCCTAGCTCTGCCGGCACCTAGGGAAACCTAGCAAACCTATACATTTTTGAAATCTAGACACCCAGAGAAATCCAGGATGTGGTGACTTGACTGCCTCCCACCAGGTTCTGTTACCCAGAATCCCTTGCAAACCTAAAAAATTGACAAAAAAAACACATTTTCTCCACATTTCTGTGGTGGAAAGTTCTGGAATCTGCGTGAATCCACAAATTTCCTTCCACCCTGCATTCCCCAAAGTCTTTTCAGAAAAATGGTACCCCACTTGTGTGGGTCGGCATAGTGCCTACGACAGGAAACGGCGCAAAACGCAACGTGGTCACACTTCAATTTCGCTGTGAAAAATGACCCTTTTTTGGCAAAGGGCCTAGCTGTAGTTTTTTAACCCTAGCTCTGCCGGCAAGTAGGGAAACCTAGCAAACCTATACATTTTTTAAATCTAGACAACCAGGGAAATCCAGGATGCGGTGAATTGTGTGGGTCGGCCTAGTGCCTGCGACCAGAAACGGTGCAAAACGCAACACCTCAATTTCGCAGTGTAAAATGACCCTTTTTTGGCAAAGTGCCTAGCTGTAGTTTGTGAACCCTAGCTCTGCGGGCACTAAGGAAACCTATACATTTCTGGAAAGTAGACAGCCTGGGGCTTTTTAAGGAGGTATGGCTTGCGTGAATCCCCCAAAGTTCCCTTACCCCGAATCCCTTGCAAACCTCATTTTTAGCTGAGCGCCACTCCACGCACACCGCCAGCCAAGCGCCACTCCACGCACACTGCCAGCCAATGCCAGTCCACGCACACTGCCAGCCAAGTGCCAGCCTATACACACCACCATCACATTTTGATTTTTTTTTACAAAACAAAAAAAATTGCAAATAGATACAAATCTAGTAACACAAAATCTGAAACTGAATACATTGCACTAATGCCAACCTTAAAACAGAATACACATTTTAAAAAACTACAGACCAGGCAGTTCATTGTAGCACTCATGGATACTCCCAAAAATTATTTTGTGTGTGGTAAGCTCTATAACAAGCAAGCACACACAGCCCAGGTTTAGAAGGACACCCAGGGCAGAAAAGACAAGTCTCCTTCTGCAAACCTCTTCGCCAACAGACTCTACATCTCCTAGTGGGAAAGTCTTTTGTAGATGTGGGAGGAATGTAATCAGGAAAGTGGCGATCTTTCAATCGAGCCACATCCTCCACCACTCCCAATCTAGGAACACTTACTTGTTCCACAACAGCAAAGCTAGATATCAAAGAGTGCTGAAACTGAAGAAATGTCAACTTGGACGCAGGAGAACACTCCTTGAACACAATAAAAGCATTAAAAGTTGCTAAGTTGAAAAAATGGATGGCCAACTTCTTATACCAAACATAAGCCTTCCGAATAGCAGTGTAAGGTTCCAACCTTTGATCTACTCTGTCAACACCACCCATGTGCTTATTGTAGTCCAGAATACACACAGGCTGTGCACATCATCAACCTGACCCCAAACAGGCACATGTGAAGTACTCTCATCATGGATGGTAGTCAGCATGTACACATCCCTCCTGTCCATAAATTTCACAGCTAGTAGTTCTTCACTACGCAAGAAACTGCACTGACCCCTCTGAAGTTTTTTGCAAACAAGCTCTTTCAGAAAACCTTTGCGGTAAGAGCGGATTGATTCACATGCAAAAGTGTCCACTTTAAACAATTCCTTAAACAATTGCACAGCAGTGTAGAAGTTATCAAGGTACAAATGGTGGCCTCTGTTGAACAGTCTTCTTGCAAGATCCTACACAATTTTCTCTGAAACTCCAAAAGTGGACGGACAACCAGGGGGTAAATAGTGGAATCTCTACCAGTGTAAACACGAAAATTAAAAACATACCCTGTCTTACTCTCAGACAATATATACAGTTTAATTCCGTAGCATGCCCTCTAGCTAGGGATGTACTGCCTAAAAACCAAACAACCCTTGAACAAAACCAAAGACTCATCAATAGATATTTCTTTCCCTGGAATGTAAATCTCTGAAAATCGATCAACAAAGTGATCAAGAACAGGCCGAATCTTAAAAAGACGGTCACAGTCAGGGTGACTACGTGGCAACGCCAAAGTATTATCCACAAAATGCAACATGCGTAGCAAAAGTAAATACAGATCATGAGTCAAAACACCTGGAAATATGGCTGTTGCCATCAAGGGATTGGAAGACCAATATGAAGCCAGGTTCGGCTTCCTTACCAAACCCATCAATAAAGTCAAACCCAAAAACTTCTTTAGCTCTTCCAGATTTGTGGGAGTCCACCGGGTAGCTCTAGAGTGGGGCCTAAGTTTGTCACTGTTGACCCTTAAAAACTGTTCAGCATACAAATTAGTCTGCTCAACAATCTCACCCCAAAACACATCATCCATAAATAACTGAAAATACTGTATCGGCAAAAAATGTTCACAATCCACTCTACACTCTGCATCACCGCTAAAGGCAGGTAACACCAGCTGCACCATGTCAGGATCAACCCAGAGTCCAGCACTTCCAGTAAGAAGACTAGCATCCTCAGCCTGCAATCCAGATACCTCTTGCACCATCGCCACAGCAGTATCCTCCTCTAAAACAGGCCCTTCATCTGCACTGAGAGAACCTTCATCATCTGATGATTCCATGTGGAGAGAAAACTCACTGCCAGAATCTTCCCCTCCCTCCTCTCCCTCAGAGGCACTGTCAGTGTCATAATCCAGCTCAGAGGAAGATTCAAGAAGCATAGCAACCACCTGCTGAGCAGTCATTCTACGGCTAGCCATAATGATTACTAATAAAGGTAACTTGTCACACAAGTCAACAACAATAAACACTATGTAAAGTAAGCAATGAACAAAATGCACCTTTATCAAAAATAGCTATACACTGCAAAACGATACCACTCACTTGCAAGAAGCAGTTATATCACGTACTCTGCACAGACACAGTATGGATCAACAATAACCCACAAAAAAAGAAAACAAATTACACATTAGACAATGCAAAAAACATCACAAAGATTTTCTTGCTCAAAACACTAACTAAATATGCTGCCACTATGACACCACTTACAAAAAAATACAATTCTAAGTTACAATATTACTCATTTGGAGCAAATACAACACAAATATTTTACTTACCAAAAACTGCAAGTACTCAAAACTGCACAACAACCACTGACTAAACCGCAAACAGGAATCAAAAGAATTACACTACAATAAAAAGGAGAAAAAACACTACAATCACATTTGCAAACAATGCACCTAACCACCATCCAAGCTAAGGGGTAGGTGGGCCTAAGAGTATACATTAATATTAACCCCCATAAAAGGGGAGCAACCTTTGCCCTTGAGGCCACCCCCCGAAACAACAATTAAAAAAAAAACTCTAGTGTCTAAAGGCTTTTGCCCCCTTGGGAGCAGATGGGCCTAAAAACATACCGCTACTCTGCCACCCGGAGAGGGCAGAAATGGACACAATCATCCTCCCATATAGAGGAGTAACCCATGTCCAAAGGCGACACACCACTATTAAAAAAAAAACTTGGTGGGCTACTGGCCCTTCAAAAAAAACAAAAAAGAATATGACAAACTGCCCCTCAGGGTGATATGAAAAGGGATGATGGACAGAGCGCTTCAGCAAATCTAACTCTCACCCCCATCAAGTAATCTGGGATTAATCCATCATCATTCTTTAGCTCACTTCACCACCCGAGTTCAAAACCTTTAAAACAGCCCCCGCGGGGGGGCAAACAAAGAACAATAATAGGCCCCCAAAAGGGGAGCAACCCTAACATAAGGGGTCACTCCCCAAAACTATATTTTCACACTGGGCTCCCTAAAATGGCCCCCATGGAAGAGACCCTTGACCAAGTGGCCACTCCCCAGCACATTGGCCCAGTTTAAAAAATATATATATAATTCTGCCCCCCCAGGGGCAGACAAAGCAATTTATAATGCCCTTAAAACTGAATTTGAAAATATAGGCACCCTAAAATGGCCCCCATGGGAGTGACCCTTGCCCAAGGGGCCACTCCCCAGCACAATGGCACAAATATATAATAACATTCAAATTCTGTTCACCCAGGGGGGCAGACAAAGCTAACATCAATGCCCCCAAAAGGGGAGCGACCCTTGCCTAAGGGGTCGCTCCCCAAGACTAAATATTTAATTAGGCATTGCCTAAAATGGCCCCCATGGGAGTGGCCCTTGCCCAAGGGGCCACTCCCCAGCACAATGGCACATTTGCTAAAAAATAATTACAATTCTGCCCCCCGCCAGGGAGGCAGACAAAGCGAACAACATTGCCACAAAAGGGGAGCGACCCTTGACTAAGGGGTCGCTCCCCAAGACTAAATATTTATATAGGTATCGCCCTAAAATGGCCCCCATGTGAGTGCCCCTTGCCCAAGGGGCCACTCCCAAAACCAATGCCCGATTTTGCCTACATTAAAAATAAATAAATAATGCTGTGCCCCCAAACCAACAAACTGTGAGCATACAAAAAAAAATCCCTGGTGTCTAGTGGGCATTCCTGCTGCACGATCGCACGATCGTGCAGCAGGAATGCTCTAAAGAGGCATCGAGGGAAAGGAAAATCCTTTCCTTTCCCCCAAAGCCTCTTTATTTTAAATCCCCCCCGCCCCAGCCCCCAAACTTACCTGTTTCTCCTCCAACTCGCAGGAAGCAAGCGGCTTCCCTGCGCGTCGGAGGAGAAAGGGATCTTCCAAAGACGTCAGCGCGCCTCGCCCGAGCACTGAATGCCATGACAAGCTCAGCTCGTCATGAGCATAAAAGGGGTTAAATAGGCTGACGTCTAAGTGCGCGTGAAATAACACAATGTGACCGTCAGGTGGTGCTCACGGGCCAAAGACCCATGGCTGTCTGAGAGGACACGGGGCATGGAACTAGGAAAGTAAAGAATGAAACTTAGAAGGCAACGTTCAGGAATCTATGGAATTTGAGAGATAAACCACAAAACATGAAGGCTGCATCAAATGATACTGCCTGGTGAAGGACTTGACTTTGAGAAGGACTTTAACGCAGAAGGAAATGGTAAGGAGGATTTCAAAGTAAATTCTCCTATTAATATCGGCGAGAAATTGCAGGGCTCTTCCTTCTGACCTCTATCCCAGCTGGGCAAAGTGCCCAGATGAACCGAGGTGAGGGACTCATAGCACCACACAAGATTTGCCAAGGAAACCAAAGCTATAATATATACCCTTTCATGGTAGAATCTGAAAACCGACATGAAAACCTAGCAACCCAAGCCTCTGGCACAGTTATAGCACCTGGAGTGTGAAGGCGGTAGGATCTCAGACACATTAACTGGGCGGTTCTTTTGTGCACGTACATGAGTGCAGTCACTAGTGCACGGGGAGGAAGGCCTCTATAGTTCATTAGCGCATAAACACGAGTAGCTGCTAATGCTCAAAGCATGCCATTAAACTTGGCTAAACCCGCGCGCCAGCACAGTCTTTCGGATGTGTTATATCTTGTGCGGTATTTGTTTATTACAGCGCTGCCTAATGTTCTTCTAATGTTCCCAGTCGCTTCCCATATGTTTGCCATGTGAAATTTCCTGTATCCAAATCGCGATCAATCTCAGAAGCAATGGGAGAAGTAAACAAGCGCGCGCGCCTCGCGCTCAAAGTAAAAGTTTGACGAGAGGCAGCAGGGGAAGGGGAGAGAGGAAGGGGCCTGCACCTGTTTCCCTTGCAGGAGCGAGCAGGAACCATCTGTTAAATACAAACAGGTGGCTTGAAAGCTCGCTCCCACAAGAGAATTGCCAAACACGCACTCGTTGCCATTCAAAGTAATGCAATATGTGCATGTTTTTGACAGCAAAACCGAATTGATTTCTAAACGTCTTTTCCTAAGCATGCGCGCTGCGTAGGCGAGACCTAAACATTAGGGGGAATAAAACCATTTTTCCTTGTTAACACCTGCTTCAAAGCTGTGTTTCTTTGGTGAAAAACAATGTCTACTGTTGTTATTGGATAGGGTTTTGAAACAAAAACATGGGTTTCCATCTAGTACCCATCAAACACCCCTTGCAGTGTAACAAAAAGTGGTGCTTCAATTTGCTTTGAGTTACATTGTAACAACTAATCAGCGCAAATTTGGAGCCTGGAAATGTATATCCAGGAAAACAACGTGCGTCGGTGAGTGTCACTATAGTGACGTTAACCCAGCACAAATTGATTGTAAATTGAAGCCTTAAGATTAAAGATCAAAGGCCCTATCACAAATTAATTTAGCTGGTGCTAATTAAGAGAGGTGCTTTGTGCAAACACATTTTGGCACCGTATTATGAAAACAGGTTTCTGGGGGTGGCAATTCATGACAAGAATATTTGTGCATACTTGTTGTTTGGCACTTTTGTTGAAGTGATGATCTATTCTCCTGTTTTCCTGCTACTTTATTTTATTGCTGAATTACTTCAATTTTATGTTGGTGTGTAATGCTCTATTTTGACTGTGTTGTGCCTTGTTATGTTTTCTGTTCTATTTCTTTTGTTTTGTGTATGTTATTGCATTTCATTATGCTGTTTACTCTGAACATGGTAACACATGTAGCTACATTTCCAGCTAAAAGAATCAGAACATTTTAAAGTTAATATGACAAGCAACTATTCACAATTGTTTTAAATGGCAAAGTAACAATCCTCCTGGTGTTAAATTGTAATGCCAAAACTGCTGAATAATGATCTTTTTTTAGTGTGCCTCACCAGGTGGTTGCACTTCCTAAATTCTGAAAGGTTTTCCAGTTTGTCTTGATGGTCATACTTTTGCTTCAAAGTTACCTCTGCCTTTCAATCAGGGCATCTTTACTTATATCATTAAATGTTTATTGATCAATGACTTTATTAGCAAGGCTACAACATCTAGTGCTTCAAAAAGAACATTGTTAACTGTATTTAGACCCTTTCAGAGATCCTGCAGAAAGGCCACAACCAGATCTCTATGGATTGTTGTGCATTTATAGCTTCTGCAAAGTTTGCTCGAGATAAGGTTATATCAGGCATTCTTAAGGTCTAAACTATTTTAGTACTCTGCAATCTACAATGCTAAGATGTTTACAGGGAATGAATAATTGCTTGTACCTCAAAAGTGAAACATCGACCAAGATTTGGGTGAAAGGAGGTAAACAAAAGCAAAAGGTCAAAAGTATGGGTCAGGCCTCTGGTCATATGGTTCCTATGAATTAAGTATGACTGTGTATTCGGACAACACAACCGTTAGACTATGTTGACTGAGTCCATACATATCATCAATGCTGGTCCAATTCCTAACTAGCTTACACTGCCCTATCTGAACCCCTAACCTTACAGGGTACCAGACAGTATTTGCAGCCTCAGAACATTACGAATCTAATTCTCCAAGGAAATAGTGGAAACAGATCTACTCTTTCATTTTTATTTAGGCATGCCCAAGGTAGACAGAGGCTTTTCAAACATTTCTTGAAACAATTGTATTATTGTGTAAAAAAAAATGAGCTGCAATTATAAGTAGGACGAAACATAGTTTTGCACCAGCATTGCAAGAATGATGAAAAAGATAAGCAGTTCAATCATTATACCATTGTTGTGTGATTATATGTATATATCTATACTTCTGCTCCTATCTAATACTACTTACCTTAGCAAGAGCATAGTGGGAGTACCCTCTGCCAGATCTCGGACAGCCCAACCCCCATACCTGTGTAAGATGTATCAGGAAGCCGATCTAGTTTACAGAAAGCAATCATCCTTTGCAGGATGAAGGTTAGAGTCAGCAGGGCTGCATCTCAGTCACAGTGCACAGTGTTCCAAGGTAATCCAAGCCAAAGTGCTCCTCATCAGAATTTTGCTCTGAGGCAACTTATATGATAAAAGTACTCTTCTGATTGCACTGTGTCAACGGAGCAGCACTGATGTAATTGTTTCTTTTGAGACTTAGAGTTGTCCCCAACCGGACAACTAAATGCAAGGACATCGCGTTCAATGTCCTAAACGTTGGACAGAGTGTACGGGCAGCATGATAAAAAGCTCATTAAGAAATGTGCTGCATGCAGAATAGTTTCTAAGCATATTTTTGTGTAAGTGCAAGGCTTGTAAAAAGTAACCACTAGACCAAGAAGGCAAGTTTAAACGTGTAGCTAAAATGGAGACTTGTATGCAGCCCTGTTGAACCGTACAACACTCCAACACTCAAAAGAATTCAGGTTATCAATTAAGGATTTTTCTGGGGGATTGGCGTTAATATTCACTAGGTATTTAAAATTGTATTTAAATCTGTTAAAAGATAGCACCACTTTGAAGCAGGCAATAAAAAGGGGACATTTAAAATTATGAGTAATTCTTCGAATAGGGATAAAAAATGCACAACCAGCTCATTAAGACACATCACCACCTTCAGGAGCTTGTTGGAGGATGGACGATATAGCAAGGACATCCCTAATAAGCATGATTAAGGTACTTTAAAAAGAAAATATAACAAAGCTTTATTATTAGATTGTTGAAGAGGGCAGAAATAAACCATGGCAAAAATTAATGACTACACTATACTCTTTCCACCCACATGCTCCTGACAAATCACATGAAAAATTAAATGAGGAGCAGTTTTCAGATCACCAAGCCTGCTCACGAGATTCAGTTATCTGATTTACAGCATGCCTATTCTTTACCACTGAACAAGTAATATTGGGACCCACAGCTACAGAAGATGTACCCATTTCAAAAGCTTGTAGTACAAATGGAGCAAATTTCACTTGTTGAAGTGGAATGAGTCAGTATAGAATGTTTCCTTTATGGGCAGTGCAGGATAACTCACTCAACTTATAATAATGACACAGTCAAGCTATAAGAAACTCACCAGACTAGCAAATTCTTATACAACCTGCATTGCAGGCTCTACACCCCAGATTCTCACGGACAGAAGCAGAGGAGCTTGCCAATTAAATGATTTTGGCATGCCTGCTGCGCATATTTGCTGGGGTCAGGGTAGCACATGCTTTGAGTGCCATTAGGCAGCTGTCGTACTGTCAAGGAGCTTAGGGCCAGATGTGCAACCCTGACATTTTGCGACTCGCAAATTGGGACTCACAAAATGCAATGTACAACAGTGTCACAGACACTGTTAGCTATTCCCAATGGGGTCGCAAAGAGCATACCCCATCAATATTCATGAGAAAAGCGTAATTTATGACCCCATTTGGAATGGCTAGCACTCCCAGGATGGTGGCCTGCTGGGGTAAGCAGACCATTATGTCTGGGACTTCTTTTTAAATAAAACAGTTTTTTTAAAATGCAGCCAAACGGGATGCATTTAAAAAAGAAAAATTAAACTTTTCAGTTTCATTTTTTAAGGGCGGGCAGTGGTCCAAGGGACCACTACCTGCTGTTAAAAAATATTTTGTCACGCACTAACAAAGGGGAAGGAGTCCCCTTCCCATTTGCAAGTGGTTTACCACCTACTTGAAGTAGGTGGTAAACTGCAAGTGTTTTGCAGCCACAAATGTGGTCGCAAAACAAAATTACATGGTAGTGAGTCTCGCTAAGCGACAGTCGCAGACGCTATTATGTGAGTCAGTGACTCGCAAAATAGGGTTTGTACATGCCACTACCCTTTTTTGTGGTTGCAAGTGGGCCTATCTTCCGTTTGTGAGTGCAAAAAAAGGTCATAGATCTGGCCCCAAGTGACGTTGGGAACACCACTCCCCAGTCAGAGAAGTCATGAAGAAAACTGGATAGGTTAAATGAATCTGGCAAACAAAATATAATTTAAAAAACATTGAAACAAGTTTTAAAACAGCAGTTCCCTCGTTTATGGGGATTTGGCGCTGGGCAGTGCAGCAAGTCATCTTGCTGCCCTACGCCAAAGTGAAAGGGCAGAAATGTACCATATTTATGGAATTCAGCACTTTCCTGTCCCTTATCCCTGCGCTGGCGATGTTTTAGCAGCTTAGCACCAATGCAGGTACCCTTGTATCATGGTGTAAGGGTGGTTGTGTTTATGGCAGGGTTGTTTTTGTGCAGGAAGGGGCGCATTTTCTATGTGTGCTGCAGAATGAGGAAATAAATTAGGAGAAGTAAAGATATTTCTCCTCGTTACGCTTCACCTCGAGAGTCGTATGCATTTTTTCGCGTCCCCATGTTTGTATGATATTGTAAATCTGAGGAAGTGTCAAAATCTATGAGTTTTGCGTGGAAAAACTCACCACAACGCCCGTGCAACGACGCCCAAGCACAGATTAAGGCAATGCAGTGATTTGTGTTGCCTGCCTTACTTCATATCTATAAGGCCATCCAAAGCAATGCATAGTGGCTTTGCGTGGCCTCATAGATATGGATTTGTAATTTGCACTGCCGTAGCATCACACGAAGTGATGCTCCGGTGGCACGAGGGCTTGTAAAGAAGCCCCCATGTCTGTAACCTGCAATGAAAAAATACTGAGAAATGACAGAGTAACTACAAAAATAAAATGTTACTTGAGGTTCCAGCACCCTGGACAGCTACGTACAAGGAACTTTGGGGCAGATGTATTAAAGGTTGCACAACAAGTTTAGCAAGTAAAGTTTCTGTTCGGCATTATGCTAGGAGAGAGGATTGCAGAGCCATTTCTAGTCATATATGGCAACACTGCTTTCTTTCTCAGCGTTGGTGCACAATTATGCTGCCTAGTGATACACACACATATTTACAGCATAGTGTAAAAGTATGCGGGTGATCTCCCGCATAGGTTTTATAATGGAAGGGTAGCCTTAGACATACATCAAAACTGTTCATACGTTGCATGTGTGCTATATAGTGCAGTACACTCACAATGTGAGGAAAAGGAAGGAAAATCTAAACTGTTTGTCCATGCTTGACAATGCATCAAAGAGATGTTAATTGTTTGCCCAAACCCTGTCTACCAGTGTTCACAGACAGTGCACTGCACCAAAACCATGGGTAGTATCGTGGGAACACTGACTCCTTGCATTAATTTAATGCTACTTTCCTGCACAAATAACGTTTCTACCTGAAAGATAACACCTGGTTTAACTTTCTGATTGTACATTTTTTTAATAAATGTGCCACTAAATTAAGTTTAGTGACAGAAGAGAACACTGGGGCATATTTGTGAGAGATTTGCATCATACTTGCACCACGCAATATGGTACATGCACAGCGTAAACCTTTAAGTCACATTCATGAAACCACGCAAAGCCACTTTGGGTTCATGTGAATGGCTTCAAAAATATAGAATAATGCAATGTAGCCCGAATTGCTGAGTTGCTACACTCTGCGCAAGTGAGGCGTACCACTGGCATTTTGGTGGGAGTTCCCATGCAAATCCCATAGTTTTTGACGCATTCCCATATTAACCATACCTGGTAGACCTGGAAATGCACCAAAAACATACACCTCTTCAAATGAGGTGTAATTAGGAGAAATATCTTTATTTCTCCTTACTTTTCCTCCTTCTATATGTGCTGCATTCTGCACCACACATAGAAAGATTAAAAAGCATCTCAGGATTGTTTTTGTGCAGGAAGGAGCCCCATGTATTTAATGCTGAAGGATTTTACTGATTACACACGTCCCATTTAGTTTTTTCCATAGTCTGTCTGTATTGTGGTCAAACATCCGTGTCCATGCCAACCGCAAGCGCCACGCGGAATGAGGCCGAACAGTTGCATTCCGGACGTTTACCAACAAGCAAAGAGAGATCTAAGCATGCCAATACACTCCTGTCTGAGTCTTTTTTCACGCTAATTATTTTCACTATTTCGCGAGCTTTTTCGGATTCCTAGATCTACCGCCTCGCTTGACTGTGGCATGGATTCCATTCTGCCATGAAGTGATACGAGGAAGGAGCACTCCATTACTAGTGCTCTAGGTAAGCGTGAGACACAGCCTCATTTGAGACACAGTCATGTGGGGTTTTTAGAAATAAGGTCTAGAGCTTTTGTCTGTTTAGAGAATGAGTTTTCTCCTGGGTCCCTCTCACTTAAACTGGGTTTGTCTTTACAGCTAATGTAATCATGCTTAAATTATGTGTATTAGGATGTAATATAACATGCTACGGTTTTAGACTTGCACTCCTGGTAATTTTCTTAGAGCTCTTTTTGTTTATGAATTGGTTATTGGTTATTTTTATTTAATTATTTTTTTCAATCAAATATACGATCATTTACATCATAAATATCAAAACACATCATATAAGTAAAACAGTTAAAATTACAGTGCAATGCGTCATTTTAGAATAAAATTGCTTTAAAACATCCCATAGCATAAATAGCAGCATTATAGGTTTTAAAAACAATCAGTATTTTGTCAAATTAAGGACAATTCATGGCACATTTCCATAGAATTCATTTGTTACTCAATCAATCAATCAATCAATCAGGGGTTTGTTAAAGTGCGACTACTCACCCGTAAGGGTCTCAAGGCGCTAGGGGTGGGGGGGGTGCAGGTTCCATTCCATCAAGGAGGGGGTCTGTTGAAGAGCCAGGTTTTGAGGTTTCTTGCGAAGATGGGGAGCGATGTTGCCTGTCTGAGGTGGAGCGGAAGGGCGTTCCATGCTTTGGCCACGAGGAAGGAGAAGGAGCGGCCTCCCGATCTGGTCTTTCTGGTGCGGGGGACCACGGCGTAGGAGAGCTGGGCTGATCGTAGGGTCCTTTGGGGTGCGTGGAATTTGAGTCGGCTGTTCAGGTATGCTGGTCCGGTGCCGTGGAGGGCCTTGTGTGCGTGGGTGAGCATCTTAAAGGTGATTCTCGCCTCGACGGGGAGCCAGTGGAGTGTGCGCAGGTGCTGGGAGATGTGGCAGTGTTTTGGCAGGTTGAGGACCAGTCTTGCGGCGGCGTTCTGGATGTTCTGTAGCTTGCGGATGAGGTTTTTGTTTATTCCGGCGTAGAGTGCGTTGCCGTAGTCGAGTCTGCTGGTGACCAGGGCGTGAGTGACTGTCTTTCGGTGTTCGAGGGGGATCCATTTGAAGGTCTTACGAAGGAGGCGGAGGGTGTGGAAGCAGGAAGATGAGACACTCATTGTCATGAGTGGTTCACAGAGGCGTTGTTGGTTATATTTGATCTCTTCCACCAGGAAAACAATAAATATCTTGAAATAGCAAAAACCAGCCATCTGGTAGTATCAGACATAAAATTGTTTAATGCATCATTCGTACGTGTGAAGCATAATATTCGACATTCAGGCAAAATTCAATTTTTCCGATGATCAGCATAGGTTGGACAGAAAAAAAGAAAAGGTACAACGGTCTCTGGGGAAGCATAACAGGTGGGACATACTGGCAGTATGGATGCATTTTCTTGAATTTTGGGGCAGGGATCCATACCTAAATTGGATATATAGGGTTCTTGCCTGGGGTGGTTCAATGGCATCCGTAAACGGTTCAAAACCAACCCATCCTTTGAAATCTAGAAAACTGGAGGTTAAAGTACCATGTGTGTAACGTTCTATACTTTGCCAGTCTGTGAACTTCCAGAACCTTTTTTTGAGTAGGGGAACCATTGATTTCCTTATAGACCCTGGATCCTCCCATAGGGGTCCCAACCCTAGCTTTAAAAACCAATTCTTAATCATATTAAGCCATTTAATGTGACCTGTTAGTCGTTGCAGAACAATTAGATCTTCCAGGTCGTTCCTCAATGGGATCTGAGTGTCACTAGTCCAAATCCTAACCCAGTACATAAGCGCCCTGAGAATAGCAAAGTGGCTAATAAGTCTAAGGCCAAGATCGAGTCTAAGTGGCAAGAGGGGAGTATTTATAGGTAGGTTCAGGATTGCCCTAATGAATTTGTTTTCGGCAATAACCAGGTCTTCCAAATATTCCAGCCCCCATAGCTCCGTCCCATAGAGGGCTGCACCTAAACTTTTGCCCTATGGAGTTCTTAAGTGGGCGAGACTAGGCGGAACAAGGAGGCTCTAGCCCTCTGAACTATTGTACAATCAGCATGTTGGAGGGTCAAGGTGCTTTTTTCATATTGTGGTGACCAAGCCAGCTTATCGCTAATGCGTACTCCTAGGAAATCAAACGCCCTAACCTGTTCCAGGGCTTGACTATGTAGCATTAATTTACCTTTGTGTGATTTATATGGATTAAAATGTCATATACTTGGTCTTTGAACAATTTATGACTATAGAGCTTTGCAGGCTTTATCAAATTTGTTCAGGAGGTTCTGAATCCTTTTTGGTGTTCTGGCTAAGAGTAAGGTATCATCCGCGAAAAGCAGACAGGGCAATACACTGCCTGCTAATTTTGGGGGATCGCCACCATAATTAAATAGCTGCCCTATTAACCTATTGATGAAAAGGGTGAACAATGTTGGGGCCAGAACGCAACCTTGACGTACACCTTTATTTATCCTTATATCCTTGGAGAGACATCCATCCAGATTCCACCTAACCTTTGCAAAGGTGTTCTAATGCCATCTAATCAAAATATTAAGTAAATACGGTGGGAGACCAATATCTTTCAGGGTAGACCCCAGTTGTGTGCATCGATCGAATCGAAAACTGTTTTTAAGTCCACAAACACAACATAAAGATGACCTCTGCCCACGGTCACTTCCTTCCATATGAGCCTAAGAAATCTGAAGACTTGATAGATTGTGCTGGTGGATGCCCTAAAGCCTGCCTGTAGATCTGACAGGACAATATTGTCCTCAATCCAATTTTGGATCCTATTCAGGACGACTTTGCGGAAAATCTTTTGCGAGACATCTATAAGGCTCATTGGCCTATAATTTTCAGGACAACCTTTGTCCCCTTTTTTGTATAATGGGATGATTTTGGCGCCTCTCCAGGATGCCAGTATCTCTCCTCCACTCGAAATGGCATTAAAACCCACTAGTAGTAGGGGTCCCCATATTTTCGGCTCAGCTCTATACAGATCTCCCGGAAACTTGTCCAGTCCCGGGGCTTTCCCTTGCTGTAGTGACTCAGGCCAGGGAGATTCTGCTCTTATTCTAAATACATTTTTGGCAGAGCTGTTTGATCAGCAAGTATCATTGGCCATTTGACCCTTTATTCATTATTACTAGTAATTACTGGAATACTGTTGTACTGGGGCTGCCCATGTAATATTGATAAACCAGACAGTGTGAGTACCAAAGCGTTATGGTCGCTGTCTTCCCAGATTAATACAACCATGTCTTTGACATTAGCCTATAATTCGAGATCAACAAGAATGTAATCAATTCTGATTTTTCTATCAACCCTCTTGAAGGAATAACATGCTTCTTTATCCGAGCATGTCCTACCATTGCAGGCTTGTACCCCATAGTCAATAGTAAATGAAAGAATCTGTAGTCCAACCCTGGTACGCTTCTTGACCAATGGTATCTGGAGCTTTGCAAACCCTCTAGCTTCATCTCCTTCTGCTACTAACTCCTGTATGTAGTCAACAGGTTCATATGCTATATTAAAACCACCTGCAACTGTCAACCGATAGTTCCCCTTAAGAGTGTCAAGATAATTGGTAAATGTTGTTATAGTCCCAAAAGGCTTGTGGGCACTACCTAAGCGGTTATATATATTAAATAACCTAACTTGAGTGTTCCCTTTCAACGAGCACAGTTCAAGCCCAAGTATTTCTACAGAGCCGATGTTTAACATCTTAACTTTGCAGGCCAATGTATTTTTGACCCATATCAAAAGGCCACCTGCAGGGCGACCAACTGTTGACTGCTTAGCTTGGATGCTATATGTGGTAAACCCCACCGTGTGCACTTGCCCTATAGCCCAGGTCTCCTACAGTAGGGATGTATGAAAATCATCTACTAGTTTGCACCAGTCAGGATCAATTAACTTAGATTTTATACCTGCCACATTCCATGATAGGACTTTCATATCTTGGGAATTAGGTGAGGGTGCCTGTACATGACCCCTGTTGTTTATTTCTTCCTTAGATTCAGTTTGTTGTTGATGATGTTTATTCTTTCCTATTGTGTCCCCTAATAGAACAACATTATTACTAGGAAATTCGGGGATTTCCTCCAACTGCGTAGCAAGCGGCTCCTCAAGAATTATTGATGGTGTAATAGATACTGTTAGTGGTCAGTCTTGGGAGTTTAAATCAGACAGTACTTGATATCTGTTGCTGAGTTCCAGAAGGGGAAGCTCCCTACATGTAGCGGTCATCTGCTTGGTAGGCTTGTTAGCTAGGATACCCACTCCTCTGTAGTCAAGATGTCTATAAAAGAACCCAAGTGGTGGAATTTTGATCCCCGGACCCAGCCTCTGGCTTACTGATTGTGACCCCCTACCAACCAGATATCCTGCCAAAGATGGAGATTTACAATTTTTTAACAAAAGAGTCTCCATCAATTAACTTTGCCAATGGACCAATCCAGTCTACACGCCTTAGGAACAGAATATTATGATAATGAATGTTAGAAAAATTGGTATTCTATGTTAACCAACAGCAGACTTTGTTTTTCAACTCGGTCTGTGATTCCTTTTGACCACCCTGCAGCGGGGGAACACTAGTAAGAATTGCCACATAAGGGCAACACTCCAGTGGAAGGTGCAAGGTCACCCTATCATCTTGGCTGATTGAATTATTTTTAGGCTGCTCGTGTCACGGGAGAGTTATTACATTCAATGTCGCTCATTTGAGGAATTCGAGTTTCAGCCGTGGTCATTGGATCAATAATAATACCAGCCGGTCCACCTCCCACCGACAAGCATCGCTTTGTAACCTGTATCTCCTTGTCAATAGCTTTGGATGTCCAAAGAAGAAAACAATCAAGTGTTGAGTTTGCCAGAATTTTTGGAGTGGCCAAATTCCCATCCCCTGGTTTCAAGGTAGCCGCCATCCCCAATGGTTTAACTTAAAAACAAATATATGCCTACTTGAGTGCTGGCACGTCACAGATATTGTTCTTGGTGTCCCGTGTTGTGTGGCCAGAGGACAAGTCAAGAGGGGTACCCAAAATCCGGGACCATAGAGACCTGGCTCTGCCCTGCCTTTGCCTGCAGCTGACGGGCACAGACAGGCCAGCCCTTGGCCTGGCCTTCGCGCCTAGATTTCAAGCGCCTCCAGGTGCTGCGGCGCGACACGGTAAGTGGTGCCAGAGAGAAGGGCAGGCTGGTCGTTATGGTCCTTTCTGGGCCTGGAGTTGCTATGATGGACGAAATTGGATATTGTACCAAACCCATGTTCTTTTTCAGTACATACCGTTTGGCTTTGGTATTGGCGCAACATTGAGGTTCACTATCCATAGTCTAGGCATTTTACCTTGTATCGCTTGCTTTTCATCTGTTTACGCTGGCCTGGCATTTCACCTGTTTTGTCTGGCCACATAGCTTTCGTGAATTAGTACAGTATTCCCAATTACCGGCATTTGAGCGCGCAGATCTGTGGTTCTCCACTAAAAAGCAATTGTAGACTCAAGGTTGCCTCGTGTCTTGCAGGTTCCATATTTGGGCCCGTATCAAGGAGCCCCACACTGCTTGTCGAGTGACTGATTGACAAGTGACTTAACCATTGAATACCACTCTGGGGCCTTATGTGTCTATTTGGGGCATTTCGACCCAGGATAATCAGCTATCACAGTTTGCTCATTATACTATTATGTATGTACGGTGTACACATTGTTGAACTTTCATGTCGGGAGTGTTCATGGGATTGTTACTGCTTTGATTTTTTACATTTCTGATCTTTCGTGATCAATCAGCCCCGCACTCCCGCCCCCCTTTTAAGGCATTCAACTTTGCAGCTAGTAGTCCTCTCATTTACCGGTAGGAATATTGAGCCCTAATCAATGACTGAGTATGATATTTATTAACTTCACATGGCAGAATTGCCATTCTCTTCTTTTATTATTCACCCCTTTCTCTGCTATGCCATATTCTTATATGCTCCATGTATGGGTCCATCATACAGTTATTAAAAATATATTTTAAGGAGCCAACCACATTTTTCGCAATAGACACTCCGTTGCACATATACTGGTTTACTTAGACAAGGTGTACAAAATGTTCTACCTTAAGAGGTTGTCTTGTTCAATATGGATTGTTGAAGTTGTATTCATTGGTCGTGATGTGTGTGTTTGTTAATTTAATAATGTGCATTATGTGTAGGGTTTTTACCATGAAGTCATTATTGTCTACTGTGCCGTGTTCAGTGTTGTGTTTATGAGTACTATATTTAAAACATTATTCATTTGTATATATTTATATATACCTATGTTATTTATGTTACACTACATTCAGCCTTGGCGAAGTTCAATCTCTTTAAGGAAACACGTTGGCTGAGGCTTTTTGCACAGTTTGATGGATTATGAAATAAAGAACTAATTTATCACAAAGTAACTGGCCAGTTTTTATTATTAAAACAGACACGTCTGGGAGTGCAACGCTCCACTTTTTCTCGAAAAATGTGTAGGGAAAGCTAACCCTTTTAAATTGATCTCTTGCTTACTCATTTGAGCATGTTTAAACTTTTGCAAACTTGTGTTGGCACAAGTTAAAAAATATGTCTGTGTTTTAGGACCATCTGCAATTCCAATTGCTCCTTAGAAAACGTCACTGCAATCTTGGATACATTATTGTGCATAAACGAGTTCATCTCTGAGGCTGGGATTTCATTCACCGTGGAACATACACCTGCTGCAAGCATTTTTTAAGAGGACTGGAGAATAGGGACTTGTCCTGCTCCAATGGATATATACCTATTGATAGGTATAAGTAGCACGTCATTACATGGGAATCTATAGATTCATCTTACTTCTAGATGTTTCTAGTCGACCCTAAAAGTTGTATTCTGTTTCTTTTTTCACAAAGGAGTATCCATGAAATGGTCATATATCATCCTGAATTCATCATTGCATTTGTGTTGTAAGTCTAGAGTCCTGCACGGGTTTTTCATCATAAACATCATTAATATTAGGACCCCTAGTCAGTATTGCTACACTCTGTAAAACAGTTTTGCTTTCATCAGTGTAAGGAGATTGATGCTCAAGAATCGCGCTGATGATTGGCAGTGTAAGAAGCACATCTATTTCTAGCAGTTGTTCGACAGAACCCCACATGCATTTACCCCATATGCCTTTACAACACAGTCACTACCACGGCTGCGAAATTACCACACATTACTTTACCAGGCAAATCATTCCAACGACTTGCTTTAGGGGACACTGGACTTTAGAATAGTGTACATTACCATTCCAACTCCAGTCTATGCAACAATAGGGAAGGTGTTGGACTTAAAACTAAACACCAATCCAACAACACGCCCCCTACAACAAGCCATTGTAATAACTTGCAGGTTAAAGTAACGCGTGGTAACGTCACATTTGGGGTAGTGACTGCGTTGTAAATATTGGTTGTTGTTGAGACCGCCAGGTAAAGGATATTTCCCATTTCTAGCATGTAGTGTATTTGTATGTGTGAAAGAAAAATTGAGAGAGAGAGAAAGAGAGAGGGAGAAAGTGAATGTGTGTGTGGGAGGCAGGAGGTGAAGAAAGCTATTAAACGTTAACCACCCCGATTCGAAAATTGCCTCTGTTTAATACTACTTCTGCTTAAAACTGCTATCCCCCTCTTTCCACCCCCAGCCCCCACTGGTGTAGGGTTCTTCAGCGCTGGGATACCTCCGGGTGACTACGCGCTCTATACACATTTTTAATAATAATAATAATAATAATATTGGATGTGTGGGAACTCTGCCCTTTCTCTGTGGTCACCCCAGATTTTTTGCCTTTTCTGGACCCAATTTTTGCTGGACTTAGAACTCTGTGCACTTAACCCTGCTAATCAGGAGTATACTGCCTGTGCATCCCCTTTAAACGTGGTTAAATTGGTGTAATAATGTTAAATTATCACAAATTAGGGTGAAAAGACAGTTACGACAATTGGCTTATCCCTAATTGAATTTTTTCACTTTCCTATCAGTCTCTAATGTATGGTATAGAACTGGTACCCAGGCCCTGGAAGTTAAAGGCCACCTATGGACTGCAGAACCTACAGTGAAGCTCCAAAAATGAGACTCCATTTTGAGCATGTTAAGTTAGCCTGTCTGCCTTTGGCCCATATGTCTCATGTCATTATCTTTCACGGAACTTGTAAAAGTGTCAATTCATCCAAGCAATGACTTTGCTAACATTTCAAAGTTTGACAGTAACTTTGCAAATATCCATATGGGTGCCTGATTTAGATCTTAGCAGACAGGTGCTCCTTCACAATGGTGACCGATATCGTATCCGCCGAAAAATAAGTTGCATTTGATCCTATATGATTTTTATTTGGGCGGATGGGATATCCGTCACCGTTGTGACAGAGTAACCCATTCGCTAAGATCTAGATCAGGCCCATAGTCAGAGTTGACTTATTTTCATCATACTGGTTCATACCGGTTATGTCTTGGACTATGAGGAAAGTCCCGCTATGTAGGGCAAAAGTCAGAGGTCAATCCTGTATATACTTTATGAATTGGTCACTGAACCATAGAGGACTTTGCCCGAGGTTATTGCAAGAGGTCCTGTCAGGCTGCTGCAGAAGCCATCCGTATAGTGAGAGCTGACACAGAGAGGAGAGGAGAGGAGAGAAGCTCAGACCAGCTGATGTGTTTTCCTTCCAAGGCAACACTTTCTACCGACAAATTCTAATAACCACAGCATCTCCGCAGTGAACAGGTATGAAGTTCACTTAATCCCAAGAAGCTCTAGAGGTAAGTTAGCAACTCCATGTTGTCAGAATATACAGCATAAAAGTAGTCTTTATGGTATTAGGCTGCTAGGAACATTGCAAACATGCTAGAAATGTTAAATTCATTTTCGCTGTTAGCAACATGCATTAATGCTGTTTTAATTATATTCTGTGTGATTATTACTTATGCACTAAGCAACAGAATAAAACTTTATCAGCTCTGGCTAAATGTCTTCGGCTTGCAGCAGTTCCAGTTTATAATCATGAAAGGCAATACCCAAGAATAACATCTGATATTTAAACCTGCGGAGACTGACCGGCTCATTACAATGAGACCGAACACTGTTTGGTCTCATTGCACTTTTCTCAATCCGGAGCTTGTGTTACAGCCTGTAACCAGCCATAACATGAGCACCCACTGAGAAAAGGGAGGTGCAGTTCATGCAGGGATCAACAGGGGGGCACCGTAGGTGCCTCCTCGGCCTTCAACCAGAGGGCCCAAAAGTCGAGTTCTGACAGCCTTCCCATGTCGGAAAGGTCAACACGGAAAGGCTGCCGAAACCCGACATTGTAACCTCAAGGGCGGAAATGCCCATCCTTGAGATTACAGGCCGGTGAGCTCTCCGAGCCAGTCATAAGCCTGCCAGAATGACCAGCAGGTTTAGTTTATGACCGCCTCCATCGTAACCGAAAGTCAGCGCCTTTTTTGACTGCATCATAATGGGTCCCTTAATATGCAAGAGTATTATTGAGGGTCCCATTAAGGATTCACCTGTAACTGAAGGTAAAAAGAAACAAAGGGGGAGAGAGAAAAGACGGACCAGATCTCCACTAATTCGGAAGTCCAGCCATGGTGATTATATTTGTGGGACCACAATAACATTAAAAGTCCAGAACAGTATCAGTATTCTGATAGCTGTTTTTTCCATTATTTTCAGGACTCTGATGGTAAACAAGCAGATACACGGGTCAGGCCAATTACGGAAGAAAAGAGGAATATAGCAAGCAGAAAGGTGATGCAAGCCTGAGATTAGAGTAAAGAGGGAAGGAAAAGAGGTTCAGTCTCTAAAACAAAAATGTAAAAGAAGGAAGTGTCAGGACTTTCTTTAAAATATGCCTTACCAGTTATAGATACTTTTGCACTACAGGACCTGGGCAAAAGTGCATCTAGACAGCGTGGAGAAGTAACAGTAGTGCATCAGACTTTCCATAATTTTCTGGTGATAATTATAACTGATCATTTCATACAGAAATAGACTCCAGATAAACATGTAAATCCTCCCAAAAGGGTTTATAACTTAGGAAAACTAACTGAGGGGAGAATACCTCACACATCAAAGCAGTCTTCTGGCCGCATTTATCTGAACATTATGACATATTAACACATATAAAAGTAAGTGGTTTGACGTGGGCCTTTTACAACCAGATGACCACATAAAGGACGGGACGCCGATAATTGCGGTGAGTGAGAGCTTAAGTGTGGGTGGATAGAAACACTTTGGAGTATAACGTGACGATTCGTAAAACTATACTTGTAAATATCAAAAAAATTTTAGGAGGGATATAGTCCATTATATAGTGAGCGTTAGTATTTGTCTACCAATATTGTGAGATTGACTGATTTTAAGATGGCCGCCGCACTAATGGGAACCCAGCGATATTAAAATGTGGCTCGTAAAATAGTAGTAGTCCACATTTAAAGGGAGATAAATTACATCTGCGTAATAGGTTCAGTTCTAACCCTTATGTTTCGGGGTAGTAATAATAGATATTTTTAAATAAAGATAGCGGCGAATTGATGAAGATTTGGGTTAATATGGCTGATGTAGTAAGGCTTACATATGGATTCAGTAGCGACATAATGGAGCGTTTTTTTTTGCAACGCTCCACCGATGGGCAATGACTCTATGGAGTAGTTTTGTGTGTGACCATCGTGTAATAACTTGTGATGCATTTTAGACCTTTTGCAATTCATTACCCTGATTAGATTTTTATGCACATTGGTTTACATATTTCCAAGGACCATTGTTAATTGGGATTGATTAATAATTGTAAGCTAGATTGTTTTAAATACTGACACTTGTCTATTCATCTTTGTTTAGGTTTACACCTTGCTTTGTGAAACTTACCTCTGAACTTTAAACGCCAATGGAGAACGTAGATCATTGTTATTTGAAGTAAGTGTCTAGGTCATAACGATACCCACTCGAGGACTCTCTACTTTGAGTTGAAAATACAAATAACCCAGAAAGTTAGCATCAGAATGAAATGGTAGCATTTCCTCACTATGGACAAAATATTTTGAAGGCGCTAGAATCTAGGGTGTAATGGTGTCGGATAGAGATTTTGAGGTTGCATGAATGATACAACATTTGAAACTTGGTGAGTCTGTTCGATAACAGGACAAAATTTAAATATTAGGCAACAATTGAATAGATTCTTCTGAGGTGGCCATATATCTTGGATAGATGGGGATTTTGTTGAGTCTTATGCCAATAGACATTGTGCAAAGATTTGCAGACAATAGCTTTTATTGCCATATACATTGTGGATATTATTCCATTTACAGATTGATTGACCTTCATCAATATGTGAGGATTTTGAGAAATTAATGCTATAAAGAAGTCAAAAAGGTACTAAATATATATATTCTTTTCTTGTCCCATGAAAGAAGTATTTATGAGATTGTTAATAAATCTAGGTCAAAGGACACACTCACTTCAGTTGTCGTCGATTTAGACAAATCTGATTCAGTATGGCTCATTTACTATGTAATAGTTGTGTGATATTGTAACAAGGAAAAAACATGTTCTGTTGCTTGTTCTTTAATGTCATGTACCCATACAATTGTTTGGCAAGATTCTTTTCCCAGGAGAAAATCAAAATGTATACAGGACACTGTGGCTAGACATTACTGTATGAAAATCTGTTTTTTTTGTAAATATGTCTTTTATCATGTGAGTTCACACTTTTGTAAATAGCAGTTTCTGTGTTTTGTATTTTTTGGTAGCCCTGAAGAAGTTCGGAAATGGACGAAACACATTGACTATCCGTTTTTAAAGAACTTTAAATAAAGAATCCATTTTAAACTGAAGAGACCTCACTTGAACTTCTTGGGAAAACAATTGGAACTGTTAATGAGATGAATAATGTTATAAACTTTATCAAGCATTGTATGAAACACTTGAAGGGTGCAGGGCCATTTCTGTGCATGTTTCTATTGAGGAAGTAGGGCTTAGTCTCACTTCTCTCAACCAATGCGACATAAGGGATTGTGTTCCAGGCCGTTTGCACCTTCAACATAGCAGATATTCATACTAGGGACTTCAGTACCGGTGCAGGCATGCTTGCCTTGATCCCTGTTTGTTGCTTGTGAATCAGACTTTCCATAGTTTTCTGGTGATAATTCCAACTGATCATCTCATACTGAAATGGACTCCAGATAAACATGTAAATCCTCCCAAAAGGGTTTATAACTTAGGAAAATGAACTGAGGGGAGTATACATCACACCTCAAAGCAGTCTTCTGGCCGCATTTATCTGAACATTATGACATATTACTAGCAGAAGATGACTGGCCACCGGTCTGCATTAGGGAAGCACCCCGAGAAGATGAAGTAATACGTGCAGCCTTTTCCTCCATAGTACCGGCGGATATCAGAGAAATGTACACAAGAGAGTGAGCTGTTTAACAAGCTCCTGCTTTATACAAACCAAGAGGGATTACATAAACATTCTATTCCACATGTCATTTCATATGCAGTGAGCCACAGCACACGCTCAATATCCCTTGAAGCTAAAAGCAAAGGGTGATTTAAAAGCAATATTAAATCAACTACAGTATGAGGGCATTGTAACAACTTGTCTTTCACCAATGAACACTCCTTTCTTGCATTTTTTAAACCCAGACGGATCCTATAGGATAGGCTTAGATTATATCATATATTAACGACCTCTATCTCACAGTTGATGACTTAGATGCACGCCTAAAATGAGCAGGATAGTGACACCCACTTACAAAATCTATTGAGATTAAGTGACTGGCACCTGATTTGCCTCAGACATTGTCAGCCCCCGACACACTGTAAAAGTTATAATCCCTGCTGGGGTTCTTAAGTTTGAAAGGATTAACTTGACAATTTATGCTGACCAAGGGTAGCCCTTGCATGGCCTAGTTTCTCCCATTTCTTCTGCAAAACAATGGATGAACAAACACACTGATATCGTGTGTTTGCTACAAGCAGACATGCTAAAGACAAAATGTTTACAGACTAGGGATAACAAGTAGGGGTGGATGTAATTTAGGACCAGATGTAGGTGGCTAAATGCCAGTCGGTAACACCGAAAGTTGTATGATTTCTGCGTTACCGACCGGTATTTAGCCATGTGCAATGTAGGTTACACCCAACGCCATCGCAAATAAGGAATCGGTAAAAATAAGGGAAACCAGTATTAATTCCTTAACTTGCGATTAGCAGACACCAAAACCCCTAAATACTGAATCGGTAAGTAAGAAATCCTTAAAAAATCGCTAATCCGATGTATAAAAAATTGGTAATAGTGAATTTTCAAATTTTTTGTATTTAGCAGTCGCTAATTACCACTGACTCAAAGCAGGTGGTAATCAGGTGCACTGCATTTAAACAGCCCCAAAATGCAACAGTGTGAACACAATGGCAGCCCTTTATGTTATCGCAAGGCGTCTACGTTTGCAAGAAGCAGGACTGAGGATCTGGAGACGGGAGGAACGCGTGTACAGACTGCGCATTACACTGTTCCAACTGACTGAGTCTGAAATCCATGAGAGGTACAGGCTACAACCAAACACCATCCTGGACCTGATATGGGACCTGCACCCACTCCTGGAGCACCAGACACCAAGGGTGCATGCAATACCTAGTCATGTACAGGTACTCTGTTGCCTGCACCTCCTAGCATCTGGCAGTTACCAAGGGGTAATAGCTGTGGCAGGTGGAGTCTCACAGAGTTGCCTGTCGCGTTTTCTCAATAAATTCCTGGATGCCATGTTGCAAAGGATGCCACACTACATCCAATTCCCCAGCACACAGGCAGAACTGCAGAAGACCAAGATGGACTTTTACCAGAAGGCCCAGTTTCCACACATCATAGGTTGCATTGACGGGACACATATACCAATCTGCCCCCCTGCTGCGACTGAGTACATCTTCTGCAATTGCAAATCCACACATTCTATAAATGTCCAGGTCATTAGTGATGCATCTTCCATCATCACCGACATAGTTGCAAAATTCCCAGGAAGCACGCATAATTCATACATATTCAGGAACAGTGAGATCTATACCCGTCTCATTGCGGGTGAATTTGGAGATGGCTACCTGCTAGGTAAATACATGTGACACGCCCTGAAGTATACACCTGTTGCTACGATTGTTGACTGTGAATAACTTACTTTCTTCTCACACTCAGGTGACAGTGCCTATGCGGTGCGTTCTTTCATCCTGACTCCGTACCTGCACCCATCCACCCCAAGTGAAAGGCGATATAATGTTGCACATAGATCGAGGCACAAAGTGGTTGAGCGAACATGTGGACTCCTCTTAAGCCGGTTCTGCTGCCTCCACAAAAGTGGAGGTGCACGGCAGTACCAACCCCTGGTCTGCTGCAAAATCATCGCTGCATGTGCCATGCTACATAACCTTGCCACTAAGAGGGGGACACCTGTGGAAATCAGTGAATTTGAAGAGGGGGATGAGGAGGAGAAAGGTACACAGCCACAGCACAGTGCTGCAGGCAGCGCAGCTGCAGCAGATGGGAAACAGAGACGATCAGAGATCACACAAAATTATTTCTGAGTAAGTAATGAGACAAAGCCAGTTAATGCATTTGTGTCAAGGTGTTTAATTGACCTTACAAGAGGCAATTGAACAGCACATTATAACACCAATGATGGCCTCACAGTGCCTGATCAAGTACAACATGGCATAGTTATTCCCCCATGCAAAATCGCTAGTCCCATCATTGTGTCCAATGGGTTACGTCACCCACCACACAATGGAATTTGAGGGCAATGCTTATCTCCTGCGCCCATGTGCCCCACTGCTGCGTTCAGCAGGCACACTGTCCTCACCAGTGCTGTATCCTGCGGCAGAACCTTGCCTCACACTGCACCTCCTGTTCTCTGGCAAGGGGGGTTATGGTGCTGCGACTGCTTGCCTCCTCACTCTCATCCCCATCCCCTGTTCTGATGGCAGCAATTTGGTTTGTCTGAAGCACCTCTAAAGCACTGGTGACTGGTACCAGGCCCTGAGTGACTTCACGGCTGCACTTTGTCATTTCCAGTTGCATGGCCACTGATCGACGACTGAGCACATGGGTTGCATTGCACAGCCTGTTGACAGACTTGGTGTACCCTGCAAGTTGCTGCCTGTCTCTGCGCCTTGCAGCACAGTCACTGCCACATAACAGCCTCACTGCTTCCGACATCCCCTTCATGCCCTCTGCCACAGTATTGTTGAGGCAGTATATGGCCTCCTTCATGTTGTTGACATTTCTGTTGTTTGCCGCCATCTGACAATGAATGGCCCTCATTGTCTTTCCCTGCAGGCGCTGCACTTTGAGCATCTGCCCCTCCAGACCAGAGAAGACACTGGATTCTTCAGTGTCAGGACTCTGTGCCCTTTGTCGCCGACTATGGGCACCTGTGTTGGTTTCCCCCACTGGGGACTGTGTCACAGATGCCTGTGTGTCATCACCCGGCGTTGGTCTGTTGTGCTTCCTGGCTGCCATCCTCTCTGGCATCTATCTCCTGGAGGATAGCCACTGTATACCTCCTTGATCGTGGTGGTGGTGGTGTTGGTGGGGATGTTGGTGTGGTGTCTGCAGGTGAGAAGACTTCCTCCTCAATTGTGTTTTCCGCCCTGGAAGCCTCGCCAGTCTCCGCTTCTGCAGCCGGAGGCGATGTTCCACCTGTGGATACAGAATGTACTATTACTCACTTGTCTGCCAGCATTTGTCTGCAAATTAATTTCATGACTGACAATCTAGCTGTCTCTCCTCCGCTAGCTCATCTATTGATGTGTGTTACATGCCTATGCTTTTTGGGGACTGACTAGTTTGCTAATTGTTGATAGGGACTACATCTCCTATGATGCATTGCTGATTTTAGACAAAACATGTTCTGGAGTGGAATTCTTGCAGGGGGATTGGGGTTAGGGAGGGGAGACAGCATGCTGTGCATGCATCTTACCTTGTCTGCTGGATGCTATTGCTGAGCTGTCCACATCCCCGATGCCACTGACGCTCTCTGGCTGGAGGGTGGACTCAACCATTTGCTCTAGGGCAGTTGGAGCAGGCGCTTTTGAAGTTTCCCCGCCTGTCTTCCCTGCTTGTTTCTGCCGGTCAGCCACCTCTCCTTTGCACATTTCCTCAGATCATGCCATCGGTTCTTTAGGTCCTCAGTTGAGCGATGTGTGACGCCAATCGCATTGATCTTCTGCTGGATCACCAGCCAAATCCTCCTTTTTTGTGCCTCAGGGACGTGCAGAGATCTCTTGCCAAAGAGCTGGTTGTGATCTTTGACAACTTCCTCTATGAGGACCTCGAACTCCCTCTCACTAAACTTGTGCTTGCGCTTTCTTTCGCCAGCATCCTTCCCCTTCTCCTGTGAGGCAATGGTGCAGTTCCTCCGTGTTAGCTTAGTGGGAGCTGTGCAGCTCCTGTGCTCTTGCTCCTCCTCCCTGTCTCTCCAACAGCTACAGGATCAGTGCAGCTGCATGGGTGTGGCCACTTCCTGGTTGTGAGGTCATGAGGAATGACAGGATTGGCTGATTCGACAAGTACCGATTTTTTGAAATACCGATTCACTAATTACCGAATCTGTATTAAAGAGTCTGTGATACCGATTCGGTAATGGGGAATCGGTAATTTATTTACCGATTTTTAGAAAATCGCTAATTATTACCGATTATTACTGATTTGGTAATTCTTACCTAATTTTTACCTACATCGGAAATACCGAGTTCTTGATAACGAATCGGTAAAATTCGCTATTAAGGACCCTGTATTTCGAAATTACCTACATCTGGCCCTTAGTGTCATGATCACACGGAAATACCTAAAAATTCCGTAAGATTACACAAGAAGAGTACTTCTGCATTTAGCATTATCTCTTAGCACAAAAATGCTCCCATGTTTCCAAAATGAATGCGAGGATGCATTTTGTGCTGAGTAATAGCGCTAAATGCATTTAGAACATAAAGCACAAGTGTAAGCAGCTGCTTGTGTTTGGTAAATGTGCTCATGGGGTATGTTTTCCCCCAATCTACTACCAAAATGTAGCATTATTTTCTCAGTGCAAAATACACCCTCATGTCCAAAATGGACATGAGGATGCATTTCGTGCTACATACAGCGCTAAATGCAGAAAAACACAAATAGCAACCACAAGCCGCCACTCGGTTTGCTAAATGTGCTCTTGCATTAGGATTTTCCCCCAGATTACTCTTAATTGTGCAAGGAGGAGTCACTTGGAAAATGTTCAGTAATTCCACATCAAATTGTAATGTGGAATTACCAAAATTACTCCAAATACTCCGGTATAATTGAAAGTCTGCCCAGACTTAGCCTTGAGTACTTGAAATACAATTTACTAGGGTCTTACAAGTAAAGTAAATGTGCAAATGAGGTAGGTATAGGTGAATGTTACCTTTTATGAAAAAGAGCACATGTACTTTAGCAGTGGTAAGCAGTAGTAAAGTGCATAAAGTTCTAAACCCAATTAAAATTAATTTAGCAAAACAGAAGGCAATTAACTGGGGATGACCCTGCAAAAAGGGTCAGGTCCAACAGTTGCTGGGTCTGCTCTGGGAGAAGGTCAGCAATACATTTTTAGAGGAGAGTCAGAGGTTAATGGAGCACACTAACGACATACTTATACAAACCCTGATCGCAAGGATACTCAGTGCAGGTCTTATTTGGTACTATCACCTGTATGAGGTTCATAGAGCATGACATAACTAGCTTAGAAGAATTTTAGGGGGGTTCATTCCATATGAAGTACTCTTTGGAGTGCCTCAGTATGTATCTGGCCAGGATAACCCTGTGAAGGTGCCAGAAGAAAAATAATTTAACTTGGATCAATGTTTAAATGTCTCACAGAACATCCAAGGGTTCAGAGATAAGCTACCTAATATAAAGCATTCTGAAACTGACACCTGGCAAAGAGAAGATGTCATTAGCTGTTCACAGGTGGGTTCCACAAGTAGGATCTCCAGTCATAGAAAAGATCCACGATAAGGAACCTTTTGGGCCATCCTGCAGAACCCCTGTTGGATTTCGTAGGGTAAAAGGTGAACAAACTGTAATCCTGCCACCTTTGCCTGATTCATAGAAAAACTGGCATGTGTCCATTGAACACATGTAAAAGACCTATGTGGCTGATCCTGGATTGCAGGCCCTTCTAGATATCAAGAAAGATTCAGAGTAGAACCCCTCAGGCTCTCACTACTCTGAATGAAATACCCCTAGAGAACAATAAAATCACTAGCTTGAGCACCCAGCCGGGGATATTGGAGCCTACTCTGTCTCCAGCTTTAAATCAAACAGCGGATACCATGGAAGATTCTGATGCTGCAGCTACAACAATTGCAAAAGTTAATCAACATTGACTGAGACAATGCTTTTTTTTAAAACAACACTTTATGAGAATGAATCTGAGTTCTGCACAGATGGCTTTTCATCACACTCACCAATCCGTCTACACAATGAATATTTTATTGTTTATTGTTGGTTTCACATAATGTACTTGATACCACCTTGGTTCAAATCCTTTGATGTTTTGCTCACCATGCCACCCCAGTTTGGACCCAGTCTTATGAAAATTAGTCTTAAACCGGCTCCCCATGGGAACAGTCCAGTCCAAACTGCCAGGCCAGGTCTTCCGTGGAAACACAAGGAGATGATGGATGGAGTGCTGAAACGTTTCAGACCCTCACTACCAGTCACAGATCTGGGTTGAATCCATCATCGTTCCTTAACTTACTTCGCCATCCCACTTTGGGCCCAGCCATAAGCAAATCAGTCTTGACCCTGTGCCTCATGGGAACAGTCCAGCCCAAGGTGCTAGGCCAGGTCCTCCCTGGATCGGAAACAAGCCTCCGGGGAATGTTTTCGTGGTAACACCCCTCATTAGCTAGGCAAGCTTGAATCCGGTGGCAAAGTGAGCAAGGGACCCACATCTGAAATCCGAAACCTGTCCCAGGATGCTTGTTTCCGGTCCAGGGAGGACCTTGCCTGGCATTTCGGCTGCACTGTTCCCATGACATGCAGGGTCAAGACTGATTTGCATATGGCTGAGTCCAAACTGGGGTGGCATAGTGAGCAGAAGAATGATGATGGATTAAACCCAGATATGGGACTGGGGTGAGTTTCTAAAAAGTTTCAGCATTCCGTCCATCATCTAGTTGTGTTTGCCAGGTCCTCCCTAGACCATAAACAAGCCTTCTGGGACAGATTTCGGGGTATCACCCCTCATCATCAGCCATGCTAGCTTGAATCCAGTGGTACAGTGAGCACAGGACCCATGTCTGGACATACCCTTGCCATTCAGGGCAAAAAAAGAAAAAAGTATAAATGATGCATGGAATGCTGAACAAATCAAACATTCACCCCAGTCACAGATCTGGGAAGATTGTATGCTGCCCCCCTAAACAGGTCAATTGAACAGATCATTCAATTTTAGAATTTGTGATGCCTACTCTGACCAAACCCCCCAATTAGCCATTACCGCTACCTCTGTGGCGGAGACAATGGCACAAAATGTCACAGGAGGTCCTCCAAGAGACATTGGTTGAACCCCATATTGCATCCGCTGAGGACATCGAGATGGCTCTATCGAAATAGAACCTTGTTATCCATTCGGCAGCAGAAATTATCGCCCCTCTGAAATCATGTAAGCTACGCCCTGCACAACGGCAGGAAGTATGGTTCTCTGACCTACTTCGGTCTCACAAACGGGCATGCAGGAAGCTTTAAGAAGTTTGGAGATCGTCCCATTTGGAGGCTGATAAAGTATGGTACCACACTGCTTTGACATCCTACCATAAGGACATTAGAGTTGCTCGCAAAAACCATATTGCCTCTCAGCTCACGGAGGCAGTAATGCCCCTAAGGTCCTTTATCGGATTCTTCAAACTTTCACTAAACCTGCAGCCTGTGAAAGTTCTGATGTATCGTCACAACAACTATGTGATGATATCTCCCTTTATCTCACCAGTAAGATCGACAGGATGTATGATAAAATCACTGACTCAAGCCTATTTATGGGCCGACCTGTGGCGTTGCCTCAGATAAAGAGGTTAGCTAATCCTGCTGTGCTTACCAAGTTTCCTGCTGCCTCCTTGGGTGGGGTAGAGGACATCATTGGTCTAATTAAGAGTGGCTGCCCTTCAGATCTCATTCCGGCAAGAATTATGCCAGTGGTTGGCAAGGTGCTCGGTCCCGTGATCCAATCCCTTGTCAACCTCTCGCTCTCCAAGGGCCGAGTTCCACAGGAGTGGAAGAAGGCATGGGTGAGACCCATCCGGAAAAATCCCTCTATCCCTTGGACAGATCTGACCAACCTCAGACCTATATCTCTGCTTCCGTACCTGAGCAAAATAACGGGAAAGCACGTCAATATACATCTGTCAAGCTTTATCGAACGTACAGGGAGTCAGGACTATTCTCAGTCCGGCTTCAGGCCAAATCACAACACTGAATCTGCACTCCTTTCAGTGACAGATGACCTCCGTATGTTCCAGGACAAGGGACACTCGGTGATTTTGGTACTATTGGATTTATCGGCAGCGTTCGATACCATATCTCATGACATCTTGCTCTGGCGTTTGGCAGAGATTGGGCTTGAGGGTTTGGCACTGGCCTGGCTGAGTAGCTTCCTATCCGGCCGCACACAGTATGTTAACATGGGTGCTTTTCGATCTGCTGCAGTAGAGATCACAAAGGGGGTGCCACAGGGCTCTTGTTTGAGCCCTACACTTTTTAATATCTATGTGGCCCCCCTGGCTAGGATCATGAGAGCTTTTGGTTTTATCCCAGTGTCATACGCTGATTGTCATTCGCTGATGACACTCAGCTCCTTTTTCCATTTAAATCGCTCCCCCCTGCGGTTAAACAGTCCTTCTCTGAAGGCATGAAGGCGGTCGCACAGTGGATGGCCTCGAATTTCCTACAATGCAACGTTGGAAAAACTGAGGTTTTGCTTTTTTGGGAAGCCAAAGTGCTGTGGACCCCTGACTGGTGGCCTTCCGATCTACGTCCTGTTCCCAGCCCTAAGCAGGTGGTGAAGAATTAGGGGGTCCGATTGGACCAAGATCTGTCTTTGAAGGACCACGCAAATAACACAGTAGGGTCCTGTTTTCATGTAATTGGACTACTCCGCTAAGTGTTTCATTTACTCTCAGACATCACCAGGAAAACCTTGGTTCAGGCCTTGGTTCTCAGTCACCTGGATTATTGCAACGGGCTGCTGGCATCGGCTAATGAGGGAGTACTCAGCAGGCTTCAAGTGGTGCAAAACACTGCTCCAAGGCTGGTCCTAAATGCCCCTCCCAGATCCCCTTTACGCCCCCTGTTAGAAAAATTACACTGGTTACCAATTCATCAAAGGGTCAAATTTAAGACCTGCTGTACGGTCCATAAGGGCTTAAATGGGCTGGGCCCCCTGTACTTGGCCGAAAAATGTATTTCCTACAATACAGCTCGCTCCCTGCGGTCAAGCAACCAATTACTTCTTCAAGCCCCCACTGTAAAAAAGGCGAGACAGGGTGGTAAAGCCCTGTCTTCCATCTGCCCAGCACTATGGAACAAACTCCCAATCTCGCTTAGGCAGTGCTCAGACAATCTAACTTTTAGGAAAAGTCTGAAAACTATTTTGTTCCAGTCTTATCTAGCCTCAGCTCTCCTCTTCCATCTGTTCACTGGCGTTGGGCGCAGAGATACTCCTTCAGGAGTCAATTCTAGCGCGTTACAAACCCACAAATAAATAAATAAATAAAAACATTTTTTTTTTCTCACCATGCCACCCCAGTTTGGACAAAGCCACTTGAAAATCCGTCTTGACCCTTCTTCCAGACAGTCAGACAAAGGGGGGAATAGGAGTTGGCAGGATGGACCAACCTTGACTTGATAGGGGACCGGTGCTGTCACCTATTACACCTGCACATCACAAATGCTTCAGCACACTCACAAAGGGTTTCACTCTTGTCTTTTGTGCCCCCAGACAAGCTGTGGCCAGGGCATGGATGAAAGAAATTCCAGACACCTCTGTAGGGGGAGGAGTACGAATCTTGTGTCACTTTAAAGTATGCACCAGGTATAAATAGTGGACCTTCAGACCCAACTCATCAGTACACTTCTGAACCTGTGGAAGACTCGGAAGAATGGCTGCTGTGCTGCTCTGCTGCTAGAAAGACTGCCCTGCTACCCTATTACTCTGCTGCCCTTCTGTCTGAGTGAGAAGGGATGAACCTGCATCTTGAACCCAGGACCACCAGGGTGACTCCAATGGCTAGTTGGCAGATCTCCCGATCAGAGCCTCAGGGACTGAAACAGCTCCAATCGTCTTGAAACCCACACTTGCACTCTGCCTGCCTGTGAGTCCTAACATCCCAACTTGTACCCCTCCAGTTCTAGACTCTTGGAAGTGAGGTTAAATGTGCTCTGCCAACCCACTGTGGTCTCATCAGTACCATCGCACCATGATGCAACCTTGACGCAAGACTGCATTGCAGCCTGACCAGCTAATTGGAATTGCCGCTGCATGACGCATTCTCACTGCAGACCTCACAGTCTCTCATTGGAACCAATGCAGGTCGACGCAACCAGGATTTAAGGTACACTTCTCAGCTGGACTAACTTGGTCCCTGTGTCTGGCCCGCATTCCATCAGGTCAGCCTCAACTTGTAACATTGGCTCTGTCTGATGTAACCAAATAGCCAAAATTGGCGCGTTGTGCTTTCCAGCACTATCTTTATACAAATCTTTAAAATTGCTTATCTCCAGTTCCACTGATTGGATGTATTAAATGTTTCTTTATTTATCTAACTTGTGTGGGATTTTTCTTGTGTTGTGTTTTCACATTATTACTGTCTAAGTGCTGAATGAATACACTACACATTGCCTATAATTTGATACCATTTAAAGTATCTTTTTAAATTCACTATGATTGGCTCTTTTGCTATTTTCAATTTCACCCTCATTGTACCTGACTGTTTGTGCCTATGAATTCTCAACCTGAATAACTACCCTGAGGCTGAGCTCAATGAGTTGTGCATGGAGAGGGGGCTTCCAGCCAAGACGGACAACAGGAATCTGGAGCTCCAGAAGGAGCTGACAGCCTGGTAGGAAGTTCATAAATCACTGTCAGCAGCAGAGGACTAGAAGGGGGAGGAGGATCTGGAGGAACAAGTGGAAGACCAGAGCACAGATCTTGAGTTGCAGCACCCGGAAGGTAGGGGGGACACGCCCACAGGAGTGGTGACCCCTCTCAAGCCAGGGAGCAGCATATGTTTCAACAGCCTGTCCCCAGAGGAGCTAGAAGACCGGCACACTGATAGTAATCTCAAGCTGCAGCTGACTAAAACTCAAATTAGTGCAGAGGAAATAAAGTCTGCAGTTGAGAGACCCTCAGCTGAAAAGAAACTGGCCATGGCCCTATCAGCTTATGGGACCCTCTGGGACATTGGTCCTATAAGCAATTGCAATTGCCATATGTGTTGAAAGTGTCAATGAGTAATGTGATTGTTCCAGTTTTTATTTTAGATGACTGGGACACTGAGGGCTTAATTCACAAAGGTAAGCTTTCACTTTTGTGTAAGTTAACTACCTTTCGGTATTCAGAAACTATGTGAAGAGTTTTACAATGCCACACTCTCTATATGTATGTGCGTGGAACTTCATACAGATAAGTATATGGAGTGTGGCGTCTTAAAACTCTGAACGTAGTTTCTGAAAACCGAAAAATAGTAAAATTACACAAAAGTGTAACTTTCCCTTTGTGAATCAGGCTCTTAAACTGTGAAATGTATTTTGTCTGATTTATAAGTGTATGCAATCATAAAAAATGAAGGTCCCTATTTTGAATGCATATAATTACAAAGAAATGTACTGTTTTCATCATTATGGACATTACTACATACATCGAGCTAGCAATCCCAGAGAAATATACATTTACAATAAGTTGAAGCATTGTGAAGTTCTGCCACCTAATAATCATTCACAGTTCTTGAAGAACTTCCCCTATTTGAAGAGTGAGGACAGCTCTCATCCTTCAGCTTTCTATTTTTCACAATGTTCACAACAACTGCTGAAAACCCTAATTACAACTAACAAGCTGATTTATTAAAATTAGTTCAATCAGAATACAGGCATACAGAGATATGAGTATTTGAAAGAAAATGGTGAGAAAAAAAATGTTTAGGTATCCAAACCAAATATGGCCAAATTCAAGGTAAAGAAGCCTATTCCGAGCATGCATCATACAAAAGGAATTATCGTTCTGAATGGCACCATCTAGCAAACACCCTGTATGGGATTTAGAACTATGAAAGACCTTAGAAAGCCCTCTCTACCAAAGTTGATTCAACAGTATTCACCCATTGGCACCCACAAAAATACATTTCAAGCTAAAATATTATACAGAATGGAATTCCTCACAAGTCCCTCTTGATGGCATAGCTATATGGCCCTATGATTCTAATAGATGCATGGATTGTTTACTTTCCAAAACCTCTGACTCCAAAGCTAATTGCCCTAATCCCCTGTATAGCACATATACCTGTGGTTGTTACTACTTACAGGGGCATATTCTCAGGAACGTGTGAAAACCGTTGCAAAAGTTACTTAACGCAACTTCCAACATCGCAGTCTATCACTGAAAAATAACACTGTGTCAACCAAGCCTTCTCAACACGGCATTACCATGCAATACTCTCCAGAAAACACGTCAAATGACCGTGTTAAATCCAACGCAAACGCAAAAAATCCTTCGGTAAGGCCAATTGCGGTACAAAAATCACCAAAAACCAGTGACAGGCCTGCAATTCACACGAGTCAGGCTGGAAAAATCACCATAAGAGGAGAAAAAACCAGACAAACAAATGCCAAACAACAGCGAAGTACAATGGATGGTGCCGGAGCAAGTACAGAGGAGAACCAGAACCCCCAAGCCCCATGGAGGACCAGCCAGGGACCTCGGGGTCGGGAAGGCCAGGGAGAAGAAGAGTGGGAACAAGCGCTTTAGTCCGCTGGAAAACAGGATCCTGATAACGGAGGTGGTCAAACACCATCAACAACTGTTCGTCACCTCCACTATGTCATTGGCAACAAAAAATGGTCTATGGCAGTCCATCGTGGACAAGGTGAATGCAGTGGGAGTACTGAAGTAGACAATGGAAGAGGTCAAGAGGCGCTGGAATGACGTCAAGCGCAAAACCAAGCTGAAACTTGCCAACAACCAGAAGGCAGCAATGCAGACTGGAGGTGGCAGTCTGCATCAGTGGGGAGATGGTGGCAGGAGTCAGGGGACCGGACACTGCTCAACATAACCGGACACAACAGCACCAGGGTGAGTAACGACCAGGGACTGGGGATGGGGGAAGATGGCCACAATGGCACACATTGATAAGATAAGCCGTCAAGAGCCACTCCCTGGTTCTCTTGTGATCTTCTCCAGCAGAGACTTCGCTGTAAACAGGTGGAGCGGGTCTGGAGAAGGCACTATCTGGAAGCAGATAAGCTGCTCTATAAAAAATCCCTCCAGGACTATAAAGTACAGATTAGGGTGGCTAAAGCCAAGTTCTTTGAGGATACCTTGGCTAAAGCAGGTAATAAGTCCCAAACCTTATTCAAATTAGTTAAGAACCTCTCCAATCCAGCCTGCGCTACATCCGCCATTTCGGCTTCTCAGGAGCTATGTGACTCCCTAGCCTTGGCGTTTGAGGATAAAATAAAAATCATCCTGAATGGACTTTTGGCCTCCAATTCGACCAGCCCCCTCATCTCTTGTTCTTTGGAACCGGTCAGCATAGCTACTCGGGAGGCCCTTGAGGAGGAGGCAGTACAGCCTCGGCTGACCTGCTTTCCTACTCCTTCTTTGGAGGAGTTCTGCTTGCTGGCCAATGGCGTTTCATCTGGCTCCCCTTTAGACCCATTGTCACATAAGTTCTGGAAGCTGTTTCAGGGGGAGCTCTTTCCGCCGCTCCATTCCATCTGCTGCCAGTCCCTTGTCACGGCCACGGTCCCTGATAGCTGGAAACTGGCAGTGGTTACTCCTCTGCTAAAGAAGACCTCCTTGGACCCGCTGTGCCCGGCCAATTATAGGCCCATTTCGCTCTTGCCTTTCTCGGTAAAAATCTTAGAGAAATTGGTCACTAGGGTCCTGTCCAGCTTCTTTGAAACCAACGACGTTCTGGACGTGGCCCAATTTGGATTCAGGCCGGCCCACGGCACGGAGTCTGCGTTGGTGGCCGTTTTGGACGACCTGCGTTCGCGCGTCGACATGGGAGGAGCGGCGTTTCTGGTGCTACTCGACATGTCAGCCGCGTTCGATACGGTTGACCATGCGGTGTTACTTGGCAGGCTGCGGGAGTCTGGGGTGACCGGCCTGGCCCTGGACTGGCTGGCTTCATACCTCTGTAATAGGCAGCAATCTGTGGCTTTGCCGCCTTTCCGATCAGTCGTAAAAGATGTGAATCAGGGTGTACCGCAGGGCTCTGCAATCAGCCCGATTCTTTTTAACTTATATCTTCGCCCTCTAATAAGTTTGATTAAGTCATTTGGCATTTCTGCCATCAACTATGCCGATGACACTCAACTTATTTTTTCTTTTGAGGGTAGGGAAGCGGTTTCTATGGAATCCTTTCACCGCTGCATGACTGTAACGGCGGACTGGTTGCGCCAGAACTCGCTCCAGTTCAATGTAGCAAAGACCGAAGTTCTCCATTGCTCACTGGACCGAATGCCCCATCCTTTACCTGAGGGGTTCTGGCCTTTCTCTACTCTAGGCACCATAGCAGCGGCAGGATCAGCCCGCAATCTAGGCTTCCTGTTCGGGCCTTGCCTCCAGCTGGATGCCTTCGTTAATAAAACCACGGCGACTTGCATGCTACTGCTCCGCACGTTACGGAAAATTCTTCCGCTACTTCCCCCCTCGGCAAAGACGGAAGCAGTGCGTAGTATTATCCTCAGTAGATTAGACTTCTGCAACGCACTGCTCCTGGGGGCCCCCAACACCATGGTCGCGAAGCTGCAGCGGGTGCAGATTATGGCAGCTAAACTGGCTCTTTCATGACCACGGTCTGCCTTGCCCTCTCTTGCGCTCTCGGATCTTCATTGGCTTCCTGTTCAAAAACGGATCTGCTTTAAATCCTCCTGTCTGGTTTTCAGAGCTCTGCACGGGCTGGGTCCAGTGATGTTGCAAGATCTATTCTCCTGGTACTCTACCGCCAGACCTTTGAGATCCTCTTCGACATTCCTGGTCACAGTCCCCAGGATAAAAATGGTGAGGATGGGCGGCCGCTCTTTCAGCTTTACGGCCGCCAAACTATGGAATTCCTTACCGATGTCTCTAAGGTGCTAGCAGGATCTCTTGTCTTTTAAAAAGGATCTCAAAAGCTACCTCTTCCCGAGAGCAGCGTAGTTTAACATCTGTAGGTAATGTTTATGGTCGAAGCGCCAGGATACCCTTTGGGTGACAGCTGCGCTCTATAAGTATGCTTACAATTACAATTACAATTACAATTCACAATTAAGTAGAGCACATCTGCAGACAAACCATGCCCCAGACCTCCAACTCCCGCCAAGAGACCAATGCACACAAGTATGCAACATCTCAGCACCTTATAAGCACAAAAGTCAAAGGCACATCACATGAAATAGAGAAGGGGCAGCACAAACAGAGGTGCAGGGGCCACTCTCCCAAAATGCAGCACACACACAACAGGCAGAGCACATCAACACTGACAGCAATGTGGCACAAACCGCAACATGAATACCACAGAACACAACTGGTGCCGACTGGGTGTAGACACTGGCCAATCACAAGTGGCATTGCATGGAAATGTGAGTTGATAATGTGCAAGTACAAAGACACACACGTCTGTTGTCGAAATGCCCACTGTCCCCCATCAAATAGGCAGCTCCTCCCAAACAGCCACGAAGTACACAGTCATGCAGTCTGTATTTAAACATGGATAAAGCGACAACATACATGTGAACACAATATTAAACTGCATCTCCCCTTAACATTGCAGAAGGAGAATCAACACCTCCTGCAGAGCAACCCAACCCTCTCTTTTTTGATGACAAAGAGGACCACCACAGCTTCAGCTCCGACGTCCTCCAGGAGTTCATTGCCAGCCTCCGTGACACACCTCCAGGAGCAGGGCAGCTCAGCTGCATCGAAGGGACCCTACCCCCTGTAAAGACCACACAGCAGGCAGCACCCACCACCACTACTGCCTCCTAAGACCCCCACGAAGAACACATGGCCTTCCAACGCCGTTTATTGGGGTGCCAGGAGCAGCTGGCTGAACAGGTGTGGGTGGGCATCGACCACATGGCAGACAAACTGGATGTCATACATGGGTGTCTAAGTCCCATCGGGGACTACTTACAGTCCCTAACGGACACCCACAGTCCGCTCCATGCTCTCCAACGGACCATAGCTGACATTGATGGAGCCCTGAATAGAACAACTGTCCAGTTAGAGTGTCTCCGGCGATGTCACAGGGAGTTGGGAAACATGCGGAGGTTAATGGAGACCATGGAGCAGACACAGGCGGAAAGAGCGGCTGCCACGGCTTCACACCAGCGAGTGGTAGCTGGGTTCTACAATGACATCAAGACCATCCTCATGGCATTGCTGCCACAATGCCTGGCACTGATGCATGCTGCTGCTACCCCCACATCCACATCTTCTCCCACTGAAGTGTCAGTGCCACAGTGCGGCAGACATTCCCCCTCCGGCCCCTGAGGTGTCAATGCCACAGTGTGCCGGAGACAGAACACCACCGCCCACACATGAGGCACATGGAACAGCAGAGGACGAAGATGAGGATGAAACATCCTTTGTGGTAAGAAGGACGCAGTAGCATTCATCTCGGCGATATGGATGATTTCAGCTTGGTTCTGCCCTCTGCATCATCACCTTCCACTGTCCCCTGATACATTCTGCGACAATTACCTAGTACCTCGCAATGGTCTGCCATGTTCTGTTTGATCGCCAATGACACAGCAAACGGACTGAACTCCTCCTCTTCCTTTAGGCTTGTCATTCCCTGAAGGATTCTGACTGGGCCTCCACGGGCCAACATTGTAAAGTGGGGTTTGCATGGCCCTGTACTGCTCCAGAAGTAACAATCCACTGAATGTGCATTAAACATTCATGACCACACATGTGTGTCGTGTCAATGGTCTTTCATGTGTGGTAGTATTGATGAATGTAGGGTCAGTGAATTCCCCCTACGTCCATGTGGCTCATGTTGTTGGACTTGGGTCACAGGGTGATACACTGCCGAGTGTTGTCTGGGAGGCGCCCACGCAACAACAGCAACACACGCATTAGTTACTTCCTTGTCCAGCCCCGTATGGAACCATGCCCAGAGCCCTGATGTCATCGTTTAAACCCTCACGCTGGACTGGCATACACCAGGTCAGCCCACTACGCTTACGCTCCAGGGGTACAACAAAGCTACATGTGCCAGGACTTCACTGTGGTGAACTAGTACTCACAGGTCTAGTTGTCAGCATGCCAGGGCCACTCCCTCACAGCTGGTGTACACCCACACCACACCCATCCAGCACACGCGTCACAGGACATGTGACCCTGCCAATAAAAAGGGCCGTGCGCAAGTGCACAATGCCATTTCCAACCTCTCTCTGCGTGTACCTGTGTTGTGTGCTTGTAGGCATGGGGGCCCAAGGGCCTGCGACATTAAATCCCGCAGGCCCAGAGGTGACATGATGGCGTCTGCACCACGATACCCAATCATGGAGGTTCCATGACTAGCAGGGCACAGACTTGGAGGCACCGGATGCACTGTGGCCGGCACAGGCCCACCGTCACGGGATGGCGACTTTGGGTGCACTGAGGTAGGGGCACCTTAAGTGCTGAGCGGGTGTGCAGCCTGCGATGATGCCCAGTCCCGGCGGTCCGGACGGCTCAGGCTTTGTGTACCCTGCTGGACCGCAGTGTAGGCCTGAGCCAGTGGGCAGCACTGGCCTACCACTATGTAGCGTCACCTCCAAGATCACAGAGATAGTGGCAATCTCTGAGGCTGAGCGGGTGGCAGCCTGCGATGATGCCGGGTGCACTGGTATGCCCTTTTCCATGGAGAAATCAAGACCCAGCGCCAAATGTGAGACCTGGTGGCCTGCAGAGCGGGTCTGCATGATATTGAGAGTGCCATGTCAGTGGGCCCCGGGCTAGTGGCTTGCAGCGGCACCTGGTGGGCCCTCTTTTGTACACGCCGGTGGCGGAAGGTGAGCAGTGAGGTCTGGGTGTGCAGGGGTGGGCACGCACTATTGGGCATCGGGAGGGGCTGGGGTGCATCTGCATGGAAGCACAGGGGCGAGCATGCACTGCTGGGTGGCGGAAGGGGCTGGGGTCCATCTGCATGGGAGTGCAGAGGCGGGCATGCACCATTGGGCAGTGGGAGGGGCTGGGGTGCATCTGCATGGGGACGCAGGGGCAGGAATGCACTGCTGGGTGGCAGGAGGGACTGGGGTGCATCTGCATGGTTGCGCAGGGGCAGACATGCGATGTTGTTGTGTGCAATTGTATGTACTGTGCCATTCATGTATATGGACTCTGTTTCAGATGTTGGATCTGTTTCAGATGTGGGACCTGGTGGATTGCACTATGTACCGGCACGCAGTGGGAGACACACCGGTGACAGCAGGTGTGCAGTGTGGCCTGGGTGTGCAGTGTCAGCACTCTCTCTCCCTCTCTTCTGTAATCTGTGTCTCTCTCCCCCGCTCTATACGTCTATCTCTCCCCCACTCTGTCTATCTCTCTCTCACTCCCACCCTGTGTGTCTATCTCTCTCTTCCCCACTCTGTCCGACTATCTCTCTACCTCCTTCGCTCTCTCTCTGTCCCTTGTTGTGCGCAGGACACACCTTCATGATTTTTAGCTTGTAGGCTGTGACCTCAGAAGTGTCCCGAGGGGTGCTGCCATGTGTCTTCATTTCTGTTCTTTGTTTTAATACATTTTCATTTGTTGCTTCAAAGGTGAATGTGTGATGCTCATTTTTGTGTCGCCACATGTGTGTAACCAGATGTGATTGTCGACATCGGAATATTTCGTACATGATTCTCGGTAGTTGATGGGGCATGTCTTTGTCTGGGGGGGACCAGGGGAGGGGGGGGTTCTGGGGCTGGTGGTGGTGGGTGTTGTGGCCCTCTTGGGGGTCCAGCCTGCTTGTTGGTTGGATCCATGGCATCTGATGTTCTTCAGGTGTGGCTCTGGCCTTGGCTCCCGTTTGTGGTGCAGGTTGTGGTCCGACTTTGCACCAGGTCAGAGCAGGTGTTCGTTTCCTGCTGCTAACGTGCCTTATTGCAGGTAAACTGGTGCTATGGGTTGTTGGCACCAGCTTGTGAATGGGGTGATAAGATTATCGCAACTTTGGCTGCGATAAAGTGCCATTAACTCAGCGATGGCTCCTTGAGTATATGACCCACAGTGTGGGGAAGCTGCTTAGCGTTAGTTAGCACATTCGAGTCTACCGGCTTTCAAGGAACAATTGTTCCTAAGTAAAGGAAATATGTATTCTTCTTATATCCTCCTGGAACCACGTCCTGTTAGAAATAAATTATTTATTGCAACAGAAATATATAGCATTTAGAAATGGAAGTTGGAGGTTGAGGTGGGACCATGATGAATTATAGATTTGTTTTTATTTGATGTAATTTGATGGTGTAATCAATTGAAAATGCTCTTACCTCCGTTTCAGATGTGAATCTCCTGTTGTATTTATCGCCGTATGTATTTATTTATGTGACCCCCATAAAATCTTTAAATAAAAAAAAGAAATATATGCCATTTATAATGAATGTAACAAATGCTCAGAAAGAGAAGCTGCTGAAAGAGTTTGATAAATAGATAAAGAAAACATGGAAGCAGTTTTAAGGACTACGGACAATGGCGTGCACACACACTCCAAAATTGTGTACTTATTATACAGCATTAGATCTCCTTAAACAAGACTTAGGTCTCTTAGAACATGTCCTGGCTCAGATAAGAGCTATAATATAAGTACACTGCGCTTCACAAACTCTTTGATCAGGTTATGTGCCATGGCAACTTCTCAATAAAACAGCCATTTTTTTCCTTACAATTTAACATTAACAGAGAAAACAGTGGCTAAGAAGGAATCCACCTACATTTTAAGCATTGAGCAAATAAAGGGAACCCTATAATCTGTTAGTGGAAATACACCTGTTACTTGGCTGACCACAGAGTTATTTTCCTTCTAATTATTACTTTTCATTTCCATAATTGCCAGAATGTGGCCTAACGACTAGGACGTTCGACCTCAGAGCTGGGAAACTGGGTTTGAGTCTCGCCAGGGATGCTCAAATTTCTGTGATTCTGGGCAAATCACTAAATCTCTGATAACATCGGGTCTAGTTCACGTTATATAAAACTCCACAATTCTTTTTTTTTTTTTAAATCATTGGGCTGATACTAGAAAATGCACACTCTGTTTCATTCATGGAAAGTTCCTTTCTCCTACATGTGCTTAAATGAAGATGACCCTGTGTTTATCAGTGTTTCTTGTTACAAATGGGGGTGGGGTCGCACACTACTCACACACCGGCGGTGTCGCCCCTAAGGACTCTGGTCAATGTAGTAAAGTGTTCGCGATGCATCATCTTTCGATCTTCTGCCATCTCCGCTGTCTTCGCCATCCCTGGACACGTGTTTCGGGGTATTACCCCTCATTAGCAGGGATAGGCCGTGTACTGGGGTTGCCGATGGCTGCCAATATCTGCCAGGTATAGTACCACTCAGGCGCGTAGGTGCGGGATCCCAGGCTCGTCAGCCCGCTGCTCAAGGGAGCTTTAAAGTTACAAATGGGGGTGGGGTCGCACACTACTCACACACCGGCGGTGTCGCCCCTAAGGACTCTGGTCAATGTAGTAAAGTGTTCGCGATGCATCATCTTTCGATCTTCTGCCATCTCCGCTGTCTTCGCCATCCCTGGACACGTGTTTCGGGGTATTACCCCTCATCAGCAGGGATAGGCCGTGTACTGGGGTTGGCGATGGCTGCCAATATCTGCCGGGTATAGTACCACTCAGGCGCGTAGGTGCGGGATCCCAGGCTCGTCAGCCCGCTGCTCAAGGGAGCTTTAAAGTTACAAATGGGGGTGGGGTCGCACACTACTCACACACCGGCGGTGTCGCCCCTAAGGACTCTGGTCAATGTAGTAAAGTGTTCGCGATGCATCATCTTTCGATCTTCTGCCATCTCCGCTGTCTTCGCCATCCCTGGACACGTGTTTCGGGGTATTACCCCTCATCAGCAGGGATAGGCCGTGTACTGGGGTTGCCGATGGCTGCCAATATCTGCCAGGTATAGTACCACTCAGGCGCGCAGGTGCGGGATCCCAGGCTCGTCAGCCCGCTGCTCAAGGGAGCTTTAAAGTTACAAATGGGGGTGGGGTCGCACACTACTCACACACCGGCGGTGTCGCCCCTAAGGACTCTGGTCAATGTAGTAAAGTGTTCGCGATGCATCATCTTTCGATCTTCTGCCATCTCCGCTGTCTTCGCCATCCCTGGACACGTGTTTCGGGGTATTACCCCTCATCAGCAGGGATAGGCCGTGTACTGGGGTTGCCGATGGCTGCCAATATCTGCCAGGTATAGTACCACTCAGGCGCGTAGGTGCGGGATCCCAGGCTCGTCAGCCCGCTGCTCAAGGGAGCTTTAAAGTTACAAATGGGGGTGGGGTCGCACACTACTCACACACCGGCGGTGTCGCCCCTAAGGACTCTGGTCAATGTAGTAAAGTGTTCGCGATGCATCATCTTTCGATCTTCTGCCATCTCCGCTGTCTTCGCCATCCATGGACACGTGTTTCGGGGTATTATCCCTCATCAGCAGGGATAGGCCGTGTACTGGGGTTGCCGATGGCTGCCAATATCTGCCAGGTATAGTACCACTCAGGTGCGTAGGTGCGGGATCCCAGGCTCGTCAGCCCGCTGCTCAAGGGAGCTTTAAAGTTACAAATGGGGGTGGGGTCGCACACTACTCACACACCGGCGGTGTCGCCCCTAAGGACTCTGGTCAATGTAGTAAAGTGTTCGTGATGCATCATCTTTCGATCTTCTGCCATCTCCGCTGTCTTCGCCATCCCTAGACACGTGTTTCGGGGTATTACCCCTCATCAGCAGGGATAGGCCGTGTACTGGGGTTGCCGATGGCTGCCAATATCTGCCAGGTATAGTACCACTCAGGCGCGTAGGTGCGGGATCCCAGGCTCGTCAGCCCGCTGCTCAAGGGAGCTTTAAAGTTACAAATGGGGGTGGGGTCGCACACTACTCACACACCGGCGGTGTCGCCCCTAAGGACTCTGGTCAATGTAGTAAAGTGTTCGCGATGCATCATCTTTCGATCTTCTGCCATCTCCGCTGTCTTCGCCATCCCTGGACACGTGTTTCGGGGTATTACCCCTCATCAGCAGGGATAGGCCGTGTACTGGGGTTGCCGATGGCTGCCAATATCTGCCAGGTATAGTACCACTCAGGCGCGTAGGTGCGGGATCCCAGGCTCGTCAGCCCGCTGCTCAAGGGAGCTTTAAAGTTACAAATGGGGGTGGGGTCGCACACTACTCACACACCGGCGGTGTCGCCCCTAAGGACTCTGGTCAATGTAGTAAAGTGTTCGCGATGCATCATCTTTCGATCTTCTGCCATCTCCGCTGTCTTCGCCATCCATGGACACGTGTTTCGGGGTATTACCCCTCATCAGCAGGGATAGGCCGTGTACTGGGGTTGCCGATGGCTGCCAATATCTGCCAGGTATAGTACCACTCAGGTGCGTAGGTGCGGGATCCCAGGCTCGTCAGCCCGCTGCTCAAGGGAGCTTTAAAGTTACAAATGGGGGTGGGGTCGCACACTACTCACACACCGGCGGTGTCGCCCCTAAGGACTCTGGTCAATGTAGTAAAGTGTTCGCGATGCATCATCTTTCGATCTTCTGCCATCTCCGCTGTCTTCGCCATCCCTAGACACGTGTTTCGGGGTATTACCCCTCATCAGCAGGGATAGGCCGTGTACTGGGGTTGCCGATGGCTGCCAATATCTGCCAGGTATAGTACCACTCAGGCGCGTAGGTGCGGGATCCCAGGCTCGTCAGCCCGCTGCTCAAGGGAGCTTTAAAGTTACAAATGGGGGTGGGGTCGCACACTACTCACACACCGGCGGTGTCGCCCCTAAGGACTCTGGTCAATGTAGTAAAGTGTTCGCGATGCATCATCTTTCGATCTTCTGCCATCTCCGCTGTCTTCGCCATCCCTGGACACGTGTTTCGGGGTATTACCCCTCATCAGCAGGGATAGGCCGTGTACTGGGGTTGCCGATGGCTGCCAATATCTGCCAGGTATAGTACCACTCAGGCGCGTAGGTGCGGGATCCCAGGCTCGTCAGCCCGCTGCTCAAGGGAGCTTTAAAGTTACAAATGGGGGTGGGGTCGCACACTACTCACACACCGGCGGTGTCGCCCCTAAGGACTCTGGTCAATGTAGTAAAGTGTTCGCGATGCATCATCTTTCGATCTTCTGCCATCTCCGCTGTCTTCGCCATCCCTGGACACGTGTTTCGGGGTATTACCCCTCATCAGCAGGGATAGGCCGTGTACTGGGGTTGCCGATGGCTGCCAATATCTGCCAGGTATAGTACCACTCAGGCGCGTAGGTGCGGGATCCCAGGCTCGTCAGCCCGCTGCTCAAGGGAGCTTTAAAGTTACAAATGGGGGTGGGGTCGCACACTACTCACACACCGGCGGTGTCGCCCCTAAGGACTCTGGTCAATGTAGTAAAGTGTTCGCGATGCATCATCTTTCGATCTTCTGCCATCTCCGCTGTCTTCGCCATCCCTGGACACGTGTTTCGGGGTATTACCCCTCATCAGCAGGGATAGGCCGTGTACTGGGGTTGCCGATGGCTGCCAATATCTGCCAGGTATAGTACCACTCAGGCGCGTAGGTGCGGGATCCCAGGCTCGTCAGCCCGCTGCTCAAGGGAGCTTTAAAGTTACAAATGGGGGTGGGGTCGCACACTACTCACACACCGGCGGTGTCGCCCCTAAGGACTCTGGTCAATGTAGTAAAGTGTTCGCGATGCATCATCTTTCGATCTTCTGCCATCTCCGCTGTCTTCGCCATCCCTGGACACGTGTTTCGGGGTATTACCCCTCATCAGCAGGGATAGGCCGTGTACTGGGGTTGCCGATGGCTGCCAATATCTGCCAGGTATAGTACCACTCAGGCGCGTAGGTGCGGGATCCCAGGCTCGTCAGCCCGCTGCTCAATGGAGCTTTAAAGTTACAAATGGGGGTGGGGTCGCACACTACTCACACACCGGCGGTGTCGCCCCTAAGGACTCTGGTCAATGTAGTAAAGTGTTCGCGATGCATCATCTTTCGATCTTCTGCCATCTCCGCTGTCTTCGCCATCCCTGGACACGTGTTTCGGGGTATTACCCCTCATCAGCAGGGATAGGCCGTGTACTGGGGTTGCCGATGGCTGCCAATATCTGCCAGGTATAGTACCACTCAGGCGCGTAGGTGCGGGATCCCAGGCTCGTCAGCCCGCTGCTCAAGGGAGCTTTAAAGTTACAAATGGGGGTGGGGTCGCACACTACTCACACACCGGCGGTGTGGCCCCTAAGGACTCTGGTCAATGTAGTAAAGTGTTCGCGATGCATCATCTTTCGATCTTCTGCCATCTCCGCTGTCTTCGCCATCCCTGGACACGTGTTTCGGGGTATTATCCCTCATCAGCAGGGATAGGCCGTGTACTGGGGTTGCCGATGGCTGCCAATATCTGCCAGGTATAGTACCACTCAGGCGCGTAGGTGCGGGATCCCAGGCTCGTCAGCCCGCTGCTCAAGGGAGCTTTAAAGTTACAAATGGGGGTGGGGTCGCACACTACTCACACACCGGCGGTGTCGCCCCTAAGGACTCTGGTCAATGTAGTAAAGTGTTCGCGATGCATCATCTTTCGATCTTCTGCCATCTCCGCTGTCTTCGCCATCCCTGGACACGTGTTTCGGGGTATTACCCCTCATCAGCAGGGATAGGCCGTGTACTGGGGTTGCCGATGGCTGCCAATATCTGCCAGGTATAGTACCACTCAGGCGCGTAGGTGCGGGATCCCAGGCTCGTCAGCCCGCTGCTCAAGGGAGCTTTAAAGTTACAAATGGGGGTGGGGTCGCACACTACTCACACACCGGCGGTGTCGCCCCTAAGGACTCTGGTCAATGTAGTAAAGTGTTCTCGATGCATCATCTTTCGATCTTCTGCCATCTCCGCTGTCTTCGCCATCCCTGAAATTGTGTTTCGGGGTATTACCCCTCATCAGCAGGGATAGGCCGTGTACTGGGGTTGCCGATGGCTGCCAATATCTGCCAGGTATAGTACCACTCAGGCGCGTAGGTGCGGGATCCCAGGCTCGTCAGCCCGCTGCTCAAGGGAGCTTTAAAGTTACAAATGGGGGTGGGGTCGCACACTACTCACACACCGGCGGTGTCGCCCCTAAGGACTCTGGTCAATGTAGTAAAGTGTTCGCGATGCATCATCTTTCGATCTTCTGCCATCTCCGCTGTCTTCGCCATCCCTGGACACGTGTTTCGGGGTATTACCCCTCATCAGCAGGGATAGGCCGTGTACTGGGGTTGCCGATGGCTGCCAATATCTGCCAGGTATAGTACCACTCAGGCGCGTAGGTGCGGGATCCCAGGCTCGTCAGCCCGCTGCTCAAGGGAGCTTTAAAGTTACAAATGGGGGTGGGGTCGCACACTACTCACACACCGGCGGTGTCGCCCCTAAGGACTCTGGTCAATGTAGTAAAGTGTTCGCGATGCATCATCTTTCGATCTTCTGCCATCTCCGCTGTCTTCGCCATCCCTGGACACGTGTTTCGGGGTATTACCCCTCATCAGCAGGGATAGGCCGTGTACTGGGGTTGCCGATGGCTGCCAATATCTGCCAGGTATAGTACCACTCAGGCGCGTAGGTGCGGGATCCCAGGCTCGTCAGCCCGCTGCTCAATGGAGCTTTAAAGTTACAAATGGGGGTGGGGTCGCACACTACTCACACACCGGCGGTGTCGCCCCTAAGGACTCTGGTCAATGTAGTAAAGTGTTCGCGATGCATCATCTTTCGATCTTCTGCCATCTCCGCTGTCTTCGCCATCCCTGGACACGTGTTTCGGGGTATTACCCCTCATCAGCAGGGATAGGCCGTGTACTGGGGTTGCCGATGGCTGCCAATATCTGCCAGGTATAGTACCACTCAGGCGCGTAGGTGCGGGATCCCAGGCTCGTCAGCCCGCTGCTCAAGGGAGCTTTAAAGTTACAAATGGGGGTGGGGTCGCACACTACTCACACACCGGCGGTGTGGCCCCTAAGGACTCTGGTCAATGTAGTAAAGTGTTCGCGATGCATCATCTTTCGATCTTCTGCCATCTCCGCTGTCTTCGCCATCCCTGGACACGTGTTTCGGGGTATTATCCCTCATCAGCAGGGATAGGCCGTGTACTGGGGTTGCCGATGGCTGCCAATATCTGCCAGGTATAGTACCACTCAGGCGCGTAGGTGCGGGATCCCAGGCTCGTCAGCCCGCTGCTCAAGGGAGCTTTAAAGTTACAAATGGGGGTGGGGTCGCACACTACTCACACACCGGCGGTGTCGCCCCTAAGGACTCTGGTCAATGTAGTAAAGTGTTCGCGATGCATCATCTTTCGATCTTCTGCCATCTCCGCTGTCTTCGCCATCCCTGGACACGTGTTTCGGGGTATTACCCCTCATCAGCAGGGATAGGCGGTGTACTGGGGTTGCCGATGGCTGCCAATATCTGCCAGGTATAGTACCACTCAGGCGCGCAGGTGCGGGATCCCAGGCTCGTCAGCCCGCTGCTCAAGGGAGCTTTAAAGTTACAAATGGGGGTGGGGTCGCACACTACTCACACACCGGCGGTGTCGCCCCTAAGGACTCTGGTCAATGTAGTAAAGTGTTCGCGATGCATCATCTTTCGATCTTCTGCCATCTCCGCTGTCTTCGCCATCCCTGGACACGTGTTTCGGGGTATTACCCCTCATCAGCAGGGATAGGCCGTGTACTGGGGTTGCCGATGGCTGCCAATATCTGCCAGGTATAGTACCACTCAGGCGCATAGGTGCGGGATCCCAGGCTCGTCAGCCCGCTGCTCAAGGGAGCTTTAAAGTTACAAATGGGGGTGGGGTCACACACTACTCACTCACCGGCGGTGTCGCCCCTAAGGACTCTGGTCAATGTAGTAAAGTGTTCGCGATGCATCATCTTTCGATCTTCTGCCATCTCCGCTGTCTTCGCCATCCCTGGACACGTGTTTCGGGGTATTACCCCTCATCAGCAGGGATAGGCCGTGTACTGGGGTTGCCGATGGCTGCCAATATCTGCCAGGTATAGTACCACTCAGGCGCGTAGGTGCGGGATCCCAGGCTCGTCAGCCCGCTGCTCAAGGGAGCTTTAAAGTTACAAATGGGGGTGGGGTCGCACACTACTCACACACCGGCGGTGTCGCCCCTAAGGACTCTGGTCAATGTAGTAAAGTGTTCGCGATGAATCATCTTTCGATCTTCTGCCATCTCCGCTGTCTTCGCCATCCCTGGACACGTGTTTCGGGGTATTACCCCTCATCAGCAGGGATAGGCCGTGTACTGGGGTTGCCGATGGCTGCCAATATCTGCCAGGTATAGTACCACTCAGGCGCGTAGGTGCAGGATCCCAGGCTCGTCAGCCCGCTGCTCAAGGGAGCTTTAAAGTTACAAATGGGGGTGGGGTCGCACACTACTCACACACCGGCGGTGTCGCCCCTAAGGACTCTGGTCAATGTAGTAAAGTGTTCGCGATGCATCATCTTTTGATCTTCTGCCATCTCCGCTGTCTTCGCCATCCCTGGACACGTGTTTCGGGGTATTACCCCTCATCAGCAGGGATAGGCCGTGTACTGGGGTTGCCGATGGCTGCCAATATCTGCCAGGTATAGTACCACTCAGGCGCGTAGGTGCGGGATCCCAGGCTCGTCAGCCCGCTGCTCAAGGGAGCTTTAAAGTTACAAATGGGGGTGGGGTCGCACACTACTCACACATCGTCGGTGTCGCCCCTAAGGACTCTGGTCAATGTAGTAAAGTGTTCGCGATGTATCATCTTTCGATCTTCTGCCATCTCCGCTCTCTTCGCCATCCCTGGACACGTGTTTCGGGGTGTTACCCCTCATCAGCAGGGATAGGCCGTGTACTGGGGTTGCCGATGGCTGCCAATATCTGCCAGGTATAGTACCACTCAGGCGCGTAGGTGCGGGATCCCAGGCTCGTCAGCCCGCTGCTCAAGGGAGCTTTAAAGTTACAAATGGGGGTGGGGTCGCACACTACTCACACACCGGCGGTGTCGCCCCTAAGGACTCTGGTCAATGTAGTAAAGTGTTCGCGATGCATCATCTTTCGATCTTCTGCCATCTCCGCTGTCTTCGCCATCCCTGGACACGTGTTTCGGGGTATTACCCCTCATCAGCAGGGATAGGCCGTGTACTGGGGTTGCCGATGGCTGCCAATATCTGCCAGGTATAGTACCACTCAGGCGCGTAGGTGCGGGATCCCAGGCTCGTCAGCCCGCTGCTCAAGGGAGCTTTAAAGTTACAAATGGGGGTGGGGTCGCACACTACTCACACACCGGCGGTGTCGCCCCTAAGGACTCTGGTCAATGTAGTAAAGTGTTCTCGATGCATCATCTTTCGATCTTCTGCCATCTCCGCTGTCTTCGCCATCCCTGAAATTGTGTTTCGGGGTATTACCCCTCATCAGCAGGGATAGGCCGTGTACTGGGGTTGCCGATGGCTGCCAATATCTGCCAGGTATAGTACCACTCAGGCGCGTAGGTGCGGGATCCCAGGCTCGTCAGCCCGCTGCTCAAGGGAGCTTTAAAGTTACAAATGGGGGTGGGGTCGCACACTACTCACACACCGGCGGTGTCGCCCCTAAGGACTCTGGTCAATGTAGTAAAGTGTTCGCGATGCATCATCTTTCGATCTTCTGCCATCTCCGCTGTCTTCGCCATCCCTGGACACGTGTTTCGGGGTATTACCCCTCATCAGCAGGGATAGGCCGTGTACTGGGGTTGCCGATGGCTGCCAATATCTGCCAGGTATAGTACCACTCAGGCGCGTAGGTGCGGGATCCCAGGCTGGTCAGCCCGCTGCTCAAGGGAGCTTTAAAGTTACAAATGGGGGTGGGGTCGCACACTACTCACACACCGGCGGTGTCGCCCCTAAGGACTCTGGTCAATGTAGTAAAGTGTTCGCGATGCATCATCTTTCGATCTTCTGCCATCTCCGCTGTCTTCGCCATCCCTGGACACGTGTTTCGGGGTATTACCCCTCATCAGCAGGGATAGGCCGTGTACTGGGGTTGTCGATGGCTGCCAATATCTGCCAGGTATAGTACCACTCAGGCGCATAGGTGCGGGATCCCAGGCTCGTCAGCCCGCTGCTCAAGGGAGCTTTAAAGTTACAAATGGGGGTGGGGTCGCACACTACTCACACACCGGCGGTGTCGCCCCTAAGGACTCTGGTCAATGTAGTAAAGTGTTCGCGATGCATCATCTTTTGATCTTCTGCCATCTCCGCTGTCTTCGCCATCCCTGGACACGTGTTTCGGGGTATTACCCCTCATCAGCAGGGATAGGCCGTGTACTGGGGTTGCCGATGGCTGCCAATATCTGCCAGGTATAGTACCACTCAGGCGCGTAGGTGCGGGATCCCAGGCTCGTCAGCCCGCTGCTCAAGGGAGCTTTAAAGTTACAAATGGGGGTGGGGTCGCACACTACTCACACACCGGCGGTGTCGCCCCTAAGGACTCTGGTCAATGTAGTAAAGTGTTTGCGATGCATCATCTTTCGATCTTCTGCCATCTCCGCTGTCTTCGCCATCCCTGGACACGTGTTTCGGGGTATTACCCCTCATCAGCAGGGATAGGCCGTGTACTGGGGTTGCCGATGGCTGCCAATATCTGCCAGGTATAGTACCACTCAGGCGCCTAGGTGCGGGATCCCAGGCTCGTCAGCCCGCTGCTCAAGGGAGCTTTAAAGTTACAAATGGGGGTGGGGTTGCACACTACTCACACACCGGCGGTGTCGCCCCTAAGGACTCTAGTCAATGTAGTAAAGTGTTCGCGATGCATCATCTTTCGATCTTCTGCCATCTCCGCTGTCTTCGCCATCCCTGGACACGTGTTTCGGGGTGTTACCCCTCATCAGCAGGGATAGGCCGTGTACTGGGGTTGCCGATGGCTGCCAATATCTGCCAGGAATAGTACCACTCAGGCGCGTAGGTGCGGGATCCCAGGCTCGTCAGCCCGCTGCTCAAGGGAGCTTTAAAGTTACAAATGGGGGTGGGGTCGCACACTACTCACACACCGGCGGTGTCGCCCCTAAGGACTCTGGTCAATGTAGTAAAGTGTTCGCGATGCATCATCTTTCGATCTTCTGCCATCTCCGCTGTCTTCGCCATCCCTGGACACGTGTTTCGGGGTATTACCCCTCATCAGCAGGGATAGGCCGTGTACTGGGGTTGCCGATGGCTGCCAATATCTGCCAGGTATAGTACCACTCAGGCGCGTAGGTGCGGGATCCCAGGCTCGTCAGCCCACTGCTCAAGGGAGCTTTAAAGTTACAAATGGGGGTGGGGTCACACACTACTCACACACCGGCGGTGTCGCCCCTAAGGACTCTGGTCAATGTAGTAAAGTGTTCGCGATGCATCATCTTTCGATCTTCTGCCATCTCCGCTGTCTTCGCCATCCCTGGACACGTGTTTCGGGGTATTACCCCTCATCAGCAGGGATAGGCCGTGTACTGGGGTTGCCGATGGCTGCCAATATCTGCCAGGTATAGTACCACTCAGGCGCGTAGGTGCGGGATCCCAGGCTCGTCAGCCCGCTGCTCAAGGGAGCTTTAAAGTTACAAATGGGGGTGGGGTCGCACACTACTCACACACCGGCGGTGTCGCCCCTAAGGACTCTGGTCAATGTAGTAAAGTGTTCGCGATGCATCATCTTTCGATCTTCTGCCATCTCCGCTGTCTTCGCCATCCCTGGACACGTGTTTCGGGGTATTACCCCTCATCAGCAGGGATAGGCCGTGTACTGGGGTTGTCGATGGCTGCCAATATCTGCCAGGTATAGTACCACTCAGGCGCATAGGTGCGGGATCCCAGGCTCGTCAGCCCGCTGCTCAAGGGAGCTTTAAAGTTACAAATGGGGGTGGGGTCGCACACTACTCACACACCGGCGGTGTCGCCCCTAAGGACTCTGGTCAATGTAGTAAAGTGTTCGCGATGCATCATCTTTCGATCTTCTGCCATCTCCGCTGTCTTCGCCATCCCTGGACACGTGTTTCGGGGTATTACCCCTCATCAGCAGGGATAGGCCGTGTACTGGGGTTGCCGATGGCTGCCAATATCTGCCAGGTATAGTACCACTCAGGCGCGTAGGTGCAGGATCCCAGGCTCGTCAGCCCGCTGCTCAAGGGAGCTTTAAAGTTACAAATGGGGGTGGGGTCGCACACTACTCACACACCGGCGGTGTCGCCCCTAAGGACTCTGGTCAATGTAGTAAAGTGTTCGCGATGCATCATCTTTTGATCTTCTGCCATCTCCGCTGTCTTCGCCATCCCTGGACACGTGTTTCGGGGTATTACCCCTCATCAGCAGGGATAGGCCGTGTACTGGGGTTGCCGATGGCTGCCAATATCTGCCAGGTATAGTACCACTCAGGCGCGTAGGTGCGGGATCCCAGGCTCGTCAGCCCGCTGCTCAAGGGAGCTTTAAAGTTACAAATGGGGGTGGGGTCGCACACTACTCACACATCGGCGGTGTCGCCCCTAAGGACTCTGGTCAATGTAGTAAAGTGTTCGCGATGTATCATCTTTCGATCTTCTGCCATCTCCGCTGTCTTCGCCATCCCTGGACACGTGTTTCGGGGTGTTACCCCTCATCAGCAGGGATAGGCCGTGTACTGGGGTTGCCGATGGCTGCCAATATCTGCCAGGTATAGTACCACTCAGGCGCGTAGGTGCGGGATCCCAGGCTCGTCAGCCCGCTGCTCAAGGGAGCTTTAAAGTTACAAATGGGGGTGGGGTCGCACACTACTCACACACCGGCGGTGTCGCCCCTAAGGACTCTGGTCAATGTAGTAAAGTGTTCGCGATGCATCATCTTTCGATCTTCTGCCATCTCCGCTGTCTTCGCCATCCCTGGACACGTGTTTCGGGGTATTACCCCTCATCAGCAGGGATAGGCCGTGTACTGGGGTTGCCGATGGCTGCCAATATCTGCCAGGTATAGTACCACTCAGGCGCATAGGTGCGGGATCCCAGGCTCGTCAGCCCGCTGCTCAAGGGAGCTTTAAAGTTACAAATGGGGGTGGGGTCGCACACTACTCACACACCGGCGGTGTCGCCCCTAAGGACTCTGGTCAATGTAGTAAAGTGTTTGCGATGCATCATCTTTCGATCTTCTGCCATCTCCGCTGTCTTCGCCATCCCTGGACACGTGTTTCGGGGTATTACCCCTCATCAGCAGGGATAGGCCGTGTACTGGGGTTGCCGATGGCTGCCAGGTATAGTACCACTCAGGCGCGTAGGTGCGGGATCCCAGGCTCGTCAGCCCGCTGCTCAAGGGAGCTTTAAAGTTACAAATGGGGGTGGGGTCGCACACTACTCACACACCGGCGGTGTCGCCCCTAAGGACTCTGGTCAATGTAGTAAAGTGTTCGCGATGCATCATCTTTCGATCTTCTGCCATCTCCGCTGTCTTCGCCATCCCTGGACACGTGTTTCGGGGTATTACCCCTCATCAGCAGGGATAGGCCGTGTACTGGGGTTGCCGATGGCTGCCAATATCTGCCAGGTATAGTACCACTCAGGCGCGTAGGTGCGGGATCCCAGGCTGGTCAGCCCGCTGCTCAAGGGAGCTTTAAAGTTACAAATGGGGGTGGGGTCGCACACTACTCACACACCGGCGGTGTCGCCCCTAAGGACTCTGGTCAATGTAGTAAAGTGTTCGCGATGCATCATCTTTCGATCTTCTGCCATCTCCGCTGTCTTCGCCATCCCTGGACACGTGTTTCGGGGTATTACCCCTCATCAGCAGGGATAGGCCGTGTACTGGGGTTGCCGATGGCTGCCAATATCTGCCAGGTATAGTACCACTCAGGCGCGTAGGTGCGGGATCCCAGGCTCGTCAGCCCGCTGCTCAAGGGAGCTTTAAAGTTACAAATGGGGGTGGGGTCGCACACTACTCACACACCGGCGGTGTCGCCCCTAAGGACTCTGGTCAATGTAGTAAAGTGTTCGCGATGCATCATCTTTCGATCTTCTGCCATCTCCGCTGTCTTCGCCATCCCTGGACACGTGTTTCGGGGTATTACCCCTCATCAGCAGGGATAGGCCGTGTACTGGGGTTGCCGATGGCTGCCAATATCTGCCAGGTATAGTACCACTCAGGCGCATAGGTGCGGGATCCCAGGCTCGTCAGCCCGCTGCTCAAGGGAGCTTTAAAGTTACAAATGGGGGTGGGGTCGCACACTACTCACACACCGGCGGTGTCGCCCCTAAGGACTCTGGTCAATGTAGTAAAGTGTTCGCGATGCATCATCTTTCGATCTTCTGCCATCTCCGCTGTCTTCGCCATCCCTGGACACGTGTTTCGGGGTATTACCCGTCATCAGCAGGGATAGGCCGTGTACTGGGGTTGCCGATGGCTGCCAATATCTGCCAGGTATAGTACCACTCAGGCGCGTAGGTGCGGGATCCCAGGCTCGTCTTCCCGCTGCTCAAGGGAGCTTTAAAGTTACAAATGGGGGTGGGGTCGCACACTACTCACACACCGGCGGTGTCGCCCCTAAGGACTCTGGTCAATGTAGTAAAGTGTTCGCGATGCATCATCTTTCGATCTTCTGCCATCTCCGCTGTCTTCGCCATCCCTGGACACGTGTTTCGGGGTATTACCCCTCATCAGCAGGGATAGGCCGTGTACTGGGGTTGCCGATGGCTGCCAATATCTGCCAGGTATAGTACCACTCAGGCGCGTAGGTGCGGGATCCCAGGCTCGTCAGCCCGCTGCTCAAGGGAGCTTTAAAGTTACAAATGGGGGTGGGGTCGCACACTACTCACACACCGGCGGTGTCGCCCCTAAGGACTCTGGTCAATGTAGTAAAGTGTTCTCGATGCATCATCTTTCGATCTTCTGCCATCTCCGCTGTCTTCGCCATCCCTGAAATTGTGTTTCGGGGTATTACCCCTCATCAGCAGGGATAGGCCGTGTACTGGGGTTGCCGATGGCTGCCAATATCTGCCAGGTATAGTACCACTCAGGCGCGTAGGTGCGGGATCCCAGGCTCGTCAGCCCGCTGCTCAAGGGAGCTTTAAAGTTACAAATGGGGGTGGGGTCGCACACTACTCACACACCGGCGGTGTCGCCCCTAAGGACTCTGGTCAATGTAGTAAAGTGTTCGCGATGCATCATCTTTCGATCTTCTGCCATCTCCGCTGTCTTCGCCATCCCTGGACACGTGTTTCGGGGTATTACCCCTCATCAGCAGGGATAGGCCGTGTACTGGGGTTGCCGATGGCTGCCAATATCTGCCAGGTATAGTACCACTCAGGCGCGTAGGTGCGGGATCCCAGGCTCGTCAGCCCGCTGCTCAAGGGAGCTTTAAAGTTACAAATGGGGGTGGGGTCGCACACTACTCACACACCGGCGGTGTCGCCCCTAAGGACTCTGGTCAATGTAGTAAAGTGTTCGCGATGCATCATCTTTCGATCTTCTGCCATCTCCGCTGTCTTCGCCATCCCTGGACACGTGTTTCGGGGTATTACCCCTCATCAGCAGGGATAGGCCGTGTACTGGGGTTGTCGATGGCTGCCAATATCTGCCAGGTATAGTACCACTCAGGCGCATAGGTGCGGGATCCCAGGCTCGTCAGCCCGCTGCTCAAGGGAGCTTTAAAGTTACAAATGGGGGTGGGGTCGCACACTACTCACACACCGGCGGTGTCGCCCCTAAGGACTCTGGTCAATGTAGTAAAGTGTTCGCGATGCATCATCTTTTGATCTTCTGCCATCTCCGCTGTCTTCGCCATCCCTGGACACGTGTTTCGGGGTATTACCCCTCATCAGCAGGGATAGGCCGTGTACTGGGGTTGCCGATGGCTGCCAATATCTGCCAGGTATAGTACCACTCAGGCGCGTAGGTGCGGGATCCCAGGCTCGTCAGCCCGCTGCTCAAGGGAGCTTTAAAGTTACAAATGGGGGTGGGGTCGCACACTACTCACACACCGGCGGTGTCGCCCCTAAGGACTCTGGTCAATGTAGTAAAGTGTTCGCGATGCATCATCTTTCGATCTTCTGCCATCTCCGCTGTCTTCGCCATCCCTGGACACGTGTTTCGGGGTATTACCCCTCATCAGCAGGGATAGGCCGTGTACTGGGGTTGCCGATGGCTGCCAATATCTGCCAGGTATAGTACCACTCAGGCGCCTAGGTGCGGGATCCCAGGCTCGTCAGCCCGCTGCTCAAGGGAGCTTTAAAGTTACAAATGGGGGTGGGGTTGCACACTACTCACACACCGGCGGTGTCGCCCCTAAGGACTCTAGTCAATGTAGTAAAGTGTTCGCGATGCATCATCTTTCGATCTTCTGCCATCTCCGCTGTCTTCGCCATCCCTGGACACGTGTTTCGGGGTGTTACCCCTCATCAGCAGGGATAGGCCGTGTACTGGGGTTGCCGATGGCTGCCAATATCTGCCAGGAATAGTACCACTCAGGCGCGTAGGTGCGGGATCCCAGGCTCGTCAGCCCGCTGCTCAAGGGAGCTTTAAAGTTACAAATGGGGGTGGGGTCGCACACTACTCACACACCGGCGGTGTCGCCCCTAAGGACTCTGGTCAATGTAGTAAAGTGTTCGCGATGCATCATCTTTCGATCTTCTGCCATCTCCGCTGTCTTCGCCATCCCTGGACACGTGTTTCGGGGTATTACCCCTCATCAGCAGGGATAGGCCGTGTACTGGGGTTGCCGATGGCTGCCAATATCTGCCAGGTATAGTACCACTCAGGCGCGTAGGTGCGGGATCCCAGGCTCGTCAGCCCACTGCTCAAGGGAGCTTTAAAGTTACAAATGGGGGTGGGGTCACACACTACTCACACACCGGCGGTGTCGCCCCTAAGGACTCTGGTCAATGTAGTAAAGTGTTCGCGATGCATCATCTTTCGATCTTCTGCCATCTCCGCTGTCTTCGCCATCCCTGGACACGTGTTTCGGGGTATTACCCCTCATCAGCAGGGATAGGCCGTGTACTGGGGTTGCCGATGGCTGCCAATATCTGCCAGGTATAGTACCACTCAGGCGCGTAGGTGCGGGATCCCAGGCTCGTCAGCCCGCTGCTCAAGGGAGCTTTAAAGTTACAAATGGGGGTGGGGTCGCACACTACTCACACACCGGCGGTGTCGCCCCTAAGGACTCTGGTCAATGTAGTAAAGTGTTCGCGATGCATCATCTTTCGATCTTCTGCCATCTCCGCTGTCTTCGCCATCCCTGGACACGTGTTTCGGGGTATTACCCCTCATCAGCAGGGATAGGCCGTGTACTGGGGTTGTCGATGGCTGCCAATATCTGCCAGGTATAGTACCACTCAGGCGCATAGGTGCGGGATCCCAGGCTCGTCAGCCCGCTGCTCAAGGGAGCTTTAAAGTTACAAATGGGGGTGGGGTCGCACACTACTCACACACCGGCGGTGTCGCCCCTAAGGACTCTGGTCAATGTAGTAAAGTGTTCGCGATGCATCATCTTTTGATCTTCTGCCATCTCCGCTGTCTTCGCCATCCCTGGACACGTGTTTCGGGGTATTACCCCTCATCAGCAGGGATAGGCCGTGTACTGGGGTTGCCGATGGCTGCCAATATCTGCCAGGTATAGTACCACTCAGGCGCGTAGGTGCGGGATCCCAGGCTCGTCACCCCGCTGCTCAAGGGAGCTTTAAAGTTACAAATGGGGGTGGGGTCGCACACTACTCACACACCGGCGCTGTCGCCCCTAAGGACTCTGGTCAATGTAGTAAAGTGTTCGCGATGCATCATCTTTCGATCTTCTGCCATCTCCGCTGTCTTCGCCATCCCTGGACACGTGTTTCGGGGTATTACCCCTCATCAGCAGGGATAGGCCGTGTACTGGGGTTGCCGATGGCTGCCAATATCTGCCAGGTATAGTACCACTCAGGCGCCTAGGTGCGGGATCCCAGGCTCGTCAGCCCGCTGCTCAAGGGAGCTTTAAAGTTACAAATGGGGGTGGGGTTGCACACTACTCACACACCGGCGGTGTCGCCCCTAAGGACTCTAGTCAATGTAGTAAAGTGTTCGCGATGCATCATCTTTCGATCTTCTGCCATCTCCGCTGTCTTCGCCATCCCTGGACACGTGTTTCGGGGTGTTACCCCTCATCAGCAGGGATAGGCCGTGTACTGGGGTTGCCGATGGCTGCCAATATCTGCCAGGAATAGTACCACTCAGGCGCGTAGGTGCGGGATCCCAGGCTCGTCAGCCCGCTGCTCAAGGGAGCTTTAAAGTTACAAATGGGGGTGGGGTCGCACACTACTCACACACCGGCGGTGTCGCCCCTAAGGACTCTGGTCAATGTAGTAAAGTGTTCGCGATGCATCATCTTTCGATCTTCTGCCATCTCCGCTGTCTTCGCCATCCCTGGACACGTGTTTCGGGGTATTACCCCTCATCAGCAGGGATAGGCCGTGTACTGGGGTTGCCGATGGCTGCCAATATCTGCCAGGTATAGTACCACTCAGGCGCGTAGGTGCGGGATCCCAGGCTCGTCAGCCCACTGCTCAAGGGAGCTTTAAAGTTACAAATGGGGGTGGGGTCGCACACTACTCACACACCGGCGGTGTCGCCCCTAAGGACTCTGGTCAATGTAGTAAAGTGTTCGCGATGCATCATCTTTCGATCTTCTGCCATCTCCGCTGTCTTCGCCATCCCTGGACACGTGTTTCGGGGTATTACCCCTCATCAGCAGGGATAGGCCGTGTACTGGGGTTGCCGATGGCTGCCAATATCTGCCAGGTATAGTACCACTCAGGCGCGTAGGTGCGGGATCCCAGGCTCGTCAGCCCGCTGCTCAAGGGAGCTTTAAAGTTACAAATGGGGGTGGGGTCGCACACTACTCACACACCGGCGGTGTCGCCCCTAAGGACTCTGGTCAATGTAGTAAAGTGTTCGCGATGCATCATCTTTCGATCTTCTGCCATCTCCGCTGTCTTCGCCATCCCTGGACACGTGTTTCGGGGTATTACCCCTCATCAGCAGGGATAGGCCGTGTACTGGGGTTGCCGATGGCTGCCAATATCTGCCAGGTATAGTACCACTCAGGCGCGTAGGTGCGGGATCCCAGGCTCGTCAGCCCACTGCTCAAGGGAGCTTTAAAGTTACAAATGGGGGTGGGGTCGCACACTACTCACACACCGGCGGTGTCGCCCCTAAGGACTCTGGTCAATGTAGTAAAGTGTTCGCGATGCATCATCTTTCGATCTTCTGCCATCTCCGCTGTCTTCGCCATCCCTGGACACGTGTTTCGGGGTATTACCCCTCATCAGCAGGGATAGGCCGTGTACTGGGGTTGCCGATGGCTGCCAATATCTGCCAGGTATAGTACGACTCAGGCGCGTAGGTGCGGGATCCCAGGCTCGTCAGCCCGCTGCTCAAGGGAGCTTTAAAGTTACAAATGGGGGTGGGGTCGCACACTACTCACACACCGGCGGTGTCGCCCCTAAGGACTCTGGTCAATGTAGTAAAGTGTTCGCGATGCATCATCTTTCGATCTTCTGCCATCTCCGCTGTCTTCGCCATCCCTGGACACGTGTTTCGGGGTATTACCCCTCATCAGCAGGGATAGGCCGTGTACTGGGGTTGCCGATGGCTGCCAATATCTGCCAGGTATAGTACCACTCAGGCGCGTAGGTGCGGGATCCCAGGCTCGTCAGCCCGCTGCTCAAGGGAGCTTTAAAGTTACAAATGGGGGTGGGGTCGCACACTACTCACACACCGGCGGTGTCGCCCCTAAGGACTCTGGTCAATGTAGTAAAGTGTTCGCGATGCATCATCTTTCGATCTTCTGCCATCTCCGCTGTCTTCGCCATCCCTGGACACGTGTTTCGGGGTATTACCCCTCATCAGCAGGGATAGGCCGTGTACTGGGGTTGCCGATGGCTGCCAATATCTGCCATGTATAGTACCACTCAGGCGCGTAGGTGCGGGATCCCAGGCTCGTCAGCCCGCTGCTCAAGGGAGCTTTAAAGTTACAAATGGGGGTGGGGTCGCACACTACTCACACACCGGCGGTGTCGCCCCTAAGGACTCTGGTCAATGTAGTAAAGTGTTCGCGATGCATCATCTTTCGATCTTCTGACATCTCCGCTGTGTTCGCCATCCCTGGACACGTGTTTCGGGGTATTACCCCTCATCAGCAGGGATAGGCCGTGTACTGGGGTTGCCGATGGCTGCCAATATCTGCCAGGTATAGTACCACTCAGGCGCGTAGGTGCGGGATCCCAGGCTCGTCAGCCCGCTGCTCAAGGGAGCTTTAAAGTTACAAATGGGGGTGGGGTCGCACACTACTCACACACCGGCGGTGTCGCCCCTAAGGACTCTGGTCAATGTAGTAAAGTGTTCGCGATGCATCATCTTTCGATCTTCTGCCATCTCCGCTGTCTTCGCCATCCCTGGACACGTGTTTCGGGGTATTACCCCTCATCATCAGGGATAGGCCGTGTACTGGGGTTGCCGATGGCTGCCAATATCTGCCAGGTATAGTACCACTCAGGCACGTAGGTGCGGGATCCCAGGCTCGTCAGCCCGCTGCTCAAGGGAGCTTTAAAGTTACAAATGGGGGTGGGGTCGCACACTACTCACACACCGGCGGTGTCGCCCCTAAGGACTCTGGTCAATGTAGTAAAGTGTTCGCGATGCATCATCTTTCGATCTTCTGCCATCTCCGCTGTCTTCGCCATCCCTGGACACGTGTTTCGGGGTATTACCCCTCATCAGCAGGGATAGGCCGTGTACTGGGGTTGCCGATGGCTGCCAATATCTGCCATGTATAGTACCACTCAGGCGCGTAGGTGCGGGATCCCAGGCTCGTCAGCCCGCTGCTCAAGGGAGCTTTAAAGTTACAAATGGGGGTGGGGTCGCACACTACTCACACACCGGCGGTGTCGCCCCTAAGGACTCTGGTCAATGTAGTAAAGTGTTCACGATGCATCATCTTTCGATCTTCTGCCATCTCCGCTGTCTTCGCCATCCCTGGACACGTGTTTCGGGGTATTACCCCTCATCAGCAGGGATAGGCCGTGTACTGGGGTTGCCGATGGCTGCCAATATCTGCCAGGTATAGTACCACTCAGGCGCGTAGGTGCGGGATCCCAGGCTCGTCAGCCCGCTGCTCAAGGGAGCTTTAAAGTTACAAATGGGGGTGGGGTCGCACACTACTCACACACCGGCGGTGTCGCCCCTAAGGACTCTGGTCAATGTAGTAAAGTGTTCGCGATGCATCATCTTTCGATCTTCTGCAATCTCCGCTGTCTTCGCCATCCCTGGACACGTGTTTCGGGGTATTACCCCTCATCAGCAGGGATAGGCCGTGTACTGGGGTTGCCGATGGCTGCCAATATCTGCCAGGTATAGTACCACTCAGGCGCGTAGGTGCGGGATCCCAGGCTCGTCAGCCCGCTGCTCAAGGGAGCTTTAAAGTTACAAATGGGGGTGGGGTCGCACACTACTCACACACCGGCGGTGTCGCCCCTAAGGACTCTGGTCAATGTAGTAAAGTGTTCGCGATGCATCATCTTTCGATCTTCTGCCATCTCCGCTGTCTTCGCCATCCCTGGACACGTGTTTCGGGGTATTACCCCTCATCAGCAGGGATAGGCCGTGTACTGGGGTTGCCGATGGCTGCCAATATCTGCCAGGTATAGTACCACTCAGGCGCGTAGGTGCGGGATCCCAGGCTCGTCAGCCCGCTGCTCAAGGGAGCTTTAAAGTTACAAATGGGGGTGGGGTCGCACACTACTCACACACCGGCGGTGTCGCCCCTAAGGACTCTGGTCAATGTAGTAAAGTGTTCGCGATGCATCATCTTTCGATCTTCTGCCATCTCCGCTGTGTTCGCCATCCCTGGACACGTGTTTCGGGGTATTACCCCTCATCAGCAGGGATAGGCCGTGTACTGGGGTGTATCAGTGTTTCTTGCTACATAAATTCTTTATGTAACTCACCAGTGTGTGAGTCAAATTTTTTTATGTAATGTGTAACTCTATGGGGCACATGCATCAACAGAAATTGCATTTGCAAACAGTGCGAATCGCTAAAATTGGCCGTTTGCGAATGCAATTTCTGTTTTTGGAATGCATCATTTTTTTTCAAAATTAGGAATCGCAATTGGCTTTGCGATTCCTTATTTTTTCGCAAAGTGGATTGCGAGTTTTTAAAAATTCACAAATTTAAGGAATCCTTCAAAAAATAGGAAGAAATGGAATGCATGAAAATTCGCTATTTGCTATTTTCTTAGAAATCGCAATTAAGAATTCCAAAAATTAGAAGAAGTGTGAGCAGGTGGTAATTTTTTTTTTCTCACAAAACATGTGCAAATGATTGGCCATTTATAAAAGGTGTTCCACAGTCCCTCAGGAACTCTTCCAGGATGGCAGCAGTCACTGTGATGGCACGTAGGTGGCGTTTGAGAGCAGCAGGGAGAAGGAGAAGAATACTCAACGAGAGAATATTTAGATTGCGCATCACTTTGTTTGGGCAGACACAGGCAGACATATATGATAACTATAGGCTTAATGCAGACTCAATTTTAGAGCTGATAGCAGAATTAGACCCCATATTGCATAGGCAAACAAGTAGGACTCAAGCCATACCCACCCATGTACATGTACAGGTGTTATGTTGTCTTCATCTTCTAGCCTCTGGCTCCTTTCAATTGCTGTTGCGGGGGGGTTTCACAGAGTGCCTTGTCTAGATTTTTTAAAGACTTTCTCAATGCAATGCTCCATAGGATAAACCAGCACATAAAGTTCCCTACCATTCAGCAGGAGTTGCTGAAGACAAAATTAGACTTTTACAACATGGCACATTTCCCACATGTAATAGGATGTGTTGATGGAACACATGTTCCCATTTGTCCCCCTTCTGCAAATGAGTATATTTTTAGAAATAGGAGAAATTACCATTCTTTAAATATTCAAGCAATCTGCAATGCTAAAGGAGTCATCACTGACTTAGTTGCCAGTTATCCAGGGAGTGCCCATGACTCGTACATTTTTAAACATAGTGCCATCCATGCTCGCCTGCTCTCTGGAGATTTTGGAGATGGATATTTACTAGGTAAATGTAATTACTCAATGTAAAATGTATTTAACTGATATGCCCTTCCATTACATTGCTACTCATTTCCAACTTTTACCTTTAAACTCAGGAGATAGTGCATATGGTGTGAGGTCATACATACTCACACCTTTCCTGAATCCAACAACCCACAAAGAACAGCAGTACAACCATGCCCATATCTCAACCCGCAGTATCATAGAGAGGACTTTTGGTGTGATGAAGTCTAGGTTCGGCATACTGCATAAGACTGGTGGAGCATTGCAATATAGCCCGGATATTTGCTGTAAAATAGTTGCAGCATGTGCTATCCTGCACAACATAGCTTCTAGGAGAGGCCTTGAACTTGATATGGAGGATATGCTACCAAATAATGACAACCAGCCTCAACAACCCCATGCAAGATTACATGGTCCTGACGCAGCAGAAGCGAGGAGAAGAAGGGCAGAAATTACTCAACGCTATTTTTAATGAAAGGTGAGTTTAATGTAATTTTTATAACATTTTTTTGTTATTTATTGGTCAAATGAAGGAAGAGCTTGGAACTTCAAAAACAATACTGCTTGTAATTTGAAGAAAAACATTAACTTTTAACAAACTTCAATCAGTCAAGGTTTACTTTTAAGCATTGCAAGAAATCATGACAATACTAACAAATTATTATTGGAAATTATTTCTTCCTTCCGCGCAAACCTAATGCTCTTGTTTTCACATTTTCAGTAATTTTAGTTTTTTTTGGTGCTTATGTCTTGGCCTCTTGCACTACGGCGTTCAGACAAATCTTTAGGTTTAATTTTGACACTACTTCCATCATAATCAATGTTTAAACCCCCTTCATCAGATTTATTAAGCTTTTCTTTAGGCTGCATCTCAGTTGCAGCACTTTTCATAGGGGGCATACCTTCACAAAGATCCCCACAACATTGTCTAATGTCCTTCTGAATTGAAATTGTATGTTTCATAAGTTGTGCTTTGCTGGTAGTCACTCTATTTAATGCTCTGGCATATGTGTGCATGCTCATCATTGTTCTCATGTGTCTATTGCAATTTGCAATCTTCTGACCTTCCATGCCATGACAAAAAGACTCCAATGCATTTGCTATGCGGGCAAAATTATCACATGACGCCTTATGTGCTCCTTCAATCACCTTTGTAAATGTATTCAAACTTTTACTCATTGAACTAATGTCATCACTAATATGACTCAGTTTGCCCTTCATAATCCTCATATCCTTCCCTTGCAGACGCTGCACTTTCAATAACTTCAATTCCACATCACTTGCATGGGCGTTATCTTCAATGGAGTTACTTTGATTTGAAGACCTTGGCCTTCTTCTGAAGAACTTTTGAAGCTTTCTGCGACGACTTGACTGTTTATTAGCAGTGCCTGTGATTCCAGGATTTTGCTTTTCAAGTTCAAGGACATTATTTTCTTCTTCAGTGTCTGAATTCAGAAGCTGACGCACTCTCTTTCTACCTTGCAATGTGTGCATAGTTGGTGAAGATGTTTCTGGGTTTTGTTCTTTTGTGTTTTGTAAATCCATGTTGGTTTCTTCAGAAACATTTATTTCTGTTTCCTTATCAACATCTATAAATGAAAAAGTGCATTCAGTCTATAAATGATTTGAAATGAAATGTTTGAAATTACACTGAAATGCACATTTGTTTATTAATAAACATGCTAACTGAAAGCATTTAAACTATCTCATTAGATGATGTTTAATTTTTCTACTCATTAATTGAAATTTAGTATACATTTTACTAATCAAGTTAAAAAAAACTACAATTCCCATTATGCACTGCTTCCTTTCAGAAAATGCCTTTTAAACCACCATATGCCAAAGCAAAGTGTCCTATTCTTAAGGGGTTTGAACATGAGTACTAATATGATGTGTAATAGAAACCTGCAATCAGAGATATTTAAAATGTTAATTATATTTCAGACAAAAAAACTTACCTTGTGAAGTACCAGCATGCTCAGAGGTGTCTATTTGAATCACTCCAATTACTGCTTCTGTCACAAGGGTCCCCTCAACCAAATCCTCAAGGGGGGTAGTTGGAGTGTCCCTGGGAGAGCCTCCACCAGTTTTCTTGGCACTTTTAATCCTTGTCGCAATCCTTTCTTTTGCGCGAGAGCGTAAGTCATACCACCGTTTTTGCAGGTTGGTGATATCTCGGTGGGCAACCCCCACAGCATTTACTTTTGCTTGAATGGCCAGCCAATGTTTTCTTTTGACTGCTTCTGGAACCTTCAATGACTGCTTTCCAAACAGCTGTTCCTGCCTCTGAGTGACCTCCTCTATTAAAATCTGCAACTCCTGCTCACTGAACTTTATCTTCCTTTTTCTGGCGTGAAGGTGTTGAGTAGCAGTTTCTGGCTCCATTTGTCCCTCTGCAGCTCACCAAAAACACTCCTCCTAGTGCAGAAAACAAAGCTGATCTGACCAACTGCCACTCTCTAGTTCAAACTAGGTCTCAGGTTTCTACAATCAGTGTGTAGGCTTCCTGGGTGTGTCCACAATCAAATGCATGAAATTGCGAATTCGTATTTTTGCGAATTTTTTGCGAAATCGCAAAAAAATTGCAAATATATTGCGATTCGCAAAAAAAAGCGATTTTTACCGATTCTTTAAAAAAACTTGAAAAAAATGATGCATACACTTTGCGATTCGCAATTCACGATTCCTTAAAAATCGCAAATTAAGAATCGCAAAACGAGACAATGATGCATGTGCCTCTTTGATTCCTGGGTCGAAGTGTGTCTTATCAGTAACTCCCATTTCATTCGTCCTTATGCACCACACACTTTTAAAAATGGTTCTCATATAATACTAACCAACATGTGCTGCTTTGGGTTGGAACACGGCCAACTTTATGGGATTAAGTTTTCTAAAACAATTCAATGTTGTGAACAAAAGCCTATCTGACTAGCAGGGGATCGAGTTCTGGTTAATTTAGTGACTTTAATAATTCATCCTGACAAAAAGTATTATTATACCTTGAAGTGGCAATCACCCACCTCAAAAACCTATCCAATTTCTTACATAACCACGTTGTAATTTAAGTTGAAAATAAAAATCGATTTCTAATTTAACAGCTAAAAGTGACATTCTGGATTTTTATTTGCTTTTGGTTTTCAATTGGGTAATTGTTTTCCACTAATTCACCCTTGCACTCTATTTTTGCACTTTAAGCTTTAGGGAATGTGGAGGTGGATCTAGCTATGTTGAGAGCAGTAACAGGGTAGAGATAAGGACCATGTGCAAGCAATGAGTGCTTAACCTGAGTCCCAGATAGAGGATTAACACAATGCCCTCCGAGCCTTGGATGAGGTCTTTGCTGGTGAGAAAATGACAGCTGCAGTCATAACCTTTGCACTGGAGAAGAAAAAGTTGACCCTGACCTTAGAAGAGAAGAAGGCCTTGCTAGCCAATAAAAGGAACCAGCGAAAGATAGAGGTGAGGTCTTGAAGGGCCTTTGAGTTCAGTGATGATGGTGGCAGCAATTCAGTGCTTCAAAAGTACCTTGGAGAGGTAAGCAAAGTGTCCACATTCCAAAAGATCTGCTGCCCACATATAAGGTATGGGATGACATTGATAAATAGTTTGCAGCTTATGAAGTAGCTTGGCTTGTGAGGAGGATGGAAGGAGTACATTCACATTTTTCAGAGGGATACAACACTAGCCCTAGATGCAACTTACCAGGTTCAGAATGCCTCCATGAAGGAGGGCCTCACACCTAAATTTGGTCAAACCCAAAAGAAGAAACAATCTCACTAGTCTTGGGAGGGTTTAGTAGATTTAGTAGATGTATTTAGTAAGGCACCGAATGATTGGATGAAAGGGAGTATAATAAAGGATTATGATTGTCTGTAAAATTATGTGGGAGTAAATCTTGAGTAATTGCAGTGCAGAGTTATGCCTGCACCTGATAGACTCCAAGCACATTGTTCTTAGGGACTTTGTGAAGGATGCAGACCTCTGGCTCAGTACCAGCGTGTCCAAGTAGAAACCAGGAAGTAACCCCAGACAGGGTGTGCCAGACCCCGAGCAGAAGGCTACAAGTGAGAACTCTCTAGGACCCCTAAACATCTGCCAATAGGAAAGAGTCTCAAACCACGTCTGAGCAGAGGAAGTATGCTTTTGGTAGGAAGAAACACATGGTGCTATATCACCACGCCTGGTTTAATGACTCCACAGAGAGGGCATAAGAAGGGAGATGCCTTGTGCCCAGGAAGGCACTCATTAGGGGGCACTCTGCAAGGAGGACTAGTGTAGTACCAGGGGGGTGAGCTTTTGCCCAGGAAGAGATGGCAGAGCATGCCCTAGTATCCCTTAGCTGGTAGGAGTGCCAGATGTGAATCGGGTGATCCCATAGAGTGGTTGACATCACTTCCAGGAGGTCACAGTGAATGCGTTCCTGTCACTGTTCTGCAGCTTACCTGTGAAAGCCAGACCATAATAGTCAGATGGCTTGTTTCCCCAGAAGAGTATTTTCGAGAAAAGGGCTCTAGAGTAACACAGGCCTATGGCCAGGAGTCTTTCAACCTTATGGTCAGTTTATCGTTAGAATGGGAGAGAGTACTTGCCCAGAGGAGTTTAATTGTCAGTGTCCAGATGCCCATTGCCTGCATCCCTGGCAATGAGCCCTCACCAGTGAGCAAAGTGCCTGAAAGGGTGGCCACACAGGGTGCTACAAAAACCCAGATTTCAATGGGTACTGTCCTTAAAGAGATGATACAGAGGCCCAGATGAAGAGTAATGGATATGAGGTCAATGCCATCCACAGTGGGAGGACCAGAATGCCAGGGCTCCCTGCTCTGAGTGGGGAGGATGCTGTGACTAACCTCAGTGAGGCCACTTCTGACATGGAGGTGCTGCATGTGCTGTCACAGGGACAGAGAACAGAACGACTGTGACAGACAGATCCCTGCAGGACACAAGCAGAGTGTGCCTTCCTTGATGTGGGCTGCGTGACCCCCACTAGAAGTCCTGGACTGCAGAACCAGCTCTTCGGTCCATTCACTGGCTGCCAGTGAAAGAAAGAGTTAGCTTTTAGGCCTTATGTCTCATCCACAAATCTCTGCAGGACAAAAGGCCGCAGCTACTATTGGCCATTATCTGCCCTTATAAAGCCAATAGGACCCTGCGCTCTGATGAACTCCACCTGGTTGAAGTCCCAAGAGTCAAGAGGGCTAGAAGTGGTAGCCAACTTTTCTCTCTCAATGCGGCAAAACTCTGGAACTCCCTGCCCCTTTCTCTTCGCTGTGAACCTAGTCATCTTGTTTTCCAGAAAACAATTAAAACACTTTTGTTTTCCTGAGTTTCACCGTCTCTGATCACCAACCACGCTCAGCGCTGGGAGGCCTCCGGGTAGCTATACAAGTGTCCTTTCAGTACTGTGTCACCCTTGAGATGATGGATGTGAGTGGAAGGAAGGTGTCTGCAGCCTGAGTTTGTGGTCACCTACAATGAGAAAACTAAGCGACCCAAGGGACCTCAGGGACAAGTGGGTGACTTCTTGATAGCTCAATGCCTGGAAGTCAGACCTACCACCAGCTACATGAGCTACATGTGCATCTGCGCTATCTGTATTATAGAAGGGCTGTTCAAATATTCTGTAATACAAATGTGCACTTGGGTGTAGAAAGTGTTTGCCCCAGGATACTTTTTGGCCACAGTTGAAAGAGAACAGAAGTGTGAGAACGAAAAGTGTGAAGGACTGAGAGTGTCACAGAAAAGGGTGAAAAAGGTAGATGAAGGTGACACATGAGAAAGAAGACAAGAGGAGAGGGTGTTCAACAGAGAAATTGATGAGACAAAAATAAGAGATGGGCGGAATGAAAGACAGAGCGTGCGGAGATACCAGAAAGTAGGGATGATGACAAGAACATTACACGGAAGAAATGTGTATTTTGGGGTTGCCCTAAGAAATTTTCACCTTGAAACTGCCGTCCTAGGTACAAATCTCTCCATTCTTCTTTTTTCTCAGCCTACATTATGAGCATATTTTTACTGGTATTACTAAAGTCAGGTCTATTAAAGATGTAGTGCGTCATGGATATGTATGCATCTCAAATATCAGAGTCTGCTGTATGTCTTAGTTTAAGTACATTAACAGATGTGTCTTGAAACTTTGGTCTTGACAGAACAAATCAGCAGCTTTATTTATACCTCAATATTAAAGTGATGAACATGCACCATGGAAGCTGATTCAAGGTTGTTTGCAGTGAGGCAAAGTATTTGGTGTGGTGCTACTTGTATAGAATATAGATCTAATATGCTCTGAAACGATGAGTGTTCAGCTCAGTTTCTGAATTATAGGAGGTTTGAGGTTAATCCAAGGTTGACACAAATTTTATCCAGATAGGGGGAGCATAGATTAATAATAGCTGTCTCTGGTTTTCTCTTTTTTATATCATTTTTCTATCTAGTGATGTCCTCACATCTAGTGTGACGCTTGGCCATTTGGCAATGAGAAGGTTAATAATTGCAGCTGGCCAGGCAGTCTAATTCTGAGGTGACTTTATTGTGGCCTTGCAAGTGACACAGTTGACAGACTTGGAGAGGGAGCTGTAGAGTCCTTTCAGGGTTGTGGTGATATGCTTGAACATTTTTCGGTCTTTGAGTCATACTGTTGCATGCAGGATGCCCTTTGGGGGCAGTCTAGTGTCAGTAAATTTGTAGAGCAAGGTAGAGCCTCTATTTATTTACAAAATGACGAATATGCCTCTTCACTCCACATACCATTTTCCCGCATGCTGTTACAACATGGGCGTAACAACGACCGCATTGTGACAACACATACCATTACCCCGCAAGTTGTTACAACGACTTGTGGAGTGGGGGCGCTGGATGTTGGAACAGTTAAATTTACTATTCTTTGCGGACTGTAGGGAAGGTGGTGGATTTTAAATCCAACAGCTTCTTCCCCCCAGGCAAGTCGTTGTAACGACTTGCGGGGTAATGGTATGCGTTGTCACAACGCGGTCGTTATGACCACATTTTGACAGCATGCGGGGTCACTGATGCGGGGTGAAGGCAGTTTACCCAAAATGACTAGTGCTTGTACTTTTGTTCTGAAGTCTGCTTTAGAAAGGAATTCACGCGAAGCCTCTTTTGTTGTTTTTCAGAGAAATCCTGAATCAACGTGATTTTGCTTTCATTAACATCCAAGTTCGATTTGAAAGCCTCATGATTCGATTTGAGGCTGCTTTTTACTGATGGTGAACTTAGGGAACCCTGTCTTGATTGGGTTGAGATTTAGGTATACACTGGGCATTTAGTTATGAATGCCACCAAGGTAGTGTTAGAGGTCCTGGATGTTGTTCGGAGTGGAGATGTTAAGGTGTCACAGGGATGGATCTTCATATTGATGCCAATAAGTATGGGTGATGCCTGCTCTTTGCTGGCAATTAAAGGAGAATTCTATTAATTCTTCTTGGTGAGAAATGTTGGAGAAGGCTTTCATGGAATGATATGTTTATTTTTCTCTCAATGGTGATCTAGATATATTGATTTGGCATGAAGCAAATTTGAAGAGACAGACGAGATTGTCACTCCGGTCCAGGGGTATCTGAAGTTTACTTGGGATTGCTGTACGGCCAAATATTATCAAGTTTCGGGTGTGAGCTTTAGAGTGGATTAGTTTGGCGATGTGTTGCTTCATGTCAAGCATGATGAGGAGTGTGTCAAGGTAGTTCTTTTGTTTTTTATTGCTTGAGGGCCCACAGAGGTTAGGTCCATATGGAATGAGGGGAGGATGGATGACTGGTGGCAGCATTGAAGAGGTCGGAGATTTCATAAGACGAGTTATTGTCGGTTCTGAGAGATTTGAAGATCAGGTTGAATTTAGCTTTCTTGGATGATGACAGTGAAAAGTGGCAAGTGAGGAGTTGACTAGAGGCTTGCTGGACGACTTAAGGCTTGTGCATGAGTGTGAGCCCTTCTGCTGTCTTGTCTGTGTAATCAGTACATTCAATGTTGTTGCCTGTGGTGATCAGGACATCTAACGGTGGGTGTGGACTCTTTCTTTGAGGTGAAGAGAACATACAGGCTGTGCTGTGTAATGATGTTTGCCTTATTATCTACCTGAACGACTGAAGAGTGAGTACTGAAGAGCTGGAGTTCAAGTTTTTTTTTATGTTGGAGCTGTATAAGCCGTGCTTAATTTGAACCAGTGCTTTCCGGTGCTTGGCACCAGCACTTAATCAATGCTGGCACTTCTGATAGTCTGTCACATGGTGGCGCTATTTGCCTCATTTAAAGTTCATACAAAAGGGGATGATGGATGGAGCATTTGAGCAAATCAAACACTCACCCCCAGTCAACTGATCTGGGTTTAATCCATTACCATTCTTTAGCTCACTCAGCCACCCCAGTTAAGACATGGCCATATGCAAATCAGTCTGACCCTGTGCGTCATGGGAACAGTCCAGCCCGAACTGCCAAGCCATGTCTTCCCTGGACCTGAAATAAGCATCCTGGGACCGGTTTCGAATTCATAATCCTCATTAGCCAGGCTATCTTGAATCCAGTGGCCAAGTGAGCAAGGGACTCACGTCTGAACATACCCTGCCAACTTAGGGCGAACAAAGCGATACAAAAGGGGATGATGGACGGAGCGTTTGAGCAAATCAAACACTCACCCCCAGTCAACTGATCTGGGTTTAATCCATCACCATTCTTTAGCCAGAAACTGGTCCTCGGAAGCATGTTTCCGGTCCAGGGAAGGCATGGCTTGGCAGTTCGGGCTGGACTGTTCCCGGGAGGCACAGGGTCAGACTGATTTGCATATGGCCATGTCTGAACTGGGGTGGCAGAGTGGGCTAAAGAACGGTGATGGATTAAACCCAGATCTGTTGACTGGGTGTGAGTGTTTGATTGGTTCAGATGCTCCGTCCATCACCACCCCCTTTTGTACCACTTCATTTAAAGTTCAGCACAATAACAGTTTATTATTAATTTATTATACATTAAAAATTACTAATACTCTAATACTTGCCTTTAAAATCATTCTTATAGCTTTGGGAGTCTTACATTGTTTTAATGTTTATGTTTATATTTGACAGTTTTATAGAGCGTATGACTGCCCTAGGGCTTCCCAGCGCTGAATGAGAGAGATGCTGGCAGTGGTACAGGTTAGGTAATCATCATGGGAAAAACCATACCTTGAGCTTTTTCCTGAGACTGGGTTCTTCTTCCTGCAATCTAAGTTCCCTGAGCATGAAATTAATTCCACAACTTTGGAGCCTGGAATGATAATTATCTGCCTCCCCATGTTGATCTATTGATCCTCAGCATCTCTATGAGGCGGTCTTGTGATGGCCTGAGGTGCCTCTTTGGTACATATGGTGAGATGAGTTCTCTGAGTATCGCTGGGCCCCTGCCATTCATTGCTTTATGGGCCAGGCAGAGAGATTTAAATTTCCTGGCTTCGATGAGCAGCCAGTAAAGCTGATTCCTGTCTTTGAATTTTTAAGAGTAGCCTGGCCGCCGCATTCTGCACCACCTGCAGTCTGTTTATAACATATTTTGGTGAACCTAGATACAGGGAGTTGCCATAGTCCAGATGAGAAACCACAAGGGGCTGGATCACCGTTCTTCATGCCTGTTCTGGGATAAGCCCTATGATCTTTTGGATCATTTGGAGTAGGTCAAAGTGGGTTGCTGCAAGTTTTTTAGCTTGGATTTCCATCAATAGTGTATTATCTAGCTACATGCCCAGTTTCTTTATTGAGAGTTTGGGTATAGGGGAATGTCCCCAATCATCTGGCCAGCAAATCATAGTCCTGTGACAGTGATTATTTCCCAGGATCATCAGATCGGTTTTGTCTCCATTTAATTTTAGGCAACAGTTGGCCATTCAATTCACCACCTTTTCCAAACAGGGCACTAATTGATGGTGATTTGAGTTCAGCCCCTCCACCACTGATACCACCAGCTGTGTGTCGTCTGCATAGGACACGACAGACAGCCCAAGCTCAGAACGATTTTAAACAAAAGGCGCATATATACGTTAAACTGTATGGGGCGGAGAGACGAGCCCTGTGGGAGTCCGCATGAGACTGACATTGTATTGGAAAGTCAGGTGGATTTCATGATCAGAAATGTTCTTTCACTCAGGAAGGAGGTGAGCCATTGCAGGGCTTTTCCCTGAAAGCCAACTTCCCTCAGCCTTTGTGTCAGGATTGAGTAGTCCAATGTGTCAAAAGTCGCACTTAAATCCAGAAGCATGATTGTGCTGAGCCCCCCTGATCCAATTTACTTTTGAGCACCTCTGTGACTACCAGAAGAGCTGATTCTGTACCATGTTGTGGTCAGAAACCTATCTGAGTCCTGTACAAATAGTTATTCTCTTCCAATGACTGGGATAGAGTATGGTTAACATCTTTCTCCAGTAATTTTCCTAGGACAGGTAGTAGCGGAACAGGTAGAAAATTCCCTAATATTGCTGCAACCTTTGTGGGGATTCTTCAACAAGGGCCTCACAATTGCATGCTTCCACTTCTTTGGGACCCTCCTGCTTTCAAGGGATAGTGTGAGAAGCTCTGCTGGGGTGGAGAGAACAGAATTCCCACTCTTAAATAAAATATGGAGGGTGCTGGATCATGAGGGGGGATCCTGATTTGGTTTTTCACAGGAGAAGCATAGTACTTTCCTTATTCAAGGCTGAGAAGTGATCTAATACAGGTGGAGCTGTGATCACTGTGCATTCAGCTACTAAATTCTGGCCTGGACCGGGGTAATTACCCTTATCTTATCTTATCTTAATAGGAATTTATAGATCGCGCGATCACCCAGAGGTTTCATGACGCTGATCAGGCATGCGTCACACCAAGGGGAGTCACCCGAGAACTTGCTCTTATAACCAAGTCTTGAGCATTCCTCTGAACGCCAGTAGGTTATTGCTCATCCGGATTGGTAGTGGCAAAGAATTCCAGAATGTTGGGGCGAGATAAGAGAACCTACGCCCACCCTGGCGTCTGAGCTTGAAAGTAGGAATAGACAAGAGCTGAAGATGGGCAGATCGAAGGTTACGGGGAGGTACATGCCTAACTATTCTACAGCTAATGAATTTTAGGCTATTGCCATGCAAAGCTTTAAAAATAATACAGCCAGTCTTGAAGGCGATGCGTTGAGCCATAGGAAGCCAATTAAGTTTATCCAACATAGGTCCAGCAGATAGCCATCTAGGTTGCTTATGGATTAGCCTAGCGGCCTGATTTTGTACCAGTTGGAGACGCTTAAGTAGGCCCAGACGGAGGCCAAGGTAAATGGAATTTGAAAAGTCTAAGCGTGACGAGACCAAGGCAATCACAACCTGTATCAGAGCGGAGTGGGTGAGCAGGTGGGCAATTTTCCTAATCCTGCGTAGCTGAAATAGGCAGGATGAAACCACTGCACCCACTTGGCCTCTGAGAGAGAGGTCGGCGTTGATGATGACCCCTAGGCTTTTTACCGATGAAGAAGGAGAAGGGGAGGGCCCCAGTTCCGCTGGCCAATAGTGAGGGCCCCAGGCGAGTTCACTCTTCCCGGGCAAGAGTAATTCAGTCTCGCCGGGTTAAGTTTCAGATGGTTCCGATCCATCCAGCTCTGAATATGGAGCATAGAAGTTTGGAATTGAAGGATGGAGTTGGTGGAACTGTCCAGGGTAAAGACCAATTGGAGGTCATCCACATAATTGAAAGTGGTAACCATCATATCTTTTAAAGAGTGGATCAAAGGCCGAAGATACATGTTGAAAAGGAGAGGCGAGTTGGAAGAGCCCTGTGGGACTCCACATGAGGTTTCCTGTTTAGGAGCGATGAAAGGGATAAGACGGACAGCTTGAGTTCTGCCCTCGAGAAAGGATCTAATCCAGTTATAGGCAGCGCCCAGGATGCCGGCCTGTTTGACATGGTCCAACAAGATTTTATGGTCGACCGTGTCAAAGGCGGCCGACAGATCTAATAATACTAACGCCTGGGCGACACCTCTATTGGCATTAGCTCTCATGGTGTCCAGCAGAGTCAGAATTACAGCCTCAGTGGAGTGAGCAGGCCTAAAGCCTGCCTGATGCAGCTCTAAGTATTCTGTCTGTTCTATAAAATTGGATAAGCACTTACAGCCTGATTCATGTACGGGCCGTTTTGCGTGTCCCTAATAGCGATTAATAGCGACTCGCTATTGAGGAAACGCAAAACGGCATTCATGTACTTTTCGGGGAAAAAATAGCGACTCGCACGCGGGCGCTAAAGCCGTTAGCGACCGACAAAAAACGCAGAAAAATCGCTATTTCCGGCTACCTGCGATCGGGATAGCGACTCGCAATCCCGATCGCACGGGATAGCGACTCGCAATCCTGATCGCACGGGATAGCGACTCGCAATCCCGTGCGATCGGGAATGCGAGTCGCAATCTCGCGGGATCTGGAAAACGGGAAGACGCATTACGAGCACCGTGATGACATCACAACCAGGAAGCAGCCAAATCCCACCCCCAAACAACACAGTGACGCTATCAGTCGAGTGTTCACGACCGAAAGCTGCCGCTAAACCGCCGTTAGCGACTCACAACCCCGCCGAAATAGCGACCGCCATGTCGGACGAACCCCAGCCAGGCCCCAGCAACAGCGCTGGCCGCAAGCGCAAACTGAAATTCTCCGAACAGGAGCTGGAGAACCTTATAGAAGGGGTGGTGGCCAACCACGACCAGCTGTTTGGTGCCAACTCCCGGAGGGTCCCAGAGCAGGAGAAGAGGAGGATCTGGGTGGGGATTGCCTCCAGTGTCAACTCTGTGGGCGTTGCGGACAGGTCTCTGGAGGAGCTTAAAAAGCGGTGGTACGACCTCCGAGGGCGTGCCAAGGAGAGGGTGGCGGAGCGCCTTGGTGAGGCATCAGGCACCGGAGGTGGTGGACCGACTGTCCCACCCAACACCCCCCTGGAGGACCAGGTAGAGGACACCTTGGAGAGGGAGGCGTGTGTTGGCGTGACCCCTCTGGACTCCTCCCGCCCCACCCAAGACACCCAAGGTAAGTGGCATGCGACTGCGACCCTGTCCCCTATGACCGCCCCTGACCAAATAGGCTCACTCATTGGCCCTTAGTCATGCCTATGTTGTGCATCAGGAAATGCCCTGAAGCATTGTGGGAGACGTAGTATGTCCACAATGTAGTAGTACCACAATGCGGCCAGAAAGGTTCCAAAGTGCGCAAATACACAGCCACCCAGGGAATGACACCCAGCATGCATGTAACATCTGCACGTCTGACAGTCACATGCACCTAATGAGTATCCACTTACCCTCACAGGTGCGGGTGATAGCAGTGACAGTGAGAGGCTGCTGATCGATGAGGAGGCCCAGGAGGAGGAATCCCTACCTGATACCCAGCCACCAGCCCCTGCAGCAGCGCCAACACCAGCAGCCAGGCCCCCCACCTTACCTGCTGCAACATCTGCAGGCCCACCGGCTGCCAAGGCCAGGCCCCCCGCCTCTGCTGCTACAACATCTGCAGGCCCACCGGCTGCCAAGGCCAGGCCCCCCGCCTCTGCTGCTACAACACCTGCAGGCCCACCGGCTGCCAAGGCCAGGCCCCCCGCCTCTGCTGCTACAACACCTGCAGGCCCACCGACTGCCAAGGCCAGGCCCCCCGCCTCTGCTGCTACAACACCTGCAGGCCCACCGGCTGCCAGAGCCAGGCACCCCACCAATGTGCCTCCAGTGGCTGCCGCACCTGCAACACCAGCTGCTACAACACCTGCAGCACGTCCAATAAGATCTGGGCCAGCCACATCCGCTACACAGCGGCCCAACAGCAGGCGGGGCAAAGGGCATCTCCATGCCTGCATGAGCGTGGAGCGGCGCATGCTCCGCATACACCAGCGCCAGTCCCAGCAGCAAGGAGCCATCCAGCTCCAGCTGCATGAGATAGGCCGCAATGTGGCTGGAGTCGGCGAAAGGATGGACCGCATGACGGCGGCCATGGACCGCATGACGGCGGCTATGGAAGACAACACTGCAGCGCTGGTGAAGCACCGCAGTGTTGCAAGCAGGCGCCACCACCAGCTGCTGAGCCGGCTGTCCACCTATAGCCGCTCCAATTATGTCTCGGCAAATGCCACCTCCCTGCTTGCGCGGCGCTCGTTGACCCAGCAGCACCAACTGGTCCAGTGCTGCGAGGATATTACCCGGGTGCTGGAGCACTTGACCACCGCCGTCACCGCACTGCACGCACCTGTGCTACCGGCAATTGTGGGGGGTGATGATGCTAGTGAGGGTGCCTCCAGTGTCAGCAGCCACTCTGCCACGCAGGCCCCCCCACCTAGGCGCAGCACCAGGGCTACGCCTGCTACAGCTGCCCAGGATGAGGAAGAGCCTCACAGGCGCCTGGGAATTGTGCGCCGGAGGCGCCAATGACATTGTGTCAGGGACACAGGCGCAGGCTGAAGTTAAGCCTGCCATGAACCGTCTCATGCAGTATGCATGAATACTGCATTTTGTAAATAGTTGTTTCCATGACCCTTTTTTTTTTGTGATTCAAACAAATACATTTATTTTGCTGCACACATACGCCTTGTGTAATCATTACAGTTTGCATGCAATTGTGATATGTGGGGTGGGGGAAGGGGGTGGGCTAGAAATTGTTAGCTGTGATGTGGTTGCGACGTCTGTGGCCTTCAGCTGGGTTCTCCCCGCGTGCATGGTGCGCATGTGCTGGTGGCCGGTCGTCCCCCTCAGATTCACTGCCTGAGATGTCAACTGGTATCCGGCGCTTGGTTGCAATGTTATGAAGCATTGCACAGACAGCCACAATGCGGCAGCACGCTGCAGGACTGTAATACATGGCCCCACCTGTCTTGTGCAGTATACGGAACCTGCTCTTGAGCAGGCCAAATGTCCTTTCAATACAGTTCCTTGTCCGGATGTGCGCAACATAGTAGCGGCGTTGCTGAGGTGTGGCAGGGTTGAGGTAAGGGGTCAGGAGGTATTCCCGTAGGGCGTAGCCACTGTCACCTGAATGAGAGGAGCAGATGTTGATTGCCTGTGCAGCGCAGTTACTGCATAGCAATGTGACATTGTCGACAAAGTGTACTTACCAAGTAGGTGTCCTTCCCCAAACTCTCCCCTGATCAGTCGTGTGTGGAGTCCGCTGTGCCTGAAGATAAAGGAGTCATGGGTACTCCCTGGGTACTGGGCCACAATGTCAGTGATGATGGTCTTGGCATTGCAGACCATCTGTATGTTGAGGGAGTGGTACGACTTCCTGTTGCGGTACATATACTCCGTGCCAGCTGGTGGGCAGATGGCGACGTGGGTACAGTCTATGCAGCCAAGGACATGGGGAAAATGGGCAACATTATAAAATTGTAGTTTTGTGAGGTCCAAATCCTGTTGGCTCGTGGGAAATGTGATGTGCCGGTGGAGCTGGGTGAGCATGGCGTCAACAAAAGTGTGGAGGCAGCGTGACATGGTGGGCTGGGATATCCCCCCAGCAGCGGCTACTATGCCCTGGAAACTGCCGGATGCCAGGAGGTGCAGGCTGCACAATACCTGCACATGTGTGGGCACAGAATTGTTTCGCCTTGTTGGGTGCTGCATGATGGGGTCGAGTTCTTGTATCAGCCAGGTGATCATTTCCCCATTCAGCCTGTATTTAGCATAAATCTGTTCTCTGGTTTGCCCCAGCAAGGTGACCCGCTGCCGGTAAATCCTTGCCTGCCTCATGCGTCTCCTCCGTGCTGCTCGCTGTAGCCTTCGCCGCCTCACCACCATGTACATCCCAGGCATTGTGGAACGCCTATTGCTGCTGCTGAATGTCCTTATGTGTGATTGGTCAGGCCTGGACCTGTTGGTGATTGGCTAACAGTTTTTCAAATTTTGGTTAATCATGGCTTTTATGGTTACCACCTGCTTTGAGTTGTCCTTAAATTGCGCCGCGCAAATGTGCGATTTAGCGCTTTTTCGCTAATGTATTTCTTTCATGAATGCCGATTGAGACAATATTGCGTTTCGCTATTCAATTCGCAGATTCCGTGGTTGGTCGCTATTTCAGTATCGCTAATGCTCGACTTCCCGGAGTCTGCGACTTTTACAGCGTAATCGCTATTCCGCTCGCTATTATTTTTTAGCGATTTCGCTATTTCGTACTTGAATGCCGATTCCGTGTTTTGCACCCGCAATTGCGTTTTCGCAGCCATTGCGGGCGCTATTTCGCTTCATGAATCAGGCTGATAGTCACATGGGCCTCTAAGATCTTGGACAGAAAAGGGAGAAGAGAGATGGGTCGATAATTAGAGAGGATTGCGGGGTCAGCCCTGGGTTTTTTAAGTAGGGGGATAATTTTGGCATCCTTAAAGGCCGAAGGGACTCTGCCCTGTGTCAATGACTCATTGAGAAAAGGTAACACACTGTGAGGTAGATGAGAGAGGGCAACTCTCATAATATGGGGGGGGCAGCAGTCGTTAGGGGAGCCAGATTTGACACGAGTCAATAGATCTGAGAGCATCGGAGGGCCGATGAGAGGAAAAGGTTCCAAAGTAGAAGCGTTGATTACCGGACTTTCCGGAGATTCTCTAAGCAATGAAGTTGAAGTTGGAATATTAGCTTTAACAATCGAGGTCTTCTCCAGGAAGACATCATTTAGGGAATCACATAGATCTTGGGTGGGAGTTTGTTTTGGAAGAATCCTTTCGGAGTTACAGAGATCGTTGACTATCGAAAAAAGTTCCTTCGACTTGTTCTGGGAGTCTAATATTCTTTGTGAGAGGTAGGTTGCTTTGGCTCCCAGAATAGCAGTTTCGTATTCTTTACGAGCTGAGGAGTACTGGAATTTATCTTCCAGGGAATACCGTGATCTTCATTTTCTTTCCTTTTGGCGAAGCTCGAGTTTTAGTTTTTTTAGTTCAGCAGAGAACAATTTTTGAGAATCAGGATGACGAGTGCGGGTGAACTTGGTAAGTGGGGCATGGATGTTACAAGCCGACTGCAACCAGGAAGAGATGTTAACTTCCATAACGTTGAAATCTGAGCTGAAGGGGGGTACTGAGCTAGCCAGTGTGTCCGAAAAGGCTTATGTATCTAAGGCCCTCCAATTTCTAGTGACTCCGCCCCCTAAGGAGATGGTCTTGGGCATAGAAGGCATGACGATGTTAAATTGTATTAAGCAATGATCCAACCATATACAAGGAGAGATGGTCAGTTCTGTCAATGAAAGATTAATAGACCAGATTTGGTCCAATGCATGACCTTTAATGTGAGTAGCAGAATGAATATGTTGATCGAAATTTAAGTTTAAAAGCAAGTCGAGGAGTTCTGTGGCGTGGGGTCCTCCTAAGATGTCGTTAAACCAGTAATTCAAGTCACCTATGAATAAAATATTAGTGAAGTTCATGGCTAGATTAGCCAGCTGTTCACATAGAGAGATGGGAAAATTAGGCATGGGTTGGGGGGCCGATAGAGCAGGACAAGAATAAGGGCACCAGAACTAGAGTCTATTTTGATAACTAGATTATCCACCGCTGGCAGAATCAGAGGGGAGATAGAGGAAAATGAATGGTGTTTCAGTATGATAGCAGCGACTCCACAAACGGGTCTACCTAGATATCGATTGGCCCGTAAAATATAGTAGTCCGGTGGAAGGGCAGCTAAAATATCGGGAGTGGAGTCCTGGGTCAGCCAAGTTTCAGTAACTAAAAGTATATCTGGTTTAGCTGCTGAAAGCAATAGAAAAATATCAAGCTGATGTTTAACAAGGGACCGTGTATTGAGATACAAAACACGAAGAGTAGAGTGTTTCAAGGTGGTAGATACAGGGGTAAGGAATAGTAGGGAGTACAGGAAGGGACAGGGAGAGTACTGTGAACATGAAAAATACTGTTAGCTTTTAGGCGGTTACCAGTAGCCGCCTTGAGAGGTGAATATTGTTTAGAGAAGGACCTAAGTTCCTCTGAGGAATATTTAAGAAAGAGTCCAGAATGCCTGGTCCCTGGGTCCGTCGGGGCACGGACGGGCGCAGATGGGCTTGCCTTTGGCGCGCCCGCTGCACACGTCCTCTGCGCTCCCGCGGCATCGCATGCATTTAAACTTAAGCTCCACCTCAAACTCCTCCCCGCTTGCAGCCGATTGGCTGAGGCCTCAGGGTGGTGTCAGGAGCAACGAGAGGGCAGCGAGAGTTACATACAAGTGCCGATTTTCACACACAGAACAGAGATAAGTGACAGTATTCAAGGTAATATTCAAAATATCGAGTTTTAAAAGCAATAAAACGAGCAACAGCCCGTCAGCGTGGCAGCAGGCCTAAAATCCATGCCATGATACATAAATGCCAGGGTTATTCTATAAGGTGATTCATAAATGTAATCTCCTTTATTTGTGAAGAAATGCAGCTGACTCATCTCTCCTTAGTGGATTGGTGAGGGGCATTACCCTGCTAAACCGTTGTCAGAATTTTTACTATTTTAAATAGTTTCCTTTGGGAACTGGCCCCCATGTTGATCTTCTCCAGTAGTGCTTTGCCTGGGCTTGTTTCATTTCATTGTGATATTATCTGATGGCACTCTTGTAATGACTTTTAGGGCCAGTGTCACTCTGGTTTGGAGGCAAAGCGCATTGCCTCTTTAAGATTACGTATGCCTTTCTTTGCGATTCCTGAAATTCGAATTCTCTTTTCTTTCCCTCCCTATATATAGCTTTTTCCCTTCTCCTTTTCCCCCTTTCCCTCCTTTTTTCCTCTTCCTTAATATATTACAGGTGTATATAATTTGTCACATACAGATTTATATTTATTATATTGTTTTGTAACCTATGAAATTGCCTATCTTTGAACTCCAATAAACAATTATGACACAAAAAAAAAAAAAAAAAAAAAAGATTACGTATGCCCATCCCGAAGAAAGCCATGGACTCAATTGAGCCAGAAGGCAGAAACATGTCGACGGTAATAGTAGTGATGGGGTACTAATTCCCTTATCGCCACAAATGATTTTATTCACCAAGTGGCATGTCTAGTGAATACATTGTTTTAGGATGCCACATTGGTTTTTAACACACTTATTTCATGGATCCATTCTTAATTAAATGACTCCAGGTTTAAACCCACTCTTCATCAAACGGAGGCTTTGGAGAGCGAGAATTATCTTATGATGTAGCATGACACCTGGGGGTGTGTAAGGACAAGTCATTACATTATTTTGCATTCCCAACACTTGTACTGAGTAGGTTTGGGAGAGATACATCACATATCTAAAAATCGCAAAAAATGTGAGGAGCTTATTGTGTGTACATATATTGTGTTGGAAGGCCAGCTCACCCTTGAGACCCCAGAGCCTCTACCTCCGGGGGAGTGTGTTTATATTTCTTTTGGATAAAAACAGGACCTTTCCTATGCATGTGTCACTATCCCTAAATATTAGATGTAAACACATTTAGAATTTAGACACTGAGACAGTGCACTGTCAGTGACCTGGCCAAAGAGGGCATGAAAGAGCTGAAACTGGATCAGAAATGAAAAGCTGTTCCCAACAGAGGCCATCAAAAGATGTCAGGTCTAAGGCCCCCACATTTCTTAAACTGTCCCTGAAGGTATGAGAATAGGTATTATGTTTGGTTTTGAAAGTGAAATATCCACATGCACAAATTGGAGTGGTATACGTTGTAAAATGTACATTTTATTTGTCGTTTTCTGCTTTTTTCTTGAAAGCAAAACAGGCTTATTGTTTTCGGCATTTATTGATTTTTATGTTATTACGTATTTCATTATGTGTTAATTATTATTTCTTTAAAAGGTTTTCCACCACAGCTTCTTCAACCAGCTGGGGTACAGTTTTCAACAAAACACTTTCAGGGTCAACTCCAGGTTATGTTTTTACATATACTTTTATATTGTCGCACACATTTTTCTAATGATTCAACATACTGACAGGAAAAAATAGAAATACATAATACTGCCTCAGCGACCTTTCCGGTGCTCCATTCCGCAGGAAAATCAGCTCTTCTCGAAAAGTAAGTTGTCAAAAGCTGATGTTTTCTATTCTATCACCGTGAATTTTGGTACTCAATTCAGCATTTGTTTGGAAATGAAAGGTGCAATTCTTTATTGACGTTGTGAGCACTTAAAATATGCCAGTGGCTGCCAACACAGTTCCCAAACGTTTACAAAAGTAACACAAAATGTGTGACAGGTGGCGCATGCAGAAAGAACTATCAGCAAAGAGACAAAAGCACTAACAGATACTTCTCTTCTTTTGTGAATGACCCTATCTGGATCCTTGCAGAACAGAGTAAAGCAGTAATGTGATGTGACAGTTGGAAGAGAGGAAACATTTGACATTTAAGGTGCTTGTTTAAGGTTTACTGTGATGAAAGCACTGTCAAAAATTGAAGGTTTTCTCGCCATGCCAAACTCCTCGGGCCACATGTATTGACAATCCTTTTTGCATTCCCTAAAAAGCGAATTTTAGGTAATCGCTATTTAAGGAATGCAAAATGGTATGTAAGAAGATAGCGATTACCTACTAACGATTCCTAATGATTCGCATTCCCAGACTGAAAAATGCATGAACATTAGGCCTGAAATTCCGATCTGGAAATACATAATAATATTTTATTTGCCATATTTCATGCAAGCTGAAAGAATGATTTGTGTTTGAATATTTGCCACATCTTTTGTTCTTCATTGAGGCAGCTCAAGGGACATTTTCATTTACTTGCTGATTATTAACAGTGGGTGCAGCTATAAGCTCTAGGGGGAAGCTTTGCACCATGTTTCAGTTTCCATGTCTGACAGGGTAGAAAGTGATTCCACAATGCTTCCAACGAAATTAATTATTTCAGCTTTCTTTTGTAAATACAAGGTTTAAAGCAAGTAAGCCCAAATTCACTGCACGGTGGAAAAGTGCAGAACTTGTATCATCATTTTGACCTAACCCAAGTAGTGTATCATCCCAATGGACATTTTAACCTTTACATCTTCAGCTCGGATTCTCAGAAGCGAGATTGAACATTTCTGCTGTTCCATTTCTGGGAACCAGGCAAGAACATTTCTACGGTTTTGAACATGTTAGTTTAAGATCAAATACACTATCAGTGTCCTTTGCATGCAAGCTCTTCCAGTTGGAGAGCACACATGATCCTTGCATGACAAATAAATGCCACTCTCCCAGTTCTCCCTTAAATGCTTTCAGCATTTATACATTCATTTCAATTACATTTTGTATCTCATGTTCATTGATACTCATGATAGTGGTATGTTGTAATGAGGAGCATCGACCTGATTTACCTAGTTTTATAGTACCTGAAATAATGCATTTACACATCACATATAAAGGAATCAATATTAACATGATCATCAAAATCGACTCTACTGTCATTAAAGCAAAGGATCCCACCACCCCCATAGATCCCACGTTTTAGGATCATGTGACTTTTGGCTGTCTCTATTTCGTCTCTGTAAGAAATAGGGTTATTGGTTAGAGGGGCGTGCAGGGGGGGCAGGGATTTAGCTTCAAAGTTACATTCAAAGTCCAGTGTGAAGAGTTCTTTTCCCAGTGGAGGAAACTGCAAGGAAGAGGCTGAGCGCCATGGATGGTCATTACTGTATCGTGAAGAGCAGGTCAGGTATTGTAGATGGTCATTGCTGTAGAAAGAAGGCTGGTCAAGCATCGGGGCAGTCATTGCTGTAGCTTAGAATTGATGATCATCACTGATGTTGATGCTGTAGAGTGTAGTGCAGGTCTTGTGTTGCATTTCGCGTGGACTGTTGTTGTCGACGTGAAGAGAAGCTTTCACCAGAGCTTCACCCTGGCGGTCATTGCTGGCGGCACATTCTTGGTGCGAATGGCCCATTTGCGGTCATGAGGAGCGTAAACTTCAGGGGTTTCACCTTTTCTTCAGGAGGAGTACAATCTGATGCAAGCCAAAGGTCCAATACCTGTGAGGGAAGCTTTTGGGGATCAGGGACTAAGGGCCATATGTATCAACATACCCTTTAGCGATTCCTAAATAGCGATTTTTAAGGAATCGCTATTTAGAAATCGCAAAATGGTATGTATGAAGAAATTCGCTTTTTTTAGCGATTCCTTAAAATTCCTTAATTGCGATTAGCAAATTGCTAATCGCAATTAAGGAATAATTTCCCATTCATTTTTATGGGCCAGGAGGCCCATAGGAATGAATGGTAAATTATTCTCAATTTGCAATTCGCAATTTGCTAATCGCAAATTGAGAATAATTTTAAGGGTGCTGGGGTGTCTCAAGAACACCCTGCTGCACCCCTGAAAATGACATGTGTGCGCATATGGCGTACATACATGCCCTCAGGGCATGTATGAGCGTCACATGGCACCATTGGATTTTCAAAAAAAGGCTTTTTTAAAAGATTTCGCAAGTTACCACCAACTAGAAGTTGGTGGTAATTTGCGATTCCTTAAGGGCATTTTGGAATTACTTTTTTCCTTGATACATTGCATTTAAGGAATCGCAAAATTTATTTGCAATTCCTTAAATGCAATCGCAAAATAAGGAATGGCAAATTTTGCGATTCTTTATTTTGCAGCCAATTTGTTTGATACATACCATTTCGCGAAAATGGGTTCGCAAACGCCGAAATTCTGCGAATTTCGGCGTTTGCAAACCCATTTGGCCTTGATACATATGGCCCTAATTTCAGCAGAGGCCAGCAGGACTCAAGATGGTCCAGTTGCAGGTCCCGGCAGGCCCAGTTGCAGCAGGTCAGCTGGGCAGTTGCAGAGAGGCCACTGAAGCTAATTGTGAGTCTGTAGCTTACAGAGGAGGTCAGCCAACTGACATTTGGATTCACTATGGTTAGTCTGGGATGAAGGCAAGCAATGCCAGTCTTTTTCTTAGACCGCAAGACAGTCCTTTAAGCAGCAGCGCAGGCCTCTGGCAGATAGGGAGTTCTTCTTCTGTAACTTCCACAAGTCCAGGAGTGCTCCGATGAGTGGCTCTGGAGGTTCAATATTTACTCCCTGTCCAACCCCCACATCTGGTTCTTGAAGGTTCTTCCTGTTCCCCTGATAAAAGCTCCAAATTGTCTTGGGGGCCCTTTGAAGTGCTAGTGGGCTGAAAACAGACCCGCATTTCACGTTCCCAGGGTGGTTGATCCTATCCACATCTAAGCCCCCTTTGTTTTACTGTCTGGAAACAATACACAACCCTCAACAGAAGATCCATGCACAGTCATGCGACACAGGACACTGGCAGACGCCACAAATTGCTAAGACATGAAAATGTCGACTTTAGAAAAGTGGCATTTTCCTAATTGTATCCTCAAATCCGACTTCACCATTACAGAGCATTTTAAGTTACAATTATTTTGAGTGTAAACAGAATATCTCTGTCTGCATCCAATCCAAAGTTAGCACTTACTGAACGTTATAACATAACCCAGTGTAAGTCAAAGGGAGCGATAGGCCTTATGACAGTTAAACACAGGGGGCGTGGTTTGGGCACCGAAGGAGCGGGCGGCGTGAGCCGATAGCTCCGCGCTCGATCCCTCATACATCCTGTGAACTGGGGTCCTTCGTGGCTGCTGACGACCGAGGCTGGATCGGATCAACTGGCCCACACTCCGCGCCTGCAATTATCCCGCAGAAGGGCCTAGGGAGCGAGTATTGCCCCACGGACTCGGGCAGACTGAGCAGGAGGCGGGGCCCACAAAATGGCGGCGCTCACGGACTAACTGAGGGAGACGAGCAGACGGCTGCGGTCCCGGGCCGAACGGGCGATTCGTCACAGGAGGGGTGCTGCGGTGACCGAGCGCCTGGGTCCGGGAGGCCCGACGGTGAGCGCCAGAGAGAGATCCGCGGACGGGCTGCCGGCAGGAACCGCCGAGTGAAACAAGATGGCGGCGTCCTAAAGGGACGGGGAGTGGAGACGGCGAAACTGGCTCAGCGACCGGGGCACTTGCGGAGCAGTGCCTGTGCAGAGCGCACTGAGGCGATAGACGAGGCAGACCCTGGGGCTCCCTGAGGGGGCTGTGGTAAATAAATAAATAATACCTCTATTTTTGACTAGATATACAATAACAGATAGCTCAATAAATAAGAGTCAAGATTCGAGGTAGCTGGAGTTTGCAGGTTTTAATACAGCATAAAGGACGGGAACAGGACAACCTGCACGGGAATAGGATGGCAGGGGCCGGCAGCTGCCGGGGCAGGATCTGGGATGAGCGCGCTCGCTTTTAATAACAGTGCACAAGTATATATAGTTAAACAAAATACATAGCATTCAGTACAGTAGGCGTAGCAGTGGGCGGGGTTTGTAGCAGTCGCGAAAGATAAGGCATAAAGTAGGTGTAACAAGAGGCGTATACAGGGCGTATACATATACATGTGATGTAAACGTAACAGAATATGTCATAAATGAGGCGGAAACATGGAGGGGGCTACCTAAGGAGCCGGGACCTCTAACCTAGTGGTGCGCGCAAGCTGGCAATGACGTGTTACTAGGGAGAAGCTGGGGGCTATGACTTCTGCGCTAGAAGGAGAGACTAAAGTCTGGAGAGTCAAAGCGACATGTACCTAAACACTATCTAGTATCTGATGTTTAGAGAACATGTTGATAGAATCCAAAAGTTATCAGGGTAAAGGCTAACAGACTCTAAGACTGGTGCATGCATAATTCTACATGTAGTGCGTGTTGAGGAATATTAAATGACCATTAATACAGTATTTCTCTTACATGGAGACGTAAAGGCTAGACCATGACGGAAACTATTGATGCGATTCAGTAGCTTAGCAATGCAGAGAAGGAGAGCTGGACTGATAACTAGAATCATAACATACTCTTGGCAGACTGGCAGGCAGAGCCAGGCCGAGCCGGGCACTGTGAGGCATGAAGTAAGTGAAGGGTCAGGGATACAGGTGGGGGCTGTATCGCTCCTCAGCGAGGGTTCAGGAGACAGGAGCTGAATCTGGTGTCCGGGCCCTTTTGAGGCCTAGAAACGGGGACTTTACAATGAAATAACGTGCACACTGTGAAACGTGGCAACGTAACTTTACATAGGCCTAATACTCGTAGCTTTCACGAGAACTGGAAACTGGCATACTAGAGGTGGACACAACTGTAATTGCGTCTTTAATCGATCATGGGCAATACATATGCATATTAATCATGCACGTATAACATAGGATGGGGGACACGTAGGGACACAGAACATGGCAAAATTTACTTTTCCACATTCCCTCCTTGTCACTACGTTTCCATCAGGAAACATCAATATTCATGATACCATCTATCATTTCATACAGTATCATTTGCTCGTCTCGAATTGTCTTGGAGCGGGATCTAGGACGGGACTTGGGACTAGGAATACAAGAGGTAGCACAAATGCCGCAAATCGCAGGGCCACATTGTATACAGAGGCAGCAACTGAAAACGATCATTACTGCTATACCTAGGAATGACAATACTTTCCATCCCCAGGCAGAAATTATACTCCAGAGCCAACCGGACCATGTCCAGGTGCCTGGATTCTGGTGTAACTGATGGGCAATTTTATGAAGTCTGGTTATAGCTGAATAAACAGACGGCGCGTTATTAGGAATGAAAATGCAGCAACTAGATCCGATGACTCTACATGCTCCTCCTCTATCGGCCAGTATGACGTCAAGAACGAGACGATTTTGGAGCACGACAAATCTCATAGCAGATTGCTCTTCCGTTAAGTTACCTAGGGCAGAGGCAGTCTCATTCACTACTGCTTCAAGGGTTCTGGTTAATCTACGTATTAACTTACTATTCTGGATAGGTCCTATAAAGAAGAAGAAACCTTTATTGAAATCTGTATACTGTTCTAGAGCAGTTTCAGTTTGATCGACAATCGGGGACTCGATCTCCCTTCTATGTCTAATGTGTACTAGATGTGTGTTTCTGTGATAATCGGATGGGGCTAGGAAAACTGGTGGCAGTAGGAAGGCAATGTAACATGTTCCATCCCAATCGAGGGGCAGATGAACATATGCGGTCTGACCACAAACAAAATAAGAATGACGTGAAGCTTTAAAAATAGATTTCCCACTGTCACTATACTTGACAATAGTAGTACAATCACTATGTCCTACATATGCGGAACCATTCTTTCGGACACATAATTCGCCTTTGACTGGTAGTACTGAAATAGCAGGTAAGTCTGGAGTAGGATCAGACTGAACATTCAGGACCATAAAATTCGAAGAATAATTACCCAAATTATAAACTTCATTTTCTAGATCTAACCCTGTTCTGTGGGGAAGACCTTGCTTGTCTGGAAAACATGTACTGTTCAGAAGGGACATATCATTTGAAAATGACGTTAACATGGACCATGCTCCACATGAACCATTATGTGAAAACGGATAAGGAAACAGTGGCAGAACTCCCTTCGGTGTCTGGAAAGGGGGGAGTCGACCACACACCCAACAATTAGTGGCATTGCTGGTCTGGTGTGAATAATGTAACATACGGATAAATGTATTGTTGCGCATAGCAAGACGATAGGATAGTTCGTGAGGAGGCAGATCACTAAACGTGTGCTCTACTGTAGCATTAGAAAACTTATTTACATGAGAAATTGGGAAACATAAATGAAATGCATAACTTGTGCAGGTAACCATCAAACTCAAAAACAATATAAAACTTAGAAAAACGATACATCGGATTGAGTTTTGACTAACTCTCTCACTATGGGGGTCTATCTCATACATGTCAGATACCTGTCTAACCGTTTCACCCGAGGGGGACTTAGACAATTAAACTGGCTGACTTATTTTACTAGACCGGAGCTTCTGTTTATACTCCTGCTGCGGAGTTTTCTCTAACAGGGAGGGCTTTGAGTCAAAGTCAATAGCGGGACAGTCCTTGAGAATAGGGCAATGTTTAGACTCGGAAGTGTCTGTAGAAGTGTCAATAAACGTTTTAGTTCTTAGTCCGTGAAATTTCTTGACATGAGACAGATGCACCCAGCCTTTTCTGCCTTCCAACTTCACGGCCGTGCGGGTGGTCAGAAGGACTAACTTCGGCTCCTTCCAGCGAGGCTCCAGCGGACTTGAACGATCAAAATTCCTGATTAGGACCAGGGTGCCAGGAAGGACCTCGTGTGGCTTGACTTCAGTATTGTCGGGAAATGCAGCGGCAACCTGTGAACGACAAGAGTGTAGGGCAGACATCAAGGAAGCTAGGTAATCTGTCAGCATATTACTGGAAACATCTGTAATACTTCGGGGTCTGGGTGTACCCCACATGTTCGGGGGGCGGCCGAATACGACCTCATAAGGGGACAGACCTGATCTGGAATGTGCGACCATGCGCATATAGAACAAAGCAACTGGCAGAGCAACTAACCAGTCTACACCTTTCTCTTTACAGACTTTGGCAATACGGATTTTTAGGGTCTGGTTATGTCTCTCTACGAGACCGGCTGCTTCTGGATGGCGTACACAATGGAACTTCCACTGGTACCCTAACAAAAGGGAAACGTGCTTCATAAGTTCAGATGAAAATGGCTGGCCGTTATCAGAATACACGACCCTTGGGAGTCCATAGCGGGGGAAAAATTCACGAACCAACTGCTTGGCAGTGGTCGCGGCTGTGTAATCTGGAACTGGATATGCCTCTGTCCACCTGGACAAAGCGCATACAACTACAAGGACATACTTGAAACCTCGACATCGCTCCATCTGAATATAATCCATCTGGAGGACTTCAAAAGGGTGGTCAGGGGGCTGGAACCCACCTTGTTCCACCGGGACACTTTTACCTGGGTTGAACTGGCAACATATCATACAAGTACGGACTTTCTGCTTGGCTGCAGCTCGTAAATGCTTGTTAAACCAAATGTTCTGGATACTGTCTAACATGGCTTTTTCTCCTAAGTGTGCTGGACTATGTGCGGTATTGATAATGACTTGAACCATTGAGTCGGGGAGAAACCATGAGGCTTTTCCCTTCGTCAACCATCCCTGATCTGTCTGGACCCCTCCTTGTTCGGACCATTTCTTGATTTCTTCAGGAGTAGCATGTAACTGGATATCTATGACATCTTGAGTAGGGTCCTTAACTGTCATACAAGTAGTCTGTTCTAGAGTGGATGTCGGTGTCTTGTTAACTGGTATGTCTGGTGTCTGTGCTGTAAGTTTGGCTGTTCGATCTGCTAGATCATTACCTTGGGAAATAATGTCAGTGACTTTCGTATGTGCTTTGCACTTCATGATAGCGATAGATGTCGGTAAATGTATTGCATCTAGCAGAGCTTGAATAAGGAAACCATGCTGAATCTTGGTTCCATGAGAAGTCATGAAACCTCTCTCTTGCCAGAGCACTCCAAAGTCGTGTACGACTCCGAATGCGTAGCGTGAATCTGTGTAAATATTAACTTTCAGGTTCTTGGCATGTATGCAGGCTTGTGTCAGAGCGACTAGCTCTGCTGCTTGAGCAGACAGGGTGTCAATACGGTGTGTTTCAATAACTTCAGTGTCAGTAGTCACTGCATACGCGGCTACTAGTTCTCCTGTACTAGTTCTCATACATGAACCATCCACATAAAGTGTCAGGTCGGGATCTGGTAATGGAATATCTGTCAGGTCTTGTCTTGGCTTTGTCATAGTGTTGACTACTTCCACACAGTCATGTGTGGCAGGATTTGAAGTAACTGACGGTAAAAGTGTAGCAGGATTTAGAACGTTGCAGCGTCTGATTTCTATGTGTGGCTGGAACAGTGTCAGTTCATAACCTGTTAAACGTGCAATTGTCAAGTGCTGAGTCTGTGTTCGGTTTAAAAGAACTTCCACGGAGTGTGGAACTTGTACTGTCAGGGAATGTCCTAACACTATGGAATCACTTTGTCTGATAGCTAGTGCTGTGGCTGCAACTGACTTGAGGCACGCAGGCAACGCCTGGGCTACTGGATCTAATGTGCTCGAAAAATAAGCACAGGGCTTGTATTGTCCTGCTTGATCTTGTGTAAGAACAGATAATGCTGTACCATCACGTTCTGTGACAAAAAGTGTAAAAGGCTTACTGTAGTTCGGTGTAGCTAGAACAGGAGCTTGGCATAAAGCTTTCTTCAACTCATTAAAACTAAGTGTATGTTCAGATGTCCAGGGGAGAACAGTCGATACGGCTGCCTCCTGTGTCGTTAGCTGTATCAGTGGCTTTGCTAGAAATGCATACTGAGGAATCCATTGTCTACAATAAGAAGTAAGGCCGATAAATGCACGTACCTCCTTCTGTGTCTTGGGCTGTGGAAGGCTCACTATTAACTGGATACGGTCTGGTGTCAACTGCCTACCCCACTTGGACAGTAAGTGGCCTAAGTAGATCACTTGCTGGACACAGAATTGAAGCTTCGAAGGGGACACCTTGTGCCCCATCTCGGCTAAGAAATACAGGACTGTAAGTGATGCTCGCTCGCAAGCACGTTCAGAACGGGCTGTGATCAGTAGATCATCGACATACTGGAGCAGGGCAGTGTCAGCTGGCATGTGAATATTGTCTAGTTGTCTCTTAAGTGCTTGACTGTAAATACTAGGACTTTCTGTAAAACCTTGAGGAGCTCGTGTGAATTTATAGCTCCTTCCATTTAAACAAAAACCGAAAAGGTACTGGCTGTCTGGATGAATTGGAACACTGAAAAATGCGTTCTTAAGGTCTATTACTGTAAAGAATATTGCCTCAGAATCAATGGCTGTCAACAGAGATGAGATATCTGGAACAACTGGATACTGGGGAATGATACATTTATTGAGTTCTCGAAGGTCAATCACTAATCGATATACTGGAGGTGCATTTGGATCAGTACGTTTCATGACTGGAATGATAGGAGAATTACATACATTGGAGTCAGTTTCTACAACTACTCCTTGAGCCATGAGCTCGTCAATAATTTTGGATAAGGCTGCTACAGCCTCAGGTGGCAATCTGTACTGTCTAATTCGTGGTAGGACTATACCTTGTTTGAGAGTCACACGATGGGGTGTGATTTGCATAAAACCAACATCAGTTGGACCTTGCGCCCATAGATGCTGCGGAACATTAGACAATCTTGGATCAAAATCTCGTAAAACATAGTGACCCTTGAAGTCACGCAAAAACAAACGTATTCCCTCTGGGGAACAACATATGACTGCACCTAATTCTTTCAATGTCTTAATACCTAACAAATTTTCTGGACATGACTTCGTAAGCAATAGATCAGTAGTTCGGGACAATGGACCAACTTCTAGAGTAACTGGCTTTGATATCTCGTTTACAATAGGCTTTCCTGAAAATCCAAGGGAAACATTTCTAGAGCCTGAGAGCGGAGCCCCTGGAACCTCGTCATGACTGATAGTAGTCCTACTTGCCCCTGTATCAATCAAGAACTTTCTGTCTTTCCCTAATACTTGACTGTGAACATAGGGACCCTCTTGATCTACAGGTATCTCGATGAGAGGCAAGCCTACCTCCCTCTCTAGGCTGTTTCATGAATACGCTTGATACTCTGGATACTCGGACTGTGCATACTGGTACATCTGCTGTGTAACATGCTGTGTTGCAGCAATAGGCTGCGGTGCTGTAACTGTCTGTTGTGCATTCTGTGGCTGAGAAGTCTGTGAAACTTGTTCTTGTCTAGGCGGACGTGGTCTTTCTTTAGTTTTACCAGTGGCTATATTGTGTTTCAGAACTGCACACTCGTTTATGAAATGGCCTGGCTGTTTACAATAATTGCATGTCCCTTTAACGGGAGCTGCAGGATGACTGGCTTGATTCGGACCCCTCTTCTGACTGTCTTGTGGAACAGATTGTGCAACTAGTACTTTCATTTTCGTGTCTTTCATACGTCTTCTCTCGTGTTCTTGTTCTTCTCTGATTCTATTCTGGTGATACTGGAGCATCTGTAACATCTGGGACGGAGTACTAGCTTGCCATGTACTTTCGACTTTCAAAACTCGATTCTTAACTTGTGGGCTTGAATTCTCGACTAATTTAGTAACAAAAAGATGAGGGTATGACTCACTACTCGTCTTCAAACCACTGTTTATGATAAAACATTTCTCAAATCTGGAATAAAAATCACTAGTGTCTTCGTCTTGTTTCTGTTTACAGGCTGAGATTGCATCCCAGTCTTCCTTTTTAGTGGCTAATAACCTAGGCAAAACCTGTATCAATAATTCTGGTAATTCTTTACATTTGTCTCCAAGACCGGTACCTGGTACTCGTATCTTATCTTCAGCTTCTAGAGCTGTCCAATCAATCTTTTTCTCTCCCACCTCCCAATCTTTTTCCTTGAGTTTTTCATATATGCCCGCAGGCAACAGGACCTTTAGCATTTTAATAATATCTGGATACGTGTATTCTCCCATACGGAGCATGTCTTTTAATTCTCGGTGGAACCCTGCTGGATCTTTGTCGTGACAGGGAATTAACTTCTTCATTTCTAAGAGTTCCATCTTGGTAACTGGGGTGTAAACAAATACTCGTTGCATTTCACCACCCGCTGTCCTAACTGGGTGTACTTCTCGTAGTGGATGCTGTCTATCTATGTAAAACGGTTTACTTTCTGGAGGTGAGACATGAACAAAATGCGGGTTCAGAAACGTTCTATATTTGTGGCGCTGTTCTAGAATGACACTAATTAAATCGGTACCTAAACCTTTCCATCTATACTGGAGTAACTCGTTCAGGACATCATGTAACGGACCTGGATCAGAATGCTGACCCTCATACAGAGTAATGAGGTGCTGGATCATATACATACCCACCAGTCGTTGCTCGGCTGGGGGCAGTTTCAGAAACATTTGTGCCACTATTTCATCTGGAAAAGTGGTAGAATCAGTAATCCATCGGACTGCTGATCGGGCTAGTTCTTGTTCATGCATGGTACCTAATTCACTATAACCGATTCGTGATTTCAGAATGTGATCGGTAGCTTGAAATACTTGCTCAAGAGAACCTTGTTCTGGTGCTGGAAGAGGAACAGTTTTCTTGTGTTCTAGGCGTAAATGTCGGTCTGGAAATCTAGATTTACCTACATACGCTATTCTGGCGGGATTCTCGTCGTCTACCTCTTCAGTAGAAGAGTCATTTTCTTTCTCGCTTCCTAGAGCTTCTTTGCGTTGTTCGTGTAACCTTATTATTTCTTTACGAATTTTCTTGTACATACTCTCTATACTATTGAGTGTCTTGTGCTTACCCTCGGCTATATTATCACTCCACCTTGTCAGAATTTTCATTTCGTTCGGATCTTTAGTCGGGGAATCTTGTTCCCTAATTAAACAATTAATTAGAAACTTTAATAGCATGAGCTGAATCTCAGCTTTTCTTAGAGACATGACTTCGCCAATACTTTCTGGGTCTGTTCCTGTACGAATGAAACGATATATTCTGTCTAGATCTTCTTTCATATTTGGTAGGGTGTCCAAATACTCGGACACCTGCCTTATACGTACGGAATATATAACCATACTATCCTCGCCTGGGACTGGATCATAACAGCATTCAGTAAGAGCTCGCCTGATTTCTGCAATGGACTGATATTTAGGCGTACGCTGTAATGCACGTTCATGTAACTCGACTACCCCTAGACGTCTATTTGGCGGCGGGGTACCAGGAGGACCTCCTCCCGCGGCCCCTAAACTGGACTCGTCGACTGATACTCTTCGTGCTGGCAGAGTGACTGATGTAGCGGGAACTTGTACTACGGGCTGGACTGGGGGTACCGTAACAGGTGCTGTAACAGGTGCCCCGGTGACTGGGGGACCATGAATTACATTATTTACAGGAGCTGGTGGAACAGGATTTGCATATTCTGGGACTGTGTCGTCCAAATAGGACAAGAGAAAAATATCAGCTGCGGTCGGTTTGTGACGTAGCTTAATCGGAACTAATGGTGGCGGAAAATTACATGGTGCTTCCGGGGTTGCTTTTGGCAAGCCCTCGGCAAGAAGAGGATACATACCCTTAATGAGGGCATTTCTCTGTCTGTCTGACTGTTCGGTTTTAACTCGTTCACCTATTTTGATTAATTCCCTTTCTTGGGCTCTTTCTGAGGATTCTCTACTTAATTCTGACTTTCTGATTTCTTTTTCGGTTCTTTTATGAGATTCTTTGCGCCATAACTCGATGGCATCTTTTTGTGACTGTCTGGCTTTCTTTTTCCATAATACTTCTTCTACTCGCATGATGCACTCGGCATCCCATGTACCCGATACGGGCCATCCATACTTTTCTTCTAACTGTTTGGTGTACTCCACCCATAAATCTAGATACAATATGGCACTTATGCCATGCTTTTGATACATAAAATGACCTGGACTGTCCCTAGGCGGGACAGGAACTGCTTCTTCTAACAGACCTTTTCTAGTTCTTAACTGACGTAACTTTGAGAACAGAGGCATGACTGAACTGGAGTCTAGACACAATACAATACACAATGAACACGATAATTACTGAAGAACACCACTTTCATACCACGACATTGAAATACATGAATGACATTTAAGATAACTGTTCGGACAAAATACTACCTGGAATACTGAAAACAGAATACATGAATTTCTCGAGAACAGAACAGACTAGAACAGAAACTAGATGCACTGCTAAAACAGTACGAAACTTACCGGTCTCATAAAGAGACACGTCAGGACCCGCATCCACCTAAGTGGACACTTCGTGTTGGATCTGTGTACCCAAACCCACGGACCAGAGACAATGCAATTGACCCTGTCTAGATACTACCCCAGCAACGGTACTCACCGGGCAGCAAGAACGGAAGGCCTCGGACTGGACTGGACTGTTACGATGACGGACGGACGAACTTCGGACTTCTGTTACGGGTGGGCCTCCGGATACCTCGGACCTTGGACTCTCGGCTTGGGCTCTGGTCGGGACTCGCCGCGTTCCTCCACCGCCTCGTCTGGATGCTGGACCGCAACCTCCGTCTCCTCCGTGGGCCTGAGGGATACTTGAAGCAGAAATATCTGCACGTGCACGGTATGGTTCCGTCACGGCTGCAGAGGATCAGGGGCTTGCGTGGCTTCACCGGCGCGTGGGGAAAAGGCAAGTCCCTATTCGGGCGCCATTATGTGGTAAATAAATAAATAATACCTCTATTTTTGACTAGATATACAATAACAGATAGCTCAATAAATAAGAGTCAAGATTCGAGGTAGCTGGAGTTTGCAGGTTTTAATACAGCATAAAGGACGGGAACAGGACAACCTGCACGGGAATAGGATGGCAGGGCCCGGCAGCTGCCGGGGCAGGATCTGGGATGAGCGCGCTCGCTTTTAATAACAGTGCACAAGTATATATAGTTAAACAAAATACATAGCATTCAGTACAGTAGGCGTAGCAGTGGGCGGGGTTTGTAGCAGTCGCGAAAGATAAGGCATAAAGTAGGTGTAACAAGAGGCGTATACAGGGCGTATACATAGACATGTGATGTAAACGTAACAGAATATGTCATAAATGAGGCGGAAACATGGAGGGGGCTACCTAAGGAGCCGGGACCTCTAACCTAGTGGTGCGCGCAAGCTGGCAATGACGTGTTACTAGGGAGAAGCTGGGGGCTATGACTTCTGCGCTAGAAGGAGAGACTAAAGTCTGGAGAGTCAAAGCGACATGTACCTAAACACTATCTAGTATCTGATGTTTAGAGAACATGTTGATAGAATCCAAAAGTTATCAGGGTAAAGGCTAACAGACTCTAAGACTGGTGCATGCATAATTCTACATGTAGTGCGTGTTGAGGAATATTAAATGACCATTAATACAGTATTTCTCTTACATGGAGACGTAAAGGCTAGACCATGACGGAAACTATTGATGCGATTCAGTAGCTTAGGAATGCAGAGAAGGAGAGCTGGACTGATAACTAGAATCATAACATACTCTTGGCAGACTGGCAGGCAGAGCCAGGCCGAGCCGGGCACTGTGAGGCATGAAGTAAGTGAAGGGTCAGGGATACAGGTGGGGGCTGTATCGCTCCTCAGCGAGGGTTCAGGAGACAGGAGCTGAATCTGGTGTCCGGGCCCTTTTGAGGCCTAGAAACGGGGACTTTACAATGAAATAACGTGCACACTGTGAAACGTGGCAACGTAACTTTACATAGGCCTAATACTCGTAGCTTTCACGAGAACTGGAAACTGGCATACTAGAGGTGGACACAACTGTAATTGCGTCTTTAATCGATCATGGGCAATACATATGCATATTAATCATGCACGTATAACATAGGATGGGGGACACGTAGGGACACAGAACATGGCAAAATTTACTTTTCCACAGGACGACGCGGCGGCGCCCGAGATCCTGGCGGTGGGGCTGGACGTAGCCATAGCGGTGGGCAATCTGAGGGCCGGTATCCGCTCCTGCAGTGCGGAGACTGCTTTGGGTGCTCTGTCCTGGGGGCCAATACGGAGGCCTCACCGCAGCAACGTGTGGACGGCCCCCCTGCTGGTGAGATACCCGATCAGCTAGAAGCTTGGATGTGGCAGCGATAGCCGGACGCCTCGCCCGGCACATCCCGAGGGGGGGGCACCGAGGAGAGTATTGGAGACCGGCTACCCCCGAGACACGCTGAGACGCACATTGACAGCCACCTGCAGGGGGACGCAAAGGGTCACAGCACACCTCACTCGGAAGCCGAGAATCGGAGGGGCAACCATTAATACCGGTAGCACTATAGCGCCTGTGATTGGCGGTTCAATTTAGGTCACGGGGCAAGTTCTGGACACGTCAGGAGCATTGTGCCGCCCCGGACATGACCGGGATGAGCTGCCCATAGCGGAGCTGGGTGTTGCCGCAGTGGCCACCATAAACGAAGCCCATACCTGGCATAGCGGCCCGAGGAGCGCTGTTCCCGAGATCGCGGCGGTGAATACTCTGTACCAACGAAAGGACAGCGGCCCTGCTGGGGCGACACGTGACCTGGATTGGTGACCCTCTCCTAGTATAGGATGGAGTGATCTGGGCCGCCCAACTGCAGGGATTGCGGCGGGAAATACCTACGGGCGGTTCTGTGGGAGGAATACCCGCCAAGATGAAACCAAAGACCACGGACGTGGACGGCTCGGCGCAGAATACCGCTCTGGAAGGTGGAGAACTGATGGAGGGCTCGGAGATAGAAATGCGACTGAACAAACGCCTGGATCAGATTCTCGAGGCCATTACAACAACCAAAGACTCCCTGCATAATGACATTGCTCAGGTCCCGACAGGGTTGGGCCTCCTGAAAGCTGATCACTCAAAGCTGGTGGATAGGGTGAAGGATACTGAATTGGTCGTGCAGGATCTGAAACCAGCGGTAGTGACTATTGAGCAAAAGCTGGAGGATGCGCTACAAAGACTGACGACGCTGGAGAAGAGGGCAGAGGACGCAGAAAGTAGGAATCGGCGCAACAATGTCAGGGTGGTTGGTCTGCCGGAGAAAATTGAGGGGACGGATATGATTTCCTACTTGGAGAACTGGTTCAGAGCACAGGTGGCCCCGGAGGGGTTATCCCCCTTCTTTACTCTTGAGCGGGCACATAGAGTCCCAGCCATGCCGCCGCTATTGGGACGCCCACCTATACCTGTAGTGGCTCGTGTCCTTCACTATAAGGACAGAGACTTATTGATCCAAAATGCGCGCTCCATGGGGCCTTTCAAGGTGGAGAACAGTTCGGTCACCATATTCCCGGACTATACGCAGGATATTCAGCGTCGTAGGGCCTCCTACCTAGCGGTAAAAAAGGAACTCAGAACGGAGGGGATCCAATATTCACTGTTATTTCCGGCCAGGCTGCGAATTATCCTGGATGGCACCACGCAGTTCTTTTCATCACCTGACGACGCTTGGTCTTGGCTTGAGTCCTACAGGGCAGGAACTGACCGACGGGGCAAGAATGCGGATGGTCGGCCCAAAGAGGTGAGGGTGCGCCAATCACAACCCATCCGCAAGAGGCATAGAACCCAACGGGCACTATTGCTGGCGCAATTGGCGGCGGACAAACAGGGAGCCCTAGCAGCGACAGCGGCGATCACTGGGTCGCAGGTGGCAGACCTGACCGGCAGATCGGCGTCAGAAGATGACAAAGGACAATCTGGGACTGAATTGTCTTATGTGGATAGTACTGTGGGGCCGGAGGTGACACCCCGCACTGCGGACGATCTGTGATTGGCATGGTCTTCGAGAAGCACTATGGCCTGGAGTCGTTTATTGATGGGGCAGGAGTGTATGGTAACCTTTTGATTGCTGTTATTATCGTATGTCACTGGGCGGGATCATGGAGCGGGGGGCCTTGCCGCATGGGGGGGATTGGTCGCCCCTTATGGACTGGGAAGATATGGGGCTCCACATGGTGGGGGACCTGTACGCCGACGGCGAGATGCTTCCCTTTCGGGCGGTGCAGGAACAATTTGGAATCCCGGCGGGGAGTTTCCTATTATATATGGCAGTGACTAAGGCACTTAAGAAACATTGGAAGGTAGGGCTCTTAGAGCCAACGACCACGATGGCGTGCCAATACGTGATGATGTCGGCGGGGACATTTAAAGCGGTGACTTGTTTGCATTCCCGACTACTTCATGAAGGCCTAACCCCCCTGACGGCGTTGAAAATTAAATGGGAGGAGAGTGTAGGGAAACCCATACCAGATGCAACATGGGGACACATCCTGAGGAGGACATGGAAGGGTTGTAGGAATGCCCCCTTCCAACAGGTACACTTCTTTATACTACATAGGGCCTATTTAACACCTGGCAAGATACAAAGGCATTTTCAGGCGCAGGGAGCGGCATGCCCGAGGTGCTTCTTAGTAGGGGCGGAACTAGATCACATGATGTGGGACTGCCCGAAGCTGGGCTTGTATTGGACAGAAGTAGGAGAGCTATTGAAAGGGGTGACAGATAGACAGGTGACTTTTGATAAGGCAGTCTGCCTGCTCCTTTGGTTCCCGCACACGAAGAAAACGAAGATCACCAGTAAATTCATAGACCTAGGACTCATTTTAGCCCAGAGAGAGATCACCTGGCACTGGAAGTCATCGGAGGGCCCGTCCAGCAGGCGCTGGGCGACGGAATTTGAAAAGTGGGCCAGAAGTGAAAGTATGGTCCGGCTTAGACAGGCGACCCGCATGGATAATGAAAAGGGCTTGGAGGCAGCGTGGATGTGGGAGGGTCTAGTAGTTGCCCTACATGAGTACCGATCACGGGAGGGAGATCAGGGAGACTAGGGCTAACGGAGAACTCCAGGTGACGCACGTCTATATGAATGTTGTTCCCTCGGCTCCTGTTTAACGAGATTCAATCCTGAATTCGGCTCACACCGGCGACAAATTAGGGGATGGGTGGGAGGTGGGGGGATGGAAGGCCACTACCGAAAGAGTGACATTGACTGCTGAGAGTGATTCAAGAGCTAGTGGTAGAATGATGGGTTCGCTAGCTAAGTTCTACTGTGTGGGACGGAGGTCATGGGACTTGCTCACTACTCTCTATGGTGACCGGGGGGAACGAGTTATTTGTTGGGGTTAGGGGTTGAATAGGTCGGGAAAAAGCAGATTTTTTATGCAAGCCTAATTATACTGATGTCAAGTGAATTTTAATGCTGCGGTATTGTCACCTGGTTTCTGTACGGATTCTTAGATGTTGCCGCCCTACCTCCGGGATGTGGGCTGAATGGCTGTGTACAATACTGTTCACGATGGAAAACCAATGATAAGTGGAGACGGGCGGGATTGTCCGAATGATTGTACATTTCTAATTCTGCAATAAAAATTGTTTTCCCAAAAAAAAATATGACAGTTAAACACAAATGTAGCTGTTTTTCACTGCCAGGACATGTAAAATGTAAGTAAAAATATTCTACTTTTTAAATACAATCGACATTGTCCTATGAGCCTCTAACGACTATCTTGGGGTTGACTTATACGTGTTACAAAGGAAGGTTTAGGCCTGTCAAAAGGTTTATTTTGCCAGGTTGAAATGGAAGTCTACAACTGCAGTGCAGGCTGCAGTGGCAGGCCTGAGACATGTTTTGAAAGCTACTCTAGTGGGTGACACAATGAGTTTTGTAGGCCCAACGATAGCATTTAATATCTTGGGTCCTGATAGTACCATTTAAAGGGACTTACAAGTACCTTTAATGTGCCAATTAAGTTTAGGCCAAGTTTACCATGTTTGAAATAGAGCTGGTTGTAGTTCACAGAGTTTTGCTCTGCGGAACTCCACTGAGTCCCCAAAAGTTCCGCAAGCAGCAGAGTGTGGTAAGTCATGCTGGTCACACTGATTTTTAGCACTAGTAGTTTTTATCATGCTGTAAAATCACAATGAACGGCACTACACATTGTACCAGAGGGCGCTGCTTCTTTCTGTTGCTCGAGTTGATATTCAAACGGAGTTGCAGCTTCCTCAACACGAGTGGCAGGTTTCTCAGCACGAGCGGTCACCACCTGCCGCAACCACCCGCATTGAGAAATCTTGCCGAGAGGAGGTTTAGTGTACGATTTTTCTCGCTCATGCTCAGCAACTTAGGCACCCATTAGGATAGCAGGGGTCCCGATGTGCATTAGGATGCACCCGCTACAGTGGTGAGCGCATCCCCCATTTTTAACATTGTGGCGGTCGGTGCTCACTGCACCGCCCACCACAATGTTAAAAATGTATGCGTGCATTTGCATAAACAAAGCAGCACGCACCGCCCGGTGCCTGCTGCTTTGTTTATGCAAATGCTGGGGGGTACCACAGGTACTCCCCGTGTGCACACCCCCACCCCTCCTTCACTATGGGGGCCCGTAGGGGGCCCCCAGAGTGAAGACCGCATGCCTTTCCGTGGCGGCATCGCCACCATGGAAAGGCATCGATTTGGCCTGTCATTATATGGCTGGCGGTGTCTATTAGAAACCGCCACCATATTAATCCTTTTCCGCCCTGGCCACAAGGCGACCGGGGCGGAAAAGCGGCAGGCGGTCTTTTTGTCCGCCGCAGTCCCCCGCCATACTAATATGGCGGGGGGGCATTTGGGAGTGGATGTCGGGCGGATTGCCCCTGCCAGGCCGGTGGTGGCTAGCGCCAGCCTGGCGGGGGTAATCCGCCCGACATCCTAATGGGCCCCCTAATGTTGGTGAGCCACTTGAGAGAAAAACTCTGCTCTGCGTCACTTCGGGTGTTTTTGCTGAACTTGGCAGGGAGCGTGAACTGGCCAAAATTCTCCAAACTAGTACAGAGTAGTGGAATTCTTTACCCACCCCTAATTTGAAAAAGAGAGAACACGCACTTTAACACTTGTGAGTAGTGGTAAAGTTTTTTTTTGAAAAATTTTATTCACAGCTGGTTGGCATCAATCATAACATTACATTAGTTATTTTCGAGTGTTACAGCTGGGTTTTATATTTTCTCCCCAACTCAGATCTCCGTTTCCTACAACAGTAATCATCTCATAGTGTATCGGAACATTACATAGGCAATCGTCTCAAATTGTCACAACAGTCACTGTATAGGTAACAGGATATCAACAATCAAGCAACCCTCCATCCACCCACCTCCCCCCACCCTCTTTCAACCAAAAAACTAGTCGTCTCCCGGCTATCCAACAGGGGCAATCATTGAGATGAAAAGTTGAACATGGGTCTCTTCCCGGTAAGCGTAGGTGCTAATGTGTGTCATTACGTGGGGCACTCCACCGTATAGTAGTGTTTAACATAGGGGAATGTGAGTGGGGTCTGGACCTATTGTTGTATGCCTAACGCAGCGTGACTATTCCCATCTAATTCTCCTGATCAGTGTTCCCAGTTGTGTTTGGTCTTCCTCCTCCAGTGTAATGAGCATGGCCTCCCATTCCAAGGAGATAGGGAACTTCCTAAGGCCTCTTGCTTCTTCCCTCCTGAGTATCGTTCCCTCCACCTGTCCCCATTTAAGGACTTCTGAGTGCCAGAGGTGTGCAGCGGGCGGCCTGCGCGACTCCCACCTCATGGTGAGCATTCTAATTGCAAGCAGCAGGGCCATAATCAATAATTTCAACTGAGTCTTCAGTTCCTTCGGCCTTCTGCGCAACCCCAAGAGGCAGCATTGTGCCTCCTCCGGCACCGGAAGGGCCGTGACCATCCTCAGTGTCCGGCACACTTCCATCCAGTAACCACGGAGTCGAGGACACAACTATAGCATGTGGATGAGCCCGGCCTCGTCCTCGTCACGACGCGGGCAGGTATGGGGGAGTTGGGGAACATTTTATGTATGCGAGTAGGAGTCAGGTATGCTCTATGCAAGATCATCCCTTGGATAAATCTGAACCGAACATTGCGGGAGACTCGCCTGGGATGCTCCAGCATTGCGGTCCACTCCGTATCCGACATGTCTCGGTCCAGATCTTGAGCCCAAGTGTTCCGAAGAGTAATGAGTGATACCTCAGCATGGGCCCTAACTCCCACATACAGCCAGCGCACCAAGTGCCCTCCCAATCCCATAAGATACATTAAGTGCACCAGTTGATGTTGTGGGGGCTGAAGGCGTTGAGGCGCCCATCTGTGCTGTACATAGTGTGTGACTGTGGCATGCAGTAAGTACATTCTGGGGGGGCTCTCGTGGCCCGTAGGAAGTCGTCATGTGTTAGAAGACGGTCATCACCAAACAAGTCGCCCACCACTTACACGCCCAATTCAGACCATGGTCTCAACGCTCTGTCCGTCAGTCTGCCCTGTGGTGTCGGAATGCCCAGCAAGGGAATATTGGGCGCATATGGCACCGTCGCATTCGTGTACGCTAGTGCCTTCCGCCAAACCTTCAGTGCCGTGTGGAGAAGTGGGTGGCAGTCCGCTGGGATGCGACTCCTAGGAAGGAGTAGGGCATGGAGCTCCCCACGGTTAAGTCTGTCGGTCGTGTACCCTATTTCATGGAGGTTCCGTCCCGCTACCCAGTAGGAAAGCCACTGGAGTTGGCTAGCGTAGTAATACCCCCGGAAATCTGGGGCACCCATCCCGTGGGCTCTGGTCCCCAGCTGCAGCTTTCACAGTCCTATCCGTCGTCTACCTGTCCCCCAAGTCAGTGTGGTTAGCAGAGAGTTAAGGGTGTCAAAGATGGATTGCGGTAAAAACACTGGAATATTCACAAAGAAGTATAATAGTCTAGGGAGCATCACCATCTTGGAGAGTGCAATTCTGCCCATGACGAATAAGGGTAACGTCGTCCAGAACCCTACAGAGGCTCGAAGTTTTGGCACGGCCCTCTTGACGTTTCCCTCTATCTGATCCTCCTGGTGACGATAAACCTGTATCCCCAGATACTTAAATGTGTCCGTTGCGATTGGGAGGACATCAGCGCCGAACCTCAATTCGCCGGCATCTGGGGTAGCTCTAAAATAGAAGCCAGTTGACTTCTCAGGGTTAATAGTAAGGCCCGATATAACAGAAAATCTCTAAAAAATGTCATACACTGGGCCATGATCAGCCTCCAAGTCCCTTAGGAACAACATGATATCATCCGCGTAAATGGACAGAAGGTGCAGAGTGCCACCACTCGGTATCCCCCTGTGTGCCATCATGGCCCTTAGGGCTATGGCCAGGGGTTCCAGAGCCAGCACGAATAACAGCGGCGACAGCGGGCATCCCTGCCGCGTGCCACAATGGATTGCGTATGTACTAACCCTGGGCGAAGCACTACGCTCCGCTCGCGGAGTTTGCGAAGTTTTTGCAACTTCGCACTACACGAGCGGCACGTAGCACAGTGCGAACATGCGTAGTGCAGCGTAGCGTAGTGCAGCGCTCATTTTTTGCTTGTTCGCAGTCCTGAACGTCATGTTCGCCACCGCGGGCAAGCAAAATGACATCCCGGCGAGATTCTCAACGCGAGGAGGTCAGGTTTCTCATTGTGAGTGGTTGCGCATGCTCGCGACCGCTCTCAATGAGAAACTACCTGTTCCCGTTGAGAAAGCTGCCGCTCGAGTAATAATCTCCTCGAGCAGCAGAAAACTACAGCTCGCACTGTGCAAGATGCCGTTTTCAATGCTTGCACAGTGCCGGATGCTTGTCCGCACTGTGCAATCATTGAAAACGCATCTTGCACAGTGCGAACATGCTACTACGCAGCTCGCGTAGTGCTATGTGAAGTTCGCGTAGTGCGAAGTGCACTTCGCTTAGCTTCGCGTAGCGCTACTTCGCGAACTACGCCCACCCTTAGTATGTACACGAGATATGTCGTCCCGTTCGTGCCCTAGCCGTGGGGACGGTATAGAGCAATCTAATTCATGCTATGAGAGAGGCCGGGATTCCGAACCTCTCCAGGGTCGAGAACATGAACGTCCAGGCTAGTGAGTCGAAGGCTTGGCGGAGGTCCAAGGCTATGCAACCCGCCCTATGGAGTTCAGGGTTGGCAGATGCCATAAGAGCGTGCAACCTACGTATATTCATAGAGGTGCTCCTGCCCGGCAGGAACCCGCATTGGTCCCAGTGAACCAGCGTTGGGAGGTATTGCTGTAGCCGTCGGGCTATCACTTTACTAAGTATTTTATATTCCGTTGCTAACATGGACAATGGTCTGTTGTTCGCCAAGTCCAAGCTATCCCTCCCGGGTTTCGGCAGGGAAACAACCAATGCCTGCATCGTGGTTTCAGGCAGATGGCCCTCCGTCAGTGCCTCTCGGTAAATTCTCTCCAGTATCGGCTCCAGGGTGTCCGAGTACGTCACGTAGAATTCCACCGGGAGGCCATCCATGCCCGGCGTCTTGTTGCGGTTCAGCGACTTGATAGCCGTCTGGATTTCTTGTCGTGTTATGGGGCCTTCGAGATCCCTCTGGGCATCTGCCATCAGAACAGGGAACGGGAGGTCAGTCAGGAAGGCCGTGATCTGGTCAGCATCGACTACCTCCGGCTGAGTATATAAGGCAGTCAGGTGGTCAGAAAATGCTTGGTTAATGTCCATCTGTGTACCCACTATACTCCCATCGCGTGCCCGTATCCTAGTTATCACCGGGATGTCTGGGTGCTCCCGCACCAGGCGAGCCAGCAGCGCCCCCGATCTATCTGCCTCGGCGTGCTGTCGGTGCAGATACTCCCTATGGTCTATGACTCGCAGTGTCTCAAGCGTGTCAGCATGTTCTATATTCACCAGCCGCAGAGCATCTAGTTTAGCAGGGTCTAGCCCCACCTCAGTTTGCAAGACCTTTAACCTATCTTCTATATCCTGAAGCTTCCGATAGGTTTCCTGCCGGGCCCCCACTAACTGTCCAATCGATGCACCCCGAATTACCGCCTTCATGGCGTCCCAGACTACCAAGTTCCAGGAGGCAGTGTCCCAGTTCTCCAAAAAGTATTTATCCAGCGTCTCAGCTATGGACGTGCGGAAAGGCCCATCCTCCAAGAGAAGCGGATCTAGCCGCCAGGTGGGGACCGGGGTCGGGACTCTGCCCCAACGAAGGGTGAGCGTCAGGGGTCTATGGTCAGAGAAGGTTTTTGCGAGGTATTCGGGACTGTCGGTTCTAGCTGTTAGGCCCTCAGAGCATAGAAACCTGTCTATCCTGGTATGGAGTGCATGTGTGTACGAGTAATGGGAATATTCTCTACTCTCAGGGTAAGATGCCCTCCAGACATCCCTCAAGCCCCAGCCAGTCGCCCATGTGCAGAACACTTCCGTCAACTTGGAGACCCCTGCCATTTGCAAGGGGGGGTGCGACCTATCTTTGTCAACATCCATGACCATATTCCAGTCTCCGCCCAATATCCAGGGAACGTCCGTCCAGTCTGCCAACGCTAGACTTACTTTCTGCAAAAATTTGTCTTGGTCATAATTCGGTGCATACACACATCCAAGTACCACTGGAGAATTATCTAGTGTGTCCCTCACTAAGACATACCGCCCCTGATCATCCACTCTCCTGTCCACTTCAAGAAAGGGTGTGCCGTGTCTGACCCAGATTGTCGCCCCCCTAGAGAAGGCTGAATACGTTGCGGTCAGAATCGTACACCTCCATTTCTTCCTCATTTTGCTAGCTTCAGAAGCCGTGAGATGGGATTCTTGTAGGAACGCGATCTGCGTGTGGTGATGCAGTAGGAATGCGTGTATTCTGTGCCGCTTCTGGACCGCCCCCAGCCCTCTCGCATTCCAGGTCATAATGTTATATTTCCCCACTACTCCAGCCATGGTCACAGTTGCACCTGACAAGTACCTGCACCCGCCCGCCGGTTCGTACCCCACATGATCGCCACCCGGAGACTACCCTCCCAAAAAACAAAAAAAGAACACTAAGGGCGCAGCTCAAAAACCAGGCTGTGCCCAACAATGTAACAAAGTAGAAAAGGATTAGGAATCCTGTGCTTTCGCCATCGGGGGGGTGGTCGAGCGCCATCACGTTCTGTACTTGCTGCCCAGCGAGTGCCGCCGGCTCTACGGCTGCCGTCATGGGGCCACATTACCAATATGCAAAGGGGAAATGAATATGTAAGTCGCCCGTGTGTCAGCTACCTACTACCTGTGGTTCAACCATACCAAAAGGACAAAACATTAGGATAAGATCCATAATAAGCATTGGTCCCCACGTGTGCTACCCCTGCCTCCCTCCGCATAGCAAGCCACAGCAATCATACAATAGTCAATCAGGGTAAGCAGGAAATACAATACGGTTCTCGGGCTCTTCAGCTGCCGCCAGCCTAGCCATTTCCATCGCAATTGTCTATCAGGTCGTCTGCCGTGCCAGGCATGACATTAGGGGAGTAGTGGTAAAGTTTACAGACAAAACAAATGATTTCAGCAAAACAGGAGGGTTGAAGGAAAAGGTTTAGGGGGATACCACACCAAGAATAACAGGTATAACTGTCTCTGAGAACAGAAAGATGACTTATTACATCAGTCATACATGTATTTTCACATGGAAGTTAGGTGCAACACTGAACTCCAATGAGGTGACAAACTCCTCTTTTGCGAGCTAGTACGTAGTCTAGGATACCTTGTTTTGTGGAGCTATTATACCTTATTGTCTGGATTTCTCTTGTAAAGAGGAAATGTCCAAGTATGGTGAGATTTATTAATTCTTCTATTACCAAAGACATTTTATCAATGGAATATGTATTGTTTACTTCACCATACCAAGGTAAAAATCAGCTAACGCTTTTCTTAAAGCTGGGTTCCTGGTACAGTTGACAGCGGTACCTACATACCTTTTTCTTCTACACAGGGTGGAATAGCAGGAATGGATTTCAGGCATTACAATACAAAGGCTTGTCCAGTTCACCAAGTAACTACAGCCAGACCATTTATAGGATAATAGGTTTAAGCATTAGTGCCACAAATCCAATAATCATCGTTTATTGCCCCTTCCTGGCACAAATAGGGAGTGTATGACGGCTAGATGTTTTAGGACATTGTTTGTGGGAAACGTGATGTTATAAGATAACGCTGAATTGGTCAGTTGTTTGTAGTTAGGCTATGAAAAACACTCCATACATGAAGTGAATCCTACCTAAATGGAAGTATTTGCATGGGGTGCACAGATACCGCAGGGGACTTTAATATTTATCTTCCAGACCACCAAGGGGGCAGGCACCATTTCTGTCTTACCATCAGCTATTCTTAGGAATGAATAAAAGGGTAGGCATTTGTTGCTATAGTATATAATGTTTCACAGACTTTTATTTACGTAATGTGTAATATTTCCTAGACTACCACTTATAACAGCCTTATCGAACTGTAGCATTATTTCTGCACATTGTTTATAGCTATGCTTTCCTTCTTCCAATTTCCTGCCATTATATAGGGCTAGCAATGCACAAATAGCTTCTTCTTTTGGTGATGTAGGGTTACTGAAAAAGAGTTTATGAATGAATGAGGCATAAGAGTACATACCTAATTTTTGAGCCTCGTTAAGTTCATAGAAACAACTGCTACTATTTACAATCTAAGTGATGCATAATAGTCTTAGTCGATATACCGGCATGTGACCAATACTGGGCCCTGTCGAATTCTGCCTTCCACTCACGGATACCCTTTTACCTCAGGGTAGTTGACAACTTCTTCAAATCTAACTCTCTAATTTAGGTTTTGGCTCCAACGTTACAAAACATTTTTGAATATGGTGATCTCATTTGCCAGTTACCTGTCATTGTCTTCTGTACCATATAGTAAAACAGATGTTTCTAGCATGTGGGCACCCTCGACCCAGGCTCAGCCTGTCAAGACTGTTGATTGAGTCTAAGGTGGTACTCTTGGTCGCAGTCTTCCAGTATGCACTTCTTGTAGAGGAGAAGTATGTACTTCAGTGTGCTCTGATCTTCTTACCTGTGCTGGAGTTGCAGTCCTATTAGTGTGACTGGTGTGAATTCCAGCTGCTGTGCACTGTGCAATTGATGGCAGTGTTTGTAGTTGTACTTGAAAAGGGCATTTTCTCAGGGGCTACAGGCAATGTCTCTGGGCGAAATTCCTGGTTTAGACTAGGTCGAGGCATAATTTTAATTACGCTGATGTAATCAGTTATTTTGGTAATTCTGCATTATCCTTTGACGTGGAATTGCAAATAATGATGTGATTACACCTGCTCGTGTGATTAAACGTAATTTGGCAGAAAACAATCCTATCATGAGAACACTATTAGTGACTGTGAGCAGCCACTCACTATTTGTGTTCTGCTGCATTTAGATTTATTTCTTGACACAAAATGCATCCTCACGTCCATTTTGGAAGCAAGGATACATTTTGCTCTAAGAAAATAGTGCTACAGGCCAGGAGAAAGTTGGGGGTGGGGCGCGATTCTACCTCAACAGAACATTTAGCTGTATAATTGATCCAGCGGGCTATAGAAAATATATCATAAACTACACTACCCAATTTCATAACCTATAAACAAAATTCTAAACTATACATGGACCCATTTATGAACCTGATATATTTTGGGCCTACTGAATCAGGTGGTCAAATAAATCTATATACACATTATTTACAAACTATAAACAATTTATACATTTGCAGAAAGAATATTGTCATTAGAATAAAACCCAACCATTTAAACGACCACCATAGGCGACATGATCTAGCTTAAGGTAACCTATACTTCTAAATAATCAAGACCAGCTTGTTTGTCAAAAGTAAGAATTTATTTTCTAAATTATGGTATATAAGTTGTAAGTTTTATAAATGAAATTTATTAGCAATAAAGCAAGCATGATGGTAAGGAAATTGAGAAAAATACAATTTAAGCAATTGAATCAGTTTAAAGAAATTATATAAAGTTTAGCATTTCTAAAACCTATTTCCCTAACTGAGCTAAATAGACAGAAATTAAAGTAAAGTTCTTTGAGGATTCTTACGTGCTCCACGCAAAGTCCAGCAGCACATCACCCTCATCGGAAAGTCAGAAAGCAGTAGTCAGCCCAACCCTAAGGGCATGACTTTTTATACCTTTCTACGCTAACTAAACTAGTAAAGGAAAGTTTTCAGAAATACTCGACGTCCCATTGGCTGAGAGTGACAAGTGACATGTCACCCGATTCTTAAAAAGTTCCACAAACTCATGTCTTACAAAGACCATTGTCTCTTCCACGTGAAGCCAGAGGCTTCCTGCTATTGCAACTTTGTAACAGGTCATCCTCGCAGCTTCCATAGCTTTTCAGAACAACTTCCGCGGATGCCAAGTTAAGGACTGACAAAAAGTTCACTTTCGACCTTGGCCATGTCCGACAGAATGATGTCAGCTCATCAGTTTTGCTTTGTGAATGCAGCTTCAATAAACGTTTTAATTCAGAATGGGCGTCTCGTGACTTTCTGCAGAAATATGGATCAGCTTTTATTTTGCGGCTCAAATAGCTAGGCCTCAAAGCAGGCAACTTATGATTTCTAGTATAAAACAAACACAAGAAAAGTATTAATGTAAGAAATAAAGTATATTCTGTATCCACCCCATGGTTTACTAAATAATTAACCCACCCGATTAATTAAAATGTTACCTAGCCATTGCAAACAAATAAAGCAGCGTTTATATTTACCAGTCTCCGTTTTTCAATGAGACCCATATGCACCTAGAATAGTAGAAATGACATCACACAGACAAGAAAAAGCAAAACAAGCACATGCTTATTTTAAGTATGCAGCAGTTAGTAATGACAAAAACGAAAACAATAAATTATTTTATTATTTTGCACGAACAAAAAGATGCAACATTTATGCACGTTTATGAGCACACATGTTAGTCCCCCCACGTGTAAAGTTTAATCTAGGTTGTATTAGCACGACATATCACAAATCATTAATAATTTTATTCATGTTATGGAAATGTGACTTTGCGAGTTTAAACAAAATTTTGTTTTCTATCTCGCTCCATCAACTCCCTCATCTGGTGATTAACAAATCACCACACCAGCACTCAAAATTTTGGTAAATTTAATTTATAAGAAATCGATTCAAATTCATTGTATTAGTAAACCTAAAAGTCTGTTTCAGCATAATCCTTGCAATTAACATGACACTCTCTATGTAACTCTTGCAACTCAATCTCCCTTTCCTCTTCTTTTCTGAGTTTATAAATTCTCTTCTTTTCTCTCAAATGCTTCTTTCTTTTATGCAACAGACAACCTACTTTAGTCAAAATAAAAATAAATATAATTATAATCAAAGGTGCCAGAATCTTGCCAAGAATTGAACTTCCGATATTATGAAACCAGTTTTTAATTGCTTGAAACCTATTTGAAAGTTTCCCAGTAAAATCTTCTTCTTCTAAAGGAATTATTTCAGAATGCATTTGTGTAATATTCTTAATATACATTTCAATATTTTTACTTTCATCCGGTATATATGTACAGCAATGTTGGACATGTAAAATGCCACAGACTCCTCCCTCTTTTGCTAAGAGTATGTCTAAAGCAAGACGGTCTTGAATTACCATGGATCTAATTGCAATAACTTCAACATTCACTAATTGAAATCCATCAGCAGTGTCAGTTGATAATCTATCAACTATAGTGGACAATTTTCTGATTCTCCCTGCATTTAGGGTTATACCAACAAAAGGTATTACAGCTTGAAAAATATCTCCCAGAACTTCAGTAAAAGTTTCTCTTTTAGCTCTATTTACATAATTATGGATTCTAAATAATCCTTCTGAATCTCTGTCAACATGAAACACTTTAGGAAAAACAATTCCCACATAACAAGTTCCATACCAATGGTCTGGAAGGTTGTAGTAGGCTTTGTCACCACAAACAAAATAAATTCCAGGAAAGATAGGATCTTTTCCACCTTTAAATCCCCAACCTCCCATAATCTGATAAGTATCTTCACAGTTGCTTGCACCTACAAAATAATTATCAAAAAGTGTGTTATCTCTTCTAATGCAAAGCTTTCCACTAACAGGTTTGTCTATGTGAATTGCAATATTTTCAAGCATTTTGCCATTTAGTTTCTCATCCTCTTTTTGCCAGAATGATGACTTAGTCTGCTTGACTAATTCATTTCTCTTATAAATTGCTCTTCTCTCCTCAACCATATTCAGAAATTTCTTCCCTTCAGCACTTAATTTACATGTTAGATTATTCTTGTAAGCATACTCATAAGTGAGTTCATTAGTAACAAGGAAATATTCTCTCAATTGTTTAGCTTTCTTATGCTTATTTAAAGCATTATCAATCTTGACATTAGCAAAAATCTCATCATAATTTGAATAGTAATATTCTAAACGACCAGTTTGATAAAATAAACTAGTTAATACACTACATGTAACAGCATAAGTGAGAGGAAGCATATTATATGTTACTCCCTCAGAAACAGAAGCGGGTAACTTAACGCATACATAACAATCCTTTGCATCCATTACCTTTACATATTCACTCAAAAGCTTTGTGAAAGTATTACTTGAAAAATCACCTATTGATTTATCTTGATGAATGTTAGGCTGATGATCAATTACTTTAGCAGATGCACTATGTTTAGTTTGGCTAACCAGAGCTTTGCTTGTTATGTTAACTTTATGTAATTCTCTATTCATTTCTAAAGGTATGATCACAGCTAGTACCAACCAGAGCAGAACTAAAATGAGCAGACACACCAGAGTCATCTTACAGCATCTTTTAAAAACAGAGCATTTTGAAGTGCTCTCCTTAATGTAAGGCATTTTTAGGTTAGTTTTTAGCCTCAAAAATAAAATTAAAAATAAATTTTAAAATTTATATACACCCCCCTTTTAAAATATATTTTTCTTTTATAACCCTAAACAAGATTTCTTCGACCTTATGTCATACATAAGTTTTCTTCTACTAGACAGTTTTTCTTCGACCTTGTGTCAACTAACAGGATTTCTTCAGCCTTATGCCAATTTAATAAATTTATACTTCAATCATTGTCACTAATTTCTTGGATTTCGTTTTCTTCTTCACTACTATCATATATGTCTATAACAGGTGGAATTACTAAGTAAGTCCACTCAGGAGATTTGTATTTCTGGTTTGGTCTAATTATTCTCTTCCCTTTTCTTGATATCACTTCTATTTTCCTCCCAACTCCAACTTCTTTTCCAGGACTCTTTTGACTACTTATTTCTTCAACTTGTTCTATTGGCTTTTTGATTAATCTCACTCTCAACCTTCCACCAGGCCAGAAGTCTGCTTTTCTCACGTACTTTTTCTTTGGTTCAGAATTATTTGATTCTGATTTCCAAGTCCTTTTCTTTCCGTTTTCACTTCCACCTTCCACGTCACTTTCCTCAGTTTCGTAGTCTGAAATTTCAATTGACTCAGGAACTTCTCTATACGGCAATTTCACTCCTTCAGGAACTTCACTTTGTCTTCCATCACTGGTACTCGGTAATTCGTTCTCCTCCTCTTCCTCGATTACCTCTAACTTCCCAGATTTTGGATTTTTGTTCCTTACTTCAGAGCTTGTTCTCTGCCTTTCGATACTCTCCTGGTCTGAAACTTCTTTTGGTTCAGCTTCTTTGTCTTCAATATAGACAACCGAATCCTCAGTTATCTTTCCTTTTAACAGATTCTCTTCACCTTCAGAATCTATTTCAATTATTTCTAAGTCTTTTCTTGTCAGTTTTCCATTCACTGGCACAATTTCCAGATGTCGACTTTCTTGTCGATCTTCAGAATCTGGAATTACTTCACCTTCTGTTCTGTCTTCTGCTTCAGAATCAGAGTCATCTGTGGTATCACTTTCAACATCAGAATTCTCAGGAGTTGGTATTGGAATAGTATGACTTGGATGAATCCAGCGCTTCAATCCTCTGCACTTTACAGCATTAGTAGTGATCAAGATTACCTGCCTAGGTTTCTGCCATCTAGGAGATAGACAATTCCTCCTCCGATGTACTTTCGTTCTGACCCAGTCTCCAGGTCTCAGATCATGTGTCAAAACTTTGTCATTTGATTGTGCTTCAGTTCCCACCTGATTAGATACAGAAGTTACCATATCAGATAACCTTTTACAGTAATCCAAAATTGCACTGTCATTTATGCTCAACAGTTTACCTACAGGTACAAAAGCTTGCCTCATAACTCTTCCCATCAAAATTTCATGAGGACTCAAACCTGTCTTTTTATCTGGTGTACTTCTTATTGACATCAAAACAAGTGGAAGAGCATCAGTCCACTTCACTCCTGTCTCTAGACACATTTTCCCAATTCTGTTTTTGATAGTTCCATTTATTTGTTCAACTACACCTGATGCCTCTGGTCTGTATGCACAGTGTATTTTCTGCTCAATACTCATAGCTTCGCAAATTAACTTCAACAGTTTATTATCAAAATGGCTTCCTCCATCACTCTCAATAGTGACTGGAAAACCGTACCTTGGGATGATTTCTCTGAGCATTAGTTTTGCTACTGTAATTGAATCACAATGTCGTGTAGGAAAAGCCTCTACCCACCTTGAGAACAAGCATACAATTACAAGTACATATTTCAAACAGTTGTGTAAGGGCATTTCAATGAAATCTATTTGTAACCTGGTAAAGGGACCACCCTCTCGACCAATTATTCCTGTCCCCACCACTGATTTTCTGTTAGGATTCATTTGTTGGCATGACAAACACCTTTGACAAAAAGATTCTGCAATGGTTCTAAACTTGGTATTGAACCATGTTTCTTTAAACAGTCTGACCATAGAATCTCTTCCTAAATGTGCAGGACCATGATATAATCTGGCCATGTCAGAAATCATGCAATTTGGTAAAACTACTCTGCCATCTTTGTAAACCCACACTCCATCTTCATCACGTTGTCTACAATCTGATCTTAACCACTGGTCTTTTTCTTCATCATCTGCTTCGTTTTGTAAATCTCTAATCTCATTCCATGTTTCTACAACGGTTGTTAGCATTAATGAATTTGAATCAGTTTCTGTACTTCTATTCCGATTGTAAGGATAATTTTTCCTTGCGCAGTACTTTGCTGTTTCATCTGCGAAGGCATTTCCTTTGGAAATATAATCAGTTCCTCTAGTGTGTGCTGCACACTTGACTATGGCAATTTCTTTTGGCAATTGTATTGCTTCAATTAATCTTCTAATGAAAACTGCATTTTTAATTGGTGATCCTGTTGATGTCATGTATCCTCTCTGTGACCAGAGTTGTCCATAATCATGCACAACTCCGTACCCATACTGACTATCAGTAATGATGGTAACTCTTATATCTTTTGATATTTCACATGCACGAATTAAAGCAATCAATTCAGCCACTTGTGCTGAACGAACTCCTTCAAGACATGATGCTTCTTCAACATCTTCGACTGTACAAACTGAGTATGAAGCTTTCAAGACACCACCTTCGGATCTTAAGCATGAGCCATCTACAAAGTAGACAAAATCCGATTCAGGCAAAGGTCTGTCTTTGATGTCTTTTCTTGGTTTTGTGCAGAATTCCATGACATCTAAACATTCATGTTCTGTCTCAATGTCATCAACAATCTCAGAATCAGGCAGTAATGTAGAAGGATTCAGATTCAAACATCTTGAAATCGAAACATTATCTGCTCCCAGTATGATTTTCTCATACTTTGTTAATCTGCTACTCGTTAAATGTTGAGTCTTACCTCTTGTCAGTAATATTTCAACTGAATGAGGCACAAAAACTTTTACAGGAAATCCCATAATGATTCCTTCACTTTGTTCAAGACTGATACTTGTAGCTGCCACTGCTTTTAAACAACCTGGTAATGCTTTTGCAATTGGATCAAGAACTGCAGAAAAATATGCAATAGGTTTCTTTAGGTTTCCATGTCTTTGAATTAACACAGATAATGCACATCCTTCTCTCTCACTGCAATACAGTTCAAAATCTTTCTCATAATTTGGCATACCCAAAGCAGGAGCTTGGCATAAGCTCTTTTTCAAGTTTTCAAAAGATTCCATCTCAACATCATTGAGAATAATTGGATCTTTTACATCTGATTTGGTCAGTCTTTGTAGTGGTTTCGCAATTACTGAAAATCCACTTATCCATTGTCGACAGTAACCTACCATTCCCAGGAACATTCTGACCTGTCTTTGTGTTCTTGGCGGTAACATTGCTTGAATCATTTTTATTCTCTCTATTGTTACTTGTCTTTTTCCTTTTGCAATTCTGTGACCAAGATATTTCACTTCCTGTTTGCAAAACTGTAGTTTTGCTGGGGACACTTTATGTCCTTCTTCTGCAAGGCGATTTAACAGAATTATTGTGTCTGTTACACAATTTTCTTTTGTCTTTGCAGCTATTAACAAATCATCAATATACTGCACCAACGTAGACCTACCTGGTAAGTCTAAATCTTCTAATGATCTTTTTAATAGTTCGTTAAAGATTGAAGGACTTTCTGTATAGCCCTGAGGGATTCTTGTCCATCCAAGGGTCTTACCTTGGAATCTGAAAGCAAAGATTTCATAACTGTCTGGGTGTAGAGGAACAGTAAAGAATGCATTGCAAAGGTCAATGACTGTGTACCATTCAGCATCATATGGAATCTGAAATAGAATTACTGCTGGATTTGGAACCACAGGACAACATGGAATAACAATTTGATTAACCTTTCTCAGATCTTGTACGATCCTAAATGTTCCGTTAGCCTTTTTAACTCCCATAATTGGTGAATTACAAGAGCTACTCTTCATTTCTTTCAATACACCTTGCTTGATTAATTTTTCAATTATAGGTGTAATACCTTCAATTGTCTCTGTTTTCATTTTATATTGTGGAGTGTTTGGAAATTCTATTCCCTGCTTCAATGCAATTTTAACAGGATCTACATTTTTCATCAGACCCATCTCATTCCCAGTAAAATCCCATATTTCAGATTTCACTGTTTCCTTTAGCTCTTCAGGTAAATCTTTTTCTTCAAATGCAGGAAACAATTTTGTTTCTTCTGCTTCCATCATCATCATTGTCATTCTGTACAAACCATCTTCCTCCATTGTTTGTAATTCAACTCCTTCAGGAGAACAATATATTCTGCAATTCATTTTACATAGGATGTCCCTACCTAATAGATTTACTGGACTACTATTACAAACCACAAATCTGTGTTTGTCTCTGTAATTTCCAATTTCAACTGGTACTGGATCAGTTAAGTCTGTTTTAATTTGCTGATTACTTACTCCGACAACTTGGATGGTATCCCCAGAGAGAGGTAGGTTTTCAATTTCCACTGATCTAACAGTAGAACGGGTAGCACCAGTGTCCACTAGAAAAGTGATGTCTACATCATTAACTTTCCCGTTTACATAAGGACCAGACTGGTCAACCTCAAGAGTGGCTCCAACAACACACTCTTCCTCCCCTCTCGGGCACCGTCAGCAATAATCATCAGAATCACTGTCTTGACTTTCTGTTAATAAAAATTGTTGTGAAGCATTTTGCATTTGAACCCTTTGCTGCTTTTGCTGTTTTTGTGGTTTTATTACCTGTTCACATCCCTGAAATCCCACGTTTGGATTATATTTTTGAACTCCCCCACAATTCGGAAAAGGTGGTTGTGGCAACTGGTCCTGACGATTATTCACCTGTTGTTGTTGCTGTTGTTGTAATTGTCGCTGAATATTAAATTCATTTAACCCCTGTTGCATCTGTAGCTGTTGCTGCACGTTAACACCATTCTGCATCTGTGGATTCAATAAGGGATTCTTTAAGTTTCTAGGAGGATGAGGACACTCGTCCCTCCAATGTCCAATTTCGCCACAATTAAAACAAGGTAATCTTTGTTTCAGCTCTTCTATCTTTGGGCTAAATTTCTTTTGGAAATTATTACCTTTAAACTTTCCTTGTATCTGGTTCGTATTTCCAGTTTGAACAAAATTAGCGTTCTTATTTCCCATGCTGGCAATCTGTTGCTCAGCTACCTTTACCTGTGCCCACATGGCTTTCTCCTTTAGCTTCTTCTGTTTTACTTCTAATTCATCGCTACAATATTTTGCTTTTCTCAGAATATCATCTATAGATAGTGCTTGCCATCCGACAATACTAGTTCTTATCATTTCTCCAATTTCAGGTTTTAATCCATAAACAAATCTATAGATAAAATGACTCATGTCTTTCTCATCTAATTTTTCATAACCACTGTATTGTTTAAAGATTAACATTAGTCTTTCATAAAAAGAATGAACTGATTCTTTTGTTTCCTGCTCTGTTCTTTCTATTTTAACCCAATCAACTTCTTTGGGTGGAATTTTGTTTTTCATCCAAACAATTACTTTCTCATAAAAATCCATTACAAGTGGATTTGGGGCACCTGTTTCTTTGATTCGCTCAGGTTCTGTTTTTGGCCAACTAATAGATATTTTACATTCTGTCCAAAGATCAGATGGAACAACAATGTCAAAAAATCCATCCAAATCAATCCACAGAACTTTTGACACTTTGATAAATCTATCGACTTGTCTGTACCACTCAACAGGTTTCTCTCTTAATTTTGGAAAGTCATTTGTAAATAACAGAATGTCTTGTCTCGACCATGGTACATGAACATATCCTCCACCTGCAACTTCTCTCATTGGAAATTGTTTTGACATTCTTTCTAATCTTTCATCTTCCTTCCTTTTAGTCCATTTCACTCTCCATTTGTTCAGTTCTCCTAGCTTTTTGATATAGACAATTAAATCTTTAATGTGAACTATTCTTCCCATTGAGTTCAAACTCTCAATGTCGCTTTCTGAGAAATCTAATCTATAATGTTTTGCAAAATTCTTTTGTTTACTCACATCGATTTCAAGTTCTGCAGCTAGATCCTCTAATTGATCATATTTATTTTTCGTTTTCCATTGAATACTTTTGCAAATGAATAATAGTTCATCATCCCGATAGTAATTTAAACTATCTGGGCCAATTGTTCCAATTATTAATTCTTCTATATTCGCTTTTAATTTGGCCACATCAAGCTTTGGTGTAGTTACCCTGACTTCAGGACTTCCTACATCTGACATAGCACCCATTGGTGTTTTTGGAGATAAATCCTCATTAAAGGTTAAATCAGGCATTTTCGATCTAGAAGTGTTTAATTCTGTCAATTCTGAATAAGATTTTTCAGCAGACTTTTGAATTTCTGTATTTAAAGGAATAGTTAATCCAGTTTTGTTTGTATTTCTTTGATCAAATACAGGCTGAACAGGACCTATTGTTACTGGAACTGTAACAGCTTCCATGCCTTTTGTCATTCTTTTGATTAATTCTTCTTTAGACCTTAAGTATTCATTATAATCATCATCCTCAACATTCCTTGTCTCTCTTGTATAATCTTTTGGAGGTTCCCTTGCTCTTGGAGTCATTGAAAATTGTCTACCCTCATTTCGAGCATTCTCAAATTCTGATCTTCTAGGAGTTTCAGTGATTTCACAATTATTTGGATAAAGTTTAGGAGCTTCATTAATTGGAGGTGCACTCGGTGAAGTTTCAGTAGAAACCACCGGAGTAGACCATGATCTAGGAGGTCTCAAAGGCTGATTAGGCTGTTTCTTTCTAGCAGTTGTATATATTTCTTCCATGATTGCATCCTCAGATTCACTTTCCATAGATTTCCCTGTAGGAGAACCCATTACCATTTCATGAATTAAATACAATCCTTCACTCATGTTTCCCTGTCTCCACATTCGTAATCTATCTTCATGAGTTTCTCTTTTCCATGATGGATTTTTAGAAGGTCTTTTAATTCCACTAGCTTCTCTTTGTAACTGATACATTTCATCTTCCCACTCAACTAAAGCTTCAAATTGAGTTGGTCTCGGTTTTGGAACAAGAGCATTCATTTTCTCTCGTAAGTTTCTTAAAACTCTTACATTAAATGAACCATCATCAGGCCAAGCCAAAACACCATCGTTTTTAGTATAACGTTTCCAACTGTCGAACCATAAGACAGTATGATATCCATATTCACCTTCCATGTACGCTGCAGGTGTTTTATACTTATGAAGTAGTTTACCACCTCGCGTTTCGATTTTCTTGTCAGGTGAAAATAAATTCTTAAATTTCTGAAATAATGTTGTCTTTTTCTCAACATGTTTAAAATGATAACTCATTTTTAAAAGTTAAATTTAATTCACAAAATCGTTCGTAAAATATTTCCGGGATGTTCCGCAAAACAACCAATCCGTGTGCGAAACACACTAACAAGCCAATGGCAGTTGAGCTGCGTCACTTTTCAGCTCGACCAATAATTTTGGAGATTTTCATAAGGACCAATCAGCTCACAGGCCGTCAGAGACTCAGGAGCCAATTAGAATACAGCTTGTGACGTAGGTCACCCAATCCCAGCGCGGCTCTGTGACGTACACAGCAGCTGCGGTTTCTCGTTTCTCACTCCTGGCGCTTACCCCTCCTTCACAAAATCTTTTCACAGCGCCATTTTAAGAACACTTTTCAGTGTAAATTAATTCTTAACAATGACTTATAAAGACAACATCTGTTCGTTTCACTATTTAGGATAGTTTACATACATTCAAGTATCCACACTTCGGAATAGACGGCGCTATTCACACTAAGGATAATATTCAATTGTTAGTAGAGTAACCTTACCCCACCCTTCTAGCAAGTATAATTATGAACTCGCTTTGCTCTGAACCCACCGCGAAGTGAAAGTTCTAAGAGTTCCACTTGAACATAAAATACAACTCAAACTCGCACTTTTACACGGAAAATTCCCTAAATTCAAACACACACGAAATCCGTACAGGACTCTCACCTGTTTATAGAAATCATGCACCGTTAGCAAAATAACGACGTTATCCGTACAGGGCTCTCACCTGTTTATAGATATGAAACATGTACCCGTACAGGACTCTAACCTGTTTATAGATAATCATGCACCGACGTTAATTTCACCCTTCACTTAAGCTCGGATATAACTAATACTCTCATCACAGTGAGTTTTATGGAAGGCGCTTTGTCCCTATTCTCATGCTGCTTTGATTTCTTAGAAAATCCTCACTATACAAGATTCAGACCTAGCCCTAAAACTGTGCTGCTCGGCGACAACACTATGGTACACGGCGATACCTCTTGTGATACTCGGCGATATCACTACAAACGAACAGATGGCTTGCGTGACTAATTTCTCGCCACACAATCTATACCGGTATAGCTTACAGATAGGCACGAAAAACGAACTTAACAAGTGTTAAAACATTAATCCTATTTGCATACCATGACGCAATCCTTAGCAACCAACATGTTACCTTGGTTACCCCTTAGCAACCATCCTCTGCTACCAGATAATTGATCCAGCGGGCTATAGAAAATATATCATAAACTACACTACCCAATTTCATAACCTATAAACAAAATTCTAAACTATACATGGACCCATTTATGAACCTGATATATTTTGGGCCTACTGAATCAGGTGGTCAAATAAATCTATATACACATTATTTACAAACTATAAACAATTTATACATTTGCAGAAAGAATATTGTCATTAGAATAAAACCCAACCATTTAAACGACCACCATAGGCGACATGATCTAGCTTAAGGTAACCTATACTTCTAAATAATCAAGACCAGCTTGTTTGTCAAAAGTAAGAATTTATTTTCTAAATTATGGTATATAAGTTGTAAGTTTTATAAATGAAATTTATTAGCAATAAAGCAAGCATGATGGTAAGGAAATTGAGAAAAATACAATTTAAGCAATTGAATCAGTTTAAAGAAATTATATAAAGTTTAGCATTTCTAAAACCTATTTCCCTAACTGAGCTAAATAGACAGAAATTAAAGTAAAGTTCTTTGAGGATTCTTACGTGCTCCACGCAAAGTCCAGCAGCACATCACCCTCATCGGAAAGTCAGAAAGCAGTAGTCAGCCCAACCCTAAGGGCATGACTTTTTATACCTTTCTACGCTAACTAAACTAGTAAAGGAAAGTTTTCAGAAATACTCGACGTCCCATTGGCTGAGAGTGACAAGTGACATGTCACCCGATTCTTAAAAAGTTCCACAAACTCATGTCTTACAAAGACCATTGTCTCTTCCACGTGAAGCCAGAGGCTTCCTGCTATTGCAACTTTGTAACAGGTCATCCTCGCAGCTTCCATAGCTTTTCAGAACAACTTCCGCGGATGCCAAGTTAAGGACTGACAAAAAGTTCACTTTCGACCTTGGCCATGTCCGACAGAATGATGTCAGCTCATCAGTTTTGCTTTGTGAATGCAGCTTCAATAAACGTTTTAATTCAGAATGGGCGTCTCGTGACTTTCTGCAGAAATATGGATCAGCTTTTATTTTGCGGCTCAAATAGCTAGGCCTCAAAGCAGGCAACTTATGATTTCTAGTATAAAACAAACACAAGAAAAGTATTAATGTAAGAAATAAAGTATATTCTGTATCCACCCCATGGTTTACTAAATAATTAACCCACCCGATTAATTAAAATGTTACCTAGCCATTGCAAACAAATAAAGCAGCGTTTATATTTACCAGTCTCCGTTTTTCAATGAGACCCATATGCACCTAGAATAGTAGAAATGACATCACACAGACAAGAAAAAGCAAAACAAGCACATGCTTATTTTAAGTATGCAGCAGTTAGTAATGACAAAAACGAAAACAATAAATTATTTTATTATTTTGCACGAACAAAAAGATGCAACATTTATGCACGTTTATGAGCACACATGTTAGTCCCCCCACGTGTAAAGTTTAATCTAGGTTGTATTAGCACGACATATCACAAATCATTAATAATTTTATTCATGTTATGGAAATGTGACTTTGCGAGTTTAAACAAAATTTTGTTTTCTATCTCGCTCCATCACGCCGTAGTGCAAAATGATGTCTTGTGCCCTTTATGGAAGTGAGAGGGCTATTTGCGATAAGAAAGTAGCGCTAAACACCAGGGGCCTCATTTATGAAAAGTGACGCATCGCTGCGTGAAAACAGCGATGCGTCACTTTTCACTGCGCACTCCTTGCGACACCAATGATGCGTCATATTTAATGTATGACGCATCATGTCGCAAGGAGTTACAGTTACGTCAGTATTTCTGACGTATCTGTAAGCGCAAAAGTGACGCATTGCTGGAGTGTGCCACAAAAGTGACGCAACTCCAGCAATGTACCCTTTCACATGGGGCAAGCCCCATGTGAAAGGGCCTGCGTCAGTCTTACGCCTGCTGTGAGGCAGGCGCAAGATTTTGACGCAACGGCGTCCTAAAAGTGATGCAGTGAAATCTCGTAGATTTCACTGCATCACTTCTACGACCCTTCCTTGCGTCAATACGCCCCCCTTGCATACATTATACCTGGCGCAGGTATAATGTGGCGCAGGGGTTTACAAAGTGACGCATCTACCTAGATGCGTCACTTTGTAAATATGGTGCAACATAGCAAATTATTTACGCTGCTGGTGCGTCACAAAAAGTGACGCACCGGCGGCGTAAAAGGGACGCACGGCCTCATAAATGAGGCCCCAGGGGTAAGCTTGGTGAAGATCCTATCCCAAGAGCACATTTAGTGAATGTGAGCAGCTGCTCATGCATACTATTCATGTTCTGTTGCATTTAACACTATTTGGTAGAGCAAAATGCATTCTGGTTTCCATTCTAGACACGAGAGGGCATTTTTCGGTTTAGCTATAGCGTTAAACCAGCTTTACTTTTCTTGCATAATTATGCAGAATCTCATGGAACTTTTAGGTATTTCCACATGATTACGCTACACTGAATTATGCAAGTTACACCCAGCCCTAGTGTAGACCCAATTTCCTGGATGCAAGTCGTGACCAGGCTCCGTCAAGGTTTGTAGCAGTATTCATTTGACCAGGCTATGTAAAATATGCAATTTCCTTGTTAGTTGAATACAATTGTCTTTGACCAAGTCATCTAATATTTGGTGCAAAGCTGTTTTGTTGGGCCTGTCCCATGGTAGCAATAGTTGTTCGGTCAGAATCTCATGGGGGCTCAGTCTTTTTTTCAGAATTAGGGGTGCATCTCATACTCAAGAGCGCAAGAGGCAAGACATCTACCTCAGACAAGGCAGTTTTTGCACAAATCTTGATTATTTTTGCCTTCAGCATGCCATTTCTTTTCTCCCTTGCCCCTGCAACTGCCGGGTTATATGTGCAGTGAAACTTCTCTCTTACCCCCAATGCCATTGTAATCCATACTAAGCACGTTACTTGTAAAATGAGACCCCCGACCTCAGGATAACAATCACAGGTTGCTGAACCAGGGTATCAGTTCCTTTAACAAACATTTTGCCACTGTCATTGCATTGTTAATCTTTACAGGGTAAGCTTCTACCCAGCCAGAGAACATACAATCCGCCACCAGTGCATATTTACACTTATTAGTTGGTGTCATCTTAGTAAAGTCTATAGGTAAGTGTTTGAAGGGAGCCACTGATGGAGGAAAATGCCCTTGATTGATTAGTACCCCTTTATCGCTGTTGTAATGTCCACAGTTGTTGGACTTGGCCCTTTCTGCCGGGTCATCCCCAAAACGTTTACCTTCACCCTCCTGTTTTCAGAGCTAGGTTTTGCTAGCCTTTCGGATTCTGTGCGCTTTACCACTTCTAGCCAGTGCTAAAGTGTTTGTGCTCTCTCCTTCAAACATGATAGAAAAGGCTTATGCCCAATTGGCTAATTTAGTCTACTTACTTGTAAGGCCCTAATAAAGAGGTACTGCATGTGCCCAGGTCCTGTAAATTAAATACTACTAGTGGGCCTGCAGCATTGATTGTGCCACTCACTTAAGTAGCTTTATACACATGCATCAGGCCTATCACTGCAACCAGTGTATGCAGTTTTAAACTGCCATTTCGACCTTGCAAGATAAACCTCTTGCCAGGCTCAAACCTTCCTTTTTAATAAGTATAAACACCCCTAATGTCATGGTGCAATGTATTTGAAAAGTTGGACATATACATTTAACATGACTTGATAGTGAAAAACTCCCAAATATCTTTTTCACTACTACAAGGCCTACCTCTCCCATAGGATAACATTTAAATTAACTTGTTATATTTATTCCAATTTGGAACAGGTAGGCAGTTTGAGTTTGATGTCTAAAGCATTGTTGTTAAAAGTCTTCATTAATGGTAAAGTCGGATTTTATTAAAAATTCTGAAAATACCAAAGTTGGCATCTTCTTGTCCCAACATTTGCTGTCTGCTGTCTGTATCCTGCGTCAGATGACTAGGTGTAGTTGGCAGTTGTTTTTTGTGTATTGCTACTAGGCAGTGAGAAAAAGAGAAGCTAAGTATTGGCAGGATGGGCGACACTGAGTTAACGAAGGGGAGGAGCTGTCGCCTACCACACCTGCACATCTCAAAGGCCCTTTTCATTATGAGTCCTATCCTGCCAAGTAGTGCCACCCCAGTCCTGGACCCTTGGAAGTGGGCCTGAAGGGGCTCTGTCATCCCATCTGTGGACCCAACAGACCTGACGCATATGCTCCGCTGCGTGGCGCAATCATGAGCAGAATAGGCACATTGCCTCTGCTGCATGGACTTTTCCAGTGCAAGGACTGTGCATCATCCATGTAGCCGCAATGCATCCTCAATGCAGGCTGCTCTTCTTCTGCAGCCTTGACGACTACATGGACTCTGCAATGCACATCCCTCAGCTTCTTGGGAACCGGCCGGTGCGTGACATATCCTCAATGCAGGACTTTGCATCACAAACCTCCTCATTGATGGCATCCTTGATGACAATTCAGAACCTAGCATAGAAGCTTCTCAGCTCCTAGGAACCAACACTGCTATATGCATCTCTGACCCTGTGCTTGAAAAACTGCGGCTGCGTTATGCATCCTCAATGACAGACTTCCAAACTTTTTGCAACTAAGATTTGAGGTACTCTTGTTTACCTTTCCTTACTGGATCACTGTAGGCAGCCCACACTCCTGACCTTGTGACTTTATCCCAGTCTAGTATGACCAAATATCCACAGTTAGCGCTTTGTGCTTTTTTGGCACTATTTTTACTTAAATCTTCAAAATTGCATATCTCTGGTTCTACTGATTGGACTTTTATATTTTGGTTGTAATTATTTTTTGCATTTTACTCTATTTTCCTAAATTAGTGTGTGATTTTTATTGTGTTGTGTTTCACTTTTTTTGCTGCATAAACACTTTACACATTGCTTGTAAGGTAAGCATGATTGCTCTGTGCCAAGCTACCAGAGGGATGAGCACAGGTTAATTTGGAGTTTGCTTCTGACTGCACTCTGACAAGGAATTAATCAGCCTGAACATTAAACTTTGGGTTTTACCAGTATTGTGAAAAAGATAAGACCATTGCATCATACCCTAGATGTAATGGACGATGAAATATCTGTACCATTTGATTCAATAGGAAATCTGGCACCCAACCTTGCCATTTGGGCCCATCTATATCTCACTCTCATCACAGGACCCTTTTTTATTCCACTTAACCTTCTCTTCTTCTAGACAGGATATTTGTGTTTCTTGTGCTGTCAAGTTATCCATCTCTCCCCTTTTAACATATGTTTCTTCTTCTGCTACCCTGTTCTGCAATGCTGCCTCTTTTGCTGCCCCGTCTGCAAGTTATTTTCCTGCATCACATGGTCAAGAATAATATGATGTGCAGCACATTTTATAATTGCTACTTTTGTGGCCAGATCAGAGCTCTAAATAATGCATCTATAGTGAGCCATGTTTTATCTTTTATCCATTTGCGTAATTTAGTATCTTTTGCACCTCAGTCACCCAAAACCAAGTGCAACGCCAAAGGTGTACTGACTGTCAGTGTAAATGTTTACTACCTTCCCTTCCGCTATCTCACAGGCTACTAACTCTGCTACTTGGGCTGATAATTGAAGAGTGCAATTCCTATCAACCTCATTATGTAGTGTGCACACAGCATAAGCAGCTTTGAATCCCCCATGTAGTCTTCTGAGGCAGGGTACATTCACTCCTTGAACAGTGTGTCCTACAGATCCTCTCGGGCCTTTGTCATCTGCCCCATCACTAATACACAATTCTGTATCTCCAACTTGTTCTCATTTTCTGTGAGCAGGAGTATCAGTGTAGCCGTTGTTCAAAGTACTGCATCGTTTATATAGCTGTTGGGAATGGATAACAACACTAACTCATAACTGCTCAGACTTGCATTAGCAAGGTGTTGCGTTCTTGTTTCAACTAATAATGTTCTGGCTGGTAATGGCACAAACACGTAAGATATTTCCACTACCAGAAAATCTCATTGTTCCACAGAAATAGCGGCTGTCGGATATTTTGGCAAGACTGCCACTACCAAATCAAAACCGCCGAGAAGTAGTCACATGACCTATAAGTCATTCCTTCATGAATACTGCTAGAGCATCCTCCCCTGTAGTGTGGGATGGGCCTTGTTGTGCACATTGTTAAGTTAGCATAGGCTTATTAGAAGTATAAACCCCATTTTACCTTTTTGCCGCTTTTGCACACTACACTGCATATCATTATTGTTGTTGTAAGTCAGGCTGCGTGAAATACTTCACATGAGAAGGGCTTGTTTTCAGCATCCCTAGACTTACATTGTGACTCTAGTCTGCACACTGAGTTCTAAAGCCTACAAGGTCATCATAACAAAGTAGCTGTTGTTCGAGCTGATCGGCTCACATTCTAGTCATAACATATATGCAGTTGCAAGCCAACGTGATTCTGGTGCCTTTAATATCACACTGTAAGCATGATTTCACACAATTGGATAAAGCCCGTTCTTCCAGACAGACAGAGAGCTTTTGCAGATCCTGATGTGATTCACACCTGCTGATATTGGAGGTACGGGGCCCCCCAAACAAGCCTAAGAGACCTTCTATATTTTATCAAACATAGTTCCTAGCTAGGGAGGGTGATTCACTAGGCGCTATATGACCTATTTTCACCATCATTCTAATATGAGTTCTCCCTTTGTGTTTTATGGAATTGTAACAATGCTGATCATATTATTTCTAATCATATGTCTGCTTATGTTAGCAAAGATACTGCATCTTAGAGCACGTCATTAAAATAAATATTTTAACCTTTCCCGTGTATCTTTTTTACTCCTGTTGTGGACTGGTATGAGAGTATAACAAAAGATTGTTCTTGCTTCCCACCATTCTTGAGTATAACCTAAGTCGCATGTTCTGGGTTGTCTAATCATTGGTTCCTTTGCTACAGGACGAAGAGCTAATGTGACACTGATGCTAGCTGGTTAAGGTTTCTAGGCACTGAGGTGCGTTTTTTGGTACACCACAAATTTACTGAGGTCCTGGGTCTCTGTGCACAGTTCTGTGTAGGAGTAGAATCCCTGTGACACCCCTTTTTCACGAGAGAATGAAAAGAAACCTTTTGTCTAATCTAGTAACCTAATGTCGGGAAGCCACACAGACTCATTTTTATGAGTTCAAAACTATTTGGTGTTTCTCTGGCCAAGGAATAAGGTTATGTTGTTATGTTATTTAAATTTATAGGGTACACAGCTACCCCTGTGTCAGCCAGGTAGGTAAGGGAGAAACCAAAAAGAAATTACAGATTAAACAGCCATGTCTTCAAACTTCTGCGGAATCTACCATTGACGGTTTCCTTCCGTAGAGAGATAGGAAGAGAGTTCCATAGGGAAGTTCCCAGGTAGGAGAAGGACCGACTGCGCATGCGAGTGAGTTTGATTCTGGGGATAGTGAATTTAGACTGTGTGGCAAAGCGCAGAGGAAGTGAAGGTATGCAGAGTTGAGCTAAAGATTGCAAATAATGAAGAGCCATTACAGTTTTAATTTTGAACATATAGCTGAAGGTTTTGAATTTAACTAGATTCTCCACCTTTAGCCAATGAAGATAACTAAGAAAGCCAGAGACTGACACAATCTTTGCGACATGAGTGAGCAGCCTGGCTCCCACATTTTGCACCACCTGCAGTCTTTGTATCATAGCTTTGTTGGAGACCAAATAGAGAACATTACCATAGTCCAGCCTAGACATAACCAAGGAGTGAACTACCGTTCTCTGAGCAGAGAGGGGTATCATCCACAGAATTTTCTTTAACCCCTTCCATGCGTCGGACGGCCCCCGGCCGTCAGACAACATGGTGGGCGTGTGCTTCGAACTGCGCACGTGTAAAATTCTGCCACGGCAAAGCGGTTAACCACTTTAGAATGGAAAACAAGTTGAAGCCACCTTAGTGACTTGTTGTTTCATTGACAGATGGTCGTCGATGATGAAGCCCAAGTTATGAACCTGATGTACAAGCAGAGGTAAGGCACCCATTTCAGAGGGCCAGTGTTGAGGTCCCCAGAGATCTTGTTTTTTCCCTAGGATCATGACTTCAGTTTTGTCTCCATTTAATTTGAGTAAGTTATTTTGCATCCAAGATGCATTTTTCTCAGACCAGACTGAAGAGCAGATGATTCAGATCCCTAAGATGAAACGAGGGAAAAGATCTGCGTGTCATCAGCATAGGAAAATAGGTAGAACCCAGCCTCTTCGGAACATCTGCCAGAGGACGGACATAGACATTAAACTGCAGAGGACTCAGCACATCGCCTTGGGCCACTCTTAGGGTGGCAAATGGGATTTAGAACTGGCCTATGTAGAAAAAACCTGCAAAGTATGGTCAGTTAAAAGAAAATACAAAGTCACTGTAGGGCTAAGACCTCTAGGTCCAAGGACTGCAAGGCTCTCAGCAGAACAGTGTGAGACACTGTATCAAATGCGGCGCGAGGTCATGTAAAATGAGTGCCGCCGTATCGCCTTGGTCCAACTGATGCCTCAGCATTTTGGTGACTCCTAGTAGAGTAGATTCAGTAGAGAATCCAGGTCTGAATCCCGATTGAGAGGTGTGAAGAAAGTTCTGAGACTCGACAAAGGAGGTCAGCTGGGAGTTGACATGTTTTTCAAGGATTTTGGAAAAGGCCAGGAGCAATGAGATGGGACGGAAATTTGATGGCTTAGTCGGATCAGCATTGGCTTTCTTTAAAAGAGGGAGCACGATGGCATGTTTCCATAGCAGGGGGACAAAACCCTCCTGCAAGGAAGCATTGAGGAGGTCCATAATCAACAAACGCACAGGGGCGTCAAGCTGTTTCATCACAGAAATAGGAAGTAGGTCACAGGGGGAGCCAGATTTGATGCTTGCCAGAAGCTGGTTGAAAGAGATGAGATCCAAGAGAGACCAAGCTTCCAGCTTATCTGTGGATTTGATATTACTATTGGTCTCCATCATCCTGACACTAGTAGCAGTAGGGGTGGTGTAGGTAATGTGTGAAGTATTTAGCAAATTTTCGCTGGACAGTGCAGAGTGTATGTTTTCAACTTTATCTACAAAGTAGTGGGCAAGGTCCTCATATTGCATTCCACTAAGAACAAGAGGGATGGTCTGAGTTTCAGACCTGGATATTTCCACCTTGAAAAGAGTTTTTAAATAGTTTTGAGCTTGAGAAATGTTATGAGAAACAAACAGCTCGAGCTGCATGTCCTTATGTCAACTGTTCTAGGGGTTTGTCAATGAAAAAATTGTTTACGATCCAATACTTACTCAAGAAATTCAGCAAGTTTATCGTGGCCCCATTACTTTGGTTTTATGTCTGAAAGACTGTCAATACGTCATCCACATATTGTATCACCACACTTCCAAGTACCATTTGGTGGTCCTCTAAGCATTTTTTCAGTGTCTGAGAACATATGGAGGGAGATTCAGGATACCTTGGTAGAAGTCATGCCCAGGAGTTTTGCCTTGGAATACAAATGAAAATTGATATTGACAGTCTCCATGTAGGGGAATAGAGAAACGTGCATTTGACAGGGCAATCACAGATGTGTTAGGGATGGGTGTTAATATAGTAACAGGATTAGGGACAAACGAAAACTGTGGTTGAACTACTTTGTTTATTTCTTGCAGATCTTGTACTATTCTCCATTGGTCAGTATGTCCAGGCTCTTGAGTCTGTTTCTTGACCAAGGTATTGGATTGTTAACAAAATACTTCCCTTCTTTCTTTCAGTACTGCCTCCTTTACTAAATTTGTCATCACTTGTTTCAATCAATCCTCCCTTTGGTTTGAAATCTAGCACTGAGGTAATCTTAGAGGGGACTCATTCTATTTTAAGGTTATTCACACAGATTATACATTGAAAACGCGTCCCAATGTATTCTTTTCACCCAAACCTCAGAAATTATATTAGGCAAAAAAATGCCATCATTACCATCAGGGTTTTCATTACATTCCAAAAAATATCCAGTCTGGGATACATTTCACTATTCAATTGAGTTTGCACAACAAATCGCATTCCATCAGGTTCACTGCACACTTATCAGTTATCAGAAACAAATGTTGGTCATTGATGGGTCCCAAAGTAAATGGCATTGGTTTACTTATTGGCTATGAGAGAGGCAAGTGGGGTAAGTGTTTGTCTGAAATGGAGCAGCGCATCACACAAGTGTCTGATAGAAACATTAGTTCTTTCCCTTCTATGGTCCAGCTAAAGAATGGGCCCTTCTGATCTATCTCTAAAAATGATGCGGCTCGCTCATCCCCTTTCCCAGGGCATCCCTAATAATTACCACGATCCCCATCTTGCTATCATACATATTGGTCGAACACATTCTGGTCTGTGAGCATGAGGTAGGGGTATTGTGCTTGTGGTGGTGTGGGACCTGCCTATGCGGACCCTTTATTGCCTGTCCCATATTTGGTCAGGTGTTCTTGTAATGACCAACCTGACCATAGGAGAAGCAACTAAGATTATTTGCCACATTTAGAGAACTCTTCCTCATACATCCTAGTTGGACACAGGATATCCCTCTTCCTCCAAGCATTTGATGTGCTGCTCTCCTCAGAGAACTTCCCCTATCTCTAGACCTGCCTCTTCCTATTTGTTCCATCATCAATCTAGGTTTGGTGTCTTTTCTCTTCAGCTATTCTCTTCTGATTCCTTCTCTTGAAATTCTGCACAGTATCTGGCCACTGTCAATATTTTATCCAGTGGCTCCGCTCGTCAACAGTTTGCAGCTGTTTCTAAATATGCGTATATTTCTGGCCTCATCCCCTTCACAAATATGTTTGCAAACGCAGGTGTCACCTCATCGTTATTTATTTATTTATTTAATTATTTAAAACATTTATATAGCGCAGCTGTCACCTGGCAGGTATCCTGGCGCTGAGAGATTACTCCTGAGATGAGAAATGAACGGGGATGCTAGGACGAATACCGGTGAGGGAGTTTTAGGGGAAGAGCCAGGTTTTAATCCGCTTTCTGAAAGGAAGGAGTTGTGGGACTTGGCGGATGTCGGCCGGCAGACTGTTCCAGAGCTTAGCGGCAGCCACTCTGAAGGATCTTCCCCCCATCCTTACCTTATTGAATCTGGGTACCACAACAAGGCAGGCTGAGGCGGATCGGAGCACTCTGGTGGGGGTGTACCAGGAGAACATTTTTTGTAGGGATCTAGGGCCAGTTCCGTGTAGCGCTTTAAAAACAAGACAAAGTGCTTTAAAAGCTATTTGCTGCTTTAGTGGGAGCCAGTGTAACTCGGCTAAGGCTGCTGTAGCCGAGGATCTTCTGGTCCATCCAAGAGCAAGTTTGGCTGCGGCCGACTGGACTCTTTGGAGTCTGTCCAGTAGAACGGCTGGGGACTCTAGCAGAAGTGCATTGCAGTAGTCAAGGCGACTAAGAATAGTACACCTAACTATTAATGCTCGTGCCTCTGAGGGAAGTAGAGGCATAATTTTGCATAGAGAACGCAGTAGGGCCGAGCAGGTAGAAACTGTTTTGATTACTTGCGTTTCCATGCTGAGTTTGTCGTTTAGCATGACACCCAAATTCCGGACACTAGTCACCGGCTGTGGTTTTTCTGAGGTTTCCGGGGGCCAGAATTCCGTGGGAAATAGACGAGGAATCCGGCTCCCGGCACAGAACAGTACCTCGGTCTTTGATGAATTGAATTGCAAAGAATTTTTGTGCAGCCAGCTGGCTGTGTCTCTCAGGCAGTCGTGGAACGATTCCATGGGGATTGAGTCTTCCCCCTCCCAGGAAAGGATAAGCTGGGTATCGTCCGCGTAATTTACAGTTCTTAGACTGTGGGATTTAATCAAAATAACTAATGGTTTCAAATAAACATTAAAAAGGATCGGGCTGATGGACGAGCCCTGGGGCACCCCGTAAGGTACCGGGGAAAAAGCGGATTGAAAAGGGGGAAGGGACACCGTTTGTTTCCTATCTCGCAGGTATGAGTGGAACCAAAGCAACGCGGTGCCGTCAACCCCTGCCTCTTTGAGTCTTTTTAGCAGAATCGCATGGTTGACCGTATCGAATGCGGCAGACAGGTCCAATAGGATCAAGGCCACAGCGTGGCCCCTGTCTGCCCGCATACGAAGTTCTTCCATGGCTGTAAGCACCGCTGTCTCGGTGCCATGGGCTGGGCGAAATCCAAACTGGAAATCGTCCAGAATGTGATTCTGTTCCAAATGTATCGATAGACAGGAGCTAACCCAGCGTTCCACAACTTTCGCCGGAAAGGGTAGGAGCGATATGGGCCGAAAGTTGGATAGACACTCAGGGTTCAGTGAAGGTTTTTTCAACAATGGGGTGATAAGTGCTTGCTTCCAGGGGGTAGGGACGAATCCGCAACACAAGGATTGGTTGCAGATCCTGCGGAGGGTGTGAAAGAGTTCAGTTTTGCACGCTTTCCAAGTTTACCCTTCCTTTATCAGTTCTGAAATTCTATCATAGTGGGCGTGGTCTGACTCAGTCTTTTCTTGCTGAGTTTGTGTAATCTTAGTCCAGTCTATCCTTAGCAAGAGTATCAGTTTTTCTAACGCCTGTAAAAGTTTCTGGAGTAACTTACTAGTTTTTTCCCTGGCACTCCACTTATGTCCCTCTCTGGCTCTTTCCATGGTCAAAGTGTAGAAGTCCTTTGAAGGTGTTCAGACTTCCAGCGGACTATGGAAAACATGGCATCCAAATGGTTACACAATAAGTAACTAAAGGACAAAATCTAATCTATCCTAGTATACCAGTCTTTCAGGTTTTTACTAATGTTTGGGCATTTGTTTGTAAATAGTAACACCTTTTTCCTGCTCCATGGGTCATGCACATATTCTGGCTTTTCCATCGTTCATGTGCCTCCTGCAAGAGCACTCAGGTCTTCTTTGATACTTTTTGTTCCTTAGTCCTGCTTTCCGTATTTCTTCACCTGTTCCTTTACACCTTAAGGTGTATTGTCCTATTTTCTTTATTTGATCCTTCGCCTCCCACTGGATGAATCCCACTGCCTGGCCTTTACGGCATATCTTATTACCCACATCTGACCACTTAGAGAGTCCCTTATCCTTTGATTCATACCTGTTAATCAATTTTCCTGCCCATATTTCTGGTTTAGCATTTACTTTAAAACTCAATTTTCGTCCCTCTTGTTTAGTTCTTTACTCATTTTTTTCACATTGCCGATATTGCTTAGTATATCTTGTTTCACCTCTTTTTTGTTGATTCATTTCTGACCTAAGTTCTCATTTATTATGCTCTTTTTACTGCGCTTTGGTGTTACCCTCTGTGTTGCTGAATATGTGGGAGGCCTTTCGCACAGTACTTCTAAAATCTCACCTTCCTCTACCTCCTCTTGCTCCTCCAGTGCCAAAGCTTAGGAGGGGTACATGCCTTCTACTTCTACTACTTGCCCTCGCCATCTCCTCTTCATGTGTTTCTCCTCCATGGCCTGTCTGGCTACCTGCCATAATGACATTTTGTGCCCTTTCACTTCGCTCACACTTTTTCATAGTTCTACACGCTCCTAATTAAGACAATTTTTGCATCTCAAATGTCTCATCCAGCAGAGATGCAAATTCTTATTTTTTTTCTTGGTGCATTCATTCTAACATTGAATGCGCAGGTGTTCCCTTATTGGGAACCGGTTCCACTTTGTCTGGTTTGCTTTGTTAAAGACCCACTTTACTTTAAGGAAAGGGCATTTGGGACCTTGGAGAAGGATAACTGGGCACCTAGAGTTTTGACTTTTCTTTACATCTTTTCAGAACTCATAGACAGAAGAACAATGGGGGATTAGATCTTTGAGTATCTGTAAATCCCTTAATCCTTTTCACTTAGTATTTAGCACATATTCACACCACATTATGCACCCAATGGCCCTGTCCTTAGTTCGTTAGATGGAGCTCAGAGCAGTTTACCTGTGTCCAAGAAGAAGGTGCTATCAGCAAAGAGACAAATACACTAGCTGATTTAGCAAAAGTTTCTCTACTTTTGTGAATGAGTCAATCTGGATCCTTGCAGAAGAAAGTAAAGTAGTGATCTGATGGGGAAGAGAGGGAACTTTTGGCATTTATGTGTATAATTTAGAGTTAACTTGGATGGATGAACTGTCATAAATTGATGATTTTCTCACCACACCAAACTCCTGGATCCCTACCTCATTTAGAGTGGGGGTAACCAGTGGGTTTTGGATGGGAAAACGTCAACTGTATCCACAATTGGAAACCTTGAACCTCGTCACTACAGGGCTGGCAGATCATAGTGGCCATACTTAGAATAGGTGACCATCATGCTTCCTTGACTGGATCCTCCATGTTTTGTGGACAACATAAACAGTGCCCTCCTGGGCAGCGTGCCCTCACGGGCAGTGTGAAAACTCCCTACTTTTGGTTTTCACAAACACCTGCTTTGGGAGGTACTTTGTCAAAAACAAAATAAATGCAAAGTAGACTGTAAAATACGTCAGCACGAGGCCTGAAATTAAAACCTCGAAATAAGTGTCATTTTATATGGCATGTGCAATGCAACTTGAAGGAATTTTTTGTGTATGCAAATGTTCCATATCTTTTGTTCTTCATTGATTCTGCTCCAGTGAAATTTCCATTTACTTGCTGGTTATTAAAAGTAGCTGCAGCTATAAGCTCTGTAGCACGTTTGCAACATATTTAAGTTTCCTTGCTGACAGAGTAGAAGGTAACTAATAATTCAATGCTTCCACACATTAATATATTTCGGCTTGCTTTTGTAAATACAGGACAAGTAAGGCCAAATTTGCTCCATATAATTATTAATGAAGGAAAAGTGCAAAAGCTCACCCTAATTTCGAGTTGGAAGGAGAAAAAACTGTTGCCGTATTGCTTGTTGTAGATTGGGGCACTGAATTGAAGACGTGTTGGTCTACCGCTATGCGGGAGTATTACCTGTGAGAGAGTTGCATTGTGTCACCTGCTTCAAGAAGTCTTCTAAATTTTCAGTTTATTTCACACCGCTACAGGGTCCCTCAGAATGCAGTCACAGAAAACACTGTATTCAGTAAGCGAACGACTATCGTAATCAGTACACACAGCTAACAAGTACAGAACACGCGTCACAATGTTGACCAAACACAAGTCGGTGCACGTGACCCCTTTATCTCAGCACATCAGCCCAATGCACATTTTCTGATTTACGTTTTCTGTTCGGTTTCTCAGAAGTGAGTAAGAATATTTCAGTAGTTTGATTTCTGGGAATCAGGTAAAAACACTTCTGCGGTTTTGAACATGTTAGTTTAAGATTGCATACAGCCCTTTGCTTGCAAGTTCTTCCAGCTGAAGCACACACAGATTTCTTCAATAACATAAATGTTTCCATTCTCCTAGATGTATTGATAGCAAACCAAAATATATTACATAGGACCCTCGGCTCGAATCCCTGCATAAAAGCCTGTCAATATATATATTTTTTTAAAGGTGACTTGTGACGTGCCTAGCCACCTGTAATAAAGAAATGACGCAGCCACTCAACTGTAATAGGTTATTACAATTGAGTTCTGATGTTAGAGCCAGCAGCCAAGCTGAAAGGCAAGTCACAGAGCTAAGCAAAGCCTCATTTTAAAAAATGAAAACACAATCTCGGTTTTTCTAGATAAACAGTGTAAAGGCGAAAAGAGATTTTTATGGCAATATGTTTCTTTTTTCCCCAGCTATAGGTAACTAAAGGAAAGATAGAATCTCTCTGCATGTTTCTTCACATTTTGAGTTACAGCAATTTAAAACATCTGACTTGTATTAAACTGCCATTGTTGTCCCTCGTGGCTTTTCCATTGACCGCAATGTTAGATTGTTTGTGTTTTATTTTGCACTGATTTTATATTGCTTCACAAATCTTTAACTCCAGTTATATGTACGCTATTCCATATATTTCGGTGTCCTAATCAAGATACAAATACACACTGATTGGTGTCAGATTTCTCTTGAGTCATGTCAATTACATATCGTTCATGCCGGTCCACTGAAATGCCTAACACATGTTCCTCTAGTAAAGCATGACTGCTCTTTGCCACAATACCAGGACTGAGCTAAAGATTTATTAGATGGAATCCAAGGACCATCTTTGGGGTACATTAACAGTATTACATGGTGAGGACTAACCCACACACCACATAAAATTCCACACTGCTACAACTGGTAATTGTAGGGTTTTCAACCTGATAACTACATGTATGGTTCTTTTCTGGAGGACAGGTCAAACGTCCAAAGTACATGACATTCAATGCTTTAAAATAGCAGTAAATGGTGTGCATTATAAACAGTATGGTTGAGCTAAGTGTAGTGAGGTTGACCAGGGCCTTTGCACAAAAGCTTTCATTTTACAAGTTTGCGGTTAAACTTGACTTCTTTTTAGATGGTGACTTTTCACATCCTTTGCACGTATATGATAACGTACTCAGAAAGTGTTCTGCTTGCAAGCACATATCTTCATAAGGATTTTTATCATGACACTGTACATTCTGTTCAAGGATAAAGTACACTGAGCATGCTGCCCCTGTATTTCGTTGTCAGTTAAGAGACGGCTCTGAATTGGAAAGATAAACAATGACAATAACAATGGATCTCAGACGCAGTGCTAATGGAACCAGTAATCCCATTTGAACTGCATTGGAGCTTAACTTGCCAGAAGAACACTTCCATGGATTATCCTGGAAGTTCGTCCGTCACTGTTTGCCAGCCCTGCTCACTTCCATCATTACCCCGCAAAGGATAGCAGCCTCTCCTACACCAGACTGGCTTCCTGATACATCACACAGGTGAATGGGGAGTTAGGCACCTACAAGCAACCACTTCTACCGACTTCCCTCTTTCCATCACCACCCCTTGTTGTTTCTCTATCAACCCTTACACTCCTACCCCCTTTGTTCTTGCTGGTCCACGAACCCCTCAGACTGCCCGGGAGGAGATACACACGTCCTCCATCCATAGGCCACAATACATTCACATAGGTATGGATTACCCCCCTTCACTGGAGAACAAACTTGCTGCTCCTACTCAAGACGTTCAGCTAGTTAAAGCTAATATTCAGAACCTTATTCACACCACCTCAAAGCTCGAGAAGCTTCAGGAACTCAGCCTTATCTTTAACCCTGGGCGGAGTATGCAGAGTGGTGCTCCGCGCAGTTCCACAGAGTTAAAAAAAACTCTGTAGAACTACGCTCCGCTCCTTCCTAGGCCCACAGAAAGTTATAAAAAATGTGTCAAATACCCACTTACCTTCTCTGCGGGCCTCCTTCCTCCTCACTGTGGTGTCACCTTCTTTCCGTTGTCCTCCTCCTCGGGTCCCCCCACGTATTACATCTTGCATGAACTGCGCATGCGCAGTTCATGCAAGACGTAATATGTATGGGACGCAAAGAGGAGGACCACAGAAAGAAGAAGACACCGAGTTGAGGAGGAGGGTGGCCCACAGAGAAGGTAAGTGGGTTTAAACATTTTTTTTTTTAAGGGGCTGGCATCAGCTGACGGGCGTGCTCTGCTCCACCGCAGAGTCAGAGTTTTGCAGCAACTTGCCGTTCCCAGCAGAGCGCGGAGTTGGTAAAACTCCACAAGCTCCACTGGCGGAGCGGAGTAATCGGCCCGGGGTTACTTATCTTCTGGGCTAACTGAACCCCAACGACATTACTCAACCCTCATCGGATGGCGGTACTACCCTCGGCATGGGACATTTAAAAACGACAAATTACCCAACTAGAACTTGAAAACTCAGCCCCATCTCAATACCATCTCCAGACCCCAGAGGGTTCCGAATCACCTATCTGATGCTGACATCCACTCCCTTCTGCTGTCATATCCCTTTACTAACAGGGTTTCTCCACCCGCACCAGTCATTATCAAGAATATTTACTCCAACCCACTTAAAGAACCAAGTCGCAACTACAGGACCTTAAAGAAGTACAACCTACTTCAAGTTCCCTTAACTCACCGTGAAGCTTTTGAAATTAAATCTCATCTCAGGTCTATGCTTCTCAACTTCATGTTAGTCGTTAAACATGCAGCTGACATTCCAGATCACATTCTCAAACAAGACCTTGACCTCATCATATTAATGGAAACGCGTCTCATCCTAGCCCCCCCCAACTATGACATCATCAAACAAGATGGACCTGAAAAAGCAGAAGAAGACTAGCATGCATTTACTTCTCCATGCTCACCCTGAAGCAATTGAAAACTACGCCAATGCCCTCCTGTGAATAACTAGGTATCAACATTTGGAGCAATAACAAGATAGTTTGCAAACTCCATACCATTTACAACCCCCCCCCCCCGGGAAACAACCAACGTTTTATTGAATAAATATTGAAGACCATCTCCTCTAAGACCAATAAGCATACGAACCATATTTTCCTTTGGGATTTCAATATATGCTGCAATGACGCTAATGATCCCATATTGAACAATTTCACAGCCTTGCTCACTGACTTTAACCTTACTCAGTTTTGTAATGGCCCAACACACCTTAAAGGCTCCCGCCTCTATCTTTTTTATATCTAAGGACAATACCATCCAACTTGCTTGCCAAAACCCCTGTGACAGGTCATACCACTACCTAGTCTCCTTCCTAATCCTGGAGGAGGTGTTGACTAGAAAATGCCAACATCTTAAACCCAGACAATGGTCCTGAGACTTGAGATATATTAACTCATACGATCTAACCTCTTCTTACAACAACATCCTGCTGCCTCCCACTAACATGATAAATGCTAAGAATCTTACTGAGCACTACATACAATCCATGGCAGACACCTTGGATATGATGGCTCCTAAACAACTAACATGAATACCGTGCTGACACTCCAAACCCTGGTTCAACAACCACTAAAACGAGGAAAGATTCAACTTAAGGCTTGTGGAAAGATCATGAAAAAGCTCGCCCTCTCCCACAGTTCCAAAGCAGAATATTTTTAGGTGCATCCAGATAATGCCAAAAACAGACCCAGGGAAATCTTCGAAATCATCAAACAACAAAGAATATGCAACTCAAACCTACCTTCGGCTGACAATGGATTTCTCCATGTATTTCATTTGAAAGACAAGGAAAATTAAAACTGGTCTTCATCATTATTCACAGCTTCTACGAAGGCATGCCCAGCCTAGGTTCTTACCTGTTCATCACCAGGATGGCTTTCCTCCCTATGACTAAACTACTAAAAATAAGGCCTCATGGAGTGCCTTCAAAATCCTGAATGAAGCAGCTTTATTCAAAATACTAACTACAATAAAAGCATCCAATCATTTAAATGATCATCTGTGCTCTAAGGGCTTCAAACAGCTTAGCCCTTCCTTACCCCCTCTTTGGACCAACATTGTCAATGCATCTCTTGCTCTGAGCATGTTTCCAGACCGCTTAAAGACTGGTCAGGTCAAACTTATTCCCCAAAAAATGAATGCAGACCTTTCTGATCTCACCAATTATGGCCAATCATGAACATCCTGACACTAGCAAAATAAATAGAGAGCTACGTACACCTATAACTCTGCAACCACATGGAGCAATTTCAACTCCTAGATCACCATGAATCTGGATTCCGAACAGTTCATAGTACTGAAACTGCTTTAACACAAATTGTCGATGATTCCTTGAGAACGCTAGACCAGAACAAACCCTGCCTGCTTATACTACTTGATCTCTTGCCTGCCTTTGATACAGTAAAACATGATATTATGATTGACCTTCTTGAGAAGAGTAAAGGGCCATCTGGGCCCGTATTAAAGTGGATTGCCTCGTTCCTTCATGTTAGATCACAGAGAACCATAGGAAATCAAAACCTATCTGACACCACACCTCTCAAGGATCCACGCTCTCACCCAACCTATTAAACCTTTTCATGGAACCTCTTAGCCAACTTCTCAAGCTCTCACACATTCACTATCATATGCACGTCGGTGATATACAATTGTATTTGAAACTTTTCTTACCCGAAGACATCAAACTGCTCAACTTTACCCTACTGAAAACAACCAGCAAACACCTCATGCTTAATACGTTCAAAACCTACTTCCTCCTTATCGCCCTTTACAATCACTCTGCCCCAGTAGAAGAATGGCTCAAACAACTTAATGCTCTAAGCTGTGCCCCCCACGTGATCGATTCCACTGGATCACTAGGTATAACGTTGGACAAATACCTGAATATACAAGTACATATCAGTGCCATCACCAGGGGAGCCAACTGCCAACTACGTATACTGAGGAAAATGAAACTTTTACTGCCCCCGGATGACTTTCAGCTAGCAGTCTAGTCCTTGTGATCTCCTGCATAGATTATGGGAGCGCTTCACTGGCAGGCCTATCCAAAGCAAGGTCATCCCCTCTCCAAGCCACATTGAACTCAGCTGTTAGACTCAACACAGGATCCAGGAGATTTTACCACATTACTCAGGACCTCAACCAGTTGAAGCTAGAATCCAGTTTAATATAGCATGATTGACTCATAAGGCCCTTCACTAAACACACCTGTCTAACCGACAAAAAAACTTGAACTATCTGGGGGTAGCTGCTCCTGAAGACGCTCTAACTCCCTACTGCTGAAAACCACAGAATCTCAATAAAAAGAATTCTTAAAACTGCTCCTTCTCTGGTCTTGCCCCAAGAATATGGAAGGCGCTGCCACCAAAAAAATAGGACAAACCCCTCCTCTACAATCCTCAAAAAAGCTTCTGCTGCCACTAGGGATACATATTCCATGTGCTTGATCATTCATAGGTGAACTCCTTTTGGATCATGGTTCTTCCAAATTGATGTGGTTTTTTGTATCTGTTTTTCCTCTGTGTTTCTGCTGTTCCTTGCACTTTTCCTTCATGTTTTTTTCCTTGTATGTATGAACTGACTGCTTTATTTACAACGCTTTGATACCTTGATGAGTCATGTTTGTGCTTCTTAAAACTCCGCAAATAAATAAATAAATAATCTGGCAGAATGCATTCACACTATGCTCCATATATTATAGGTTATGTTAGGTAGGAGTATCATTACGATTTATATTCATATAATCACTGCAATAATTATAATGTCTAAACTATTCATATTTTTCACTATTTTTGTAATGCTGGTAATAATTCTTTGTTTCCTGCTACTAATAATTGTGCTCGTATATTTTACACAATAATCCAACTGCTTCAATAAATGTTTGAAATGCCAATTTGTGTATTTCTTGTGTCACCGTTTGGACATGCCTGAGGTAACAATGAAAGGGCAGATCTGTTTCCACGATTTCTTTGGAGGAATTATAGTCTTCATGTTCTGAGGTTGCAGACACTATTCGGCATCCTGTCAGGTTTAGGGGTTTAGATGCCACACTTTGAGCTAGTCAAGATTTGGCCCAACATTTTCCGATTATATTGTAGCAGGAGATCCAAACACTCGGTTTTGCTTAATTAGTAAGAACCATACAACATGGCACCAATGTTATAGGTCAGGTACTTATTTAATAGGTATCCTGAGTAGTTCTTACATGTGCCCACAGCCCCTAGTCACCTTATACGGAGACGTCGGTGGTGTTAAGGAACACTTCTCTTGAGCTAAATAGGGAACCCCTATTTTAGTCTGTAGTTGTTCAAGCTTGAACCTTTCTCTGAATTCTGCTTCTTAAATTGGCAAATGCAGTACCAGTGGTTATTCAACTAAATTGTAGACATGCAGTAACACACATGTTACAACACCAGGGGCTTCCTCTTACTGGAGGAGATGTTACCTTTGTGGTAGAAGCACAAAAAGCGTAACAAACAAAGTTACTCGATTCGTGGGTCACTTTTCTTACAGCAGAAGCCAACACTGGATTATTTCATAAATACACAGAAGCAGTCACACAAGGCTAATATATAGCCTATGAAGATTTAGAAATACAATTAACATTTCAGGAACCTACAAAGTGGTCCAAGGTGCCCTATCATATACACTAGCAAATGTGATACAGGGTCTCCTCAATAATGATTGGGCAACATGGCCAGTCTGGCTGACTTCACTCCATATCCACAATTATGAGCACTCACAGTTGTAGAGCTAGATAGACTTTACACATGTCCAGTTAGACTATACAGACTTTAAACAGTTTGTTATGCAAACAACAACACACCCAACAAGGGCTGTTCAAGCTGCGTGTAGGAGAGTAGAGTCTGCTATCCTATGGTCACCCCAAATTTTTGCTTTTTGCTTCACTGGTTTATGACTTAATGTGGCTGTGGGCCTGCTAATCAGACCCACAGCCTGCTGTTCTCTCTCTAAATTAATGCCAATGCACATTAGGTGCATTACGAAATTGGAACTCGTTCACCTTATTGGCCCCTGTAACAGTGTACCCAGGTACCCAGGGCATAGGTGCTTCCAAGGCCTACCAGGGGCTGCAGCACGTATTGTCCCGCCCCTGGCCTGGCCTCCACATTTGACACAACTGGCTGATCACTCAGCTGGGGTAAGTCGGTGTGACCACCCCTTACTTAGGTGTAGTATGCCTATACCTAACCCAAAATGGACACATATGTTCCTATCAGACACTCCTATGGAAGGCCTCATCAATCCTGGAGGCAGAGTGCTTGGAAATATGTGAGATGGTGCTCTGGCATGAGCTGAGCCTGTCTGCAGCTTTCGGAACCATGTCCTTTAGCTGTTTCATGATACTGCCATACCATATACTCTTAAGTGCATTATGAACCTCCCGGTTAAATGCCATCTTTGGTTTGGCTTTATCAAAACATGTCGAGTAAGGTGTCATACAAATTGGAATACTACCCCCTCGCCAGTTCTTGCGACGGGGGTAGCATTCCACCCTTCTAGAGGGATACGACATGTACCTAACCTGAACCCCGGTTAAAGTTAAACAAAGCCTCAGCATCACAAAATGGATGCTGCCACCACAGACACAAGTCTGACCTCCTGCTGCTGGGAGTCCTTCCAGCGAGGGCTGCTTGGACAAAGGGTTTCCTGCCTTGGGAGGTGCTAGCACCACCCCAGACAGGATTTTGTGTATTGGATAGGACAGGGCTGAAAAGAATCAGACATGCCTGGGGCACACAAGGTGTCCCTGTGCATAGGCCAGTTCAAACCGGTCCTGGGGCTCTCCAACCCCAGTCCTGGCGCGAAACTGGACAAAGGAAAGGGGGTGTAACCACCCTCCTTCCTGGTCCCACCCAGAGGAGGGACCTAGCAGGTAATCCGGCCCCTAGATTTGGAATAAGAGTAGGAGCTGTGTCCCAAGACTTCAGATCATCCTGAACTCGACTTGAAACTAAGAAGAAGACTGGACTTCGACATTATGCTGCACAGAAGACTGAAGAGAATCTCCCTTGTGGCCAAGGAGTGACCACCCTGTGAATACAGGCACCAACCAGCAACTCGACGTCTGCTTTGCCACCGCCTCCCGCCGGTGCCCGAGCCCAGAGCCTGACAAGACCCAGACTTCCAGACATCTCAGAGCCCGATCCACAGTTCCTGAAAAGAAGAGACCCGTGGAGGCACCGAGAGACGTGGGACCGGACATCTTGGAAGACCCCCGAAGAGCTGACTGCGCAGCACCCAAGGCACCCTCGATGCTGTGCTTTGGGGTTTGAGAAGCCCCGACATCGAGCAGCATTTGCACCAAAGATCAGCCCCCCAGCATCTCCACGATCTGCGTGGGGCCCTTTTGCACTTTGCCACTCGACGCGCCATCCCGGTCACTTGCCACGCGGCTAGTGGCCATCTTGGCGATGAAAACTACAACTTACACCACGGGTCTGGTTGCTCCAGACTGGCCCTTGCTCCCCTGAAAAGGAGCACCCGCTCTGACCTTGCTGGTCCGAGTGAGAAGCTTGCATCGATTCCTGCGTGGCTTGCTTTAGCGAAGGCCTGTTTGATCCAATCAAGTTGCCGACACCGCCATCAGCGAGAGCCTACGTGGGACAGCTCGTGACCGACTCCTGGACGTCCTTGACCTCTTCGTGTCCACGTGGCTGCAGAGACAATCTTCACTTCATCACCTGTTTGCACCCGACATCGCCTGGTTCCATCCTGGTTCCACGGTAGTCACTGGCTAGTGACTTTGAACATTGTCCCCTCTGCTTTCAGGTCTTCACCTCTTCAGATCCACCCTTGGATCCACCGGAACTCTTCTCGACGACCCGCCTGTAGCATCTTCAGCTCCAAGCACCATCGACCTGCGTGACGAAACCCGACACTACTTCGCACCTGTGCACCCGCTTCCTGTGGGTGAGGTAACTCAGCAACGCCGGTGTTCCCACACTGGTATACACCTCTAGTGCCTGTGTCTAAAGTTTTATCCTTGTAGGTCCATCGGAAGGTTCCTTAAACACTAACTTTGTAACTTTTACGCACCATTGACTTAACATTGGTGCATGCGTGCACTTTAAGCACTGCACCCGAGTCCCGCGGGCCTTTCCCGACTTCATCACTGCTAGTCCCGAACAGCTCAAGCGATTCCCCAGGCCCTAGGCCTCTTTCCTTTCCCCATAGTGGTTCTTATACCACTATTTTAGTATAAGGTTTAGGTGGCCCCTAGGACTCATCCATATTGTGCAACTTTTGTATATTTAAACTGTGTTTTGTTTTAACGCATTTGCTTCTGTGCTCATAAAGAGTATAGGGGATATTTGTAGAAATAAATCTATATATATTTTCAATATATATCTGTGTGGTGTCCTTTCATTTGGTATTCAAGGGGATTGTGTATGGTAAAACAGCTTGCTTCACATGCCTTTACAGAGTTTAGCCTAAGACTGCTTAGTCCATCCTACCCCTAGGATAGCTTGTCTATAAGGTTGACTTTACAACCTTCACCATAAGGGTTGCTTGGCATGGTACAAGGTGATCACTAGAACTAGTGAGCATCATATACCAGGCCGACTTCTCACATTGGTGAGCAGCGGATTGGGATTTGAGCTTGCTGTTGTTTTACCATTACAATCTTTGGAGAGTTTCTTTGAAAGATCATACAGGTACCTGATAGGTACACTAAAACAAGACTAGTATACTTAAGTTCTACTGAACTTAGTTGTTGTAGAGGATAGGGAGTAGCACACCCTGACTACAACTACTAGATAGGTTTGGTAGGCAAACACCAGTGTAGGTAGATTGCAACATATCCACCCACACTAGAGCAATGTCTGGAGCAGAGGGATCCACTGGACCTATCTCTGTTGAGAGTGACCCTCCAAGGGCACCATCCAAATTTGCTATCTTTACTTTTAAAAAACTGAGGCAGCTGTGTTCCTTTAGAGGAATCAAAACGGGTCCTACCCCTACAGCAGGTCACCTCAGAGAGCTTTTAGACCAGTCTGAAGCTCTAAAGACCTCCAAACCAGGCCCCTCAGGGACTGGAGATGGAGGCTCTCCCACTGAAGATGACAACACTGACACCCCTGCCACTGTCATCCAGATAGATGAGGAAGACGAGGCCACTGGAGATACTCAGCCAGAGGATGAGGAAGAAGAGGAGGAGGAGGAGGAAAGTGGGTCTGATGATGAGAGAAATAGTCAGGTGCTAGTCAGCAGGCTTAACCTGGCTAACTTAAGCACATTTGGGACTGAAAGTGGGTCCAACCCATTCAGACCCCCAAGTGGACTTAACCAGGAGCAAAGGAGGAGAAGGAATCACTCAGGTGAGTCCAATGCCTCCCAAGCTTCTAGAGGTTCTCATGGACACTCCAGAAGGGAGCTGTCTAGCCCTCAGAGAAGGGAACATGAGGCCAAAATGAGAGGGGCTGAACTTAGGATCCAGAAGCAAGAATTAGAAGTTGACTGGCCAAAGAGAAGCTTGCTAGAGCAAGACAGCCTAGAGAGAGTGGATTAGGATCCACTGGTGGCAGCACTATCCAAAAGGATAAAGACAGGTCCTATGACAATAGAAACCTGAGTAAGATTGTGCCCCCTTACAAGAGCGGGGATGACATCCACAAATGGATGACTGCACTTGAGAGAGCCTGCAGAGTACAGCAGATCCCTCAGGAGCAGTGGGCAGCAATCTTGTGGCTCTCCTTTGAAGGTAGAGGCGGAGACAGACTCCTCACAGTTAGTGATGGGGGTTCTAGAAACTACCTGGTCCTGAAGAGTGCTCTGATTGATGGGTTAGGCTTAACCACTGAACAGTACAGGTTAATGTTCAGAGACACCCAGAAGACACAGACTCAGGACTGGTCTGAATTTGTTGAATGTGCCACTAAGGCTCTGGAGGGCTGGTTGCTGGGAAGTAAGGTTACAGACGATGAAGGATTGTACAATTTACTGATGAGAGAACAGATTTTAAATAACTGTCAGAACCAGCAGTTGCATCAACATTTGGTTGACTCAGATCTGAAATCTCCCCACGAATTGGGATAGAGGGCAGACAAATGGATCAGAACCAGAGTTAAGCAAAAGAACCAGAACCAGAACCAGGGTGGTGACCAAAAGAAAACAGACCAGAAGGGTGGGGAGCAGAAAGCTAAAGACCAGAAGTCTTCAACACGGCCCCAAACTAATACTGAGGGTGGGTCCCAAACTTCCAAGAAGAAGAATAAAGAAGGTCAAAGAAAACCCTGGTGTAGTACTTGCAAAAACACCTCTCATTGGAGCCCCCAACACTGCAGCCCCTAAGGCACCTGCACCCAATAGTACAGTTAGCAGTGTTGGTCCACAGACTAAGGGGGTAGTTGGTATCACCGTGGGAACTGGGGGAGATTCTGGCCTAGTCAGAACCCGAAACACAGGCTGTTCTGATCTGTGATGTGGAGATTGATTTGTCCACTACTGTCAGTCCCAGTAACCTGGGCAAGTACAGGCAGACGCCTTTGATTAATGACAAAGTGGCTCAAGCTTACAGGGACACATGTGCCAGTGTCACCATGGTGACACCTAGCTTTGTGGACCTTGGACAATACCTGCCAGGTGATAATTACCTGGTGACCAATGCCAGCAATGTCACTACTACACATAGTGTGGCACTTGTTAACTTTTCCTGGGGAGGGGTAACTGGCCTAAAAAGAGTTGTGGTTAGTGCTGATCTCCCAGTAGAATGTTTGTTGGGCAATGACCTGGAGAACTCTATGGTCAGAAGTTGAATACAGGACTCATGCAGAGATGTTAGGGATATCATCACATGTCCTTGCTGTGACCAGGTCACAGACCAAAAAGTGCCTCTCTGAACCTCAGGTCTTGGATCCTGGAACAATGGACCACGTACCTTCCAAGAAGAAGAACAGGAGGGTAAAGGCTGTGCCTTCCCAACTGCCTACAAGTGAGGATCAGACTTCACAGGAAGATGATCTTGAGACCCCTGAAGGAACTGTCCCTGAAGAGCTTGAACCTGATCAGGTTGAGTTTCTGGGGACAGGGGGGCCTTCTAGGGCAGACTTGGGGCAGGCTCAGTTAACCTGTCCTTCCCTTGAACCCCTCAGACAGCAGGCTGCTGCTGAGGCTGCTGGGAATGCTCCAGGTACCCATAAAGTATATTGGGATGATGGGCTCCTTTATTCAGAGGGTAGAGACCCCAAGCCTGGTACAACCAGGAGGTTGGTCATACCTCTGCAATTTAGGGGCTTCCTTCTTACCTTGGCCCATGATATTCCCTTAGCAGGACACCTAGGCCAGAATGAAACTTGGGACAGACTTGTCTGTCATTTTCACTGGCCTCACATGTCAGAAGATACCAAGGAGTTTTGTCGCTCCTGTGTAACCTGCCAAGCCAGTGGCAAAGCAGGTGGTACCAAAAAGGCCCCCCTGATACCACTACCTGTGGTGGGGGTGCCCTTTGAAAGAGTGGGGATTGACATTGTAGGACCAATGGATCCCCCTACAGCATCTGGGCACAGATTCATACTGGTGTTGGTGGACCATGCCACCAGGTACCCAGAGGCAATTCCACTTAGGACCACAACAGCTCCTGTTGTGGCCAGGGCCTTACTTGGAGTTTTATCCAGAGTGGGGTTTCCTAAGGAGGTAGTATCTGATAGAGGTGCCAACTTCATGTCAGGATACTTAACAGCTATGTGGAAGGAATGTGGTGTCAACTACAAGTTCACCACTCCCTATCATCCACAATGCAATGGGCTTGTTGAAAGGTTCAACAAGACTCTAAAGGGCATGATCAAAGGATTACCTGAAAAGCTCAGGCGAAGATGGGACATCCTTCTGCCCTGCCTTCTGTTTGCTTACAGAGAGGTCCCACTAAAGGGGGTTGGCTTCAGCCCCTTTGAATTGTTGTTTGGGCACCCTGTAAGAGGACCCCTGTGTTTGGTGAGGGAAGGATGGGAGTTACCTCTCATAAAGCCCAAGCAAGACATAGTGGACTATGTACTTGGTCTCCGCTCCAGGATGGCTGAGTATGTGGAGAAGGCATCCAAAAACCTTGAGGCTAGCCAAGAATTACAAAAAGCTTGGCATGACCAAAAGGCTGTCCTGACTGAGCACCAGCCTGGACAGAAGGTATGGGTGTTGGAGCCAGTGGCCCCAGCAGCACTCCAAGACAAATGGTCTGGACCCCATACAATCATTGAGAAAAAGGGAGAGGTTACCTACTTGGTGGACCTTGGAACTCCCAGGAGCCCCCACAGGGTGCTCCATGTTAACAGGCTGAAAGCATATGTTGACAGGGCAGACATGGGCTTGCTCATGGCTACAGATGAGGGGCAGGAGGAAGAGAGTGACCCTCTCCCAGACCTGCTGACTCAGAACCCTGAGGATGGTTTGGTTGATGGTGTGGCTTTAGATGGCAGCCTCACTAAACATCAGCAAAATGACTGTAGACAAGTTTTGCAGGCATATCGACATATGTTCTCCCTGACACCCAGTCAGACTAACTGGTGTACCCATGTGGTGGACACTGGTGATAGTCTCCCTGTAAAGAACAAAATTTACAGACAACCTGACCATGTCAGAGATTGTATCAAGACTGAGGTGCAACAGATGCTGGAATTAGGTGTCATTGAGCCTTCAGAGAGCCCCTGGGCTAGCCCAGTGGTTCTGGTCCCCAAACCTCACACCAAAGATAGGAAGAGAGAGATGAGGTTCTGTGTGGATTACAGAGGACTCAATGCTGTCACCAGGACAGATGCACACCCTATTCCAAGGGCAGATGAGCTCATTGACAAATTGGCTTCTGCCAAGTATTTGAGCACATTTGACTTGACAGCTGGCTACTGGCAAATAAGGTTAGCTGAGGAGTCTAAAGCCAAGACAGCATTTTCCACCCCAGGTGGGCATTATCAATTTGTGGTGATGCCCTTTGGTTTGAAAAATGCACCTGCCACCTTCCAAAGGTTGGTGAATCAAATCCTCACTGGGTTGGATGACTTTTGCGCAGCATATCTGGATGATATTGCTGTCTTTAGCTCCACCTGGGAGGATCACCTGGTCCACCTGAAGGAAGTGCTAGAGGCTCTGCAAAAGGCAGGCCTCACTATCAAGGCAACCAAGTGCCAGATAGGGCAGAGTAAGGTTGTGTACTTGGGCCACCTTGTCGGTGGAGGCCAAGTTCAACCACTGGAGAGTAAGATCCAGACCATAAAGGACTGGTCCCCTCCAACTACCCAGACTCAGGTCAGAGCTTTTTTAGGCCTGACTGGGTACTACAGTAAGTTTGTTAAGAACTATGGGTCCATTGTGACTCCTCTTAATGATCTGACATCCAAAAAGATGCCCAAAAAGGTTCAGTGGACAGAATACTGTCAAAAGGCATTTGATGACCTGAAGAAGGCCATGTGCTCTGCACCTATCCTGAAGAGTCCTGACTACTCAAGAGAGTTCATTGTCCAAACAGATGCTTCTGAGTTGGGAGTGGGAGCTGTGCTTTCACAACTTAATGTCGATGGTCAAGACCAGCCCATTGCTTTTATTAGTAGAAGGCTGACCCCCAGAGAGAAACATTGGTCAGCCATTGAGAGGGAGGCCTTTGCTGTGGTGTGGGCCCTGAAGAAGTTGAGACCATACTTGGTTGGCACTCACTTCGAGATTCAGACCGACCATAAGCCCCTCTTATGGCTTAATCAGATGAAGGGTGAAAACCCCAAACTGCTCAGGTGGTCCATTTCCCTACAGGGGATGGACTTTACAGTGGAGCACCGCCAAGGGACTGACCATGGTAATGCAGATGGTCTCTCCAGGTACTTCCACTTAGAACATGAAGACACAACTGGTCAAGGTTAGTCTAATGTCCCTGCATTTGGGGGAGGGGTTGTGTAGGAGAGTAGTGTCTGCTATCCTATGGTCACCCCACATTTTTGCTTTTTGCTTCACTGGTTTATTACTTAATGTGGCTGTGGGCCTGCTAATCAGACCCACAGCCTTCTGTTCTCTCTCTAAATTAATGCCAATGCACATTAGGTGCATTACGAAATTGGAACTGGTTCACTTTATTGGCCCCTGTAACAGTGTACCCAGGTGCCCAGGGCATAGGTGCTTCCAAGGCCTACCAGGGGCTGCAGCACGTATTGTACCGCCCCTGGCCTGGCCTCCACATTTGACACAACTGGCTGATCACTCAGCTGGGGTAAGTCGGTGTAACCACCCCTTACTTAGGTGTAGTATGCCTATACCTAACCCAAAATGGACACATATGTTCTTATCAGCCACTCCTATGGAAGGCCTCATCAATCCTGGAGGCAGAGTGCTTGGAAATATGTGAGATGGTGCTCTGGCATGAGCTGAGCCTGTCTGCAGCTTTCGGAACCATGTCCTTTAGCTGTTTCATGATACTGCCATACCATATACTTAAGTGCATTATGAACCTCGCGGTTAAATGCTATCTTTGGTTTGGCTTTATCAAAACATGTCGAGTAAGACGTCATACAAATTGGAATACTATCCCCTCGCCAGTTCTGGCGATGGGGGTAGCATTCCACCCTTCTAGAGGGATACGACAAGTACCTAACCTGAACCCCGGTTAAAGTTAAACAGAACCTCAGCATCACAAAATGGATGCTGCCACCACAGACACAAGTCTGACATCCTGCTGCTGGGAGTCCTTCCAGCGAGGGCAGCTTGGACAAAGGGTTTCCTGCCTTGGGAGGTGCTAGCACCACCCCAGACAGGATTTTGTGTATTGGATAGGACAGGGCTGAAAAGAATCAGACATGCCTCGGGCACACAAGGTGTCCCTGTGCATAGGCCAGTTCAAACCGGTCCTGGGGCTCTCCAGCCCCAGTCCTGGCACGAAACTGGACACCCCCCTTCCTGGTCCCACCCAGAGGAGGGACCTAGCAGGTAATCCGGCCCCTAGATTTGGAATAAGAGTAGGAGCTGTGTCCCAAGACTTCAGATCATCCTGAACTCTACTTGAAACTAAGAAGAAGACTGGACTTCGATATTCTGCTGCACAGAAGACTGAAGAGAATCTCCCTTGTTGCCAAGGAGTGACCACCCTGTGAATACAGGCACCAACCAGCAACTCGACATCTGCTTTGCCACCACCTCCCGCCAGAGCCCGAGCACAGAGCCTGACAAGACCCAGACTCCCAGACATCTCAGAGCCCGATCCACAGTTCCTGAAAAGAAGAGACCCGTGGAGGTACCGAGAGACGTGGAACCGGACATCTTGGAAGACCCCCGAAGAGCTGACTGCGCAGCACCCGAGGCACCCTCGATGCTGTGCTTTGGGGTTTGAGAAGCCCCGACACCAAGCAGCATTTGCACCGAAGATCAGCCCCTCAGCATCCCCACGATCTGCGTGGGGCCCTTTTGCACTTTGCCACTCGACGCGCCATCCCGGTCACTTACCACGTGGCTAGTGGCCATCTTGGTGACGAAAACTACAACTTACACCACTGGTCTCGTTGCTCCAGACTGGCCCTTGCTCCCCTGAAAAGGAGCACCCGCCCTGACCTTGCTGGTCCGAGTGAGAAGCTTGCATCGATTCCTGCGTGGCTTGCTTTGGCCAAGGCCTGTTTGCTCCAATCAAGTTGCCGACACCGCCATCAGCGAGAGCCTACGTGCGACAGGTCGTGACCGACTCCTGGACATCCTTGACCTCTTCGTGTCCACGTGGCTGCAGAGACAATCTTCACCTCATCACCTGTTTGCACCCGACATCACCTGGTTCCATCCTGGTTCCACGGTAGTCACTGGCTAGTGACTTTGAACATTGTCCCCTCTGCTTTCAGGTCTTCACCTCTTCAGATCCACCCTTGGATCCACCGGAACTCTTCTCGACGACCCGCCTGCAGCATCTTCAGCTCCAAGCACCATCGACCTGCGTGACGAAACCCGACACTACTTCGCACCTGTGCACCCGCTTCCTGTGGGTGAGGTAACTCAGCAACGCCGGTGTTCCCACACTGGTATACACCTCTAGTGCCTGTGTCTAAAGTTTTATCCTTGTAGGTCCATCGGAAGGTTCCTTAAACACTAACTTTGTAACTTTTACGCACCATTGACTTAACATTTGTGCATGCGTGCACTTTAAGCACTGCACCCGAGTTCCATGGGCCTTTCCCGACTTCATCACTGCTAGTCCCGAACAGCTCCAGCGATTCCCCAGGCCCTAGGCCTCTTTCCTTTCCCCATAGTGGTTCTTATACCACTATTTTAGTATATGGTTTAGGTGGCCCCTAGGGCTCATCCATATTGTGCAACTTTTGTATATTTAAACTGTGTTTTGTTTTAACGCATTTGCTTCTGTGCTCATAAAGAGTATAGGGGATATTTGTAGAAATAAATCTATATATATTTTCAATATATATCTGTGTGGTGTCCTTTCATTTGGTATTCAAGAGGATTGTGTATGGTAAAATAGCTTGCTTCTCATGCCTTTACAGAGTTTAGCCTAAGACTGCTTAGTCCATGCTACCCCTAGGATAGCTTGTCTATAAGGTTGACTTTACAACCTCCACCATAAGGGTTGCTTGGCATGGTACAAGGTGATCACTAGCACTAGTGAGCATCATATACCAGGCCGACTTCTCACACTGCGCAGCTGCATTTAGCAATGCCTGCAATTAGTCAAGTTAATATTAATGCAATTGTGGATAAAATTCCCAGCAGACGGGAGGAAATTCCGTTCTGGATTGCACAAAAAACAAACTAGTTTGAAGCAGTATTTCTCCATACGGGACCTCAAAATAAACATAGAATTCTCACAATGTGCCTACCTTTATGGATGGTTCCCCCAGTATATGAATGTGCCACTTTGGGCACAGTTTTTGCTGCAATATATACCCTCATGCATTGTACACCATCCATAGCTGTTTTGCCTGAAGTGCTAAAACAGATCCATATACCCCGACAATTACCTATACTGCCTTTCACACCTGCAGTTACTAACCCATACATCACTGACACATCTACTCACTCACTAACACAGCCATACACACACTCACTCATCCATATAGCTTTCTCACACACACACTCACTAACCCATGCAGCCACTGACTCACCCACTCACTCAACCATACAGGCAATCACACATCTCCTTATCCACCCACAAATACACTCAGACACCCATGCAGGTACTCAGACAACCAATCACTTGCCCAAGTAGCCACTCATGCATTCAGCCACTCACACACCTATTCAGCCATGTAGACACCAACTGACACACTGATACAGACATTCACACAACCAGTCACTCACCCATATATGCACTGGGACACTTAATCCATCACTTATACAGTCAGTCATGCACCCACTGAATCATCTATACAAACACTCATACACCCACTGATTCAACAAAACACCTTTGTGTAGATATATATTTAACACTCATACACTTTTTAAAATCACTCAAACTCACTGGGTGATGTTATCAGCAATGTCATGAGTGATGTCATTTGGGATGTTATCAGTGATGTCACTGACCATGTCATGAGTAATGGAATGTGTGAGGTCATAAGCACTGCATTGCTGGAGTTATAGTTCGCTCAGCTAACAATATCTGCCTAATGAGTGAAACCTGAGCCTAACTATAATGTCCCGGTAATCTTTGTTTCTTTAGTAGATATATATATATATATATATATATATATATATATATAGACGAAAGATTTCTTTGCAGAAATAAGAGGCCAGAGGGGGTTTCAAGGGAACAGCAAGTATTTTTATTGGGTTGCTGGCAGTGGCGGTAAATGCATTTCGGCATCGGCCTTCCTCAGTACCCTTCACTGGTTCTCTCCAAATGTCACTCGGTCCTGTTAAAAATGTTCATCCGCAACTTCATACTCCTCCCCCTTTGTATTCGACACACCTGGGCAGTTCATTTCAGTCCTGAGAACTACCTCTCCCAGCATGCACTGTACTGGCAATACCGGGTTGGTGGCGTGGGCGAGTGGTTCCAAAGACTGTAGGTCTGTGCGGACAGCAGGTGAGTGGAAACAACCCCAAACAGCTTCCCAAAAAATCAACGAGCGTGCCCCTGGGCCCCCTCCTTGCTGCCCAGCCGTTGCTCTCCGGAATTCATACAGGTTTGGTGCTGCCAAATGCGAGGCGTCATGCTCCAAGGGGATATAATACCTCCTTCATCCTGATTCCTTCCGAGAGTTCGGGCGGTCTCCGACTTCTATTGATTACTCAATCTTGTATTTGTTGTGCCGGAATTGAGTCGGGACTCTTGTCGGGCAGGGCCATCTCGCTGCGTCTTCAGGCGGGCGCAGAATTTGTAGACGAAAGATTTCTTTGCAGAAATAAGAGGCCAGAGGGGGTTTCAAGGGAACAGCAAGTATTTTTATTGGGTTGCTGGCAGTGGCGGTAAATGCATTTCGGCATCGGCCTTCCTCAGTACCCTTCACTGGTTCTCTCCAAATGTCACTCGGTCCTGTTAAAAATGTTCATCCGCAACTTCATACTCCTCCCCCTTTGTATTCGACACACCTGGGCAGTTCATTTCAGTCCTGAGAACTACCTCTCCCAGCATGCACTGTACTGGCAATACCGGGTTGGTGGCGTGGGCGAGTGGTTCCAAAGACTGTAGGTCTGTGCGGACAGCAGGTGAGTGGAAACAACCCCAAACAGCTTCCCAAAAAATCAACGAGCGTGCCCCTGGGCCCCCTCCTTGCTGCCCAGCCGTTGCTCTCCGGAATTCATACAGGTTTGGTGCTGCCAAATGCGAGGCGTCATGCTCCAAGGGGATATAATACCTCCTTCATCCTGATTCCTTCCGAGAGTTCGGGCGGTCTCCGACTTCTATTGATTACTCAATCTTGTATTTGTTGTGCCGGAATTGAGTCGGGACTCTTGTCGGGCAGGGCCATCTCGCTGCGTCTTCAGGCGGGCGCAGAATTTGTAGACGAAAGATTTCTTTGCAGAAATAAGAGGCCAGAGGGGGTTTCAAGGGAACAGCAAGTATTTTTATTGGGTTGCTGGCAGTGGCGGTAAATGCATTTCGGCATCGGCCTTCCTCAGTACCCTTCACTGGTTCTCTCCAAATGTCACTCGGTCCTGTTAAAAATGTTCATCCGCAACTTCATACTCCTCCCCCTTTGTATTCGACACACCTGGGCAGTTCATTTCAGTCCTGAGAACTACCTCTCCCAGCATGCACTGTACTGGCAATACCGGGTTGGTGGCGTGGGCGAGTGGTTCCAAAGACTGTAGGTCTGTGCGGACAGCAGGTGAGTGGAAACAACCCCAAACAGCTTCCCAAAAAATCAACGAGCGTGCCCCTGGGCCCCCTCCTTGCTGCCCAGCCGTTGCTCTCCGGAATTCATACAGGTTTGGTGCTGCCAAATGCGAGGCGTCATGCTCCAAGGGGATATAATACCTCCTTCATCCTGATTCCTTCCGAGAGTTCGGGCGGTCTCCGACTTCTATTGATTACTCAATCTTGTATTTGTTGTGCCGGAATTGAGTCGGGACTCTTGTCGGGCAGGGCCATCTCGCTGCGTCTTCAGGCGGGCGCAGAATTTGTAGACGAAAGATTTATTTGCAGAAATAAGAGGCCAGAGGGGGTTTCAAGGGAACAGCAAGTATTTTTATTGGGTTGCTGGCAGTGGCGGTAAATGCATTTCGGCATCGGCCTTCCTCAGTACCCTTCACTGGTTCTCTCCAAATGTCACTCGGTCCTGTTAAAAATGTTCATCCGCAACTTCATACTCCTCCCCCTTTGTATTCGACACACCTGGGCAGTTCATTTCAGTCCTGAGAACTACCTCTCCCAGCATGCACTGTACTGGCAATACCGGGTTGGTGGCGTGGGCGAGTGGTTCCAAAGACTGTAGGTCTGTGCGGACAGCAGGTGAGTGGAAACAACCCCAAACAGCTTCCCAAAAAATCAACGAGCGTGCCCCTGGGCCCCCTCCTTGCTGCCCAGCCGTTGCTCTCCGGAATTCATACAGGTTTGGTGCTGCCAAATGCGAGGCGTCATGCTCCAAGGGGATATAATACCTCCTTCATCCTGATTCCTTCCGAGAGTTCGGGCGGTCTCCGACTTCTATTGATTACTCAATCTTGTATTTGTTGTGCCGGAATTGAGTCGGGACTCTTGTCGGGCAGGGCCATCTCGCTGCGTCTTCAGGCGGGCGCAGAATTTGTAGACGAAAGATTTCTTTGCAGAAATAAGAGGCCAGAGGGGGTTTCAAGGGAACAGCAAGTATTTTTATTGGGTTGCTGGCAGTGGCGGTAAATGCATTTCGGCATCGGCCTTCCTCAGTACCCTTCACTGGTTCTCTCCAAATGTCACTCGGTCCTGTTAAAAATGTTCATCCGCAACTTCATACTCCTCCCCCTTTGTATTCGACACACCTGGGCAGTTCATTTCAGTCCTGAGAACTACCTCTCCCAGCATGCACTGTACTGGCAATACCGGGTTGGTGGCGTGGGCGAGTGGTTCCAAAGACTGTAGGTCTGTGCGGACAGCAGGTGAGTGGAAACAACCCCAAACAGCTTCCCAAAAAATCAACGAGCGTGCCCCTGGGCCCCCTCCTTGCTGCCCAGCCGTTGCTCTCCGGAATTCATACAGGTTTGGTGCTGCCAAATGCGAGGCGTCATGCTCCAAGGGGATATAATACCTCCTTCATCCTGATTCCTTCCGAGAGTTCGGGCGGTCTCCGACTTCTATTGATTACTCAATCTTGTATTTGTTGTGCCGGAATTGAGTCGGGACTCTTGTCGGGCAGGGCCATCTCGCTGCGTCTTCAGGCGGGCGCAGAATTTGTAGACGAAAGATTTATTTGCAGAAATAAGAGGCCAGAGGGGGTTTCAAGGGAACAGCAAGTATTTTTATTGGGTTGCTGGCAGTGGCGGTAAATGCATTTCGGCATCGGCCTTCCTCAGTACCCTTCACTGGTTCTCTCCAAATGTCACTCGGTCCTGTTAAAAATGTTCATCCGCAACTTCATACTCCTCCCCCTTTGTATTCGACACACCTGGGCAGTTCATTTCAGTCCTGAGAACTACCTCTCCCAGCATGCACTGTACTGGCAATACCGGGTTGGTGGCGTGGGCGAGTGGTTCCAAAGACTGTAGGTCTGTGCGGACAGCAGGTGAGTGGAAACAACCCCAAACAGCTTCCCAAAAAATCAACGAGCGTGCCCCTGGGCCCCCTCCTTGCTGCCCAGCCGTTGCTCTCCGGAATTCATACAGGTTTGGTGCTGCCAAATGCGAGGCGTCATGCTCCAAGGGGATATAATACCTCCTTCATCCTGATTCCTTCCGAGAGTTCGGGCGGTCTCCGACTTCTATTGATTACTCAATCTTGTATTTGTTGTGCCGGAATTGAGTCGGGACTCTTGTCGGGCAGGGCCATCTCGCTGCGTCTTCAGGCGGGCGCAGAATTTGTAGACGAAAGATTTCTTTGCAGAAATAAGAGGCCAGAGGGGGTTTCAAGGGAACAGCAAGTATTTTTATTGGGTTGCTGGCAGTGGCGGTAAATGCATTTCGGCATCGGCCTTCCTCAGTACCCTTCACTGGTTCTCTCCAAATGTCACTCGGTCCTGTTAAAAATGTTCATCCGCAACTTCATACTCCTCCCCCTTTGTATTCGACACACCTGGGCAGTTCATTTCAGTCCTGAGAACTACCTCTCCCAGCATGCACTGTACTGGCAATACCGGGTTGGTGGCGTGGGCGAGTGGTTCCAAAGACTGTAGGTCTGTGCGGACAGCAGGTGAGTGGAAACAACCCCAAACAGCTTCCCAAAAAATCAACGAGCGTGCCCCTGGGCCCCCTCCTTGCTGCCCAGCCGTTGCTCTCCGGAATTCATACAGGTTTGGTGCTGCCAAATGCGAGGCGTCATGCTCCAAGGGGATATAATACCTCCTTCATCCTGATTCCTTCCGAGAGTTCGGGCGGTCTCCGACTTCTATTGATTACTCAATCTTGTATTTGTTGTGCCGGAATTGAGTCGGGACTCTTGTCGGGCAGGGCCATCTCGCTGCGTCTTCAGGCGGGCGCAGAATTTGTAGACGAAAGATTTCTTTGCAGAAATAAGAGGCCAGAGGGGGTTTCAAGGGAACAGCAAGTATTTTTATTGGGTTGCTGGCAGTGGCGGTAAATGCATTTCGGCATCGGCCTTCCTCAGTACCCGGTAATCTTTGTTTCTTTAGTAGATATATATATATATATATATATATATATATATATATATATATATATATATATATATATATATATATATATATATATATATATATATATATATATATATATATATATATATATATATATATATATATATATATATATATATATATATATTACCTACTGGCTGTCGCCAGTAGGTATATATAGTTAGGATGTTTTCTCTATGGGATTTTTTAAAATTCTATGTCTAATAACTTTGGCGTTTGTGGACGGAATTGGCTGAAATTTTCAGGAAAATGGAACATTTTGTTTCTGAGCAGCCCCTGAAAATTGGGTGGGGTTCGTCATGGGGGGGCCGAGAAAAAAGGGGGGTCCCAAAACGCGTTTTTCCCATGTTAATTTCCATAGGGCGGTTGGCCTCACTTTTAGCCCGAACGGCTGAATGGATTTGCATGAAACTTGGCAAAATTGTAGGGACTGTTAGCCCGATGTGCCTTTGCTAGGTCTCAATATATGTGCTCCAGTGGATTTTGATAAATTAACGTTCAAAAAAATATATATATCTGTAACAGCGCTCCGGGTAGCGCTCCGGTTCGCGTACTTGACGCGTAACGGAACTTCGCGAAGCGAAGCTGATTGGCTCTCCGGTGTCTGTCAACATTCTAAACAGTCCGGAGCGGCCGCCATCTTGTCTCTCGGTAGGATCGAGAGACAAGAGGAGGCCAAAACAAAGGGGGAAATTTCCATAAGGGGGCATAGTAGATCCTCCCTCACCCTCTAGGTTTGATGTGGAGGCTTTAAAAGGGCCCCGCGGGGCAAAAAAAAAATAGTTTTTTTTGCATAGGGAGCGCCCGGTATGCTTTTGTGCAATGGGCGGTGGTAATCTAAATGATGAGGGGGGGGCAGCGTTCAAAGCACATCAGCGTGCATAAACAAGAAAATGTTTTTATCTCCCACGTACTTGACTTATCTCTAGCTTTATTAATACAATAATCAATAATGAAAAATCGACATCAATAGGGTTGTCCGTATTCCCAGTCAGTACCCTTCCCCACCCGCCATGTGCACAAAGACCACATACATCCCCCATAACGTCAAGGCTAAGTAACTAGAACGTCATAAGGAGTTGCAAGTCGCTCCCATACTGGCGCCATTTTGGTCGAGGCCAGGCAGGTCCAGAGTATAGTTGAATGTCTCTAATAAGTAGCGGCAGGACCAGAATCCCTTTCGGCAGTTCTGGCTTCGTCATTACAAGCACTAGAAAACAAGACATTCTGGGCAATACCACCCTTGACGCAGCCCTTTATTCTCCAAGATGGTGTCTTTCAAAAGCCAGGGGTATAGGAGTATGTAACAAGCGAGCCATTTAATTGAAAAAACTAAACGTGACAAACGGTTGCAGGATCAGTGAAGGTTGATTTTATAATTGAAAGTATAACAGGATCAGTTACAATAAAATCGTTCATACGCACACCATGGGCGAGTATCATGGGTAACATTATTTCGAAGCTTTATTAATACAATAATCAATAATGAAAAATCGACATCAATAGGGTTGTCCGTATTCCTAGTCAGTACCCTTCCCCGCCCGCAATGTGCACAAAGACCGCATACATCCCCCATAACGCCAAGGCTAAGTAACTAGAACGTCATAAGGAGTTGCAAGTCGCTCCCATACTGGCGCCATTTTGGTCGAGGCCAGGCAGGTCAAGAGTATAGTTCAATGTCTCCAATAAGTAGCGGCAGCAGCAGAATCCCTTTCGGCAGTTCTGGCTTCGTCATTACGAGCACTAGAAAACAAGACATTCTGGGCAATACCACCCTTGACGCAGCCCTTTATTCTACAAGATGGTGTCTTTCAAAAGCCAGGGGTATAGGAGTATGTAACAAGCGAGCCATTTAATTGAAAAAACTAAACGTGACAAACGGTTGCAGAATCAGTGAAGGTTGATTTTTTAATTGAAAGTATAACAGGATCAGTTACAATAAAATCGTCCATACGCACACCATGGGCGAGTATCATGGGTAACATTACTTCGAAGCTTTATTAATACAATAATCAATAATGAAAAATCGACATCAATAGGGTTGTCCGTATTCCCAGTCAGTACACATCCCCGCCCGCCATGTGCACAAAGACCGCATACATCCCCCATAACGTCAAGGCTAAGTAACTAGAACGTCATAAGGAGTTGCAAGTCGCTCCCATACTGGCGCCATTTTGGTCGAGGCCAGGCAGGTCCAGAGTATAGTTCAATGTCTCCAATAAGTAGCGGCAGGACCAGAATCCCTTTCGGCAGTTCTGGCTTCGTCATTACGAGCACTAGAAAACAAGACATTCTGGGCAATACCACCCTTGACGCAGCCCTTTATGCTACAAGATGGTGTCTTCCATTCAGAAAATATTGTTGGCAGCATTTTGAAAGGAAAGATAAACGGCCGTTCTCCTAGTGAGTCTCACATTGTTACATTTATGAAGAATGTTGAAGAGTAGTATGTTGAAAATCTGAAGCCATCGTTCTACAAACTCTCAACCAGCCTTGGATGGAAAAATCCTGAAGAATGTACAAACTGAAAACCAGTTTTTGACTGCATAGCATCAGCAGCAACACTTGAGTCAGCTTTGTGTGAAACCGCCATCTTGATCCAATCAATACCGCCCCCCTGCACACATTCAGGGACAAGGCTGCATTGCGAGGGCACCGCAAGACGTGTCTTCAGGTCAAATGGATTGTGGGACAAGGTCCAGAATGAAGAGTCACCAAAAGGCAAAAAGTTCCGCCGGACCCCGGGAGCCGGCCGCCTATGTCGGGGGCGATCTCAGGCCACACCAGGGAAACAAGACTTGGGGAGGGGGAAGGAGCCAAGCGCCCCCTCCCAGTCCGCGCCACCACACCGCCCCTCGGGGGCCTCCGTCAAGCGGTTCAGGGAGGCACCGCAGGCAGCAGTTCTTCAGATCAGTGGCTCTCACCGGTAAGGCTCCCCTCCGTCAGCAGTGATCGTTGGCGCTGTGGTTGCGGCCGGAGGCCCCGCCTAGTCAATGCCCCGGCCTCTCCATGTCGTAGGCCGCAAGAGTGGGCGCAACTCAGCTGGATGGCGGGTGAGACGCTGTAGCCGCAAGAGTAGGCGAAACTCAACCGGCCGAGTGAGGCACTGTGCCGCAAGAGTGGGCGGAACTCAGCTGGCCGAGCGAGGCACTGTGCCGCAAGAGTGGGCGGAACTCAGCTGGCCGAGTGAGGCACTGTGCCGCAAGAGCGGGCGGAACTCAGCTGGCCGAGCGAGGCACTGTGCCGCAAGAGTGGGCGGAACTCAGCTGGCCGAGCGAGGCACTGTGCCGCAAGAGCGGGCGTAACTCAGGTGGCCGAGCGAGGCACTGTAGGTCTTCCTCTCACAAAGATGAAAGTCAGAGTGAGGAAACAAGGAGGGGTTTTCATCATTTGGGACAAAAAAATAGTTCTAAACCAATGAAAAGTGTCATTTTTAGGTCACATGACCTAGCCTTACATCATTAGGAAACCAAAAGTGAAATGAAGCAATGAAAATTTTTATTAACAAGTCACATGACCTGTTATGCTTACGTTACGCGCTCCGCGCCGCGCCCCGGATGGCTTTCGGGAAGCTGCGCTTCGCGCATCGGGTGCGCTGACGCGGCGCGTCATATGACGCATTACGCGACAACGCGGTACTACAGTGTTTCTGGATGTTTCAGACTGAAGCTGGCGTCAGCATGAGAGCACCCCGTGGCTACGTCGTGACCGTTCCGCGAGCAATCATGGCAGTCGCTCCCCACCGGAAGTCTGCGGGAGTCGGGGGCCCCGGTGTCTCTTGTAGAATCTTCAAGGCTGAGGGGACGCTTTTGGGAATGGGGCCCATGCCCTAGCAGTCAAGCGTCCGAGTTCCAGGGTTGCCCAGAGCCATCCTTGCAGGCCAGGCCCAAGTCTGTGGAGCCGACCGCCATTTCGTGAGCTCCTTGGCAGCCGCCTGTCGCTGTACCGCAAGAGTGGGTGCAATTCAGCCGGATGGCGGGTGAGACGCTGTAATAGCAAGAGCAGGCGCAACTCAGCTGGCCGAGAGAGGCACTGTGCCGCAAGAGTGGGCGTAACTCAGCTGCCGAGTGAAGCGCTGGGGTGCAGCTGAGAAACCTCCACCTGGGGAGGTGGGGGAGGCTCGTTCGCGCCGTCTCTACCTTCCAGTGAACCCCACGCCGTCTCCTGGCGCAGGTATATGTGATGGTCGGACCAGGGCACCGCAGGACGTGTCTTCAGGTCAAACAGATTGTGGGACAAGGTCCAGAATGTAAGAGTCACCAAAAGGCTAAAAGTTCCGCCGGACCCCGGGAGCCGGCCGCCTACGTCGAGTGAAGCGCTGGGGTGCAGCTGTGAAACCTCCAACTGGGGAGGTGGGGGAGGCTCGTTCGCGCCGCCTCTCCCTTCCAGTGCACCCAACGCCGTCTCCTGGCACAGGTATATGTGATGGTCGGACCAGGGCACCGCAGGACGTGTCTTCAGTTCAAACGGATTGTGGGACAAGGTCCAGAATGGAAGAGTCACCAAAAGGCAAAAAGTTCCGCCGGACCCCGGGAGCCGGCCGCCTATGTCGGGGGAGATCTCAAGCCACACCAGGGCAACAAGACTTGGGGAGGGGGCAGGAGCCAAGCCCCCCCTCGAGTCCGCGCCACCACACCGCCCCTCGGGGGCCTCCGTCAAGCGGCTCAGGGAGGCACCGCAGGCAGCGGTTCTTCAGATCAGTGGTCTCACCGGCAAGGCTCCCCTCCGTCAGCAGCGATCGTTGGCGCTGTGGTTGCGGCCGGAGGCCCCGCCTAGTCAACGCCCCGGCCTCTCCATCTCATAGGCCGCAGAGTAGTCGGGGAGAAATCCCGGGAACGGCGGCATGCATTTGGATCGATGTTGCAGCAGGCTGCCATGTAAATAGTTATTTAATAAAACGTTTTACCCTGTTACTTTGCTGGTGTAATGTATATATTTATAATATTTGCATAGGGTTTGTCGTTATTTTGGGCGGGGTGGGCGGCGGAGCCGAGCTGTCTTGCAGCCATCATGGCGTCGAGCTCGGTTCCTCTCACTAGTTTCATATTTCTCATGAGGGGTTGTTCCTAATGTTTCTATTTTAGCGAGGTCAAAAAGAGATCCCATTAGTGGCCTACTGATTTTGCTTGATTCCTTTTGTTTTTTCTAACGATTTTTCACTATCTGCAAAGACTAAACAGAGTATTGCGACTCTGTGCTTGTTTGTAAATAGAGAATGAACCAAAGAGAAGCAATTCCAAAACAGTAAATGCTTGGATAACAATCAATCAAATGGAGAGGGAAGCAGGCACGACGGATTACAACGGGGGCAAAGGCCTGCGTTACCTACCCTTCACTATCTGCAAAGAGAGAATACTCCTAAAAGAAAAGAGGGGGTGGGCAGCGTTCAAAGCACATCAGCGTGCATAAACACGAAAATGTTTTTACCTACCACGTACTTGACATTTTAAAGCTTTTGATATTTGCTAATAAAAAACCATTGAAATTCACTGAAAAAACCATAGGTTATAGACCATATATAGTTAGGAATTAGCATTTACAAAACCTTGAAAATTCACTGAAAAAACCATGGGTTATAGACCATATATAGTTAGGAATTAGCATTTACAAAACCTTATTTTACTCACACAAAACCATTGAAATAACATATATAGTTAGTTGCACTAACTATATATCGCGCACCCGCAATCCACTGCTGATGATGTCACATATTACATCATTCATGACATGGTCAGTGACATCACTGATGACATCACTGATGACATCTCAAATGACATCACTGATGACATCACTGATGACATCTCAAATGACATCACTGATGACATCTCAAATGACATCACTGATAACATCTCAAATGACATCACTGATGACATCACTGATGACATCTCAAATGACATCACTGATGACATCTCATTTGACATCATTGGTCACATCACTGATGATATCATTCATGTGACAATACAATGCATCTCCTCACACTTTAATATAACCTCTGTTACATCCAGTGTTAAATACAGAATATAATTTTTTAAACCATTGACACACCAATACTAGTTACTACATACGCACTCACTGATTCCTACGTCTACACACACATTCACTCATTCACCCATACAATCATTCATACATACAATCACTCATCTTTACAACACTATCATATGCACTCATACACCTATACAGACACTCACACTCTGCCACTCATCCATGGAGTTACTCACACACCTAGTCAGTCCTGTAAAGAATCAATCACACTTCCATTTTCTAATCTATACAGTTAAACATAGAGTACCTTACATTTTCAAACATATACTAACACATACTTACTCTCTTATACAATCATTGATACAAGAACACATTGATCTGCACAGAGTCACACATCTCCCAGCCAGCCACACACACATTGAGTCTCCCATACATATACTTGGACAATCAATCAATAACCCATATAGTTACTCATATAGCTACTGATCAACACATGCAGCAGTTTACAGAACAACAGACATAATGATGCACAAATTAAGACAGTTTAGTCACTAACCCATGCATTCAGTGAGACACATTTAATCACTCACTCATACAGTCAGTCACGCACCTACTAAATCCTTCATCCAGACACTTCTACATCTACTCATTCTTCAATATGTAAAACATATTTAAACTTTACAGAAACACACAGTCACTGGATGATGTCATCAGTGATGTCATCAGTGATGTCATTTGAGATGTCATCAGTGATGTCATCAGTGATGTCATTTGAGATGTCATCAGTGATGTCATCAGTGATGTCACTGACCATGTCATGAATGATGTAATATGTGACATCATCAGCAGTGGATTGCGGGTGCGCGATATATAGTTAGTGCAACTAACTATATATGTTATTTCAATGGTTTTGTGTGAGTAAAATAAGGTTTTGTAAATGCTAATTCCTAACTATATATGGTCTATAACCCATGGTTTTTTCAGTGAATATATATATATATAGATCTATAGTTATATATAGATATATACAGATATATTCACTGTGATGTAATATGTGACGTCATCAGCAATGCATTGCGGGCGCGCGAGTTATAGGTAGCTGAACTAACTATAACAGGGAATTTCAATGTTTTTGTATGAGTGAAATGTCCAGCTATTTATAACATGTGTTAAACCTATGGTTTTTCAGTGAATTTCTAAGGTTTTTTAAATGCTAATTCCTAACTATAACGTGTCTGAAACCTATGTTTTTTCAGTGAATTTGTAAGGTTTTTTAAATGCTAATTCCTAACTATAACGTGGCTGAAACCTATGGTTTTTTCAGTGATTTTCAAAGGTTTTGTAAATGATAATTTTTAAATGTATTAATTGTTATATTTTGTATACTGATTTACTACATTGTTTTAAAGTATTAATTTTTAGATATTCTATTTTTAAAATTACATTACATATTTTTAATATAAATTGAAATTTTCTTTTTAAAAATATTGAAATTGTAATATTTTTACTTTTTATTTTACATATTTTTTAATTTAAATATATTTTATATAGCAGGCAATGATATTCTATGGAAGGAAATTCAAGTTACTGGTAAGTACGGTTAAAATGACTTTTCAGGATCAGTACTGGGCTGAAAGATACAGCACTGAGGTCTCTCCTGATAACAGGTGAGTACATCGGAATTCCATGGTGCTTACTGGAGGTACCTGTTGGACTAGTTGGCCCCTAGGGGACTTCTGGATTGAAGAGAAATTAATTTCCCAACTTTAAACGCGCCACAGGGTATGTTTGCAGACAGATCACCGCAAGCCCCGCCCCTACCTTCACCACTGTGCAAACGCGCCCCGTAGCACGTTCTAAGTTGGGGGATTAAGTCCCCTTGCATACTGGGGGTCCATGCGGGCCAACTAGCCCACCAGGAACCTCCAGTATGCACCAGGGGGCTGCGTTGCAGAGAGGTGTAAAAATGGACGTGGCCTCATTACACCTCTCTGCCATGCAGCCCCCTGGCGCATTTGCAGAGGGGGAACTAGTTCCCCTTGCATACTGGGGGTCCCTGGGGGCCAACTAGCCCACCAGGAACCTCCAGTATGCGCCAGGGGGCTGCTTTGCAGAGAGGTGTAATGAGGCCATGTCCCTTTTTATACCTCTTTGCAACGCAGCTTCCTGGTACGTTTGCAGAGGGGGAACTAATTCCCCTTGCATACTGGGGTCCCTGGGGGCCAACTAGCCCACCAGGAACCTCCAGCATGCGCCAGGGGGCTGCGTTGCAGGGAGGTGTAATGAGGCCACGTCCCTTTTTACACCTCTTTGCAAAGCAGCTCCCTGGCCCATACTGGAGGCTCCTGGTGGGCTAGTTGGCCCAGAGGGACCCCCAGTATGCAAGGGGAATTAGTTCCCCCTCTGCAAACCCGCCTGGGGCGCGTTTGCTGAGAGGCGCAGGGAGGGGGCGTGGCCTCCTCCCGATCCCGTTTTTTCTAAAAATGTACTTTTAAGAAGGGGGCTGCCCCCAATTTTTATTTTTAAAAAAAATGGGAAGGGGGCCATGTGGCCCCCCTTCCAAGGCTATACTCTGCCCCGGGAACCCCCTCCCCCGGGGCATGGGCCTTTTAAAAAAAAATAATAATAATTAGGAGGGGGGCTGCTTTGCTCCCCACCTGTGGCCACTTTTGGCCCCTGGGACCCCATCCCCCGGGGCCAGCCATTTTTAAAATGTATTTATTTGTTTATTTTGGGGGGCAGGGTATTCATACCTACTCGTATCCTGCGTTTAAAATATATATATATATATATGTTTTTGGGCCTTGGGGGTCCTTGTGGGACCCACTAAGCAGGCCTAAGGGGTCAGGGTGTTTCTAACCTGCCTTCTTTTCGTGTTTTTCACATTTCTTTTTCTGTTTTCTTGTACCTCGGTTCTACCGAGGCACAAGATGGCTGCCAACTCCTGGTTTGGAGTGTTGACAGACAGTTGACAGCCAATTAGCATGCAGCTCGTGCTCGTAATGGTACGCGTACTATCATGTGAGATGTGACGAAACGTACTATACAATGTAATGAAAGAAACACACCAGCCTTTCGTTTTCTTTAATGATTTTTTTAACATTTTGTTCCAAACTACGTATCCCATAATGTCACTTTAGGGCTAATATGGGCTAGTATTTAAATGGAAACTGTAGAAGGACTTACTGACCGTGACCAAAGCCTTGTGTGGCTGAAACGCGTCAGTGGGGTGAAGCGCTAATTAAAAGGCTTCAGTAAAGTATCCGGTTGTGCCGCCTCCTTTGAGTTCAAAAATTATTATTGGGTCATGATCCACGCTGCTGAGCGCACTCGCAAACTGCAGGATCACATTGTAAGAAATATTGAAGCAGAGAGAAGCGCCCGATTTCCTGCGATAGGAGGAGACTGCTTCCTGCTAACGAATCACCCTCGGACTGTCGGGCAGAAGAACCGTGAGGCACTGCTGTATCAAGACCCGCGACGAGGTGAGTGATAGCGATCCGTGCATGTATAAAGCAGGAAATCGAAGTGGCTGGGTTTACACTTGTTGTGAAGACGCCCCACACGTAAACAATACGGGCAGCTTTCGAGTATAACTCAGACCGGAGAAAGCGCCCTTAAATTAAAGCGCAAACGAACTCACCCTTTTTGTAAATGGTGTGTGAGAACTGGAAATAACATTGCAATGGAAGCGCGAGCGGCAAAACGAGCTTCCAAAGCGTCAATCATGTTTAAAACAGGGGCACCAATGGTTGATACAAGTCACAAAACTAAAGCACCTGAGACTGAAAATGTTACGCTGAAACAACAGATTAATTCACTTGAGCGTCTGTATAAAAAAGAAATTAACAAAAGCTGGGAAGTCATAGCACTCGAGAATTATGTTGAAGTAAAACGTATTCCTCGTGGTCTGAGGATTTTTACTATACCTACACATCCTGATACAAAAGAGGAGCTATTGAATGAATGGATGGATAATAACACAGAGTGCTCATTAAATATGATGCGCATCCTGATCAAACATGCCAGGATTGACATTGATAATTTAACTAAAAAAATTTAAGAATTGGAGGACACATTACAAAAAGTGACAAATCAAGAGGAACTCACCAAACTCCGGCAAGAAATGGAAGCTAGATTGGATTAATACGAGAGGGAGATTGAAGAACGAAAGGAGCGCAAATTTAAGCGCGATGAGCAAGACTACTTACATGGCAAAATTTTAACGTTCGCAAGACGTTATGACAATTTGAAGAAAAATTATCCAATGTACAAACCGGCATCAAGTGCAAGTGAATCGGATGTGAGCGAGAATGAAGCTACACGGGACGCATACAAGACAAAAAACTTGTCTGTTTTAGAGGAAGTAAAATTGATGAATCTGGAGAAGAACATCACAAGAGGCGGAGGAAGGGGAAGAAGACCATACCAAAGCAGAGGGAGGGGAAGAGAAACACAAAACCAGCAAACTCCCTCACCAGCACCCGAAAAACCCACAGGTCCAAACAACGTAAGAAGACAATATCCCCTTCGCAACAGGAAGTAACCAACCTGATCATCAACTTGTCTAACTATCAGTTAACTGAAAAAGAAAAAATTGTATTGAATAAAGGATTGTCATTCTGTCCGGACTCACATTTTGATTACACTCAAGTAAGAATAGACTTGTACAAATTTATCAGGAAACTTAAATTGGCAAAAATACATGCCAACAAGTTAACCGACCAGAATGTCACAGGAATGATTGATACAAGTGAAAAGGATGAGACAGCCACATGCATTGAACACCTACCTGATTTAAGACGGGCCTTTGAAACTCTTTTTGAACAAGATAGCACAGCAATATCAGATACACAAATATTAGAACAAATGAACATCAGAACGAATGAAAGACCTGACACAGGACTAAAAAGAAAATCCCGATACTATCCCATCCTGTCACCTGGCAATAAGATTGACCTTTTCTCAGGTGCAATGACTGGGGAACTGGATAATTTGATGAAAGTAAGAAATAAAACAAGGGAAAACTTGACAACAGAAGAACGTAAAGCAGTCAAAACTCTCATGGATAATGATAAAATTACGATAAAACCCGCAGACAAGGGGGGAAATATCGTAATAATGGAAACCACTGATTACTTCAACGAAGCTATGAGACAGTTGAACACGGAACAGAATTATTCCAAAATCAAAAGTAATCCAAGTGCAAAAATGATGACTGAATTAAAGGAACATCTAAATGACTGGCATGCCAAAGGATTGCTAAATGATGATGAGGTAAAGTTCTTGAACATTGACTTTCCAACTACACCCTGTATATATTTTGTACCTAAAATCCATAAGACACTAATCAATCCGCCAGGTAGACCAATTGTCTCTTCATGCAGCTCCTTGTACGAAAATGTCTCAAAATACGTAGATACATTTCTCGCTCCAATTGCTCCGAGCATGCCCTCCTACCTTAAGGATACAGGGGATTTTCTGAGGATCCTAATGGATGTAACGTGGAACCCGGATTATCTACTTGTTACGATAGATGTAGTATCGTTATATACATCAATAAGACATAGCATAGGAGTGGAAGCTTGCCAATATTTTCTAAGACAACGCAGCATCACGAAATTGGAACATACAAAAATGTTTTTAAAAATGATTGACATATGCTTGACAAATAACATCTTTCTCTTCAACAAAGAACTCTATAAACAGGAATGCGAAACTGCAATGGGGATTTCATTTTCCCCAAATTATGCAAATATCACCATGGGTTGGTGGGAAAGGACTATTGCATGGGACATCAACAACCAATCTGATCTGGATTGAATAATTCTATGGGTACGCTACATAGACGACCTGTTTATAATCTGGAATGGAACAGACTCGCAATTCCAAGAATATTTCTCCAGACTAAATAATAATGACATTGGATTGCAGTTCACATGCTCCACAAGTAAAAAACAAATTGATTTTTTGGATACTAAGATCTATATCTCAGAAGGGAAAATTGAATCTACCTTTTTCGGAAGAAAACATCCACCAACAGTGTGCTCCACGGCACCAGTTTCCACCCAAGAGCCCTGCTGGATAGCATACCATATGGAGAATTTATACGATTGAAGAGAAACTGTTCAAAACCAGATGATGCTGAAACTAAAAGTCAGGAGAGAAAAGAAAGATTCGTATCACGAGGATACAATGATCGTGTCCTAAAGAACTGTAAAAAGAAGGCGGAAAAGAAGACAAGAGCAGAAATTCTAACGGAAAAATCAAAAACAACAAAGAACAATGATCCCCCAAGATTTATCACTACTTATAGTAAAGAGAGTGGCAACATCTCAAACAAAATGAGAAAATATTGGCATCTAATATCAGGTGATCCTGATATAGGAGAACTTGTTGGAAAACAACCTTCAATAACCTACAGAAAGAACACTTCTCTCCAAGATCTTCTTGTGAAGAGTCATTTTCAAACCAAACAGAAAACGAACTGGCTGATAGATCAACGAAAGGGTTTTCAACCCTGCACATCTTGTAAAGCATGTAAGATCGGCAAAAGTATGAAGAGCATCAAAAAACCCGATGGTAAAATAATGCAAATAGATCAACAAATTACCTGCACCTCGAAAAATGTGGTATATGTAATAGAATGCAGATGTGGCATGAGATACATAGGCAGCACAACGTGCATGCTGAAAAAGAGAATCCTTGAGCATATCCGTGCAGTGAAGAACTCGAATATGCTATATGCAACTGCCAAACATATAAGCACCTGTCAGAACGGAGACTGGAGAGCAATGAAATTCTATGGCTTGAAAATGCTGCCGAAAATGGAAAGAGGGGGCAACACTGTTCGTAGACTACGTCAAATAGAGTCTCGCCTTATCATTCGACTTCGAACAAAAAACCAGAGAGGCATGAACTTTGGAGAAAACCTTCACATACATCTAGAGTGACTGTGCAAAAGATCACTATAAGCTCAACTAAAAGGGTACTATACCCGACAACATAAGAAGATTAAAATATGGAACTAGTCCTCAACTAAACAACGAACTAAATCTTTTGCCCATGTGTATTAACATGTGACGAAACGTACTATAAAATGTAATGAAAGAAACACACCAGCCTTTCGTTTTCTTTAATGATTTTTTAAACATTTTGTTCCAAACTACGTATCCCATAAGGGCTAATATGGGCTAGTATTTAAATGGAAACTGTAGAAGGACTTACTGACCGTGACCAAAGCCTTGTGTGGCTGAAACGCGTCGGTGGGGTGAAGCGCTAATTAAAAGGCTTCAGTGAAGTATCCAGTTGTGCCGCCTCCTTTGTGTTAAAAAAAAATATATATATATGTATATATATATATATATATGAACGACCTCCGTCTCCTTTGCGCGATCGTCCTCCCACGACAACGCTCTTCAGAAACAGACACGGACCAGGTAATTCGGATACTGTTATTTTTTATTCAGCTGTCGCCATAACGTTTCGGCACAAAGCCTTGATCACATATCATCATATATATATATTCACTGAAAAAAACATAGGTTTCAGACATGTTATAGTTAGGAATTATTCAAAAAGGGGGGTGGTGATGGACAGAGTATCTGAATTAAGCAGAACACTCCTACCCAGTCAAAAGATCAGGGCTTGATCCATCACCGTTTTTTAGCTCACTGCACCATCCCAGTTAAGAACCTGGCTACATGCAAATTAGTCTGTCCCTGGCCAGTGCATCATGGGAACAGGGCAGACCAAACTACCAAGCCAATTCTTTACTGGAAAGGAAACAAGCTTCCGGGGACCGGTTTCTGGCATTACAGCCGTCTTCGGCCCGGCTTGCTTGAATCCTGATGGTGCAGTGAGCAAGGGACTCACATCTGAGCATACCCTTCCACATGAAGTGTTCTGTTTAACTCAGATGCTCTGTCCATCACCACCCCCTTTTCTGAATCGTTTTGGCCACTATAGGAGTGGCAGGGTATGCTCAGACATGAGTCCCTTGCTCACTGCACCATCAGGATTCAAGCAAGCCGGGCCGAAGACAGCTGCAATGCCAGAAACCGGTCGCCGGAAGCTTGTTTCCTTTCCAGTAAAGAATTGGCTTGGTAGTTTGGTCTGCCCTGTTCCCATGATGCACTGGGCCAGGGTCAGACTAATTTGCATATAGCCAGGTTCTGAGCTGGGATGGTGCAGTGAGCTAAAAAACGGTGATGGATCAAGCCCTGATCTTTTGACTGGGTATTAGTGTTCTGTTTAACTCAGATGCTCTGTCCATCACCACCCCCTTTTCTGAATCGTTTTGGCCACTATAGGAGTTGCAGGGTATGCTCAGACATGAGTCCCTTGCTCACTGCACCATCAGGATTCAAGCAAGCCGGGCCGAAGACGGCTGCAATGCCAGAAACCGGTCCCCGGAAGCTTGTTTCCTTTCCAGTAAAGAATTGGCTTGGTAGTTTGGTCTGCCCTGTTCCCATGATGCACTGGGCCAGGGTCAGACTAATTTGCATATAGCCAGGTTCTGAGCTGGGATGGTGCAGTGAGCTAAAAAACGGTGATGGATCAAGCCCTGATCTTTTGACTGGGTATGAGTGTTCTGTTTAACTCAGATGCTCTGTCCATCACCACCCCCTTTTCTGAATCGTTTTGGCCACTATAGGAGTGGCAGGGTATGCTCAGACATGAGTCCCTTGCTCACTGCACCATCAGGATTCAAGCAAGCCGGGCCGAAGACGGCTGCAATGCCAGAAACCGGTCCCCGGAAGCTTGTTTCCTTTCCAGTAAAGAATTGGCTTGGTAGTTTGGTCTGCCCTGTTCCCATGATGCACTGGGCCAGGGTCAGACTAATTTGCATATAGCCAGGTTCTGAGCTGGGATGGTGCAGTGAGCTAAAAAACGGTGATGGATCAAGCCCTGATCTTTTGACTGGGTATGAGTGTTCTGTTTAACTCAGATGCTCTGTCCATCACCACCCCCTTTTCTGAATCGTTTTGGCCACTATAGGAGTGGCAGGGTATGCTCAGACATGAGTCCCTTGCTCACTGCACCATCAGGATTCAAGCAAGCCGGGCCGAAGATGGCTGCAATGCCAGAAACCGGTCCCCGGAAGCTTGTTTCCTTTCCAGTAAAGAATTGGCTTGGTAGTTTGGTCTGCCCTGTTCCCATGATGCACTGGGCCAGGGTCAGACTAATATGCATATAGCCAGGTTCTGAGCTGGGATGGTGCAGTGAGCTAAAAAACGGTGATGGATCAAGCCCTGATCTTTTGACTGGGTATGAGTGTTCTGTTTAACTCAGATGCTCTGTCCATCACCACCCCCTTTTCTGAATCAATTTGGCCACTATAGGAGTGGCAGGGTATGCTCAGACATGAGTCCCTTGCTCACTGCACCATCAGGATTCAAGCAAGCCGGGCCGAAGACGGCTGCAATGCCAGAAACCGGTCCCCGGAAGCTTGTTTCCTTTCTAGTAAAGAATTGGCTTGGTAGTTTGGTCTGCCCTGTTCCCATGATGCACTGGGCCAGGGTCAGACTAATTTGCATATAGCCAGGTTCTGAGCTGGGATGGTGCAGTGAGCTAAAAAACGGTGATGGATCAAGCCCTGATCTTTTGACTGGGTATGAGTGTTCTGTTTAACTCAGATGCTCTGTCCATCACCACCCCCTTTTCTGAATCGTTTTGGCCACTATAGGAGTGGCAGGGTATGCTCAGACATGAGTCCCTTGCTCACTGCACCATCAGGATTCAAGCAAGCCGGGCCGAAGACGGCTGCAATGCCAGAAACCGGTCGCCGGAAGCTTGTTTCCTTTCCAGTAAAGAATTGGCTTGGTAGTTTAATCTGCCCTGTTCCCATGATGCACTGGGCCAGGGTCAGACTAATTTGCATATAGCCAGGTTCTGAGCTGGGATGGTGCAGTGAGCTAAAAACGGTGATGGATCAAGCCCTGATCTTTTGACTGGGTATGAGTGTTCTGTTTAACTCAGATGCTCTGTCCATCACCACCCCCTTTTCTGAATCGTTTTGGCCACTATAGGAGTGGCAGGGTATGCTCAGACATGAGTCCTTTGCTCACTGCACCATCAGGATTCAAGCAAGCCGGGCCGAAGACGGATGCAATGCCAGAAACCGTTCCCCGGAAGCTTGTTTCCTTTCCAGTAAAGAATGGCTTGGTAGTTTGGTCTGCCCTGTTCCCATGATGCACTGGGCCAGGGTCAGACTAATTTGCATATAGCCAGGTTCTGAGCTGGGATGGTGCAGTGAGCTAAAAAACGGTGATGGATCAAGCCTTGATCTTTTGACTGGGTATGAGTGTTCTGTTTAACTCAGATGCTCTGTCCATCACCACCCCCTTTTCTGAATCGTTTTGGCCACTATAGGAGTGGCAGGGTATGCTCAGACATGAGTCCCTTGCTCACTGCACCATCAGCATTCAAGCAAGCCGGGCCGAAGACGGCTGCAATGCCAGAAACCGGTCCCCAGAAGCTTGTTTCCTTTCCAGTAAAGAATTGGCTTGGTAGTTTGGTCTGCCCTGTTCCCATGATGCACTGGGCCAGGGTCAGACTAATTTGCATATAGCCAGGTTCTGAGCTGGGATGGTGCAGTGAGCTAAAAAACGGTGATGGATCAAGCCCTGATCTTTTGACTGGGTATGAGTGTTCTGTTTAACTCAGATGCTCTGTCCATCACCACCCCCTTTTCTGAATCGTTTTGGCCACTATAGGAGTGGCAGGGTATGCTCAGACATGAGTCCCTTGCTCACTGCACCATCAGGATTCAAGCAAGCCGGGCCGAAGACGGCTGCAATGCCAGAAACCGGTCCCCGGAAGCTTGTTTCCTTTCCATTAAAGAATTGGCTTGGTAGTTTGGTCTGCCCTGTTCCCATGATGCACTGGGCCAGGGTCAGACTAATTTGCATATAGCCAGGTTCTGAGCTGGGATGGTGCACTGAGCTAAAAAACGGTGATGGATCAAGCCCTGATCTTTTGACTGGGTATGAGTGTTCTGTTTAACTCAGATGCTCTGTCCATCACCACCCCCTTTTCTGAATCGTTTTGGCCACTATAGGAGTGGCAGGGTATGCTCAGACATGAGTCCCTTGCTCACTGCACCATCAGGATTCAAGCAAGCCGGGCCAAAGACGGCTGCAATGCCAGAAACCGGTCCCCGGAAGCTTGTTTCCTTTCCAGTAAAGAATTGGCTTGGTAGTTTGGTTTGCCCTGTTCCCATGATGCACTGGGCCAGGGTCAGACTAATTTGCATATAGCCAGGTTTTGAGCTGGGATGGTGCAGTGAGCTAAAAAACGGTGATGGATCAAGCCCTGATCTTTTGACTGGGTATGAGTGTTCTGTTTAACTCAGATGCTCTGTCCATCACCACCCCCTTTTCTGAATCGTTTTGGCCACTATAGGAGTGGCAGGGTATGCTCAGACATGAGTCCTTTGCTCACTGCACCATCAGGATTCAAGCAAGCCGGGCCGAAGACGGATGCAATGCCAGAAACCGTTCCCCGGAAGCTTGTTTCCTTTCCAGTAAAGAATGGCTTGGTAGTTTGGTCTGCCCTGTTCCCATGATGCACTGGGCCAGGGTCAGACTAATTTGCATATAGCCAGGTTCTGAGCTGGGATGGTGCAGTGAGCTAAAAAACGGTGATGGATCAAGCCTTGATCTTTTGACTGGGTATGAGTGTTCTGTTTAACTCAGATGCTCTGTCCATCACCACCCCCTTTTCTGAATCGTTTTGGCCACTATAGGAGTGGCAGGGTATGCTCAGACATGAGTCCCTTGCTCACTGCACCATCAGCATTCAAGCAAGCCGGGCCGAAGACGGCTGCAATGCCAGAAACCGGTCCCCGGAAGCTTGTTTCCTTTCCAGTAAAGAATTGGCTTGGTAGTTTGGTCTGCCCTGTTCCCATGATGCACTGGGCCAGGGTCAGACTAATTTGCATATAGCCAGGTTCTGAGCTGGGATGGTGCAGTGAGCTAAAAAACGGTGATGGATCAAGCCCTGATCTTTTGACTGGGTATGAGTGTTCTGTTTAACTCAGATGCTCTGTCCATCACCACCCCCTTTTCTGAATCGTTTTGGCCACTATAGGAGTGGCAGGGTATGCTCAGACATGAGTCCCTTGCTCACTGCACCATCAGGATTCAAGCAAGCCGGGCCGAAGACGGCTGCAATGCCAGAAACCGGTCCCCGGAAGCTTGTTTCCTTTCCATTAAAGAATTGGCTTGGTAGTTTGGTCTGCCCTGTTCCCATGATGCACTGGGCCAGGGTCAGACTAATTTGCATATAGCCAGGTTCTGAGCTGGGATGGTGCACTGAGCTAAAAAACGGTGATGGATCAAGCCCTGATCTTTTGACTGGGTATGAGTGTTCTGTTTAACTCAGATGCTCTGTCCATCACCACCCCCTTTTCTGAATCGTTTTGGCCACTATAGGAGTGGCAGGGTATGCTCAGACATGAGTCCCTTGCTCACTGCACCATCAGGATTCAAGCAAGCCGGGCCGAAGACGGCTGCAATGCCAGAAACCGGTCCCCGGAAGCTTGTTTCCTTTCCAGTAAAGAATTGGCTTGGTAGTTTGGTTTGCCCTGTTCCCATGATGCACTGGGCCAGGGTCAGACTAATTTGCATATAGCCAGGTTTTGAGCTGGGATGGTGCAGTGAGCTAAAAAACGGTGATGGATCAAGCCCTGATCTTTTGACTGGGTATGAGTGTTCTGTTTAACTCAGATGCTCTGTCCATCACCACCCCCTTTTCTGAATCGTTTTGGCCACTATAGGAGTGGCAGGGTATGCCCAGACATGAGTCCCTTGCTCACTGCACCATCAGGATTCAAGCAAGCCGAGCCGAAGATAGCTGCAATGCCAGAAACCGGTCCCCGGAAGCTTGTTTCCTTTCCAGTAAAGAATTGGCTTGGTAGTTTGGTCTGCCTTGTTCCCATGATGCACTGGGCCAGGGTCAGACTAATTTGAATATAGCCAGGTTCTGAGCTGGGATGGTGCAGTGAGCTAAAAAACGGTGATGGATCAAGCCCTGATCTTTTGACTGGGTATGAGTGTTCTGTTTAACTCAGATGCTCTGTCTATCACCACCCCCTTTTCTGAATCGTTTTGGCCACTATAGGAGTGGCAGGGTATGCTCAGACATGAGTCCCTTGCTCACTGCACCATCAGGATTCAAGCAAGCCGGGCCGAAGATGGCTGCAATGCCAGAAACCGGTCCCCGGAAGCTTGTTTCCTTTCCAGTAAAGAATTGGCTTGGTAGTTTGGTCTGCACTGTTCCCATGATGCACTGGGCCAGGGTCAGACTAATTTGCATATAGCCAGGTTCTGAGCTGGGATGGTGCAGTGAGCTAAAAAACGGTGATGGATCAAGCCCTGATCTTTTGACTGGGTATGAGTGTTCTGTTTAACTCAGATGCTCTGTCCATCACCACCCCCTTTTCTGAATCGTTTTGGCCACTATAGGAGTGGCAGGGTATGCTCAGACATGAGTCCCTTGCTCACTGCACCATCAGGATTCAAGCAAGCCGGGCCGATGACGGCTGCAATGCTGGAAACCGGTCCCCGGAAGCTTGTTTCCTTTCTAGTAAAGAATTGGCTTGGTAGTTTGGTCTGCCCTGTTCCCATGATGCACTGGGCCAGGGTCAGACTAATTTGCATATAGCCAGGTTCTGAGCTGGGATTTTGCAGTGAGCTAAAAAATGGTGATGGATCAAGCCCTGATCTTTTGACTGGGTATGAGTGTTCTGCTTAACTCAGATGCTCTGTCCATCACCACCCCCTTTTCTGAATCGTTTTGGCCACTATAGGAGTGGCAGGGTATGCTCAGACATGAGTCCCTTGCTCACTGCACCATCAGGATTCAAGCAAGCCGGGCCGAAGACGGCTGCAATGCCAGAAACCTGTCCCCGGAAGCTTGTTTCCTTTCCAGTAAAGAATTGGCTTGGTAGTTTGGTCTGCCCTGTTCCCATGATGCACTGGGCCAGGGTCAGACTAATTTGCATATAGCCAGGTTCTGAGCTGGGATGGTGCAGTGAGCTAAAAAACGGTGATGGATCAAGCCCTGATCTTTTGACTGGGTATGAGTGTTCTGTTTAACTCAGATGCTCTGTCCATCACCACCCCCTTTTCTGAATCGTTTTGGCCACTACAAGAGTGGCAGGGTATGCTCAGACATGAGTCCCTTGCTCACTGCACCATCAGGATTCAAGCAAGCCGGGCCGAAGACGGCTGCAATGCCAGAAACCGGTCCCCGGAAGCTTGTTTCCTTTACAGTAAAGAATTGGCTTGGTAGTTTGGTCTGCCCTGTTCCCATGATGCACTGGGCCAGGGTCAGACTAATTTGCATATAGCCAGGTTCTGAGCTGAGATGGTGCAGTGAGCTAAAAAACGGTGATGGATCAAGCCCTGATCTTTTGACTGGGTATGAGTGTTCTGTTTAACTCAGATGATCTGTCCATCACCACCCCCTTTTCTGAATCGTTTTGGCCACTATAGGAGTGGCAGGGTATGCTCAGACATGAGTCCCTTGCTCACTGCACCATCAGGATTCAAGCAAGCCGGGCCGAAGACGGCTGCAATGCCAGAAACCGGTCCCCGGAAGCTTGTTTCCTTTCCAGTAAAGAATTGGCTTGGTAGTTTGGTCTGCCCTGTTCCCATGATGCACTGGGCCAGGGTCAGACTAATTTGCATATAGCCAGGTTCTGAGCTGGGATGGTGCAGTGAGCTAAAAAACGGTGATAGATCAAGCCCTGATCTTTTGACTGGGTATGAGTGTTCTTTTTAACTCAGATGCTCTGTCCATCACCACCCCCTTTTCTGAATAGTTAGGAATTAGCATTTAAAAAACCTCAGGAATTTACAGAAAAAAACATAGGTTTCAGGGGTGTTATAGTTAGTTGGACATTTCACTCGTACAAAGCCATTGAAATTCCCCCGTTATAGTTAGTTGTACTAACTATAATTCACGCGCCTGAAATCCACTGCTGATGATGTCACATATTACATCATTCATGACATGGTCAGTGACATCACTGATGACATCACTGATGACATCTCATTTGACATCACTGATGACATCATCCACTGAATGTGGTTTGGTTTGATATTAAAATATGTATTATATATATATATATAGCAATCTGCCTTGAAGTCTGAGTTGTTGTATAAGTGTTTGAATTGAGAATTTAGTAGCAGAGTGAATGACTGTCTAAGTGATTAATTTAAAGTGTCTCACTAAATATATGAGATACTGATCAAAAATTGTGAATCACTGTATCACTCCATTTCTTGATGTGTAAAGTACTACCTAAGTTGGTTAATAGCTTTGTGACAGTGTATATTAGTTATTAATTAGTTAAGTGAGTATTTGTATGAAATAGTGAATGAATGAGTGTGTGCTTGGGTGGGAGGTGTGTGACTGTCCAAAGATGTGAAAATAATTGATTTAGTAGGTATATGAGGTTAAGACCGTATATGGAACCAGTTGTTTGAGTGAGTGAATCTCTTTATGGGTGTGATGATGAGTAAATATATTTAAATGAGTAAATATATTGCTCAATAATACATGTCCAAAATACTAGAAATAGAAAAGGCAGTGTATGTGACTGTTGTTGTATATAAATAAGTATACATAAGACTCAGTGATTGTATGAGTGTCGTATGGATAACTGTATACTTGTAATAGTGATGTTATAGCTCACTAAGTATGAGTTACTATCTACATGAATAAATAAAGTGGCCTTTGTGTAAGTGTGTACCTTAGTAAATTTAAGTATGATCAATTGTTTGCATACTTACTGGTAAGTATGGTTAGAATTAATTTTCAGGATCTGTACTGGGCTCAAAGATGCAGCACTGAGGTCTCCCCTGATAACACGTGAGTAAATCGGAATTTGTAGTTCTGCTGATTTTATAGGAATATTTCAAAGTTCCAAAACTCCACACTTAGAAGAATTTCCATGTAAAACCAGTCCATGTTACCCTATGGAAGGAAATTCCCTTAGCAGGTAGTAGTGTTATCGTTACTTTTTCTTACTCAGTGGTGGATCCTGGATCCAGCACTGGTGCATCTCCTGTAAACAGTTGAAAAAATGAGTTTAAGTCATACAGGTGATTTTTAAGGAATATTTCTAGTTTGTGAAAATAGACAGAAACTTTTCTGGTGAAAACCAGAAAATGTATTCCTATATAAGGAAATACAAGTTACTGGTAAGTACGGTTAGAATTACTTTTCAGAGTCAGTGCTGGGCCAAAAGATGCGATACCAAAAGGGATGATGGACGGAGCGTTTGAGCAAATCAAACACTCACCCCCAGTCAACTGATCTGGGTTTAATCCATCACCATTCTTTAGCTCACTCGGCCACCCCAGTTCAAACATGGCTATATGCAAATCAGTCTGACCCTGTGCCTCATGGGAACAGTCCAGCCCGAACTGCCAAGCCATGTCTTCCCTGGACCGGAAACAAGCATCCTGGGACCGGTTTCGGATTCATAATTCTCATCAGCCAGGCTATCTTGAATCCAGTGGCCAAGTGAGCAAGGGACTCACGTCTGAGCATACCCTGCCACAATTAGGGCGAACAAAGCGATAAAAAAATGGGATGATGGACGGAGCGTTTGAGCAAATCAAACACTCACCCCCAGTCAACTGATCTGGGTTTAATCCATCACCATTCTTTAGCTCACTCGGCCACCCCAGTTCAAACATGGCTATATGCAAATCAGTCTGACCCTGTGCCTCATGGGAACAGTCCAGCTGAACTGCCACGCCATGTCTTCCCTGGACCGGAAACAAGCATCCTGAGACCGGTTTCGGATTCATAATCCTCATCAGCCAGGCTATCTTGAATCCAGTGGCCAAGTGAGCAAGGGACACACGTCTGAGCATACCCTGCCACACTTAGGGCGAACAAAGCGATACAAAAAGGGATGATGGACGGAGCGTTTGAGCAAATCAAACACTCACCCCCAGTCAACTGATCTGGGTTTAATCCATCACCATTCTTTAGCTCACTCGGCCACCCAGTTCAAACATGGCTATATGCAAATCAGTCTGACCCTGTGCCTCATGGGAACAGTCCAGCCCGAACTACCAAGCCATGTCTTCCCTGGACCGGAAACACGCATCCTGGGGCCGGTTTCGGATTCATAATTCATAAAAAGCCAAAAGATGCAGCACTGGGTTCTCTCCTGATAATAGGTGAGTAAATCGGAATTCGTTGTTCGGATGATTTTAGGTGAATATTTAAAAGTTCCAAAACGCCACACTTAGAAGAATTTCCAAGTGAAACCAGTCAATGTTAGCCTATGGAAGTAAATTCAAGTTACTGGTAAGTATGGTTAGAATTACTTTTCAGGATCACTAGTGAGCTCAAAGATGCAGTACTGAGGTCTCTCCTGATAACAGGTGAGTAAATTGGAATTCGTAGTACATCCAGTAAGCGCCACAGAGCTGCGTACCAGAGAGATGTAAAAAGGGGCACGGCCTGCACCACCTCTCTGTAACGCACTGCAGTGGCGCTTCCTGGAAGCACCTAGTGGGCTACTTGGCCCCCATGGTCCTTCAGGTTTGAAGTGGAAATTTTTCCCTAATTTAAAACGCGCCACAGTGCGTGTTTGCACACATCACGTCAGACCCCGTCCCCTCCCTTCACCACTCTGTAAACGCGCCCTGTCACCGTTCTAAGTTGAGAGATTAAGTATCCTTCAATCCTAAGGGTCCCTAGGGTCAAACTAGCCCACTAGGTACCTCCAGTAGGCACCACAGAGCTGTGTTGCAGAGAGGTGTAAAAAGGGGAGTGGCCTCTGAACACCTGTCAGCAACGCAGCCTCCTGGCGCATACTGGAGATACCTGTTGGGCTATTTGGCCCTCAGGGACCCTCACTATTGAAAGAGAATTAATTCCCCAACTTAAAACGCGCCACACGGCACGTTTGCACAGTGGTGAATGAAGGGGGCATGGCCTGAGGTGACATGTCTGCAAACATGCCCTGTGGTGCATTTTAAGTTAGAGAATTAATTCCTCCTCAATCTTGTGGGTCCCTGGGGGCCAGCTAGCCCACCAGATACCTCCAGTATGCGCCAGTCGGCTGCGTAGCAGAGAGGTGTTCAGAGGCCACGGCCCTTTTTAAAGCACTCTGCAGCACAGCACCGTGGCACTTACTGGAGGTACCTGGTGGGCTAGTTGGCCCTTCAGGGACCCTCAGGATTGACAAGCAATTAATTCCCCAACTTAAACTGTGCCACAGAGTGTCTTTGCACACATGTGAACTTGTTTTAAGAAGGCGGGCTGTGTGGCCCCCTTCTTTTCCTTATATTTTTGCCCTGGGGACCCCATCCCCCAGGGCCTGCCCCCTATTTTTTTTTTATTAAAAATACTGGAAGGGGGCCACGTGCCCCCCCTCCAGAGGCCATAATCGTCCCCGGGCACTCCATTCCCCGTGGCATGGCACTTTTAAAAAAAACATGTTTTACTTCTAGGAGGGGAGCTGCCTTGCCTCCCTCCTTGGGCCATTTGTGGCCCCGGGGACCCGATCCCCTGGGGCCGGCCTTTTTTAATTTATTTATATTTCTTTTAAATTACATTTTAGGGAGGGGGCGTGTGGCCCCCCTCCCGGGCCCTTTCTATGCCCGGGGACCCAATCTCCCGGGGCTGGTGGTCGCCAATACCCCCACGGACTCAGCCGCCTCTCTACATCCTGCGGGACCCGGCATTGCTTTTCCACACGGGGAGTAGCTAACATGCTGCTCCCCATGTGGAAAAGCAATTTGTTTTGCTATTTGGAAGAAAGAGCAGGTTTCCTGCTCTCTCTTCCAAATAGCAAAGCAGTTTGCTATGGCAGGGTGGGAGCTGCGAGGCTCCCGCCCTGTCATTGCAAATGGCAGTGTCCCGGGGGTGGGCACCCCGGGACACTGCAGGAGCCAGCCCTGGGGGGTGTGGACCCCAGGGCCATCATATGGCTCAAGGAGGGGGCTGTTGAGCCTCCCTCTCATCATCTGCAAAGCCGCGGGGGTGGGGGTCCCTGGGGCTGGGGGTCTGTCACGAACCCCCAATTTAAATATTTAGTGCCCCGGGGAGGAGGCAGAACCGGGGGCATGTGGGGGGGCTTCAGCCCCCCCCACACAGGGTACAAATATTTTTTTTTAAAAGCCCCAGGTGTGGTGGTCCCGAGGCTGCGGGGGGGGGCAGTGTGCCCCCACAAATAAAAGTGAAGTCAAGCCCTGGGGGTGGCAGTCCCTGGGGCTCGGGGGGGCCTTAGAGGCCCCCCTACATTTAAGTATAAGCCCTGGGGGTGGCGTTCCCCGGGGATGCGGGGGGCCCTTGTGCCCTCCTCAATTATTCAAACTTTGCCCTGGGGGTGGCCGTCCCCGGGGCAGTGTGGGGAGGATTAGGCCCCCCACACTTATTTTTCAAAATGCCCCCAGGATTTGACCTCCCGGGGGCTAATTGGCATTGAAGCACGGGAGTCCGCGCTTCATTTTTTTTTCAACTCAGGATCCGCCGATTTCTTTAAAAAAAAAAACATTTTTGGGCCTCTGGGTCCTTGTGGGACCCCCTGAGCAGGCCTAGGGGGTCAGGGTGTTTCTACCCTGCCCCCTTTCACATTTTGCACATTTGTTTCTTAGGTTTCTTGTGCCTCGGTTCTACAGAGGCACATGATGGCTGCCAACACTTCCTGATTTGGAGTGTTGACAGCCAATTATAATACAGATTGTGCACGGCAGGTTGTGCTTAGGGTGCACGGATCTTGCGCGGCAATAAATATATATACTTTTAAATGTCATTTTCTCAGGAACTACTGAACAGATTTACACCATTTAAGCAAAGGGCACGAGTCTAATCAGAGGACTACCTCTTTGCCAAATTTGGTGTAAATCCGTTCAGCAGTTCGGGCTGTAGCTGCGTCAAAAGGTCCTATGGAAAATTGCATGGGGAAAACACGTTTTGGAACACCTCTTTTTTCATGACAGGAGCGGACCGGAGCTGATAGATAGTTTTGAAAATTTGCCGAAGATTCAACAACCGGAGCTAAAGTTATTCCAAATAGAATGTTGCAGATTTTCTATGGAAAATAGGTCCTAACTATAACTACCTACTGGCGACTGATATATATATATATATAAAACATATTCAAACTTTACAGAAACACACAGTCACTGGATAATGTCATCAGTGATGTCATCGGTGATGTCATTTGAGATGTCATCAGTGATGTCACTGACCATGTCTCGAATAATGTAATATTCGTTTGTTCAAATCTTTATTTCGGTTAAAACAAACCATAAAAGAGTCATACAAATAGTACAAGACAATCTCTTAAAACATCCATCAAGTTCAATCAATGTCTGTATCTGGATAAGAAAACAACACATGAACGAACCATGGCCTCAATACAAATTCATCTCTAAAGGGACACACAATTTTATCAAACATTAATAATTACAAGCACACTATTAGAGTCAATCCATCAGGTTTGTACAATGCGATCATAAATGGGGGGAGGGAATACAATATTAGGGGTTTAAGACAATAAATATGATAAATAGTGTTAAAAGATACCAGGTGCTATTATTAATTAATACTACTAGTATTATAAGAACAATACAATATTAAAATCATATATAGTTTGAAGGGTGTTACATCCATTACGTATTGCAAGCTGAAATGTATAAATAGTACTTCAATAACAGACCCGCCGCTCTACACTTGGTCTCGTTCGATCAGTTTAATTTAGATAATTAGTATCTTATCCTTACTGGACCAGCTATTACAACTACAATTTTAAGCCTCGTCTTTTTCGGACTATTGCCACCGCAAGGAGAAAGCGGCTTAAACTGAAGACGATGGTCTGTGATGTATCACCTTTGAACACTCTTTCATCTTCCTTAATATGTCTGAAGCCTAAAAGGTGACAGATAGGCTTTAACCACTTCTTCCTAATATGTAGGTATGCCGGGCATAAGAATAAAACATGAGCCTAGTCCTCCCTTGTGCCAATATCACACAATTCACAAGTTTCTGACAAAACGTTCCCTGTAGAACCCTCATTACAAGCCCATTTTGATGTGTTATATTTGATTTGTAGAATGCCATAGCAAAACTTTAAATACAGTGATTTTGCCATAGTAGGCAAAATTTAATCCATGAAACATTCAAATTTGCTTTCAACTTTCACATCAAAGTTTAGGACGTGTTCCCAGAACCTTACCCGCAACAGTTTTTTACACGATAGAGTCAGGGAATTGGGGTATGTCCAATAATGGTATGAACCCAACCTTAGGAACCAATTTTTAATGTGGGTCAACCATGCCAACCGAGTTGTATTCTTTATTTCCATGAATTCTTTTAGTGCTTCTCTATAGTCCACTAATTCGTCCGTTGACCACAGGCGAATCCAGTATAACAATGGGCGTAGAGTAGATAACAATGATGAATGAATGATGTAATATGTGACATCATCAGCAGTGTATTGCTGGGGCGTGAGTTATAGTTAGCTAAACTAAGTTAGCTAAACTAACTATAACTGTTGAATTTCTCTGGTTTTGTACGAGTGAAATGTCCAACTAACTATAACTTCCCTGAAACCTGACTTTTTTTGTTTTTTTCAGTCAATATACATATATGTATGTATATATATATTCACTGAAAATCCATAGGTTTCACACACATTATAGTTAGGAATTAGCATTTAAAAAACCTTGCAAATTCATTTAAAAAACCATAGGTTTCACACGTTATAGTTAACTGGACATTTCACTCATACAAAACCTTTGAAATTCCCCCGTTATAGTTAGTTCAACTATAACTCGCGCACCCGCAATGCACTGCTGATGACGTCACATTCTACATCACTCATGACATGGTCAGTGACATCACTCATGACATCACTGATGACATCTCAAATGACATCACTGATGACATCATCCAGTGAATATGTGTCTTTCTGAAAAATAAATATTTTTTATATATGTATATCTAAAGGTCGATGGAATAATAAATGGGTAAATAAGTGTCTAAATGGATGTTTTTGTTGTAAAATTGATTGTATAACTGACTTATTAAGTGTATGTTGGTGAATACATGTATTAGCGAATAATTCTTAAATATTTAAATATCTGTATCAGTGTCTAACTTTGTGTATAGGTGGCTGCATGGGTTTGTGAGTAGCTACATGAGTGTGTATATGGGTTATTAGTTGTTTTTTTTAGTATTAGTATGAGTGTCTGTATGGTGGGCTGGGGGTATTACTTAGTGCATAGATGCATGAATGAGTGACTCACTGTTTGTTTTTTGAAGACAGCATGTGTGCAGGACTGTATGGGTGGATGAGTGTGTGTATGGCTGTGTTACTGAGTGAATGACTGTCTCAATAGTATCTTTATGAGTAACTACATATATTTTAAACTAGTATATGTCAGTATTGATATATATAAGTGAGTATATGTGAGAGTGAGAGATTGTAGGAGTTCCTGTATAAATAAGTATGTGTTTCTATAAGTGATTGTGTAATAAAGTAAGTATGTGTACGTTTCTGTAGAAGTAAGTGTAGTGGTGTGTGTATAGCTGTATATGTAAGTAAATGGATGTTTGATAGTTTATTTGCATGTGTGAGTAACTCTACGGATGAGTATCAGTGTGTAACAGGATGTGTTGGTGTATGAGTACATTTAATGAGTGAGTACATGTATGAGTGACTATATAGAACTGTTGGTGAAAGAGTGGATGTGTATGTAGATGTTGGAATTACTGAGTAGGTTAGTCTAACTGGTATTGGTATCTCCATTTTTTTTTAAATTTTAGTTTCTATTTTTGAAGGTGTGTATCAATGGTTATATTATGCTGAGAGGAGGTCTGCCACTCTTTCACAAGGATGATGTCATCAGGGATGTCATTTGAGATGTCATCAGTGATGTCATGAGTGATGTCACTGACCATGTCATGAGTGATGTAGTATATGACGTCATCAGCAGTGCATTGCGGGCGCGCGAGTTATAGTTAGCTGAACTAACTATAACAGGGGAATTTCAAAGGTTTTGTATGAGTGAAATGTCCAGCTAACTATAACATGTGTGAAACCTATGGTTTTTTCAATGAATTTGCAATGTTTTTTAAATGCTAATTCCTAACTATAACGTGTGTGAAACCTACGGTTTTTTCAGTGAATTTGCAAGGATTTTAAAATGCTAATTCCTAACCATAACATGTGTGAAACCTATGGTTCTTTCAGTGAATTTCAAAGGTTTTATAAATGAACATTTTTAAATGTATTAATCATTATATTTCTTTATTTTTATACAAATTTATTATATTTTTAATATAAATATTTATATTTATTTTATATTTTTAATTATATTTCATATTCCTATTGTAAAATAATAACAAAACTAAATTGCAAATTATTTTTTGATTTTTTTTCCAATATCTTAAAATTGAATTCTATATAAATCCTTTTTCATTGTTTTTTTTTGGGTAATCGTACCGTACACATACGGTAATGGAATTACACTAAATTTGGCAGAGAGGTAGAGTTCAGTTCGCAGATTGTGCTTTTTGTTAAATGGTGTAAATCCGTTCAGTAGTTCCTGAGAAAACCCCTATAGACTATGCATGTAGTGTTCTATGCACCGGGAAACTTTTACATCTTCAATTCCCCAATCTGTATCCTTACACTTCCAGTAAACACTATCACACTTCTGTTTCAGTATTGTAGTGACAATACAGCACTATGTGCTTATCTATACACTGTTCTAAAATGATCCATTCACTACATTAAAACACTAATCAGGAGATGTACAATAAGTGGTACATCCCCAGAGATATGCCAGTTATTGTGTACTGTAATATCACCTCCTTCTGGCGCAGGGCTTTATAATGTGATGCACCTTCCAGATGTGTCACATTGTAAATACTACACACAATGGCACATATTTTGCACCACCAGTGCATCACAAAAGTAACGCAACGGTTGTGTTAAAAAAGGCACAAGGGAGTTGTAAATCCGCCCATAACACATAGGAATTCATCCAGGCAGTTTCACCAGCAGTGCAAATTGAAGCATAGACTTGTAACATATTTATGTGCATATGTTACATTCAAGTGCTTCGGAGGAACTACGGTATACTATAGGTAAACTGCTTATAGATTTATGCTGTAGCAGTTCCTTCTAGTTCTGCACTTTCACATTCACCATACACTATTAATGTATTCATTCATTCATTTATGAACTTTACATTCATTCTGAGAAACTTTTATACACTAACATAGAAATATAGTTCTTTCTTTGACAAGTGAAGGTAGTTCTAAAAAAAACTGTTTTGTTTGTGTTTTTAGTTTTCTATTTTTTGTGTGTTTTTTCAACAAGTTTTTTTTTAAAACCCAAAAAATCGAACTGGAACCCAAAAAGTGTCCAACAGGAATAAAAGAATGAAAAAAAAACCTAATGTCGAGGACAGCGATGCCCCTGCTTCCTGCGTTTTATCAATCGATAGACTGTTCCCATAACACAAAAGTTTATCGCAATAAATGCATAGAATTTTTACTTCACCAAAATCAGCATCAATTTGTGGGTGTGGACTGCTTGCTGAAAATGCTGCTGCAGCAGTTGATGTGCTTGGTGCAGTAGCAGGTTGGTTGTCCTGCAACCTCTGTGTTGCAGCTCGAGCAAAGTAATTGGGGTGCAAGTTCTTCACGTGTCGCACCATATTTGCTGTGCCAAAGGAGTACTTTTGAGATGAATCACCCCTTGAAAGAATTGTTTGGCAAATTTTAAAGGTTATTTTTGGAGCATTAACCTTTTTTTGCCCTTCAGGAAAAGTAAAAAACTTCCAAATTAGAGCTTCTGTCTTCTTCTTTGGAGGTTCTTCAGGAATGAAATCTCCATCTGAAGAATAGCTGGAAGATGAGTCAATTGCTGTTATTATGGTGATCTTCCTTCTATTTGACAGGATTCTCAGAAGAGATGATTCTTCTTAGAAAGTGAAAGCAGAATGATTAAAATGGGATCGAACTTTCAACAGTTGGAAAAGGAAGTATTTTGAACCAATCAAATCTCTTCTTTTAAAGTCACATGGCTTTGCGTACACTTACGGTGGGCTTACGGTACTCTTCCGATGCGAGTACGCATGACGTTCCACCGCGATTTGTGTAATTGCTTTTAAAAGAAATATACGAATGTTAAAAGTAATAAAAAACTATTTTCATAATTATCCCAGATAATGTCTACCCTTAGTATGTACATTAAATACATAAATACATGTTTTTAAACAATTAAAAACATTGGCGCCTTTCGCGTACCGGACGCGGTACATGACTTTGCGCGGAAGCTTTGATTCGACGCGTAACCTCAAAGCGTATACGTGGCATATGCGCGGGTACGCGCTGAGTATGATTAGCAGTACAAAGTATGGTGCGATCACCCTCTCAGTGTCAAATCAGAGCACAGCGCGTGCTACGAGAATGATTACAAGTGGTCACTCATTGGAGTTCCGATTCTGGGCCTGCCCCTACGCACATGATAACCCCGCCCCCGTCTCTCTGTGCATTATTGATGCACACACTCACACTTGCATATGCACGGTGCACGCCCGCCCACACTCCCCAGATGTCACCACCTAGCTTTCTTGTTATTACTAAGCCTGGAAGCCAATACATTAGCCGATGGGAGGTCCCCCATTTTAGGCCTAAAGATCCATGTGGAACCGCCTGAGCAGGCCTAGAGGGTAAGGATGTTTCTACCCTGCCCCCTTTTCTTATTTTTCAACTTTGTTTAACTGTTTTCTTGTGACTCGGTTCTACCGAGGCACAAGATGGCTGCCAACACTTCCTGGTTTGGAGTGTTGACAAACAGTTGACATCCAAGCAGTTGTGCTTGTAATTGTACAGTTTTCGGTACACTTACTGTACGCATAATTAAGAATAAAACGGACTTCTAGTTTTTTTTTCCTTTTCCACCGCGTACGAGTACCATAAGCGTTCTACACGATTTTTATTTAAAAATTGGGCCTAAAGATCCATGTAGGACCCCCTGAGCAGGCCTAGAGGGTCAGGATGTTTCTACACTGCCCCCTTTCCTTATTTTTCAACTTTGTTTTACTGTTTTCTTGTGACTCGGTTCTACCAAGGCACAGGATGGCTGCCAGCACTTTCTGGTTTGGGGTGTTGACAGACTGTTGACATCCAATCAGCATGCAGCTAGTGCTCGTAATTGTACGGATTTCCGTACACATACAGTACTTCATCTCTAGATATCACTATGATTTAGATTTTCTCAGGAACTACTGAACGGATTTACACCATTTAACAAAAAGCACAATCTGCGAACCAAACTCTACCTCTCTGCCAAATTTGGTGTAATTCCATTCAGCCGTTCGATATGTAGCCCTGGCTAAAGGTCCCTATGGAAAATTGCATGGGGAAAACACGTTTTGGGACCCCTTTTTTTTGGCCCCCACTTGACGAATCACCCCCAAACTTTCAGGGAAGGAGAGGAACCGAGCAGGCCATTTTCCTGGAGAAATTCACGAAGATTCGTCCACCGGCGCCAAAGTTATTCCAAATAGAATGTTGTGGATTTCCTATGGAAACTAGGTCCTAACTATAACTACCTACTGGCGACCGCCAGTAGGTAATATATATATCTATATATATATATATACTATTATTGTTAACCCTAACCAACCTCTTCCCTCCCAAATTTTTCCAAATGTTAATGAAAATGGTTTTTCTCATTGTATATGTTGACACGTTACCAACATCAAGAGATTAGACTTGGCCACTTGGCCATTATGTCATAAACTTGTGCAACATCTATGACTCTTTAGGGTGCACCAATTGTTAATTTCAACTCTTTTATAACTTCTTAGTGCCTACAAGTATTTGAAAGATGATTATGTATGAACTGATTCAATGTGAAATAACATGAATTCGAAATTAATTTTGTGAAAACTGCCAGCACGAACTAACAATTTAACTGCACATCATGGCGAAACCACTGGGTCTTTCTTCTATTTCCTTTGTAGTCCCTTGAACTTTTGTAGTTCAGGATGGGTTTGTGGTCCTATCTCACTTTCTCACTACCCCTCTAGTGCACTTTTAAAAATGGTGATTGAATGCGTTATGGCTGGCTAACGAAGAAGACCGTTTGGTCGAAACGCGTCGCCAATAAACAACTTCCTAAACACGGACCCTGGAGTGCGAGTCTTTTGTGGTTCCTGCGATAACACCGTGCGGGGAAACCTTTCTGGTATATATATATATATATATATATATATATATATATATATATATATATATTACCTACTGGCGATAGCCAGTAGGTATATATAGTTAGGATTTTTTCTCTATGGCATTTTTGAAAATTCTATGTCTAATAACTTTGGCGTTTGTGGACGGAATTGGCTGAAATTTTCAGGAAAATGGCACATTTTGTTTCTGAGCAGCCCCTGAAAATTGGGGGGGGGGTTCTTCCAGGGGGGGTCGAGAAAAAAGGGGGTCCCAAAACGTGTTTTTAACATTGAGTTTTCCATAGGGCGGTTGGCCTCACTTTTAGCCCGAACGGCTGAATGGATTTGCACGAAACTTGGCAAAATTGTAGGGACTGGTAGCCCGATGTGCCTTTTGTAGGTCTCAATATATGTGCTCCAGTGGATTTTGAGAAATAACGTTTAAAAAAAGATATATATCTGTAACAGCGGACCGGGCAGCGCTCCAGTTCGCGTACTTTTCGCGCAACGGAGCTTTGTGAAGCGAAGCTGATTGGTTCTCCGGCGTCTGTCAACATTCCAAACAGTCCGTAGCGGCCGCCATCTTGTCTCTCGGTAGGATCGAGAGACAAGCGGAGGCCAAACCGAAGGGGTAAATGACCATAAGGGGGCATAGTAGATCCTCCCTGACCCTCTAGGTTTGATGTGGAGGTTTTAAAAGGGCCCCGCGGGGCAAAAAAAATAAAAATAATAATAATGGAACGGCTGAATGGATTTGCACGAAATTGGCAAAATTGTAGGGACTGGTAGCCCGATGTGCCTTTGCTAGGTCTCAATATATGTGCTCCAGTGGATTTTGAGAAATGAATGTTCAAAAAAAGATATATATCTGTAACAGCGCTCCGCTTCGCGTACTTTTCGCGTTACGGAGCTTTGCGAAGCTGATTGGTTCTTCGGCGTCTGTAAACATTCCAAACAGTCCGTAGCGGCCGCCATCTTGTCTCTCGGTAGGATCGAGAGACAAGAGGAGGCCAAAGCGAAGGGGCAAATGACCATAAGGGGGCATAGTAGATCCTCCCTGACCCCCTAAGTTTGATGTGGAGGCTTTAAAAGGGTCTCGCAGGGCAAAAAAAAAAATATCGTTTTTTTAGTTTTTTTGCGTGGAGTGCGCCCGGTTCGCGAACTGGGAAGCGTTCTGGGGAGCGTACTTTCTTGAAAATTAGTGAAAAAAGTTAGAGTAAAATAATAATTGTGAGTGATCAGATGTAGGGTAGCTCTGAGAAGAGCTTTTGGGTTTATGGTACATTTAGGTACTTATAAGTAGGTACCAATGCACAGTCTTAAATTCAGAGTGAAAATTCTGTTGCCCTCATCTGAGAAGTGAACTCCATCTCCTCTGTAGATATCTTGCATGTAGTAACGCAAGTTATTGTTGTACAGGGAGCCCATTCCATGGTCTCTCATGTAAGCTGAAACAGATTTGTTTACATGCTTCCTCGATTTCTCAATTTGTGGACAAAATTGGTTCGACCACCTCCATTTCTGTCTTTGGCATATATTTGAATATACCAAGGCAGTCTGAGGAAAAAGTGCCATCAATTGCTCAAAGGTGTCCTTTAAAAGCATTTCCAGACCTACCCCAGTCAAAGTGCCCAAATCATTACCTCCACAGTGCACAATTAACAGGTCAGGTTTTGGCAAATGCATAAAGGTTTTCACCAATGGTATCAATTGGTGACATTTTAATCCTCTGTGGCCAAACCACTTAATTTCCACATCTTGTAAATTGAGGTTAGGTAAATTCCTGTTTTCAGCGTACCTCTGAGCCCAATAGATGTAACTATGTCCAACAATCCAGACAGAAAACATGGCGAGAGAAGGTTCTCCTGCAGTCAGATGAAGTGTGGCAATGAAATGGCAGTTGAAAAAATGAGAGTGTAAAATGAAAAAAACTGAGGAGTTTCTGTGTTAATGAAGCAGTAAGAGTGATTGGTGGATTTTGATTGCTGAAAACAGAAAGTTAGGGTGCATGGATGAGTTCGTTGAAAGATGTATTTTGAGTGGCGAAGAAAAAATCATTAAATGAAAGATTGCACTGGATATGCAGGTGCACTGAGAGTTCAGAGTTCAATTGCAACATTGTTGTGTGAACTTGGAAACACCAGAGGTCTTGCAAGAGGTGGTTGCTATGCAGAAAAAGCAGAGAGGGGGCAGAGGGGGGAAGGGTTTTGATTTGAAAAAAAGTGAGGGAAGAGTTTTGATTGGGTGACATGAGAGATATGTGTGAAGAATTACAGCATTTCTGTGCTTTTGATAGCTGCAGACTCTGGAGTGCATACCTTTTGCTCTGCTGAAGACAAATTGGTGTGTTTCTGAGACTGTCAAAGTATTTGCTAAGGTGAGAAAAGATTTCTTTAATTTAGATAGAAAATAGTGTGCTTTAAGGAGAAAATTATGAAGAAAGTTGTGTTTTTCAAATGTTGCTTTGTCTCAAGTGTTTTACAAATAGATTTTGTTTCTTTGAGAAATTGTAATTGGAGAAAATGTGAAGTATTAGTACTGACAGGGTTTTTATGTGCATAGGAGCTGTGGAGTGTTTTCAAATTATGACTTGTAAATCGTTTTTGAGAAAAAGCAATGGTTTTAATATTGATGACAAGGAAATAATGGTGTCTGCTTCTTTATAAGGTAATTGAGAGTCTCTGATGTTATTTTTCCCATTTCAATGTAAGAAGTTTGTCTGTGGAGCAAATTGCTTGTAAATATGCTCCCACCTGTGCATGGCAAATTTAGATTTTGAATGTTTGCGTTACATAGGCATGTTAAAGGTGACTGAAACATGCTGCAAAGGCAATCAAAAAACGCTTTTATGTGTCTTAAGGACATTTTAAGTCATTTCCCCATGTGCAGTGTTTTCAAATTATGAGTTGAAAATCGTTTTTGAGGTAAAGGAATGTTTTCAAAATTTATGTGCGCCATATGCCCCCAAATTTCTTTTTCAGGGGTGCAGCAGGGTGTTCTTGAGACACCCCTGCACCCTCGGAAAAATTCGTAATTTGCGATGAGGTAATTGCTAATCGCAAATTGCACCTTCATTCCTATGGGCCTCCTGCTGCATGGAAATGAATGGGTAATTTGTAATTAGCAAATAGCTCATCGCAAACTAGGAATGGTAAAGAATCGCTATTTATTCCTTAAAGTTCGCTATTTAGGAAATGCAAAAAACTTTGATGATACATATGGCGGTTCATCTCTAACAAGATAAGAAGCATAGGGATAGATTTATGATGACTGGCGCATCACCAGGGATGTGTTAGTCATTCTGTGCCACTGTTCCGTCACCTATGGTGTGCTGCATTTACAATGCGGCGCATCATGGGGCAAAAACAGCACAGATGCGTGACGTATCTGTGCCGTAAAGGTGGCGCATTGCTGGAGTTGTATCGCAAGTGTGATGAAGCTCCAGCAAGGCTCAGGGGTGCCCCTGTCGCAGGGTTTCTGTTCTCACACAGAACTGTGGACAGAGGATTGGAACCTCGGCGAATTAGGGTGCCCCAAAACTCACCTTAGTAATCAAAAACCCCTTAGCAAGCTAGGTACAGTGTCACATTGGATATAACAAACTCTCAATGTTTAGACAATCCAGAATATGAACTTATAGTACCTCAGGATACGTGGAACTCATGAACAGTCGGTCGTTATATATTTCTTAGAAACCAGAACATGGAGTTAAGAAGAACACATGTGTATTTGAAATGTTTATTTACTAATGCCGTCTTCTCAGGCGTAGTATCTTAGATAATACAAGTACACATATTATCAGTAGCAAAATTACCAGCATAGTTACTAGTACATAAAAAGCGAATGGTGACAGTATGTTAACATGCTGTAAATGAATAAGAGTTAGCAACACTTATAAGCAGCCGCGGGCCGTGGAGGGAGTTACGGTGGGGCAGGGAGGCGGGGAGGGGGAGGGGCAGGGTGGAGAGGGCTCCACCCTGCCCCTCCCCCTCCCCCTCCCCGCCTCCCTGCCCCACCGTAACTCCCTCCACGGCCCGCGGCTGCTTATATCTCACCCTCCCTAATACACATATTATATTATTTGCTAAGAAGGTCTCTTTGTGTTGGTTTAGGGCGTGCCCATACTTTAGTGTCTTAGATTTGAAGGAATCACATCAGCATACACCAGCTCTCTCTTCATGTGAACCGCATCAAGTGTTGTGTATGTGTGTTTGGCAAAGCAATATAAAACCCGCCTCATGCCCAGAATTGGCAGAAGCTGCACTTATGTTATGAGTATGAAGTCGTGGAGATCAGACCTCATAACAATTCTGTATCGTGTTGTTCTTGAAACTTCGCTAGCAGCTAGCTAGCTAGCTAACATTGCTAGCGCGGTAGCGTTCCGCCTTCACTGCCCTCCTGTTTGGAATACATCGCGGCAAATTAAGCACTCACGGTGAGTCTTGCTCCCCCCTCTTGGGCGCACTGACATGCTTGGCTCCACACGCTGGGCTCAATATTAATACTTAATCGGTTTCTGATTTAGTAGAGCCACCCTTGCCCTCCCTGAAGCAAGTCAAAACGCCAGGAAGGTTGTAAAGAATGCAGTCTGTTAGGAATTCAGCACCAGCGAACCGCGCACAAAGTAAGCTTCCCTCACTTTGGGCTTGTGATAATTTCTTTCTTTAACAAAAACGCGACCTGTTATTTCTAAATCCAAACATCCATTTTTGGTTCACAGTATAATTCGAGGGACAGAATATTCACAATGAACCACTCACTCCTCGAGTCCTGAACACTCCGGATTCGAAGGTAATCTTTGGTGTCACACACACCGCCCCTGTGTCCAACCAGTTGCACCATCTGACAGCCATATAGCATTTTCTGATTATAGCTATGTCACTCCCTTGCAGGTTGACGACCGCATTGTTTGATGATCAAAACTGATTTTGGAAATAATTATTAGTGACCAACTACCACTGGTCGCATGAGGTATGTTGCACCTTTCGGTGCATTCATTGGGTTACAAGCTTTTTTAATATTTATGTAAGGAGCAGCCTTCTAAACCCGACTCTCCTCTCTTTTCCTTAAACAGTATCAGCGGATACAAATCCCACGCCCTGATGAGAATCCGATGAGTCTCACATTGGATTTCGAAACGCGTCGGCATAAAGTCATTTGTGACAATAAGTCACCGTTTTTTTATCTTAATTAAAATTTGATGCGCATTCCTGCGCTTTTGAAAATTGGTTTGTGATAACTAGATAGCGACAGGAAGTGTGATTGAAAGTATAAGTCGCATTGTCCTCTAGCACCAATTCACATGACTGTATGATACTGTCACACTTGTAAGTTTGTAAATATCGTTTCACCATTTGTAAATTTGTTTGTATCAATTCTTTTGAGTTTAATTTGTGTAACACAATATTTCGTCAAGCTTTTCCCCGACAAAATTGATGTTTGCTCAATGTTTAGTTGACTATGTATCCTTCTTTGTTTTTTCTTAAATATATCCAAATGCATAAAAACCTAAATGCAAATGACATTGTTGTCAGAGTTCACTAATTAATGTGGTTTTCTCTGCATGGTTCATTAATGTGCACAAAATCGTTCTCATAAGAGGCATAGGTAAACCCCCCCTTTCGTGGCAGTTCTTGAAACTTCAGCACTCGCTGTACAGATATAGTTGAACAAGTAAAGCAGATAGTAGAGCAATAACATATTATTCTCATGTAAATCACGATGAACTATTAGGTTGAAAGCTAAAGCAACAACTAAGTGTCGTGTGCAGAAGTTGCAAAAAAGGAAAAATGGCGTTTAAACCGGTAATGAGCCCATGCTAACTTAACACGGTGTAAAGATATCCAGGATCTAGATGACACCTCCCCATGATCCGGAAAGGAACTGAATAAGATAATAGAAGTGCCATCTCATGAGAGCAGATTGCAACTTTATATGTGGACGGTCCGCAAAGTAAAACATTAAAAACTAGGAAAATTTAAAGCTAAAGAAAAATAAAACAGCCAACTACTTTATCGAGGCTTAAGCCAATAGGCAAGCTAAATAATAAAAACTTGACAAATAAGTCAATGAATTGTCAATGAAATGCTAGTACTCAGCATATCAAACATGAAAAAGGTCTATGACATAACTGTGTATGCAAAATAAGCTGCAACAGCCTCTAATAGGAAGTCACCGTCTTCATCCGAAAAGAGTTCAGCCATCCAATTTAAAAGCGGAAAAGAACATACGTGCTCTCCCAGCACCGGATCCTCTATCACCATCAGAGGACAGCTCGGTGGGTTTTCAAGAAAGCTCTGTTCCAAGAAAGACTGTGTTGCCGCCAGTAAATTCCAGGGACCAATTAGTCCATGCATCAATGCCACAGCCATAATCCTTTCGCCAGGACAAACCTACTCGTGAGTAATGATAGGAGTCATCAGCTGATTAAAGTCGACGTCAGGAGAAACCGGTCCGCAGAGACACAAATCAATGGCCCAATCGAAATCACAGGTCAGGCAGTGAAATACAGGCTGGACACAGGTGAAGTAGGAGAATCGAAAAGATAATCCATATGCCGTGCTTAATATCGCCAACGGCATTGTGCCATAATATTCAAGCATGCGATTGCGGAACAGCGTCAGCAGCTGCAGGGCGGGAGCTTGCACAGGAGGGACATCCATATTTAAAAATGTAAAAAAGCACAAGAGCGTCCGTTGGTAATGCAAGTAAAAATGGGAATCCACCAAGCACAGTGGAAAAAATAGAATGAAAGAAAGCAGGGATGACTCCAAAGATTTTCTCAAATGAAGTCACGAGACCACTGGTAACAACTTTTAAAAAGTGCGCCAGGCCCTTTGTGGAGGACGCGTTGCTGCGATGCTGTGCGCGCTACGAAATTCGTTTGAATAATTAAATTGTGTACTTACCTGCAATTATTCATATGCCAGTTTTTAGGTCCCTCCACCCTCCCCCTCCCCCTCCCCGCCTCCCTGCCCCACCGTAACTCCCTCCACGGCCCGCGGCTGCCTCCTCAGCATCGTTGGACATGGTTAAATAATAGCTGCAAAATGTTACTCTTGTTAAACAATTTTACTATTATAATCTCTGAGATTTGTCTCTTACTGTGCAACATCTCATTGTTGTTATCTTTCTTTAAAGATAAAGACAACATCAACATGAGCGACAATCAGCAATCAGTTGATTTCGACCTCATCATTGAACTCGTAATTGAAACATCAGTGGATGTTGATCCCTTGGATGATTTCAATCCTGAGGATGAAGAAGAACGTGATGAGGATGCAGATTTGTCAGAATTGTATGACATAGGATGGGAAGCTGACGTGCTTGAGCCTATGGAACTATAAACATTTATTTTATAAATTTATAATAAATAAAAAGTAAATATTTAAACCGTTTAATTTAAATATAAAGACACCTTCAAAAACAGGTTATGTGTAGTGTCTTCAATAAAATATTAAAATATGGTCATAAAATTAGATCAGATTCATATATAAAACAGCACAGGTAAAATGAATATAAATTCCATTTCTTTTCTGCTATTTCTGTATTCTAAATTTGCCATGTACAAAAAAAATTTCTATGTAAAAATGTTAAGTAATGTGTTAAGTTTTTGATGACTGTTATTAATTTACTGTTGGGTAATAGTGGTTAATAAAAATTTTTATTATATTTTACCACAGATTCAACTGCAGATTATTTCAAGATTTTAGGATGCCAAGCAAAGAAAGAGTGAGAAAGGCTGCAAAACGTCAAAGACAGCAGGTGAATGAAAAAAAGCAGCAGTCCTCTAACAAAAAGATTTGTCAAGTCACCAAGAAAGCACCGGGTAAGAGTACAAAAACATTCATAAGAAATATCTGTAGTAAAAAAAATATTACTACAGAAAATGTTTCAGTCCAGAAAAGGAGAAGCAATTCAAACGGTAAGGAAAGGCCAATGAAAAATGTTACTGCTAGAGTAAGAGATAACTCTATGCATGAAAGTAGAAGGAAACAACAGTTTAGGGACATTCGTAAACGAATGTTCCGTAACAGGATAATTGGCAATTTGTTAAAAAATATTAAGAAAGGTCAACAGAAAGTGATTTTTTATAAGAGAAAAAAAATAGTTGAGAAAGTTATTGATCAGGCATTTGAAATTAAACGTAAGTTATTTATTTTGACAATCAATAGAATTAGGAAGCTAAACAAGGCAATTTATGATTTCAAAAGAAATAGTAGATGGAAGAGAATAGTTAATCGTAGTAATTTTTGTGAAGTTTTTTCTGGAGAATGGATGCATAGTTCAAGCTCTGAGGCATTTTTTAATGAGGAGAGTTATTTCCAGGATAATGATTTGGTGCATGCAGTTGACACCAGTGGTCGAGCTTATGAAGTGAAAGATGGTTGTCCAGTTGAAAAAGAAAAACTTGTGACAACAGAGATAGAAGAGGTGTTAGGTAATGAGGTTTTAGGGAGACGTCCTAAGGGTCCTGTGTACACCTGGAAGTGTAGTAGTATTTGCAGTGTACGATAGGATTCCATCAATTTGCTTTGTGATTTTATACGGTCATTTAATAAGAAAAGTTTGAAGCAGAAAATGAAGTTGTTGCAAGAATTAGATCCTTGCAGAGTGAGAGAAGTGATAGGTTTGCATGGTCATTCACTGGCTTGTCTTTCCAGGAGAGTATGCCAGAGTGTTTTTCATCATTTCAGGATGCTAGCAGTGCATCATAATAAAGTGAGGAAATTAGTTAGAATGTTGTATTATGCTAAGAGTCCAGCAATTATGCTTAAACAATTATGCGCTGCTCTTTTGCATGGTTCTGAAATAGATGTGAAGAATATATGTGAAGAAATTGAGTTTTGTTACTTTGGAAGTAAAGAGGAGAATGTTGAAATTGACCAAGAAGAAGAGAGTAATGTGGAAGATAGTGTACAGGTTTCCAGTACAGATAATTTCCAGAGGGAAATTGCGACGTTTGAGGTGAAATCAAGTGAGAGGCCAAATTTCACTTGTGTGTGTTGTCGACGCACTTATTATAAGAATCAGACTAAGTTAGTGGATTTATATGGAAAAAGTGAAAGGGAAAATAATAGTGAATGGAAGGATTTTACAACATACTTGATGGTAGAAAATTGTTTTGATTTGGGATTGGATCAACGTGTGTGTACTTATTGTTGTAACAAATTAAATCAAACCAGATGCCTGCTAGAGCAGTTCATAATAATCTGGAATTGGTTGAGATTCCTTCTGAATTGAAGGATTTAAATACTTATGAATCTATTTTGATTCAAAGTATCCATCCCTTTCAGGCTATTGTAAGAATGGAGCCAAAGACAGGGAAATTGCCTCCATCAGATTTACAGAGAGGATTAAAGGGAAGAGTTGTTTATTTGCCTCTAGATTTGAAGAAAAACATTAACACAATTGGAGTAGAAAAAGTGGAAGAGGAACCTCTTGTTATCTTAGTTAATGGGGTTCCGACAAAGAATAAGAAAATATGGCAAGATTTAGTAGATGTTAGGAAAGTCAAAAGGGCAACATTGTATTTGAAAAAATATAATAAATACTATAAAAATGTATATGTTGCAGAAGAGGAAGTAAGTGAGGAAGAGGATAGCGATTTGTGTGCTGGTCAAATTGAGAAAGTAGAACCCTGTACTAGTGAAGAAATATATGAACATTATAGTGTTCATCCTTTGCATTCCAAGGAAGTCATGGGGAATGCTATTGAGTTGTTTCAAATGAAACAAGCGAAAGGGAGTCCCATTAGTGTTTGGGAGGAAAGTTTGGAAGCTCGGTGTTTCCCACAGCTTTTTCCAACAGGTCAGGGAGGAAGGTATGATGAGCGACCTCATCAAATTCCTGCTTCTGAATACCGGACTTTGCGATTGTATGCAGGAGATCCTAGGTTTCGACAATGCATTCCTTATTTGTTTCATCTCCTGTTTGAAAGCGATATGTCTGGACTGTCATATGCAGTGAACCACATCTTGAAAAGTGGTATACATATGCAAAACATCTCGGCAAGTGACTTTATGGATAAAGTCAATGTCCAAGACAGTATTTTGGATTCTCACCTGATTAATCTCATGGCGTGTCAGCGTGGTACTAATGAGTACTGGTACCGTCGTCATGGTGATTTAAAATGTATGCTGAGGAACTTAGGAACTCCCACATGTTTCCTCACTTTGAGCTGTGCTGAGAATGGCTGGGAAGACTTACTTGAATTTCTACGAGAGGCAAATGCTAACGTAGAAAACATCGAATTCAAGACACCCGGAGAACTGTGCTCTTTGGATCCAGTCAATGTATGTAGGTACTTCAATCATAGATTTGAAGGTATGATGTCTTTCATCATGAATAAGAAGAATCCACCTCTTGGAGAGGTGTTGGATTTTTTCTGGAGGAAGGAGTACCAAGCAAGAGGTGCTCCTCATATACATATGTTGCTGTGGATCAAGGATGCACCTAAATTTGGAACGGATGCAGAAGACTCAGTGATGAGTTTCATAGAACAGTATTCTACGTGTGCTGTTCCAAACGCAAAGGAGAAAAAAAGCCTAAGAGAAAAAGTTCTACGTTTCCAAAGCCATCGATGTGGAAAGTACTGTCGTCGTAAATTCCGGAACAAAGACAAGTTCTACACCAAATGTCGTTTCGGCTTTCCACGACCGGTGATTTCTAAAGGAAGAGTGAACAGTTTGATGTCTTCGCTGCGACATAATGTGATGAAGAAATCACCTAAAAACACATACAATTTGAAGAGGAACGAAGAGTCTAAGTACATCAACGACTACAACCCGGTGATTTTGTCCATGTGGAATGCTAACATGGATATACTGTTTGTGGCTGATAACTGTATGGCTGTGGCTCGGTATGTGACATCTTACATCACCAAAAAAGAGAAGACAGAATTGAAGGATATGTGGGAGGACATTTCCCATGAAAAGAGCCTCAGCAAGAAGTTGTACAGTTTCAGTCTGAAGATGTTGTCGCATCGAGAAATTGGAGCTTACGAATGTTCTGACCGGTTGTCTTCAGCAAGTCTCTATGCCAAGTCCAGGAGTATCGTTTGGGCGAGTGTTGGTCTTGCTGCAACGCGTAATCGAGTTCTAAAACCTGTGCGTGAAATTGAGTATTTGGCAGAAAAGGAGCCAAACAGTACCGACATTTTGAAGAGCAACATGTTGGATACATATTATCCAAATCGAAGCAGTCACCTCGAGAATGTTTGTCTGTATGAGGTTCTGCAAAATTACATATTCAAGAGGAACATGAAAGAAGATACTGAGAAAGGAGTGTATGCTGTAATAGGAAGTGAGGGATGTCTGGTCAAGCAAAGAAAATGCCACTTGATAAACCATCGAAAATTGAGTGGCGAATCTCCTGAAAAAAAGGAGTTTTTCTATTTAGCACTTTTGCAACTTTTTAAGCCTTGGCGTGCAGAAGAGGAACTGCTTGGAGATTTCCTTTGTTACGAAGACTCATTCAATGCTGCCAAGGAGACCATAGAATGTCCTGCTTTTCCCAAATATGTAGAAATGTTGAATGTGGAAATCGAGCAGGAAGCAACGATTGCAGCCGAGATTGCCAGAGACAGTTCTCAGGACAGTCAGAGTTCTGCTTCATTGAGTCAGGATCCACTAGGAGGACCTCTTATCGAAAATGAAGCTGCCACTGCTATGAATGAAGTGGAACCAGCCATGGCACATGCTCAAGAGGATGCGGTTAACTTAGAAGAGTTGGAAAGACAACTCAACGTTGAGCAGAGGAAAATATATGACAAACTTACCATGCAAATTGATCATGGATTAAGTCATGACAAGAAAGAGTGCTCATGTACGTCGTTGAAGCCTGTCCGACTGTACGTGAGTGGAGAAGCGGGAACTGGAAAACGTTTCTTTAGCAATTTCATGTTATTTGCAGGAAGGGACAGAGTCATCGCTGTCTTGTGTTGTCACCGCTCCAACTGGACTGGCAGCACATAACATTAAAGGGATTACTTTACATCGTTTACTGATGCTGCCAGTGGAGCATGACAACAAATTAGAATATCACAAGTTATCTGGAGATGCTTGTTTTGAAGTTTCAAGAGTCTTGAGGAAAATGAAACTTCTTATCATTGACGAAGTAAGCATGGTTTCCAATGTCATGCTTGCCTTTGTGCATTTGAGAATGCAAGAAGTTCTCAAAACAGAGTATGATGTGTTATTTGGTGGCAAACACATCATTGTTTTCGGAGATCTTCTGCAGCTGACAACAGTGAAAGGGCAACCTGTGTTCAAAATGCTCACGCATGAAGATACCAGGAAGTGCTTAGGGAGCATTGGCAACGTCAATATATGGTTAAACTTCAATTATGCTGAACTGCATGAAAATATGCGTCAGGCAAAGGATGAAGTTTACAAGACTATTCTACAAGATGTTAGAATTGGAATTGGAAAAGTGACCGAGCATGGGAAAGAAGCTTTACATGCACGATTACTGACAAATTTATATCCAGACGAAGATGTTGTGCCTGAGAATATTTTTCAGAAAGTTACTGAGAAAAAATCTGGAATATGTTTGATGCCAACTCTTGTAGAATGTGCCAAATTCAACAACAAAATGTTGCATTTAGAAAAGCAAGAGATTGTGAAACTGGAAGCTATTGACAGAGTAGAGCATATGGGATCAACAATTATTTTGTCTGAGAATCTGAAAACAAAATTGGATTCATTAGAGAAGAGTATATCTAAAACTGCGGGTTTTGAAAAGACTCTGAATGTGTGCTTGAACTGCCGTATAATTTTAAGAAGGTATTTACATGTTGAAAGAGGTCTGGTAAATGGATCAATGGGTAATGTTGTTGATTTTGTGAAATACAGAAATAGAGATGGAATTGAATTTTTAAAAATTAAATTTGATGGCATTGAGGAAGTACAGCTAATTGGTCGTTGTTCTGCTAGATTTTTGCTTGTAAAAGACTTATATGTTCGTCGTAAGCAGTTTCCTGTTTGCTTGGCATATGCGGTGACAATCCATAAATCGCAAGGTTTAAGTGTAGACTGTGCATTGGTGAATATTGGCAGTTCTGTGTTCAAGGAGGGTATGGCATATGTGGCATTGTCACGAGTTAGAACTTTATCGGGATTGTACTTGATTGAGTGTGATGTCACAAACATTTGTGCGGATCTAGATTGTGTTAAGGAATACAATAGGTTAAGAAGAGAGTATGCGCCACATTTGCCTCAGTATCCTTTGTTTGAGAAACGTGTGGTAGGCCGGAAACGAAGAAATGTGACCAATACTGGGGAGGTTGTAGCAAAAAGACGAAAAGTCGATGAACCTGAAATTATAAGCAGAAACAAAAAGGATTCTGTTGAAGATGTTGTTGGTTTTCAATTTGAAAACAATTCTGGTGTCAACTGCTATGCTAATGTAGTGGTTAATGTTTTGTTTTCTCTAGAAAATGTAAAAGAAGAGATTGTGGTCAATTCTGATCAAAGATTTTGCAGTTTGTTAAATTCTGTGTTAGAGAAATGTAGCACTGATAGAAGAAACATAGAAAGTGTGTCTGAAATTCGAAATCTGTTAGACAGATGTTCAGGCCAAACACAATTCTCTCAAAATAGTCAGCAAGATTGTCAGGAGTTTTTAATGTATATGCTTGATGTATTGCATGATGAAGGTGTAGATGTAGATCACCTGTTTGGGCTTTCTTATCAATGGCAGCATGACTGCGAGAACTGTAGGGTATCAAGTAGTACTAGTGTAGACTCAGAAAGATTTATATATTTAACTTTGCCAGACAGTAAATCAGTCTCTTTTAATAAGCTAGTAAAAGCAGCTGATCACAACATGGAGTGTAGCCAATGTAAATCTGAAATGATGTCCACATTATTTATACGAACATATGGCCAGTATGTCATTTTAATGTTCCAACGATGTAGGCCTGATGGAACAAAATTGACAACTTTAATTAAAAATTTTGTGGCTTCACAGTTGTCAATATCAGGAAGGACTTTTGTAACTGTAGCAATTATATATCATGATGGTCCTTCAATAACATCAGGACATTATACAGCTTATTTAAAGTGTAGAAATGGCTGGTCATTCTGTAATGATTCTGTTTTAATTTTCAAAAAAAAATTGCCGTATGACCTTAAAAACTCTTACCTGGTGTTTTTAAAACCAAAATTTTAGGGAAAGAATCTCGGGATGTGCTCTGAGGAATTTCAAGAAGTTCTAATGGCTCCTACACGATTTGGCCTTGAGGATAAGTGTAGTACAGAGACATAACTTCTTACCATAACACTGGACGTCATGGAGAAATACGTGCACTTTGAATGAGTTCAGAAAAACTGTTTCTTTTTATAAGCTAATTGAAGCAGCCAATCAAAACATGGAGTAGAGGGAATGTAAGTCTGCAATGCTGTCTACTGTTTTACATTGCTTTGTGATTAAAAGTGATGTAGAGAATTAAATAATTGTACTAGTCATAAAGGTAGTGTAAGTCTGCTTCATAGTAAGCAGTATCAGTGTGATAGGAAATGTAGAACATGATTGAGCAAGAAGGGGAAGATATTAGTAGTCCAGGATTGTGAAAATGATCTTCAACATTTTAATTGTGAAAGTTGCGGAAATACAACATGACGGGATTGGCTTAAAAGAATTCTAAGAGTTATAAATGGCTCAGACACGATTTGGCCTTGTGGAAACGTGTGGTAGAGAGCGAGAAGTCATTTATTGTATGTAACATGTTTTTGAAAACGATGGAGGTTTTCTTTCAGAAAGTGGCGGGTTGAAAGTAATAACAGCACAACAGAGTGTAAGCTGTTCATAGGACATCCTTGGCCGTCATGGAAAGTAAGTTAACTTTAAGGAGTTCTGAATTCTGATTTGTTATGTTGTATGGGTTTTTTAAACACAATCATTTTGATTGTGTTTTTTTTCCCCGCTGTTATATGATGAATACCTTCAAGTCACTGTTTTAGTGAAATTTGATACATTCTGAGAACAGCAAAAATAAACCATTTAACATGTATAATTAATTCTGTTCTGTTTGCATTTATGATGTACATGTAGAACTGTGTAGGAGGCATGGAGAAGGTGAGGCTTCTGTAAGTGTCAAAGTTGTTGCATACAGTGCTCATATTCTACGTAGTCTTTTATATTTCATTACTTTCACTGTTTCTGACTGATCTAAAAAAAATTTTTTAAAAAGAACAGTAAGTATAAGGGAAGGAAACAGACAGTTATGTTAAAAGAAAGACAGCTATAGGGAATAAACTAGGGATACTGTTACCCGCAATCCTCTGCTGATGATGTCACTGAGCATGTCATGAATGATGTAATATGTGACATCATCAGCAGTGGATTACGGGTAATAGTATCTCTAGTTTACTCCCCTATAGCTGTCTTTCTTTTAACATAACTGTCTGTTTCCTTCCCTTATACTTACTGTTCTTTTTAAAAAAAAAAATTTTTTGGTTCGCTTCCGGTTCGCGTACCGGGGAGCGAACTGGGAAGCGAACTAAGAGAAATAGAGGTTGGCACAGTTCCAAATATTGTACCAATTTTTTAATAACGGTGAGGTAGTTCTGAAAAGAACTTTTTTTTTATTGTTTTTGTTGTTTTATATTTTTTTTATTATTTTTCTGAACATTTTTTTACTTTTTTTGAATTTTTCTGAACAGTTTTATATTTTTTTTGGTTTTTTTTCGGAGGGGGCAACGAAAACGATTCATTGTAAAGGGCTCAACAGGAGCAACAAAACAAAAAAAAAGAATTTATTATTTGGGGCGTTTCGTACAAACTTGCATATGATAGTCAATAGCTCTGTTGATCAGAGTGATGCTACTTTCTCCGTAGCAAATGAATCCACTGCAATGTACGCAGACTTGTTTTACTTCACGAAATCTCGTTTGTATATTTGGCACCATCTCCCTGCCCTCTGGTCCCGTTACTTCCGGTACAACAGATCTTCTGGCCATAATAGGGAGATTATCTAGGTCGTTATGAAACTGTGCAGCACTGTAGTTGTTAGGATGCCACCTAGTCATATGGCGATGCATTGTGTAGTTTCCGAAACTGTATTTTTTGTCGGTCCCTCTGGACAGTCTATCTTGACATATAAGGCAAGTTACATATCTTGCATTTACTTTTTTCTGACCTTTGGGAATTTTAAAAAATTGCCAAATGAAGTTTTCTTTCCGGTGAGACGTCCTGGGCTCCTCAGGCAAAAAGTGCCTCTCTTCGTGCTGTTCCTCCTGTTCCTCTTCTTCCTCTTCTTGCTGAATTATAACTTCAGCAGGTGGTCCACTCTTCCTTGGATGTGGTGGAGGTGGTGGGGAAGCACCAGCTGAAGCTACTAAAGAAGCCATTGCTCACTGGTAACAAAGGGTCTTTCTCTCACAATGATGAAAGTCAGAGTGAGGAAAGAAGGAGGGATTTTTATCATTTGGGAAAAACAATAGTTCTCAACCAATGAAAAGTGTTCATTTTAGATTATATGACCTAGTCTTACATCATTAGGAAACCAAAAGTGAAATGAACCAATGAAAAGTGTTATTACCAAGTCATATGACCTGCTGTGTTTACGTTACGCGCTTTGCAGGGCCTCCCGGTTTGCTTCCAGAAACCTGCGCTTTGCGCCTCGGTAAGCGTACCAGTTCGCTAACGTAGCACGTCATATGACGTATCACGCGACAACGCGAAACGTCATGCGGACGGGAGGCGTCACGATGTTGTTTTCTAACTGAGTAAGAGTGGTCTGCTTAATTCAGACACTCTGTTCATCACCACCCCCTTTTCTGAATCGTTTTTGGCCACTATAGGTGTGGCAGGGTATACTCAGACATGAGTCCCTTGCTCACTGCTCCATCAGGATTCAAGCAAGCCGGGCCGACGAGGCTGAAATGCCAGAAACCGGTCCCCGGTAGCTTGTCTTCTTTCTGGTGAAGAATTGGCTTGGTAGTTTGGTCTGCCCTGTTCCCATGATGCACTGGGCCAGGGACAGACTAATTTGCATATAGCCAGGTTCTGAGCTGGGATGGGGCAGTGAGCTAAATAACGGTGATGGATCAAGCCCTGATCTTTGGACTGGGTAAGAGTGGTCTGCTTAATTCAGACACTCTGTTCATCACCACCCCCTTTTCTGAATTGTTTTCTAACGCGGCAGTTGTGGTAAAGGAACGTTTACCGGCTCGCGGTCTATTTCGCGGCATCAAGGTCAGCTAACGGGAAGCTTCCCGATTCGCGAAGCGGGAACGAAGGAAAAAAAATATTAAAAAAAAAAATTATTAATAAACATATAAAATATATTTTTGGATTTAAAGAAGAATACATTTTACAGCTACAGATATTAGCTGTTAAAAAACCAATGAAATTCACTGAAAAAACCATAGGTTATTGACCATATATAGTTAGGAATTAGCATTTACAAAACCTTGAAAATTCACTGAAAAAACCATAGGTTATAGACCATATATAGTTAGGAATTAGCATTTAAAAAACCTTATTTTACTCACACAAAACCATTGAAATTCCATATATAGTTAGTTGCACTAACTATATATCGCGCACCCGCAATCCACTGCTGATGATGTCACATATTACATCATTCATGACATGGTCAGTGACATCACTGATGACATCACTGATGACATGAACCTACTCACACACCCACTCACAGACCCACTTAGACACACACACACCTACTCACTGACCCATGTATCCACTCTCACACCCACTTACAGACTTTCACAGGCACTGACAGACCCATTCAGAGACCCACACAGGTATTCATATACCCACACAGGCACTCACATACCCAGTCACAGATCCACTCAGACACACACTCCCAGTCACATACTCACAAAGATACACACATACCCACCTACAGACCTACTGAGACACTCACCCACCCCACTTTACAGATGCTTTCAGACACTCATGCATCCACTCACAGACCCACTCGCACACTCATGCACCCCCTCACAGACCCTCTCACACAGTCAGTCACAGACCAACTCACACACCCATTCACAGACAACTGTCACACGCACTTACAGATTTTTACAGACACTAACATACCCATTCAGAGACCTACACAGGCACTCATACACCCACTCACATATCCATGCAGGCACTCACACACCCAGCAGTCACAGACCCACTGACACCCACACACCTAGTCACAGACCAACAAAGACACACACATACCCACTCACAGACCCACTAACACACTCACATTCCCCACTTTACAGATGCACTCAGACACTCGTGTACCCATTCACAAACCCACTCACACACTCATGGACTATTCATAGATCCTCTTACACAGTCACTCACAGACCCGCTCAGAGAGTCACACACCCACTCACAAACCTACTCAGATATTCACACCCCACTTACAGACCCACTCAGCCACTCAAACACCCATTCACAGACCCACTCAAACACTCACATCCCCCAGTCACAGACCAACACACTGATACATCCAATAAGACACTCAGCCACTCACTGCGGCATACACTGACATACCCAGGCATACACTGATGTATACACTGGCACACCCAGGCATACAGCTATGCAGACACTGACACACACAGCCAAACACTAACTCATCCAATAAGACACCCAAGCACATGCTCACACATACATTGACCACTCAGGGACATACCACTTCAGGCACTGACACACAGAGGCATACACCAATCAGTGATGTCATCAGTGATGGCATCAGTGATGTCACTGACCATGTCAAGAGTGAAGTAGTTATAGTTCGCTCAGGTAACTATAACTGCTGCATTTCTATGGCTTTGTACAAGTGAAATCTGAGCCTAACTATAACATCCTTGTAACCTTAGTTTTTTTAGTAAAAATATATATATATATATATATATATATATATATATATCTGCGCAAACTCCAAAAACAGCCACTACTGGTTCCCTTAAACATCGGAACCCTCCGGGCAATAAGGAGACGGACCACAAACTGGATACACAGCTGTTTAATGTGCAGGGGGTTGAAAATAGCGAGGGCAAGGCGCGTTTCGGGCTGCCAAAGCCCTTGTTCACATGCATCAATATATATATCTCCAAAAGCGGCTCGAGCTTGCTGAGTTTTGTGGCGCTTCTCATTTGGTGCGTGACCCTTGGCTGAGCAACACCAATTTTATCTTTTTCAATTCCATCATGGTGTGTCTCTATATGTTTAGCCACAGCCTTTCCTCAATCTTTGTTCACTGTAGCTTGAACATGGTCAAGGATTCTTTTCTTTAATTCACATATTGTGCTCCCAATATACTTCAGGTTACAGGGGCATTCATTGACGTAGACCACATATTGACTTCTGTATGTCATTACTTTCTTTATTTGACACATTTTGTTGTTTGCCATCCTGGTTTCTGTTGTACTTTTCGCTATTCGGCACACCTTACAGCCGTGGGCACTTCAAAAAACCCTTAGTCTTCAACCACTGATTTCTTTTATTGCTTTGTTCCTGGAAGTGATTATGGATTAGTTTGTCCTTTAGATTTCTCACTCTCTGGTATGTTATATTAGGCATTGGCCCCATTATTTGTCCTATTGTGGGGTCCAATTGAAGTATCTTCCAGTTCTTCTTTAGGATTTCAGTGATTTTTTCTGATCACTTGAGTCGTTCATGATTAATCTTATGGGTTCCTCTTTTGGTTTAATGGTCAGTTTTGTTTGCAGGACTTCATCCCTCATCTTTGCATTTGCTCTTTGCCAACAACTTCTTACATTTCCATCTTTGTATCCTCTTTGTTTGAATATTGCTGAGGTCATTTGACTGTGGTAATCCCATTCGGTCTCTTTTGAATATATCCGTCGAATTCGTAGGAATTCTCCTTATGGTATGTTTTGAATTGTGTAGGGTTTGTGGAAACTTTCTGCATATAATGTGGCATTTGTAGATGTTTGTATATGATGCAGTGTGGTCTGAATTAGGTTGTTTAACCCCTCCGCTGCGCTGAACGTTCGGCGCTGGTGCAGAACATTTTATTGCGCAGGCAGGGCCACGAAGTTCAACGGATGTGCGCAGCACTACCGAGGTAGTGAGCGCGACCCCCGCTGAACGTGCCCAGCACTCAAGGGGTTAATATGTATATTTCTGTATCCAAGAAGACTACTGTCTCCTTAGTGATAGTACATGTAAACTTAAGTCGTGCCCTTGTTGAGTTTAACATTTCAAAATATTCTTGGAATTCTTTCTCCGACCCATCCCAAATGATCAGAAGGTCATCGATATATATCTCAATCATAAAACAGATTTATTTACATATGCATCATTGTTTGGGTGCCACGTTATCTGTTGTTCCCACCACCCATTACAATGCAAGCATAGCTTGGGCTGAAGCATGGATAAAAGAATCTTAATGAATAACCTGTTCAGAATTACTGAGTAGGTAGAAATCCATTAGGCCAGAGATCATTGAAATGGGTGTAGCCATGGTGTCATGTATATATAAAAGAACATAAATGAAACACCTGAAAGAAGAGAAGGGGTGAATGGGATAAAATCAATTATTGCCTTTCACCAAACCATATCCATGAGCTCCATGATAAATGAACTGTTAAGGAAGCATCATGAAAATTATCTCTACTTGAATCAAACACAATTTTTAATGCAATTTAAAGCTCTCACTTTTTTCTTTGTTGCACACAAAATATTAAAAAGAATGGTTTATATACACAAAAGAAGGGGTTATGTGTCAAACTACAACTCCTAAAATGCTATTTGACAGAAAACGTTTGAAAAAATGTCACATGATGTGTAAAATGTCTTTTTATTGGCTTTGCTTCCTGTCTCCATTTGTACCATGATAAAGTTCTCAGCAGAGAATGAAACGCGTCGGTGTACGCCTTAATAGCTGATGAACTGTTAAAATAAACTAAAGAACGTGAATTACCCAATCTGGGAGTATGACCCCTTTTTCCTTCGAGCAGAAGGATTTGGAATATATATATATATATATATATATATGTATTTTTTTTTCAATGAAAAAAACAAAGGTTAAACCTTAGTTATAGTTAGGAAAACTTGTTTGCCCTACACAAACCAAGTTTAAACTACATCAACTTTGAAAATTCAAAAGTAATAGCTATAACTTTCATTTGCAATTTATCCACCACCTTCAAATTATCATAAGCAGCAGACCTGGTTACACACTCTTTTCAGCTCGCTAACCAGAAAAAAATAACTATAACTCACCATTTTACTATGCGTTGTGTTGTGACAAATAATGCCATTTGAGAAGTTAGAAGTGTTGTGAATGCTATGATTCCACCTGCTATAAGTGATTAGTATGCACGCATCTAAACAGTGCATGGAAAAGCTAAGAGTTATAGTTAACATATTGTTGCCAATCAGGTGACTAGATTGTGTTTGGAGGTGTATGACTTACAGCTTTGAAGGTGGTGCATAAGTCATTAATTGAATTTATATTTATACCTGCATTTTTCATTGTTTTTGTATTTTCAATTGGGGATGTAAAGAATACTTAAGGAATTTCTAACTATAAATTATCCTTAACCTTTGTTTGTTAATGGTTTTTAATTTTTAATCAACTGTTTTCAAATCGCAGGGCGGAGTGTCATTGATTGGAGTGGCATAAATTGGAGTGTAGTACAGTACAGTACAGGAGAGTTTTTTAGAGTCCAGTGCCATAGAGTGTCACGATGTCACTCACCAGAAGTTCCCGAGTCTCCGATTGTGTTCTCCTTGGCGCTGAATGTTCCAAAATCCCCCTTGAACCAATCAAACTAACAGAATCTTTGTAATTCCTGTAAGTTTAAATGATCCCTGGGGGAAAGGGGAAGTGGAGTGAGAAAAAACAAGACAAACACTGGACTGCGTCTTCTTGAAATAGTCCAGTGGTGATTTCTCAACGGAAGTGACTCTGAGCTCTCTACCCTTGTAATCTATATAAGAGAATGAACAATATAAAAATACATATTCACAAATATAACATCTTTACTAGTTCCCAAATTCAGGTGCTGACCTACCTAGTAGTGAGAGAACTCATGCACACACTTCTAAGGAAATATCTGTACGTCCCTTACAATGGCTGAGCTATGTTAAGAAAAATAAATGATGAAACATTTAACATGATGAAGCTTTAATCATAATGCATATTGTTCTTTTGTTTTGGTTAGATGGTTAGTAATGTTAATAAACAAATTAAATGGCAGTCAACCATACCTTATGTATCTGGGACTACTCTGCAAAAGGGATTCTGAAATTAAAAGTAAAAAAAGAAAAGAAATACCAAGCAGGAAACTATTTTTCTATCTGCTTTCATTAAACATCATTATCTCCTATCGGAAGATGCTGCTCTGTAATTAAAGTTGCAACAGAAAATTCCAAATACACATTCAACAAAAGATTTCCTAAATGTCACATAAATCTGGACTGTTCTCCTGGCAGTCTAATGAGTTCCGAGTAAAATGTGTTGGTTAGCAACTGTGTTCTGATGATTGATTTCCTTTCTTGACCTTACTGCACCCAAGCCTTCCTTGCCATAAGAAAACAAGAATGCTCAAAAAATGAAAAGTCTTACCGGTTTCCTTTTAATTTTGTTCTGCTTGTAATGCATTTACCGGTTTCTTTAATGTTGTTCTCTTTGTCTTTTCAGCTACAGGTTTCCGAGGAAAACAGTCCGGAGGGGCGAGGAAAACAGGAAGTCATCGAGTGGAGCATACGGGAATGAAGGGAGAAGTCAAGAATGCAGCCGAGGACAGCCGAGGAAATCAGGGGCGGTCCCGAAGACAGAATCTCCTCTCAGGTGAGTCAGACCGGGATTTCCAAAGGGGGCGACGTCTCTACGTGGGTCTGGGACTTCTGATGGTGCACGTGAAGAAGCGAAGCACTATTCAGACTCGGGGTGGGTTTTTATAGCTATGCACTGCACTATACACGTGTTGGCAGTTTACAGTTGGAACATGGAAACCACGTGTGAGCACTTTTAATTCTACACGTGTAATCTTTCTGGATCTTTCAAGATCGTACCAGGAAATCAACAGTAAAATAAAGCAGTGCTACCTGCAATCATCAAGCATTGTTTGCTACAACCAGTACTATTTAGTATTAATAAAAATCCAAGCATTAACCAAGGAAAGCATCTGCATAATTAAGTCAAACATTGTTACTCACAAGGCTGTCTCAAAAATAGCCCCTCAAATACGTTCTCTAGGAGAGAAGAAGGAACTATAACAATTAGGTGTGATAAGGTGTGACAAGTACTCAGACCAATCCCTTAACATAGAGTGGAGTATTGTAGGGTGGAATAGAGTGGAGAGCAGTAGAGTGGACTGATGTAGCATACAGTGGAGTAAAGTGTTATACTGTGGAGTAAAGTGTTATACAGTGGAGTGGCGTAGAGTGTCATATCGTGGAGTGGAGTATTGGAGTATTGTAGATTGGAGCAGAGTGTTGTACAGAGTAGTAAAGTGTCAGATAGTGTAGTGGCATGGTGTCTTATATTAAGCATCAAGTATCATAGACTGGAGCAGCGAGTTGTACAGTGAAATTGCATGTCGAGCAATAGAGTATAGTGTTGTAGACTGTTTTTTTTAGAGTGGAGTTGGGTGAAGTAGAGTGTCATAGAGTGGAATATTGTCAAGTGGAGTGCCATAGAGTACTGTGAAGGAGAGTGTTGTAGAGTGGAGTGCTGTTTCATATAGTGGAGTGGCGTATCTAGAGAGAATTTGAGTGGTTTGCTGTTGACTGTCATACAGTGTAGTACAGTGGCGTAGAGTAGATGGCATAGAGTGGAGTAGAGTGTCATAGAGTGGTATGGAGGGTAGTACGGTATTGCAGAGTTGAGTTGGATATAGTGGAGTACGTTTTGCAGAGTGGAGTGACATAGTATGGAGTAAAGTACTGTTGAGTAGAGTGGGATAAAGTATAGGAGAGTGGAGTATATTAGTGTAGAATGAACTGGAGTGGGGTTATGTAGAGTAGAGGAAAGGTCCATACAGTGGAGTGGTGTGTCATGGACTTTAATGGCATGGAGTGCAGTAGAGTATCCGAAGTCCCACAATATAGGTACACATCCTTGCACCAGGACTAGACACGGACACCGGGGGGGGGGAGTGGGGAGGGCGCATGGCACACCAGGATACTACAGTGAAACATGTATGAACCTTCTAGAGTAGGAAAGGGTAACGGAGCAAAATGTAAAAGCAGAGAGCAGAGGACTCTATACGAAGACTACAGCTAGCAGCCCAACCAAGTGAGTAAAATCTAGCAGTATGACGCCGCCCGACCTCCAGGATGTGGGCTGAATGGCTGTGTATGTAGAGTCTAAATTGTATCAGGAGCCCAACGACTCTGCACTGTTAAATGCTGAAAACTGCACTGTATGCTATACTCACCTCTGCAATAAAAATTGTTTAACAAAAATAAATGGAGTGCAGTAGAGTGGAGTGGTGAAACATACAGTTGAGTAAAGTGTCATAAAACAGTAGATTGGAGTGGGGTGTCATACAGTATTGGAAAGTGATGTAGACTACAGCGAAGTAGAGTGGTATACAGCCTAGTTGGTTTTTGTTGAGTACACTGTTGCAGGGTGTGGTACAGTGAATTGACATACAGTATTATAAAGCACAGTGGCTTTAAGTGGTGTAGAGTGGAGTGGCATTCAGTGGAGTAGAGTGGAGTACTGTTGTTGCAGGGATTCTGCACGAACACAGAACTATGCATAGGATTATGGGGCCTTAGTGCATGGCGACTGAGTCAACCTACCACCTTAGTACCCATGAACCCAGGACCGACCAGCTAAAGTGTCTCACTTGCTCTCCTACTTAGTGGTTTGCTGATAGAGCATTTAGATTTCCTAGACCAAATTGTCTTAGCAGGAGATTTTAAGGTGGTGCTCGATAGTAATTTAGACTGTTCATTTAAGAGCAGAATGGTAAACAAGGTGCGGGCTTTAATAAAAACTACTATGATGCAGTTAGTGTGGTGTAATATAAGGAGAGTGAAAGTGGGGGGTTCTTTACCTTTATAATGAAAAAATATGGTCATTAATCAAGGATTGATTTCTTTTTGATCAACCAAGAAATGAAAGACCAGATTGAGAAAGAAAGGCATGTAGTAGCACATCTGTCGGACCACTCAGCTGTAACATTATTACTAGCTGTAGCAGAAACCACACCACAGAGGAGATAGATAATGGATCACACTATATTATTGGATGATGGGGCAATTGAGAAACTAGGCTTGGAGCCCCAGGAGTTCGTTGAGGTTAACTAGGATAGTGCACCAATGGGGGTTGTCTGAGCTGCGTATAAAGCCTTTTTGATGGGGAGAATTACCTCTATCTAAGTATTTAAAAGCAAAAAGTATAGAGCTGAATTAGGGGAAGTGAGGGTAACATTCAGCAGAAGGAACTGCAGCTATCAGCGAGTGGGGCACAGCAGGGGCAGGGACAGCTACAAACAGCGCTTCAAGCCCAAAAGTCAGACCTGGTTGGTGTAGTAGAGGAGAGAGTACGGAAAAAATGGCAGGCAAGTAAACTCGCCCATTTTGAATACAGAGAAGGGTGTGGAAAACCTTGAGCTTGGAAAGTGAAGAAGGATAAGGCAAGAGGTTTTATCAAAGACGTTAAATGTGTGTTGTCAGGAAAGCCTCTTTAGACTAGGGAAGGAATTGAAGAGGCCTTTCTCAAACACCTCGAGAAAGTATATCAGGCAGATTTGATCACCACAGAGGAAGAGGTGGAGGGATGGTTGCGTGAGGATGTCCCCCTTAAAGTCAGTGAGGCGGAGGGAGAAACCATCAATAGAAGCATCACAGAGAGTGAGATTAGGGGGAAATTATGCTACCCTCCAAGGAATACAAAAAAAAGGGTGAGTTTATCATTCTAGTAAGGGCGAAGCTATTTGGGGGTATTATTGAGAATGGCAGCAAGTTGCCAGCATCATGGAACGAAGACATAGTAACCATGATCCCCAAACCAGATAAACCGCAGAATATATGTGACTCCTATAGGCCCATTTTGCTGCTGAATTGCGATTATACAATCTTTGAAAAAATATTAGTTGAAAGATTAAATGGGGTGGCAGGGAGTCTATTACATGAAGATCAAAAAGGCTTTGTCAAGGGAAGGGGGATCCAAGACCTTGCGTATAATTTAATAGGAGTGATTGACATAGCTTCTGTTCATAAAGTTCCCCTGGTGATTATCACCTTAAACGGCACTAAGGCCTTTGATAGGGTGAACTGGCCGTATCTTCAGAAAATATTAAGGCTGACCAATTTTGGTGAAAACTTTTGCAGGACTGTAGAATTGATATACAAGAATTTGATTGCTAGGGTCCTCGTAAATGCGAATCTTTCCAGACCTTTTCAAATCTCATGGGGAACTAGACAAGGGTGTCCTTTGCCCCCCCCTCCTTTTTAACCTATACATTGAAGCCTTTTCTGTAAAAATCAGGAAGAATTAAGAAATACTTCCTTTTAGGTATAGGGGTTGGGAGAAAAAGGTGGGGCTATATGCAGACGACCTAGTGATTTACACGTCTGATCTGTTCACCTCGGTCCTGTTAATATATGATACGACTTCACGATTTGGCCGCATCTCAGATTATGAGGTGAATGAACACAAAACGGAAAAAATGGCCTGGAATACAAATATACAGCAAGACCGTATTAAAGTGGAAATTAGATACTTAGGAATCAGAATCACAAAAAGGCTTGACACCAAACACCAAGCATCGTCTTGCCTGCCGCACTGCAACAGCGTGTTGTCCTCCTACCATCGTCCTGCCTCCATATTCCAATCTCACCACGTGATGAGCCCTTCTGTGGCGAGCCGCGGGCCGTGCACCGAGACCGCCTCCAAACCGCCCAGCAAAGCAAAAAAAGTTGCCAAAAAAATCAAAAAAATCCCAGAAGTTAATTTTCAAAAGAGCAATAAGGAAGTCTGTAAGCTGTTATTAAGTTGGGCTCACCTGCTGTTGGGTGAAACTTGTTAAAATGTCAATCCTCCAAAAGTTAACGTTCTTGTTCCAAAATATACCTATGGCTTTTAAGGAAGAGTGACTCAAAAAGCTCCAGGCTAAGATCACCAACACTGCCTGCCTCTAGAATGGCTGGGGGTTGGGTTGGGTTGAGTTGGACAGGTACAAAAGAAATATTAACTGGAGGAAAACAAAATAAAATAAACAGAGGAATGCTGAACTAATAAAAAAGTGAAAATATATGAAAAAAAGGGTGACAGTTTTAGCGAAATATGGTGGAGATTGGTTTGATGGGGCTGCGGGAAGCAGGTACACAAGGGGATGCCTAGGCAGGAGCAAGCATTCAGAAACGAAAGGCCCACAAACACTTGTGCAGCGTGATGTGCCATTTGCGCTGTCTTGAGAATGAGCACCGTTACCAGCGTCTCTTTTCTGATGCGACATGTATGAGATGCATCTTGTTTAGTTCCAATCTTGCGGATGTATTGGAAAGTCTACGTGATTAATCTATGCAGGATTATGCTTGTTATGCCCACACCTAGAAAAATGTTATCTGTGGGTGAGATAGACTGTTTAGTGATGAGATACAATAATTTTCTAGGAAGATTTGGTTGTTGCCCAGCGGATGGTGAATGATGTTTATTTTAGTGGGCATGTTACCAGTGGCTAGGAGTTGAACTCCTTAGGTACCCCTGCCTCCGTTTCCAGGAGACCGGACAGGGAGTGATGTTGACATTAATTTTATTTAAGTTGCCAATAATAGGCATGCCAGTTGCAAATATGATGAAGGTTTCTGGGTGTAAGTTTCTACTTTCTGATGCAGTCTTGCTTTGTTCTATGAATTACGAATAAAGAGATAAAAACCCTTAAAAAAGTACTCACCAGAGCAAAACAGTAGCACATTTTTTAAAGGTAAAGATAGGGTAATAAGAGTGCAAACAACTGTAATCATAAATGCAAAAAACTATATACTATTCTCAATAGAAGCCACTCGTCTAGACACAGGGGAGTCTTGTAGGCCTCTGTGTTAAATGAGAATTCCTCAAGGCCAATTAATCATAACACTGGCAAAATATTGAAATATGTTTGAGAACAATAGTTAACTAATTGAGCGTAATCTCCTCGTTAATTTTAGAAACATTTGCGATTGTTGAACTAATAATGAAAACATATGTTTAACATCCTAATCATGTAGTGCACTCGAACCTGATTGGCAAGTGATACTGTGTTTTAACACCAGCCACAGGGTGCATACTGAACCGAGACTGGAACGCAGACATTGCACTGAGCGGCACCACCAGCTGCCAGTCAATTTAACATGCCATAGCTGGAGAAATCTCCACGCTAGTTATGCCTCATAATGCTTAGGTACATGCGGAGAAAGATATCTATATAGCCTATTATTGTGAAAATGTGGCAGTCTTTTAATCCCCCATCTCCCCAACTCTGGCGATATTCATATCTTTCCATACCACACTTTTCATTTAGGAAACGGTGGTCTCGGACCTCCCACAGTGAACAAAGACTGTCTCATGCACTAATCCAAAGTCCCTAACTTAAATTTGAGCAACTAAGACAGAAGTTGGGTAGGAACCTGAATTATGAATTTCGTATAATGTTTGCACCTTGTAATTTTCCCCGATAAATGTCGGTAGGTCAAATCTGGAAAAATTATGAGGAAATTTCTCCTGCACTCATAATTATGCCCAGGGGTTCAAACCGATCCCTTTTTTGGGATGACCAATATTCCTTGTGACTAAACGTACTAATAAAGCAAGATATATTAACAACATTATATATTTATGTTGCTTTGCATGTTACTTCTGTCAAAAGATTAAGCTGTCTTTATTTAGTAAATTATTTCATTTTTTAAATGTTTCCTTTCACATTCCTCAAACAACATTTCTATTGTCTTTTCACATCTGAGGACATTTATTGTGTCCCTGAATGTGAACTTACACAAAATTGTGAGCTCACAACTCCCATTACTGAGAGAATCCACAATATCAATAATATAATTTAAGTCCCCTAGCAAAATAAACAGTACCAACCTTTGAAAATGTCGGAAAGTAATTGAGATAATCACTCAGAGACCCCAATATTTAAGAAGAGAAAAAAACTTCCACACTCAGTCAGCTCGTCTGTATGAATTAACCCCTGTGCTGGAGGAGGGAAGCTACTTTTATTTGGCTGATGTTACATTGCCACATCACAAATATATTTTATTAAGATTTCGCCTAAATTTGATGCCACTGATGGTAGGATATCCAGGGAAGAAATATAAACATTCTGATCTTTCCCTCTGTCCGTGTGACAAGTTATCCCCACAAAATGATCTTCATCTTTTATTCTTTTGTGTTTTTTACTGCCAGGAAAGACATAATTGTATTGTACCGATTTGTTAGCGTTACAATTTTAGTGGTAGATGTATCAAGCCTTTTGCGATTTTCGGCCTTTGCGAATCGCAAAAGGCATTTTTGCATTTCTGGGAATGTATTAAAAAGTCGCAAAATAAGGAATCGCAATAATTTGTGATTCCTTAATTTTCTTAAGCATTTAAGGAATCGCAAATTTTGCGATTCCTTTAATGCGATGTATGTGGGGTTCTGAAATAGCGAATTTTGGTTAAGAAATCGCAAATTACCACCAACTTGTAGTTGGTGGTAATTTGTGCTATCATTTAAAAATGCCCTATTTGGCATTTGTGAAGGTGGCATGTGACGCAGATGAAAATGTCTAACCAATGAAACCAGTATTAACTCATTTGCTTACTTGCCTGCTATCTTGTGTTCCTTGTTGGAATGTTAAATATTATTCAATTCCATGACAACAGAAAAAAGAAAACATTAGACTTTTTTATATTTCATTCCCTTCTTTACATGGGACGCCCTATGATTTATAGCAAATTATAGAAACGTTTTTCATAACGCGAGGGTCTTCAATAAGAAGTATTGACTTCTTCAAGTTACCGCCTGACAATCAAGGCATTAAGATCAATGTTATATATTATATTTCCAATCTAAACAGACATTGAGGCCTTTTCACAAAGGCGTTGTGGAGTATACGAAGTAGTACCACTGGAATACTACTTTGAGCCGAATTATCAAAATTATCAGTAAAGGTGCACAGAATGCACCATATTTTCTATCTATACTAATTGTGTTGATTACTATTCCCATTTTAGATGTGTTGGGGCTATTTCACAGAGTAATAAATATATTTGCGAATTATCCGCAGTATCTTCACTTATTTACACATTTCGCAAAACTGGCTCACCTTGCCTCATTGAAAAGACCTGAGAAGTCTCTTTCACCCATATGCTATTATAAAGTAATTGGAATCCTGGAGGCCACCCTTTATACCATGATGAAAGCGTATGCATGTCATTAATTTCAAGAGTCAGATAGGTTGGCACCTACTCCTAACCAAAAACACAGTGCATAGGGGTCCATGCCTGAGCAGTAGGCCCCAGAACAGAGCACTATTTAACCAGTTTAACTCTGAGAAATAGATGCCATCCTCAGACCACAGAGAACTGTTCTGAAGTTCCTTTCAGCATTTTATCTGTGATTAGTTGCAGCACAACACTGTTTTCTTGAACATCCCACTTTTTCACTACACTCACAATACCCAATAAAAAACTCTCTCTGACCAAACAATGCATCATATTTCTGATACATCCCTAGACATTGAGAAAAAATCACTTGTATCCTCTAATACAAGACATATCAGGCAAATATTTCAATGAACGAGGGAGGATGGCTGCAAAAATCCCCACCTACACATGTGACCGCTGCTCCTCTCCCTGGCAATGGAGCACGTGAATTTCAGCACCTGGGCATTTGTGCTCCGGCGGTGAAGGCTGCTGGCGCACAAGAGCTTTTTGCCATTTTCTTCTGGGCTCTTGAGAGTTTGCTTTGCTGGGCGGTTTGGAGGCGGTCTCGGTGCACGGCCCGCGGCTCGCCACAGAAGGGCTCATCACGTGGTGAGATTGGAATATGGAGGCAGGACGATGGTAGGAGGACAACACGCTGTTGCAGTGTGGCAGGCAAGACGATGCTTGGTGTTTGGTGTCAAGCCTTAGCCTCTGACTCCGGGAATCTGACAATAGGGCCATTTAAACATTGAAAAGGGGAAATTAGGGGTGAGCCTGCAATCAATCAATATTTAAAGTTAACTCTGCTAGCTGAGAGGACTTGGGGTAGTCTGCATAATCAACCACAACCATAGGGGGGCTTATGGTATCAGATGCAGCAGCAGCAGCAGCAGAAGTAGCAGCTTTCTCTCTTCAAGGTACAGGCTTGCGGCAGGTAAATCAAGATTTCTACTTAATAATTGGTGCTTTGAACATTTGGCAAGCAGGTCCTAGGATTCAAGGAAAGATGGGGAAACATTTAAAATAGACAAATGCTATTGCTAAAGACGACTCTGCAGCAGGGCTTAAAGCCAAAACGTGTTTAGCTCAAGAAAAAGCAGCGCCATCAGCGGCCAGAGTAGGGAATACTTCAAACTGGCTGGGTTTCGAAATCTCTGAAGAATTGCTGTCTGAGCTCCATCTGGGGGAGGAGGATCCTACTGTTCTTAAACAAACAGGTGGCTCCACCACTGGAGAGAAGGAGCAGACCAGCGAGTCATCAACAGCGACAAATAAGGGCGAGATAAAAAGTTCTAAAGACTTTCCATTATTTTTTTAAAAGGCTTCTCAGCCAGTATTAGCCAAATCTATGGTTTCCTCAAACGAGGTGCCAGAAGGAGCATCAAGCTAGCCCTTGACAGACTCTGTTTACATCTCCATCTCCATGGGCCCTGGCACCTTCTGCAGTCACTCTGACTTCTCAAAAGGCTGGCCAGCCAGTGCACTGCCAGTTGAGTTCACCAACACCATCAGTTCAGATTCCGGCCCCTGATCGGCCTCCCTCCAAAGACATCTAAGAACAGCAGTTAGAGGCCAAGGCACAGCCTCAGACATTGCCTCAGATGCCTAGTAAGGGTGGCCTGGAACCGTAAGGTCAACCAGCTAGGAATCAGAAACAAGACGGAAAATCTCAACAGGATGAGTCAGAATCACTAACCGAAGGAGCCTATATGCAGCAGATCAAAATAAAGACCATGCTGAATCTCATCTTAGGTGAGATAAGAGAAATTAAGACATCTCAAAAGAATGAGATAGCTACCTTACACCAGTGTCTTGGGAAAATTGAAGAGGCAGTGGCTTGTTTTCCAACATGAATGCAAGAAACTGAATCTAGGATTGCCCTGCTAGAGGATCAAATGAATCCCATGCTCTTGAGAGTAAATGAGGCAGCGAAAGATAAAACAGCTCTTGAGAACAAACTTGAGGAACTAGAGAACCATTCTCGCCGCTCGAATCTTCGGATAGTTGGGGTACCCGAGGGAAGTGAGGGAGCTATTTCTCTTCAATGGGTTGAATCGTTCATTAAACAAAAGGTCTTGCCTGAATTTACTGGAGACTTAACAATATCAAGGGCATATCGTGTTCCCTCACACCCCGTACCCAATCCTAAGTTTCCACGCACTATTTTGACTAACTTTGCAGACTACCACATTAAAGAGAACATTCTGGCTCAGGCAATGCAGCAGAGACAGATTTCTATCAATGAGGGGTCAAAATGGCGTTTTTTTGCGGATATGTCTGTGGTAGCCGCATACAGGCACAAAGAGTTCATGAAACTATTATATCTCTTAAAAGCCATATGAGGTATACAGTACACCTCCTTCAATGTCAAAAAAGTATATTTCAATTTCAAATGTACTGCTCGTGGCTCGCCGTAATAAGGCTCCTAATAGCAATCCGGGTATGATACTACCATCGGCGGTCGTTTTCGAATATATAAGACGGCCAAGAAGGGGAATGGATTGCTATTAGGAGCCTTATATATACTTTTTTGACATTGAAGGAGGTGTACTGTATACCTCATCTGGATATTTTGATTTGCGCAAAATTTACTTCGTCAGAACTTTCTGTATACTCTGAGAGTCGTGCTTTATCAGTGGCTCACCACACACTTGTGAAAGGAATTCGAGAATCATCTCTCTTTTTTGATTTAATAAGACATCAGATGCCCTGAAGAAGTTCTGTTTCCAGAACGAAACGCGTTGGCTGTGGCTGTGACTACACTGAATAAAGCAAAGAAATACACATCCTGCAAGCGAAAAATAATTTTTTTCATCTTTTATGGAATGTTATATGTAAATAGACTTTTACAGGATACTCAGGTGGTGCAACTTCGATACAAGTATTGCAATTACAATTTACCCTTGTTTAGGGTGGTGCCCTTGGACAGTGAGCACCATTGAAGTTTTGCACACAAGATATTGATTGTCCTTTGAATTATTGGTTGGATTTTATTTGCGTTTTGGTGCCTGGGAAGGAATTGATCCACTGTCTGTTTCTCTATGTTCAAATTATCTCTTTAAAGCCCAAGGCACACAAGCTTCAATCACCGAGCAATCTAAGCTTTGAGTTCTTGTGAGATGGAAGTTCCATATGTTCTCAAATATAGAAGAAGCTCAGGAATTGTTGAAAGTGATCTCTTCTTCAAAATGAATATGTGGTCAATTTGATGTTTAGGGCATCCTGTGTCAGGCGGGGGTCACCCAGGGTGCAGCTCCAGGGCACCCCACCGTGTAGAAGGGGGAGTGAGATTTGGTTAGCGGGGTTTAACACATTTCTTCGGGGGGATTCACTGGGTCGGGGGTGGCAGGTGGTGGGTTTATGGCAGTGAAAAGAGCAGTAGTAAAAGGAACATAGACGAGGAGAATAGGGGTTTGTACCCAAATGATCATTGTGACTATCTGAAACATAAATATGGCTAGAAGATGTGTTATGCGGATAAATGTGAATGGTATTTTAAATAGATAAAAATATGGGGGCTTATAAAATGGTTGGCCTCTTTTACGCCTCAAGTCCTCTTTCTACAAGAAACCCACCTAAAAACAAATTCACTGAAGCTCTTTATCCCTGGGATTTTCTCTAATGCTTTCTTTGCCTCAGCCAGGGAAGCAATGAGAGATGTAGCCATTTAGTATTGTAGAAGCATGGCCTGGGAATTTGTCCAAGTCCAGAGAGATCCTATGGGAAGGTGGTTATGGGTTATGGCTAAGATGAACGGGAATACATTGAATTTCATTAACTACTATGGCCCAATTATGGATGATCCCTCAGTGTTGTTGAAGGTACATGAACTTCTCAGATGGGTCCCTGGTCAGAATACTCTGAGAGTGGATTTCAACTACATTCAAGATCTTAGAGAGGATACCTCTAATAAAAACAAGAAACAACTGAAGCGAAAGACTAAAAAAGTCTTTGAGGCCTTAAAACAAGATTTTCAGCTGATCGATCCATGGCGAAAAGCCAGTTGGGGAACTTATGATTAAACCAGTTTCCCTCACCAATTTCAGACTGCATCGCGTATAGATTTTCTTTAACATCTCGATTTCTGAACCTCCGAGAGGCAGAAATTGGGGCTAATTCATTCTCGGACCACTCCTTTGTTGGGCTGGACCTAGAAATTGAGGGTAGGAGGAGGACGAGATCCAGGTGGCAGATGGACCACCTCCTCCTCCAGGATCTTCAACGGGTAGAAGAACTAAGAGAGTGGATACTTGACTACTTTAAATTCAATGAGGGGACGACATGACCATTTTCAGTATGGGTTGGATTTAAGGTGGCTGATCATGGACACATGATTGCCTTTTCTGCTGCACAGTCAAGAACTCCAGCAAAAAGTCGAAAGTGCTATAAATCAGAGAAATTCCCCTTCACTGGGTCCCCTTGAAAAGGCTAAGCAGGCGCTAAGGGATTTTTTCTTGGTAGAAGAAATCAATAGCTCACGGACCTTTCAACAACGTGTTCATGAGGAAAGCCAAATGGTTGGCAAATTACTAGCCTGAATAGCAGTGACGGATAGGGAGGGAATGGCTTGAGTTTTTGCGGAACATTACCAACAGCTTTATACTACTAAATATGTGGTTAGCCAGGATGTGATACAAAATTAGTTTGAAGGGGTAGAACTCCTGAGGCTGTCTAATACCCTTGTAGACCAGGCTCAACGCGATATATCCAGTGCAGAGAATTTGGTAGTCCTAAATTCAATTGCAGGAGCAAAAGCTTGTGGTGATGATGGGCTGCCTATAGAATTCTATAAAGCATTTGCTAAAGAGTTGATTCCCTTTTTGACAAAGCTTTTTAACTATGTAAAATTTGAAGGTGCTGTTCCCTCAGTTTTTAAGAAGGCCATTCTTGTCAGCTTTGTGAAGAAGGTTAAGAACCCTAAGGACTTTAACTCCTACAGACCAATCAGTCTTCTCAATGCTGACTATAAGATTTTAATGAAAACTTGGTTGCAGTGTTTCACTCCATTAGCCCAGGGAGTGCTCCACAGAGACCACTCTGGGTTTGTTGTAAGGAGGTCGATGTCATCTAATACAGGGTTTTTGATACAGGCTCTCGATTTCTTCAGTATTAATAAAACTCCAGCATACATTATGATGGTGGACGCAGAAAATTGTTCGACCTGATCAACTGGGACGCCTTTTTCTATGGTCTTGGTAGGTTCGGTGTTCACCCTCAGGTCACAAAAATGCTCAGGAATATCTATCAGGGGGCTAAGGTGCAGCTGGTGATAAATGCAAATCAAGCAGGGTTAGTAAATGTAAACCGGGGGACCAGACAAGGGTGCCCGCTCTCCCCTTTATTATTTACCTTTTTTATCGAACCCCTGGCTATTAAAATTCGTGGTAATATAGCAATTAGCGCCCCGATCTCGGGCATGTCAAAATTAAAGTTGTTCGCAGATGACTTTATTTTATATCTTAGTCCTGAGAGCCAGAATATGGACCAGGTCTTAACTGAATTTAGTCAATTTGAGTTGATTGGGGCTATAAAACTAATCAAAACAAAACTGAGATTTTTACTTTGAACACCAATACGGATTTTCTTCCGACAAATCTTAAACATCAGGCCCTCAAGTCGAATCCAATACGATATCTGTGGATTTATGTCTAAAATCAATATGGACAGTTATATAAATTGAATTATGAGGCAATGCGGGGCAAAATTAAGAAATTGTTGGAAAATTGGTTGTGTCTGCCGCCAACCTTGATAGGTCAGGTAGCCCTATTTTCTTGTTTATAAATATACCTATAATAATCAATATTAGCTACTTCAAAGAGCTCAAACCTATATTCAGAGAGTTGGTTTGGAGCAAGAAAGCTCCCAGGGTTAAACTCTTGGTTTACATTTGATATCAATCAGGGTGGGTTAGCATTACCGCAAATCAGTACATACTATGAACTGGCTATTTTAGATTTAACAGCTTGTCTATTGTCTTCAAATGATTTATCAGATAACTTTTTTCTTGATAAAATGGTACAAGAATCTGGCTCGCAGATCCCGACAATTTCTTAAAACCTCAAAACTCCCCAAAGGGCCAAATAAAAAACTCTTCTGGAATACTCCTTTAGACTACAGTTCTTTTTTATTCAAGTTGCTCTTTCTGGGTTTCACCATCTGAAATTAGGTGAATGTAAAAGCTTGGGTCTCCAAATTCATTCTAGTCATCTCAGTAATTGGAAGGATTGAGGTCTAGAAGAACTGGGGCACTTTTTAATTCAGAATAGAGTATTTACCTTGCAAGAGGTTCAGGATAGATGCAGTAGCCGGAATAAGCCTGCTTTTTTAAAAACCTACAAATTGTATATTTGTTAAATAGATACAATTTTTCATCTAGTTTTGCCCTGACTAAATTTGCGACTGCTCTATTTGGAGTAAAATTTAGAGGGGTGGGTAACTGGTACCGTCTTTTGCGTACCCAAAACAAGTCTCCACTGGTCAAGAAATTCCTACAGAGAGTAACCTAGTTAACTCAATGTATTTTTTCTAGCCAGGAGTGGCAGGCCTTATCTCTGCTAGTGAGTAAGGCTTTAAGGGCTGCCAATTTTTAAAGAATGGCCTTTTGTCCCGGTGGATGGCATACTTCACTCAAAGCCTTCAACAAGAAATATTCAAAAGTGGAGACTAGATGTTTTCATTGCCAGCAGAAGGGAAAGGGGCATGGCTACATATATTCTTCACTTGTTCAAGGCTTGGGAATTCTGGGGCTGGATTTTTTCAGCCATAAGCCGGGCATTCCAGAAGCGGATAGATTCAGTGGTGGAGGTTGCTCTCTTTAGTATTACGAGATCTGGAACAAATTTGACAAAAGCGGAGGAGACTTTTCTTGCTATTTCCTCTCTTGTTGCTACCTCCTTAAATCTTCAAAATTGGAGGTCGGCAGAAGCGAACCAGGACGTTTGAAGAAGCGTATGCAAAGCGGGTGGGGGCTCTAAAAAAGTTCACTGCGACTTGGAAATACTTAGTCAATCTTGAAAATTATGACGGTATAGAAGACTGGTCGACTGTAGCACTTTAGCACTTCAGCACTTTAGAAGCTAGAATTTTTTATTTGTAAAATGTGGGGATACTAATTCAAGTGTATGTGGGAAACGTGCTTTCTGCAAAACTATTGTAGCAATTTGTTCTTTATGCACGTATTCTCCACTTCTCTGCACTGGTTCAATCGTATGACCGGTATATGCTAATCAATTGTTGTTTTTTAAATTTTCTTTCTTGAAAAATTGTGATTCTGTCATAAGTTGGGCGTTACTTGCTTCTCTGCACTTACTTGCATCTTCAAAGTACGGTTTTATCTTGAATTAGTTTGTCTTGATCAAAGGCGGTTTTTAAACTCCCCGAAAATTGTATTATTATAATGTCCGTGATGCTCTGATGAATAAAAAAAAGACATCATAGCAAACAGAGGGAGGTTAAATATTATATTGATAACTAAACCCATGAACCACTCAGGTCACATTTTTGTGTATATATCGTACAATTTTTCCAAGAGAGTAGTGACCTGTAATTAAATTATTCCAGTAGCCTGCAAATATATAATTCTGTCACTTAATTAAAACAGTTGCAACAAAATACATTGAAAGAATCATCTTTCTAAAGTTTGAAATATTGTTCAAGAGAGTAACATGAATAAAACGGAATTCCTCAACAACTTTACATGCAACCATGCACTTAAATTTGCAAAATCCATGATTCTGTAATCCCATATTTTTCAGTAATGAGAGAGTAATGAAAGTTAAGAGGAAAATTCAAGTTGTGCCCAGAGTAAAATAAATAAATAAATAACAGCATCAGGGCTAAAGAGGATGTCTGTCTAATTGATTCAAGTTGAAATGTGAGTATTATCTGCTTTTTATTGAGCCCAAATTGGCACAGAAGGAAAATGAATTACTATGATGATGACATTGATCAACATAATGAAGAATCAAATGATAATGACTATATTCCTACTTCTCCTTTGAATGAACTAAACATAAAAAAGCAAAAAACAACATTGGCAAGTGGAGCTGACAAAATTGCATAGCTCATCTTAACTATAACTCTGATTTGAAGCCCCAGACTTGGAATTCCATAACATGAAACATGATTGGCAGTGCCATGAAATAAGGAAACAGCTAATTTATGAGTTATCACACAGACCCCATATCTTACCATTGCAAGAAACCTGGGCAACCAATACCATCACTGTTAGAATGTTTTTATCAATAATATCTAGTCAGGTGCAAGTGGAAGAGGCAAAGCCAGACTGTTAGTGGCAATACGGGACCTACTTGGATCTGCAAGAACTGAGGAATTATTATACTTTCAAGAGTATATATTCATACAGTTACAATCAACACTAGATTGCAAATCACTGTAATTTCTGCCTACACAGTTATTAACCTCTAGTAGCCAGCGACATAGAGAATTGCAGCATTAACCTGCTTCAGGTCAAGAAGGAGATTGTCATGAGCAATGAAGAAAGCCTCTGCTGTCGGTTTTAACACAAACATTACTGCTCGTGAAAATGAAGAAGACTGAAATGTGGAAAATAAAATCTGCATGAATAGTAATTTCTCAGTCCTCCTGAAGCTAAAGACTGACAAAATGAGGAAAACACATCTGAGAGCTGTTTTCTTAACATAATTTATGAAATTTGAAGTGTAAATTTCCATCTAACGTTTTGTCAAACTAAACAGGGGTATGTAGCAAACCTCAAGCCATCAATAGTTTTATTGCTGGAGAGCAATACCATGGATGATCTAAGGAAAGAGGCCAGAGTGAAAGAATAGATCATCATCCTCCGAAATTTGATATTTAGTTTCAACAGGATATGGAGATAAAAGAAGAATTAGGTCAAAACAAATCCCCTCTGACATGTATATTATCCTCCACAGAATCAAGAGCTCAATAATGTGTGAAGATTGGGACAGAACAGTGAATTTTACAAGATGTTGGAAAATAATTCCAAAGAAATCACCAAAAGCCATTGTACATTTTTAACAAAGTGAGCCACTAATTGCAAAACCTTTAAAAGAGGTAATTAACAAATCTCAATGTAATAAGTGCTTCAATGCTAAATTCGCCTGAAAATCAAGACTGTGCAGGGTGATTGTCATAAGAGCAAGAAACAATTTAGCCTTGAAGCCTGGGCTCTATACAACTATATTCAGAGGAGCAAGGAGACACAGCATCTTCTTACTACCCTTGATAGTTCAGGAGAAGACCCTGAAGAACTGCATCAAGCACACTCTATTGTGTGACTGTCTGGGAGGAATAAAGAAAGTCCAACTGCCAACTACACCCAGTCACGTCACCTAGGAACAGACTGCAGGCACAAAATTGCTAGGACAGAAAAATGCAAACTTTCAATAAGTGTTCTACAAGAACACTGGTCCCTAACTAAAGCTCAATGTTAGAAGGACTATTCATATAGAAATGAAATGATGTCTATATTTTGCTGTCAAATTCGACATAATCATTTAATAGGAAGAATTTAAAAAACAACATACAAGTGGGGACATGTATAACAAAGAAAGGAAAAACTCAGGGATTACATGGAACATGGCCAAGAAATACATCAATTGGGCCAGTAAACAATGTACATTGATGCGCTCTGGCTCTAGCACGTACAGATACAGTTATAAGGTTTTGCTAAGAGTGCTTAAAAGTCAACGACGTTTCACTCCATTCAACACATTAATGGAATCATCTTCAGGACTAAACAATAGGTGCCTGAGCAAGATGCCTGTTGCAGTCTAAAAAGAAAGGAGGAAGGCACAATAAATATGCATTGGACAGCAACATATAGACATCATTGCATTTCTATATGAATAGTCATTCTAACATTTAGGGACCACTGTTCTTGTAAAACATTCAATACCCAATGTCCCTGACCACCAATTGGGTTACGTTGTTCTTTTGTAAAGCAACTTTCTATAAGTTGCATTTTCAAAATTGTAACTTAAAATCCAACTTTACCATTAAAGAGGATATTAAAAAAAATGGTGTAGGCGCCAAACATGTAAGCCCTATCTGTTCCCAATCAAACATTAGCACTTATTAGATATAATAAGACAACCCAATGTAATCCTATGGGAGAGGTAGGCCTCACAGTAGAGAAAAGCAGATGTATGAGTTTTTCACTACCAGGACATGCAAAACTTGAACGTAAGTGTCCAACTTTTTTATTATAATACACCCTGCCCTGTGGACAGCCTAGGGCCTACCTACCTTAGGGGTGCCTTATATGCGATACAATGGGAGTTTAATGATTGGCAAGGTTTATTTTTTGCCTAGTCGAATTGGCAGTTTCATACTTAATACATTTCTTAAGGGGCTACTTAAGTGGGTGTTACAATAAGGGATGCAGGCCCACTAGTGGTGTTTAATTTACAGGCTTGGGTATATGGTATACCACTTTACTAGGGACTTAAAAGTAAATTAAATATTCCAATCAGATTTAAGACACTTTTACCATGTTTTAGGGAGTGAGTACAAGCACTTTAGCACTGGTTAGCAATGGTAAAGGGCACAGAGTCTTAAAATTAGCCAAAACAAATTCAGAAAAATAGATGGGTGAAGGCAAAAGGTTTGTGGGAAGACCAACCTTAGGCAGACAGGTCTAACACAAACTATCCATCCATATAGAGATTTCAGAAGAAAGAATCATGGTTATTACATGTAATAGTAAACCACCCCTGTTGGAAGATGGCTTATTGGTGTTGGTAAGTATGCACTTACCACCAGTAACAAGGCCACCAACACTGTACTGGATCCTAAAAAGGATCTCTAAAAATGAGTCCCTTGCTCAACCTTTGGTAGCCAAGCAATAAGGCTTAACTTAGGAGACAGGCATGTAAAGCATTTAAAAACACAAATACAGTATAAGGGTAAGACACAACACACAATAAAAATCCCACACCAATTTATAAATATAGGGAATATTATTATCTTGAGAATTACACCAAAATTAGTCAAATCCAATATAGGGAACCTGAGATATGCATTTTTAAAGAAAAAACACATTCTAGTGCTTAGAAACCAATAGCCCCATTCTGGGACATCTGGTCACGATTGACAGGGACAAATGCAAAGTTTCAGGATGATCGCACCAGAGCCCTGCTCAAATAAACTAAGCGGGAGGCCCTGGTAAAAATTTAAACTTCACACTTTAAACGTTTACTTGAAATTATTTTTCAGACGGCCCTTGCTGCACTTCACCAGGCCGGATTTGGTGATGGTTCGCTGGCTTGACTTTTAGGGAGCTCCCAGTCAAATCCTGGAAGTCAGACCTCAATAGCTCTTCAGCGGGACGATCCTAGTATCTGTTCTGGGTCGCAATTGAAGGTGACTAGCTTGGCCCTCACAGTCGGGTCACCTTATGGAGCTTTTTCCAAAGGTTCCCAAAACTTTCCCCACACTTTTGGAGGTCCTTCCAGAAATGTGGCTGAAATTTCAGCAGAGCAGTAAGAGATAATCAAACGATCACTAACATATGAAACATCTGCTAATTCCTTCCTTAATCCTGCAATATAACTGGGGTACTGGTGACTGGGGTACGTAGGCCTGGCATTCCCTGCTTGTCCCCCTTTGAATCCCTGGCATTCCTGTGTAGCTACAGCATCTCTCCAGCAGATAGCCTCTTCCCTGGATAGCCACTTATCACCTGATCAAGGCAGCCTTGCTATGCCTGTTAGCACTGACAAATCAGGCAAAACTGCAGGAAAACTGGATTTTTGGCTTACAGACAAGAAAGTGTTGTAACTTCTTGACTGTACAAGTTATGATAAATTCCACAAGAGCAATCCATTGGATTTTAACTATCATTCCATTAAGTCATTAAATTCATACTTTCCTAGCAATAGTTATGCGTTCGTAACATATTGCCATGTTAGTCTATGTGGCCAAGTATCTACAATGGGGAAAAGGAAATGTGCAATTCTTCCCTCACCAGGGTTTACAAACCATATTTTATAAGGATCCTGCTGATAATTACAGGACCCCCCACACCTGGGACACCTAGGGGAGGCCTAGGGGTTGCCTAATCTGTACAAATGATGTAGATTATTACTTCACCGTGCCCTCAGCACTAAAGTCAATTTTGCAGTGGATTTCCTACACTGGGAAATGGTCAGTTTTCCCTCACCAGGGTTTATAAAATGTATTTTATAGGGACCCTGCTTATAGTTACCTGAACTTCCACCCCTGGAAAATCTAGGGGAGACCATGGGGTTTCTGCTATGTACCAATAATGTAGATTATCACTTTTATAGTGCTCGGGCCACCAAAGTCGAGTTTCCAGTGAACTTACTTTCTAAAAGCAGTGCTGCATCTCAGAGCTGCTTTTAAAATGACCTCATGCTCTCAGCAGTGCATGTATGCAAGTGCAAAAAAGGCTCCTGGCCTCTAAACTGCGAGGCCCTATTATATACTAGGGACTTATAGGTAGTTTTCCTCCCCTTGTCCTGTTATCTACTAGGTCATGCCAATTATAAGTGTACCTCAACGCATGTGTGTGTGTTGAATATAGCACTGGCCCTAGGGTGACTAGCAACGCTCAGGACACAGTCAGAATCAGCTATCATTAGTACCAGTCAGCACACAAACATTGGGGGTCAACAGGCAAAAAGGGGGACTTTCTAACAGTCCTAGCTCTGGGGTCGGAGGGGTTTTCTAGCAAATACTAAAAGGAACATTGGAGGGCAACCATTTTAAAAATACAATTTGGTAGCTTCTTGGAGATGGGCGGCATTCCTGAGTTTTCTTTTACATAAGGGTCATTTGCAAGACCCAAGTATTAATTTCCAACTATCAATGTTGCTCTCACAGCAAAAAGATCACAGCACAGCTCATTTTTGGTGAATTATTTCAGTGATCAACTACCAACAATAGAATCTCGTAGTATTAAACAGACTTTAGGAAGGGCTGTTCAATAACGCACAATACAATAGCACTGGCCTTAGTGGGTGACCCGGCCCATGTTCAGAGTGCAGTGCTGCTGCACTGTGCCTTGATCCATTTTCTATGACATTCCATTGTTTGCTTAATTCAAGAATGGTATTTAAATTATCTAATTTTGGAATCCCTCAAAGTCTAGTTTATATCTCAGCTTTACATCAAGACTGACGCAGTACTTAAATCAGTGACACCTGCAGGGAAAGCCCGCATGATATATTGCTGCTCAGTAAGCCAAAGACATGCGTTGTAGCCTTTCTGTTCAATGTCATAGTTAGTGATTCTTTCTCTCAAAGCTTCAATACCTATTGATCATGGAATCATCATCAGGATTCCTAATATACATGAGCCTGGGAAGATGTTAAGATCATGTAAAAAAATCAGCACACACATGGAGAGGATGGCAAAAAATTGTTACGGGAGATCTGAATTGGTAGAGTGCTTTGGCTCGGTTGAAGCGCTAGGCCGAGAAAGGCAGGATGAATAAGAGCAAAATACTGAACCAGCCACCAGAAAGCTCAAAGTGTGCAAATCCATGCCGAAGTAGGCCTCAACTTCACTCAAATGCGATCAGTCCTCATGAAGCCCTTTACGATCAGAGTCAGGGTCCCCAAGAACAGTTCCTGGGGACCCAAATTAGGTTTACCGGCGTACTCTGGGGGACCCGAATTCGGTTTACCGGCGGACGATACCTCCACACTAATATGTGACTTAAAAGAGGCACGCTCCCCCCCAGGACCAGATATGAAAGCCTACAAATGGATTAATGTACATTTTGAGAGGACCCACATACGGTCAGTCCTCCATGCATATATAGCACTCCTTAGCGCGAGGGTTAAAAATGCTTTTCACATGGTAGATGTTTTTACAACTCACTTTTTCACAACACTCACTTTGTTTTGTTTTGAGAGGTCCTGAAGAAAGCCCTAATATTTGTACTAAAGAGCTGAAAAATTGTCGACCACCTCAGGATAATAACTAGCTACACATAGTATTTGTAGCCTATTATCCACTCTCCTATTTTTAACCATACCCCAGATCACCAGAAATAAAGTATCGGGTAGAAATCTAGAGGTATTTTTAAATTTTTCACTCACTTCATCACATTCACCTACACCTCAAACCTGCTCCATTGTAAACAGGTGTCGTAGCAAAGCTGGGTAGCATTCGGCTACCCGGCTGGGACCCGATGATGAAGCATGACACCAACCAGGTTGGTGTGTAGGGGTTTTCTTAACAAACCTTATTTATTTATTTATTTATTTTGAAGCTTGTAGAGCGCACAGCTACCTCCGGCGGAGGTGTCCCGGCGCTAGAGTTACATGATTGTCCCCCTAAAGAATAAACCAGAATCATATCCCACAGAGGGACTAGGAGAGTACAATGGTCTGACAATACCAAGCTCTAACGCTTAGTGAACAACCAAGTCTTGAGTTTGCGTCGAAAGGCAGGCTCAGATTCGCAAAACCTGAGATCAAGTGGGAGGCTGTTCCAGAGCTTGGCGGCAGTGACGGTGAAAAATCTGCCGCCACTCCGAGAAAGCCTGAATCTTGGTACCATCAGGAGACGAAGGCTGTTGGATCTCAGATGTCTGACTGAAGCAGAGATTTTGAGACGCTTTCTCAGATAGAGCGGGCCAGTTCCATGAATAGCACGAAATGTCAGGGTCAGAATTTTGAAATCGATGCGTCGTAAAATAGGGAGCCAGTGAAGCTCTTCTCGGTAGGCTCTGACTGAAGTACGGGCGGGGATATTACCAATGAGCCGGGCTGCCGCGTTTTGAACTATTTGCAGACGGTCGATAAGGTAAAGGGGGGCACCTGCATATAGACTGTTAGCATAGTCTAGATGGGTGGAGATGAGTGCCTGGACCACAGTTTTGCGTGAAGATTGAGGGAGGAAGGGGAAGATTTTCCTGATCATACGTAATTTGGAGAAACAGGCCCCTACCACTTTGTTGACTTGGGCACTTCCAGACAGAGAGTTGTCAAAAGTGAAGCCAAGGTTACGAGCTGCCTGAACAGGAGTGGGTGGAGGATTCAAGATGGTAGGCCACTAAAGGATTGCAGGGGGGGGGGATTTTTTGCTGAAAAAAAGGACCTCCGTTTTGTCGTTGTTGAGTGCAAGATGATTGGCTGACATCCAAGTGCAGATGTTGCCAAGGCAGTTTCTAAAGTTGGAAAAGAGGGAGTCAGAATGGTCTCGAAAGGAAAAGATAAGCTGAGTATCGTCAGCATAGGAGACCACCCTGACACCCCAGGACTCAACTACCTTGGCCAGAGGAGCCACATAAGCATTAAACAATAAAGGGCTTAAAGCAGAGCCCTGGGGCACTCCGCACAGGAGGGGTTTGTCCTCGGATTCAAAAGGGTGCATCGTAACCCTTTGAGAACGACTAGACAGAAAGGAAGTGATCCAGGCCAGCACTGTCCCACCAACCCCTAGCTGTTGTAAGCGGGTGGTAAGTTTTTTATGGGAAACAGTATCGAAAGCAGCGGATAGGTCGAGGAGGACCAACATGGCCTCCTCGCCCCTATCCACTGATTCCCTGATGATTTCTGAGACTTCAAGCAGCGCTGTCTCAGTGCTATAGCCGGTTCTAAAGCCGGACTGAGAGTCGTGTAACAGCTGGTTTGACTCTAGGTACAGTGCCAACTGTTTCTGTACCACTTTCTCCAGAATCTTGGCAGGTTTGGGCAAGAGCGAAATAGGTCGATAGTTGCTGAATAGTAAAGGGTCGGCACCGGATTTTTTCAGTATGGGGACAAGCCTAGCCTGTTTCCACACTGAGGGGAATTGGCCGCGCGACAGAGAAGCATTCCAGATGGAAAGAAACGGGTTCACTAGAATGGGGGCAAGAATGCCCATGACTTTGGCCGGGACTAAGTCCAGGGGGGAACCAGACTTAATGTTGCGTAGCAAAACTAACGCCAGGTCTGGAGTTAGCTCGCTAAAAGAATTAAAAGAGCAGGAGAGGTGACAGGGGCGATCTTCGGGGTGATTAGGAGTCGTCACTGCAAAGGAGGAGGAGAGTTTAACTATCTTCTCCTGAAAGTAATCAGACAATCCATTGCAGAGATCTTGAGTGGGGGTACAAAGGGATTTCAAAGCAGGGGGGTTTACAAAGTCTTTCACAATGGAGAAAAGAGTTTTAGAGGAATTCTGCGCCTGTTGAATAAGATTAGAAAAGTAAACTCTCATTGAAGAGCGTATGAGTTTGTGAAATTTATTCAGGGCAGATTTGTACGCCAATTTGGCTAAGGGATCGAAGTTCAGTCTCCATTTGAGTTCCAGCTGCTTACACTTGCTCTTTTCCTCACGCAGAAGAGGGGAAAACCAAGGGGCAGAGGGACGGGATCTAAAGGAAGTAAGAGGAACAAGGGGGGAAACAGAGTCAAGCGCATCTGAGAGAGACGAATTAAATCTCAAGGTTTCTGAATTGAGGTCTTTTTGCTGGTTCAGTTGAAAATGAAGATGAGCTTCCAAGGAATCACAAGTAACTTTAGTCCATTTTCGCCCTCTAACTCGATTAAGGGGGATAGGGGAAGGAGGGGTGGGGGCCGTGAAAGAGAAAGGAATGAGAAAGTGATCGGTCCACGTCAAAGGAGTGGGGGGGAGGGTGGAGATGGTAGGATGATTAGAAAAAAAAAAAAAAAAAAAAAAATGAGGTCAAGTGTATGGCCTGCAATATGAGTCGGGCCTGTCACTAATTGGGACAGGGTGAGTCCTTGTAGAGTTTCTAACAGAGAGGAGGCTTGTGTACAGGAAAGATTATCAATGTGAATATTAAAATCTCCTAATACAGTAAAATGAGGATGTTTGAGCGAAAAATCAGCAATAGAATGCATCAAAGTATTAAGGGAGGAAGAGGTAACAGCAGGGGGGTTATAGATCAGTATGCCTGCACAGATGGTACTAGCGGAGTTCATAATTGTAAAATAAGCGGCCTCAATGAGGCCCAGATTAGGAATTTTCGTAAAGTTTAATTTGAGATGGGATTTAGCAATTATCGCAAGACCCCCTCCGGTCTTGGAGTTGTCTCGATTGATGCCAGTAAAGCAATAACCTGGGGGAGTAGCTAAAGTGATGTCCGGTTTGGAAGAATCTTTTATCCAAGTTTCGGTAAGAAACAATAAATCCCAATTGTGGGTGTCAAGAGATAACCAGATATCATGGGCGTGAGCTGGAAGAGATCTGCAGTTAACTAATGCGGCTTTTAAGATGGTGGGTGACTGATCATTAACAATTGAGGGAAGTAGCGGTGCTTTAGAGACCACAGGAAGAGAAAAATTGCAGTGTGGGCAGAAATATGCAGTTGATTCTAGGCTAAGAGTGTTGCAGCAGATTAAGGGGGAGCAAGTAGCAGGACGGAGGTGTAGCAATTGATCCGAGGACCAGCGGGTTCCTGGGGCGTGTGGAGCAGGGGTTCTGGCGCTAAGCGCGGGTCCGGCGCGGACGGGCGCAGACGGGCTTGCCTTCGGCGCGCCTTCGGCGCGCCATCGGCGCGCCCGCTGCGCCCGCCTGCTGCGCGGACGGGAGAGCCCCTTCCTTTTATCCATGTCTTGCTAGGGGGTGGGAGGAGGGTGGGAGGCGTCCAGGAGCTGGAGCGCTACCCTGCCTCCCCCCAAGATGGCGGTTCCGCTTTACCCAGCCGGCGAGAGCGCTGTGCTCGGCTGCACCGGTAGAGGAATGAAGATCGGGACCCCTGTGACGACTAGATCTCGTCAAAACATGCAGGCGGTCAGTGTCCGATACTTAAAATACAACTGTTTAAGATATGTACAATTTTTAAAAAATGCCGGTCAGCGTGACTGTACAGAGGTCGTAAAATCCCCACGCATACAGTTTAAAGGCTTTCAGTTCACACACTCTCACAAAAGATAGGTTTGTAGCAAATTAGGAAAGAGAAATGCCCCCGGCTTCCGCCTCAGGGGAAAACAAGTAATCTGAATGAATTATCACCAGGACTCCTTATGTAGTGAGGGAGGGCGGGAGGCGTCCAGGAGCTGGAGCGCTACCCTGCCTCCCCCCAAGATGGCGGTTCCGCTTTACCCAGCCGGCGAGAGCGCTGTGCTCGGCTGCACCAGTAGAGGAATGAAGATCGGGACCCCTGTGACGACTAGATCTCGTCAAAACATGCAGGCGGTCAGTGTCCGATACTTAAAATACAACTGTTTAGGATATGTACAATTTTTTTAAAATGCCGGTCAGCGTGACTGTACAGAGGTCGTAAAATCACCACGCATACAGTTTAAAGGCTTTCAGTTCACACACTCTCACAAAAGATAGGTTTGTAGCAAATTAGGAAAGAGAAATGCCCCCGGCTTCCGCCTCAGGGGAAAACAAGTAACCTTTGAGGTGCCAGACACTCAAGTGTCAGACAGTCATTTACCTTGGCCGTCTTTGGTTACTAAATACTTACAGGGACAAGGACGGCCATCCTACTGTCCTAGCTCTCTACTATTTGGTTTTGAAAAAGGGTTATATTGCCAGGTTGAAATGGCAATTGAAAACTGCACTACAAGCAGTAGTGATAAGCCTGAGACATGTTTTCAAGTGCCTCTTTAGTGGTTAGCACAATAAGTGAAGCAAACCAGGAGCATCATTTAAATCACTGGCCCTGAGCAAATGTGGTACCATATTATAGAGACTTAAACTATATTAAATGTCAATGAGGTCTATGTCCATTTTTTTATATGTTTGGAAAGGAGAGTATAAGCACTTTACCACTGTTTAGCAAATGGAAAAGAGTCCTAATTGGCTAAAACAATTGGTTTAGTAAATGAAGGCAAACATTTGGGGGAATATCACACAAAAGATGGTCATTTCTATCAAGACTTGTTCAGAAACCCTCCTTAAGCCAATGTTTATTGAAATGTAGCCTATATTTCAAATGAAGATCAGTGATGCCTGTGGTCAGTCAAAAGTGATCTACGTACACTTCTCAAGTATGCTTTTTGACTTCTAATAAAATGATGCATAAGGCAGAAGCACTGACATTTCCTAGGATGAAACCATCAGGTTATGGGTACTCCAATAGACACCTACACTTAGAACTAAATGTACTCCATCAAGAGTGCAAGTAATTCATCCCTTATCAGGTACTTTGCTTTTTCTTGGTCTTTGAAAGAGATTCTAAAAAGTTGAAATTTTAGGGTTACTTTGCACTAATTAGCTTACAGACAATATATACTGATCTGTGGCCAAAGGATAGATATGGTATGAATTACAACAGCATTTGATAATGAGATTTCAAGAGCTATGTTAAATACCAGAGTAAGAAGAAAAGTCATAATTTGGTCTCACCGACCAAAATGGACTTCATTGCCAGGAAGTAATTATATAAGCTGCATCGTTCCCTATTAGAAATTCTCCCTTACTAGTAATGTATGACCAATTTTAATATGCAACCTAGTTGAAATTGGCATAGATGTCAGGCAATCTAGAAGAGGATCTTGATCTCCTGCAAACTTGGTTTGTAGAAAGACTTGACAAATTAGCCCCTGTGTCAACCTCTCACAAACTTGCCTGCCGGGCATCTGCCCCTTGGTTCACTGCAGCCCTGTCGAAGAAGCGGCGGCAGTGTAAGAAAGCTGAAAGGGCATGGCGTCGCCATTATGATATCACAGCCAAGGAGGCATATAGGGTAGCTATTAAATCTTACCACAGTGACATTATGTCGGAGAAGAAAGCTTACTTTTCCAGAAGAATTGAGGCAGCTACCAACACCAACAAATAAATCTTCTCAATTGTGAAGGAATTCACCTCCCCCTTTTCGAGCTCGTCTACTGGCTCGCACTCCGAATCTTGGGTCACCTTACTTGCGGATTTCTTTGCCAATAAAATTAAGTCCATTCAGGACTCTTCTGTGCTTCCTGGTGCTGCGGTAACCTCTGGCATTAGTGCTCTTCCATCTCCGTTTCTTAATGGTGGGGGCCCCACTCTTTCTGAATTCCCTTCACTTTCCTATCCAACTTCTCTGGATCTCCTCACGAAACTTAAATCAGGCTCCCCTCTGGATCCCTGTCCGGCCAAATGTTTCGCCAAAATGGCACAAGTAATTAACCCCCTAATTAATCCCGTGCTTAATTAATCACTTAGCACAGGAGTGGTTTCCCCTGCCTGGAAGCAGGCTCTCATCTTACCGCTTCTGAAAAAACCTAACCTAGACCCTCTGATACACGCCAATTACAGGCCTATTTCTCTCCTTCCAGCATTTGCCAAGGCCGTGAAGAAACATGTTCATTATTCCCTCTCCAATTTCCTTGAGACTAACAACATTTTACACTGCACTCAGTCTGGATTCCGTGCCAATATGAGCACGGAAACAGCGCTGCTGGAAGTAATGGAGGCAATTAAGGAGCCAAGCTAAAAACATTTCTATATGCCCGGTAGTGGGTTCCCACCTTAGTACCTTCTCCTGCTAGCGCTCGCATCATAGCGCGGGGACACGCCGTTGTGCGTCACCAAGCGCTTTACAAGACCCCCTATTATTATTATTTTTAGGAGGTCCTGGACTCAGGGGGGTAAGGCGATGTTGTTGATGTTGGACTTGTCAGCGGCCTTCGACCCCGTCCCCCACAGCGGTCTCCTTTCAGGACTCAGTGAGGCCGGTCTGCGTGGGGCGGTGTTCAGCTGGTTTGAGTCTTTTCTAGTGGCCCGGCGTCAAACGGTCTGGGCCCCTCCGTTCTCTGCCGTGGTGCCGCCATTAGAGGTAGGGGTCCCTCAGGGCTCTATTTTGAGCCCTACCCTTTTTAACATATATATGGCCCCCTTTGCGGCACTGGCAGAGTCTTTTGGTGCCCAGATTGTGTCTTACGCTGACGACACCCAGCTCCTTTTTACTTGTGGAAAGGGGTCTGACTTCAACGGGGAGAGTATCAGAAGTTGCCTTGGGGCTGTGTTTGATTGGTTCCAGCATAATAGCCTCAAGTGCAACTCTGATAAATCCGAGGTACTCTTCTTTGGCTGTCCTTCTGACCCTAGGTGACAGTCCTGGTGGCCATCGGCCATTTTTCCTCCCTCGACTGCTTCATCTATGGCCAAGAACCTTGGAGTTAAGATTGACAACGGCCTCTCTTTGAAGTCTCAGATTCTCGGCCTAGCAGGCAAATGCTTTGGCCTCCTCAAGATGCTCAGGAAATTTCTTCCTTTGCTTTCCCAGGTCCATAGAAAAATTACTGTGCAGGCACTTATAGGTTCTCGCTTGGACTATGCCAACGTGCTTTACCTCGAACTTCCAGAAATCTTTTAACACGCTTGCAAATAGTCCAAAATTCGGCCGCCTGAGCTATCTTTGGCCTCCATCGGAGAGCCAGAGCCTCTGATCTTTTGAAAACTCTTCATTGGCTCCCAATTCGGAAACAAATTATTTTCAAGGCGCTCACACTTGCCTTCAAAACCCTGCATGGCGCTAAATATATCAGAAGGCGGCTGACTTTTTACCAGCCTTCCAGATCACTTAGGTCAGCTTCGCTGGCCTTGGCATCTGTCCCTGGTATTAGGAAAGCGCGCATTGGAGGCCGTTCTTTCAGACGCCTGGCGCCACAGTTGTGAAACACCTTGCCAGTGTCTTTGAGAAGGAATGTTAATCTGCTAGCCTTTAGGAAAGATCTCAAATCCTGGCTGTTTGTTCAGTAGTCCTGTCATCCATTGCCTTCCCCTTTTCCGTTTTTCAGGTCTGAAGCGCCGGGACGCTCCTCGGAGTAGCTGAGCGCTATATAAAACTCACCCTAACATTAACATTAACAGATGATGCTCAATATTTTTCTGATGCCAGTGGTCAAGGGCAGATTGCCTCGGTGCCTTGAAGTTGGTGGGTGTACAGTTATAGGTGTATTCATGCATTTGGAGGGGGCAGTTAAAGAGGGAGTGGACAGTAGGGTCAAAAGTCAATAGTATTCTTTGCTCAAGCACGCTTTGTATTGTTTTCACACTTAGCTAGGGAGGAGCATTGCCAGGATTTGAAAAACTTTCCCTGGGCCTGTGAAAGTTACTTGGCATTTGGGAGATTTGCCATTCTACTGTAGACTTAGTTAGGGTTAGGAGATTCCACAAGATCTCAGTGATATAGCAGCCTTGAGAAATATGCGCAGTGTATGCACAGTATGCACAACAAAACGATTCAGAAAAGGGGGTGGTGATGGACAGAGCATCTGAATTAAGCAGAACACTCATACCCAGTCAAAAGATCAGGGCTTGATCCATCACCGTTTTTTAGCTCACTGCACCATCCCAGTTCAGAACCTGGCTACATGCAAATTAGTCTGTCCCTGGCCCAGTGCATCATGGGAACAGGGCAGACCAAACTACCAAGCCAATTCTTTACTGGAAAGGAAACAAGCTTCCAGGGACCGGTTTCTGGCATTACAGCCGTCTTCGGCCCGGCTTGCTTGAATCCTGATAGTGCAGTGAGCAAGGGACTCACATCTGAGCATACCCTTCTATGCTTGTGGTGGCCAAAACGATTCAGAAAAGGGGGTGGTGATGGACAGAGCATCTGAATTAAGCAGAACACTCATACCCAGTCAAAAGATCAGGGCATGATCCATCACCGTTTTTTAGCTCACTGCACCATCCCAGTTCAGAACCTGGCTACATGCAAATTAGTCTGTCCCTGGCCCAGTGCATCATGGGAACAGGGCAGACCAAACTACCAAGCCAATTATTTACTGGAAAGGAAACAAGCTTCCGGGGACCGATTTCTGGCATTACAGCCGTCTTCGGCCCGGCTTGCTTGAATCCTGATGGTGCAGTGAGCAAGGGACTCACATCTAAGCATACCCTTCCACGCTTGTGGTGGCCAAAACGATTCAGAAAAGGGGGTGGTGATGGACAGAGCATCTGAATTAAGCAGAACACTCATACCCAGTCAAAAGATCAGGGCTTGATCCATCACCGTTTTTTAGCTCACTGCACCATCCCAGTTCAGAACCTGGCTACATGCAAATTAGTCTGTCCCTGGCCCAGTGCATCATGGGAACAGGGCAGACCAAACTACCAAGCCAATTCTTTACTGGAAAGGAAACAAGCGTCCGGTTTTGGTTTCTGGCATTACATGCGTCTTCGGCCCGGCTTGCTTGAATCCTGATGGTGCAGTGAGCAAGTTCTGTGCACGTTTTATTTTACGAGCCTCCGTTATTTAAAAAACGCAGCCCTTGTTTCCTCGCGTTCACACTTTGTTTATGCAACTGTAAAGGTCCGTGTTTATAATCCCATTAAGAACCCAGGGCACATTATGTCCGTTCGTTAAAAGAGAGAGGTTGCTACTTTCGTGGAAAAGGGAAAGCGGCACTGACACGCTCTCGTTTGGTGCGGCGCTCAGAAATGCTCGATCCCCTTCCTTCCACACAAGCCGCTTCAAGGAAAGTTTAAGTGCCAAATATATATCGCTCAGATGTCGGTGCACACGCCGTATTGTGGAGGAACATGAGAGAATGGGAGACCGAAAAAAGAAACTCCGACAACTGGAATCAAAGTATATTATAAGACTCAGAACCAAAATTCCTGGAGGCATGAACTTCGACGAGGAGCTTTATGTGCACTTGGAGTAACAAGCAGAGACAGAATGCCCTGAAAAAATATCTGCCCTCATAAGAGATAAAGACATGAAACATGGAACCATCATGTGAAAGCAAATTGATATGGGTACTATACCATAATGCAGGACATATACATAGATGCAAGTTGCAATGAGCTGGTCTCATATACACAAAAATAGTTGAAAAATGTATAAATGCAACACTGCTACATGTATGAGAAATGTTATTAATAGCATTTAAATATCAAATTTTGAAAAGCTTGCAAACATGTCTGATCAAATACACACTTGTTTTTGAAATACATTGCGAAAAAATATCCCATGAAATAACTTTGAGAACATTGTCTAACAGAAAGTGTATTCTTGTATGTAAACATGGACTACATATCCCAGAAGTCTATGGGAATAGTAGAAATCAAAGAAAGTATAAACAGTTGCAAGAAAGTAATTGCACTTACCGTGAGCAAGGCCGTCAGGCTGAAACACGTTGGTATTAGACTGGGCACTGAAATAAATTGATAAAAAGAAGTTGCTGTGTGCGGCGTCCTTTGTGCAAAAAATTGTCTTTTTGGCCATTGGTCTGGCCCAACGCCAGCACCCGCTGTGGAGCGATCCTGTGAGCAGACCACATTGTTTGAAATTAAAATATATATATATAAATATATATATATATATATCAAACGTAACAGGTTTCCCCCTAGGAAGAGCCACAAAGCAGGTAGGTACCAATTCGTTTTTATTTCAGGAAGCTGCAGCAGAGGTGGCCGAACAGACACCTTGAATCTCCATTGCCTGACGCGTTTCATGCTCGACAGAGCATTTCTTCAGAGGCACATTGTCTATTACCAGCGTGTGATCAGTATTCAAATTTAATAACTCCACCTGCCCCAGTGGGCGTTGGCTCACGCTGAGCCTGATGGTACTTGCAGTGTTCATCTGTCTTTTAGATCAGTTTGCCACACGCGGTTAAAATTAACACAAGTATTTCCACAGTGGGTTAGGGGAAAGTTCAACTCACGCTGTGTTGCATGTGATGTCTCCTGAAAACGACCTAATCTGCCATCAGCGCCACAGTCGGGTGACTGCAGCGCAAACCACATTCATGCGGCAGGGCTTCTTCCGCGGCCGGGACTAGCCGCAACAAATCCAACGTAACAGGTTTCCCCCTAGGAAGAGCCACAAAGCAGGTAGGTACCAATTCGTTTTTATTTCAGGAAGCTGCAGCAGAGGTGGCCGAACAGACACCTTGAATCTCCATTGCCTGACGCGTTTCATGCTCGACAGAGCATTTCTTCAGAGGCACATTGTCTATTACCAGCGTGTGATCAGTATTCAAATTTAATAACTCCACCTGCCCCAGTGGGCGTTGGCTCACGCTGAGCCTGATGGTACTTGCAGTGTTCATCTGTCTTTTAGATCAGTTTGCCACATGCGGTTAAAATTAACACAAGTATTTCCACAGTGGGTTAGGGGAAAGTTCAACTCACGCTGTGTTGCATGTGATGTCTCCTGAAAACGACCTAATCTGCCATCAGCGCCACAGTCGGGTGACTGCAGCGCAAACCACATTCATGCGGCAGGGCTTCTTCCTCGGCCGGGACTAGCCGCAACAAATCCAACGTAACAGGTTTCCCCCTAGGAAGAGCCACAAAGCAGGTAGGTACCAATTCGTTTTTATTTCAGGAAGCTGCAGCAGAGGTGGCCGAACAGACACCTTGAATCTCCATTGCCTGACGTGTTTCATGCTCGACAGAGCATTTCTTCAGAGGCACATTGTCTATTACCAGCGTGTGATCAGTATTCAAATTTAATAACTCCACCTGCCCCAGTGGGCGTTGGCTCACGCTGAGCCTGATGGTACTTGCAGTGTTCATCTGTCTTTTAGATCAGTTTGCCACACGCGGTTAAAATTAACACAAGTATTTCCACAGTGGGTTAGGGGAAAGTTCAACTCACGCTGTGTTGCATGTGATGTCTCCTGAAAATGACCTAATCTGCCATCAGCGCCACAGTCGGGTGACTGCAGCGCAAACCACATTCATGCGGCAGGGCTTCTTCCGCGGCCGGGACTAGCCGCAACAAATCCAACGTAACAGGTTTCCCCCTAGGGAAATGATGACATCTTTGTGCAATCCCATGGTACTGCGATGGGTACTTCTTTTGCACACAATACTTTTCAGAAAAAGTACGGCAGGGAATACCCTTCTTCATGCCCAGAGTAGCCATCCAGAAAATCTTAAGTGGAGTATCCCTTTGGGGAATTACTCAGGGCCAAAAGGAATTGTAGTAACAATAATGACTACATATCCGAAGAAAAAATCATGACAGAAAGATTCCTCACAAGAGGTTACCCTATGTGGATCATTAAAAAAGCAAGCAAGAAAGTAGCAGAAATAAGGAGGGAAGACCTTCTGTCTATCAGAGAGAAAGAAGTAAAGGACAGCTTGGAACTTGGCACAACTAGAATGATTTTGACATATAATGGGAATTCCAATAAAATCAAGAAAAGTTTGGTGGACAATTGGAAGTTACTGAAGAACGATCCTATCATAGGTGATACTCTTCCCTCAAGACCCAGTATAACATACAAAAGAGGGCGTACCCTTAGAGACATTCTAGTACACAATGATATAGGCAAGGACAGAATACCAAGGGGGATCAATCTACTCGGCTTTTACCCGTGTGGCCACTGCAAAGCTTGTGCGAATAGCCACATGGTAAAAGAATACTGGAACCCAAGCACTAAGACTATGCAACAGATGAAGCAGTTCCTAACATGCACTACAACTTTTGTCATTTATGCGTTGGTTTGTCCATGTAATTTAATTTACATTGGTAGCACAACGCATGTGGCCAAGAAAAGGGTCCTTGAACACACTCGTGCTATAAGTAACTTGGATCAACAATATCCCATAGCACGCCACTTTGAAAGTCATCACTTCTCGGACCCAAAAAAACTAACATATTACGTCATAGAACAGGTCAACCTAGGCCCGAGAGGGGGTAATCGTTTACTGAAGTTAAGACAAAAAGAGTCCAGATACATCATAGGATTATGTACTCGTTACCCTAAAGGTCATAATATTGATGAGGAATATAATGTACACCTTCAAGAATAAGGTTGCTAAGTTGATATGTACGTTATGAACGTTATGATGTATTTGACTGATTAGTACTGCAGATTTTCTTCTTTTATCTAATCTGATCTAATTGTTGTTTCTTCTTTTCTTTTCTATCTCACAGATGCAAAGGGAGGGATGGTGTCCTGTGAACCTACGACACAAGTGCCCTAATCCTTTCACTGTGATCATCTTCTTCCATCAAAAATGAAAGTATTCAATTTATTTTAATTGTGCACCTTTTGAGATTGGCACCATATACAATATTTGTGGTCTCTAAGATGAGAACGGGTCTGATGAAATGGGTTATCCATTGATTAATTAACTCACTAAACTGAGATGAATTGGAATTGGTTGTTAGAAGGTTGCTGAGTAAGATTAGATGAACACAAGAACATGCGACTTGTCAAATATTATATATTGCTAGACAGTTCGGCATAATGCCTAGGACATATTATTATTATTATTATTATTATTGCAGGTTTATATAGCGCTAGGAATCGACTCCCGGAGGAGTATCTCCACGCTTCGACCGCTGGGGAACCCGTCCTGGCTCACCCTGAGAGATGGTCCCTGATGGGTATCTCTAAGGTGCGACCAAGCATCCCCGGCGGTCTGAGGGGGCCGTTGTGAAGATGAGGCAAGCTGATGCCCAGAGTTGCCGAGTGTGGTTTCTGACTAGAGTAGGCACCGAGGCGAGAATTATCAAGTCCGCTGACCCTGGTCCACGACCCTGCCGCGTCGGGAATCGAACCCTGGTCCCGGGCCGTTCTCTGCTTACGGGTCTGCCGCCTCTAACCAGTGAGCCACACTTCTCCACTTATCCACTAACAAGGATTGCAATGCGGCTAATCGATTTACCTCTGTATTAGCTGCTTATTGCTTGTCAAATGAGGACATGATTACTCTCCTCCAAGCTTTTTGCCTTACTCCACCGGTTAGGTAGTATAGCGGGGAGTCAGAAGGACAATGAGTCTTTGCGGTTACTAGGCAACCCCCCACATACTTACGTAATCCACGCATGGCGTTTGGGAGAACTGTCGGCTAAACAGTAGTATCCTCTTAAATACAGATACTACGGGGTTGAAATATAACAAATAGTGACCGGTATGACAAAATCGGGTTCATTTTCTAATAATAGCAACTAGAATATGAATGTCAAAAATATCAAAAATATGATGTGGGTGCAAACATTAGCTACGTTGTGAATTGGAAACACATCGAATATGTTGAACCTAGTATGATGATAATAATACTACCATGTATATATATTTTTGACTATTCCAATATGGCGGCACTGCAGTAAGTCGAGTCCGTTTTCTATGTTGAATACCTAGAGAATTAAATTGTTTGTAACTCTGGTGACAACTCGTGTGATCAAGCGCTCCGTGGAGTGCGAAACGCGTCACGTTTGATTTATGAAGTAATAAATCCAACTTCTTTGGACTTTTATGTGGACTGTGGTTTGTGTAACGACGCCCGAGTGCTCGTCAAGGAACGCCGTTTACAGAAGGATATATATATATTACCTACTGGCGGTCGCCAGTAGGTATATATAGTTAGGATTTTTTCTCTATGGGTTTTTTGAAAATTCTATGTCTAATAACTTTGGCGTTTGTGGACGGAATCGGCTGAAATTTTCAGGAAAATGGCACATTTTGTTTCTGAGCAGCCCTTGAAAATTTGGGGGGGGTTCGTCCAGTGGGGGCCGAGAAAAAAGGGGGGTCCCAAAACGTGTTTTTAACATTGAGTTTTCCATAGGGCGGTTGGCCTCACTTTTAGCCCGAACGGCTGAATGGATTTGCACGAAACTTGGCAAAATTGTAGGGACTGGTAGCCCGATGTGCCTTTTGTAGGTCTCAATATATGTGCTCCAGTGGATTTTGAGAAATTAACGTTTAAAAAAAGATATATATCTGTAACAGCGGACCGGTTAGCGCTCTGGTTCGCGGACTTTTCGCGCAACGGAGCTTTGTGAAGCGAAGCTGATTGGTTCTCCGGCGTCTGTCAACATTCCAAACAGTCCGTAGCGGCCGCCATCTTGTCTCTCGGTAGGATCGAGAGACAAGAGGAGGTCAAAACAAAGGGGGAAATAACTATAAGGGGGCATAGTAGATCCTCGCTGACCCCCTAGGTTTGATGTGGAGGTTTTAAAAGGGCCCCGCGGGGCAAAAAAAAATAATAATAATAATAATCGAACGGCTGAATGGATTTGCACGAAACTTGGCAAAATTGTAGGGACTGGTAGCCCGATGTGCCTTTGCTAGGTCTCAATATATGTGCTTCAGTGGATTTTGAGAAATTAACGTTCAAAAAAAGATATATATCTGTAACAGCGCACCGCTTCGCGTACTTTTCGCGTTACGGAGCTTTGCGAAGCGAAGCTGATTGGCTCTCCGGTGTCTGTAAACATTCCAAACAGTACGTAGCGGCCGCCATCTTGTCTCTCGGTAGGATCGAGAGACAAGAGGAGGCCAAAGCGAAGGGGCAAATGACCATAAGGGGGCATAGTAGATCCTCGCTGACCCCCTAGGTTTGATGTGGAGGTTTTAAAAGGGCCCCGCGGGGCAAAAAAAAAAAATAATAATAATAATCGAACGGCTGATGACCATAAGGGGGCATAGTAGATCCTCGCTGACCCCCTAGGTTTGATGTGGAGGTTTTAAAAGGGCCCCGCGGGGCAAAAAAAAAAAATAATAATAATAATCGAACGGCTGAATGGATTTGCACGAAACTTGGTAAAATATTAGGGACTGGTAGCCCGATGTGCCTTTGCTATGTCTCAATATATGTGCTTCAGTGCATTTTGAGAAATTAACGTTCAAAAACAAGATATATATCTGTAACAGCGCTCCGCTTCGCGGAGATAAAATTATATCTGTATTACCTAGCTGTTGCTAACACCAGTTAGCGACGGCTAGTAGGAGATAGCGACCATCTTGGGTCCCACTTTGCATGTGAGTGATATTTATCACTAATGACATGCAAAGTGGGCATGCCAAGATGTTAGCGACTGGAAACAGTCGCTAACATCGCTATCTCCTATTATCAACTTTTGGAAATATTCGAGATAAGCGCGAATATCTCCAAAAAGTAACAGCTGCCCTGAGCAGTTCTTAGCCATGTTATCCAATGGGAGGTGGATAACATGGCTAAGAGCATTAGCTCGGTAATGCATGAATATCGCGGAGTTTTCAGCGATATTAATGCATTGCGCTCGTTTTTTATCGTATTTGCGATAAACCTTGATAATAGCAAGGTTTATCTGCGATAATTTCTGACGGTAAAAAAATCTTTGCAATGCATCGTTAGGGATAAATATCGCTTAACTTTGGTAATATGCCCCAACGTCTGTTAACGTTCGATTCGAAGGAAATCAGGAATTGTTGAAAAACATTGTGTGCGCCATCTTGTCTTTTTTCAAATGCCACACTTTTGTCGTGCACGGCAGCCATTTTAGATGCCTTGACCAGATCCACTCTGTGCACGCTGTCGATCCTTAGCATGGCTCCCCACCCTCGCAAGCATCTCCCCCAGGCAGTGGTCACCCCCGCTCTCTGTTTTATGCATGGGTAATAAACCTCCCCCCATCTGCGCTGTTCTTCCCTGAGAATCACACCCTGTGGCCGCCCGACACCTCCCTTTCGCCCTATTCACTACCGCACCCTCTGACACTCCTTTTCCTCTGTGTCCGATTGTCCAGGCCGGTCCTAGGCTATCAGCTAGCCCTGCAGATGTAGTTTATGGCCACAGCTGTAAAGAATCACCCGTCTTCAAAGGAGTTATAGTAGATCAAGGCCCACACTCGATGAGATCCGTCACAGCAGAAGCGTTGCTATTATCTGAAAACCATCCTGTATTGTGATTGGGGAGGGGACCGAGCGTGAAGCGGAAGATTCCAGGGATGACTCTTTGTACATCAAAGTTTTTACAATTATGTGTCACATTAAAAATATATAGCACTCCGACAAAGTAGTAAGATTATAAAACTTTAATAATTTATAAATATATACAAGAAAACAAAAATAGTAATAACATATAAACATTTTTAGAGAAAAACAACGAAGTAGCGGTCGGCTGTGCGAATAGTCCCAACGCAGCACAACGTCCAGATTTTCGGCGTGGGGCGTCGCGGGGGGTGGGTCATCAGTAGCAAACTGTTGTGCGAATAGTTCCAAGGCAGCAGAACGCGCCGAAATCTAGATGACACGAAAGTGATGTCTAGTAAGTTGCCACCCAGCAAATAACGGCGTGGGGCGTCGCGGGGGGTGGGTCATCAGTAGCAAACTGTTGTGCGAATAGTTCCAAGGCAGCAGAACGATGGCACCAAGGTGATGTCCAGTAAGTTGCCGCACTGGTTTTGGTATCCTACAATGCTGCTCCGAATAACGGCGTGGAGCGCCCCGGGGGAGGCGGCGTGAACGGGCCTCTCCAGGTGGAGTCTCATCTGTTTTAGTGGGGCGCCCCTTTACCGTTTCAGTTGCCATTCCGTCCGCTTTTGGTCCACTGTGTCAAAATCCGCCATTCAGCTGAGTTGCGCCCACTCTTGCGGTGCAGCGATAGGCGGCTGTCACAGGACTCTCAAAATGGCGGCAGGCTGTTTCCTTTTTGGGCCTGGTCCACTGAAATGGCCCTGGGACACCTTGGAAATCGGACGCTTGTCTGCTAGGTCTTGGACCCCATTCTCGAAAGCGTCCCCTCCGCCTTGAGAATTCATCAAAAGTTTTGGGGGCTCCGACTCCTGCAGGCTTCTGGTGGGGAGCGGCTGCCATGATTGCTCGCGGAATGACCACGACTGAGCTACGAGATGGTGGTGCTTTCATGCTGACGCCAGCTTCAGTCTGAAACATCCAGAAACAAGGTGGGGCTTTCATCGTTTGGGGGAAAAAAAAAGTTTTCATCCAATGAAAAGTGTTGTTTTTAGGTCATATGATCAAGCCTTCCATCATTAGGAAACCAAAAGTAAAATGAACCAATGAAAAGTTTTATAAACAAGTCACATGACCTGTTATGCGGCATAGGGTATAAAATGCGGAGAAAATACGTTGGCACGTGAGGCGGCGTCAGTAGCGGACCGATGTGCGAATAGGCCGAAGGCAATACAACGCGCCAAGATCCGGATGGCACCGAGGTGGTGTCATAGTTGAGAGTTCTGAGCAGCGGTTGTAACACTGTCTGAAGCTTATTTGCAGCTGCTGCAGCTTCACTACTCGCCAAGATCCGGATGGCACCGAGGTGGTGTGTAGGAAGTTGCCGCACTGGTGTGGCCATCCTACAATGCTGAAAGTCGGCGTGGGGCGCCCCGTTGGCCTGTGAGTTTGCGTCAGTAGCGGACCGATGTGCGAATAGGCCGAAGGCAGCACAACGCGCCAAGATCCGGATGGCACCGAGGTGGTGTCTAGTAAGTTGTCGCACTTCTGTGGCCATCCTACAATGTTGAAAGTCGGCGTGGGGCGCCCCGTTGGCCTGTGAGATGGTGTCAGTAGCGGACTGATGTGTGAATGGGGCCAAAGGCAGCGCAACAATATTTTCTACTATATTTCCGGTGTAGAAGACACCACAAGGCGCTGAGATGCCAAGATCCGGATGGCACCGAGGTGGTGTGTAGCAAGTTGCCGCACTGGTGTGGCCATCCTACAATGCTGAAAGTCGGCGTGGGGCGCCCCGTTGGCCTGTGAGATGGCGTCAGTAGCGGACCGATGTGCGAATAGGCCGAAGGCAGCACAACAATATTTTCTGACTGACACCACAAGGCGCTGAGATGCCAAGATCCGGATGGCACCGAGGTGATGTCTAAGTTGCGGACTGATGTGCGAATGGGGCCAAAGGCAGCGTAACAATATTTTTTGTATGGAAGATACCACTAGGCGTTGAGATGCCAAGATTCGGATGGCACTGAGGTGATGTCTAGCAAGTTGGTGTGGTCATCCTACAATGCTGAAACTCGGCGTGGGTCACCCCATTAGCCTGTGAGATGGCGTCAGTAGCGGACCGATGTGCGAATAGGCCGAAGGCAGCACAACGCGCCAAGATCCGGATGTCACCGTGGTGGTTTCATAGTTGAGAGGCACTTCATCTGCAGTGGGGCGCCGAGATCCGGATGGCACCGAGGTGATGTCTAGCAAGTTGCTGTACTGGTGTGGTCATCCTACAATGCTGAAACTCGGCGTGGGTCGCCCCATTAGCCTGTGAGATGGCGTCAGTAGCGGACCGATGTGCGAATAGGCCGAAGGCAGCACAACGCGCCAAGATCCGGATGTCACCGTGGTGGTTTCATAGTTGAGAGGCACTTCATCTGCAGTGGGGCGCCGAGATCCGGATGGCACCGAGGTGATGTCTAGCAAGTTGCTGTACTGGTGTGGTCATCCTACAATGCTGAAACTCGGCGTGGGTTGCCCCATTAGCCTGTGAGATGGCGTCAGTAGCGGACCGATGTGCGAATAGGCCGAAGGCAGCACAACGCGCCAAGATCCGGATGTCACCGTGGTGGTTTCATAGTTGAGAGGCACTTCATCTGCAGTGGGGCGCCGAGATCCGGATGGCACCGAGGTGATGTCTAGCAAGTTGCTGTACTTGTGTGGTCATCCTACAATGCTGAAACTCGGCGTGGGTCGCCCCATTAGCCTGTGAGATAGCTGTTCTTTGGATTTGGGCCTGGTCCACCAAAATGGCCCTGGGACACCTTAGAACTCGGACGCTCGATTTTTTTTTCCTTTCCTGTACATGCAAAAAAAGGTAAATGCCCGGTACGTTACACGCTTCATCTGCCACGATGAACTCTCCAGAGGAACCGAAAAAAAATATAGTTGTGGTAACTATACCATGCATCGTCATATGGAGAGGTGGCACCAATTAATTATAGTGCTGCATAAAAGAGAGATTTGGAGGAGAACCCCTGACCTGCTAGTACATTCATCAAAGAAGTGGCACTGAGAGCTTCAGAGGCAAGGGAAACGGTCCCAAATATTTAGAAGAACTTTGGAAAGATTAAAATGACATGTTTAGATTGTGGCAAATTAATTTCATGTGGACAGATGAGTGTTACTCTAATAAATACAGCATATGAACATCATCATAGTCGATGGTTGGTAGAGACATTTTGACTATATCCTGGACCTGCCCGTCCTCGCCCAAAATGGCGCCAGAATAAATGGGACTCGTAACTCCTTGTTGTGTACTGGTTGCAGAACCTTGAAATCACGAGATACGTATGCAGTTTTGAAGCACATGGCGGGCGGGGACGAGAATTGATTGAATATTTCGACATCCCTATTGATATTAAGTTCTGATGTGTTATTGATTACTGTACTGTTGAAAGTTCGAATTAACGTCACCCATGGTACTTGCCCGCAAATGTATATCTAGATAATTTTATTGTAACTGGCCCTGTCGTATTTTAATTATAAAATGTACGTCCACCGATTCCGTAACTGTTAGACACCTTAGTTCTTGCAACCTAATGGCCCGCCCGTTACGTTCCTCTACAGTGTAAATGTCTATTCATCATATACGATTACAGTTTGCTCCGTGGCCGGCCCACGTGGTTATAGGCTCGTATTTGTATAATGAAATTTTCACAATAAAGGTTTTTAAAAGAAAACATGGTAGTAGTATATACATTGGTAAAGTTTTTAATAATAGTCACTGTTTTAGAATCATTAAAAGGCAAGTGAAATAAAGCAGACCAATTACATGAAGGGTAAAAGGTATAATACGAAGGAACGCAGTAAAGATAAATGGTCAAGGGCTGTTGTGTTTTCTATTCCTGCAACATAAAGTGATCGATAAGAATCTCATATTCAGGCGTATCGGCGACTAAGACAGCAGGTCGACCCTCTTTTGCTCAACGGCTCCGTCATGGGACGAAGAAACGCTCTTTTTCTCGAAAAAAGAATATATTTTACTTGCAGGACAGTTGTAAAATTTCCGGGAAAGTACATTAGCCTGGAACATTATAACATATATTTAAGAAAAAATAATGTTCGGAAGTAATGAAAAGCGTAATTTTTAGGTCATATGACCAAGCCTTTCATCATTACAATAAGAAAAGTAAAATGAACCAATGAAAAGTTTTATTAACAAGTCACATGACTTGTTATGCTTACGTTACGCGCTGCGCGCCCCGGATGACTTCCGGATGCGCTAACGCGGCGCGTCATATGACGCATTACGCGACAACGCAGGTACAGAATATAGTCAAAATGTCTCCACCAACCAGCGGTCGGAACACAACCCCTTTCAGCAGGCTAAATAGTTCTGTTAAATGACAACAGAAGGGACAGGCAACAAGAACCATCAGTCAAAGAGGGGAGGGCTAGTTCTTCTCTACCGGGTTACATTGGGGCGCTACCGGAACTGATCGAATTGGTAGTCTACAGTGTTTCTGGATGTTTCAGACTGAAGCTGGGGTTAGCATGAGAGCAGCACCATTTCGTAGCTCCGTCGTGGTCATTCCGCAACCAATCATGGCAGCCGTTCTTTATCGTTATTTTGGGCGGGGTGGGTGGCGGAGCCGAGCTGTTTTGCAGCCATCATTGTGTGGAGTTCAGTTCATCTCACTAGTTTTGTATTTGTCATGAGGGGTTGTTCCTAATGTTTCTATTTTAGCGAGGTCAAAAAGAGATCCCATTAGTGGCCTACTGATTTTGCTCGATTCCTTTTCTTTTTTTTTACACGATTTTTCGTTATCTGCAAAGACTAAACAGAGTATTGCGACTCTGTGTTTGTTTGTAAATAGAGAATGAACCAAAGAGAACTAATTCTAAAACAGTAAATACTTGGATAACAATGAATCAAATGGAGAGAGAAGCAGGCACGACGGATTACAATGGGGGCAAAGACCTGCGTTAACTACCTTTCACTATCTGCAAAGAGAGAGTACTCCTAATAGAAATGAGGGGGGGGGGGCACCATTCAAAGCAGATCAGTGTGCATAAACACGAAAATGTTTTCACTTACCACGTACTTGACATTCGACAGCTTATGATATTTGCTATTAAAAAACCATTGAAATTCACTGAAAAAACCATAGGTTATAGACCATATATAGTTAGGAATTAGCATTTACAAAACCTTGAAAATTCACTGAAAAAACCATAGGTTATAGACCATATATAGTTAGGAATTAGCATTTAAAAAACCTTATTTTACTCACACAAAACCATTGAAATTCCATATATAGTTAGTTGCACTAACTATATATCGCGCACCTGCAATCCACTGCTGATGATGTCACATATTACATCATTCATGACATGGTCAGTGACATCACTGATGACATCACTGATGACATCTCAAATGACATCACTGATGACATCACTAATGACATCTCATTTGACATCATTCTTGTGCTAATACGATAAACCTCTTCAGACTCTAATATAATCTTAGATACACTCAGTGTATACAGACACTCACACACTTCCACTCATCCATGGAGTTACTCACACACCCAGTCAGTCATGCAAAGAAACAATCTCATCTCCATTTCTTCAACTATACAGTTAAACACACCTTACTTATTGAAACATATACTAACACATATTTACTCTCTTATACAATCCCTGATACAAGTTCACAATGATCGATACAACCACTCACTCATTCGGTGGCTCTCATGCACAGTTATTTATATATGCCAACTCTCACATGTACTGTGTTTTACATATGTACTTACTATGACATGTAGCATTGAGATATCCATTTACTCATCAATACACTCATGCACACAGTCAACTGCCCATGTAGCTGTTTCCACATGCACTCTTGAACTCATACACCTAGTGAATAAACTGTTCACACATCTATGCATAGAGTCACACACCTTTCAGCCACCCCCACACAAACTCAATCTCCCATAGAAATACTTGGGCAAGCAATTAATAACACATATAGCCTCTCGTATAGCTAATGATCAACACATGCAGCAGTTTACAGAACAACAGACATAATGATGCACAAATTAAGACAGTTTAGTCACTAACCCATGCATTCAGTGAGACACATTTAATCACTCACTCATACAGTCAGTCACGCACCTACTAAATCCTTCATCCAGACACTTATACATCCACTCATTCTTCAATATGTAAGATATATTTTAACTTTACAGAAACATACAGTCACTGGATGTTGTCATCAGTGATGTCATCAGTGATGTCATTTGAGATGTCATCAGTGATGTCATCAGTGATGTCACTGACCATGTCATGAATGATGTAATATGTGACATCATCAGCAGTGGATTGCAGGTGCGCGATATATAGTTAGTGCAACTAACTATATATGGAATTTCAATGGTTTTGTGTGAGTAAAATAAGGTTTTTTAAATGCTAATTCCTAACTATATATGGTCTATAACCTATGGTTTTTTCAGTGAATTTTCAAGGTTTTGTAAATGCTAATTCCTAACTATATATGGTCTATAACCTATGGTTTTTTCAGTGAATATATATATATATATATATATATATAAATATATATATTTTTTTCTTAGCAAACACCCTCCTCCTGTGAGTCACATGATCACCACCATAGACAGTGTAGAAATACATATATGGATTTCTTCTTTTTAGGCATTCAAACATTATATATATGTTTTGCAATTAAAATTGAAATTGCATAATAAAGGTATTTTAAACTGTATACATACATTATTGTAACCTAAACATATTATTAAACAACGAATATAGAAATATGTACAAGCAGAAAACGTAATTCCATGATCTATGCACAACTATTGAAACAAAGTGACAGGTGCCATAAATATCTATAATAATTCATAAATATCTATTTACATTTTAAACACCTAAAAAAGCAATAAAATACTTTTGAATTTTTGAAAAATACCCTTTTTTATGTCAACTCTCAAATAGCACCGTTTCTTTGATTAATCATATTTCATATTTGAAACAAATTTCCACCATATCTGCTAATAGTCATTATATTTCAGTTGGTGTATATTGTATTCTGTTGATGCCTTGTTGTTTTGATTTACTCCTCTTACTACTGTGTTTTGGTTTCTTGTGGCATGTGCTATATTGGTATGTGAAAACACCCTATGTTACCCCTATGATATAAATCATTACATCGTTTTTCTAACCCTCTTGATAAGAAAACCATATATACAATAAAACCCACAAAAGAAAAAATACAATAAAAAATATATATGTGTGTAAAGTGTATATACATAAATTTACAAGTGACACCTTAAAAGTATTAATGTGTGCATACACACTTATAGGATTATCGGGAAGTATTTAATTCTATGGCGGTCTAAATTTCATATTTTTTATTGGAAGTTCTTACAAAACGTAATCAAGTTTAAAAGCTTCTCATTGTTTAAAATACCTACGGAAATCAATATCATCATCAGTTATCAGAAATCGGTCAAAAGGCATTATTGGAGGTACATAATTTATAAAAAGTTGTGCAGATCTTCTGTCGTATTTAATCCATTAGGATATTTACTATCCAATTCAACTATATACCTTGTTTCTCTTCTCCTAAGCAATTTGTCCCTGTTACCTCTTCTTTTTAGAGGAGCCACTGCATCTATCACAAAATATGATAAGCAAGCTAAATCATTATTATGTGTAGATTTAAAATGTCGTGCAACCAGGTAAGCATTGTTACTATATATATATATATATATATTACCTACTGGCGGTCGCCAGTAGGTATATATAGTTAGGATTTTTTCTCTATGGGTTTTTTGAAAATTCTATGTCTAATAACTTTGGCGTTTGTGGACGGAATTGGCTGAAATTTTCAGCAAAATGGAACATTTTGTTTCTGAGCAGCCACTGGAAATTTGGGGGGAGTTGGTCCAGGGGGGGCCGAGAAAAAAGGGGGGTCCCAAAACGTGTTTTTAACATTGAGTTTTCCATAGGGCGGTTAGCCTCACTTTTAGCCCGAACGGCTGAATGGATTTGCACGAAACTTGGCAAAATTGTAGGGACTGGTAGCCCGATGTGCCTTTTGTAGGTCTCAATATATGTGCTGCAGTGGATTTTGAGAAAATAACGTTCAAAAAAAGATATATATCTGTAAGCGCGGACCAGGCAGCGCCCCGGTACGCGTACTTGACGCGTAACGGAACTTCGCGTAGCGAAGTTGATTGGCTCTTCGGTGTCTGTCAACATTCTAAACAGTCCGGAGCGGCCGCCATCTTGTCTCTCGGTAGGATCGAGTGACAAGAGGAGGACAAAACAAAGGGGGAAATGACCATAAGGGGGCATAGTAGATCCTCCCTGACCCCCTAGGTTTGATGTGGAGGCTTTAAAGGGGCCCCGCTAAGCAAAAAAAAAAAATTTTTTTTTGTTTTTTTTCGTGGTTAGCGCCCGGTACGCGAACCGGGAAGCGTTCTGGGGAGCGTATCACAATGAAAAATGAATGATAGACTTTTCAAATGCTGTATGTTAATTGATTGTTGGTTTTGTTGATTATTTTTTTTTTTTTTTTTTTTTAAGCTTTTTTTATTGTGTTTCATAATTTATTAAACTTTCTAACATTTCATTGTCAGAAATTTCATAATAATCATGGAATATAGATTGTAGTCTCTGAGGTTGTAAAATGTCCTCATTTGCAAGGAGGTTATCTACTGCTTGTACACATTGCAGTAGTTCTTGGTCCCAAGTTTCATCCATAAATTCAATCTCATTTGGATCAATGATTTCTGTGTTGGACTCTGGAAGGACAATTTCAAATGAAATGTTTTGTTCACTTTCCATTTTTCCTGAAATTTGCATAAAAAAAATATATATTAGTAGAGGTAGGGCACTGTTGGGATTAATTTTAGATAGGCAGTTTTTAACAGAGAATTTATCTTTGGGCAGTGTATAGTATCAGAGTGGAAGTAGGAATATAAAAAAGTGTATCTAAATTTATAAGTACTACAGAGGGATAGTATATAACTAACAGAAAAAGTTTGCCATATTAACTTAAAGTGCACAATATACTTCAGTTTTAAAAATAACAACTTACCTTTAAAAAGAAGTTGAAGTTATTAATGAAAATCCTATTGAAATGTACACCAGGAAGTAGTAGTCAAAATGGCTGTGTTTCCTTCTCTTCCTTTATATATATTCGGGTACATAACCAATCAAATGTGAGGTAAAAAAAGTAGAAAAGGAAAGTAACATTTTAATTGGTTGTCAATTCCAACATTTCAGATGTGTTTTGTGAAGTAATTTACCTCACGGTATTTAGAGAGGTCTACAGGCTAAATGGCTAAATGGAATTCCAATCAAATTTGTGAAAATGGTAGGGATTGGTATGTAGTATGAGCTAATCTATATTTGGTGAAATTGTCTCCAGTGGCTTTTCTGTGAACTACTTTCCCACCTTTTTTTCCCAGGGAGCGACCCGGTACGCGAACCGTTGAGCGCCCCGGTTCGCGTACCTTAAGCGTTCCGGGAGTCCACCATTTTGTGTTTCGGTCGAATTAAGATACAAGATGGAGGGCAAATAATGTTCAGAATGGGTAGAAGGGGGCACGGTAGACTTATCTTGACCCCCTAGGTTTTCTGAGGGTGGCTGAGGAGGTTTATATGTGCGAAAAAAAAACATTTTTTTAAAAAATTTCGCGAGGTTAGCTCCCGGTACGCGTACCGGGTAGCGCCCCAGGGAGTGTACTTTGTTGAAAATTAGTGAAAAAAGTTAGAGTAAAATAATAATTGTGAGTGATTAGATGTAGGGTAGCTCTGAGAAGAGCTTTTGGGTTTATGGTACATTTTGGTACTTATAAGTAGGTACCAATGCACATTTTTAAATTCAGAGTGAAAACTCTGTTGCCCTCATCTGAGAAGTGAACTCCATCTCCTCTGTAGATATCTTGCATGTAGTAACGCAAGTTATTGTTGTACAGGGAGCCCATTCCATGGTCTCTCATGTAAGCTGAAACAGATTTGTTTACATGCTTCCTCGACTTCTCAATTTGTGGACAAAATTGGTTTGACCACCTCCATTTCTGTCTTTGGCATATATTTGAATATACCAAGGCAGTCTGAGGAAAAAGTGCCATTAATTGCTCAAAGGTGTCCTTTAAAAGCATTTCCAGACCTACACCAGTCAAAGTGCCCAAGTCATTACCTCCACAGTGCACAATTAACAGGTCAGGTTTTGGCAAATGCATAAAGGTTTTCACCAATGGTATCAATTGGTGACATTTTAATCCTCTGTGGCCAAACCACTTAATTTCCACATCTTGTAAATTGAGGTTAGGTAAATTCCTGCTTTCAACGTACCTTTGAGCCCAGTGAATATAACTATGACCAACAATCCAGACAGAAAACATGGTGAGAGAAGGTTCTCCTGCAGTCAGATGAAGTGTGGCAATGAAATGGCAGTTGAAAAAATGTGAGTTTGAAATGAAAAAAACTGTGGAGTTTCTGTGTTCATGAAGTAGTAACAGTGATTGGTGGATTTTGATTGATGAAAACAGAAAGTTAGGGTGTACAGATGTGTTGTTTGAAAGATGTATTTTGAGTGGTCAATAAAAAATCATTAAATGAAAGAAAGCACTGGATATGCAGGTGCACTGAGAGTTCAGAGTTCAATTGCAACATTGTTGTGTGAATTTGCAAACACCAGAGTTTCTCCAAGAGGTGGTTGCTATGGAAAATAGGCAGAAAGGGCAGAGGGGGAAGGGTTTTCATTTGAAAAAAAGTGAGGGAAGAGTTTTGATTGGGTGACATGAGAAATATGTGTGAAGAATTACACCATTTCTGTGCTTTTGATAGCTGCAGACTCTGGAGTGCATACCTTTTGCTCTGCTGAAGACAAATTGGTGTGTTTCTTAGACTGTTTTCAAACTCAAAGTATTTGCTAAGGTGAGAAAATATTTCTTTACTTTAGATAGAGAATAGTGTGCTTTAAGGAGAAAATTATGATTTATGTGGCGCAAATTGCTTGTAAATATGCTCTCACATGTGCATGGAAAATTTTGATTTTGAATGTTTGTGTTACATAGCCATGTTAAAAGTGACGCAACCATGCTGGAAAGCCAATCAAAAAATGATTTCATGTGTTTTAATGACATTTTAAGTCATTTTCTGATGTGCAGTGTTTAGAAATTATGATTTGAAAATCGTTTTTGTGGAAAAGGAATTGTTTTTAAATTCATGACAAGGATATAATGGTGTATGGTTCTTTATAAGGCAATTGACTGTCCTTGATGTTATTTTTCTCATTTTAGTGTAAGACCTTTCTCTGTGGCGCAAATTGCTTGTAAATATGCTCTCACATGTGCATGGAAAATTTAGATTTTGAATGTTTGTGTTAAATAGCCATGTTAAAAGTGACCAAACCATGCTGGGAAGGCAATCAAAAAACGCTTTCATGTGTTTTAATGACATTTTAAGTCATTTTCCCATGTGCAGTGTTTAGAAATTATGATTTTAAAATCGTTTTTGGGGAAAAGGAATTGTTTATAAAATCATGACAAGGACATAATGGTGTATGGTTCTTTATAAGGCAATTGACTGTTCCTGATGTTATTTTTCTCATTTTAGTGTAAGACCTTTCTCTGTGGCGCAAATTGCTTGTAAATATGCTCTTACATGTGCATGAAAATTTTAATTATCAATGTTTGTGTTACATAGCCATGATAAAAGTGAACCAACCATGCAGGAAAGCCAATCAAAAAACGCTTTCATGTGTTTCAATGACATTTTAAGTCATTTTCTCATGTGCAGTTTTTTGAAATTATGATTTGAAAATCGTTTTTGGGAAAAAGGAATTGTTTTTAAATTCATGAGAAGGACATAATGGTGTATGGTTCTTTATAAGGCAATTGACTGTCCCTGATGTTATTTTTCCCATTTTAATGTCAGACCTTTCTTTGTGGCGCAAATTGCTTGTAAATATGCTCCCACCTGTACATGGAAAATTTTGATTTTGAATGTTTATGTTACATAGCCATGTTAAAAGTGACCCTACCATGCAGGAAAGCCAATCAAAATACGCTTTTATGTGTCTTAAGGACAATTTAAGTAATTTTCCCATGTGTAGTGTTTTGAAGTTATGATTTGAAAATCGTTTTTGAGGTAAAGGAATGTTGTTAAAATTTATGTTCGCCATATGCCCCCAAATTTCTTTTTCAGGGTTGCAGCAGGGTGTTCTTGAGACACCCCTGCACCTTTGGAATAAATTCCTAATTTGTGATGAGCAAATTGTTAATCGCAAATTGCACCTTCATTTATATGAGCCTCCTAGCCCATGGAAATGAATGGGTAATTTGCAATTAGCAATTTTCTCAAACAAATTTGGAATGGTAAAGAATCGCTATTTATTCCTTAATATTCGCTTTTTTGTAAATGCAAAATAGTTATATGATACATATGGCGGTTGATGTCTAACAAGATAAGAAGCTTATGGATACATTTATGATGACTGGTGCAATGAAGTAGAAATCACTTACTTCATTGGTAGGCCTTTACAATAAATTATCTCCTCTGTATTCTTCATCAAGCGTAACTTTAATCTGCAATCCTGAGTAGGCCTCACCTTAAACAAACCTCTGGATAGGCCACATCTTATTGTCATCCTGATTTAATCATTTATAATGCTAGGGACAGATTCATGATAGGTGTATACCTCTTTTGTGCCACTTAGAAAACATTGTCCATGGGGAAATGACTTAAAATGTCATTAAGACACATGAATGTTTTTTTTTAAAACGTTTGCAATTTTTTTGGGTCACTTTCAACATGGCTATGTGTCTGAAACAGTCAAAATCTAAATTTGCAATGCACAGGTGGGAGCATATTTACAAGGAATGTGCTTCATGGGGAAAGGTCTTATAATGTAATATGGGAAAAATGACATTAGAGATACTGAAATGCCTTATAGAGAAGCATACACCATTATGTCCTTGTCATAAATTTGCAAACCATTACTTTTCCCCAAAAACGATTTTCAAATTATATTTTGAAAACACTGCACATGTGGAAATTACTTAAAATGTCAATAATTCAAAATTTGTGATTCCTTAAATGCAATGTATCAAAAAAAAAAATGTAAAAAATGATATTAAGGATTTGGAAACTACCACCAACTTCTAGTTTGTGGTAATTTGCGAATTCTTTTCAAAAAGCATTTTTAAAAAAAAAAAAAAAAAAGGTCCCATATGACGCCCATACATGCCATTAGGGCATGTAGGTGTGCCATGTGCTCCCAAATTTCTTTTTCAGGGGTGCAGCAGGGTGTTCTTGAGATACCCCTGCACGCTTGAAAAAAATCCTATTTTGTGATGAGCTAATTGCTAATCACAACTTGCAACATTAATTCCTATGAGCCTCCTAGCCTATGGAAATGAATGGGTAATTTGCAATTAGCAATTTGCTCATTGCAAATTAGGAATAGTAAAGAATCGCTATTTATTCCTTAAAATTTGCTATTTATAATATGTAAAATATTTTGATGATACATATTGCAGTTCATCTGTAACAAGATAAGAAGCTTAGGGATAGATTTATGATGAGTGGCGCATCACCAGGGATGTGACAGTCATCCTGCGCCACTGTTCCGCCACCCATGTTGTGCTGCATTTACAATGCGGCGCAGCATGGGGCAAAAACGGCACAGATGCGTGACGCATCTGTGCCGTAAAGGTGGCGCATTGCTGGAGTTGTATCGTAAGTGCGATGCAGCTCCAGCAAGGCTCAGGGGTGCCCCATCTATACAATGCTGCGTCAAGACCTATGCCAGCTTCAAGCAGGCGCAGGGTTTTGAAGCAGCTTTCTCCTATCTGATTGTAAATGCGGCACACCATGGGTGGTAAAGCAGTGGTGCACATTAACTGGTGCATGCCTGGGGATGTGCCATTTAATATAAATCTGCACTTTAACATTTGAGTATGTGCAGGGGACACAGAGTCGTTGAGGCTTATCCAAGGTTAAGAACAGATGAGTCCTGTTCAGTGAAAAATTAGACATAGGCTTCACCTGCTCAGCATCGCTGGACATGGCTAAATAATAGCTGCAAAATGTTACTCTTGTTAAATAATTTTACTATTATAATCTGTGAGATTTGTCTCTTACTCTGCAACATCTCATTGTTGTTATCTTTCTTTAAAGATAAAGACAACCTCAACATGAGCGACAATCTGCAATCAGTTGATTTTGACCTCATCATTGAACTTGTAATTGAAACATCAGTGGATGTTGATCCATTGGATGATTTAAATCCTGAGGATGAAGAAGAGCGTGATGAGGATGCAGATTTGTCCGAATTATATGATATAGGATGGGAAGCTGACCTGCTTGAGCCTTTGGAATTATAAACATTTATTTTTAAAATTTATAATCAATAAAAAGTAAAAAGGTAAACCGTTTAATTTAAAAATAAAGACACCTTCAAAAACAGGTTATGTGTAGTGTCTTCAATAAAATATTAAAATATGCTCATAAAATTAGATCAGATTCACATATAAAATAGCATAGGTAACATAAATATAAATGTCATTTCTTTTCTGGTATTTCTGTATTGTAAAAATGGCAATGACTAAAAAATCTTCAAATTAAAATGTCAAGTAGTGTGTTATGTTTTTGATCACTATTACTGATTTACTGTTTGATAATAATGTTTAATAACATTTTTTATTATATTTTTCCTCAGATTCAATTGCAGATCATTTCAAGATTTCAATATGCCTACAAAAATAAGAGAGATAAAGGCTGCAAAACGTCAAAGACAGCAGGAGAAAAAAAAAACGCAGCAGTCCTCTAACAAAAAGATTTCTCAAGCCATGAAGAAAGCACCGGGTAAGAGCTCTAAATATTTCATAAGAAATATTTCTAATAAAAAAAATATTAGTACAGAAAATGTTTCAATCCATAACATGAGAAGTAAATCAAATGGAAAGAAAAGGACAAATGAAAATGTTACTGCTAGAGCAAGAGATAAATCTGTGCATGATAGTAGAAGGAAACAACAGTTTAGGGAGATTCGTAAACGAATGTTCCGTAACAGGATAATTGGCAATTTGTTAAAAAATATTAAGAAAGGTCAACAGAAATTAGTTTTTTATAGGAGAAAAAAAAAAGTTGAGAAAGTTATTGATCAGGCTTTTGAAATTAAACGTAAGTTATTTATTTTGATAATCGATAGAATTAGGAAGCTAAACAAGGCAATTTTTGATTTCAAAAGAAATAGTAGATGGAAGAGAATAGTTAATCGTAGTAATTTTTGTGAAGTTTTTTCTGGAGAATGGATACATAGTTCAAGCTGTGAGGCATTTTTTAATGAAGAGAGTTATTTCCAGGATAATGATTTGGTGCATGCAGTTGACATCAGTGGTCGTGCTTATGAAGTGAAAGATGGTTGTCCAGTTGAAAAAGAAAAACTTGTGACAACAGAGGCAGAAGAGTTGTTAGGTAATGAGGTTTTAGGAAGACGTGCTAAGGGTCCTGTGTACACCTGGAAGTGTAGTAGTATTTGCAGTGTGCGACAGGATTCCATCAATTTGCTTTGTGATTTTGTACGGACATTTAACAAGAAAAGTTTGAAGCAGAAAATAAGGTTGTTGCAAGAATTAGATCCTTGCAGAGTGAGAGAAGTGACAGGTTTGCATGGTCATTCACTGGCTTGTCTTTCCAGGAGAGTATGCCAGAGTGTTTTTCATCATTTCAGGATGCTAGCAGTGCATCATAACAAAGTGAGGAAGTTAGTTAGACTGTTGTATTATGCTAAGAGTCCAGCAATTATGCTGAAACAATTATGCGCTGCTCTTTTGCATGGTTCTGAAATAGATGTGAAGAATATATGTGAAGAAATTGAGTTTTGTTACTTTGGAAGTAAAGAGGAGAATGTTGAAATTGAGCAAGAAGTAGAGGGTCATTTGGAAGATAGTGTACATGTTTCCAGTACAGATAATTTCCAGAGGGAAATTGCGACGTTTGACATGAAATCAAGTGAGAGGCCTAATTTCACTTGTGTGTGTTGTAGACGCACTTATTATAAGAATCAGACTAAGTTAGTGGATTTATATGCAAAAAGTGAAAGGGAAAATAATAGTGAATGGAAGGATTTTGCAACATACTTGATGGTAGAAAATTGTTTTGATTTGGGATTGGATCAACGTGTGTGTACTTATTGTTGTAACAAATTAAAACAAAACCAGATGCCTGCTAGAGCAGTTCATAATAATCTGGAATTGGTTGAGATTCCTTCTGAATTGAAGGACTTAAATACTTATGAATCTATTTTGATTCAAAGTATCCATCCCTTTCAGGCTATTGTAAGAATGGAGCCAAAGACAGGGAAATTGCCTCCATCAGATTTACAGAGAGGATTAAAGGGAAGAGTTGTTTATTTGCCTCTAGATTTCAAGAAAAACATTAACACAATTGGAGTAGAAAAAGTGGAAGAGGAACCTCTGGTTATCTTAGTTAATGGGGTTCCGACAAAGAATAAGAAAATATGGCAAGATTTAGTAGATGTTAGGAAAGTTAAAAAGGCAACATTGTATTTGAAAAAAAATAATAAATACTATAAGAATGTATATGTTGCAGAAGAGGAAGTAAGTGAGGAAGAGGATAGCGATTTGTGTGCTGGTCAAATTGAGAAAGTAGAACCCTCTACTAGTGAGGAAATATATGAACATTATAGTGTTCATCCTTTGCATTCAAAGGAAGTCATGGGGAATGCTATTGAGTTGTTTCAAATGAAACAAGCCAAAGGGAGTCCCATTAGTGTTTGGGAGGAAAGTTTGGAAGCTCGGTGTTTCCCACAGCTTTTTCCAACAGGTCAGGGAGGAAGATATGATGAGCGACCTCATCAAATTCCTGCTTCTGAATACCGGACTTTGCGATTGTATGCAGGAGATGCTAGGTTTCGACAATGCATTCCTTATTTGTTTCATCTCCTGTTTGAAAGCGATCTGTCTGGACTGTCATATGCAGTGAACCACATCTTGAAAAGTGGTATACACATGCAAAACATCTCGGCAAGTGATTTTATGGATAAAGTGAATGTCCAAGATAGTATTTTGGATTCTCACCTGATTAATCTCATGGCGTGTCAGCGTGGTACTAATGAGTACTGGTACCGTCGTCATGGTGATTTAAAATGTATGCTGAGGAACTTAGGTACTCCCACATGGTTCCTCACTCTGAGTTGTGCCGAGTATGGCTGGGAAGACTTACTTCAATTTCTACGAGAGGCAAATGCTAACGTAGAAAACATCGAATTCAAGACACCCGGAGAACTGTGCTCTTTGGATCCAGTCAATGTATGTAGGTACTTCAATCATAGATTTGAAGCTATGATGTCTTTCATCATGAATAAGAAGAATCCACCTCTTGGAGAGGTGTTGGATTTCTTCTGGAGAAAGGAGTACCAAGCAAGAGGTGCTCCTCATATACATATGTTGCTGTGGATCAAGGATGCACCTAAATTTGGAACGGATCCAGAAGACTCAGTGATGAGTTTCATCCAACAGTATTCTACGTGTGCTGTTCCAAACGCAAAGGAGAAGAAAAGCCTAAGAGAAAAAGTTCTGCGTTTCCAAAGCCATCGATGTGGAAAGTACTGCCGTCGTAAATTCCGAAACAAAGACAAGTTCTACACCAAATGTCGTTTCGGCTTTCCACGACCGGTGATTTCTAAAGGAAGAGTAAACAGTTTGATGTCTTCGCTGCGACATAATGTGATGAAGAAATCACCTAAAAACACTTACAATTTGAAGAGGAACGAAGAGTCCAAGTACATCAACGACTACAACCCGGTGATTTTGTCCATGTGGAATGCTAACATGGATATACAGTTTGTGGCTGATAACTGTATGGCTGTGGCTCGGTATGTGACGTCTTACATCACCAAAAAAGAGAAGACAGAATTGAAGGATATGTGGGAGGACATTTCCCATGAAAAGAGCCTCAGCAAGAAGTTGTACAGTTTCAGTCTGAAGATGTTGTCGCATCGAGAAATCGGAGCGTACGAATGTTCTGACCGGTTGTCTTCAGCAAGTCTCTATGCCAAGTCCAGGAGTATCGTTTGGGCGAGTCTTGGTCTTGCTGCAACGCGTAATCGAGTTCTCAAACCTGTGCGGGAAATTGAGTATTTGGCGGAAAAGGAGCCAAACAGTACCGACATTTTGAAGACAAACATGTTGGATACATATTATCCAAATCGAAGCAGTCACCTAGAGAATGTTTGTCTGTATGAGGTTCTGCAAAATTACATGTTCAAGAGGAACATCAAAGAAGATACTGAGAAAGGAGTGTATGCTGTAATAGGAAGTGAGGGATGTCTGGTCAAGCAAAGAAAATGCCACTTGATAAACCATCGAAAATTGAGTGGCGAATCTCCTGAAAAAAAGGAGTTTTTCTATTTAGCACTTTTGCAACTTTTCAAGCCTTGGCGTGCAGAAGAGGAACTGCTTGGAGATTTCCTCTGTTACGAAGACTCTTTCAATGCCGCCAAGGAGACCATAGAATGTCCTGCTTTTCCCAAATATGTAGAAATGTTGAATGCGGAAATTGAGCAGGAAGCAACGATTGCAGCCGAGATTGCCAGAGACAGTTCTCAGGACAGTCAGAGTTCTGCTTCATTGAGTCAGGATCCACTAGGAGGACCTCTTATTGAAAATGAAGCTGCCACTGCTATGAATGAGGTGGAAAGAGCCATGGCACATGCTCAAGAGGATGCGGTTAACTTAGAAGAGTTGGAAAGGCAACTCAACGTTGAGCAGAGGAAAATATATGACGAAGTTACCATGCAAATTGATCATGGATTAAGTCATGATAAGAAAGAGTGCTCATGTACGTCGTTGAAGCCTGTCCGACTGTACGTGAGTGGAGAAGCGGGAACTGGAAAAAGTTTCCTCATTAAAGCAATTTCATGCTATTTGCAGGAAAGGACAGAGTCATCGCTGTCTTGTGTTGTCACTGCTCCAACTGGACTGGCAGCACATAATATTAAAGGGATTACTTTACATCGTTTACTGATGCTGCCAGTGGAGCATGACAACAAATTAGAATATCACAAGCTATCTGGAGATGCTTGTTTTGAAGTTTCAAGAATCTTGAGGAAAATGAAACTTCTTATCATTGACGAAGTAAGCATGGTTTCCAATGTCATGCTTGCCTTTGTGCATTTGAGGATGCAAGAAGTTCTCAAAACAGAGTATGATGTGTTATTTGGTGGCAAACACATCATTGTTTTCGGAGATCTTCTGCAGCTGACACCAGTGAAAGGGCAACCTGTGTTCAAAATGCTCACGCATGAAGATACCAGGAAGTGCCTAGGCAGCATTGGCAACGTCAATATATGGTTAAACTTCAATTATGCTGAACTGCATGAAAATATGCGTCAGGCAAAGGATGAAGTTTACAAGACTATTCTACAAGATGTTAGAATTGGAAAAGTGACCGAGCATGGGAAAGAAGCTTTACATGCACGATTACTGTCAAATTTATATCCAGAACAAGATGTTGTGCCTGAGAATATTTTTCAGAAAATTACTGATAAGAAATCTGGAATATGTTTGATGCCAACTCTTGCAGAATGTGCCAAATTTAACAACAAAATGTTGCATTTAGAAAAGCAAGAGATTGTGAAAGTGGAAGCTATTGATAGAGTAGAGCATATGGGATCAACAATTATTTTGTCTGAGAATCTGAAAACAAAATTGGATTCATTAGAGAAGAGTATATCTAAAACTGCAGGTTTTGAAAAGACTCTGAATGTGTGCTTGAACTGCCGTATAATTTTAAGAAGGAATTTACATGTTGAAAGAGGTCTGGTAAATGGATCAATGGGTAATGTTGTTGATTTTGTGAAATACAGAAATAGAGATGGAATTGAATTTTTAAAAATTAAATTTGATGGCATTGAGGAAGTACAGCTAATTGCTCGTTGTTCTGCTAGATTTTTGCTTGTAAAAGACTTATATGTTCGCCGTAAGCAGTTCCCTGTTTGCTTGGCATATGCGGTGACACTTCATAAATCGCAAGGTTTAAGTGTAGACACTGCATTGGTGAATATTGGCAGTTCTGTGTTCAAGGAGGGTATGGCATATGTGGCATTGTCACGAGTTAGAACTTTATCGGGATTGTACTTGATTGAGTGTGATGTCAGAAACATTTGTGCAGATCTAGATTGTGTTAAGGAATACAATAGGTTAAGAAGAGAGTATGCGCCACATTTGCCTCAGTTTCCTTTGTTTGAGAAACGTCTGGTAGGCCGGAAACGAAGAAATGAGAACAATACTGGGGAGGTTGTAGCAAAAAGACAAAAAGTGAATGAACCTAAAATTACAAGCAGAAACAAAGAGGATTCTGTTGAAGATGTTGTTGGTTTTCAGTTTGAAAACAGTTCTGGTGTCAACTGCTATGCTAATGTAGTAATTAATGTTTTGTTTTCTCTAAAAAATGTAAAAGAAGAGATTGTGGTCAATTCTGATCAAAGATTTTGCAGTTTGTTAAATTCTGTGTTAGAGAAATGTACCACTGATAGAAGAAACATAGAAAGTGTGTCTGAAATTAGAAATCTGTTAGATAGATGTTCAGGCCAAACACAATTCTCTCAAAATATTCAGCAAGATTGTCAGGAGTTTTTAATGTATATGCTTGATGTATTACATGCTGAAGGTGTAGATGTAGATCAGCTGTTTGGGCTTTCTTATCAATGGCAGCATGACTGCGAGAACTGTATGGTATCAAGTACTACTAGTGTAGACTCAGAAAGATTTATATATTTAACTTTGCCAGACAGTAAATCAGTCTCCTTTAATAAGCTAGTAAAAGCTGCTAATCACAACATGGAGTGTAGCCAATGTAAATCTGAAATGATGTCCACATTATTTATACGAACATATGGCCAGTACGTCATTTTAATGTTCCAACGATGTAGGCCTGATGGAACAAAATTGACAACTTTAATAAAAAAATTTGTAGCTTCGCAGTTGTCAATATCAGGAAGGACTTTTGTAACTACAGCAATTATATATCATGACGGCCCTTCAATATCATCAGGACATTACACAGCTTATTTAAAGTCTAGAAATGGCTGGTCATTCTGCAATGATTCTGTTTTAATTTTCACAAAAAAATTGCCGTATGACCTTAAAAACTCTTACCTGGTGTTTTTAAAACCAACATTTTAGGAAAATAATCTCGGGATATGATCTGTGGAATTTCAAGAAGTTCTAATGGCTCCTACACAATTTGGCCTTGAGGATAAGTGTAGTTCAGAGACATAACTTCTAATCATAGGATTGGACATCATGGAGATGTATGTGCACTTTAAATGAGTTCAGAAAAACTGTTTCTTTTCATAAGCTAATTGAAGCAGCCAATCAAAACATGGAGTAGAGGGAATGTAAGTCTGCAATGCTGTCTACTGTTTTACATTGCTTTGTGATTAAAAGTGATGTAGAGAATTAAATAATTGTAGTACTCATAGAGGTAGTGTAAGTCTGCTTCATATTAAGCAGTATCAGTGTCATAGGAAATGTAGAACATGACTGAGCAAGAAGGGGAAGATATTACTATTCCAGGATTGTGAAAATGATCTTCAACATTTTAATTCTGAAAGTTGCGGAAATGCCAAATGATGGGATTGGCTTACAAGAAATCCAAGAGTTATAAATATCTCTGACTAGATTTGGCCTTGTGGAAAATAGTGGTAGAGAGCAAGAAGTCATTTATTGCATGTAACGTGTTTTTAAAAACGATGGAGGTTTTCTTTCAGAAAGTGGCGGGCTGAAAGTAATAACAGCACAAAAGAGTGTAAGCTGTTCATAGGACATCCTTGGACGTCATGGAAAGTAAGTTAACTTTAAGGAGTTCTGAATTTTAATTTCTGATGTTGTATGGGTTTTTTAAACACAATCATTTTGATTGTGTTTTTTTTTCCCCGCTGTTACATGATGAATACCTTCAAGTCACTGTTTTTAGTGAATTTTGATACATTCTGAGAACAGCAAAAATAAACCATTTAACATGTATAATTAATTCTGTACTGTTTGCATTTATGATGTATATGTAGAACTGTGTAGGAGGCATGGAGAAGGTGAGTTTTCTGTAAGTGTTAAATTTATTGTATGCAGTGCTGCACTTCTACGTATTCTTTCATATGCTGGACTACATCTGCACAATGAGATACCTAAGCAAAGGAAACACAAGTGATGTGATTGTGAAATGAGCAAAATAAATTGCACATATTTCAATTACATCACCTGTGTTTCCTATCATTACGAATCACATTGTGCAGATCAAGTTTAGGTCTGTCCAGGGAAACATAGGAGGTTTCTAATTTGTTGAAGAGTACAGTGGACATGACTCACTTCATTAGTAGACTTTCACAGATATTATCTCCTCTGTACACTTCAACAAGTGTAAATCTCATCTTGAACTCTGAGTAGGCCTCACCTCAAACAAATCTCTGGATAGGAGACATGTTATTGGCATACTGAAGCGACACTTTTCTGAAACAAGAGCAATGCAAAAGATGCACCATGTTTTAAGATAGGCCTCACTTCATCTGCATCAAGATACTGTTAGTTTAAAATGTATATCTTTAGGATTGTGTAGAGGACCTGGAGAAGCAGAAGCTTCTGTCAGTGTCAAAGTTGTTGAAAAACTATTTGTCCTTCAATATTTTCCCTTGTCTTTTGTAATTTTTAAATACATATTTTAATTTTTTTCAAATGTTGGTTCTCTCTTTCACAGATTGAAAGTATAGAAATAAAATGTGATTAATTTAACGGCAATTACAAGGTAAATAGTTGTACTCTTTTCGTTACATTTCTATCACATTCACCTACTATTAGATCCACTGCTTCACTTCTTTAATCCTCAGTTTCCTGCCTTTGCTACTTTCCTCATTCCTTTCTCTATTACCTATTTACTCAACTCCTTCCACTCTTTTTCTCAGTCCCTCTGTTCTCATAGTTCCTCAGTCTTGTTCACTCACTCCATCTCTATTACTCTTAGTGTCTGTGAATTACTTTCCCAACTTTTTTTTTTTTGGACCGCTTCCCGGGAAGTTGCCCGGTTCGCAAACCAGCAGCGTTATGGCAGTCCACCATTTTGTGTTTCGGTCGAATCAAGATACAAGATGGAGGGCAAATAATGTTCAGAATGGGTAGAAGGGGGCACGGTAGATGTATCTTGACCCCCTTGGTTTTCTGAGGGTGGCTGAGGAGGACCATAGTTCTTCACTCTTGTTCACTCTCTCTGTTTCTATTAATGTCACTGTTTATGACTGATCAAAAAAATGTTTTTTAAAAAAGAACAGTAACTATAAGGGAAGGAAATAGACAGTTATGTTAAAAGAAAGACAGCTATAGGGAGTAAACTAAGGATACTGTTACCTACAATCCACTGCTGTTGATGTTACTGACCATGTCATGAATGATGTAATATGTGACATCATCAGCAGTGGATTGTAGGTAACAGTATCCTTAGTTTACTCCCTAGAGCTGTCTTTCTTTTAACATAACTGTCTGTTTGCTTACCTTATACTTACTGTTCTTTTTTTTAAAAAATATTTTTTTTGGTTAGCTTCCGGTACGCGTACCGGGTAGCGCTCCGGGAGCGAACTAAGAGAAATAGAGGTTGGCAGAGTTCCAAATATTCTACCAATTTTTTTATAATGGGGAGTTAGTTCTGAAAAGAACTTTTTTTTTATGTTTTTGTTGTTTTATATTTTTTTTTGTATTTTTTGAACATTTTTTTACTTTTTTTGTATTTTCTGAACGTTTTTAAAATTTTTTTGGTTTTTTTGGGGGGGGGGGGAAACAAAAACGATCCATTATAAAGGGCTCAACAGGAGCAAAAAAAAAAAAAAGAATTTATTTTTTGGTGCGTTTCGTACAAACATTAATATGATTTTGAATTGATCGCAAAATCAAAGTGATGCTACTTTCTCTGTAGCAGATGAAAGTGCCACATTCCACGCACACTTGCTTTACGTGCCCAAACAACATTTGGATGTTTGCGATCATCTCCCTCGCCTCTGGTCCCGACACCTCTGGAACCACCGATCTTTTTGCCATTGGGAGGGGATTTTGTTGTTCGTCACGTAGCTGGGCAGCACTATAATTATTTGGATGCCACCTACTCATATGCCGATGCATAGTATGATTGCCATAACTGTATTTTTTATCAGTGCCCCTTGACAATCTATCACCGCATATGCGGCAAAACACGTAACGTGCATTCACTTTCTTTTGCCCCTCAGGAATTCTGTAGAATTGCCAGATGTAATTCTCCTTTCGATTGTACCTCCTGGGCTCCTCTGGCAAAAACTCATGCTCTTCCTCCTCTTCCTCCTCTTCCTGTTCTTCCTCTTCTTGCAAAATTACTTCTGCAGGTGGTCCTCTCTTTCTTGGATTTGGTGGAGGTGGTGGGCTAGCACCAGCTGAAGCTACTAATGAAGCCATCTCAAAGTCTCAATAAAGGGTCTTTCTCTCACCAAGATGAAAGTCAGAGTGATGAAAGAAGGAGGGGTTTTCATCATTTGGGAAAAACAAAAGTTCTAAACCAATGAAAAGTGTTCATTTTAGATCACATGACCTTGTATTACATCATTAGGAAACCAAAAGTGAAATGAACCAATGAAAAGTGTTATTACCGAGTCACATGACCTGCTATGTTTACGTTACGCGGTCGGCGCCGCGCCGCGGATCGCTTCCGGTTCGCGTACCGCTGCGCTTCCGGGTACGCGAACGTAGCACGTAATATGACGTATTACGCGAGAACGCGAAACGTCATGCTGACGCGAAGCGTCACGATGTTGTTTTGTAACGCGAGAGGTGCGCAAAAGGAACGTTTACCAGTTCGCGTACCGGGTCGCGCCTCCGGATTGAGCTAACGGGAAGCTAACCGGTACGCGTACTGGGAGCGAAACAAAAAAAAATAAAAAAAAATTGTATAAAAAACATGTAAAAAATATTTTTCTTTTTAAAGAATAATACATTGTAAAGGTTTTGATATTAGCTATTAAAAAACCAATGAAATTCACTGAAAAAACCATAGGTTATAGACCATATATAGTTAGGAATTAGCATTTACAAAACCTTAAAAATTCACTGACAAAAACCATAGGTTATACACCATATATAGTTAGGAATTAGCATTTAAAAAACCTTATTTTACTCACACAAAACCAATGAAATTCCATATATAGTTAGTTGTACTAACTATATATCACGCACCCGCAATCCACTGCTGATGATGTCACATATTACATCATTCATGACATGGTCAGTGACATCACTGATGACATCACTGATGACATCTCAAATGACATCACTGATGACATCACTGATGACAAAATCCAGTGACTGTATTTTTCTGTAAAGTTAAAATATGTCTTACATATTTATGAATGAGTCGATGTATAAGTGTCTGGACGAAGGATTTAGTAGGTGCATGACTGAATGTATGAGTGAGTGATTAAATGTGTCTCACTGAGTGCATGGGTTAGTGACTAAACTGTCTTAATTTGTGCATCATTATGTCTGTTGTTCTGTAAACTGCTGCATGTGTTGATCAGTAGCTATATGAGTAACTATATAGGTTATTGATTGGTTGCACAAGCATTTGTATGGGAGACTGAGTGTGTGTGTGGGTGGCTGGGAAGTGTATGACTCTGTGCATAGATGTATGGATTCAAAAGTGCATGTTGGAAACAGCTGTATGGGCGGTTGACTGTGTGCATGACTGTATTGGTGAGTGAATAGATATCTCAGTGCTACATGTCAAATTAAGTTCATATGTAAAATACAGTACATGTGAGAGTTGACATATATAAATAACTGTGCATAAGAGCCAGTGAATGTGTGAGTGGCTGTATGGATCATTGTGAACTTGTATCCAGGATTGTATAAGTGAGTAAATATGTTTTAGTATATGTTTGAATAAGTAAGGTGTGTTTAACTGTATAGTTAAGGAAACGGAGGTGTGATTGATTGTTTGCATGACTGTCTAGGTGTGTGTGTAACTTCATGGATGAGTGACAATCTGTGAGTCTGTGTTTACACTGAGTGTATCTAAGGTTATATTAGAGTCTGAAGAGGTTCATCGTATTATCACATGAATGATTTTATCAGTGATGTCATCAGTAATGTCATTTGAGATGTCATCAATGATGTCATCAGTGATGTCATTTGAGATGTCATCAGTGATGTCATCAGTGATGTCACTGACCATGTCATGAATGATGTAATATGTGACATCATCAGCAGTGGATTGCGGGTGCGTGATATATAGTTAGTACAACTAACTATATATGGAATTTCATTGGTTTTGTGTGAGTAAAATAAGGTTTTTTAAATGCTAATTCCTAACTATATATGGTGTATAACCTATGGTTTTTGTCAGTGAATTTTTAAGGTTTTGTAAATGCTAATTCCTAACTATATATGGTCTATAACCTATGGTTTTTTCAGTGAATATATATATATATATATATATATATATATATATATATATATATATATATATATATATATATATATATATATATATATATATATATATATATAAAAGACATTAAAATCATAAGCAATTGTGGAAATGTTAAGATAGTGAAAAAAGCAGGAAGTTCGAACCTGTCGCTCCTACCACAAAATCCTGGCTCCTCAAAGATCTAACGACAGCCAACCACCGACTACTTTGGGAAGTAATGATTCCAAAACCATACTGCTTTGATAAAATAACATCTGCAATGGCCATTGATTCCAAAATCCTGCTTCACACAAAGATTCAAATTTGTTTTTTTGTGTTGCAGCACTCACTCCGGCGCATGCTGCCTTTCCTCCCATCCTTATCATCACATCTAGTACCTCAATTGCATTAAGCATTCAGCAAACACCATTTGACTGTGTTATTTCCTGTAAATTCTAAAGTTCCTAACACTTTTATATCATGTAATTATGACACAAGGTAAAAAGCCCAGTCAGTATTGAATCTGGTGGGGAGAAACACTCATGCAGGTGCCTATGTTTGAGAGGGGTTTTAAGGCTTTCCCCTAGGCATGAGATAAAAATCTTAGTTATTTCCAGTTCCCAGTGGTGCTATATATTTATTCAAGTTTAACCTGTACCGCTACAACTTCAGCAGGGAAAACAATTGGCTGCATACCTTTTCTTCACATGATCCAATGGCCTACACAGAAACTTTAGAAGTAAATCCTTTAAATATGCTTTAAACAATTGTTGAAAATGACCTTTTCTGCAGTATCACCCTCACACATTTTGCCTTCCTCCTCCTGTTTGTGTTGAATTCTTTTTTTTTGCCTTTAGGACTCTGGGCACTTCACCACTGCTAATCAGTGCTAAGGTGTATGTGCTCTCTGCCTAAAACATGATAACATTGGCTTATCCACAATTGCCATATATAATTTACTTTTAAGTCCCTCATAAAGTGCACTACATGTGCCCATATCCTGTAATTTAAATGCTACTAATGGCCTGCAGCACAGATTATGCCAATCGCTTTAAATAAGTCTCAGGCCTGCCACTGCATAGTGTGTGTGTGCAGTTTTAAACTGCCACATAGTCCTGGTAAGTTAACCCTCTTTAAACACCTATGGGCAACTAGATTTCTAAGATAGGTCTTGGAGAGAATCCAATGATTTTGGAGTAGACATCGTACCCACTTTGTATAGTGGCATGCTTCATCATTGGCTCCTATCCACTCCCTCGTAGGATAATATCACCATGGCGGACTCCACCGAGGTCAGGAGTTCCTATACAAATCGCTACTGGATTTGGAGCACGGATTCAGAGAAAAAAGCAATAAAAATGTCTTACGGTAAACCCAAAGGAATTTTCCTTTATGGTTTGAGTACCCTAGACATGATTAAAACTTGCTGTGGGGCTATTTAAGTATCAATTACCTCAATGTTCCCTAAACATGTTTTGGACAACATTTAAAGCCCACATGGGTCAGAGGCCTTCGTCAGAGCCATTAGCATCTCTGCCGATCTACTCTTTCACGCCATCCATAGAAATGAGGCCTAAGGCTCTCACCTTCTGTTAAAACTCTTCTTGGAGAAAGCCCTTGTTATGGGTGATTCAGGAATCATACGAATCAGGCGGGAGGCATGCTTCTGTAGTCACACATTCGTCGAATAACGATGCCTGCATTTGAAACCTACATATCTTCTGCAGAACTCCCGAACTCAACTGAGTCAGCCATGGTGGTATTCTACTGCCAGGGTGTGGATAGCGCTGATGCTGAAATATTCCACTATACAAAGTGGGTGAGGCGTCTACTGGGTGGTATCTTGTTGGGATTGATGAAACTTGGGAAGGCATCTGGTAGATTCCCTCCCTCCCTGACATTAATTGCATGAGAGGTTCCTATATTGTATCCTGGTTGGAAACGCACATATACACAGACTTTCTTGTCTTTTGATCCACCTAAATAGGCTATCAAAGGAATCCAGGAAATTAGAAGCCCAGGTAGGACTCACCTGGGTATACTTAGTGTGGGTTGCACTTGCATCAACATCTGGGGTCCACTTGATACTCAGGCTCGCACTATAGAGATCCACTAGCCCCGAAGATTGCCCCAGACCTATTAGGCTAATTGAGGGCAGAAACATGTTGTCAAATAAGGGACAGGCCTGAGCCATTGTACTCTATGATACCCATCAGAAGAAGTGTTTTTAATATACCTAGAGACCTCACGGATAGGGGGATACCCAAGGAACCCTAAGGTATTTTTAGATTGTCTGGATTCCGCTCTTGTCTAGTAGTTTTATGTAAGAACTCCCTCCTATTGCCAAGTCTTCGCGGAGGTTGAGTCCACCCTGTTAGTACCACCTTACCAGGGTGGGGAGAGGATGCCGATGATGAATTATGACACTTTTATGTGTGTGACGCATCCTCTTCCATTTCGGATGGCCTTTTTGCTTTAAACAGTCCCATGCTGCATACAGTAGGAGTTAATCGATCCTATCCAGGGTCTCTGTACCTTTTCTGTTTCTACAGGCACCCTACCTTTTTGTGATTTGCGGGTCAGCCTTGAATCCTGTAGGACCCTCTGATATTGCGTGGTCATGCGGGGCCACTGTGGATGAGGATGATAGGACACACCCATGCTTTCCTGGACCTTTATTCAGGTCCAGCGTTGCAGGTCCGCCCAGTATTTTTGCCACATTTTGCCCTGTTGCCTGTACACTGCTCTGCAGCACATAGCAATGTCCCACCAGAATTGGGCACACACTACATTACTTATTTGGGTGTTAGGGCCCACATAAAGCTGAGGTACTTAGCAAGGACCCCCACTAATGATCTTCAGTTCACTCTCAATGAAGGGGGGGAGCCTTCTCATCTAGATCTTCAACCATGTGAGACAGAATAAATGGACAGAGCATCAGGATGTAGGAGGATGTTTCTCTGATATGAGGATGCCAGAGCATGATCACAGCTTTCTGTACGTCATTTCCTGTATGTTATATCCTGTATGTAATTTAGTGTTGATCTCTACACTGAGTGCAGAGTATTTGCCCCACACGTGTGTGAATTGTTTGAAACACTATTGGAAATTGAGATTTTGACTTATGACTAACATTAACCGAAGAACAGATTGTCAGAGAAATTATTGGACAGATAAGTCATGTTTAGATGTGTTTCAAGGAAGTTACAAAATTAAATTATTTGTTATTGGTGCCTCTTGTAGGATAATACATTCATATTACTGGGAATGGTTTAGAATTAATATTTCAACACTGTTTTGGGGGTAAGTGTTGCCAATCCAAGTAACCCTCCAAAGACCCTCCCAATATAGCTAATAGCTCTTCTGTAGTTCCCTTACATTTTTAATACACAGTGACTGGCATATGTCTCCCATGTTATTTGTATTCCTCACTCAATATGTACTCCAATGTTTAGTTACATGTTACCACTCTCTGTTGTTTCCTATGACTTGTAAATGTATACAAATGGGGCAGGCGGAGGATTGAGTCTGCAATTTATTGTGATTTTTCATTTTGGACTTCTGCTTGTAGTACTAGCAAATGTCCTTCATCATATGGTGTCTTCTTCTGAACCTACATGTAGACGTTTGCTTTGCCATCTTTCCAATTATTTAATTGTTCTGTGCACTGTCCCAAATGTAGAGATTCCTCCTTAAGTGTGAAAACTCAGCAGTCATTCAGATACTACTCATAAGTGCCTTTGTAAATGCCAAAAAGTAGTAAACTTAGACTTAAGTCTAAGTTTACTTTTGAGAATTGGGCCCTATGTATATAATGTAGAACTTCCCTTTAAGACATAAGGGTACCGCCCATATGAGAAGAGGAACATTTCAGTTCCATTCAAGGAAACTAATTTAACTACATTGTGATTAAACTTATTTAAACCTTTTTAGTACTTTTCTATAGTTATGCTAATGAAGGGGGCTTTCTCCAGTTACTAAGCAGGTGATTTTGATTTACATAAACAGGACATAGAGAGGGTTTCTAAATTGCTGCTAATGCCCAGATGTCCATAGATGATGCTTTATAAAGTCATACAAAACAATATTTCAACAAGTCTATGCATTACATTTTTATCCTTCATATTTTATGTCATTTCTAATTTTCTTGATTGTATTTGTTTTTTGTCAATCAGTTATACCCTAATTATGAGTGACCTTTCCTGTCTCACGCAGTAGGGCAACCCACACAATTGGTAAGACATTTGTTGATCTCCAAAGATTTCAAAACTTTCTCCCACAAAAATGTGAGGAAATGCTTGTTTTTGCCAAAGTTTGAGGTTTGAAGGGCATCGTTGGAATAAAATGGTAGGGAAAGCCACACAAACCAGACCATCCTGGACTCCTCTGGGTGTCTACGATACAGAAATGTCTAAATATAGGTAGGTCTCGCAGGGCGCAAAATCCACAACTACCTACATTGCAGAAAAGGGTTGGTTAGAAATGCTCGATTTGTCTATGTTGTGTTTTGGTGTCTCTCCTGTTGGGGGCACTATGCCCACCTGCACAAGTGGGTAGCCACTTTTATCAGGAAAAGTGTGGTAGGAAAGTTGTGGAGCCCCACAGATTCTGAAACTGTACATTACTGAAAATGTTGCAAAGGCTTCTGGGTAAAAAATTGTTTTGAGATCTACACAAGTAAAACAATCCTGAACTTCTTGGGTGTCAAGGTTTGCAGTTCGGGCACTAGGTTTGTCATATAAGTGAGGTATCATGTGTGAAAACATGGGTGGTAGGAATTCTGTGGATCCCCACATCTCCCAGGAAGTAAGTTGTGTGACCCACATGACTCACACTACCCAATACTTCTCTGGTTTCAAGTTTTCAGAAATGTGTGTGTTTGGTAGGTTTCCCTGCATGACAGCTGAACTGGGGCCAACATTTTCCATCTGCTCACATTGTAAAACAATTGTAAATAACCAGGGTTTAGCTGCATTTGTTCAACCAACATTGTTTTAGAAATCAAAGCAAAGTGAGACATTTATCTTGGCCCATGTATTTATTTACAATTCTTTCAGTATCATTTCAACACATATTATATACATTAAACATATCAAAAAAGGAAGGCCATATTTTAACATTTTCGGTAACCACAAATATGCCCAACAAAACTGGAAGCGGTTATTTAACTGCTAAGCCATCAATACACAAAGTATAATTGTCTGGTTACAGTGCATAAAAAACAAAAACGTAATGGTGCTTTCAAATCCAGTCAACAATTTCAACATAAACCTAAATTACTCCTAAAACTATCCACTAATGTTGGCATAGTGCAGAGTTCATGATCCCTGTCATTCTCTTTACTGTGGACCTCTTGCTAATAAAGACTCTTGGGAGTCCCAAGGTAATTCAGTTGGAGTGGTATTTCAGTACATTGTAATTGGCCACTAAACAAATGGTATTCTGGTACATCACTCCTCAAGGGTCTCTATTGTCGCATATTGAACCTCTTAATAATTTGGGGTGCTCTGTATCTTCATATTCGTTTCTGTTTGGAGCTTTTTCTAAACTATCTAAGTTTTAAGTGTGGACATATTTTGTAAAAAACCTCATGAAAATTTAAGCATGAAAATCCTCAAACATTCAAAAAGGGCTTAGCGCTGGGTGAGAGAGGACGGGGTTGCAGCCAAGTGGTTAACACACCTTACAGAATTCTAAATATGCCCAGCCCCCTGATATACTTCTGTAAGAAAATTGTTGTCCAGAGATTTTCATTTTTGATTTGTGTTTTTGGATGATTAGAGAAGTGATTTAGCTTGGGGAGACATTGCTGATCTGGACCAAATTTATAGGGACTAAATGTTGTGAAATGTCAGATGTGTTCCAGTGATGATGTAATTTTTCAAGAACCATGAGCCCTATATACTTCATTTTGTTTCAAAACATTCGTTTTGGGGGTCAAGTACTCTTATAGAGACAGAAAATAACTCTTCAGAGCAACCCTTCCACCATTTACCGAAATGGCAGCTGTAATAGGGGAGCATATAGAAATTAAACAAATAACAATGGTTTTTAATCATTTTATAATCTGAATATGAAAATAATAATGTTTATCACTCCTGCTTCTACACATTTTCAAAGTTCACTTTATTTATTTATTTTGCCAATCGCTCCTGGTGCATTTGCAGACTGTTGAGCTTTCGAGACGAGCATATTGACAGGGACATTTTTTGTAGCACAGGTTTTGCAAGTATATATCCGTGTAAGTTCTGGGGGTATAGGCTTTAGAAATTACTGAGATTTTAGCACCCCATCAATATCTTCCCAACCAGATTCACATCGATCTTTCTCTACATATGCATGATCCAAAACATTTACACATCTTCTGATCAAATAGAGTTATCTTTTAATGTGTCCTCACACAGAATATTACATTGGTGGAAGGTCCCTTAGCTGGACTAATCTCTTGAACTCTCTGCACCGAAGATCATCAAATGTGTGACAGTCAGAACTCACTTCCCGCATATGCACAAAGTATTTTTCTACGTCTTCAAAGTTACATTCTTCTTCTGTCTCAGCAAATTCCTTTAGAAACTTCATAGGTTTAGCAGGTAAAGTGCCAAGCTTTGTTCCAATTTTGCTCGTGGTGTCATCACCCATAAGAATATGTGCCTTGATAAGGACGCTGAGCAGCTCTGAGGCAAGTTTCTTGTACGGAATATGAAGGGGTATTAAGTGTCTTTTTCCACCTGTTCCATAATGTATCCATAGCTCTGACATTCCTTGATGTGTAAACATTGCAACAAATCTAAGTTACACACTAATAAGAACTGTGTTATTTGACAGTACAGTGACACGATTGGAGCCATTTCAAACAGCCCACTCAACATGTGGCAAAACACGAAGGTCAGCTTCCTCCAATTTGCGTTTAAGTTTCTTAACAATATTGCCAATACCTTTTGAATATATCTCTGCAAACACCAACCCCTCACTGACTATCATTCCAATAGCAATAATTAGAAACTCAGTGTTCACTGAAGCATCTGCAAAGTTTTGATGAGTTAACATCTTCAAGTTCATTTTGTTCGATGTTGGTGACCAGAATTTATCAATTTGCACAGGTATAGGTGTCAAATGTTCGATGCAGGTAAGGTAAATTGTTCCACTTGAACACATTTGTCTGATTCTTTCAGATTCTTTGACTGTCAAAGACAATGTGCAGTTTGTGGAAGGTGCACACTGACTTTGATAACTGTACAACAGTCCTAACAACCTCTGTAAAGTTTTGCATGGATGAAATCTTGACCATTCGTAATTGTGACATAGTCCATCACAGCAGTTTTCAATGAGGACACCTTTTTTAATTGAAATTTCTCAGGTGAAAGGTTTTTATTTAGCTCTCATATGAGTTTGTGCTTCACTGGTTTGGATGCAGCATCTCCATCAAATAATGCATCTGTTGGAAGAATATCATGTCAAAGAATGTTCTTCTAAATTCACCCCTTTATTTTGATACATCCATCTCTATGTGTGCTTGCCAAAGGTGTTTTTGTAACCTGTTTTATGGTAGCTGGTTGGACAAAACTCTTACTATGGCAATTAAAGCATGGAAGTTTAGCTTTAGTGATTATGATAAACAGCTTTTTCTCTTTCAATACAAATCTCTCCTGCTTCAGTTCTACACATAGCTTTGATCCATGTTCTAGGACATTTAGTAGATGTGTCTTTATATCGTTATCCATATATTGTTTGGTCACAAAGTTGTGTAGTCACACAGGCTCAGTAATTTCAAAGGGGGTTCATGGCTGCTGCATGAAATGAAGAAGGCTGCCAATATGTTTATTAAAATGTTCCCCTCTCTTTCCAACAAGTTTGTGGTGAGTTTCACAATGGTTCATTAATTTTGAATTTGTCATCTCTCTGAAAACATTGCAAATAGAAAGGACTTCATGGTAAACTATCTGCCAATGAGCAACATAGTCACTTTTATGTGTCTGACCAATACTTCCCTGGATCTTTTCTGTGATCTCTGGATCGTCTGTTCTAGATTCATGTAAGGAGCCACAGCATTGAACAGTCCTACTATGTCTTTCACCACAAAATGTCTTTGGATGAATTTTCTGTAGATGTATGATTTTTCAACCTCTTGCTTCTTCACTCTTTCCAAATACCAGGACCCATATCTCAGGTGGTTTATGCAATCAAATTTGCGAAAAACAGAAATCAGTGACTCACAGTCTGAACAGTTTTCATGTGCAGCTCTTAATCGCCTTCCCGATCAGCATGTACCAGGTTTTTCACTAAAGCAATCATGTGTAAAACATTTCTGAGTTTGAATGAGCGAATTGACCATTGCCTGGCTTTGCTTTATGTCTTTTGAATGAAGTGCACCCTGTGCCTTGTTCACTTCTGAGATAAAATATACAAAACAAAGGGGCATATTATCAAGAGGGGGCGATACAATTAACGTCGCTTTAACGTCCATTTTCGGGTGAAAATCGGCGATAATTTTATCGCATTATCAGCAAGGTCATGCTATCATTTGAATCCTTGCCTTAGCGCCCTTTCCGTAAAGGCCCAGCTTTGCATCTCTAATGAGATGCAAAGTGGGCGTTCCGTCCCAAAATAACATGAGAAATGTCGCTAACCAACATTTCTCCAATTAACAAGCTGTACACTAAAGAGCATAGTGATAAAAAAAGTAGCGCTAACCTTGGTTATCCATACTTTCCTTATGCCTGCTTTCATTCTGACCTAGCCATTGTATCCAATGGAAGGTGGATATCATGGCTAAGTATGCCCTGCCCTATCAACAAGCTATCGCCAAACGTTGTGTGATTATTGCTGGATTTCCAGCAATAATCGCACATTTGGCTGCTTGTATTGCTGTTGAGATAAGCGTTGCTGCTAGCACGCTATCTCAGTGATACAATCCAGTGATAGCCGGCGATAATTATCCAAGCGCGCTTAGTAATAATTATCAGTGGCCCGTGCTGACATGCCCCTAAATGTGTCATTCTTGCTACAGAAAGCATTCCAACGCAATGTTTCAACAGCCTCAGATATGATGAGCATATTGTGTAGCAAACAAACCTAACAAGTTCTGCTCAGTACTGACTGACTGTTTTGCTTCCAAAGATTTCAGCCTCAATGAGTGCATTGTCTATGCCACAACCACTGAGATAACTTCCTGCACACCACAACACAAAGTTTGTAATGTGGAAAATGACCATTAATGGATAAAGATCATCAAATTCATCTGGATTGCTAATAACTATGTCAGCTACAATACGGAAAACATATTCATTGCAGTAAATTGGCAGGATAGGTTGGTCTTCAAGCTGAGCATGCACATTGTGGAAATGTTTTAGAGCGCTGTGTATACTGTTTACTGTTACGTAGTTTGTGACTGGGGATGGTATTACTGGTTAAAACCCACCCTTCTTCAGTGTGAGAGTATTCTGGAAGATCAGAGCTTGAATTCCAGCCAATGGAGGAACCGGCTTTTCTTCATCCTTCAGCCGCACTGAATAGGCAATATGACAAATTCAATTAAATCAGCTTTGTGGACTGCAGCATCAGGTAGGAGAATATCCATGCCCTCAGCTACCTTGAAACTGGTACACGGGGATGTGTTAATGGCTTGTAGTGATTTTGCTTATATTGGCAAGGCAGTTGGGTTATATGTTTGCAGCTTTATTTGTTTGTGCCTACAGCTGTTTAATTGCAGCTACTTCATTGGTAAAGTTTTGAAAAAAACACCATGGCAGTATCATGTGTGCTTGATATTCCAGACAAAGAGGAGCTGTCTTGAAAATCAAAATTATCAAGCACTGCAATTATAAATCCTTTCCTGGTAAAGTGACTTTGAAGTGATGTGCTGTTTGATTCACAAAATTTTACAGCATGAGCTGCTAACCAGTTCCTGCTCCATAATATGTCATTACAGCTCGTTGATACACCAATCCTATTCATTGAAGTGATTTGCTCTCTACTTTTGCACTGTCATAGATTGCAAGAGCAGTCATCATGTGCAGCAGAGTTTTCTTTTTGCTGTGATGTAATTCATAAAACATGATTGGAAAAAGCCAGTACATTTGCACAGCATAAGCCTGTTGGTTCATGGGATTATTTTTCACTTCTTCACTTATATCTGCAAATCCATCATCAATGTTGTCGGCTTCTGTTCCTTACTAAAGAACTTTAGTTTGTAAAAGTTTTGATTTCGTGATATTAAACAATGATGTCAAAATGATAAGACAACATTCTTGTCGACTCCCATGATTTGCAGAGCTCTGGGGCATCACAAAATTTGTTTTCAAGTCCAAAATCTAAATCTTTCAGGAAGTTTCATAAAATGTTCCCTGCTGATTTAATTGTGTCATATGATCTTATTTTGCCAGCAAGAACTTCAGGAGTTTAATCAGCTGAGAACACAATAAGTGGCTCATTCTTTCATTAGACTGACAAAAACAAATTCTGTCATTGTACATGCTCACAAGAAAAATCAAAATATCACTATTGTGGATCAATACACCTTCATCAATGTTGACCATTATTTCTATGATCTGACTGAGTGCGAACCGACAGTTAGCACTCAAGAGTGGCTTTAAAACTTAATTTTCTTAAATAAACTGAAGGGTGGTGGTTACGGTGTTGCTGGGTGCTCACTGCACATTCATATTTTTTAATGTATGAATGCATGCAGTTCGGGTTGGCATAGAAATCCACTGCAAATACATTAACCCAGCTGTTTAGATCAGCTGCCTGGCTGAAAATGTCATCTGCAAAGAAACTAGCTGTAGATAAAAACATGTTTGCCCTTTGAGACTCAGATACTCTGTACTTTGTTCTTTCGTCAATCCCTTTGGCTCTTATTCTCGCTAAACCACAGATAACACATTAAAATTCCTCTGCTTTCGGATCAGTTGTTGGGAGTTGGTGAGGGATAGCCATCGATCTTCTAAGTGGATGAACTTTGGGGTTGGTTGTTGTCAGAAGATTCTGATTCTTGCTGTGATTCACTGGTTTCTGCATTTTTTTTTACAAATCTTTCCAGGCTTTTTTTCATTGTGTCCAACTTTTAGCACTTGTTGCTGCAATGATAAAATAGTTGATCCTCTTCACCCATCAGTTTAATTTTTTTGTGAAATTTGTCTTGCCGTATTTCAGCAGCATCTCAAACTCTCTTTTGTCTGGCTGCAGTTGATGTTAGCTTTTCTTTTTGGATTAGTTTGGCATATGACACATTGTCCTTTGCTAAAGGAGTCCTCAGATTTTGTAGTTAGCAACACTATGTCAGGAGATAAAGATCCTCTGCTGCCACCTGCTTCGCTCATGTTTACGAATTTGAATCAATGAAAAACCTGACCTGACACAAAAACAATATTAAAATAAATTGCCAATATGATGGCTGAAAAAAATCATTATAGAGCTGCTATTCTAGAAAATGATGAAAGGACTGCTCTGAGGAGTAATTTTCGGTCTCTATAAGACTACTTGACCTCCTAAACCTATGGTTTGACACCAAAATGAAGTATATAGGTCTCATGGTTCTTGAAATATTACATCATCACTGTAACACAACTGCCATTTTTAAAAATGTTGTCCTGAAAAATTCGACACTTAATAGCAATGTCTATCCAATCTAAATTATGTCTCTAATGATACAAAACACAAATCAAAAATGAAATTCTCTGGACATCATTTTTTTCTCAGAGGTATATCAAGGGGTGAGGACTAAAAATAAGGAATGGAAACAAAGAACGTAAAAACACAATGGTTTTAACGATGTAGACAAACACAGTTCTAGTCAAACAGTGGCATACTAATACCACAGCATACTACCTGACAGTGAAATATATATTAAGGAATTACATTCAAAATGTGAAAGGTTTCTTTTTTTTAATAAAACTCGAATCACATTTTTACCTGAAATATAGTGTTTTAGGCACCAATTCATACACTTCGTTTAAAACTGAACTTTGAGAATTACTATTTAGCAAAAAAAGAACATTTTCCTAGACAGAATTCTGTTGCGAACATTGTTTTGAAATTTGGAAGTGCAAGCTTGCCCTCTTGCCTGACTGCCACTGTCCATGTTTGGCCATAAGAGGAGCACTCTGCAACTGTTTTCCATCATCATTACCTCTCCAGAAAGTCAGTGACACAAGAGAGCATACTGTGTGAATATAAATCAGAAAGCAGGAACTATACAAGTCACATGCCCTTTTGCAACAGACAAGCTTGCTTGGTTTTGTCTATTTGTAAAGTAAAAAATGTACTTGTGCCTACCAAAATGGCATGGTTAGGCAGCAGCTCTACACAATCTGCACCTAACAGGAGGCTGTGCTGTGAGATTTGCACTGCAAATTACAGAGAGAGTAGTTACATATAAAATTCATATATCCGACTAAACATAAAATAGTAGAAAAAACTTTCCTTTGCAGATATCATATAAGTTATATGAGTTAGCCTATCACAGTAAAAAAGGAGGGACTGAAATGTGCTCTTGGGTGAAGGAAGAGAAGTGTTAACAGCTGGACACAGGTCCTTCCATAGACTAGTGCAAGGAAGAAGAGAGCCTATATGTCAGCATGCTAATTGGGGACGTACTTATACTCTTCTGGGGGCAAGGAAGGAGGCCCTGACAACTCACCAGCCCTGTGACATAAGGAGGTCACTGGACAGGCAACTAAACGCTCTCAGGGCAGCAGGAGGAGCGCAATACCCAGCAGCCCTGTGGTGGAGGAGGTGCTGGGCATTAATACACCCTCTCACCAGCATTTATAATCAAACTTATATTCTTGCTGTGCAGGTACACATGTTTTTATTAGTTCAATTTAAAAAGATTTGCACCCTTCAGTATAGTGTCTGGTGGCCAGAACACGAGGCCTAGGATACTGGAAGAGAGGCATGGGTGTGACAAAACTAGAGACTTATTATTATCATCTAATCACCCCACAGCACTAGTTTCATTTTAGGAATCATGGGGAAAAGGAAAGCAACTCAAATCACAGCACAGAAGAGGAGCACCTAAAAATAGCATTACACACTATGTGGCAGATGCAATGGGAATAATATAAGAGGATTTAGAATCTGTTCAAACCCAGACCGATGGAACTGAGCAAGAGGACCTTGCGGGTTCTTATTTATCCCAGGACATGGTATTAACTGGGGTGTTAGAGGGCTTAGCTGCTAGGGAGTTGGCCGAGCTGGTTCGACACACCAATCCTGGTATATCAAACAAACCCAAGAATTAACTGATGTATCTATAGAAGTAGTGGCTAAAGAAAGGGGCAAATTGACTGCTGCATCTAAACAGAAAAGTATTGCCATTCTCAAAACCCAAATAATGACTGACCACGCTCTACAGGGTTAGAGGGGAGATCACTTCAACAAATCAAAGATTTGTACTCTAAACTAGAAAGAATAGAACATCTTGTAATAGCCTTTTTTGCTGAAGTCACTATCAAAATAGACTCCCTTCAAAAGGCCATGAGGTTGCTGGCCAATCAAGTAAAATTTAGACGAACCCAGTCGAACCCTGGGATATTAAACAGGGATCAGATTTGTAAAAACCCGACTAATAACACAACAGTGAACTTTTTAAGTTTAGAGGTTAGTAGGCATCAAATACAATTGTCCCTGGATATTAATGACAGAGTAATATCTAATACCGACAGTTATGAAAGAAGTACAACAAAGGAGGAGAGACAACACCTGGCAGGAAATTATGGTTGGGTGCAGGGATTGGAAAACAGAGGTAATGTACCAGGCTATAGAAAAATAATTGCAAGGGGTATCACCAATGTCAGAGCCACTCATGACCACAAAGTAGGTAACATCTTAAATCTTCCACTGCAGGCCACACTATACACCCTGGTTCTAAGGTTGTCCCCGTAACTTCAGATGAGTGTTAATGAGTTGTGGTGTTCGCTTAAAAACAAAGTTGTATACTGCCTATCACAGAAAGCCAGTAACACTAACATCCTTTTTAAAGAAATCAAAATAGCAATAAACTGGGTGGGACTGGAAAGAAAGACCTGTAGGGGGGATTGAATTGTAGTAAACCTCAGACAGCCACATTTTGTGTGGTCCCTCCTGCAGAAACGCTCTGGGCCAAATAAGAAGAGGGGGAATTCAGGACTGTCCACTTGTTTTTTTCTACAGGAGCATGATCTGCCAGAGTAGACAGCCTGGGAGGGCAGGCACTTCAACATCAAGGGCTAAATTACCTTCTCTGATGGAAACACGACCATCAATTAGATCTTATAACCGGGGAAGTTGCTCTGAGATCAACTGTCTACCCCCAGAACCGCATGGGGGAGAATACAACACAGTGATCAGTACCCCTATGGAATTTGGAAGTAAACAGGAGCAAGAACAAGGAAAATCTTAGAAGGAACTCGAAGAACATCTTGTTACATTCTATGGTTCATTTTATTTAGAATGTAGATGCTCTGCTTATTAGTTTGACCCTCTTTGGTATTTAGAATGTTTGGGGGAATTCTGTGAAAGGGATTCTAAGCTTGGCAGTTGTGCTGATCTCCTGATTCAGGCTGGTGTGTAGGAATGATGCTGTGAAGATTTTACAATAAAAGAAGACTTCTTTTAATAATCAGACTTCTATGATATATTGGAAAACACCCTGCAACATTTGGCGACGATCGGGATCTTTTCTTCACATTTTCGCATCTTTCTGATCCTCTGGGAGATTTTTACTTCGTGTATGAACTTCGATTGGATACTGCTTGAACATTGAAGCTGTGCGACTTTAATTTCTAAGCGAGTGCTGAAGCGGAGCGACATTGGTTAAAAGGGGCCTTCCAGGTCGTATTATTTATTATTACTTTGACCTACTCCTCTAACTGTCATTCTTCGCGAGCGCTCAACCTTACCTTCATGCGCAGCATAGAATCTTCAGTTTCCGAAGTTCGACAGCCATTCTCCTCGCCCACACAGCCTCTGCACACGTCAAGCATCACGTTCACGTGATCTACGCACCACGTATTCGACACAATGTGCCTCCATCTTTGAATCAGGCACCAAGTTTACGACGCTCTGTTTAGGCATTCACTGTGTTTTTGTCGATGATGCGCACATCTTTATTTCATCGCGCACACGAACATTGAAATTAATGCCTTTTGAAGATTTCATTTTTAGACACGTTTACTGTTTACATTATCGATGATGCGCACAGCTTTATTTTTCATCACGCACACGAACATTGAAATTTGATTCTATTTGAACAATTTATTCGTCCATCTTCATGAAATTCAATTAATCTACTAAGTCATTCACTCAATATTTTCGATGATGCGCACATCTTTATTTTATCAGTGTGCACATGGATGTATAGACTAACCCTGGGCGGGCGGCTACGTTCCGTGCACGGAGTGTGCGTAGTGCCGGCTTCTACGCATTTTGCGTAGCAGGCGTAGAATCCGGCACTATGCACGCTCCGCAGACGGAGCGTAGCTGGCCACCACCCGCCTCCCTCTCGCCCTCCCTAAATACTTTAAATTAATAGTGTAAAAGAATTAAAAGGCACTTACCTTGCCCGCCGCTGCCTGCCGCGTCCCCGGGGCTCGCTATCTTCATTGCTTCCGTCTTGTGTATCTAATGCGCATGCGCGAGCGGCCGCGCATGCGCATTTCTCACGAGAAATGCGCATGTGCGAGCGGCCGCGCATGCGCATTAGATACACAAGACGGCAGCCATGAAGATAGCGAGCCCCGGAGACGCGGCGGGCAGCGGCGGGCAGCGGCGGGCAAGGTAAGTGCGTTTTAATTCGTTTCCACTTTTAATTTAAAGTATTTAGGGAGGGCGGGAGGGAGGCCTGCGGTGCGTAGTGGGGCTACGCGGAGTGCGGAGGTGGGCGTAGTTTCTCACCCACTTCACGTAGCTCCGCGAAGCCCCACTACGCCCACTACGCCCAGGGTTAGTATAGACTCAGTGTCATTTTAAATTTTACTCATTCAGCTTCATTATTTTATTATTTCGGAGGTGTGCACACCTTCACAACTACCTTTACTTTACACACCCGGAAGCTTTCGTGATTATTAATTTTATTAAGGATGAATACATTGTCATGACGTTTAAATTCATTATTTATTGTTCATTATTGAGTTACTGTCTGTATAATTAATACATTCAATTGTATACTATTTCAAAGTCATTATACATAATATATTTATTTTTAACATGACTCAAAATATTGCTACTCCTCCACATTTCTTACCAGAACCAGGCATTCCAAAAACGAAATGGAAACAATGGTTTAAGGGTTTCGCTAGTTATATTATAGCATTAGATGGTCTAAATTTGATCCTGTTAGAAAATTAGCGCTTCTCTACAACAACCTAGGTGCTGAAGGACAACGTATTTTTGATCATTTACCTTCAGATACACAAACTACTGAAACTGATTGGGATGTTTATAAGGAAGCTGTATCTAGACTATTTAGCTAATTATTTCATTGACAAGACTAGTGTTGTTGTTGAAAGACACACATTTTACACTAGATGTCAATACAAATTTGAAACTATAGATACATTTTTGACAGACTTAAGAGTTTTAATTGCCACGTGTGAATTTGATGGTAATATAGACTCTTATCTTAGAGATCAATTAATCGTCAATTGCTATAACAAAAAAGTTTAGGAAAGACTTCTTTGTTGTAGAGACCTTCTCTAAAAGAAACACTCAAATTGGCTAGAGGTATTGAAAGATCGGCAGTATCTCAAAAAGAATTGAGTAAGAATAAAACTGACAATGTTTGTGAAGCAATCAATGCTTTGAGCAAAAAACACAAATCCAATTTCAACAAAAATAACTTTAAAGATTCAAAGAAGCAAAGCGTTTGTTATAGATGTGGATCTTCATCACATTTAGCTAATGCCAAGAATTGTCCTGCTCATGGTAAGTTTTGTATTAATTGCAAAAAGCATGGTCATTTGACACAAATCTATGACATAATATCGACAGACAGAATATCTACATACAAAAATATCGACACAAAAATATCGAAATCAAAAATATCGGAGTCCTATCTTCATAAAGGTAAGTACAAAAATATCTAAAAATTAATATCGTAGTACAAAAATATCGAAAATAAAAATATCGTTTTTTTAAATATATTAATAATAATGTCAAAATAATTTTAAAATACATATAAATTTACAAATATTAAATAAAAACATTAAAACATAATTAAAAAATTAAAACTAATACATATACATTTAAAATAAATTAAAAACGTAATAATTTAATGTAATTTTATTTTTTATAATTTCATTTAATTGATTTAATTTAAATATAAATGTATTTTATTTTTACCCTGCACGCCTGTACCTCAAAAACCCAAAACTGACCCTGAACCCTAAAAATACCCCTTTACCCAAAAACCCAAAACTGACCCTGAACCCTAAAAATACCCTTTTACCCAAAAACCCAAAACTGACCCTGAACCCTAAAAATACCCCTTTACCCAAAAACCCCAAACTGACCCTGAACCCTAAAAATACCCCTTTACCCAAAAACCCAAAACTGACCCTGAACCCTAAAAATACCCTTTTACCCAAAAACCCAAAACTGACCCTGAACCCTAAAAATACCCCTTTACCCCAAAACCCAAAACTGACCCTGAACCCTAAAAATACCCCTTTACCCAAGAACTAAAAACTGACCCTGAACCCTAAAAATACCCCTTTACCCAAAAACTGAAAACTGACCATGAACCCTAAAAATATCCCTTTACCCAAAAACTGAAAACTGACCCTGAACCCAAAAAATACCCCCTTACCCAAAAACTGAAAACTGACCCTGAACCCTAAAAATACCCCTTTACCCAAAAACTGAAAACTGACCCTGAACCCAAAAAATACCCCTTTACCCAAAAACTGAAAACTGACCCTGAACACTAAAAATACCCCTTTACCAAAAAACTGAAAACTGACCCTGAACCCAAAAAATACCCCTTTACCCAAGAACTGAAAACTGACCCTGAACCCTAAAAATACTCCTTTACCCAAAAACTGAAAACTGACCCTGAACCCTAAAAATACCCCTTTACCCAAAAACTGAAAACTGACCCTGAACACTAAAAATAACCCTTTACCCAAAAACTGAAAACTGACCCTGAACCCAAAAAATACCCCTTTACCCAAGAACTGAAAACTGACCCTGAACCCTAAAAATACTCCTTTACCCAAAAACTGAAAACTGACCCTGAACCCTAAAAATACCCCTTTACCCAAAAACTGAAAACTGACCCTGAACCCTAAAAATACTCATTACCCAAAAATTGAAAACTGACCCTGAACCATAAAAATACCCCTTTACCAAAAAACTGAAAACTGACCCTGAACACTAAAAATACCCTTTTACCCAAAAACTGAAAACTGACCCTGAACCCTTAAACATACCCCTTAAAAAAACTAAAACATATAAAATTTAAAATATTATTATATACTTACCTATACTTACGTTGTAATGGTATGCGTTGTAAAGGTACCTGCGTTGTAAAAACATGCGTTGTAAACACATGCGTTGTAATGGTTTTTGCGTCATAAAAATTTCGTTGTAATGGTAGTGCGTTGTAAAAGTTGCGTTGTAAAGGTGGATAGCGTAGGGGTAAAAATTACTATTCACACTCCAGAGGGTGCAACAGTAGGGAAAGCGTTGGATAGCATGGGGGTAAAAATTAATTCCCACACTACTCCCACTTTAACACACAACACACTACACATATAAAAAAGACAATTAATATAAATTTCAATTAATCAATTAATAATAATTAATATTACTAAATTGATGTAATTATAAATGAACTAATTAACACATATTAATTACTAATTAATTAACAATAAATACCAACAAATAAATACAATTGCTTTAATTTATTAAAATTAATTATATCACACCCTATCCACCTATAAACACACAACCCACTACACATAAATAAATCACATCATTTAATCACTTAATAATTATTAATTACCAATTAATTATTAATTAACAATAACAAAAACAATAAATATATTAGCACATTAACTCTAATTAATTTAATTAAATAATTAATAATATTTAATTACCAATTATTTATTAATTAACAATAACAATAAATTAAATATATTAGCACATTAACTCTAATTAATTTATTGTACTAATTAATATGATTTAATTACCAATTAATTAATTAACAATAACAAAAATGTATATATATTAAAACATTAACTCTAATTAATGTAATTAACTAATTAATATAAATTAATTACCAATTAATTATTAATTATTAATATTTACAAAAATATATTAATTAATTAATTATTATTAAATTACTTCCCACCCTATTCCCCTATAAACCCACAACCCGCTCTGATACTAAAACGCAAAATGTAAACAAATTTACTAATTTTCAAACATACATTACAAAACATATTTAACAAACATATAAACAAAATAATAAAATACATAACACTAAACAAATTTTAGATATTACTAAATTTCGATATTTTCGATATTATTAACATACATACCTTAAAAAAACGATATTCTGTCTGTCGATATTTTGGACATCGATATTCTATACCATCGAAATTAAAACATCGATATTATTGTATATCGATATTTTAATTTCGATATTTTGTCTCACTACCATTTGACACGAATGTGCAATAAGAACCCTATCAAAGTTAATTCAATTGAAAATGTGGAGGATTCATTAGAAAACAATGTTTGCACAGTTAAAGTTCGAAGAAAAATGTACTTTCCATTGACTCGGATTTAGATGATGGGGGTCCATTATGTGATGTCACCATCGGTGATGTGGATATTCAAGTAACCGTTGATTCTGGTTCTCCAGTCACCTTTATAACTGATACGTTATTTGATAAACATTGGAACACTGTACAACTTTTTCCTCCTGATATTCATACAATTTCTTTTGGAGGTCATAACATTGACATGTTTGGATTTTTTCAGAACAATATTAAATTCAAAGACAGAGTTATTTCCACTAAAATATATGTAGCTAAAAAACGGTACAATCTGCTAGGATAGAAGGATCAAGGGATGTTTGGCATGGTTTTAAGACCTGGTACCTCATGTCCCATTTCTTTAGTAGACATACCTGTTACCAATTCCTTTTTACAACAACTATTTTACAAACATGATTCCTTGTTCAGTGACAAATTAGGGTTGGTGCACAATTTTGAACACAAAATCATATAAAAAAAGACGCTGTTTCCGTCATCCATAAGGTAAGAAATGTACCACTTTGTATAAGGGATCAACTTAAACAACACCTGGAGAAAGTTTGTTAAGATAAAGTTATAGAACCTATTAAGTCACCTGAATGGGTTGCTCCGATTGTTGTCGTGAAGAAAAAGGGTTCTAAAGACATCAGGCTATGTGTTGATCTAAGATTATTAAATAAAAATATTCTTATTGACTGTTTTCCCTTACCCAAAATTCAAGATATGTTAGCCCAATTAGGAGATGCCAAGATATTTTCTTGTCTTGATTTAAAGTCCTAAACAACCACAAGACCAGAATCAAATGACTACAGGAATACTAATTTATCATATTTCCTAATGTAGTCAGACAGAAGACTTATAATTTTCTACGGAGCCCTCTTTGCACTCTAAACAGTAGTGTTTGTAGCATAAAAGCCCGATGTCAATACTTTGTTGACAGTTGTTAAGATATCAGGGACTCATAAAAAAGCATTCAATCCCTTACACACACTCATTTGTGTAAAAAATGTGAGAAAAGGCGAAATGACCCCTCACGGGCGCAACACCAAGTGGGCAACTGGCAGGTACTCACCAGATAAGCCCATTATTATCATCATTGGCGGTCATTAAGCCCAACAGAAAAAGTGTCCAAAGGAAAATATCAGAAATGTACAGGTGCGAATAGTGAAGTGAAAGGATAAATCACACCTCACAGTGTTGGAAAAATAGTGGTCAAAATTGAAGGGATTCACTCAATGCACAACACTTTTATTCTTTTACTCAGTGAACCCGCTCAAATTAAAAACCAGCATAGGATGCTATGTATGCGTACCACTGTTAGATGCCAACATGTTTCTCTGCTTCACACATTTTATGCAGATTCATCAGGGCCGAGCGTTTTTTCACCACAGCACCGAATATTGGACACATCAATCTAAAAAACTGTCAACAAATAAAAATACAAATAAAACATTGACAACATGCATAGATGTAACTCCTCTGGATACATTCTAAAGCTCAATAGATACTTCATTGAGCATATTTACCCTCTGTTAGCCACCGTGTAGCCTACCGGCTAAGAGGTTCATAGGCTAAAAGGTTCTTCACGTGTAACCCTTTGCCAGCAACACAGTGCTTCAACAGTCACAAGTATCGGTGGAACAGACAATGAACAGTTAGCCGCTACGTCTAAACTAACAGAACTAATCAATCTCTCATTAGATTTCTCATTATTGAAGAGTGTATGCTGTAACGAGATCATGATATCAAGAACCTGCTTTACTTTACTCACTGCATGCCTTCAACTGGTCTCACCTATCAAGATGTACTAGCAGTGATTGTATCTACACAAGCTGCCCCCTCTCTCACTCTCGGAGTTCAGCTTAATCATAGTTTCTGAAAGTCACTATAAATCACTACAAAAGAACCCCCCTTGTCCGGAAGCTCACAAATGGTGTCCTACCTTGTTACCACCTCAAAGTCATGGGCTATGCTGTCTCCCTATGTACATTGTAAATCACATTTTCATTCGTAAGGGTTACAACGCACACGGGTATTTCCACCTGACTTTGTTACCCACAGCTCACAGTCAGTCTTTAACCTCCTTACAGCCCAGGCAACACGGAGCATGTTGTCTCCCTCTGCGCGACGTCTCCCTCGCTCTGCTTGCTTAAATTCTAACTAACGCGACCACTCGCGTAGTCTCGCGAGGACAGGACGCCATTTTGAAATGGGATAGGGATCTCATTAACTTCACAACAACTTAACCAAGTCAGCCATACTTCTTTGGTCAATGAAAACAAGGTAGTCGGTGTACTTTTTTTATTTTTTACAAACCCCGAACTCACTGCAACTTTATTCAAACCTTTTTAAAGAATTATTAAAATGAACGGAGCTTCATGGCGAGTTAGTCAGAAGACCCTAACAATTATTAGCGGTCAACTTGATCTCTCGACACAGTATCTCTAATTCTTAGTCAGTGTATCTTTTGGTACTGTCCTCCCACACTCATAGAATTAAGGGTAGTGCTGTATCACCATGATAAATTGAAGGTATGCATTCTACTGGAGTCCTATTTCTATCGACACCTACGAGATCCTCTGAGATGCAACTGAGAGGCATACTGAGTATAATGGTAAAATAGCCAATGCCACATGATGGATATATCATATTCACAATTTTATCCCCTCAGTAATTAGTCAGAACCCCTTGTAAATAATAGTACAATGCTTACATTGCCTCTGTATTGTATTAAGATAGAAATCAAAGAATGGAGGTAAATGATCAGTCACTATCTAGGGACACACTCACTGTTTATCTTTCTTCTAGTTAGACATATCTCATCCTTAGAAAAATCGAGATGTGTTAGTCCTGGTTATTAACACTCAAGGTATGCTCTATAATACATCACACCACCATACAGACTAAAGTGCAGAGCTACCCTATATTGCGCCCAGCCAACCCAGTTATTTTGTTTCAATGATAGTAAGTCATACTTCATACATTGAGAGACACCTCACTTCTGATTCTATGAAACGTGTCAAAGTGGAGCGGGTACTGATGGTTAATTCACGCTGTTCCACTCGATCACCTCATTCAGCCCCATTTGATCAGTTTTTTCTTTAAATATCCAGCGTGCCTCCTTAGTGAAGAGGGCTTTTTCAATGTTTTTGTTAGAACTTCTCACAGTTTCAAGCACCACCCACGTAAAACTGTGTTTGGTGGTATGACAGTGTTGAACCAATTTAGTCGTCAACTTTCCTGCTTTTATAGTACTCAAATGTTCTTGAATTCTCGTTTTAATTTTCCTGGTCGTGATGCCTATAAAATACAGGCCACACGTACACTGCAACCTGTATATCACATTAGTGGTATTACAGTTGCTAAATCGCGAGAGGAACCATTCATGTCCAGAAGACAATTTCACACTTGTGGTTTTCCTTGTTAATGAACATACCGAACACATACCGCATGGAAAGTGACCCTTGGGAATAGTACTTTCTTTGTTCTCACATGCAGGTGGTGCCCGGGTGTGGACCAGTTTGTCCTTGAGATTTCTGGATCTTTTAAATGCAAATCTCGGAGGGGGCATGCTAAAGTTGTTATTGGATAGCAATGCCCAATGTTTACGTATAGATTGACGTATTTCCGTACTCAGAGGATCATATGTCATGACTACTGGTACACATTCCTTTTTAGTTCTTTCATTCTTTTCTAGGAGCACACTCCTAGGTGTATTTAATGCCCTTTTCCTGGCATTATTTATGATCTTTGTAGGGTAGTGTCTCTCATGCAGCTTCTTTCCTAATTGCTGGGATTGTTCCATATTTCCCTCTGTGGAGGAACTATTCCTGCAGTAACACAGTAATTGTCCCACAGGCAAGTTATCCCTTAAAGCTCTCGGGTGATACGAGTCATACAATAGAAGAGAATTTCTATCAGTGGGTTTCTGGTGGACGCTAGTCTGAAGTGAGTCTCCAACGACTGCTATGTCTAAATCTATGTATAAAGCCTTATTTGCACTGTATGTCCACGTGAACCTAAGACTGGCATCCTGAATATTGAGCCAATTCAGAAAAGCTAACAGTTCCTCTTCATTTCCTGTCCAAATGCATAGGACATCATCAATATACCTCCTCCAGAGGCGAAGATGCCTCTGGAAGGGGTTAGTGGGATGTTCCACCACATGTTCTTCAAATTGCCCTACATAAATACACGCTAGGCTGGGCGCCATTGTTGCACCCATTGATGTACCCGTGGTTTGTAAGTACAATTGGTTGTCATAACTGAAATAGTTTCTGGTTAATGCTAGTTCCACACATTGCATGACAAAGGTTTGTGGAACAACATAAAACCACTCCTGGGCCCCCAAGGCGCGCTGCTGTCACCAGAGTCGGATCCTGGGGGATGCAGGAGTAGAGAGATTCAATGTCAATAGTGACAAGGAATTCAGCATCACTATCAAACTTCATATCAGCGATCGTATCTCTGACAAACGATTTTTGATTTACCACTGATTCGCGAAGAAAAAAGTCTGCGAACTGCGATAAAGGTTCGAGTATTGATTGAATGCCCGAGACAATCGGGCGTCCCGGGGACGGGCGTTTGGTCTTCGGGATTATTGGTAATATATAAAAGACAGGAGTCCTTGGCTTGTCATTCACCAAGAACTCTGCCTCCTTAGTTGTAATCCACTTCTTCTCCTTAGCCTCACTCACCATCTCCCGAATCACTTTTAGTAAGTCATCAGCAGGATCATTACTCAAGGGACGGTAATTAGTTCGTACAGTGAGGAGTCTCTTCACTTCCTCATTATAATCAGTAGTATTTGAAACTACAACCGCTCCCCCTTTATCGGCTGATTTTATAGTTAACATTGAGTTGTCCTGTAAACTCTTTACTGCATCCCAATCTTCTTGTGTCATATTTTTGTACTTATATGAATTATCCTCATTTTCAAACTTTGAAATTGAAATTTAAAGTCCGCCTATCATCAGGCTGAACTCACTCAAGATTCTCCTTCATTAACTTCATTCAACACTCCATTTGGTGCTTACAGATTTTTAATGATGCCTTTCTGCCTTGCATCAGCCGCTTCGGTCTTTCAGAAGTTAATGTTAAAACTATTTGGTAACTGCAGAAATGTTCTTGCATATCAAGATGACATCCTGAAATATTCAAAAAAACTCTCATGAACATATCAAAATAATATCTGAGGTTCTAGAGATTCTTGAGTCAAATGGTTTTACGGTCAGAAAGGAGAAATGCAAATTTATGGTGAATAATATTGATTATCTTGGTCATCACATTTCTGAGGCTGGTATTTCTCCTAAACAAGACCTTGTCAAAGACATTGTTGATAGTCCATGTCCTTCGAACAAAGTCCAATTGAGGTCCTTTCTTTGGATATGTGAGTATTACTCAAGGTTCATTGACAGCTTCGCTCTTCAAACTAAACCTTTAAGAAAATTGCTCATGAAAGGAGAACAATTCATTTGGAAAGAGTCTGAAAATAAAGCGTTCAACAACTTAAAAAACTTATTGTGAATGCACCTGCTTCACATTCTTTCAGAGATGACATTCAATCTATTGTTACAGTTGATGCTAGTGGCATTGGACTCTGTGCGGTACTTACACAATTAGCAGATGGTGTTGAGTACACTGTTGGTTTTGCATCCAGATCACTGTCTCAAACAGAACGAAGATACAGCACCATTGAAAGAGAGGTCTTAGCCTGTCTGTGGGCCACCAAACATTTTGAAACTTTTCTTTGGGGCAGAAAATTAATTTTAGTAACGATGACAAACCACTAGTCTTTTTGTTATCTAAAAAATATCATGATAAAGTGAATCCAAGATTACCAAGATTACTTTCAAGAATGTTTGAGTTTAATTTCAGTATCAAACATATTCCTGGTGGAAAAAACACACGTGCTTTTTGTCTAGATGTCCCTTACACATAGAAGGCAATTCTATTTTTCACAACGATGACACTGAATGTGTTATTGGTTTAGTTGATGGCTTAGTTGTTTCTGAAGGTACTATCAACAGTTCAGAGTGGTTAGATTGTGTTAAACATGACAATGTCCAATATGTAATTAAATCCCACATCATAGATGGTTGGCCTGATGAAAGAAATTTAGACATTGGTTTACGTCAATTTTGCAAGGTTAAGGATAAACTTACTGTTGAAAATGATTTTGTAATGAGACAAAGTCTATTAATTCCTCCGAGTCAACTTAAATTGCAATTGTTGAATCTGACACATCAAGGTCACCTTGGCATGACTGGTACTAAGAAGAGGTTAAGATTGTATTATTGGTGGCCAGGGGTGGATGTTGACGTAGAGAATTTTGTTGAGCGTTGCACGAGTTGTTCTGATGCTGATAAATCTTTGATACTTCGTAATACTCCACTTCACCCTGTTCATTTTCCGGAAAGACCTTGGGAGAAATTAGGTATTGACTTCATTGGACCTATGTGCAATTTTAAGCCCAACATGAGGTTTGCCTTGGTCATTGTTGAATATTTCTCAAAATGGGTGGAGTGTAAATTTCTCTCTGAACCTTACACTGATTCTGTGATTAATTTTTTGAATGAATTGTTCTATAGAGAAGTATTTCCTAAGTTTTCTAGTCTCAGACAATGGTGTTCAATTTAATTCTGTGGTCATGCGAACATTTTTAACCAATTTAGACATTAAACACATGACAGTGGCTATGTACAGCCCTCAAGGAAATGGAATGGTGGAGAGGGTGAATAAAATGTTTAAAGACACTATGCAATTATCCTCCATTTAGGGTGTTTCTATTCAAGAAGCTGTTCAAGAGAGACTATGGAGTTATCATAATACTCCACACTCCACACCTGGTGTCACACCTTTTGTCCTACTTAAAAAACGTCTTGGATCATCTAAGCTTAGTCCTAATTGGGTGTTAGACCAAACATAATGTGGTGAAAAATTTCCTGATATAAAACATATACGCGACAATGTTGTAAAGAATCAAAGTAAAATGAAAGCAATGTATGATGATAAAATGAAAACAAAAGATCTACAATTTAGAATGGAGATGTTGTAAAAGTCAAAAGACCTTTTAGAGACAAAAGTCATAAGTCAAAGTTTTATTCAATGACAAAAATTGTAAAAGTTTCCAAACATGCTGTTCTAGTTCAAAATGGTAAATGGTGGAGTAAAAGGAATGTTGTCTTAGTAAAAGAAAATGTACAAGAGAATTTTCAACCTTATATGAGTTACAACTGCTCAGGTGTTTTTTTGCCAGATTGTCAGAATTTCAGTTTTTCTTCTTCAAGTAATTCTTTTCAACTTTCTGGTGGCGGTGATGCACAAGAGAGTTCTACATCTTCAGTTTCTACACCTTCAGTTTTGATGGAGAGCAATGTTTGTTCTGATGAAAATACTGCTTCCAATGATGTAACAAGTTTTTCCAGGAAGAGCAAACATAAAACTCATGCTCCTTATTATCTTAAAGATTACATAAAATAAATGTTTATGTTGTTTATTTTCCTGTGTGAAAAGGAGAAGATGTGTTATATTCTATGGCTCATTTTATTTAGAATGTAGATGCTCTGCTTATTAGTTTCTCTCTCTTCGGTATTTAGAATGTTTGGGGGGGATTCTGTGAAAGGGATTCGAAGCTTGGCAGTTGTGCCGATCTTCTGATTCAGGCTGGTGTGTAGGAATGATGCTGTGAAGATTTTACAATAAAAGAAGACTTCTTTTCATAATCAGACATCTCTGATTTATTGGAAATCACCCTGCAACACATCTCCTTTCCAACGTTAGCCCAACAGATTATGGAGAGACCTGCTCATTAGAGGTGACCATACCAATTTTATGACAGCCTCCTCCTAAAAGCAGAACACCCTAGCAGACCGCATACAGGTTAGCACAAACCACAGCAAGGAGCTCTTTGCTATTGTGAAGGAGCTCTCCAACCTCGCTTTGGCCGAGAATGACATCACTCCCTCCAATGAACTGCGTGACACGTTGGGTGACTTCTTCTACTAAAGATCTCAGTCATCTTTAAAAACTTTCAACCCCAACCCTCAGCTGCTGACACCTATGAACACAAACCTGAACACCTGCTCACCCATAGGGATCTCCCACAACTCAAGCCGCAATCTCTATTATGAATTATGTGCACTCAGAAGCATCCACATACCCCTGGCACCACCACATCTTCAACCTCGGGAGCAAGATTATTGGCGACGAGCTCAAGAAAGTCCTGAACACCTCCATCAGCTTGGCCTCCCTCCCGGAAGACTGGAAACATGCTGAAGAATTCATCCACTGACTTAGCAGAACCTAAGATCTACTAGCCCATCTCTCTTCTCTCCTTTCAAGAGAAGGTTCTAGAGAACTCAATAAACCAGCAACTCACCAAATACCTGGAACTCAAAAACCTCCTAGACCCCTCTCAATCCGCATTCCTAGCCAACTACAGCACTGGGACTGCCATGATGGCAGCCACAGACGACAACAGTAAAATGGCAGCCCACATCCTCCTAGACCTGTCAGCTGCCTTCGACACCGTCTCTCATCACATCTTGATCAACAGACTCCACCACATCAGAATCTAGGGAGATTGCCTCATACCTCACTGTAAGAATCCAGAGAATCCACCTACCAGTGTTCACCTCTGTACCCAAGGAAATCATCTGCGGCATCTCCCAAGTGTCATCACTCAGCCTACCCTCTTCAACACGTACATGACCCCATTAGATCACAATAGCTCAGCATCATCTCCTTATGCCAACGACACCCAGCTCATCCTTTCACTGTCAGAAGATCGCTCTACCACCAAAGCCAACTTCTACAGATGAATGATGAATGCTATTGACTGGATGATGGACAACTGTCTTAAGCTCATCATGGACAAGACATCTTGTGTTACAACACCTCACCATGGAACAATGCATGGTGGCCTGTTAAACATTCCCTGCCTGACAGAAGACACCTGCAACCTCGTCATCATCTTGAACAGTAAGCTATCTATGCAGAAACAGGTAAATGCAATCTCATCCACCTGCTTCCACACCCTAGACATGTTCCGCCAGATCTCAGGTGATTCCCAGTAAACACCAGAAGTACTGTCCCAGAGGCACTTGTCACCAGCAGGCTGGACTACGGGAACACACACTACATAGGAGTCACCAGACACCTCCTTAAGAGACTACAGACAATACAAAACTCAGCGTCAAAACTCATCCTCGACCTCCCCAGATAGATCCACATCACACCCCACCTCAAGAAGTTACTCTGGCTCTAAAACCAGAAGAAATGGCAGTTGAAGGTGCAAGCCAGAAACCAACCATCCACCTCCCTCTTCCTCGCATACACCTCCTTGATCTGCCGGGGCCACAGTAGAGGACTGTTTCAAGTGATCATATTATCCTAAAATTATCAATAGGTAGTGACAAAACCAAAGGGCCCAAGGGCCGAAAATCTTGAGGTGACGACCAAATTGTTGTAGGCTAAAGTGGGTAGGTAATGATCCTAATGCTGTCGCAAGTGTAATAGTAAAGGAGGGTCTCAACAAGATTAACTGAATTCTCACTCTTCCATCAAATTAAGATAGAGTTAGAACAGTGCATGACAATCTGTGCAAGATAATCAACAGTAATTTAACCTGACCAGCTCCGAAGGGGAAGCAGTTACCTTTGCGATGGTTTAATCATGCCTGCACAACTTCGAACTGGAAAAATGAATTGCACGATCCCCCCTGTACTCAACTGCAAAGGCTTGGACCTCTTGTGGAGTCTAAAAACTTGGGTTGAGGGGAATTCTATACTCCGTGATTCTCAGTATGGGTTCCACAGGGGTATTGGTACAGTAGAATAGTGTTTTAATTTAAAACTGATAATAGGTAATATGTCGAGATGAAGGGGGAGTCACTCTACCTCTGCTTCATAGATCTACCTCTGCTACAGAGATCTAAGTAGCGCGTTCAGTCTGCTCCACCATCAAAAGCTATGGAATGTGCTGCTGACATTGGGTGCCCTGGTGGATATAATTGGCTTATTAGCCAGACTGTATTCTCATGCCTCTGCAAGAGTGTGCTATGGCCAGGGGAGGAGTGCTCAAGAGCCGATCAGATTAGAAGGGGGGTTAGGCAGGGTTCTGTCCTTGCCCCCCTTGTTTTTCTCACTGTACATTAATGATATTGATACCATCCTTCAAGCACTCTAGGCAGATGCCCCAGAGTAGATCATCATCCAATCCCCCTGCTACTTTATGCAGACGACAAGGTCTTAATTGCACGTACAGGTCGGGGTCTGCAAAAGATCATTAACTCGTTTGCAGCATTTATGGAGCAGCGCAATCTAAAGATAAACCTAGGCAAAACACAAACTTTTTCTAGCGGCACAGCACGGCAGGAAAACATAAGACATTTTATAGGTGGGATGCCTGGCCAAGGTTGTCTCTTTTTGCAACCTGAATTTTTTTATTTTCTGCCAATAATTCATGGGTGTTACACAAACAAACAACATGTGGTAAATAACTTGCAAAGAACGACTTGAGGTCATATTTAGATTCACAGCTAAACTGGGCGTAAACCAATAAAGGAATTTATGGCCTCATGCCATGCTAAATGTGTACCAGCTGCACAGTATGGGGCTGGCCTTTAAGGGGAGGTTGTAACAAACAAAGTATACTCTATGGTAATAAAAGTTAGCTTGCCCGACCTAGATCCTTTCTGGCCTTTTTTAGCCATTTCGAACTCTGAGGTACCGGCCAGTATAATTACGGCATGGAATTTAGTCTCAACCAGAGACCGGATTTACTAGATTGTCTATTGTTATCTTATCCTGGACCATTCCCTTGCTTCAATGTATTCAAAGATTTCATCAGGGAAATTAGGACTTGCCCACCCTGTATGATCCAGAGGGAGTGGTGTTAACCTCAAAAAATGCCCTGAAGAGATCCTTACGGCCAGGCCCGGACTGGCCATAGCGGGCACCGGGCAATCCCCCGGTGCGCCGCAAGGGTGGGGGCCGTTTTTGAGCCCCCGGGGGCCGATTTTGTTAGAGGGCCGTTTTTGCAGCATAGCTGCAAAATCGGCCTGCAACAAAATCGGCCGAAAAACGGCCTTGGCAAAGCGCTCGGCGGCACCTCCAACCCCCCCAGTGGGGAGGAGGGGCCAGCCGAGCACTTTGCCAGGGCCACTTTTGGTTCCCAGTCCGGCCCTGCTTACGGCTAGTCTGTGACGGGAGGTGATTGGAAAAGGAGATGGTGAAAGACTCTGTTAGGAACTACCTATCGTTAGTACAATATTACCTTCTCACCATTCAAAGTCAGTATTATAGGCATCATACTGACACACTTCAGGGTGGGAATTTTACATCAATATTGATAATTTCCTGAGAATCATAAAAGGAAACTGCATCTCCCAAAATACCCTTGTGATAGAACTTCAGCTCAGTACACAATAAATGTATTTTGCAAGTTTTATACAGCACCAAGGCTGTTAGTTCAAACCGCTATTTTTAAAGATCTCTCTAAGGGACCATAAAGCAGCTTTTAGATAACTGTGCAAACTTGATGATATTGCAGTCCGTAATAGTGCAATAGCTTACACATTATCAGCAATGCATATACGGAAAACATTACGTCACCGAGGTGGGTTGGGTTACCCAAAATAGCCCCTGAAAACATCATTACTATCTGTTTGCTAGACATGATATGTTCCGATGGATGACGTCATCACCTAAGATACACACATATAAACTTTGGATATGTAAACTAATATAGGGGAGCCAACAAAGTCAAATTATAAGAAAGGAATCATGATGGACCTTAGTTTTAAAGGTTTTCTTGCTTCTAGTAAACTTGTCTAAGTGACTGTCCACGAGGGCCTGTGCAGTGAAATGATGATCATGGTGGTTATGGCTAATTTTTCGCCTATGTAATTAACTCTTGGCCTATATCGTACACAATATGACTTCTTTTACAACCTTAGAGCCCACTGTAGCAGGCTCTAAAACAAAGGCCTCATGGAGCCCAAAGGGGTTGACATTCCTTCGTTCTCTGTGAGGCCTTTGTTAAACTTTGGAATGTCGATGCTCCGGGCTTCTACCGGCCATTAGAAGCCCGAGCATTCCATTGTTTTCAATGGAGCTCCCAACATTCCAATGACCTAATACATTTTAAGCAACTTGTTTTAGTAGGGGTGGTATTATGTGATTACTAATATGTAACCTTGGTGATTTTAGCTGGATTGCATATTTTAAATGAGCAAAAACTATATCTCTGTTTTTGATTACATCAGAATTCCCTCTGATACGTATCCTGTGTGGTTCGTGAACCATTTTAGAATAACGTGCAATGTATCTGAACACCAACACCTGCACGAATAGTAATACTTGCGGATGATTTTTGATCACACTTTTTAGAACTAACTGAAGTATGACAATCATTGGTGTAATTTGTACTTAAGAATTGTATTCCGATTGTTGTGTAGTGTTTTAATAGGTCTAATTTTAACAATTAGTGGAAAATGTTTCATGTACTCATATTTTTATTCAAAATCGAATAAACAATTGAATTGCTGTACATGGTAAAATCCATTAAAATCCATTAAATTCTAAAAAAAAATATTAAAAGTAATTTAAACTTTATAGCAATAGAGTAAATGGATTCTTGGTCAAAATCACAGTTAATAAACAACAGAGTGCAACCAACTCCAAAAAAAGAAAAGAATAAAGGCAAGAGTCCTAATTCGAAACAATCTCCAAATGAAAGAGGGGAGAGACGAGTCACATGTAAAACACAGAGAGTCAGATGTAATAATCTTTCACACAACGCAGCAAGGGAACTGCATGAAAGGGGAGGGCAGAACTGTGCCCATATCTACTAAAATAGGGGGCGTTTCTGCTCCCTCCTAGCACTGGTGCACTGTGCCTCCGTTAGGAGCAGGACTCTTTCGGGCAGGAAACCTTTCTACACAAAAAAAATCCTTTAGGGCATTTTCCATTTTTACTATGTGTGATGAAGAATGCATCACACATGGGAAAAGGAAGTAATGAATCAGAATAAGGATATTTTCCCTTTTTATGCCTGGGTCTGGGAGGCACACCCTTTTGACACATTCCCAGGCTTACAACTCTTTATAAATCTGGGAATACACCAAAATGCATGGATGGATGCCTGCAAACGCCCATACTCCACCCATGGAACACCTCTCTGGTGCAAGTTAAAGCAAGGCAGTGCTTTGCACTGCCTTGCGTTACTTTAAAGTAACTAAACTACACAAAGGAGCTTTGTGAGGCTTAGTAAATCCCAGCTAATGACTTGTGTTGCCTTGCCTCACTCAAGGACAATACAAGTCTTTAGTAAATCTAGGCCAAATCTGTGTCCGGGAGCTTAATTTGTGCCGGTGCTTTCCGGTGCTCAGCACCGGCACTTATTTCACCGGGCCGGGGCTATACAATTGCTCTCCTCCGGCAGATCGATGGCCCGGTTATTATTTAAATAAATGCCTTCTTTCTTTTCGTGGTTGCTGCCTGGTGTGTCCTCATAGGAAGTCCACCCTGGCCCAGGCATACTGAAAGAGCGTGTCGTCATCACGTTAGTGATGTCACTGACACTGTAGCAGACCGCGCCTGCCTTTCACGGAACATAGTTTCATTTCCGGTGAAGAGGGGCTGAAGGCGGGCGTTTGGCTGAGCTGGGGCGCGGGCCGCGCGGCAGTCTGGAAGTGTGCAGGACTGCCAATAAACGTTGTACAATATACAATGTCCAGCAGAAGTGACTATATGGGGGGCGCCAGCAATCAATACAGCCATAATTTTCATACGTTTGATTTATTTACTTCATAAAAGCTACAAGAGCTGCAAAAGGGCGTTATATGTACACGCTGGCCGGCGGGGAGCGCCGCGAGGTCATGAAAAGAAAGGACAATTCGAAATAAAGCATCCTTTGTGATCACGAGAATCACTGCACCCACACTCTCCAGATGCGTTCCTGGAGTAGAGGATGGAAGCGTTCACCTGGAAACGATCTTGGGGAACAATAGGCATGATTTTGTGATTGAGGAGACGTGGGTAAGCGCCTGGGGTGTGGAGTAAAGTTGGTAGGGTTGCCTGGCTCTTTGCAACCCCAGCTTTCGTAATGGTATTTCAAAAGCAGGTAGTTAACCACCCTAAAAAAGTTACCCCTGAAGCAGGCCGGATGTGTTGTGTTAATGAGGCCACACAATCTAAAAACTCACAGACTAACATACACGGTGGCAGAGAGCACCAGGCATTCATTGAGGGGCAAGAGGCTAAGAGACACGCACACAAATAGCGCAGCAGCTCAGTGAATCAGAAAGCTGTGATATTTCAAGTACTTCGCTGCAAGTGCTATAATAACATAAGGCACATTTTATTATTGACACTCTCCAGATGCGTACTGAGACTGTTGACATTAAACTTCCTTAAATTACACAATAAAGCATCCTTTGTGCTACCGAGAACCACTCTGCACTCCGAGGTCAAGACAAACTCATTCAAGTTCAAAGTTGACTTTAGCATATTTATTGCACGCAAAAAGTTCACTTTGACTCATAATCTCTCAAAGTTCCCAATTGGCTAGTCGTGCGTTTAAAGTTCATTTCTGCTCCTTAGGCAGTGCATGACTCAGCCCATCATTTGCCCAAAGTTTGCGTCTGCATGCACGTCACTTGCTAGGCTCACTTTTTCTCGCTCTTCGGACAAGCTTGGCTTTAGTGCCTTATTGCGCAAAGTTTGGTTTGGGTCATCACTTGCTGTTAATTGGGTGCTTCGCCTACCGCCCTTGCTTGTCCTGCCTTTTCTGCCGCTAAACGGTCGAGATCAGGAGCCTGTTAACTTTACCAGCCCCTGGTTGGCAAAAGGTGATAGTGTTTCGCATACAGGATTTCGGACCCCCGGATCTGCAGCCTTTGTGAGCTTGGCCTCGATGTTGCCTCTCCTAGAGTCATCCGTCCAGGGACTGGGTAGCTCTGGCAAAGGAGCAATGCACATATCATGCCTTAAATCAGTGGCAGGGTCTGCCAGAAGGGGGGAGCACCGTGATCACTCTGAAATAACTAGGCCTTAGAACTAACAATGGCTCGTCCTCTCACAGTGTATGTGCAAATGGCACGCCCCCAGCTTGCTACTCAGTGATGTGGTGCCCTAAATCGCTATTGTGTGTCTTGGACAGCACAGCTATGCATTCATGAGCCAGGCCAGGAACGATACAGCCCTGTCACCTCTCAACTTTACATAATTAATTACTCTATTTTTAATAAAGCAGAGGTGTACTTTTTACTTGCTGTTCCTCAGAATCTGCTTTTCTTCCTACCCTTCACACCTTACTCCTTCCCTTCTTTCCATTCTTCTTTCACTTTCTGCCATATGTCCATGTTTCCTCTTAAGCACCACCTCCTCTCATTAACTGCTTATCATTTTTCACCTTCTCATCTTTCCCTTGCACTCTCTTTTCACGTAGCTCACTTCTGTCTGCTCTTCTTCCCTTTCTCCTCTTTCCTTTATTCATTCTCATAATGTTCCACCCCAGTCTTCCCTAGCTCTGCTTTTCTCGAATCTCTTCACATTCTTTGTCTACCGTATCTATCTTTGTCTTCAGACATCTCCTCCTTCTTCACTCTCTCTTTTATGTTTTTCCTTCTTGTGCATTTCTGTATATACACTCCAGGAATCAGTATTTGTTCTCACAGTCATAAATTGTAATCTTGGTATGCAACTCAGTCTTTCATCTTTTTGACGTCGATAAAATGTGTGCCTATGAGCTGGATAACAACATTTTAAATTCTGTGTCAAGGCTCCTTTCGGTGAATATGTGCTTTACAAACATACATGGTATGTTAAGCACACACATGTATTTTAGTCTTTTGTTTTTCATTTTCTTTGCAATATTACACTGTCACTCTCTGTCCCTTCTTGACCCTGTACCTTTCATACTCGTATCCATTCCCCTGACCTTTCTTTCCTTTCCTTCCTTTCCTTCGTTCCATCTTTTTCTTTTCCCTTTGTCTCTTCCTCAGCACCTCCAGCCATACCTCCTTTCCCCTCTTGCTTCATTACACCCTCATTCCATTCTTGCTTCCTTCCACCCTCATTCATTCCCCATCCTTCCCCTGTTGGTGCATTTATTCCTCTTCATCCATTCTTTCCTTACTTTCTTTTTTTCTGATCCTTCCTTCCCCTCTTCTTTAATTTCATCCTTTCTTATCATCAACCCCCCCTTATGCTTATCTTGCTCCTTTCCTTTCTTCTTTCTATACAACATCATTCACTTCCTTTCGCCCTCTATTCCTTCATTTCTTGCTGCCTTCTTTAATGTATTCCTTCCTTCACCCCTTCCTATCTTTAAAAGAGCACAGTACAAGCACATTCTACTTAGTTTGCAAAGCTGCCTCAAGTCCTCCAATGACCTTTCCTAAAGCTGCATTTTGAGAATTACAAACATTCTCTAATTTAAGCTCACTTTTAAGTTGTTCTCATAGGCTTCCCATATGTTATATTATGTTATGATATATTGATTTGTGGATCAAATTAAACACCCGAGAGTGTATCCAGGCACTTGGGCATGTGTGTGTGTAGGTGTGAGGTCCCGGAGGTGCTTATGTGAAGAGCCGGGTCTTCAGCTTGTTGCGGAACTCAAGATGTGAGGAGGTGGCTTTGATGTTTTGAGACTTGTGGATGTGGCTGGAACCAATGAAGTAGGAGGGTGCAGCCTCTGGAAGAAGTGGGCGAGCCGGTAAAGTGGGTATGGCCTCCTAAAGAAAAATTTGAGCACCTGCACTTAATATTTTACAAATTAAGTTCATGAAAAAGCATACGAGTCTTCTTACCACAGTGAGCAGGTTGTGAATTAACTATGACTGTATTACAATACTCGAAATGTAAAATACATTAAGGAGACGTGTCCCACTTCCTTCTGTCATAATGGGTACTAGGTTCATCTCTGCATGAAATGTCACATTAGTTGGCTAAAGGGAGACACTTAAATATACTTTGTAAATTCATCCAATAAACATCTAAGTCACACCGGGCGCTAGTGGAAATAAAACTAACATGCCATCATTTTTGGAGACGAAAGCAGTCTTTTCGTAAACCTGACTTCTCTGCAGGTAAAATAGCTTGTATCAGAACAAGCAGCACTGCGCTGATGCTCTGTTTAACGCCGTAGGATACCTGCAGTCGGCTTCCATTAATGCATTAGTTTCCCTGTTTGTTCTGCAGGGAGTCAAATAAGTAGAATACACCATTAAAATTGTTTTCTACAGTTACATTTACTTAGCACTTACACAGCCTCAAGATTACGGAGTCCATCATACTATGATGTTCCAGCAAGATAAGTAGTTTTCCAAGTGATACCAATTGTGCTGCCCTGTGTGCGATCTACTTTTCTGCTTGCAGGCATTTATTCATTTATCCAATGTGTTGTTGCTGATCCGCACCTCATAAATCGGGTTCAGATGGGGCTTTTGTATACTTGGAAATATGCTGTTCAGCAGGGCCGGCTTTAACGCTAATAGAAGCCTAGTGCGACAATCTTTTTTAACTCCCCCCCATGACCTCCTTCTCCACAGATTCCCTCACCCCCCTCCAACAGTGTGCCACATCTCTCCATACCCTTCTCACACGTGCATTTTGTTTGTTTTATAGCACTACTCATACCAGTGTAGGGTGTCAGAACCAATGGTTAATTTGTAAAAAATAAAAAATAAAAAAGTGCTGGGGCTCTTGTCAGGAGGCAGCTTCCACCAGCCCGTTTCTCCTGTTAGTGGGGAGAGGATGTGGTGTAATGGCCAGAGCTGCTGACCTCAGAGCTCGGGACACAGGTTCGAGTATCGGCATCGGCCCAACATCCTGTGATTCTGGGTGAAAACATTTAATCTCTTTGTGCCTTCCAAAAATTTATTTGTCCCTAGCTGGCGCTCAAGCACCAGTGTTAATGATTAAGTGCTAGTGCCGAGCACCGGAAACCACTGGCTCAAATTAAGCACTGGTCAGAGCACTGCATATCACACATATTACATAGAAACAGTGAATAATAGGTGTGTAAATCAGTCATCAGAAAATGTTACAAAAAGACAATGAGTATTACAGGTGTATGAGTCACATGTCATCCATGCCAGTAGGAAATATATTTTAAGTGTTTTGTCTGGAGAAGCACAACACAGGATTTAAAAAATGCCACAGTGGTTGGGGTTGGCTTTACTAATATGAATGTATTGCTACCCAAACAAGCCCTTTTTAGCAATATTAAGATAATGAAAGATTGAGGAAACATCATCACATTCCTCCTTATACCATGCAGTTTCCATGTAGCACTTTGACGACAGTTCATAGGAAATTGTGCTATATTAGGATTGTGATATTTGAACTGCAAGTAACAAAAGGATCTCTGTAACAAAAGCAGTAACCCACTGAGATAGCCACATAACATGCAGCTCTGTGATCCACGTTGTGAAGGTTCTTTGCAGCAGGAACATTAGCGCGCTGTGCTACATTATGATGAGTTAGAACCTCTATTTGACAAAACTCAATCTCTCTCCGGCCGAAACATGAATAGCGAGTTATCTTGACATTTTTATTGCCGCCCGGAAATTGTCCAATACACAAGTAACTCTGCAGCAAGCGCTTTCAAACACATAAGGTTTTTCTAACCACAGCGCCCCCCACAGGTCAGCGCTAGGTGTGGCCGCACGGGTGGTACCACCCTAGAATCGGATAGAAAGCGTCCCCTGAACAGATACCTAGGCAAGGGAACAGGGGAAGTAACTTGCAATCCAAAAGGAAAAACCGCCTGTCTGAAAAGGTAATTATTGAAGCAAAGCTATATGTCAAGGATAGGGCACAAAAACAGCAATGTCCCATCTCCCCGGAGAGGAAGTACAGAGTGCTCAAAGCCAGGAGGGCAAAAATGTTAAGGGCGATAATGACCTGAGACCATAATTATTAGAACAAATAAATCAGATTTATTATAACAGTTCTCAAAGAAGAAAAAGCATAATTAATATACATTTAATAAATATTCTACAATGTACAATATACAATATAAGAAACCCGGGCGCAACACACATACCCAAAACAACTGGTACTCTCAGCCAGAGTCATACTTATACGTTCAAGCATACATAAAATTCACACGTGGTCCACTGCATCAAATTCTGTTGGTCTCCCGCAGTAGATCTTTAACAATGTAGTACATACAATAAACCACAATTTGCTGTATAATTCTTGTGTAGTAATCTACAATCACCCTTTTAGTCTATTTTTCCATTGGGTGAAAGAGAGTTTTTCGTAAGATTTCATGAGAACCTCAGAAGAGGTCACGACTAGGTAGTTTTTGGAGGAGACATAATGATCAGAGGACTCCAGCACTGACGCGCGTTTCTTAACTTAATTTTGGCGTTACATCGTATTTACGTCACCCTTATAAATAGGGGGCAGCATCAAAATCAATGGGTGTTGTGGCGGAATGCCCACCGCAACAGCCAATGCCACCCCTTTCATGCTAAGTGTAGAGTGCAAGGGGTCCCACTCAATGTGGCTTAACGCCGTGTTGTAAATAAGGCAAAACCCCTATCGCCACAGGAACATTGTTAAAAATGATATTCCTGTGGAATTAGTGGCTTGTAAATATGCCCCTCAGTCTTTGCAAGTGACAATATCATATGAAGAGAACCCTCTATCAAAGTAAATTCATACTTGGACCCATTGACTTACAGAAGCTCCCCATTTGTACAGAGCTCTTTTGTCGACCAGCTTAGTTTGAGCTTTTTAAACACACAGACCTTCTTACACAATGCTAGAGGAATTAATCTGAAACCCATTACCCTGTTTTGAACATTTTGCATGGGGTGATTTTGATTACCAGTCCAGTTCGGCATAAGTGGGATTAGTTATGTTTTCCCATTAAAAGACCCTTGCTTTAGGGTGCTGTTATAGGAAAACGAAAGGCTTGATGGAATGCTGCCATAGCATTGTGGATCTACCAACACAGTTTATTCACTCAGGCTGCACCTCTCATAAAGGTAGGAAAAAAAGGCTCGGCACCAAACTCCAAATAACAGTGATCATAGCTACTCCTACAAACATATAGCTCTAAATCATAGCAAGAATTTTATATTTTCTCCTGTATTGTAGGTGCATGCTAAATGTAGGCCACAATTTAAAGTTTGGTGGTTGGCCTGCTGTCCATCAGAGTGGCAAAGGACATTGCATATCCCTCCATGATGATCTACCCTCGTTCTACTTAGAGATATCCACCAACCCAGCAGTCATTCCTGTGCCTTCAGTGAAACAGCCATTACAGACATTTTTCTGTAGCCACTGCAAGTTTGGTGTGCAGCTGCATTGTTTCCATTAGCCACACACCAAACATTTTAGTTTTTCAAAAACAAACTCCCAAATTGGGAGTTTGTTTTTGATTAGCAAAAAAACTAATGACCCCCATAAATTTTGAGTTTTCTCCCAAGTTGTGGGGTCATTATTATTTTTCCCGTATCACCAAGAAGGATAGGAAAACAATTTGGACCATCTAGTCTAAATAGGACAGGCAGACTTAAATACTTACTCTGATGGGCCATACTCCATAAAACAGTTAGAGTATGCGTTCTGAGAGCAGAGCCAGCAAGGTTGCCGCTGTCTGGACCCTGACGGTCCGTCTGACTCTAAATAGAGTGGGCAGTCCAAGGGTTTGGTGGATGTGGTACATTGTTACATAGGGCCTGATTTAGATCTTGGTGGATCTGGTCTGGCCGTCACATTGTCAACGGTTTCACCGCCCCCCCTACTTGGCAGTCCATCCACACTATTTAGATGTTGACGGGTCTATGGAACATCGACTGTCCAAGTATCACCGGCTCCACCAGAATCTTTCTCCCATGTAGAGGGCATCACAGGCAAAATCAGCAGTTGGAGAGAGTCCTTCCAAGATTACTGCCGGGCCAATCACGATGTGCCTTTCTATCTGGGAAACAGTGGAGGGGGTACCTCCTACTCTGAATTGGTTGCATTGAAGGAAATGAGGTAGAAACATACCTTTTATTCTGCTTCCCACTTCTGTTTCCATCTTGAACCCCATTGTCTAGGTCCTTCCTTTGTTGTGTATACTTGACCATGATGCTAATCAACTCTGTTGTCGCCGGGACGCAAGGTAAGCTTCTTTTACACTTGTCTTACTATGAATGGTATGTTGACAATTGCTGTAGCCGCATGTACTTTTACAATGCTCTCTCATGCAATTTTGTTCCTATGTATAATGCATTAGTGTTCATTTGACAACTTATCACAGAACTATGAACCCAACATTATTGACAATTAAAAAACAAATCTTGTTTTGGTGGTTGTGGATGTTCATTCAATAGTGTGTGTATTGTCTGTGTGCTATGCAATATGTGAAAAAAGAGGCATAACACATTACCAAAATACAGTTTTGAAGCAAACACAACATGTATGTGTATTGACACTTTAATAAGTAGTCTCCACTCCACCAGGGACTTACTCTGTCAACAAACTGCCGCTAGAACAACTCCAGCACAGGGGGGAAATCTAAATAGGCCTGACGCAAACCCACCAGCCTGACGGTGAAGCCAGCAGAGGAGTCTGCCAATTCGATGAATGTGCACCATTTATGTGACAGGAAACAGTCTGTTGATGCAGACAGCATTTCGCCAGCCCATATCTAAATACGGTGAGTGGGATACCATCAGCTTGGGGGAGTACTTGTAAACTCTGCTGCGGTGGGACGATGGGAGTCCTACAAAAGATCCAAATCAGGCCCATAGTACTTTACAGGTTGAAGACAATTAATTTCTCCGCACATCTCTTGGCCTGTCCCAGTCACCCCAAACACTGTTCACAATGAGCTTGGCATAGAATACCAGCTTAGATGAAAATGGGTGGTGGGAAAAATAAAAGGAATTATATTAATTGTTTTGCAATTTCATTATGCAGGATCATGAAGCAATTCAATCAATCAAGTTTATGTTAAGGCCCATGCTATGATTAAGACATCTCAGGGAATACAGCTATATTTAGGTTGGGTCTATGGCCTGATTAAAAGCAATCTCCTGGGGCCAGATGTACAAACCATTTTTAGGTCGAACCTAGAGGCAGCACTCATGCACTGCTCGCTCTGCGAAACTGCTGTAGTTGAGTACGGGAGAGAAGGCGTGCCCACTCTCCTCCCATATTTTTCATTGGCTTTTGTCATTATCTTTCATAAATACTGTCTTCCGATGCGTTAATAGTCTTGTTAGTCCCTCCTCAGTACAGCCTTGTCTTCATTTGTACCCTCCCATGGCGACTGGCCTTTTTCCTTTGGTTGTTTCATGGGACCTGTTATTTAGTCTGTAAGCACTATTTACTTTATTGAGTTTCCCTTACTGCATGCCGGACATGCGCTGCTTCCGGTGAAATCACTTGTGTTTTTTTGAGCATTTAGAAATAATTAGTGAAGGTCATGTGAATTCCAGGTAGCACATAATCCTGTACTAATGCGCTGAAGCTGACAACAGCACATTTGTGCTACATGTCATCTGTACTAAAGCCACCTGATGGGTTTTTTCAAAAGCCTGTTTTATTAACAACACCACCACCAATTCCACCACCAATACCACCACCATTAATATCACCGCTATCAATACCAACACCTCCACCAATACCACCACCACCAATGTTACCAGCAATAATACCACCACCACCAATACCGCCACCACCATTAATACCACCACCTCCACCGCGACCAATACCACCACCACCAATACCACCACTATTACCACGAATACCACCACCACCACTAATACCACCACCACCACCAATACCAACGTAACCAATACCACTTCCAATACCACCACTAATACCACCACCAACATCATCAACACCACCAAAAACACCACCAATAACACTACCACCACCACCACCAATACCACCACCAATACCACCTCAACCACCAATACCACCACCAATAGCACCAATGCCACCACCACCAATACCACCACCACCACCACCATCAATACCACCCCCACCATCAATACCACCACCTCCACCGATACCACCACCAACACCACCAATACACCACCAAAACCACCACCACCAATACCAATACCATCACCAATACCACCACCACCAACGATACCACCACCAAAAATACCAAAACCACCAATACCACCACCACCACCAATACCACCACTAATACCACGAATACCACAGCCAATGGCAATACCACCACCAATACCATTAATACAAGCACAACCAATGGCATCACCACCAATACCTATACCACCACCACTCATACCACCACCACCAATACCCCCACCACCACCAATACCAATACCACCCCCACTAATACCACCACCACCAATACCACCATCACCAATACTGTGATGTATTCTTATAGGTTCTGTATCGATCCCCCTATTCCTGACCCTGTTCTGGTTAACAAGTTAACTAGCAGCCATCCCATGATGCAGAAACCGTTATCTGATTAAGCCACACTACGGCACAGGAACGTGTTATCTGATTAGGTCATAACGCTTGCCATCTAATTAGACAAGCGACATTCCTCCAGCCCCTGATAAGGCATACAGAGTTCTCAAAACAAATCAAACCTATGACAACCTGGGAAAAACCCTGCGGCCATTGTTTTGATTTCATCGAGAACTTCAGCAAAAGAATGTGCTAACGACCAAGTCGTATGACATCCTTATTGACGTATCTATGTCCATCCTTACGTCAATCTCGGCACCTTACAGGTATAAATATTACCGGTATTGCCTTAAGCAAAAACACGCGGTGGTGACGAGATCGGAGCAGCCAGACTTGCCGAAGCCCAGAGCAGAGCAGACCCCGCTGGCGCAGCCCCGCCTTCCTGACGCGCTGAGAACGAGACGCTGCTTTCTCCTGCCGAGAAATCCAGCTCCGGCGCTTCCGGGTAGCCCTCGCAGGCAGCCTGGAATATCGAGACCAGAGACGAGAGATACCATCCCTCATTCATCCTAGATTCAAGGTACAGAACTGAATAACCCCTTGCAGAGAATTCTTGAGTCAGTCACTTGGCAAAACAAACTTAACTTAAACTGCTACTTTCTATTCCCGCCCACGTATTAGGCTTAGGTCAGGTACACCGGGGTAGGCGTAGTTAGAAACACCAGTTGAGTACGATTAGTCAAATATATATGCGTATGTATCTATTTTATCCATTTTAAACCACCTTATGGCTTAGAAACCATATACATGTTTTTACAGTATTATTTTATACTTCTGCTTTTATTGTATGCACTTTACTTAACCATAAGTATTGCGATAATATCGATCCATTTCTCTTGTATGAGAAAAGAGACTGATCAATAAATAACATCTTTTATTGAACACGCCCGTCTCTTCCTTTTCTCTACAATCTGGTGAGACTAAGAATGCACGTACTGACTGAGTAAAATAAGTTGTCTTTTGTTTTCACACGACTCTAGAGATACACTCTTGATTAGGGGAGAGCAAAGTTGTCATGTTCTATGGTTGTCAGAAACTAAATCCCTTCTTGTCTATCCAGGGAGGTTCAACTCCTCCTTGCCTATTCGAGAAAGTTTCTAGTGAACTCTGAGCTAGCTGGCAAACCCAAAACTTTAAGTCTAATATCGACAATAGAAGACCTAGTTAACGTCTGGTCTAGGCCTATACTATTGAAGGTATTATTCCAATGCGCAGAGCCTATTGGGATAATAGGAACTACACTACATGGCGCCCAAACGTTTGGAAAGGCGATAAAACTAACGCAAGACATTAGAGTAACTCAGTCGTGCTTTTTCACTCAGACCCCTTTTTTCCCATAATACTCCAAAGACGTCTGGAGTGGGTGAAAGGTCATATCCGCCAAACCTCGCAGGAGGAAACTCCTATGTATGGTTCTTGGTATAGTCAACGTTGAAGGATACACTGTTCCAAAATATTGTGCATCTAATCTTTGTTCCCATAAGAAACCTGATCTGCAAACAAACAAAATAACCTTCCTGACAGTAGAATGTCAGACACTGAAGAAGAAAGAGAGATAGCTAGAGTAGCAGCTGAACTCGTAGCAGCTGATAATACTATGCAAGAAGCAGACCCGGATATAATACTCATCCCGGTCAACAAAAGGAAATCTATAACTTTAAAACTTATAGAAAATGGACTGACACCTAGAGGTGGCACAGTCATATTCGTAATAGAGGCACACGAATATCGGCAGACAGAGGTATTCTATTCATGGATACACTTTCCAGCAGCAAATGCTGTAACAAAGGTCTTCCACTATTACAAAACAGAGGAACCTCCTGATGAATACACTCCTTTTGAGGAGGTGGAAGTACCACTTAAATTTCAAGAGCACGCGCTCTTGTTTAATGGCGCCCTAAAACACAACCCTCACATCACCAGGCTCGGTCCATTAGGTAGACCAGGAGCAACGTGGCCGGTCCTAGCCGGATACACACCACATCCAGACATCGAAAGAATGTCTGCAGCAGATCTTCTAATACAACTAAAACAATTAATAAAAGTACATAGACAATTAGTCCAATATGTAATGCGGACTTCAACAATCCAACCAGCAATTAAAATTCCACAGCTGACCCCTCATCAGGGGAACACAAATAAAATTACACCACAGAACATACAGTCCTGCCTAGGTAAAGTACCAGCTAAAAGGGAACAAATACCATTCTGGTTAGCACAAAAAATCACCCAAATAGAGGCGGTGTTTCCAGACACCACCCCTGTGGATAAACACAGGATTCTGACTATCTGTCTTCCAATGGGAATCGCACCACACGTGGAGGACTGTGACACTTGGGGTACAGTCTTTGCTTCCATCTACACAAAAACGCATGGTGTTCCATCCATTTCGGTAATACCAGATGTGCTAAAACAAATTCAAGACGAATACGGTCCAGAACCCGCTTTAACTCTTGGTATGAAATTACTGAAAGACTTCAAGCAGGTCTCGGCTATATTACTAGCCAATATAAAGGGAGAAGCAGCAAACGTGGCGATCCGCCAAAGGTTAAAAGAAACAGATATAGCAGACCAACCAGCTGAAATTGCCAGAATTATAGAAAAATCCTATGAGGAACTAGGTAGAGATAGTTTAGGTGGAATACCAGTAAAACCCCAACTGATTGAAAGTCCTGAAAAAATATTTATTAAAAATCATCTAAACAGTCAAAAGAAGAACTGGGATGGAAACAAACAATCCAATCCAAAAGAAAAGCGATTCCAGTCCAGAGGAAGGTCTCCTCGGCGGAGAGAAAGATCTCCGGACCAAGGACCCAAGTCTCCCCAAAGTGAGCCCTCTGTGAAAAAATACAACCTTAGAAATAGGGATAATATAAAGAAACCGGATAGATATCAAGATTTTGATACACGTCCCTCTCAATCTTTTCAGACTTCCTCGCAGAAATCGGAAAGAAGAGGACGATCGGAACCCAGGGAAGGGCACGTCAAGTCCAAAGACAAGGAACCTGCTCATCCAAATAAGAAATTACAATTTCCAAAAAAGAAGGTAGCCAGTATTAAAGTAGTTAACAATGCCGAGAATACTGAGGACACAACTGAAAAACGGAGAATGGGCTCAGACAATGCTAGACAGCGCAGCAGAAGTGAGCATAGCTCGCAAAGTCCTTATGAATCATCTGGAGACAGTGGACACGAATGAATATCTTCAAGTGGAAACTGCAGACACCAGAGTTAGCAAACCTCACAAAATATATGAAATAACTTTACGTATAGAAGGGGATAAGACTAGAAAAATAAGGGGACTATTTTGGGATAATCTCTCCAAGGGCTATGACATCCTTCTAGCTGAAAAAGACTGGCCACCAGAGTTTGTCAGGGACTGCCCTCATGGCGAAGAAATAATTATGCCTGCCTTCTCAAATCATATCCCAATTCATAAAAAATACACACTTGCTAGAAAGTGGGCAGTAGCTCAAGCTCCTGCTTTATATAAAAATCACGTAGGATGGGATGAGGACTCTCCTCCTCACAAAATCCAGTTAAAATCACAACCTACTGCACAAAGACAGTACCCAATTAAGCAAGAAGCTAAAAAACAGGTAAAAGAAATCCTAGATCAACTAGAATACCAGGGGGTGATTGAAACTTGCACCTCACAAATGAACAACCCTTTGTTTCCTGTCTCCAAACCAGACAATTCATATCGTCTAGTTTTGGATTACAGACACCTTAATTCATGTTGCAAAACTTTTGCAGTGCAAAACTCGCATAGTGCGGCACTAATGAATAACATAGTGCGCAAAAAATACAAAACAACATTAGACATCTCTAATGGATTCTTTTGTCAAAATATAGCACCAGAGAGCAGATATTTGTTCGCGTTCTCAATAAATGGCGCTCAAAAACAATTCTGTCGGTTACCCCAAGGGTTCAAGAACAGCCCAGGATTATTCTCAGCGAGAGTAACAGAGTTACTACAAACATATGATGACGAAGCATTATCTTATGTCGACGACATATACCTAACAGATGATGACTTGGATACTCACTTGAAGAGAGTGAACACCATAATACTTGGGTTCGCAGCAGAGGGTTACAAATTCAACTTTAAAAAATCTAGAATTGCCCATCTAACAGTCCTGTTCTTAGGATATGAATTAACAAGTGAAGGCAAAAGCCTGGCTGACAATTTCCTAGAGAAATGTGCCGTACTCCAAGCACCTAGAACACTAAAAAACCTACAGTCAATTCTAGGCTTCCTAAATTTCGGAAGAACATACATTGCAAATTACGCAGAAAGGGTCAAGCCCCTTTATGATCTAATAAAACCAGATTTTAAAAGAACCAATTGGACTCAAACACACACAGAAATTTTGAGATCCTTACAAACAGACATGTTAATTAAAACAAAATTAGAAACACGTGATAACACACGCAATCTTGTGATTCGAGTCATCCCAGGAAGATGCGGATTCACATACCTGACCTCTAACGAGGGAGAAAAGGTACCAATTGCATTCAAATCACACTTGTACACAGAAGCTGAAAAGAAATTCAGCATTAAAGAAAACATTGTTCATGCAGTTCAAACCGCAATAGCTAGAGAAAAAGATAAAGCTGACGGTAGACGTATTACAGTCAGAACAGCAGAATCAGCCTTTGAGGCATTAACAACACCGTGTAATTTACCAACAACAGCATTGAATCCGGAATGGATACAATGGGTGAATTCAATTACAACGGACAAAGTAAAATACTACTTTGATCCAGAATTAAAAGAATTGAAAAATCTAGAATATGAAAGAACATTCCCTCTGCCAATCGACATTCTGCCCTTACGACAGTACGCTTGTGTAATCTATACAAACGGACATGCTCAACCCTCCGTTTGGGGAGAACAAGCATACAACCCCACATGTGAGATTACAAAAGAAGTGTGGCGCGGAGGTAAACTAACACCTCTATTAACAAAAACACACTCAGTAGAAACTAATTCAGAACAACAGACTGAAATAATAGCATTGAAAATGGCGCTATATAATGCAGATCGCGAATTCCCGACACTCATAGTGTCCGATTCATATTACTGCGTCAAATCATATAACAACGATTTGCAGACCTGGATTCAAAACGGTTACAAAGATGACACAGGTACAACAATAAAGCAAAAACTGCTTTGGGAACAAATAGTTCTGTTACAAAAAGAACTACCAAAGACTCACGTGATACATACACTGAGTCATCAACGTGATGGCGTTCACGTTGCAGGGAATTCATTGGCTGAGACAGCCACAGCGGTAGCAACTAAATCGGCTTCCGTAGCTAGAAAAAAGCGTACAGTGAAATACATTGACGGTGAAACAATGCTGGCGGTGAAAACGTCATCAAAAGGCGACTGCTCAGCGCTACCGATCAACTATCCACTCAATTATACATACATAATCGATGCAAACTCCGTCCCTTTTGCTCGAATCCCTGGAGTGGGGGATAGGGTAATTCCAAACAAGGACAGGAGAACGTTGTTAATAGCAGACGCACATATGGGCGAGGGTCTCAGACACCTCAAACTAAAAGATTCTCTGGAAGAATTACAATCAGTGTACTGGTGGCCAGGCATGAGCCTGCAGCATCACATTTTTGTAAAAAAATGCCAGAACTGCAACAGAGATCGCAGTGGCAAGAGAAACGGTATACTCCCGTGGCGTTTCACTCCAGAAAGGATCAGCAGTAAAAAGCAAAGCGTCCGATTAACATATACAGGCTAGTTTCCACTTATAATGTAGATCCCCAGCACTCGGCTGACGTCTGGACTGTTATACAAAGATTTGCGAGTCTAAATGGCATATACGCTAGGAGCATGCTACGTTTGACCAATGTTTTCACTTTAGCCCTCAAGCTTGTGGGGAAGCACGGCCAAATGAGCATAGCGATGCGGGATTCTTCTCACTTCCTTCCTGAGGGATACGGGATGGTGTAAAGAAAAAACCAAGGCATAAAGCTATCTATAACAGGAAGGATATTAGGTTCGGGAGCTGGGTGGGTCAAACATCTAATAAGTGTCCAACGTAGTCTAAATAACCTGCCAAGAAATTCTCTGAAGGGATTCAGTCCGTACGAATTATTGTTTGGAACTAGGATGTTAGTCTTAGATCTTGACAGTCAGACTTCAGTGGTAAAGGAAAAAAGCTTTGATATCAAAGATCGTTTGGCTATTTTGCAGGACTTAAACAAAACAAGAAAAGACCTGAGCAACATAAAGTTGAAACAACAGCCAACAACCACTGAAGAACCACCACCTGTCCCAGCAAGACCTGTCTGGATTCCAAAAGTCGGGGATCTAGTCAGAGAAAAGATCGCGGTAAAGAAGGAATTTGGGCCTTCTTACAGAAAAGCAGTTCCTGTCTTGTCTATCAACGGGACAAGATCAGTTGTACTACCGCCGCTTGCTGGTAAAAAGGAGAACCGAGTTGTATCCATCGACCTGGTAAAACCACAATCATGTGGCCGATAACAAACAGTAGGCCAAGTGGACTCCCGATAAGTAGTAGAACACCAAGATTTGCTGCCAATACAGAGGTCCAAACTAAGAGGCTAATCACATTCGAAACGCCTACAGAAGAACAACAAGGACTATGCAACAATGCATTGGAACTTAAACCTCTGAAAACCCAAATAAAAACATTTAGTGGAGACACACCAACCTACAATGAAGTAACAAACGAATATGCAAGAAACAGTAATCCTGAAGCAATTGGAACAATTGACAGAACTGCATCCGGCTACTTCATAAACTTCGATGATTCCTCTGAAGACCTAAGTGAATCAAAAACACAGCCATCAACAAAAACCTTTAAAGATAAAGCTAAAGAACTTTTGAAACAGCTGAAAGAAACATATCTGATTTCTCCATGGATTGAATTTTGGGTGGGCTTTGGTGCATTTATCCTCATACTTTGGCTCATCATGGTACTAACTTTGGGACGCTTCATTGAGGGAAAATATGCTAAAATGGACACAGCAAGTCAGAAAATCAACTTGATCCTCAAGCCACACACATCTTCACACGTCGAGAAAAGAGAACTTTCTTCAGTCAACTTCACAGCCAATCCTATACCGGGTGGGGTAGCATGGGACAATACTGACTACGAAATTTATGGTCCGGTTGAGATCCTGAAATATCCACACCAAATTAAGATCTCGTTGAGTGACTTTGTAAAAACAAGCTCATTTGCTGATGATTGGGACTTTGAAAGTATAAATAATATGATGTCTGACTTAGTGATGTCTGCTAAATTTACCAAACATGATTATTTGCAGGGTTCGACTAATTATGATAGTATGTACTGTTACAACCACTATGGTAACCATTTTCTACATAAATCTGCACAACCTAGAAATGTTTTAAATTATAATCAATGGGAACATTGTGCAACCCCTCCAAAAGGAAGCTCAAGAACCTTTTACGACAAATATTCATACTTTTCAGGGTTCAACACAAGTAATGCTGAAACATTTTATTTCAAATTGTCAAATAAGACAGGGACAAAGACCATGCTAACAAACACGAAATTGATATATTCAGACTCATTTTTTGAACAAATGAATACTTTTGGTTTTGATTATTGGGACAAAAATGTTGAAGTTAAAAGTGTTTGGGGTACAAAAGAATGGCAAGTACAAGGTATAGAATCATTGTTTAGAGCCTGCATGATCCCAGAACAAATTATATTTTTAAATGACACTGTTCAACAAACTACCTGTCTTGGCCTAGCCAAAATCAAAGACTTAAATAAACCGTCTATTCCAAAGCCAACAATGAACAGCAATAGCTCTACAGATGAAGAGATAGACGTAAACTATATATTAAACCAAAACAGAACACATCCTGATTGGAAACAGTGGTTGATCGAGCCCACAGATACTAATAACTGTCAAGACAGATTCCTGAACAAAAAACAGGGGTTCAAATTGACCAGGCCAGACCCTAGATATTCCCAAAGACAACACCCAGGGATAATAACCACCTACAGTGTGGGCAAATTATGCCTTCAATGGCTACAAACTTCCACACTGACAGAAATTAAGCAACACCTAACTTTACTTACTGATGGTGCTGACTTGCGTGATTTCATTATGGGACCGCGCAAACAGCGTCAAAAACGCTTCATAGCAGCCTCTGTATATGCAGCTTACAATGAGGCCTGGAAGGTAACTCAAATTGAGACAGCAGAAAGTATACGGGAAATTGACCGTATTAATTTGGAAAAATAACTTTCTGTAGTGGACAATGGGTTAATGACTCTGTCCTCCAGAATTTTTTCTTTGGACAGCATTGTGTCTTCAGCAATCGACATAATATCGCAAGACTTACTGTTGTTACAACACGATCAGTCTCAATTGCGTTCTATTGTACAGCTTGGCTGGACGTTACAAAATCTGCGTTCAGGCTATGTGCCTTGGCGTTTAATCAACACAACGTCACTATTCAATATCTTTAACCTTACTGATAAACAAATCAGTATGGCACAGAAGGGTGCTGATTATACAATCCTGAGCATTGAGAAACTTGAGAGATTACCAGTGACAATGTCAGAACGACCTGTCAGTGAATGGATAATACATGGGATAATTAATATTCCAATATCAACCTTCAGGTTTCAATACTGCCAAAAATATATACAGGCTGGCATGTACGAAAAATTGGGAAAAGGGTACATTAAGACAACATGGAACTTACCCTATTCACATGCATGTGTCAGTAATAAAGGACAGAAAGTGTTTCTTAGTGGCAATAATTGTGTGATGTCACTAAGCGGTACACTTCTGTGTAATGGAATTAGTTTGCATGGAGCCTGTGAAGGGAACCCAAATAACCTTTCATGTCACCAGCTAGGCGCACCTGCAACAGAGATAGAACCATTCCTTAAAAGACTCTATAACGGGAGTTACATTCTAATTGTGGATCGCAGATGTTGTAGTCTTATGCCCGGGACTCCTTATCTCGTAACTACGACTGCGAAGGTCATGTGCTGTGGACACTCATTGTTCCCCAGCTCCTTTCCAGACAGGGAGGCAAGGGCATGGCCTAACTTGAAAATTACTTCTATTCGAATAGATACTTTAAGCAGAATGAAAACAGTGCTTCTTCAGACGCCGACCAGACTCACGTCATCAAAAGAAACGTATGATCTCCTAGTCGCAAGGCATCTGCAGAGATTCACTCATTGTTATCAACTAATTCCCCCATACATTTCGCAGAAATCCTGAATGAAATCTTAAATATTTCTGATACCAGTGGAGTCTCAAAGGTATTTAAGACAGCATTTTCGATGGCATTAACACCATTCAAAGCCATACTGGGTATTTTTCCAGATTTCGTCCATTCGATTTTTGGCGGACTTCCCCTCATTTTGGGACTAATTGCAGGAATCCTATTCTTGGTCCTAATATTTCGTTATGGCAAACCATGTCACAGACAAAACACCTGCGACAAGGGAAGAAACAATCCGAGCCATTGGATACCGGGACCGGATATCAAAAATCCTGGGACTATCCCGGCTTAGAGACCTGAACATGACTTGGTTTCTTTCATTTCGACCAATGTGGCATCGATGTGTTTTACCTGTATTAAGGTGCCTGCTGTGCGCAGAAGAATGCGTGTTGGACACCTGTCTGACGCTACAATCGGATGCGCCTATGGATGCAGAAACATTGTTGAGTCCGATAAAGGCTCATGCTTTGTGCTGCCCTCAACGGCTGCCAATCCTGATGACGGCATTCGTGGAAACTTCACCACTACGATTAAGGGGTAGTGGAGTTCAAGATGAAAGCAGCATCGATCAGGTACGACCTTCTGTCAGCAATACTAATCAAAACGTCAATGGAGACAATCATGCGCACGAATGCATGGTTACACCTTTTTCCGAGTTAGTGGAACTCTCCCAGGAAGCTGTTGACAGCTTTTTCGACAGTCTAAATGATATGATGTTCTCACCAGAGCAGAAATAGAGACTTTTAAGCAAGCTAGCACACGGCGTTCCCAACACCCTGAATTTGGCCTTCAACTTTAATAGCAAAATAACATGAACAATTTTCCCTCCAGTTCACGGACAGCGATTTTTTCAGCAGCCCCAAAATATTTTTACGATTTTTCGGGACACTTATCTTCTGCTTAAAGTAAGAACTATTCTTAGAGAACTAAAATTTCTATTTTTAGAAACTTTATAGACATTAGCTGCCCGCTGGTATGTTCATAATTATTTTTATTCTGTGATGAAATGCTCTCGAACCTTTTTCTTCTGTATTAAGAGCCATTTCATGTGTAAATTCTCATATACCAATTAGCAATAATGTATACATATGCGTGATTACTTTAGCATTATTCTACAGCTTGAGTGCATATAGTACATGTGAATATTTTTTTCCGTATATTACATTATTCGAAATGCATTATATGTATTTTGGGGTGGTAAGGTATACACGATACTCTACAGTATGTTTTACTATGCCTAGATTCGTAAACATGGCCATAGTTAGCGTGGAGTGGGTGTGATGTATTCTTATAGGTTCTGTATCGATCCCCCTATTCCTGACCCTGTTCTGGTTAACAAGTTAACTAGCAGCCATCCCATGATGCAGAAACCGTTATCTGATTAAGCCACACTACGGCACAGGAACGTGTTCTGATTAGGTCATAACGCTTGCCATCTAATTAGACAAGCGATATTCCTCCAGCCCCTGATAAGGCATACGGAGTTCTCAAAACAAATCAAACCTATGACAACCTGGGAAAAACCCTGCGGCCATTGTTTTGATTTAATCGAGAACTTCAGCAAAAGAATGTGCTAACGACCAAGTCGTATGACATCCTTATTGACATATCTATTTCCATCCTTACGTCAATCTCGGCACCTTACAGGTATAAATATTACCGGTATTGCCTTAAGCAAACACACGCGGTGGTGACGAGATCGGAGCAGCCAGACTTGCCGAAGCCCAGAGCAGAGCAGACCCCGCTGGCACAGCCCCGCCTTCCTGACGCGCTGAGAACGAGACGCTGCTTTCTCCTGCCGAGAAATCCAGCTCCGGCGCTTCCGGGTAGCCCTCGCAGGCAGCCTGGAATATCGAGACCAGAGACGAGAGATACCATCCCTCATTCATCCTAGATTCAAGGTACAGAACTGAATAACCCCTTGCAGAGAATTCTTGAGTCAGTCACTTGGCAAAACAAACTTAACTTAAACTGCTACTTTCTATTCCCGCCCACGTATTAGGCTTAGGTCAGGTACACCGGGGTAGGCGTAGTTAGAAACACCAGTTGAGTACGATTAGTCAAATGTATATGTGTATGTATCTATTTTATCCATTTTAAACCACCTTATGGCTTAGAAACCATATAAATGTTTTTACAGTATTATTTTATACTTCTGCTTTTATTGTATGCACTTTACTTAACCATAAGTATTGCGATAATATCGATCCATTTCTCTTGTATGAGAAAAGAGACTGATCAATAAATAACATTTTTTATTGAACACGCCCGTCTCTTCCTATTCTCTACAATCTGGTGAGACTAAGAATGCACGTACTGACTGAGTAAAATAAGTTGTCTTTTGTTTTCACACGACTCTAGAGATACACTCTTGATTAGGGGAGAGCAAAGTTGTCATGTTCTATGGTTGTCAGAAACTAAATCCCTTCTTGTCTATCCAGGGAGGTTCAACTCCTCCTTGCCTATTCGAGAAAGTTTCTAGTGAACTCTGAGCTAGCTGGCAAACCCAAAACTTTAAGTCTAATATCGACAATAGAAGACCTAGTTAACGTCTGGTCTAGGCCTATACTATTGAAGGTATTATTCCAATGCGCAGAGCCTATTGGGATAATAGGAACTACACTACAATACCACCATCACCAATACCACCTCCACCAATACCAATACCACCAATACCACCACCACCACCACCACCACCAATACCAATACCACCACCAATACAAACAATACTACCACTAATACCACCAACACCAATACCACCACCATCAATATCACCATCACCAATATCACCATCACCAATATCACCACCACTACCACCACCAACAATACTACCACCACCACCAATACCACCACCACCTTCAATACCACAATCAATATCCCCACCTCTGCCAATACCACCACCAATACCATCACCAATACCACCACCACTACCCCCACCAATAACACTACCACCACCAATACCACCAAATCCATCACCATTAATACCACCACCAATACCACCATCACCACTACCGATACCACCAATGCCACCACCACCACCAATAATTCCACCACCGACAGCACCACCACCAATACCACCAATACCACCAGCATTACCACCACCACCAATACCACCACCACCACCAATGTCACCGCCACTATTACCACCACAACCACCAATAATTCCACCACCAACACCACAACCACCAATACCACCACCACCAATACCAACAGCAATAGGACCACCACCAATAACACCACCAATGTCCCCCCCCCCTGTCTTTCCCCCCGCTCCGCGCGCCTCCTCCCCCTCCCCCCCCGGTGACCGAGACCATGTGTGGCGGAGACATCCCCTGCCGCATCTGCCTTCCTGCCGCCTGTGCCCCCCCCTTGCCTCGCAGCCGCGGTGACGCCGCCTCCTCACTTGTCCCCGCCCCTGCATGGCCCATATCGGATGCACCATACACAGTTAGGATCCTGGGTATACTACCACACACACGAATGCTAGTCCAACAGTTTTTTGGAATGTTTTTCCCTCCCCCCTGTATTAGACTTCCCAGTTCACTCTTTGGTTGACACAGAGGCCGATTATACTGTACCCCTAATCATGCCCGACCACACCTCCTCGTCTATATCTCACATGGAGCTGCTTAGATACGTCCGGGACTGGGAAGCGGACACCCAGCGACCCATGACCCATGGGAAGGTATGCTGTTGCCTCTATCCTCTGCTGCATTGTACAGGGAACTCAATTTCATGCACTGACTGTGGACTTTTCTTTTTTGAACGCGCTGGGCCCTTTCTGCAGTGCTGCGAACTGCGGACACTGCACCATGAGTCACTCCCTGGCACAGTCAATTATGTACCAATGCATTTCTACCAGCAACTGTTTATTTTCACTCATGTATAACTGCTGTGTTAACATGTACAATCTGCTAGGTACTGTTTGTGGCAATAACCCGTTGTTCTGACACTGTATGTATACTTACTGGCTTATCTGTGAATTTAAATAAAGTTTGGGACCATTGGTCTTAAAAAAAAAAAAAACACCACCAATGTCCCCACCACCAATACCACCACAACCACCAATATCACTAATACCACCACCACCAATACCATCATCAATAGGACCACCACCAATACCACCACCATCACCACCACCACCATTACACCACCAATACCACCTCCACCAATATCACCACCACTAATACCACCACCACTACCACAATACCACCACCACCACCAATAACACCACTAACACCAATACCACCACCATCAATACCACCACCTCCACCGATGCCACCACCACCAATACTACCAACAAAACCACCACCACCAATTCCACCACCAATACCACCACCACCACCAATACCAAAACCACCAATACCACCACCACCAATACCAGCAGCACCACCAATACCACCGCCAATGGCAGTAGAGTAGTGTGGCTCAATGGATAGAGCGGCAGACCCTGATGCAGGCGTCTGGCCGGGACCAGGGTTCAATTCCCGCCTCGGCGGGTCTCGGGCTCAATTTCCTCAGACCTGATCATTCACGCCTCGGTGCCTATTCTAAGCATGAGTCCCACTCTGCACCTTTGGACAATAGCTTGCTTAATCTCTACAACGGCCCCAACAATGCTAAGGATGCCTGACTTCACCTTGGGGGTGCCCAGGAGTGGGCTCCTCACAGGGAAAGGCCAAGAAGGGTTCTTCGGCGGTATTCGGACAAGCGCCGTGATGCCTACGGGTAGTCGTGCGCTATACAAGTGCGTAATCATTTCATTTCATTTCATCATTTCAATACCACCACCAATACCACTAATACCACTACCACCAATGCCATTACCACCAATACCAATACCACCACCACCAATACCACCACCAGTGCAGTTCTGCTCCCCCGGTCCGACGCGGCTTTCTGCCGATTGTCACGGAGGGGAGCAGTCCCTCCCCCTCCTTAGTACTTCCGGTGAGAACGTCACAGGATGCCTCCGGACAGTGATAAAAACACATGCTGAGCCGGACGTGCAGCGGACACACGCAGCGGGCGCGCCGCCGGCATGCCCAAGGCAAGCCCATCTGCTTCCGTCCATACCAGGATCGCACCGAGGGCCGGTTATAATGCCCCACTTGCCCCCGAAAAAAGGACAGGATTGCTTGCTCACGCAGTGATCTTTATGCACTTAATACCCAGTGTCATTGCGGTTCACTGTCTAGTTTTTCCAGTGCAATATTTGCCGATTTTAAGTACCTGATTATGAATCACTAACCAAGGTTAAACAACTTCCGCTTGGCACAGATAAATGCTCGTTCTCTTTTTAAGGCCTTAACCGCGGCGGTTTTTCCGCCACGGTGCGGGCGTTCTGTTAGGTGGGCGGGGCTCCATCGGCTGTTGGCCAACGGCAGCACTAGCAAGGTAAGACGGGAGCACACAAGGGGTTAAACATGCCCAATGAGGCTGCCGAATTTATTGAAAATCAACAATTAGATGTTCTATTTGTAACAGAAACCTGGGCCACCGAGCGTTCCGGCCCAGATCTATTGATAACAACAACTCCAGTCTACTTAATGATAGGAGCAGACAGGTTAACTAAAAGAGGTGGAGGGTTGGGAATCATTTTTAAAAACCATCTTAAGTGCAGGGCTGACCCAATGCCCAACTCAGATTGTGAATACCTTTCCTTTAGTTTGGAATTAACTAACAACTACTCCTTTAAAGGCTTGCTTATATACTGTCCCCTCACCCTAAATGTGATTTCCGTCAATCTATTTCAACTCTGGTCGAAGATGGAGAATATAATAGCAATTTTACAGTACTTGGGGATTTTAACTTTCACTTGAACTGTAAGGAGGATGTCGATACTGAAGCTTTTCCAAACATAATGACAGCCTTTAACCTTCCCCAATGTGTACAGCAGCCCCCACACAGTGCTGGTCATGTCTTGGATGCCATCTTTTCTAACATTTCTTCCATGTTAGTGAAGGAATTTCTTCCACTTACATGGTCTGACCACGAGGCTATTACATTTAATTTAACTGTACCCTCCCCGGCTTAAAGCAGGATATCAGATTCTAATCCCACTTTACATTTTCTTTGGTCCAAAACTAATTTTAATATTTTACAACAACTATTTCTCGGGCGGATCACGACTTAGGGCCAGATCCAACATAGGCCGTAGAAAGCTACACACATTGGCTAAACACTGCCATTTCAAAAGCTGTGCCCAAAAAATGCAGAGGCCCCCATAATCCCAAACAATCAGCACCTTGGTTCAATGACTATCGCCATCAGAAAAAATAAAACTGTAGAAGACTAAAAAAAAAAATGGAGATCTAGCTATACATCCTCCGATGAAGCTGACTGTAAACAGTCCTGGCTAGCTACAATGCTGCCATCAAGAAGGAAATATCTGCTTATTTTATACACCAAATTGAAACCTCTAAACATTCCTCTAAATACCTTTTTCAAGTTACAAACAAACTTACCAAATCAACCGATGATAGAGGAAGTAATTACACTTTGGCTTTCTGCGAGAACATGGCCTCCCATTTTTATAATAAGGTAGAATAAATCTACAATCCGTTTTCCCATTTTAGCATCACAGGTTTCAATACCAGCCCTACTCCAGCACCAGACTCTCCCCCTGAACCTAAGTCTTTGGACAAAATCCTTCTACCAAAACTCAGTCAGTTCTCTCCTGTTACAGAAGCTGAGGTGTTCGAACTTCTCAAGTCTAATAAATCTGGATCACCTCGAGATCCCTGTCCCCCTTCAATTCTCAGGAAAGTACCGACTCTTATCGCCTCTCACTAACATCTTTAATGTGATGTTTAGCTTGTGGATCTTTCCTAAACTGTGGAAAAAGGCCTCCATTTTACCACTTCTTACAAAACCCAATTTGGATACTGACAATCCAGCAAATTATCGTCTTATCTCTAGGCTGCCATTTCCAGCGAAAATAGTTGACAAACGTTTTAATTTTCAAACAAAACAGTTCATCAAGGACAATCAGATATTGGACCCTGCCCGATTCGGCTTTAGGGCCAAGAATAGCACGAAGACAGCTCTAACTAAGACCATAAATGAAATAAAATCTATTCTTGATAAAGGAGGGTCAGCAGCACTTGATCTGTCGGCGGCATTCGATACTGTGGATCATGCCACCCTCATTAACCGCCTTGAAAAATTGGGTATCACTAATACAGCACTTGAATTACTAAAATCATTTTTAATAGATAGGGAGCACTCATTCAGGTTGGGAAACCTTACTTCCAAGTCCTTTTCCCTCCCTTGTGGGGTCTCTCAGGTAGCATCCCTGAGTCCACTACTCTTCAGTATGTATGTCATCGAACTCTCCTCTCTGATTGGATCATTCAGGTTTTCACCCACTTAATATGCAAGCAAGCCTGGCTGAAGACGGCTGAAATGCCAGAAACCGGTCCTAGGAAGCTTGTTTCCGGTCCAGGGGAGGCATGGCTTGGCAGTTCGGGCTGGACTGTTCCCATGAGGCACAGGGTCAGACTGATTTGCATATGGCCATATCTGAACTGGGGTGGCAGAGTGGGCTAAAGAACGGTGATGGATTAAACCCAGATCTGTCAACTGGGTGTGAGTGTTTGATTGGTTCTGATGCTCCGTCCATCACCACCCCCTTTTGTAGCGCTTTGTTTGCCATAAGTTGGCAGAGTATGCTCAGACGTGAGTCCCTTGCTCACTTTGTCACTGGATTCAAGCAAGCCTGGCTGAAGACGGCTGAAATGCCAGAAACCGTTCCTAGGAAGCTTTGTTTCCGGTCCAGAGAAGGCATGGCTTGGCAGTTCGGGCTGGACTGTTCCCATGAGGCACAGGGTCAGACTGATTTGCAAATGGCCATGTCTGAACTGGGGTGGCAGAGTGGGCTAAAGAACGGTGATGGATTAAACCCAGATTTGTTGACTGGGTGTGAGTGTTTGATTGGTTCATATGCTCCGTCCATCACCACCCCCTTTTGTACCACTACTTGCTGGGAAGCTGTGAATGCAAAACTGCGCCCTGGGCCCTCACTGGCCCTTAGGAACAAACTGCGCCAAATACTGGAGCCCTCTAGGCTCGGGAATAAACAGTGCAACGCATTGGAGCCCTCTAGGCTCTTACTATACACAGGCCCCCTAGAACTGGGACCCTCAGGGGCAAGATCACGGGCCCCTCGGTACTCCCTTGGGCCCTTTAAATAAATGAGGCCATCGTTGGAGCCCTCGGGCTCAGGAAATGACTAGTAGAACGCTGGGGCAGCCCACTGCCTTTCGGGGCCACCCTAAATGCCTCCTGCCACTGTGCAAACCGTTGGAGAGGCCCGCTGTCATCCGGGGCCGCTCTAAATGCCGCCATCATACTGGGCCTTAAACAGGCACCGTCTACTACTTGGCCGCCCGGAATACCCCCCCAGCCCGTTCTCACTCACCGGGCTTCTTCTCTTCCCCAGCTGGACTCTGGGATCGCGGTATGCACGGGAGAGCCTCCACTCCTCAGGGGCTCCCTCTGGAGTCGGCCTCCTCTGTGGTCCCGGCTGTGGGGAGACTCTTCAGATCCAGCGCGGAGGGGCAGGCACCGTCAATGGTCCTCCAACCACCTCCGCTCTAGCACCATCTCCTCTTGCGACAATCTCCTGCTCTGCCTGGACAGCACAGGAGGAGCTTCACTCTCCTTGATGCGGCCTCTGAGGCTCCCTTCGCTCATGGGAGCACGCACCACGACGTATCGCCCCAGGATGGGGCACCTTAGGTGCCTCTGTGGAAAATGACAATGTATATGTACATAAGCGGCGTTCATTTGTGTTCATCCTCGCCACTGTTGAAGGTAAAGCGAAAGTCACGAAACAGTGGCCCCGCCATCTTGTTCCCTTTTAGGCCCCATCACGAACATAGATAGTAGCCATCTTTGTGTCATGACCTCTCTGCCCACTGCAAATAGCCTGCATCTCTCTCTCTCTCTCTCTCTCTCTCTCTCTCTCTCTCTCTCTCTCTCCCCAGCCTCGCAAGTACCCCCCCCCCTCGACAGCCCCCGGTCTCTCCTGTTCGGGCCATAAACGCACCGCTAAACACGACCTTGTCTCCGTGCTGAACCCCTGCCCCCTCGCTCTTTCATCCTACCCATAGAACGGGCCCTGTTGGTAACCTCTTCCTCCCTGCCCGATTGCTCGGCCTGATCCCAGGCCATCACCTAGTCCAACAGATGCAGTTTATTGCTCCCTACAGTAGGAACTCGCCTCACATCAGAGGAGCGGTGATTGATCAAGGCCTTCACACCCCAAGATCTGACCGACACCCCTGCATTCCTCCCAGGAACACCCTTCCTCTCTTCTGATGACCCCCCCGGCTACACCTGGCCTCTCGACCCAGTCCCATATCATAAAACTAGGTCTCGTGGATGTACCCCCTCCGGCCCCGCATAGCGAATGTGATCTTATCGCCTGCCCAATCTTAGATCTGACCACCCCCTTTTGCCCTCGTGTCCTGTTGGGACGTCCGGCTGCAGATTACAATCACATGTTACATTTGGGAGGGGAAAACAACATCAGAGCGACCGGTATGGGAATAGGCCTGAAGCTGGCATTCCAAACATGCCTTTTCGTACTTCAAAGTGTCTTTATTACAATAAAGAATGTTTGTACATCATAAACCTGTGTATAAAAGACGGAGCCGTAGAGAAACTTGTCAGAGCACCTCGAGAAGATACCCTGTTGTCTGATTTGACGTGTTCTGTTCCGTCGGAAATAAACTCCTGTTTCCTGCCTTCCAGTCTCCAGCGCCTGCCTCTTTATTTGGTAATCGTGAGTTGGGTGAGAAGCAGTTAACGCCGGGCAAACCTAGAAAAGGGGTAAAACGACCTGATCTGCCTGAACCCTTTTTCATCAATTGACGTCCCAAACGTGGGGCCCATCAGCGACACGTGGATTCAGTGAGAGAGGTCCCAACGACAGAGTGAACGACTGCAACGATCGGGAAGAGCTCCTGCCCGATAGACCCTTGTCTGGCAGCCGATCATCCGAACTTCACTGGTTCCGAACAGACCTCTCTCGAGTGATCTACGGTCCTGACTGGGAACCATCAGGAATGCCACAGCAATTACGGAGAATAGAGGACGATCGGGCGCTGGAAACGGAAGACGAGAAACTGTCCATACGGTCCGGGTAAGGTCGTGTAAACACGGCAAATTGCGAATTGATTGTTTGATTGTCATTGGAAAATAGTAGTATTACGCATTTGATTGTTTTGTCCTGAGAGATTCTCTGTCTACAAACGGGGAAGGATAGGAGTATTCTCCCTTTGCAGATAGTGAAGGGTGGGTAGCGCAGGCTTTTGTCCCCGTTGTAACCCGTCGCGCCTACTTCCCTCTCCATTTGATTGATTGTTATCCAAGCATTTATTGTTTTGGAATTGGTTCTCTTTGGATCATTCTCTATTTCCAAACAAGCACAGAGTCGCCATACTCTGTTTAGTCTTTGCAGATAGTGAAGGATAGGTAACGCAGGCCTTTGCCCCCGTTGTAATCCGTCGTGCCTATTTTTATCCCCCACTGATTGATTGTTTGACCGGACATTGATCGTTCGGAATTGGTTCTCGGAAAGGATCTTCTCTGCCTACAAACAGAGAGGAACAGGAAGATCTCTCTCTTTGCAGATAGTGAAGGGTAGGTAGCGCAGGCTTTTGCCCCCGTTGTAACCCGTCGCGCCTATTTTATTCCTCATTTGATTGATTGATTGTTTGTCCGAACTTGACTGTTTGGAATTGGTTCTCTCTTTGGGTATTCCCTATTTGCGAATACTGTAGTATAGAAATATTCTACCTAGTCTCCGCAAAGTAGTGAAGGATAGGTAGTGCTGACTTTTGTCCCCGTTGTAACCCGTCATGCCTATCTCCCCCCCATTGCTCAGTAGTTGGTTCAGCCCGGACCATTTATTAGAGGTAGACCATCTGGCTCCACCGGAGGACACCCCTAATAAAAAGGACATATATAAAGAAAATGCGGATTAGCCGCTGTATCGTGCTAGCAAATAAAAGAACATAAAAATCGTTAGGAAAAACAAAAGGAATCGAGTAAAATCAGTAGGCCACTGATGAGATCTCTTTTCAACCTCACTGAAATGGAAGCATTAGGAACAACCCCTCAGGAAATATGAAACTAGTGAGGAAAACCGAACTCAACACCATGATGACTGCGAGACAGCTCGGCTCCACCGACCACCCCGCCCAATTAATGACAAACCCTAGGCAAATATTAGAAATATACAACACTATAGCAAAGTAACAGGTTAAAACGTTTTTATTTGAACAAAAATGTATTAAACAACTATTTACACGGCAAACGGCTGCAACAACAAACCCACAATGCATTTCGCCGTCTGCTTGTCGCCGTTCCTGTCCCTCCTTCCCCAAAGTAGCAATGTCGGGCTACTTTGGGCTACTTTCTAGTAGGTTTTTGGGCATCAGAAAGTCTACAAAAGCCATCGGCGGCGGCCTGGGGTGGAAAACCATTACGCGAATAGTCCGGAGGCGACACCACGCGCCAAGGCCTGTCCCCAGGATGAACCAAGGGACCCGCTCCTGTGGCCATGGTAAAGAGCGGCTGTCCGCCCCTCGGCCGGAGAAGTCGTGGGGTGAATGGCCCGGCCCGGAATGAACTGGTCCTCCCATTCCCTTCTTCTCCCGGCGCCTTGCAGGCCACGGGGGGTGAATGTCTTGCATATGCCTCCGACCCCCCCCCCTCTTCTTCATCGCCTGGTCCAGCCATAACAAATGTCAGCGAGAAGCCGTGGGGTGCACTGGGAGGGAGAGGCGGCACGGACGAGCCTCTCCCGCCTCCCCAGGTGGAGGCCCCTCAGCTGCACCCCCAACGCTCCACGCACCCGGCAAAGGGTTCGTCCACTCTTGCGGTGCAGGCACGCTCCACGCACCCGGCAAAGGGTTCGTCCACTCTTGCGGTGCAGGGACGCTCCACGCACCCGGCAAAAGGTTCGTCCACTCTTGCGGTGCAGCGACGCTCCACTCACCCAGCAGGGTCTCGTCCCCTGCAGCGTGCAACAACGCCTCGCCCGGCAGGCTGGAATCCGTCTGCTCTTTCGACCCAGTGACTGCCGGTAGCTGCAGAACTCCTAAAAATGGCGGTCGACTCTGCAGGAATGAGCCTGGCGTGCAAGGATGGCCTGGTCGCTGGCCAGCTAGAAAAGCGAGTCCTCCGTCCAGAAGCGTTCTCCTCAGCTTTGAAGATTCTACGAGAACTGCAGGGGCCGCAGGCCCCCGATGGGGAACGACTGCCATGATTGCCCACAGAACGACCAAGACGTAGCCACGAGACGTTGGCGCCCTCATGCTGGCGCCAGCCTCAGTTTTTGAATGACCAAAAATACTGCAGACTACCGATTTGATCAGTTCCGGTGGAACATCAGTACGACCCGGTAGGAAAGATTGTTGCCCCTCCCTTTTCTTTGATTGATGGTTCATGTCACCGGTCCCTTCTGTTGCCCCTTAACGAAACTTCTGGACTGCGGAAAGAGGTTCTGGTCCGACCACGAGTTGGTGGAGACATTTTGACTATACTTGGACCTGCCTGACCCCACCCAAAATTGCGCCGGTACAAACGAAACTCGCAATTCCCCGTTGTGTTCCGGATGCTCAGACTTGATATCATGAGATATGTATGCAGTTTCTGAAGCACATGGCGGGAGGGGATGAGTATTGCCTGAACATTCGAGCAATGAATTTGATATTAAGTTCTGGCGCATCATTGATTACAGTATTATTGAAAGTTCGAATCTTTTTGACACTGATGGTACTTGCCCACAATGAATTTTCGATATGATTTTATTGCACTTATTGTACCTTGATGAAATAAAACAACCACCGACTCAGTTATGTTTTCTGCAGATAAATATGCCCTCATGTACAGTTCCAGTCTGCGCCGTGGCTGGCCCACGTGGTTGTAGGCCTGCATTTGTACGTCAACATTTTTTAAATAAAGATTTTGTGACAAACAAATATAGTCGTAGCTCTTGGATTGGTAAGTTCTAATACATAGCCATTGTTTCCGATCTACGTAAAATACAGGCGAAATAAAGCAAGTCGATTACTGAAAGGTTAAAAAGCAAAGTACCCAGAAATATTGAAAATGTGAATGATCCAAGTTTGTTGCGTGTGTTTTTTTTTTACTTTTGTGCAACATAAGGCAATCGATAAAGGTCCCGGTGTTCTGTTTTACTTTGTATGCCACATATCTCAGGGAAATTGTTTCAGATGCCCCTAAACCAGACCCGGTACCACTGTAGACCACCCCGCCTCCTCTAAGAAGAACACGAGTTCACCCCCACTTTACACTGACTGCCCTTTTGTTTCAACCCCCCCCCACACAAGATCCGCAATACCACATGTGGGCGATCTATGCAATGTGCAGTCCATCAATGATTATGCCTCCCGCACTACCAGTCCCTCTGGGCTTAAAACGCCGAGATGGAAGGGACTGCACCCCGCGGAGATAGGTCGAATACGTGGTAAGTAAAAGCCTTTTGGGTTTATGCGCGCGGATGTGTCTTAAAACGCTGCCCCCACCCCTTCTTTTTCCCCTTCTTTCTGCAGGTCACATCGGAACATCGACTAAAGTATGGAGAAGACCTAAGCAACGCGCCATGGTTCCGCGGGGACAAATGATACATTATCCATGGGGACTGCCCCTGAGGACATGACGATTTTGGGTGATATGAATGCACACGCGTATGACCGGATGTGTATAACTCGACTGGATATACGTTGCACGCGTTGGCTTGATAAGAGAGATGTTTTTGTACGACTTGAGTGATGATCGAAAGACCGATGGAATGGGGAAAAAGGGGGGTCTGAACATGGTGCCTATACACGACGAGCAAACATAGATATAACACTCCCTTACTTAGAAACGACCATCTCTCTCTCTCTGAACACAGCGACTGGAGGGGGTGCCGAAACAGAAACTTGACGGGTTATTGCAGTATGACAAAAATATGACTCCAACCGGCCCCCGAATAATGCAACCAAGAATGACGTGCACCTACGAGTAGGTTCATGCGATAACTAAATAGGGGAAGGTTCAGGGCTATTCCAGGGTGAGGTTTACCCAAGTACCCTCCTCCTGGAAGACTAAGAATATTGTCAATGTTTAAGATTTACCACCTCCTTCTTGCACCCTCATGGACATGAAACTCGAAGCTGCCCATTGTTCCCCCGACTGACACCCTCTGTTGCCTCAGCCTGGATACCCATTCGCTAATAACGATTCGAAGATCCCACCGTAAGTACTAGCCCGACCAGGTTAGTTCCCGAACAATTGACGAAAGTGTAAGTATTTGCGACAGAGGCCAACGGCAAAAGACAACCAAGCGAATTAAATAGGATACTAAGGGTGCGCAGCATGCAGGAGGAAATATCTTTGGCCAAGTACTGTTCTATGTGTTGTCTTGAGTTCTGTATATAATACATGTACCCCCCCCCCGCCTGAATTCATGTGTACGTAGTATATGGATTTACGTTGTCCCTCAGTCTGTGTTTCTATATACCATGACCCCTACTGTTTTGTGTTGTGTGCGCATTAAATGGCCTATTACTGTACACGTTTCTCTCTCTCTTTTTTTCTCTCTCTTCATGTTGTACGTGTACCGAATAGTTCATTTAAAATGCGGACGACTCTCCCTCCGAGGGTCCCCCTCCCCCCTGTTCCCTCTTCCTTTGTATGATAACTTTGTGCCCCGCCGGCACGAGCCTAATTGGTTTTCGAACACAAAGGTGTTCGGCAAATTGACAGAAACTAAAACAATTGTAATTTGCCATATTACTACCTCTCCTTTCTGTAAAATGATGGAACTTGAATTGGCTATGAAGGAAAAGACAGGTTAGACGACTGAAGTCCCCTAATCTGGCCTTCTTACAGGAGAACTATATGTCAGTGGTTTTCTGTTCTCAGCTTGTTAGAAACAATGTCCAGATTGCCCCATCCCTCTGCATCCAAGTACGGATGTCCAAACGTCCCCGTTTTCTCCCGATTGGCCCCAGCTCCATAACACGAAGTATAACTGATGACCCCGATTAACTGTTGCCCCCCCGAGAAAAGAATGTTTAGCCACTATCCCTCTCTCTCACGTTGATAGAAGACTGCCAGGGCTAGGGTCAGAAAGCCACATGCGACATGAATGAACGCCAAATAGACTTAGTACAAACTCAGTAGACATGCCTGTATACATGCTCCACAGTGATAACTCCTGACCGTGACCGATGAAACGTACCCCCAACTACCTAGATCTGGGACGGAATTGAAATGTATAAATGCCTTCTCTTGCCAGTTCGCTAAAACCTGTTTTGTACCCATTGAAGGATACACAGTCACCGGAGGAGAGGGGCTGGACGTGACGCACAGCCTGGCCACAGATCGTGAGGCGCAGAGCAACGGGACGCGGGACGATGCACCACTCTCAAACGCAGAAAACGAAGGAATGGGGGGCTGCCTTGAAGCCCTCTACTTGTTGACCCACGCGTGCCAGAAGTCCCCGCCCCTTTGAGCCCGATTGATGGACCTGCCTGCGCATCACCCTTTTGCTCCCCTGGTCCGTCTCAAAGATCCGGTCCCACTCCGCCCTCTCCTCCCTCGATTATCCGAGAAAACCCCTTCTATCCTTTCCACGTGGATGTTGACTCCGAGAAAGAAATGCAGGTGCCCAGCATAAGGCACCCTTAAGAGAGATTAGCTAGGAAACAGGACTGTGGCCTAACGGCAAAGGACAGATCACACCCTGCGACGTGTAAAGAAGGACCCGAGCTGGACCTATAGCTCCACCGCCGGTGCTCAACAGCGCCAACGGAAGAAAACGAACTACCAGAGCCTACTAGTGATGACTCGCTACTAAAAAGACACTGTGGCGAAGACCCCCCCCTTTTTTCGGAAGTTTCTACACCCCTTGACTAATTGCTTGTATTGGACTAAATTCCTCCCTCAACCACTTTTGCCTGTAAAATGTTTCATCGGTCACTTTTTAAATACGACAAATGTAAATTTATATGTATTCCACCTCGTATGTCGCATCAACTGCACACGGTTATATGCAAGTCTACCAGTATTGACATAATTAGGCTATTTCATTGACTACACACGACTATATGTACACCCCGTCAGTTATGATAAACACGGAAATGACCTATCTTATGTAAAAAGCGGCGACTGTGGAAAATGCCAATGTATATGTACATAAGCGGCGTTCATTTGTGTTCACCCTCGCCACTGTTGAAGGTAAAGCGAAAGTCACGAAACAGTGGCCCCGCCATCTTGTTCCCTTTTAGGCCCCATCACGAACATAGATAGTAGCCATCTTTGTGGCATGACCTCTCTGCCCACTGCAAATAGCCTGCATCTCTCTCTCTCTCTCTCTCTCTCTCTCTCCCCAGCCTCGCAAGTACCCCCCCCGACAGCCCCCGGTCTCTCCTGTTCGGGCCATAAACGCACCGCTAAACACGACCTTGTCTCCGTGCTGAACCCCTGCCCCCTCGCTCTTTCATCCTACCCATAGAACGGGCCCTTTTGGTAACCTCTTCCTCCCTGCCCGATTGCTCGGCCTGATCCCAGGCCATCACCTAGTCCAACAGATGCAGTTTATTGCTCCCTACAGTAGGACCTCGCCTCACATCAGAGGAGCGGTGATTGATCAAGGCCTTCACACCCCAAGATCTGACCGACACCCCTGCATTCCTCCCAGGAACACCCTTCCTCTCTTCTGATGACCCCCCCCGGCTACACCTGGCCTCTCGACCCAGTCCCATATCATAAAACTAGGTCTCGTGGATGTACCCCCTCCGGCCCCGCATAGCGAACGTGATCTTATCGCCTGCCCAATCTTAGATCTGACCACCCCCTTTTGCCCTCATGTCCTGTTGGGACGTCCGGCTGCAGATTACAATCACATGTTACATTTGGGAGGGGAAAACAACATCAGAGCGACCGGTATGGGAATAGGCCTGAAGCTGGGATTCCAAACATGCCTTGTCGTACTTCAAAGTGTCTTTATTACAATAAAGAATGTTTGTACATCATAAACCTGTGTATAAAAGACGGAGCCGTAGAGAAACTTGTCAGAGCACCTCGAGAAGATACCCTGTTGTCTGATTTGACGTGTTCTGTTCCGTCGGAAATAAACTCCTGTTTCCTGCCTTCCAGTCTCCAGCGCCTGCCTCTTTATTTGGTAATCGTGAGTTGGGAGAGAAGCGGCTAACGCCGGGCAAACCTAGAAAAGGGGTAAAACGACCTGATCTGCCTGAACCCTTTTTCATCACCTCTTCACCCGGTCCTCCTTCTCGGGACAGTGACTTTGGAAACAGAGCCTTTGCGCTGCTTCCCCAGGCCGGGGGGAAGCGGAAGTTGAACTCCCCAAGCCCTGCCCACAGTCAGGCGGTGCGGACCTAGCTTCCTGTGTTCGCCACAGGCCTCGGCGGTGAACTTTTGCGGGCAGAAACCAGGGTTATGCTCCCTCTACAACTCAAAATATAAGGCGAGGTGGGCATCCGCTTTGGGAGCTCATTAAAATGGAGTGGGCACCCGTGCTATTAACACAACACGGGCATAATGCAGGGTAGGCACCTGCTGGAAAGTATCGAAATAAGCAGGGTGGGCACCCGCGCTGCCATTAGTAAATGCAGCAATGAGGGGAATGCTCCCTCGGTATCAGGGCTAATTAAGATAAAGCGCTTCTCAGGCACTAGGGGGGGCACGGAGACCACCAAGCCCCCCAGGAATCACCATTTAAAGCAAAAAGGGGGTCCCAGCAACAAGGTCAAAAAGAAAAGTCCATCAGGCATCCAGGGGCTGGGCAGGGCCCAGGGAGGTAAGCCTTCCCCTGGGCCCCAGCAGCAGCACGCCCCTGGTAGATTCTAGAAGGAACAAGAACATCATCATGGTGTCACAACCCCTCTTTTATACACAAAAACCCTTTGTTTCCAAAGGTGCAGGCAACGGGCGAACCAGAAGCAACAGGTTCTGGAGCACTTTGTTTTGCTCAGCCCCTCTGCCTATTCACAGGGTGGTTCAGGGACATCAGACACACCACAGGGGGAGGAGCCAGCATTGTGGACGGAAGGCCAAGCCCTATTCAGGTCCCAGGTGCACTCCTCCCTGCCATCAACATGCATCTCTCGCCATTCACCACCGGGGAAGACCCATCCTGACTCCTGGAGCCAGGCACACCAGCCAGCTCCAGCTAATCACAAGCCAATTCACATTCACTGCACAGACACGCCAACTTCTAGAAGTGGCACTTCCACACTAGACACAATACATCCGCGCACATCATTGCGAAGCATTTAATAAAATAATTAATTTATTTTTGAGCTTATAAAGCGCACTAATGCCCAAGGGCGTCCGGGCGCTGCAAACTGACTCCAGAGCTAGAAGGGGGGCTAATCCATGAACAACCAGGTCATGAGCCCCTTTGGGAATGAAAGAAGCTCTGATGTGTTTCTAAGATGCCCGGGCAGGTTGTTCAGGCTTTTGCCGCACAGATGAGGTCGCTGCTTCCTCCCAGTCTGGCCTTCTTTACACGAGGTACCAAAACTATTCTATCGGCGGCTGATCGAATCGCTCTGCCAGGCACATACCATTTTATCTCAGTGTTCAAAAACTCTGGGCCTTTGCCCTTCAGTGCTTTAAAAACTGTGCACAGAGCCTTGAACTGAGCACGCCTTGGTACCGGCGGCCATTGTAGTTGTCTTAGCCGCTCACGTACTGACACAGGAATCCCGAGCAAAAGTCTTGCTGCCGCGTTTTGAACCAACTGCAGTCTGTATTCATGCTTCTTTCTCAACAGACTATTGTAGTAGTCCAAACACGACAGTGTAAGGGCAGTGACAGCCGTCCTAAATCCCTCTGCTGCTAGAAAGCATTTTATTTTCCTTAGTATCCTAAGGATATAGAAACAGGATGATACTACTCCACTAACCTGGTCCCCATAATCCAGGTTTTGGTCAATAATCACACCCAGATTTCTGGCCTTCGCTGTAGGGATAGGTGGGTTTCCCAGTGCCTCTGGCCACATATCCAGAGTCCAAATATTGGGGTTATTTCCAAACAAAATAACCTCAGTCTTCCCGGCGTTTCATTTGAGACAGTTGGAGGCCATCCAATCTGCTACGCTCTTTAAACAGTCGTGACATCTCGCTGTCATATCCATTCGCGACCCTCGTTGTAATGATAACACAATTTGAGTATCGTCTGCGTATGATGTAAGTTGCAGACCGAAAGACCTTATCAAGTCTGCCAGAGGGCTGACGTAGATGTTAAAGAGTGTGGGGCTCAAGGAGGACCCCTGCGGCACACCGCAGGGAAGGGCAAAAGGCTTTGATGTTTCCACCCCCAGGTCAACTGTCTGAATTTTGGCGGTCAAGAAGGACTTAAGGAGACTCCAGGCTGAGCCCTCCAGCCCTGCCCCCGCCAAATGGTCCATCAGCACTCCGTGATGGACCGTGTCGAAGGCTGCCGACAGATCTAACAGAATCAGAACAGCAGCCCCTCCCTGGTCTACCGCCACTCTCACCTCTTGCGTGGCCTTGATAAGGGCAAGCTCCGTGCTGTGGCATGCACGGAACCCAAATTGTTGGCGTTGGTCTTCTGAAAGAACGAGCTAAGTTGTTGATTGATGTATCTTAGCCGGAAAAGGAAGGCGGGATATTGGTCTATAGTTATTGGGATCTTTAGCATCAAGGCTGTTTTTTTTAAAAGGGGGAGTATGGATGTGGTTTTCCACTTCCTGGGGTATTCACTCAAATCCATGATCTTATTGAGCATGGGAGTGAGAGTGGAAGCAATGACCTCTGGGCAGGTTTTAAGAACTGCGGGTGGACAAGGATCTTTGGGAGAGCCTGACTGAACCGTCCGCACTAGGGGGTCGATTATGATGAAGGAAGGACCTGCGTCCGTCTGCCACCCCCGAGGTGGAGGGACCGTCCGCAGGGGCAGCGGCATTCCCTCCGTTGAAATTAGGGTGTGACCCCCACCCTGGCGGTCACATTCCGTATATTTAACATTGCAGCACCCGCTGCTAAGTTAAAAATGCATGCTGTGCATTTGCATGCACAATGCGGCAGGCACCACGCGTTGCCTGCCGCATTGTGCATGCAACCCATGTGCACCCCCCACACCCACCCATTCAACCTGGGGGCACGTTGCAGAAACGTATGCCTTTTCGTGGTGGCACGGAAAGGCATTCCTCCCAAGCCATCCTAATATGGCTGGCGGTGTCTGATAGACACCGCCACCATATCAGCCTTTTCCGAGACGGTCTTCCCCTCCGCCACGGTCCACCCGGCATTATAATATGTCGGGGGAAGAAAGGTGGCAGATGGGCAAGGATGGCGGACGGATCGCCACCGCCTGCATGGCGGTGGCGATCCGTCCGCCATCCTAATGGACCCATAGGTTCAAAACCTTTGAGTATTGTAAAGAATTGAACCGCTCCAAACTATCCTAGCCCTTCGTCATTTTTTTACCAATACTGGTTCCCACAATCCCCGCCTCTCCTTGCGATTTTGGAAAGGAGGAGAAAATCCCTTCAACCTTATTCCTAAAGGATGAGGCTAGAGACTCACACAAAGCTGCGTGCATGGTTTTGTTGGAGTTGTCAGTCTGGTAATGGTCCTAAAAAGTTCTCTAGAGGAGGAACTGGATCCCTCAATTTACTCAGCAAAATAGACTTCCTTTATATTTTTCTTTCTTTGTGGGGCAGTAGTCTCTTCTCCAGATCCTCTCGAGCCTTTTTCACTCTGTTTTATGTTTTTGAAAAAGGTCAGAAAACCAGTGTGCTGATGGCTGCGCTCTCCTGGGTGTAAAGGATTTTATCGGCGCAAATTTATCACAAGCATTCTCAATCCTCCTTCTATACAGTTCCTCTGTCATATCGACATTTGCAGGAAATTCAGGCGCACTAGATGTTAAAAACTTCCCCATTTCCTCCCCATTGGAGCCAGGCACACCATCCAGCTCCAGCCAATCACAAGCCAGACAGTCAATTCACATTCACTGCACAGACATGCCAACTTCTAGAAGTGGCACTTCCACACTAGACACAATAAATCTGCGCACATCATTGCGCACCATTTAATCACACGAGTTCGCACAATCCAAACTCGACCCTGCACTCCCCACACATCGGAACTACCATGTTCCCCATGCATTCCTATGAGAGGGCAGGCCACTCTCACCACTCATACACAGAGAGCGCACACACTTTGCACTGGACTACAGTGAAAAAGTGTGCAGAGGCCTACAATCACCAACACCAGGTTACAGAAACAGGCCAGGCAAATGCAAAAGGTTTCGGGGTGAACCTGCCAAAAGGGCCAAGTCCAACATCCTAGATTTAAGAGACTCAAATGGGGGGCAGTTGCTTCTCCTCTGAAGCTGCAGTGCTATGGAACAGCTTGCATATAAGCATCAAGACAGCATCCATGTTACTGAGTTTTAGGAAACTTCTTAAACCCTGGCTTTTTAATGATTAGCCTCCTCTGCTCCTTCTGCACTGTAGCACCGCAATTCGGAGCCAAGACACCCTTGGGTAATCATGCACTTTAGAAATTTCCATAATATAACCACCACTGCCAATACCACCACCACCACCAATACCAATATCACCACCACCAATACCACCAACACCAATACTACCACCACCACCAATAACACCACCACCAATACCACCAATACCACCACCAATATCACCACCATAAATACCACCACGACTACCACCATCACCAATACCACCATCAATACCACCACCGGCAATACCACCACCACCAATATCACCATCATCACTACCACCACCACTACCACCACCAATACCACCACCAACACCACCACCAATAATAATACCACCACCAATACCACCACCACCAGCAATACCACAACTAATACCACCACCACCAACACAACCACCAATACCACCACCAATACCACAAAATCCACCCCCACCAATACCAACACCACCACCAATACCACCACCATCAATACCATCGCCACCAGTGCCACCACCACCAATACTACCACCAATACCAACACCACCACCAATATCAACACCACCAATACCACTACGAATAACACCACCACCAATACTACCACAGCTAAGGCCAATACCACAACTAATACCACCATCACCAAATACAATACCACCATCAATATCACCACCACCAGTACCGCCATCACCAACACCACCACCACTAATACCACCACCACCATTAACACCACCACCATCACCAATACCACCACCACCAGTATCACCACCACCACTACCACCACCACTACCACCACCAATACCACCAACACCACCACCACCACCACCATTACCAATACCACCACCACCACCAATACCACAACCAATAACACCACCACAAACACAACAGCAATACCACCACCAACAGCACCACCAATACCACCACCATCAATACCACCACCACCAGTGCCACCACCACCAATACTACCACCAATACCAACACCTCCACCAATATCAACACCAACACCTCCACCAATATCAACACCAACAATACCGCTAATGCCAATACCACCATCAATATCACCACCACCAGAACCGCCATCACCAACACCACCACCACCAATACCACCACCACAAATACCACCACCAATACCACCACCAACACCACCACCACCAATACCACCACTAATACCACCAGCAATATCATGACCACCAATGCCACCACCACCAATACCACCACCACTACCAATAACATCACCACCACAACCACTAATATCACCAATACCACCACCACCAACACAACCACCAATACCACCACCACTACCACCACCAATACCACAAAATCCGCCACCACCAATACCACCACCAACACCATCACCAATACCACCACAATCAATACCACCGCCACCAGTGCCACCACCACCAATACTACCACCAGTACCAACACCATCACCAATATCAACACTACCAATACCACTATGAATATCACAACCACCAATACCGCCATCACCACCACCACCAATACCACCACCACCACTAATACCACCACCACCAATACCACCACCACCATCACCAATACCACCACCACTAGTATCACCACCACCACTACCACCACCAATACCATCAACACCACCACCACCACCAATACCAATGCCACCACCACCATCAATACCACAACCAATACCACCACCACCAATACCACAAAATCCACCCCCAACAATACCACCACCACCACCAATACCACCACCATAAATACCACCACCACCAGTGCCACCACCACCAATACTACCACCAATATCAACACCACCACCTATACCACCACATCTAATGCCAATACCACCATCAATATCACCATCACCAGTACCGCCACCACCAATACCACCACCACCAATACCACCACCACTAATACCACCACCAATACCACCACCACCAATACCACCACTAATACCACCAGCAATATCATGACCACCAATGCCACCACCACCAATACCACCACCACTACCAATAACATCGCCACCACAACTACTAATATCACCAATACCACCACCACCAACACAACCACCAATACCACCACCACTACCACCACCAATACCACAAAACCACCAATACCACCACCAACACCACCACCAATATCACCACCATCAATACCACCACCACCAGTGCCACCACCACCAATACTACCACCAATACCAACACCATCACCAATATCAACACTACCAATACCACTATGAATATCACCACCACCGGAACCGCCTTCACCAACACCACCACCACCAATACCACCACCACTAATACCACCACCACCACCACCAATACCACCACCACCATCACCAATACCACCACCACCAGTATCACCACCACCACTACCACCACCAATACATCAACAACACCACCACCACCAATACCAATACCCCCACCACCACCAATACCACCACGAATACCACAAAATCCACCACCAACAATACCACCACCACCAGTGCCACCACCACCAATACCAACACCACCACCAATATCAACACCACCAATACCACTATGAATAACATCACCACCAATACAACCCCAGCTAATGCCAATACCACCATCAATATCACCACCACCAGTACCGCCATCACAAACACCACCACCACCAGTACCACCACCACTAATACCACCATCACCACCACCACCACCAATACCACCACTAATATCACCAGCAATAGCATGACCACCAATGCCACCACCACCAATACCACCACCACCACCAATATCATCACCACGACAACCACTAATATCATCAATACCACTACCACCAATACCACTACCACCACCAATACCACCACCACCAATACCACCACTACCATTATCACCACCAATACCACCACCACCAATATTACCACCACCAATACCACCACAACTACCACCAACACAACCACCACCACCAATACCACCACCACCACCAATACCACCACCATCAGTACCACCACCACCAATACCACCACCACCAATACCACCACTACCAATACCACCAGCACCACCAATACCACCACCATCAATACCATGACCAATACCACCACCACCAATAACACAATCAATACCACCACCTTCACCACCACCATCAATACCACCACCAATACCACCACAACCAATACCACCACCAATACCATTACCACTGTAACCAATACCATCACCATCAATACCACCACCACGACAAATACCACCACCATCAGCAATACCACCAGCAATACCACCACCAATACCACCACCATCAATACCACCACCTTCACCACCACCAATACTACCACCACCAATACCACCAATACCACCACCACCAATAGCACCGCCAATGCACCACCAATACCACAGCCACCACCATCAATACCTCCACCTCCACCACCACCAATATCACCAGGGTCGGACTGACCATAGCGGGCACTGGGCAATCGGTTTTGGGCCACCGGGGCCCATTTTTGTTACAGGGCAGTTTTTGCAGCAAAATCGGCCCTGTACCAAAATCTGCTGATAACTGGCCCGGCAAAGAGCTTGCGGCATCTCCAACCCCCGAGTGGCGAGGGGGGCTGGCTTAACACTTTGCCAGTGCCGGTTGTTGTTCCCTGTCCGGCCCTGAATACCACCATTAATGCCACCACCAATACCTCCACCACCAATACCACCACCACCACTGATACCACTAACATCACCATAACCACTACCATCAATACCACTACCAATACCACCACCAATGTCACCCCATGAATACCTCCACCTCCACCACCACCAATACCACCATCAAAACCCCCACCATCAATACCACCACCAATACCCACCACCGATACCACCAATTCCACCACCACTAATACCACCATCACCACCACCACCACCACCAATACTACCACCAGTACCACCACCACCACCAATATCACCACCAACAATACAACCACCACCACCACCACTACCACCACTGATGCCCCCACCAATACCACCACCACCACTACCACCAACACAACCAATATCACTTTTACCACCAATACTACCACTAATACCACCACCACCACTACCACCAATACCAATTTTACCACCACCACCACCAATACCACCGCCACCAATACCAATACCACCACCTCGGCACCTGTCCATCAGTAGTAATAGCAGGGGCACTGTACAAGGCCAGTGCTGCAGCTGAGACCATCACTCTCTCCCTCCATGCCTCCCATAAAGCAAAACCCGCCATGTACCAGTAGGTGAAGCCAGGGCCCTACTACAGCTAGAGTGTTTTTATTAGGCCAAAGATAGCAATGATATTACGCAATGCCACACACAAATCACAGAGAGGGCAGTAACTAGCCCCCCCTTCTTCTCTTCCTCCTGAACTGTGATAGTGTAATCACAGAGCGAAAGGTGTTGGAGCACTTTGTTAGTGTTTATAGGTCGGATCATATGTAACTCTCACTTCACACTTCATGTCTGTGTAATTTACAACACTACATATCCTCTTCACTGCACTATTTATCACTACTTTGAAGTCGTCGCTGGCCGTTCTCTTACTCTTATATTTACAATCTAACAAGCAGTCGAGAAGGCCCTTTATTGCAATGCTATAGGTCTCGCATTTAGAGAGTTTAAGCTATTAGTATTGTAAATGAAAATGCCTTTTATTTATATTTTAAAACTTAAAATATAAATAAGGGCATTGTCATGTATAATGCCAATAGCTCAAACTCGCGTGAATGCGTGACCTATTGCATTGCAAATGCTTGTTATGTTTGCAAACACTCAGATTCTATGTTTGCGGCCACAAAACTGTTTTTTTAAATGTGCTAAACCTATTTTAAGCATCAGTAAACTTTTACAAACTCCTAAAATGGGATTGCTCCTATGCCAATTCAAATTGGTATATAATGTGTCAATGTCTTGAGCTGAAGCCCAGTTGCAAATCAAGGAACAGTTACTGACTCCTGAGTTGGAGTGGTAACCAATGTGGGACCACTTTGCCTTTGTGTATCTTGATTAAAAGTTTACTAGGGGATAGGAAGTGGACCACAGGACCACTGACCACTCTTAAACACACATAAAAAAGCAGACTTTTTTTAAGGGAAACAGACTGCATTTAAAGAACATTGTTAATTTACTGAAAGGTGATCACAGACATGGTGGGCTGCTGACCTTATCAGGCACCATCCTTGTGATGGGCACCAATCTGAGTGAGTCACAAATTTGTGAGCAACTTTAAACTATTCTGGAGATAGGTCAAACTGCAACTCACTCGAGTAGGAAGTTCACAAACTGACCTACTAGTAAACAGGTCAGTTTGTAACTTTCTTTACTGATGGCAAAGGGCATAACTCCTTCAGTCAAAGACAAAAATGTAAGGCGGATGCGTCCGGATCTCTTTCAGTCTACTTTTCACTTCTATAAGCTAGTTCCAGTGGCACACTTAACATTATCTTCTTAGCAGTTTTCAAATATCTGAATACAGGTTTTACTTGTGCTGGCAACATGTGCTGGAAAACCAGAGAATAGAAGTGAACAATCCATGCCATAGTAAGATACCATCCACTCCACTCTTGTCATTCATCAACTGACACACATGTGTATATTTTCACAGTAATACAACTATTATAATTTGTCAAGCTGCTAAAATGACTGCATGTCAGAGACATGCTTCCAATTACTCATGTGACATTTTAGGGTACATGTATATTATGAAAAGAAGAACATTGATAAATCCTGTTGCTCTATTACCCAGAGGAGCCCTTTTGTCTCTGAGGCTTGAATTGTACTGTCAAACTCTGAGAAAATATTTGATTAACTTTTTTCTAGCAGGTGGGTGATATTTGCTATGCTTCTCTATAATGTTCTAAATAGATCTGTTTCTGCCCTCATAATGGAAACAGTCTCAAGCATGAGAAGTCCATTCCATAAAATTCAGTCAACGAGATAATGTAGCTGTATTTGGACAGAAAGGACTTTCAGTTATAACTTTTGTTGGGTTACAGGGTAATAGATTTAATTGCAACATACCATTTTCTTCTTTACTGTTAAAATATTTGTTACACTCTTATTCACCGTAGGCCAATTGTGTCTATGGCTCACTAAGAATGGCCCATTATCTAAAAAATAATATTCAATTCAGTTATTTCAGGCATAGGTGAAACCATTTGCATGAACCTTTCACACGCAGATAACTTGTTACAAACATCATGGTATATTAAGGAAGGAATAATTTGTGCTTTGACTTGCACTAATAAATAATATTTTGCATTCCGAAATACAATGAATATCAAATTTAAAACTCTTTTTGAATTGCACAGTCTAATTCTCAAATTCTTGACACCAATTTGGATTATTCATTTTCATATAGTAATTGCATTCTCTAGTAATTATTGGTACTCTAATTTAATCAAAAATCAAATATGAGACATTAGAAATAATGATTTGTGATTTCAGTGAATGTACACTTTGCTGAAAAGACCTTAAATTACATAAAGTTCTTTCTTAGAAATAGCAAACTGTTCAGGAGAAAATCTTAATCTTCACACAAATCTGTCTTAATAATAATGTTTGAAGTTTCTTGAATAAACATGAGCATTTCAAGTGTAGTTTACAACTGGAAAATTGCTTCAAATTAAACTTGCTCGCTAGAGTGATACTCTAAGTTTCACTTAGTTATTTTAGAAGGAAAATAACTCATTTCAGACAGTGAGTAAATAATCTCATTCAGTGTGTTCAAGTTCCCATCTACAACAGAAAATTATTTCCTTGTATTCTCTGCTTGAATCTCTAAGATTCTACACGTACTGTCATTTCATATGTAAGTTGGTTATTGCACAAAAACAGGGCAATCAATGCAATAATTGCATATTTAGATTTTTTCAATATCTTTGGTCTATGCAACAATAACTGAACATTCACATTTTCATTTAGAGAATAAATATTCTCAGTGATGGACTTTAATTATTTGTAGACAATACTTATTATATTAAGATTATTCAGGATTGGAACTCTTTATATCCCTGAAATATGGAAATCTTTACTTACAACTTAACTAATTCTCCACCTTTTGTAGAGGAAAGTGATCCCACTAAATTATTTTAAGTGATATATTTACAGTCCTGGACCAATGCAAATACATTTCAGAGTATCTATTGTAGCAGAAAATGCTCTCTGTATTTATCCTTATTGATATTTAGTTCTCCTTCAGGATCTGTTGCATATGACTTAAGCTCATTAAACAGTCTCTCAATCCCCTCACAGTTCCAGCACTATTATAAGGACCTGGCAATATGATGTAATCTTTATTTTTCCTGCATATGTATGGAGTTCCAAAAATCTCAGTGTGTTTCAGAAATGGATACATGACCTTTTCCCAGTAGATAACATCCTGAAGCTGAAACGCAGCCATGTTCACTGTAGACATATGATACACCCTTTTTGTTCAATGTGAATTCAATACCCCCAAACCTGCCATGCACCTTCACATCAGGGTTTTGCTCTGCAATGAAGTACTGATGTGTACATTTTCGCTCCTTTCAATCTCATCAAAATTGCCAGAGCGGCAAGACCGCTGAAGTGGCACATAAGGGTAGAGATGAGGCGTACACATTGTGTTATAGAAGACACTGTAGGCTCAAACTTTTCTTTGCTCCTTGTAGAGAAGTCAACTTTTGCCCAGCATCTCATCTGCTTTCACCCACCTCTACAAAACCTCAGGAGGAGGCAGCCATCTTGGGGGGGACTTCTTTAAAAAAAGGGGGCAATACCTGACACCAACCACCAGTTATGGAGGATTCCAGTTAAAGGCAGGAGTATCCCGGAGCATATTTCCTGGAAAAGTGGTTTTCACTAGCTACCCGAAGTGAAAGAAACTTTATTGATTAGTTCCTGGTGCCAGGATTAAAAACAGAGCAAGATGCAGTCTGAAATGATAACTGCATATGGTGAACGCAAACAGTTCAACCTACAGGACCCTACAAGGTGTCACAGCTTTCGTCAAGACCATCGGATAATTATGTTAATGTGTAGAAAAGTGAATGGTGATAAATAAAGAATTTGAATACAAAACCAGTAATCTCACAGTTGTGTTCGATTTACTGGTCGTACTCGTAATTTACGGATAAGGGACCTCACCTCAATGTGGCCACAGCTCAGGGGAGAGGCTCCGTAGATGTGTAGGTTCCAGCTCCGTAGATGCCCGGGCTACCTATGGACAGAACGGTGCCACTCCCCTGAGCTGTGGCCAGGTTGAGGTGAGGTGCCTTATCCGTAAATTACGGGTACGACCAGTAAACCGAACACAGCAATTGTGGGATTACTGATTTTGTATTTAAATTCTATATTCATCACAATTCACTTTTCTACGCAGTAGCATAATTATCCAATGGTCCTGACGAAAGTTGTGACACCTTGTAGGGTCCTGTAGGCTGAAACATGTTGACCTGTTTGTGTCCAAAATAAAACTAGTTACCTTGGGCTCGCTGTATCGCTGACTTCAGAGAACAGGAGGCAAGCCAATAAGACCTTGGAGAAACTTGGGTTCAGGTATGTAGTGAGCATGTCCTGTCTCTCTCACTCCCAGGCAAGAAGTCACAGGCCATCATAGCAGACCAAGTAGCACAGTAGCAGTCCCTCCCACAGCACAGCAATTGGCAGGAAGAAGTCCAACACAGCAATGCAGGTAGCAGAGTGGCAGTTCCTCCTACAGTACAGCAGCTCTTTTTTGTAGAATGCCCTTGGTTCCAACAAAGCTCTGATTTGGTGGTGTCAGGTGTCCAGTACTTACACCCAAATGTGCCTTTGAAGTGGGGAGACTTCAAAGGAGACTTTTAAGATCACAAGGTCTCTGACTTTCCTGCCCTGGCTCCAGACTTGCTACAGGGGCATATGCAGCTCTTTGTGTTGGGACAGGCATAGTGACTCCCAAATTTGTTGTTTGGTACTGCTGACTAGTTCCAGGACGCCGTCACAGCCAAACTGCTACTGCTTCCAAGCCGACACAGCGGAAGCCGCCGTTACAGATTGCTCACAGCTCTCGTTTTTGATTTCAGCTCCGGCACCCATAGTAGCCCCAGCTGGCAGAGTTCAGACCCGGCGAAGGGGAAAAGTATTTCAGCAGCCTAGCTGGAGTCACCACCAGTGAATGGGGCACACATGAGGTGCCTGAGTGCAACAGCATTAGTCACCATTCGCAGGGAGAGAACCAGGCCCTCACAGAAGCAGGCCTGGGTGCAGCTTGTGGTGGACTTGTGAACTCCCTCTTGAATCACCCTCTCTGTTGGGCCTTCTTGGTCTTCTTCTTTTGTCCGGCATGATGCTCTGCGAAGGGGAGGTTAACACTGAGCCCCCATAGAGCACTGGTGAGCACCAAAATTTACCCAGCAGGGCAGCGGGAGGACAGTAGCATCAGGAGGCAAGATGGCAGGGTGAGACAAGTGGCCCTTCTAGTTTGCGTGTGGCTTGTGGTCAGCCTGGTCCCTCTGGCATTTCCATCAGACTGCCAGTAGGTCTCTTGGAGACTCTAGCCCCACTGTGAAGTTCACCCTGAGTGCCAAAGAGCAGGTCAAAGCCTTCACAGATGTGTCACAAGCACAGAAAACACTCTCTTTCAATTCTTTCCGTAACAGTTCTCACCCATACCAATGCCCCAGGGGCTGGCGGCGCCTTCACTGCCCTCGTTGTAGCAAAGGTCAGCTCAAGCCAAGGTGGAACAGCACAGCCTTTAGTGGGCTTACAATCATCTGTGCCTCTCCCTTAATTAGGGGGGGCGCACAGGGCCTTGACCTAGTTAGTCTACCTAGTGGGGTGGAAGTCAGCAAAAGATATCACACTGTCACTGTCATATGGACTTGTCCAATCTTCTTGTACTAGGGTAAGCTCACATATTGTAGTAACATATTATCAAAGTACCTTAGTATGCCAGCTCCTCCCGCCAACTGAAATTCATCAAGGACTCGGGGGAGCCTCCCGCAACACACCATGGTAAAAAAGAGAAACCCGGCACAGATAAAGCATGCAGATCCCCCAAATGACTGTACCACTTCGCCTCAAGAGTCTCTCCGGCAAGATCTCACTGCAGTGAACATCACAATCCATGTCCTATGCTCGGCCTTTGGGACCGAGGGGGCCGACAAGTTCAAGCAGCTAGACACTATTGGGCCAATGCCAACACAAATTAGTAACACCTCCTTGAAAATAGACCGGGATAAAAATTCTCCCCAACCGCAGCCGGATCCAAGGATATTTCAAAACCTCCCTCCTCTTTCTATATGCTTAAAAAGCTCTAACGAGCAAAACAGGTGGTCCTTCTCTTTACACAGGGCAGACTCTGAGGATATAACCACAATTGGGAAAAAACGTAGGCAATCAAACTCCCACCCTGTGCTACCCCAAGACTCTGAGCCCAAGGATGTTGGTTCTCTCTTAAATAAACACATGATAACGGCTCAAATTCTTGTGAATATTAATACATGCTCTCCACTGCCTTCAATTTGTCTCTCAATTGGAAACTGAAGCACAAACAACAGGTTCTGACCTTTCTACCTTTCACTCGCCTCCTAAGAAATCTAGGAGATACAGCACATCCGAACACAAGCTTGGCAGTTTATCAGATCAGTTTCTAGACACACAAGAAGCACAAATAGAAGCCCAAATGGAAGCACCCCTGCTGCAAACACCAGTATTAAAGATGGAGTACAGCCTTAAGACTCCACATCTAACCCGTCCACGCCATTGTGCACCAGCCAGTCACATAAGCCCTGTAACTCCACCCTTGGCCTCTCACACCTCTAAACAAGACACAATAGCCGAAGCTCTTCTTTGGCAATAGCAAAAAATGGAGCTTCAAACTGATTTAAGTCAGACTATCACCTCATGCTTAATGGAAAAGGGTCAAGATTAGGAACTTTAGAATACAAATTTGGCCAGATAGAAGAGGGCCAACTCTGCTCTTGCTCCCAATTAATTGAAAAATTAAGCAAATTGCCTGAGAAAGGTAACTTAAAGGAAACAAAAATACTATCCCAGCTAGTTACCAAAGGCTATGAAACCGCAAAAGCACCCACCAAGAAGGATAACACTTTGCATGCAAAAGCCATATCTCGGAAGACTCCTGACATTGAACAAAAACCATAACCAACTCAGAGGCAGCGTTAAGGAACGGGGCTCTCTGGGGAAATACCAGATTGGACAGGGGAGACCCATCAATCCCAGAATCTACTCCCCTCTCCAACATAGAATGGACCGCACAACAAACAGCAGAACACCATATAGTGGACATATACATGCGCGCTAGGCCCAGGTTAAGGGCTCACAAGCAAGTATGGCCTCACCTGTCAATCTGCTAGGAATTCAGGAAAGCTCTCGGGGAACTTAGTACACACGCCCATGGCAACTCGTCTCTCGCCCCACTTAAAGGGGACATCAGAGATACCTCAAGTAACAATCCAACCAGTCCTATGCTAGATTTTGGGACAGTAGGTAACAAATTGCATCAGACCTACCACCTGACAGGGGAAAATAAAATTGGCGGGAAACTCAGAGGGTCACATCAACATAATTATCTCAACTCCAATTCAAGTCAAGTGCATCAAATCAGCTCTCTCACAAATACCGACTTAGATGATTCTCTAGGGGATACAAGCAATGTACTAAGCACTTTACAACAGTGGGAGCCAGTCGAAATTACCACTACAGGAGCAGTTCCCTCGGCAGAGCACCATGACGATCCAGGCCTGGCGTTTATCCCTCATTTTATCTCTAAGGGACCCCTGAATACACTAAATACAGGTAATTTGCTCCGACTATTAGAACACATTTCATTACTGAAATATTTACCATCACCTGACCGAATTTCTGTAAGATTCTCCCAAATTCTCAGAAAAGGGACATTAGAGACCACAATAAACAAATGGGGATCTACTGCCATTTTGAGAGAAGCACATATTTTTGAGGGATGGGTCACTGAGCGTCAAAAACTACAGCCGCCAAAATATCTGCATTATTTTGTGTTTATTTTGTGTACTTATATAGCGCGGTCCTGTCGCCCCAAGGGCATCCTGGTGCTTGAGATCCGGTCAACGGCACTTCCACTGCTCAGCCAATACTAGGGAAAAGATGGGTTTTTAGGGCTTTCCTGAAAGGAAGGTAGTCCCTAAAACTTCTTAAAGGAAGTGGCAGGGAGTTCCAGAGTTTGGCCGCTGCGACACTAAACGAGCGGCCACCCATCCTTACTCTCTGGAACCTCGGAACCACCAACAGTTGAGCCGAAGAGGAGCGAAGGGGCCGCGGGGCAGAATACCAGGCAAACATATTTTGCAATGGCACTGGGCCCTGTCGATGTACCGCCTTAAATACTAGGCATGCCGCTTTGTACACTACGCGCAGGTGCACCGGCAGCCAGTGTAGATCCCTTAATGCTAGGGTGGAGGAGCTGAGGTTAGGACGAGAGAGAGCCAGCTTAGCGGCCATGTTCTGCACCCGTTGTAACTTCCCCAGCAGATTTTTTGGTGCCTCCAAAAGTAGCGCATTGCAATAGTCTAAGCGACTCAGTATGGTCCCGCGAACTACTTCCGGCCTGGCCTGTGCAGGTAGAAGGGGCAGTACTTTACGCAACATGTATGTATTACTCTTGGAGAAATCAACCGTAGAACACAGAAGCATACTGAAGGTTGCATGGGGCACCACTCATGACTGGTTACCAAGTACTTAAAAACATCAAATTCACTGGTTATATCCTATGTCAATAACCAAAGAAATGTTAAATACCAGTCAAGAGCTCAGAACCTCGAGGGTTGGAACCAGCTACCCAACAAGTATACCCAACAAACCTATTCCTAGCATCACCAAAGATCTCTTCCTCCAGACCCATAAATTACCAAAGAATAAAGAGCGAACAATCACCTCATGGAATGTGGGAGGCCTGACATCCACCTTTACTTTCGAAATCTGGACGAGCATACCTCCAAAACAGTGACATAATCTGTTTACAGGAAACTTGGGAACTAATCCCCGAAGTACTATATGGTTTTTATGAGATCCTTAAGCCTACCACACATAAACGCTTATTTGGTAGGCCATCAGGTAACCTCTCAATTTTTATAAAGCATTTGGCTAAAATTGAGGCCCATAGGAATGAAAGGAAAGATATGTGCAATTTGCGAGTACCCAATAGGTACTCGCAAATTGCGAAGGCAATTTCAAGGGTGCCAAAAGGACACCCTGTTGCACCCCTGAAATATGCATGTGTGCACATGTGGCGCACATACATGCCTTAAGAGCATGTATGTGTGACACATGGCACTTTGAAAAATGCAAAAAAGTGCATTTTTCTAGGACATCGCAAATCCCACCAACTTGAAGTTGGTGGTAATTTGCGATTTCTTAAGGCAAAATTACCCAACTTGGGTGCTTCCAGAATTGTATTTATTTTGCAAAGTAGGGAATCCCAAATTTCGTGAATCCATATTTTGCCATGGCCTTTTGGGATGATACATCCCAAAAGGCTTTTTCCTGTATGCAAACGGTTCCGATTCTGAGAATCGGCCCATCTGCGAACGAGAAAAAGACTTCATACATCTGGCCCTATAAGTAAATTAAATAGGCCAATTGTGAATAAGCCAACATATAATCAATCAACGGGAGAGAGAGGTAAGTGAAGCCACTGTTAGTCCCCCTAATATTCAATGCATAAACAAAATAGTGGAACAAAGTAAACTACAAAAAGATGATGAAAACAGTCACTCCTATTTTGTAAAAGAACCCTCACTCACCAACATAGTTGATGACATGCTTCATCACAGGGTTCCCATCAGAGAGGGCGAGTGCCCCTCTGGTGTGCTACAATGCCTAGTTATAGCGGAGCGGGTCTTTTGAGTGTGAAACAGTGATGGTGCAAAAAAATATTTGTGTGCTATAATTACCTTTATTCACCCAATAATAGTTTAATGATTGGGTAATAAGGTAAAGGATAAGAGCAGTGTAGTGGATTTTGTGAACTGGGGAAATTGGTCAGTTACATCCTATGGTAAAATCAAAAACAATGGTCTACATGTTTCAGCCTCCTTGTGCCAATTGCGAAGCTTTCGTCAGGGACAAACTGCCAGAGAGGCATGCGCACGCTATTGCGCGCCCTAACCTGAAGCAGAAACACAGAGGTACCGCATAACTTATGGTTCTCATACCACCCTCAGAACATTGTTAGAAGGCAGATCAATCTGTAAAACTAAACAGACAGGGAGACAGTCAAACATATGAACATTACATACACTTTTGTAATGACATGTGTTGCTCAAAGAGTGAGCAGGCTCATGCTGATGAGAATACTATTTACAAGGGTTTTAGCTCATGTTGGTAATGGTGTTGCCATGTCGAACCACAACTCATAAGTAATTGTGATAATGACGTATAAATGTTGTGCCTCTGTTATTTGTGTCAGAAATAGTGCAAACAGTGATTACCATAAAGGTGTATTATTAGCACCCGTAGTTTGTGGCATTTGCATGCTTTTGCTACTGCGTGCTGATGCTTTCATTACCAGTCGATATATGTACTCATATATTACTGAATAGGCGATGAACTTAACTATTAAAAACAAATGGTGGAAAAAGTTAAAAATAAGGCAACATGGGCCTACTTTTACTCCTATTCTGAAGAAGCTATAGGCAAATTTCTCAGTGCCCTGAAACCTTCCAATCACCTTAATGACCCTCTCCCCGCAAATGCGGTTAAAGATCTTACACCGATGCTACTACCTACATGGACCAAGATCATCAACAGTTCTCTTCAACAAGGTTGCATCCCGGACTCCCTCAAGATAGGGCAAGTGTCTCCCATCCTTAAGAAACTCACAGCTGATCCCATGGACCTCAACAACTACCGCCCTATCTCCAATATTCCTACCCTGGCCAAACGTCTGGAAAAATGTGTTCATGACCAACTGACAAAACATATCGACCACTTCAACCTCCTAAATAAAAAACAGTCCGGCTTCCGTGCAAATCACAGCATGGAATCAGCCATGACACACATCATTGATGATGCACTTCAACTGCTTGATCATAACAAAGCATGTCTCCTCATCCTATTAGACCTCTCCTCAGCGTTCGACGCGGTCAAACACGAGCACTGAATAGATCTGTTGAAACACAGAGTGGGTCTTTCAGGACCAGTGCTCGACTGGTTCACCTCCTTTCTGCAAAACCGGACTAAAAAATTCAAGATCAACAACACACTGTCCAAACCAGTTCCGGTTACGCTAGGAGTCCCACAAGGTTCCTCATTATCCCCTACACTCTTCAACCTCTTCATGGAACCACTCACCGATCTGTTACAAACATCCAAAGTGCAATTCCACATGTATGCAGACGATACCCAACTCTACCTCAAGATCAATACCTTGGACGAGATTACTTTGCTCAACAATACTCTTAAGACCACCCAAACCTGGCTGGCAGTGAATCACCTCAAACTGAATGCCTTAAAAACTGAATTCCTCCTCATTGATCCTCCCGCCAAAGTTCTCACTATGCACAATTTGATAAAACACCTCACAGCACTAGATGTTCAACCAACCATTGTGGACTCGGCGAAATCACTGGGTATAACCTTGGACTGTAACCTCAATATGCAGAAGCATATCTGCAATGCAACAAAGGGTGCAAACTTTCAGATCAACACACTAAGGAAGCTTACGCCCTTCCTACCCCCAAACGACTTCAAATTATTGGTTCATGCCTTAGTTCTACCGAGGCTGGACTATGGCAGTGCCTCGTTATGCGGTCTCCCCAAAACCGCCACAGCTCCTCTTAGAGCCTCCACCAACGTGGCAGCGAAACTCATCACTGGCTCGAAAAAAAGGGCCCACATCTCCCCGGATCTAAAATCTTTAAACTGGCTGCCATTTGAAGCCAGAATCTACCTGAAAATAACTTGCATGACGCACAAGGCCCTACATCATAGTGCACCCAGCTATCTCACACAAAAACTCACAATATCTGGAGGATCAAGATCAACAAGAAGTGCGGAAAACTTCCTTCTGAAACCACAAAAATTCAAGAAAAAAACGTATAATCGTTCCTTTTCAGGAATGACACCCACGATATGGAATGCCCTGCTACCAGAAATGTGACGGAACCCCTTCACCTCTTCCTTCAAACTGGAAGTAAAAGGCATCCTTATTGCTAAATTTACGTAAACATTGCTTGACTTGACAGTGGAGAACCCCCATTCCGTATATCTTACCAACCAATCTAATGCTTAACTTTTATATGTACAGCTTTATTCCACTTATTGTAACTTTTTCATCATCAATGTTCTACCATCATCCTTCAATACTGACCGGTCCGGTCTTGCACCTTATCTGACTTGCCCTTCTATCTATGATTGTCTTTGCTGCCAATCTCTATGGTCCTGTTTATCCTTAATGTTTGATCTGCCCTTTGTTCATTCATTAAGCTTTTTGAATTTATTCCTTACGGTCCTGCCTATTTTGATTGGATTGTTATACCTATACACATTTATTGTTAAGCGCTCTGATACCCGTAAGGGTCTTGTTCGCGCTATATAAAACTTTCAAAATAAAATAAATAAATAAAATAAAGCACAAGCGTGCTGAAGCTCGTGATGTTAAAAGTAAAGATGCCAATTTGCAACAAAGATGGAGAAAAAGCTTACTTTCAATGTATGTAAACTTTACAACACGGGTCCAGGCGGGGGGTGGTGGCTTTTAGTCACACACTATGGGCAAAAAGAATCAGTGTTAACATAAATTTGGCTGTAATATTCCCCAAAAGCTGCTTCAAGGACATAATCAAGTACCTACTCCGCCAAAGCAAGACACCCGTTTGGCACATAGACTCTCCCGTCTCGAGGACCCCGCCTACAGTGGGGCTTTCCGATGGAGCGCATTTAAACTGAGGTTTTCCCATAGGTTCCGCATCACGGTACCTGATGACATCACAGCGTACGTGAGCATGTACGCACGCCTCAGTCTGGTAAAGAAAAGAACTATCTCGCTAACCTTCTCAATGTGAGGCCGGTTTTGAAAGTAATGTAGCTGTATTCAATGTAAAGCAACTATAGCAGCCTTTGGGGATTATCCAGTGGAACTTTGTTTTATTGAAGAACGCTTTTAACTTGCTGCCCTGCACCCTGCTTCCTGATCAACTAGGACCCTGGACACAAGCGGACGCTGCCGGTGCCGGGACTGCGAGACCCAGGTTGCTCAGCGCTTCTACAACTCAGTGCACCTGGTATCTCTTCCCGCCCCCAAACCTCCTATTTAAGTGTAGAGGTGAGCGCGCACGCGGGACGCGCGCGGGACATAGCCCCGGGCTAAGCCCGGGCAAAGGGCGGGCCCTCTGAGGCCCTCCGAGGACCGAGAGGACTGGACTGGCCACACCCCTTGCAAGTTTTATAAAATTGTTGTTGTCACGGATGTGCTATATCTTGGATGCGATGTCATTGTTTAGTTTTTAGTACTACTGAGCATATTAGTTGTATTGTAGTAATACTCAATTTATAGGGGTTGTTAATTAAGTTACGTCCCTCTTTCCATTTTATTAGAGTACCCCGTGTTAGTTATCAGCTGGTGCGATATAATGTCAACACGCAAAACCAGAAGCCAGGCGGTGGCGGGGATAAAAAACACTAAAACCAAAAAACTTACTAATACCTTGGATAGTTTTATCCTTCGCACTAACACCCTAATTGATGAGGGTATAATATTGATGGAACGGAGGGTTTCCCATGATTTGCTTCAGGCCAAAAGATCGTCACTGGGTAATATAGCTTTGGCTTGTACTCCGAACAAACATTTGCGTTTGTCAGATACGCCTCATTCATTAGCCACTCATGTGACCCCTGTATTGACTATGGCCCAGCCTCAAAGTATAAATATATCTCCGGTATCCATATTACCAGTACCCACAATTGAGTCTGTCACCCTCATTACTCCCATGGTTACCTCAGCTATTATACATACAGACGCTCCTGAGTTAGAAGGGCTCCCTGTTGTAGGGAAAACATCTTCCCCAATATCAACCGTTACAGAGGTGCTTAGTGTTACTGTAGTTAATCAAAATATTTTACCCTGTTTGGGGAACACAGCCGGTGTGGGAAATGGTTCACAGGAGGGAGGAATAAGTGCGGATGCCTCAGTAACTTCTGTTAGGCCACATCGAGTATCCCACCCCCTACCTCTAGAGTTACCTGATGTAACTGTATCCGACACTAGCTTGGCTAGTATTCTTGATAATGGTAGTCCTGACGAGTCTGCAGAGAGCATAGAGGATGACGATGCGCCCTTTTTTGACTCCCTAGCGACCCTTATTAGGTCCTTGCTTTTGCCCCTGGAAGTTAGACTCCAGGGTATAGAAAATCAATTGGGAATTATATCAAAAGAGCTGAATTGTAAGGGGGCAAAAGTGACCCAAGAAACCCAGAAGAATACCCCCGGTACATCGGGAAGCTCACCAACATTGGTTAAGAATCCCTCAATAGCACCTACCCAGCAAATCAAGACCTGTCCAACCGTTAAAACTGTACAGCAGGTTGGTAAAGTGGTCACTAAACAAGTTGCTGTAGATGTTAATAAACCTCTGGGAATAGCTAGTTCTACCGCTCCAAGCATTATCCCGCACCCACCCTCTGTGAAGACACCAAGGGTACGGCGGAATATTAGTTTACCGTCTGACGCCTGCCCATTTGTGATAGTGCTAACAGGCGTCCCTGAGCTTACCACAGACATCCCCGAAACATTTTGGGGCCTTAAAAACAAAGTTTGTCACTGGTTGGATAGGAATCTCCCACCCCCTCCCAATATTAACAAAAATATTCTTATGGTAGAGAGAGCACCATGGGTGGGCGAAAAAAAGAAACATCTCAAAGGAGATTGTGTGGTGATCACATTTGAAGACCCTTGTATTGTAGAGTTTATTTGCTCTGGGCATAGCCGTAACAATGACTCCGAGATTCTTGTTAAACCCTTGTCATACTTTTATACGCCCGCGGGGAACCATGATAATAGATGGAGTTGGCTAAGGGCTACCCCGCATGAAAACGGTTGGAGGAGATTTGAAACTCAAGGGAACCAACGCTCCAACAATTGGGGAGGTGCGGGAAATGGAGATTGGCAAGAAGTGCGAAGAGGAAGAGGTAGAACTTACTATGGTGGAAATAGGCTTAAGGAGGGATGGTTGGGCCCACAGTTGGATCACCCTATCCAATGTTATAATCGCTTCAATGGTTTGGAGGAAGTCGATTGACTTACCAACCAGCCCATTGAGCGTTTGGGTAGTCGGGTGGTGCAGGCCTTACCAGGAGATCAAGTTAAATCACCAGTAGACAGAGTGGCTACTACAGGCTCCATTAGTGTTGGTACAGATATTGTTGAACCTTTGGTTGTAGTTGGTAACTGTATGCAGGATATAGTTTCTACAGGTCAAATGGAACCGAAGCCCCCGGGTCCCTTTATTAATATTGTATCATGGAATATTGCAGGTTTAAAGAAAAACCTAGCAAATCTTGATTGGAACATTTTTATTAACAATTTTGACATTTGTATGCTTCAAGAAACGTGGTGCCTATCCCCCGAATACATGAATGGTTATTCTACCTTTTATGTCCCAGCTGTTTCATTAGGAAGAGGCCGCCCTTCTGGTGGGTTACATATTTGGGTGAAAACATCTCTGAATTGTTGTGTTACTTCTAACAAGTATGTTTCTAATGATATCTTGCACATTACTCTAAAGAACAGTGTAGGGGGCTATACTTATGAAATCTTCTGTATTTATGCTAGAGGTCTCCAGGGAGGGCTTGCTTCCCCAATATTGGAATTATTGGATGTGGAGTTGTCAAACCTCCCGACCAGATCTAAAATACTGGTCGGGGGGGATTTTAACTGCACATTCGAACCTCTAGATGTGGAAGAAGTATTGGGATCCAACGTAGTGGAAGGTAGACAAAGAATACCCCCGCTAAATCTTAGTCCAATTAAGAAATGGTCATCGAGAGTCACTCAGTTGAATGCCCTGGTGTTAGATCATAATCTTTGGGCTTTAAATGGCCGTACAAAGTCAGATCGCGCAGGAGCGATGACCTTTAATAGGCTGGGGTGCCCCTCCCGTATCGATTATATCCTTTTAGATGAACATTCCTGGCCCGATTTAATTGATATGGTGGTTAGGGAGTCCTCCTATAGCGACCACAACCCCTTATGTATGCAGCTTAGGTGGGTAAGTGACCGTGATCTCTGCCGGGTAACTGAGATGATAACCAAAGAGGTCTTCCCTGTAAATAATAATCGGAAGCTAAAATGGAATGTCGTCAAATGTGATGAGGGGAAGCTCCAAAATATTAAGGATTTAGTATCCAAAGAAACCGGTAGATTGACAGCTTTAGACTTCTCCCCAGTTAATTTAGTTGGTCCCAGCTTGTCGTTATCCTATAGTAATTTAATAAGTAAATTGGGAGCCCACTTTTGTAAGAAGCCAATGGCAAAATCACGTTTTAATGGTACTAAAACTACAAGTAATCCATGGTACACGAGTAACTGTAGAACCAAAAGGCAAGCAATTACTAAAGCAATACGAAGCAAGGATTCTGTGGCCGTCCGGGCGGCTAGGAAAGATTACTCAAGGAGTATAAAATCCGCAAAAAGAGACTGGGAGGAAGAGCATTGGCAACAGTTGAAGGAAGCAGCATGTGGGAAAAATGCTGTTATTTTCTGGAAATTAATTAATGTTCTAGATAGCAAGGGAGCAGGATCTATTTTAAACCATATTACGGCACAGGAATGGTATTCCCACTTTTTAAAATTGTATTGTGAGGATAATTTGGATAGCTCGATATCACAATCAGCTACTACCCCCGAAAATATGCCTTGTGAAAATCTAATTCACAATATAGACCCATTTTCCCAGAGAGAAGTATTAGATGCCATCTCTAAACTATTGCCTGGGAAGGCCCCAGGTCAAGATGGTCTCCCTGGGGACATGTTAAAATATGAACCAAATGTGTGGGCTAAGTATATATCGTGTCTGATGAATTTGATCCAGGCTGGTCACCCCGTTCCTGATTCCTGGAAAGGTGCTGAGGTGATAACTATTTACAAAAAGGGCGAAAGGGATGACCCCTCTAATTACAGACCGATAAGTCTGATAGACATTATCCAGAAGGTGGTGGGAAGGGTGATCATAAATCGCACAGAATCTTGGCTTGTGGATAAAGGCATTTTGTCCCATTTTCAGGCCGGGTTCAGAAGTTATATAGGTGCAATTGATCAGGTCTTCAGATTTTGCGCAGTCTGTTGGAAGACAGTGTTAATCACTAAGGGCAGTCTATACTTGGCTTTTATAGACTTGAAGACAGCGTTTGACGTCATCCCACGGACTAAGCTCTGGTCGGTCTTATCCGATATGGGTTTTCCTAGTTACCTGCTACAATTTATTATTAAACTCCATGAAGGGAATTATGCTAGGATCCGCTGGGGATCCCAGGGTCAACTGACTGAGAAGATTCCGGTAAATAGGGGAGTGAGACAAGGGTGTGTGATGGCCCCAACCTTGTTCTCCCTCTTTATTAATGGGGTGGTAGACCATTTGAGGGAGGACCCGGCTGATGCCCCCGTCCTTGCAGGAGAGAAAACACCTACTCTCCTCTTTGCCGACGATACCCTTCTCATGTCCAAATCCCCTATGGGGTTGCAAAAACTGCTCAATCGTTTTTGCAGTTTTTGTAAAGACAGAGGGTTGACAATAAATACTTCGAAAACAAAGTTGATGGTGCTAACCTCTAAAAAGAAACACAGGAAGGTTAACCTCTTGTTGAATGGCACCGCGTTGGAGGTGGTACAAGAATTTGATTACCTCGGAGTAAGACTTTGTAATAATATGAGTTGGTCTGCCCATATCGCTAAAATGGTTTTAAACCTCAAAAGGGTTGCAGGAGTAATTCTTAAGAATCAGCGACGATCTATTAGCAGACCTATAGCCCCTACCCTGGCAGTTTATGAAGGGAAAGCATTGGCTGCGGCAGTCTATGGTTCAGAACTTTGGGGGGCGGAAAATACAAAAGCTTTAATAGTGGCGGAAAATAAGTTTATTAGAGACATGGTTTCGCTTCCTCTATCGTCCCCCTTGAAACCTCTATTTTTAGACCTGGGTAAAAAATCGATAGCTGATCTGGTGCAAATTCGCACCCTGTTATTTTGGGTTCGTCTTAGAAGGACCCCAGAACTCATTAACTATGCTAAGGTTTTGGATGAGTTGATTACTTTGAATGTAGCCAATAAAATTAAATGGCTGAACAATTTAAAGAGGCTTGTGAAATCGATAGGTCTGGAGGAGAGTTGGATTTCACAAATGCCACCCCCAAAAACAATTGTTAAAAAACTATATTGGGATTGGGTTGTTGCAAAAGAACTTAGGAATCCAAATTGGGGCCATTTAACTAGTACCTTCCTTGAGCATAAGCCTCTTAGAAAGTTAGAGCCCTTTCTGGATTTCATCCAGGTCCCTCGCGATAGAATACTGTTTATGAAATTCAGATATGGTATTTTACCCCTCAACACATTCAAAGAAGGTTGGAAGGGATATAGTGGAACAGAGATTAAATGTCCAGGTTGTCCCTGCCCGAAAGAATCATTGGGCCACTTCCTATTTGCATGTGTAGCTTACAAAAAACCAAGAGATAGGTGGTTGAAACCTGTCTGTAGGAATCTAGGGGTGAGGGAACATAGATTAGCCATGCGTATCATTCAAACTAATGTTATTTCAATGTACATGGTCTGTGGGGTGGCTAAATATGTGGCGAATGCTTGGTTCATCAGGTCAAAACTTTTGCCCATTGTCTGAATTATTTTATGTATAGTTAATTTTGAATACTGTATATTGTACTTTTATGAAACTTGTTTCGAATAAAGTAAATTTCATCACTATAGCAATCAAGAGTGATATTGAAACCAGACTATATAAATGATGTACAAATGTTCACTCAGAATCTGTCCCGCACTATGCTTTCATGATGTAAAGTGAGGGCTCAATTTCAATGGCACAGTCTGTTTTTGTGCAGATTTACAAGGTACAAAGAATCCAAATATAAAGAACGGACTCACAAGAAAACTGCATAGCTTTGCTCACTGGACAGACTTTCCGCGTCAATCTGGTACGCCTCTAACCTTCTAAATGTGAGGCCGGTATTGAGTGTAAAGCGTAATATTAAAACTGGACAATATAAATGATGTACAATGCTCCCTGCAATCTGTCCCGCACTATTCTTTATGATGGTAAAGTTATGGGCTCAATTTAAATGGCACAGTCTATAATTGTGCAGATTCTCGTGCTACACAGAATCCGAATATTGATATATTCGGATTCTGAACTCACAGGAAAACTGACAGTTGTGCTAAACTGGACATACTAAGTGTAACTAGTACAAAATTATGTACAGAAAAGTTTGCAAGGTAGCTAGCGCACTGTATGTGATATTGGTAATTATAAAAATGCCAGCTGGCGAGGTCCAAAAAATATTTAGCGTGATCAAGCTGGCTAGTAACAATGAAGGCCACTTCTGTGTAGGAGTGTGATCTATACATACATATATATCACAAATCCTGCCTTGTTGGTGTTAATACAACCTCGGATGCACAGGGGCGTTAACCCTTTAGCACTGAACCCCACAGAATGTTGTCATTCAAGCCCTGTTTGTATGTAGTGAGGTGATACCGCCGCCGTTGTTCGTTTTCAAATAGTATTCTCTGTGTGTTGTCTCCTGCTTTTATTTGTTCAACAACAGTCCAGCGTAAATCATTAACAATATTATTGGCATGCAGAAAATGATCAGTCATCCTGGTTGTGCTTTTCTTGCACCGGATATTGCTCTGATGCTCACACAAATGCTGCTTGACTTTGCATGTGGTCATTCCTAAGTACCTTAATCCGCACGGATACGTGATAAGGTATATCACATTGTTGGAGTTACAATTTGTATGTGATTTTAGTATCCATGTCTTGCCGTGTTCAAGGTTTAAGGATTTAGTGGGTGCGATGAGATGACTAACATTGCTTGTTCCACATGGAAAATGCCCTGTGACCTTCGGTAGGCCCCAGGCATTAAGTACAGACGGGTTGTCTTCACTGTCTGCTTTCTTTGGGCGGGTATGTACCAAGGCATCTCTAAGGCTTGTTGCCCTTTTGTAGGAAAATAAGGGCTTTTCTCATTTCAAATTGTTGGTCATCTGTACTGTCCAATGTTTGTTTACAAATTCCGTAATCACATTGCTGGCAACACTGTTTGTTGTGACACAGGTCAAGGTGACTCCTTCAGTCTGCTTTGGGTTATCTGTAAGGAGAACCTCAAGGGGTTGATTTCTGGCTCATTTACAACTTTTCTTAAGAATGTGAGTCGGGATGCCGCAATTGTGCAGTTTCTCGGTTAGTTCGGCTGACTGGGTTCAGTAATCCATCACCTTACTTCAATTCCGTCGTAGCAGTAAATATTGCCCATAGGGAAGGTTCTCTCATAAATGTCTGGGATGGAAGCTTGAAAATTCCAGTAGATTATTCTTGGCTGCAGGTTTATGATATGTCTTAGTGAGTAGCTGGCCTTCACTTTTTGAAATATAACCACATCTAGGAAGACAATTTTGTTGCCGTCAAAAGCATGTGTGAACTTAAGATAAAGGTCACACGTGTTGATCCATTGAAGGAATTCTTGTAAGGTTTGTTCCGGTCCTTGCTAAATTACCAAGACATTGTCTATGTACCTTTTCAAAGCAAATAGAGGATGAAAAAGGGTTACTCGCCACCAGGATATGTTTTTGTTCAAAATCATGTATGTAGAGAGGGCGTGGCTTAGCGGGCAACGCAGCTTACTAGAGCTCCCACCGGCCCGACATTTATCCGGCAGTTATCCTGGCTCCTGAACCCGCTACATAACCCAGCAGAGCGGAGATAGTGGCGGAGGGCAGGAGGTGTTCTCCGGTGCACTTTTCGGTGCCCCCAGACCTTTTCCAGCCACAACAGCAGCAGCGACAGATTGCGGCCTGGTCCCCTGAGTGACGCCGGGACCTCGATTTTGACGCTCCCGGATCGGAGGGTCTCCTCGCCGGCCGGCCGGGCCAGCTCCTCTTCTGGGCCTGCGACCCCCCCTTGAAGGCGGAACATTAACTGTATCGGCGGACTTGCCCGCAGGTGTGGGGTGCCGGCCTGAGCTAGGGGGAAGACCGAGGGGCACTGCGGCCTGCGCCGGGGCCGAGAGACCGGGACCTCGAGTTTCGAGGCTCCCGGCTGCGAGGGCTGGAGCCTTGTGGTGCCCGAGGGACTGATCGGAGAGGCTGAAGACCCGGTGCCCCCCCGGAGTGGGTGCCTGCCCGGGGACTTGGTGTGCTCCCTGACCACGGACGAGGTGGGGATTGATCCTGCGTGGACCCGGTGGCGGCGCCTGGTGTGACCCTTTATCTATCGGTGACTCTGGTTGGAGGCGGGACCGGCCGACCCACGTAGCGCCGGTGAGTGCCCGAGACTGTTGGCCAGTGGTCCGGGGGGTTCCTCCGCTGGGTGCTGGTGGAGGCCGCTGCGTGGCCTGGAGTGGATTTGACACCCCACTCCCCCTCCCCCCTTGTGTCTGGAGTAGGGAGTAGAGCCATCGTGAAGGGGACACTGGACCAACCGGAGACGCTGTGGTGCTCCCCTGCGCTTGGGAGCGGCCTTGTGGACCCTGGTGGCCCCCCGGGCGGAAGACGACGATAGAGTGGAGACCTGGTGGGCCTGAGATTCCTTGTGTGGTGTACTCTTGCTTACATTTGGAGGTGCGGGGGTTGGCGTAGACACTACCCACTGCCAGTTGGGCCCAGATGTTCCGCGACAATGACCAGAGGTGGGGGGGCAGTGGATCCGCCAAGCAGGGGACCCTGGACAAATTTACGGGGTCGAGTGGAGCGCCCGGTGCCTCGGGCGGAGGCCATGGATCGGGCCCTGACAATGCAGCACTTATGGCGGCGATCACCCAGTCCAGAGACATGCTGGACGCCAAGATTGGGGCGGTCGGCGCGGATGTGACCCTATTGCGTCAGGATCTGCGGAACACGGTGGTGCGCATTACTGAAGCGGAATCCAGGATATCGGTGGTGGAAGACGACGTTGGGACCCTGAAGCGGAAAATGGCGGCGATGGAAAATGTCCAGAGGGGACTTGCACTTCGTGTGGAAGATGCTGAAGGGCGGGCGCGCAGAAACAACCTTCGCTTCGTGGGGTTTCCGGAAGGCTGCGAGAAGGGCAACATGGAACAGTTCTTGTCTCACTGGTTGGAGTCCTGGCTTCCCCCAGATGTACTGTCGCGGTGCTTTGTTATTGAGCGCGCGCATAGAGCCCTGACGCAGAAGCCGCCGGCGGGGGAGCGGCCCAGGCCGGTGATCGCTAGGATTCTGAATTTCCACGACAGGGACACTATCCTGCGGGAAGCGAGGACAAAAGACTCCCTTCTCTTCGAAAACCACAAGATAATGATCTTCCCCGACTACACCAGGATAGTGCAACAACAACGCCACTCGTTCATCGCCGCCAAGGCTAAACTTCGAGGCCTGAAGATCCAGTACTCCCTCCTCTATCCGGCCCGCTTGCGGGTAATCTTTCAATCGAAAACTCAATTTTTTGACACTCCGGAGGATGTCTTTAAGTGGACGGATGAGACAGTGAGGGTACGACCGCATGCCCAGCCGGGACTGAACCCGGGTCACTCACGGGACCCTTCACCGACGTGGGAGGATTCCACAGCCAAGGGCAGGAGACAAAGGAGATCGAGATCGCGGAAACGCTCCCCTTCACGTAGTGGAAAACGAGATGGCGCGCCCACCGACTCTGATCACTCTGGCAAGGAGGGAGGTGGCTCAGGGGACTGAATCTGCTCATGATAAGTACAGGCTCCCGTTGGGAGATGGTTTTCCTGTGTTCAGTTGGACTGCGGCTTGCTAACTGACTGCATAATCGCTGCATGACTTTCTTTATTCATGGATGGGACTCTGTAGGGAAGTGGGGGGGGTTCAGGTAGCTCTTCTATAGGGGCTTGCCTCCTACCTAAGTGGGAGATGTTAGGGGGGGGAGTCGGTTGGCTGGGTGGGTAGTTGGGTCTGTTGAGGAGGGATTCTTGGGGATCCATTGGAGTGGGTGGCCGCTGACCTCCCGTTCGGGGTTAGGGTGCTCCTGCACCGCGACAGGTACTTCAATGTTGTTGAGGTATGGGGGTGGGGGGTGGACGGTTGGTTGGGAGTTGGGTCGGGGTTGGGTCTGGGGGTTGGGGGAAGGGGGATACACGGTGTTTGGGTCCACAGGAGTAACTTGTTCACGCACGATGGTCCATCAGGTTTGTTTTATGTATTACGGGCAATTGCGCTCTCTCATGCCCGGACAGTTCCACCCCTTTCCATTTGATGGCGGCTAGGGGTCCTGCCTCGGAGCTCCCCAGAGCTACTCTGAGAATTATGAGTTGGAACGTGTGGGGTATGCTCGATAAAATTAAGAGAGGGGCTGTATTGCGACAGGGTAAACGGGAAAAGGCTGATGTTCTACTGTTACAAGAGACTCATCTCCTAGGTACGAAGACTCTGAGTTTACAAAGATATGGTTATCATCAGGTGTACCATGCAGGATTCGCTCGGGGATCCCGGGGGGTGGTGGTCTTGGTCCATCGGAGAGTATCCTATGTACATTCCTCGCAGTGGATTGATGCACAGGGCAGGTATGTTTTTGTCAAAGGAATGATTGGTGAGGAACAAGTCGTATTTGGTAGTGTGTATGCTCCCCCCCCCTTGCAATGGTCTCTGGCGGAGAAGTTGTTTGCGGTTTGGGCAGAGGTGCCGGACGTCTTGTCAGTGATAGGTGGCGATTGGAACGATGTAATGGATGGATCTGCGGATCGATACAGGCCGGGGGGCGGACAAATGGCGGTTGCCACTACGAAACTGAGTGAGATGGTGAGAGGTATGGGATGGACGGATGACTGGCGCTGCCAACACCCACACAATAGGGAATTTACTTATGTGTCCGCGGTCCATCGTTCATTTTCTCGGTTGGACTACTTGTTCGTCCCGTGCGCCACCGTCGGAAGGGTGGCATCGACTGCCATTCTGCCCCAAGGGCTTTCTGATCATTCCCCCGTGACGATCGATATTCTCCTTGACAGACGGCGACAGCCGTTCCGGTGGCGCCTCTCTACTTGGCATCTGCTACGGGATGACTACCAGTCCCACATGCGTGAGGCCATTGCCCACTACTGGAGGGAGAATGAGGGGCCGGACTCTGACGTGGTGACCCTCTGGGAGGCCATGAAGCCGACACTCAGAGGTGTTGATATTGCCTGGTGTGCGAGGGCCCGCAGGACTCGAAAGGAGGAACTGGAGAAGGAGGAAGAACGCGTCCGCACTCTGGAGGCACACTCCACAGAGACAGGGGCAGAAGAGGATGCGCGGCGGCTCCTGCAGGCACAGGCTGATTCTGCGTCCCTGTTGCTTGAGGAGTCGCGCCAAATATGTCTCGCAACGCAGAGTAGAATATACCAGTGGGGGGACAAATCCAGCTCTATGCTGTACAGGCTGTGCCAGAATGCGTTCCAGGTTCAGACGCTGCCGGCACTGATGGATGAGGCAGGGACCCCCATAACTGATCCAGGGACTATAGCTGCCAGTTTCGCGAGCTACTACAAGGCGCAATACGCCCCTCGGGACTCCCTTCCGGCGGAGGATATTGACAAATTCCTGGCGGATCTCCCGCCGCGGGGGATCTCCGACGAGGAGCATGCTGACCTGGAGCTTCCTTTGTCCGCGGAGGAACTGGGCAAGGCATTGGGCGAGCTGAATGCCGGGAAGGCCCCTGGGCCGAATGGCTTCCTGTGTGAGTTTCTACGGAAATTCCACCTCCAGTTAGGGCCCCATTACAAAAAGGCATTGGATGCTGCCGGGGAAAGTGGCCAGCTGCCGTCGGATTGGAGACATGCCGAGATAGTGGTGTTTTGCAAGCCGGGGAGACCGCCAGATAGACATGAATCTCTATCTCTCTCCTGAACATCGAGGCAAAGATACTGGCGAAGGCGCTGGCCAATCGCCTCTTGCCTCTCATTACCGCTCTGGTCCACCCGGACCAGGCTGGTTTTATGCCACACAGAGCCACAAGACACAATATTAGGCGGGCCCAAGTGGCTCTGGAGATGATGAAGGCCACCGGCTCCCAGGCGGCGCTCCTATTGGCAGACATTGATAGAGCCTTCGACTCGCTAAGCTGGGTATACTTGCAGGCACTCCTACCCCGTTTGAATCTTGGCCCTCGCTTCCTATCGTATGTGCGGCTGCTGTATACCGGCCTGACGGCATCAGTGCGGGTGGCGGGTGCGGTTTCAGACGCCTTTCCCATTGGGCGGGGCACCCGACAGGGTTGCCCGCTTTCGCCATACTTATTTGCTCTAGCAATGGAACCCCTCGCGGCGTGGGTGCGAATGGATGCGCAAATGAAGGGGTTCGAGTGGGAGGCTGGGCCGTCAGACCGTATCGCGCTCTACGCGGACGATGTACTGTTCTTTCTGACGGACCTCGACAGGTCTGGCCCCAGAGTACTTGAGATACTGAGAGTGTTTGGAGAAGTATCAGGGCTGAATCTCAATGTCCGGAAGTCTGTTTTGTGGACCCTAGGCAGCGGGGTGGTTCTTGGTGACTGGGCATCGGCCTTACAAAAGGCGACAGGAGGCCTTAAATACCTGGGGGTGTTCTTGACTGACATCCCTGGAGTCTCGTGGGAGCGTAATATTATTCCGGTTTGGGACAGAGTCAGATCGGACATGAAGACGTGGTCCTGTATGCCCTTGAACCTATATGGCCGGTCAGCCATCTTTAAGATGGTCGCTCTTCCTCGTCTGCTTTACCAACTGCAGAATCATCCCTACCCTATTTTGCCACAATGGTTCCGCCAAGTAGATTCGGCACTGGGCCGTTTCCTCTGGGCTGGGGGGACGGTGCGGGTGGCCCTTCGCACCTGCTTCCTCCCTACATACTGCGGTGGCCTGGCGTCCTCGGACATCCTCTCCTACTATCAGGCGTCCCATCTCGTGATCCTCAACGAATGGTGGTATGGAGATCGGGGTGACCCGGCATACGCTTTGGAAAGATACCTAATGGAACCCGATACCTTGCACACGCTACTATACTCCGCCGGGAAAAGAAAGAAGCTTCCAGTGGTTACACAAACTGTCTTTCGAGTCTGGCATCGGGCACTTGGTCGCATGGGGTGGTGGAATAGGCTGACTGGGGAGACCCCATTGTGGCAAAATGGCCACCTACCGGCCTTGTCGACCCTGCCGGGGTTTCGCGGCTGGGACTCAATAGGGATCTCGGCGTTGGGGCATGTTATGAGGGGTACGACCCTTAAATCCTTCCAGGAGTTGAGGGATGAGTACGACATGCCGAGTACCCAGTTCTTCAAATACCTGCAGTTCCGCCATGCTATCTCCCCCGCCCTGGAGGGGTTGGATTCTCTACAGGAATTCAGTCCCATAGAGGCTAAATTATTTATAGGAGAATTAACGGAGAAGAAAATTTCGTGCGTGTACCAATCCCTAGTCACTCACTGTGCGCCCTCCCTAGATGGCCTTCGGGCCAAATGGGAGAGAGACGTTGGTGAAATCGATGAGGAAGGATGGAGGGAGGCTCTTGCGGCTGCGTTGTATCCAATTTAAATACCTACACAGGGCTTACTATACGAGAGAGAGGCTGTGGCGAGCTGGTTTGATTGCCTCCCCCGACTGTCTGAGGTGTGGTAGGGAAATGGGTACGTTCCTGCATAAGGTGTGGACCTGTGGGGCAATGGTACGATATTGGAGGCGTATTTGGGATTGCTTGGATGAGATACTGGGCTGGCAGCTCCCGCGTACGTCGCAGCTGGGTCTTCTGCATGTCTTGGAGCAGGTGGGCAGTAACATCTATAAGAGGCATCTCTTGATCCTGGGCCTTCCGGTTGCTAAACGGGATGTGGCCCGGGCCTGGAAAAACCCTGGAGCTCCCCCGATTGAGGTCTGGAAAAGAGGTATGGACTACTGTATGGGACTAGAACGCCCTGTTTATGAGGCCCGTGGCTGCCCCAGCAAACACTATAAAATTTGGAAGAGGTGGGCAGAGTACAGGGGGTTGTGGCTGGAACCGCCACTGCAGCAGGACGCAATGGCAGATCTACTACCATGAGTGCTGGGACGGGAATGAGAGCGCATTACCATCTTTGTGCAGATTACTTTGTTTAGATCCTGGTGACCATCGTGAACGGGGTGGGGGTGGGATCCGGGTGGGGGGTTGTTACGGGATGGGAAGGGGGGGATCCGGGTAGTTAATGTCCCTATTTTATCCTGCCTTTTGTGCTGATTGCTGCAACTGTGATTCATGTTTCTATGCTTACAGCCTCTCCAGTGACTGGAGTGCTGTACCTGTTTCCGCAATCTACTTTTGAAATGTCAATAAAACCTGGTTTTGAAAAAAAAATTCATGTATGTAGAGGCCTGCTACACTCGGAGCGAAGGTGTTGCCTATCAAAGTCCCTGTTGTCAGCAGGAACAGCTCCTCTTTGTTCTTAAAAAAGTTCTGTTTTAGGGCCAAGGTTGCACTCTCAATGATGAACTTTCTTGGGGTCTTGTAGTCCCATGTGGCTTTATCCAGAGCCTCACCAAGTACCTTGGTTGTATCATCCTGTGGGATACTTGTGTACAGGCTCTCGATGTCTAATGACACCAATATCGTAGAGTCTTCCTCCACTGTTAGATTTTGTAAAAGGGCTAGGAGACTCTTGGTTTCCTTAAGGTAAGTACAAGTTTGTTGTATCAATAGTTTAAGAAATACAGCCTCTCCGGGTCTCCTCACTCCAGCAGCAGCTCTTTCCAGTCCAGGTTAGTGAAACATGGGACACAGAGCATGTGCAGGGAATGTAAGCACCTTACAAAAGTAAACACACCTAGCAAGATATGCAGCGTACATTATACACAAGGGACACGTAATAAAATATACGCTAATAATGATTACACTCTAAAGTAAATGACACACCACCTTTCCAGTTCCTGAACTAAAATTAATAGGATACTCCTTCCTTCACTCTTATTAGCCCCCCACCAAGGATTAGGTGTTAATCTCTCATTATAAAGTGATTTTAAATGTCTATGCTAATCGTGAGCGTAAATAAGGCATTCTACAGTACAAGTCTTTCCCTGATACTCAAATGACATTAATTTCATAAATGTGTTTGTGTTTTTATCTCCTGACGCTGTTTTTATCGGTATATGGTCAAAATATCGAGTCCAAAATATCGAGTAACACAAATATCGACTCCAAAATATAGAATGGACAAAATATCGAATGGACAGAATATAGACATCAAAAATATCGTTTTTAAGGTAAGTAATGTAATATCGATTTTAAAAATGTAGAATGTCAAAATATCGAAGTACATAATATAGGTTATTAAAAATATCGCATTTTTTATAATATCAATTTTTTTAAGTGTTTTGTATGTTAGTCTATGGGTGAAAAGTGTATCTTTTTTTGTAATATATTTTAAGTAATTAATTTGATGTTATTTAATTTTTACGTAATTTAATTCTGTAGTGGGTTGTGGGTTTATAGAGGAATAGGGTGGGAAGTAATTTAATTATAATTAATTAAATATGTTAATTAATGTATTGGTATTTATTTTGAATACATTGTTAATTAATTTTTAATTGGTAAATAATTAATTCTTTATCGATAATTAATTTTTATTAATTGATAATTATGTGAATAATATTAATTTATTTTCTGTAGCGTGTTGTGGGTTTATAGGAGAATAGGGTGGGAAGTAATTTAATTAGAATTAGTTAAATATGTTAATTTATTTATTGGTATTTATTTTGAATATATTGTTCATTAATTTTTTTTAATTGGTAATTAATTAATTCTTAATTGGTAAGTAATTTTTATTAATTGATTAATTGATAAGTATGTGAATTATATTAATTTATTTTCACTAGAGTGGGAATAGTAAAATGTACCCCTATGCTATACAACGCTTTCCCTACTGTTGCACTCACTGGAGTGGGAATAGTAATTTTTACCCCTACGCTATCCAACGTATTCCCTACTGTTGCAATCTCTGGAGTGGGAATAGTAATTTGTACCCCTACGCTATCCAACGCCTTCCCTACTGTTGCACTCTCTGGAGTGGGAATAGCAATTTTTACCCCTACGCTATCCAACGCTTTCCCTACTGTTGCACTTACTGGAGTGGGAATAGTAATTTTTATCCCTACGCTATCCAACGCTTTCCCTACTGTTGCACTCTCATGGAGTGGGAATAGTAATTTTTACCCCTACGCTATCCATCGCTTTCCCTACTGTTGCACTCTCTGGAGTGGGTGAAGTAATTTTTACCCCTACGCTATCCAACGCTTTCCCTACTGTTGCACTCTCTGGAGTGGGAATAGTAATTTTTACCCCTACGCTATGCAACGCTTGCCCTACTGTTACACTCCCGCTGTCCTACGGTAATAATATTGTGTATTTTTTATTAATATTATGTTAATATATATATATATATGTTTTAACATATATGATTGTATGTTTTTTTATAAGTTTAATTAATTATTTAATAATTTTAAGGTAATTTAAGTATATTTTAGCTATTTATTTTTAATATTTTTTTAATTTAACATTATTTGTTAAGAAATTTGATATTTTTACAAAGTATATATTTTAAACGATATTTTGGATTCGATATTTTGGTACTTATCTGTTTGTAGATAGGAATTCGATATTTTGTCTGACGATATTTTGGCATCGATATTTTGGTTAGTCTATATTTTGTCCCTCGATATTTAGTCAGTGATACGTTTTTATCCCTCCCCATATCCTATGGTGGAATTCACTCTACTTCTGCCTCAAAAATTCTTTAGAATTGCTCCTTGCTTTAAATATATTTTTTCAGTGTCACTACGATGACAAATAGATAGATAGTAAGACACAGGGGTCCTCATTTATGAAAAGTGACGCATCGCTGCGTGAAAACAGCGATGAGTCACTTTTCATTGCGCCCTCCTTGCGATAGCAATGATGCGTCACTATTAACGTATGAGGCATCATGTTGCAAGTAGTTAAATTTCTGACGTATCCGTATGCTAAAAAATGACGCATTGCTCGAGTGTATCACAAAAGTGACGCAACTTCAGCAATGGGTCATTTACACATGGGCATGTCCCATGTTAAATGTGCTTGCATCAGTTTTTGCGCCTTATGGCAAGCGTAAAAAATTGACGCATTTGCGTCATAGAAGTGGCGCAGTGAAAACTCATAGATTTCACTGCGTCACTTCTACGACCCTTTCTTGTGCTGGAACGCCACCCCTGCATACATTATACCTGGCGCAGGTATAATGTGGAGCATGGGTTTACAAAGTGACGCATCTACCTACATTTTTTGCACCGTCAGCGCGTCACAAAAAGTGACGCACAAGCGGCACAAAAGTGATGCAAGGGCCCATAAATAAGCCCCATTTTTTGTTTGCTTAACCAACATTTTCTGCCAAACCATTCATGTATGATGTCTAGTTTGGCTTTGGTATGTGGCTTTGTTTTTGACATGACACATGCTTTCTCAATTATTTGATCAAAGTACAACAAGTAACATCCTCCCTCTCCATTTCTGCTTTCAATATATCATTTATGTCCCCCAACAAACCTTTCATTAGCATAGGTGCCAACCTACTATACCTCAGTGGGTCCGATTTAACAACTTTCCTATTCGCAGTAGGGTTATATCTGGTGTATAACTGGGATCCTTGCATTGTGAACTAGACATAGGCAAAAGGGCTCTCTCGAAGGTGGTAATCAGTGACTAATGACCACTCTCTATTCTTTTATATGCCCCAAAATTCCTGACCAGATTCTAATTTTCCATATCATGACCTCATTTTTTATGCTTGCCTGTTTACTATACCTAAATGTCATTGATGCTGGAAGAGAAACAATTGCTTGACACTTTAAGAACCCCTTACAACTGTTCAGCATAACATCTGGGAAGCATGTGACTCGCCTAGGTGTATTTCGCCCAAGCCAAGACAGGGCAAGAAATGTATTAAATTGCCTCCACGTCTCTAACCATATTCCCAAGCAGTCTTTATGGCACAGCAGTATCAAAATCACCACATACCGGAGTTTTTTGTTTCATTGGTGAATTTACAGAATCTGAAACCTGTTCTATGAGCCCTTCCAATGCTCCAATTGCAGCCATTCATTTCATAGAGTTGCCTGGGGGACTAAGATAATTAAAATGTCCATTCCTCTGGATTTCCTTCGGTCTAATTATAGGAGGTCACTTTTACACGCTTTACAATACCAAGAGCTGCCTTCATATATAGCTGCTGCATGTTTATCATAATTAAATTACGAATACAAATGAATACGCCTCTACTGGATCCTTCTGATTTTACACTTATCACTGCTATATGAAATTCACTAAAGCCCTCTAGCTTTTGTTCCATGATCCAGCTCATGGAAACAACACATATCATGGTTAGCAACAACTTTCCGCCGCTCCATGTCATCTAGCTTCGACTTGAGGCCTGCAATATTCCACAAAAGGAGCATAAATGGTGTGTTGCGGAACTGACTTTTCTGGCTAACAGTGGCTTACTTTTTACCACACTTAGAAACTCAGCCTTTAGCCTGCTAAACGCAGAGCTTAATTTGAGCCAGTGGTTTCCTGTGCTTGGCGCCAGCACTTAATTGTCAACACTGGCACTTATGAAAGTCTGCGTTATGGACGTACTGTTTGTCTGATACAGAGATGAGCACAACCGTTGTTTAGTATTTCAATATACATTAAAAATTACCAATACCTGCCACCCAAGCTATTCTTATAACCTTTGGGACTGAGGAGGTCAGGATTGTGACACTTGTGGGAGTGTGATAGTTAGTGGTTGTGTTGGTACTGTCATTGGAAACGCTGGCAGGGGCAATCAGTTTGCAAGCTGCAGAGGCCTCCTGACGATGGCCCTGGCACTTATGCTTTTTACAAATAAGGCACTGGTTAAACGCTAAAGTGGGAGGTAACTGTATCTGTCAAGCACAAAGCAGACAAATGCCAATCCCATTTAATGACATCATCCATGCTCTCCAGATTAATTCTTACTGGGTTATAGATTTTCATGAATTTCTCATTATCATAATCAACTTTCTCAACAACTGTGGTCATTTCGTCTTCTCTTAGTATTCAATGCGACCTGAACAAACCTAAAGGCATATTATCAAGAAACGGCGTTAAAATTATCGCAGCCCTTGTGAATTCCCATAGAAGCCCATGTTCTGGTGTGAACATGGGCTTCTATGGGAATTCTCTACGGCGTATTATCAAGCCCATTATCGCCGCTTTAGCTGCAGCTTGATAATATGCCCCTTAGATTTGTAGGCAGGAGCCTTCTTTACATTAGAGCCTGATCATACTCAAATGGGGCATCGCAGGCAATTCTGTTCCTGTTGCAGGGGATGACATTAATGGCCATTATACGAAGGTGGTCTATATTTTCTGTGATTAATTTACCCACTTTCTGGGATTTGAATTTGACATCTTCCACGTGCACTTTCTCATTGACCCATAAATGTATTAGTAGGTTAGCTAGCTAAATATCCTTAGTTGAGATTGTACTCAACACGGTGACACATTGAGTAGCTGTAACCTCTTTAGAGCCCGTAATGGTACCCATTCTTAAATAAATTGATAAATTCAAAGTCAAGCACAGTAGTTTGAATAGCCTCCTACATGTCTCTTGATGTCCTACCAGTGCTTATATTATTTAGCATAACTCTAGAAAGAGAAAAAGCTGTTGTCATCCCATCCCGGTCACTTGCTGGTCTCAGTACTGGGAATATGTGAGATAGTCGGTTCTGTGCTACTGAAACTGGACCACCTACTCATTTTGGGCTGCCACATCGTTCATGGGTGGAATAACTAATACGGAATAAGATCCTGAAGCATTATCAGTTCCATCTACTGCCTCAACTTTGTTGTTCTCTCCCAGTTCCTTAAATTTCTTGTTTTTTTTCTTCTTTCTTTCTTTTGCACTGGCTTAGATCCACTTACCGCATGAGCAGGGCATGAACCTATTCCTATTCCTGCTTCTGCTACATTTTTACACACAGTAGTTCTAATTGGAGCCCCTTTTTTAAGAATAATAGCTATACTTTCAGGGATGGTGTACATTGCTATAGATGTTTGCTCCCATTCGCTGTCCCTTGATTTTGGATTTCAGAGTCCAGCTCACCTTATTATTCTCTTCTCCCTATTGCTCCAGCCGATCAGCCCAATCCTCTTTAAAAAGTAGGCTCAAAGCTTGACCGTTTTTTGGTTTGTTTTAGCCCTCTTCCTTCCCACCGCCTTCATTTTGTGAAAAAGTGCCATCTTATTATCCAGTAATTAGGGCTTACACCCCCATCTGTTGCCCGTGTAAGATTCCCCTTCGTTGTTCAGGGTGTTTGATTGCCTAGCACAGGATTGTACATGCCTGTTTGTATTGATCTATCCTTTTTGACCCGAGTCTCACCAGTGATTTTGATATAGAAGATAGTATTCCTGATGCATTGTTAACTCCAGCAACTCCAGGATAGAGATGAGGATTTTCATTAATGCCTGTAAAGTCTCTAATATTATCATGTGCTGTGCACCTATTTTAAAATGGGATTTGGTCTACCCAAGAGACTAAAATCGTAATCGCTCAATGAGACGTCAAACTAAGAGTTATGAACTTCCTTCTCCACCTCTTCAACCTCATCCTAGGCTTGGTAAGTCGAGGAGCATGTAGTCCATACTTACAGAGGTTATGGCAAAAGGCGGAGGAACTGTGGGGGCATTCTCTGCATCACATAGAATGCCATGCATGTTCTGTGCATTCAGTGTAGCTTCTTTTCCATCATCACGATCTGTGAGGCAAAGTCTACATATATTTAAGCACAGAGTTACTAGACCACTCAATCCTCCTGCCTCAGTTCCTTCCGCCTGGGAAATCAGGATCTTAGCCCCTATTTGTCCACTACCTCCTTCTCCCATAGTTAGGCTTCCAATACTGCTTCGATTCAAGATAATTTAAAATCAGGATTAAAGAAGTCTGAAATCTGTCTGGACTCATTGTCCCTATGCACCTCCTTTTTGGTTTCTTGGGAGGGTGCTTTCTTTGCCAAACTATCAGTCAGGTGTCTGGACAAAGACCACAGACAACAAAGTAAGCAGAGTGGAAAACATCCTATTGTACCCTCTTAAAGATCTTCTAGGCATCACCACTCAAGATCGTAATTTGTATATTATCATGTTGCGTGCAAAACCTATTGGGTACTTTTGGGTATACAGCAACTTCTTAGCAAATACTTGCTGTGCCACATAGTGACTAGGGTATGGTGATTGAATGGCAGAAGTAATCCACAATAGTCAACGTCCCGGCTTTTATATTCTATAGTCCGAATGCCACAAACTATACACAACACACTACCTATGCATTGCTGGTGACAGTAGCAGGCTCGTCTGCCTTAACCTCTCAGTGACAAGAGTCCTAAAAACAACAAATGTTATAAAAACATTACGTGAACAGCAATATGATGTCTTAATGGTTTCATGGCTCAACTCAAATTTTATTGATCCAGAAGCCGCACCAACCCACATTCCTGCATGCCTGGTGCTCCCTTGTGGCATCTAACCCCTCCTCTTGCTTGCATCGCTGCACGTTCCCAATGCATGACGCTCTCCACAGTGTCAGGTGTCCTCAACCACTGGCCCCATCCCTCTTCTTTGGGAGACTAGAAGGTCTAAAGCCACCCAGTAGTGGCTACAATCTGCCAGATGGGCAATGCCGTAGGCAATTTTACTCAAAGTATACCCCGGGGGGAGCTTGCAGCCCTCTTGAACTTTACATGCGCCCCCACTGGTGAACAGTAGCACGGGCTGCTGTTTACTTACTAAGCAAAAATATTCTGACAAAAAATTAAAATAAATGAGTAAGCATTTATTTGCAGGTTAACTGAAGATAATAAGTAACTAAGGTGGTTTCCTGCACCACTTAACTTTAGGAACACCTTTATTTTTAAAGGCATCTTGCAACAAATATGTAAAAATAGGATTATGCTTCTTCAAAATTCAAAAAAGTGTATCAAACATGTATTTAGGAACATTCATGCTTCCCCTTTCCCCCCTAGCAACAATGCCAAAAGCGAGCTAAGAGGCAAGTCAGTAGTCACGTGAACCCTCTGGGTGGCCCAGGTTGCTAACATACGCGGACAGCATTATAATCAAACACAGGAGAAGGTTCTGTACAGCGCACATTCAGAACTCATGTATTTTGAGGGTCTCATATTCTATAATAAAGAAAAATAAAGGCAAAGTGAAGAAAAAAACACCTAGGATCACACAGACCAATTGGAGAAGCCAGGATTGATCCCAGGTATTCTGGCTTCACATTGTGCAATTGAGCCACTACCTGTACATCCCGAATATGTGACATTACTACGCATGCGATACATGGCATGCCATTACAATGCAAGCTGTTACAACAACTTGCTGTAGAGGGCTCCGGATGTTGGAATGGTATAATTTACTATTCCAACTCCAGTCTGTGCAACAGTAGGGAAGGTATTGGATTGTAAATCCAACACCTTCTGCCGCCTTCAGCAAATCGATGGAATGACTTGCGTTGTAATGGTTTACGATGTAACCACACGGTCGTTGTAACAACCGCGTTGTAATGGGATGCGTTGTATCGCAGTCATTGTAAACAATGTCTCCTGTACATGCCTCGCTTCCCCTATGACCACCTTACACAATCCCTTACCACCGAGGCCACCTACTGTCACCCTGCTGGCATCAGTGGGGCCCATAGTCACACCACAGACCATACCTTGGGCCCCATGTAAAATGTTTGTGAGTGCCCATGCTGTAAAGGCACCACCAAGATCCACTCCCTAGACAAGCAGGCAGCAGGGGGCAGAAACTGCTGGAAGTAAGAGGCAACACAAGACTTAAGCACAAAAGCAACCGTCTTACTAATGAAAGGCACCTCCTGTGCCTAGGGGAGGGGTGCCTTTAGTGGGATTTTGACAAATACCACCACTGGGTTTGGGCTCCCAACAGTAAGGCCAAGCCTATGTACAAAATATGGTGGTAGTGTCTCTCAAAAGAGAGATCGTCCGCACGTAAGGCCAAGCCTCTGACCAATATTTAACTAACCAACTGCCAATACTGCTATCCCCCTAGTCACTCAAATTGGTATCACCATATTGAAAGGTAAAACAATATGTGTTCAAGACTTCTAGTTCTGTCTGAGTCAATCTTTTATTTGAGTTATTTTTTATATCAAACCAAAAGAGATTTTTTCATTCTAATACAACTTTTACATTTTTAACATCATGATTGCAACACATATATCACAATAAAAACATTCCACTATACAATTTTCTTGTATCCACATTCAATCTCTCATTCAGCCTTTTCAACCACTCAATCACACATCCATCACATTCACAGCGCACAACATCTATTTACAATTGAGTTATATTCAATAATTTAGTTTTTTAGAACAATGCCATAGAACCCAATTTTGACACTTTATATTTTTATGTCTAATTGAAGTTTTTCTGGTTCAGCATTTTGATGGCTATAAAGAAATGGTCTATGCATTTCGAACTCTTGATCACTGTAGAGTTCTCTTCAGGACCCAATAGCTGCAAGAAAGACAAAAAACTATTTAACCTCTACTACTTAGTCTGGAAATCTAGGTGCTCTCCACCTTAGAGCCTCTTGTGAACCTCTTACCTTCTTAAATGTTAGCCAGTTGATCACCCGACATGGGACACTGTACCAAGAACAAGTAGACAACAGTAATCACCAATTGGGAAAGTTTACTCATCTGCTGTTCTACCATGTGGGATACAAACGAACACTACTTACATCAATATTTTAGACTTGCATCTTAATCAGCCTCCATGATTTCACCTGTGGTACCTAAAGGGCAATTCAACATTCATGAACATACATGCTCGAGTCCCAAGTGCGATGTTTTTTGAGGAAGGGGGTCATATAACTTACTCGTGTTTGTTCTCCACAATGCCCACAGGTCCTTCTATTTATTTCAGTTGATCCCAGTACATGCTCGGGTGGAACCTGTAGCGGACGAGACAGGTGGTTACTACTATCCACTCCTAAGTCCAATTTGACGCTCGATGGTACCTATATTTAAAAAGTACCGATATTTACAAGTGGGCGAACGGGGAAGGGGGTGCATGTTACCTTTGAGCGCTTAAGTTTGTCCCAACATCATATGTCATCATGCTCTGTTGTTGCAATCCCTGGAGGCAGACACGCTGCGTGAATTACTCCTATTTTCTTCCTAGAACAGGGATACATGGGATATGTAGTTCCCTTCGTCTTCCGGAGCTCAAGATCTCCGGGAAATGTAGTATCTTGTCCACTGGGTTTTACGGGACCAATATCAAGTGTGTCTGAATGTGTCCAATAGTCATTTTGTTCACCACATGAAGTGCCGATGAGTTATACATGAATTTACATGAGCCAGTGTACATTAAGCGCTGAAGCGCGTTGTGTGTGCGTTTCATCGTAATCACATTGGTTTTGCGGGCGCTATCGTCCCTGGTTGTTGAAGTCCCTATCAAAATCGAGAAATCAATAATGAGACAACATGAAAATTCCAGGAATGTCTGCAAATAACAGTAGGCACCAATCCATATGTCTTGTTTGTTTTTTGGTCCAAGGGCGAGGACGAAACTGTGGCACATTGGTTTTAAGGGTGCTACAGTCCCTGCGAGTTGAAGTGCCTATCACGGCCGTGAAATCGAATGATGGGACCGAGTTCAAGATTCCAAGAGTATTTTCAAATAGACACAACTTTATGTGTCTTATTTGTTTAACGCCTTATGGCCTAAGAACGAGGACAAAACTGTGTCGGCCGGTTTTCTCAAGGTCCCTATCTTTCACTTTATTTGGTCAAACTTTATTGATCTCCTATTGTACGTTCTTGCATGTTTCCTACATGATTCCTTGGATTCTCCAATCTTGGTCTTCTTATTGATACCACTAGATGATCTGATCTCTTGGCATCTAGTTTTCATGGCACTTTCCTGTCCTTTACAATAGAGGGAGAACTTTCAGTTCAATTTATACATTTCCGACAATTCATTTAATCCATCCACTGCGGTGTTATATTTAACAATTAACATCGCTTCTCTTCTGGACAATTTAGCATCAAGGTCACCCCCTCGTAAATCCTGTTCTACTTTTGAAATAATTGTCCAAATTAGATATTTTTCTGTGTGGTTGTTAAGGCGCCGGTGGTTCACCAACGGGGCCGTTTGGATGTTTTTTTTTATTCTTAATTTATGTTGTTTAATTGGTGTTCTTATTTCTTTGTTGGTTTTGCCAATATATAACATGTTACAGGGACATTTTTTCCGTAAACCACATAACGTGATTTACAATTTGTGAAGGTCTCAAGTTTCCAGTAAATGTTGTTATGTTCGAAAAGACAACCTTCCTCTGTAGTTGCACAACATATGCAGGTACCGCATTTGTGGTGGCCTTGAATGGGGGGTAATCCCACAATAGATCTGACTGAAACTGGATTCTTTTGAGGTAGTGCAGCACGCACTATTTGGTTTGCAATGCTGCTGTCTTTTTTTAAGGCAAACAACGGCACACTGTTTAGTGTCTCATTTAGATTTTTTAACAGGTGCCAATTTTGGGTTATCACCTTCTTCAACAGGTTCGAGTTGGGACACAACGTGAAGACACATACAATTCTATCTATTTTCTTTTTCGTCCTTTTATCCAGGAGGCACTCCCGTGGGGTCCACCAGGTGCGTTTCATGGCCCTTTTGAGTAGTGTATTCGGGTAACCCCGTTCTCTTAGATTTTCTGTCAGTCTCTTAGTATGTAGTTGATATTCATCTTTGAAATAGCAATTACGTCTAATTCGAAGATATTGCCCAAACGGCAAATTCTCTTTTAAATTCCGAGGGTGATTGCTTGAGAAGTGGAGTGCCTTATTCCGATCTGTCTGTTTTTTGAAAAGGGTTATTACTAGCCCTCCTTCCGATGGGTAGACTTCTACATCCAGGAAAGGCATTCTGCTCTTTGAGTAGTTAAGACTAAACTGTATTTCTTGTGTCCGGTTATTTAGCTATTCATGGAATTTAACCAAGTTCTCTTCATTGCCAGTCCATACTATGAAAATGTTGTCGATGTAATGACTCCAATTGCTGATATATTCAACAAATGGGTTATTCTGGTAGATGTACATTTCTTCGTACCTAGCCATAAATAATACGGCTAGTTCCGGTGCGAAGGGACAGCCCATGGCAACTCCTCCTACTTGGTGGTAGAACTTCCCATCAAAATTAAAGTAGTTTTTTCTCAATCGAAACTCGCCAGTTTCAAAATAAAGTCTGTGGGTACTTTTTGTGGTCTTTCACGTGTGTGAAGACTCATTCACATGTAATCCTTCTTCTTGAGGGATCTGGGTGTACAATGACACCACATCCAAAGTCAATAGAAAATGGACGTTCTCATCAAATTCTATTGTTGCCAGTTTGTTAATAAAATCAGTTGTATCTCTCAAGAAAGACTTCACTTTAGGTAGGAAAGGTTTAAGGAAAAAATCCACGAATTTAGAAATCGGCTCCATGAGTGACACACATACAGAAACAATTGGCCTCCCAGGAGGTGTGGTCTCATTCTTATGTACTTTTGGCACTACATAGAATAGAGGGATCTATGGGCTTTTGATTTTTAGATATTCGAATTCCTTTTTTCCAATAAAGCCTTGGATTTGGCCTTCATCCAGAATTGAGTACAGTTGTTGTTTTAGTCCAAATGTGGGGTCCTTACTGATTTTTTTAAAGCATTTTATATCATCAAGTTGTCTCATGACTTCAGAGATATATTTTAACCTATGCCATACAAAAATTAAACCGCCTTTGTCGGCCTGTTTGATTATCACCGATGTGTCTTTCTTAAGGTTGTTCAACGCCTCGGTTTCCAATTTGGTTGTATTATATTTGATCCGTCTTTTTTCTTTTCCATTTCTGTTATAGCTGATAGAATGGTTCTTTCTAAGGTTAATACTTCCTTTGGGATTTTATTTGTCAGTGGGCAAAAAACAGATTTGTTCCTAAGGCCCGTTGTCTCCACCATCATCTCAACTGGATTTTCTGAAAAGAAGGTTTTTAGCCTAATCTTGCGGCAAAATTCTATAGCCTCCGTCTTTAGTTTGACAAAATTCGTTTTTTTTGACGGTACAAATGATAGGCCTTTTTGTAGCACACTTTCCTCTTCTTTTGTTAAAATCTTGTCTGAAAGATTATATATTGGGGACACTGTTAGTTTTTGTAATTGTGTCGACGGGTGGCATTTCCCACGGTTGTTGGTTGAACCTTATTTGTCCCCGTGCTCTTTGTTGGCCTCTTCCTAAAAAAGGGCCCTGCTGTTGTTGGTAGGATCCTCTACTGTTTATATTTCTCCTGGGCTCAGTATTTGCTCCCTCACTACTGCTTGCGGAGGAGAAAGTGTCTGAAAATGTAAAAAAATTATTTGACGACCTTCCTTGGAATTCTTGAAGATGTGTTCGTGACTCCGATCTGGAGTAGAAATCTGACTTTTGTACCTGTGGAACATAAAGGGCAATTCAACATTCATGAACATACATGCTCCAGGGATTGCAACAACAGAGCACGCCGACATATGATGTTGGGACGAACTTAAGCGCTCAAAGGTAACATGCACCCCCTTCCCCGTTCGCCCACTTGTAAATATCGGTACTTTTAAAATATCGGTACCATCGAGCCTCAAATTGGACTTAGGAGTGGATAGTAGTAACCACCTGTCTCGTCCGCTACAGGTTCCACCCGAGCGTGTACTGGGATCAACTGAAATAAATAGAAGGACCTGTGGGCATTGTGGAGAACAAACACGAGTAAGTTATATGACCCCCTTTCTCAAAAAACATCGCACTTAGGACTCGAGCATGTATGTTCATGAATGTTGAATTTCCCCTTAGGTTCCACAGGTGAAATCATGAAGGCTGATTAAGACGCAAGTCTAAAAGATTGATGTAAGTAGTGTTCGTTTTTATCCCACATGGTAGAACAGCAGATGAGTAAACTTTCCCAATTGGTGATTACTGTTGTCTACTTGTTCTTGGTACAGTGTCCTGCGTCGGGTGATCAACAGGCTTACATTTAAGAAGGTAAGAGGTTCACAAGAGGCTCCAAGGTGGAGAGCACCTAGATTGCCAGACTAAGTAGTAGAGGTTAAATAGTTTTTTGTTTTTCTTGCAGCTATTGGGTCCCGAAGGGAACTCTACAGTGATCAAGAGTTCGAAACGCATAGACCATTTCTTTATAGCCATAAGAATGCTAAACAAAAAAAGATTCAATTAGACATAAAAATATAAAGTGTCAAAATTGGGTTCTATAGCATTGTTCTAAAAAACGATATGATTGAATATAACTCATTTGTAAATAGATGTTGTGCGCTGTGAAGGTGATGGATGTGTGATTGAGTGGTTGAAAAGGCTGAATGAGAGATTGAATGTGGATACAAGAAAATTGAATAGTGGAATGTTTTTATTGTGATATTTTTGTTGCAATCATGATGTTAAAAATATAAATGTTGTGTTAGAATGAAAAAATCTCTTTTGGTTTGATATAAAAAAGAACTAAAATAAAAGATTGACTCAGACAGAACTAGGGGCCCGATGTAGGTAAATCTTTTTTACCACTTCTTAAATACCGATTCATACCAAATCGGTATTTAAGAAGTGGTACAAAAGAGGAGGGCAGATGTAGGTAATTTTATTTTTATAATTACCGAATCGGAAGGAATCGGTATTTACCGATTCGGTAAATACGAATCGGTAATGCCCATTGATTCCTATGGGCATTGAAGCCCATAGGAATCCACGGGCATTACCGAATCGGTATTTACCAAATCGGTAAATACCGAATTTTGCAAGGGTGCAGGGGGTGTCTCTGGCACCCCAATTACAGGCATGTGTGCCATGTGGCACACAGACATGCCCTAAGGGCATGTCTGTGTGCCACATGGCACAGGTGTGCATGCACAGATGTGCATGCACACCTGGATTCGGTATTTTACCGCCCAATTGGATTGGGTGGTAAAATACCGACTCCTAAAGGCCTTTGGCACTACATGTGAGATTTACCGAATCGGTAAAATTACCGATTCGGTATTTTACAGAATCGGTAAATTTACCGATTCGGTAAATTTACCAATTCTGTAAAAAAGGTCCCCTACATCTCAATAACCCATTTACCGGTCGGTAACTGCCGAATTCGGCCATTACCGACCGGTAATGGCCACCTACATCGGGCCCTAGAAGTCTTGAACCCATATTATTTTACCTTTCAATATGGTGAAACCAATTTGAGTGACTAGGAGGATAACAGTATTAGCAGTTGGTTACTTAAATAAATTTTTGTGGGATTTCGGGCATGAGGGAACTTTTTTTTCCCCTGGAATTGGTCAAGGGGAGAGTCGCAAGGAAATGCAAGAAGATAGGGAGGTGCACTTGCGATCCCTCCAGAAGGTAATAAAAATTCTGGACTCGAGGGAGCAGCCCTCTTTGTCCTCTTGCCTCTGGGGGTTGCCGTAAAGGCGCAGCTGGAGCCGTTGGCGGGAAGTGGGCTGGCTGCCCCGGCGGCGCTGGTGGTGATTCAAAAAGGTGAGGGCTCTCGCAGCTTAGCAGGGGGGCGAGGAAGCCTGCGGGGCACTAATGGTAATCTAATTCTTTCAATTAGGGTAATTCAATGCTCAGAGATTTACCGCGTTTCCTTTCTATTTGAGCGAGTGTGGAATCCTTTAATAATACGGAAAAATATTAGGGAATTATTGATAGATACGCCTTTGAAGTGCAGGTTTGTGTGGGGAAGCTGCGGGGCGTCAATGGTAATCTAATTCGTTTAGGCAAAGCGTGGAGAATTACCGCGTTTGCTGGGGAAAATGTGGGGGCGTTAATAGAAGTGGCTTTGAAGCGCAAGACTGCTCAGGAAAGCCAGCGGTGCACCAATGGCAATCTAATTCGTTATGCGAAGGGCGGAGTACGACCGCTTTTGTCCGAAAATGTTGCGGGGCACACAATGCGCTAAATATTGGTTGTTAGGGCTGTAGCTCGGTGATTAGGATGATTGTTCAGCAAAAGGGTGAGGCGCGCCAGAGCGCAGTGATGGTGAGAAGCGTGGGCAGGGGGAGCCCTAATGAGGGGGTGGGGGCAAGCTGTAAAAACGCGATGCACAGAACTATTGTTAAACACTTAAGGAGCCGTGGTGTGCAGGTTGGATGGGCACAAAGGTATGGAGGAGGAAGCACAATCTACAGGGGTGGGAGAGGGTTATGATACGCCTTGGCCCAGAAGTAAGTGGCACGAAGCATGCAAGCATTCAAGCATGGCACCTGGGGGTGCAGGGTTTGGTGAGTAGACCGAGCGCTTCCCAGAGAAGGGGTGTTTTGAGATGCATGGCAGGGAATGATAATGGCTTGGGGAAGCTCATGATAGGCCCTTGGTATTCAGCCAGTAAGTATGCTGAGCATCCCGTGGGGGGGACATTTTCTCCATCTGTATGTGCATGAGGCATGGTGTAGGGAGGCGCTAGGGCAGTAAGTATCTCTAGTGCTCGGTCCATGGAGGCGTGGCATACAGGTAGGAATGGACTGCGCAGGCTCACGGCCTCTCAAAAGGGAAACCAAGGGGCTTGTCAGTCTTTAACCCCTTCCACGCTCATGACGAGCTGGGCTCGTCATGAAGCAGGGCGCTCACACGCTCATGACGAGCCCAGCTCGTCATGAATGCACTGAATCCACCATACCCCCAGCACAGCAGGGGAATGTGCTGAGCGGCGAAGGTGTTAACTCACTTTTATTTTTCTTAGTAGGCAGGATGATAATGATAATGATAATGATATTTATAAAGCGCGCAAATACCAAAATGGTGTTTCGGCGCTAAAGAACCATAAGCAAACCCTGCCTAACACCCCTCACTGGAACAGCCAAGTTTTGAATTTTTTTCTAAAGCTCAGAAGAGAGCTAGCCTTCCTAATCTCAGATGGCAGCAAATTCCACAGCTTCGAAGTGCCATACTGAAAACTCCGCCCTTCAAAATGCATGGTCCAAATTTTTGGTACTGCCAGTAGTTTCGCATCGGTAGAACATAGCGGTCTGGATGGCTGGTACCACACAAAGAGCTCCTGCAGAAACAACATAACCTTCTGTGTCAAAGCTTTAAAGGCCACACAAAGCACCTTAAATTTGATCCGTTGCGCCACTGGAAGCCAATGCAGCTTCTGAATTTCCTCTGAGATGGATTTATGCCGGGTGGGCTTAACAGAAGGCGAGCTGCCGAGTTCTGTACTGCCTGAAGTTTCCTCAGGCACTGCTTCTGGGCATTCAAATAGACCCCGTTGCAGTAATCCAACTTGGACTGTATGAGGGAAGTGATGACCGCTTTCTTAGTTTCCACAGGAATATAAGGAAGTACCTTCCTGATCTTTTTATCAGGAAGTAGGAAGCGGACACAATAGCATTGGTTTGTTGAATGAACGTCAGTCTGTTGTCAATCACAACGTCTAAGTTTCTAGTCTTTGCATTTGGAGTGGGCGGCACGCCCATTTCTGCTGGCCACCAGAGATTACTCCAGGAAGGTTGTAGATTGCCAAAAATCAACACTTCCGTCTTGTCGGAGTTTAATTTGAGGCAGTGACTACTCATCCAGATGTTAATTGCGGCCATGCAGTTATGGAATTGCACGGCAGGTGAGCTCAGTTTTTTATGAGCTGCAACCACAATCTGCGAGTCATCTGCATATGATGTTAATGAGAAGCTGTGATCTCTGACAAGCAGAGCAAGTTCAGTAACGTAGACGTTGAACAACAGTGGACTCAACGAGCTTCCCTGCGGAGCCCCACAAGGCAGCACATAAGGCTCAGAATTAAACCGTCAAGCGACACCGTTGATCTCCTCTCCTGCAAAAAGGAGGCTAGCAGGGCCAATGCCATGCCATCAACACCCAAGGTTTTTAAACGGTGACTCAGGAGAGTGTGATCAACAGTGTCGAATGCGGCGGAGAGGTCGAGTAAGGTTAATGCAGCAGTACCTCCACCGTCCATTACCACTCTAATTTCTTCAGTCGCCTTAATGAGTGCTGTCTCAGTGCTGTGTTCCTTACAGAAGCCAAACTGGGAATGGTCCAGCAACCCATTATCATCAATAAACTGAGTCAGTTGTACGTTCATAATTTTGTCCACAATTTTGGCTGGTAGAGGGAGGCGGGCAATGGGGCGATAATTGGATGTGATGGACGTATCTAAGGTAGGTTTCTTGAGTAAAGGGAGAACAGAGGTCTCCTTCCAACTGATCGGGAAACTGCCTGAGGTAAACATCCTGTTGAAAATGTCTGCCAACACGGGACTCACTAGGTCCACCAGTTCCCTCAAAATGGCTGACGAACATGGGTCCAATGGAGAGCCTGTTTTAGAGGCCAGTATATAGTGGCTCACTGTATCAGCCGACACGGGAGAAAACTCAAGAAACCTGCTCTTGCTGATATCTAGAGCCTGCATTTTGGATACCGACTGAGCACCTGGGCCATCTATAAAGTTACAGACAATATCCAACACTTTGTTTTTAAAATTGGAGACCATATCCTCAACAAACTGTTGGCTTCCCAATTTGTTCAGTGCCTTGGGAACCGTAAGTTTGTTGATAACTGCACACAGCTCTTTTGAAGAATATTTCGCAGAGTCAATTTGAGCTTTAAAGTATTTACTTTTCTCAGTAATCATAAGAGCTTAATAGGACCTGAGAGCTGTCCTATAAACCTGTTTGTCGGAATCAAGATAGTTCAAGCGCCAACGGCGTTCCATACCACGACATTTCTGTTTTTCCTTGCGAAGAAGATCAGAGAACCAGGGTGCTGATGGCGCCGCCCGATTACCTGAAATATTTTTGGTAGGAACCGCTACATTAATGGCGTCCAATAGCTAATTATTGTAATTATTGACAGCTTTGTCCACGTTAGCGCAACTCAGAGGAGCGGAACACTCCAGTTTCGTTCGAAGAGCTATTTTGTCCACTTTACTCCAGGCTCTGTAGGGGGCTGCATGAAGCATAAGCTTACGATCCTATCGCAAAAAACTCTTAGGAAGGATGAAGCTAATAAGAGAGTGATCCGACCAAGGAAGTGGGGAATCCCCTCTTTAAATTTAAGCCCATGAAAAGAGGAGAAGATCCCATCCAGCGTGTGCCGCGCTTCATGAGTGGGAACACCAACTAAATGCGACAGCCCTGCTGCACCCAAAGTGTCCAGGAGCATAGAAGTCTCTTTATTTGCAAGATCCTCTAAATAAAATTTGAAATCACCCAGAATGGTGAATTCCTTATTAGCTAACACTGTTTCAAGCATTTCGTCAAGGTTGTTTAAAAACAAGGTTTTAGTCCAAGGCGGACGGTACACAAGGATACCCTTAAATGACAGGTTGGCGCTAAGTTTGGCAGTAAAATGTAATGCTTCACAGCCAGAAAACGGAAAAGGATGGACCGTAACAGCAATACAATCGCTAAAGATAATTCCTAGTCCTCCTTCTCTTACCCAAAGGCCTATCCACCTTCACATAACTGTACCCCTCTGGAGTGGCGGAGATAAAATCCGGGTCCGAGGCTGCATCGGCCCATGTTTCTGTTATAAAAAGCAAATCAAGCCTCATATTTTCTATTATTTGGGCTATATCATACCCGTGTTTCCACAAAGATCGTACATTGACATATCCGAAGCGGACACGGGGGAAAGGAGGCCCCGGCGTCAGTGGAGGATTTTTGTTCCTTGGCAGCATTATGGGAGGTCGCGAAGAAAGGAGGTATCAATTGGGCACTGAAGACTTTGGCTCAGGTTGCTGAAACGAGCTTGCAGCAAGAGCCCTCCTTGCCAAAACACATAAGGCGGACGCCAATTCGTTTTAAGGACACGCATCAGAAGAAGGTCAAACAGGTCGCGGAATCACAAATGAACATTGCAGGTGAGGCAATGGCAGTGGGCCAGCATCTGGTATGCACGGACAATAGACAAGTTGCTAACGCTGTTGCGCAGAAGGGTCCGGATGAGGGCGTGTTGTCTTTTATGGGGGAGGCTTACATATATTGTGGCGCCAGCCACAATGCTAGCGCAGGTTGCAGCTAATAGCCAACGAAATTCGGAAACTCATGGGGAGGTGGCGGCTGCGCCAAGGGCTACCGTGCAGGTTCCAACGGATAACATGCAGTCTCCAGTGCCAGTAGTCGCGCAACAAGGGGGTGGGGTGGCACAGGTGTGGGTCCAGTCAGGAGGAGTTCTACAATTGCCTGTGGTGGTTGCTATGACGGCTCAGGTACCAGTGAGTAATACAGGGGCTTCAGGCGTTGGGGTAGTTGCAGTGACGCTGTCGTTATCTCCGGCGATGGTGGTGTTGGCTCAGACCTCCCTTTCACACAGCCCGGTTCTATATGGTTCCGCATCACTGGCAGTGACACCATCAGCAAGTATAACTTGGCACGTGCCGGCAGAAACCAAGGAGAAGATTTTTAAGGGTGAATATGTGGACGTTTTCGATCTGATCAATGCGGGTGTGGTCCCTGGGAGGAGCAGAGCAGGCAAAGATGGGGAATTGAAACAGGAGAAAGTTTGTGTGGAATGGTCGTTAAAGAACTGGGTGACAGGTTTCGCTATTTATGCAGCAATCATGGTCGAGCGGTTCCCTACTTTGGCGGCCCAGTTGATAAGCTACATGTCATTGATTCATGGGGCAGCTTCTGAATTTCAGGGGACGACCTGGCTGCAATATGACAATAAATTCAGGCAGATGAAAGCGGTGAGGCCTGAAGTGGTGTGGGATCAGCAGGAGATTAATATATGGCATCGGGAGTTTTATTCAGCTGCGCCAGTCAGCAAGCCCACGCATTCCTTTCGGGGAGACAAGGGAGCAGGGGATAAGAAGCAAGTGTGCTGGCAGTTCAACAAGAACAAATGTAATAGAGGAGCAGCATGTCGGTTCAAGCACATATGTTCTTTCTGTGGAATACTCGGGCACCCAGAGAATAAGTGTTACAAAAAAGTGGGGAAGCCCAAGAAACAGCGCACCACTGCCAATGCGCAATTCAAGGGCCGCTCTGCCCAACAATCATATGAGCTTGCCTACTCCCATACGCCTGCATGTGCTGGCCCGCCTGCTCGCCAGATACAAGAGTCGGGCGGAAGCTCAATTTTTGTATAAAGGTTTTAAATCTGGCTTCCATATGCCCTGCTCACGGCAGTTTCCCCGCACAATCAGCTCTCAGTGCTAAGAAATCCAGGGGTAACCAGAGAAAAAATTATGAGAGAGATATCGCTGGGGAGAGTAACGGGGCCTTTTCAACAATTGCCGAGGCAGGATTTGGTCTGTTCGCCAATGGGCTTGGTACCAAAGAAGGAGGTGGGGAAATATCGCCTTGTACATAATATATCCAGTCCACCTGGTCGGTCAGTCAATGAGGGGTTGGATCGGGAATTGTGTGCAGTGTGCTACACCACTTTTGACGCGGAAATTGAAAAATTACAGAAGCTAGGCGAAGGCGCGCTGATGCCCAAGTCAGATATTGAGTGACCTTTTTGCCTCTTGCCGGTGCACCCGAAGGACACTAGGTTGCTAGGGTTCACGTTTGATGGCAATTTCTTTATGGACCTATGTATGCCTAGGGGTTGTTCCATTGTGTGTGCGTTTTTTTAAACATTTAGTCGTTTTTTGGATGGACAGTGCGGGATGTGGTAGGAACGGAAGAGGTGGTGCATTACTTGGATGATTTCCTGTTTCTGGGGCCACCTAGCTCATCAGCTTGTCAGGAGGTGTTGTTGGGCTTCTAGCGTACAGTGGAGGCATTGGGGTGCCCCTGGCAGAGGAGAAAACTGAGCCGCATAACTTTCTTGGGCATTGAGATACACACAGTAGAAGGAGTGTGCAGACTCCCACAAGACAAAATAAGGGATTTTCAAACTTCATTGGATGAGTGTTTAAGGGCACGCAAGGTTACCTTTGCACCAAGTGCAGGTCTTGGTGGGGCAACTCAATTTTGCACTGCGGGTGATACCCATGGGCAGGGTCTTTTCGCATAATATAGCGAGGGTAATGTCAGGTTAAAGGGCAGAACACCACCACACTAGGCTATCGGTGGAAGTGAAGGACGACTTGGTCACGTGGAGAGATTTCTTGGAGCGTTTCAATGGGTCGGTGATTTGGCAACAACCAGCACAAGCAAACGGTGAGCTAGAGCTTTACACAGATGCAGCGGGCAGTGTCAGTTTAGGGGCGGTGCTAGGATCAAGGTGGTGTATGCAGCATTGGCCAGCGGAGTGGGTCAGGACAGGGTTGGTCCACAATATCACATTCTTGGAGCTATTTCCCATTATTGTGACACTTCATATATGGGGTGCCTTGCTGGGAAACAAGCGCATTGTGTTTTGGTCAGACAGTACGTCAGTAGTTCTGGTGGTGAATAGTCAAAGGAAAAATGTCTGTGGGTAATCTGTTTGCTAAAAGAGTTGGTGCGGGGCTGCCTCAGGCGTAATGTGTATTCGTAATGTGTATTTTACTTCCAAACATGTACCAGGTGTGAAAAACACAGTAGCTGACGCCCTGTCTCGTTTTAAGTTGACAGAATTCACAGCGCGATGGCCACAAGCGGACGTTAAGATGACGGTCTTACCCGGAAAGCCTGTGGAAGCTTGGTGCCCCATTGCTCCCGACCTCATAGTGGCTTATGTTGCGCCCAAGACTAAGTGTATGTATGAGAATGCATAGCAGGTATACTTAGCAGTGCTAAAGGGAGAAGGGGTGCGGAGGAATTTACACCGCAGGGGTTGCTTCTGTTCATAGTTCGTAAGAGAGATAATGGAAGGTCGCTGGCGGGGAACATCCTTTTCGATGCGGATTTTACACCGCAGTATTTTTAGAACGCGTCCTTTACAACACAAGTCGTAACCATGACTTGCGCTGGAGGGTGCTAGAGGATAAAGAATAATAAATTTACTATTCCAACACCTTCCCTAGTATCCACGGGGACTGGTGTTGGAATAGTAAATTATAATATTTACTATCCGTGCCCCCAACGCAAGTCGTGGTTACGACTTGCGTTGTGAAAGACGCGTTGTAAAAGCACGCGTTGTGACGGTATGCGTCGTACCGTCAGACATCCGTCGCTGGCTCTGGTTCGGAGGTAGTTGTCTGCAATTGCCTTCTTTGCAGGATTAAAAGGGGTAGCAGATCCCACTAATAACATCAGAGTTAGACGGGCTATAAAAGGTTGGGATCGGCTGGCACCAAGGGTGAAAGATAACAGGAGACCCATAGATGCCAGTAGGTTGGTAAATATCTTGTCAGTGTTACCACAGGTGTGTATGCCGCCTTATGAAGTGCCCCAGCTGAGATTAGCGTATTCCTTAGCCTTTTTCTGGGCATTTCGGATATCTGACCTTGTACCAAGCTCTAAGGTTGACAGAAAAGGGGGAATCAGCAGGGGTGATATGGTGGTGGCCATTGACTTACTTCAGGTCATATTAAGGAGGTCAAAAACGGACCCACTAGAGAAAGGCGTTTGGGTCCAGATAAGAGCAGTACAGGGGGCATGGTATTGCCCGGTGGTGTCGAAAGAGAAGTTCTTGAAGATGAGGCCTGAGTGCAGAGATGATAGGCTTTTCCTACATGCAGCATGGAACGCCTCTGACAAGATTTCAGTTCACGCGATTATGTAGGCGCACGCTGGGGCTGTTGGGCGAGGAGACTGCTTATTTCACATCACATTCATTCCGAATTGGGGCGGCCACTCCAGCAGCTAAATTGGGACTCTCATCGGAAACAATCAAGAGGGTGGGCAGATGGAGTTCATCTTGTTTTGAGCGTCACTTCAGACCACAGCTGGTTTAGTTAGGGGTCTGGGTTTGGGTGGCCTAGTAATTATGCCCCTCTTTTTCTTTCTATTCTTTCTTGGACTCTCAAGCAGTGGTGGCAAGTCAGTAGACGCAGGTATGCTGGTGTTGAGATTCTGTTATACACAGAGCAGGGCAATGATTCAGCGAATCCGGGGAAAAGAGAACACAAAAGGCCATGGGAGTCAATCATAATTGGATAGGGATTGACGGGCAACGTGTGGAGGATGTCACAGCCCATTTTCAGAGTGCGCTCGACAAGGGTATGCCCATTCCAAATGTGTTGGTGATTCACTCGGGAGGTGAAAGCATAATTCCAGGGTGCAGGAGGGGAGTGAAGGAGGCTCCGTTCTCTACATTTTCATGGGTAAGGAGGGTCTTACCAGACACCACCATATTTTGGTCAGAGGTACTCACTCGTAGAGTTTGGGGTGATGACGCGCCACCAGCCAAAGTGAACACATCTGTGAGAAAGCAGAATCGGGAGGTAGCAAAACTGTTGAAAGGTTTGCAGATACGTTCCATTAGGCATAGCTTGCTGCAGGCATTAAACTCGGATTTTATCGGGCAGAGGGGTTGCATCTGTCCAGGGCAGGGCTTAAATTGTTTGTCCAAACCATACAGGGGGCCATAGCGTTACATCTAGAAAGTGAAGCAGGGCCATAGCGTTACAACTGGAAGGTGAAGCTGCGATTGAGGGGAGAGCGAGACTGCCAGGTGGCTCCTCGCCCTGTGGCAGGGTCCCAGACAAAAGAAAAAGGCTGGGGACTCCTTTTGGCGGAAACTGGCTGACCCTGCAACAGGGAGGCAGTCATTGAGGCTCTGGGCTGGTGGGAGAGGGGGTCGTCCTGCTGGTGGTCCTGGACTCTCCGGCCCTACCCTAGTAGCCGGTGCTTTGGAGGAAGCAAGATGGGGAGAGCGGTTTGGGCCAGGAAGGCGCTAAGCAGTGCTCTGTTAGCCATGTCAAAAGGGTAGAGGATGGATAGTTACGTCAAATTGAAGTATTGGAAAAGGGGTTGGGTTGTGTCCTGCTGGTACAACACACCTCAAGAGGGGATCTAGAGATGCCAATTTGTATATACATGGTAACCTGTGGCGCATATGTATACTGCACCACCATATGTTCAGTAATGGGTGTTTGGTTTGGTTTATTAAAAATTGGTCAATGTTGAAGGTTTATCAACAATTAAAGATGGTGTTATTTGACAAGTAATAAAAGCTATGTAGTAAACACCAAACACATGTAAAGTGTCTTTGTGGGAGGGGTTAAAGTGTTGAGGACGAATGGCATGTGATATCCCCACTATGAGAGCCACGACCCGCACCTAGGGGAGGGGTGCCTTTAGTGGGATTTCGGGCATGAGGGAACGGTTTAGTTTCCCTGGAATTGGTCAAGAAGAGGGTCCCAAGGAAATGCGAGAAGATAGGGAGGTGCGATTGCGATCCCTCCCCAAAGGTAAATAAAATACTGGACTCGAGGGAGCAGGCCTCTTTGCTCTCTCGCCTCTGGGGGTTGCTGGAAAGGCGCAGCTGGAGCAGTTGCCCAACCACCCATCCCTAAGTTTAATGGTAGAATTGGCGGGGTCCCGGACAAGAGAAAAAGGCCGGGGACTTCTTTTGGCGGAAACTGGCTGACCCTGCAACAGGGAGGCAGTCATTGGGGCTCTGGACTGATGGGAGAGGGGGCCGTCCTGCTCGTAGTCCTGGACTCTCCGGCCCTACCCTAGTAGCCGGTGCTTAAGAGGAAGCAAGATGGGGAGAGCGGTTCGGGCCAGGAAGGCGCTAAGCAGTGGTCTGTTGTCCGTGTCTAAAGGGTAGACAACGGATAGTTACCTCAAATGGAAGTAGTGGAAAAGGGGTTGGGTTGTTTCCTGTTGGCACAACACGCCTCAAGAGTGGATCTAGAGATGCCGAATTGTTTATACATGGTAACCTGTGGCGCATATGTATACTGCGCCACCTTATGTTCAGTAATGGGTGTTTGGTTTGTTTAATAAAATTTGGTCAATGTTGAAGGTTTATCAACAAATAAAGATGGTGTTATTTGACAAGTAATAAAAGGTTTGCAGTGAACACCAAACACTTCTAAAGTGTCTTTTGGGGGGGTGGGGGGGGGGGGTCAAAGTGTTGAGGACAAATGGCATGTGATATTCCCACTATTACGGCCAGCACACAGTATGCGGCAACACCAGAGGAGAAACCATCAGCACAGCAGGTGCGCGAGCGCCCTGACATTTCTGTGCACTCGCGCTCATGTCCCATATGCGTATACGTGTGGCAGAGTGGAGGAGCAGTTAGGGACAGGAACATACATTACATAAAGGCACACCAGATGGGTATTAGATAACATCAGGTGACTTTCAATAAATACATTCCGTATAAATAAAGGGCAAATATAATATTGAACCTACCAAATGTTAAACGAATCAGAGCATGCAGTTCACAGCTTAATTCATGAAAGTAAACTTTAAGTATGTCTCTACCTCCATATGGCATGTTACCAAAGCTTAAGGCGTCTGATTTAATTGTACATAAATGCAATAGCTCTGAGTGAGGCCGCACCTTGCAACATGTTAGAGTAACAGGATTAATGCTCTTATTTCACACCTAAGGACTTTACGTTATTGAATACGAGCAGATTTGTTTTCTTCATTTACTGAAAACTCTTGCTGTCGTTTTTTCAACAACATAAGAGGAAATGTATTTACACCGCCAGCTGCAGTGCTTCACACTGAAATGAAAACGAGAGAAGTGTTCTTTTGCAACGCTATGGCAAAGTAGATAAAGAAAATACAAAAGAGATGAACAAACCTTATTTTGTAACATAACTACAAACTGCATTCAGAGAAAATTAAGATATCGATCTGCCATTTTTCTGACGTAAATATTTGCTCACAACTTTGTATGCTTTTAGCATACTAAACCCAAATATCCCTTTTGGCAAACCAAAGAACCCGCCATAGGTATATAAAAATATAATGAATAATTTAACTCCAAACACAATGTTTATGATCAGGTAGTTTCTCAAAAATCGTGCAAGAAATCACCTTTTCCTACAATGGAATCTATCCACTGTTATCGAGTCTGCGCCATTGCAGACAGGGGGCATTTCAACCATGCCAAAAAAAGCATATCTTCAGATGCCAGTCCATATCTCTACTGCACCAGGTAGCAACTGTTGTGTTGGCCAGTTCCAGCAGATGAGCAGCGGCAACAGCTACTGGGGAGGTGCTGTCGAGAGGGAAAAAGGCCTTCGCGACCTGCAAACAAAAGACACACAGATAGTATGTAATCTGATGCCAGCGCAGCAGTCACGGCTTGCACAGGTAAACGAGGTGGGTGGTGTGGCGGGGCAGGGGTGGTGTGGTGTGTGGGGGGTGGGGGATAGTGGAATTCCACATACGACGGGATAGTCAAAAGTACATAAATAAAACCACTTAACTTGCACTCAATTATGCCCACCGCCTCCAGCTTTGCTAGCCCTCTCACTACCTGCGGCCTCAGCATGAAAGTGATTCGCTTGTCCCGGAGGGCCACTGGCTGTACTGACTGGTCCACATGGAGTTTTATCACTTTGCCCTTCAGACATTCTATGCCTTCAAACAAGGTGGGAGCTCCAACTGTGAAGTGACTATCCAGAGGGGCTCCGCGGCCAGGCATCTTAACAGCATGCCTTGGCCCTCTTCAGCAACATAGATCTGGGACTCCACTGATTGAGACCCATGAGAGATGGAGGTATGGAATTTTAACCTCAAGGCTAGTGGCTTGTCTTGTCTATATGTGAACACCTTGATGACTGCTGTTCAAAATGGCGGAAGTGATGGCATGTCTTGGTATGCCTCTGTGGACATGATGTTAATTGACACTCCTGTATCCACAATGGCCACGATTGGGTGTACACCTACATGAATATGGTACTGGGGTAACAGGCACTGCGACTGTGAGTCAGTACCTATGGTGAACACTGAGTAGATGACGTGTTCCTCACTGTCATTGTCATTCATGTCATTGTTCTGACCATGTGTATCAGACACCATATTGACAGTGGTGCGGGGAATACGTCCTTTGTTGAATCAACAGACCTTCATGAAGTGATTGAGTTTTCCACATACTACACACGTTTTGCCCCTAGCTGGGTTGGCCCCTGGACAGTGGGTTGGACCACCACAGTAGCTGCAAGGTCCCGGCAAGGTATTTGGTTTCTTGGGATTGCTCTGGCTTGGCACGGGCCCAAGGGCATTAATTGGTTCTGTATTCACTGCCCTTTGTAGAGCTGCCTCAATGGGGGAAGCAAAGGCTTTTGAGAGTTCTTTGGTCCTACTTATCATCAGAATGTCAGCTAGGGACTTGCTGGATTCCTGCAGGATGTGTTCACGGAGTTTCACTGAAGCACAACCTTGTATGATTTGACCCTGCATATCTTCTCTCTTATCCGCAATCTCTCAGGTGCCAGCTAGCTCTTAAAATCTGGTGTGGAATATGTCAAGGGACTCCTCCCTGTGTTGCCTGGCAGAATACAAGACTTTCATAATCCAAGTTCTCGATTAGTACAAAATACTTGTTAAACACCACTATGATTATTTTATGCTTATTTGCGGCCACCTCCGTGATTGTTTTGGAGATTTTGTGGATTGCCTTGCCCCCAAGATGTACGATCATGGCTCTTTTCCATTCTTCCTTGTTATAAATTAGGTTTCTGGTTGGCTAGGGTATGCAGCTAAGCCAATCAGGACCTACCACTCTAGTGTGATGGCTGTCTGGAAAGTATGCACAAAGTGCAGTTGTCAACCAGTCAAAGACATAGATGTAGAAAAAGGGGAGGTTAAGGATTAACAAGTACTTTCAAATTTCCAAGCCAATGTGGCAGTAAACTGCGCGGGCAGGCCCAGCAGTGACAGGCCGGAGAGAGGTTTGAAATGCTACTTCTAATGGTGGCGCAATCAGTGCTGCAGGCCAACTAGTAGCATTTAATTTACTGCCCCTGGGTATTTGATGTACCACTTTACAAAGGATTTACAGGTAAATAAATATGCCAAATAGGTGTAAGACAATCATACCAAGTCTTAGGGGTGAGTGAACATTCACTTTAGCCCTGATTAGCAGTGTTAAAGTGCCCAGTGTCCTAAAGCCTACAATAAGAAGGTAAAAAAGTAGGAGGAGAACAGCAAAATGTTTGGAGATAAGCCTGCAGAAAGGGACATTCCCAACAATCCTCCACATCTGTGGCTTCGAAGAACATCAGGGCTAGTTCTACCCAGTCCTTCCATATGGGCGCTTGCTAGAACTTTAGCCATGGTGGTGGCAGTGCCTGGGTCAGAGCACACAGTCTGAGAGTATGGTCAGTGGTTGCAGAGTTGACACTACTGGGTGTTGTGAGTGCAGGGACTGGGGCTTCTTCTCTCACCTTGCTGTCTTGCAGACTGTCTTTACTTGGGTTGCAGGCAATAGTGTGTAGACTGGGCTCTCTCCCTCTGGCACCTGAGATGCAATGCCACGTTTCTTCTCATCTGCCCTCCAAACCCAGCACAACAAACAGCATCAGTGTGCCCCCACCACTGATATACAGGCACCACGTGATTACAGCCTGGCGGCAAGGCGCTGATGTCAGGGAAAGAGAGGCCTGCGCATAAGGCTGCAGGAACCCAGGCTGCAGCAGACAAAGGGGTCCGGCAGGTAAAGTTGTCATGCACATAAATAAATTAGCTTCTTCTTCTTTTGCATTTGAGCTGTTCTGCTTCAAACATGCCCACGCAGCACTGTGGGGTCTGTGCGGTGCTTGCCTCGTGCAGCACGAGCACCGCACATTTCCAGGGGAGCACATGGCTTCCGTACACCAGTGCACACCTTCAGGTGTACACCGGAAGCATGTTGGCCAATTCCAGGAGGTCAGGAGTGCCAACAGCTACTAGGGGAGGGGCGGTAGAGAAAGGTAAAGGCCATTTTGGCCTGCAAACAAATGACACAGAGACGTGCTGATAGTATGTACTCTAGTGCCAGCTCAGGTGGTCTCCCTGACCCTGCCTGTCCACAACTTTACTAACATTTCCCAAATGGCCATGGGACCAGATCAATAAGAACCATACAGCGGTTAATCTTGTCAACCCCTGCGCCCCCTCAATAGAGTCCAAAGTCCAAATGTCCTGGGACCAGTTACATCACTGCCATAACTGCAACCAATCCCCTTACATTTTTCTGCTTCATTGAGCTTATATGTAGTTTGGGTCTCTAGGCAGAGGCATTTGGGAATCCACATACCCACGAAATAAACATGTGGAGCACAGGATGTGGTACACAGGTGCCGCAGTGACATTTTACACTTTACTTCAATCTGTTTAAGCTCCAGTAGGGATTGCAGCATAGACATGGACAATTATATTGGTGGATGAGAGAAATCAGGTACAACTAGGCAGCTTTTCTGTCCATCTTACAACTTCCCCCTCTCATGGGCAATTTATAGGGGCACCAAATACCCTCCATCCTTGGGCAACAGGGTGGACTTTAAATATATCCACCAGCTAACAGCCAAGGTGGAACAGCTTGCCTCCACTTCGCTAGCAAGGCAGATAGGCACTAAGTACACACTCACAAATGTAGGACAAAGAAATAGTGTCTAAAACACCCCATGACATTTTCCCTTGTTGGAAAGTCAAGGAATAAAACAAAGAAAAGACCCCATCGTTTTTAGGAAAAGCAGAGTCACTAAATAACCTAAGTTCTTCGGCAAACCCTGTTAGTATGAAATAAACAACCGTCGTTATTAAGCAAGGAACCAAACCTATGCATGACATACTCCAAGCCCTTGGGCACATTGGGAGAATAAACAATCCCTCTTGTGGGAAGGCCAAAGTGGAAAACTGGGGAATTGACATACTCAGCATTTTGGAAAAGTGTGTGTGATGAATCCCACTGTGTGGTACTGCTACCACGCAGCAGCCCCATACACTAACGCAACTGATAAGACTATTCCACCCCGGTGCGAATGCAAGACATCCGGAGCCCCTCCTGCTCTGGGTGGCGTATAAGTGATTTCACAGGAGCCTCTACATAACTAGACATATAACACCCTACGTGCCAGCGCTGCCTTTGGAGGGATCTCCCAGAGGCCGGACACCGATTACAAATGTTGACCTTCGGGGCTGGCACGAGGCAGGTATTCAGTGCATGGGAGACCTGTATTGCGATGGAACGCTCATCCCATACATGGTATTAGTGGAGGAAGAGGGGCTGCCTCCGGGCCAATTCCTTCTGCACCACTCGTTAGTAGCCACACTCACAACCAAATGGGGCAACCTCACAACTGAGCCACAGACACACCTCACCCTGCAATACCTGCACGTCGTAGGCCAGGACAGGCATCTCATGCGGTGACTTGCTGACTCACTTAGATAGCATGCAGAGGTCAGTCTAGGCCCACTCCGGAGTAACTGGAAACAGGACCTAGGCCGCCAATTCTCAGACATAGAATGGGCTCTGGTATTGGAAAGCCCAGTGCTCATCCCCAGAAACATGTGGTTCTGGCAAATTCAATACTACATAACCCAGAGAGCATATCTCACGTCCGCTAAAATTAACAGGTACTTTAAAGGCACGTACTCAGCCTGCCCAAGATATCCCATCATCAATGTAGACCTGAGACACATGCTGTGTGGCTGTACCCATTGTCACACATACAGGAGGGAGGTGGCAGATGCGCTGTTTGCCTGTACTGAATGTGTGATACCCTTTGAATGGCCGACCTACATCCTCCACCAATACAGCAGAACCCGTAGCTTCCAGATTCCTCGATTTAGGGATAGTGGTAGCCAAAAGGTTAATCAGTAGGAGATGGAAGGCATCAAAACCCCCGCATGCGCAGGCATGGCGCCGCTCTTTGCTCACATGGGCCAAAGTAGAGAGTTTTGCAATTAGGCGCAAAGACATTATGGGGAAACTTAAGATCCCTATAGCTCTGAGTTGGGATGCAGTGCTAACTGAATTGTAAAGAAATATGGGAAATGAAGGAGAGAGTCTCCCAGGGTATGACCTGGCAGATTGAAAGCAGATATATGCATGGCAGCTCTAGTCTAGCTGAGACACCTGGTCAACTGCCAAAGGTGGCACATATATCCACATGCTCACAAGACACAGAGTGGGGAGCGGGCATACAGATAGCAGTCACAAGCAAAGCTGAATACAAATCCAAACAGTGGCACTGGTGGGGTGCTCTGAGATAGTTCTATTTTGTAAATAGTCCCAGTTGTTTTTCTTTTCCCCTTTTTAATGCCCTCCATACAGTTGCTACCAGACATCGCGCGTCGGGAGACAAGTAATAGCAATACATGGTGCCTAAGGGAAATTCACCCGCGGCTACACAGTCGTGATAATGTAACATAAACATAACATGTCTGCTGCGCTCAGGTAACACTTACTCTCAAAATTAGCACAGCACTGATGTCATTGGAATATGTTTAATGTATCATGTACACCTTATCATGTACATCTTGAGGTGTGATGTACGTTTGATAAGTTGTTGATAAAATTGAAAACCCAATCAAAACATATTTAAAAACGAACAAAAACATACATTAATCGCACTGTGTGGTCAATGAGATTAAGTATGATATGCATACCATCTTTGAGCAAGGCTGAGGGCTAACAAAGACCTCCCAACACCACCAATTGTAAAAGGGTCCTGGACCAGATGTCATCTGTCCCAGGCTTTCTTCCCTCTGAAAAGATTGAAAGTTAAATAGGCCAAGACTGCTGACATATTTTCCAGTGCCCTCTTTAGAATAGCAAACATTACACAAGGACCAAAAGTGATGTCATCAGTGATGTCACTGACCATGTCTTGAGTGATGTAATATGTGAGTTCATAATCAGTGCATTGTGGGGGCACAAGTTATAGTTGGCTCAGCTAACTATAATTGCTGAATTTCACTGTTATGTGTGAGTGAAACCTAAGCCTAACTATAACATCCCTGTAATCTTTGTTTTTTTCAGTGAATTTCTAACTTTTTTTAAAATGACCTGGCCACTGAACATAAGTGAATCAGTCTTGACCTTGCTCCAAAATCAAAAGTCCAGACTAAAATGCCAGACCAGGTCCTCTCTTAACTGCAGCACAAGCAACCCAAGTGGGCAAAGGCACTTTTGCTGTTTTGTGCACTGGCTACATAGGGAATTGATACTTTCAGAGGGTACACGAAGCAGCGTGGGCACTGGCAACTAGAGGATCTTTCCTAGGTGAGGACACTGCTGTAACCCAGACACCAAAGTTGGTGCCGGTATTGCTGCTATCTCTCGACAAGTGTTTATCGGTTTAGCCCTTCATCAGTAGAGAGCAGAAGTAGTAGAGAGCAGAGAAAAGTCATCTGGGTTTGTTAAAATGCTGCCCAGGACTTCACAGGTCACAGTACCATTCCACAGGCACGCAAATGCATCCCAATTGAGCTAATCTGCTCATTGGCTCAAGGGAGCCTTTTAAACACAAGGGGGAGGGGATGTGTACTGCATCTCATCCCAGTACAGTTAACCCCGTTGCATTTTGGTAAATGAAGTAGAGTTACTTCAAAGTTGCTGCAGTTTTTCACCAAAGTTGCTAGGTAGTGCGGTTATCTCTAGTCACTTATTTCTGGGGTTAGCCCTTCATCAATAGAGAGCAGAAGTAATATAGAGTAGAGAAAAGTCATCTGGGGTTGCTGAAATGGTGCTCCCATCTTCACATGTCACAGTACCCCTGCACAGACGCACAGGTGCATCTCAGGTGAGCTTGTGAGCGTGTTGGCTCAAGGGAGCCATTTAAACACAAGATTGGAGGGTGCGCACTGCCTCTCATTCCAGAACAGTTCACTCCATTGCATTCTGGTCAATGCAGTACAGTTACTTCAAAGTTGCTATGGTTTTTCAAAAAAGTTGGTACAGGCACTGCTTTTATTTCTAGACACATGTTTCTGGGTTTAGCCTTTCGTCAGTTGGGATCAGAAGTAGTAGAGAGCAGAGAGAAGTAATCTGAGGATGCTGAAATGGTGCCCAAGTCTTCACAGGTTGCGGTACCACTCCACAGGCACACAGGTGCATACTAGGTGAGCTTGTCAGCTAGTTGGCTCGCGAAGAATACAAACTATAAGGATTTCACCTTTCTTTGCAGAGGAGTGCACTCTAATGTCCGCCAAGTGTCCAGGACCGGGGAATGCACCTACATTTTCTTTGTATTTTAAATAGTAATTCAGTTAACTTTTGCAGCAATGAATGTGGACAGACGTGCCATCGGATGCAAAAAGTATTTGTAGTTATGTGCATGGTGGTACCATGTGCGCAGTGGACCAGGGTCATTTTTAGGGGGTTTTAATGTTGATATGTGCCACTCACATAAATAAATGCACTCTTTGCATCCACTGTCTTAATTTTAAAAGAACAGCCATGAGAACTCAGTACATTTCAGTGTGTGCTTGTGCATGTGATATGCTTGCCCAATATCTACTCTGACAGGGATGGCGTAGAACTGGAGGATTAGAAAGGATGTGGAGTGGACATCAAAAGAATCATACAACCCGGATTGTATTCATAGTGGGCCATGTGCATGGTTGGACTGACTTTAAAGGATGTTAGTTCCTACGATAGTCTGATATAAGTGGTGCTGACATCCTCTCTGACCTTATATTGCTAATACATAGTAAGTGCAGTAAGCGAAGGAAAACAGACTTTAATCATCAATAGAAACATTGTGTAAAGCAGGAGGAGCAGTAATATCATTGTAGACAGCAAACAATGTGTAGGAAAGAGAACTGATATTAGGGAGGAGTTTGAAGGGAAGAATGGGATTGGTTAGTGAGACAGTAAAATGCTTGAATGCCCTTCTGTTAACACTTTGACTAATCATTGTCCTCTTTATCTTTCCTCCTTCCATAAGAACTGAAGATAGACAAATTAGGCAAGAGGGGAAAGGCTTTCAGGAGCATGAATAGGGCCCAAGGTAGTAATGATGCTGGGAAAGATATGTTGGCCACGGAAGACATTCCTGTTGGTGCTGATAAATAATATTTATTATGTATTTCTTTCCTTTAACAAATGTGCTTTATTTCATCCTGCATTTTCAATTTTCCCTACTTCCCTGGGTCTCCTTTAATGTTCATTATCCGCACATATTTTCTAGTGTTTTCTTTATTTCCTGTTTCTGCAGCTGACTTCCTCCTGTCTGTAGCTTTTTTCCCCCACCCCACTGTTACGGTGACAGAAAGCATTATATCGCCGCTCTTGTACATATCAGTGCTCCATCTCTGTGTGGTGCAGTGCACAAAGGAAGACAGGCTTTGCCCATAGTTTTCAGATTGCCAAAACCTCTACACTGTAATAAGCAAGGGGATGGGATTTTACTATTTCTTTGTTACTAGAGTTGAACTGAAGGGAAGTAAGGGATTGCTAAATGAAGCATTAGATGTGCTTGTCCCTAAAATGCCCTTTTTTAAAGAGTACTGTTGGACCTGGCCCTCTCTGCAGGGTCACCCCGAACTATTTGCATTTACCCTCCACTTTGTTTTGCTAAATTCGTTTTTGTTTTTGTTTTCTGTGCACTTTACTACTGCTAACTAGTGCCCTGTTGTATCTTACATGCTCCTTTGCAGCCATCCCTAGTTGTTGTAAGGAATCATCTGTGCTTTAGATTCCTGGTAGTAGAATGTGATGATGCAGCATAGAGAATGTGTATGGCGCTTTAAGGAAACAGTTGAGACGGTTGCTGAAAGCAGAGGAGTTCCTGCATGTTTGTCCTCTTTTTCCTGTGCAGCTGTTTGCCTTAAGAATAAACTTACCTATTTCTACTTACTATATGATGATCTTTACTACATGTTCTCTCCCCTAAACATAGTTTAATTGGCTTACAATTGATTAACATCTTTAATCTACTTCTAAGTCCCTTGTAGAGTGATATACCATATGCCCAGGACTTGTAATTAAATGCTGCCAGGGAACTTGTTGCATTTATTGTGCCACTCACTTATGTTGCACCTTAAAACATGGCCTAGGCCTGCCATTGCAGCCTAAATGCAGTTTTAAACTGCCAAATGGCAATATAAACCCCCTGTCAAGCTATTTACTCCCCTTTTATTGCATATGAGTCACCCCTGAGGTAGGAATTATCTCACACACAGTGCAGGGTGCATTGTAATTAATGTATTGGACATTTGTTTTTTTTACGCTTTACAGGCTCTGATAGTGAAAAACTCCTAAATTTGTTTTTCACTACTGTGAGGCCTACCTGTCCCATATCATAACATTGGGTTGCCTTATTACATTTAAAAAATGCTAACTTTTGATTGGGACCAGGTAGTCAGTTCATATTTGTTCTCCATAAAATTGAAATGAAAAATCCTCTTTAATGGTAAAGCCGGATTTTTTATTACAATTTTGTAAATGCCCCTTTTAGAAAGTTAATAATAATATAAACATACAATTTGACCCCCACACCTGTACTTAGAACTTGTTGTTTAGAGAAAAACAATATTCAGGACAATTTCTGATTACGTAGGCTTATTTATTTTAGCCCTTGCTTTTTTTAGGTATTTCAAATCAAGAGTTTGGATATGTACGAGAAAAACACTACACAAATAGTCATTAAACGAAATTTGACAATTCTACATTATTTACAAATACATTAAGTCATACAATACAAAACATTTTTTTGCACATTATTTACAGTGATGATATATCTTAAGATAGTGAAAAACAGAAAAGATTATTTATGGTGATAACACGTATCAAATAGTGAAACAAGATAGTGATTCTTCAGAGAAAATTTTTTTTTTACAAGAAGGCGAGTGGATATAAATAAATTAATATTATATCACAATCATTTTTTTGTGTTTTTTGGAGGGGCCTTCTTACTGCCGACGCGTTTCAACCGGTTAAATGAATCAACGCGGTCTCATCAGGGCGTTTTCACTTTGTTCCTTGATCTAAAGGAATTTTTGTGCAGAAAGGAAAAAAGAGAAAGACGTCTTATTTGTGTTCTATTCTTTCAAGCCCATTTGCCTGTTTCTAACGGGTGTCGGAGACACTAATGTACCTTATGCACGAGTGTAGCTGGATCCAGCCGGTTCAACAGCTCCCTTTTCTTATTTTGTGTTGGTTAAAAACTCTGTAAAAAGAGTAGTATTCCAGTCAAGCGGTTGGTGCGTGGAAGGTGCCTGTACTGATTGTTTAATACATATCAGTTTCCTACCTGTGAGCAGCGCCGTGTGTCTTTGCTTAAAAATCCTATTGTTCTTTGAGTCTTTGAGTCTGCGACCAGCGTGATTGTTAATTTGCAAGTTGACATTTTCTTGCCCTTAGTCCTATTGAGTCTTCGGCCGGTTGTGAGTCACAGGACTGGGTGTAACTGACAGTTGGACTTTGCAAATTCCTCCCAGATAGCCACACAAAAAAATGTATTGAGTGTACCTTAATGGGCCATTTGCTGTAAATATGAGGGGGCGGAGCTGAGCACAGACCCACTTGCAACTGAATTGGCTGTTCTCTGCCTTCACACAAAGGACTTATTACCTCCACACTGTCACTGAAACCAGCTCGGACCCAGGGAAGGGGAGTCAGGAAATTCCATGCACTTCAAAGTGACTTTCTAGAAGCCTCTCACACCTTTCAGTGGAAAGGCACCATGGTATTAAAATAGTACCCTCAGACACACTCTTCAGTTCACTCCTGGACCTGTGGAAGGACCCTCAGAGGCCAGCCCAGCCATTGTGCCACCATATTCACATGAACCCAGGACTACCAAATGTGTCATCAGCAGGAAAGGAAATGGAGAATTAACTATGCTCTGGAGGAAAAACTGAGATATAAAAAACAGCTCCACAAATACAAAAACCTGATTGTAGCCGAGAAAACGGGTTTCTTCACTAAAAAGATTAGATCGTCGGCAAATTCGCCATGTGAGCTGTTCAAGACGGTGTCCAATTTATCAGCCTTGGCTGTCCAGTCTACTCGGACCCCCTCACAGCTGTTTTGCGACAATCTAGAAAGGTTATTTAAAAACAAAGTTGAGGTGGTTTTCGAGGATCTCATTCTTAAAAGTGGTTTGAACCATCAACCACAGGCTACTACCCAACTTTATCTAGGTCGTCAGTCTCTTGATAGCTTTCCTGCCATTTTTCTTAGGCCAAATGATAGATCTCCTTAAACAAATGAAATCTGAAGCTCCTTCGGATCCTTGCCCCCCTAAGTTGCTGCATAAAATAGCTGAATGGTTTCCACATCCACTCTCCCTGATGTTTAACAGCATCTTAAAATCTGGAACTTTTCCCATAGAGTGGAAAAATGCTACCACTTTATCCCTCCTTAAGAAACAATACCTAGATCCAGCTGAAGAACAAAACTATCGCCCCATATCGAGACTGCTGGATCTAGCAAAAGTACTTGAAAGATCTCTTAATACCTGTCTCACACAGAATTTGGTACAACATAACATCTTGGAAAAATCACAATTTGGGTTCAGGGAAGCCCACTCTACGGAGACAGCGCTAGTTATAGAGGTTTGACCAATTTAGGACCGTGGAGAGAGAGCTGAGGTGGTCCTTTTGGATCTTTCTGTGGCTTTTCTGTGCAATTCTGGAGCAGCGGCTCTTTGATATTGGCATCAATTGTATGGCTTTAGAACTGTTCTGTGCCTTCCTGGATGGAAGAGAACAGTCTGTTAGCATAGGGGATTTTAGGTCAGAATCCTTTTCTTTGCCATGTGGAGTCCCGCAGGGCTCCTCGATAAGCCCCACCTTATTCAACATTTATCTGGCCCCTCTCATATGAATGATAAGATATTTTGGTTTTCTTACAATCTCGTATGTGGACAATACCCAAATTATCGTCCCCACAACTATCACTATTGATGAAGTGGCCCTGCGTTTCAAAAAATGCATGAGCGCCTTTGAGCAATAGATGAGAAACCATTGCCTGAAATTAACTGCAGCAAAGACCAAAGTTCCCCTTTTTGGGTGGGATATATCTTTTCGGAATAAATCCTGTTGGCAAGGCGATCTGGGTCCAGTCCCCAGTCCAGTGTCTAAATCCAAGAATCTTGGAACAATATTTGATACTAAGCTGTCTTTATGGGATAATGCCAACCATCTCACCTTGTTTTTATACACTAAAAAGTTTGCAAAAAAATCATCTCATTCCTACCTCTGGAGTTACAAAAAACTGTAGTTTCTTCCTTAGTCGTATCGAAATTGGACTATTGAAATGCACTCCTGGTCGGTGCCCAGCAGTGTATTCTAAGCACACTCCAGAGAATACAAAATGCTGCTGTCAGGGTTTTGACAAATATTAAAAAATCGGAGTCAGTGACCAAGGCCAGAGATGATCCTCATTGGCTGCTTGTTAAAAAAAGAGTAGTTTTCGAAGCTTTGTATATAGCTTACAAAGAAGTGCATTCGCATGGCCCCAAAATCCTTAAGAAGAAACTCTCATGGTATATCCCAAACAGGGCTCTACGGTCAAAGAATTCTAAGACTCTGTCAGTGTCTCACATTCGTAAGGTCTCCTGGGGAAGGAGACATTTTTCTCTTTCCACATCTCGCCTCTGGAACCAAATGTCAAGCTCTCTGACGAACTCTACCAACTTCCTGGCTTTTGGAAAGCTTCTTAAAACTTGGTTTTTAACACTTCTACCCTAGTATATTTTCTGATTCTTCTTCTCTTTAACAAGCAGCACCAAGAAGCCTTTGGGCATATGCCACGCTTTACAAATTAATAATCAAATCATCAAATCAAATTAAACCATCAGAGTGACTCCAAATGCTAATTTGCTGACTTCCTGTTTAGGGACACAAGGCCCACTAAAGGCCCCCACTATCAGGATACCGCACCTGGGCCCTACCTGAGTGAGTCCCATACCCCCAAGGTGAGTCCCACTAGCCCTGGGGCCTTGGTTAAGGTGCTGAAGGTGACCTGATGTTCAAAACCGAAAACAGAAGACTTGGAACACTTTCGGCCTAAAACTGCTCTGAAAATCAGAAGGAGATTGGGACCAACCTATCTGCCCAAGGTGCATCGTTGTTTGGATTGACTTTACAGCCTCTCCTGCTACATTCTTTTCTACAACATCAAACCCCGTTCTGCTATCCTTCGCCAAAGGAGTATCTGGCCTCGTGGAAGTGTCTGTGACTACACCCTCTTGAGTCATCCTGTTCGAGATTTTTGACTTCCAGAAAGAGATTAAGGGCCTGATTTATATATTGGTGGAGAGGGTGCTCCATTGCAACGGCGACAGAGTTCCCTAACCCGCCAATATTGTTGTCCTTCCACCGCATTTACATGCAGGCGGATCTTAGAGTTAATCATGACGGAGACTACTCTGTCCCCTCCGTGACTTATCCCCTCCGAAGACCTTGGGAAGTAAGTGCCATCGCAGAAATGGCTACATATCTACCCAACCGCTTTAGATGGGCAGATATATAGTCATTTTTACTGTTCCTTGCCGCGATGTAAAACCTGGCGGTTTGGAACAGTAAAACCATTTAAATGTTCCCCTCACCATAGGAGAAGCCTCCTGTGGTGAGGGAAGCATTACGTTTGTTCAATTTAAAAGAAAAATCCTTTTTTGGAATTTTCTTTTTGAAAAGAAAAAAAAAGAACGCTGTTTGCTGTTTTCTACACAGCCTTCCAGCAAACAGTAATATGCATTGTCGTCAACCGCCATGACATACTTAAGTCGGAACATATGAATCTGCACCACTGCTCCGACCCAAGGCTCCACGACAATGATGTTCACTCCTCGGACACTGCCTGCAGCCTTGCTCTGTCGAACTTTAGCTTCTTAGAACCTTTTTCATAAAATGTCTTCTAAGTCCAAAGAAATGGGCGGGCCCAATCCACTTATTGCATTTGAACTGCACTCCATTGTGTTTGGCTATATGATTTTACTTTGACTCAGTCTCGCACGACTAGATGTCCACATTTGGTGTGGAAAATGTATAACTTTGGGTCTACTGATTGCATTTTTGTTCTTTTGGTGTCAAATACATTATAAAAAATGTACCCTACTTTGTGCTAATTTTCTTGTGCTTTCACTTCATTGCTGTTTGTGTGCTGCATAAATATTTTAGATATTGCCTCTAAATTAAGCCTGACTGCTTTTTGTGCCGAGCAACCCAAGGTTAAGAACAGGTTAATTTAGTGACTTTCATTATTCACTCTTCAAGGGATTGTGGATATTGCTTAAGCAGGGCTCACACCCCAGTCAACCAACTATGAAATTTCTCACAAGTACCTATTAATAAGTACTATTCAGTCTCCTCTTTATTTTTCCGTGTCTCAGGACAGTCCACCACTGCTGACCCCCACACACAGGGCCGTTTCTACCATTAGGCAACCCTAGGCAGTCGCCTAGGGCGGCAAAATGGCTAGGGCGGCAAAAGGTGGAAACATTTAATTAATAAATATTTACTTTCTGTGCCCTGAAGCTGCCTCTCTGCGCGCGCTTGTGCCCTCTGTCACCAGGCCCCTGGAGAGCCCTCGCAGCGCCACGCACCAAACTACCTCCCAGATGGAGACTTTTGTAAAGCACAAATTATTGAACGCCAATCCCCTGGAGAAAGATTGTAATGAAAGTGACGGATAATTCTGCTTTCTGTGACGTCGCCCTTGCGGTGTTGGTGGTGGGGAGTGGGCGAGGGAAGGGACTGCGATGCAAAGAAAATCAGCGCCTCTTTGAAGCACTTCAAAAATTGCACCATCAGTAATACATTTTCGCCCACACATGCATCATGTGCAGTGAAGCATAGCAATGATGATGTTATTATAAAGTGACTACAGCCAAGGGCCTGCATCTTAGAAGCGCACTGGCTCATGGGTTTTTATTTTGATTCCCACAGCTACGTGTTACATAAGTTAACTGCCCAGAACGGCTTATAGTCTGAATAGGCCTTAAATGATCCATTGCTAGTACATTCTAGTTATGCAAGCACCCTAGCAGCAGGCGTTGAACCCAGTCGACTATCCTTAGCTGGTGGGTTGACAGAAGGCCAGAACTATCAAGGTCCTCTTATTTTGACATTTTTCTACTCATAGCAAACAATTTAAATGTTGGCAAGAGTTACTTTGCGCTTGAGGCCACACTAATGGAACAATATGCATTATGCAAATGACTTCTAGCATAAATACATTGGAGGCAGGGAATCCTTGTATATTTGCCCTCTCTAACTAAACAAGCATTTTCAAAGCCAATAGGTTTCACCTGCACAAAAGCTATTGACTTTGCCAGTGTCTTTTAGCCATGTTGTGCAGCAGCGTGGAATGGAAAGGAGGGGCATAGAGTGGGGTGGCGTGGAGTTGAGTAGAGTGGAATGACGTGGAGTAGGGTGATGTAGAATGGCGTGGCATAGAGTAGAGTCAAGTGATGTGGCGTGGTACAGAGTTGAGATGAGTGAAATGCGGTAGACTAGAGTGGCGTGGAGCAGAATATAGTGAGTGGAGTTGCGGTGGCGTAGAGTATAGTGGCGTGTCATAGAGTACAGTGGCGTAGAGTAGGGCAGTGTAGTGTGGTTCAGAGTAAACTAGAGTTGCACTGACGTAGAGTGCAGTTTTGTGGCATAGAGTGCAATGGCCTTAGAAAACACCATTGAAGTTAGAAGAGAAAAATTTAAAAACGAAATAAAATATCATGAACAGTGCTTATATAGTTATTTAATGTTTGATGTGTTCTATTGTTTAATGTTAATGCTTCTGCCCTGGATGACAGGGGGAGAGAGTGATGGTAGTAAAAAGTAGGGGCGGCATTTTTCAATTCTCACCTAGGGTGGCAAAAAACCTAGAAACGGCGGATTGAAGCAGACTCCACCTCTACTATTTCTGCTGGTGCTGCTGGTAAGTCATGTTGAATATTTTATACCTTTAAACCAATATGCAAGTTGTATTTTATCAAACGTACCCTTTCTACTTTAGTGTCTGCTTTACCCATGCAAACCTAGCACCTTTTATATTCCTCCAGTTTTCGCAGCTGACTTCCTCCTGTCTATAGCTTTGCTCCCTTCGCTTTTTTAGTAATCTTTCTCTTGCCCCTTGTTTACATGTCTTGCCTTGACAGAAGGTCTTTGGTAGCATATAGAGGAACACAGGGCTAAGTATTCACACCACGTAGGTTAACAAAAGAATTTATTGAGCAAACAGTAATGGACCGAATATTATTGATCAGAATGGAAAATTGGGCTTGGGAGAAAGTGATCATGGAGGAGGTATAATATGGTTTCAGGAAAGGCAGAGGGACCATGGATCAATGCCTGAATTTGGCACCCCTAGCAGGAAAGTACACAGAGGTCAAGTTAGAACATCTTTATATGGCATTCATGGATCTCTCTGCCACATTCAATTGTGTTAACCATAATAAGTTATGGCAAGTCATGGAGCTAAATGGGGGTGGAGGAGGAAATAATTTGCTTCATAAGTCAACTGTATGCAGGCACTACAGCGAAAGTCGCCACGGTTGGCTGGGTGAATGCACAAGATCCTTTAACATTACAAATGGTGTAAGGGAGGGCTGTGTACGCATGCCCTTCCCGTTCTCACTGTACACCAATAAACTAAATGACCATCCAGTAGAAAAGGTAATAGATACCCTGAGCACATGTGCTATGCGACTCCCCATCCTGCTGTATGCAGACAATGGGGTCCTGCTCGCACGAACACCTCCAGCCCTACAAAATTGAATATCTAACTATGTATCTTTTTTGGAAAATCTTGACCTATATGTGAGCAAAGCGAAGTCATTCATTATGTGCATTGGAAAAAGGAAAAAGAAAGGAAATTATGATGTTCCAGAGAGAAAAGTTTCTTATATTTAGGCATCATCTTTGATAATAACTGCATTGTGAACAGGACAGTGCGCATGCCTGTTTTGGGTGGCCTGTGCGGGCCAATGAAACAGTCCCTGCGCACTTGAATGGGCATGCCACTCTGCCCCTGCCCTGCTCCGTGAGTGGAGCAGCCCTACCCACCCTGCCGCTCGCAAAGGAAACATGGCATGATTACATCAGGAAGTTATTATCATGTGATGATTGTTCCTCTTCTTGCACTGCTTGAAAGCAGTGGGGTGATGCTCTTCTGCCATAGCGGATGAGCTGACACTGGGGGTGCATCATCGACAGGTGCTAGGCCTGGGCGACTCGACCCCCGGGCCTCCTCCGTACACGTCCCACATTCTGCTTACCTGGACATTGACACCGTGGCGCAACCCGCTAAACTCTCTCCAAATCTGTGACTCAGCCAGCAGGAGCCTCAGCCAGGTGGGACTTCACAAGCCTGGGTACAGCAGTCACCGCCAAGTCCATTGGTGAACCTTCCGATGCAGTTGATGCAGCAGGGCTCCCTTTGGGGTGAAGTTGCAGTGCTCCCGCCAAGGTCCAAGCTTGGCGCAGCTCATGGGCCTCACAGGCTTACTGACATGAGAGTAGCCACTTAGGCAGAAACTGTGGGAGAAATGTGGCATATGCAGAGTTGGGTTTGCAACTTTCTTTTTAGTACTATTTTTTAATACGGTGGTGATCACTGCTTCTGTATTTTGAAAAATACATAGGGGAAAAAGCTGCTCTCACATCAAAAAAATTCCAATGGCCCTAGGTGAACAGCAATGTTGTGGCAAGTGTAGACTGGGTTGAGTAGTCCAATTCCTGTTCTTTTCTTTTTTCTTTGAATCATCTAGCTCCTCCTGTAGAGGATCTGCACTGAATGCTCACTTGCAGAAGGACACAGCTGCTCTGCTGCGTAACCTGAAAGTGAAGGCAATTGCAGTAGAGCACCTCTGGCTGGTGGAGCCGAGGAGGAGGAGAAGACAGCTGCTGTTTCCTCAGGCCCCAGCTGGATGGACACCGGCAATAATGTTGCCACCAGCTGGTGTTATTCACCCATCAGTGCCCACAGGGACACTATGGAAGGCATGGGGGGAAGCCAAAAAAAATTGTAAAATGGATAAAAAAACAACACTGACCTACAATCAGCCACAAGTAAAAATAAATATATCTGGAAAAAAAGAACAAAAATACCATAGGCTTTTTCAATCAATGATCCTAGGAAATGGCTTTTAAAAGTAAAAAAAAAGGATTGAAGCACACACTGGCTGCATAAAATTGTGGAAGATAGCTCATCCACCATATGGCCACTGAAGAAGGCAAAATGGAAGACAAAGGCAACAAGCATTTGCAATGCAATAGGTCTCGCATTATTAAAGTTTGGGCTATTGGTGTTGCATTATTTAGCAATGCAAATAGCTGAAACTTTAATAATGCGAGACCTATTGCATTGCAAATGCTTCTTTATATAGTTGACATTTGTCAACTAATCTTGTGGGCAAGGCTGGTTTGGGGAAAAGTTTGACTGAGGAAGAAATTGTATAAGTAATACCAGCTTTCAGGGCTGTCACCACAATGAGCAGGGATATTATGAACCCCTGCCTCCCCGTTTTAGCACCTTCAGTGTGGGTTAGGTTCTTTATTGGCATCTTCTGTCTGCAACCTGGTATTATAAATGAATATGGCAAGTGTAAGCAGAAAGAAGGAAGGAAGCACGAAAGATGGGTAAATAGAAGAGGAAAAGATGTAAAAAATACTGAATGCAAAGTAGGGTTAAAGAATGTATAGGTGAGTGGTTGTATGAATAAGTGGGTAAATGGGTGAGTTGGTGAAAGGATACGTGAATGGATAGGTGAAAGGATGGCAGATTAAATTGATGGATGGATAGGTGGATAGACAGGTGAAAGGATGGCAGAGTAAAGGGATGGATGAGTGGATAAAAAGACAAGTGATTGGATGATAGAGTGGATGGACAAATGGATGGCTGTGTGAATGCATGGATGGATGAATGCTAGATGGATGGATGGAACAGTGGGTTGATGAGTGGATGGCAAGGTGGAGGGATGGCTGCATGGCAGGGTGGATGGATGGATGCATGGCAGAGTGGATGAATGGTTGTCGGATTAGGTGGATGGAAGGAAGGAATAGGGAAAGATTGAAAGATGGCTGAAAGAATAAATAGAAGACAAAATGTAAAGGTGTAATAATGAATGTCAGCTTCTGGATGGAATGGTGAAAGGATGAATGGATAGATGCTTGGATGGAAGAGACATGGGAGCTCTTCTAAGGACAGGACGCCCCACTTGCTTTGTTTGCGTGATGCCATCAGCTGTTTAGTTCAAGGGGGATATTTACATTTTCTGGCTACTCCCTTGACAATTGACAAGCTGTCAGAATCTTTTTCGGCAGAATAGTTCTGAGTAGGGACTGTCTGTCCTGTGCTTCATACCAACATTTGTCTATTCTCAGACCGATCAACTAAGAAGCAAACTTCTCCTGTCTGACCTGGAGGCATAAGTGTACTTTCTGATTTAATCAGCTTTGAAATGTTGTTAGTTTTACAGATTCTTGAAAACGGCTCCCAGTGCATCAAGCAAAAAGCATAGTTTGGTTACTGAGAGGATGCCTCTGACGTGAACGGACGCCGGCTGCCCCTGCGGTGCAGGGGGCCCACCCGTTCAATGTAAAGCCCATGAATGTCTGGAAGCTACTGAGTGGGGCCGATCATCTTGCATTACAACACTGGCCTTAGGAAACCAGGACATCTGGGTTCTATTCCCAGCTTCTCCATTTGACCACATACTGTGTTATCCTGTGAAAATTCCATTGTCGCACTGGACATATCAGTTACCTCGTATGCAAAATTTGGGAGAGCTCAAAACTAGACGAAACAAACACCGGGTGTAATTAGAGGTGGAAAAAATTAAAACTTGTAGGGAAATAAAAATATCGTGTAAATCAACCTAATAAGGGAAAACAGAGAAACTTTTAGATGCAACTGTTGTGTAATAAACGTGAAAGGAACAGCCTTAATTAACAGAAAGGTATGAAAGTAATGCTGTGCTGTGAGATGATTGAACAGTGTCAGGACCCTAAAACCCCTAGTGGCGGTGATTGGTCTCAGGAAGTGGCATACCAGGAAGCTCCAGCCATCGAGAGCTTCCTAGTCCGACTTGACTCGAAATCGGCATAGTAAGATGGCCGCCGACTTCGAGTTCAGGTCAGCGGTCTAGTCTTTAGACTCAGCAACCGGAGGAATCCAGGTGAAGCGCGCGTGTGATTGAAGCTGCGCACTTCACCAAGGATTTGACCGTAAGAGGAAGTGTTTAGAGAGAGCCATAGTTTCTGAGTAAAGAAATAATATATTAGAGTAGCGTTCACGTCCTAAAAGCCGCAGCGTATGAGGAGATAGTCATAGAAGAGAATACTTACGTTCACGCCAAGGAAACAACGAAGAAATAACGGAACCCGTTTTAGAGGAACTTCATGCCGGAGGAGCGTCGTGGGTGACAGAACTGTCGACTAGAGCCTCCAAAGGAGTGTCTAAAAAGAGAAAAAGAAGCAAGACATTCTAAAGCTAAGTGAACAAAAAATTAAACAATGTAATAACAATACTGCGTGTTACGTTAAGAGCGTTACCTTACCAGGTACTGTTTGAAGCGAGGAGTTTTCATTCCTTCGTGAAGACAAATAGTACTGTGTATTTAAACGAAGGCATCTGAAGGAGCTGAAGAGAAGAATATTTGGTTACGATTTTTTAAAATAGAAAATAAGAAGAATAACAAGACAAATCTCCATAGTCTATAATGTAAGTTAGGTGCACACACCACAATAATTAGCTAAAGGTGGAATAAGAAAAAAAAGATTAACAAGATATATATATATATATATATATATATATATATATATATATATATATATATATATATATATATATATATATATATATATATATATCGTGCACACCGCCGTCTCACCCAGCTCCGGAATAGCAACCAGCCAAGGTAAGGACCACTCGGACACGGACCAATAGAGTTCCTTTTTCCTTTATTTAGTGCAGAAAATGTCCCTGACGTTTCGGCTCCATGAGCCTTGTTCACATGACAATGTTTGTTTGTCGGTGTCCACCTTTTAAAGTGCCAGTGATAATTTACATTGATTTCACGTGTGGGTGTTTGGAGCATGGACATAGAAAACAAACTACGTTGGGGTTTTCATCCAAATTATCGACCAGGTAACTTATTTCATGTTAAACAATAATATCAGTAAAATACCAATAATGCACAAAATACAAGGGACGAATGAAACTAAATGAAAGATAAATACATGACTGGAGGGATAAGAGGTTCAAACCATGACAATTAACATCCGTGCTCAATTATGTATAACTGTACAAATATACAGATTAATTCATCCTGCACTATTTTGGCCTTGGTTTCTAAGTAAAATACAAGTTTTTGCTCAAGGTTGTAGACAAAAAATTTTTTAAGTCATTTTAAAATAACATCTCCAGTGTCCCCTAATTCCCACTGTAAAATATTAGATGAACATGGTCAAGTTGGATATACAGTGCCAATGATACAGTCAATAGTAAAGTGCAAGTGCTTCTTTTGGTATAATACCAAATTGTGCAAATATGCTCAAAGATTTATGGAAATTTCGAACATGTGCAAAATAGCAAATAAATGTGCAATATCCGCAATATGTGCAAAATGCGCAAAATCCAACTAACATCCAGTTGTATTGACCAAGTATCTGTAGCAATCTTATTTACAAAGGAAATGCATGTATAGGGCATCAACTTCCTGAAATACACAACTGTATACCCATAGTATTCATATTGTATTGATTTAAGTAGATAATTAAGGATTAATGGTAGAATACAGTCTGCCACCCTGTACCCACTGGTTTATGTCCCCATTGTCCAATAAAGAGACATGTTATTTTTCATAGTCCTGCTCAATAATCATAAGTGAATAAAAAACCGTGTCTAATATTAATAGACTGACTGGGAATAAAGACCCATCACAGTCCAAATATTATATATATATATATACCACCACCTAATCAAATATTCTCTCCTAGTTGACAGCTACTGCAATTTATTAAAGCTTCATCTACCCTCCACATGGTTCTTCCACAGAATCTCCCAACCGGGTGATTCTTATAAAAGAAACTTGTATAATTTTTTAATTTTTTTTCAAAACAGGAATCATACAAGACTAAAGGGAGAACATTCTAGGAAAAAGACTACAGAAAGAATAAGAAGGCGCCCTAAATAGTGAAGTGAGTAATCTCAGAAAAAGAAAATAAAGGAAACGTTATCTCTAGGACAGCACATGTTAAAGGTTGTATGTAATTGCAGGAGAGAACTAAATTGGGCGCAGGTAGCAACTAGCCAGCACATACAGCGAAAACAGAAGAGGGGCTTAGCTCTTGGAGTTTTATGGTAGGTGTGCAAAATAGAAAGAGAATAGTGAAAAGAAAGAGTAGAGAGAATAGGTTGCTAATTGTGTTCCTTTCCCTCAGGTTCAGAAACTACTAGAGGTCTGCAGGACAGACTAGGACGAGAGGAACCAGCCAAGACCAGTCTCTTCTCTTTTGTTATTTTCTCCACTTCCCCCCTTCCCCCAATGGAAATAAACTAGAGGCTCGTGTTGTTGAGCTCTGGGTTATTGCCTAGTGGGATTTTGGACCTAGCATCTATGTTCCTGTGCAGCAAGTGGTAAGAATTTTCAGAGTCTGACAGAGTGAAGTGCCCAAGTTGCATTTTGCACCCGAACAGAGATGGCGAAGGGAATAAATGTACAGACCTTAGGAGCAGTCTTAGATACCATTCAAAAGGAGTTGGTCGCAGTCAGAGAGGAAAATCAGAATCTTAGACTAGAAGTAGTTAATTCAAGAAAAGAGACAGCAGAACTACCACAGAGACTAAGACAACCGCTAAGTTCAGGACAAAATGCGATAGACCCCACATTGGAGAGCACCAATAGAATGACCACTCAGGTAATCCATTCCTTGTCCCCAGTTATTCCGTTAGCCGCCCCAGAACGATTTAGTGGAGACCCGCAAAAGGCGCAAATATTTATCACACAATGTTCCCTAAATTTCATGTGCCGCCCTTCAATTTTCCCTGACGCGCAATCTAGAGTCGCTTTCGTGTTGTCATATCAAAGTGGGGACGCAGCCTCATGGTCTATGCCCCTAATTACCAGAGAAGATCCTCTGTTGCGAAATTATGAAGAGTTCAAACCGGAATTTCTTCGGATTTTTGACAGGCAAAGAATATCCCAAGCTGTTGACAACGAACTACTTGATTTGAGACAAGGGAATCGAGATTTGGTGTCTTACTTGGCCCAGTTTAATAAACTTGTGGTGGAAACGGACTGGCCCGAGAGCAAGAGAGCGGCAGTTTTCTATCGCGGATTGAAGGATGAACTAAAAGATGTGTTGGCCGGAATACCTAATAGGCCCACAGACATCTCAGCGTTGGTGGATCTAGTGCTGGAAATAGATTTTCGACAAGGAGAACGGAAAGGTGAAAAAAGAAAAGATTTTAGGTGAGCGGTTCCCAGGTTTGACAGAGTTAGGTCTGAAAATAGCAGAAGTTATGAAGGACAACAGGGCACGGAACCCATGCAGATCGGAACCATACGTGGTCCCTTGTCAAAGGAAGAAAAAGAAAAGAGAAGAACCAGTAATTTGTGAATGGATTGGGGATCAGGAGGTCACTTCGTTAGGAATTGTCCAAAGAAACCAAAGACAACCTTCAAGGCGAAGGAAAACTAATTGCACCACCTGTTAAAGGAGTTGAACAGGTGGGTGCGATTCAAGAAACGACTACAGAAGAACATAGAGTGGCCAACACCTTACAGTCTGCAGCGCCTCACTTAATTTTATCAATGGAGGTCAAGTTTAGACACATAACGTTGACAGAAGTCTCAGTAATGATAGATTCAGGGGCCACAGGAAAATTTTGTGATTTGAAGTTCGCAGACAAGGTGGGAATACAAGCAATCAAGAAATCTAAAAGCAAGCTTGTTAGAGCCGTAGATGGAAGAAATTTATCATCTGGTCCTATTGTGAGTCATACGGAATTAATACACTTAATTTCTAACGATGGGCATGAGGAAAAGATTCAGTTCAATTTGATTGATGCCCCCCAATTTCAGCTGATACTTGGCCTCCCCGGCTCACTGCACACAATCCAACGATCAACTGGAGTACCAGAACCATTAAAATGGATTTCAATTACTGTCAAGATAATTGCTTTGGAGGTAAGGAAAAGACCCAATAGTTAAATCCAGCTCATTCTTTGTGTTGGACTAGGGGATCAATATGCGCCATCGATGCTCAAAAGATACCTGAAGAATACAAGGATTTTGAAGATGTGTTTAATGAAGTGGACGCTGAACAACTTCCTCTTCACCGAGTCTATGATTGCAAAATTGAGATAGAACCTGGTTCGAATTTACCATGCAGTTGAGTGTATGCTTTAACAGAAAAAGAACATCATCACCTGAAGGAGTACTTAGATAAGTACTTAGCCAATGGATTCACTCGGCCCTCACAATCCCCTGTATCCTCGCCCTTGTTTTTTGTGCCCAAGAAGGAAGGGGATTTGAGGACCTGTATAGACTACCGAGCCATAAATAAAATCACAAAGAAAAACCGGTATCCGCTACCCCTTATATCAGTCCTATTGGACCAAGTGAAAGCAGCCCAAATATTCACCAAGCTAGATCTGAGAGGGGCGTATAAGTTGGTTAGAATGCGAGAAGGCGATGAATGGAAGACAGCCTTTAGGATGAGATTTGGTTTGGTCGAATATCAAGTCATGCCTTACGGTCTGTGCAACGCCCCGGCTGCCTTCCAGCATTTCATCAATGACGTCCTGAAGGAGTACATAGACCAATGTGCGATAGTGTACATAGATGATATTCTTATTTACTCCGCCAATAGGGAAGAATATCCAGATCAAGTCAGAGGAGTTTTAGAGAAATTAAGGGACAATAGACTATTTGTAAAATTAGAAAAATGTGCGTTCAATGTTTCCCAAGTGGAGTTTTTGCGTTTCGTCATCTCCCCAAATGGAATACTCATGGATAAGCAGAAAATTGAAGCAGTATTCGATTGGAAGTCACCTGTGAGTGTCAAAGAGGTTCAAAGCTTCATTGGGTTCACAAATTTTTATCGAAGGTTCATCAGCGAATTCTCACGTAAAATCTTGCCACTCACGCGACTGCTTAAGAAAGGAATTCAGTTTGAGTGGTCAAATGAAGCCGAAGAAGCCTTCAATTCCTTGAAGTGAGATTTCACCTCAGCCCCAATTCTGCAACATGCAGATCCAATTGAACCTTTCTATGTTGAGACCGATGCCTCAGATCAGGCGGTCGGAGGAGTCCTATCCCAACGAAATAAGGTAACGTGTCAATTGCATCCAGTCGCTTACAGGTCAAGGAAGCTGACCCCTGCCAAGGTAAATTATACCATCACGGAGAAGGAACTATTGGCAATAAAAGATGCCTTTAAGGAGTGGAGACACCACCTCATGGGAGCACAACATCAGGTAACCGTGTTCACAGACCATAGTAATTTAAAATTCTTGAAGACAGCCAGAACGCTTACACCAAGACAGTTGCGGTGGTAGTTGTATTTTGCCGATTATGATTTTGTGATTACCTATCGGCCCAGAGCACAAAATGGAAAAGCGGATGCCTTATCCAGAATAAACACAGAGAATAAAAAAAAAACCTTGGAAAATCAATCCATTATTCCAAGTACAAAGATAATTGGTGTCACCTCTTTGGTCAATCTTGAAACAAGCATTTCAGAAGCGATGGATCCAGAGGCCATGCAAAACTGGGTAAAGGAAAAAGATGGTAGGACAATCATCCGTCAACTACCTTACTTCTAGGAAACCTTGTATATTCTCACCAAGGAGCTACAGTAACAAGTAATGCATGAATGTCATGATGCGAAATTAGCAGGGCACAAGGGAGAAGCGAAAACCAAGGAACTAATCAAACAACACTATTGGTGGCCAGATATGACTAAAGATATTGAGGAATACGTGAAGACTTGTGAGATTTGCGCTCAGGGAAAATCTGAACAGCAGGCCCCGAAAGGTTTGCTTCAACCATTACCCATCCCACCTTATCCTTGGCACACAGTCACGTTAGACCTTATTACCGATTTGGCACTTAGTCAAGGTTACAATACCATTTTAGTAGTCGTAGACTCAGTCTCCAAGGTGGCACACTTCACTGCTTTAAAAGGGGTTCCAACTGCCAAACAGTTAGCCACTCATTTTAGTACACAAATAGTGAAGATACATGGAATTCCCAAGATAGTAATTTCAGACAGAGGCTCACAGTTCATTTCCCATTTCTGGAAGTCTTTTATGGAAGGCCTAGGGACAGAAGTTAGATTTTCCACCAGCTACCACCCAGAAACAGATGGTCAGACGGAAAGGGTAAATCAGGAGTTAGAGCAATACTTAAGATTGTTTCTTTTAAAACAAGATGGAAACTGGTCAGATTATCTGTGGGCAGCAGAATTTGCCCACAATAATGCTAAGAACGTTTCCACTGGTTATTCCCCCTTCTATATGAATTACAGTCGACAGCCAAATTCGACAATCAGGCAAACTGAGATTTCTGTCCCGGCAGTTGAGGAAATAGTATCCCACTTAGAACAGGTTCATCAAAGTGCAATAGAGAATCTAGAATTAGCGAAAGAAAAGTATAAGAACTATGCCGATAAAAAGAGACGTGAAGGCCCCCTTTTAGAAATAGGAGACCACGTTTGGTTAAGTACTAAGAATCTGAGGCTAAAAGGAAATCGGAAATTCCAACTTAGATTTATCGGCCCTTATCAAGTAGAGGAAAAGAATAATCAAGTGACTTATCGAATTAAATTGCCACCCAAATTGAAAATTCACCCAGTCTTCCATGTTTCCTTGTTGAAGAAGGCTCCGACTAATTTGCGAATAAAATTACCTCCGAAACCCGTTCATTTAGAAACAGGAACAGAGTTTGAAGTCAAGGAAATTGAGGACTCAAAGAGATCTAAAGGACAGTTGTACTATCTGGTGGATTGGAAAGGATACGGTCCGGAAGAATGATCTTGGGAGCGGGACGAGGATGTTCATGCTCCAAGGTTGGTTGAGTCTTTTCACCAGCGATTCCCTACCAAACCAAGATGGAGAGAACCTACCTTGTTGGAGGGTACTGTCAGGACCCTGAAACCCCTAGTGGCGGTGATTGGTCTCAGGAAGTGGCATACCAGGAAGCTCCAGCCATCGAGAGCTTTCTGGTCCGAATTGACTCGAATTCGGCATAGTAAGATGGCCGCCGACTTCGAGTTTAGGTCAGCGGTCTAGTCTTTAGACTCAGCAGCCGGAGGAATCCTGGTGAAGCGTGCACGTGATTGAAGCTGCGCACTTCACCAAGGATTTGACGGTGAGAGGAAGTGTTTAGAGAGAGCCATGGTTTCTGAGTAAAAAAATAATATATTAGAGTAGCGTTCACGTTCTAAAAGCCGCAGCGTATGAGGAGATAGTCATAGAAGAGAATACTTACGTTCAATCCAAGGAAACAACGAAGAAATAAGAGACCCGTTTTAGCGGAACTTCATGCCGTAGGAGCGTTGTGGGTGACAGAACTGTCGACTAGAGCCTCCAAAGGAGCGTCTGAAAAGAGAAAAAGGAGCAAGACATTCTAAAGCTAAGTGAACAAAAAGTTAAACAATGTAATAACAATACTGCGTGTTATGTTAAGAGATTTACCTTAACACATACTTACCGTTTGAAGTGAGGAGTTTTCATTCCTTCGTGAAGACAAATACTACTGTGTATTTAAACGAAGACATCTGAAGGAGCTGAAGAGAAGAATATTTGGTTACAATTTTTTAAAATAGAAAATAAGAAGGATAACAAGATAAAACTCCATAGTCTATAAAGTAAGTTAGGTGCACACACCACAATAATTAGCTAAAGGCGGTCGCCAGTAGGTAGTTATAGTTAGGATTGGCTACCATAGGAAATCCGCAACATTCTATTGGGAATAACTCTGGCGCCGCTTGAGGAATTTGTGTGTAACTTTGCCAAAATTTTGTCCAGCTCCGATCCGCTCTTTCCCTGGAAGTTTCAGGGGGATTTGTGAAGTGGGTGCTGAGAAAAAAGGGGGGTCCATAGGACGGTCTGACAAGTCTACAGCCCGAACCGCTGAACGGAATTACGCCAAACTTGGCAAAATTGTAGGGACTGGTATGCAGATGTGCCTTTCCTATATTTGCTGAAAATTGCTCCAGTGGTTTTTTTGAAAATTAACTTCAAAAACACATATATATCTATAAGCGCTCTCCGAGCGCTCACAGGTGTGGTTACCGGGGAGCGCACCCGGGTGTCTGTCAACATTCTAAACAGTCCGGAGAGTGCGCCATCTTGTGTCTCGGTAGAATCGAGACACAAGAGGTGAAAAAGAAAGGGGGATATAATTAAAAGGGGGCAGAGTAGACACATCCTGACCCCCTAGGTTTTCTGAGGGGGGCCTAGAAGGACCCTGAAGGGCAAAAAAACTTTTTTTTTTTTTTTTATTGCGGGGTAAGCGCTGGGTGCGTTCCCAGGTGCGCGATCCGGTACGCGCACCCTGAGCGCACCACAGGGAAAAACAGTGTAAAAATTCATAGCAAAAAAATTATTTAGAGTGCTTAGAGGTAGGGTAGCTCTGAAAAGAGATGTTGTGTTATGTGGGTGTTTTTTGTACCTACAAGTAGGTACCAATGCAGAGTCTTATATTCAAGAGGAAAACTCTATTCCCCTCATCTGGAAAATGCACACCATCTCTCCTATAGATGTCTTGCATGTTGTAACGCAAGTTGTTGTGGTAAATGGAACACATACCATAGTCTCTGAGGAAAGCAGAAACAGATTTATTCACATGTTTCCTTGCTTTCTCAATCTGTGGACAAAATTGGTTGGACCAGTTCCATTTTTGCCTTTGGCATATATTAGAAAATACCAAGGCAGTGTTTGGAAAAAGTGACATCAATTGCCCAAAGATGTCCTTTAAAAGCATTTCCAGACCTACCCCAGTCAAAGTGCCCAGGTCATTGCCAGCACAGTACACAATTATGAGGTCAGGGTGTGGTAGATGCATAAAGGATTTTACCAATGGTATCAATTGGTGACTTCTCAATCCTCTCTGTCCAATCCATACAATGTCCACATTTGGTAAATCAAGGTTGTAAATATCTCTGTTAGCTGCGTATTTTTGACTCCAGTGGACAAAGCTATGACCCACAAACCAGACTTTTGGCATCTTGAAGGTAGATGTGCTTGTATTCAGATGAGTTGTGGAAATGAAATGGCAGTTTGAAAGTAGGAGTTATGTAAAAAAGTGGTTGAGATTCAGTGCACTTGAAAAACAAAAAATGATTGGTGCTTTCTTAACATTCTCCACTGAAAACTAGGGTGCATGCTTTTGTTTTTTGAAAGAAGTCATTTCAATGGTTGAGGAAAAGTCATTTCAAGAAACATTGCATATGATTAGCTGGTACATTGAGTGGTCAAACACCCTTGCTGCTTTTTTTCTGCAACATAGTATGATGAACTTCTGAACTGTGTGCTGGGTGAGGAGGGAGTTACCATGGTAACAGGGGAATGAGCACTGGGGGGATGGGTGAATGTTATGTGACTTTCAAAGAGTTCAAAAGTACAACCAATTAAAATATGCGGTTTCTTACTCCACTTCATTAACTCCTTCTCTTACTCCTTCTGTCCTCTTACTTCTACACACCTCTTCCCTCATTCTCTCTCTGTTAGCCTCATTCTCTCCGTCCCCTTAGTCTCTCACTCCTTTTCTATCACGCTCACTCCCTATAACTCAGCCATACTCCTACACTCACCTTCTTTCAGACCTTGTCCTTTACTTTCCTTCCTCTGTTTTCCCATCCTTCGCTCCTTCACTCTTTTCCTTTCCCTTACTCCCCTTACTCCATTTCAGTAACTACTTCTCTCAATCCCTCTGTCCTCTTAGTTCTACACTCCCCTTCCCTCTTTCTCTCTCTGTTAGCCTCATTCTCTCTGACCCCTTAGTCTGTCACTCCTCTTCTATCACACTCACTCCCTTTAACACAGCCACACTCCCTCACTTATGTTTCTTTCCTCTCTCACTCAGGGCCTCATTTATGAGAAATGACGCATCGCTGCGTGAAAGCAGCGATGCATCATTTCTCAGTGCGCTCTCCTTGCGACATTCCTGATGCGTCATATTTAATGTATGACGCATCATGTCGCAAGGAGTTACAGATACGTCAGTATTTCTGATGTATCTGTAAGCGCAAAAGTGACGCATTGCTGGAGTGTGTCACAAAAGTGACGCAACTCCAGCAATGCATCCTTTCACATGGGGCAAGCACTATGTGAAAGGGCCTGCATCAGTCTTACGCCTGCTGTGAGGCAGGCGCAAGATTTTGTCGCAACGGCATCCTAAAAGTGACGCAGTGAAATCTCATAGATTTCACTGCGTCACTTCTACGACCCTTCCTTGCGTCAATACGCCCACTTTGCATACATTATACCTCGCGCAGGTATAATATGTTGCAGGGGTTTACAAAGTGACGCATCTACCTAGATGCGTCACTTTGTAAATATGACTAAACAAGGTGCAATTTTTACACCACTGGTGCGTCACAAAAAGTGATGCACCGGCGGCGTAAAAGTGACACATGGCCTCATAAATGAGGCCCTCAGTCTTCTACTCTCACTTTTTCTTTTACTTTCTCTGTCTCTTCACTCCCTTACTCACCTTGTCTCACACTCACTTGTCTTTATCCAGTCTGTATCTCCACTCTTTCCTAAACATCACTGCTCTTTTCTTACCCTTCCACACCCCCGTTCCTTTACTACATTTTCTTCACTTATCCTCATTCCCCATGTTCACTCTCCTTCTCCTCACTCTCCTTTCCCACACTCACCTTCTTTCAGTTCCCCTACTTCACTTCCCTTCCCCTCTCGTCTTACCTCATTCTCTCTCTGTTAGCCTCATTCTCTCTGACCCCTTAGTCTGTCACTCCTCTTCTATCACACTCACTCCCTATAACACAGCCACACTCCCTCACTTATATTTCTTTCCTCTCTCACTCAGGGCCTCATTTATGAGAAATGACGCATTGCTGCGTGAAAGCAGCGATGCATCACTTCTCAGTGCGCTCTCCTTGCGACATTCCTGATGGGTCATATTTAATGTATGACGCATCATGTCGCAAGGAGTTACAGATACGTCAGTATTTCTGATGTATCTGTAAGCACAAAAGTGACGCATTGCTGGAGTGTGTCACAAAAGTGACGCAACTCCAGCAATGCATCCTTTCACATGGGGCAAGCCCCATGTGAAAGGGCCTGCGTCAGTCTTACGCCTGCTGTGAGGCAGGCGCAAGATTTTGACGCAACGGCATCCTAAAAGTGACGCAGTGAAATCTCATAGATTTCACTGCGTCATTTCTACGACCCTTCCTTGCGTCAATACGCCCTCTTTGCATACATTATACCTGGAGCAGGTATAATGTGGCGCAGGGGTTTACAAAGTGACGCATCTACCTAGATGCGTCACTTTGTAAATATGACTCAACAAGGTGCAATATTTACACCACTGGTGCGTCACAAAAAGTGACGCACCGGTAGCGTAAAAGTGACGCATGGCATCATAAATGAGGCCCTCAGTCTTCTACTCTCACTTTTTCTTTCACTTTCTCTGTCTCTTCACTCCCTTACTCACCTTGTCTCACACTCACTTGCCTTTATTCAGTCTGTAACTCCACTCTTTCCTAAACATCACTGCTCTTTTCTTACCCTTCCACACCCCCGTTCCTTTACTAAATTTTCTTCACTTATCCTCATTCCCCATGTTCACTCTCCTTCTCCTCACTCTCCTGCCCCACACTCACCTTCTTTCAGTCCCCCTACTTCACTTCCCTTCCCCTCTCGTCCCTTTCTTTGCTTTCTCACTCATTTTCCTCTCCTCTCTCACTGCACTCCACTTCAGTTACTCTTTTTCATTTTTTTAAGAATACAACTCTTTTTTGAGAATTGGAGGTAGTTCTAAAAAGAACTTTTTTTTTCTTCTTTTTTCGTTTTTTTCTCAACAAAAACAAAAACAGGGAATGGGAAACTGCTCAACAGGAGAAAAAAAAAATAATCAAAATTAGGGCTGCGGACTGCAGCGGTGGTTCTCTAATGCTCGAACAATGATCATAATACTTTGTTCCCCGTAACAAAGTAGAGCATCACAATGTTTGCATTTGACTGTGGCCTCCTTAAAAACAGGCTGAATATTTGGGATCAGCTGTTCTGGTCGCCCCCTCACCGATGCAGTTGCTCCTCCAGTAAAAAGTAGAGGCACCATCCCTTGTCGCCTCTCGTGCCAGAGCCCTGACATTCTCCCGGGAATAGTTCTGGGGGCGCCTCCTCTGGACGTGCCGAATCATAGTTGAATTACCAAAACTGTACTTCCTTCTCGGGTCTCCTCGGGAAAGTACAGTATGGCAGATCTTACACTCCACCTTTGGAGCATTTACTTTTTTAAGTCCCTCAGGTATAGAATTTTTTTTCCAAATAAAATGTTCTTTCACCTTCGGCTGAGGAGGCTCTTCATCTATGAAACCATCTGACTCCTCACTGCTGCTGGATGCTCTGGCAGCCATTCTATCCACAGATTGTTAGCACAGAAAAAAAGCGGTCTTGCACTCACCAAAGTGAAAGAAGAAGTGAAGGAAAAGGGTGGGTTTTTCATTCTTTGTAAAAAAAAATTTAGCAACCAATGAAAATAGTTAATTTAAGGTCACATGACTTGACGCGCTTACGCTGCGCGCACCGGAGCGCTTCCGGGGGCGCTTACGCGGCGCGAACGTAGGCGCTTCCGGGGGCGCTTACGTGGCACGCCTGAGTGACGTTTTGGTAGCTTTACGGAAATGCCAAATCATTTTCATTCGGAAAATCAAAAATACTACTTTTATAAGTATGGTACTGAATGTCTTGCATTATTTAGTTTTCATACATATTTTTTTTTATGAACGCAGAATTAGCGCTCTCGCTGCGCTCTTGGGAGAGCTTACCAGTGCGTGCACCCTGAGCGCTCCAACTCAAAATGATACGGGTAAGCTTACTGGTGCGCGCACCCTGAGCGCACCAGGAAAAAATTATAAAAAAAATATATATACAATGAACAAATAATTAAAAGAAATATATATATATAATTAATAGTTGTAAAAAACAGCTAATAAAAAAAAATCGTAGGTTACAAAGTCGATATACAAAGGAATTAGCTTTTAAAAAACTATGAAATTCACTGAAAAAACCATAGGTTTCACAAACGTTATAGTTAGGAATTAGCATTTAAAAAACCTTTGAAATTCACTGAAAAAACCATAGGTTTCACACCAGTTATAGTTAGCTGAATATTTTACTCTTACAAAACCATTGAAATTCCCACGTTATAGTTAGTTGGACTCACTATAACTCGCACGCCCGCAATCCACTGCTGATGATGTCACATATTACATCATTCATGACATGGTCAGTGACATCACTGATGACATCACTGATGACATCTCAAATGACATCACTGATGATAGATGTTTTTTTCTATTTCTTTATTTTTGCTATAATCGCAGCACCCACGCTTTACTTTTAGCATGAAAAGTAAAGCGCGGGTGCCAGGATTATACCAAAAGTAAAGAAATAGACTTTGTTTTCTATTTCTTTACTTTTGGTATAATCGCAGCACCCCTGCTTTACTTTCAATGTTTTAAGTAAAGCACTGGTGCCGCGATTATACCAAAAGTAAAGAAATAGAAAAAAACATCTATTTCTTTACTTTTGCTATAATCTCAGCACTTGCGCTTTACTTTCAATGTTAAAAGTAAAGCGCGGGTGCCGCGATTATAGCAAAACTAAAGAAATAGATGTTTTTTCTATTTCTTTACTTTTGGTATAATCGCGGCACCAGCGCTTTACTTAAAACATTGAAAGTAAAGCGGGGGTGCTGCGATTATACCAAAAGTAAAGAAATAGAAAACAAAGTCTATTTCTTTACTTTTGGTATAATCCTGGCACCCGCGCTTTACTTTTCATGTTAAAAGTAAAGCGTGGGTGCTGCGATTATAGCAAAAATAAAGAAATAGAAAAAAACATCTATTTGAGGCTTGTTGAAACACAGAGAATGCAAGGCGAACGCGTGCTGTTGTGTGTGCTAGCCACTGTCGGGAATGGGCGTTTCAAAGGCGGGACATTGTCCCGCCTTTGCCCAATCGGGTGCCTTTTTTTTTTAAAAAGCACACGCAAGCCAATGCCACTCGGGGAAAGCAAATCCACACGCACGAGCGTGTGGGTAGCTTTCTAAACCCCATACAAGAGGTCTCGTGATGCACAAGCAGTGCTGCGCACTGCAATGCTAGGCACAAGACGTAAAAAGGGCACCAAACACACACACATACACTAACTTGTTTCACAATATTGTGGTAACTGCATGGCAGAAAAGAAGGAGAACAAAGACAAAATTGCAACCGTGACATTGTACATACCCACTGGCTACACATAATAGCCACTGGTGCATGGCCAGCAAAGAAGAGGCATGAAGTAGGCACAAAGAGGAAGTTCCTACTTCATGTACAGTATCATTCCAGTCTCTGTAGTACTTCATTTTGTTAAAAAATAAATATAAATTAAGGGTAAAATATCAGCTCAAAAATACATTTTGAGTTGATTTTGCGACTGCTCGAGGACAAAATCTACTGTCACATTAAAGAAGTACTGCCACTATTTCGAAAAAAATGTTGAACGTTCTGATTGTGATCGCCAAATGATGAACACGAGCATCTATTACGTGGCATGATGTCATGGCATAATATTCAGTATTTACACATCACAAGAGTAATGCAAATTTCCAAATTATTCCAACTTCTCTGAAGAAATCAAAATTACACCCAGGCCACTTCTCAGTACAATCTTTGAGTGTGTTATTCATAAATGAAAGATTGTTTGGATTGTCATTGTGTCCCTTTACTTATCCTTCAGGACTGATATTAACCAGAAAAACCAGCTTGCCCAAGATTGCTGAGCAAGCTCATGTCAAGGCTGCAATTCAACTGGCTGCCTAATTCAATATTATGACCCCTGTGGCTCTGGGAACCTCGTAGATTTTGTATCCATTTAGTATTGAGAACAGTCTATGAGATAGTGTAAGTTCAGGACACAACTGAAGCTTAGACACTATCAGAATACGGAGTCAGTAAGGCCGGAATGCCCTGCTGGAATCATGGTACTACAAGATTAGGGTCAACATTGAGCAAAGGGTCAGCTCCAGCCCAGGCACTGGCGGTCTAGGTTTCAATGCTGGTTGAGGCACTGCTGCACCCCAGATGCTAATAGCATTGGGGGAACATCAGGTGCTGTCAATGCAGCAGCCATGGCCCTCGCTTCGCAGAGATCAGCACCGAGTAGAGCAGTGCTGCGATCATGACACTGACACCGCGGTGGATGAAGCAAGGTGACTAGAATCATAAGTGAAGCATTGGGCAAAGGCGTTACTGTAGCTCAAACACTGTCAGGCTAGGGGTTATTACTGAGCTTGTGCATTGCTGGCTAAAGTCCAGGTACGAGTAGCGTAGGTGGTCAGTTTTTGGCAAGGGTAGAACTGCAGCCCAAACACCAGCAGAGTAGGGTCCGTGCATTATGAGGCCACAATTGCACTCAGAACATTGACTACCTAAGTCCAGTTTTAGGAACGCTCATGGCTGAAACCCGGGCATGGACAGCATAGGGGGCAGCATAGGATTAGAACACTGTTGCAGGTTAGGGAAGAGAGCAATTCTCTTTACAACGTTTGAGAACCATGATATCATATTATATAGTTTCCTATTAGAGAAGTGGGTTTTACTGAAACTGTCTGAGATAGTAAACACAGCTTCCTCTTCTCAGGAGCTGTGACTCACACCTGGGAGGGGACAGCAGGGGGAGAGACTGGGCAGAGAGTGCCCTAGATGGCATGGTTTGTTTTGGTGTGCAACTATATGCATGTAAAGGTACGTCCGTATTATTTAGCATACATGTATTCACTTGTATGTGTGTGTGAATATATTTGCTTGTATATGTTTGTTTGTGAGTCTATATGGGTATATTGGAGTGTGCACATGTGAGAGGTGAGCGTACATTTAGTGTATGTTGGTGTATTTGTTCATGTGTTTGATTCTGTGTATGAGCGCATGTGTATTTGTGTAGCTTTACACTTGGGAAAATGCTTTTACGTGTGTGATTAGTTTGTCCTGTGTCTCGATTTGTGCATGGTTACTTCAGTATGCGTTTAGTAGTGTGTTTCTGTGTGTGTATCTGTGTTTGCTTATGCGTGTTTGGGTTTGAATGCTTTAATGCCTGTATGTGTGTGTTTATATGCTTTTGTAATTTGGTGCGTGGATTTGCTTCTGTGTGTGCACTTATGGACATTGTGTGTGTTTGTGATGGGAGGTGTCATTGAATGGGTTTTACTCTTTACAGTACTTCACACCTCGCTCCGTTCCTCCTAACAACAATCTCCTAGTCGGCAGACCCACACCTGTGCAGTATTCCCAATCCAGGCTCTAAATCCGTGCAACACATTAATGAAGGAGGAGTCATTCTAGGCACAATCTATTGGCTGTGTATTCTGAAACACATCAGAACCTGTTGTCTAAACACATTCTGAAATGGAAGGCAGTGGCTGCGGGGTTGTGAGGTACATCTGGTTTTACCACTTGTAGGACAGGTATTAGACACAGTTTTCACGTAGAAAGATCTGTGCAGCAGGTTTGGCAACCAAAACGCCTTGGCAGCTCATCAGAACGTTGAAGCCTTATTCGGGGAAATGTGACTTTAGCAACAAAAGGCTAAAGTGAACCCCAAAACATAGTGAGGGACAAGGAATGTGGTGATTTAAAACAGAATTTTAGCGGACTCCTTTGGAATGAGTTCCAGCCCAGCATCTACTGTTATCTGACAGGGAACGGATGGGTCTGCCCTTGACTCAGCCTTTTCCTGGGTGTACCCAAGTGCAGCCTTCTCTGTTAGTTGATATCCCTTCTTCTAACACATGCACCCTCTATTTAAGTGAGATTTTACCCACTGGCCATAGTTAGAGTTCTTTCCTCATGGAACTGCTTTCTTCTCAATTGAAGAAAATCAATCTAAAGTTTAATATTTTGTAAAAGTTTTGAGAATTTTGAGGCTAGATGGCAGAGGCGCATAGCAGTTGGTAACGTTTCAGTGGGAAACAGAAATTATTCACTCAATCACTCACTGTCACGTCTTAATCTATTTTCTCAACTGTATTGGTCACTCGATAAGTGGTGCAAACCCAGCTTGCGAGCTGAGACTCTGGTTCCATGGAGGGTCATAGATGATGTTAGCTCAGCAGGACAGTATGATGGCCTGGGTGCAGTAGGTCGGAAAAGCAGCTGGAAGGTCTCATGGTACACAGAGGCTGATGTGTGGCACCATTAAAATGGTGTTCAATGTGAGACTGATCCAGCTGCTTACCAGCAATAGGTACTCTATTATCATATACTCACCTGGGCCCATAAACACACATTCGCATTACCTGGTAAATAACCGCTGGGGTCAATTATTTATGATTTTTACCATTTCAAAATTAGACACTTCTTATACTCAACTAATTTTTCACTGATCAGAACGTTCTTTCTTCTGGTCAATGGACCATTAGTTGAACTAGTTGATGGTGAAATGACATAAAACAATCTTTTCAAATTTGATGAAATCACCACAGACACGGGAAGTATTTAAGTCTTTATCTAAATTAATTTTATGTGAACCACTTACAAAGTACAGTACAGTCTCTGTCTCTCATAAGAAGGAAAATACAATTAATCAATCATGAAGCACAATACTTTTATACTTTGCAATGACTTATGCTTAGGAAGGAAAGGGTAGAGAGAAAAGAACAGACACAGAAATAATAGTTACCAAAGCATGGTGTGAAAACCAACCCCCTGGCCATGGAGCTAGAAAGGGTCCCCTGGGAAAGATAGGTGACAAAGGCTTCAGGACAGGATTCAGGACAGGATAGATGACCTCTCTATCACCGATGCTTGTGTAACACCCCTCACTGACACTCTCTTCCTGCTCAAGATTCTTCCTCGATCTTCTCCTAATTAATTTAATTTAGGATAAAGTGGCTCTGCATTCGATTTTTCTTCAGCATTTCTCGTCACTCTGACAGCATCCTGAGCTCTGCAGCAGTCAGCAAATCTCCGTCTGACTAACTAACTAAGACTACCTCAATTATACCCTACAATATTCATGTACCTCCCAATAATGTTTCAATATCTCTGATTGGACAGGCAATGGGGGATGATCATCACACCATGTTTATTTTCCAATTTAGTCTTTTAGTCCATTGTTAAAAATCCCACCCCTTAATTCTTATTCAAGAATTTTTATTTCCCACCCATATTCACATCATATTTGAAACAAGTATAAAAGTTCTCATGTATTTCTATTCATCCAAAGAGCTTGGGTACTCGCTGCCAGGGCATTTTATCGACTTTGTTCTTGGACTGTATTCAAGTGTCACATCACTGCTTTCAGCTTGGTCACACTACGCATGTGCAGGGATCAGGTGGCCAACAGATTTTAGACTCATACGAAAGGACCAACTTACGCACTAATAAAGGAGTCAAAAAGACATATGTTTTTAAAAAAAATAAATGGTTTCACTGTATATCACCTATCTCTACTCTAATCCTATTAATTTATTAACGCTTTCTCCGCATTAGTATTAGTAAAATTGCTTGTGTTAGTTTCAGCAAAACAGATGCTAAGCATGTGAGCTTTCAAGCAGCCATTTTAATTTGTCTGCGCAAGAAATTCCTCCAAGCAACAGCTCATCATACTGCGTAGGTGCAGGTGACGCATGCACAATAAAGATCTGTTAGCGTCCATTTTAGGATTTCACTTGAGTTAATTATTAGTAATACACAGTCAAGCTTCTCTTTCTTGTATGTTCAATGTTGTGTAGATTAATTTACATAATACATGGTTAATACAATATTAGGATTGTCTTCGAGTAAAGTCTCTTTTCTACGATTCCTTGCTCCATCAATCCCCTCTGTGATGACATTTTTGACACATCACAAAACCACCTATCCTAACCAGATGCCAACTTTAAAATATCTCATTTTCTTTCCCTTTCTTGATTTTGTTCTCATCTTTGTTCTTCAAATCTTTCATTTTATCATATAGTTTTCCCTTCATCTCTTCTAACTGTATCTCTTCATACTTTCTTTTCGTTCCTTTTCCATTTATGTCATATCTTCTTTTACTTACTTTATTTGTGGAACACTTACACCATATTACTATTGTTAAGACTATTATTGTTATACCAAGTAATGGAAGAGCTACTTGGCCTAAAAAACGTTTTGCCAAAATTAGTAAATTAAGTCCCTATTGAGGAAATACTCTTTGTTAGTCTTTCCCATACATTATCAACCTCCAGTGGTTTTAATGTTTTGTAAAGTTTTGTAATGTTTCTAATATATCCTCTTATTTCTTTACATTTATCTGGTATGTAAGTGCAACAATGTTGCACTTTCAACATTTTACAGACTCCACCTTCCTTTGCCAATAATATATCAAGTGCGAGTCGATTTTGCAAAACCATAGATACAATTGCAACCATTTCTGTATTATTCATCAAGAAACCTCCAGCAGTATCAGTCGATAGACGATCAACTACTGTTGATAACTGACAGATTCTATGTGAATTTAGAATCACTCCCACTGAAGGTATTAATGCACTAAAACTATCACCTAATATTTCTGAAAAAACTAGCTCTCTTTCTTCGTGTTAGTTCATTGGTGTTTACATTGATTCCAGGGATTCTTTATATGTGATAAATCTTCGGAAAAACTATTCCAGAGTAGCAACTCCCATACCACCAGGCAGGCAGCTTATAGTAAGCTTTATTCCCACACACGTAGTAAACTCCAGGAAACACTGGATCATTTCGCCCTTTTAGCCCCCAACCTCCCAAAATTAGGACGTTATGTTCACATTCACTGGAACCAATAAATAAATTTTTATAGTCTGTCTTTAATCTATGGAGGTAGGGTTTCCCTGTCTTTACAAAGTCTATGGACACCGCAGTATGAGATTTGCCAGCTGTATAAGTTCCCTCTTTCTCAGCCCAGGGTGGTATATTGGTGTTATGTTCAGCAGACGTTCTTTGGAAATCCTGTCTCCTTTCTTGAACTAAATTCAAAAACACTTTTTCTCCTTCACGTAATGAACATGTAAGGTTATTCTTGTGTGCCTTCACTATATCTAATGACTTCATTATTAAGAAAAAATCACCCATGAACTTTGCATCTAGACTACTAATCACTGAATTATTATTCTTTTGAATAGGAATTTCTGTAAATACCACATCTAGATTTGAATAATAATATTGAAGCATTCCTGTACTATAAAATAGGCTTGACAATATGCTACATGAAATACCATATGTGAAAGGCAAATGATGATATGTTTCTCCTTCTGCTACTGAAGCTGGTAATTTTCATGCAACATAACAATCAGTAATCTCCATAGTGTCTACATACAGAAACAATAATTGTGGTTATACATTTAAAGATGTGTCATTATCTGTTACTGTGTGATGCAAATCTACCTCATCTGTTGCATCTAATTCAACTCTATCTCCTTTCATAGTAGCTGTCTTTTCATTAGTGTCTGTGTCATTCTTCTTGTCTATTATCATAAGATAAAGTACTGCTATTGTTAAAAATAGCTATACTATGATCACTAATAAAATACTACATATGCATACCCTACAGCATTTCTTTATACAGTTTCGTATTGGTATTTCAGCAACCCTGTCTGCAGCCATATTGACTTAAGAAGATTTCCCTTATTTTCTTTATTTTTGAATCAAATGTCTTTAGTACTTCAAGGATGCCTCACTACCCTTCGTCAATCTGTTCTGCAATTATTTCTTTGTCTATATTTTCATTTAAATCTAGATTTTTAAAATCTTCTAGTATCGTATAGGTCCATTCAGGACCCTTGAATTTATTGTTCAAGACTTTCAATCTTGGGCTTCTCCAAATGTTTTTAGCAACTGACTGTTCGGGCTGGAATTAAGTAGTAACTTAATTCACTTGTTCTGGGATTTCATTGTTATTTCTCAACTGATATCTTAGTCTTTTGACTCCTCCAAGCCAATTATCACCTTTTTTAACCCTTTTAACTTGCACGGCACTTTCATCTTCTTAGTCTCCCTCAAGAGCTCTTCATTCTCGTTATTCTCATTTTCCTTGTCCTCAGTATCGCTCTCTATCTGTCCTGGTTCAGGTCTTGTTATTGTGGTTTCTTCAGCCTGAACTTGTTCTTCTTCCTCGATCTGTTCCTGTTCGGGTATTCTTTCAAACTACTTTTCTTCAACCCAACCTTGTTCTTCTTCTCCTAACTGGTCCTGTTAAGGTCTTATTACAATTGGTTCTTCTGCTGCCTGAACATGTTCTTCTTCACCTGTCTGTCCCTGCACAGGGATTTTGGTTGATTGGTTTACCGGAGTATGTTTTCCTGTCCCTGTCTGGTCCTGCTCAGGGTCTCCAGTAGCTTTGTTTTCTTTTTCCTGAGCGTATTCTTCTACATCTATCTGATCCTCACTAATTTCTTGTCTTTGTTATCTTGTTCTACTCCTTGTTTTAATGACCACCTCAGGTATATCAACCACTGGTATCCAGACCTCCTGACTTCTGCTCAGTTGTTCTTTGTCAGTCACTTCAGAATCTATTTCTCTAGATTCTTCGACTGTACAACCTTCAGCAGCCTCAACTGTTCTAGTGCTTCTTCACTACCATCCAGGCTCCAGGATCTCCCTGCCTGACAACTGCGTCTTCTCCAACCTGGTGAGAAACAAAACGCACTAGGTCAACCAATCCTTTGCAATAACTTAATACCAGATCATCAGATTTATTCAGTAATTTATGTCCTGGTATAAATGCTTGTCTCATTGGCCTTCCCATGAGTATCTCATGGGGACTCAATCTTGTGTTTCTGTCAGGAATACTTCTAAGTCCCATCAACACAAGAGGCAATGCACTTGATTGTGCCATTCAATACTTCTAAAACTCCAGAAGCCTCTGGGCGGTATGCACAGTGCAGTTTTTGTTAAATTTTAAATGCTTCACAGATTAATCTAATTATTTCATTTTTAAATGAGGTCCTCTATCTTATTCCAAAGTTACTGGGAAATGAAACCGCGGAATTAACTACCTCATTAATAACTTGGTTACTGTTAAGCTGTCATTTCTCCTAATGGGGTATGCCTCCACCCATTGTGAAAACAAACATACTATGACAAGGACATACTTCGTTCCCCTACATGGTGGTAACTCTATGAATTCTAGCTGCAAAATGATGATTGGTCCTTCTGCCTTTCCAATCTTTCCCCAACTGACAACTGTCTTCCTGCCTGGGTTCATTTGTTGACATATTAAACATCTCTGGCAAAGACTTTCTGCGACTACCCTAAACCTTGGATTATACCAATGTTGTCTAAAAATTCTGATCATAGTGTCCCTGCCTTCATGAGTGTATCCATGATACATTCTTACAAATTGAGAAAGCAAGCAGTCTGGCATGACTGGTCTTCCATCGGAGTACACCCACACATCGTCGTCTGCTCTCCTGCCACAACCTGATTTTATAAATTTTTCTCCTTCATTTTCCTCTGAGAATAGCATAAGTTGGCAGCTGATTCCACATGTTTCCATTTTTTTATTCAATGACATGTTATTTCTGGCACCGAATTGAGCCAACTGGTCAGCGTATCGATTACCAACCACCACATAGTCATTTCCTGACTGGTGAGCTTCGATCACAGCTATTTCTTTTGGCAATTGTATTGCTTCCAACAGTTCTCTCACAAATTTCCCATTTTGAATAGGGGACCCCGAAGAAGACAGAAATCCCCTCTGCATCCAGAGCTGGCCAAAGTCATGCACAGCCCCGTAACCATATTGACTATCAGTAAATATTGTCACTTTCCAATTTTTCCAAATTTTTCATGCTTTTATTAAAGCTATCAATTTGGCTACTTTTACAGACTTGATTGGTAAACAGGATGCTTCAATAATTCCAGAAATGTTGCAAACAGTATAAGCTGCATTTAGTCCTCCACTTGCAAAAACCATCAACAAATAGTTCCTGGCCTGGCTCTTTTAAAGGCTCTTCCTGTATGTCGGGCGGGGTTTGTTGCACAATTCAGTTATGTCTAAGTAATCATGTTCAGCCTCATCTTTCACTTCCTCACAACGTGAATCTGGCAATAAAGTAGCTGGGTTCACCATGGTACACCTAATCACTGTCACATTTTCTGCTTTCTGCTCCCAAAATTATTATTATTCTTTCATGTTTAGTCATTCGACTAGGAGTAAGATGCTGTGTTTGAGGTCTTGTAAATAGAATCTCGACTGAATGTGAAACAAACAGTTTCACTGAATGTCCCATCACAAATGACTCACTTTGTTCTTTGTTCTAGGCTCATGTAAGTAGCAGCAACTGCTTTTGAGCAGCCATGTAATGCTTAAGCCACAGGATCTTAGTCCATGCCTTTGGGTCAGGACTGAAAGTGCACAACTTTCTTTTCACAACATAATAGTGCAAATTCTTTCGAATAGCCAGGCATACCTAAAGCTGGGGCCTCACATAGACAATTTCACAATTTTACAAATGCTTCTCCACTTTCATCATACTCTTTTCCATGTCATCTGAATTAATGGTTTGGCTAGCAAAGAAAAACCTACAATCCACTGTCCACAATACCCCACCACTATGAGAAACATTCTGATTTCTCTTTGTGTCTGTGGTAACTGAATTTGCTTGATTATTTTAATTCTCTCAGTGGTCACTTTTCTCACTCCTCTTTCTATTTGGTGACCCAAGTATTTAACACCTGTTCAGCAAAATTTTAATTTTTCAGGGGATAACTTGTGTCCTCCCTCAGCTAAATGATTTAGTAATGCAATGGCATCAGTAACACAGTCTTCTCTGGATTTCGATGTTACAAGTAAGTCATCAATATACTGTGCTAAAACTGAATCTCTGGGCATGACTAACTTCTCTAAACACTTTTTCAGTATTTGATAACAAATTTGAGGGACTTTCTGTTTACCATTGAGAAACGCGGTACCATGCCAAGATACGATCTTCAAATTTACACGATAAAAGATACAGGCTATCTGGATGTGAAGGAATTGAGAAAAAGGCTTGGCATCAATCAATTACAGTAAACCAGCCTGCATTCTAAGGGATCTGATAAAGAATCACTGCTGGGTTTGGCACCACAGGACATCAAGGCACTACAATTTTATAAATGTTTTGCAAATCCTGTACTATTTTATATGTTCCACTAGGCTTTTTAAGTCCTATTATATGTGAATTACAAGGACTACTCATTATTTCTTTTAAAATGCCCTGTTTAATCATACAATCAATTTCTGAAGCCACTCCTGCTTTTACTTCTGGACTCATTTTATATTGTCTGGTGGGGGTTCCGCTCGCAGCAGTTTCTTGCCCACTACTTGTTTGTTTCTCCACTGGACCCTCTGTGTCGGCTCTTTGCTCTGCCCACAGCGTTGGAGGTTGGAGGTTGACAGCGGACTCCTAAGCCTGGTTTGCGGGACTTCAGCAGTGGGATGCCGGAACTGCGAGGACCAGCATTCTCTGAGAGACCTGCAGCTGGTGCCTCTTCCCGTGCCATCCCCGCCTACTCCCACCAGCTCTTAACTGCTCGCCGCCCCGCTTCGCGGGGCCGCTCGCAGCAGTTTCTTGCCCACTACTTTGTTTGTTTCTCCACTGGACCCTCTGTGTCGGCTCTTTGCTCTGCCCACAGCATTGGAGGTTGGAGGTTGACAGCGGACTCCTGAGCCTGGTTTGCGGGACTTCAGCACCGGGACGCCGGCACTGCGAGGACCAGCATTCTCTGAGAGACCTGCAGCTGGTGCCTCTTCCCGTGCCGACCCCGCCTACTTTGTGTATTTCTTCACGCCCCCTCCACGCATTGCGGGACTAGCCAGGCTAAGCCCGAGCAAAGGGCAGGCCGTTTTAGGCCGTTCGAGCACGGGCGAGACCGGACCGGGCCACCCCCCTTGGCTATTCTCCCGCATGCCTAAGCCAGACTTCTGGTTATAGTGAAAGGACCATGTCTACTAGAGAAACAAGGAGTAAAAGTGCCCTGGCCGGTGGAGCTCCTACTGGCACTCTGGACAATTACTTTGTTAAAGCAGGAGCCCTCCTGATTGATGAAATCACAGTATTGGAACGGCGCATATCCCAGGAAATCGAGTGGGTAAGAAGATCTTCTAATGGAACTATAGCACAAGCAATGACTCCTGAGAAATAACTTGATCATATGCCGCTTGGCACAGGGGTTAATGGGAACAGTGGGTAGCGGTTTTGTCTGATGTAGATATTTCGATTTCTTTTAATGAACTACCCCACCCACTAACTCCACCACAGATTCACACACAATCTAGTTCCCCCCCCTTGTTGTTAACAATGTAAGTCCTAACCCTAGAGACAGTCGCTTAAAACAGGGAGCTAGGGAAGGAGCAATACCGAAAAGGAAAAGACTGACCCAAAACCCAGGCGGTCGTAAGGCAAAAGCTGCCAAGCTTAATCCCTTACTGGAGGCCGACTCTGTAGAAAATAGTAAATCTGCACCTACACTACCCGAGAAAACTACACCAACATATCGAGTGAACTCACCTCTGCGGGTAACGGAGCAGGCGAATATCAATCCTAGCCTGACTGAAGGAGGCGACATTACCATCGCTAATATTGCCGCTCTCCTGAAGTCTCTCCTTAGCCCTCTAGAAGCCCGCCTAATAAAGATTGAGGCTAGGCTATCGACCATAGAAAAATCAACGGTGCGATTAGCAGATGTCCTCAAAATTGATAACAAGGCCGATAGGGGTGGGGTTGAATCCAAGAATAAGAGGGGTACACTAGTTCCATCAGTGAAGGATGCTAGACAGCTTTCAAAAACCGCACAACTCGAACCGACCCTCACCCACCCTTTAATTCCTCAGCCAATTTAAGGAGCTCCCAAACCGATTCATCTAGGGTCCAACACCATAGCCAATCACGGAGTCCCGGTCACGACACAAAAATATAGGCCCCTGAATCTCCCCCCAGAGGCGAGACCATATGTAGTCATTCTAGCTGGCATACCGGAGTTAAAACCGGAGACCATAGAATCGGCCGCCTCTCTTAAGAATAAGAATAATTCCTTAAATCAACCTCTCCCCCAAGGAATAGTGAGCGAGGTTCTCATGGCAAGAAGAGTCCCCTGGGTTGGCAACTCAAGGAAATAAATTAATGGGGATTGTGCCGTGATTAACTTTAGGGATCCCGGGACTGTCTCTCACATCTGTGGTTGGCCACATCGTGACCAGGGGACTTCTATCCAATCTTTACCCGTTTTCTTTTTTTCCCACCCTTGAAGTATGTATCCGATGAGGAGGGATGGGAAACAGTCCTTAGGCGAGGGGGTGGGTGGGGAGGCTGGGAGGGAGGAGATTCCCACCGCCATATAGCCAGGCAGCCCATCTACTTTAATACATATAATAGGTTTAGCTGGTTGGATATGATTGATTGACACTTTCAGAAGTGGCGGGGGGCGGGCCATCAGTGAACTAGGGGTGACCAGGAGGTAAATATTAGCCCATTCAACAATCATACTGATCGAACCATAGGGACTACGCTCCGCATTGAACAGCACTATGATCAGGAAGGCCAACTCCCCCTAACGGGGATGTCGCCCACTCATGGGGAACCACCAGGCAACCGAGGGGATTCGGCCGAAACCTTAACACCATTGGTTAGTCTACATGACAAGAGGATAGCCCCAAGTTCCATTCCCAATCCCAGACCGCATCCTTTAAAGATACTCTCTTGGAACCTGGCTGGGGTGGGAAATAAGCTTGACTGCCCAGAGTGGAGCACATTTGTAGGTAGTAAAGACATTTGCCTGTTCCAAGAAACCTGGGCACAAGAGGAACATACCTGTACAGGTTTTGCGGTATTCTCTTCTCTTGCGAGATTGGGGGGCAAGGGGCGGACTTCTGGCGGCCTTGCGATTTGGGTGGCTACACACCTAGGTTGTAAGGCCACATCTCATCCCACAGCTTCGGATGACATTCAATGTGTCATTCTGGAATGGTTAAATTCCAGCAAACTGGCACTGGTAAATGTTTATTCCAGGCCGGTGAATGTAACCAGGGAATCGAGTACCATCGAGGAAGTTTCTGCCTTCCTTAGTGATCTCCCACAGGGAATTCCATTCCTGGTAGGAGGCGATCTGAATTCCCATTTCGAGCCTCTTGCAGGACTATCCGATGGGATACCACTGGAGGAGGACGCGTTGTGGCTAGTTCCCCCCACAGCGCCCCCCCCCCAGAACTTGGACACCCCTTGCAGTACAGATCACCACCCTAACCCTTAATCATGGCATCAGGGCCTGCAATGGACGTACAAAGTCTGACATCCCCCCAAAATGTACATTTAATAAAGTGGGAAGGGAGTCAAGATTGGACTACATTTTAATCCAACTGTCTTCCTGTTCGCACATTGAGGATTTCAGGGTGATACCCAGGGAGGATAGCGACCATAATGCGCTAGAACTAGAATACTCCCTCCCTGGTAGTGATATTGTAAATGGGGCTGGCGCAGACGTGCCTGATATGGAGTTGTCCTTGGCTAACAATAGACGGAGAGTGAGGTGGGAAAAGCTAGCCGCTCACCCAGAGAAGGTCTCAGGGCTGTATGCCCGTGTCATTGCCATATTTGAAAGGGTGTGCGCACTAATGGAGCAATCTAACATCGGCGATGAGCACACAAAACTCTGGTTGGCACACGAGGACCTTATTAAGTCCATGGCAGAAGTTCTTTTCTCTATGGGAAGGACAGGGGGAGGGAGGCCACATTGTCCTACCTGGTACAATGTGGCATGCCGAAAAGCTAAATCTGACCTACTGACTACCATCAAGGAAGGTAAAAACAGATCTCTTATACAGGAAAGGAGAAAGGATTATAAGTGGCTGATCACCCACGCCAAGGCCGAATGGGGCTACGATAAATGGGAGAATCTGACTATCACACTAGCTGTTAGGGACTCCCGGAATGCAGGGTCTGAGGAACTATCTCCCGCCATTGAGCCTAACATCTCAGCCAAGGTCTGTCAAGACCACTTCCAGACCCTGTACACGGATGTAGATAGGGCCCCAACCAAAGTATTGCCAAAGACTGGTACACTGCTAGAGGTGGATCTTTTCACAGAGGCGGAGGTACGGGTGGCCATTTCAGGGTTGGCTTCAGGAAAGGAGCCTGGCCTAGATGGGCTTCCGGGCGACATTTTCAAACAAGAACCGGATATTTGGGGTCCCTACCTGTTGACAATTTTTAACGCCGTTCTGAGGGGCATGGAGGTGCCCTGTACTTGGCTGGGAGCAGAGATTGTCCCTATATTTAAGAAGGGATCGCCTCTGCTTCCAGCCAACTATAGGCCCATCAGCCTTATCGATGTGTCCCAAAAACTATTCGGCAGGCTGATACTTGATCGCCTCCAAAACTGGATTGAGGAGTTCTCCATTCTCAGCCCCTATCAGGCTGGTTTCCGAAGGAAGATCTCAACAACGGACTAACCCGGGGCGGGCAACTTCGCTACGCCCACAAAGTGGGCGTAGTGTTGCCTACTTTGCCCTTTGCAAAGTAGGCAAAGCAGGCAACACTATGCCCACTTCCTGGGCGTAGCGAAGTTGCCCGCCACCCGCCTCCCTCTGGCCCTCCCTAAATGCTTAAATTATATTATAAAAGAATTATAAAACCACTACCTTGTCCGCCACGTCCCCGGGGCTCCCTCTCGCCATCGCGCTGCCGGCGCGCGCGTCTTGGATACTAATGCGCATGGCCGGCCGCCCGCGCATGCGCATTTCTCGTAAAACCACTTACCTTGTCCGCCGCGTCCCTGGGGCTCCCTCTCGTCATCGCACCGCCGGCACGCGCGTCTTGGATACTAATGCGCATGTGCGGCCGCCCGCGCATGCGCATTAGTATCCAAGACGCGCGCGCCGGTGGCACGATGACGAGAGGGAGCCCCGGGGACGCGGCGGACAAGGTAAGTGGTTTTATAATTCTTTTATAATATCATTTAAGCATTTAGGGAGGGCGGGAGGGAGGCGGGTGGCGCGTAGTGGGGCTACGCGAAGTGCGTGGGTGGGTGTAGTTTTTTGCGTAGCTTCGCAAAGCCCCACTACGCCCACTACGCCCAGGGTTACAATGGACCAGATTTTCCGACTGAATCTTCTGTTTTGGAAAACTGCTGTAATCGAGGGAGGTAGCCTTTACACAGTCTTTGTAGACCTGCGTGGCACCTTCAATTTGGTCCCAAGATCTAGACTGTGGACCGTGCTGGCGGAGATGGGTATCCCCTCTGATATCCTGAACATCTTGATAAGATTGCACCAAGAAAACTATGCACGGGTCAGGTGTGGTAGAAATGGGATGCTCTCAGGAAGATTCCCTGTTGACAGGGGGGTGAGGCAGGGTTGTGTGCTTGCACCTACCCTGTTCTGCCTCTTTGTCAATGGGGTAATCTACCACCTGACTAGGATAGCTGACATTGATGCTCCAAAGCTCAACGGTAGCAGGGTGCCCGCTATTATGTTTGCGGACGACACCCTGCTGCTGTCTAAATCCCCGATGGGAATACAACGGGTCTTGGACGGGTTCGAAATCTTTTGTGCTGAGCGGGGACTGGAGATCAACGCCCTGAAAACCAAATATATGATTCTCAGTTCTCCTCCTTCAACACGCCCCAATCCCACCATAGGCACACTGAGATTAGAGAGGGTCCACACATTTGAGTATCTGGGGGTGACCATCAATCAAAATCTGACCTGGGATACACATCGGACAAAGGCTAACATCAAATTAGCGCAGTTAACGGGTGGTATCTCCAGGATGGCAAACAGATCAACTCACAAACCCCTCGGCCCAGTGCTCCAAATTTATAAAATTCAGGCACGGGGGGCAGTCACACACGGGGGGAGTTGTGGGGGCACATATCCACCCAAAACCTGACAACCACTGAGAATAAATTTAGCAGGCAGATGGTGGCCTTACCAACAAGAACCGCACTCTTCCCGCTCAGACTAGATCTGGGCTTAAGAACAATTGAGGAAGAACTGGGATTAAAACCACTAACTTTCTGGCGATGAATCTGGAGTACCCCAGAGCTCATGAGTTACAGGATGGAGTTGCAAGAGATTTTATCTCTACCAAACATAACGAACATTCCCTGGCTAAAATATATAAAAAACACATGTGAGAGTCTGGGAAGGCCGGAACTGTGGTAGGACCCAGCAAATGCTTGTAGCAAGGTTTCGCGCAAATCTCTATCACAGGACTACTATGACTTTAAAATAACATCTTCACTACAGAATCCACGCCCGGGGTCTTTAACTCACTTATTTATTCAATCTAAAGACTCATGTCACCGGGAACTCGTCCTTGATACAATTAGCCCTGTCCGGACAAGAAAATTATTTTTACAGTGGAGGTACGGCACACTCCCTCTTAGAGCACTTAGCAGTACCTGGTCCCAGCCCCCTACCCCAGATCTATGTCCAGCATGCTCGTACCAACAGGAAAATAATTTGCATGTCATATTCTTCTGTAATGCTTACCAGAAACCCAGAAAGTATTGGCTCGTTCCCCTTCTTAAAAACTTGGGGTTCAGGCAATACTTGCCTGCTTATAGAATATTAAAGACGGACGTATCATCCCCGATTGTGTTTGCGGTAGCTAAATTCTTAACTGCGATGTGGCATATACGTACCCGTTGCATGCTTTCTGATATAGACTCGGTATAAGTATTATAACAATTTTATGTTTTGTTGATTTCTAACTGAAATACAGTGCATTAAATCTACGATATTCTAATTCTGACTTGTGATTCATGATAGGTAAACGATTGTAACTGCCTGATTTTGTATATTAGGATGAACACTGTAATGTCATTCTTTTAACTTTTTCTGAATGATTTTGTAATAATTAATTGCACTTTTTAAATTTTGGATGTAATCTTTTATGATCTATTCGATCGAAATAAAGAATAGAAGAAGATATTGTCTAGTGTTGGGGTAAACTGCACCTTCTTTCACTGTTACTTTTACTGGGTTTACATTTGCCAATAACCCGATCTCTTTTCCTGTGAAATTTCATACTTCTGGGTTCACAGTTGTTTTTAGTTCTTCTGGTAAGTCATCTTTTGTTATTAAAGAATACCTCTCATCTACTTCTGTACCCTGTTGAGCTAACATTATTTTGTATATCATATCTTCATCAGGGGTCTGGAGAACAACACTATCCGGTGTGCAATAAATTGTGCAGTTCATTTTGCACAACAGATCTCTTCATAGTAAATTCACTGGACTAGAATCACAGACCACAAATGTGTGCATGTCTTTAAATTTTCCAATGTGAACCTCCATGGGTTCTGTTACTGGGGTCCTAATCTGCTAATTCGAGACTCCGACTACTTGGAAAGCTTCTCCCGAGAGGGGTAGGTTTGGGATGTCTAATGTTCTCACAGTAGAACGAGTAGCACCAGTGTCCAACAGAAAAGTGATGTCATTGCCTTCCCCTTTTCCATGAATATATGGACCTGACTGATCTACCGGCAAGGATGCGCCAAGTACGCATTCCTCTTCCTCCCCCTCAGGCACCATCATTGCTCACTTTCGCTGTCACTGTTATTCAGCATAAGATATTTTGAAATCACAGAATGTTTCTTACCACTTCCACCTTGAAATCCGGCTTCTGCACTGTACTTTGGCTGATTCACAAAATTTGGCATAGGGTCAAGTGGCACCTGACACTGCTGATTAACTACCTGCTACGGCTGATTCATAAGCACCCCATTCTGCGTCTGTGGATTTAAATTTTGGGTTGGGTCATCATTATTCAGAATTTTCTTACACTTGTTTTTCCAATGTCCAAGCTTTCTGCATCCATGACATGGAAACTTTTTCTTTGCATCCTCTCTATTCATTCATCCTCTTTGTTTGCCACCATTCACCATTTGATCATTGTGACTGATCTTTCATCTGTCCATCTATCTGACTAATTAATTTAATCTCATGTTGTTCTGCAAATTTCACTTGTGCCCACATCATTTTCTTTTTTAACTTTTTATGCCTTGCCTTAATATCATCTCCATAATATTTCACATACTTCAAAATCCCATCTATTATCTTACTCTGCCAGCAAAACATCTGCTGTTGAATCATCTTACTAATCTCTGGCTTCAATACAAACAAAAATCGATATACAAAATGACCCATATTCTTATCTCCAATGTTCTCAAACCCAGTTTACTGTTTAAACACTTGTAGCAGTCGTTCATAATATGCATGAACAGATGCACTCAATTCTTGGGTCATTCAGTCTAATTTTATCCAATCTGTTTCTTTTGGAGGAATTTTCCCTTTCAGGAAAGTAATTACTTGGTGATATTTCTTCATCATATCATCTAAAGGTGCTCCTTCCTATTTTCGCATCTCTTAGGTACTCTTCACAAGGCCAATCAACTGTGATCTTACATTCTGTCCTTAAATCAGCAGGCACCACTATATCAAACAGACCATTCGAATCTTTCAACACTACCTTCGAAACCTTTTTCAACCTTTTAACCTGTTTATACCATTCAACTGGTTTCTCTCCCAGTTTAGTAAAATCATTTGTAAACAACAAAATATCTTGTCTACTCCATGCAACATGAACATATCCACCACCAGGTACCTCTCTCTTAGGACACAATCTTTCTACTTTTCCTGACTCTCTTAACATATATGCCGTAGATGCTTCTTTTGCCTGTGCTTCCTCTTTCTTCCTTGTCCACCTCAATTTCCACCTGTTAATGTCTCCCACTTTTGCAAAATAGTCAACAACTCCTTTACCTGCAACTTCTTTCCAGACACATTCATGTTTTCTAAATCTTTTTCAGTAAATTCCACTCTATATCGTTTCTGTAGTACTGTTGATCTCCCTATCTCAATTCCCATTTCAGAGGCAAGTTCTGTCAATTTCTCATGAAATATTCTTGCATTTCTGGGTATACTCCTACAAATGAATAACTACTCTTCCTCACTGTAAGTATTCAATCTGTCTATTCCCACATTTCCTGCTATCATCTCTTCCAACTCGACTTTCATTTTGTAAATATCCAATATTTTAGGTGGTGTACTTTGTTTTTCTATTCCCTGTGACCATCTCTCCAGATCTTCAGGTGTCACAGCTGTTGCACTTTTGGTTCCAGGGGATGTCACTGATCTTTCTTTTTTTGAACTACTAGGTGTAGCTCTTTTTGGGGTTTCACTTACTGAGTCTCTTATCAGTAGATCCATTAATGAAATCACTGAATCGCACTCACTGGCTTGTTCATCTATTATCATAGTTTCTTTTCTGGGATTGCTTAAGGGAGCTGTTACAGCAGATGGTTTAAGGCAATTTGCTTTTTCTCCATACAATGGAACAACAGGACCTATAATTACTGGTATAGTCAATGCTTCAGGGTTCAAATTTAATTAACTTAACTTTTGTATTAATTCTTCCCTATTTTTATGCAACACTTCTTTTTTCCTATCTTGAAGTACCCTGTTAACTGTTGGATCATGTACATTTTTTGGAATCAGGGGGGTTCCTAATACTGGTGCACTACTGGTGATTCTACTTGGTCCTTCTTGGTACGGTGGAGGATTTGTATTTGAAATATCCTCTAATAACTCATCTTCTGATTCACCATATCCTGTCGTATTTAGATGTTTTAATTTTTCTTTACCCTTACTCCCTGATTGTTCGTCAGCCACTAATACTGGGTATAAACCTTCTGATACCATTGCTCTTCTCCATTGTTTCATCTGATCTTCACGCGATCCATTCATATATCTTGGATAAAATCCTGTCATTCTCCCTCTTCTGCAGTTTTCTCTCTCATATGACTCAGTATCCCACTCTTCCAATGCCTGATACTGAGTTAATCTAGGTCTTGGTTCTACCTCATTCATTCTCATCCTCAAATTCTGCAAAATTCTTCCATCAATGGTACCATGCTCTGGAAAGGCTAAAACACCATCATCATTTTTGAGTATTCCATCCAATTCTCCATCCTTACACAAGATTGATAACCTCTCTCCATCATCATAAATGAAGCAGGTGTTTTAGGTGACATAATAGGAATTCCCTCTCTTTTCAAAACAGGCTTTTCTTTCTTAAAGAAATTCTTAATTTTCTTTATATATTACAGTTTCCTCTTTTCTCCATGCATACTGGACACGTGATACATGAAACAATGATCTGCAAACCCTAGCCCTTTTCTAAAAAATTCGGCTACCAATCCAAAAACAGCTTTCATTCAATTATCCATTTGGATTGCAGCTCACGCTCGTGATCTGACCAATGCCAGTGCGGCCTTTCTGGTGTTGGCAGTTCTGCTCCTTACTACTGACCCCTCCTTTACGATTTGCGTCATTCACACACCCGCTGTTTTAACCTATCCCAGAGCAGCACTCCGGCAACTGACCCTCCCTTTACAAGGTAATACAAAAACGTATTTCCTTTACTCTTCTTTTGACTAAATTCCGTTAGTAGCAACGTTGGAACATTCGCTACTCTGCCTGATCCCCTAAACAAAGGATAGATTATTTATTTTCACTGCGAGTAACATATTCCGCTTACTCTTCATACACTGCGAGTAAAACCTTCTGTTTACCCTTCAATTTAGCTCGGAAGAACCTGTTACTCCTTTGGTTTTACCCTTTCTAGGTGATATAAGACCAAAGTTTCACCAGCGAACTCTTTTGCTTTCACTCACACTCGACTTTCATACGAAATAGTCCCTAATTTAGCACTGCCAGCCCTGCGTAGCTTCTCTATGCTATTCCAACAGACGAGTAACCTCACTGCAGTATGGCTTCTATCATCACCTCATTTCCCTGGAATTTTCCAGACGACATAAAACAAGACATCAACTCATTTTTTGGTTAAACATAAATCAATAATCAAAATCAATACTTATCACAAAACTAGTCAATAATAACTATAGCTCTGCTATCAGAAAACTGATCCAGCGGCTTACCAGCAACAGGTACTCTATTAGCATATACTCACCTGGGCCAATAAACACACATTCGCATTACCTGGTTAAAAAACGCTGGGGTCAAATATTTATGATTCTTACTATTTCAAGATTAATCACTTCTTATACTCAACTAATCTTTCACTGATCAATAAGTTGTTTCCTCTGGTCAATGGACCATTAGTTGAACTAGTTAATGGTGAAATGACATAAAATAATCTATTCAAATTCGATTAAATACCCACAGACTCGGAAAGTATTTAAGTCTTTATCTAAATTATTTCATGTGAAACACTTACAAAGTACAGTACAGTCTCCGTCTCTCATGAAAAGGAAAATACAATATATCAATCATTAATCACGATACTTTATACTATTATGCAAAGACATGCTCAGAAAGGAAAGGATAGAAAGAAAAGGATATCGACACATACACAGAAATAATAGTTACCAAAGAATGGTGTGAAAACCAACCCCCTGGCAAAGGAGCTGGAAAGGGTCCCCTGGGAAAGATCAGGCAACGAAGGCTTCAGGACAGGATTCAGGACAGGATGGATGACCTTTCTAACACCAACGCTTGCGTAGCACCCCTCTCTGACACTCTCTTCCTCCTCGAGATTCTTCTGTGATCTTTTTCTAATTAATTTAATTTTGGATAAAGTGGCTCTGCATTCGATTCTTCTTCAGCATTTCTCGTCACTCTGACAGCATCCTGAGCTCTGCAGCATTCAGAAAATCTCCATCTGACTAACTAACTAAGATTTACCTCAATTATACCCTACAATATTCATGTACCTCCCAATACTATTTCAATATCATGAAACTTCTAACTCTGATTGGACAGGCAAGGGGGGAGGTTCATCACAACATGCTTATTTTCCAATTTAGTCTTTCAGTCCATTGTTAAAAATCCCACCCCTTAATTCTTATTCATAAATCTTTATTTCCCACCCGTATTCACATCATATTTGAAACAAGTATAAAAGTTCTCATGTCCTTCTATTCATCCAAAGAGCTTGGGTACTCGCTCCCAGGCTATGTATCGATTTCGTCCATGGACTGTGTTCAAGTGTCACATCAGTTCTTTCGGCTCTGTCACACTACGCATGTGCAGGGATCAGGAGGCCAACAGACTTTAGACTCATACAAAAGGCCCAACTAACACACTAGTAAAAGAGTCAAAAAGACATATGTTAATTTAAAAAATAAATGATTTCACTGTATACCACCTATCTCTACTCTAATCCCATTCCTTTATTAATGCTTCCCCACGCATTAGCATTAGTAAAATAGCTTGTGTTAGTTTCAGCAAAACAGGTTCTAAGAATGTGAACTTTCAAGCAGACATTTTAATTGCGTCTGAGCAAGAAATTTCCTCCAAGCGACAGCTCGTCATACTGCCTCGATGCAGTTGATGCATGCGCAATAAAGATAAAATAAAGAAGAGTAAGGCCCCGTGATAGGTCTCTTCATCAAAGATCTTTTCCCTTTTCAGCCGTAATGATGAGAATGCGTGTGAGGATGTTAAATGAATAGGGTGAAGTAAGTGCTGATATAGTGTAGAACAAATTTAATTAAAAACAGTCTAAGGGATACCAAATATGTAAAATATGATTGTTCTCTTGGCATGGAATAAAAACAATAAAAGGGCAGCTATCATAAGGGTTCAATGAACCAAGACAGCCAAATGTGTAGAAGTGGTCATCACGTTTCACACCCAGAGGTCCAGCCGGATCTGTGGCCTAGCTTCAGGACCTAAATGATGACCTACCCTACAGCTTAAGATGACTGCGCAGGGTACCCCTACTAGGAAAATATCTCAATATATGTTTGTCCAACTCTTAGGATTTAATCTGTCAAGCACCTTAGGTCAAAAGCAAAGGGTAGCAGACTGCTGTTAAATAAGTGGTGCTGCGCGGAGAGCACCAGAGATCTACCCTTCCTATGCCTGTTCCAGGTGAGCAGAGGAGTAGGTCTGTGGCGCGCTCCACGCAGGACCTCTTTCTATAAACAGCGCAATACATTCTGCTGCAAGGAAGACACATGACATCCATTTGGATATGTAAGGGCAGCAAGTAATATTAATAAAGGTTCACCAGTCAGATGATTCAACAGCACAGGTTGTGCTGGCAGAGTAAGACGATCAACGACATCTTGAAATATGCCAAGTACTGCGAAGATGATACTGAGGCAAGGCATAAAAAGCTAAAAGAGAAAATGATGTGGGCACAAGTGAAATTGGCAGAACAGCAGGAAAATAAATTAAATACCCAGACTGATAATCAGGTGAAAGAGCAGAATCCGAATGATCAAGTGGTGAATGGTGGTAGAGTAAGAGGGCGAATGAATAGAGAGGAAGCTAAGAAGAATTTTCCTTGTCTTGCGTGCGGAAAGCTTGGACATTGGAAGAATAAGTCTAGGAGTATTCAGAATAATAATGGACCAAATCAAAATTTTAATCCACAGACGCAGAATGAGGTGATTATGAATCAGCCAAAGCAGGTAGTTGCACCACAGTATCAGGTGCCACCAGCTCCTATGCCAAACTTTTTGAACCCTCAAAAATACAGTGCGTACGCCGGATTTCACACAGGAAGTACTAAGAAAAATCCTGTAGTTACACAATATGTTTTACAGAATGATAATTTTGAGACAGACTATGTGCAATGATGGTGCCTGAGGGGGGAGGAAGAGGAGTGTGTGTTTTGCGCATCCTCGCCGGTAGATCAGTCAGGTCCATTTATTGATGGGAAAGTGGAAGGTAGCGATATCACTTTTCTATTGGATACTGGTGCTACCCAGACTAGTGTGAGAACAGCAGACATCCCAAACCTACCCCTCTCGGGAGAGTCAATCCAAGTTGTAGGAGTGTTGAATCAACAGATTAGTACCCCAATTACAAAACCAATGAAGGTACATATTGGAAATTTTAAAGACGTGCATCGGTTTGTAGTTTGCAATTCCAGTCTAGTAAATCTGTTGGGAAGAGATCTATTGTACAAGATGAATTGCACTATCTACTGCACGCCAGATGGTGTTGCTTTCCACCCCCCTGATGAAGACATGGTATACAAAATGAAGACTTAAGACCCACCGTAAATTCAGAAGTGTGGGATTTTACAGGAAAAGATATTGGGCTGATGTCAAATGTAGATCCAATGAAAGTGACAGTGAAAGAAGTTGCAGGTTTTCCAAACACACAACAGTACAAAATGAGTCCAGAAGTGAACGCAGGAGTTGCTCCAGAAATTGACAAAATGATTAAACAAGGCATTTAAAAGAAATAATGGGGAGTCCTTGTAATTCGCCAATAATGGGACTTGGTGGAAAATACAGTATAGTGCAGGATTTGCGAAAGATCATCAAAATTGTAGTGCCTTGTTGCCCAGTAGCGTCAAATCCGGCAGTGATACTTTATGAGATTCCCTGGAATGCAGGCTGGTTTACAGTAATTGATTTATGCCAAGCCTTTTTCTCTATTCCTTTGCACCCAGATAGCCAATATTTATTCACCTTTAGGTTCGAAGACCGTGTCTTTGCATAGTGTTGAGTTCCTGAAGGATATACAGAGAGCCCCTCAATTTTTTATCAAATCCTGAAAAAGTGTCCAGAAACATTGGTCATGCCCAGAAATTCAGGCCTGGTCCAGTATATTGATGACCTACTGGTGGCATCATAATCACGAGAAGATTGTCTCACGGACACAATTGCATTACTGAACTATTGGCAGAAGGAGGACACAAGGCGTCTCCAGAGAAATTACAGTTTTGTCAACAAGAAGTTAGATATTTAAGGCACAAAATAGAAAAGGGACCCCAGAGAGAATAAAAATAATCAAGCAAATGAAATTACCCCAGATACAAAAGGAGATGAGAATGTTTCTCGGAGTGGTTGGGTACTGTAGATAATGGACTATTGGGTTTTCCCTGCTAGCAAAACCATTGATCCAATTAACCCAGAAAAGAGCAAGATCTGATTGTCTGGAATGACGAATGCATGGAAGCGTTTGTGAAATTGCAAAATTGTCTGTGTGAGGACCCTGCCTTAGGCATGCCTGATTATACAAAACAATTTGCATTGGTCTGTTGTGAGAGAGAAGGTCACATGCTTTCAGTTTTGACTCAAAGACATGGATTAAGCCGACGTCCAGTAGCATTTTTTTTGCTACTCTGGATCCTGTGGCTTCAGCTTTACCTGGCTGTTTAAAAGAAGTAGCTGCGACCTGTATGAGTCTGGAGCAAAGTGAGTCGATTGTGATGGGACATCCAGTCAAAGTTTACATCCCACATTCAGTAGAGATTCTTTTAAAAATAACTCGAACACAGCACCTTACCCCTAGTTGGATGACTGAGTGTGAAATAGTGATTCTGGGAGCAGAAAATGTCACAGTAATAAGATGTACAATAATGAACCCTGCCACGTTATTGCCAAACCGATGTTGTGAAGAAGTGAAAGATGAAGTGGATCATGATTGTCTGGATGTACCTGAAATGTGAACCAAGCCCCGCCCGATGTAAAGGAAGTGCCCATAAAGGAGTTAGACCGTGAACTATTTGTAGATGGGTCGTGCAGCAGGACAGAAGGAGGAGGACTTAGTGCAGCATATGCTGTATGTAAAATTACAGAGGTCATTGAAGCTTTCTGTTTACCGGGAGTCAAGTCTGCACAAATAGCCGAATTGGTGGCCTTAATAAGGCATGCAAAATTGGGAAAAATTGGAGACTAACCATATTTACAGATAGTCAACATGGTTTCGGGGTTGAGCATGACTTTGGCCAGCTCTGGATGCAGAGGGTATTTCTGACTTCTTTTGGATCTCCTATAAGAAGTGGCAAAAATGTAAAAGAATTACTGTAAGCAATACAATTGCCAAAAGAGATAGCAGTGGTCAACTGTGCTGCTCACCAGTCGGGAAATTACTATGTAGCAGCAGGTAACAGATATGCTGACCAAATTGCTCAATATTGTGCAAGAAATAATAGGGCACTTAACAGGAAAATTGAAACGAGTGAAATCAGCTGCCAATTTATTTTTTCTCAGCTCTAAAAACATAGGATGAAGTTAGACGGCTACAGGATGAAGTTGCGGCAAATGAAAAGGAAATTTGGATAAAGTCAGGTTGTGAAAGAAGGACAGAAGATGATGTATGGGTATACACCAATGGCAGACCAGTCATGCTTGACTGCTTACTCTCTCATAGGGCAAGAATGAATCATGGGGACACACATATTGGTAGGGACGCCATCATTAGACTATTCAGACAGAATTGGTACAATCCAAAGTTCAGGGTAGACGCACAAAGTCTTAGCCAGAGATGTTTGATCTGACAGCAGTTAAATCTAGGCAGGAAGACAGTGGTTAGTTGGGGAAAAATTGGAAAAACAGAAGGACCATTCACAAGACTGCAGCTTGACTTCATAGAGTTGCCTCCAAGCAACGGAATGAAGTACGTTCTTGTCATAGTGTGTTTGTTTTCACGATGGGTGGAGACATATCCGACTAGGAGAAATGACAGTCTTACAGTTGCAAAAACGCTGTTAAGAGAGTTAATTCCTCGTTTCGGTTTCCCAGTCACTTTGGAATCAGATAGAGGACCTCATTTTAATAATGAAATAATTTGATTAATCCGTGAAGCATTCAACATTGAACAGAATCTTCACTGTGCATATCATCAAGAGGCTTCTGGAATAGTTGAGCAACTAAATGGCACAATCAAGTCAAGTTTAGGGAAGGTGTGTGCATCCACATCACTAAAATGGCCAGTTGCCTCTTGTGTTAATGGGACTCTGAAGTATTCCTGACAGAAAAACAGGATTGAGTCCACATGAAATACTAATGGGAAGGGCAATGAGACAAGCATTCATTCTTGGACATGAATTGATGAATATAACTGATGATTTGGTATTGGACTATTACAAAGGACTGGCTGTCCTAGTGTGTTCTGTCTCTCACCAGGTTGTAGAAGATGCAGTTGCCAGGCAGCCAACACAGGTGCATGGTTTGAATCCTTTAGACTGGATGGTAGTAAAGAAACACGCCAGAAGATCGTGCCTAACACCTAGGTGGGATAAACCACGTCAAGTAATATTGGTCACTACCACAGCAGTGAAGTATGCAAGTTTACTCAATTGGATATATGATAGTCATACCAAAAGAGTTCCAGACCCTGCTGAAGAACAGCAACTGGTTGAACCAGTTAAAATAGCTGAAGGCTGTGAAGTCGAAAAATCTAAAGTGACAGATTCTGAGGTAATAGACGAGAAACAACCAGGCACAAGTCAGGAGGGTTGGACACCAGTGATTGACATACCTGAAGTTGTTCTTCAAACCAGAAGAAGAACAAGATTAGAGAGACAGGGAAGTAGTGAGGATCAGATAGGTGTAGAAGAGCATGCTCATGAAGAAGTGAACAAAGCTACTTGAGACCCTGAGCAGGACCAGACAGGGAAAGACGAAGATACTCAGGCAAAGACAAAAAGACCTATTCAAAGACCTGAGCAGGGACCGATGGAAAAAGAAGAACACGTTCAGGCAGCAAAGGAGCAAATTGTAGTAAGACCTGAACAGGACTAGTTAGGCGAAGAAGAACAAGTTCAGGCAGAAGAAGAAGATCAATTTGAAGTAAGACCTGAACAGGACCAGATAGAGGAAGAATAACAGGTTCAGACGGATGAAAAAACAATAATAAGACCTGAACAGGGACAGGTAGAGATTGATTCAGAACAAGAACAGATTGTGCCTAGACATACTGAAAATAAAAAAACTCTAGAAAGAGACAAAGAGGGTGAAAGTGCAGTTCAAGTTAAAAGGGTCAGAAAAGGTGATAACTGGCCAGGTGGAGTGAAAAGACTGAGATACTACCTGAGGAAAACAAACAAACATACAAGGCCCCTGAGTGGACCTATGTAATATTAAAATAATTTGAAAATTTAGATTTAAGTGAGGAATCAGAAGAAGTAGATACTGTACAGATTGATCAAAGAAAATTGTGACCACCTTAATAACAAGAGCTTGAATTTCCAAGTGGAGAAAGAGAGAGAAGAAAATATCTTCTCAGATTAAAATGGCGAAAAATAGAGTCACCGAGCGACCAAAACGAAGTTAAACATAAAGATGTTGTAAACCTTGCATATGTAGTATTTTATTAGTAATCTCAGTATGGTTATTTCTAACACTGTCAGTGCCTTTACTGATGATAGCAATAAGAAGAATGATACAGTTACTAATGGGAAGACAGATACAATGAAAAGAGATAGAGTAGAATTAGAATCAGCAGATGAGACAGATTGTCATCACACAGTATGAGACAATGACACGTCTTTAAATGTTTATACAAAGTTGTTATTTCAATATGTAGATACAATGGAAATTAGTGATTGCTACGTCTGTATGAAATTATCAGCTTCAGTATCAGAGGGAGTTACATATCACCACTTACTTTTAACATATGGTATATCAGGTAGTGTTTTAGCAAGTCTGTTTTATGCAACATGAAAACTTCAGTATTATTATTCAAACTTAGATGTAGTATTTCCTGAGCCTCCTATTAGAAAGAATATGAATCCAGTACTTAGTAGTCAAGACGCATAGTTTCCAGATGAATTCTTCTAAACAATTAAATCAATAGATATTGTCAAGGCACACAAGAATAATTTAACATGTAAATTACGCGAAGAAGAGAAAGTGTTTTTGAATTTACTAGAAGGAAGGAGAGAGGATTTCCAAAAGAAAACTGCTGAACAGAAAACTCATGTACCACCATGGGATGCCAAAGAGGGAATCTATGCAACTGGCAAGGCTCATGCTGCAATGTCCCTGGACTTTGTAAAGAAAGGGGAACCTGCCTCCATAGATTAAAGACAGATTATAATAATGTATTTATTGGTTCCAGTAAATGTGAACATAACTTCCTAATTTTGGGAGGTTGAACATGCAAGCAACCACTTATCTGCAGAGAGTAAAGACTGTTTATGACTACATGTCATATCATGCATTTTGGGGCAACTGGGACAGTCTTGCTAGTCAGTGAGCAACCGCACTCACTTGGTATAACACATACATAACACTTTTCTCTGTTTTTTCTGCTAATGTTTAAAAGTTGTACTCACTCACTCACTCACTTACTGTTAGGAGCCATATTTAGGTGTGTCAAAACTTGTTGCCAGTACTCATGTTATCTACGTACCCTATCACACAATCAATGTTTGAGTGAAGTGTTTTTGAAATGTCGTAAAAGCCCACAGACATATTGTGAAGTTATAAATGTTTCAAGCGTGAATGGACTTCTTCAGCATTTCCTGTAGGATGCAAAGTGAAAGTGCATAGCAATTGAACAGTGCAATATCTAGAGGTCTACCTCATGCAAACCAAAAGGGCAGTAAGAATAGAAGCAGCACTACCTACACATGCCACTTGCATTCTCTGCTCACATGCCCATAGAAATGTATCCAAGATATGGGAGCTCTTGCTGACTCGAACCTTCACCCTATATAATACTATAAAAGACCTAACAAATAGTAGCTTACATCTTCATTAAAGGTCCACTAATAGTCATTTGTAAATGGCAAAAACATATTACTGTGGGGTTGGTCTTTATGCTGGAATCATAATATTACTTCCAACTCATACGAATGCACTGATTCACGTTTCAGCAGCAGGCACACCTTATGGCTGATTTCAATCCAACTGGAACACAATAAAATGATGGACGGAATGTTGAACATTGTCAAACATTCACCCCCAGTCACAGATCTGGGTTTAATCCATCATTAATCCATCCCCGAGTCTCCTGATTCTGACCCTGCGCCATGACGCCCAAGGGCATTCGCGCACTCTATAAAATTATAAATCAAATCAGTCAAATCATTATTTTGCTCACCACGCCACCCCAGTTCAGACATAGCCATATGCAAATCAGTCTTGACCCAGAGCCTCATGGGAACAGTTCAGACCGAACTGCCAGGCCATTTCTTCCCTGGACCGGAATCAAGCATCCTAGTACCGGTTTCGGGCTTTAAGCTCTCATCAGCAATGATAGCTTGACTCCAGTGGCGTAGTGAGCACAGGACCCACGTCTGGGCATACTCTTCCCACTTAGGGTGAAAATGCAACACAAAAAGGATGATGGACGGAATATTGAACATTGTCAAACATTCACCCCTAGTCACAGCTCTGGGTTTAATCCATCCTTATTTTGCTCACCACACCACCCCAGTTCACACATAGCCATATGCAAATCAGTCTTGACCCTGTGCCTCATGGGAACAGTTCAGACCAAACTGCAGGCCATGTCTTCCCTGGACCGGAATCAAGCATCCTAGTACCGGTTTCGGGCTTTCAGCCCTAATCAGCAAGGATAGCTTGACTGCAGTGGCGTAGTGAGCACAGGACCCACGTCTGGGCATACCCTTCCCACTTACTGTGAAAATGCAACACAAAAGGATGATGGACGGAATGTTGAACATTGTCAAGCATTCACCCCCAGTCACAGATCTGGGTTTAATCCATCATTATTTTTCTCACCACGCCACCCCAGTTCCTCATGGGAACAGTTCAGACCGAACTGCCAGGCCATTTCTTCCCTGGACCGGAATCAAGCATCCTAGTACCGGTTTCGGGCTTTAAGCTCTCATCATCCAGGATAGCTTGACTCCAGTGGAAAAGTGAGACATGGCCTGGCAGTTTAGTCTGGACTGTTGCCATGAGGCACAGGGTCATGACTGATTTGCATATATCTATTTATGAACAGGGGTGGTGCGGTGAGCAAAATAATGAGGGATTAAACCCAGATCTGTGACTGGAGGTGAATGTTTGATAATATTCAACATTTCGTCCATCGTTGTTTTGTGTTGCATTTTCACCCTAAGTGGGAAGGGTATGCCCAGACGTGGGTCCCATGCTCACTACACCACTGGAGTCAAGCTATCCTGGCTGATAAAGGCTGAAAGCCCGAAACCGGTCTTAGAATGCTTGTTTCCAGTCCAAGGAGGACCTGGCCTGGCAGTTCGGGCTGGACTGTTCCCATTGGGCGCAAAGTCAAGACTGATTTGCATTTGGCTGGGTCCAAACTGGAATGGCATGGTGAGCAAAAAAATGATGGATTTAGGCCCAGATCTCTGTACTGGGGTGAATGTATGACATTGTTCAGCATTCTGTCCATCAATTGTTCTTTTTGCATTTGTCACCCTGAGTGGGACGGGTATGCTCAGAAGTGAGTCCCGTGCTCTCCATGCCACTGGAGTCTAGCTATCTTGGCTGATGAGGTCTGAAAGCCCGAAACCGGTCCTAGGATGCTTGTTTCCAGTCCAGGGAGTACCTGGCCTGGCAGTTCTGGCTGGACTATTCCCATTGAGTGCAGGGTCAAGAATGATTTGCATATGGCTGGGTCCAAACTGGAATGGCTTGCTGAGCAAAACAACTGTGGATTTAGGCCCATATCTCTGTATTGGGGTGAATGTATGATATTGTTCTGCATTCTGTCCATCAATTGTTCTTTTTGCATTCAATACAACTGGCGCAAAACACAACTGAAACTTAAAACAGCATCACAGCCTCCATTCTAACATCGAGCCTGAGTCAGCGCTCATGCGCTGCTTTGCGAGACTTGTTGTGGTGGAGTAGCGAATAGAAGCCTAGCCCACTCTCCGCCCATATTTGCCATTGGCTTAAGTCCTTGCCTGTCCTAAATGCTAGCTTCTGATTCGAAAATAGGCTGGTTAGTCCCTCCTTAGTACAGCCTCCTCTTCATTTGTCACCTCCCATGGCGACTGGCCCCTTTACTTCGGTTGTTACACGGTATGTGTTATTTAGACTGTGAGCACTATATTCTTCATTCAGTTTCTCTTACTGCAGGCCTGACATGCTTTCGTGCCTTCTTTACCCCCCTCCCTTCCGTTGCTGTGCCTTGTTTACCCCTGCCCTCTCTCGCATTGTCAGTGACTCCTCCCTACTCGTCCCCCCACCCACCCGCCGGGTGTGCTTTCTACCTCCCCGTCCCTCCGCCCACCCTCCCGTTGTCCGTGATGCCTTGCATTTGGAATGCAATAGGTCTCGCACAAAAGCGAGTTTGAGTTATTGGCATTATAAATGAAAATGCCTTTTATTTATGTTTTGGTTTTTAAAACATAAATAAAAGGGATTGTCATTTACAATGCCAATATCTTAAACTCATGTAAATGCGAGACCTATTGCATTGCAAATGCTTGATTCCGTGTTGGTGGCTTAAATATACATTATCGTTGTTACATTCAGTTTCAGTTATTCTGGCTACTAATTTTCGAGGTCGCCTATATAAAGTTTGTAACACATAATGACTTGTTTGTCGGTTCAGAGCAGTAGTGGCTGAAAGTTCCCTTCAAAATCTTTCCAGCATAAATCGATGATGTATGTAGTCCCTCCCCCGCCGCCCGAACTTCTACTCCCTCACCCTTGCTTTCTGCTGCGCCTGCTCTTTTAGTTTTGTTTCCTTCTTTGATTTTGGGTGGGCTGGCCCCTGTCCTGGGACTGCTGATTTGCCTGTATACTAGAGTTCTATATTTTCAGGTAAGGCTGGGGCTCGTGCTGGCCTGCAGGGGAGCACCTCTCAGCGTGAGGGAGGGTGAAAGCTTGTGTGTCGTAAGAGAGGCGAACCCTGCTTCATACTTAAATATGTATTCTTTCACATTTTCAAATAATTGTGTTTGCCACAGAACTTCTGCTTCAGTTCGCTTTGGTTTTAATTTAGGAATGCTTTTGAAAATTCTAAGTGATCTTTGGATGGCTTTTCAGTGTTTTCCTTTCAGAAAGTAAGAAATGCTGTTGTTTCTTGTTTTACTGGTCTTTAGGTAACTTAACAAGGCCGATGGCAACGCACTGGGCAACACTCTCTTTATATGCTGTTCATCCTTGCCTGCCTCCCCGTGACTGGGTGTACGTCTGTGCAGTGCAGACAAACCTACGCCTGTTATATGGCCGCTAGTGTCCTTCTCGACATTGCTAAGTTAGCATGAGCTCTGCTGCCATAATGCTGCTTTTGCGTACGTTACTACATGGCTTTATTTTGCAAGGCTCTGTTTCTGCCTTTCACATGAGAACTGTCTGCTTTCTGCGTTCCTTGCTGTTCCCGGAGTTAAGTCTGAACACGATGTGTAAGGTCGATAAACATGCCCCTTGTTATTCTGTTCTGGTCAGTCTCTAGCACCTAGACAAAGCTTGCTAAACACAGCTGCCCTGCTGGAAAGCTTGTGATTTGTTATCACGGGGATGCATGGGGTTCAAACACACTTGGAGACAGACTTTTCCTTGGAGAAGAGATATGTTGTTCCTGTGATGTAAACCCACCATCTAGGCTCTAAAATATGGGGTCTGCTGACAAAGCCCAGCGATCTTCCTTTAATAAATCTCATCTTACCAAGGGAGGGTGGTTAGGCCTTATAGTTCTTTGTCCACTGTCTGTATCTGATGACATCCCCCTTCATATTCTTTGATAATATAACAGTGCTAACTGTTCTAAGTTTATGCATTTTGCTGCTGGTAGTTGCTCGTATACTGAATTATAGAGCACGATAATTAAAATAAACATTTTGAACTATACAGTGACTCTGACAATCCTTATTGTGGACACGTACGAGTGAGTGAACGAAGGGTATGTCTTGCTACCACAATTTTGAGAGAGTCAGGAGTATTGTGTTCTGGATTGTCTAATCATTTGTAGCTTTGTGATTATGTAGGAGAACAAATAAGGCACTATAGCTAGTCGGTTTTGGGATTTTGGGTAGTAAAGGTGGTAAAAAGGTACAACCCCTATACACCGATGTCATGTTTTCCTGCGCATAGTTCTGTATATGTGCAGAATCCCTGCAACACTCCGAGGCGAGAGATTCCTTTTGTTACACATGCAATATGCTGAGTCAGACCACAGAGATTGCTGTTTCTGCTTTGTGTGTGCCACGTAATCATTCGTAGAAATAATCAACTGGAAATGTCACATAAATGTGATAGAATTCAAATATGGATTGTCTGTCAGTGAGAGATGTCCCATGAACTGCTTTCTATCTTTTTTTTAGCTGTTTAACGCCAACTGAAATTCGTTAATATAATTAACATCTGTTTTTGAATCTCTTTTTACACAAAGGAATCCTTTAAACTACTTTCGCTTGGAAAAGGATCATAGAGCATGTGCTAAATTAGATCAACAGCCCTTGCCCGATGTTCCCTCATCCCGTGCCAGAGCATCACTTCTTTTTGTGATTTAAAAGATCCAAACCTTAATGTTTTTCTAGTCATTTGACTGACGCTCATTACCACCTACAAACCAAAAATCATCTCCTGTGTCCACTTCAGCAGCCCATTTAATTGTCAATAGAGACCAGGGTATTAATACATCTGTTATACACTTCCATGTAGCCTGTTATATTATCCCCTTCCATGCTCATGACGAGCTCAGCTCGTCATGGCATGTACCTCTCAGGTGCTCATGATGAGCTCAGCTCGTCATGACCACACCCGTTTTCGTTGCTGTCCAGCACAGCAGGGGAAACTCTTAAGCAGCGATGAGGTAAAACCTCAACATTACAAATATTGACTATTTGTATAGTGCTTGTACACAGATCGTTTGATCTGAGGAGAACACACTGCACCCTAGGTATGGGTAACCCCTGGGTTGGGGCTGATTAGGAAAGAATTCTCATTATATGTGGATGCCACATACTTATCAATTGTTTGCTTTATTCAACAATAAATGTCATAAAATACTACAATAAAAACTAGATGTTCATAAACTGCTAGGCATATAAAACATAATAATACAACTCAATAAAGATACAAATGGCATATCACTACAAAAATACCATATCATTAAGATCCGAAAAAAAATAATTCTTAGAAAATTGTTAAGAACAATACACCCGCGATTTGCTAGAAAGGTAACTTTAGAGCACAGAGATAAAAACTAAAAGTGCGAAATACAATTTTAAAACCTAATAACAATGACCCATCCTTAAAAAATCCAAATTGCATTCATACCAGAGATTATAGTCAGAAAACATAGACAATAGGTGTAATAATTGCATTGTACAGGCGGGGAGAAGTTAATGGGGTTAAGCGATAGCTGTCAATGCCTTTACGCACATGACCCACATTATGCCCAGAAACGTAGCAACTGCACATACATATGCCTAGTTTGGCTCCGATCTAAGTAATCTGAGGGCTACTTGACTACTACTTGTAGCCCACATATAGCTTTAATCCCCGTACCGTGAATACCATCACACCCATGGCAAGCGAGTAAAGTGTGTCCAACAGATTCAGCGGCAGCATTACATGTTGGGCACACGTCATCTTTATTGGGGCCTTACTAGCAGTAAAAGCAATGTATCTGTCCTAAATTGAAAATGTAATTTTCTGTCGAAGGGTGCAATGATTATATCCCAGTATGGGTCTAAAAAAAAGTGTCGATTTAAAATCATAAAAACTTCAGATCAGGGGATGACCAATGAGTGCTCTAACTGCGTTTTCATCAACTCACTGCCAGTAAGGTTCCTTCACCAACATAACATTGCCTTTTATTTATCTGTTTTAAAAATCAACACATAAATAAAAGGCACTGTCAATTACAATGCAAATAGGTCTTGCATTTGTGAGAGTTTGAGCTATTGGCATTGTAAATGAAAATAGCTCAAACTCTTGCAAATGCGAGACCTATTGCATTGCAAATGCTTGTTCTTTCATTAATGCCCTAACTCTGAGAAACGAAAGTGCAGTGACTCTGATCAATACACAAAAGGGAGTTTTCAGTTGTGCTCTAAACCGGTCACAATTTTCCCTTGATACAATTCAGCATGTCAAACCTGCCAATAATTATAGGGTAAATATTTTGAAAATCACTGATACATGTGGTAAACACTGAGTGCAGTGTATACCACATCCTTCAATAGCCCACTCTGAATCAGGATGCAAGCCTTTCTTTTTTCAGAGATGTTGGATCTCTAAATTCTAAGCCCTTCAATAATGTAACCTCTTCATCGCTGCCACACCAAAGGAAAGGACAAAATGCAACTTTCTCTACCAAATGATAGTTGGGTCACTGGACTGTTGTCCTAGGAGTAAGACCCATGTAATGATGGAGTGTCAATTTAAAAAAACTACAACCAGCACTGGTTAAGAAAATAACACACTAACTAGCACAAAAGATACAAACTTTCTTTCTCTATTCTACTGAAGTTTACCATAAGGACCCATGATCATGCAAACTTATAATCGCCATACAGATTTCAAACAAAGGATTTTGGGAATGTGGATATCTATTATTTTCTTCACTTGTCCCTGCTCACATCATACCACTGTCTCTCTGTTCACTATCAGGGTTCAACACATTTCGTTTAAATTGGAATTATGATCCTTCAAAAAGTTTGATTAGCACATCTAAATATTGCCTGCTGTGATTGGGCTGGTGTTGTCTAAGAAACAGAGAGGGGTGTGGACAAGGATTTGGGAAACCTATCTCTAACTTTAGTTAGCTGTAGTTTTCTTACCACCCCGTACCGCTGAAAATTCTGGCCATTTTAGTGATGTATTTACAAACTGTCTCTACATGGTGATAGCTTCAGGGATCGGCAGCAAAAACTGCAGCTAACATTAGCTCGATGGTGATCGGCAGTCCGGCGTTAGCACGGCGAAAACCAACGAAAGGCCCCTTAGTGGCAAAAAAACACACGTTAGTCAGCCCAATGTGAACTTTATTTGCCTCTAATGGAAAACATAGTTAATCAATCGACCTCCAATAGAAAAAAGGCAAAAAAAACAATGAAATGCAGAATGGAGCAGCCACCCAACATCCAGAAATGACCAGGAAAAGAGCCTGGATGCCTCGCTGAACCTGTACCTGGAGCCTGGATGCCTCGCTGGACCTGAGCCTGAATGCCTCGCTGGACTAGTGTCTGGAGCATGGAGTGGAATGCAGAATGGAGCAGCCACCCAACATCCAGAAATGACCAGGAAAAGAGCCTGGATGCCTCGCTGAACCTGTACCTGGAGCCTGGATGCCTCGCTGGACCTGAGCCTGAATGCCTCGCTGGACTAGTGTCTGGAGCATGGAGTGGAATGGGGAAGAGCTGTGGAGTCGATGAGCTGTGGCGGTAGACATTGAGGAGCGGCAATCACCCTAGTTGGTGGTAAGATCTGGCCGGTCGTATGGAGAAACACGTTGCTGACCTGTGTGAGACGACCGCCTTGCGCCCCTTGGAGCTGTGATGGTAGAGGCGTTCCTGCGCACCAACGTAGGGCGGTCTGCATTGCATACTACGATCTGCCACTACACCTGGGTGCATGGAGGGGATTAGCAATGGTGGGCGGTGCCTAGCTGCATCACAGGCCCGATTACGTTGCGCTGCCCGGACACTGTGGAGGGTGAGGCCCCTGAGCTGCGCCAAGCTTGTGTGGCGGGAGCGCTGCAACTTCACGCCTAAGGGGGCCCTGCTGCATCAACTGCATTCGGAGGTTCACCAGTAGACTTGGCGGTGACTGCTGTACGCAGGCTTGTGAAATCCCACCTGGCTGAGGCTCCTGCTGGCTGAGTCACACATTTGGAGAGAGTTTAGTGGATTGCGCCACGGTGTCAATGCCTAGGTAAGGAGAAGGTGGGACGTGTAGCGGAGGAGGCCCGGGGGTCGAGTCACCCAGGCCTAGCACCTGTCGATGATGCACCCCCAGTGTCAGCTCATCCCCTATGGCAGAAGAGTGTCACCCCACTGCTTTCAAGCAGTGCAAGAAGAGGAACAATCATTCACATGATGATAACTTCCTGATGTAATCGTGCCATGTTTCCTTTGTGGGGGAGGGCGGGTAGGGCACCTCCACTCACGGAGCAGGGCAGGGAAGAGTGGCATGCCCATTCAAGTGCACAGTGACTGTTTGATCGGCACGCTCAGGCCACCCAAAGCAGGCAAGCGCACTGTCCTGTTCACAATGCAGGGTGCATTATAGCCTGCATGAGAACATGCCCACCCCTCCAGCCCCTGGCTGAAAGCCTCGTCCCGTGCCAATGACCAATCACAACACCGCATTACAGCGTTGTGATTGGTTTTGGGGAGGGAGCCTGGCTGCCCACTTCCTGTTCCTGGAAGCAGACTCAGGAGAGCAGGAGCAACAAAGACACAGAACCCGGTCTTGAGGTAAGATTTCTCTTATTTAAATATTTACAACACACACTCACACACACACACACCCACGTCCACACCCCATCCAGTGATCTTTCTGGCATTTCCCACCCTCCAGCTGTCCAGTTCCCCCCGCAGCACTTCTCAATGGTGGCTGCTGTGCTGCCATGCTCAGCAGGCGTACCACTGGTGTGCCAAAGGTATATATGGAGTTACGACGCATACCATTACATCGTATTCCATTACAATGCACACTAATACTAGGCATATTGCAAAAGCAGGGAAGGTGTTGGATTGCGGAGATGTAAACATTACTATTCCCACTTCAGTGAGTGCAACCCTAAAACTAACCCTTGCACCCCAAAGCAAACCCTGAACCCTAAAATGTATCTTTGAGCCCCCAAAACACACCCTAAAAATCATATTTGACTCAAATGCACACCCCATTCTTCACTTTTGGCTCAAATGCACACCCACATTTTCATGACTGGCCCCAAAACACACCCCAAATTTCAAATGTTACCCTATAATACACCTCACATTTTATCTCAGACACCTGAAACTCATATCCACCATAAAACTTAAAAATACCCCATTACTGACCTCACAATGCGTTGTAATGGAATTTGATGTAAAGGCACATGCGTTGTTGGAGTAGCGTTGTAAAGGCCTTTCGATGTAATGCCTGGATTGTAATAGACATCTCCCATGCCAAAGGCAAGCCATAGGCAAGCCTGTCCGCATCCGTCTGCCCCTGGACCACGCTCAGCACCAAGGACCCTTCCTCTTGGACACTCCACCCCTATGGCCTCAGCACCCTCCTCCTCATCAACCCTGGACACCACATCGCCTGCCAGGACCAACATCTGCTCCAGACTGGACATCGCCATCACTGATGGTTACTAAATCACCCGCAAGGAACACCCCGACCGTCCAGGAGGAGGCATTGCCATCACCTACAGAAGCACGTTCCGACTGACCACGCACTCTAATGACCAAACGGTGACCCTGGAACACCTTAACTTCCAGATCTGGCCAACCCTATCCTCTGTGGCACCCTCATATGCAGGTCCCCGGCTCATGGACAACCATTTTCCGATACCATTGTACACCTCATTGCAAACCAGGCTCTCCCATCCACCGACGACATCCTACTCGGTGAACTCAAGTTCCACCTGGACAACCCCAGTGACCAGAACACCACCCACTCCTGGAGCAGACTCAAGCAGCTTGTCACCGCAGCAAGCCACATAGCAGGACACACAGTCGAGCATGTCTCCACCGCCAACGGGACCTTCAACTACAGCCACACCACCGGACTTTCCTAGACCGACCATCATTGTATACATCACGTCTGCACCATGCCCACCGTAAACCACCGCCATCATCGCCCCCTCTCAGCTTGATCAAGGCCACCGAAGTACGTCTCATCAACTCCCTCAGCATCACCACTCCGCCAACACTTTCAGACGATGACACCGCAGCATGCAACCCCCATCAATGGATTGCCAACTCCTTCGACATCTGGACACCCCTCAAGAACGCCACTGCGTCAGTACCTTACGCCTGCCTGATTGCAGGTTTAACGGTGACACAGTGACACAGGGACAGGCTGGCCCCATGCATTGCTGGACTTGCGTCATGGTTGTGACACGACTGTAGCAATGAGTGACTTCAGTGCAGACAGATACTTCAGGATTCCAGGCGTATCTGTCATTACTTGTGTCATGGAGTGCTGTCAAGTGAATACAGCACATCCATGATGTCGCAAGAAGCGGGTAGTGAAAAGTGTTGCAAAGCTGTCTTGTTGCAGCACTGCAACACTTTTCATGTGTGAGGCCCAGGAATGCACACTATCTTATTGATGGTGTGCAGTCCTGCCCTGTAGTTTTGCCACCGGGCAGCGCAGCAACATTGCTTTTTCTGTCCAGCACAAAAACCTTCTGAAATGAGGCCCCATGGGTTATCTCCATTTTTAAGACCAGCTATTTTCTGGTCTTAAAAAATTGCCTCTAACTGCAGTTAGCAGCATTTTTTGGTCCTCCAAACTTCAAGAATCCCCTTGTAAATATCACAAAGTGGCATTAACGGCGGATTTTGCGTGGGAACGCCTCCCTTGCATGTCATTATCGCTAACAGAAGTGGCGATCTTTATAATGGACGTTTTCACTGGAAAACTGCTGCTAACAGAGGTTAGCAGCAGCTTGTCCACAAGGCGATTAAAATCTTGCAGAAAACTGTCAGAAAAGTACCACTAATGCGGTGTTAACTCCTTGTACATATACCCCAGAGTTTCAAAGGGAATCTATGTATATGCAGGTGATCTTTCATGCCTATGCATATATTATAAAGGATGCAAGAGTGCCTGTTTATGTAAATAACATGAAGCGAAATCCAAGGCCTGCTGAGCAGCATCCTTTGGGCCTTCAGGCCCAAACTCATATACGAGCATTGCCCAGGAGCTCATTGATGCTCCTTCTACCAATCATTATGTGTTGTGCTAGTCCTGCATCAGTTCTTTCTTGTAGGTGCATTGCCTCAATCTTTAATCAAATATTTTTATGAAGGGGCTAAGTACAGAATGTAAAACATAAAACTGAGTTTATTTGCAAGATAGTTTAAGTGAAGAGAGAGGGTCATTTGAATGTAAAGGGCACTAACTCATCCTTCTAACTTTAGAGGGGCATTTAGTAATGGACTGAGTTACTTCATGCATTCTGCTGGGTTTTGAGAAAACACAAGTAAAACAAGCATTCAGCAAATGGCAAGCGGCAGGAGAAACTACCGGCCGCTTGTCAACATATAGAGATTACTTTATGTCTCACTGAGACAGCTGCCAAGGCGAGACCTAAAAAGGGCAAAATGTATACAACAGGGGAGTCTGATGTACTGCTCTAGCTCCAGTCTACCAAGGGGAGAGATGGCACATTTACTATTCTAACTTCAGTCAAACAAATAGTGGGGAAGGTGCATACATAAAGGAGTTCATATTTACAATTCTAACTCCAGTCTAATGAACACTGGAGAATTTGCATATTTTGGGGAGGAGGGACTACTCTGTCTCACTTCTAATTAACATTGTTGAAAGTGCATGGATTGGGGACGGGAAGAATTTACTATTCTAACTCCAGTCTAGCAAACATTGGGGAAGGTGCATTCTTTGGGGGAAAGGAAGAGCTCTGATATAAAAAAAAAAAACAATGGGGCATATTACCGAAATGTGCGTTGCAAAACGCACAACGCACATCTCCGTATCGCCGGCTATCGCCGGATTTCATCGCCTAATTAGCGCACAATTATCAATGCGCATCAGGCAGGCGATCAGAAATCCGTCGATAGTCGGCGATATGGCACATTAGCGCATGAAAACAAACGTTGTTTTCATGCGCTAATGTGGGCCTTGATAATATGGGGGGGTGGATTCAGCTTTATGATCCACACCCCCATGTTAACAATGCCTAACGCCTGGTCGGAGCAGGCGTTGGGAGACCTACGATAAATGAGTTAATCGCAGGTTTTTGTCTCCCAACGCCTGCCTTGGTAATAGGGTGTTCCCACCTCCAACCACATTTTACATGTGGTTGGACGTGGGAACGCCCACTTTGCATGTCATTAGCGATGTTTATCGCCGACACGCAAAGTGGGCTCGGGCCAGACTTTAAAGTGCCCTTGATAATAGGGCTCTAGCTGTATCGCCGCTTTCTCGGCACAATTTGCCGAGAAAGCGGCGATACAAGCCCTTGGTAATATGCCCCAATATTTCATAAATGTAGGTAAAGCATAACAAATCTGAAAATGATCAATTGCATGACACCTCCAAAAATTGGCAAGGAATTTCGGCCCCATGCTAATTCCAAGGGCTCATCAGGACAGTGATTGGCAAGAAAATAATTCTTTAGACTAATCCTTATCATTTTGACAAGTTCATACATAATCCAGTCATCCAATTTCCTAGTTCAGAGTCTTTTTTCAGAAACCAACTGCCGCTCTCTTCATGTCTTCCGCTGCTGACACCTTTCATAGACCCTGGAAACGCTACGCCAGGCACTTTTGAGCAATGGAGATGTCAAACAGCTGATCAAAGTAAGCCTAAAATTAACATTTCAATCAGCCATTAAAGGAGGCAGTGAATTTAGTATTTTCCCTTTCTGAACTAGAATATACTTTACAGAAAAGTTAGTATTTCTTCAATGTTTGGCTACAAGGACTATTTGTATATTGTAATTTTATACTTAAAAAATTATTCTGCCTTCTTTTTTAAATTAATTATTAAAGTTTTTCCATCAATATGATTTTGTGTCCTAACATGCTTCTTTGCTGCAAGGAACGGTGCAATGGAGTTATACAATTTGCTAAATGAGGCTGCGGTAAAGAAATTTATTTTGGAGCAGGTGATATAGTAGCAAGTTCGCCTACAGAAAGAAGAAAGTGATTCATCCCCTGCTGAGAATTTTTTTGTTATGCTGTGGATTTGCCTTATTTCCATGGATTCTCACCCATGTGTATATGTACTCAATATTTGACTTGGTCACACCCATTCAGGTACTTGTTGGACACCTCTAATACAGTTTTACCGTTACTATAATGTATTAGGCATGGATGAGTGAGGGCAGGTTGGTACCACTGAAGAGTGTTGGGTGCAAGCAGGGGCGGCTCCTCTGCTAAGGCGAAGGACCGTCGCCCCACTGCTTTAAGAGCAGTGCATTGGAAAATAGAATGATAATAACCTGTGTACAATAATCTTATTTTTTGATTGTGGACTGGGTTAGGACGGGCGAGGCTGGGGTTACAGGACAGGAATGGTTTTCCCACTCCAAGTGCGCAAAACCGCTTGGAAGGCCCTCTTGGGCCAGTCAAACAGTCCTGCACACTTTGCATCTTCCTCACCAGGCCTGCATTACACAGACTGGTGAGGAACATGCCAAACCTCACAGTCCCCGTCTGAGCGCCAAACCATGGCGCTCAGACCAATCACAACGCTGCATTGCAGCGTTGTGATTGGCTTAAGATAGGGAGCCTGTGTGCTTCCTGCTTCCTTCCGCTACAGATGCAGAGAAGGCGGCTAAAGGGACCGCAGGGGAGGGGCGGACGGCTGGCCAGAAGCAAAAGGTATGTTGCTTTTTTTTATGTGTCTCCCCACTTCCACGACACCGCAGCCCCCTGCCAGCCGCCACTGAGTACAAGAGAACTAACAGTCAGTTGGGGACAACCTTTCATTGTTTTAGGGGCTGCAGCTGTAAACAGGTTACCTGATTTTGTGGGAGAAGAGTATTACTGTAGGCTACATGCATTTCTCATGCCTTTATTCATATGTATGCCACTCATTCTGTTTTTCCAGTGCTTTACCTGGGTTCATTAGGCACAGTTTGTGTTACGCAGTCATTCTTAAAAAATGACCACTAAGATACAGAGTATACTTGCTCTCTGTTCCTTTTGGTATTCCACCCTATTTATGTTTGTTTCCCCAAGGTGGGTTGCGTCTGATTGAGTGTATCCTTCTACTGCTGATGTGAGGGAATTCTTTTTGATTTCTCTTTTAGCACTCACTGGGAATTCATTGATTTCTTTGCTCTGTCCCTCCGTCTCCTTGCCTCTGATCTCTTTCTTCCCACACCAGCCCCTTCGCTCATCCAATTATATTCCACATCCTCTTGTCCTCTGCACAGTGCTATATATTTTGTATTTATTTATTTATTTTTTCAAAGACTCAGCAGTTGTGCACTAATACCTTGCGGCTTGCTTCTACCCATTTGCAGGGCCTCCCACTCATACTTTATTTTTTAATTTAACATTCTAAAATGGCCATCAGCCAACTTGGAATGATAAATAAGTAATAAAGCATAAAAAAAAATTGCAAGATGCCATTCTGCGTGAGCACACATGGCCATGCATCAGCTGACATTCTGCATTGATTTCTGTTACAGTTTAATAACAAAGATTCCTGGCAAGCCATGTATGCATGCACCTGCTTGTACCTGTGTTTGGATGCGAGGGCTGTCATCTTGGAATTGCACTTGTCAAACTCTACCAAAAATCATTGCAAGATGGCTGACAGTGCTTTTGAACGAGTGCTCACACATGGCAATCATCTTGTATTTTATTTTATTGTATTTGGACAAAAACAATTCCAAGATGGCTGTCTAAGCATCTGCACAAGCACAGATGACCATCCTGTAGTACTTTGGCCATAGAGTATGCTAAAGCAAGGAATGCCAAAGTAATAGATCCATAGACTCATATTAAAGACTAGCCTATTGGCTTTGCCAATACTAGTATGATTTATGGGCATTCTTGGCAGGAGGGTGCTCAGAAATGGCTTTCACTGGCACAATCTTGGTAATGTTCAGCAATTTTATAACACTATTGCTAACGCTGCCTAAAGCTTCAATCGCTAAGATTGGTTTAATCTTTCTGTAATCACCAATTTATGCAGGCATCCATCCATCAATGCACTCAATTATTTTACTATTCATGCATCTATACAGTAGCTCACAATAAACAGATTTATTTCTTAATGTTGTAAACTTCATAGCACTAAATTAGAGGTGAACCCAGCAGATCATGTTGATTTCATATCCGTAGTGTGGGAACTAGGGGTTGAGAAATATTTTGATGACATTTTGAGGACTTTTTTTCAACCAGGAAGTACCTATCAACATGTGGCAGATGTCAAATGGGAAGTGACTATTGTGATTGTATCGTGGGTGAACAAGATAGTATTAAGCAACTTCTGCTATTTTGCACAAAGTTTGACAAAGCTTCTCAATTATGGTTATTCCCCTTATTTAACGGTACTGGGTCAACATTGTTGGCTCCGGCGGTTGATCAAATAATTTTCAGCTCTCTTCTTCTTACCCATGGACAGTGTGGCCGTTGCTTAAGCACCTTGATGATAAGTAACCTTTATTAAGGCAATATGTACATTTGCTGTGCTTGGTAGTCCGTACTAAAGAAGTGTATGTCATAAATTAACCCCGATTAGATCCAATTGCATATTTGGCAGGGTATATTAATAGCTGAAGGCAGATTTAATAAATGGGTGTTAATTGTGATTTCACTTTATGATTGTTCTTCTTGCTATTCTGCGCTAAAATGGTTTTTGATCGATATATTTTGCCTCTTGATGTGGAAATGAACTACCATGTGCTCCTGGTCACAATGTACACAGATTAACCCAAATAATTATATACAGTTTTTTAACCTATTTTATTACGAGCTGTACATCAATTTCATAGTCATTGATTGTAGTTTTAGTGCACTTTATGATATGCAGCATGACCACTAGCCAAGAATCAGAATTGAACATTGTTATGACAGTACGTGTGGAGGGTGTTTGAGAGTGATTTACACTTCTTCATTATTCCAATGTTAAATGTCTAATTATGATCTGTAGTGTTTAATTTTAAATTTAATTAGTATATATGGTAAAGCTGTCTGCTGATGCCAATAAGTAATTTTGTATTATACGCATGGATAGTCTGTTGTTTTTTTTGATGATTGGAAACGATTCTTTGGATGGTTTTCTGATTTTTATGTTGGCATACTTGGTTGATTCCTGAAATTTAGATATAGGATGTTCCGGAGCTGCGCTCCTACAATGCGGATTGACTTCCTGAAATTTGATTAAATCTGTTCTGGTTAATTCGATTTTCATTGTTGGATCCCAGAGTGTGATTAGGGGTCAAGCTAAGAAACAGTCACTTGAGATATTTAGGGCCAATTCTTTCTGGAGCTTTGAAGACAGTACAGAGAATTGTGCAGCTGAATAAGAATATTTCTCACTCAGCACCATGAAATGAAAATGAATGTCTTTGGTGACTGCTGTGGTATGAGTCAGGATGACGGTGTTATTTCACAGTAGCAGGTACGCGTAAACTCGACGGTTTGTTTGCTTGAATATTGAGTTGTCATGGATGACGGGTGTACGCGTTTAACCATGGCATGGTACGGACGTATAGTTTAGCATGGACTTCACGGGCGTAGCTAGAGCTTGTGGTGCCCGGGGCTATCCCTCAGATTGCCGCCCGGGGGGGTGGGGGTGGGGGCTGCTGGGGAAAAAGGACAGCGAGCACTTGAAAGAGGTCCGAGAGACACGTAGTATTGCCGCTAATAGTTACCTCGATCATGCAAGTTACATGCACATACATGACACGTTCCAAGGCTACACAGTTGAATACACCGGTGACTGGCAGTACAAAAGAGAACACAGAGACGGCATGATCTATCTGGGGTCTCAGAAAAACTGCATGTGACATCAATCAGAGAGCTGCGTGAACAATTACCTGTTAATCCCCTCAGCACAATGCAAACATGCACATACATGACACTGTTCAGGGATCCATCATCTACAGCTGACATTAAATGACCATACATCATGGTCCCCCCTATCTGATGCTCAGCTGAGAATTGTTTGTTGGGCCTGCATCCCTGTGCCAAAAATTGCACGGCAGAGACTACATTTATAGACCTGGCCCTTCTTCTCACGGAACGTCAAATAACGAAACGATGGAAGTTCACATTCTCCCAACTATCTCAACCTAGCAAGAAGATGTTATTCAAGTGGGGAGGGGCGGTGAGCGGAGTACTCCTCAGGGAAGAATAAAGAGGTCTGTGGAAGAAACCAATTACTATGGACTGGGACACCCTCATTGCAGTTTTTAAAACTGTAGAACTACCAACCTCTTGAACATATGCCCCTTTACCTCTAACTACACTGAATAGTACACTAAGCTCCTAGCATTACAAACCAAATCAGCAAAAGTGAAAAATTCAAACACCACTTAAAAGACATGAACAAGGCCACTGTTAATACTCACACTCCACTGAAACACACAGGGTCACCAGTGGAGGGAGGGAGGTGGGAAGGAGTTTCACAGTTTGTTAAGTTTTAAATATATAGTACAATCATCTAGCAAATTCATAATAAATAACATGATGGTTTTTTTCTCTTTCAAAAAAGGTATTGTAAACACCGTCTGAATTAGTTTAGCAATTAGCTCTCCTCTTACCTCACTCCAGGGTCTCTATGGCAGGCAGGGGTTGGTTTTTTCACTTCTGCTGTTACTGTAGCAGCCGCCAGCCAGCAAATCGCCCAGCAGCACTGCCACTGCCCCAGGCCAGAAATTGACTCCTCACAACTCACGAGAGCGCGTAGTGGTAAAGCGTGTGAGTTAGTGTCCTACCCCGGGTAGGACAGTAACTCGTGTGATTACGGTGTAATCTGTGTAACGTCACTACAGAGGAATAGGGTAGTAACTCACTTGATTACGATGCAATGTGTGCGAGTTTAATACAGAGGGGTAGGACAGTAACTCGTGTGATTATGGTGTAATATGTGACGAGTTTAAGATAGGCGTTTGAAGCAATCAACCTGCAAAATGCTTTCTAAAATGCCCTTTGTTTATTACGTCAGATGGGGTTTTCAGATGTGCTGTAACGTCATTCACTGTATTGCCCTTTAACACTTCACGCACCAAAATCTACTCTCCCTCCTCCCCTCCCACACTTTTCAGCATGAGGAGCTCCCACTGGCAGGCAGGGCGAGAGTAAACTGGCACTGCTGGGAAGTGCAAGGAGCTTGCACTGGTGAGATGTTTAAGAAGCGAAGCTGACTCTGGTGCACAACATTAGCCCATGGAACAATTAATACCACGCAGCTGTGGCGGGTCAGTGGTGGGCAGTGTAAGAAGAAGCAGGCTGAGGCACCGTAACTGATGGCAGTATCATGACGCCACGTGCTCATGGGCTGCGCCTTAAAACATGTTCTGGGAAACTCTCTGAAAGAAGTGAGTTTTGCGGTGAACTTGCACTTCTCCGACCTCTCAGATGCTAGGGGAGTCGTTCTGATTAGGCCACCTTCCGTCCTGGGGGTGTTCAGAGCAGCTGTATAGCGCCTTCTCACTTTAGCATGACAGGGAGCATTTCCTTGTTCTGGGTGTCTTATTGTTCAAGGACTTCCCGGAGGCGCTTTTGTATGGTTTAAGCTGCGTGTGTGGTAAATAAAGATCTGTGCTCACCCCAGTCTCCCCGCCACTCTCCCAGGATGCACTGCGGTCGCATGGTCCCCCTTCTCCGGAGTCTAAGCGATGCTATGATTGCGAAATCAAAACTAGTTAAAGTGCCTTTAGCAAGGGGGTTTAAAATGATAATGGGACTTGGAATGGAATTCATTACGCGTTCAGAGAGGCAGGATGCGCACGGGCCACTGGCGAGGGATGAGGGGGTTAATGGCGCGTCAGGACGCTGGGCAGTGTCTCGCAAGCTGAATTCCTTATCGGGTACTATTGAGCCGGACTATTCTGCAAAAGCCCCTGATTTTGCAGCCGAGAGATCCCACGACGAGAGTGGTAATCTGTCCAGTTGTCTTCAAACTTAGGGCCTCATTAGGATGGCGGTGAATCCGCATCCTCTGGGCCGGCGGAAGCCACTGCCGGCCCGGAGGATGCAGATTCACCGCCGCGGCCACATCAAACACCCACCGCCAGATTAGGATGGCGGTGGAAATGTGGTGGGACCAGCGGCGGACGGCCGGGCCATTTGGTGGCCGTGTCTGCAAGACACCGTCAGCCAAATTAGGAAGCATGAGTAAACATGCTTTTCCGCTGCGGTTTTTCCGCCGTGAAAAAGCATGTGGACCTTTGCGTCTGGGGGGCCCTTGCAGGCCCCCAGGGTAAAGGGGGTGGGGGTGCACATGGGGGGTACCTATGGTACCCCCCTGCATTTGCATGCACAAAGCGGCAGGCCCCGCACGTTGCCTGCCGCTTTGTGCATGTAAATGTGAAACATGCTTTTTTAACCTTGCGGCCGCCGCAAGGTTAAAGATCCTGGATGTGACTGCCAGGGTGGCGGTCACATCCTAATTTGCATGGAGGGACCACCGCTGCCCATGCGGACGGTCCCTCTTCCACGGGGGTGGCGGACGGACGCAGGTCCGTCCGCCATCCCAATGAGGCCCTAAGTCAGCAAGGCTGGACAGACGGATTCAGACAGGGGCGTAGCTTGGTCCGTCTGTAAGATTGTTAGGGGTGGGGGCTGCAACGTTCTCATCGTGAGACGCGAGGGCTGGGCAAAATAATGCCCAGGGCCGTCATTGGTAGCGCTCCCATGCTACAAGATTGACGGCCCTGGGCAGAACCAACAAGCAAGCACAAATGCATGGGCAATTGGCAACACGCAGGTCAGGTGCGCGCTTGCACTTTCAAACTGGGCAGTCGCGCGGCACAGGAGGCCCGTTGCGGCGGCCTCGATAATCTATTTGGGGACACTGACACTCAGTGAGTGTCCCCAAATAAATTATAAAGGCCACCGCAACGGGCCTCCAGTGCAGCGCGGCTGCCCCCAAAATAGTGCCGCCTGGGGCGGACTGCCCGCCCCCACCTAGCTACGCCACTGATGGACTTATGATGTATATGGCGTTGACATTCACAGGTGACACTTCGGTTTTATTACGCATTTCTCTTTGGGCGCACTTTTGTTTTTAGCACTATTGTCACGAGTGGTTCTTTGTGTTTACTTCAGGAATACTTTTCCCACCTTTGCGACAATGCTTGGTCTATGCTTGGGTTTCACGTTGGGTATGGCATCTACATCCGCATGTGACTTTTCAGGTTTATCTCGCATGGTTCTTTGGGCACACTTTTCATGTCTAGTACGATTCACCTATATGTTTTTTTCGTATTCACTCCGGATACACCATTTCATTTTTCATTCTTTTCACCACCACCACGTTTTGATACTATCGGGTAGTTATTTAACTTCCACATAGCACTTTACATTTTGGTAACAGTTGTGCACATGTATTTAGCATGTATTGCATTCGTGAGGTCTTGGATTTCAGTCCATTCAGTTATCCTTTACATTTTCCTCAGCAATTACCCCCTGACAAAGGGCCTGGCCCAAAATGCATCGGGGAGTCTATGCTACTTGATTTGACATAATGTAATCAGATGTACATTACTATCGGATTTATGAATATGAGAAGCATCATATGAAGAATGTGAAACATGATTCATTAAAACTATACACTTGATGAATGAACTGGATTGAATTTGTCTCAACCTGATGAACATTTCAGAAGCGACTACATCGCAATAAGAGTGCTTTGTGAGTTTGTTCTTTCCTTGGAGGAGGACACCTTTGTGTATCTACTTTTAGAAAGTTGCCATGTTCTTACTTTAGCAATTTGGTGCCTGCTGCCTGTCACTGTTCAGTCTGGGTTGGAGGACAGTGGGGCTTTGTCTATTCTGTATACACAGCTACACACAAAGGAAGCTTAGGTGTGACTTGATGGGACACCCTGGAAAAGGGGAGGGAGGAGCTAGGCACAGCCTCACACTTACACATGAATAGGCTGTGTCCTGTCCACACACAAAGGGCTGTATATCCCACTGTAATGAGTCTGGAGCGAGGACAGGAAAGGAAAACTATTGTGTACCCAAAACCCTTCTTTGCAGTCTCCCCAACTTCAAAGGCCCAACTGGTTAAAGTACTGGACCTCTGACACCTTGACTTCAGTACGCTTCTAGGCCTGTGAAGGCTCTACCAGGAAGAAGAACTGCTGTGCTGCTCAAAGGCCTTCCACTCTGCTGGACTGCTTCTTTGCTGGACTCTTGCCTTGCTGAGGTGCCCTGCTGCATGCTGTTTTTCTGCCTGGCTGTGAAGGACTGGGCCTTCACCACTTGAACCCAGAGTGGCTACAAGGCTTGCTGGCTTGCATCCTCTTCTAAGCCTCAGAGACATCAAAGACTTCAAATCATCCCGCTAAAGCACCTGGACTTTTCTTGCTGCAATTTTTGCCTTTTCGAGTAGTGCCAACCCAGTCCTGGTCCATTGGAACTGGGTATGAAGTGCTGCTTCAACCAGAACCCACCCATCCTCATTGGCAGCAGCACATGCTCATTGTTGCATGGATTAGACCCAGCACATCGCCTTCAGAATCAGCGCATAGCCTTCAGAATCAATTAATCGCTTACTGCAAGAGCAGAAGCCGATCATCACATTCACTAACACTGCCTTTCCCTCTAAACTGATGCATCGCTGCAGTCGTGTGGAGAAGATCAACGCATCTCGTCCACCATGTGGCTAAACACCAACTCATCGCTTCGGTGGCACCTTGTATCTGCGACTACTACGCATCCTGGATCAAGGTACTTTAGTGTAGGGGGCCCAAGTGTGTCCCTATATCTGACCTGTGCTCCATCAAAGTTGGCATGAACATTTGACATTTCCCTGGTCCAGCATGACCAGATATCCCATATAAGTGCTTAGTGCTTGTAAGCTTTATTTTACATTTATTAATTAAAAAATAATATTTCAGCTTCTACTTGTAGGATTTGTGTTATTTTAGTCTTGTTTTAGTTTTAAAATTATCTATTTTTCTTAAGGTGTTTTCACTGTTACTGTTTGAAGTGTTCAACACATATTTTACACATTGCCTCTTAAGATAAGCCTGACTGCTCTATGCCAAGCTGTCAGAGATTGAGCACACAATAACTTATGGTGTGTTGTAACCAGCCCTGCCGGTAGTGGGAGTGCCGGCCGGGCGGTGATGTGGGGAGGGAGAGGGGCAGGTTGGGGGGTAGTAATGTATGGATTATGGAGTTTAACAGGTAAGTAAACATATAAATAAATAAAACGAATTTCGTTGCGTCCACTGCATCTCATTCTGTGATGCAGTGCACACAACAAAATTTGTTTTATTTATTTATATGTTTACTTACCTGTTAAACTCCGTAATCCATACATTACTACGCCCCACCTTGCCCCTCCCCCTCCCCACGTCACCGCCCAACCGGTACTCCCACTACCGACCGCAGCTGGTTGTAACTACCCTGCTTATGATTGTGGTTCCTGGTTGGACAGGGTGCCTATCTATGCCAACCAGAAACCCAATTTCTATCAGCATCCAAAAATACTAGCAAGTTCCATCATTTTAGTTTCCATCCCTACCCCTTATGTGAATCTCAACTGCCTAACATGGAAAATGGTCTTGGATTCTATGAAGATGTTGACCTCCCCTTGCATGACATTGCTAATAAAGAGGGAATTGGGGATACCCCTGCAATTCACTAGTTCAGTTGGTTTGGTTTTGGTTTCTTCAGCATTTTATGGCATGTTTTAGAACACTGGAGGTTCATTCTTGATTGATGTCACTTATTACACTTTTTATGTCCAAAGCAAGAGTAGATAAGTTGTCTTTTTACTCAATCAGAATATTATGGTTAACCTGGGTATTCAAGAATTTGAACTTGTCAGCCAGGCAGCATTCTTGATCAGGATTTGCAATTGGGAACGGGGATAAAGCAGGTAGACTTTTGAGTGAACTGATTGAAGCAGGAGATGGTGACCTTGGCTTTACTGCCATCCCTATACGCCTGCTGTCTGTTATTTTTTGATAATCATGCACGGTTTAAGAGTGTGTCCCTCTCGATTTGTTTGGCTCGTTTTAACCAATGATCAAAGCAAGTTAATTGACATGTTCAAGGGATTGTTAAAGGAAAAAGAGCTTTTCAGCACAGGAGCGTTTTCAAATATCATAATTTTGGTTTCGGATGTATTGATTGTTAGGTGTTTTAACTAGCAGCATTATTTGAAGCCACGAATAATCAATTTATGCATGGCTAATTCTGTAAGAGAGAACCGTACTGCCAGTGGACAATAAAATAGCTATCCTATTACCACTTAGATGAGGATTGTCAAGTGTTAATTTTTCAAGGAAACAACCAACGTCAATAAAAAACAGCCTGAAGGGCAAAGTAGCAAGGAGACATCCCTGGTGTAGACCAGATTCAATGGACAAGCTCTCTGTGCACTCCCCGCTGGGCCTTTTTACAACCTGGCTGCTGTATCTGTGAATAGGCTTAGAATAATTCCTAACAAGGCCACGGCGTTTAAATGCAACCTTTCTCTCTATCCACCACGTCAGATACGATTTTAAGTCCCCCTGAGGCGAATAGCCGGGAGATCGTTTGTCTGTCCAACAGCGTTTTAAATTGCTTTTGTTATACTGTGCCCTGAATTTTGTTTTGCGCCGCTAAGATTTGCACTTTTAAAATTTAACTTGTACTCACACCTGCAGCAACCTGCACTGAAGTTGACATTTCAGACGCCCCTCACACAGCCAAGTTAGGCGCTGTGTGGAAGGAGAGATCCGATTCAACAACAGCGGCCATCTTAGGCGTACTGCTAGCCCCAACGCTCTAGCGATTCAGGCGCCAGCATAAAAGCAGGGAGCGCGTTGCTTCGCGAGACTCCACTGTCCTCCTGAGGTGAATAGCCGGGAGATCGTTTGTCTGTCCAACAGCGTTTTAAATTGCTTTTGTAATACTGTGCCCTGAATTTTGTTTTGCGCCGCTAAGATTTGCACTTTTAAAATTTAACTTGTACTCACACCTGCAGGAACCTGCACTGAAGTTGACATTTCAGATGCCCCTCACACAGCCGAGTTAGGCGCTGTGTGGAAGGAGAGGTCCGATTCAACAACGGCGGCCATCTTAGGCGTACTGCTAGCCCCAGCGCTCTAGCGCTTCAGGCGCCAGCATAAAAGCAGGGAGCGCGTTGCTTTGCGAGACTCCACTGTCCTCCTGAGGCGAAAAGCCGGGAGATCGTTTGTCTGTCCAACAGCGTTTTAAATTGCTTTTGTTATACTGTGCCCTGAATTTTGTTTTGCGCCGCTAAGATTTGCACTTTTAAAATTGTACTTGTACTCCCACCTGCAGCAACCTGCACTGAAGTTGACATTTCAGACGCCCCTCACACAGCCGAGTTAGGCGCTGTGTGGAAGGAGAGGTCCCATTCAACAACGGCGGCCATCTTAGGCGTACTGCTAGCCCCAGCGCTCCAGCGCTTCAGGCACCAGCATAAAAGCAGACGGCTATGCCTTCGCGCAGCGACGTGATCAGGGGACGCGCCCACGTCGTGCCGAAGTCAAGCCAAAGTCCAGCCCGTCTGCGCCCGTCCGCGCCAAGGACGGGCCACGGGCCACTTGTACTACTCAGGTAATCACTATGACTAGAGACAACATATTGTCCCTCAATAAAAACAATAGATGCCGTCACCATGCTCCTATTGTTGATACCTGGGTGGGCCCGATTAGTTGCTACAGGTGTAAACTCCTACTGGAACCTTACCAAAAACCGATAGGGAATGTGAGACCCAAAAGTTTAAAGGGTGGTCTTATAAATGCATGGTCCATGTGTAAAAAAGCATTACACATATATGATCTGATTACGGAAAATGACCTGGACTGTTTGTTTATTACCGAAACATGGCTGAGAGCGTGGTCCAATCCAGATATTGCACAGGCCTTACCTCCTGGGTTCACTCTACAGAGGCAAGATAGACCAGTACAGCGGGTGGTGGACTGGCAATTATTCAGTCTTATAGAGCAGCATGGTGTGTTCTGTTGTTCACATGCCATTCCTAAAGCCAGCTTGTTCATCAGAAAGTATATTTTGTAATTTGATCCAGTCCTGAAGATGGCTTAATAATACTTACCTAAATATCTTACAGGCCCTCTCCAAAGACGATATAACCCTACAGTTGACTCAGTCCATCCAACTTCCTTTCATATGCAGAGCTACAATTATTGCAGGCCACCATGAAATGGGAACAGCACCTGTTGCCCTCATCACATTGAAGATCTTGGAGAAGGCTAAAGACCACAGCTATCCATTTAGTACAAGTCAATAAAGTATCAGGTTAGAGACAGAGCCATTATTCATCTTCTGATTTAGGATTGCTAATTCAGAGAAATAAATACATCTGGGCTTGGCACACTTTTGGAGTGGTCTCCACCAGAGCTACACAATGTACTAGTATCATCATTATTCATTATGTTTTCCATATATCTTTGCAAAGTTCCATGCCTATTCACTTGCCCCCATACATGTCTGAATATGGGTTGTCTGTCCTTGATAGTCCGTAGCTGCTAATTCCCACATTTATTTTCGTATTATTCTCTGCTATTGCTTCCATGAATTTTGTCCAGACCCTCAGCTGCGAAGTATATGACCCACTCAGAAACTGCATTTTGTAGCATGTTAAATAGTACTACAGTGGACCTTCACACATACTACAAAATGACACACAAACCTATGACCTATCTCTTCTGTGCAGAGAGCTCTATCACCATGACAGAGCTCTATAACAAATACCTATATGTTTCTGTTGTAATTGCAGGAGGGACAAGAGGGAATGGCTGGAGCATGGAGAATACTTACTACTAAATTGGAGTGTATAGTGTAATTTAAAGATGGATTTATGGAGGGACGTGCTAAAACAAACACAGGCCCATAAATAGCAAGATCATTTCTATTCTGAAAAGGCACTTCAAAAGTTACTTCAGTTATTAATGTGTTTAAAGTGATGCACTCCAGTTCAGCATTGGAGTAAGTTATGTATCACACATACTCACGGAAACTGCAACACATTCCCATTGTAAACACAGTAGGCAAGGAAATAAAATAACACCCCTTTGGAACTGATGTTAAATTAATCAAAATATTTTAACATTTAAATTACAAATATATTTTAGTATGAAGGAACCACAATCCCAGTCAGGGTAAGCTAGATTAACACAGAGAAAAGATCACAAAAAGACTCTACATAGATTTAGAGAAATAGACAATAATGTTATGAGTAAATCAAGACCAAAAAGGCCAAAAAGAGAAAACTCCAATAAGTAGAACTGGATTTATGAATTAAAGAATACATCGAAAAGTAGTGCTTAGAAGTCAATAGCCGCAGTTGTGGAATGTGTAGATGTTGAACCCTTTACGTTACATTGCATTTTACAGTCAGGTCCTGCATCATTGTTGAGCCACACACAGACCTCTTTGGATCGGCACTGGGTCGGCGTCGAAGGGCACTGCATTGGTTCCTGTTAATGCAAAGTCATCACTGTGTCGATTCTGATTGTACTTGACAGCAGAAATCATCTTTTAATGGCCCTGTACTGGCACCACTTGGTAGGGAAGGAAACACATATGGGAGAGTCCAGGTGCTGTTGCAGGAATGGCCCTGAGATTTTACAACTGGCGCAAGCCAGTAAGCCCTTAGAATTACTATGGGTTCAAGTGAGATGGTTATAGTCCTTGTCCTCAGCATGGCAGAGATCAGCAGGGCAGCTCAGCAAAGCAGAAATCAGTTCCTTTAGGCAGCAGTTAGGCAAAGCGCAATCCTTGTAGCACAGCAGTCTTTACTCCTGGCAGTTCTTCACAGGTCCAGTAGTGTACTGTCTTGGCAATGTCAGATCCTCAGTACTCATATGCAAATGTGCCTTTGAAATAGGGGTAGGCGTCAAATGACACTATTTTGACATTTTCGCGTCCCGCGTAGACTGCGGAAATGTCGAACTTTCCGTGGTCCTCAGCGTACCGGAGAGTTTTTTCATGTTTGCGCTTTCAAAATGCGTTCTTGCGTGCACGATCGCCTTACCGGGATTTCTGCGTTCGCCAATGAGTTTTCTGATCCGTTCGCGTGCTCCACGAGATGTTGGTAGCCGGTCGCGCTGTCTCGTGAGAGTTCGCAATCACGATCACATCATTCGCCTTGCAATCAGACACCGCGAGTGTCTGATATCACGAACACGTCATTCTCCACCGTGAGCGAGAACATGAGGTTGCGAACACGTCACTCTCCACCGCAAGAGAGAGCGTGAGATCGCGAACACATCATTTTGGACGTGCCATCGACATCCGGCAGAAGTGTGGTGAAGCTCGCGATCCCGAACACGCAAAATGTTCAATCTGGAAAGGAATATTATCTCTGGCAGCATAAAACCTTCTGTAAATGATAATTTGGATGAAAAAAACTCCTCAGATTGACATTTGGCTGTCCTTTTTTGTGCAAGGAGTCCTTTTTAAAAAAGTGCTTTGTCCATCTCCTGTTCATTCTGCCTTTGGAATTTGAGCTGGAAGGATTACTCTTTGTGTCTGCCGCAGCATTATCATTGGATTTGAGGACTTTAGAATTTGATATTTTATAAGTTGGTGTTGTGTGTTAGATTGGGGCATTGCAGTTGCTGCAACTACAATTTTGGTACTTATCATTTTTTTTTTTTAAACATTGTTGTGGGTAGCTAGTGGGCCCAGAGCTAGTCATGGGTTAGTGCATGATGAAGCAACTGTTCCTTTGGTTTGTGTTGAATGTATTTCAAACATCATTTAGGGCATGGATGGCATTGGATTGTGTTGCAAAATGGGTTTTTGGGGGGGTATTTCTGTTTTTGGGTGTGTTAATTAAATGCCGTTGTTGTGTGCTGCTTTTGCCATATAGGCCTACATGGTATTCCTTTGTGGCCTAGGCTTCTTGTTGTGGGCCTGGCCATGAGGCTGGTGGCCATTTTGAAGACAGGCAGTGTGCTTTTTACAATAGGCCTGCATTGTCTGTCTTCTGTTTCTTGTAGTAGTGTGGGCCTGGCAATGAGGCTTGTGGCCATTTTGAAGTACTGTAGTGTGCTTTTTCCATAGGCCTGCAAGCTTGTGTGGCCTAGTCCGCCAACAGGCCTTTCATCCAGTAGGCTCAGAGGTAGCCACAGGTGCATTAAGCAAGTGTTTCTGTGCGTTCTGTTAATTTAAACATCATTTAGGGCATGGATGGCATTGGATTGAGTTGCAAAATGTGTTTTGGGGGATATTTTCGTTTTTGGGTGGGTGTTAAATAAATGCCTTTGTTTGTGAGTGTGTGTGTGTGTGTGTGTGTGTGTGGTGTTTTGGTGTGTACCTTGCAGACATTGGTTTGCCCTGTGGATTTTCGTGTTTGCATTTTATTGCATTAAAAAGGCAAAGCAGTGTTGGTTAGCATGCATCCTTTGCCTGGCTATTTTAGGCCTTTTGTCAATACATTGTTTCCAAGGCCTCCTGCTTGTGGCTTGTGATTTGTGAGTGTCCATGTGGCTGGTGGCCATTTCTGGTGGGAGTTATTAGTGTGCTGTTTTTGCCATATAGGCCTGCATGGTATTCTTTTGTGGCCTAGGTTTCTTGTTGTGGGCCTGGCCATGAGGCTGGCAGCCATTTTGAAGACAGGTAGTGTGCTTTTTGCATTAGGCCTGCATTGTCTGTCTTCTGTTTCTTGTAGTTGTGTGGGCCTGGCCATGTGGCTGGTGGCCATTTTGAAGCCCAGTAATGTGCTTTTGCCATAGGCCTGCAAGCTTGTGTGGCCTAGTCTGCCAACAGACCTTTCATCCAGTAGGCTCAGAGGTAGCCACAGGTGCATTAAACAAGTGTTTCTGTGTGCTCTGTTGAAGTTAAACATCATTTAGGGCATAGATGGCATTGGATTGAGTTGTAAAATGTGTTTTGGGGGTATTTCTGTTTTTGGGTGTGTGTTAAATAAATGCCTTTGTTGTGTGTGTTGGTGTGTACCTTGCAGACCTTGTTTAGCTCTGTGGATTCTAGTTTTTGCAATTTAGTTGCATTAAAAAGGCTAAGCGGAGTGGTTTAGCATGCATCCTTTGCCTCGCTATTATAGACCTTTTTGTCAGTACATTGTTTCTCAGGCCTCCTGCTTGTTGCTTGTGATTTGTGAGGGTTCATTTTGCTGGTGGCTTTTACTGGTGGGAGTTATTAGTGTACTTATTTTACCATATAGGCCTGCATGGTTTTCCTCTTGGCTTACTGCTTCCATCCATCCCCTTTGCCAGCAGCAGCTCCCTGAATGATGTGATGATCAAATAATTTAATGCCAAACAGGGTCCACTGCCAATACATTTGTATTTTGGTTGTTCTTATTCTTTCCTATCCTTCCTGAGAGTGTAGTGTATACACAGTAGTATTCCATAGCCCTTGTTGACAAAGTCTGTTTGTACTAGTAGTAATTGAACCACAACAACGAATGCAACATTTCACTGTTCTTCTTCTCCTGGATTCTTTGCTTTTAGGTGCACAAAAAGACAGAGGAGGAGGTATCATCATCACCCATTGTACTGCCAGACAGAAGTCCTACTGCGCACCATATCATGTCCACGTGTGACCACAGACATCTCTGCACTTGTGCACCTGCGTCCTGCCTGACATCTGAAGAAGATGGCCCCAAAGAAAGGTAGAGGTCCTCCTGTACCAAGAAAGTTGCCGGTGAGAAGAAGAAGGAACAGAAAAAGGAAGTGGCACTTACCACGACTGGTGTGCCGGCCAATGTATTTTTTGGGACCAAAAAAATTAGGCCTGCAGCAGTGTTGTCCGGGGACCAAGCTGGGAGCAGCACCTCCGCACCAGCGGGCCAACCCCACCAACATAGGCCCAAGCCCATGAGTGTCGCAGAGGTAGCCAGTCTACTAACGAGCAGCGATGTTGAAATGTCATTATCGTAAAGTAGTACAGAATCAACGCAGGCGGAATCTCTGCAGATAAATGTAGAGCGGTAGGTGCAGCCATAAGAACAGCAGCAGCCACAAGAACAGCAGCAGCCGCAAGAACAGCAGCAGCTGCAAGAACAGCAGCAGCTACAAGAACAGCAGCAGCCACAAGAACAGCAGCAGCCACAACAACAGACCACAATAGTAGTTGTTCCTCCTGAAGTAGGGGCATTTCAGGAAATCGAGCTTCCTGCAGACAAAGTGGAGCAAGCCACTATTTCAGAAGACCCCCAGCAAGAAAATGGAGGGTTAGTCTATCATCTTCTTCTTCAAGCCCCGCTTCTGAGGATTGAGATGCCACTTGGAAGCCACCAGTTCAGTCTGAGAGGGATGCATGCCCCAAGACAAGGCTAGTGAAAAGGAAGGTTCCAGAAAGCCTTAGAGTTATGGAGGTAGATGTACAAGAGAGGGATGATGATGATGATGACGAGTCAGTCATCACGAACATCTCTCTCGGCCCAAAGGAGATGCAGGCCAACATTATTATCCTATCCAAAATGGCTGAGAGGGATGTAGCACGGATACCACCAACACAGGTAACACCACCACGACATTTAGCTTCCATATTTGCATTTGCAAAGGCCTGGTAGGGACCTACATCCAGCTCAACCACCACCCCAGTAGGTAGTGGTAGAAGTGTAGCTGCACAGAGTCACATGCCAAGCCCACCCTCCAGTTCAACTGGTATTGAAAGTGGCACATTCAGCAGCATCAGAAATTTCTCCTCCCCAGTTTGGAACTTATTTTCGGTTAGCAGTAAGGAGGAGAACATTGCTTTATGCTGAATTTATCGACATGCTGTTAGGCGGGGTAAGCTTGGTACAAACTATGGTACCGGAGGCAAAACAAGTCATCTCAAAATACTCCACAATATCGTGTGGGAGGCTCACCTAATTCGCTTAGAACAAAGTAAAACTCAACCTGTTGTTGTTGGGCATGAAGAATCAGGGGAAGATAATATTGTGGTGGAATCTGAACAAGAGGGAGACATTTCTAGCCCTGTCCCCAGCAGTGTAGTGTTACCGCCCACATGCTCAGCAACATCTCAGTGGCACCGCAGTAAGAGCCATACTCAGAGTCAGACTGAGACACCAAGGCGACGAGTACTGCAATGAAACAAAGTGCGTTGTTGAGCCTAACTGGGTTCAAGAAAACAACTGCACCACAAAGGAAAATAATCCAGCCTACCATTGAGACCATGCTTAGGTTGGAGGGGCAGTACCAACGCAACCACTCAACGGCACAGTTGTACAATGCAAAGCTGGCTAAAATGAACCTTCTCCTTTTTTCCTTTGTGGAAGGGGTGAGTTTTCTTGAATTTGTGTCAGCCATCTGCCCTAAATAGAAGGTTCCCAGCCGGTCCTATTTTGCCAGAGTTGCTGTTCCAGCACTACATCATGATGTGCTGGAATTGGTTGGACAAGCTTTGAAGCAGAGTGCCGTTCACAATATCCACCTGACAACAGACATGTGGACCAGTTGCCAAGCCACTGATTACATCTGCGTCAATGCACACTGGGTCTCTTTTGTGGGGATTAGAGATAAGCTGTCTGAAGAAGGTGCTGTAGACACAGCTGAGGTTTTTAATGCTACTCAGAAACATGCAACTATAGCCATGTTCGCCATGGAGAAATCTCATACTGCTGCAAACATATTGGAAGAGTTTCACAGCAAGGTTTTTGAATGGCTGCACCCAAGAGGGCTTAAGATTGGTTTTGTTTCCACAGATAATGGCAGTAATGTACTTAATGCCTTGGTGTTTGGTTCTTATTTCAGGGTCCCGTGTTTGGTGCACTGCATTAACATTATAGTTCAAAACTTTCTGAAAAAAGAAGCCAAAGTCAGCAACTTACTGACCACCTGACAAAGAATATGCACTCATTTAAGTCATTCTTTTAAAGCTCGGAAGCAGTTGAGGATCATTCAATTAACCCTAGGCGTAGTAGGCGTAGTGGGGCGACGCGAAGCTACGCGAAGTGGGCAAGAAACTACGTCCACCTATGCACTTCGCGTAGCCCCACTACGCGCCACCCGCCTCCCTCCCTAAATACTACCCGCCTCCCTCACGCCTTCCCTAAATACTTAAATAACATTTTAAAAAAGAATAAAAACCACTTACCTTGTCCGCTGCGTCTCCGGGGCTCGCTCTCGTAATCGCGCCGCCATCTTGGATACTAATGCGCATGCGCGGCCGCCCGCACATGCGCATTTCTCGTGAACGAGAAATGGAGTGGGCGTAGTGTTGCCTGCCACGCCTACTTTGTAAATGGCGAAGTAGGCAACAGTGGGCGTAGCGAAGTACTACGCCCAGGGTTACATTCAATGTGACGATAGAATGCCAGTCAAAGCACTCATCCAGGAGGTGGCAACACATTGAAATTCAACGTATTACATGCTTGACCGTCTGTTTGAGCAGTACAGGCCAATCAATGAATATGTCATGCGAAGAGGGGATGCTACTGTGAAAGGCATGACCCTTCAGATGGACCAGTGGTGCCCAGTTAAATGCCTGACTGAGATGCTTCTTCCTTTTGAGGTCTTCACATGTGAAGTCAGCAAGGAGGAATATACTATGGGCCAAGCTATCCTACTGTTGCAAATGCTAGAGCAACAGCTGAAGGAGGTGTCTGAAGCGTACAAAGGTGTAGATGAAAGAAAAGTAGCATATGAGATGGTGGAGAGCTTATCTTGTCACTTAGCTGACAATACAAGGGTGCAAAATAAGATCTTGTCACAAGAACATTACATTTGTGCCACAATTCTGGATCCACAGTCAAATTTGGCACTGAAAAGTAAGACATTAATTCTTTTTTCAGAAATGGATGTTACCTGGTACAAAACTTAGATAGCTGAGCCAATAAGTTGGAAAATTAACGGATTCTAATTAAAAGCCCGCTAGATAAACCCACAACAAGTACTGCAGCAGGGCATCCGGGGTCAAGTTCAACTTCGGAGCCTGAGGGCAGTGCGTTTGGCACAGAACACTCACCAACACTATCAACAACAGCAAGAACTGAATCATTAGGCCCAGTAAAATCGTTAAACAATTGGTATTTACGGCATTGTCCAGTGTTGATGCAAAGACAATAGAGCCCGAAAAAAGTGTAGCACCCCTGAACATTGAGCGGATGGTCCAGGCCTATCTGGACGGCCCAACAGGGGTGTACATTGATCAAAACCCATTGCGGTACTTGTATGGAAAAAGGGGCCAATGGCCACTGCGCAGCACGCTGGCGATAAACTATCTGGCTTGCGCTGTTGCAAGTGTCTCTGAATGAGTTTTCAGTGCTGCTGGTTCCATTGTAACAGTCAGAAGGACCAGTCTCTCGCCCAAAAACATGGAGAGGTTAACCATGATCAAAATGAATCAGCACGTCATACCACCGAATTACACAATACATGAATCAAGGGAGGAAGATGAGGACAGCTGCTCAGGTGATGGAAGTAGTGTGTTAGATGATGATTACCTACTTCTGGTTGAACCCCCAGAGTTTGAGGATGAGCTATACTTCCCTGACAATTAAGCTTACATTTGTTACTGTCTTCCTCCCTTATTTTCTTTTATGTATGTGTCTGTCTTTCTGGTTAGAAACGTCAAATCACAACAAATCCATCACCACCGTCTTCTAGTCTTATTATTGCCATATACAAGTTTCAGTTGTCTGCATTTCACAGTCCACTGCTCCGAATCCTGGTCCTCCATCCTCCTGAATCTCCCTAAATCCATTGCCCTCAAGCCAGATGATAATTGGATGTTGCAAAATAGAAAAAAAAGAAAGTTTTTCCTCGTTGAGTCACTCCAAAAGAAGTGGAACATGATGATGACTACTATAGCTATCCTCCTTTCTGAGCCGAGAGAGACTACCCATTAACTGAAGATGAGAAGGAACAGGTAATGAATGATGCCATGCATTGGACACTGACTGAGTGATTTTGTTGTTGTTTGTTGTGCATGAAGTTAATTCATTGTGTACTATATATAATCTACACACTAAAAGTAACTCAAGGCAAGTTTTCCCTTTTATTTTTAATAACAAATTTGTACTTCTACTGCAGGCCGATACATTGCATTTTGGATATAGAAAGAGGACTCAATCTGTACAGCGCACTGAGTAGCACAACACCATGATGATGATGGCGAGAGAGACTGCCCCTTCACTAAAGATGAGAAAGAACAGGTAATGAATGGCATGGACTGGACACCGACTCTGAGTGATTGGTGTGTGTGTTGTTGTTTTTTGTTGTGCATGAAGTGTACTAGTATTTAACCTACACACTAACAGTGACTCAAGTCAATATTTCAACTCTTGTTGTTTAATAACACAATTTTACTTCCTCTGCAGGCCAATCCATTGCATTTTTGAATATGGAATCTGGACTCACTCGGTACACTGCAGACTGAGTTGAACAACACCATCATGATGACCACAGTGACATAGTCTCTTCGCAGTCACTCAGTTGGATCGGAGATGATTGATGGAACAAGTCAGGGCCTTTCATGAGTGGCATAAAAGGTAAACAAGTAAACAACAGCTACAGCAGAGCTAAATGTCTGTGTAGCGGTGGAGTTGAGTGTAGTGTGGTATGACTGCGGTGCATTGATTTAGTCACTTAAATTGTAAAATGCTATGTTGCTGTCAATGTACTTTGTCCAACTCTTTAAAAAAATGTACACTAAATGGAGGATGTGTAAAGTGTGCCGTCACTGTGGGCCTGCTCTGTCCTGTTGTTGTTGAAGGTTAATGTTGAAAACAGACTAGAGTAGACATGATGCATCCATGCCACCTATGAAAGTGTTCTTGTTGCACTACACCATAACTAGTGCATTTGTTTCAACTTGGTTTCTCAATATCCCTTTTGTTTTTCCATCTACAATTACAGACTGGCCTTAACCTGTGTTATACTTGAGAAAACATGCACACTTACCGTACCAATGAATCTACATCTGCCAGGCAGGCAATGGCGTCACCCTAGATTGATGGATGGAGCATCCATGGAAGGGAGGACAAAGAGGAATGTTGAGATGCAACTCCCCATTTTGACCAGGATAACACAGTAACAGTATCAACTTTCAACATCTTTTAAATAATTTGATTCATTTTTTTGTCTTCAGTCATTACTACAGTGTGTTATTGCTATTATCATTATGTTTGCTTTCTGTTTATAATGTATCCCTACAGATATTTTTACATTTTCTTTGCTATCTTTAAAAGTAAGCCCAGTACAACAGAACACAAACTCAACTTTATGTAATCTGGGTCTCATCATCATCATGCATGTATTTCCTTTTTCTCCCTTAACAGATTGATATGGATATGGTATTCTACAAAGATTGTGTTTTGTTGTTTGTCCATGCGTACTGTTTTTCTTTACCCTTTCCCCAAACCCTCCTTCCCAACCATTCAACAAACCCTAACCTTGTTCGACACAACTAGAGTTTGTAACTCTATGTACTAGGCTATCCCCACCACCATTATGTTTTGTTGTATTTTTACGTACTATTGTTTGGCAGTAAGTTCTGTACTGTACTTCATTCTACTACTCCTTCAATAGTCTCTCTCAGGCGACTGACTGTCTCATTTTCTTTTTTTGCAAATGCTACTGCCAGTGTCTAATACTACTACTACCACCACAACCGTGGCATGTTAGGAAAGAAAGCCATCATCACCATGCAGCCATCGCTGTGCCTAAGTTAACGTTGGGGGAGGCATAATTAATTATGGACATTTTTTCATTAATTCAATTTCACACACCCCTTTGAGTCCAGTTGCAGAATGCAAAGACTAGGAGGAGAGACTGACAGTACTAGTAGGACAAGTCACTCGGTGAGGGGTACCTCATCTATCTGTTTGTGTCTTACAAAGTCAGCCAATGATTTAAATCAAACACTGGCTGTGGCCCTGCACCAGTAAGGAAACAGTGTGACATAAAACAGTGACCCCACCCACAAAACATTACCAACATCATAACTAAAGTATAAATATATCATTTAAACCCCCTACAAAAATAAACTATGTAAAAAAATCCCATAACAACACCTGACCCCACTTCAACCAATGTCCGTAACGAAAAAGTCCAACCTAATGAATGTCCAATTGTCCAAAGAAAGTTAACCCCAACGCCTGATTCCCACCCACCATAATAAGAAATAAAAAAGGGGCAATTAACAGGGTCTTATGATTGGCGGGCTCAACTCTCCTGGAGGACACGTACTTGCTCAAATGCACGGCAATTGCATCCACAGGGAGGGGCACCAGTGCTGTTAAAAGAGGGGCGGTGGTGGGTGGCAGCCAGATGGTGGTGCTGTAACACTGGAGGGAGGTGGCTGGGTCCCGGGGCATTGGAGGAGGCTGCAGCTGCTGCCGCCTCCTCCTCCTCTGCCAGAACCACCATCCGACGGTATTCCCGTCATATGACCTCCAGCTTCCGGCGCCGGGCCTTGACTGCCAACTCCTTCCTGTATGGTTTCCCTTTGGAGGGAGTAGCTATATCAAGAAGAAAAAACAAGACTATTGTAAAATATACTCTTAGCAAAGCAGTAAGACAAATTAATTCTACACATAGTGGCACGGTAGCACTAGCAAGCACAGTACATACCATTTGAGGTATGTATCTATCCTCCCACTTCCTTGGCCTTTAACATTTGTGGGAGTTTCAGGCATTCAGCCACCCATGCATCTGAATCCTATCAGCCACCTATGCATGTATGCATCCCACGTATCCTTCTCTGCCAGTCAAAAATATTAAATCTCGCGCCTCCTTCTTCCTTCCACCCTTCCTTCCCTTTTCCTTCAACCCATCCATCAAGGTCATCTGATCTGACTTTTAGTCTTCTCCATAAAACTTTCGCAGCTGAGTTGAAGTCAGATAGAAGAGGCCATTGGCTACTGAACACTCCTGCCGCTAATGCTTTTACTAATGCTAAGTAAAGGGTGTCTTCAACCGTTCATAACAACTTCTTACATAGTAAGTTTCAACAGTACAGTACACAGTACACCCTTGCAGTGAGTGTAATTTTAATAAGTGAGGATTAGGAATATAACTTACCACCGCCCACCACTGCTGCTGCGATCACCTCCTGCAGCTCCTTCTACAACTGCCGCATCTTCTTTCTTAGCAGCCGCGTCACCTTTGCCACTGGCCCTGGCACTGGTGGTCGGTATTATGTTTGAAAAAAACATTATAAATATTTTAGATGTCATACACACCTCTCCCTATTTTTCACTAGCAAGATTGAAAAAAGAGTTAATACATACATATACAACATACATCACTAGTACAAATCAGGTAGTAGAGTAGACACTAGTAGTTATAAAGTCCCTAGGGACATTCTAGTCTTTGCTTAGTTAGCTCGAGCCATGCGGCCATTTTACCTTTGTGTCTTTTATTTTTGCGCACGTTACCTCGCAGCTTGTAGTGTAAGACGCCTTTGAGCCCACATGAGCTCATACTGGTACTGCCTAAGCACTGCGTACAAGGTCGAACAAAACAAGCCACTTTGTTATGGAGTTCTGGTGTTAGTCCATATTGCTTATCCATAAAAATGCTACACTTTTTGGCACAACTGAGAAATGCTTGCAATGTACTAACGCGCACCATTTTTCTCACAACAGACGTAAGATTCCCATCTAAGAACCAGAGCTTTGCAGAGCTTATGATGTAACCAGTACTCATTCTTCTAAGGTGAGGGGTCCCCAGAATTTGCACAGAGATCTTCATTTATAATGTTATATACACTATATTCATACCAAGGGAAGGGTGGTGCTTACACCACTATTCAGTTATCATTATTTCGCATTTTGTCGTCTTTCTATGGAGTTGTTGTAAGTGTAACTAAGTGTAACAATGTTTATTGTTTTAATCTTATGCATTTTGCTGATGGTGCTGCATTATTGAACAACGTACAGAGGTTGTCAGTTGTAAATAAACCTTTTGAACTTACATAGACTCTGTGGTATTTAGTGTGGACTTACACCAGTGAGTGAGCGAAAGGAAGGGTGTGCATGTACATTGCTTCCACAACTGAGAGGTCATGAGTGTTATATTCTGGATTGTCTACTCATTGGGTATCTTGGGGGGGTTTGGAGAGCTAATAGTAATGAGACACTACTATAACTTGTCAGGCAGGAGTTTGTGGTGTGTTCTGATTGAGGTGTGAGGAAGGTCTAACCTCCCATCACCAACGTCCTACTTTCTTGTGCAAAGTTCTGTATGTGCAGAATGCCTACAACAGTAGTATTATGTCCTATCCTATCAAAAATAGTAAAATCTAGTTGGGAACTTTGTTGGTGGGAATCGTCGAAAAGCCCCAAGATTAGGAAAGCCTCAAGATTAAGAAGACTAGAAGTAGTAGAAGAGGACAACCCAAAGGACTGGACTCAATGGCTAGAGTTACTGGTGAATCTGAGTTTTATATAAAACCTTTTAAATAAAGAGTGGCCAAGTGGGCAAGCTTAGCTACAGACAAACTAATAGTAGTAGTACAGAGAGTCATAACAGAGGCAGTTAGAGGCAGGATAACATGAATTTAGAAACAGATAGTCTAGATGGAAGGAGAATTAGTAAAAAATAGCATTAAGAAACGGAAACAATAGTTCGGAAAAAATACATGTCAGTAAAAGTTAGGGAATAAGAATTATTAATATTAAAAACAGGAAGGCTTACTGGGGCCAGCAGCAGAGCCCTTGTCCTGGTCCTCCTGTTCCTGGTGTTCAACTGCTCCCGCAGACTCCGACCCCGTCTTTTTGCCCCTGGATGCTGATCATGAAAGATATAAGAAAGAAAGAGACAAACATTGATGATTGGTGTGAAACAAATAAAATATTTTTTTAAACGGTCAAAACAACATTTATGTAAACAACAATTGCAATAAAATTGACCTATCTAATCTGGTCGACTAGTAGTATTGGGGGATTTGCGGACCGACTAGTTATTATTTATCAACACTAATCCAGTGATTAGTGTCCTGATTCCAAAATACTAACTAAGCCTAAGTACCACATGACCTAGCCCACCTATTTCAGGCATGCCAATTGTTCATTAAGTCTGCATTTCCACTTCTTTTAGTCATCAAAAATGCATAAATGGAGGACACATGCCTACATTTTTGTATATACCAAATCGTTGGTTTGTTACTGCGGATATTCTGCTAGTGGTAAACCTATTACCACCACTCATTGAACAAATTACAAAAGGTTCTACTAAGGACTGGGGTAAGCAGCACTCAGCAGCATGTGACATAACAGAGGGTGCATCATGCAGACCACTAAAAAATTAACAGCTCATACTAATAAGCAACTAAACCTAAGTATCAATCCACTACTATCTCTTAGTGACAGGACAAAGGAAGGACTAGAGTCACTCTAGCATTACCCAACCTAAGTTCTCTGAAAGAAACGCTAAGCGAGCGTAAGGTTGCACACAAATGAGATTAGTAGTGCAGAGCACCTGTGTCATAACAATCACAGAAGACTTTTAAACGTAATTTACCTACAATGTAAGCAGCAGCATTCTAGCTGGTCGGAAAAAAAATATATTCGCAAAATATAATACAGAGCAGAAGAACAGACACAAAGTAGTAATAATTAAATAGCTACGCACCAAGCTCCGGGACCTCCACTCCTAGAAGTAAGTAAGTAAGTAAAATTTATTTGCACAATTAATTAAAATCATTGCAATCTACACACTCATGATTGACCATTAAAAGACGATTTTCAGAATCGAAAAAAAAAATCTGAAAGTTTGTGAAATGAAAAGGTAAAGAGAAATGTCACTTTTGGGGGCTAAACTCATTCTTGGTCGGATGGTAAAATCAAGGAATTAATTTCTGTAATGAATTTGACAAAGCGCGTCCCCATCTGAGGTGAGTCGCCCCTCATGCATGCATCAAGTGCTTCTTGGCATGTCCTGATGTTAAGAGAAACCCAAATTGGGCGAAGCCGGAAGATTCTTTGGGCATATAAACGTTGACAAATACACAAAATGTGAGTGAGGTTTTCCTCTTCCTGGTTACAGAAGCGACATTGGGAGGAAGCTTCTTTCTTGTATCCTTGGCCAAACTTGTATGCCTTCAGCGGAATTAAGCCAAAACGAAATCTCATTAGTTGGAGTTTTACATGAGATTTCATAGAGGATGCGAGGTAGGGCGGTAACGTTTTCGGGGCGTATAGCTTGGAGGCCCAGGAGCCATGGAAGAGCTGTACTACTTGTTGCGTATCATGGTCATTTGATAGGATTTTTGCCTGTTTAGAAAGAAGTTGCGATTTCGCCTCAATAGGCAGCGAGGTAGACCATATGTCCTGTGCTTGGAGGGATTTGAGGCAGAAGATCAAGTATTTGTTCCATGATGTTTTGGGGTTGCTGAGCAAAGACCATATACAGCTCTTTAGAGTCTGAGGTCTGGCTTCCTTTGTTTTTGAGGCAGTAGGCGATGTATCTTGCGCTCATGGTCCATCGCTGGGAAGATAAAGAAAATTCCTTTCGAATTTGGGCGTGAGAGGTCGAATTTGGCAGTTGGAAAACCCTACGGTAGCACGATGATTGCGCTCTGTCTAGCCAATTGTTCATTTTGTCTCTGAAGATTATTGCACCAAAGGAAATTGTAGGAAGGAATTTAGCAGCAATCAATTTTATTAGCGGGACAAAGTCCTGGGAGTGGAGAGCTCTCTTCGTTCTTATAAAAGCCCCCTCCAGGCTGCGTGCAACTGCCTGCATTTCTGTTGTGTGCACAGAAGGTCTCCCTTTATGATCGATCCAGACGCCCAGATACTTGTATGCTGTGACTGTTTCCAATGGCTTCCCTTCAATAAACCACGCGGTCTTTTTGGGTTTCACGGAGGAAATTGCCATTACTTTGGTCTTAATGGCATTTATCTCTAACATGTTGGTATTACAGTACTGGGCAAGGGAGTCATACAGTCTTTGGAGGCCCTCCGGGGTTTGGTCTAAGAGAATGGTATCGTCTGCGTATTGCAGGGTTTGGATTTTTCTTTGGTCGATACCTGGCGGGAAGGCACGAGAGCGGGACAGCCTTTCGGGGAGGTCTGCGAGGTACAGATTGAAAAGTAAAGGTGCCAGGGTGCAACCCTGTTTTAGACCTCTGCTAGTGTAGATTTTGTTAGAAGTAGACTATTTCGATGTAACTCTCACTTTTACCCAAGTGTCTGAATATAGGGATAATAATGCTTTCAATAGCTTCCAAGGGATGCCCCATCTTGCCAGTTTTTCCCAGAGTTTTTCTCGGATCACACTGTTGAAGGCTTTACGAAAGTCTATAAATCCCAAGTATAGTGATTTGCCTTTTGCGGATAGGGTGGTTTCCATCAAGTGGGCTAAACAGATCAAATTATCTTCGATGTGACAGCCTCTTTGGAATCCGGTTTGGGAGAAGGGGATTAAGTTGTTATTTTCCACCCACTTTGTAAGTGCTGTTAAAAGGACGCTGGCGTATGCCTTCCCGTCCACGTCAAGGAGGGCTATCAACCGGTAATTGTCAGGATTGGAGCGCGAGCCTTTTTTATGGAAGGGAACGAGTAGTGATCCTTGCCAGGAAACCGGGATAGGGCCACCCAATGTTGCGGCCTTGAAAAGGGGAGTCAGCATCGAAGCCCATTTCTGGGCAGAGACTTTAAATATTTGAGCGGGGATTCCATTAGGTCCGGGGGCCCAACCTGAGCGCATTTTCTTTATTATTCCCGTTATTTCTTCTGTGGTTATCTTGACAGGGAGGCTTGTGTCATCCTGGGGGATTAATTGGTCGAGGATGGGGAGGCTGCTGCTGGTGGAAGCCAGCAGTGCAGTGTAGAGAGTTTTGACGTAGGCCTCCCATTCGGCAGAAGAGATATTATTTGCGGTGGGAGGTTTAGTCGCTTTTGTGGCCTTATTTACCCAGTTCCAGAATTTTCTATGATCTTTGGATTTTATGATCTCGAAGGCTATTGCCCAGTGGTGCTCTTCTTCCAGTTTCTTTAAGGTGAACCTTGCCTTCCTATAGTCTTTTCTAGTGGCTGATATGTCACTCTTCAGAGCATTATATTCACTTTCGTTATTCGCGTTGGTTCGTTGCAACTTATTTAGTTTACTTTTTAGAGTGCTTGTGTGTTGTTTTTGCTCTAGCATATCGGTTGAGGCCGGGAGCACCTTTGGAGAGCTGTTTGTTGGTTTTAAAGCTAATCGGTCTCTGAAGTTGGTCAGTGTAATTTCCCAAGAGGGTGCCGTCAAGCGGCCAAAGCCTGCTGGAGCCCATTTGATCATCAGATTGTCCACTTCTGCTTCTATTACTTCCCGGTTTCCCTCGGACCATCTCAGGTTTCTTACAGAGTGTAGGTTTGATTCCATTCCGATCAGGGGAATGTTCGGGTGGTGTTGCTGCCTGAGGGCTATCTTGCATGTCAAAATTGCGTGGTCGCTATCTGAGGATGGTGTTACCAGGAACTGTTGTACCAGCTGAAAGGCGGTTAGTGATATCCATATATAATCCAAGGTTGCCATTCGAGAGAAAGATACATGAGTGTATGCGGCAGGCTGGTCAGAAGTAATCCTTCCATTCAGGATGCGCAAGCCTAGTAGATTTAATTTTGTTGCTAGTTTTATTCCACTAACTTCCTTCCGTTGATATTGAGCTTTTATCTCCGGAATAGCCCACATTTCATTTGCTGATGATAGATGAGAAAGTAGGGTGGAGTCAGTCTCCATTAGATTGGAGTTGAAGTCGCCCATTATCAGCCACGGATCGTTTGGGAATAGAGTTTCAAGGTTGTCTGTTATAGGTAGCATGTTTCTCAGAGTAGCCTCTCGTCTGGTTTTTGTGGGAAACAACCATTACATCGCAACTTTTACAACGCACTACCATTACAACAAAACTTTTACAACGCAAAAACCATTACAACGCAGGTATTTACAACGCAGGTATTTACAACGCAGGTGCTATTACAACGCATACCATTACAACGTAAGTATTGGTAAGTATATAATTATATTTAAATTATTAAATGTTTTATTTTTTATGGGGTATTTTTTGGGTTAAGGGTCAGTTTTGGGTTTTTTGGTAAAGGGGTATTTTTAGGGTTCAGGGTCAGTTATGGGTTTTTGGGTAAAGGGGTATTTTTAGGGTTCAGGGTCAGTTTTCAGTTTTTGGGTAAAGGGGTATTTTTAGGGTTCAGGGTCAGTTTTCAGTTTTTGGGTAAAGGGGTAATTTTAGGGTTCAGTGTCAGTCTTCATTTTTTGGGTAAAGTGGTATTTTTAGGGTTCAGGGTCGGTTTTCAGTTTTTGGGTAAAGGGGTATTTTTAGGGTTCAGGGTCAGTTTTCAGTTTTTGGGTAAAGGGGTATTTTTAGGGTTCAGGGTCAGTTTTTTGTTTTTGGGTAAAGGGGTATTTTTAGGGTTCAGGGTCAGTTTTCAGTTTTTGGGTAAAGGGGTATTTTTAGGGTTCAGGGTCAGTTTTCAGTTTTTGGGTAAAGGGGTATTTTAGGGTTCAGGGTCAGTTTTCAGTTTTTGGGTAAAGGGGTATTTTTAGGGTTTAGGGTCAGTTTTCAGTTTATGGGTAAAGGGGTATTTTTAGGGTTCAGGGTCAGTTTTCAGTTTTTGGGTAAAGGGGCATTTTTAGGGTTCAGGGTCAGTTTTGGGTTTTTGGGTAAAGGGGTATTTTTAGGGTTCAGGGTCAGTTTTCAGTGTTTGGGTAAAGGGGTATTTTTAGGGTTCAGGGTCAGTTATGGGTTTTTGGGTAAAAGGGTACAGGGTAAAAATAAAGTAAAATTAAATTTATATTAAATTAATTAAATTAAATTAAATTAATTAATTTAGAATTATTTACATTTGTAATTTAAATTATATACTTACCTATACTTACGTTGTAATGGCATGCGTTGTAATAGCCCCTGCGTTGTAAATACCTGCGTTGTAATGCCATGCGTTGTAATGGCACCTGCGATGTAAAAGTTGCGTTGTGATGGCATGCGTTGTAAATGCATGTGTTATAACGTCATACATCCGGTTTTTGTGGGATGCAAGTAAACACAGCCGAGGATGATTTTTTTTTTAATTTTCCCTTTTCATGGCTCTTAGCCTTGATGCTGATGAAGATGTAGTCGCCCTCACCATTATAGAGTGGTTCCAATTTTGCGACCAGTGTGTTCTTCACGGCAATCAGCACGCCCCCGGATGCATGCCCACCTACGGCAGATGGGATAGCGAGAGATTCAATGACAGTAAAATCTTCCCAGGTGGTATCCTCCAGGGCCCAGGTCTCTTGAATAGCGAAGATGTTGTGCGTCTTCCGGAGATCCGTAGTCAGTCATCCGATTTTCTCTTTTGTTAGACCCCGGATATTCCATGAGCAAATATTTAGGTAGTGGGCTATGTCGTAGTTGGATTTGCCATCATGCAAGGTTGTCTGGGCACTACCCTAAGGCCTGGGAAAGCCATGACCAATCTTGGGATTTATGCCGCTTAAGTAGGCACTTACGCGGACCTCCTGCTGTTGTAGCTACTATTTGGAGCGGGTTCTCAATCCAGGGTGCTGTTTTTGGTTCCTGTCGGAGGCCGCGTAGAATCGGTTGGGACTGCTGATTCTTCTTGTCCTGATTTAAGTCTGATCTATTATTGTCGATCATTAAGAATTCCGAAGTACTTTTTAGAAAGGTCGGATAATTAGTAGTGGTAAAAAGGCTAGCCTGGATGCCTCAGTCACTCAATTGTTTTGTGTTCTTCATTAATGTTACTACCCGATCTGGGTTAGAAAAGGTTACCAGAGTTGATTCATTTTTCTGTCCCTGTGCGGGGTCTATGAAGGCCACTGTTTCGATATCCGCTGAGTTGACGCTTTCTAATCAGGGAAGGTGCAGGCATAGCTTTAGGATATTGCCTCTATTTAGAATATCCCATTTTCCCTGGGATTCGTATTCCGGGTCCAATAATATTTTTTTATGTTGTTGCGGCGCAGAGAGGAACTCTTAGTGGTTTGGATTCGGAATTTGCGATAATGCCCGGTTAGGGCTAAGTTTTAATGGGTCTAATGTGGGCTTTTCATTGCGTGCGTGCTCAGGAATCTTGGGTGGCTGGTTTAATATCGAGGAGCAGGTACTTGTAGGCAAGTGACTTCCTGTCGCCAGTTCATTTGGGTAGACAGTCTTGATATCAGGTCTAGTCTCCTCTGAAGGGGCCTCGATGTGACTCTGTTCCTCTTCTATTTCCTGCAATAGAAGATCTTCAGTAAAAGTTCTTATATTTTGGGCCAATTCCTGGATAATAGTTTAATTTTTTTCACCCAAGGAGGGGGAGGGGCTATTATTGAGGAATTTAATGGGGTTTGAAATTTGCTTAGAAGGGTTGCTGTGTACTTTTTTATTCTTGCTGCTGTTATAAGTTGTTTTGTTTTCCTTTTGGTTTAATGGTTTGTGCGTGCGGTTTAAAGACGCTTTAACATTTTCTGTTGTTTCTTCTCGGTAGTCAACTGGTTTTGCTGATTGCTTAATTAAGTTTGTAGGCGACTCACTCGTGTTTGTTCCGAGCCATTGTAGTAATGCATTGCCCTTTTTTTTGCTTTGTTTAATTTCTTTAGTTTCTTCTTGTTCTTTCTGGACAAGGTGGTCCCTTCCTTTGACTTTTGATTAATCTTATTTGAGGGTATAGGTAAACTGGCTGAGGTAGGAGGCACTTCTTCAGTGGTAGATTGCGTAGTCGTTTCTTCGGTATTCGGTGGTTGTAAGGTAGAGGTGGAAACATTGTCAGAATGCGAGACATTTCCTTGAATTCCCGAAGTGTAGACTTGAGCTGCGGCGAGAGGCTGTTCATGATGAATTTTTGGTATTGCGTTTGGTGGTAATTGGTCCGAATTCACGCTTTTGTTGTTATTATTCAAGGAATCTGAATTGTTAGCGCTTAGTTTTGGTATTAAAGGAATTTCATAGGTTTGAAGTCGAGGGGGAATGCTTGAGGTCAGTAGTCTAGTCTGAGTTGTTTTCCTCAAATCTTCTACTAGAGAGGACATTATTTCGGGCAAAGACTCTAGCTTTTTTAATAACGGCTCACAATTGCAGCTGGTTTGTGCATGGTTTAGCTGTGAGTTTGTATTTGCAATTGAGTTCAATCTTAAAGTGTGTTTTTGAGCCACGTTTTTTTGGGCTCTTTGTATCAGCGAGTTTAGCTGATCCAATTTTGAGTCTATTCCCGTTATGGAGTCTGCTACTAGTTGTAGGATGGTTATCTGGGTGTCTAATTTGTCAGCGTGCATATGGGTGGCATTAGCCATTGAGTTCAAAGCTTGGTTGGTGGCTGCGAGAAGTGCTTCGACTTTAAACATTCCTGGGTTAGAGGAAGGCCCAGCAGGTCCTGCTCCCGGTCCAGGATATCAGACCACAGGTGCGTCAACTGGTTAGGGGTGCGCCGGACACCAGAGCAGCGAAGTACTGCCCAGCGCACCTTTCTCCAATGCTGCTGACGCTCCCAGAGCCCAGACCTGGACCCAGGCCTGCCGCCTGCTGCCTGGGTTAAGGGGAGGTGGCCCTGCACAAACAAAACCAGTGCAGCCAACTCTGCCTCCCCAAATTAGGCCCGTGCCTGCACCCCTTGTGGGCGCCACCTTCTGCAAGGAAGGCGGTCGCGGCTCTGACGAGCCCGGTGGCCCTTTGCCATGGTTCTGGGTAGGCGGGGTGGAAAAGAAAAGGTAAAAATTCAAAAAGTAAGTAAAAGAATTGAAAAAAGGAGGTAATTGAAAAAGAGTGAATAAGTAGGTAAAAAGACACAAAAGGTAGAAAAAAATATATAGAAGCAGGGGATAGATAATAAATAAAAAAATCAAAAAAAGTTTCCTGAAACAAAGGATTAAAAAAGATAGAGGGAGGTTTGAGAAGCAGGCCCCAGAACCATAGCAATAGAGTGAAAAACAAATTGGCCGCGCCCATTGCGACCGCATGGACAAGTTTGCGCGATATTTTCCCCGCGAGCATGCAGAAAGCGTCGTGAACACGTAATACGCGTTCCCGAACAGGAAATACTTATCGCAAAAAGGCGGAGCATGCAATGCACGACCCGGAACAGGAAATAAGCATTGCGAGCGGGCGGTACAAGTGAAAACAAGATGGCCGCGCCCATTAGCGACAGCTTGGGCAAGTTGGCGACACATTTCCAATGCGATCCCGCAAAAAACATCGCGAGCAGGCGGGGCAAGCACTTCCCATCTTCACGATATTTCTGCGTGTTTGTAAAGATTTTTGGCACTTTCGTTGAGATTTCCATAACGTGATTTCGCAAATTCTGCCTGCCCCTACTTTGAAGTAGGGGTAACTTCACACTAAGCAGGCCCTTGAAGTTCACAGGTCCCCTTTCATCCTAGCCCTGTCAGCCGATCTATCTGTAGGGGATCTATCTGTAGCCCTTTGTTTGGGACACATGGCACTGCCTATTCAGGTATAAGTGTCAGCTCCCCCTAACTTTCCCGTCTCAGGAACAGCTGTCTGAATGTAGAAGAATGCAGATGAGTTCTCTGTCACACCCACCCTTCCTGTGTTTGTGGCTCTCTTAATGGAATTGCAAAGTGTAGCTGTCACCCACCCAAAACGTGTATTGGAGACAGACTGCGAGGCTCAAAGAGAAGTAAGAGCAGAGAAATCTCCGCTTTCTAAGAGGCTTTTCTAAAACAGCAATGCTAAATCTAACCGTACCCGTGACAAGACTGAAACCAATCTTATTAGTTATAATCCTAATCCTGAACTTTCGCTTTCCTTTTTTATTTTCCCTAACAATAGCTGATTTCTCTTGTGTCAGATCAAGTATAAATCTCAGGATTCCTCTACATAGTATCTGAAATAATTACCTATTAATCAGGATTGCAAGCCAATGATCGATTATTCAGTAAAGGAGACAGTCTACAGAGCAGCCCAGTATTCTGCCGAGTTTGGCTTTAGGTCAATGGGGGAAATCAAAGTGTGCAGGAGTACATGCAATTCATTGTAAAGTACATGTACATTTATTTAATTTATGTGTATACAATCTAATTAATAAGAAAACAATGTAATCAAATACTAAAGTAGAAATATAACCTTCAACACACACTCATTGTTATACTTTTACTACTGATTCGCCATGTCAAAAACTGGCTAAATGTACAAATAAAGACTAATAAAACTAGCAAGTAAGCAAAAATTGAAGTGTAATACTTAATACAAATATAATCAAATGTTAAACATATTTAAAATAAGACCATCAACATATTTAATTTTACAGATTTTATTTGTATAGATCTAAAAACATCAGAACATCAGCCCAGCTACACTACACATAGAAGAAGGAAAACGCCATCAGTGATTGCTTTTGTGCAAGAAGGTGTCCTTTCTGGTACTAAAACAATTATCCCTGCAATGCAGGACCCCTGTCACCATGGTGCCAGGGGCCAGCATTGGCGCTTGGCAGCCAATTGTGCACCAGTGCAGAGGAAAGCACAGGGATGAGTCGTATTGTTGTAAATACAATGCAACTCTGTGCTTTCCTAATGACACAGCTCGGCTCCACGCTGCATAATTTTCTAGTATATCTCTCCCCACAGTGTAGCATCCTAGGCAAACACCATCCTGCTCACATTCCATTCATTGACATTTAAAAAAAAAAGAATAAATCTGCTAGGATCTTAGAACAGCACAAACCATAGTTCAAACACTAACATAAGGTTGCTGTACAAAGGACAAAAATTCACAGCAAGTTATTTGAAAAAGTGTTACTCTATGACAATATTCAAACACTATATTACTTTGAAAATATACACTCTGATCTAATTAAGCCAACCAAACAAACTTGTAAATTGTAACCAAATCACAAACCTACAAGCTCACTATAAAACATACCAATTTTATATTATTGAGCAACAAAGTGTACAAAATAATGCAATACTTTTTCTTGATCCTGTGGTCTGATACTGATAATATTATTAAAATATACAAGACATTAAAACTACAAATCCCAGACTGCAAATTAAATTTAAAAAAATCATCTTTGTACAATTAGTAAATATAAACCTACTCTACATATTCCATTGAAAACAGTAAAGCACACATCGTACATATATGACATTTCAAATAAAATCACAATCATTTAAAAGTTAGGTATCATATCAAATAAATATTATAAAATTCATATGTCACATAACATGTGATTTACACAATAAACATTTCAAATGCTAACACCCATCATTATTTAAAATGAACCATCACATACATTAATGTATCCCCTAATTTGCATTTCTATATACATTAAAACCCTGTCACTTAATCAATTAGATAGAAAAAAATAAAACACCACAATAATTATATTCCCGGAGTAACAAAAAAAAAAGGAAATAACTGACGGTTGCATTTAACTTCCTAATCCATAACTGCATGTAATCCCATAGGATCAATTAAAAAAATTATATCATAAAAGTTCATTTCAAATATTAAAAAGCAAAAGGTAAATGCATCAATAAAAACCCAAATCAAATCCTTGGAAACCCTGCAAAACTTGAGCAATGTTTAAAAAACAAAAAACTGAAAACGAGAAAATTACCAAATTGAAGAAAACCATCAAAATAGTTACATGGCATTCTCCTTTGGAAAAACAAATAAATGACCTTGTAAGAAAATTCCAATTTATCTTTCCGCTAACTAAAACTGAAAGTTTAAAATAATCCCTACACCCCTGCTCCTTTGAAATGAAAACAAAAATATTATTGAACCATCGTATTACAAAGCAAACCACAAGTATTGTAAAAAAAAAAAAAAAAAAAAACTATAAGAAACTGAGTTATTAGTTGGGGAGGATGTTAGTTCCAAAATTGTCTGAGGTCAAACACACATTTTTGATCATTTAAATCTGGGCTCAACATTTGGTAGGTATGGCATAAAGTCAAATCATAAGAATCTCACAACCAATTTACAAATTAAAAAAATATTTAATTAAAAACATGACACCAAAATGGCAAAAATGAAATGATGAATTTTGAGGCAAAATGTACCAAACAAAGTACAGCACCTACTATAAATTACTGATCATAGCTGACAAGGGCCTAGGTGCAATTTCAGACCAATAGCAATGGAGTGCAATTTGGATACACCAAGTAAGTCACCCAGTCAAAGTTTCAAACTTCTGATTTTTTCATGTAATTCTTATTCCTCCAGTGGGGCAAAATTGCAGGTTCTCTCTGCTAATGTGCCCTTGAAGCTTGATAACTGCTGGAGGTGGTCCCATTAAAGTCATTAGTTTAGGCAGGAAAAGCTCAGAGTGAGAGAAATTTAAATTGCTGAATACCCCTAGTAGGGCGAATACTTTTCGTGCCATCGCTCGGTCAAGATTTCTACCTTTTTTATGGAGCTCAAAATCTTCAGGTGGGGCAAGCCTGAAGCTGTAGCACATAAATCAGGCTGCTTTACTATGAGGTCCTGCTGAAGCTCCGGATTTCTTGGAAGTCCGAAATTAACAACTTTTCAGACATTCTGGGGCAGTTCCACTTAGCTACTTCTAAGGATACCAGGCCCTCAGTAAGAGGACTTAGGGGCCATGACACAATCCAGCAGATGCTACCGGCAGGATCCAGTAAAACTGAAGTTGTAACTGGTCTAATAGATGCTGCAGCAAAAGGCCTCTTGCATATTGTTGCTGCAGCAAAAAGGCCTCTTGCATATTGTTCTGTCCCTGTAGCCACAAAGGAGGTCAGCCAACACTAATTAGTCATGGGTATTCAAAAGCAGGTCCAACCCTTTAGGTCTCCTCACAGGTTACAGACAGCAGGCCCAGTCCTCTTCCATTCTTCCACAGGTCCAGAAATTGTTCTGTGGACCTGGGGGTGAGGTGCTACTTTTGTTCAGTTCACTAGCCAGTGAGAGAGAGTTACTCCTGGGCACTATTTGACAGAAGGGCAAAAGGTTCATACGTGCAAACCATCCTACGTTTGCAGCATAGCTTTTTGTCCCACTACAAACTATCCCCCAATGCATAATTTACAGTACAATTCAACCTGGCAAAAATACTTCTGCCCATGAGGGAGCTTGTGGCCCACCTTTGGGTGTGTTTTACGGTAATGAGTCATCCCCCATCACTCAATCACTGTATGCTGTTCTAGGGCCAGCTCACTCCTCCAGTGAAACTAAATCCAGGTGGTTAAAGTCTGCTTGTGGATCAAACCACACCTCTCCTCCAGGCTTCCTTTATATCCAAACTATAAAGTACAGGTTTCCCTTAGTTTGGTGAAGTATCTCAAAACTCCTAAACTGCCCTGCTTGGGTTAAGCTAGAGTAATGATCATGGGCAGAGGTGAAAATTTAAACATAATTCTACTAGTCCTTTCCACGGCCTTTGACACTATCTTTTATCCTATCCTTATACAATGAAAGCGGCATCAAGAAACTGCACTTTTCTGGACATCCTTCTTCCTGGTAGGCTGTACCCAGTCAATCAGCTTGGCCCCTTTTAACTCAGACAACGTCAACCTCATCTGAGGAGTTTCACAAGGATCCTCACATAACCCCACCCCGTTCAATGCCTAAATTACCCCACTTGCCAACATTGTCTGTGCTCATGGAATCAACATCATATCCTACACTGATGGCACTCAGCTCATACTCTCCCTCTCCAACAAGACACCAACCATCCAGACCAATATCTCCATTTGCAGGACAGCAGTCTCCAAAAGTATGACATTTGACTGTCTCAAGCTCAACACAGACACGACGGAAGTAGTAATCTTTGGCAAAGACAACTCAGTCTGGAACTCCCTCTGGTGGCCTGCTGAACTCAGCCCACACCCCTCCCAGCAAACCATCCAAATAACCTCAGAAATGTATTTGATAGCCAGCTCACCATGACCGACCAAGTGAATGCAGTCTCCACACTCAAACTCCAACACAGCATTTGCATCACCCTACCCCTTAAACATCTCAATTGTCTCCTGACCCACAAATAAGCACTCTTTAAACGCCTCATGCACACATACAAAGCCTTATACTACATTGGCCCTATGTACCTCAGCAATCGCATTCACTTCCACAAACGTGCAGAATATCTCTGCTCAGCCAAATTCCCCCTGCATGTACAAAACCAGATCTGGTGATTATGCCTTATCCTACCTCGCCCCTAAAGCTTTGAATGACCTTCCTCTGCACATCAAGGCCATCTCTTCCATGCTTGAATTCAACAAGAAACTAGAGACCTAGCTCTTCATCTATTCCCGGTCCTGGCACATTCAGCTCCTGCTTCAGTGTCAGGATACCCTTCTAGGTGAGTCGTGTGCTGTACAAATACACATAGCATAGCGTAAGATAACATCACAATACACAACATAACATAGCATAATATAAAAAACATAACATAACACAACATAACAAGACATATTAGAAGGATGAAGTGTCCAGATTGACTGTAAAGCAAATTATGGTAAGGTATAGTATACAAAAGAATCCTGACTCAGAGATGTTGCGAGCGCAAGGTATGCGGTTTGATTTATTTTTGTATTTTATTTTATCTGTCCCATCGTCTGTCCACTTCACACTCCACCCACACTGCCTCCGCCCCTCCCCACCACTCTTACCTGTGCCGGCCATGCCTGCAAATGGATGTTTTGGAGTATAAAAAGTGAAGGAAGGGGGCCACCATTCCATTGCCTTTTTGCTTTTCTTTTTGGGGCTTCTACTGCTGCTGCTCTTAGCAGATCAATTGGAATCCTTCTTTACCGAAAGCCTGTTCGATTACCTTTCTATGCCCAATGGCTTTTTCTCTTTGCTAATGAACTTGTCTGCTAGATAACCTGGAGTAGTCTCGTGTGAGTCTACACCTGAGCTTTCCTGATTTTTGCTCCATTCCTCTAGCCAATGGACTTTCCCTTAGTTCACTTTAACTAGATCCCTATGCCCCTTCTGAAAGAATTCTTTGGACACACCCTCCTGCCTTTGTTGGTGGCAGGAATCTGTAACCTTAAAAATCCTCTTTATGGATTCTCTATTTAGCAGTTGGAATACTTTGACAAAATATCTAGTTTTATACAACATGCTCCAAGACTTATGACTGAACTGCTCAAAATGTTACTGATATGCATTGATTTTGGATCTTTAATACAATTAAAACAAGTATCTAAACGGCCTCAGTCTTGTCATTGTGTCTTAATGTTCTTTTCATAAAACTGTACTTGTGAGATATTGATTTCTGAATGAGTGACATGGACAGCCATAAATTATTTTTAGAACATCAGGTTCAGCTGCTTCTATTCTGTGTAACAGCAGCAGAACTTTTGGTTTCCTATAATCCTGGTTAGACTACACATCTTTTGGAGGTTGAGTCTTCCAATTGTAATACTTCATTTTTACAGAATGGTTCTGAGGTTAGTGTATTTAAACCTTATCTCTTATCAACTTGCGAGTTAGCTACAAATAGATGGTCCTCATTGGGTGGCCACTGATTTGGACAACCTGATTTTTCATACCTCAGCATAGAAACTGAGTTCAGTGATGCAAATTGTCAAATCATTCATGGGCCCAGCACAGTTGATAATGAAGTAGAAGTGCTTCAGCTGGATTGACCGCCACATGGGTCAGCACAAAACATTGATGAAGACTACATATTCATGCTATCTGACAAAGATACAAATTGACAAGTCTGTCTTAGCCGATCTGTAACTATGGTAGGACCAAGCAAGGTTAATGATAGATGGTGGAGTATCATACGATAAGATGGAGGCTGACAAGATGAAGGAAAAGAAGTGGAAACCAGCATTACCCCTTCAAAGAATCACACCTATGTCTGGGGGTCTGCCTACCCACATAAAATGTGAAGAAAACATCCCATTGTGTCTATGGAAGGTGGAAACATGAATGCATACCTTAAAGGTGAAATACCTCTACCATCACCACTTTTTTAAAAAACTGCCCCGTCACTGGGACTAGTCCCTGTTTGCTACCACTCACAAGAAGGATATATTCTCAGCAGCAACCCCACAGAGGTAATGAAATGTCCCAAGCTTACAATATAGGTAGAGGACCACACTACTAAGTTTGCGCTCCACAAGGCACCCTCCATTACCATCATGTGATGGAAGAATTCAAGAAGATGAAAGGACAGAGCAAACTCTGCAATGGTCTGATAAATAGGTCTACAACTGGGCAGTGGCAAAGCCATTAAAATGCCTAAGGGACTGATTATGAGGTTGGCGGTCCATGTACTGCCAATCCAACCCTGGCACAGCATTGGTGGTGCGGCTACTGCCGCACCATCAGTCCAGCTGCCTTATTACAACTCTGGTGGTCGGACCACCAAGCGACCACTGCATCTGACAGGAATACATGATCACTGAAGGTGGTGAGGAAAAAATATGCTTGGCGGTGCCACTGATGCACCCCCAAGCATAATATGAGTTTCCTCAGCACCCAAACTCACATGGCGGAGCTCACTGCATAAGAAATGCTGGCAGTGAGGGCACTAAGGTGGCTCTCCAGGCCCCCCTATTGCCTCTGGGTCTGGGGATACATGCAGGATGGCACATGGTGTACCCCCCATGTGCATTCACTCCCTTTCCTGCACAGCATGGACTGCACACTCCATACCATGCACGAACGGCCAATACAATGTCTTTCTAAAAGGCACCGCTGTAGGAACATCAAAGAACCGTCTGCCAGACCACAAAGAAACTCGCAATCTGGCGGGCGACTGAGTTTGGCAGTGGTGGAGCAGGGTACTGTTGTGGTAGACCGCTCCAACCCTGCCAAACTCGTAATCAGTTCCTAAGAGTATTCAAAACCACATTGAAGTACAAGTCAGCGGTCATGGGGAAAGACACCCACTACCTGTGTACTGAGTTTTACCACAGAGTAAAAGATGAGCCTCATCTCAAAAAACTACTGGCTGTAAGTTAACTCGAGAATGCAAGTAGATTTTCAGCAGCTGTTTAGATGTCTGGAAAAGATGAAAGACACTAAAATACAGCTACTCGTCATCAACACAATCTGTCTAGTGGTGTAGAACCGCAAAAAATTATTTTCCTTTACAAGGAGCTGTGAATGCAAGATCAAAAATGTACTCACTCTGACTAGCACTTAGAATTTAAGGGCCGTACACTATGGGTCTCCCTCATTGTAATGGTACCCAAGAATGAGAACATGAAGGACATACACATATGTATTGAGATGATTCAACCCACTAATGTCATTGAAAGAGAATAACACCACGAGCCTCACATCTCCGACATTATTACACAACTAAAGGTAGCTCGAGTATTCTCAACGCTCACCTTCGACAAGGGTTATCATCAAAACGAACTGATAGATAATTGCAGATACAAAACAACATTCTCAACACATTTAGGATTATTTAGATACAAGTATATAGAGCTATACCATAATACACAGACCAGGCAAAGAACAGAAACCTGTTGACCACTTTTGTTGTAACCCACTGAATTCCACAAATACAGTCCTCTCCATTGGGGAACAGTGGCTCGATTTCCTGATATAAATGAGCATACTAAGTGCCCTGTAAATCCAGTAAGTCTCAGATGTCACCAAAAAAGTTGAATGCTGCAGTCACAGAAGTGTTATCAGTGGAACGAACACCAAACAAAGCACCCAGACATGAAAGCAGAAGAATTCACAGCTCTTCACAATGTCATATGGAGAGGTAAGTCATGCTAATGCTCTGAAACTAAGGTGGATGAGAATAGGGCTTCCAAAGTTCTAATGCAGCAAGAACCAGTGGACCTAACACATGACACGAATAGAAGGACCATTGTAAATAAATGAGTTCTATGAGATAGACTATGGCTTCTGTTTTGAGGCAAAACAGTGGAGGAAACACTATGCGAGTGTTGCCTGTGGCAGTTTACCAACAAGGCCAGCAAACCAGTACCACTAAGAATATCAGAACTTCCTAACCAAGTTTAGAGCCTAATTGACCTTTTTGGCTCTACTAGTAGTCATTTACGGATATTTCAGGTTCTCACTAGCAAAGGCTGGATCATCCACCTACACCGCAAAAGCTATAACAGCACTGGATGATATATATTTGCAGGGTGGGCCATGTTCCACATCCTGAAGACAAAAAAGGCAAAACATAGGCAACCATTCCCAGTCATGAAGTTTGCAATTTAACTGTGTGGCCATCCAGTATCCAACACTTGATAAAAACCAAAGGGAACTGCCCTGCCACTCTAATGTTTACATTTGATTTGATTCGATTTGATTCAGATTTGTAAAGCGCGTAGCTACCCAAGGGCGTCCCAGCACTGATACTCGGCCTGCTTGATCCAGAGAAGGGGTAGGTTATGGGAAAAGCCAAGTTTTCAATAGCCTGCGGAATACCAGTAGGTTGGTTTTCCTTCGGATGGGGAGCGGAAGGGCATTCCATAGTTTAGGGGCATTGTATGAGAATAGGCGTCCCCCTGAGCTTTCTTTTCTTATTCTGGGGACAGTGGCCAAGAAGAGGGAGTCTGATCTCAGCTGTCTATTGGATTTATCAGGTTTGATGAGGGGTCTCAGTATGGGGGGGCCTATGCCATGAAGTATTTTGGGTGAGATACAGAGGGTTATGAAGGTAATCCTTTCTTGAATTGGGAGCCAGTGTAATGATTTGAGGGCAAGTTTGGCGGAGCATCTGGGCTTTGTCCCAGTGAGGAGCATTGCGGCGGCATTCTGGGCACATTGTAATCTGTTGATGACCGATATTGGGGCACCCAGGTACAGGGCGTTTCCGTAGTCCAGTTTTGAGATAATAAGGCCCTGCATTAGCAGTTTTCTGGACTGGAAGGGAATTAGGGGGAGGATTTTCCGTGCTGTCCGTATCAGGCCGAAGCATGTACCGGCGGTTTTTCTTGCTTGGACTTTAAAGTTGAGGTCTTGGTCCATCCAGATGCCAAGGCTCTTAATTTCCCTTTTGGGGGTGGGGGGAGTCCCCATACAGGGTGGCCATGAGAGAGAGGGGGGAAGTTTGCGTGGGTCGCCAAGTAGAAGGATCTCTGACTTCTCTCCGTGAGTTTAAGGCGAGAGTCGCACATCCATTTTGAAATGTTCTGGAGGCAAGTGGCCAGGTTATCCAGACATTTGGTCGACTGGTTTATGGAGACAACCAGTTGGGTGTCGTCAGCGTACATGACTACCTTTATGCCAAAAGGTGTCACGATATCTTCTAGGGGGGACATGTATATGTTAAAAAGTGTGGGGCTCAAGGAGGAGCCTTGGGGGACCCCACACTGAAGGGGGAGAACTCTGGAGTTGACAGAACCGTCGGCCACCTCGAAGGTTCTGTATTCTAAAAAGGACTTGAGCCAGGTCAGGGCGGTCCCAGAAATTCCTGCCATGTTGAGACGATGGATAAGGATGGCGTGGTCCACCGTGTCGAAAGCTGCGCTCAGGTCCAGGAGGATCACTGCCACTGATCCTCCTGCATCTAGGATGGTTCTTGTTTCTTCGATCACGGCCAGGAGAGCGGTGTCGTGCCCTGTCCTGGTCTGAACCCTGTCTGGGAATGACGGTGAAGGTTGTTGGATTCAAGGAAAGTGGAGAGTTGGTGATTTACGATCTTTTCAGCCACTTTTCTAATGCCCGGGAGGAGTGAGATTGGTCTGAAATTAGTCAGATCAGCGGGGTCGAGGTGAGGTTTTTTGAGTAGCGCGCGAACTGTTGCTTTTTTCCAGTTGGTGGGGACAATGCCTTGGGTGAGAGAAGCATTAATTAGTTTGGTAAGGGGGGGAGACACCGTGGAGGCAACCAGTTTTAACTTGTTCATGGGGGCTGGATCTGTAGTGGCTCCACTCTTCACAGAATTTAGAGTGGCCAGAAACAGCTCCGTGGATACCGGGGAGACAGCATTAAGGTGAGGAATATCAGGGCATGTAGAAGGGGGCTGCGAGTCTAAGAGTGTGCTATGGGTGGGGAGTGTTTTTAGGATATTGGTGATTTTGGAAGAGAAGAACTCGGCTAACTGATTACATCTGAAGCCTGACGGATCCACACTGGGCTGTGGTTCCAGGGCTTTTGTCAGCAGGCGGACAATGCGGTATGTTTCTTTAGAGGAATTTGCTGCGGCTAGTATTTTTCCTTTGAAAAAGGCCGCTTGAGTGATTTTTATGCAGGTTTTGTAGTCCTTCATAGCTGACCTATATTCACTTTTACTCTTTGTAGCCCAGTCCTTTCTCCAGAGGCGTTCGAGCTTTTTGCATTTCTTTCTTAATTCGCGTAGCTCGGGTGTGAACCAGGGTGATTTAAAAGTTCCCTTCTTGCAAGGGAGTGGCTTATTGGGGAGTAGTGAGTCAAGGGATTGTTCGATCCAGGCTCGGAGTTGGAGATCCGCCAGGGATGGATCTGAGTCGATAACAGGAACAGTGGTTGCCAATTCAAGTGACCAGGCTGCCGTATCTAATTTTGAGCAGAGGCGGGACGGCGCCTGGGGGGGGGGGGTCTGTCAGGGGCTTCGATGGAGATTTGAAGCTTAAAGGGGATTAGGTGGTGGTCTGACCAGGGCATAGGGAGGAGGTAGCCTACTACTAATTCGGGGATGTTCGTAAAGATTGGTGGTCCAACTGATGGCCCTTTGAATTGATAGGCTAATTAATTTTTAAATGAAGGTTGAGGGAGACTAAGTCTTCCTTGAGATCATCCGCTATTTTGTTCAACAGATCATCCAAGTGGATATTTAGGTCTCCTAGGACTGTGAAGTTGGGGAATAGGCAGGCGAGGGAAGAGATAGTTTCCACTAGGGAATTACAGAATTGACCTTGCTGCCCTGGCGGGCGGATGATAGACAAGGATGCCCGAGAGTGTTTTTAAGGGGGATAGTTGGATAGAGAAGCGAACGTTTTCACAGTCCTGAATCGGACTGTCCTTAAAATGGCAGGACAGATTTCTTCTACACACAGAGCTGCAACCCTCCCCCAAACCAAAGACTCCAAACTGAAAACTGCAGATACAGAAAAAAGAAGATGAACAGCAAAGATAATAATGATTGAGTATGTGTTCAACAAAGTCAGAGGAGCCCAAACACTTTGGAGCCCAAGGTCCTGATCTGCAGAGTCCTCCAAGGATCATACCTCAGCCCCACCCCGTTCAACATTTACATGACACCACCCGCAGTTGTCATTCTAGTGAAAACAAGAGGTGCAGAATAGGGGAGAGAGAATCCAAACTAAAGTTCCTGACCTAGGGGTCACTGAACTCAATGGACATTGATGACTAATCACTTTCATGTGTGACAGCAACAGGAAGGTGAGAGTGAGGAGGAGAGTAAATGAGTATGAAGAAAAGTACAGGTCTAGAATGGTGGTGGTAGACTGTCCTCCATTTTGTTAGGGATAGAATATTAAAGATCTTCAGCAAAGTTCACCCAGCCCCTTTCCTTCTTTATGATGGTACTCTGTCACTGGCATAGAGAGTGACTCAACAGTGAGTGCATAAATGAAGGGGCACTTTTCAAATTTAATCTAGCAAATATTGAAGTAAGTGTATAAGTGAAGGGGTGATATCTCCAACTCCAATTCAACAAGTGTTGAGGTAAGGGTATTGATTTAGGAGGTCACAATATCTATTTTGACTGCAGTACAACATTGGAATAAGTGCATACATTTAGCTGTTCAAATGTATTATTCTAATTACAAACCAATATACATTGAGGTAAATGCATAAATGTACATGGTGAAACTTAGTATTCTAAAATTAAATAAAAACTGTGGGACAATGCATAAATTACAATAATGAAACATAATATTACTATATAATTCTGACAAAATTATATAAATGCAAAAATTAGAGTTGTTCATATTAATATTAAGTTCATATTAAGTATTCTAACTCCAATATAAAAGCAAACATTGACAATGCCAGTAGGTTTTAGCCAGATAGTTTGTAATAAATAAATGGGATAAGAGGAGGAGGAGAAAGCAGGGATAGAAAATAGTCTCTCACACAGGGGGGTTGCCAGAAAACATGGACCCACATCCAGAATGGCTGTGAGTGAGCAACCCTGTTTCTCCCAATAAGGGGTATCCTTTAATTTCTCTGATATTTCCATTTTTTCTCTCTTCTACTACCCCTCCCTCTCTCTAATCTATTTCTTTTCCTCTTGCCTCCATTTCCTGGGTATTGATTCTCCTTTTGTCTCTTTCCTCCCATTGCCCTCATTTCCCTCCTGATGTTGTCTCGTTTTTACTCCCTTCTCTCTTCTATCTTCTACCTTGCTCCTTTTGTCTCAACCACATTCACCTCCACCCTTCTCTTGTCTCCTTCCTAGTCGCACATCTTTCTCCCAATTCCAATTGCCTCTCCCTCTCTTTCCCTCCTCTAACGCCTCAGCCCCCATGTCCTTCAAATTTCTCACCCTTTCTTTTTCCCCTGTCTTTCCCTCTCGCCTCCATCCATTGTGTTGTGAAAACTTGATATAACAATGATAAACATGTCTTGGCCAGCGTGTCACTAGTTTGGACCAATGCAATCTTTCATTTGGATCGATCAATCAGTGGATTGTTGCAGCGCTTCTTGTCACCCATGAAGGTATTCAGGTGGTGGCAGGGTCTATTTTTTTTACCTGAATAGCCAGGTTTTCAGGAACTTTCAGAACTCTGTAAGAGATGTGGGGGTCCGTAGATGACAGGGTAGCTCATACCATGTCTTTGCTGCTAGGTAGGAAAAGGAGTGACCTCCACATCTGCTACGTCGGATGTAGGGGGTGAGGGTAAGAGAAAAGGATGTAGAACAGAGGTGTCTGGTGGGCTGATGGAAGTTCAGTCAGTGATTAAGTAGGCAGTTCCATAGTTGTGTATGCACGGATCAGGAGCTTGAACTTGCATATTTTCTGTAGAGGGAGCCAGTGGAATTCCCGGAGGTAGGAGGTGATGTGGGTTCATCCAGGGAGATCCAGGACGAGTCTGGCTGTGGAGTTCTGTCATCAGAGGTGAGCTGCAATCCCTGTATAGAGAGTGTATAGCAGTCTACTTGGCTGGAGATGATTTCCTTTGGTTCAGAGATAAAGGGGGGAAGGCAGACATTTTGTGTTCTCCCAGTGAGGAAAGAGGTGATCCATTTGAAAGTATCTCCTAGGATGCTTATGTTGTTCAGCCTTGTTATGATTGTGCTGTGGGAGACCATATCGAAGACTGCTGATGGGTCTAGGATAAATAGAACCACTGTCTCTCCTCAGTCAAATAGGGCTTGGATGTTGTCAGAAGCCATGATGAGGACTGCTCGGTGCTGTGGTTGGCTGTGGAATCTCGATTAGGAAGAATCGAGGGGGAGGTACTGTTCCAGATGTGAGGAGAGTTCTTAGTTAATGGCTTTTTTTAGTACTTTGGCTGGGAACAGGAGCAGAGATATTGGGTGGTAGTTGTTGAGTTTACTAGGGTCTGTCGATGATTTCTTTAGTAGGGGATTGACTTCTGCATGTTTCCAGTCCTCGGGGAAGGTTGCTGTGGCAATTGATGGGTTGAGAACGGTGCTGAGTATGGGATGATTCTAGCTTCTCCTAGGCTGAAGATTTGACGCGGGATGAGGGCATGGGTCGGTTGGGTCCCTGAGTGAACCACATTCATGATGGAGGCAGTGCCCTGTCATGTCCATGGGCTGCGGCTCTAGGGATGCTACTGCAATGCTGCTGCCACTGTGTTTTGAGACATGCTCTGCGGCGTTGTTTCAAACAACATACTGTGTGTGGCAACATGCATGGACCTTATGCCACAGAGCAATACTGGTGGCGCTGTCAATGCCACTAACATGACTTTCATGTGCCAATGCTTGTATGGGTCTTAGACTTTTGTGTTCCATTTCTTAAAGAGCCATTTAACTTTCATGTGCCATTTCTTGAAGTACTATTCTTATTTGCACTAATTATGTCCTGAGTGTCCTGGTATCCTTTCTTCATTCTTGCTTTGACTGTGTTGTCCCGTAGTGAGCTTGATTGTTAGCTCTGCCTCTGTACGATATCACTGAAACACCTTCCTGAGAGGAGAAGGAGGATCTTCTGAGTATCTGGCAAATTCCCTCTTTGAATACAACTGTTGGTGACCATGTTGATAATTTTACATTACAGATGACATTGGTGATACCTCCTAATACCAGACAATCCATAGATGTGCTCATAGATTCAGGAGCCACAGGTAATTTTGTGGACTCTGCATTGGCACAAACCTTAGCTTTACATTCTATAACAAAAAAAAAGGAAAACAGAAATTGTACAGACTGTAGATGGCTGGGTTTTAACCTCTGGGCCTATTGCCAAATAAACAGTGACCATGATGTTGTAAATAAAAGTGGAGGATATGCAACATACTGAGTTTATATCCTTTAACCTTCTCAGTGCTTCTCAGTATGGCTTTATCTTGGGTATGCCTTGGCTACAATACCACAACACACAAATAGATTGGGTCAAGAGAAAGATCATAGATATATCTCTGTTCTGTAAAAATAGCTGCATTTTATTTAACCCCTTTGATGCTAAGGTGTTTTATGGCTTTGAATGTAATTTCCATTGAAGTCAATGGAAACTCCATGACGAGCTGGGCTCGTCATGAGCGTCGAAGGGGTTAATTATGGAGAACAAAAACATGTAGTTGCAACAGCAGTAGAAAAAGACACTATCTTACCCTCACAATATGTGCAATTCCAAGAAGTATTTAATGAGTGACAGGCAGATAAATTACCACCATATCGTCTTGAGTGGTTCCGCTCCTTCCTTTCGGACCGGTGTTTTAAAGTGGCCATTCCACCTGGCCAGTCCTCGTTCTATCCTCTCGGTCTGGGAGTTCCCCAGGGCTCCGCCTTAAGTCCTACACTGTTAAATCTATATGTGAAACCGCTGGCTGCTGTCGTCAGGGAATGTGGCCTTACCATGACATCGTACGCCGACGACACGCAGCTGGCGGTAACACTTAGCGGGGACCCTGAGGTGAATGCGCCCAGATTTCGAGCTGGACTTATAGCTGTGGCTAAGTGGATGCGTTGCAACTGCTTACAGCTTAACGCTAAAAAAACCGAGGTCCTGATCTTAGGGAGGCAGACGGAACTTTGGGGAGACCAGTGGTGGCCTCCCGAACTGGGGGTTTCTCCCACTCCAGCGGTCGAAGTTAAAAATCTGGGGGTTTGGCTGGATTCCCATCTTTCTTTTGCCAGCCATACGAAGAAGGTAGCAGCTACCTGTTTTGGTATTCTGCGAGGACTGAGACCTGTCCTTAAGTTCTTCGACCCCCCCACGCGGCAACTGGTGGTTCAGGCTTCCATCTTGTCGCGATTGGACTACGGGAGCGCCTTGCTACTTGGAGTGAACCAGGCTGAGGCTTCTAGGCTTCAGATTGTGCAGAATGCTGCTGCGCGTGCCATCGTGGGCCTCCCGAGACGGTGCTCTGTTTCCACTGTTTTGACCTCCCTTCATTGGCTTCCGGTCAGACAGAGAATCAAATTTAAGGCTCTCTGTCTGACATTTAAGATTCTGAAGCTTTCCTCCCCTCCTGCCCTTGCGGGCCTCATTGCTTCGTATTTGCCCACACGGTCCCTTAGGTCTGAATCTCACCATCTGGCGATTAAGCCTAGGTTCAGACTGAGTAGGATGGGAGGGCGCTCCTTTCGTGTCCTGGCAGCTGACCTATGGAATTCTCTCCCTGTACACATCCGTGCCCTGGATAGTCTTACTCTTTTCAGGCGCGCTATTAAAACCCACTTGTTCGCTTCTGGCAATTGATCTCTTCTCTTTCCGGCTCTGATCTGTTGTGTTGTGGCATTTGGACAGGCGCCAGGACGCCCCTTCGCTGGGGCAGCTGTGCGCCGAATAAAAGTTATTAACATAACATAACATAACATTTATGACTGCCAAATTAATTTAATCCCGGGCGCTATCGTGCCTAACTGACGCATCTATCAGAGAATGAAAATGAACACCTGAGAGAGTACTTGGATAAGTATCATGCCAATGCCTTTATTGGACCTTCAAAATCTCCAACAGCTTCCCCTTTACTTTTTGTTTTCAAAGCAAACGGTGACCCCGTGCATGTACCAATTTTAGAGCATTAAACACGATTACTATAAAAAATAAGTATCCACTTCCACTCACCCCTGTATTGTTGGACCAAGTCAAATCAGTAGTGATATACACTAAGTTAGACCTGAAAGGAGCCTACCACTTTGTACACATGCACGAAGGCGATGAGTAGAAGAGCTCTTTTAAAACCAGATACGGTCTATTTGAATATACTGTGATGCCCTATGGTCTTTGCAACACCCCCGCAGTGTTTCAATTTTTCTTTTCTTTTTTTTAAGTTTGATTTTTATTGAAGATTAAATAAGAAAAGGAGGAGGGTAGAAAAGAAGAAACAGTAAGAAGGGTATGTCAATAGTTACAATGGAGGGAAAATACATTAGCTAATTACAATAAAATCTCAAATAAGGCAGGTAAATGTGCATGAAAATATCAATAGCAAAAAAAAAGGGTACGAACATCAAATACACTTTATGATAATATTGGGATTACAGATAACAAAAGGAAAGGGAAATTCATGGTGGTTTACGGACCTCAACAGCCTCAGGGTCCATGAAGGAGCTTGTCGGGGCATTGGAGGATAGGTAATTTACCAAAGGAAGCCATATAAGATCTCGCTTAATTGCCAGTGAAATGGGGGAAACAAAATTAGTATCTAATCTGTGATGAAAACACACAGCGCTCCACCAAGAACGATAGGACACGTTTGCAGCTTGTTTCCAGTTAGATGTGATAGAATGCAGGGCGACCGCTATTAAGAGGTCAAGGAGTTGGTAGTGATTGGAGGACTGAGGAAGGTCAGGTGAGACAGAGCCAAGAAAAATAAGGGCAGGGGAGAAGGGAACCTGAAAATGAAAAATATTTTGGATTTGGGCCCACACAGAGTGCCAGAACCTGGAAATATGCGGACAATCAAAGAGCATGTGTTTTAAATCTGCTGAGGGATAAGGGCAAGACCAACAGGTAGAGGGTGTCTCTGGTGAAAAACGGGAAAGGGAGAGAGGAGTGAGTACAATTCTATTATAAATAAAGTATAAAGTTTGTGGCAGGGCAAGCGCTCTAGGATAGCCATTGCTTCTTTGCGGAAAGATAAAGCTCAGTCCGGTATTCGTTTTCCCGACTTTAGAGAATATCACCGAGCTTTTGTTCTGAAACAGACCATCCGTTGGCTTTCGAATGATATTCCCTTTTATCCTCCCATATGGTTACCCTTGGAATCTTCCTTCATTTTTCCTTTCAACTTCCGAGAACTTTTATCCTTCAAGTCCTTTCCTGCTCGCCTTCAATCTCCTATTATATCTCATTGTCGTGCTCTTCTTCTTCCCTTTCTATCTTCTTCATATCCCTCCCACGCCTCTCTTCATGAACAACCTATCTGGTTTAATCCTCATCTTAAAATTCGTAATCGTACTATTTATTGGAAGGTCTGGCATTCTCGAGGATTGTGTTGGATCTCTCAATTACTGTCTCATAATATCCCCTTATCCTTCTCTAATCTTAAGTCTTCTTTCTCATTACCCTCCAGTACCCGTTCACAATACGATTCACTTCTCCCTGTTCTTACCTCTTATCTTCAGTCATTGCCACTTTCCAACAATATTCCTTTAGAGCTCAAAACCACTTCCTCCTTAATTGATTCTACCCCCTCTGCTTCTTCCCTTTATAATTCTTTTCGCTACACGGCTACTCGAGAGAAATCTAAAATTGAGCTTGCTTGGGAATCCGATCTATCTCAACAATGGTCGGTTCTTCTCTGGGAGAAAATCTGGTCCAAACTTCATGGTACCTCTAGAGCTGCTAATAATACCCAAACTTTATACTTTGTTTCAATTTTTCTTAATTGACATCCTTCAGGAATTCTTGGACATATTTGTTATTGTCTATATAGAAGACATTTAATCTATTCTGACCCCCAAACACTTCATGTTCAACATATATCAGTAATTCTAAAAGCTTTACAAACACATTGGCTATACTACAAGCTAAGCAATTGTGATTTCCATGTACAACAGGTGGAATTCATTGCAGTAATCCTGTCTCCTGGAGGTCTCTAAATGGCTGAAGAAAAATACAAGCAGTTCTCAATTGCCCTAAAATCAGTTCAGGACGTACAATGTTTTCTGGGGTTCACCAATTTCTAAAGACATTTCAGTGACCATTTTTCACACATGATAGCACCCATCACTCACTTATTAAGACCTAATACATATCCTTTGAATGGGGTTCTGAGGCTCAAAAGGCCTTTGAACCTCTAAAGGCCTTCATATGTTCACCCATATCCTAGACAGCGATACGTTGTGGAAGCTGTTGCATCAGAAATTGTGGTGGATGCTATATTACCACAAAGTCAACCAGTTACAGGACAACTGAATGCCATAGCTTTCATAAACAAACAACTTACCCCAGCAGAATAGGAACTCCTACCAATTCGAGATGCGTTCAAGGAGTGGAGGCATCATTTACTCAGAGCAAAACATACAATAACCATGTTCACAGATCATCGTAACTTGCAATTCATGAGAACTGCAAGAGTGCTAACACCTCACCAGTTACAATGGATGTTATTTTTCTCTGAATATGGTTTTATTGTCACCTTTTACACAGGTGCAGCCAATAAAAAGGCTGATACTTTAACAAGGCAGGATTCTACTTTGCTACCTCCCACTGAACCACCTCAAGCTATCATAGATCCAGGCAAGGTCATTAATGTCATAAGACAACAATCCTTAGTTCATGCATTCATCAAGAGTAACATAGATTTTCTAAAGGTTATATAAGGAAGCGTTATATCAATACATTGAGACCTGATCTTCAAGGCACCTCTCTTGAGGCTAATCATATAAGCGGGGTAGGGATTACATTTTTTTTTCCATATAGGCCTCTCCTTTATGTTACGTGGTAGTAACCTCCCACTTTATTGCCTTAAACTTTTACAATAATCTTGGTTTTACAAATGGCAGTCAACGAACTACACTCCCCCTGACCAACGTACATGAGTATCACTGTGAATGGTGTATCAAAAATAAAACACCTCAATCAAAAAATGGTGAAAGGACAAGGTGGCACCTCACGTGCGCACGACCAATAGAGCTTGCTGATTGGTACTCACCAACTATGCCCACTTTTTTCATCATTGGTAGCCATATTGCCTTATAGAATAAGTAAAGTGTCCACAACAAACAAAATTGGTGCTAAGAAAATGTGAAGTGAATAGGTCACATGCCATAAATGCGACCATGTGAAATAAAATTTAAATATGTTGCACTTTACTCAATACCAACTTTATTATTCACTGTGCACATATTCAAGTTAAAATCAGTTGCAAATTATGCATACTGCTATATATTGAGCCGACATGTTTCATTGCCACCACAATTTTAAGGCAATTTCATCAGGGCAGTGAGGTCGCCTGACACCAGTACTGGACACTGAAGTTTTCTTTCACAGAGACTGCCAAATGTAAAAGCAAAACTGATACACAGCCAATCACTCTCTAGGGTTCCTTCTCTACATCGTATCTAAAACTATTTATTCACTACACATGCGTTTACATTACCATAGACGAGCCACGGTCCTTCATACCAGCTCTTTTCTTATGTCAGGCATGAGACCAAACTCCATCTGTGAGTCTTCTCAATGGGCATACACTCTGCCGTAATATCAATTTACAGAGTGATAACATTATTGAAATGGGAAACGGCTTTTACAACGAAGCCGTTTCCACGAAATCTTTAACCACGCATGCAGTACAACGCATGCGTGGTTACAACTAATGCCTTTACCACGCATGCCTTTACTACGATGTTTGTAGTGAAGGCATATGTGGTAAAAGTAAAAAAAAAAAAAGGGGGGTGCTTGGGGGGGTCTCCCCCCCAAATAAAACAACTCACCATAAGTCACGTCGGCATCAGAGTCGATTAAGAGAAATCGGTAAAAAATGCCGTTTTCTCTTAACGACGTATGACGTCACCACGCAAATAGTCGAGGAAAGGTTTATGCGTGCTAAACGAATTCCGTTGTAACGCATGCGTGGTAAAGGCATGCGTTGCAACGGAATTCGTTGTATCGTCATATATTCTATTGAAATAGACACAGCTTAACCATCTCATGCCCGTTCTGCTCATGCTAGAGCTGCTCCCATCTTAGGAACTACTTTAAGGCAGTTTACGACAACCACCGCTAAAAGTTACCGGCACCCCTGTCAATCACTCAGCATCGTTCTCAAATGCCGTTTCCAAAAGCATTTAGTTATTTCACACGCGGTCCACTAATGCCACTTACATATTGGGCATTTCGATTTTAGTACTAGGGCGGACGCCGACACAAAAATACCAGCGTCCCACCCCTTTAATCCAGACCACTCTCAGTCATGCTTTGAATCAAATAGTGCCCTCGTAATCACTCATTCATACCACAAACCTGACCACCCAAGACTTATGGAAGCGTGTTGCTTCACTGTTTCTCCTACCGAGTGGGCGCTTCATATTTAAACTCCTGAACGAAACCCCGATCACGTGAGTGGTGAATGGGCCAACTATGCCTAAAGTTCCTTTATTTTTGTGCATAGCAAGTAAAATGTAACATGTTTTCGCCAATCATGTTCTGTTACCAATTTATAAGAGTAAATTACTCATGATTATTTTCATTCTCAAATGCTTTAGTTTTATAAAAACCATTTGAGGAGTGTGTAATTAGACGTCCATATCAACGGACTCCCCATACCTACTACAATTGCTGTTACCTCTCATGCGCTCACTAGTCAATCAATTTACAGAGTCTAGCCACCATGTTCATGAGCTCCTCCATTATGGTCCTAACAAAATTCATGGATGCCATCCTGGTCCACATATCACATGTCTTAGCAAATTACGTGGGGGCCATCTTATAACATGCAACACAGATGCCTCCATACACAAATAGTTTGTATTCATTATAAAGAAGTTCTGATGTCCTCTGCAAGATGTTAAAGTGCATTGTGAATTTAAAGAGATCAAATACTTCACTCTCGGACACCAAAATTATGTTCACTCTTACCAACATGATTGAATCAAGGATTTTAGTACTTGACTTTATTCCATTCTATAAAGTTGTTTAACCCAGTCTGGTCGCATTTCTCTTGAAAAATCCAACGTGCCTCTTTAGAAGCCAGAAACCTCACAATATTCTGTGGATCCCTGACTACTTTCTCCAGTACAACCCAGGTGAAAGAGTGTTTCTGCTCATGACAGTGCTGTACTAGTTTGGTGGTTAGCTTCCATGCTCTAATGGTGCTAAGGTGTTCCTGCACTCTAATTTTGATCTTCCTTGTTGTAAGCACTATGTAGTGTAAACCGCATTGGCATGTCAACCTATATACCACATTAATGGTATTGCAATTACTGAATCGCATCAGATGGCAAATCCTGCCAGAGTTCAGGGTCACATTTAGAGTCTTCTTAGTAAGACTACATTCGGAACATGTTCCACAGGGGTAATGTCCTGGAGGAATAGTTGTATCTTTTAGTTTCTGTTGCGGTCTTGCCCGGGTTTGAACCAATTTGTTGCAACTTTTTCGCCCAGTCTGGCCTGCATTTATGTAGGCCAGTTTGAAGAGCACATCATTTACCATCAGTCTAATCCCTTCCAGAGGAACTTACGCCTCTGGAAGCGGTATATAGACAATGTGCTCTGCATTTGGTCTGGTGGCGAGGATGTCCTATTGGAGTTTCTCAACGGGCTTAACCATCAAGATCCCCGTTTACGATTCACATGAATGTACAGCAGTCAGAAGGCAGTAAACCTCGACTTGGACATATGTGTGGAGGGTAACATACTGTGCACTGGAGTCCATCAGAAACTGACTGATAAGAATTCACTCCTGCTTTATCAATCATACCAACCCAGGGCGTTAAGAGATAACCTGCCAGTGGGGCAGTTCCTGCGATATTGCAGGAACTGCTCAACCACTGTGGCATACCTGGAACAATCAGAGGGACAGTGTGAGAAGCTTAAACAGGGGAATTATCGTATTATTGTGCTACTCGTTTTTTTGCCTCTTTACCTTAATTCTGGTTTGCACTGTTATTTTGATTTCTACCCTTTTCCCTTCTGTATCCCGCTCTTCCGCTTTCCTGCGCTGCGTCCCCTGCGGCCCGGCCCCCCTGTTCGCCCATTCGTCGCCCCGCTCCCGCCTCCCAGCTGCTCCGCCCTCACACCTCCCCTTATATGGTGGCCGCTGCATGGTGACAAGAGCAACCCTTGACCCGGTTTATCAGGCAGGTCGCTCACCACGCCGCAGAGCACCACCTGTGTGTTCGTATCCGCTAGCTCGCTGCTGCCACTGTAGGAAGTTCGAGGCCGCTCTCTGCACTCATTCTGCCCTTTTTTTCCTCTGTCCGCCTGATTGTAATTGTGCCTGATCATGTATTGTGCTAAACGTTGTTTTGCCTCTTTACCTTACTTCTGGTTTGCACCGTTATTTTGTTTTCTCCCCTTTTCCCTTCTGTATCCCGCTCTTCTCCTTTCCCGCCGATGCATCCCTGCGGCCCGCCCCCCTTCTCGCCCATTCGCTGCCCCGCTCCCGCCTCCCAGTTGCTCCTCCCTCCCACCTCCCCTTATATGGCAGGCATGCCTAAGGCAAGCCCGTCTGCACCTGAACTGTGCCCAGTGCCAGAACCCCTGGCCCAGCGAACACCACAACACCCGTCTCTGCTACGATGCCAGCACCCTCCATGCACTCAACACTGGACAACCACACTCCTGCTTCCTGCCCACCCCAAAGTGCAGCCAAGGACCCTTCCCCTGCCGGAACTCCAGCTTCACCAGTATCCGACCCGCCAATCCACCCACCGTGAAAGAATGCAAACTCCTCGGATGCATCCTCCTCAACACCCGCTCCACCTGCAAACACACCGTTGAACGCTGGGACCTTCTCGACTCAACCTCCCTAGACATCGCCTTCCTGACGGAGACCTGGATGAACCTCTCCTTGGCACTCGACATCGCTATAGCCAGCCCAGACGGCAACAAGATCACCCGCAGGGATCGCACCAACGGAGTAGGAGGAGGAATCGCCATCGTCCACAGGAACACTCCCAGAGTCTCGACCAACACCGATGACACCCCCAGCACCGCCGAGCACCTGCACTTCCAGATCCACACCGATCCCAACGCCACCCTCAGAGGTACCCTCGTCTACAGACCCCTAGGACCCTGGCCACAGTTCAGCGACTCTATCGCCGACTTCGTCAGTACACGCACCCACGCCTCCACAGACTACATCCTCCTCAGGGACCTGAATTTCCACCTCGAGAACAACAACAACACCAACTCCACCACCTTGAACAAAAACCTCCCAAACCTCGGACTCAGACAACTCTTCACAACACCCACCCACTCTGCCGGCCACACGCTTGACCCCATCTTCTCCGCAAGATCCCACATCGCCTTCAACCACACCATCGAACTAAACTGGACTGACCATCGCTGCTTCCACTTCACATTCTGGAAACCCACCACACACCACCGCACCCAAAAGATCCCTCGACGCTGCTGGAACAAGTCACCGAAGACCAGCTAACCACCACCCTCGCACGGAGCCCACCCACCAACCCCACCGACCCCGACCCCGCCGCCTGCAACCTCAGACAATGGATCGACAACTGCACCAACACCCTCGACTCAATCAAGAAACCCTCCAACAGACACACCAGCAAGAAAGCCAGATTGTTCACTGAGGACCTCCAGTCCTCCATGCAATCCTTCTGAAAGCTAGAAAAGAAGTAATACCGTGAACAGACACCAGATAGCTACGCAGCCCACAAGAACGCCACTCGCAGACACCATCACCTCATCAGATCCACCAAAAGGGCCTCCTTTAAAGACCGCCTAGACAACAATGCACACAACAGCAAAGAGCTCTTCAACATTGTGAAGGAACTCAACAACCCCAGCTCCAACAACAACGACATCCCACTTCCGTAAGACTTGTGCGACTCCCTTGCCACCTTCTTCCATCGCAAGATTGCAGACATGCACAACAGTTTCAACGTCACGATTGCCCCGACAGCCACTGAGACCTCTATGCCCACGGCCACCATCCACACCGATACGCTGCTCTCCTGGACCAACATAAACGATGACAACACCATCAAAATCATGAACACCATCCACTCCGCATCTCCGTCAGACCCATGCCCACACCACATCTTCAACAAAGCCAGAACCACCATCGCACCCCATCTCCGGAAAGCCATCAACATCTCCTTCGAGACAGCACACCGAGATCAACACCTTACTCAAAAAAAACAAGGCTGACCCTAAGGACTTCATAAACTGCCGGCCCATCTCCCTGCTCCCATTCCCGGCGGAGGTCATCGAGAAGACCGTCAACAGACAATTGACCCGCTACCTCGAGGAGAACAGCATCCTGGACCTGTCCCAGTCCGGATTCCGCAGCAACCACAGCACCGAAACTGCCCTCATCGCCACCACCGATGACATCAGAGCCCTGCTGGACAACGGCAAAAAAGCAGCCCTCATCCTCCTGGATCTGTCAGCCGCTTTCAACACAGTCTGCCACCCCATCCTATGCACACGCCTCCTCGACGCAGGGATCCGAGACAAGGCTCTGGAATGTACCACCTCTTTCCTCTCCGGCAGAACCCAGAGCGTCCGCCTCCCCCTTTTCGCTCCAGAGCCACCAAGATCATCTGCGGCATACTCCAGGGCTCATCCCTCAGCCCAACATTGTTCAACATCTACATGGCACCGTTCGCCCACGTCGCCTGACTGCAGGACCTCAACATCATCACCTACGCACACTATACCCAGCTGATCCTCTCCCTCACAAAGGACTGCCTCACCGCCAAAACCAACCTCCACAAAGGAATGAAAGCTGTCGCCAAGTGGATGAAGAACAGCCGTCTGAAGCTAAACTCGGACAAGACGGAAGTCCTCATCCTCGGTTCTATCCGCTCGGCCTTGTGGCCAACCGCATTGGTAAGAGCACCAGCACCCACCTACCACACACGCAACCTGGGGTTCATCCTCGACTCTACTCTCTCCATGACAAAGCAGGTCAACACCATCTCGTCCTCCTGCTTCAACACCCTCAGAATGCTCCTCAAGATCTACAGGTGGATCCCCACCGAAACCGGTCCTAAGATGTTTGTTTCCAGTCCAGGAAGGAACTGGCTTGGCAGTTTGGGCTGGACTGTTCCCATGGGGCACAGGGTCAAGACTGATTAGCATATGGCTGGGTTCAAACTGGAATGGCATGGTGAGCAAAAAAACGATGGATTTAGGCCCAGATCTCTGTACTGGGGTGAATGTATGTCAAAGTTCTGCATTCTATCCATCATCTGTTGTTGTTGCATTTGTCACCCTGAGTGGGACGGCTCTGCTCAGACGTGAGTCCCATGCTCTCCATGCCACTGGATTCAAACTATCCTGGCTGATGAGGGCTGAAGCCTGAAACCGGTCCTAGGATGCTTGTTTCCAGTCCAGGGAGGATATGGCTTGGAATTTCGGGCTGCACTCTTCCCATGGGACACAGGGTCAAGACTGAGTTGCATATGGCTGGGTTCAAACTGGAATGGCATGGTGACCAAAAAAACTATGAATTTAGGCCCAGATCTCTGTACTGGGGTGAATGTATGACATTGTTCTGCATTCTTGTTTTTGCATTTGTCACCCCGAGTGGGACGGGTATGCTCAGACGTGAGTCCTGTGCTCTCTGTGCCATTGGAATCAAGCTATCCTTGCTGATGAGGGCTGAAAGCCCAAAACCGGTCCTAAGATGCTTGTTTCCAGTCCAGGGAGGACCTGGCTTGGCAGTTTGGGCTGGACTGTTCCCATGGGGCACATTGTCAAGACTGATTAACATATGGCGGGGTTCAAACTGGAATGGCAAGGTGAGCAAAAAAACGATGAATTTAGGCTCAGATCTCTGTACTGGGGTGAATGTATGACATTGTTCTGCATTCTGTCCATCAACTGTTGTTTTTGCACTACTTTAAACCACAACATACAAAAATGGGTTACTCAACATGAAACTTGTACCCACAATAAAAGTGACCATGAAAAACCTAAAGGTCTGTTGTTATCATTACAGCTGCCACAGACACTATGGGAAGATTGCTCACTAGATTTTATAATAGACTTGCTAAATGACAAAGGTAATACTTGTGTTTTGGCAGAAATGGACAGTTTTCCAAATGTAGTCATTTTGTAGCATGTGAGGAACTACAAACATCTGGAAAATTGGCCTCTTTATTCTAATATTGTAAACTTACACAGAATACCCAAAAAGATTATTTCAGATTGTGGGGCCCAGTTTACAGCTACGTTTTGGTCTCAATGTTGTAAAGCTTTTCAGATTGTGCCCGTACTATCCACCAGTCACCACCCACAAATGGATTGCCAAACATAAAGACTTAATCAAACAGCAAAACAATATCTCTGTTGCTATGTCAACTCTGCAAAAGACTCTTGGGCACAGTTACCGAGGTTAGCAGAAATGGTCTATAATTGAACCATCATTCGTCAATACAAACCTCACCATTTTGTTGTACATATGGTTTCCATCTCAATTATCTGCCTATTCACATTCCCACAGACAAGGATACTGTACCAACTGTATCAGCAGGAATTAATCGTATTTTGAAAATGCATACCCAACTAATTCAACATCTATATGAGGCAAAAGAAAGATACATAGCGGCGGTTGATAAACACCATAGCCCCAGACCACATTATGCTCTGGGTGACAAAGTTTGTCTTTCCACTAAGAATATCACCTTTTGAGATAGACAGACTTTCCATCCGAAATATATTGGACCATATACAGTATTACAACAGATCAATCCAGTGACTTAAAAGTTGAATCTTCCCTCGCAACCCAAAATCCACCTCCTTGTTGAAACCAGTGAGACAGCATTGTGCCTCCCAACCAGGTCCACTCTTGGTTGATGGTCATGAGACATTTGAAGTATGTTGCATTGTGGATTCTAGTTGCTGAAGTTCTCGTTTATAGTATCTAGTCTCATGGAAAGATTATGGATCTGAGAATGACTCCAGGGAATCAGCATCTAACATCCAAGCACCTCGGCTGGAACATCGTTTCCATGACTCATACCCTCATAAACCAGCCTCTTGAGTCCGCTTGGGAAGGGGGTGTACTGTCATGGATATGGGCTGCGGCTCTAGGAGCGCTAACGTCATGCGGCTGCCTTCTGTTGGTAGGTACTTACAGCACTGTGTTGAAAGACATTTCAAACAACATACTGTGTGCGGCAAAATGCATGGACCTTATGTCACAGCACAATATTGATGGCGCTGTCAAAGTCACTAACATAACTTCATGTGCCAATGGTTGTATGGGCTTTGGACTTTCATGTGCCATTTCTTAAATTGCCACTTAACTTTCATGTGCCATTTCTTCAAGTGCCATTCTTATTAACGGTAATTGTGTCCTGAGTGTCCTGGTATCCTTTCTTCATTCTTGCTTTGACTGTTTTATCCAGTATCAACCTTTTTCTTTTAAACACAAATTTTTATTGAACCTTGCAAATGATTCAGATACCTTACATAGTTCGGAGTACTTTTCTTTTGAACTTTCTTATGACTTAGTGTACATGTCTATTCACATTTCCAAACACTGGTCACATTTCTTATGTTGCATTAACACTTATCATTTGTAACTATAGTAATGATACTACTATGAACCAATTATATTTGACAATCATTATCAATGTGTTAAGCTTCATTTGATAACTAGCCATACCCTGTTCTCTCTATAGGACCACCCCTAAAACAACCCTCCCCCAAAAAAAAATATAGGTACTTCATCGCTAGTGTATACTACTACGAGGTAGTTGTGTCTGATATCAGAGGGAAGGGCAGAGAGAGGGGGACACAAGGGAGGCAGAGGGAGGGAGGGAAGAGGGGGTGATGGGGGCAACCCCGACATTCAGAATTGTCATAATATTGATAATCTGATATCATCAATATGGTCCTCCAGTGTGTCCCGGGGGCCCTCCAACATCTCTTCTGTGTCTGCTTTGAAATGTTCTATTAGTTGTGCCCATTCCAGGGAGATTGGTCATTTTCTCAGCCCTCTATATTCCTCACATTGAAGCGCTTCCCTTTCCGCAACGGCCCATCTAAGAACTTCCTCCATCCATTTACCTTTGTGCGGTGCTGTGCGGGATTTCCAGTGCTGGGTAATCAATATTTTTGCAAGCATCAGGGCTAATTCCCGCAAAGCAGTAGCTTCACTTTCATGGGGAGAGGGAATAGTACCAGAAGGCAGGCCTCTTTAGTATTCCAAGGGGAGTGCTCTGTTAATATTGATAGGTTCTGCGTGACCTTTGTCCAAAACCCTCCCAATACAGGACAGGACCATAACATGTGAATAAAGTCAGCATCTTGATTAGGACATCTTGGACAGTCAGTAGAGGCTGTGGGGAACATTTTCTGTATTGCCCTCGGGGTGAGATAAGCCCTGTGTAGTATTAACAATTGTATTCTTTTCAGTTGGAAACTACGGGACACCCGTCTAGAATGCTCTAACATTAAGGCCAATTCTCTATCATTCAATTCTTGTACCAGGCCTGTTTTCCATTTTTGCCAGAGTTGGAGTAGTGGAGTACCCAGATGTTCCCTTAGCCCTCGGTATAGCCATCCAACAAGGTGGCGGCCATGCCCCATTATGTGAATGGTCTTCAACAATTGAAAGTTGGGAGGTTCTTTCTGATCTACCAACCAATATTTCCGGATGAATCGCGTGATTGCTGCATGCATGAGAAAGAGGGTTTCTGGTACGGCATTAGTGCGTACAAATTCATCATGGGTCATCAGGTTGCCATCCAAGAATAAATCACTGACGGTCTCTGTACCGGTCTGGGTCTAACTCCACAGCCAAGCCCTTGATAATATTCCTCGTCTAGTGGGTAGGTCACAAAGCGGGATATTTTGGGCATGTGGGAAAGGTATTTTTGCATGTTTTTGTGCCTCATTCAATAATTCATTGCTATATGCAAGAGAAAGGGGGATCCCACAGCTTGTCAACCTCAGGACATAGCAGTGCCTGTAGGGTACCACGCCGCAAACGGTCTGGAGTATATCCTATTTCAATTAAATTATTGCCCTCCAGCCAATATGCCAGCCATTGAAGCTGCCCTACTATACACTATGCCTTACAACTGGGAGCCCCCATACTGCCAGTGGTACTTGGAAGCTGCATTTTAGCCAATGCTAGCATCTGTCTACCCGTTCCCCCCAGTAAGGATGCTAACAAGGTATCCAGTGTTTTAAAAATCCATGCTGGGGGAATAACCGGGAGGTTCACAAAGTGATATAGGAGTCTGGGTAACATGGCCATTGTACACACAGCCAATTGAACCGGCCACAGTTAATGATAAGATATTCCAAAACAAGATCTGGGAATGGAGCCAGTTAATAGTCCTAACCACATTCCCGTCTGAAGTATCTGCCCTGGCTGTGTTGACGTGTATTCCTAGATATTTGAAAGTTGTGGATTCCACCTTGAACTGCATCTGGCCAAACTGTAAATAGGGCCTGTTTAACGTATGGTAAAAGGAGTACGCCACCGATTTTGAGGCGTTAATATATAATCCGGATATTTTTCCCGTATCGATCTTCATTGGTAGAAACGCCTCCATACGACATCACTGAAGCACGTTACCAATGGAACCACTGTGACAGCCATGTTGGGAGGGAATCAAGTATAAAACGAGCCCCAACCGTCATCATGCGCTTTCTATTCTGTTGCCGATCCAATGAGAAGACGCGTCCTGGATTCCGTCTTCAGCGGGCGTGTGTCTGAAGTTTCTGTGACTGCTGTGAACTGCAGTGGAGAGAAGAGAGTGCAGAAGTAAATGGAAAGGAGTTGTTTTGTAGATTAGGGACGACACGTTGGCATGTAAGAGTGCTTGTTGCTCACCGTGAAAGGCATAATTTCGCCTTTTCTGACTTCTGACTTTGCAAAAACTTGGGCCTTTGAGATTTGAAGATTTTGTAATCAATAGCTAAACCTGTATAAAGTTGTGTGTCCGGACCCACATAGTTTATGAAGCACCCCAAGGAATAGTGATTTGAAACAATTAACAGAATTCTCATCATGTTTTACTGTCTTCAGCCTCCAGTTATTTTGATGTTTCTGTGCTTTCATAAAATATATCACAGAGGGAGATTTGGTAGGTCTATTTTACAAACCTAAAGTATACATGTTAATTAGATTTCTTGTAATCATAGTATTGAAAATATGCATACTATATTGATACATGTTACATTTTGTGTTCTAGGTATACACTCAATCCTCATTACCCAAACAATAACAGAACAGCTTGAAGGTCAATATCCCTGGTGCAGTAGATGGTGGTTGGGTAGTGCAGAAGAGAAATCACGAACAATTAAGCACACTCTTGGTTTTCTTTTACAGGTCTCCTTCCCCGCTGTTCCTTCTCCAACACCATTTTCCCCTACCTGGCCACTCCAATAGTCTGTGCCATAACGGCATTCAGACTTGGTGGTGCATGGAGGTGGACCTTCTAGCATCGATCAAGCTACGAGGGACTGCATCACTTGACAGTCCTGTACGGTAAGCTGGATCCATTGGCTTACTCAGGGTGCAGAGACTAAATATTGAATCACAAATATCGACTTACCTGAAAATCGTTGCAAAAATATTGTGGCTCAAGAATATCAACAAAGAAAATATTGTGGTGCAGAATATTGACTTTGGATAAGTAATAATGATGTAAAAAATATCAAAGTATTTAATATTGTTTGCAAAAATATAGATGTAAAAAATATCAAAGTGTTTACTATCGTTAGCAAAAATACAAATGTTAAAAATATCGATTTTGTATTAATGTTATATATGTTAGTATATAATTTATAGGTGTGATGCATGTATTTTTTGCATAAGATTTGTTTGTATTTTTATTATATGTATAAACATTTTAGTAGTTATTAAATATTTTTGGTTTGAATTTTGCGTTTTTAGTTCCGTAGTAGGTAGTGGGTTTTTAGGGGAATAGGGTGGGAAATAATTCAATTATCTAAAATGTATTGAATCTTTTGAGTAGTTATTAATTTTATTTAATTTGTATTTTGTGTTTTTACTACCATAACAGGTTGTGGGTTTATAGGAGAATCGGGAGGGAAGTAATTTAATTATATAACATTTATAGAATAATTTTCATTTATTAATAATTGTTGAATTTAGATGTTATAGTGTTAAATGTGTAAGTGAATGTTTTATCAATTATGTATTAATTAGTTGTTAATTCATTTTAATTAATTAATTGGTAATTAATTATGTTAAATGTGTAATTATTTTATGTGTGTTGTGCTGTTTATGAGTGGAAATGGTGGGAAGTAATTTTGTTTTTAATTGATCATTCAATAATTAGTTGTTAGATAATTTGAATTAATTCATTGGCAATTAACTATATTAATTGTGTAATTATGTTTATGTGTGTGTTGTGCTGTTTATAGGGGAAAATGGTTTGAATGGTGGGAAGTAATTAAGGAGTCAATTTGTGTTTTGGTGTTTATAGGTGAAAATGGTGGGAAATAATTTATTAATAAATATTAGTTAATTAATTAAAAATAATTAATTAGTCATTAATTCTGGTATTTGTGTACTTCATTTTAGGGGTGTGTTGTGAATATTATAGTTTTAACAAGTGCATGTTAAACAAATGCTTATTAATTATTTTTTGGTTGGCAAGGGTGCCCCTGATGGTAGTTTTGCTGTGTGCTTGGAGTCAGAAGTTGAGGTGTTCCATGGCTAGGGTGATGTCATCATTTGTGGTGGTGCATTGGATTGTTTCCTTTTGTATTTTGTTTGATGGGGATCCCTAAGCCAGCTGCTGATGCAGCCGCTTTGTGTGATCTTGTATCCTTCAGGTAGTGCAGTGGTTATGTCAGGCATGTCAGTGGTGTGAGCCAGGTCTCAGTGCGGAGAAGACATTGGGTGTGAGAGTTGAGATCAGGTCCCAAATCTTGGTGGTGTGTTTGCATATTGAGTGCGTACTGAGAAGGGTGCTTGCTAGTTGGTGTTTTTTACTGGTGGTGTCTGTGGTGGTGTTTGAGGTGGGACTGGTCTGTGGGCTGTGGTAGGTGAAGTGGCAGTGGGTGCAGGTGAAAGGTACTACTGGGAAGCATGGGTCGGCATGGTGGCAGTATTTGTTACAGCGTCAAGGGTGTAGAGCTCAGCGATGGAATATCTTTGGGGGTCGAGAGGGCCAGGGGTCATGGTGCTGGATGCAGTCCAGATGTGGATGGGTGCAGATGGGCTTGCTTATGGCCCGACTTTGACATGCCCACTGCATGGTCATGCTGCTGTCTGCATTACTTAATGAGTGGGCGAGCCTTCTGCTGGCGGAGAATGGTGAGTGGGAAAACCCAGGTGGGTAAATCTGGGCAGCTGCAGTGTCACTGGAATAGGCTGAAACAAGCAGGAATTAGAGGTCACAGGCAAGTGGTAAATTGTGTGCCCAGGTAGATAAACACTACCTCACATTTGGGTGATTTTTTCACAAAACGGACAAAAAAACGGTTAATAAAAAAAACTGCAAATATGATGCTTTTACTTTGAAAGAACCAAGATTAAAGTAAAAATTACATCTGGGAGAAAAAGCAGTTTTACTTTTAATATTTAGAAAGAACAGAAAGGAGCATACAGGAAATGTAGGTTTGAAACATACAGGTCAGCCCTCTCACAAGGATAAAACACTCTAACAGACATACATGATTAGAGGATAGAAGAGAGAAAAAGGCAGTTACTGCTTGGCAGTTACTGCTTTCCTCTCCTATTACACACAGCCTCAACGAACCAAGCTGGAGCTGGCTGTCATACTGTCAAGCTCCACTCGGTTGGATGATCCGAGGGGCCCCGCTCAAGCTGCAAAAGTGGGGAGCTGAAGATGCCACTGCTCTCATATTCAGTGTAATGCAAAGCCTGACATTAGCAGTGGAAAAATCCAAGCAATTCAAGCAGTACAGTATGAGACTGGAATGCTCCTGGGAGTGAAAAACACAAAAAAGCAGTTTGTAGACAAGGCCTAAAAACAAAGCGACAGGCCTTCTCCATCTATGCATTCAGAACCTGGAACTTATCCATCAGGGCTGCTCCAAGCATACTCTATATTAGGCAGTAGTTGAAGAGAGACTTATTTAAAGAATTCCAAATCAAGATGAAGTAACAGAACAGTCCATTTTTGCTCCTAAAACCCAGGTACCCCGCCAATCACACATTCATCATCATGCTTCGCTGCCTTTCAGATAGGTTTGTGATATACAAATACCATATACATACATATATATATAAATATATATATATATATATATATATATATATATATATATATATATATATATATATACTGAAAAAACATAGGTTTCAGGCATGTTATAGTTAGAAATTAGCATTTAAAAAACCTTAGAAATTCACTGAAAAAATGATAGGTTTCACGTACGTCATAGTTAGTTGGACATTTCACTCGTACAAAACCATAGAAGTTCAGCTAACTATAACTCATGCGCCTGCAATGCACTGCTGATGACGTCACATATTACATCACTCATGACACAGTCAGTGACATCACTCATGACATCACTGATGACATCTCAAATGACATCACTCATGACATCACTGATGACATCCTCCAGTGAATGTGTGTTTTTCTGAAAATTAAATATGTTTTATGTATGTATATCTCATGGTCAATGGAAGAATAAATGGGTATATAAGTGTCTAAATAAATGTTTGTTTTGTAAAATTGATTGTATAACTGACTGATTAAGTGTATCTTAGTGAATACATGGGTTAGTGAGTAATGTATAAATCTGTAACAGTCCCTCACTTTCTATATATGTGGCTGCATGGGTTGGTGAGTAGCTACATGAGTGTCTATATGGGCTATTAGTTGGATTTTTGAGTATCAGTAGGCGTGTCTGTATGGTTCGGTGGGGGGTATTACTTAGTGCATAGATGCATGAATGAGTGACTCACTGTTTGTATGTGTTGAACACAGCATGTGTGCAGGACTGTATAGGTGGATGAGTGTGTGTCTATGGGTGTGTTAGTGAGTGATTGACTGTCCCAATAGTGTCTTTATGAGTAACTACATGTTTTAAACTAGTTTATGTGAGTGTTGGTGTATATAAGTGAGGATATGTGAGAGTGAGAGATTGGAAGAGTTCCTGTACAAATAAGTAGGTGTTTTTATAAGTGATTGTTTAAGAGAGTAAGTATGTGTAAGTTTCTGTAGAAGTAAGTGTGGTAGTGTGTGTATAACAATACATGCAAGTAAATGGATGTTTGATACTTTGATTGAATGTGTGACTATGTGTGTGAGTAACTCTATGGATGAGTGGCAGTGTGTAACAGGATGTATAGGTGTATGAGTACATATGATGAGTGAGTACATGTATGAGTGACTGTATAGAGACTGTTGGTGAATGCGTGGATGTGTGTGTAGATCTTGGAATTACTGAATAGGTGAATTGTAACTGGTATTGATATGTCCATTGTTTTGAAAATGTTAGTTTGTATTTTTGAGTGTGTGTATCAAAGGTTATATTAGGGTGAGAGGAGGTCTGCCACTCTATCACAAGGATGATGTCATGAGTGATGTCATCAGTGATGTAATTTGAGATGTCATCAGTGATGTCATGAGTGATGTCACTGACCATGTCATGAGTGATGTAATATATGACATCATCAGCAGTTGAACATTTGACTCATATAAAACCAGAGAAATTCGCCTGTTCTAGTGAGCTGAGCAAACTATAACTCGTGCGCCCGCAATGCACTGCTGATGATGTCAAATATTACATCACTCATGACATGGTCAGTGACATCACTGATGATAACACTGATGACATCTCAAATGACATCACTGATGACATCACTCATGACATCATCCAGTGAATATGTGTTTCTGTAAAGTTTAAATATGTTTTATGTATATATACCAAGGTATTTTGAAGAATGAATACATTTCCAAGTGCCTAAAGGAATTATTTCGTAGGTGAGTGTCTGACTGTATAAGTGAGTGATTGAATATGTCTTACTGAATGCATGACTAAACTGTGTTAAAGTCTGTATTAGTCTCTCCATTGAAGTGTAAGCAACTGCATGGGTTGCTGAATAGCTACATGAGTGTCTATATGGGTTATTGATTTGTAGTCTGAGTATCTCTATGGGTCCCTGAGTGTCTGTTTGGGGGTATGTGACTGTGTATAGATGTCGGAATGAGTGATTCAGTGGTTGTATGGATTAAAACGTGCATCTGGGAAGGGCTGTATGGGTGAGTTAGTGTATCCATGGTTGTGTTGGTGAGTGAATAAATGTCTAAGTGGTATATCTGTGACTAACTACATATTTTTTATCCACTATATGTGAGTGTTGAAGTATATAAATGAGTATACGTGAGACTAAGTTATTTCAAGAGTGGGTGCATAAATAAGTGTCTGCTTCTATCAGTGATTGTATAAGACAGAAAATGTGTGTTAGTGTCTGTATAAATAAGTGATGTGGTATGTCTAAAAATAATGAAGTTGGTGTGTATAACTGTATACATGATTAAATGGGTATGTGATTGATTCTTTGCATTACTGACTAGGTGTGTGAGTAACTCTATGGATGAGTGGCAGAGTGTGACTGCATGTATAGATGTATGAGTGCATATTATAGTCCAGTATTGATGAATAACTACATGTATAAGTGACTGGATGTGTGTGCAGACCTAGGAAATAGTGAGTGCTATGTTGTATAAGCCATTTGTCTCTGTATGGTTTCAAAAATAGTAGTCAGCATTTTAGAATGGGTGTATCAAAGTTTATATTAGAGCATCAGTATGTGCATCAGATTGGTACATGGATGATGTCATGAGTGATGTTGTCAGTGATGTAATTTGAGATATCATCAGTGATGTCACTGACCATGTCATGAGTGATGTAATATGTGACATCATCAGCAGTGCATTGCGGGCGCACGAGTTATAGTAAGCTCAACTAACAATAACAGGCCAATTTCTCTGGTTTTAAAAACCTATGTTTTTTGTTAGAGAATTTCAAAGGTTTTAAATGCTAATTCCTAACTATAACGTATGTAAAACCTATGATTTTTTCAGTGAATTTCAAAGGTTTTTTAAATGTTCATTTCATTAATTAATGTTTCTAAAACCTATATTTTTTCTATTATAATTTTTAAATATTTTGGATCTATATTATACTTCTTTTTTTAACTTTAAAAATTATGTAATGTTTTATATCTTCCCCCAAAAATATGTATATATTTTTTGGGGGAGAAAACTGCACTCCCTTCCTGGTAGCGTATCAAGCTCCATCACCACACAAATCCTATCCGCCATATTGCTAAACTCGTAAATGATGCGCATTTCGTATCCGATGAGTTTGTTGCACCGCGTCCCTCATAACATCATATACACATTAAGTCACCCCAGGTGAGACTTTGGTATACGACGGGTACGCAGTTCCAAGCTATGCGTTACGTCATGTACGAATGGGGTTGCGCCCTCTGCGCTTTGCATATTCGACGAGTACACGCTACCAGGCCCTGTGTTACCTCACAGACGTATAGTATCTCGCCGGGTCCGCCTTTCCCTTTTTTTTTGTCTCAAAAGTATATCTAAATAAGTCTAAACAGTATATGAGAGCAGGCAAAAATCAATTTAAACATTTATATATTTCTAACTGTAATAAACGTATATTATGATAAATATATTGTGCCAAAATATCGTCGGGTGCTGCCACATTGCACGCTCGGTGCGAGATTGCCATGTGACCTTGAAAAAAAGCATTTAATTGGTTCATAACATTTCCCATTGTAACAGTTGGACGACCTCACCCATTTTACTCATTCTCTCTACAGTGTTTGATGAGAGACACATCTTCTACTTAGAAAGCTTTTTTGAAAAGTGTTTTCCTGTATACACATATCTTATACTACACACAACATGCAACAATCATCTTGATCAGTATTCATGCTCTGTACTGTGGAAAAGTAAATTTTGCCATGTTCTGTGTCCCCACGTGTTCCCCATCCTATGTTGTATGTGCATGATTAATATGCATATGTATTCCCCATGTTCGATTAAAGACGCAATTACAGTTATGTCCATCTCTAGTATGCCAGTTTCCAGTTCTCGTGAATACAACGAGTATTAGGCCTATGTAAAGTTACGTTGCCATGTTTCACAGTGTGCACGTTATTTCCTTGAAAAGTCCCCGTTTCTAGGCCTCAAAAGGGCCCGGACACCAGATTCAGCTCCTGTCTCCTGAACCCTCGCTGAGGAGCGATACAGCCCCCACCTGTATCCTTGGCCTTTCACTTACTTCCTGTCTCACAGTGCCCGGCTTGGCCTGGCTCTGCCTGCCAGTCTGCCAAGAGTATGTTATGATTCTAGTTATCAGTCCAGCCCTCCTTCTCTGCATTCCTAAGCTACTGAATCGCATCAATAGTTTCCGTCATGGTCTAGTCCTTTACGTCTCCATGTAAGAGAAATACTGCATTTAACGGTCATTTAATATTCCTCAACACGCACTACATGTAGAATAATGCATGCTCCAGTCTTAGAATCTGTTAGCCTTTACCCCGATAACTTTTGGATTCTATCAACATGTTCTCTAAACATCAGATACTAGATAGTGTTTAGGTACATGTCGCTCTGACTCTCCAGACTTTAGTCTCTGCTTCTAGCGCAGAAGTCATAGCCCCCAGCTTCTCCTAGTAACACGTCATTGTCAGTTTTGCGCGCACCAGTAGGTTAGAGGTCCCGGCTCCTTAGGTAGCCCCCTCCATGTTTCCGCCCCATTTATGACATATTCTGTTACGTTTACATCACATGTCTATGTACACGCCTCCTGTTACACCTACTTTCACCCTTATCTTTCGCGACTGTTACAGGCCCCACCCACTGTTCCGCCTATTGTATGTACTGTAATGCAATTGTTTTAGTATATATACTTGTGTATTGTTATTAAAAGCTAGCGCGCTCATTCCAGCTCCTGCCCGACAGCTGTCGGGGCCCCCCTGCAGCGCTGCCATCCTATTCCCGTGCAGGTTGTCCTGGTCCTGTCCTTTATGCTGTATTAAACCTGCATACTCCGACTACCTCGAATCTTGACTCTTATTTATTGAGCTATCTGTTATTGTTATATCTAGTCAAAAAGAGAGGTATTATTTATTTATTTACCACATAATGGCGCCCGAACAGGGACTTGCCCTTTCCCCACGCGCCGGTGAAGCCACGTATGCCCCCTGACCCTCTGCAGCCGTGACGGAACTCTTCTGCGCACTGGCAGATATTTCTGCTTCAAGTATCCCTCAGGTCCCCGGAGGAGACGGAGGTTGCGGTCCAGCATCCAGACGAGGCGGTGGAAGAACGCGGCGAGTCCCGACCAGAGCCCAAGCCGAGAGTCCAAGGTCCGAGGTATCCGGAGGCCCACCCGTAACTGAAGTCCGAAGTTCGTCCGTCCGGCGTCGAAGCAGTCCAGTCCAGTCCGAGGCCTTCCGTTCTTGCTGCCCGGTGAGTACCGTTGCTGGGGTAGTATCTAGACAGGGTCAATCTAATTGACTCTGGTCCGTGGGTTTGGTGGTACACAGACCCAACACGAAGTGTCCACTTCGGTGGATGCGGGTCCTGACGTGTCTCTTGTGAGACCGGTAAGTTCGTACTGTTTTAGCAGTGCATCTAGTTTCTGTTCTAGTCCGTTCTGTTCTCGAGAGATTCATGTATTCTGTTTTCAATATTCCAGGTAGTATTTTGTCAGAACTGTTATTTTAAAATGTCATTCATGTATTTTAATGTTGTGGTATGAAAGTGGTGTAATTATTGTGTTTATTGTGTATTGTATTGTATCTAGATTACAGTCCAGTCATGCCGTTGTTCTCCAAATTACGTCAGTTAAAAACTAGAAAAGGTCTGTTAGAAGAAGCAGTTCCTGTCCCGCCTAGGGACAGTCCAGGTCATTTTATGTATCAAAAGCATGGCATAAGTGCCATATTGTATCTAGATTTATGGGTGGAGTACACCAAAGAGTTAGAAGAAAAGTATAGATGGCCCGTATCAGGTACGTGGGATGCCGAGTGCATCATGCGAGTAGAAGAAGCATTATGGAAAAAGAAATCCAGACAGTCCCAGAAAGATGCCATCGAGTTATGGCGCAAAGAATCTCATAAAAGAACCGAAAAAGAAATCAGAAAGTCAGAATTAAGTAGAGAATCCTCAGAAAGAGCCCAAGAGAGGGAATTAATCTAAATAGGTGAACGAGTTAAAGCCGAACAGTCAGACAGACAGAGAAATGCCCTCATTAAGGGTATGTATCCTCTTCTTGCCGAGGGCTTGCCAAAAGCAACCCCGGAAGCACCATGTAATTTTCCGCCGCCATTAGTTCCGATTAAGCTACGTCACAAACCGACCGCAGCTGATATTTTTCTCTCGTCCTATTTGGACGACACAGTCCCAGAATATGCAAATCCTGCTCTGCCAGCTCCTGTAAATAATGTAATTCCTGCTCCTCCAGCCACCGGGGCACCTGTTACAGCACCTGCAACGGTACCCCCGGTCCAGCCCGTAGTACAACTTCCCGCCACATCAGTCACTCTGCCAGCACGAAGAGTATCGGTCGATGATTCCAGTATAGGGGCCGCAGGAGGAGGTCCTCCTGGTACCCCGCCGCCACACAAACGTGTAACGTTAGTCGAGTTACATGAACGTGCGTTACAGCGTACGCCCAAATTTAAGTCCGTTGCAGAAATCAGGCGAGCTCTTACTGAATGCTGTTATGATCCAGTCCCAGGCGAGGATAGCATGGTTATATATTCCATACGTGTAAGACAGGTGTCCGAGTATTTGGTCACCCTACCGGATATGAAAGAAGATCTAGACAGAATGTATCGTTTCATTCGTACAGGACGAGATCCAGAAAGTATTGCTGACGTCATGTCTCACAGGAAATCTGAGACCCAGTTTATGCTATTAAAGTTTCTGATCAATTGTTTAATACGGGAACAAGATTCCCCGACTAAAGATCCGACCGAAATGAGAACCCTGACAAGGTGGAGTGATAATATAGCCGAGGGTAAGCATAAGACACTCAATAGTATAGAGCATATGTACAAGAAAATTCGTAAAGAAATAATAAGGATACACGAACAACGCAGTGAAGCTCTAGGAAGCGAGAAAGAAAATGACTCTCCTACGGAAGAGGTAGAGGACGAGAATACTGCCAGAATAGCGTATGTAGGAAAATCTAGATTTCCAGACCGACATTTACGCCTAGAACACAAGAAAGTCTTTCATCTTCCAGCACCGGAACAAGGCTCTCTAGAACAAGTGTTTCAAGCTACCGATCACATTCTGAAATCACGAATCGGTTATAGTGAATTAAGTACCATGCATGAACAAGAACTAGCCCGATCAGCAGTCCGATGGACTACTGATTCTACCACTTTTCCAGACGAAATAGTGGCACAAATGTTTCTGAAACTGCCCCCAGCCGAGCAGCGACTGGTGGGTATGTATATGATCCAGTACCTCATCACATTGTATGAGGGTCAACATACTGATCCAGGTCCGTTACATGATGTCCTGAACGAGATACTCCAGTATAGATGGAAAGGTTTAGGTACCGATTTAATTAGTGTCATTCTAGAACAGCGCCACAAATATAGAACGTTTTTGAACCCGCATTTTGTTCATGTCTCACCTCCAGAAAGTAAACCGTTTTACATAGACAGACAGAATCCGCTACGAGAAGTACACCCAGTTAGGACAGCGGATGGTGAAATGCAAAGAGTATTTGTTTACACCCCAGTTACCAAGATGGAACTCTTAGAGATGAAGAAATTAATTCCCTGTCACGACAAAGATCCAGCAGGGTTCCACCGAGAATTAAAAGACATGCTCCGTATGGGAGAATACACGTATCCAGATATTATTAAAATGTTAAAAGTCCTGTTGCCCGCAGGGGTATACGAAAAACTCAAGGAAAAAGATTGGGAGGTGGGAGAGAAAAAGATCGATTGGGCAGTTCTAGAAGCTGAAGATAAGATACGAGTACCAGGTACCGGTCTTGGAGAGAAATGTAAAGAATTACCAGAACTGTTAATACAAGTTTTACCTAGATTATTAGCCACTAAAAAGGAAGACTGGGATGCAATCTCAGCCTGTAAACAGAAACAAGACGAAGACACTAGTGATTTTTATTCTAGATTTGAAAAATGTTTTATCATAAACAGTGGCTTGAAGACGAGTAGTGAGTCATACCCTCATCTTTTTGTTACTAAATTAGTCGAGAATTCAAGTCCACAAGTTAAGAATCGAGTTTTGAAAGTCGAAAGTACATGGCAAGCTAGTACCCCGTCCCAGATGTTACAGATGCTCCAGTATCACCAGAATAGAATCAGAGAAGAGCAAGAACACGAGAGAAAACGTATGAAGGACACGAAAATGAAAGTACTAGTTGCACAATCTGTTCCTCAAGACAGTCAGAAGAGGGGTCCGAATCAAGCCAGTCATCCTGCAGCTCCCGTTAAAGGGACATGCAATTATTGTAAACAGCCAGGTCATTTTATAAACGAGTGTGCAGTTCTGAAACACAATATAGCTACTGGTAAAACTAAAGAAAGACCACGTCCGCCTAGACAAGAACAAGTTTCACAGACTTCCCAGCCACAGAATGCACAACAGACAGTTCCAGCACCGCAGCCTATTGCTGCAACACAGCATGTTACACAGCAGATGTACCAGTATGCACAGTCTGAGTATCCAGAGTATCAACAGTATTCATGAAACAGCCTAGAGAGGGAGGTAGGCTTGCCTCTCATCGAGATTCCCGTAGATCAAGAAGGTCCCTATGTTCATAGTCAAGTATTAGGGAAAGACAGAAAGTTTCTGATTGATACAGGGGCAAGTAGGACTACCATAAGTCACGACGAGGTTCCAGGGGCTCCGCTCTCAGGCTCTAGAAATGTTTCCCTTGGATTTTCAGGAAAGCCTATTGTAAACGAGATTTCAAAACCAGTTACTCTAGAAGTAGGTCCATTGTCCCGAACTACTGATCTATTACTTACGAAATCATGTCCAGAAAATTTGTTAGGCATTAAGACACTGAAAGAACTAGGTGCAGTTATTTGTTGTTCCCCAGAGGGAATACGTTTGTTTTTGCGTGACTTCAAGGGTCACTATGTATTGCGAGATTTTGATCCGAGATTGTCAAATGTCCCGCAGCATCTATGGGCGCAAGGTCCAACTGATGTTGGCTTCATGCAAATCACACCCCATCGTGTGACTCTCAAGCAAGGTATAGTCCTGCCACGAATCAGACAGTACAGATTGCCACCTGAGGCTGTAGCAGCCTTATCCAAAATTATTGACGAGCTCATGGCTCAAGGAGTAGTTGTAGAAACTGACTCCAATGTATGTAATTCTCCGATCATTCCAGTCATGAAACGTACTGATCCAAATGCACCCCCAGTATATCGATTAGTGATTGACATTCGAGAACTCAATAAATGTATTATCCCCCAGTATCCAGTTGTTCCAGACATCTCATCCCTACTGACAGCCATTGATTCTGAGGCAATATTCTTTACCGTAATCGACCTCAAGAACGCATTTTTCAGTGTTCCTATTCATCCAGACAGCCAGTACCTTTTCGGTTTTTGTTTAAATGGAAGGAGCTATAAATTCACACGAGCTCCTCAAGGTTTCACAGAGAGTCCCAGCATTTACAGTCAAGCACTTAAGAGACAACTAGACAACATTCACATGCCAGCTGACACTGCCCTGCTCCAGTATGTCGATGATCTATTGATCACAGCCCGTTCTGAACGTGCTTGCGAGCGAGCATCACTTACAGTTCTGTATTTCCTGGCCGAGATGGGGCACAAGGTGTCCCCTTCAAAGCTTCAATTCTGTGTCCAGCAAGTGATCTACTTAGGCCACTTACTGTCCAAGTGGGGTAGGCAGTTGACACCCGACCGTATCCAGTTAATAGCGAGTCTTCCTCAGCCCAAGACACAGAAGGAGGTACGTGCTTTTATCGGCCTTACTTCTTATTGTAGACAATGGATTCCTCAGTATGCATTTCTAGCCAAGCCACTGATACAGTTAACGACACAGGAGGCAGCCGTATCGACTGTTTTCCCTTGGACATCTGAACATACACTTAGTTTCAACGAGTTAAAGAAAGCTCTATGCCAAGCTCCTGTTCTAGCTACACCGAACTACAGTAAGCCTTTTACACTTTTTGTCACAGAACGCGATGGTACAGCATTATCTGTTCCCACACAAGATCAAGCAGGACAGTACAAGCCCTGTGCTTATTTTTCGAGCACATTAGATCCAGTAGCCCAGGCTCTGCCTGCGTGCCTCAAGTCAGTTGCAGCCACAGCACTAGCTATCAGACAAAGTGATTCTATAGTATTAGGACATTCCTTGACAGTACAAGTTCCACACTCCGTGGAAGTTCTTTTAAACCGAACACAGACTCAGCACTTGACAATTGCACGTTTAACAGGTTATGAACTGACACTGTTCCAGCCACACATAGAAATCAGACGCTGCAACGTTCTAAATCCTGCTACACTGTTACCGTCAGTTAATTCAAATCCTGCCACACATGACTGTGTGGAAGTAGTTAACACTATGACTAAGCCAAGACAAGATCTGACAGATATTCCATTACCAGATCCTGACCTGACACTTTATGTGGATGGTTCATGTATGAGAACGAGTACAGGAGAACTAGTAGCCGCGTATGCAGTGACTACTGACACTGAAGTTATTGAAACACACCGTATTGACACCCTGTCTGCTCAAGCAGCAGAGCTAGTTGCTCTGACTCAAGCCTGCATACACGCCAAGAACCTGAAAGTTAATATTTACACGGATTCACGTTACGCATTTGGAGTTGTACACGACTTCGGAGTGCTCTGGCAGGAGAGAGGTTTCATGACTTCTCATGGAACCAAGATTCAGCATGGTCTCCTTATTCAAGCTCTGTTAGATGCCATACATTTTCCGACATCTATTGCTATCATGAAATGCAAAGCACATACGAAAGTTACAGACACTATTTCTCAAGGTAATGATCTAGCAGATCGAACAGCCAAGCTTACAGCACAGACACCAGACATACCAGTTAACAAGACACCGACATCCACTCTAGAACAGACTACTTGTATGACAGTTAAGGACCCCACTCAAGATGTCATAGATATCCAGTTACATGCTACTCCTGAAGAAATCAGGAAATGGTCCGAACAAGGAGGGGTCCAGACAGATCAGGGATGGGTGACGAAGGGAAGAGCCACATGGTTTCTCCCCGACTCAATGGTTCAAGTCATTATCAATACCGCACATAGTCCAGCACAGGAGAAAAAGCCATGTTAGACAGTATCCAGAACATTTGGTTTAACAAGCATTTACGAGCTGCAGCCAAGCAGAAAGTCCGTACCTGTATGATATGTTGCCAGTTTAATCCAGGTAAAAGTGTCCCGGTGGAACAAGGTGGATTCCAGCCCCCTGACCACCCTTTTGAAGTCCTCCAGATGGATTATATTCAGATGGAGCGATGTCGAGGTTTCAAGTATGTCCTTGTAGTTGTATGTGCTTTGTCCAGGTGGACAGAAGCATATCCAGTCCCAGATTACACAGCCGCGACCACTGCCAAGCAGTTGGTTCGTGAATTCTTCCCCCGCTATGGACTCCCTAGGGTCGTATATTCTGATAACGGCCAGCCATTCTCATCTGAATTGATGAAGCACGTTTCCCTTTTGTTAGGGTACCAGTGGAAGTTCCATTGTGTACGCCATCCAGAAGCAGCCGGTCTCGTAGAGAGACATAATCAAACCTTGAAAATCCGCATTGCTAAAGTCTGTCAAGAAAAAGGTGTAGACTGGTTAGTAGCTCTGCCAGTCGCTCTGTTTTATATGCGCATGGTCGCACATTCCAGATCAGGTCTGTCCCCGTATGAGGTCGTATTCGGCCGCCCCCCAAATGTGTGGGGTACACCTAGACCCCGAAGTATTACAGATGTTTCCAGTAATATGCTGACAGATTACCTAGCTTCCTTGATGTCTGCCCTACACTCTTGTCGTTCACAGGTTGCCGCTGCATTTCCCGACAATACTGAAGTCAAGCCACACGAGATCCTTCCAGGCTCTTTCGTTCTCGTCAGGAATTTTGATCGTTCAAGTCTGCTGGAGCCTCGCTGGAAGGAGCCAAAGTTAGTTCTCCTGACCACCCGTACTGCCGTCAAGTTGGAAGGCAGGAAGGGGTGGGTCCACCTGTCGCATGTAAAGACATTTCACGGACTCCGACCACGAACTGTTTCCAAGAACTTTTCCAAGGATTGCCAAGATTTTAAGGACTGCCGAAATACTGTTCTTAAGGACTGTCCCGCAAATGACATTGATACCAAGCCTCCCCTGTTAGAGGAAACTCCGCAGCAGGAGTATAAGAAGAAATTACGGTCTAGTAAAATAAGTCAGCCAGTTTAATTGTCTAAGTCCTCCCCTAGGTGAAACGGTTAGACAGGTATCTGACATGTATGAAATAGACCCCCATAGTGAGAGAGTTAGTCAAAACTCAATCCGATGTATTGTTTTTCTAAGTTTCATATTATTTTTCAGCCTGATGGTTAGCTGCACGAGTTATGCATTTCATTTATGTTTTCCAATTCCTCATGAAAATAAGTCTTCTAATGCTACAGTAGAGCACACGTTTAGTGATCTGCCTCCTCATGAACTATCATATCGTCTTGCTATGCGAAACAATTCATTTATCCGCATGTTACATTATTCACACCAGACCAGCAATGCCACTAATTGTTGGGTGTGTGGTCGACTCCCCCCTTTCCAGACACCGAAGGGAGTTCTGCCACTATTTCCTTATCCATTTTCACATAACGGTTCATGTGGAGCATGGTCCACGTTAACGTCATCCTCAAATGATATGTCCTTTCTGAACAGTACATGTTTTCCAGACAAGCAAGGTCTTCCCCACAGAACAGGGTTAGATCTAGAAAATGAAGTTTACAATTTGGGTAATTATTCTTCGAATTTCATGGTCCTGAATGTTCAGTCTGATTCTACTCCAGACTTACCTGCTATGTCAGTATTACCAGTCAAAGGTGAATTATGTGTCAGAAATAATGGTTCCGTACATGTAGGACATAGTGATTGTACTACTATTGTCAAGTATAGTGACAGTGGGAAATCTATTTTCAAAGCTTCACGTCATTCTTATTTTATTTGTGGTCAGACCGCATATGTTCGTCTGCCCCTCGATTGGGAGGGAAGCTATTACATTGCCTTCCTACTGCCACCAGTTTTCCTAGCCCCACCTGACTATCATAGGAACTCCCACCTAGTACATACTAGACACAAGAGAGACCTCCCGATTGTCGATTATACTGAAACTGCTCTAGAACAATATATAGATCTCAATAAAGGTTTCTTCCCCTACTTAGGTACTGTCGTGAATAGTAAATTGATACGTAGATTGACCAGAACCCTTGAAGTAGTAGTGACTGAAACTACTTCTGCTCTAGGTAACCTAACCGAAGAGCAATCTGCTATGAGAGTTGTCGTGCTCCAAAATCGTCTCGTTCTTGACGTCATACTGGCCGATAGAGGAGGAGCATGTAGAGTCATCGGATCTAGTTGCTGCATTTTCATTCCTAATAACGCGCCGTCTGTTTATTCAGCTATAACCAGACTGCATAAAATTGCCCATCTGTTACACCAAAATCCAGGCACCTGGACATGGTCCGGTTGGTTCTGGAGTATAATTTCTGCCTGGGGATGGAAAGTATTGTCATTTCTAGGTATTGCAGTAGCGATCATATTCAGTTGCTGCCTCTGTATACAATGTGGCCCTGCGATTTGTGGCATTTGTGCTACCTCTTGTATTCCTAGTCCTAAGTCCCGTCCTAAATCCCGTTCCAAGACAATTCGAGGCGAGCAAATGATACTGTATGAAATTATAGATGGTATCATGAATATTGATGTTTCCTGATGGAAACGTAGTGACAAGGAGGGAATGTGGAAAAGTAAATTTTGCCATGTTCTGTGTCCCTACGTGTTCCCCATCCTATGTTGTATGTGCATGATTAATATGCATATGTATTCCCCATGTTCGATTAAAGACGCAATTACAGTTGTGTCCATCTCTAGTATGCCAGTTTCCAGTTCTCGTGAATACAACGAGTATTAGGCCTATGTAAAGTTACGTTGCCACGTTTCACAGTGTGCACGTTATTTCCTTGAAAAGTCCCCGTTTCTAGGCCTCAAAAGGGCCCGGACACCAGATTCAGCTCCTGTCTCCTGAACCCTCGCTGAGGAGCGATACAGCCCCCACCTGTATCCTTGGCCTTTCACTTACTTCCTGTCTCACAGTGCCCGGCTTGGCCTGGCTCTGCCTGCCAGTCTGCCAAGAGTATGTTATGATTCTAGTTATCAGTCCAGCCCTCCTTCTCTGCATTCCTAAGCTACTGAATCGCATCAATAGTTTCCGTCATGGTCTAGTCCTTTACGTCTCCATGTAAGAGAAATACTGCATTTAACGGTCATTTAATATTCCTCAACACGCACTACATGTAGAATAATGCATGCTCCAGTCTTAGAATCTGTTAGCCTTTACCCCGATAACTTTTGGATTCTATCAACATGTTCTCTAAACATCAGATACTAGATAGTGTTTAGGTACATGTCGCTCTGACTCTCCAGACTTTAGTCTCTGCTTCTAGCGCAGAAGTCATAGCCCCCAGCTTCTCCTAGTAACACGTCATTGTCAGTTTTGCGCGCACCAGTAGGTTAGAGGTCCCGGCTCCTTAGGTAGCCCCCTCCATGTTTCCGCCCCATTTATGACATATTCTGTTACGTTTACATCACATGTCTATGTACACGCCTCCTGTTACACCTACTTTCACCCTTATCTTTCGCGACTGTTACAGGCCCCACCCACTGTTCCGCCTATTGTATGTACTGTAATGCAATTGTTTTAGTATATATACTTGTGTATTGTTATTAAAAGCTAGCGCGCTCATTCCAGCTCCTGCCCGACAGCTGTCGGGGACCCCTGCAGCGCTGCCATCCTATTCCCGTGCAGGTTGTCCTGGTCCTGTCCTTTATGCTGTATTAAACCTGCATACTCCGACTACCTCGAATCTTGACTCTTATTTATTGAGCTATCTGTTATTGTTATATCTAGTCAAAAAGAGAGGTATTATTTATTTATTTACCACAGTACATTAGACTTCCACGTGTGATTGCCATGCATCTCAAACGCTCCATCAAAAAACAAATATGTGTTACACGATGCCCCTGGTGTGTGTGTGTGCACATTATTGTGCTGCGTTTCGGCCTGGGTATTGGTGGCTCTAAGGAGTATCATCAGCCACGGGCAGAGTGCACATCCTAGATCACATGCCATCTCATTACCAATAGTTTTCGCCATCCCAACACATGTTACACTCATCTAAATTGCACACTACAAAAGAAACACACATAAGTACACTTCCTGGCCAGACAGGAACTGAACAACGCCCAGGTCCCCGGAATAATTATCCACACCCCTACCCTGGCCTGGTGTACACAAGCCCAGCCCACTTTGCACACGTATAAATAGTATACCCACGACGCCACACGTCCCTCTTCTTCCACACTATCTCAAATGATATGCCACATCCACCTCGCTTTTCACAATGCGCAATAAAAAAAAAAGAAATGGATCCATGAGGTACACCATCCTGGCAATTGTGAGCCCTACTGCCCGTCGTCTACGAAAGGGATCCATGAGGTGTACACTCTCCTGCAATCAACACCCCATCTGAATTGTGAGAACTGGTGCCCGTAGTGTTTGCTCACACAACAATGACTGCAGGTAAGCAGAGTGGCCTGGGTGCACAGGGCCTCAAATTGAGAGCGGTGCGGCGGGAGGGGTGGGGTGCTTCAGATTGACTGCGCAGGTGCGAACAAGTGATATTGCTGTGCGTAATGATGTGATCTCTGGCTTCATTCAGTCTCATCTCTGTCTCATTTTAAAGACCTGCTGGACCGTACTGTAGGCCTGAGCCAGCGGGCAGTGCTGCCCTACAGACACCTCTTGAGCACGGTGGTGCGGGAGGGGTGGGATGCATCAGCCAGAGTGCGCATGTGCGAATAAGCGATATTGCCATGTGTTATGATGTGACCTTTGACCTCATTCAGTCAAATCTCTGTCTCATTTTAAAGACCTGCTGTACCATAAGGTAGGCCTGAGCCTATGGACAGGTCTGCCATACAGACACCTGTTGAGCGCGATGCTGTGGGAGGGGTAGGGTGCAACACCCTGCGTGCGCATATGCGAAAAAGTCACACCGGTCTAATTTTAAAGACCTGCTGGACCGTACTGTAAGCCTGAGTCAGCGGGCAGAGCTGCCCTACAGACATGGGGCGTTGGCTTTTAGGACACTGTAGTGAGCTCCTTACTAAGTGTACATGCTTCTAGCATGCTCTCTGTTCCTTTGTATGTGAATGTTGGTATAGCATATTAATATTTAATCTTGTGTATTCTCGTGAACTCCAACTCCTCTTTGAACCACGATTACCATTAACAGTTGGTAGATCGTACTTCAAAAACAAAAGATGCACTCGACTCCTATTTTCTATCAAGCTTGAAATAAACGTTCATTTACCTCCAGACGTTTCCAACATTAAAATATTTCTCCCTTTTCAGACATTCCATTGAATGCCACAAGAAGGGCGGAGCGGGAGCTGACCCCGCAATGATGCCCTGGCAATCTGACACCTTTCATCATGGTATCAAGACACCGTCCCCGACTGGAGACCTGGTCTACCGTACAAACATACCCCGAACAAGGAGCTCGCACCAACATGTCATGAGACACACCAGTGGTGGCAGGTGAGCAGTGAAGCCTCGGTGCGCAAGACCTATAACTGAGCACAGTGCAGGGGATGGGGTTGGGGTGCAGCACCCTGGGTGCACAGGTGCATGCAAGCGATATTCCCGTAGATAATAATGTAGGACTTTATTATCAAAGACCAGGGATAACATTATCACCACTTTAGCAGCAGGAAACTGCTGCTAAAGTGGCGATAAGGGGTTGATAATATGCCCTTGTGAATTCCTATAGAAGCCCTGGTTCACACCAGAACCTGGGCTTCTAAGGGAATTCACAAGGGCATATTATCAACCCCCTATCGCCGCTTTAGCTGCAGTTTCATGCCACTAACGCGGTGATAATGTTATCGTACTTCCTTGATAATATGGCCCATAATTTCTGGCCTCATGTATTTAATTTTAAGGACTTGATGAACCCCACTATTTCTTGCTGACCCCAGCATCCTAGACAAACGGGTGACGGGAGGGTAAACACTAAGGGCTGGGTGCAATAGGCCGATGCTCTGTCTCCTCCTCCCTCTCTTGTTTTGACTCTCCCTCCCCTTCTCCCTTCCACCTACTGCCCCTCCCTTCCATTCTCACTATGGTCCTTTCATTCGGACTACCTTTCTTTACCTCTTCCACATAGCACACATACTTATGTTTCATTTTTGTCTTGCAGATTTCCTAGGCTGCTTCCACTGGAGTCCAACCCACAATTTTCTATTATACTGTTTCTTCTATTAAAGTTACATTTCTATTTATTTGTGTTTTACTAAAGGTTACTTTTTTTCAAATAAATAACTGAGTGTATAGGTCTTCTTTTTCTGACAACCCTTGTCTATTTATTGTGAAATTCATCTGTTTATAGGAGATTTTAAGGACCACATTAATTAATATTAAAGTGCACCTACCAAACATAATCTAACTGACTATTAGACAAATGAAAAAACAACAATTGATGGACAGAATGCAGAACAATGTTATACATTCACCCCAGTACAGAGATCTGGTCCTAAATCCATCATTTTTTTACACTCCACACCACCCTAGTTCAGACATGGCCATATGCAAATCAGCCTTGACCCTGTGCCTCATGGGAACAGTCCAGCCCGAACTGCCAAGCCATGTCTTTCCTGGACCGGAATCAAGCATCCTAGGACCGGTTTCTGGCTATCAGCCATCATCAGCCAAGATAGCTTGACTCCAGTGGTGTGGAGAGCATGGGACTCACGTCTGAGCATACCCATCCCACTCGGGGTGACAAATGCAAAAACAACAGTTGATGGACAGAATGCAGAACAAATGAAGCCTGGGTAATTGTACAACTGCAAGAGTTCTACGAGTGTATCACTGTATAACACCATAAGTACTGCCCGTGTGATTACAGAACAAATAAGGCACTGCCTAGGACCACCAAGGCTTCAGGGACTGCCGAGGCCCACCCTGCATATTTAAATAAAGACCCAGAGTGTGGCGATCCCCGGACTTCAGTTGGCCACAGAACATTACTCACCGGGGGCCTAATTTAAAAGAACGGGTGAGACCCCGCTTTTTATTTTCTTTTGTTCCTTTCTCTCCATTTTTACCACCCGCAACCACTCTATTCCATCGATAGGTGGTTTTCCTCCTCTCGCTTCAAGTAGTCGAACAAGTATTTGCTATCACAGGGTCAAAGCCATGCACCACCCTCTAATAGCAAACACAAATGTCCCACAAATGCACACCACGGGACATTGTATGAGCTGCACCTGAGAGGTCGCCCTCCTTAGGACCATGATGCATTTGTTAGTATAACATAGTCCCATGGGCCGACGACCCTGGCATGAGTAGAAACAGCTACACGAAGAAAACGGGTCTTCAGCACAACGCAAGCAATTTTGAAATATTGGTGAGTGGTGCCTTCTTTTTACCTTCTCCTGCTTGTTGCTCAATTTATGTAGTGAAGAGGCAGACAGCAGTGGCTCCAAAAAGTAGATTTACTACAAGAAAACAAGACACCTGAAACAACCACCAACAGGAGCAGATAGCAAAGTAACTGTCTAATCCAGCACTGTGTACAACCTCTGCAAGGTTCCCCTCATGACAGCCCTACATTCTAACATTACATACTTAGATTCTAGTAGAATTACATACTTACATTCTACTATGACTTACATTGGAATACTACACAGAGCACATAACTTTACAGCAATGAGCTCATGGTTTCATCCACGAGCCTTGAGACCGGTAGGGGTAAGTCTTTCGCTTCCCACTCCCTATATTGTATAAATGTAAACTAACACTTCTTCCACAGGTATGCTACAGCGCCCAGAGCACATCACTTTACAGCAATGAGCTCACAATTTAGGCTCACGGTTTAATCCCCGAGTCTTCACACAAGTAGGGGTGAGTAGTTCGCTTCCCACTCCCTATATACTATAAACACATACTAACACTACTTATACACTTATACTACAGCGGCTAGTATCCTACAGCGTCAAGAGCCCATCACTTTAGAGCAATCAGCTCGGTTTCATCCCCATATCTTCACACCGGTAGGTGTAACTACTTCGCGTCCCACTTCCGGTATACTATCAACACACAGTAGCAGTCAGTAGTTCGCTTCCCACTCCCTGTATGGTATAAAAGCCTACAAACACTACTTGCAGAGTATGCTACAAGCTCCAGACCACATCACTTTACAGCAATGACCTCACGGTTTAGACTCTCAGTTTCATACCCGAGTATAGCACCATATCATATCAGCACCATGCCACTCTGAGCAACACCGCACATTTTTAGACCGTTAACAGTGATAACTCCCTACTGACGACTGCCAGTAGGTAATCAAGAACAAATTACAATAATTCCTTGATTCTTTTAGCTTTCAAAACTTCTCTCTATTACTGTCTTTCTACTTTTCCATATAAAGAGTTTTTTTAATGTTCAAATACACATTGAAGTCAGAAATGCAATGTATTCTATCAACATACTTTCTAGAACATTCTACATGTGGAGGTAAAAATGTCATCAATATTTTTAAACCTAACGATATTTTTTTGCAACGTTTTCTCGTACATTTAACGGCAAGTGCAGGTTTAAAGTTCACGATCGGTTTAATTTCGAACAGTGCCTTCAAAATGCAAGTAGCAGGTGTGGTTGAGTTGAACACATTTTATCCAATAATATATACTCCAAATTGCTTTTTCTTAACCAATCACAGATACTTTTCCACAAAACAAATGTGCACCCTACTTTTAAAAAACAATGTTTTTCATCTCCCAATCAGGTACTGTTTTGTATGCGACAAGAAACTAGTTCCCCATCTTTAAACATATCTCTTATTCTACGAAGGAACTGCTTGAGCTACAGACATCTTTCCATACCTTCCAGCCATACCTTCAAAATGCTAATGTGGATCATAGGACATAGCTATGTTTTCTGGTGCAAGAGGTATGCAGAACAGAACTTAGACCTAGGTTTACAAAATGTGGACATGAAATGGTTTGGACAGAGAGGACTGAAGTGGCACCAATTCTTCCCATTGGTTAAAACCTGTTTGCATCTCCAACACCCTGACCTCATGATTGTGCACTGTGGTGGAAAGGACGTAGGCACATTGACTTGGGTAGGTTTGGAAATGCTAATGAAGGACACCTTTGGACAATTTATGTTACTTTTGCCTCAAACTGTCTTTGTATATTTCAATATATGCCAAAAGACAGAAGTGGAAATGGTCCAAACAATTTGACCACAAAATGGGCCCCACCTACAACAACAACATACGTTTTGATATGGCAGATATATACAGAAGTGATGGAGTACACTTCATAGATGAGGGAAACCAAGTTTTTCTGAATAACTTGAAGCTGTGCATCCGCACTTATATGTAGCTCCAATTAATGAACACAAGGGCTCTTTTTAGAGCCACCCTATAACTTACTACTTAGGCCCGCTATTTTAGGGCCATATAATACCAACTCCCGCTCCCTCACCAAAATGTATTATCCACACAGCTGTGGCGCAGCGGCCAGGCCATCTCACTTTGCAGCACAGACCTCTCGCTTCGATTCCCAGCTCTACTCGCCCACAGGGGTGAGTAGTTTGCGCTTTACAAATACCGTATTGATTTACCTTCGCACTCCCTATACAACACCACCTAAGCACCATACACAAGCTACAATGTTCTAAACAAAAGTTCATCCAAGTAGCTATAACTACACGCTGACACTACTTGCACAGATGTGACACAGCGGTCAGAGCACATGACTTCACAGCATATGACACACAGTTTGGGCTCACGCTTTAATCCCCGACTCCGGCAGCAGCTCAGCTTAACAGCATGAGCCTCTAGACAATACCTCACATATAATCCGTACCCCAGGACTTTCATACCAGTACTGGTCAGTAGTTCGTCCTAGTAGTTATAAACACATGCGGACACTACTTCCACAACTGTAGTGCAGTGGGCACGGCACATGATTTCACAGCATAAGACACACAATTTGGGCTCACACTTTAATCTCCGAGTCCCGCACCAGCTCACCTTACCCATAACAGACTCTACGCAATACCTCACTTAATTTCCATAGCCGACCACTTACATACCGGTAGGGGTGAATACTTTGCTTCACACCCCCTCTATAGCACGTCCTAAACACCGCACAGAGATTACAGTGCTCCTACCCTCCTATTTCCCACTTTTTCCCCATTTTTCCCTTACTCGCTTCAACGGAATCACAAAATGGCGGCCAACACATCCTAGTTGCAACCACGCACGGCGCGCAGCCAATCAGCAGCAAGCTCGCGCTCGTAACAACTTAGCCAATCAGATGGCATAATTCTCAAATATCGATATCTGTAAATTTTGATATTCCTCAAAAACTACTGAACACATTTACACCAAACAAACAAAAGTGTGCTTTCTAGACCAAGGCCCTTCTCCCTGCCAAATATGGGGTAATTTCGTTCACCCGTTCAACCTGTAGCCTTGTCTAAAGTTTCCTATGGAAATTAACTTGGAGAAAACTCGTTTTGGGACCCCCTTTATTCTCGGCCCCCCCTTAACGAATCACCCCCAAACTTTCAACATAGGAGCTAATATCAAAATAGAATTAGCTTTGAAATGTTTGCGAAGATTCGTCAATCGGCACCAAAGTTATTGAGAATAGAATGTTGCCATTTTCCAATGGTAACTATAACTACCTACTGGTGACCGCCAGTAGGTAATATATATATATATATATATATATATATATATATATATATATATATATATTTTACCTACTGGCGGTCGCCAGTAGGTAGTTATAGTTAGGACCTAGCTACCATAGGAAATCCGCAACATTCTATTGGGAATAACTTTGGCGCCGGTGGAGGAATTTGCATGTAATTTTTTCGAAATTTAGGCCAGCTCTGCTGCGCTCCTTCCCTGAAAGTTTCGGGGGGATTCGTGAAGCGGGAGCCGAGAAAAAAGGGGGGGTCCCAAAATGTGTTTTCCCCATGTTCCATAGGACGAATTGACAAGGCTACAGCCCGAACCGCTGAATGGAATTTCACCAAACTTTGCAAAATTGTAGGGACTGGTACGTAGAAGTGCCTTTGGTATATTTGGTGAAAATTGCTCCAGTGGTTTTTACGAAAATTACCTTCAAAATATATATATATCTATAGGCGCGCTTCCAGCGCTTACAGGTACGCGTACCGGGGAGTGTACCCGGCGCGCTACGGGAGTGCACGAGTGGAAAGATGATTGGCTCTCGGATATCTGTCAACATTCTAAACAGTCTGGAGAGTCCGCCATCTTGTGTCTCGGTAGAATCGAGACACAAGAGGTGAAAATAAAAAGGGGGAAATGATTAAAAGGGGGCAGGGTAGACACCCCCTGACCCCCTAGGTTTTCTGAGGGAGGCCTAGAAGGACCCTGAAGGACAAAAAAACTATTTTTCTTTTTTTGAAATTTTCACGGGGTAAGCGCTGGGTGCGTTTCCATGTACGCTTATCGGTACGGGCACCCTGAGCGCACCCCTGTCACATCCTCATTCTCCTTCCCTCACTCCCTCTCTCTTAGCTTCACTACCTCTGTCCCCTCACTCTCTCACTCGTCTTCCCTCATGCTCACTATCTTTAACTCACCTACACTCTCTCACTTATCTTTCTATGCTCCCTCACTCAGTCCTCTTCTCTCACTCTTTCCTTCACTCCCTCTGTCTCCTCACTCCCTCACTCCCCTTGTCTCATGCTCACTTGCCTTTATCCACCCTCTATGACCACTCTTTCCTCAACCTCACTACCCTTCATGCACCCTTCCTCACCCCCGTTCCCTTACTCCGCTTTCCTCACTTATCCTCATTCCTCATGTTCACTCCCCTTCCCCTCACTCACCTCCCACACTCACCTTCTTTCAGTCCCCCTACTTCACTTCCCTTCCCCTCTCGTCCCTTCCTTTGCTCCCTCACTCATTTTCCTTGCCTCTCTCCCTGTACTCCACTTCACTCACTCCTTTAGAATATATAAAGAATGTAGCTCTTTTTGGAGAATTGGAGGTAGTTCTAAAAAGAACAGTTTTTTTTCTTCTTTTTTAGTTTGTATTTTCTTTGTACTTTTTCCGAACGTTTAAAAAAAACATTTGTCTTTTTTTCATAACAAAAACAAAAATAGGGAATGCCAAACTGCTCAACAGGAGCAAAAAAAAGGGGAAAAATTAGGGCAGGGGAGGGCAGCAGTGTTCTTCCCTTTTTCAAACAATTAGTAGGATACTCTGCTCTCCATACCAAAGTAGTTCGTCACACTGCTTGCACCTAATTGTAATGTCAGAAAAAACAGGCTGAACATTAGGTATCATCTCTACTTGTCTTCCTCTTCACGGATGATGTTGGTCCTCGGGTCGAGGTCGAGGCGCCATCTCTTGGTGCATTCCGTGCCAGGTCCCTGACACTCTCCCGGGCATAGTTCTGGGGGTGCCTTCTTTGCATATGCCCTATCATGGTGGAGTTCCCAAAACTATATTTTCTTGTGGGGTCACCCCGTGAAAGAGTAGTATGGCATATCTTGCACTCCACCTTTGGAGCATTTACCTTCTTCTCTCCTTCTGGAATGCTAAAAGTTCCAAATTAAGTGCTCCTTCACTTTTGGTTGAGGAGGGTTCTCATGGAGAAACTCATCAGAGTCATCACTGCTGCTTGGTGGTCTTGCAGCCATTCTTTCCAAAGAATTGAAGAGAAGAAGTAGGGAATAGTTCTTGCTCTCTCCAAAGTGAAAGAAGTAGTGAAGGAATTGGGTGGGGTTTTCATTAGTTGTATAAAAAACTGTTAACAACCAATGAAAAGTGTTATTTTAAGGTAAAATGACTTGACGCGCTTACGCTGCGTGCACCGGAGCGCTTACGCGGCACGTACGTAGGCGCTTCCGGGGGCGCTTACGCGGCGCGCCTGAATGACGTTTTGTACGATTTTAGGAAATGAGTTTAAAGTAAAAATACGGTTATTTAAAATCAAAAATACTACTTTTATAAGTATGCCACTGAATGTCTTGCATTATTATTTACTCTAAATACATACTTATATTTTTTTCCGCATGCGGGAATAGCGCTCTCGCTACGTTTACGGGTGCATTTACTGGTGCGCGAACCCTCAGCGCTCCGAGGTAAAATGATTAAAAAAAACACAGTAAAAATATATTGAAAAATTCATTTTAGAAAAAAAAATGATAAAAAATATAATAATTAATAGTTATAAAACACAGCTATTAAAAAAACTTAATAATTCACTTTAAAAATCGTAGGTTACAAACTCGATATAGCAAGAAATTAGCTTTTAAAAAACCTTTGAAATTCACTGAAAAAACCATAGGTTTCACCATCGTTATAGTTAGGAATTAGCATTTCAAAAACCAGTGATGTCATTTTAGATGTCATCAGTGATGTCATCAGTGATGTCACTGACCATGTCATGAATGATGTAATATGTGACATCATCAGCAGTGGATTGCGGGCGCGCGAGTTATAGTGAGTCCAACTAACTATAACGTGGGAATTTCAATGGTTTTGTATGAGTAAAAGGTTCAGCTAACTATAACTGGTGTGAAACCTATGGTTTTTTCAGTGAATTTCAAAGGTTTTTTAAATGCTAATTCATAACTATAACGAGTGTGAAACCTATGGTTTTTTCAGTGAATATATATATATATATATATATATATATATATATATATATATATATATATATATATATATATATATATATATATATATATATTACCTACTGGCGGTCGCCAGTAGGTATATATAGTTAGGATTTTTTCCCTATGGGATTTTTGAAAATTCTATGTCTAATAACTTTGGCGTTTGTGGACGGAATTGGCTGAAATTTTCAGGAAAAGGGCACATTTTGTTTCTGAGCAGCCCCTGAAAATTTTGGGGGGGTTCGTCAAGGGGGGGCCGAGAAAAAAGGGGGGTCCCAAAATGCGTTTTTCCCATGTTAATTTCCATAGGGCGGTTGGCCTCACTTTTAGCCCGAACGGCTGAATGGATTTGCACGAAACTTGGCAAAATTGTAGGGACTGGTAGCCCGATGTGCCTTTTGTAGGTCTCAATATATGTGCTCCAGTGGATTTTGAGAAATTAACGTTTAAAAAAAGATATATATCTGTAACAGCGGACTGGGCAGCGCCCCAGGACGCGTACTTTTCGCGCAACGGAGCTTTGTGAAGCGAAGCTGATTGGTTCTCCGGCGTCTGTCAACATTCCAAACAGTCCGTAGCGGCCGCCATCTTTTCTCTCGGTAGGATCGAGAGACAAGAGGAGGCCAAAGCGAAGGGGCAAATGACCATAAGGGGGCATAGTACATTGTCGCTGACCCCCTAGGTTTGATGTGGAGGTTTTAAAAGGGCCCCGCGGGGCAAAAAAAAATAAAAATAATAATAATCGAACAGCTGAATGGATTTGCACGAAACTTGGCAAAATTGTAGGGACTGGTAGCCCGATGTGCCTTTGCTAGATCTCAATATATGTGCTCCAGTGGATTTTGAGAAATTAACGTTCAAAAAAAGATATATATCTGTAACAGCGCACCGCTTCGCGTACTTTTCGCGTTACGGAGCTTTGCGAAGCGAAGCTGATTGGCTCTCTGGTGTCTGTAAACATTCCTAACAGTCCGTAGCGGCCGCCATCTTGTCTCTCGGTAGGATCGAACAGCTGAATGGATTTGCACGAAACTTGGCAAAATTGTAGGGACTGGTAGCCCGATGTGCCTTTGCTAGGTCTCAATATATGTGCTTCAGTGCATTTTGAGAAATTAACGTTCAAAAACAAGATATATATCTGTAACAGCGCTCCGCTTCGCGGAGATAAAATTATATGTGTATTACCTAGCTGTTGCTAACACCAGTTAGCGACGGCTAGTAGAAGATAGCGACCATCTTGGGCCCCACTTTGCATGTGAGTGATATTTATCACTAATGACATGCAAAGTGGGCATGCCAAGATGTTAGCGACTGGAAACAGTCGCTAACATCGCTATCTCCTATTATCAACTTTTGGAAATATTCGAGATAAGCGCGAATATCTCCAAAAGCTACCACCTGCCCTGAGCAGTTCTTAGCCATGTTATCCAATGGGAGGTGGATAACATGGCTAAGAGCGTTAGCTCGGTAATGCATGAATATCGGTGAGTTTTCAGCGATATTAATGCATTGCGGTCGTTTTTTATCGTATTTCCGATAAACCTTGATAATAGCAAGGTTTATCTGCGATAATTTCTGACGGTAAAAAAATCGTTGCTAAGCATCGTTATGGATAAATATCGCTTAACTTTGGTAATATGCCCCAACGTCTGTTAACGTTCGATTCGAAGGAAATCAGGAAGTGTTGAAAAACATTGTCTGCGCCATCTTGTCTTTTTTCAAATGCCACACTTTTGTCGTGCACGGCAGCCATTTTAGATGCCTTGACCAGACCCACTCTGTGCACGCTGTCGATCCTTAGCATGGCTCCCCACCCTCGCAAGCATCTCCCCCAGGCAGTGGTCACCCCCGCTCTCTGTCTTATGCATGGGTAATAAACCTCCCCCCATCTGCGCTGCTCTTCCCTGAGAATCACACCCTGTGCCCGCCCGACACCTCCCTTTCGCCCTATTCACTACCGCACCCTCTGACACTCCTTTTCCTCTGTGTCCGATTGTCCAGGCTGGTCCTAGGGTATCAGCTAGCCCTGCAGATGTAGTTTATGGCCACAGCTGTAAAGAATCACCCCTCTTCAAAGGAGTTATAGTAGATCAAGGCCTACACTCGATGAGATCCGTCACAGCAGAAGCGTTGCTATTATCTGAAAACCATCCTGTATTGTGATTGGGGAGGGGACCGAGCCTGAAGCGGAAGATTCCAGGGATGACTCTTTGTACATCAAAGTTTTTACAATTATGTGTCACATTAAAAATATATAGCACTCCGACAAAGTAGTAAGATTATAAAACTTTAATAATTTATAAATATATACAAGAAAACAAAAATAGTAATAACATATAAACATTTTTAGGGAAAAACAACGAAGTAGCGGTCGGCTGTGCGAATAGTCCCAACGCAGCACAACGTCCAGATTTCCGGCGTGGGGCGTCGCGGGGGGGTGGGTCATCAGTAGCAAACTGTTGTGCGAATAGTTCCAAGGCAGCAGAACGTTGAAATCTAGATGACACGAAAGTGATGTCTAGTAAGTTGCCACCCAGCAAATAACGGCATGGGGCGTCGCGGGGGGTGGGTCATCAGTAGCAAACTGTTGCGCGAATAGTTCCAAGGCAGCAGAACGATGGCACCAAGGTGATGTCCAGTAAGTTGCCGCACTGGTTTTGGTATCATACAATGCTGCTCCGAATAACGGCGTGGGGCGCCCTGGGGGAGGCGGCGTGAACGGGCCTCTCCAGGTGGAGTGTCATCTGTTGTAGTGGGGCGCCCCTTTACCGTTTCAGTTGCCATTCCGTCCGTTTTTGGTCCACTGTGTCAAAAGCCGCAATTCAGCTGAGTTGCGCCCACTCTTGCGGTGCAGCGATAGGCGGCTGTCACAGGACTCTCAAAATGGCGGCAGGCTGTTTCCTTTTTGGGCCTGGTCCACTGAAATGGCCCTGGGACACCTTGGAAATCGGACGCTTGTCTGCTAGGTCTTGGACCCCATTCTCGAAAGCGTCCCCTCCGCCTTGAGAATTCATCAAAAGTTTTGGGGGCTCCGACTCCTGCAGGCTTCTGGTGGGGAGCGGCTGCCATGATTGCTCGCGGAATGACCACGACTGAGCTACGAGATGGTGGTGCTCTCATGCTGACGCCAGCTTCAGTCTGAAACATCCAGAAACAAGGTGGGGCTTTCATCGTTTGGGAAAAAAAAAAAGTTTTCATCCAATGAAAAGTGTTGTTTTTAGGTCACATGATCAAGCCTTCCATCATTAGGAAACCAAAAGTAAAATGAACCAATGAAAAGTTTTATAAACAAGTCACATGACCTGTTATGCGGCATAGGGTGTAAAATGCGGAGAAAATACGTTGGCACGTGAGGCGGCGTCATTAGCGGACCGATGTGCGAATAGGCCGAAGGCAATACAACGCGCCAAGATCCGGATGGCACCGAGGTGGTGTCCAGCAAGTTGCAGCAGTGGTGTGGCCATCCTACAATGCTGAAAGTCGGCGTGGGGCGCCCCGTTGGCCTGTGAGTTTGCGTCAGTAGCGGACCGATGTGCGAATAGGCCGAAGGCAGCACAACGCGCCAAGATCCGGATGGCACCGAGGTGGTGTCTAGTAAGTTGCCGCACTGGTGTGGCCATCCAACAATGCTGAAAGTCGGCGTGGGGCGCCCCGTTGGCCTGTGAGTTTGCGTCAGTAGCGGACCGATGTGCGAATAGGCCGAAGGCAGCACAACGCGCCAAGATCCGGATGGCACCGAGGTGGTGTCTAGTAAGTTGCCGCACTGGTGTGGCCATCCTACAATGCTGAAAGTCGGCGTGGGGCGCCCCGTTGGCCTGTGAGATGGCGTCAGTAGCGGACCGATGTGTGAATGGGGCCGAAGGCAGCGCAACAATATTTTCGGAATAGAAGACACCACTAGGCGCTGAGATGCCAAGATCCGGATGGCACCGAGGTGGTGTGTAGCAAGTTGCCGCACTGGTGTGGCCATCCTACAATGCTGAAAGTCGGCGTGGGGCGCCCCGTTGGCCTGTGAGTTTGCGTCAGTAGCGGACCGATGTGCGAATAGGCCGAAGGCAGCACAACGCGCCAAGATCCGGATGGCACCGAGGTGGTGTCTAGTAAGTTGTCGCAATTCTGTGGCCATCCTACAATGTTGAAAGTCGGCGTGGGGCGCCCCGTTGGCCTGTGAGATGGCGTCAGTAGCGGACCGATGTGCGAATGGGGCCAAAGGCAGCGCAACAATATTTTCTGATTTGAAGACACCACAAGGCGCTGAGATGCCAAGATCCGGATGGCACCGAGGTGGTGTCTAGCAAGTTGTGGCACTGGTGTGGCCATCGTACAATGGTAAAAGTCGGCGTGGGGCGCCCTGTTGGCCTGTGAGATGGTGTCAGTAGCGGACTGATGTGTGAATGGGGCCAAAGGCAGCGCAACAATATTTTCTACAATATTTTCGGAGTAGAAGACACCACAAGGCGCTGAGATGCCAAGATCCGGATGGCACCGAGGTGAAGTCTAAGTTGCGGACCGATGTGCGAATGGGGCCAAAGGCAGCGCAACAATATTTTCTGAAGAGAATACACCACAAGGCGCTGAGATGCCAAGATCCGGATGGCACCGAGGTGATGTCTAAGTTGCGGACCGATGTGCGAATGGGGCCAAAGGTAGCGTAACAAGATTTTCTGTATGGAAGATACCACTAGGCTTTGAGATGCCAAGATTCGGATGGCACCGAGGTGATGTCTAGCAAGTTGTGCCACTGGTGTGGCCATCGTACAGTGGTAAAAGTCGGCGTGGGGCGCCCTATTGGCCTGTGAGATGGTGTCAGTAGCGGACTGATGTGCGAATGGGGCCAAAGGCAGCGCAACAATATTTTCTGACTGACACCACAAGGCGCTGAGATGCCAAGATCCGGATGGCACCGAGGTGATGTCTAAGTTGCGGACTGATGTGCGAATGGGGCCAAAGGCAGCGTAACAATATTTTCTGTATGGAAGATACCACTAGGCGTTGAGATGCCAAGATTCGGATGGCACCGAGGTGATGTCTAGCAAGTTGGTGTGGTCATCCTACAATGCTGAAACTCGGCGTGGGTCACCCCATTAGCCTGTGAGATGGCGTCAGTAGCGGACCGATGTGCGAATAGGCCGAAGGCAGCACAACGCGCCAAGATCCGGATGTCACCGTGGTGGTTTCATAGTTGAGAGGCACTTCATCTGCAGTGGGGCGCCGAGATCCGGATGGCACCGAGGTGATGTCTAGCAAGTTGCTGTACTGGTGTGGTCATCCTACAATGCTGAAATGTAGTGGGGCGCCCATTTACCGTTTCAGTTGCCATTCAGCTGAGTTTCGGCTGCTCTTGATGCTACAGCGACAGGCGGCTGCAAGAGGACTCTCAAAATGGCGGCCTGTTCTTTGGATTTGGGCCTGGTCCACTAAAATGGCCCTGGGACACCTTAGAACTCGGACGCTCGATTTTTTTTTCCTTTCCTGTACATGCAAAAAAAGGTAAATGCCCGGTACGTTACACACTTCATCTGCCACGATGAACTCTCCAGAGGAACCGAAAAAAAATATAGTTGTGGTAACTATACCATGCATCGTCATATGGAGAGGTGGCACCAATTAATTATAGTGCTGCATAAAAGAGAGATTTGGAGGAGAACCCCTGACCTGCTAGTACATTCATCAAAGAAGTGGCACTGAGAGCTTCAGAGGCAAGGGAAACGGTCCCAAATATTTAGAAGAACTTTGGAAAGATTAAAATGACATGTTTAGATTGTGGTAAATTAATTTCATGTGGACAGATGAGTGTTACTCTAATAAATACAGCATATGAACATCATCATAGTCGATGGTTGGTAGAGACATTTTGACTATATCCTGGACCTGCCCGTCCTTGCCCAAAATGGCGCCGGAATAAATGGGACTCGTAACTCCTTGTTGTGTACTGGTTGCAGAACCTTGAAATCACGAGATACGTATGCAGTTTTGAAGCACATGGTGGGCGGGGACGAGAATTGATTGAATATTTCGACATCCCTATTGATATTAAGTTCTGATGTGTTATTGATTACTGTACTGTTGAAAATTCGAATTAACGTCACCCATGGTACTTGCCCGCAAATGTATATCTAGATAATTTTATTGTAACTGGCCCTGTCGTATTTTAATTATAAAATGTACGTCCACCGATTCCGTAACTGTTAGACACCTTAGTTCTTGCAACCTAATGGCCCGCCCGTTACGTTCCTCTACAGTGTAAATGTCTATTCATCATATACGATTACAGTTTGCTCCGTGGCAGGCCCACGTGGTTATAGGCTCGTATTTGTATAATGAAATTTTCACAATAAAGGTTTTTAAAAGAAAACATGGTAGTAGTATATACATTGGTAAAGTTTTTAATAATAGTCACTGTTTTAGAATCATTAAAAGGCAAGTGAAATAAAGCAGACCAATTACATGAAGGGTAAAAGGTATAATACGAAGGAACGCAGTAAAGATAAATGGTCAAGGGCTGTTGTGTTTTCTATTCCTGCAACATAAAGTGATCGATAAGAATCTCATATTTAGGCGTATCGGCGACTAAGACAGCAGGTCGACCCTCTTTTGCTCAACGGCTCCGTCATGGGACGAAGAAACGCTCTTTTTCTCGAAAAAAGAATATATTTTACTTGCAGAACAGTTGTAAAATTTCCGGGAAAGTACATTAGCCTGGAACATTATAACATATATTTAAGAAAAAATAATGTTCGGAAGTAATTAAAAGCGTAATTTTTAGGTGATATGACCAAGGCTTTCATCATTAGAATAACAAAAGTAAAATGAACCAATGAAAAGTTTTATTAACAAGTCACATGACTTGTTATGCTTACGTTACGCGCTGCGCGCCCCGGATGACTTCCGGATGCGCTAACGCGGCGCGTCATATGACGCATTACGCGACAACGCAGGTCCAGAATATAGTCAAAATGTCTCCACCAACCAGCGGTCGAAACACAACCCCTTTCAGCAGGCTAAATAGTTCTGTTAAATGACAACAGAAGGGACAGGCAACAAGAACCATCAGTCAAAGAGGGGAGGGCTAGTTCTTCTCTACCGGGTTACATTGGGGCGCTACCGGAACTGATCGAATTGGTAGTCTACAGTGTTTCTGGATGTTTCAGACTGAAGCTGGGGTTAGCATGAGAGCACCACCATTTCGTAGCTCCGTTGTGGCCATTCCGCAACCAATCATGGCAGCCGCTCTTTATCGTTATTTTGGGCGGGGTGGGTGGCGGAGCCGAGCTGTTTTGCAGCCATCATTGTGTGAAGTTCAGTTCATCTCACTAGTTTTGTATTTGTCATGAGGGGTTGTTCCTAATGTTTCTATTTTAGCGAGGTCAAAAAGAGATCCCATTAGTGGCCTACTGATTTTACTCGATTCCTTTTCTTTTTTTTTACACGATTTTTCGTTATCTGCAAAGACTAAACAGAGTATTGCGACTCTGTGTTTGTTTGTAAATAGAGAATGTACCAAAGAGAACTAATTCTAAAACAGTAAATACTTGGATAACAATCAATCAAATGGAGAGAGAAGCAGGCACGACGGATTACAACCGGGGCAAAGGCCTGCGTTAACTACCTTTCACTATCTGCAAAGAGAGAGTACTCCTAATAGAAATGAGGGGGGGGGGGCACCATTCAAAGCAGATCAGTGTGCATAAACACGAAAATGTTTTTACTTACCACGTACTTGACATTCGACAGCTTATGATATTTGCTATTAAAAAACCATTGAAATTCACTGAAAAAACCATAGGTTATAGACCATATATAGTTAGGAATTAGCATTTACAAAACCTTGAAAATTCACTGAAAAAACCATAGGTTATAGACCATATATAGTTAGGAATTAGCATTTACAAAACCTTGAAAATTCACTGCAAAAACCATAGGTTAGAGACCATATATAGTTAGCTGGACATTTTATTGACATAAAACCAATGAAATTCCATATATAGTTAGTTGCACTAACTATATATCGCGCACCCGCAATCCACTGCTGATGATGTCACATATTACATCATTCATGACATGGTCAGTGACATCACTGATGACATTACTGATGACATCTCAAATGACATCACTGATGACATCACTGATGACATCTCATTTGACATCAATGACCACATTACTGATGATATCATTCATGTGACAATACAATGCATCTCCTCACATTTTAATATAACCAGTGTTAAAAAGAGAGTATAATTTTTGAAACCATTGACACACCAATACTAGTTACTACATACGCACTCACTGATTGCTACGTCTACACACACCTTCACTCATTCACCCATACAATCATTCATACATACAATCACTCATCTTTACACTATCATATGCACTCATACACCTATACAGACACTCACAGTCTGCCACTCATCCATGGAGTTACTCACACACCTAGTCAGTCCTAGAAAGAATCAATGACACTTCCATTTTCTTGTCTATACAGTTAAACATAGAGCACCTTACATTTTCAAACATATACTAACACATACTTACCTTCTTATACAATCATTGATACAAGTACAGATTGATCTGCACAGAGTCACACACCTCCCAGCTAGCCACACACACACTCAGTCTCCCATACAAATACTTGGGCAATCAATCAATAACCCATATAGTTACTCATATAGCTACTGATCAACACATGCAGCAGTTTACAGAACAACAGACATAATGATGCACAAATTAAGACAGTTTAGTCACTAACCCATGCACTCAGTGAGACACATTTAATCACTCACTCATACAGTCAGTCATGCACCTACTAAATCCTTCGTCCAGACACTTACACATCCACTCATTCTTCAATATGTAAGACATATTTAAACTTTATAGAAACAAAAAATCACTGGATGTTGTTATCAGTGATGTCATCAGTGATGTCATTTGAGATGTCATCAGTGATGTCATCAGTGATGTCACTGACCATGTCATGAATGATGTAATATGTGACATCATCAGCAGTGGATTGCGGGTGCGCGATATATAGTTAGTGCAACTAACTATATATGGAATTTCATTGGTTTTATGTCAATAAAATGTCCAGCTAACTATATATGGTCTCTAACCTATGGTTTTTGCAGTGAATTTTCAAGGTTTTGTAAATGCTAATTCCTAACTATATATGGTCTATAACCTATGGTTTTTTCAGTGAATTTTCAAGGTTTTGTAAATGCTAATTCCTAACTATATATGGTCTATAACCTATGGTTTTTTCAGTGAATATATATATATTTTGCTGCAATGTGGTCTGTATACAGGATCGCTCCACAGCGGGTGTCGGCGTTTGGCCAGCCCAGTGGCCAGGATCGGTTTTTGACACAAAGGACGCCGCACACAGCAACTCCAGATTTCATAAACTTTTATTCAGTGCCCAGTCTAACACCAACGCGTTTCAGCCTCACGGCCTTGCTCACGGTAAGTGCAACTACTTTCCTGCAACTGTTTATACTGTTTTCTATTTCTACTACTCCCATGTAGTACATGTAGTTTTCCATTATATACAGCAGATCACCTTTGTTAGACAGTTTCCTATTTACAAGTGGTACTTAGTTCAAATACTAAACAATTTTGCATCTTTGTCTGACCAATGTATATTGTTTGGAGAGATTAGTATATCTTGATATCTAATACATTGTAAATATTGAAAGTATGGAAAGAGTAAAACAATTATGATAGTGATTGTCAATTTACAATGTATAATACATATTTTTGTAGTCTGTAATTGGATATTGTATATATTCTCTATGTTCTATCTGGGCATTTGTGGTATAGTACCCTGCCCTTTCTCCAATCTTTACAGTTTCATGCTTTGGTTTTGCTTCCTCCTTAAAATTGTTTGTCGTTGGGGCCCGATGATTCAATTTTATTGCAAGTGCACATAAAGTTCTTTGTCGAAGTTCATGCCTCTTGGATTTTTTGCTCGTAGTCTGAGTATATATTTTTATTCTATTTGTCTGAGTTTCTTTCTTTGGTCTCCCATTCTTTCATGTTCTTCCACTGTATCAATTGCAAAGTAGGTCATTTTTCGCCAGTCTCCATTTTGACATGTTAAGAGATGTTTTGCTGTGGCATACGATAGATCTTGATTCTTAACTGCCCTAATGTGCTCCAATATTCGCTCTTTTAGCATGCAAATAGTGCTGCCTATATAGAGCATTCCGCAGTTGCATTGAATGGCGTATACTACAAATTTTGTTTGGCACGTGATTCTTTTGTGGATTTCAATTAATCTTCCCTCTGGATCTCTTATATTCCTCTTGTTTATGCCAATTGTACATGCTTTGCAGGCGTAACATTTCACAAATCCACTTTGTTGTTTGTCCAACCAACTCTTAGTTGGACTTTTTTGGCTAAAGTGGCTCTGGATTAGTGTGTCTTTAATCAATGGTGCTTTTCTGAATGTTATCTGGGGGTTTGGACCTACTAATTTTGCCATGTCTGGATCTTGTTTTAGGATAGGCCAATATTTTTGTACAGTTTGGCGTATTTTGTGAGACTCTTTGCTATATGATAGAATCAGTCTTGGAATTTGTTGGGCTTGTTCATCTCCTTTTGGCTTTTTTGATTTTTTGATTAAAATGTCTGTCCGTGATCGATTTTCAATTTTGTTAATGCATGTTTGCAGATCTCGTTTTCTGTATCCTCTTCCTCTCAGTCTTTTAATACTTTCTGCATTTTCCTTTTGGGCATTTTTGTCTTCTGAACAGTTACGTTTCATCCTTACAAATTCCCCATAGGGGATGCTTCGAATTATTGACTGGGGATGAAAGCTTTCAGAGTGTAGGATGCTGTTTGTTGCTGTTTTCTTCCTGTATAGTGTAGTTTGTATTTGATCCTGATCCATGTATACACATACGTCTAGAAAGTCAATTTTTTGGCGACTAATCTTGTAAGTAAAGGATAACCCGATGTTATTGTGGTTTAATTGATCAAAATATTTGATAAACTCTTCGTTGGTTCCATTCCAGATTAGGAAAAGATCGTCTATGTATCTTGTCCATAGTACGATCTTGTCCAAAATGTCGCCATGTTCAGTGCCCCATGCTATTTCCTTCTCCCACCAACCCATTGTGAGATTCGCATAGTTGGGCGAGAAGGACATGCCCATGGCACAGCCACAGAGTTGATGGTAAGTCTCATGATTGAAGAAAAAGATGTTGTTGTTCAGACACATTTGGATCATGGTTAGTAGCATGGCAGAATGTTCTAATTCGTTGATGTTTCTCTGTTTTAAAACATATGCACAGGCATTTAATCCAACTGAGTGTTCAATAGACGTATATAAGGAAACTACGTCAATAGTGACCAGGAGATATTTTGGATTCCATGATGTATTTGAAAGAATGCGAAGGAAGTCTCCCGTATCTTGAATATATGAACTGAGACCTGAGACCATGGGAGCCAGAGAGTGATCAATGTAGGATGCAATATTTTCATATGCTGAGTCGCATGAAGAAAAAATAGGTCTTCCTGGAGGATTTATCATTGTCTTATGCACTTTAGGCAAAAAATATATTGTTGGAATGGTTGGATTTTCCTTGAATAAAAATGTGTATTCCTCCGTATTCAATAGTTTATGGTTGTGCCATTCATCCAAGTTTTTTCCGGATTTCAAAGATCATTTTGTGTATTGGGTTAGATAATAGTGTTCTGTATTTGTTTTCATCAAGAACTGGACGGTAGGCTTCTTTTTTGTAGTCTACTACATTTTGTATCACAATATTCCCGCCCTTATCTGCGGGTTTTATTATGATTTTGATGTTATTCGCAAGGTCCTGAAGTGCTTTATTTTCACAGGTGGACAAGTTTTCTCTCTTTTTATTTGGATTCTCACTTTTTCCATTTTCCCTATTTCATCCATGATAGCGTCAGAGAAGGAGTCAATTTCATTGCCCGGTGCCAATTGTGGGCAGTATTTGGATTTCTTTCTGCATCCGCTGCTTGTATGTTTTTTTGTATTGATCCCCAGATCCTCCAATACCATAATTTCTGTACTTTCATCTTCTGACAGCTAATTTTCCAGGTCATAGAGATTTTTCTGGTGTGGTATTGCTTGTATTGAGAGTGCCATGTCATCAGTTGTTGATTCATTTGAGATCTCTTCCGTTCGAGTAGTAGGTACTTGTTTAGTTGCATGCATTTTTGCAAGTTTTAATTTTCACGCATATTTGTAGATGTCAATTTTGGTATCAGTGTAATTAAAATGTTTTTGTGGACAAAAAGATAGACCTCTGTTTAGTACTCGGTGTTCTGTTGGTGTCAGCAAGAAATCCGATAGATTTATTACTAGATCTTCTGATATTAGTTCCTCTTTGTACGGTTTCTTAATGGATAAGATCTTTTTGTGCTTTGATATTCGGGTTTTCCTATGGCTATATATACATATTACCTACTGGCGGTCGCCAGTAGGTAGATATAGTTAGGACCTAGTTTCAATAGGAAATCCACAACATTCTATTTGGAATAACTTTGGCGCCGGTTGATCAATCTTCGCAAATTTCTCAAAGAAGATGGCCCGCTCCGCTCCTTCCCTGAAAGTTTTGGGGGGATTCGTCAAGTGGGGGCTGAGAAAAAAGGGGGTCCCAAAACGTGTTTTCCCCATGTTATTTTCCATAGGACGTTTAGACACTGCTACAGCCCGAACGGCTGAACGGAATTACAAGAAATTTGGCAAAATGGTAGAGTCTGATTCGCAGATCACGCTTTTGCTTAAATGGTGTAAATCCCTCCAGTAGTTCCTGAAAAAATCAAAAGAGAAAAAATATATATATCTATAAGCGTGCACCGTGCGCGGTGGCACCGTACGAGTACGGTAAAATTGGGGGCAGGCCTAGGGGGTCAGGGTGCTTCTACCCTGCCCCCTTTTTGAGTTCTACACTTTGCTTTCTTGTGCCTCAGTCTACCGAGGCACAAGATGGCTGCCAACAATTTCTGTTTTGGAGTGTTGACAGACAGTGGCAGCCAATCAGCCCGAGCTGCATGCTCATTGGCTTTTAACACTTCAAACCAGGAAGTGTTGGCAGCCATCTTGTGCTCGGTAGACCGAGCCACAAGAAATCAGAAAAACAAATGTGGAGAACACAAAAAGGGGGCAGGGTAGAAACACCCTGACCCCCTAGGCCTGCCCAGGTGGTCCCACAAGGACCCCAAGGCCCAAAAAATGTTTTTTAAACCCGGTCTGTTTTTTTTCAAATTACCCCCCGGGGGGACCAAATCGCTGGGGCATAGTGATAAAGAAGTGTCGGGGGCCCCAATCCCCCCCCCCCCACTGCCCCGGGGACCGCCATCCCCCGGGGCAAAGCAGCGTAGCTCCCTGGCGCATACTGGAGGCTCCTGGTGGGCTACTTGGCCCCGAGGGACCCCCAGTATGCAAGGGGAATTAGTTCCCCCTCTGCAAAAGCGCCAGGGGGCTGTGTTGCAGAGAGGTGTAAAAAGGGCATAGCCTCATTACACCTTTCTGCAATGCAGCCCCCTGGCGCATACTGGAGGTTCCAGGTGGGCTAGTTGGCCCCCAGGGACCCCCAGTATGCAAGGGGAATTAGTTTCCCTTCTGCAAACACGCCAGAGGGCTGCGTTGCAGAGAGGTGTAAAAAGGGGCATAGCCTCATTACACCTCTCTGCAATGCAGCCCCCTGGCGCATAATGGAGGTTCCAAGTGGGCTAGTTGGCCCCCAGGGACCCCCAGTATGCAAGGGGAATTAGTTCCCAGTCTGCAAACGTGCCAGGGGGGCTGCGTTGCAGAGAGGTGTAAAAAGGGGCATAGCCTCATTACACCTCTCTGCAATGCAGCCCCCTGGTGCATACTGGAGGTTACAGGTGGGCTAGTTGGCCCCCAGGGACCCATAGTATGTAAGGGGAATTAGTTCCCCCTCTACAAACGTGCCCGGGGGCTGCGCTGCAGAGAGGTGTAAAAAAGGGTGTGGCCTCATTACACCTCTCTGCAATGCAGCCCCCTGGGGAATACTGGAGGTTCCTGGTGGGCTAGTTGGCCCCAGGGACCCACAGTATGCAAGGGGAATTAGTTCCCCCTCTGCAAACGCGTCAGGGGGCTGCTATGCAGAGAGGTGTAAAAAATTTTTTTTAATTTATATAAAAATTTGTAATGTAATTTAAAAAATAAAATATCTAAAAATAAATAATTTAAAATAATGTAGTAAATCAGTATAAAAAATATAACAATTAATACATTTAAAGATTATCATTTACAAAACCATTGAAATTCACTCAAAAAACCTTACACTTCAGCCATGTTATAGTTAGGAATTTCCATTTAAAAAACCTTTGAAATTCCCCCGTTATAGTTCGTTGTACTCACTATAACTCGCGCGCCCGCCATCCACTGCTGATGATGTCACATATTACATCATTCATGACATGGTCAGTGACATCACTGATGACATCACTGATGACATCTCAAGTGACATCACTGATGACATCACTGATGACATCATCTTTGTGAAACAGTGGCAGACCTCCTCTCAGCGTAATATAACCCTTGATACACACATTCAAAAATAGAAACTAAAATTTTCAAAAAAATGGAGATACCAATTCCAGTTAGAACAACCTATTCATTAATTCCAAAATCTACATACACATCCAGTCATTCACTCACAGTTCTATATGGGCACTCATACATATACTCACTCATCATATGTACTCATACACCTATACATCTTATTACACACGGACACTCATCTATAGAGTTACTCACACACAAACTCCGAAGAATCCTGTGGCTGCTGTTCTGCCATTTTGATATGAAAAAAACTGGAACAAAGCAGAGATCCTTCTCTCAGGAAACTAAAAGAGATAGGGAGGGAAGTGGGTGGGGTTTTTCAAGATTCTGGAAAAGAAACTACTATAACCCAATCAAAAGTGTTGTTTTCATGTCACATGAATTTACATGCGCGCAACGTGTGCGCACGCTTACGTGCACATTGCGCGACTGTCGCATATAAATGACGTTTTACCCAATTTTTGTAAAAGCTTTTAAAAACATGAAAAGGAGGCAGGGAAGAGACTCTAAGACCCCCTAGGCCTTCTCATGGGGTCCCTGAAGGACCCCGAAGGGCAAAACATAAAAAAAAAAAAAATCGCGAAGTGCGCGCACGTTGCTCGCACCCTCGAGGCAGAACTGTGTCAAAAATAATAGTGGAGAACGTGAAAATGGTGCAGGGTAGAGACTCCCTGACCCCCTAGGCCTTCTCAGGGGATCTCTGAAGGACCCCAAAAGGCAAAAAAAACATTAAAAAAAAAATCACGAGGTGTGCGCATGTTGCGCGCACGTTGAAAAAAAAATTGATTGACAAATTTGACTGTTTATATTTTGATTGAAGATGTAGACTATACTGTTTAACTTTATCCAAATCATAAAAACTAGCTGTGCCGTTGCATATTACAGGATACAGTCATTGTATTACAATATACAAAGGCAGTTTGTTGGAAAATAAATAAATAAATAATAAAAAAATTGATACAGAAATTAGCATTTTAAAAACCTTGGAAATTCACTGAAAAAACCATAGGTTTCACTCACGTTATATTTAGGAATTAGCACTTAAAAAACTTTGTAAAATCACTGAAAAAAACATAGATTTCACATATGTTATAGTTAGGAATTAGCATTGAAAAAACCTTAGAAATTCAAGGAAAAACCATAGGTTTCACATACATCATAATTAGGAATTAGCATTTAAAAAACCTTGCAAATTCACTGAAAAAAACATAGGTTTCAGGCCTGATATAGTTAGGAGTTAGCATTAGCACTGTCTGCCCACAAAGGAACCCTTTATGTGTACCGCGCAAGCGATCAAGGGTGGACAGGTGACGCCAAAGACCTTCTTTGGCATGGACCACAGTAAACCTTGAAAATGGGTTTGCATGAGGCACAACGGACTTTGCATTTATCTTAAAGCGTCAGATTAAGATTCCCAATGGAGGGCAAAAAGGAAAAGAAAATGCTGCGAACCACAAGCACCATAATGCACGGCGGCTCACTGGGGGCGTTCCACCGTGGGCGAGCAATAAATCAATTGCATTTTTCCTGTTCGGTTCACGATCAGCAGCATGGATGTCATTTCCGCAAGGCACAACCTTTGGGAAAGTTCTAAGAAGAACGAAACATGTCAGGACTGCCGGCGGAATTAAGAATAAAAGAATGCAAGCTTCATTGTTGGTGTGCGGCTAATTCTTCTCTGCAAAGAGAATGTTGGGAAATATATATATATATATATATATATATATATATTCACTGAAAAAACCATAGGTTATAGACCATATATAGTTAGGAATTAGCATTTACAAAACCTTAAAAATTCACTGAAAAAACCATAGGTTATAGACCATATATAGTTAGGGAATAGCATTTAAAAAACCTTATTTTACTCACACAAAACCATTGAAATTCCATATATAGTTAGTTGTACTAACTATATATCACGCACCCGCAATCCACTGCTGATGATGTCACATATTACATCATTCATGACATGGTCAGTGACATCACTGATGACATCACTGATGACATCTCAAATGACATCACTGATGACATCACTGATGACAACATCCAGTGACTGTATTTTTCTGTAAAGTTAAAATATGTCTTACATATTTATGAATGAGTCGATGTATAAGTGTCTGGACGATGGATTTAGTAGGTGCATGACTGAATGTATGAGTGAGTGATTAAATGTGTCTCACTGAGTGCATGGGTTAGTGACTAAACTGTCTTAATTTGTGCATCATTATGTCTGTTGTTCTGTAAACTGCTGCATGTGTTGATCAGTAGCTATATGAGTAACTATATGGGTTATTGATTGGTTGCCCAAGCATTTGTATGGGAGACTGAGTGTGTGTATGGGTGGCTGGGAAGTGTATGACTCTGTGCATAGATGTATGGGTTCAAAAGTGCATGTTGGAAACAGCTGTATGGGCGGTTGACTGTGTGCATGACTGTATTGGTGAGTGAATAGATATCTCAGTGCTACATGTCAAATTAAGTACATATGTAAAATATAGTACATGTGAGAGTTGACATATATAAATAACTGTGCATAAGAGCCAGTGAATGTGTGAGTGGCTGTATGGATCATTGTGAACTTGTATCCAGGATTGTATAAGTGAGTAAATATGTTTTAGTATATGTTTGAATAAGTAAGGTGTGTTTAACTGTATAGTTAAGGAAATGGAGGTGTGATTGATTGTTTGCATGACTGTCTAGGTGTGTGTGTAACTTCATGGATGAGTGACAATCTGTGAGTCTGTGTTTACACTGAGTGTATCTAAGGTTATATTAGAGTCTGAAGAGGTTCATCGTATTATCACATGAATGATTTTATCAGTGATGTCATCAGTAATGTCATTTGAGATGTCATCAGTGATGTCATCAGTGATGTCATTTGAGATGTCATCAGTGATGTCATCAGTGATGTCATTTGAGATGTCATCAGTGATGTCATCAGTGATGTCACTGACCATGTCATGAATGATGTAATATGTGACATCATCAGCAGTGGATTGCGGGTGCGTGATATATAGTTAGTACAACTAACTATATATGGAATTTCAATGGTTTTGTGTGAGTAAAATAAGGTTTTTTAAATGCTATTCCCTAACTATATATGGTCTATAACCTATGGTTTTTTCAGTGAATTTTTAAGGTTTTGTAAATGCTAATTCCTAACTATATATGGTCTATAACCTATGGTTTTTTCAGTGAATTTCATTGGTTTTTTAATAGCTAATATCAAAACCTTTACAATGTATTATTCTTTAAAAAGAAAAATATTTTTTACATGTTTTTAATACAATTTTTTTTAAATTTTTTTTTTGTTTCGCTCCCAGTACGCGTACCGGTTAGCTTCCCGTTAGCTCAATCCGGAGGCGCGACCCGGTACGCGAACCGGTAAACGTTCCTTTTGCGCACCTCTCGCGTTACAAAACAACATCGTGACGCGTCGCGTCAGCATGACGTTTCGCGTTCTCGCGTAATACGTCATATGACGTGCTACGTTCGCGTACCCGGAAGCGCAGCGGTACGCGAACCGGAAGCGATCCGCGGCGCGGCGCCGACCGCGTAACGTAAACACAGCAGGTCATGTGACTCGGTAATAACACTTTTCATTGGTTCATTTCACTTTTGGTTTCCTAATGATGTAATACTAGGTCATGTGATCTAAAATGAACACTTTTCATTGGTTTAGAACTTTTGTTTTTCCCAAATGATGAAAAACCCTCCTTCTTTCCTCACTCTGACTTTCATCTTGGTGAGAGAAAGACCCTTTATTGAGACTTTGAGATGGCTTCATTAGTAGCTTCAGCTGGTGCTAACCCACCACCTCCACCAAATCCAAGAAAGAGAGGACCACCTGCAGAAGTAATTTTGCAAGAAGAGGAAGAACAGGAAGAGGAGGAAGAGGAGGAAGAGCCAAGATTTTTGCCAGAGGAGCCCAGGAGGTACAATCGAAAGGAGAATTACATCTGGCAATTCTACAGAATTCCTGAGGGGCAAAAAAAAGTGAATGCACGCTACGTGTTTTGCCGTATATGCGGTGATAGATTGTCAAGGGGCACTGATAAAAAATACAGTTATGGCAATCATACTATGCATCGGCATATGAGTAGGTGGCACCCAAATAATTATAGTGCTGCCCAGCTACGTGACGAACAACAAAATCCCCTCCCAATGGCAAGAAGATCGGTGGTTCCAGAGGTGTCGGGACCAGAGGCGAGGGAGATGATTGCAAACATCCAAATGTTGTTTGGGCACGTAAAGCAAGTGTGCGTGGAATGTGGCGATTTCATCTGCTACAGAGAAAGTAGCATCACTTTGATTTTGCGAGCAATTCAAAATCATGTTAATGTTTGTACGAAACGTCCCAAAAAATAAATTCTTTTTTTTTTTTTGCTCCTGTTGAGCCCTTTATAATGGATCGTTTTTGTTTCCCCCCCCAAAAAAAACCAAAAATTTTTTAAAAACGTTCAGAAAATACAAAAAAAGTAAAAAAATGTTCAAAAAATACAAAAAAAAATATAAAACAACAAAAACATTAAAAAAAAAGTTCTTTTCAGAACTACCTCCCCATTATAAAAAAATTGGTAGAATATTTGGAACTCTGCCAACCTCTATTTCTCTTAGTTCGCTCCCCGGGGCGCTACCCGGTACGCGTACCGGCAGCTAACCAAAAAAAATATTTTTAAAAAAAAAGAACAGTAAGTATAAGGTAAGCAAACAGACAGTTATGTGAAAAGAAAGACAGCGTTAGGGAGTAAACAAGAGATACTGTTACCTACAATCCACTGCTTATGATGTCACATATTACATCATTCATGACATGGTCAGTAACATCAACAGCAGTGGATTGTAGGTAACAGTATCCTTAGTTTACTCCCTATAGCTGTCTTTCTTTTGACATAACTGTCTGTTTCCTTCCCTTATAGTTACTGTTCTTTTTTTTAAAAAATGTTTTTGATCAGTCATAAACAGTGACATTAATAGAAACAGAGAGAGTGAACAAGAGTGAAGAACTATGGTCCTCCTCAGCCACCCTCAGAAAACCAAGGGGGTCAAGATACATCTACCGTGCCCCCTTCTACCCATTCTGAACATTATTTGCCCTCCATCTTGTATCTTGATTCGACCGAAACACAAAATGGTGGACTCCCATAACGCTGCTGGTTTGCGAACCGGGCAACTTCCCGGGAAGCGGTCCAAAAAAAAAAGTTGGGAAAGTAATTCACAGACACTAAGAGTAATAGAGATGGAGTGAGTGAACAAGACTGAGGAACTATGAGAACAGAGGGACTGAGAAAAAGAGTGGAAGGAGTTGAGTAAGTAGGTAATAGAGAAAGGAATGAGGAAAGTAGCAAAGGCAGGAAACTGAGGATTAAAGAAGTGAAGCAGTGGATCTAATAGTAGGTGAATGTGATAGAAATGTAACGAAAAGAATACAACTATTTACCTTGTAATTGCCGTTAAATTAATCACATTTTATTTTTATACTTTCAATCTGTGAAAGAGAGAACCAACATTTGAAAAATATTAAAACATGTATTTAAAAATTACAAAAGACAAGGGAAAATATTGAAGGACAAATAGTTTTTCAACAACTTTGACACTGACAGAAGCTTCTGCTTCTCCAGGTCCTCTACACAATCCTAAAGATATACATTTTAAACTAACAGTATCTTGATGCAGATGAAGTGAGGCCTATCTTAAAACATGGTGCATCTTTTGCATTGCTCTTGTTTCAGAAAAGTGTCGCTTCAGGATGCCAATAACATGTCTCCTATCCAGAGATTTGTTTGAGGTGAGGCCTACTCAGAGTTCAAGATGAGATTTACACTTGTTGAAGTGTACAGAGGAGATAATATCTGTGAAAGTCTACCAATGAAGTGAGTCATGTCCACTGCACTCTTCAACAAAGTAGAAACCTCCTATGTTTCCCTGGACAGACCTAAACTTGATCTGCACAATGTGATTCGTAATGATAGGAAACACAGGTGATGTAATTGAAATATGTGCAATTTATTTTGCTCATTTCACAATCACATCACTTGTGTTTCACTCACAATTATTATTTTACTCTAACTTTTTTCACTAATTTTCAACAAAGTACACTCCCTGGGGCGCTACCCGGTACGCGTACCGGGAGCTAACCTCGCGAAATTTTTTAAAAAAATGTTTTTTTTTCGCACATATAAACCTCCTCAGCCACCCTCAGAAAACCTAGGGGGTCAAGATAACTCTACCGTGCCCCCTTCTACCCATTCCGAACATTAATTGCCCTCCATCTTGTATCTTAATTCGACCGAAACACAAAATGGTGGACTCCCGGAATGCTTAAGGTCCGCGAACCGGGGCGCTCAACGGTTCGCGTACCGGGTCGCTTCCTGGGAAGCGCACCATCAAAAAAGGTGGGAAAGTAGTTCACACAAAAGCCACTTGAGACAATTTCACCAAATATAGATTAGCTCATACTACATACCAATCCCTACCATTTTCACAAGTTTGATTGGAATTCCATTTAGCCATTTAGCCTGTAGACCTCTCTAAATACCGTGAGGTAAATTACTTCACAAAACACATCTGAAGTGTTGGAATTGACAACCAATTAAAATGTTACTTTCATTTTCTACTTTTTTTACCTGACATTTGATTGGTTATGTACCCGAATATATATAAAGGAAGAGAAGGAAACACAGCCATTTTGACTACTACTTCCTGGTGTACATTTCAATAGGATTTTCATTAATAACTTCAACTTCTTTTTAAAGGTAAGTTGTTATTTTTAAAACTGAAGTATATTGTGCACTTTAAGTTAATATGGCAAACTTTTTCTGTTAGTTATATACTATCCCTCTGTAGTACTTATAAATTTAGATACACTTTTTTATATTCCTACTTCCACTCTGATACTATACACTGCCCAAAGATAAATTCTCTGTTAAAAACTGCCTATCTAAAATTAATCCCAACAGTGCCCTACCTCTACTAATATATATTTTTTTTATGCAAATTTCAGGGAAAATGGAAAGTGAACAAAACATTTCATTTGAAATTGTCCTTCCAGAGTCCAACACAGAAATCATTGATCCAAATGAGATTGAATTTATGGATGAAACTTGGGACCAAGAACTACTGCAATGTGTACAAGCAGTAGATAACCTCCTTGCAAATGAGGACATTTTACAACCTCAGAGACTACAATCTATATTCCATGATTATTATGAAATTTCTGACAATGAAATGTTAGAAAGTTTAATAAATTATGAAACACAATAAAAAAAGCTTAAAAAATAAAAAAAAATAAAAAATAATCAACAAAACCAACAATCAATTAACATACAGCATTTGAAAAGTCTATCATTCATTTTTCATTGTGGTACGCTCCCCAGAACGCTTCCCGGTTCGCGTACCGGGCGCTAACCACGAAAAAAAACAAATTTTTTTTTTTTATTTTTTGCTTCGCGGGGCCCCTTTAAAACCTCCACATTAAACCTAGGGGGTCAGCGAGGATCTACTATGCCCCCTTATAGTTATTTCCCCCTTTGTTTTGGCCTCCTCTTGTCTCTCGATCCTACCGAGAGACAAGATGGCGGCCGCTCCGGACTGTTTAGAATGTTGACAGACACCGGAGAGCCAATCAGCTTCGCTACGCGAAGTTCCGTTACGCGTCAAGTACGCGAACCGGGGCGCTGCCTGGTCCGCGCTTACAGATATATATCTTTTTTTGAACGTTAATTTCTCAAAATCCACTGCAGCACATATATTGAGACCTACAAAAGGCACATCGGGCTACCAGTCCCTACAATTTTGCCAAGTTTCGTGCAAATCCATTCAGCCGTTCGGGCTAAAAGTGAGGCTAACCGCCCTATGGAAAACTCAATGTTAAAAACACGTTTTGGGACCCCCCTTTTTTCTCGGCCCCCCCTGGACCAACTCCCCCCAAATTTCCAGGGGCTGCTCAGAAACAAAATGTTCCATTTTGCTGAAAATTTCAGCCAATTCCGTCCACAAACGCCAAAGTTATTAGACATAGAATTTTCAAAAATCCCATAGGGAAAAAATCCTAACTATATATACCTACTGGCGACCGCCAGTAGGTAATATATATATATATATATATATATATATATATATATATAAATATATATTTATATTCATATTTATTTTTTATTCAGAGAAAAAACCATAGGTTCTAGGCATGTTATAGTTAGAAATTAAAAACCCATAGAAATTCACGGAAAAACCCAAAGGTTTCAGGGACGTTATAGTTAGTTGGACATTTCACTCATACAAAACCTGAGAATGTCGGCAGTTATAGTTAGTTCAGCTAACTATAACTCGCGCCCCACGCAATGCACTGCTGATGACATCACATATTACATCATTCATGACATGGTCAGTGACATCACTGATGACATCACTGATGACTTCTCAAATGACATCACTGATGGTGTACACCCACACCACACCCATGCAGCACAGGCATCAAAGGACATGTAACCGTGCCAATAAAAATGGCTGTTTACACGTGCTCGACGCCATTTCCACTCTCTATCTGGGTGTATCCGTGTGCTTATTATGTTGGTGGCAGCTGAGGCACTTTGGCCGACACGAGCCTCCCGCAACGTGGCGATGACGTGAGGTGCACAGTATTGGTGGCAGCCGAAGCACTTTGCCGGACTCTAGCCTCCTCCCACATGGCAATGACTTGAGGTGCAACAAATTGATTGTGGGCTAGGTGCACAGCAATGTTTGGTTCGAAAAATTGTAACAGTCAGGTCGACTAGGTTTGAAAGTTTGGGTGCTCCAACAGGTGGCGTTACCGTCCTGAAACGCTGAATTAATGAAGCAAGTAGCGCACAAACAACTGTGAGTGTGTCCCTGTGAATTGGGCACACCGTGTGGGTTAGTCTGCGGAGACTGACTCCAAGAACGTGTTTAAATAAAGTTCAATAGTTTCATTGATGATTTGTTTTTTTTATTATTTCATAAATTTCTCAATTTATCTTTTGTATTCACAATTATCCAAATGAAATTCTCCAAAAACAAATGCTCCAATGCATTTCGGGCTGTGCCCTTTATCAAGGAGCTCGAAGTCTCTCTGCCGGAGTGTTAGAATTTCATGGCAAAGTTAAAGTCTCCTGGCCATTCGAGGATTTGGATAATTTGGATAATTGTGAATACAAAAGATGAATTGAGAAATTTATGAAAAAAAAAAAACCAAATCATCAATGAAACTATTGAACTGCCACGAGGTCACCGACGTGACCGCAGGCCTCCTCGACACAGGCTTCCTGCGAACCCAGCGGCAAAGCACCGCAGATTTATGTCTGTACAGACTACTGCCTTCGATGTACACTGTGGACAGCAGGGCTCACATTTCAGATCGAGTCGTGATTGCCGACGACGCAGTACAGTAGGCAACAGGTTTGCTACCAGTGCGGCTCCCCCACGCATCATCACAGTTTCCACACACGCTGAATGCTTCTGGTGCCTGTAACTGTGCAGCTCAACTCAATGCCACATGGCTGTGGGCCCTTGCAGACCTCTGCCTCCAGCCTACACTGTGGACAGCAAGGCTCACAATTCAGATCGAGTCGTGATTGCAGATGACTCAGTCCAGTAGGCAACAGACATTGCTACCAGTGCGGCCCTCCCAGAACCTGCATCATCACTGGCTGTGCACGCGCTAAGTGCTTCAGGTGCCACTAACTCAGTGCACCACAAGTCACTGCCATGTAGCCTTATTAAGGAAGAATTCATTAGTCAAAAGACATTGCTCCCAGTGCGGCTCGCCAGGACCACGCATCATTGCAGACTGTGCACATGCTGAGTGCTTCTGGTGCCGCTAACTATTCAGTTCAACTCAACTCAACGCCACATGGCTGTGGGCCCTTGCTAACCGCTGCCTCCGGCCTACACTGCGGACGGCAGGGCTCACAATTCAGATAAAGTCGCTTTTGCAGATGACGCAGTCCAGTAGGCAACAGACATTGCTCCCAGTGCGGTCCGCCCGGACCATGCATCATAGCTGGCTGCGACACGCTGAGTGCTTCAGGTGCCACTAACTCAGTGCTCCACTAGTCATCGCCTCGTAGCCTTATTAATGCAGAATTCATTAGGCAAAATACATTGCTCCCAGAGTGATCGGCCCGGACCATGCATCATAGCAGACTGCGCACACACTGAGTGCTTCAGGTGCACTAACTGTTCGGCTCAACTCAAAGCCACATGGCTGTGGGCCCTTGCTGACCGCATCCACCGGCCTACACGATGGACTGCAGAGCTCACAATTCAGATTGAGTCATGATTGCAGATGACGCAGTCAAGTAGGCAACAGACATTGCTCCCAGAGCGGCCCGCCCGGATCACACACTGGCTGCACACACGCTGAATGCTTCAGGTGCCACTAACTCTGTGCAACTCAAGTAAATGCCACATGGCTGTTGGCCCTTGCTGACCGCTGCCTCAGGCCTACACTGTGGTCAGCAGGGCTGACTCCCATCTGACTTTAAAAGACAGCATTTGATTGGTTCAGAAGGTTTCCCATTCTAACAGTTGAAGGACCCCCAGACATTTTAGTCATTCTCTCCGCAGCTTCCCAGGAGATACACATGTTGTGTTTTTGCAGCTAGTCTGTAATTTTTGGGGTGTTTTTTGGAAAGATTTGGAAATGGCTTCTTCTAATCCTCAGCAAGAACATACTTCTGATGAAGAAGAAATAGAAGAACCACCTCCCAAAAACAGACCAGAATCCATTATGTGGAAATTTTTCACCATCCCAGTTGGTGAAAAGAGAGTCAACGCAAGGAAGGTGAGTTGTAGTCTCTGTCCATGGATTTTGTCTAGAGGTAGTGACAAAAAATAATCTTGTGGCACGTTAAATATGTACAAGCACCTCCAGACAATCCACCCCAGACATTTTGCACGGGAGCAGATGCCATGTGCACAACAAAATACACAACATTCAGATATCCATACATATTTTATCTTTTGTTCCATATGCCTACACGGCGGTCAGCAGGGCTCACAATTTGAATTCAGTCTTGATTTATTAATTGCAGAGTCCAGTAGGCAACAGACATTGCATCCACTGCGGTCTGCCCGCATGACGCATCATCGCTGGCTGCGCACATGCTGAGTGCTCTGGTGCCACTAACTCTGTGCAGCTCAAGTCAACACCACAGGTCTGTGGGCCCTTGCTGACCGGTGCCTCCGGACTACACTGCAGTCAGCAGGGCTCACAATTCAGATTTAGTCGCGATTGCACATGACACAGTGCAGTAGGCAAAAGACATTGCTCCCAGTGCATCCCGCTCGGACCACGCATCATCACTGCCTGCACATACACTGAGTGCTTCAGGTGCCACTAACTTAGTGCACCACAAGTCACCGCGATATGGCCTTATTGAGACAGAATTCATTAGGCAAAAGTACACCCGTTTCAGGCTATTGTTCGTATGGAGCCTAAAACAGGTAAGTTGCCTCAATCAGATTTACAAAGAGGTTTAAAGGAAGAGTTGTATATTTACCTTTACATTTAAAAAAGAATCTTGACACTATTGCTGTAGAGGAAGAGGAAACTGAACCTGTAGTTATTCTAGTTAATGGTGTTCCTACGCAGAGCCGAAAAATATGGAAAGAATTAGCCGATGTCAGCAAAGTGCGAAAGGCTACATTATATCTCACAAAAAACAATGTTTACCAAAAAAATGTGTTGATTGAGTTGATGATAGCGAAATTTCAAGTGGCCAAATTGAAAAAGTGGACATCTCCAAAAGTGAAGACATTTATGAACATTATAGTGTACGTCCTTTACATTCAAAGGAAGTGATTGGAAATACTATTGAATTATTCAAAATGAAGAAAGTGAAGGGAACTCCCATGAGTGTTTGGGAAAGGAGTTTGGAAGATTGTTGTTTTCCACAGATCTTCACCACTGGAAAAGGTGGACAATATGTCAAACGACCAGCAATCCTGCGCTGCTTCATTGAAGTGTGAGCAGGTTTTTCTCCTCTCGCTTCAACGAAGCAAACCAGGGTTTGCTATGACAGGACAGAAGACGAGCTTCCACCCTGTCACCGTTTATGAATTTTAATAGGATTATTCTGTCTGGTCTTTTACAGATATCAAGTGAGATTTCTGAAGAGCTTTATTTCGAAAAGGTTTCACTTTAATTGGTTGCTGCTGATCCTTTATCAACCATAGACACTTTTGCTCACTGGAGCAGGACCAACCCCCCATCCCCTTTTTTTCATTAATGAATACTGTGCACTGATGGCCATGAGGCGTGTTATATGTCACTAATATTCGCCCACTTGGTCTTCACTTTGATGCTAACCTGACCATCATGTAGTGATTGATCCTTACGTGTTTATTACTAGTGGCGTGAGGTGATCTTTGCCCACTGGGGCAGCAACCTTGAAAACTGATTTTTTAAATTACGATTGCCTCTGAAATTAATCTGAGCTACCAGGCACAGCACACGATGACACCTAATGACGGTATCCTTTGTTTAAAAAAAGAGTCAAATAATGAAGGGACAGTTTAAAAACGTTTAAAAACATTTATTTAAGATGCTACCATTTGCGCCAACCATGAAATGAACATTTAATTGTGTTGTGCATTAATTATGCAAGCAATGTATGCAGTCGGCACTTCTCACATTGAAATTGACGTATTGAAACTTTATTGACTGTGATGAAAAACAACAGTATTGTTTCTATGTTCATTGCACAAACTTATGCACGTGTTGCTTTAAATGAAACTGATGATGCACTACACTTTGCCCGTGACAAAGGAGTGAGGAAACTCCAAAATGTGTCGGACCTAGTGGTGCTAATAAACCACGCTTGAAATGGGTGGCCGTGGCTCCAGTCCTTTCCCAGTCTCTGGGAAAGGAGTGCAACGGATTGGTTTGCAGTGGTGATATTTGGAGGTGGCTACCCCGGCTGTGTGCCCACCATGCAAGTGGCTTGGTTGCCGCCTACTGAACTGTGGAGATATATATATATATTCATTGAAAAAGTCATAGGTTTCAGGGGTGGTATAGTTAGCTGGACATTTCATTCATACAAAACCATTGAAATTCCTCCGTTATAGTTAGTTGTACTAACTGTAACTCTCGCGCCCGCAATCCACTGGTGATGATGTCACATATTACATCATTCATGACATGGTCAGTGACATCACTGATGACATCACTGCTGACATCTCAAATGACATCACTGATGACATCACTGATAACATCATCCAGTGAATGTGGTTTGGTTTGTTATTTAAATATGTATTATATATACACCAATCTGAATTGAAGAATCAGTGGATATATAAATATCTGGATAGAGGATTTAGTAGCAGTGTGATTGATTGTTTACTTGTGTAATTTATAGTGTCTCACTAAATATATTGGATAGTGACTAAACTGTGTGAATATCTGTATTACTTGGTCAGTTGTTGTGTAAACTGCTGCACCAGTTGCTTACTAGCTACGTGAAAGTCTATATTAGTTATTGATTAGTTAACTGACTATTTGTATTGGAGAGTGGATGTGCGTGTGGTTCGGTGGGGGATCTGTGACTGCCCAAAAATATGTGAATAGTTAATTCAGTAGGTATATGAAGTTAAGACTACATGTTATAATAGTTGCTTGGGTGAGTGAATATCGTTATGGGTGTGGTGATGAGCAAGTATATTTCTCAATGGTACATGTCCAACAACGTAGAAAAAATAAACAGCAGTATCTGTGACAGTTGTTGTATATAAATAGGTATACATAAAATTCATTGATTGCATGAGTGACTATACAGATAACTGTATCCTTGTAATAATGATTTCATAACACACTAAGGGGCACATTATGATGGCGGACGGACCTGAGTCCGTCCGCCACCATAGAGTAGGAGGGAACCTCCGCATGGCCTGCGGAGGTCCCTCCAGTGCAATTAGGATGTGACCGCCACCCTGGCGGTCACATCCTCTATTTTTAACATTGCGGCGGGTGCGGCTTCAAGCTGCACCCGCAGCAATGTTAAAAATGCACGCTTTGCATTTGTATGTAGAAAGTGGCAGGCACCGCGCGGTGCCTGCTGCTTTCTGCATACAAATGCAGGGGGGTACCATAGGTACCCCCCATGTGCACCCCCACCCCCCCTTCACCTAGGGGGCCCGCAACGGGCCCCCGCAGTGAAGTTACACATGCTTTTCCACGGCGGAAAAGCCGCCGCGGAAAAGCATGTTTCTGAGCCCATCCTAATCTGGCTGACGGTGTCTGAGAGACACCGTCACCATATTAGTGCTTTTCCGCCGCGGTTGTAAGCCAACCGCGGCGGAAAAGCAGCGGACGGAAACCAGGACCCACCAGCCATCCTAATGTGGCGGTGGGTCTTTGGTGGGTCCGCAGAGGATTTTCCGCATCCTCCGGGCGGGCGGTGGCTTCCGCCGGCCCGGAGGATGCGGAAAATCCTCCATCATAATGAGGCCCTAAGTATGAGTTACTATCTAGATGAATAAATAAAGTGCTATTTGTATAAGTGTGTAGCTGAGTAAATGTAAATATGGTACATTGTTTGCAAAAGTGAGTAGGATGACTACATAAGTGAATAGGATGTGTGCTGGTGTTTAATGTTAATATAGGTGTATAAGTATATTTGATAGTGTTCTATTGATCATTGACATGTATGAGTAAATCTATAGTTAATTGATTAGATGTGTGTGTAGATCTATGAATCACTGAGTGGGTTTTAGATACTTGTATTGCTGTGTCAATGGATGCAAATATGGTACTCTGTATTTTACAGTGCATGATAAAAGGTTATAGGACTGTATGATGAGGTGTATCTGATTGTCACGTGGAAGATGTCATCAGTGATGTCATTTGAGATGTCATCGGTGATGTCATCAGTGATGTCACTGACCATGTCATGAATTATGTAATATGTGACATCATCACCAGTGGATTGCGGGCGCGAGAGTTACAGGTAGTACAACTAACTATAACAGAGGAATTTCAATGGTTTTGTATGATTGAAATGTCCAGCGAACTATACCACCCCTGAAACCTATGGTTTTTTCAATGAATTTCTTAGGTTTTTTAAAGGATAATTCCTAACTATAACCTGCTTGAAACCTATGGTTTTTTCAGGGAATTTCAAAGTTTTTTAAATGATAATTCCTAACTATAACCTGCCTGAAATCTATGTTTTTTTCAGTGAATTTCAAAGGTTTTTTAAATGATAATTCCTAATTATAATGTTCACTACTTCCCCATATTTTCAACAAGAAGCCAAATCTGCAATGCTACCTAAAAAAACAGGCAATAGTTCCAATTACCACTAACAAATAAACATCAACAACAACTAGTGTAAGGACGTTGTCTATGTACTGCGTGAATTACATCCAACTCACACCCATATTTAAAGAGGAATATGTGATAGAGGTACTAATTATACATTTCTGACATCCAACAAAATCACAATACCCAGCGCCACCACCAGTGCAACCACCCCTCCTGAACCCTCCCCCTCTACTACCTCAGAGGCAGCTCAAAACAGGACAATAGACCTTCCCAAAATATATCCCCTCAACAGCACACTAGCTCAAAGTTCAGAGATGTGGCAACCAACTATGTATAAGTGAAGGAACTCGAACATCAACAATAATGTACACAATGTTAACACTACTGGTGATATGCTATACACAACTCACTACACAAACCAAAAACTTTTCCGTGTGTTGATATACTATTGATACGTGTAGTATACTGCATAGTGGACGCAACCATATTATCTCAGCACTGGGGAATAGTTTGGTCCTGTAGCTGTGTGCACCATAAATAATCGCCACGTGGCCTTATTAAGGCAAAATTCAGTTGCCAAAAGACATTCTTACCAGTGCACTGAACTACGCATCATCGCAGGCTCCACACAAAACACCCCTACCTCAGTGCACCACAACTCATGAACCCTTTACGATAGAATAGTCTGTGTATTATTTGACATACAGTGCTCCTACAGCAGAAGTCATAAACTGTTTATGATTGAATATCTGTGTATGATATCATGATTACTATTCTACTTGTTACCAACAGCAACGTAATAAAATGGAGTCGAGCACACTTGATCGAACCCACTTCAACTATCTATCTGTGTCTGTGTACTTATTATGTTTGTAAAATGCTGCTCCTGCGCCCTACCACATTATATTGTACTGTAAACAGCGTATGCAACCATCTGACCTCTGCCAGTAACAAAAACTTTGATTGTATAACTTTCTCTCGCTCATTCTACAAATACGAACGTACAAAGTGGATCATTAAAATACTGCAAAGAAACTCTATAGTCAATTTACAAGTGTGTGCTATTTCTTTTTTTTTTTCTTTTTTTTTAGCATACTTATATAGAGCGAAGTCGACCCAAAACTATAGCAACAATTTACATGAGCACCGTATTTACAGTACATTTTCAGGCAAGCGTAGATTACGTCATTACTCTACAATAACAGGATGTGAACGCGACTCCGAGCCTCAAACACTGATTTCCAGCACCAAGTTCGACAGTATACCTGAATGACCACATACGTATATATATTATCTGCTCTTCATGTGCCAAAAACTGCAACCTAAACCTTTCACAGCCCTGTATTACTACAGCTACAACACTCCACTGAATGTACAACAAACATTCATATTCACACAAATGCGTAATGTCCACCATATTTTATGTGCGCAACTATGGATGAATATAAGGTCAATGATACACCGTACCTTCCATGTTAGCCATATTGTGGGACCTTACAGACTAAGGGCCAGATGTAGGTCGGTCGGTAACGGCCGAAAATCGGTATTTTCGACCGTTACCGACCGGTAATTCAGAAATGGTATGTAGGGCCCTGAATTTTACAGAATCTGTAAATTTGCCGATCGGTAAATTTACCGAATCTGTAAAATACCGAATCGGTATTTTTACCGATTCGGTATATTTGAGATGTAGGTGGGACTCTTCTGAGTCCCACAAGCCTTACAGAATCGGTATTTTACCATCAAATCCAATTTGATGGTAAAATACTGATTCCGGTGTGCATGCACATGTGTGCATGCACACCTCTGCCATATGACAGGCAGACCTGCCCTTGGGGCATGTATGCCTGCCACATGGCACCCGAGCCTATTTTTGGGGTGCCAGAGGGTGTCAAAGTGACACCCCCTGCACCCTTGCTAAAATCGGTAATTACCGATTCTGTAATTACAGAATCGGTATTGCCCATTGATTCCTATGGGCTTCACAGCCCATAGGAATCAATAGGAAATACCGATTCGGTATTTCCAGATTCGGTAAATACCGAATTTTAAAGATTCGGTATTTACACATCTGGAAATACCTACATCTCCCCCCTTCATATTTACCACTTCTTAAATACCGAATCGGTAAAATTCGGTATTTAAGAAGTGGTAAATAAGAATTACCTACATCGGGCCCATAATGACACATTTGCGTGTAAGACCCGGGTGACAGCAACACTAAAACCGAACACCCGAATCAGTTGATTTTTCATACAGCTCAAGACGGAACCACGGCCATAGCTCCGGAGTCATCATTCACAGCCTCGCGCAGCACTGGCATACGTCAGTCCAGTCCATTCTGCTTACGCTTCCAGGCAAACATAAGAACGCTACATGGCCCAGATTTCCATTGTAGTGATTTCTTACTTCCAGGTCTAGTTGTCAGAACGGCACACACACTCCCTCATGGCTGGTATACACCCACACCACACCCATCCAGCAAATGCGTCACTACACAAGTGACACTACCAATAAAAAAGACGGGGCGCACCTGCTCTACGACATTTTAGAGTTGCTCCCATCGCAAAGCTCTGTGATGGCCCATCCTGGTGGTTCGGACGCCTCATGTAGGCCTGAACCACCGAGCAGGGGGGCCCACCACTACGTGCTTGGCCTCTTTGGCCACTGAGTGAGTGGTACCGCAAGGACTCAGCGTGAGAGCAACCTGCAATGTTGATGGGAGCACGAGTATGTCCTTTGCCATAGCAATATCAAGACTCAGCAACATATGTGAGATTTTTTGGTGGCAAAGCGGGACTGTATGATATAGAAGGTGCCCTGTCCACGAAAAGGTGAGCAGTGAGGCCTGGGTGCGCAGCGGAGGGAGTAGATGGGGTGCAGCAGACTGCATACAAAAATGCGGCGCACCGATTTAGGCGTTCGCAGACCTACATAGCGTATCTTATTGCATTTGTATTGTTTTCCAATAGCAGAAAAGTGTTTATAATCGGTCAAATGTCCGTCGCTTGTGATGATTGAAATTGCGCACCACTTGTTTTCACAACCGGATAAAAAACACTGCTACTGTACTAATTGTTCATAAATGGAAGCCTATTAAACAAGTTAGAACTGTACAAATAGTTGTATTTTTAATGTGGGATGGAAGATGTGTAAGGGCAATGTAATTGTACTCCACATTAAGATAGTAACAATTACCAATCATAAAATCTTTCTTTTTCTATCCTTTAGATGTAGAGCTTCAGGGTGCATTATGTCCCGGCACGTGGTGAAAGACATATCGGTGACAGAATGGTGAGCTGCAAATATTCTTTTCATTCACTCTCTCACTTCCTCTCCCCTTTGATAAAGAAATGACGCACAATGATATCTTCCTTTATATCTAACAGGTTGTGTTTCACAAATTGGCGTTCCCCCCCAACACCTCCAAAGCTCAACGTTCGATGATTCTGCAATGATGTGAGGCCATCGTAACAATCTCTGAGAAGGCTGCTTCGACACGAAGTGCACCCTCTTTGAATCACGCCAATGGCACAAGGTGAGCAAAAAAGCTTGTTTCCGAAGCAACCAGAAGTCACCTAGTTATTTATTGTTGTTTTAATAAAAGTTAATCAAAAAAGTATATGTCTTCTTTTTATAACATTTCACTATTATTTAGTGTGATAATCATGTGCTGAGAAAACATTAGACAATTAAAAATAGAAATGATGTTTATAACTAGAAGTATAATACTGAGGCTAAACCTGAGTCTGTAGCTGCGATTAACGGTTCCTATGGAAAATTTTAAAAACTCCAGCATAGTAACTGTTTGGATTAGCAACATTGTGTGGTGAACTTGTAACCTGTGTGCTCACTTAAGTGTTCCATGAACTGTTACTATGGTAACAGGCTAAGCGTGGGTGTAAAATTCGTTTCGTTCGCAGAATTTGCGGATTTTTGGCAAATTCGTGGTCCGCGAATCACGCGAATTTGCCCAAAAATCCGCAAATTCGCAAGCGGCAAATTTTTTTGCTTGGTCGTGCTTGAAAAATACAATATCGCGCGCGTGGCGCTGACTTACCGTGATATGAGTCCGCCGAGTTGTTTTTCTCCCGGTTTGCTTGTGCTGCTTCGTTTTGGATCTAGCTGCGTGATCGCGCGAGAGTTTTTCGTACGCAATGACGTCATCGCGGCTCGCCATCTTGCACAGCGAGAGTTTGACAACGCGAGTATGTCATAAGGTCCCGCGATTACGCATTGCGGGAGTGAACAATGCCGAACACTTAGATGCGGCGTTCAGCTGACTTCCGGCGGGAGATTTGAACAGCTCGCTTTCCCGAAATTTCAGAAATTGCAATTCTGCACAAGAAATCCACCGCAGGAAGCATACACCTTCTGAAAATGATGAATTTGATCAGAATAACTCCTCAGATTGTCATTTGGCTGCTCTTTTTGGTGCAAGGAGTCCATTTTTGGGGGGGTTGGAAGGAAGGAAGTGCCCCAGAGTCTCCAACTTCCTGTTCCTGTCCAGCAGGCTCCTCCCAGTGCTTTGTCCATGTCCTGGTCACTTTTGATTTGGATCTGGAGCTGGAAGGATTACTTTTTGTGGCTGCTGCCGGATATTTGTGTTTGAGGACTTTTGAGTTTGGATCACTTTTGGACTTAAGATTTAAGAGTAAGTTGGTGTTGTTTGTTTGGGGCATTGCAGTTGCTGCAACTACAGTTGTAAAACTTTTTTCACAAGTTTAAAACAATATATATTGTGGGTAGCCACAGTATCCAGTAGGCCCATGGTTAGTCATGGGTGCATGATACAACTGTTTCTGTGATTTGTTTTTTAACTTAATTCTCATTTATGTCATGGAATTTTAGCTCACTGTTATATGATTTTTGTGTGTTTTTCGACTTTTTGGGGTGGTGTTGGGGCCTGGCCATGTGGGTGGGGGCCATTTTGAGGCCTGGTACAGGCAGGGCCTGGCCATGTGGTGGCGGTCAAGGGGCCATTTTGAAGCCAGGCAGTGTGCTCATGCCTGCACCAAGTTTGCCTTGCTTTCAACCATTATGCCTAGGGATAGTCAGTGGTGCATGGACCTAGTCTTTCTGTGGGGTGTCTTGAATTTAAACATCATTGAGGGCATGGATGGCATTGGATTGTGGTGATTTTGTGTGTTTTTTTACTTTTTGGGGTGTTGTTGGGGTCTGGCCATGTGGGTGGGTGCCATTTTGAGGCCTGTACAGGCAGGGCCTGGCCATGTGGTGGGGGTCAGGGGGCCATTTTGAAGCCAGGCAGGGTGCTCAGCCCTGCACCCAGTTTTCCTTGCTTTCTTCCATTAGGCCCAGGGGTAGTGAGTGGTGCATGGACCAAGTCTTTCTGTGGGGTGTCTTGAATTTAAACATCATTGAGGGCATGGATGGCATTGGATTGTGGTGATTTGTGTGTGTTTTTTGACTTTTTGGGGTGGTGTTGGGGCCTGGCCATGTGGGTGGGGGCCATTTTAAGGCCTGGTACAGGCAGGGCCTGGCCATGTGGTGGGGGTCAAGGGGCCATGTTGAAGCCAGGCAGTGTGCTCAGGCCTGCACCCAGTTTGCCTTGCTTTCTTCCATTAGGCCCAGGGGTAGTGAGTGGTGCATGGACCAAGTCTTTCTGTGGGGTGTCTTGAATTTAAACATCATTGAGGGCATGGATGGCATTGCATTGTAGTGATTTTCGTGTGTTTTTTCACTTTTTTGGGGTGGTGTTGGGTCCTGGCCATGTGGGTGGGGGCCATTTTGAGGCCTGGTACAGGCAGGGCCTGGCCATGTGGCTGGGGGACAAGGGGCCATTTTGAAGCCAGGCAGTGTGCTTTGAGCCAAAGGCTTGCACCCAGCCTGCCCTGCTTTTACCCATTATGCCCAGGGGTAGTGAGTGGTGCATGTACCAAATCTTTCTGTGGGGTGTCTTGAATTTAAACATCATTGAGGGCATGGATGGCATTGGATTGTGGTGATTATTATGTGTTTTTTGACTTTTTGGGGTATTTAACTGATGTTCCTCTGGCTTCCATTGCTTTTAGGTGCACAAGAGAACCACCAGTGCCAGGAAGAAGTCCTACAGCGGTGTGTGCAGCACAACATCACGTGACATCACGTGTGGCCACAGACAAGACAACTCTGCAACTCGTGCAACTGCGGCCTGCTGTTCTGACATCTGAAGAAGATGGGCCCAAAGAAAGGTGGCCGGAGCGCCTCAGAGAAAAAAGTTGCCACTGCCACTGCCACTGCCAGTAAGAAGGAGCAGAAGAAGCAAGTGGCACCACCTACCAAGAAGACTGGTGTGCCCACCGACACCTTTTTTGGAAGAAAAAAAACTACGCCTTCAGCAGCAGCGGTGTCAGCCGGGGACCAAGCTGGAAGCAGCACCTCCGCTTAATTGGGCTCAGTGTCACCACGCCAAGTTAGGTCCAAGACCATGAGTGCTGCTGCGGCAGCCACTTTGGTTGTTCAATCACCATCGACCAGTGATGTTGGCGCATCACAAGAAAGTACCATCCAATCAACGCCGGGTGTAACTCAGCTGACGAGTGTTCAACAACCACAGCCGCAACGACAACCACAGGTGCAACTAGTACAAGCGCAAGTACATGGGCAAGGAGAGGCGCAAGTAGAGGCGCAAGTAGAGGCGCAAGGAGAGGCGCAAGCAGAGGCGCAAGAAGAGGCGCATGGAGAGTTGCATGGAGAGGTGCATGGAGAGGTGCAACTAGAGGTTCATGGAGCGGCACAACTGCCTACAACGCTTGTTCCTCCAGAAGTAGGGGCACATCAGGAAAATGATATTCAAGCGGAGGTATCATCCGAGGAAGCCACTCCTTCTGAGGATGATCCATTGTCTTCCAGATCCCCAGCAAGAAAAAGGTCAAAGAGGGCTACTACCACAACAAGCTCTTCTTCAATGCCCCCTTCATTCTGATGACATTGATCCTGATTGGAACCCACAAATGCAGTCTGAGAGTGAGGCACACCATGAGCCGACAAAGGTAGCTAAGCCTAAAAGGAAGGTTCCCGCAAGGCTTCGACTTATGTGTGATGACGACAAACAAGAAGTGGTGTCTTCTGCTGCTGATGAACAGTCTGACGACGACCCAGTCATCACAGACATCACTCCAGCCCCAGCGGGCATGCAGCACCCAGACATTTTCACCCTATCCCGAATGGCTGCTGAGCGGGATGTGGGCGGCGTGGCACTGGTACCACCACCAACACGACCTACAGCTTCCATCTTTTTTAGTCAGAAGGGCCGGCAGGGACCTCCATCCATCTCGACCTCCATTACCTCAAGATGTGGTGCTGTAAGTGAACAACAGAAACAAATTCAGCCACGCCCATCCTCCACTTCATCTGGCATTGAAAGTCAAAGTGGCACCTCCACCACCAGCAGACATCTCCAGTCCCCAGTTTGGGACTTCTTTACTGTTAGCGAAAAGGCAGAAAACATGGTTGTTTGTTCGATTTGTAAAGTATTAGTTAGTCGGGGTAAGCTTGGTACCAACTATGGTACCGGAGGCCAGAGAGGTCATCTCAAAAAACACCACCCTATCCAGTGGTATGCGCACCTAAGTAAGATCCAGGAAGATCCAAATTAGAACTGATCCAAATGTATCCATTCACATTGCATCTGATGCTGACAAGGGGCTGATTGTGCAGGGGGGAAGTCAAGAACGGACCAAAATTTTTTTGGTACAGCCAGTACCCCTGGCAGCAGCACTGCAGTGGTAGCGCCCACACCCTCTACCCCTGCAACATGTATGAGGCACACTAAGAGTCTGGGACAGACACCAATGCAAAAAAAGTACATTAATGAGCCTAACTGGTTTGAAGTCTGCATCATCATCATCATCATCACGTAAAACGGTCCAGCCCACCATTAGAGCATGTTTTGGCCAGAGGCGCCATTTGAACGCAACCACCCAGCGCAAAGGCTAAAATGCTAGCGCTGGACCTTCTCCCTTTTTCTTTCATGGAAGGGGTGGGTTTTCCAGAATTGGTGGCAACAGTCTTCCCTAAATGGAAGGTTCCTAGCCGGTCCTATTTTGGCAGAGTTGCGGTTCCAGCACTACATCAAGATGTGCTGGAGGTGATTGGGGCAGCTTTGCAGAAGAGTGCTGTTCACAGACAACAACAGAAATGTGGACCAGTTGCCAAGCCCTTGATTACATGTGCATCACTGCACACTGGGTCTCTTTTGCAGGGGTTAGAGACAACAAGACAAATCCAGGTGTTGACCCAGACACAGTTTTTCAAGCTACTCAGAAACATGCAACATTAGCCATGTTTGCCATGGAGAAAACTCATACTGCACCTAACCTTTTGGAAGAGTTTGATAGGAAGGTCTCTGAATGGCTGAATCCAAGAAATCGCACAGTTGGTTATGTTTCCACGAATAATGGCAGTAATATAGTTAAGGCCATGCATCAAGGTGGCTATTTCAGAGTGCCGTGTTTGGCTCACAGTATTAACATCGTGGTGCAAGATTTCTTGAAAAAAGAAAACACAGTCATCAAGTTACTGATCACCTGCCGAAGAAACTGCACACATTTCAGCCATTCTTTTAAGGCCCAGAAGCAGCTGTGGAGCATTCAACATGAACGTAGACTGCCAGTCAAAGGACTCATCCAGGAGGTGGCAACACATTGGAACTCAACCTTTTACATGCTTGAGCGTCTGTCTGAGCAGTGGGGGGGTAATAAATGATTATGTCTATAAACTGGGTTCTACTATGAAAGACATGAGGCTAGAGTTGGAGGAATGAAAGCTAATTGCAAGCCTGACAGACATGCTTCGTCCTTTTGAGGTCTTCATGCGTGAAGTCAGCAGGGAGGACTGTTCTTTGGGCAAAGCTATCCCATTGTTGGTCATGCTAGTGCACCTACTGAAGGCGGTGTGTTCAACGTTCCGAGAAGATACTGAAAAGCAAGACGCATATCAGTTGGCGGAGAGGTTATTAAGCCGCCTAGTTGACAATGAAAGGCTTAAAAACATACATACAGAACAACATTACATTTGTGCCACTATTCTGGATCCACGATACAAAAAGGCAGTGGCCAGCAAAGCATTCATTCCTTTTGACGAAGCAGATGTTTCAAAGTACAAACATTGGCTAGCTGTGTCAGCCACTCGGTTCGAAAAAAAGCGTCAGAAAATTCAAGGAGCCGGCAGAAGTACAACTGAATCAGCAGGCCATCCAGCGTCAAGTTCCACTTCTGAATCTGTGGCCGAAGGGAGTTACTTTCCCTCACAGCCGTTAGCGACACCAGCAGCAACCGTATCATCACCCTCACCTGCACCAGGCCGAGCCATAATATTGTCGGAAGAGGATTGGCTAACTCAACAAGGGTTTTCTCGTTACAGTGCTGCAAAGGCCACAGATGGTACGCAAAGTGGAGCAACCGTGGAGAACCTTGAGTCAATGGTGCAGGCCTATCTGGATGACCCAACAGAGGTCTTTGTTAATCAGAACCCATTGCTGTATTGGTATAGGAAAAGGCCTCTATGGCCACTGATCACCAACCTGGCTCTAAATTATTTGTCTTGCCCACTCGCAAGTGTGTCTTCTGAACGTATTTTCAGGGCTGCTGGTACCATTGTAACTTCAAAAAGGACCAGCCTCTCGCCCAAAAATGTGAAGACTAATCAAGATGAATCAGCACTGCATACCACCAGATTACAAAATACGTGAATGCACGCAGGAAGAAGAGGACACCAACTTAGGCGACAGAAGTTCTTCCCTGTTAGCTGACCTACTCCTGTCTCAATTCATAGAGTTTGAGGACGAGCTCTTCTTCCCTGATACCGAGGCCTGAAAATGACTTCCTTTTTTTCGTCCTTATTCACTTTTATTCCTGTGTGTCTTTCTTTGTTTTTCAACTTTTACCACAACAAAACTCTAATCACCTAATCACAACAAGTCCATGAGCAGCACTGTCTTCATCTTATTTTCCTTATTGATTTGAAGGTGCCGCAGTCTGCATTCCTGAGGTTCACAAGTTCACAACTCAATCATGCTCCTCTATCATCCTCCTCCAGACTCCCCCTAATTATTTCCCTCAAGGCAGATTGATGGATTACGAAGAATAAAGAAACTTTGTCTTCGTAGACGAGTCCCCTCAAGTGGGACTGAAATTACTGACTGACTACATGCTTGCTGATTGCTGACAGAGTTACTTCTGATATTGACAGGAGAGGCTGCCCTGTGGGCCCTCACTTTCCGAAGAAGATGCGGACAAAAAGTAGAACAGGTAATGAATAATTGAGAAGATGGCATGCAGTGGACAGCAATGGCTGTCTGGCTCTGATGAAACCAATTGCTGTTTGTTTTTTTGTGCATGAAATGAATCATATGTCTTGTCTTAGTTATTATTTAATCTTTTACACAGTAATTGTAACTCATGTCAACTACTCTGTTTTTTTGTACCTTGTTTAATTCAAATTGTACTTCAAATTCAGGGGCCACTATTTTACATTTTACAATATGCCAAATGTAGTTGGAGTGGACTCACTTGCCAATATACCATGATAATTGATTAAGTAATATATCTTTTTTCTTTACAGTCACTCACTGGGATTGCTGGATCATCAGCTTCGGTTTACGGAAGAACTATGGCCAATTTGTGAGTGGCAAACAGGTAAACCAGTCTACAACAACTACTACAGCAGAACTACATGTCTGTCTATTCGTGGTATGTAGTGGTCGAGGGTGAGGCAGTGTACTGTTGTTGTGTTATGCCAGGCAGAGTCCACTCCAGACAGCATTTCATGTAAAATTGGGGCTTGCTGCATACAATTAGATATGCTTTGTCTGTCTGACAAAGAGCCTAGGTATGCTACATCAGGTTGCTTCACTCAGTGGTGCCTGCCTTGACCGTCTGCATGGCTCTGCCTCAAGCTTGGGCCAAACATCCGTTATGTTTGCGAAATTTGCTGTTTTTCCGTTTTTCCGCGAATCTTACGAAATTACCGAAAATTGCAAATTCTTGGACGGAACGGATTTTTGGCCCATGCTTGCGGCAGGGCCATGCAGACGGTCAAGACAGGCTCCACTGAGTGAAGCATACTGATGTAGCATACCTAGGCTCTTTGACATAGACAGACGAAGCATATCTAGGGTTTAGGGTTCAGTGCGATTTACTAGGGTTTTTGGGTTTAAGTTGGTAGGGTTCCCGCTGAGTCTAAGGCTCAGGGTCTGATGCAGGCTCCTTCATAATGATGTTGGCAAGGTTTTAGGGGGGTTTGGCGTTCTTTGGTCCAGAATTGGCAGAATTTTTGCCTTTTTTGGTGTTCTGCGGGCGCGTGTGTTTGTGTGAAACTAAGTGAAAACTAGTCGTAGACCTTCTTCTTCAAAGAGCGCAGTGGTTCGATTTTGTTCTGTCTTGCTGCGATTCTTGGGAATTGCTGGTACAAGTGTCCAGGTAAGTTTCAAGAGGGTTGAAGTAGTGGAAGTGCTGAAAAGTTGAACAGCAATTTTTGGTGAACAACGCAATTTGCCATGTTTTGAATATACCAGTATTGCAAGTTTTTGGGGGGCTGTTTGGGGGTGTTTTAGATTTGTGGGGCTGGGTCGGGGTTTTTTGGAGCACTGCTGGGAAGGTCTAAGTTGATTGCAAGTGGTTTGAAGAAAATCCATGGTGAAAAAGGGGGTTTTGGGCCTAGTTGCAGACAGCGTTTTGGCACAAATTAAACTGAGGCCTAGCAGTATTGCGTGTTTTTGGGGGTCTGTTTGGGGGTGTTCTAGATTTGTGGGGGGGGTCTGGGGATCTGGGAGCACTGCTGTGATAGTCTAATTTTGATTGCGAGTGGTTTGAAAAAAATCCATGGTGGAAAAGGGGGGTTTGGGCCTAGTTGCAGACAGCGTTTTGGCACAATTTAAACTGAGGCCTAGCAGTATTGCGTGTTTTTGTGGGGCTGTTTGGGGTGTTCTAGATTTGTGGGGGGGGGTCTGGGAGCACTGCTGGGATAGTCTAATTTTGATTGCGAGTGGTTTGAAGAAAATCCATGGTGGAAAAGGGGGGTTTGGGCCTAGTTGCATACAGCGTTTTTGGACAATTTAAACTGAGGCCTAGCAGTATTGCGTGTTTTTGTGGGGCTGTTTGGGGTGTTCTAGATTTGTGGGGGGGGGTCTGGGAGCACTGCTGGGATAGTCTAATTTTGATTGCGAGTGGTTTGAAGAAAATCCATGGTGGAAAAGGTGGGTTTGGGCCTAGTTGCAGAAAGCGTTTTGGCACAATTTAAACTGAGGCCTAGCAGTATTGCGTGTTTTTGGGGGGCTGTTTGGGGGTGTTCTAGATTCGTGGGGGGTCTGGGGGTCTGGGAGCACTGCTGGGATAGTCTAATTTTGATTGTGAGTGGTTTGAAGAAAATCCATGGTGGGAAAGGGGAGTTTGGGCCTAGCTGCAGAGCGTGTTTGGACTGAATTGAAGCCAGGTAGGTCCTAAATTTTCTAAGTGTGAGTTTTTGCATTTTTGCTTTTGGCCTGTTTGGGGGTGTTCTACTTTTTTGCGGGTGGGTTGACGGGTCTGGGGTCATTGCTGGAAAGGTCTAATATCGGGCGCAAGTGGTTTGGATAAAATCCATGGTGAAAAAGTTTTTGCGATTTTGCTCACTTGCTTGTTCTTGTGGGGCTGTTTGGGTGGGTTCTAGGTTTTTTGGGTGGGTCTGGGGGTCTGGGAGCACTACTGGGATAGTCTAATTTTGATTGCAAGTAGTTTGAAGAAAATCCATGGTGGGAAAGGAGAGTTAGGGCCTAGCTGCAGAGCGTGTTTGGACCGATGTTGACTGGTAGGCCGAAAATTTTCTGTCACATTTTGCATTTTTGCTTTTGGCCTGTTTGGGGGTGTTTTACTTTTTTGCGGGTGGGTTGACGGGTCTTGGGGCATTGCTGGGAAGGTCTAATATCGGGCGCAAGTGGGTTGGATAAAATCCATGGTGAAAAAGATATTCCGTTTTTGCTCACTTGCCTGTTTTTGGGGGGCTGTTTGGGGGGCTTCTAGGTTTTTTTGGGGGGTCTGGGGTTCTGGGAGCACTGCTGGCACAGTCCTATTTTGATTGCAAGTGGTTTGAAGAAAATTCATGGTGGGAAAGGGGAGTTAGGGGCTAGCTGCAGAGTGCGTTTTGGCACGATTTGGAGTTAGGGTTCAACCTGGTAGCAGGATCGCATGTTTTTAGGGGGCTACTTGGAGGTGTTCTAGATTTCTGCGAATGGGTTCAGGAGTCTAGGAGCACTACTGGTAATGTCTAATTTTGAATGCAAGTGTTTTTAAGAAAATCCATGGTGGAAAAGGGGGGTTTGGGCCTAGTTGCAGAGTGCGTTTTGGCACGATTTGGAGTTAGGGTTAGCACTTTCGCATTTTTTCTGGGGGCTGGGGGTGTTCTACATTTTTGCGACTGGGTTCAGTGGTCTGGGAGCAATCCTGCGAATGGGTAATTGTGGTTTGAAGAAAATCCGAGGTGAAATGTATTTTTTTTATCAAAATTGCTTTTCTGCGGAGGGCTACTTGGGGGGGTTCTAGATTTTTGCGACTAAGTTTAGGGGTCTGGGAGCACTCCTGGGAATGTCTAATAATCATTGCAAGTGTTTTGAAGAAAATCCATCATGGAAAAGGGGTCTTTTGGGCCTAATTTCAAAGTGCGCTTTCTGCTTGATTTTCAACTAGGCCTCATCCCCGTCGCAGTATTGCATGTTTTTGGGGGGCTACTTGGGGGGGTTCTACAGTTTTGCGCCTGGGTTACAGGGTCTAGGGGCACTCCTGGGAATGTCTAATTTTGATTGCAAGTGCTTTGAAGAAAATCCACGGTGGAAAAGGGGAGTTTGGGCCTACTTGCAGAGTGCGTTTTGGCACGTTTTGAAGTTAAGGTTCAACCTGGTAGCAGTATTGCATGTTTTTAGGGGGCTACTTGGGGGTGTTCTACATTTTGCCGACTGGGTTCAGGGGTCTGGGAAACTCCTGGGAATGTCTAATTTTGTTTGCAATTTTCTTTAAGGAAATCCATGGTGGATCCACAGAATTCAACCATAGTTACTATTACTATCCTTGTAAAGGAGAACCAGGTTATGCACTTTTGAAGTGATGATTGTATATAATAATAATGTCAGCTCTGAAAACTGAAAGTGTTATTTTTGCACTACACAGCATATCCTAAATTTTTTTAACTGGTTCACTTCCTGTTTTTTCCCATCAAAAATTACAGGATGGCTTTTACCATGTGCCATGGAACAAACGCTGAACTCATACGCAATCCGCAATTACTCATCAGACGGCCAGTGGATAGTGTGTCTGGTCACCAATATTGATCGACGGAGCGTAAGATGGAATGGAGGAGTATATCGCGAATAAGAGGAATGGCTGGACGCATGCAACTTCACCAATTCAACAGGACAACTAAAACATAAAGTTACAGCATTCTCTCTTAACTTCTCCTTATCTTTTAAATGTTATTGCTGTAAAAAACTTTAACTTCTACGAATGTGACTAGGTGCGTTTCTTTGTTCCCTGCTTCAAAGTCATCTCTCCAGCTATTTCATACGTTTTTTTGCTATTTTTATAACTAGCTTAATGTACTAATAATAAGTGTTTATTCTCTATGAGGGCAGAAAGGCAAGTGAAATTGCATAATTAATGCAGCCCTGTACTAGTGTCAATGGCAAATTATTTCCTCATACTTGCTAATAAGATGTATTAAGTACAACTTTTCAGTAACCTATCCATCCATTTAGCAAACAACTTCATGCATGCAGTAGTGCACTACCTTTATGTCCCTTAAAAGATTTATGGATATCTTTGAATCCAAAAATGTGTTTCTCTTCATTTGTTGTTTGTCCATGCAGTGTTTTTTTTTCTTCTCTCCACAAAACGTTTCCCAAAAAACCCCATTCCCATCCAATCTTCAAAAACCCTAACCCTCTTCCCCCGGGCTGTGTAGTTTTCCATTGAGGTATGACTATGACAACAAGAAAATTACACACATGCAGGGGAGAATAAGGTCTAAGCACCAGAAAAATGTTGGAAAATGGAATTTCATGTGCGACATTGTGAATTGAGCATCAAACATCATGCTCGTACACATGACTAATCAAATGGTTAATTCTTATGTTTAAGTATCCTTTGCCTTCATAATATTTCTTATAGTCAAGTCAAGTCAAGTCAGATAATTTATATAGCGCGCTACATACCCAGAGGGTCTCAAGGCGCTTGAAGAAGGGTGGGGATTTACTTGTCGAATATCTAGGTTTTAAGTTGCTTTCTGAATGCTAGGTGGTTCTGAGTGAGGCGAAGGTGAATGGGAAGTGAGTTCCAGGTTTTAGCCGCCAGGTAGGAGAAGGATCTTCCTCCCATGGTGGTTTTGTTGATGCGAGGTACAGCGGCAAGGGCTTGGTTGGAAGAGCGTAGCTGGCGGGAGGGGGTGTAGAAGGAAAGTCGTGTGTTGAGGCATTCGGGTCCAAGTTCGTAAAGTGCTTTGTGTGCGTGGGTTAGGAGGCGGAATGTTATCCTCTTATTGACGGGTAGCCAGTGGAGGTTTTTCAGGTGATCAGAAATGTGGTCTTTACGCGGAATGTCTAGTATGAGTCTGGCTAATGCGTTCTGGATGCGTTGGAGTTTTTTCTGAAGTTTTGCGGTGGTACCGGCGTATAGGGTGTTTCCGTAGTCCAGGCGGCTTGTAACCAGTGCGTGGGTGACCGTTTTTCTAGTTTCGGTGGGGATCCAGCGAAATGTTTTTTTGAGCATGCGAAGAATGTTGAAGCAAGATGATGAAACGGCGTTGACTTGTCTGGTCATTGAGAGTGAGGAATCCAGGATGACGCCCAGGTTCCGTGCGTGATTCGTCGGGATGGGTGCTTTTCCAAGGGCCTCTGGCCACCAAGAGTCGTCCCAGGCGGAGGGGGAGGTACCTAAGATAAGGACTTCTGTTTTGTCTGAATTCAGTTTCAGACGGCTGTGTTTCATCCACTCGGCCATTTCTTTCATTCCTTCATGTAGGTTGGTTTTGGCGGTGTTGGGGTCTTTGGTGAGTGAGAGGATCAGTTGAGTGTCATCAGCGTAGGAGATGATGTTGAGGTTGTGTTGTCGTGCGATGGTCACGAGGGGGCTCATGTATACGTTGAAGAGGGTGGGGCTGAGTAAAGATCCTTGTGGCACGCCGCAAATGACTTCAGTGGCCTCTGACTTGAATGGTGGCAGGCGGACTCTCTGAGTTCTTTCGGCAAGGAACGAGGTGATCCATTCCAGTGCTTTTCCTTGGATTCCGATGTTTCTGAGGCGTTGTAACAGGGTGCTATGACAGACCGTGTCGAAGGCTGCTGAGAGGTCGAGGAGGATGAGGGCCACTGTGTCTCCATTGTCCAGTAGAGTTCGAATGTCGTCTGTTGCTGCGATGAGGGCGGTCTCGGTGCTGTGTTTGGCTCGGAAACCGGACTGTGAGGAGTCCAGGGATTTGTTTGTTTCGAGGAAGGCGGCGAGCTGGCTGTTGACGGCTTTCTCGATGACTTTGGCCGGGCATGGAAGGAGCGAGATGGGTCGGTAGTTTTTGAGTTCGGTGGGGTCAGCTGTGGGTTTTTTCAGAAGTGCGCTGAGTTCGGCGTGTTTCCAGCTTTCAGGGAAGGTGGCGGAGTTAAGGGAGCAGTTGATGACATCTCGGAGGTGTGGTGCTATGATGGAATCTGCTTTGTTGAAGATGTGGTGAGGGCATGGGTCTGTGGGGGATCCTGAGTGGATGGAGTTCATCAGGCGGATGGTGTCCTCAGTGGAGATTGGGTTCCAGTCATTAAGGATGTTCAGGGGGGGTGAAGGTACGGCAGAAGGTTGGGTGGGTTGGTCTCCGGGTTGGTTGTCGAAGCTGTTGTGGATGTCTGCGATTTTGTCGTGGAAGAACGAAGCTAGGGAGTCGCAAAGGGTTTGAGAGGGAGTGATGTTGTTGGAGTTGGCAGTGGGGTTGGTAAACTCTTTAACGATGTTGAATAATTCCTTGCTGTTGTGGGCGTTGTTCTCTAGTCGGTCTTTGAATGCGGCTTTCTTGGCAGTCCGGATCAGTTGGTGGTGTATGCGGGTGGCGTTTTTGAAGGCGTCCCTGGTGCTGGTGTTTGGGTCCTTTTTCCAGGCCTTCTCAAGGGAGCGACAGAGTTTCTTGGATTTCTTAAGATCATCATTGAACCAGGGGGCGTTTTTGCTGCCTAATTTGATTTGACGTTTTTTCAAGGGTGCTAGGTTGTCGGCGCTGTTGGTTAGCCATTGAGTGAGGTTAATGGCTGCTTGGTTGGGGTTCGAAGAGTGGGTAGGGGGGTATTGAAGAAGTGATGAGGAGATCTGGTCAATGGTGATTTTATTCCAGTTTCTTCGCAGAGTAGGTTGAGGATGGTTGTGGGTTGTGGTCTTTTTGTAGATAAAGTGAACGCAGCTGTGGTCCGTCCAATGGAGAGCTGTGGTGTGAGTGAAGGAGATATGTTTGCTGGAGGTGAAGATGGGGTTGAGTGTGTGACCTGCGTAGTGAGTGGGGGTATTGACAAGTTGTCTGAGTCCGAGGTTGGCGAGATTGTCCAGAAGGGTGGTGGTGTTGCTGTCGTTGCTCTTTTCCAGGTGAAAATTGAGGTCTCCCAATAGAATGTAGTCCACGGAGGGGAGGGCGTGTGGGGTGATAAAGTCAGTGATGTCTTCACTGAATTGTGCACGGGGTCCTGGTGGCCTGTAGAGGAGGGTGCCTCTGAGTGTGGTCTTGGGGTCGGTGTGGATCTGGAAGTGAAGGTGTTCGGCGGTAGCGAGGTTGACGTCAGAGCTGGTTGAGATGCGGATGGAATTCTTATGGACGATAGCGATGCCTCCTCCTGTTTGGTAGGTGCGGTCTTTTCGGATGATCTTGTAGCCTTCCGGGATGGCGACGGTGATGTCCGGGGCTGAGGAGGCGTTCATCCATGTTTCTGTTAGGAAGGCGACGTCCGGAGAGATGGTGTCTAGTAGATTCCAAAGGTAGATGGCGTGTCTGTGGACCGAGCGGGTGTTGAGCAGGATGCATTTTAGGTGGTTGGTGTCAGATCTCTGTTTGGTGTTAGTGGATGAGGAGTTGGTCTTGGTGCCGTCATACTTGCAGGAGTTGCATGTGAAGGGTCCATGGGTGTGTCCAGGAGCGGCTTGGGCGCAGTTGGGGTGACAGCCGGGGTTTAGGGCTAAGAGGGTGGAGGCGTCGTATGTAATGCGGGTGTGGTGGGTGGTACGGGGGCCAGGGGGACTGGCGCTGGGCGCGGTCCATGCGCGGACGGGCGTAGACGGACTTACCTTTGGCTCACCTTCGGCGCGGCAGCAGCGCGTTGGGACATCTGTCATAAATGGTGAGTGGAGGGGGGCGGAGCATGGGAGGGTTAGCTGGGAGGCGGTCTCGGGGAGGCGTGTCAGGGGAAAGCACAACAAACAAGATGGTGGTAGAGCCTCAAAACGAAACTTAGGCAACAATGCCAGCAATCCTTTAAAGCACAGCCAGAAGCAGCAGCGCGCTCTCTAAGGGCACCGGGTGAGAGCGCTAACAGTTGAATAATGCTGCGGCCACAGAGCGCTAACACAAACAACAATACACAGTTCAGAAATCGCTGCAAAATGAATAAGTAATAATACTCAGCGCGCAATTCCTAAAGCGGAGCTACGATACCAATCTAGTGTCAACAATGCAGGTGAATCACGCGTCGAGAGCAGCTTCAGCTGTGGGCTCTGGGCGCTGCAGTTAGCAAGAGTCAGGGAGCGTGGGGGAGCGGCCGTTCAGGACGAGGTCCAGGCGGTCACAATCTAGCTAGGGAGGTGGGGAGCCCTCTATTCGTGGGTGGGAGGGGCAGCTGGGAGGCGGTCTCGGGGAGGCGTGTCAGGGGAAAGCACAACAAACAAGATGGTGGTGGAGCCTCAAAACGAAACTTAGGCAACAATGCCAGCAATCCTTTAAAGCACAGCCAGAAGCAGCAGCGCGCTCTCTAAGGGCACCGGGTGAGAGCGCTAACAGTTGAATAATGCTGCGGCCACAGAGCGCTAACACAAACAACAATACACAGTTCAGAAATCGCTGCAAAATGAATAAGTAATAATGCTCAGCGCGCAATTCCTAAAGCGGAGCTACGATACCAATCTAGTGTCAACAATGCAGGTGAATCACGCGTCTAGAGCAGCTTCAGCTGTGGGCTCTGGGCGCTGCAGTTAGCAAGAGTCAGGGAGCGTGGGGGAGCGGCCGTTCAGGACGAGGTCCAGGAGGTCCAGGCGGGCATAGTAGCCATAGTCCATGAAACTAGTACTTATATTTAGAAAACTTTAGCACTGCTTAGGCTACAATTTATGGCACTGTTCTGTAGCGTACTATCTATCGTACTGTTTCTAATGCTACGCTCAGGCCACTCAATGTTTCATTTCCTTTTTTTTATATGCTGCTACTGCCAGTGTGTACCACTACTACTACCAGCACAACAATGATATTTCATCCGTCGAGGATTCATGTCAACAACCAACCTTAAACACGAATCACAGGTAAGATAAGCATTTTGGAGAGGTAGAATAATGGGCTAGGACTCGGAGGAGAGTAGGGACTGCCATTACTACTAGTAAAGTACTAGTAGGGCTACTGAATTCACTAACTCGGTTATTGGCACTTTGGTACATTTCAGGACTAGATGTTTCATTCATGCTGGTAAGTTGGAAGAAACCAAACGTCTAGTAACCACCGCCCACCCCCACACAAATTAATATGAACGCGTATACTATGTTTGGTATGAAAAATAATTATTAAGAAATATATTCATGTAGTCCAAAAATAAAATAAATTAATCCAACTCACCCCCACCTAACCCCAACCAATGTCCAAAAGTCCCCTTTCCCAAACACCCAATTCCCACCCCCCAACAGTCTTTAAAAAAGGGGCAAGGGACAGTCACTTCCTCCGGTGGCGTAGTGTGGACAGCTGTTGCTGCATGTCCCGCAGCTCTTTGCGGAGGTCCCGGAGCTGGCGCTGATGTTTTTTGGCCAACCCCTCCAGGTACTACGCTCTTTTACGGTGGCGGCGCTGACGTACCATCCAGGTTCTGGGGGGGCAGCTGATTGTGTTGCTGCTGTGCCGCGGCGGCGGGAGGCTGTCGGGCCACGGCTCCGTTTGGCTGGAGGCTTCTGGCTGGTGCACACAGTCACTGGAGGAGGATGCAGTGGTTGCTATCTCCTACCCCTGCTCCCAAACCTACAGCCGCCGATACTTGGCACAAATAGCCTCCAGCTTACAGGCCCTGGCCCGGACAGCCATCTCCTTTCGGGTAAGCTTTTTCGGAGTAGCATCTATATGAAGAAAGAAAGAAAAGTACTGTAGCCATAGTCTTTAACATAAAGTCAAAATAATTCAACGGAAAGTTGACTCTCAGTAACACCAGCAAGTAGCAAACAGTATAACATTTTGGCATGTATCTTTCTGCCGTCTTTGTAGGCCTGTGACATTACTGGGAGTTTCAGGAATTCCAGCAGGACTAAGGATGGACTCACTAATACATACATAGTCAGAGAGTACTAAAAAAAGTCTTCTGTTTTTTTCTCTTGTTTTGCAAAAGAAATTACTGGTACGTGAACTTGTGGTAGCTGGCATGGCAGCTCACTTAGCTTGCACCCAAGAAAAACAGACACAAGCCATGATGAGGCAGACTCGCTGTACTTTAAGCAGTACATGCAGGTGGGGATAGGAAGCTCTTACTTTTCTATAGGGGTGGCTCTGCCACTGGCCATACTCGGATACATCAAGGGCTACTGCTCAATGTAATGATATCTTTCGCACTGCCCACCCGGGCCTTGACTACTACAAAAGAAGAATGAAGATTATTCAATTCTGATCATATATCATTATCCTGCCAATGACATGATCTTTGGTTATATGATGGATGCCTTTAGGTGCTTTGTTTTGATAGATTGAGTGAACTACAGCAATAGTCCACCCATGGCACAGCTGAAATAAAATTATTAGCATAGGGAGTGAGTGTGGTACCCATAATTGGTGGAGGAAGGGACTTGACTTGATATAATGTTGTCAGCTATACAATCCATACACACTAGATGCTGTGCTTGCAAAGTAAAGTACTGTACTGTTAGTCAAGGCTGGGAGTATTTGTGAACAATCACAAATTCTAGTATTTGGGTTTCCTCAGCTTTGCTACTCTGGCACGGACATGCTGTTCAAAGTAACAATCTTCATCCACTCAGCATCTGCTCTACTACATCATACACCTCTGCTATCGATGAGGAAAAAGAAGATAACATCCAGGCTTCCGAAGTACATCTATCATTCTTCTTAATGTCTCAAATGTACCAAGTTTTCTTTTTTTCAACAACCAACTAACACCCTTTTCATTATATTTTGGAAACCACCGTCTTCTTCTCTTGACTTGCATTCAAAAACACCATTCTTTACAGTCATAAATGTTAAGACTCGCTCGTCCTTCGTTTCACCCTTCTTTCACTTTTCGTTCTTCACATCCCTAAAGTACATCTGATATGACTTGGCTTCACGATAAAAGTTTGCCAGCTGAGTTGAAGTCAAATAGAGGGGGCCATTGCTTACCCAAGAAGTACCGCCGCTAATGCTATTACAAGTCAAGGTCGACTGTCTTCTCTGTGATAGCCAAAAAAGTAGTTCTAAATTAGTAACTGTTCTTAACAGTACAGTGTACTTGTACTAGTGTACTGTGTACTGTACAGTACATCATACACTCCTTTGCGAGCCTACTCAAAAATTTCAATAAGTAAGGAGTATAATAACTTACCACCGTCCGCCGCCGCTGAGCCTTTCCCCCCAGCTCCTCCTGGTGGCACCGCTGCATCGGCCCCTAGAGTGGAGCCCTCCGCACTGCTGGCCCCAGCACCGGTGGTCATCTGTGCCACATCAGATGTTGTGACATCTAGAAAAAACATGTCATATTTTCAGATGCCCTACACAACCCCCTATTTCGTCTCGTAATGGAAGAAAATGTTACATATTACATTTTTTATTACTGGGATTGAAAAAAAGTAAAGGTTTTGGGGAGGGTGTTAACTTTTTATATGTGTATTCCATTAAATGCTACACTTCTTAGGACAACTGATGAATGCTTGCTTAACGTGCACCATTTTTCTAATTACAGAAAGAAGATTACATTGCCCTTCTGCCAACAGGACGTTTCACCAACTACTAGTAAGTCATCACGAGCAGTACTTTAAGTACTTTAAAGAAGGTGGGGGCTCCCCCACAGTTATTCAAATAATTTCATGTGTCTGTTAACTATTACGTTAAAGTAATTTGATTCATGGGAATGTTGTTTAAACTTTAACGTCATCTATCAGCAGTGCTCGCTCCGAATACTACGCTATTAAAAATAAAGAAATATTTTTTCATTTCTTAATTGAAAATAAAACTTTAAAACTAACAAACACTGTGTGGTTTTTGTTCACGAGTGAGTGAGCGGAAGGGTTTGAACTACTGCACTTGGCAGTCATGTTTCAGTGACTCAGATAGGCCGGGACTCGGCAGTAGTCTTCTTCTGTTCTTCTGGGTCGTCAAATCATTGGTCAGACACACTAGATAGTCGGTCAGGCGATTGGTTGTTCAACTTCTGTTCGGACTGAGGTATGTGGAAAGTCGAACTGCACCTATCATCAATAATGTCCTATTTCTCATGTCCATACTTCTTTATGTGCAGAATAGTCCCTGAAACACTAGCGGTATGGTATGTGCTGCTAGCAAATCAAAAAGGCAACTGCTACCTTTTTCTTGGTGTAAACATTGACATTTTGTTGTTGGAAATTGTCAAAGCACTTACATTAAGAAGACTGGAATAGACAGCAAGGGCAACCCAGATGACTGCACTCAGTGCCTAGAGCTATTGCTGGATCAGAGTTTTGTTTAACACCGTTTGCCGACTGGGCAAGCTTAGCTACCTACACAGACCGACTCATAATCGTAAATAGTAGTAGCACAGAGAGTGATGGTAGAGGCAGGATAAGAATGTAGAAAGCAGTCTAGATTTGAAGAAGATCAAAGACTATTTTGTAAAAAATAGAATTAGGAAACAGTTTGTAATGAATAGGAGCTGTAAAAGTTAGGGAAGTAAAAGTATTAATATAACAATAGAACAACTTACTGGGACCCACAGAAGAGGCTGCAAGGGACCGATCCTGTGACTGTCCACCTTCTTCCACCGGAGTCTCAATGGTGCTAGTCGCTTTGCCCCTGGGAGGTGCTGATGATCATGAAATAAAGAAACACAACATGGATGATTGACCACAATCTAAAATTATCTCGGGGAAACAAATTAGCAACAATTGCACTACGTGTATTGACCTATCTGATCTGGTCAACTAGGAGGATACTACTAGTACAGTATTGCTGGATTCGTAGACCGTCTACTATGTAAATCACTAACTAAACCAACAACAAAAAGGTTCTACTATGACTGCCAGCACTCAGCAGCACGCGACGTGACAGACACAGTCCGTCATCATGATTGCAGAGCACTAAAAAATGTCCTACTACTACTAATCATATATACTCAACCTATCAATCCATCACTATCTCTTCTTCTTAGTGGCAGCAGAAGTACAAAGGAAGGACTAGACTTGAGTCTCTAGTCTCTCCAGAATTACGCAGTTCTGTAAAGTACCACACTCATACATATTCTCAGGCCAAATGAGCACAAAGTTGCAAACAAGTAAGCATAGTAGCAACGCCACTGAGGAGGCGAGCACGTGCAATCACAGAAGCTATTTAAACACTATTTTACCTGCAATGTAATCGAATAGGCAGCATTTTTGCTCTTTGGGAAAAACATATATTAGCAATATAACACAGAGCAGAATAATACAAAGTAGTTATTAAATAGCTACTCACCAAGGCCAGGGATTTCCACACCTAGCAGGTGGAGCAGGTCCTGCTCCCGGTCGAGGATGTCGGCCTACCGGTGCGTCGCTTGGTCGTAGGTGCGCCGGACCCCCGACTCCCTCCATATGGCCCGGCACACCTTATCCCACCGCTGGCGGCGTTCCTGGAGGCCATACCCGTGACCGGGCCTGCCCCCTGCTGCCACGGTCTTAGGGAGGTGGCGCAGAACAAAAAATATCAGAGTGGCCACCTCCACCGCGGTAAAAACCTCCCTGGCCACTACATCCACTCCCCTCAAACGCCCGCAAGGGAGCCGGCTACGGGGTATGGGACTCTTCCCCTTTGATTTGCCAGCTCCCTTTGCCATGGTTCTGGCCGAAAGAAGAAAAGAATAGGGGGAAAGAAATAAATAAAATAAAAGAGAGAGCTAAACCAAAAAAGTAGTTATGAAAGTAACAAAAAGTTGAAGAAAACACAAAATATAGATCTAGACAAATAGAGAGATAGATAAGGAGCAAAAAAAGAGCAAAAAAATGTTCAAATAAACAAAGGATTGAAAAGATTACAAGAGGATAGAAAAGCCAGGCCCAGAACCATAGCAATGAATGAAAAACAAGATGGCCGCGCCCATTGAGGACTGCGTGGGTAAGTTTGCGCGATATTTCCCCCGCGAGCACGCAAAAACACACGCGAACTCGTAATAGCGCGCCGCACACAACGTGAGATTCCCAATAGCGCCCGGAAACGGAAATACGCAACGTGCACAAGATGGCCACGCCCATGTATGACCTCATGGGCAACATGGACAACAGGAATAACACGAACGCTAATCGATGACATGCGACTGACCTCATATATAACACTAAACGATATCCTTACGGCAACTTCATGTCAATGTGGACTTATAACTGCATCCCACAAAAACTTATAATGATCTACCTCATTTATGTTAATGTATATAGCTTATGATATAAGTGAAGCCGCAACTTACTATTAATGCATTCTGCACATGTGTTATGAATATATACCATCTACCTCATAACTGTTGTTCTTATAACTGTTAATATATTTGTTTATCCTTAACTTCCTCTATGTTAAGCGCTCTGATACCCACGGGTCTTGTTCGCGTTATACAAAACTTTATAATAAATAAATAAATAAAATAAATAAACTTCGCAGTCGGTGCGCTGCAAGCGGTCTGCGAATTTGCAAAAAACCCCGTGAACACGCAGAAAAAAATCCGCAAATTCGCACGAATTAGCAGATTATGCAGATTGTGAATTTGTTTTCACACGAATTCGCGTACTGCGAATTCGCGCATTTCGCCCATACTTATTACAGGCAGTAAGTAGTTTGGGGGTAGGGTTGAAAGGTACTGCCTGTACAGAAACCGTTATATTTACCCAGGATCCTCTACTTGACACAGAGGAAAGCAAAATAAGACAGAACACTGTGTAGCAGATTTACAAGCCCCTTGCTCCACTTTCGCGTCACTTTTCCCATGTTTGTAAACCTGCCCCTATGTACATTACGAGCAAAAGAAGTACACAACTCTTCGAATTCTTTATCGATCATAATTAGACAGTGTTGCTTCACGATTCAAAATGCACTTCACTAACTACTTCATGCCTATTTAAATGAGAGATGGGATTGTCGACATTACAAAACTTAGTGGCATATCTACAAGGACGGTGTTAAAATTGTCGCCGCTTTAACGGCACCAAACTACAACTAAAACAGCGATAATGCACTTCAAAATCCTTTGTTATCTTACCGGAAGATTTTTTCAACATTGCTGTTTTCTATGCAAGACTGAGAGCCGAGGCTCTCGCCCTGCCATAGCAAACTTGAGCCAAGCTAATTGATTCCATCTAAATTCTAGCTGCTCACTTATTGTAAATTGCCTGAGAAACTTCCTGCCCCTTGTATATTGTAAATTGTTTGTCTAGCCTTGTTGGATACAGGATTGTGTCCCACTGTCAATATGTTGTTCTGATATTTTTCTTATCACATTATCGATTACATTTTGAGGTCCGGCTGGACTTCCTGTTCATTATAGCGCAGATTGTGGCCTATAATTATTCAATACTGTACCTCCCTTCTGTCAAGGACCGGTGTTGCTCATTTATACTAATACCCTTGGTCCTTGCTTACCGAGTGGGTTCCTTTGTTCTTTTAAATAATAATAATAATAATAATAGCAAACTTGGGGGCATATTATCAAGGACAGCGTTAAAATGTTCTGGTGTAAACCTGGGCTTCTATTGGAATTCTCACCAATTCTCAAAAGCCTATTATTAAGCCATTATGGCCGTTTTAATGACACTTTCCTAATGCTTAAGCAACGATAATTTTAACGCTGTCCTTGTAAATATGCCCCCATTATCGCGAGAAATACAGCGATAATTTATGTTCGCAAGTGAAAAGCTTGTTCATATAACACTGTGGACTTAACATATCAATCCAACTCACATATTGAACATGCTTAAGTCTACTTCAGAACAGATGTTAGGATCCAACATAAACCGCAATTAGCAAGAGTTTTGCTATCGGACCTCAAATCAAGGGCCGCCTTGTAAATTCAACGCTATTGTCATACCTCCCTCTTCCTTTTTATATTCTCATAGAAACACCTACCTTGCCACTGAGAACAACTACATTGCAACTCATTGGAGATACCAGGCGAGCCCTTAGCAAACTGGCTGCTAACGTGCATTAATGCATCTTAGCATCACTTAGGAAATAGGGCGATATAATTTTCACCGCATTTTTGGCTTTTTTTTAAAAAATTGCGGCAAAATGGTTAATATGCCGTCAAGCTTGCTATGACACAGCGGGAACCTCGACTCCCGCCATGCCATAGCAAACAGCAATGTCCCGGGGGTAGACACCCCGAGACACAGCAAGAGCCACTCCTGTGGGGTGGTTTTCCCCAAGGATTTCGACTGCTCCAGAATGGAGACCACGCAACCCCCTCTCAAAATATAAAAAAGCCCCGGAGGGTGGTAATCCCCGGGGCTTAGACTGAACTTTGAGCTCCCTCACCCATTTATTTTGTAGCACCGAGGAATGGTCCCCGGGCTACAGGGCCCCTCTGGACCCCCATCAAATATAATATTTTAGACCCCGGGATTTGGCCCTCACAGGTAGCTAATTTATAAACAAGCACAGCAGCCCCCGCTTCGTTCTTATTGTTATTATGGCGGATCCATGCACCCAGCGCACATTTCTCAGTTTTTTCACCCCCAAAAACAAATTTCTTTTGGACCCCCTAGGTCTAGATGATCAAATATTTCTTACATGCCCCCTTTATACGTGTTGAACACTTGTCCCACTATTTTCTAGATCCTCGCTTCTACCGAGGCACAAAATGGCTGCCAACACTTCCTGGTTTTGAATCTTGACAACCACTTGACAGTCAATTAGCACGTGATTGGGACGGTGCACTTAGAGTGCGCGCAAGATGCGCGGATCCACCGAGGCCATAGATATATAGGAACTTTTAATTGTATTTTCTCAGGAACTACTGAACGGATTTACACCATTTAAGCAAAAGGCATGAGTCTGAACCAAAGACTACCACTTTGCCAAAATTGGTGTAATTCCGTTCAGCCGTTCGGGCTGTAGCCACGATGAATGGTTCCTATGGAAAATTGCATGGGGAAAACACGTATTTTTAAACAAGCGGCGGATCCATGTACCCAGCGCATATTTCTCTGTTTTAAAAAAATAATAATCTTTTTTGGGCCCAAAAGATTGATTACTTGGCAGGTGGGAACAAGATGGCAAAGAAGTAAGTCTTATGATCCTTCATCATGCAAGAGGGGGATCATGTGATATAATATTCACTGAGAAGTAATGATACGACATCACAATGGATCGATGTGCCTTGTGATATTGTGTGTCATCATACAACAAAGAAAGGTCATAATAGGACATCACAATACACAACTGTCTTATGATATCACAACATATAGGCAATACACATGGAAATGCACACAATGGTAATGCTCTGAGAAGTCATCGTATGACACCACAAATCACAAACAGGTTTTATGATATTACAACACACAGAGTGGTCCTGTGACAATAAAATGCCCAAAGTGGTTATGTGAGAAGATAATATATTGGGAAAGTATGATAGGACAACAGGATGCATAGATTGGTTTTATAGCTGTCACAATATACATATTGGGATGATTCTATATCAGAATGCATTGACCTTTTTTTGTAAATGGCCATGTAGCTGCTCCCAGTGATATCACAATGGACAGAGATATCATGTTTATTTGAGTGTACAGATTGGTACTGTGAGATCACAATGAACAGAAGTGCTATTTTAACATAATGCACCAGTGGGTTCTTTAAAAGCATTGTACACAGTGACATAGCAATGCACAAAGGGTACTCATTTTACAGCAAGGAACACCTGGTTATGCGACATCCCAGAGCACAGTTGGCACTATAGCATCACAATGCACAGTGTAGTTACATATTATCGCAATAAAGAGAGAGGTCCTTTAAAATGTCAGTGCACACATGGTCCTGTGACATCACAATGCACAAAAGGGTCACATTATATCAGAATCCATAAGTTAGCCCTGTGATATTACGATACGGTTACATGACATGCATAGCAGAATCATATTTATTATGCTGCACTAATGGCATCTGTGCTATCACAGTGCTCATTAATAATACAATTGTTAGAAATTGTCTCTCTAGTTGACAGAGGTATGCACCCTGTCCAAGTAGGGATCACAATCCTAGTCAGGGTATGTCAGATACAAACCCTAAATTAACCTCTGCTCCCTGGTAGCTTGACACAGAGCAGTCAGGCTTTACATAAGAGGCAATGTGTAAAGTGTTTGTGCAACACTTATAACAGTAAAACAGTTAAAACACCACACAAAATAATGTACATGATAGAGCCCAATGTAATGAATATAACAAGACCAAAACAACAAAAATACAATAAGTAGAACTGGAGTTATGAATTTTTAAAGCATATCTTGAAAAACAGGGCTTGTAAGATAAAGCACCAGCCAGGGCCATGTGGTCGCGAATGTCAAGGGTAAAACCTGAAAGTTCAGGCTGACGACAATGGAGCTCAGGTCGGATACACAGATCAACCTTATCCCCACTGAAAAAAAGTTCCTTGGATGGAGGAAATGCATTGCCCTCGAAGGCCCGATGGGAGGAGCAGAGGTGGTGATGCATCAGTGGTGATCCCTTCGGATTCAGGCGAAGAGCCGGTTCTGATCCGCGCAGTCAGAGATGCGTCATCGTTGTACAACACTCAATGAAGGTGATGCATAGCCAATGATGTGAAGTCCTTATCCTCAGGTGTTTCGGTGGCATCAAGGTGAGATACGTCAGTTCCGACCACGTTATGATGATGATGCATGGGTTTTGATGGAAAACAGCCAGAAAATCCACTTCTGAGGGCCCAGGACTGGATTGGTACCACTTGGCAGGGCAGGACTCACAGTTGGCAGAGTCCAGAGGCTGCAGAAGGGTTGTAGGAAGGCTTTGATGTCATTGAGACTTCAGAACAGGAGATAAGCCAGCAAACCCTTGGAGTGACTTTGGTTTCAGGGATGTAGAGATTCAGGTGCAGTCATTCTCACTCCTAGGCAAGATGGGCAGCAGACAGTAGGGCAAGCACAGCAAACCAGGAGCCTAAAAAAATCCAGCAAAGTCGAGCTGAGTGACATCCTTTCAGCAGCACAGCAGTCCTTCTTCCTGGCAGAATGTTCTCAGATCCAGAAGTGTACTGAATTGGTGGTGTCAGAGGTCCAGTACTTATACCCAGTTGTTCCTTTGAATTTGGAGAGACTTCAAAGACAGGCCTTTGAACTTCACAAGGTCCCTTCCCTTCCTGCCATGGCTGCAGACTCACTACCGGGGGTATGTAGCTTTTTGTGTGGGGACAAATGATGTACGGAATGCTGAACAAATTGATCATTCACTCATCAATCATACACCTACAGTCACAGGACTGGGTTTAATGCATTGTTTCCTTTGCTCAAGATGCCACCCCCGTTTGGACCCAGCTATAAACAAATAATTCTCAACCCTGCTCCCCATAGGAACAGTCCAGCCTGACCTGTCTAGCCTGGCTGATGAGGGGGTGATACCCTGAAACTGGCCCAGGAGGCTTGTATCTGGTCAAGGGAGAACCTACTTGGCAATCCGGGCTGAACTGTTTCCATGAGGAGAAGAGTCAAGGCTAATTTGTATATGGATGGGTCCAAATTGGAGTGACGTGGTGAGCAAAAAAATTATCGATTAAACCCAGATCTCAGTTACTGGGGGTGAATGTTTGCAGTGTTCAGGATTCCGTCCATCATTTTTTCTTTTTGCTTTTGTCACCCTAAGTGGTAAGAGTATGCCCAGACATGGGTCTCGTGCTCATTGTGCCACTGGATTCAAGCTAGTCTTGCTGATATGGGATGAGACACCAAAACCTGTCCCAGGATGCTTGTTTCTGGTCCAGGGAGGACCTGGCTTGGCAGATTGTGCTGGACTGTTCCCATGAGGAGCAGGGTCAAGACGGATCTGTATATGGCTGGGTCCAAGCTGGGGTGACGTGGTGAGCAAAGAAATATGGATTAATCCCAGATCTTTGTTACTGAGGATAAATGTTCCATTGTACAGTATTCACCCATCATTTGTTCTTTTTGATAATACACAGTAGGCCACATTATGGCAACAAATTGAGGAGTCACCTGAAGCCTTAAGCCTGATTTATGATTAGCATGGTGCCGTCCACCAGAGGAGTTGTGGTAATAAATTCCACTGCCCAAGCAAGCTATCATTGACCACATTTAGAAGTCTCCTCCTGCCTTGCTGAGATTTCTATGCCTTCAGAGCGGCTAACTTTTTTGTTAAACAAAAACAAATTCCAATTGATCCTGACATCTGCTGTTTTTCCTGATCACCTCAAAGTGAAAAAATATGCAAGGCTCTTTTACCAAATAGGGTTGATGGACTGGAATTGTCACGGTAAACAGGACACAGTGGGCTCAAATATGATATACCATCTCACTCTAAATAGAGCAGGCTGACTGGCAGTATGGTGGACACCAATTCTCAATGAAGCCTTGGAGTTAATGCAACAAAATTAAAACATGTGTATTTGTGAAGGACACGTTCACCCCTAATGGGGTATCATGGCACTGAATAACAGATGTTTATTGTTACCCAACTCAATGGCACTAATTTTATCGACCTAAGATGGATGAAAGCCTGAGTAGACCCACCAGGATTTGAACCTGTGGTCAAACACAGGTCTCTGCAGTGGATGCATTAGTCCACTGAACCACCAGACCTACTCTGTGGATTATGTTTACTAAAATGCCAGGCAATGCAGCACAGCACGTAAAAATGTTGTGCTCCACTGCGTGAGAGAAAGAGAGAGGACAGTGACATATCTACACAGGTATGATAAATTGTGTGAGAAGGAGAGAGCAGTAGAGGGACATATCTACAGAGATATGGTACAAGCTTTCCCCTTAGCTATGGGGCACAATAACACTGCAGAGTTCTACTCACACACTTTTGCACCATAGTGAAAATTTATCCGCGTGAGTCTATCAATCAATCAATCATAGTACTTGTAGAGCGCGCTACATACCCGTGAGGGTCTCAAGGCGCTGAGGGGAGGAGGAGGGTTCTATTGCTCGAAGAGCCAGGTCTTGAGGAGTCTTCTGAAGGTGAGTAGGTCTTGGGTCTGCCGTATGTGGGTAGGGAGGGTGTTCCAGGTTTTGACGGCAAGGTAGGAGAAGGATCTGCCACTGGAGGTCGTTGGTTGGATGCGGGGAACAGCGGCCAGGGTGAGGCTGGCGCAGCGGCACTGGCGGGGGTGGGGGTGTAGAAGCTGAGTCTCCTGTTCAGGTAGGCTGGTCCTGCATTGTAGAGTGCTTTGTGTGCGTAGGTGAGGAGCTTGAAGGTGATCCTCTTGTCGACGGGGAGCCAGTCTAGGTCTCTCAGGTGGGGGGTGATGTGGCTGTGGCGGGGGACATTGACGATCAGTCGGGGGGAGGCGTTTTGGATGTGTTGTAGTTGATGAAGGTGTTTGACTGGGATTCCTGCGTAGAGTATGTTGCCATAGTCCAGCCTGCTGCTGACGAGGGCCTGTGCCACCGTTCTTTTTTGTTTTGGTCGGTATCCACTTGTAGATCCTGCGGAGCATGCAGAGGGTGTTGTAGCAGGAGGAGGAGACGGCGCTGACCTGCTTAGCCATGGGGAGGGAGGAGTCGAGGGTGAATCCTAGGTTGCGTGCATGGTCGGTGGGTGCTGGTGCTGCTCCCAGTGTGGTTGGCCACCAGGAGTCATCTCAGGCTGAGGGGGTGAGTCCGAGGATGAATCCCTCCATCTTGTCCGAGTTCAGCTTCAGACGACTTCTCCTCATCCAGTCGGTGACAGCCTTCATTCCCTCGTGGAGGCTGTTTTTGGCGGTGTGTGGGTCCTTGTTGAGGGAGCGGATGGGCTGGGTGTCGTCAACGTAAGAGATGATGTTGAGGTCGTGATTGCAGGCCACTTGTGTGCGGGGGGCCATGTAGATGTTGAACAGTGTCGGGCTGAGGGATGAGCCCTGGGGGACGCTGCAGATGATTTTGGTGGCTTTGGATCGGAAGGGTGGGAGGCGATACTCTGGGTTCTGCCGGAGAGGAAGGACGTTATCCAGTCAAGGGCCTTCTCTTGGATTCCGGCTTCTAAGAGGCGTGTCTTTAGAGTGCGATGGCAGACCATGTCGAAGGCGGCCGACAGGTCCAGGAGGATGAGGGATCATTTTTTGCCGTTGTCTAGTTGGCGCCTGATGTCGTATGTGGCGGCGATCAGAGCTGTCTCGGTGCTGTGGTTTCATCGGAATCCGGACTGGGAAGGATCCAAGATGTTGTTGTCTTCCAGGTGGTGGGCCAACTGTCTGTTGACGATTTTCTCGATGACCTTTGCCGGGAATGGGAGCAGGGAGATGGGCCAGAAGTTCTTGAGGTCCTTGGGGTCTGCCTTGGGCTTTTTGAGGAGGGTGTTGATTTCGGCGTGTTTCCAGCTATCCGGGAATGTCGCTGTTGCGAAGGATATGTTGATGACCTTCCGTAGTTGAGGTGTGATGGCTGTGTCTGCTTTGTTGAATACGTGGTGTGGACACGGGTCTGACGGAGATCCTGAGTGGATGGAGTTCATGACCTTGTGTGTCTCGTCGTCGTTGACGTTGGACCAGGAGGCCAGGCGGATGGCGCTGTTCACAGGGGAGGTGGAGTCTGGCATAGTCGAGCGGTCGTGGTGTTAAAGCTGTCATGGATGTCAGTGATCTTGCGGTGGAAGAAGGTGGTTAGTGAGTCGCACAGTTCTTGAGAGGGCGGGATGTCGGTGTTGGCGCTGGGGTTGGAGAGTTTTATTACGATGCTAAAGAGCTCTTTGCTGTCGTGTGCATTGTTATCCAGGCGGTCTTTGAAAGGAATCTTTTGGCTGATCTGATGAGGTGGTGATGTCTTCGGATGGCATACATGTGGACTGCGTGGTTGTGTGGTGTGCGTTCGTGGAACCATATTTTCTCCAGTTTCCGGCATCCTCGCTTGGAGGTTTGGAATTCGTTGGTGAACCAGGTGACTCTCTTGCTGGTGTGGTTGTTGGAGGGTTTCTTGAGCGGGGCGAGGGTGTTGGCGCAGTCGTCGATCTACTGTCTGATGTTGCGGGCTGCGGCGTCTGGGTTGGTGGGGTCGGTGGGTGGGTTCTGGGCGAGGGTGGTGATCAGCCAGTCTTCGGTGACTTTGCTCCAGCAGCGGCGAGGCAGCTGTTGGGTGTGGTGGTGTGTGGTTGGTTTCTTGAAGGTGAAATGGATGCAGTGGTGGTCAGTCCAGTGGAGATTGGTGGTATGGTTGAAGGTGACATGGGTGCCTGTGGAGAAGACGGGGTCCAGCGTGTGGCAGGCGGCGTGGGTGGGTGCGGTGACGACTTGTCTGAGGCAGAGGTTGGCGAGGTTGTCGATCAGGGTGGCGGAGTTGGCGTTTTTGTTGTTCTCGAGGTGGAAGTTCATGTCCCCGAGGAGGATGTAGTCCATGGAGGCGAGTGCATGGGTGCTGGCGAGGTCGGCGATGGAGTTGCTGAACTGAGACCGGGGTCCGGGGGGGTCTGAAGATGAGTGTTCCTCCGAGGGTGGTGTTGGGGTCGGTGTGGATCCGGAAGTGCTGGTGTTCGGTGGCGTTGAGGCTGTCGTCTGCATGGGTGGTGACCTCGAGGGTGGACTTGTGGACTCCGGTTCCGTTGGTGCGATCCCTGTGGGTGATCTTGTAGCCGTCCGGGGTCGCTATGGCGATGTCGGGCGCCAAGGAGTCGTTCCACCAGGTTTCGGTCAGGAAGGCCACGTCTGGGGCACAGGTGTCGAGCAGATCCCACAGCTCGATGGCGTGTTTGCGTGCGGAGCGGGTGTTGAGGTTGGGTCCAGTCCTCGGTGATTTGGTGAAGCTGCAGGTGCGGCAGTAGAAGGGTCCGTGGGTCCGTTTCGGGGCGGCCTGGAAGCAGGTGTGGTTTCGGCTGGCGTTGAGTGCATGGAGGGTGCTGGCATCATAGTGGAGTCTGGTGTTGTGGCGTTCGCGGGGTCCAGGTGTTCTGGCACTGGGCACGGTCCAGGTCCGGACGGGCGCAGACGGGTTTGCCTTAGGCGCACCAGCGGCACGGTCGCGCAGCTGCCTCCATTTAAAGGGATCTGGGAAGGAGGAGTAGCTGGGAGGCGGGAGGCAGGGGTTTAGCCAATGGGCGCGGGGGGGGTCCGCAGGGGCAGCAGCGGCAGGAAAGCGGGCTGTGGGTAGGGGGGCGAGGGAAAGACAAAAACGGCACCCCGGTAAGGGTAGCAGGAGCAAGGGTCAGGCACAAGGGAGCGGGGGGGACAACCTACCTGGCAGGTCAGGGGTCTAGCATAGGTTTTGTACTTTCAGTGCAAAATACTATGCTTAGATCAACTTTAAAACGTTTCCTACATTATATGAGTGCTCTACAACGCAACACAAATGCAAAGTCAGAAAAGATAGGCGAAATAAAAGCATTTGTCCCCGATAGTGATATTATCAAAAGCGCATCATTTTTGGTGCAAAATCTGTCTACTTGCTTTAGTAGATAGGGCTTAGTGTCACAAACCATCGATGATTGCATGGGACCGGCCATTCACCACCCACAGAACGCTCCTTTGACGCCAAATAATGCAAAGCAGCGCTAGTCGTTGCTTAGCGTTACTTTTAGGAGGCTTTCGAAAGTACATTTTAACTAAACATTTTGCACTGTTTGAGTGACTCTTGTGATGCAAACTCGGTGCAAGATCTTAGTAAATATACTGCTTCGTGGCCCCATGTCGTCATGATAACCGTGTCACCTTTAAATGTTTCATCTGTTTATTGGCACAATCACAAAAGCACGATAATATGATCTGGTAGGTTTTCGAGAGGTTATGAGAAGCCAAACCTACTGTGTTTCACTTCTTAGCAATAGGCAAGTGTCTGGCATTCCTAGATTGTTGGAACTGCCACAGGACGGTATTCACATGTGGCTCACAAAAAATGTTTAGTGCTTCTCGTTGTAGATTCCTTCCTCACTGATATTCGTCTATAAATAAACAATCTTTCATTTGTGTATCTATTTTTCTGGAAGATCGTGTGACTTCCGATCAAAATGGTACTACAAGAAGTTCAATCGATCGTGTAGAAAATGAAAATTCAAGACCAATGCAAGTATCTCGTGGTTTTATTTGAATATTTTCTATTTATCGGCTTTCGAGATCGTGAAACAATGCGCTACCTGCGGGCAAGATGTCCCTCTCGGATATTTCTTTGTAAAATGTCTGTTCTTGTTTACAATCCAGACGTGTCTTTAAAATGAGCGATGGAGACTGCGGAGCGCACACTGTGCTGCCAAAGAAAACCAGCGTTATTTTCACATATTTTGTTCAATTTTCAAACATCAAGCAAATAACATGATTGGCTCTGAAAACATTGAGATTTCTCTGAAAAGAAATAGAAAAAAGATTGATAAATAACAAAAGATAAAGAATTCATAAAAATAAACAGGAAATGGGGTGAGTAGGCTAAAGGTAGAGAAACAAAGTGAGGCATTAGGAAGGAAATACAAGTAACTCCCAGGTGTTAAATGGCAAATAAAAAATCAGTCCCTTAAAGTTGGAAGGCTACAGCTCTACCAATCAGAACAGTGTGAGTCCAAATACTCCTGGGTGTGACTCAAGTAAACAGAGGAAAGCCATTGAATCAAGAGCAGAAAACTGAGCTAACCGATCATGAGCAAGGAACTGACCCAAATCTATATTGAGTATGATATATATTGGAAAAAATAGAACTGGCTGCAGACATCTGAAGTTGTCTGTAGTAAGTACCTAATCATATAAGTATATTTTTAATCATTTCAGGGGTACATTAATTACTAAACTCCACCCTACAAACTAAACAAACACCCCCCTCTGTTAACTCCAAAATGTAGAAACATTCAATCAATCAATCATTCAAAGGTTTGTTAAGTTCAATTACTCACCCAGCAGGGTCTCAAGGTGCCGTGTGAGGGGGGTGCACACAGCTCCTTGGTGCTTACAGAGTACTGTCGAGAGGCCAAGTAGGTCCTGAGGTCTTCCAGGGTCCACTAGGGTTCATTCAGTTGCTGGACGCTCATCGTGACTCACCGAAGAGCTAGGTCTTGAGGTCCTTCAGGAACTTGGAGAGAGTTGGTGTCTGGCAGAGATGGAGAGGGAGGATTTTCAATGCTGTGGCCGCGAGGAGGGAGAAGGAGCAGCCTCCTGCTCTGGCCTTCTTGATGCGTGGCACCGTCGCGAGGGACAGCTGGGCTGAGCAGTGGGGTCTTTGAGGTGCTTGAATGAGAGGCGGTGGTTCATGTAGCAAGGGCCGGTGTTGTGGAGGGCTTTGTGGGGGTGGGTGAAAAGCTTGAAAGTGATTCTCTTCTCGACGGGGAGCCAATTAAGTGCCCGCAGATGTTAGGTGATGTTGCAGTGGCACGGTAGGTTAAGGACTAGTCTGGCCGCGGCATTCTGGATGTTCTGGAGTTTGCGGGTAAGGATTTTGTTGATCCCAGCATAGAGTGCGTTGCCGTAGTCCAGTCTGCTGCTGATGAGGGCATGGGTGATAGTTTTTCTGTGTTTGAAGGGAATCGGTTGAAAGTTTTCCATAGGAGACAAAGGGTGTGGAAACAGAAAGAGGTGATGGCATTGATTCGGAGTCCGGGATGATTCTGAGGTTGCGTGCATGGTCCGTGGGAGGGCGTGGCTTCCCGAGGGTGTGGGGGCCACCAGTTGTCGTTCCAGGCTTTGGGATGTGGGCCTATGATGAGTACTTCGGTTTTATCTGTGTTCATTTGTAGGCAGCTGTTCATCATCCACCCAGCGACAGGTTCCATTCTTTCTTGAAAGTGGTATTTTGAGGTGCTCGGTACGTGGGTCAGTGAGAGGATGAGTTGAGTGTCATCTGCGTATGATACGATGTTGAGTCTGTGTGATCTGACGATGGTTGCGAGTAGGGCCATGTAGACATTGAACAGAGTGGATCTGATAGAGGATCCTTAGGGGACTCCGCATGTGGTCGTTGTGGGTTCCGAGAGGAAAGGAGGGAGTCTGACCCGCTGCATTCTGCCAGAGAGGAATGAGCGGATCCAGTCAAGGGCTTTGTTCGGGTTTCCTGCATCATGGAGTCTGCGGGCTAGGATGCGGTGTGAGACTGTGTTGAAGGCCGCAGAGAGGTCCAAGAGGATGAGGGCCACAGTCTCTCCTTTTTGAAGGAGAGAGCAGATGTCGTCTGTCGCAGCGATGAGGGCGGTTTCTTTACTGTGGTTTTTTTCTGAAGCCTGATTGGGAGGATTCAAGGATGTTGTGCTCTTCAATAAAGGAGGCAAGTTGGCTGTTGACAGCTTTTTCAATGACTTAGTAAGGAGATTGGTCTGAAGTTCTTGAGGATGGTGGAGTCAACCAAGGGTTTTTTCAGAATAGGGTTGATCCCTGCGTGTTTCCGGTCATCAGGAAAGGAGGCAGCCTCGAAGGAACGGATGATGGTTCTTTGTAACTCAGGGGCGATGATGTCTGAGGCTCTGTGGTAGATGTGGTGGTGGCAGGAGTCCGTGGGGGCCCCGGAGTGGGTGTTCTTCATAGTCTTTAGGATATCTTCTATGTTGAGGGTGGTCCAGTTGTCCAGTGTCTGCAGTGTGTTGTCGGAAGTAGGGGGTGGGAGTTCCCCATAGAGGTTGTTGTCATCGAAGTTGTTCTAGATGGTCATTGTTAAAATTGTTAAAATTATTATAAATGTATCCACAAAGTGTATATAAACAAATAAATCACTCTCAAATATTTACACTGCAAAATGAAATACTCCTCCCTTCCCAATTTAACATTATAAATGTAATATTTAAATAATTCAAATTTAAAAATGATCCACCTTTTCCCTCTAGAAAACGTAAAACCTTTAAAACTATTATTATCAAAAAGTACCCAAAAGACTTGAACCTCAAAATATACAAGAATCACAAAAATGACAATATATATGTAACAATTTAAATTTGATAAATACACTACCCATATGTTCCCACTATTAACCCCATAACAAGCGGATAAATGACATATACCACACACCCCAAAATAAATATGTTCCAAAATTCGAGTTTCATAAAAATAAATTCCTTCAAACTATTTTTTTACACCTGAACTCCTCCCCCTTAAAGAATTGTGTAATTTACTTGCATTAAATTATTAGCCACACTAACCCACGTGACAACGCATAACGACGACAGACGTCATGCAAATAACAGATGATGCTTTCCGAATCAGGGACAGTCATACTTGAGCCTGCTTATCCTAGTCAACCTCTCAGCAGCATTTGATACTGTCAATTGTGAAATATACACAATATATGACAGCATGGGCCTCAAAAGGAGGTCTGGAGAGGTTTAGATCATACCTAGAGAACCACTCACAAGCAATCAATGTGGAACATGTGCTCTTGAATCCTATAGCTGACTCCCAAGGGGTCACTTAAGGCTCTGTTCTATGCCCTTCTTGTTTAGTCTTTACCTTGGACCACTGAGTAACCCTGTAACCGTTTCTGACATATCCTATCCTCAATCCACAGGTGCCTCCAAGCTTTACTTTGAAAGTCTCATCCACTGAAGACAGCTCCCAACTGATTTTATCTCTGAATAAAGTACAATCGTGGATGATGATACCCATTCTCAAGTACCACTCCAAAAAGACCACATTCTTACCTGCTCCTATTTGATGACCCAAAACACTGAGGGCCTCATTTATGAAAAGTGTTGCATCACTGCGTGAAAACAGAGATGCGTCACTTTTCATTGCGCCCTCCTTGCGACACCAATGATGCGTCATATTTACAGTATGACACATCATGTTGCAAGGAGTTACAGATATGTCAGTATTTCTGACGTATCTGTAGGCACAAAAATGACACATTGCTAGAGTCTGTCACAAAAGTGACGCAACTCCAGCAATGGGTCATTACACATGGGCATGTCCCATATGAAATGTGCCTGCATCAGTGTTACGCCTGTCATGAGGAAGGCGTAAAATATTGACGCATTTGTGTCCTAGAAGTGATGCAGTGAAATTTTATAGATTTCACTGCATCACTTCTACGACCCTTTCTAGCATTGTAAATATAGTGCAACAAGGTTCACTTTTTATGCAGCCAGTACATCCCAAAAAGGGACCCACTGGCGGCACAAAAGCGACGCAAGGGCTCACAAATAAGCCCCTAAATCCCTAAGTTAGGTTAGTAGGCCAAATGTATTCAACCATGTCAATACGGCAGCAAGGAATGCAAATCACCAGCTCAAACTTATCCGGGTGATCCAAAACCTCTTACCCATTCAGGAACTAAATGGAATTATTCTAGCAATTGTACAATCCAGATTGGACTGAGGGAATGTGACCCTAAACAGTATTGCTAATACTCATCAAGTTTTGCGTAAAGCCTCATCGCATACTGCGGCTCGCCTGGCCTCAAGAGATGACACCTTTGATCTTATCAACCCGACAATTGCAGTCATGCCTAAAGTGACCACACAACGAAAAGAGATCTATGTTCTAAGTGCTCTGTTTAGTCCACAAATTCATTCACACTGATCAAAAGCATTATCTAGCTAAGAAACCGGTGCTCTGTGGTGGCTCTTGGAAACTTTGCAGTACAGACTCACTGCTACTTGAAACTACAGCCTTCAGGAAAGAAACTACATTAAACCGGATGTTTTCAGGATGCATTCCCAGAATTTGGAACTCTAGGTCCCAGTGAAATTCAAACTGGAGCTTCTCTACCAGTTTAAAAAAAAAACTTACAGGTTTTCTGATTTATAAGTTTTTCTAAAAAATCCACCCCATCTTAGACAGCTCTAATCTTCTGAAACATTTTTAATTCTTTGTGAAAATGACTGTAATGTGGCTTCCTCCATTCCACTGATTGAGGATGAGAGATTCAGATAGTACGTGAACATCCCTGTGGGGGACAACGATAGGGTGGATGTCTCTCTCTAAAACCTAGCTTTCTACGTGTAAGTGCTTGCATATAGTTTTATTTAAGCCTTCTGGGCAATATGTCCTCCTGATATGGACCATGTCTGCCTGCTCCTCAATGACTGCTTGTATGCCCTCACAGGGGGCAGTGTGAATTGCTCGAAGGTTTGGGGACTAGTAATACCACTAGCATGTCAGTTGTTCATGAATTATCTATTTGTTCTATTGTCCTCCTCTAATTTACACAGCACTCTTTTCTCTAACTTTATGCTTATTTGAATATTGTAAAAGTTGTGCAGTGTATGTGTAAATCGGACCGATGTTCTAGGGCCTAGATGTGAGGTATAAAAGTCTTATAAATAAATAAATAAGTAGATGAAACCCACCCCCAAAATATTTATTACGCTTGTGCCCCCCCAAAATTTATTACACTGCCTCCCTTTTTCCCTATATCACCCAAATACCTGAAATAAAAAATAATAATGAAACATTCAAAATAAATATGTACCATAAAAGGAAAGTTTATCAATAAGCCAAAGTATTGGGATATTATTCCAAACTATATTTAAAACCCCAATATTTTTGCAAACAATATATTAAAAATAATGAAAATTATTAAGCAAAATACAAAAAAACAGTATGTTTACCAAAGATATTTAGTCCCACGATATCTTAAAATCTGTATTTCCAAAGCGAGTGTACAGCACCACAATTTTTCCATCTCAATATTTAGGGACAATACTGCATAGAAACAGGTGGATGGAACCCTTGACAGACACTGAAGTGATGCTCCTCAGATGGGGTATAGTTCAGTGGCATTTTCATATTGCATTATGGCACAAAAACAGTGCAACGCAGGGGTAAATGTATGGGACACCCCCATATGTCCTCAGTGGGCCTACATTTGTGAAACAAAGCAGATTTTGGACATCTCTGCCGATATGATCAACTATCACCGTATGCAGGCTCCACAGCAACCGTAGTCCTGCTGTTTGTAGTGGGGACTAGGGAATAAATGCAACATGTTGTGCCCCAAAAACAGGTGCAGCACCACTTTAGCCCCTGTACACCCAGCAGCACTGCACTGCTGAGGTGGCACAAGAACAGCAGCATCAAAATATATTGCTTTAAAACTATTGTTGTGCTGTTGCAAACCTGCGGCTCTCCCTGCCATCTTTAGTACAGAACAGCTACCAATTAGGATCAAGCTTTGAAGAACTTACCTTCCAACCAACATTGTTCCCTGCATTTCGCACTATTTTTTTCTGAAGCGTTGAATCACACACAAGACTGCGCTGCACTTCATGGTGCTGAAGAAGGGCAGCCATAGGGTCACTTGCCTCAATCAGCTGGCCGGAAGCAGCCCAGACACTTGCAAATTATGGGAAAGAAACCTGCGCTCAGGGCAGGTATAATGAGGACGCTGCTTATGGTCCGCACCCGCTGTGAATGCCTGATTGGAACTCATTTTCTTCGTTTGCTTCCTTTAGCCATGCTGATCCCATGGTGAAGGAAACGTCTTGCAAAAAACTTCTTTTATCGGAACAATCAGTCTCTAAACTGAAAAGTTTTGCATTTCCGCTTTTTTAATGTGTGGTCTATTAAACCACTGCGAAAATAATGAGGGGCGAATCAACGATCATAGCTTTGTTGGTAGTCCCTTCTCACCATATTATGTTGGCAGCCTTGTTTTGCTTCTGGAAAATCAATTAACCTCATCGATGCTGGTGACGGAACCACTCCGTCACCAGCCACGGACGCACTGTGCTGGTGACAGAGTGGTTCCATCACGGCCCGGCCTATGTGGCGCGTTCTACTGAGCGGGCGGGGCCGTGACAGACCACTCCGTCACAAGCACAGCGCGCCCGAGGCTCGTGACGGAGTGGTTCCGTCACGAGCATGGCGGCGCCGCGCGGCCCCCCTCCCCCCTAGCTCTGAGGCGGAATTACCGCCACAGCCAAGGGGTTAACCTAGTGATGTATGATTCACAAAATGTCAAAGTGCACATGGAAGACTTACTTCAACATTACTGTTCAATTTAACTATAATATGGCAGTCATGCCAGCGCTAATACACTGCACCCCTGGCACACAAATGGTGCTGCCCCCTCGAGTAAAAACCCGTCCTAATCTGCTCAGTACATGGTTTGCTCAAACCTCAATGCAGCTCAAATGTGAAGGCTACTATTGAATTTCTGAATCCAGAGCAAGTAACTGCTGACGTTTTCCCAGGTTGCATGCTGTGACATTTTACATTAGATGATATTGCATTACTACACATACCTCATTGCCTTTTAACTTCCATCCCTGACTCTACAGTTTCACTCGAGATTTAAAGCGATGCTCAAAATCTTTTTTTAAAAAAAGGCAAAGTCAATCATAATCATTGTAAGACACCCACATTCTCTTTCAAAAGTGCTAATGAATAAAAAACGTTTTCACTCAAATTGCACAAGCTGATCTGTTACCACTTCGGTCATGTTTTCCTTTTCTAGGGCATGAGTGTAAACAACTATATATGGAGACTAAAATCTTAAAGGAAAATGTGTCCAAAAAACGAATAGAAGATAAAACAAAGATGGTACAGTCAGTTGTCCAGGCATCTTTTATTTCCCATTATGCTGCATGATATCAACCCAGTTAGATTATGGAATAAAATATTGCATCACCCCAAGATAGTGAAATAAAAAACAGGGCTCCGAAATATGAGACACAGAAAGAGACAGGTTTCAAAGAGTAACAGCACAAATAGATTATAAACGTTGTGAATGCTTGTGTTTGCATGTGTTTGCATGTTAAAGTCAGACCTACTGGCTTTGCCAATGTGTGTTGTCAATGAATGTCTTCATGTATGTGGTACTTATACCACGCAAACCTAGCCGACTGGCAGGAGAGCACTATACTGGGTCAAAGGCAGTAATACAGTCAACATGTACTAACAGGCATAGCTAGTTTGTGGATTGTCACTGCATCATGATATAATGTTCTTTAAAGAGGTGAGTCTTCAGCTCTCGCCTAAATTGGAGCAGAGTTGTATCAGTCCTAAGAGTGGGGGGGCTATCATTTCCAATCTTAGTGCATAGGAGGAGAATGCTTGTTGCCTTGAGTTTTTTCGGTTTTGCACTTCTTAGTCTGAGGTGGAGTCCTGACTGCGTGTCTGCCAAGAGCCACCAGAAAATGTATCCTTTTGAGGTAGATAAGCAGATGTGCCTACCCTGATGGCTCTGTAGATATAAACTGTAGATAATGAAGCAGGTTTTGAAGATGCTGTGAGCCTGCAATGGGAAACTTTGGAGTTCTATAAGGGTGGGGGTGATGTGGTCATATTTCTTCAGGCGCCTAATGAGGTGTGTTTTCCGCATTTAGGTCTGAGGCTATGGAGTAGGACATTGCTACCATCCAGATACAAGAGTAAAAGTTCTTGAAAAGCTGTACTGATGTTACTTTCTAGGAGGAATGGTATCACTTTTATCCATGAGGAGATAAATTACAATATCATCTCTCTCTTCTTGAGTTTGTGTTCTTGAAGGGTGAGGTTGGTGTTTAGTGTTAATGTAAGTGACTTGGCATTGGGTGAAAGCTGGAATTCAAAGTCTAGCAATGTTTTTCCATTGAGCCAGGTTTGCACTATTCCTTGCTTGTTGCTCTTGGCAAGTAATAGAAATTCTATTTTGGTGGGTTTGAAATTCTGGTAGGTACTTGACATCCTGGTCTAGATTAGATGCAGGCAGTGCTTGAAGCATTGGAAGTCTGGAGCAGTGTAGTATTTCAGTGGAGTTGTGTATTATTGGCGTGTTGGTGAAATTTAGTGTTATCTGTGAGTAGAGTCCCACAGGGCTCCATAAAGTGGTTGAAGATGATGGGAAACAAGGTGGAAAGCCACAGGTAATTGGGACCTTCTGGGATTTTGTGGTGCCCATATCATCACACCTGCATGTGTTCATATGAACAAAGATATGGCACTAGTTGGCTAGGTAGAAGGAGATTCAGTAAAGGTTGCTTGAAGTAAATCCTGTATGAGATGCTGTCAAATGCATTTGAGAGGGACAGTTTTATCAGGCGGCAGGGTTCATCTGTGTCTGTAGTCAGGAGGTATCAGGATTTCATCAAGGAACATATAGTCAAGAAATAAATCAATCAATCAAGGGTTTATAAAGCGCAATACTCACCCATGAGGGTCACAAGGCAGCTCTGGATCAGTTGAATAGCCAGGTCTTGAGGACCTTCCTGAAAGTGTGCAGGTTTGGGAAGCGTCTAATGTTCACGAGGAGCTTGTTCCAGGTCTTGGCTGTGATGTAGGAGAAGGCTCTCCCGCCTGTTCTGTTTCTGCGGATGCGGGTGACCTCTGCCAGGGCGAGGTCAGCAAGGAGGAGGTTCCTCTTGGGTGCGTGGAAGGATACTCTCTCATTGAGGTATTTGGGTACGATGTCACTGAAGGAGTTGTAGGCATGGGTGAGGAGTTTGAAGCTGACCCTTTGCCCGACGGGGAGCCAGTGGCGGTCTCGCAGGTGTTGGATCATATGTTGGTGACATGGAGTCCTGAGGGCGAGTCTGGTGGCAGCATTCTAGATCGTCTGGATTCTGCGTAGTAGAGCTCTGTTGATTCCGGCATAGAGTGCATTGCCGTAGTCCAGTCTGCTGGTTATGAGCGTGCGGTCATTCTGCAGTCCTGGGGCATCCATTTGAAGGTCTTGCGGAGGATGCACAGGCAGTTGAAGCTGGTGGAAGAGACGGGGTTGATCTGGCAGTTCATGGAAAGGGAGGAGTCGAAAATGATGCAGAGGTTTCAGGCATGGTCTGTAGGAGTGGGTGGATTACTGAGGGCAGAGGGCCACGAGGTGTTGTCCCAGGTGCAGGTGCAGGGTCTGAGGATGAGGACCTCGGTCTTCTCTGAATTGACCTTCAAACAGCTGTCTTTCACCCAGACTGCTACGTTCTTCATTCCTTCCTGGAAGCAGAGTATGGTGTCTTCGAGGTTCTTCGTGATTGAGAGGATGAGCTGGGTGTTGTCGGCGTAGGGAACAATGCTGAGCCCATGCTGTTTCACAATGGCGGCAAGGGGGGCCATGTAGATGTTAAAGAGCGTGGGGCTGAGCAATGATCCTTGGGGTACTCCGCAGTTGATATCAGTGGGTTTGGAGAGGAAGGGAGGGAGTGTGATCCTCTGGGTTCTGCCGGAGAGGAAGGATCGGATCCAGTCGAGGGCGGCTCTTTGTATCCCCACATTGTGAAGACTGGCTGCGAAAGTGCAGTGAGAGATGGTGTTGAAGGCTGCAGAGAGGTCTAGATGGATGAGGGCCGCGGTGTGACCCTGGTGGAGTAGCAGGCAGATGTCGTCTGTGTTGGCGAGGAGGGTGGTCTCGGTGCTGTGGTTTCTGCGGAATCCCAACTGGGAGGTGTCTAGGATGGAGTTCTCTTCGATGAATGTGGTCAGCTGGGCGGTCACAGGTCTCTTGGTGAATTTGGTTGCGAAAGGGAGGAGAGAGATGGGCCGGTAGTTTTTCAGGTCAGTTGGGTCGGCTGTGGGTTTCTTGAGGAGGGGTTTAACCTCCGCACGTTTCCAGTTGTCTGGGAAGATGCCGGACATGAAGAAGGCATTGAAGGTCCGTCCAAGTTAGAGTGCGATGGTGGCGGCCTTGTGGAATAGGTGTGGTGAGCAGGGGTCTGTTAGGGCTCCTGAGTGGGTTTTCTTCATGGTAGCGGTGATGTATTCGTCGGTTGTGGGATTCCAGGTCATGATGGTTGGCTTATCGGTGGCGTTGGGGGGGAGCTGGTGTACGTCGTCCGTTCACTGAAGTTGTTATAGAGAGCCACAATCTTCTGATGGAAGTATGAGCTGAGCTTGTTGCAGAGTTCCTGGGAAGGTGTGACATCCGTGTATTTGCTAGGGGGGTTTGTGAGCTGCTGTACGACGTTGAATAATTCCTTGGCTTTTGTCGCTTTGGTCTGGACTTTGTCTCTTATGAAGGTCCCTTTGGTGTCTCTTCTGCGCTGGTGGTATTCCTTCAGGGCGCTCCTGTGGTTGTTCTGTGCTTCTGTAGTTTTCTGGTTTCTCCAGGTTTTCTCTAGGCATCTGGCTTCATGTAGTTTGGTGGTGAACCAGGCAGCCGAGTAGTGAAAGAGACACTAGTGCAAGATTATTCAATTATGTCTGAGAAATACATGAAAAGCTGAGAAAGACTGGAGGCTGCAGAGGACCAGGTTAAGGGCAGCTGGCACATACAAAGATATCAAGAACAGTCACTCCCAGGTTATGGCCAGTAGAGAGAGCACAACACTTTCTGGTTACTATAAAAGGACTGAAAACTAGCAAGATGGTGTCTGACAACTTCCTGGTTGTTGTATGGCTCCTTCTCTCACTTAATTTATCACTTCATTGTTTTATTTCCACATTTGTTGTTTTGTTCTCTTTCACTGTTTATATTGTCCCTAGTCTCTTGTTGCTTTAGCTCCTCTCCTGTGTTAGAGGCCTGCTTTTCATGATCCTTGGACACATTTTTGTCATCTCTGCAGCTGCTTTGCCTGGCTGTCCTATGTGTTTGTTGGCCTCCAGTGTGTCTTGGTGCCATTAAACCTCATTATTGCAATCTCTTCTAAATGTCCCAGTTCCCAGTACATTTAAGCTGCCCTACCTTCCTGTGTATGCTATCATGTGTATTACCTGTATATATATTGCTACTCAACTCTGAGATAATATATTACAATGTCATCCACTACAGTTATCCTGTCATGTGTCCTTGCTGTCGCGTTGTGTTTCTCTTTCACCTTCTTTTATCATTCTAAACCTCTTTCCTCAAACTAGACTGATCCAGGAGGTTGCCTAACCATAAAACACTATGGAAGTCCTTTTGGGGAGATTGGTGGAATATTATCTTAGTCCAAAGCTTGATGGTCCTTATAGGAATTGGATCATTCCTAGCAGGTGGGAATCTTATGTAATTTCTAAGGTAGCTGTCTCTTTGCTGCGGCATGATGTGACACCAGATTATTAATTATGCTATGTGACTTTATTGTGATTTAGAAGTAGTGCACAGACTGGTTTTGAGGTGTCTAGATTTTACTGTTTCCATCTCAGCATTAAAGTATTTTTGAATGGCTGAGGTAGTGGTCTGACCAATCATGCCTGGGGTCGAACCTTTATTATGGGGAGGGTAGGTGAAATGTTGTCATATGTTGTTGCATTCTAGGAAGGATTTGAAGAGGATTTGTAGGTTTCTTTGTCTTTTTCCCAGTTCAGGTTGAAATCTCTCAGAAATTTCTGATCACAGAAGTGCAGAATCAATTAGTGGTGTATTCAAGTAAACCATCAATAGAACATGTGTTGTTCCTTGGTGGGTGGAATTGGTTGTTCAGACCATGGGGTTCAGGGGTCATGTTTGTAATCTCTACAATGAGCCATTACAATTACAAGGACTTTATTGAATTAATCAATTTGAATTTAAGACAATCACCAGATAAAAGGTGTTGTGAGTGCAATTGGGGCAAGCTCACACTCTCCTATGAGGATAAATATGTAAGCTGAACTATTGAGTACACACCTTCAATCCAGGAGGGCAGCCTCGATGAGAAGGTTGAGCAATGGATAACACACTTGAGAGTAGTTTGTTTAGGTAACCTGTATGTGTAGATGCATTGTAAACCATTGGGTATGGTTTACATGGTGGCCTTTTCAGGAGTAGGTCAGATTAGTAGGAAGATTACTAGAGCAGTGCTTGAAGAACAACACTTGTTCGAGAGAGGTGGTGAGTGTGCTTTGCTGACTTTGTATCCCCTCATACAGGTGATACAGCTTTATTTTGATGTCAAAATGTTTACATTGGGGAGTGGATAAGAGAGGTGTGCTTTCATCAGTAATAAGTCTCTGCAATGAAGTATGAAATAATGGCACCTCCCTTGTGAATCACACCTATAGGTGGGCAATTCTTTCTGAGAAGAGTTAATGTGGGTGGTGTTCTTTTTACATACTTGGATTGGATCTTTGTGCTGGTTGACAGAAGATGACTGTATAGAGGAGCACTGAGTTCTTCTGTGTAGGAGTAACTATGTTCCATGTTATGGTCCTGACTACCTTGAATTATGCTGATGTTATGCACTCTGATTCAATTTCCTTAAGGCTAAGGTGGGAGGGGTGATAATGTCTGTTGGACCTGCGATGGGCAAGCCCAGCACAAAGGGGGGTAGCTTGGCTCAAGTGTCAAGGCAGTGAAGGCTGTAGTGCTAAGCCGGCTCTGACCCAATAATAACCCCCTGCACAGTCACACTAAAAAGAAGGACACCACACCACTGCTGTAGAAAAATACGATTCATTTATGTAAAAGTTCTCTGCTTGTGAATAGGGATCAATTGGAAAGCACAGTTACATTTCACTTTTCACAAAACTCTGGGATTCAGGTTAAGAATAAATACAGGGAATAAATACAATACATAGGAATTCAGGAATACTGATATTGCATAAATATTGAGATTAGCTCTGTTCAATAAATAGATTAAATAGCAGGCTCAACTGTCACCATTACATGAATTAAATACCACTTGTACATAGCGCATTACTTTCTAGTTCATTTAGTCTTCAAAGCCACATTTCCATTTTAATAACGCTGCCACCAATTAGAGAAAGTCATGCAGTTGACTCTGGTAAGTAACACACTTTTAGTAAATGGTTGTTTACAGTACTTGTAGAGTTCTGAGGACTGCCTACAGTCACACGGTGAGCGGGGACTCCTTTTAGTTCACTCGGGAACTATGCGCGTATAACTGGAAAAACAAGGAAACCCAGTAAGTCCTTCATTCGGCCCTACGCGGCCACTGAGGAAGGATGTCCGCTGCCGGTGGGGGTTGACTCGAGCCTGCAGTGCTACTGCGGGCTCCTAGGCGGCTCAGTTCGACGTCGCTGGACGGACGAACGGCCGCACACAGGGGTTCTTGCCTTCAGCGCTCACTTAACTCAATGTCGGGCACAGTTCCACTTTACCACAGCGCACCAACAGGGGAATCAGATTTCCTCACAACGGCTGGATCAATTATCGATTCAGTCGGGCACAGTATTCTCCTACGCCAGCATCAGGGAATTCACGGGCTTCCGGGACCTCCCTCCAACTTCCTCACACGGGGGCTGGTCCCGCCCACGGCAACAGTTTCCCGGGTCTCGGAAAGGGCAGGGACGCAGATCCCGCCCAGTAAAGGCCGGCCTCTCCCCGCCCCGGCGCACCACCTCACCTTCTCACTTTGGGCACCAACCAGGAGGCGCGCAACGCCGGTGCGGCTCGGAGACGTCCGAGTCCCCCGCGCTTGGCGCTACACGTGAAGGGGGCACAGGATGAGGTCACGGCGACCGGGCACACGCCTCGCGACCCGACTTCTTCCTCAGTCTGACGCCACCGCGAGGGGCGGGGAGGCACACAAACTCGGCCACAGTCTTCTGGGGCACAGAGGTGCTAGCTGGGCAGGCGCTGTAGGCGCAAGGGTTCAAAATTACGCCTGACTGGAACGCCAGTCAGTATCCACAATATTAACCCTTGCCACACTATTGCCTGTTCTCTCAGCCACCTCAAGGGAAAGCAGGGCAGGTGTCTTCTCTGGTGTCAAGTCAGGAATAGGGGTCACACCTCTTCAGCAGCTATCAGCATCTAGGTGTAGTAGTCTAATCAACTCCCCTCTCTCTTCAATAAAATGGCTGCCAGGGTCTGGGCTTTATATAGCCAGAGCCCTGAGGTACTGGCACCAGCCAGAAGGTTCTAGAACCTTCCCTGGCTGTGTCAATGGGTTGACACATTCTGAGGTGTCTTATGGTCACTCACAGCCACCGTACTGGGGCTCTGGAGCGGCCATTTTGTGTACCTGAAGAAATCTTAAGAATTCCTGTCAGGAAAGCGCGCCAACCACAAAGGGCGCCAAAACCTCAGAAGGTCAGGGTTCAAGGAGGCTCCAATGGGAGTCACTCTCATGAGGAAAATATGTGTCCACCATTTTAAGGTTAAACACACACAGGTTGCCAACCTCAGTTTTAATGGCCACAGGTTTCTCCAGGCGCCTTGTACATAGGTGCCAGAAACCTTGTGAGCAACTGGGAGTCAAGGAACACCTAGCCCCATGAAACAACACACAAAAAGGTCCTGGTAGACAAATGAAAAGCAAAAAATTTTGGGAGGTACAGGGGAACAAAAGAAATTATAGTGGTGAGGGGACTCTCAGAAGCAGACGGGTCCAACATGCGTCCCCCCAGCTGAAAGTGGGGAGAGCTACCCAACCCCTTGGGAGTTCTCAACACTAAGGCGGAAATACCTGGAGAGACCGTCTGCATTGGCGTGGTCAACTCCGGGCCGATGTTCCACCCGAAAGTCCATTCCCTGTAGGGAGATAGACCACCTCAACAGTTTGGGGTTTTCCCCCTTCATCTGCATGAGCCAGCGAAGGGGTTGGTGGTCCGTCTGAACAAGGAAGTGCGAACCAAACAGGTATGGTCGCAGCTTCTTCAGTGCCCAGACCACGGCAAAGGCTTCCCGCTCAAGGGTACTCCACCTCTGTTCCCGGGGCAGCAGTCTCCGTGACAGAAAGACCACGGGTTGATCCAGACCCTCTTCATTGAGTTGCGATAGCACCGCCCCAATGCCAATATCGGATGCATCTGTCTGGACAATGAACTCTTTCGAAAAATCTGGAGCCTTCAGGACTGGAGCTTTACACAATGCTTGTTTCAGAGTGTCAAAGGCTCGCTGGCAAGCCTCCGTCCAGATGACTCTCCTGGGTTGCTTTTTGGCCGTGAGTTCTGTAAGGGGTGCCACGATAGTGCCATACCCCTTCACAAACCGTCTGTAGTAACCTGTGAGGCCCAGGAAGGCTCGGACCTCAGTCTGGGTCTTGGGGGGTTTCCAGGCCATGATTGCCTCAATCTTCGCCTGAAGGGGCTGCACCGTTCCCCGGCCCACCAAGTGACCTAAGTACACTACCGACCCCTGTCCAATCTGACATTTGCTGGCCTTGATCGTCAAGCCAGCCCGTTCCAGGGCCTGGAGAACGGCTTGCAAGTGCTGCAAGTGATCCTCCCAACTGCTACTGAAGACACCTATGTCATCCAAGTAGGCAGCAGAGAATGACTCCATCCGGTGAGGATCGTGTTCACCAGCCGCTGGAAAGTGGCAGGAGCGTTCTTGAGCCCGAAAGGCATAACGCAGAACTGGAAGTGTCCATCAGGTGTGGAGAAGGCTGACCTTTCCTTGGCTCCATCAGTCATGGGAATCTGCCAGTACCCTGCAGTGAGGTCAATGGTACTGAGAAATTGGGCAGCTCCCAACCGGTCAATCAATTCATCCGCCCGAGGGATCGGATGAGCATCGGTTTTCGTTACTGAATTGAGTCCTCGGTAATCCACACAGAATCGTAATTCTGGTGTGGTGCCAGGTGGGGCAGCTTTGGGTACCAAAACCACCGGGCTGGACCAAGGGCTGCTTGAAGGTTCAATGACTCCTAGCTCCAGCATCTTAGCTACCTCGCTTCGGATACTGGCCTTCACCTTGTCAGACAGCCTATAAGACTTTGACTTCACAGGTGGGCTGTCTCCTGTGTCCACGTCGTGGGTACACAGATGGGTCTTACCTGGGACAAGGGAGAACAGCGGAGCGAATGTCCCCAGGACCTGGCGACATTCCCCCTGCTGCTCAGGAGTCAGGGATGGTGAGAGTTTTACTCCCTCCACTGACCCATCCTTTTAATGAGACGCAAAGAGGTTGGGGAGAGGCTCAGTGTCCTCTTCCTCCGATCCGTCAGTCACCATCATCAGCATGACTTCGGGCCTCTCATAGTGGGGCTTGAGGCGATTGGCATGTAACACCCGATGTGGATGCCGAGGGGTCCTTACGTCCACCAGATAGGTAGACTTGCCCATCTTCTCCAATACCTCATAGGGGCCTGTCCAACGGTCCTGGAGAGCACTCAGCTCCCCCAGCTCCATCACCCACACCTTCTGTCCAGGCTCCAACTCCACTGGGTGAGCATTGTGGGCATACCACGCTTTCATGACTGCTTGACTGGCTTCCAAGTTGTCAGAAGCTTGCTTCCACAACTTAGCCATTTGGCTCCGGAAGGCCAGCATGTAGCTCACCACATCCTGGGGAACTTTCCGGGGAGACTTTCCCCAGGAGTCCCTCACCAGGCTGAGAGGTCCACGTACAGGGTGCCCGTACAAAAGCTCGAAGGGGCTGAAGCCCACTCCCTTCTGTGGCACTTCCCTGTAGGAAAAGAGCAAACAGGGTAGGAGGACGTCCCATTTCCTCCGCAGGCTTTCTGGTAGACTTCTGATCATACCCTTTAAGGTTTGGTTGAACCTCTCCACGAGGCCATTGGCCTGTGGGTGATAAGGAGTGGTGAACCGGTAGGTCACTCCACACTCCTTCCACATTGCCCGCATATACGCTGACATGAAGTTGGTCCCCCTGTCAGACACAACTTCTTTGGGGATTCCCACTCGGGTAAAGATCCCCATCAGGGCCTTCGCCACTACCGGTGCAGTAATGGTTCTCAGAGGAACTGCCTCTGGATACCTTGTGGCGTGATCCACCAGTACCAGGATAAACCTGTGACCAGATGATGTCGGTGGATCTAGGGGCCCAGCAATGTCGATGCCCACCCTTTCAAAGGGGGTGCCAACGACGGGAAGTGGTTCCAGGGGAGCCTTCAGCTTCATCCCTGTTTTCCCACTGGCTTGGCATGACACGCACGACCGACAGTATGTGTCGGACGCCACCCTCATTCGAGGCCAATAAAAGTGGGGGACAAGCCGGGCAAAGGTCTTGTCCTGACCCAAGTGTCCTGCCAAGGGAATCTCATGAGCCAACTCTAATAGGAAGGCTCGGTAACACTGTGGGACTACCAGGGCCCGTGACAGTCCGTGCACTGGCGCCCTGGGTTCACTGTAGAGGAGACCTTCCTCCCAGTAAACACCATAGTTCCCAGACTCGTTACCTGCTGCCTGGGCTTCAGCCTGTTGCCTTAGACCCTCGAGGGTGGGACATTCCCTCTGTCCCTTGCTTAGTTCCTCCCTGGACGGTCCACCCTCCACTCGCCACTCAGCGAGGATAGGTAGGTCCTCCATCAGAACCATGTCCTCCTTCGCGGACTCCGGGTCCACCTCCCCAGGTGGCCTATCCGTCTCACGGGGCACGGACATCGAGGCAGGCTCCTCCTGTCCTCGAGATGCTCCCTCATCAGCAGCTGGGCGGGCCATTGTTCCAGGCTCCAACCCATGCGACTTCTCCTCCCGAGCAGCCGCAGACCTGGTACTCACACAGGCCCAATCAGGTGTACCCAGCATCTTAGAATGAGTCCGGTATTCCACCTCCTTCCAAGCATTGTGCTCCATATCATTGCCCAGCAGACAATCAACTGGCACGGCGGGGCTTACGGCAACTCGAAGTGAACCTGCAACCCCTTCCCACTCAAAGGGAACCTCGGCCACAGGATAGCGGCCCATTCTGCCGTCAGCCATCGTGGCTGGATGAAGTACGCCTGGAATTACCTGCTCTGAGGACACCAGATGACTCCTTACCATAGTCATACTGGCTCCTGTATCTCTCAGAGCTTCCCCTCTATGGCCATTGATGGTGACCCACTGCCCATACTTGGTAGTATTTGAGGGCACCTGGATCTTTGGAACCATCTCCCGATCACCCAGGGACACTAAGGTGACTCCCGCCCACTCCCTCTCCTTAACTAAGGGCATCTCCTCCCCGAGCACTACACTAGCAACTCCCGGGGCCTTTCCTCCAGTGGGAGGGGGTGGTCTCTTTGGGCATTTCACGTCTCCCTTATAATGTCCAACACCACCGCACTCAAAGCAATGGACAACCCTTGGCTGCTGACTCTGGCCCGGATTAGGGTGCTTCTGCGGGTTAGCCTTAAAGTTGGAGAAGGAACTTTTCCCCGTAAAGTTATCTTGGGGGCCTTTGGAGAACTCCTTTTTCTTATTATCTCCCCCCTCTTTCTTCTGGGGAGCGCCCTGTCCGGACTTCTGAGAATCTCCTCCCGTCCCCGAGGTGGACACTCGGGTACTTGTCCAAATGTCCGCCTCCTCAGCAAGCTTACGGGGGCAAGTAAGTTTGCTGTCTACCAGGTGTTGCCTCAGCTCGGGAAGACATTTCTCGAGTAGATGTTCCTTGAGTATTAGGTCGTACAACCCTCAATAGTCTTCCACCCCACTACCTTGGACCCACCCATCTAGGGCTTTCTTGGCATAATCCAGGAAGTCAACCCAATTCTGTGAGCTCAGTTTGTGGCTGCCCCTAAACCTCTGCCGGTATTTCTCTGGGGTCAACCCAAACTTTCTGATGAGCGCCACCTTCATGGCGGGGTAATCTACCTGCTCCTCCCGGTCTAGGGCCAATAGGGCATCCCTACCTGTCGGAGGCATGTAGCGGTACAATCCACCACCCCAATGCTTCTCATGGATCCCATGGGCTCTTAAGGAGACCTCATAGGCTGTCAGCCACTTGGCTATGTCGTCTCCAGCGGTATAACTGGCGACCACGTCCTTGGGTAAATAAGGCCTGGGCTCCCTGACAAATTCCCTTTACTCTACACCCCGCGGAGTGATGTTACGGGCTTGGAGGTCGAGCTCTCGTAGCTTGAGCTCATGTTCCATCCTCCTCCCTTCTCTCTCTCCTATCCTCCATCTCCAGCTTGGCCAACTCCCATCTGAACTGTCTCTCCTCTCTCCTGCCGGCTAACTCGGTCTCTGACAACCCTCTTGAGGATACACTGCTGCCCTCCCGTGAGGCTACCGTGGGGCTGATTGACATCTCACCCACCCCCAGGGGACATTCTGCAGTTACCTCAATGACAGTACCTCTGTCTGACTCCTCCTCCTCTACCGTTCCCTCCAGATGTGCTTCCACCCAGGCTCGCAGACTAGTACGGAGCTCCTCTCTTTTGGCCCCTCGCCTAATGAACACTCCCCTTTCCTGACAGAAATCCTTGAGCTGTGCCACAGTATAGGTCTCCAGCTCTGACATTTCGAATTCCATCTTGTCAGTGAAAAGTGTGGACAACCACCCCGAAGTAGGGTATAAGGATATGAGACTCTGAGGGTCTCCTCCACCCACCTCCAGAAGAGAATTTGAAAAAAACAAAATGTTAAATCAGAGGGCCGCTGGGAGAAAACTCCGGGTGTGTACGTGTGACGCACACTGAATTATTATGGGGTACAGAACAAGCACGGCTCGCAATCCCACCCGCTGAGCACCAATTTTATGTTGGACCTGCGATGGGCAAGCCCAGCACAAAGGGGGGTAGCTTGGCTCAAGTGTCAAGGCAGTGAAGGCTGTAGTGCTAAGCCGGCTCTGACCCAATAATAACCCCCTGCACAGTCACACTAAAAAGAAGGACACCACACCACTGCTGTAGAAAAATACGATTCATTTATGTAAAAGTTCTCTGCTTGTGAATAGGGATCAATTGGAAAGCACAGTTACATTTCACTTTTCACAAAACTCTGGGATTCAGGTTAAGAATAAATACAGGGAATAAATACAATACATAGGAATTCAGGAATACTGGTATTGCATAAATATTGACATTAGCTCTGTTCAATAAATAGATTAAATAGCAGGCTCAACTGTCACCATTACATGAATTAAATACCACTTGTACATAGCGCATTACTTTCTAATTCATTTAGTCTTCAAAGCCACATTTCCATTTTAATAACGCTGCCACCAATTAGAGAAAGTCATGCAGTTGACTCTGGTAAGTAACACACTTTTAGTAAATGGTTGTTTACAGTACTTGTAGAGTTCTGAGGACTGCCTACAGTCACACGGTGAGCGGGGACTCCTTTTAGTTTACTCAGGAACTATGCGCGTATAACTGGAAAAACAAGGAAACCCAGTAAGTCCTTCATTCGGCCCTATGCGGCCACCGAGGAAGGATGTCCGCTGCCGGTGGGGGTTGACTCGAGCCTGCAGTGCTACTGCGGGCTCCTAGGTGGCTCAGTTCGACGTCGCTGGACGGACGAACGGCCGCACACAGGGGTTCTTGCCTTCATCGCTCACTTAACTCAATGTCGGGCACAGTTCCACTTTACCATGGCGCACCAACAGGGGAATCAGATTTCCTCACAACGGCTGGATCGATTAGCGATTCAGTCGGGCACAGTATTCTCCTACGCCAGCATCAGGGAATTCACGGGCTTCCGGGACCTCCCTCCAACTTCGTCACACGGGGGCTGGTCCCGCCCACAGCAACAGTTTCCCGGGTCTCGGAAAGGGCAGGGACGCAGATCCCGCCCAGTAAAGGCCGGCCTCTCCCCGCCCCGGCGCACCACCTCACCTTCTCACTTTGGGCACCAATCAGGAAGCGCGCAATGCCGGTGGGGCTCGGAGACGTCCGAGTCCCCCGCGCTTGGCGCTACACGTGAAGGGGGCACAGGATGAGGTCACGGCGATCGGGCACACGCCTCGCGACCCGACTTCTTCCTCAGTCTGACGCCACCGGGGGGGGGGGCGGGGAGGCACGCAAACTCGGCCACAGTCTTCTGGGGCACAGAGGTGCTAGCTGGGCAGGCGCTGTAGGCGCAAGGGTTCAAAATTACGCCTGACTGGAACGCCAGTCAGTATCCACAATATTAACCCTTGCCACACTACTGCCTGTTCTCTCAGCCACCTCAAGGGTAAGCAGGGCAGGTGTCTTCTCTGGTGTCAAGTCAGGAATAGGGGTCACAGCTCTTCAGCAGCTATCAGCATCTAGGTGTAGTAGTCTAATCAACTCCCCTCTCTCTTCAATAAAATGACCGCCAGGGTCTGGGCTTTATATAGCCAGAGCCCTGAGGTACTGGCACCAGCCAGAAGGTTCTAGAACCTTCCCTGGTTGTGTCAATGGGTTGACATGTTGTGAGGTGTCTTATGGTCACTCACAGCCACCGTACTGGGGCTCTGGAGCGGCCATTTTGTGTACCTGAAGAAATCTTAAGAATTCCTGTCAGGAAAGCGCGCCAACCACAAAGGGCGCCAAAACCTCAGAAGGTCAGGGTTCAAGGAGGCTCTAATGGGAGTCACTCTCATGAGGAAAATATATGTCCACCATTTTAAGGTTAAACACAGACAGGTTGCCAACCTCAGTTTTAATGGCCACAGGTTTCTCCAGGCGCCTTGTACATAGGTGCCAGAAACCTTGTGAGCAACTGGGTGTCAAGGAACACCTAGCCCCATGAAACAACACACAAAAAGGTCCTGGTAGACAAATGAAAAGCGACAAATTTTGAGAGGTACAGGGGAACAAAAGAAATTATAGTGGTGAGAGGACTCTCAGAAGCAGACGGGTCCAACAATGTCAATATGATGATGGAGGTGGGTGCCATGGGGCAGGATGTAATAGTGGTTTCATAGCCAATAAAGGTATTTCCAAGGCATGGTATCAGTGTTAGCTTCCCTAGCCATGGTAGAAACGTTTAGCACCTTCAGAGGATGAACATAATGAAGATATGGGTGCTGAAGTCTTTTCAGGATCTCCAACATAAATATCAGATGCCAAAGACACAATTTTATGAATACCTTCAATTTTGGCATGCCCTCCTCCCCAGTGTTATGGGACTCGAGTCCCTTCCGGATTTTAGCCCCATTGAGGCCAAAATGTTTATGGGAGACCTACAGGACCATAAAATCTCTAAAACGTATCAGTCTCTAGTAACAAATGCATGGGAGGAAGACCTTGGCCCATTAGTTGGAGATGACTGGACGGAGGTGCTGGCCTCCCCTTGGGAGGCGGCGATCGCAATGCGGCTCCGCCTAATCCAATTTAATTACCTACACCCGGGGATAATATAATAGGATCAGGCTGTGGAGGACAGGCTTGGTGGCATCTCCAACTTGCCTAAGATGCGGTCAGGAGGAGGGCACCTTATTTCACACAGTCTAGCAGTGAACAGCGATTGCAAAGTTCTGGCTGGGGGTTTTGGCCTGTCTTGCAGAGGTGTTACGGTGGGATTTCACCTTCTCGCCTAAATTAGTGTTTTTACATATCAAGGAGGGTGTGGGGTAATTTTTATAAATGCCACCTAATGCTATTGGGGATTACCCTACTAAACAAGACAATGCACGTAAGTGGAAGGCAGAGGTCCCGCCTTCATTGTCAGCATGGAAAAATGGTCTTGATTTTAACATGGGATTGGAAGTTCCTATCTTTAAAGCACGGGGGTGCCCGCAAAAGAATTCCAATATCTGGAAGCGATGAGTGGACTATACAGGCCTCTACCTGGAGCCCATTTCTTCTGGAGATGCTACGGGTTTGTAATGAGTGTGCAGGACGAGGTGCATTGGACCAGTGGTTAAGCATAAATTGTTATTGATGCAGTGGGAGTGGAGGCGATGCTGGAGATGCAGTGCAGGGACAGAGCAATGGGGGGGGTTATACTGGTTATGACTAATGTGTTTTTGTTGAAAAAAGTATATTTTAAATGTCAATGCAAGTTTTTTGTACTTTACACTGTAGCAGATAGCCTCTGGTTTACAGAACTCTGCATTGTATTTGACACAACGCAATAAAATATGTTTCTAAAAAAATAAAGTAATGAAGATATGGAGATTAATATCCACACATTGAATCAAACCGGTCCCATTTTCATACAAGACAAAGTACAGCTCATATTTCTGTTTATACTGACCTGAAAAATTATACGCCTTATTAAAAGTTGGGCAGAATGAATACTCTGCCACAAATGTGGTGGATGACCTACCCACTGTATTACAAGTTCAGTTTAGCCTATGGCACTTGTAATAGGGTGCATGGGGTATCCGTCTTGTTTTTATGGAATATCCCGTCTGCCAAACTATAAGTCCCATTATGTCTTTTCCCATGAAACATTTTGAATTCTTTGAGACTAAGAAAAATACATATTATATTGGCTCTGGGATTGTATGTCAGGATATCGAACACAAAACTATTGTGCTATAGAAATATTACCAGAATATCAACTACCCAAATATTGGTATGTATAGATTTTCTATTCTTAACTGCACTTCTTTGTACCATGATGATGCATGTCATCCAGGTAAATATAATTAGAGTCAATAGTACTAAATCTATGCTTATTCATATACATTTACCTTCATGATATTTTAATACTTTGGCTGTGATATTTTTGTAGCTAAATATTTACGGCTTGATAGTTTGGTAGTTTACTGGCTCAGGAGGCTATAACCCTAGTAAAAAGAAAAAAAGAGTTGGTCAGTTGTAATGGAGCCCAATCAGAGGCTTGGACATTTGTCACTAATAAGCATTGCCCATCAGGCTCAATGTTTGTGGTATTTGAGGGTAGTTTTGAATAAGCCAAGTGGATCAGAATTTTGAGGTATTGTTACCTACATACTTATATAAAGCACTCTTTATTTTAGGTCTGGTGGCCAAAATAATGTCAAAAATGCTAAAAAAAGAGGTTTAGAAAGAGGGTCCTATGGAACATTTCAAAGACCTGCATAGGATTACATCCCCAATTATTTACATCAATACAACATAGAAAATCCTTGCGTCTATCATGAAGAAATGAGCAAATGAAGACACTGACAAGATCACACAGATTTACCTGTGGGATAATCCCTTTCAGGATGAAATCCCTCACCCACCGAAGGTGGCATGCTTCATCATTTGGGATTTTCTTCTAGATAGAAAAACCTAGTCCCACCAAGAGCCACAACCCCCTCTCTGAGATGGAGGAGCACAGGGGTGTTTTGATGTCTATTCTAAAAGGATATTCTAAATCCACAAAATGAGAGACTGAGTGTAGGTGAGGGGTGCAGTGCAAAAAATGTCATTAACCTGTAGGGAGTGATATTAAAACTAACTAGAGTGAACAAAAATATGCTTTATTTGTATGTTCCCGGTGTCATGATTAAATACAGTGCACCTGAGGTATGGATTTTAACCACATGTGTCAGACGAAATATGTGGTCAACATGTTTCAGCCGTGTTGACCCACGAGGTGTCAAGGCTTTCATCAGGACCTAAAAGATGCTGCTTCTATGTAACGAGTAATTAGATTAAAAAAATAGTGCTAAAGTACGGAACCAGTTGTATTTCAGGTTCCTGTTCTCAGAAAGGTGACTGTACCTAATGGGAACAGATACATAAACAGGGGTGATAACGTCAGTGACGTACAGCATAAATGAATTACAGAGTATGTATGTAGGATCCAAAGACTCCCCAAATTACACAGTACACCAAATATGTGTGTTACAAAGATCAACGAAATTAGCTTACCCGTAAAGACTATATAGAATACTTCACCTCTGGCAACAGCTCAGGGAGAGGAGGCACCTCTCTATGAACAAGTATAGAGGGTGCATGTGTCAGATTCATAATGTACACCAGTAGCATAGGAGCTTACCACACACTATTTTTCAAGAAAAACAGACAAACATGAGTCAACAAGAACAAGAGAGAAATATGGAAAACCCAAAGTGTCTGGACAGCAGCAATGCCACGTCTGTCCTAGTTACTGCTTTGATGACACATATATTTATATATATATGTCTGACATAAGCAGTGATGATACACACAGACGAACACCCCAGGCTGAAATGTTTGTATGTTCTGTTATTAGCTTGTACGACATAGCACTGCCAAACACAGCGCCCTAACTTAAGGCTACAAAAGACATCTGTAATTCATACAAGACTGGTAACTGAATTGTCATCTATGTGGCCAATCCAAAGTCTGAACCCATTAATGGAGTATTATCAACAAGGCATTACACCCAATGTGTAGAACAAGAGGGCAAGCCATGGAACATATTTAAATTAAGGTGTAAGTATCCCTTATCGCAACCACAAAGTGCTCTAACCTCAAACCTTCATCTCTATCCCAAACAAATTAACGTCAGGGTGAAAGCGTTACTTCCAGCAAAAATGGCGCTTTTTTCTATCCAGACACTCACCTCTCCGTCAGTACCCCGGACCGAGTTGAGTCTGCAACCGGACGTGAGTGTCAATAGGTCGAGTGGCTCCTTAAATACAGTCTCCAAATTGTTCAAATTGAACCTGTGTGTACTTCTCCCTATCGGGAAATGTAATTACGTATTCAATAAGCTTCCACATTGCCGGCTCTCAATATACTACTGTGCATGCGCAGTAAACCTCGATCCTGACGGAAAATGTAGTAACAGCATCGAGCGTTCTCTTCCTGGCACGCTAATCAAATATAGTTGAATATAGTTAAACCCGAATCCAGCGAAGCTACAAAGCATGCGCAATGTTCGTGCATAGAGGGATTGTAGTGAAGGTACCCTAAGCAACAAAGCGGAATAATTAAAAAACGGCCTCTTGCTTTATTTAAAATCCAAATAACATTATGGCTGCTTCTGTCATAGGGTCAAAAACATATATATGAAATGGTAAGAGCGGTCATGGTAGCGTGGTTCTGTATATCTATGTCTGCTTTAGGCATGCTAATATGAGATTCTCAATTGTACCAGCACATCCAGGGTGGCTTGTCCAGCAGTTGGAAATAACAAAAGTAGGAAAAACAGGTCTAAAACATGGTAGCACCTGGCGTCATATGATCTTATGATCGTATCCATACTGAAGGAAAAGTTAGTACAAAAGGGGCATCCAAGGTACCTCACAAACAGCCAGCACCCATATAATGAGCCATGGAATGTCCCTCACAGACATCCACCACACCAATTGTATTTCACCATCAGTATGACCTCTGATTTACAATGATACCCACAGAATGTCATCATTCAGCCCCACGCTGTCACTCTGTAACTTATATACCCATCTCTGTTCACGCCTAAAAAGGTATGTGGAAATGTCCGTAACTTGGGCAGGGACATATGGTTTTTCTAGAACCGTCCACTTAAGATTGTCTGGGGAATGTTTTTTTTTCTCTAGAAAATTATTTGGTGGCAACCTTTCTACAATGGATGGTACTCTTATGTTCTAAAATGCGAGTCTTAACCTTGCAGGTGGTCATTCCCACGTATAGCAAATCGCAAGGTAATGAGATAAATGAGTCTTTCACTATTACAGTCCATATGCTGAGACTGCTTCCATGATTTAGGGGTGCCAATGTCAATCGAGATTGTAGGTTTCATTTGTGGACAGGTTGTACAAGTCCCGCAAGGAAAATGCCCTCCAACAGCTGGTAGATTCCAGAGAGTGTTTTGTTGGCGTGCTTGCACCACCCTGTCTTTGATATTCATGCTACGCTTGAAGACAAACAGAGGTCGAGAGATGGGGGTGTTCCCAATATTTAAGATGTTCCAATTTTGGAGAGTGGCCTTTTTGATCTTGTTTGAAAAACTGCAAAAGGTATTCATACATGTGAGTCTGAGATTATGTTCCTTTGGTCCGCCTGGCTCGATGAGGACTTCCCTGTTATTGTTTGCTGCCTGTTTCATTGAGCTCTTTTTCAGTTTTTTAGGATAGTTTCTATATTGTAGTTGGGATGCCAAATTCTTCACATGTTCCTTGTATTTTGAGTTTGAAGAGCAATTCCTCCTAATCCTTAGAAACTGCCCAAAGGGCAAGTTATCTAGAAGGGCTTTGGGTTGGTAGCTCTTATATGACAAAAGCGAGTTCCTAGCCATGGGTTTTCTAAATAGTTCAGTCCCCAAGCCACCACCTTCAGGAAAGATGTGGATGTCCAAAAAAGGTAAACTGCTGCTACTATATTCAAAGGTGAAATTTAGGAAATCTTCCTGCTGTTTAACCACATATGAAACTCATTGATGGTGTTCGGTGTACCATGCCAAATGACAAACACATCGTCAATATAGCGTTTCCATACAAGGATATGTTCCTTGTATGGATTTTTTCCAGAGAAAATTTATCCTGTTCAAACAGACGCACATAGAAATTCACCAGGCTTGGGGCAAAAACACTGCCCATTGATGTTCCTGATATTTGTAGAAATAATTGATCTTCATATTGAAAGAAATGTTCTTTCATCACCAGGCAAGCACAACTCATAATGAAGAGAACCGGTGAGGTGGTATCCAAGACTCTGTTCTCAAGAAATGTTTGTATGGCCACTAGTGTCTCATCTTGGGGGGAAACAAGTATAGAGAGACTCGATGTCGAAAGAGACTAGGTAGTCACTGGTGACATCGAACGGTTTCCCTTCCAAAAGGTAGAGAATATCCTTACTATCTTGAAAGTATGTTGGCATTTCCATCACCAGTGGTCGAAGAAAATGTACTATGAATGTGGAAAGAGGTTCCAAAAGACACCCTATCTCAGAGATGATGGGACGACCAGGCGGCGGTCTCTGTTCCTTGTGTACCTTAGGCTGTACATAGAAGTATGGAGTCACTGGATGAACTCTCACTAAAAAGGAGGCTTCTTGTGTAGTAATTAACCCTGGGCGTAGTGGGGCATAGTGGGGCTCCGCGGAGCTACGCGGAGAGGGCGAGAAGCTACGCCCACTCCCGCGCTCTGCGTAGCCCCACTACGCACCTCCCTCCCGCTCTCCCCTACATACTTTATTTAAGCAATTACACGGATTAAAACAACTTTAAAGCACTTACCTTGTCCGGGGCTCGTCCGGGTCTTCATCTTTGAATAGCGTCCTTTTCCTGGATACCAATGCGCATGCGCGGGCGGCCGCGTATGCGCATTTCTCGGGAGAAATGCGCATGCGCGGCCGCCCGCGCATGCGCATTGGTATCCAGGAAAAGGACGCTATTCAAAGATGAAGACCCGGACGAGCCCCGGACAAGGTGGAGTTCTGGACTTTTTGGTTCCGTCCAGAGGTGTCAGGGATAACACCCGAAGACCCCGGAGTTCCACCTGTCTCGGTGCACAAACAAACAGAAACACGGGCTTCTCGATGGTGGCGTCAAAGACCAAAGGTTTATTACTGCAGGGACACAGAAGTCACAGAAACTACACATGGGCAGTATCTAGGAGCCTGTTCAATTTGTACAAAGAGGGTTGTTCCTTATATACTAAATATTGGGCTTCAGGCAAATTCTTTACATGTTACCACAGTTCTAAACATTCGTGTCTTAAACAATAAATATTTGGCGTTGCACAGGAATCGTCAACAGTATCTGATGTCAAAACATTACGAATGAGGGGTTCCCACTAGTCCATCATAATCCCATGTCAATTCTTCATTCAAGACCCGGACCGCCTCATCGTAAATTTCGTTACCTCCCCCTAATAAAGGCCCAGAAGGAAAGGAGCAGAGCCAGGTGCAGAAGATAGGAAGACAGGATAAGAAATGTTTGTGGGTCGTAAATGGGCACGGTTACCAGCTTCGGCCGCCTAATCATGATCAGGCCAACGAACACAAGAACCAGTATAGCAGGACTGGCCTCAGGCTGGGGAGGCAGTTCTTGCCGAGTCATGCTGCCACAACGTTGCTGGCCTAAGGTGCACGTGTCACTAGCAAGGTGAATCGCCGGTTAAAGCCTACGTGTCCTTTAATGAAGAGAGATCATTGTGTGTCCATTGACTATGTGAGGGCAAGGAATACAAAATGGCTTCCGTGTTCTAAAATGGATGCCGTAGGTAAATCACAAATGTGTTGGTAACAGGAGTGCTCTTGCTCGTAGCATAGCGAAAACACCAGGATATACTAAATGGATCATTTGCGGTTCACTGATACCAAAATTATGTATTTACGACAATGTTACAAACACGAGTAAAATCGTCACGGAACCTCAGACCCTCCTTTTGCCCTTACATAGGCAATTACTCAGTCTATATCAGAGTCAGAGTCTAATTCTATGCTCATTATGTCAGTGACATGTTGTTGTATCATCATCCTGTCTCGTGCCTTTTCTCCTAATGCAGGTGGTTTTCTGAAACAGGTTGCAGCACAGAGACTACACAGAGCGGGACCACATTGGATAATAAGACAGCACGAGAACAGAAATACTAGGATGACACCAATGACCATCAGAACCTTCCATCCCCACGCTGATATCAGAGTCCAAAACCACTCCATGAAGGACCAGTTTCCCTTATCTACGTGTATAGAGTCGGAAATCTTGTGTAGCTTAGAGATTGCTTCATAGACTGTTGGAGCATTATTTGGAATAAAGACACAGCAGCTCGATTGGATCATTCTGCATACCCCACCTCGATCTGCAAGTATTACGTCTAGAACCATACGGTTCTGCAACGTCATGAGACGATCCGCCTGAAGCTCAGCTGTTAAGTTACTAAGGGCACCAGCAGTTTCCGTAATAGTAGATTCAACTACCCGTGTTAGTTGACGTAGATTTCTACTATTGGCCATAGGCCCCCAAAACGGAAGGAAACCTTTGAAAAAGTCTCCAGCTTCTTGACCAGCGGTATCTTCCTTGCTGAAGACACCTCTTGCTACTCTGGTTTTGTGATAATCTGCAGAAGCAGTGTATGTCGGGGGTAACAATCGAGCAATATAACATGAACCTGAAAAGTCAGCAGGCAGCCATGTATATGCTCTGTCCTGACAGATGAAGTAGGTACCCCTAGCAGTCAGAAAGGCAGGGGAGGAGTTAGACGGAAATACGTAAGTCTCAACGCACTCACTCCTCCCTAGCTGAGCTCTCGGATTTCTCCCATTTCCTTGCAAACAGACCTGACCTCGGTGAGGCACGACCCAAACTGAAGTGGAGCTTTTACGCTTGCTTTCTCCCAAACTAAGGCGATACTCTGTAGAGTTCCAACTCAAATACACCCGTAATTCATCTCTAGGGTAAGATGGAGTATTATTGACGTCTTTAATCATATCAATAATTCCCTGGACTAAAGCTTTGTTGGCTGAGTTGTATTTAGTGGACCGTGGTGGACGCGGAGGATAGGTCTCAAGGGCATATGAAAAAATGGTCTGAAAGGCCTGAAATGATCCATTGTAGCTAAAAGGCAAGACTAAATAGGGAATGCCTTTATCCATAGTGTGAGGTATCAAGCCACACACCCAGCAGTCTGTAGTATTAACTATCAGTTGGTGTTGATGCAAGAGCTGTACAAATGTATTGTTAATAAATTCTGAGCGTCGAGCTTGTTCGTGTTCAGGAAATGAGTGAAAAGAATGCATAGAAGGAACCGTAGAAGTAGTAGGATCAAGGGGAGGTACTGTAGTTACTGGCATAAAAATCAAATATACACCAAAGATGATTCCACCCACCAACGTTATCAGAACAATTAAAAATGTAACTGCACATTGCATTAGAAAGCATTTGCTGTGAAGTATTCTGTACAGTCTATTTCTGCGAACATAAATTATATTTTCTCGTTGTAGCTCAGGAAGCTCCATCTTCTACGACCGTTCGCGACCACTGATGATGTGTACGTAGATGAAAATGCCTCTATCAGCCCTGGGAGTTCCCAGAACTAACAGAAAGATCGACCTTGTGTCTGACCCCCGCAGATTCAACTAGGCACACAGCCACGACCCTACGGCTACCCAGACGGCAAGGCAATTTTAAAACAAAAAGAAACAATACAAAGTATTAGCAAACTTCCTGGCTGGAGGCAATGTATAGCAAATTCAAATCTGAAAATAGGCAGTTTCCTGCTTTATTTGTCCATATTGCGAGAACGTAAGTTGTATCTCAGTTTTGCAGGGGCTGTCTGATCTGGAAACAATGTATTTTCAGCTGACGTTGCAATGTTCACGTTCGCAGATGGCAAATGTTCCTTTGGTGCAGATGGCAAATGTTCGTTGGGTGTGGATGACAAATGTTCAGGGTTCAAAAGAGCAGTTTCAGGAGGAGAGTCAGAATTTGGTGAATCCGTGATTAGTTCTGCATCGCTGAAAGGTATGAACCTGGGGATTTGTTCCGTTTCAGAGGTACCGATTCCTTTCTTTACCCAGTTGTCGTAAGGAAGTGGCAGAGGCACACGTTTAGCATGTGTCGTATGGATCCAGTTTTTTCTTCCGGCCACACGAATAGCAGTTCTCGTTGCTAACAGGACTTGGAAAGGGCCAATGAATCTGGGCTGAAGATTTTTTGTTCTTGCAAAATTTTTGATGACCACCTGATCACCCGGTTTCAGCTGATGGCCTGGACTCTCCGGTGGCTTTGGCAATGCATCGAAAACCTGTTGGTGAATAAGACTCAATTTAGCAGTCAAGTCGAAAAGGTAATCAATTAACATTGGGTATTCCAGCTGCTTAAATTCTTTCGGTCTAGGTACCCCCCAAACATTTGCAGGACGACCAAAAACTATTTCATAAGGACTAAGCCCTACTCTAGAATGTACGGTTGCTCTTGTTGATAGTAAAGCCAAAGGCAATGCGTCTGGCCAGGACAAACCCGTGGATGCTTGTATCTTAGCAAGTTTCAGTTTAAGGGTGCCATTGTAACCCTCGACTAAACCCGCGGACTGGGGATGATTCGCACTATGAAACTTCTGTCTAATCCCTAGGCCGGCACACACACTCTGCATAACTTTCCCTACGAACTCACTTCCGTTATCTGACCATACAATCCGTGGCATTCCGTATCTGGGGAAGTATTCCTTAAGAAGAATTTTGGCAGTGGATAAGGCAGTATTGTCCTTCAGTGGGTATGCTTCGATCCATCTGGAGAAAGCACAAACTACCACTAGGACGTATTTCAGATTATTGCAACGATCCATGTGAATGAAGTCTAGCTGGATCACTTCAAAGGGGCAGGAAGGAGGAGCGAAGTGACCTGCAGGTGTGGGGATTCCCTTGCCAGGATTATGCATCAAGCATACCATACAATTTCTCACCACTCTCTCTGCACACTTACTAATCCCGTCATTCTTCCAGACCGGAGCCAACATCTTACAAATCCCTTTTGAACTGATGTGCGCTGTTCCATGTGCCATCGTCACTACTGCAAGCACATACGCATCAGGCAACATCCAACGCTGTTGTTCCGACAAATCAATCCAACACCCACTCGAGTCCAATTTACCCGTGCTCTCTCTCCATGCAAGTTTTTCCTCCTCAGTCGCCTCTTTCTGAATTTCCTTCACGCTTTCCACTGTGTTCTCACACATTCCAGACTCAGAAATCCATCTTGCAGACGTTGCAACATACATTCTACTCATCATATTTCTATCTGTCTGTTTTGCAATCTCATCAGCAAAAGCATTCCCACGACCAACATCATCCGTGATTGCTTTATGAGCACTGCATTTCACAATCGCAACTTCAGTCGGCCAGGTTAGAGATTCCAACAAGTCATTAACTAGCTGACTATGTTGAATCTTAGTCCCATGGGACGTAATGAAACCTCTCTCTTTCCACAAACAGCCAAAACTATGGGCCACGCCGAACGCGTACTGACTATCTGTGAACACATTCACTCTCTTTCCCTTAGCTAAAACGCACGCTCTTGTTAGCGCGATCAATTCTGCAGCCTGGGCAGAATTCTGACTCACTCTTGCAGTCTCCACAATCGTACTCAAAGTCGTTACTGCATAAGCAGCAGTCACATCACCATTCTCCAATTTGAAGCAAGACCCGTCAACATACAACGTGCCATCTGGATCTGACAACGGAGTGTCTTTTAGATCGATTCGTCCTTTTGTTTCTTCCTCAGTTTTGAAACAACAGTCGTGTGGTTCGGAATCACTCGACTCTTGGCTAGTCGGCAACAATGTTGCTGGATTCAATACATTGCATCTTTTGATCTGAATATGACTAGCTAACAGTGTCAGTTCATAACCTGATAATCTAGCACTGGTAAGGTGCTGCGTCTTGGTTCGGTTCATGAGTGTATCCACCGCATGAGGAACCATAACTACTAGCATGTTGTTCATTACTAAACCAGCAGATTGTCGAATGGAAGCTGCAGCTGCGGCTGTAGCTCTCAAGCAACTAGGCAATGCTCTAGCTACTGGATCTAATGTTGATGAAAAATACGCACAAGGGCGTTGTTTATCACCAAATTTCTGCGTCAACACACTCAATGCACAACCTTCTCTCTCGTGGACATAGAGCGTGAATGGCTTACTGTAGTCGGGTGTACCCAATACAGGTGCTGAACACAGTGCATTTCGTAACTCAGAAAAACTCTGCTGACATTCAGCAGACCATGGTACCGGACTCGGAACACCTTTCCCAGTCAAGGCTACCAATGGTTTTGCTAGAAGAGAAAAATTTGGGATCCATTGCCTACAATATGAGGTAATACCTAAAAAGGCACGTACTTCTCTCTGCGTGCTAGGAACATTCATCTGTGTAATTGCTTTTATTCTCTCTGGGGTCAACTTCCTTCCCTCCTTTGACAAGAGATGACCTAGGTAGGTCACTTCTTGGCAGCAGTATTGCATTTTTGAAGGTGACACCTTGTGATTCAAATCTGACAAGTGATGCAATAAAGAAATCGTAGCTGTTTTGCAAGTTTCCTTGTCATCGGCAGCCACTAGAAGATCATCGACATACTGTACTAAAGCAGAACCACGAGGAAGTACGAAGGAATCTAACTGGCTTTTTAATGCTTGACTGTAAATGGATGGGCTTTCACAATAACCTTGTGGAGCGCGTTTAAATCTGAAACTTCGTCCTCCTAGAGAGAAACCGAAGATATCTCTGCTTTCCTCGGCTATCGGAATGCTGAAAAAGGCATTTTTCAAGTCGACAACCGAAAACCATGCTGCTGTAGCAGGAATCAACGTTAACAATGCAGTAATGTCTGGTACCACAGGAAACTGTGGGATCACAATTTTATTAACCTCTCTAAGATCAATTACGAACCTATATACTGGAGGCTTTGTAGGATCAGTTCGTTTCAAAATAGGCAGTACAGGACTATTACAGACATTACCTCTAGTTTCTTCTACAACATCTTTCTTGATCAGGTCTTGTACTATCAGTAGGAGCGCACGCTCACCTTCACTAGAGATTCTGTATTGTGGAATTCGTGGAAGTTTGACATTTGCTTTCAAAGTTACTACATAGGGTGGAATTTCCAATAGACCTACATCATTAGGACCAGTCGCCCAAAGAGTATCAGGGAGTGAACGCAGCTCTGGTGGGAGCGCATCCATCGACAAGTACATCGGAGAGATTATTCTTTTACCCAACGTAAGTTGTACTCCTGCTGGAGAACAGTACAATGTCGCGTACAGGCGTTTTAACAAGTCTAAACCAAGCAGATTTTCGTTACAACCTGTCGTCAAAATCAGGGGTGCTTTCAATTGACGGGGTCCAACAGAAATAGACAAAGGACCAGAAACAGGGTTGTGAACAGGGGCGCCCGAAAAACCTACTGAAACGTTTGTTGAGCCAGACAAAGGTGCGCCAGGGAGTTTCGCATGTATGATAGAACTTTTTGCTGCACCAGTATCCAACAGAAACGGTTCGACTATACCTGATGTTGCTACTGCGACATAAGGCCCACTCTGATCTACTGGAACTGATACTACTCCCTCTCTTTGTCCATGGCTGTCCTAGTACTCGCTTTGCTGAACTTCCTCACTAGCTTCATAATAGTCTTCCACATGATACTGTGGAGACCTATTCTGTTGGGCAGATTGTCCATTTCGCTGGTCGAAATAATTAGAGGGGCGATCACTTGTCTGTGGAGGCATAGCACCTCGTCCTCGACCTCTAGAGTTTTGCATAGAACTACCACGACCTCTCTGAGCTGCCGCAGCATTATTTTGTGCCCGAACTGGACACTCATTTTTGTAATGACCTTCCACTTTGCAATAAGCACATTGATTCCATTGGTATTGTGGTCTTTGAAAATTATATTCCGTTCTTTGATATGACCCTTGCTGCATATTCGTCTGATTCGTGCGAGGCGGATAAGCTTGCTGTAAAAGTACTTTAGTTTTTAAATCTTTCGTCTTTTTATCTGATTTTTCCTTCTCTTCTTTATCCCTATTTTCATAGTACTGGGCAGTCGCAAGTATTTGCGCAGTCGTAGAGACAGCCCACGCACTTTCAGAATTCTTTAATTTACTACTAAGTTCTGGCAACAGATTGTGCACGAATTTATCAACAAATAATCTCTGGCCTCCTTCTGTGCTCATATCCTGACCACTATGATCCACAAAAGTCTCTTCGAATCTTGTGAAAAAGTCGGAGACGCTTTCGTCTTTCTTTTGTTTGCACGCGGACAATTTGTCCCAGTTAACGCGCAATGCTGGCATCAAGGTTTTCATTAAATCGATTATTCTACCAGGCAAATTAGCAATTAAAGGTTCAGGTTTGGAACCACCTATTTGTTGACCATCCGCTGCAATTATAGCTGCCCAGTCACCACCTAGGGCAACTGGATGATTCTCTTTACGAATTTTAGCCCAAATTGGTTGCGGTACTACATTACCAAATAGCAGATCTATGTCAGCAAGATTCAATACACAAGCGTCAACTGTTTGAGCCAACTCTTTGTAGTACCCTGCAGGATTTTTACGCGGATCTGGCAAGGCCTGTTTCACTGCTAATACTTCAGCTCGCTTCCATGGAATATGTATCCAGACTCTCTGGAATTGGGCCGGAGCGGCTGCAATACCAAGGTTTGCGTTAGCTTGCACAGCTTCACGCCAAATTGGCGGAACCTCTCTCATTGGGTATTGACGATTTTGTTTCGTACTACGTTTCTCTAATTCTCTTGGTGAACGAAGGGATGGGTCATTCCTATAACTTAGAATCAGTTCCATCGCTTCTTTTATATTTTGTCCAACTATCATACCTGCAGCAAACTCTTTCTGAACATTAATTAATTCTCCTAGATTTGATTCAGGGTCATCCTCTTCCAATTCCTCACGTAGAAGGAAACACATTTCATCGAACACATATCGTTGTGTCGGTTCGTTCCATTGCATAAATGTATCTAATACATCTTGTACATTATATCTTCCAACTTTCGAAACCCATCTAAGAGCAGTGGAATCTAGTATTCCTCTTTCTTCAGTACTGGGAAGCTGACTACGCCTCTGCACAGAGTCAGAGGTAGGAGTCTTAATCAGAGTTTTATAGAAGGGAGATAGAATATTAGAGACAGAATCAGTGATTCTCCGACGAACAGAAAGCGGAGTCATAATATTAGCAGAGGCAGTGAATAGAGTAGCAGTTGGAACAGATAGATCAGGAACAGTAGGAGTAGCAGGCAAAATAGCTTGTGAAGTAGCAGGTGTGAGCGACACAGGCATAGGTAAAGAAGCCGGCAACCCTAGAAGAGGGGTTGTCGAAGGAACATTAATATTGACCACAGGAGGTACAGGAACTTGATTCAGGGGAGCGGGAACAGGGACACCAGGTTGTCCAGCAACCGGTAATTGAACATTCGGTATAGGTGGAGCCGTAGCACCCTGTGCATACGGTGGGGGTGATCGTAACAAGTAAGACAACAGGGGATCCTTTTCAGGGTCCTCTACTATCTTAGCCGTACTCGATGGCAAAGCAGGATAGCACTTGTCTATCGCTAAATTACGCTCTCTATTGGCCACCTCCATCGCTTTCTCAGACTCGTTGAGTTGCAGCTGCCTAGCAGACTGTTCTAAAGTCAACTCTTGCTCTTTCTGTTCTTTCTTCAACTTTTTAATTTCTCTCTGTTTAGATTCTTTTCGCCAATAACGAAAAGAATCAAACATTGCCGGCCGGGCTTTCTTCTTAAACCACCTTCTTTCTAGATTATCGAGAACCTCGGGTTCAAAACTACCATGTAGTGGCCAACTAAGGACACCATCTTTCTCTGTGTAGTGGATCCATATCTCGTTATAAGAGATAGGGCCCACACCAAATTTGCAATATAGATCATAAAGGGGAGTTCCAATCGGAGGAACCAAACACGAGTCCTCCAACTGGGAATCACTGTTGCAACTAAAACAAGACAACATACAATTTTTCCGACTTACCATTTTATAATCCGGAACATAAAACAAACAAGACACAAACAGAAAAGATGCGCACTCGAACCAAGAACTTAGGCCTACCAGAACTGACAAATGTATCGATACCTGAACTGAACAGAATGATTATCGTAACCAGAATAACCAGTGATAACCTTACAGAACTGAACTGAACTGAGAACTAAAAGGATTATCCAAATAGGAGCAATCCTCACAAAATACTTAACTGAGGTACTGAAGACGTCACCAAGGAGAAACCCGTCACGTTTCGCCGTACTAAGGACTGCACCTCGGGTCCAAGACAGGGCGACGGTCAAGGCAACGGACCACTGCAGCCGTCTGAACGGGAACCCTCGTGGAAGAGAACGTCGGGGCCACTTTTGCGATATGCCGGGATCGATGAAGTGGGGCGCCTCCCTCTGAAATCTTCACACGAAGCTCCTCGAACTCTTCAGGCTTTTGGACCGGTACCGAATGACGTCGCCCCACGTTGGGCGCCAATTGGAGTTCTGGACTTTTTGGTTCCGTCCAGAGGTGTCAGGGATAACACCCGAAGACCCCGGAGTTCCACCTGTCTCGGTGCACAAACAAACAGAAACACGGGCTTCTCGATGGTGGCGTCAAAGACCAAAGGTTTATTACTGCAGGGACACAGAAGTCACAGAAACTACACATGGGCAGTATCTAGGAGCCTGTTCAATTTGTACAAAGAGGGTTGTTCCTTATATACTAAATATTGGGCTTCAGGCAAATTCTTTACATGTTACCACAGTTCTAAACATTCGTGTCTTAAACAATAAATATTTGGCGTTGCACAGGAATCGTCAACAGTATCTGATGTCAAAACATTACGAATGAGGGGTTCCCACTAGTCCATCATAATCCCATGTCAATTCTTCATTCAAGACCCGGACCGCCTCATCGTAAATTTCGTTACCTCCCCCTAATAAAGGCCCAGAAGGAAAGGAGCAGAGCCAGGTGCAGAAGATAGGAAGACAGGATAAGAAATGTTTGTGGGTCGTAAATGGGCACGGTTACCAGCTTCGGCCGCCTAATCATGATCAGGCCAACGAACACAAGAACCAGTATAGCAGGACTGGCCTCAGGCTGGGGAGGCAGTTCTTGCCGAGTCATGCTGCCACAACGTTGCTGGCCTAAGGTGCACGTGTCACTAGCAAGGTGAATCGCCGGTTAAAGCCTACGTGTCCTTTAATGAAGAGAGATCATTGTGTGTCCATTGACTATGTGAGGGCAAGGAATACAAAATGGCTTCCGTGTTCTAAAATGGATGCCGTAGGTAAATCACAAATGTGTTGGTAACAGGAGTGCTCTTGCTCGTAGCATAGCGAAAACACCAGGATATACTAAATGGATCATTTGCGGTTCACTGATACCAAAATTATGTATTTACGACAATGTTACAAACACGAGTAAAATCGTCACGGAACCTCAAAGGTAAGTGCTTTAAAGTTGTTTTAATCCGTGTAAATGCTTAAATAAAGTATCTAGTGGAGGGCGGGAGGGAGGCGGGTGGCGGCCGACTCGGCTACGCTCACGGAGTGGGCGTAGTGTTGCCGGCTACGCTGTCTACGCAAAATGCGTAGAAGGCAACACTACGCCTACTCCGTGGGCGTAGCCGATTCGGACGCCCACCCTTAGTAGTAATCCATCCATTCACCTTGGCCTCTCCCACTAACATCTTGATCTCAGTTTGTAACCTCTTGGTGGGATCTATTTTCAATGGTTTGTAGAAAAGTCTATTCTCAAGCTGTCTTAGACACTCGGTCCGATAAGCAGAGGTATCCATAAGGAATATAGCACCGCCCTTGTCGGCTGGTTTGATTGTAATTGAGTCATCCCATTCATGAACTATTATCAACAAGGCATTACTCCCAATTACATCAGGGTGAAAGCGTTACCTTCAGCAAAAACGGCGCTTCTTACTAACCTGACACTCACCTCTCCGTCGGTACCCCGGAATTGGTCAAGTCTGCAACCGGAGATGAGTGTCGAAAGGTCGAGTGGTTCCTTAAATATAGTCTCCAAATTGTTTAAAATCGAACCCGGTGTGTACTTCTCCCTATCGGGAAATGTAATTACTACTAAGCTAAAAAGCATGCACCATGTTCGTGCATGGATGGCATGGATGGAATGTAGTGAAGGTGCCATTAGCAACAAAGCGGGATAATTCAGAAATGGCCTCCTGCTTTATTTAAAATCCAAAATAACATTATGGCTGCTTCTGTCATCGGTATGCCCACACATTTGTTTGACAGTACTGAAGTGCAAAATCAGCCATCACTGCATCACTAGTATGTGTCTGGAAAACATTTGAGCATTAAATGTTACAAACATCACTGTCAAGTGGGAAATAACTTTTAGAACCAAAATAGACCTTTGTATTTTATGATTAATTGTGCTACCAGATTTTGTAGAAAAGTCACGTTTAGATGACAAATATCACCCGGAGTATGCAAAGAAATATATTGGAATATTTCCTGTCTTCCTTCCTCGAAGTTCACAGCTTTGCAATCTCTTTGACTGCCTGTTCCCTGAACCCCGTATCCTACTTGCAACCATGAGTTTCTACAAGGACTGCTTCAGCAGCAATTCATTATTTTTTCAACCAAGATAGTATTGATGATGTACTTTTATACAGGAGCAAAATTAGATGTTGATGCCATATTCTATTTCGTAGAAAACCAGCCTGTTAGACCTGACACCCTTGGCGTGGTTTTCCCCCATCTTTTTGCCTCTGTCTACTGTATTTTTTGATGCTGTGCTGGATTTCGTTTTTGCTGGTTTAGATGCTTTGGACACTCTGCCACTGCTGATCAGTGCCAGAGTGTAAGTGCTCCCTATGTAAATTGTCATAATGATTGGGAATACCTGATCGGCATATTTGTATCACCATGAAGTCCCTAGTAAAGTGCACTGTGTGTGCCAGGGCTGGTGATGACAGATGCTACTAGTGGGCCTGCAGCGCAGATTGCGCCACCCACATGAGTAGCCCTAAAATGGTGTCTCAGGCCTGCCAGCGCAGGGCCTGTGTGCAGTCAGTGGACTGCCATGTCCGCCTGGCCAGTGTCCCCACTGGCTGGGCCTAACCCTTCCCTGTCTGTGCACATCAGTCACCCCTATGGAAGGCTCAAGGTACCCCCCTGGGCAGGGTGCAGTGTATGGGTAAGGTAGAGCATGTACTAGTGCAGGTCACATGCTCTGGTAGTGAGCAGCAGCCATTTTGTGTGCTCACTGCTGTAAGGTTATCTTGCTCCATAGAATAACATGGGGGAGGCTGGTCCCATTGGATACCAGCCTATCTTCTCATAGGAACAAGATGGGACATAAGTGATTGATATCCCTGAACTCAGAATTTAATAACACATTTTTTAGGAAGGGTTGTTTTTACATTCTGTGTTTGAGAATAGTACTTTTAGAAAGTGGCTGTTCTCTTGTCTAACCTTTCTGTGTGCCTGGGCCTGTTTGTGAATTGACTGTCTGGCCTGAGTGTGACAGGGGCTGCTGTGCCCCCAGGAGGTTGTCTGAGTCAGCCCGTGGATGAAAGGCAGCATCTGCTGCCAGGGAAGTGGGAGGAGATCACACCTGATAGTGACAGGGCTGTGCCTGCCTGACCACAATGCTGGCTCCACCCCCTGCTGGGCGACTGTCACCTCTGTCCCTGATACTGAGAGGAAGAAGGAAGCCAGGAAACCCCCAGTGCCTCAGCAACACCCAGAAATGGTTTAGACCGGGCTCAGGGCCCACGTGCACAAAGACTTCAAAGGACTTCAAAGACTTTTTGGGGTATAAGAGAAGGACCCCTGACTACAGAAAATTTAGATTTCACAATCAAGAGGAACCTCTGCTGGAAGAAGGACTTCTGAAAGGGCTGAAGGAAGATTGCCTTGCTGTGTGCTCAAAGGGCTGACCTACCCTGCTATCCCACTGAAGGAGAGGAGAAGAAGGCTTTGCTGTGTGCTGTGCCCCCATCTACTTGAACTTAAAAGACTTTGCTGTGTGCTGTGTCTTCACTGAATCTCCAAGGGCCTGAGAAGAGCTGGCCTCCTGTTCCTGGAACCCAGGGTTAAAAGGTTCCTAAAGAAACCCAAGACGCTGTGCAGATCGTGCTGTTTTGGACCTGGAGCGTGTGGTGCTCAACTGCTGAGCGTGAGTAAGGATCGGTGTGCTCATCGGCACATTCCCAGGGAGGGTCGGAGGTCTGTGGTGCCTCCCCTCGTGCATCCTGCTCCAAAGCGGTTGTGCGGCCGAGAGGGCGGTCTTTCCGTGACCTGCATCCTCAAATATCATCTGCTGCCTGTTCACCGCCGCTGCCCGGGGCCAGAAATACCCTGAAAAGTCGCTGTTCGTGAACGGTGGATGCAGCGGCATAGATCGGAGCCACCGCGCCCCCATTGGCTGGAGGAGCCGAGCCCCCTCAGCAACGCCGCGACGGGATAGGCCCGTACGCTGCCGCGTCATTGTTATTGCCATGCCGTGATTGGCTGAGGAGCGGAACGTCATCGTAGGCCTGACCAGGGAGCCGCACTGCCATTGATTGACTCCGGTGTGAACAAGAAGGCTCGTCGCAAGTGCCGCGACGGGATTGGCTGGTCCATCGGGACCTCCGGAGGAGCCACCGAGAGCCGTGATTGAAGTGTAACTCGGCGAGGAGCGAGGACAGAGTGAGGTGACCTCGCGAAGGGATCCTGCGTGAAAGATCTCTGCCCCTGGCCTGAGTCCCCGTGCTGGAGCGCTGAGTCAGCACCCCGCCGCTCCCCGAGGACCTGAGAGCGGGCGGAGGGCTGCCTGGGACCGGCCGGGGCAGGGAGGAAGCAGAGAGTGCTGGCGCGCAGGCGCTGAAAGTATCAGCGGTGCCGGTCGGCCCTGGAGTGACCCTGGGCCACGCGGTGAGGTGCGCTTTCAGCGCTTGATGATCCTAGAGTTGAAGGGCTAATTCTTTTTAGTGATTCACTGCTGGCATAACTGGGTGTGCTCGTTTGTGGAGCCCATTGGACATAGATCAGTGCCCTTATTTTTAAAGCCTGATTTAAGTGACTTGAGACAATCTTTGATACACGAACTTCCTGAAACTAAGTGCAACCACTAAGATTAAGTGCTACATTCTTTTAAAGTAATGAATATCGTGCAACCATTTTATTTACCTGCTGAAACTAGATAAAGATATATATTTTTATAAATATACTTACCTGTGTGGTCTCAGTTTGTGGTGGATTGGGGATTACTGTTGTGTTAAGTGCATTTATGATACACATTACCTCAGAGATAAGCCTGTCTGCTCGTGCCAAGCTACCTAGAGGGTGAGCAGGTGTTATCTAGTTTGTGTAATTCTTCACCCTGACTAGAAGCAAGGGTCCCTACTTGGTCTAAGGTACTTACCTCTGCCAATTAGAGACCCCCAGATCTAACACAGCCTTTATATGAAAATTCATCAGGAATCATTATTGTCAAATTTAAATGCATAATCGTTCAGTCAAGAAATAAAAAGTGGGAGTAAGATGTCCCATTAGGCGTGAAATGTATGCATTAGTATGACGTTTGCTTGACGCCAGTCAGTCCAAAGTCAACTTCGGTGCAAAATCGGCAGTGGCTTGGAAAACATTCAAGAGCACAAATTACATCAATGTTCAAAATTACATTTGGGTGGAAAATCACTTTTAAAACCAAAATAGCCATGGAGGTAAAGTAGGGAGCATTGTGTTGTCACATTTAAGAAAAAGTCACATGTAGGAGCTAAAACACACATCAATATGCAAACTCAACTTAAATGCAAAATCACATTAATATACATACGTAATTTTAAGTGCAAAGCCACCTTAAGTGCATCACGAACAAGACTGAAAAAATATTTCTGTGTAAATATATTTAGGTAATAAATAACATTTGGATATAAAACCCCCAAACATTTAACATCAAGAGCAGTCAATTTAAGGGGAAGGAAAATCATATTTAGGTGCATATCCCCCTTTTAGTGTGGTATCATATTTAGGTGAAAAATCACTCGGCACAGAAAGAAAATGTGGTAGTAAGTTCTACATTAGGTGTAAATGGTGTTCATTAGATGATATGATGACTCTTATTTACTAAAGCGTTGCGTGGGTAATCATGTGATGTAACACAGTACAAAAGACAGCTTTAATTAGCTAACTCTTTCAAAGATGCACATATGGAGGGATACCTTTTGTTTTATTGCTTGAACCACAATGTAACCTTTAATCAATTAAGGTACATAGGTGCATATTACCAAGGGCCATTATCGCCGCCTTAGCAGGACTTTTTCCCGCTAAAGCGGTGATAATGTCATCACCCTATTACCTAGCTGTTGCTAACACCAGTTAGCGACAGCTAGTAGGAGATAGCGCTAATCTTGGGGCCCACTTTGCATGTCAGCGATATTTATCGTTATGACATGCAAAGTGGGCGTGCCTAGATGTTAGCGACTGGAAACAGTCGCTAATATCGCTATCTCCAATTATCAACAAAGCTTTAATTTTGGAAATATTCGCGATAAACCTTGATAATATCAAGGCATCTCAGCGGTAAAAATCGTCGGAGCGCGGCGATATAATTTTAGCCGCTAACCATGCATAGCGATAATTATCGCTATTGCTTGGTAATATGCCCCTAGTTCACAGAGGTGCAAGATCACGTTTGTGCATCATGAGCCTTAGTTTCAGACTTACCACGAATCTGTTCTGCGTGTGCATCACTTTTTTGGTGCAGACCCAACGCAAAATCCATTATGATATTTACAAAGCCACACAAAAGTTGTTTTGCGTTGCTTTGCTAAAAATGTATTGCCCTGCTCAGTGTCACGTTGTATCAGGGAGGATTTTCATGGGTGGTGCATGGGCATGCCTGCCATGAATTTGATGAAGCCCCAAAATTACACAGAGTTGTAGCCCTGGGTTTTGCGCCAAAATGGTCTGCCTGTCTCAGTCTGGTGTAAAGATGGGAAATATCTTTATGTGTACGGAGAGATTAGAACTGCACCATATCTTTGAAAATTTGGTACAGTTCTCCTTTCTCCCTGTCATGCAATGCAGAGTAACTTCACTTACTGCTTTGCTTGAAATGTTTGTAAATCTGAGCATTATTGTGAGAAACATTTAGAAGTATGAGTTACATTTAGGAGCACCATCATTTTAGGTGCAAAATGACCCTAATTGCAAATGAAGTAGTATTGTTGTGTCACATTTTGGAAGAAATTAGGGTGCATCATGAACAAAAGTCTAGAAATATTTTGAGGAGCATAAATTAGTTTAAGGAAGAAAGAATGTTTAGTGAGGTAGTTAATTTAAGCCGGCTGTTTCCAGTGCTCAGCACCAGCACTTAATTGGGAACACCGATACTTATGACAGTTTGCCACTTGGTGGGCTGTTTATCTGATTTAGAGTAAGGACATTAACAGCTGTTTACTAATTCAATACATGTTAAAAATTACAAATACTTGGCACCCATTCTAATCGTATAGCTTTGGGGGTCTGGAATAGTCTGAACTGTGACACACTTGTAGGGTGTGAATGTTAGTAGCTGGTTTGGTACTTCATTGGTAGCACTAGCAGGGGCAATGGGTGGTGTAGGCTGCAGTGGCCTCCTTATGAGGACCCTGGTGCTTACTGTTTTACAAATTAAGCACAGCTTAAGTGTTACATCCACATACACAATTCACCAGAGAGTGTCTTGGTTTTTGGGAGGCAATGCAATGGTCATCTAGTTCCACACTAGCCGATGGGAATGTGGCATGCATGATGTGAAGCAAGAATTTGTCATCAGCTTCACCTAGGGCCACATACCGGCCATGGCATGATTAGAGCCGCAGTGGCCTTAATGGGTTTCTGCTGGTGTCAGGCTGCAAGGTCAATGGTCCAGGATGTCTGCAGGAGAGTTGGAAGGAAGAAGTTCAATAGTACAGAGGATTAGAGATTGCAGATTTACTAAGGGCAAGATGTAGGGCATTCAATCTGCAAATATAAGGATAATGCCATTTACTCGTGATAATTGTGTGGTTAGAATTATATAAATCTCTCATCAAGTTGGTCATCTTCCCATTTAATGCTGCCAAGCTTCACTGTCCAAGATGGTATTCAACCAATTTTCCTGTGAAATAGTTTTGTGTTATGCTCATATATAAAGTAGCTTTGATCTGAGAAGGATACATTGTAGTGTTGTTAGAAATAGCGGTCTCTAATTGGAAGAGGTTTGCACCCTGTCCAAATAGGGACCTCTGCATCTAGTCAGGATAAGGGAGTTATACACTTTAGATAACCCCTGCTCACCCCCTTGGTAGCATGGCATAAACTGACAGCCTGATCCCAAAGGAAATGTTTATGGAAATGGAAACCACACCAGTTTAGAAAGAAAAGTATATTTATCTAAACCAAACAAGACCAAAACAACAAAACTCCAACACACACATTTCAAAATATGACTTTAAAGAGTTTTCAAGCCAGTCTTTGTCCTATCCTTGGCAGAAGCAGGAATTTCAGGCCAATCCAGCAAAGCAAAATACAGCAAAGGAGAAGTCTCCTTCACAGCTCTTCAACTCTTGTTCCTTGGCAGGAGTTCCTCTTGATTCAAGAAGTAATCTGAAATTCTGGGGTATTAGGTCTCATATTTATACCAAATTTTCTCTGTGTTGCAAGAGTCTCTAAGCTCAGTAAAAACCAGTTCTGTCCTCCTTGGTCGTGCTTCACTACAGAAGGTGGAGACAGAATTGTGCATTGCAGACACAGCCTGTTCAGGTGCTAGTGAAAACTCCTACCACTATTCTAAATACAGAAAGGTCTATTCAGCCTGGCGATGAGTCACCCAGGAAAAACAGGACACACCTCAAACCCCCTTTTGACTGTCTAGAGTGAATACACATCCCTGCTCCTGTCTCAGAGTGGGACTAGGAGGGGTTGACCTTTATTGAGCCAATACCATATGGAAACAAGAGAGATTTTCACTATCTTCAGTCCTTACAATTTAGATACAAAATCACATTTGGATATAACACAACATACAAGTGTAAAATCAGCCTTCATGCAAGTCAGGAGAACAAATAGTATTTAGAAATAAAAACTCATTTACCAGCAAATCTGTATCCCCATTGCAGTACAAGGCACTTTGATTTGCCACCTATGCACTGCAATTAGAGACACTCTTTAGGTAAGCTGATTTGCACACATAGTAGTCTCACCTGTCCTGATCATAAATGAAAATGTTGCATTTGTATTTAATGGCTGGCTCCCACAGATCAAAAGTACATCTATATGCATATTTTTGGAATTGCTGACATGAACTCTGACAGACAGCTAAAGTTGTGTTGTAGCTTGACCTAAAAACAAGAATAGGCAGAACCCATTAAGGAGATAAGGAGTGTCCTGAAGTAACAAGCAAATAACAACAATCCATCCATAACAGGTAATAATTGTAATGAAAGAAGGAAAAATGTGACAATGCAGATTTTCAGAATGAGAAGCAGAGGTGTAATAGACGTCTTAGACATCATTCCTATTCTTCTTTAAGAAGTGTGTTTGTTTGTGTTGACAACTGATGGAGCCTTCCCGATGAGCAGAGTTAAAATTCGGAGAGGAATTTCCCGTGTAATGTTAGAAGACAGTCCAAAAGAAATACCCAGACTTGATCTGGCTCCACTGATATAGTGTGTACGTCAACCATATAATACAAATTAGACTAAAGTGAAAGGCTATTTATCAGCAACCCACAGCAGATTTCTGCTGCAGCCGTACACTAACCTCAAGCAATGTGTGCCTTGTGCTTAATTTGTGAAAAAATATGGTATATTGAATTAACAAACAACTTTTAATGTGATCATCTCTAAATTATAATTTAATCAAATGAGGGAGAAAAAAGCTGAGATCCATTCGGCTTCCAAGCAAGGATAGATAATCAGGGGAGAATGGATCACTTGTCTTGCACTACAACCAGGGTCTGGTATGTTGGCCGTCTTAAAAACCCTCAATCACGTACAGGAGTAGTGGTATATCTTGATTATCCGTTTCTCAGATCACGTGATAGCATCATCATTGGGTCTTTTATTAAAATACGATTTCCTCCACCCGGTGGTAGACCAACTGGTGATTGCAGCAGTGACCAGTAATCAAGTGAATGCGAGTAAAGTGAATTTGAAATTACCTACATCCCTCAGCAAAGAGGATTTATTCAGTTGGAGATGGGTCAAGGTTAAAATCAGAGCGGTCCATATATAGAAATGTTACTGTTCTATAACACCTATGAGTCAATGTGAATGGTCGACATGTTTCAGCCCTTCTATCGCCCCGCTATGTCAGGGGGCTTTCTTCAGGACCAGTGTGAAGCTAGTTGCTCACTAAACAACACGACAGGGCAGGTAAGTAACTCATCCTTCTCATTTGTTACCGGTCAGTAGTAACTGTAACTGGAAAGAAAAGGATCATGGTAACAGGGTGTAATATTTATACATAACGAAGGCAACCTTGATCTTCACATATTCAATGAGGATGCCATTCGGGATAGTTATTCAATGCCTAGAGATCAGTGTAAAAGCGGAACACAATCAATTGCAACTAGACAGATTGCATGTAGTCCTATGAGCTCAACAAAACCATGTGCTCAGTTATTAGACCAATAATGTTAAAGAATAAAAATTTACTCGAAAAATGGACAAAAAAGGACCCTAATATATCATCTTCAGTAGGAATGCAGTTAGGCGCCCGTGTGTATCGTTCAAATCCATGTATGGGCATTACACATTACCTACATGTACATATTATCAGATCGACAACATATATGTGTAGTGATATCATGATGAGTAGTACTTACCTGTCTCCACACACACATGGCCTCACTCTAACAGGTCTCTGCCACTTGGACACCGCCAGCACTACAAGAAAATCTAAATAGGCTCAGCGCAATCCCACTGGCATGACGCCAATGCAGTACTGTTATCCAGCTGAGAAGACCGGAGATGCAGCCGACTGCAGTCTGTTGATGCCACATGTTGATACGGTGGGCAGTATCCTGCAAGCTTGACAAAGTACTTGGAACCACTGCTGTGGTGGAACAAAGGCAGTCCCGCCAAGATCTAAGTCAGGCCCTTAGTGAATAAGTTTGTTCCTGTAATACCCCACCTGGTCTCCTTGTAGGGAATACAAATGCAGTTCCATTAAAACTTGCCCATAAAAGGATGGACTAGCAGTATAGATGGAATGCAATATTTGAAACGATTTGCTGTTCTTATTATCATTTTCTATAATAAAATAATGTTTGCACATTTCCAATGAAAATTTCCAATATGCAAGAGAGAAGAGGATAATGTAGTTAAACTTGGGGTTTACCTGCTGATAGGCTGACAGTGGAGTACAACTGTCCAGTACAAGTGTTTAAAGACAGCACGGAGCAGCACATTGCACACCACATTGTGGCATGACAAATAAATAGATTTTACAACCATTCCTCTCAGAATATATTAAATGTGCTGAAACTGGCTGTCACCTATGCAGGAAAGTACAGTGATCCTGGACACAGGATGACCAGAGGGTGGCAAAATATTAAAAAACACATCATGATTTGTGACTATTCCTCATTCTATCAAATGTAGGTGTACTCATCTCAAGTTCAAACTTTGAATGTATCACATTGCAAAGTATCTAATATGGACAATGAACACAATGCAAAATCAAGAGATAAAAAGAGTTGTGATGTGTCCTTCTCAGCTCCAAGGTCTTTGCAAAACATAATCTTGTATTTCTGTTGGTTTATGAGTAATCTGCTCCTTGCACTCGGATATCACAATGTCCGCTGATTTAATATATGATCAAATATTTATTTATATAATTGTGTGTGCTCTTTAACCCCTCTCTGTTCAACCTGCCAGCATTAGGGGGGACTTCCCCTAAAACATTTTGTGTGCTTATCAAATCTTTTTACTGATTCTTTTCATTGCTGACCAGTGCTGAAGTGCATGTGCTTCTCCCATAAATATGGAAACATTGGTTTATCCATAATTGGAATATTTCGTTTTTCTGTAAATTCCTAGTAGAGTACAATACCTGTGCCCAAGGCCTGGTAATCAAATGCTACTATTAGTGCTGCAGCACTGATTCTGCCACCTACACAAGTAGCCCCTTTAAACATGTCTCAGGACTGCCACTGCAGAGCCTGTATGTGCAGCATTACTGCGATGTTGACTTGGCATTTAGAACCCCCTGCCAAGCCTGAAACTCCCCTTCTATTACAAAAAAGTAGGGCTCCCGGGTTTTATGGTATTTATTTTTTCACATTTCCATCTGCATTTATCAATATTTATTTTTTGCTTTTTTTATCTGCATTTTTCCACATTTTTGTGAAAAAAGTAAGATGAAACTAGTATGTTTCCACATTTATTTAACCAATAAATATGCAGTCATGCGTGAATGCCTGCCAGGGTTTAGTGATATGAGCACCCGCAGAAGATAAATCATTGCACTTCTATGAAAACATATGAAAATTTCAGTGTCAACCCTGTGATATATACTGCTGTTTAAGCCTCTTGATTAAAATTTTTTGCACTTCTTACTTATAAATCCACACAGCTTTTGGTCTACAGTCATGGCAGAGGGTATTTAGAATCACTCAAAAAGCAACCAAATCCCCGTTTTTATCCACATTTAAGAATAAATACAGGCAAGAAAATAAATGGTCCTCCCTCAATAGTCACCTTTAAAAATCAGTAAAAAGAGAAAACAGGGAGCCTTACACATAAGTCAACCTTAAGGTAGGTCCTAGATAGCCCATAGGGCAGCGTGCTGTCTAAGTAGAAAGTAAATTTATATCAACGAGAGAGGAAGGGAACAGTACAGAACACTCCTACTCCCCTCGAGCATAATCATGAAAACAACAAAGGAGTGTCTCAACAATAGGGAAGAGAAGAGCGAGCATGTATCAACATGCACGGTAAAATTTTACCTATGAGTGAAACCACTTTGGGTTGTTCAGAAGGCCCTCACTCACCAACCTAGTTGGTGACATGCTTCATCATCGGGCCCCACCAGGAGTGGCCGAATGCCACCCTAGTGTGCTGTGACGCCAGTTCACTGCGGAGCTGGTTCAGTGACTGGTGAAGGGTGAGATAAGTGGAATAAAGATGTCTAAATTATGTCAAAATGAACTTTATTGTTTTGCCAATTAGACATAAATAAAAACAAAAGTGTAGGATGAAGGACCAAATTAAAAGTCCAATTTTATCCCTAAGGTGTGGTCAACATGTGTCTGCCTATAAATGAACAATTAGTCAGGCTTTCGTCAGGACCAGTGTAGTGTAGTGATGAACCCCGGCGGCATGGGCGCACTAAGGCCCACCCTGACCAGGGGTTACTATTGTTAAAAATAATAAAAAACACCTTTTAGATTCCCACAAATTCAGAGAGGAACCGAGTTTATTTTGGTGAAAATTGACAAAAAAACATATAAGAGACAGAGAGAAACTGAAAAATTAGTTCAGTCTGCCCCTGGAGAATGTCAACTAGAAAAGTAACATGCTCGAGTGCTCATCGGGGTGCACTAACAATAACAAGGACACGAGTGTCAGAAATAGTGAGCTCATGCACATACTGGATTAGCACATATCCCGTGGGTAGGCAAAGGGTTACTGCTGCCCCTTGCTAGATGGTGTAAGAAAATAGAATCTGTTCGATCACTGGCAGGTGGTGTCTAAAATGCCCGTCTAAAGTTACTAGTTCACACGTGGATTAAATTGAAAAGCAGTCAAATCAGTGGAATAGTGCTGTTGGGCAAAACGATAGGCCATCAAAAAAAAGGAAGAAAAGCTTACAAAAGGTGCAAACGATTGATGTATCATAGGTCTCGGGAGGGGGGTGGTAGCAATTCGGCACACCCTGGGAGACACAAAAATGAATGAAAAGTAAATGTAACAAGTCACAAAACACACATAGTGTACTTATCTCTTCGTCGCTGCACTCATGCCCTTGATGCTAGGCACCCGTTCAGAACCTGCAAAATCTCTCACTTTACCGGACCCCGAGGAACGTCCTGTGTCAGGGGACAATGTGAATAAAGCCGGAAGGAGGAAAGAAGGCGCCCAATGCGAGGCGAGCGCGAGACTAGAGAGGGGCGTGTGATTGTGGAAAGCCAATCAAACACGGACGATGTCCCTGAATCGGCCTGACGCTGAGCATCTACAGAGGCACGACTGCGGTAGCCAATCAGGGGCGTCGATGAGTAAAAAGGCTATTTGACTCCCACTCGGAGTACTCATAAGACAGCATGCACTAGGCTGTCACTAGCGTTGTCATAGAACTGACGTACTCGGCTCCTAACAATAACAGCAAAAATGTAATATGCCGATCATCGTGGACCGATGGCATTCAATGATGAGACCAAAAAACGGTGGGGTAACTCATTTCTTAAGTACAAAATATGTAAAAGGAACATAAAGAAGAACTGCCGTGACATGGACACTCCATTGTTGGTTCAGTGTAATAGGCTTCTACAGCCATTGCCATAATAAATGTCAAGAGGAGCATTTATAAGAAGCAAATGACATGACATGGACGTCAATGTAGTAGGCCACTATGGCCAAAGCCATAATAAATACAGGTGTACAAAATCTAAAATGATAATGTGCTAAAACATATCCGGACATAGCGGATAAACCAAGAGAAAGAGAAAGAAAACATATAATGATTAACCTTACAAAAGGAAAGTATTAGGTGGGCAGTGGGGAACAGCATCATAGTGGAAGGCAAGGTGGTAGCGCTTAGATCCACTATGACATGGGTATTTAAGTGCTGATCATTAATACTAGATCCAGGCCTACTCCGATCCTCACAGTTACTCCTACTGTCAAGACCGAGCGTAAGCTACACATAAGGTATTAATTCTGCATAACAGAAGCCATGGGGATATTGTCATTTAACCCGTGTGTGCTTGTCCCCAGATGATACATGAACCTTTGCTCTTTCTCAAAGCACATAGGAATCAATGGGAAATACCGATTCGGTATTTACCGAATCTGTAAATACCGAATCTTACAGATTCGGTAATTGTCATTTACAAATTACCTACATCTGCCTCCTTCTAATTTACCGATTCATAAATACCGAATCGGTAAAATTCGGTATTTATGAGTCGGTAAATTAGATTTACCTATATCTGGCCCCTAGAGACTTATGGAAGAGATAAAAGGGTTGCTGGCATCTTGAATGCACTTGTGTTCAAAATCATGAACATATAACCCCGCCACACTAGGGGCAAAAGGGCTGCCCATAGAAGTGCAAGTGGACTGGAGGAAAATGCTACCTTTAAATTCAAAGAAATTCTTTTTGAGGGCCAGAGTTGCACATTGCAGGATAAACTCCTTGGGTGTGTTATACTCCCAAGTGATGCCAACCACAGCTTCCCCCAGGACTCTGCTGGTATCGTCGTGTGGGATACTCGTATACAGACTCTTGATGTCCAGAGTTACTAGTATGGTATCTTCCATGTAGGAGAAGTGTGGCTCAATGGTTAGAGCGGCAGACCCTTATGCAGAGGTCTAGCCCGGGACCAGGGTTCAATTCCCGCCTCGACGGGTCTTGGGCTCAAAATTCCACGGACCTGATAATTCTCGCATCGGTGCCTATTCCAATCATGGAGTCCCACTCTGCAACTCCGGGCAATAGCTTGCTTAATCTCCACAACGGCCCCCACAACGCTAAGGATGCCTGGCCTCCACCTTGGGGGTGCCCAGGAGTGGACACCTCACAGGGAAAGCCAGGATGGGTTCCACAGCGGTATTCGTACAAGCGCCTTGAGACTCTTGCGGGTGAGTAGTGCGCTATACAAGTATCAATTTACATTTACATGTCACATTGTAAATCGTGTAAAAGATTAAGGAGACATTTAGCGTCCCTCAGATATGTTGGAATTTGTTGGACGAGTGGTTTCAGGAAATGATCACAAAAACGTGACAAAGGATCAAGAAGTGAGCCGAAGCCCGAGACGATAGGATGCCCAGGCGGGGTTGTTTTTCCTTTCTGTTTTTTAGGTAGCGTATACAAATACGGTATGATACAATCACCCTGCGTCAAAAAATCTGCCTCTTGTTTTGAAATGTGACCATTCTCCACAGTTTCCATGACCAAAGCTTTTATACACATCCTCAATTCTGTGGATGGATGAATAGTCAGTGGTTGATAGTTTTTAGTGTCACCCAGCAGTCGTAGATATTCACATTCATAGTCCGTGGTGTTTTGAATCACCACTGCCCCGACTTTGTCCATGGGTTTGATGGTGATAGCGGTGTTCGATCTTAGTTGATCAAGGGCCTGGAACTCTGAGGCACTCAGATTCTTAAAGGTGGATGGTTCTTCCAGGTTCTCAATTTCGTTAAAGACTGCCTGTTCAAAGGCGGTAATCTCTGCTGGTACAGTATAGGGAGGTGGGGTAAAGGATGATTTGATCCTTACGGCCTTACTTTCCCTTTGTAAGGTTAATTATTAAATGTTTTCATTCTCTTTCTCTTGGTTTATCCGCTATGTCCGGATACGTTTTAGCACGTTATCATTTGAGATCTTGTACACTTATATTTATTATGGCTTTGGCCATAGTGGCCTACTACATTGACATCCATGTCACGTCATTTGCTTCTTATAAATGTTCCTCTTTACTTTTATTATGCAATGGCCATAGAAACCTACTGCACTGACCCAACTATGGAGTGTCCATGTCACAGCAGATCTTCTTTATGTTCCTTTTAGATATTTTGTACTTAAGAAATGAGTTACCCGGCCATTTTTTGGCCTCATCATTGAATGCCATCGCCCACTATGATCGGCATATTACATGTTTGCTGTTATAGTTAGGAGCCAAGTACGTCGGTTCTATGACAACTCTAGGGCCAGCCTCGCGAATGCTGTCTTGCGGGTACTCCGATTGGGAGTCAAATAGCCTTTCTACTCATAGACACCCCTAATTGGCTCCCGTAGCCGCACCTCTGTAGACGCTCTGTGTCAGGCTGATTCAGGGACATCGTATGTGTTTGATTGGCTCTCCACAATCACACGCCCCCTATAGTCTCGCGCTTGTCTCGCATTGGGCGCCTTCTTTCCTCCTTCTGGCTTTATTGACATCAGCCCCCTGACACAGGACGTTCCTCGGGGTCCGGTAAAGTGAGGGATTTTGCAGGTTCTGAATGGGTGCCTAGCATCAAGGGTGTGAGTACAGCGACTAAGAGATAAGTACACTCTGTTGAAATAAGGGTGACACTACCAACCAGAATATATGATCCTTAAGTATTGCCCGGCGGTGTCGCCTCTTGAACCCATAAAGAAGTTAAACTATTGAAGAGGCAGGCGCTGGAGACTGGAAGGCAGGAAACAAGGTTTTTATTCTCTCCGGAGGAGAACACAACGAAACGGACAGAAGGTATCGTTCTGAGGTGCTCTAACTGCATCCCTGAGGCCTGGCCTCTTATACACAAGTTTATCTCTTTATTGCATGTAACACATTCTCGTCGATACTTTGATGTACGGAAAGACATCCTCAGAATCCCCCTTCCCATCCTGTTCCCACGCAAGGTTACAGTGGAAGTCCCCGCCCCGTTCACAACAGGTGATGATCATCGCGCAGCTGGATATTCCGCCGATTCACGGAGTGTGTGGGGTTCGATCGGATCTCGTAGGGCGGGGGGCTTTGATCAACCCGGGGATCCCTTGCTGGGGGGAAACTTTCTATTGTACGGGGAGGGGCAAGGAACAGTATCGGCAGAGCTGGGTGTCGGCCTGGGAACGAGGAAGACGAACGGGCACACGGGGAAAAGGGGTTTGCATCAAAGGGCCGGGGATCATAAATGGGAAGAAGGGAGGTGTTGCGCTGGGAACAGGACGAGGGCCTGGGGCAGAGCAGCGCCGAAGAGGGGTTTTACAATTCGCGGCAGGTGCAGGCAGGGGGGTAGTCAGCGAAGCTAGGAGGGGGAGAGAGGCGCGCTGGCTCTCGGCGAGAGCAGGGAAGCCATGGTGCTCAAAATGGCGGCTGTTTTACGCGCACAAAAGGTTTAAGGAGAGCAAGAGGGCGCCGATAATGTTGACGGTTTCAGCCCAACTTTCAACAGTCCCCCCTTTTCAACATATCTAGCCACCTTGCTTTACTCAATGTCAATTTTCATCAAATTCCTAACTTCGGTATCATACAATGCTCTCATATGTTCGCTTCCAATGTCCACAGTTTTGGGAAAAATACAACTCGCACATAAAGAACACATAGGTGGCAGACATTGAATTCCTAAGCATAGGCCACATATTACAACTACGGGAATCAGGATAATGGTGAGCAGTCTCCAGCCCCAGCTTTTGACGGTGTCCCAGAACCAACCACCAAGCGACCATTCTTCTTGCTCTTGGTGAACTTCCGACGAGAGTCTGTGAAGATGTTCGATGGCTTTGTACACTGAGGGTGAGTTGTCCGGTATGTATGTACAACAGCTGGACCCAATAATGCGGCATGCTCCTCCACGGTCCGCCAGAACCACATCTAGAACGAGGCGGTTCTGAAGAGCCACCAAACGGACCGCTTGGAGCTCGGCAGTGTTGTTGGCAAAGATGCCCGCTGTGATGTTCATGGTTGTCTCGACTGCCTGAGTCAAATGTCGGATGGCACGGCTGTTTGCCATCGGGCCCCAGAGGGGGACGAGTCCTTTCATAGCATCGAGGAACTGCGCCCCTGTTGAGTCGGCTTGCTCAACGTCTTTGGCTCGTTTTTGCCTGTGGTGATTCGCTGGGGCCACATAAGTTGGAGGAAGGACGAAGGAGATGTAGCAAGTGCCCCCCCAGCCTTTGGGGAGCCAGGTGTAGGCCTTCGTGCGGCAGATGAAATACATGTTTGGGGAGGACACAAAGGAAGGTGGATCCGTGGAATCCAGAGTGCTGGTAAAGCGGCAAGCGCTGCGACCCACCAGCTGTGTCCCAAGTCCTTCTACACACATGTGGCCTGTGACGTTGATGACCGACAGGGCCACAGTCAGAGTGGCAGCCGTTCGTTTCCGCAGATAGGAGAAGGTGGGTCTGGTTGGATTGTTGAACACCTGCATTTCGATTCGTTCTTTAGCCGGGATGTCCATTTGGATCGAGTCGCTGGGGGTCAGCGGGCAGAAGTGTGTCTTTGTCTTGTTTCGCCCGGCCCCGTGAGAAGAATGTGCTGCAGTTCTGCTGGAGGTGGCATTGCCCGTATAGCTCTCTTGCAGGAGGATCAGCCAGGCAAGGCAGGAGCCGTGGACAGAGAAGGGTGAAGGGATGAATGGTATTGAATGTCCAGTGGCATGGGGTAGCAACCCACAGATCCAGCAGTTGGTGGTGTTGGTGGCAAGATTGTGCTGGTGAAGTAGCTGCACGAAAGAGTTGTTCCAAAACTCCTTTCGCCTCTCTCTTAGTTGAGGAGAGAGCGAAATTAGATAATGTTCCTTCATGGTGGTAGGCTGAGCAGTGGTTAGGAATGTTTCGTGAGCAGGTGCGTGTTCTTCCATAATCCAGAGCGTAGTCATGAGGAGAAAACAGAGGAGGATTACGATGAAGAGTGCAATTGTCTTTGAGCTATGGAGTCTGTCTGTTCTCGGATTTCTGTAGTGGGTATTTCCTGCTGTCTCCGTCGGCTTCTTATTTGGCGCTTCCATCATCTTCTTATCTGGCGCTTCCATCATCTTCGTCTTCAAGGTGCTCGGTAGTGGGCAGGACCACAGACTTAGTTTTAGCTTCTCTCCAGGTAACCCTTGGTAGCTTGGGTCACCGTTCTGAGATCCTTTAACCTAGTCCGTGGCCTACTTAGCCGAAGCTCCCTCCTTTCGACGCAGGAAATACCCTTCTCGAGATGGCACAGTGGGGTCAGGATGTTTTGAAAGTTCAAGTGTCTCAGTATCAGGATAGCAGTTCAACGATGGTCGGTCCTGGTTCAGGAGCTCTTCTTGGGTGTTGACGGTGTCTGTTGTGGCCAGGGCTGGAGAGACCTTTTTGCAGTGATGAGCGTGCAGCCAGTGTTTCTTCCCCTCCACTCGAAGTGCGGTCCGAGTGGTGATCAGCACTTGCCAGGGGCCCGTCCACCGGGGTTCCAAACTCTTTGATCGCTGAAAATTCCGGATCAGCACGAAGTCCCCCGGCTGGATGGCATGACCCGGACCCCTGGAAGCATCGGGGATGGCCTGCTGCACCTGCTGATGAAGGACAGACAAAGTTTCAGTCAATTTGTACAGATAATCAGACATTAGGACGTCCGGAACGTCATGAATGGAAGTTGGTTTCGGGGCAGACCAGACGCTCATGGGTCGACCGAAGACAACTTCATAAGGGGTTAAGTGATGTCGGGTGGGGGTAGAGCGCATCGATAGCAATGCCAATGGGAGGGCGTCTGGCCATTTCAGGCCCGTGGTAGCCACTATTTTGGCCAGTTTAAGCTTTAGTGTGGCATTGTGTCGTTCGACAAGCCCCGCAAGATTGAGGGTGGAAGACTGCGTGGAATTTCTGTTTAATACCCAGCCCATTTAGGATGAGCTGGATAACTTTGGCTACGAAGTGGGGGCCATTATCACTCCATAAAACACGACAGAGGCCATAACGGGGGAAAAACTCCTTTAACAGAACCTTTGCAGTGGCCATAGCGGTGTTGTCACGGGTTGGATATGCTTCCACCCACTTGCTAAATGCGCACACCACGACGAGCACATATTTTAAGCCTTGGCATCTGTCTAGCTGGATGTAGTCCATCTGCAGGACTTCAAATGGGTGGTTTGGGACCCCAAATCCCCCCCGGGGTACTACAGTTCCTTTCCCGGGGTTGTGTTGCAGGCATATTAAGCATTGTTGGACCAGGCGTTTGGCGGAATCTGGGATCTTGTCATTGTGCCAAACCCTGGAGACAAGTTCGATCATGGGGGCTGATCCTATGTGGGCAGGGGAGTGTGCCATGGTTAATATGGGAATCAAGTATGAATCAGGTAGCAACCATCTGTTCGTGTCTTTTGTCCGCCAGCAGCCTTCATCGTCTTTCAATCCCACCCGTGTCCATTCAGTCAATTCGTGTTGTGTGCTAGACGTTTGTATGTCTCTAATTGTGTCCTTGGCGTCAGTCCAGTTTTCTGCTTGTGACCTGGTCACGTACATATGTGTTGTCGTTCTATTTTCAGCTGTCGTTCGGGCGGTGATGTCGGCTAGTGCATTTCCCTGTCCAATAATGTCTGTCACTTTCTTGTGTGCCTGGCATTTGATGACGGCAAGTTTGTTGGGGAGGAGGACAGCTTCGATTAAGGCGGAGACTAAATCCCCGTGCAAAATGGGTGTGCCGTGTGAGGTCAAGAATCCTCTCTCCCTCCAGAGGAGCCCAAAATGGTGAACCACCCCGAAGGCATACTGGCTGTCGGTGTAAATGTTCGCTGTGGTTCCTGTTGCCAGGATGCAGGCTCGCGTCAAAGCAATCAGTTCCGCTGCCTGGGCAGATCGCTGGGTGATGCGGGCTGTTTCTACTACAGTTCGAGCCGTGGTGACTGCATAGGCAGCGGAAGTGGTACCATCGGAGAGTTTGATGCAAGAACCGTCCACCCACAGCTCCCCGTCGGGGTCAGGGAAAGCCGTGTCTCTGAGATCGACCCTACTCCTGGTCTGTTCGTCCGTAAGAGTCACGCAGTCATGTACGGGGTGCACATTGGGATCGTTCTCTGGCAAGGGTAACAGAGTTGCTGGGTTCAGTGTGGTGCATCTTTTCAGGGTGATATGGGGGGCAAGCAAGGTCAGTTCGTATCCAGTCAGTCGTGCACTCGTCAGATGTTGCGTCTTGGTTTGGTTCAGGAGGGTGTCGACTGCATGGGGTACCAGTACCGTGAGGGAATTCGAGAGTACAATCCCCTCACTCTGTCGGATAGAGATTGCAGCAGCAGCTACAGCTCGAAGGCAGGCAGGCAAGGCTCTGGCGACAGGGTCAAGAGTGGCAGAGAAGTAAGCGCACGGTCGTTGCTTAGGGCCGATGGCCTGGGTCAGGACAGATAAAGCGCACCCCTCCCTTTCGTGAGTGTAAAGGGAGAAGGGCTTTTTGTAATCAGGGGTACCTAGGACAGGGGCTGAGCAAAGGGCATCTCGCAGTTCTGTGAAGGAAGTTTGACACTCAGGGGTCCAAGGGAGTGGGAAAGGGACGTCTTTGTTTAGCAGAGAAAGCAGTGGTTTTACAACGAGGCTGAAGTTTGGTAACCATTGTCGGCAGAAGGAGGTGAGGCCTAATAGGGAGCGAACCTGCTTCTGGGTCTTAGGGACAGGGGTATCTAGAATGGTTTGGATTCGATCTGGGGTGAGTTTTCTTCCATCTTTGGACAAGAGGTGGCCTAGGTAAGTGACCTGGGGTAGGCAGAATTGCAACTTCTTCTTGGAGACCTTGTGGCCATTTTCCGCAAGGAAGTGCAAGAGTTGAATGGTGGCGGTAACCGCTAGAGGGGTGGTGTCGGCTGCCAAAAGGATGTCATCGACATATTGTACCAACACCACTCCGTCGGGTAACTGGACTTGGTCTAGTTGTCTTTTGAGGGCCTGGCTGTAAATGCTAGGGCTTTCCGTGTAGCCTTGAGGCGCTCGGCAAAACCTATATGAGCGGGCTTTTAGGGTAAAGCCGAAGAGATATCGGCTGTCTGGGTGGATGGGGATGGAGAAGAATGCGTTCTTGAGGTCGATGACGGAAAAGGTGGTGGCAGTGGATGGAATCAAGGTCAGGATGGTGGTGATGTCTGAGACCACAGGGTACTGGGGTACCACCACTTTATTGATCTCTCGGAGGTCGATGATGAAACGGTATGCTTTCTCATCTCCCTCTCCCTGCTTCTTGATAATGGGCAAGATAGGGCTGTTGCAAACGTTGCTAACCACTTCCTCTACCACTCCTGCGTCTATCAGTGACTGGATAATCATTACCAATGCCTTCTCGCCCTCTGGCGATATCCGATATTGTGGGAGTTTTGGGAGTGTTGCGTCTGGTCGGACAGTAATGTGCACTGGGTCAATTAACATACGCCCTACGTCCGAATCCGCTTTGGCCCACAGATACGGAGGTAGAGTGTCAAGCAGGGACGCTTCAACGTCGGTGATGGAAAACATGTGTCGGGGGGAGCAATGTCTAAGCAGAACGGGGTTGTCGTAAAGAAACACTCGAACTCCATCTTGAGAACACCTGATCGTCGCTCGGAAGTGTTTCAGTAAGTCAAGTCCCATAATGGAGTCAGGGCTATTGGAGGAAAGCAAGAACGTGGTGTCGGTGGTGTTGTTTTCTACGTCAAAGAGAATCGGGGCAGACAAAGGGTTGGTGGAGGGCGTTCCATCGAAACCTGTCGATGTTATGAGTGAGCCAGACAAGGGTGCCCTTGGAATCAGTCGTTTAGATAACGCACTACGTGTTGCGCCAGTGTCTACCAGAAATGGAGACTTGGTACCCAGGACCTTAGCAGTGACATAAGGGCCCTGCTGGTCAACATAGAGCTCGACTGGATCCCTCCCTCGCCCTTGGCTGTCCTATGCGAAGGTGTGAGTATCGTCGTAGTCAGATTGTTGATATTGGTTCTGCCTGGGTCGGTCGAACGTATTTGGTCTGCTTGATCTGTCGTTAGTCGCGTCATTTGGGGGCCCTCGTTGTTGTCCCTTAGGTCTCGGTCCGTTTGCTACGTCCCTGGGGTCTTTGTTTCTGATCATTTCCAGAAGAACTGGGCACTGGGATTTCCAATGGCCAGTCCCTTTGCAGAAAGCGCACTGGTTTTCTCTAAGGTCTGTGCGTCCACTGTAGGAAGTCAGAGTGCGGTCCTGGGGAAACGTAGTCTTAGGGACGTTTGTCTGGTAGTTTCCCCGGTATTGGTCTCGTCCTATAGTCACCCCTTGCAATTTGGCAATCATCACCCTCTCTTTTAAGTCCTTCTTCTTTTTCTCTGTCGCCCTATCGTTTTCATTTTTCTGATGCTCATAATATTGGGCCATTTGGAGAATCGCTGTAGGTTTGGAGGCTGCCCAACTACTCTCGCTGGCCTGTAGTTTCTGGGAGATTTCCGATGATAGGCCCTTAACATAATTCTGGACAAACAGATGGTGTCCGGTTGCAGTGGTCATGTCCTGGCCGCTGTAATCGGAGAACACCGTTTCAAACCGGGAGAAGTATTCCGATACATCCTCCTGGGGTTTTTGGCGACAGGCTGTTACTATCGACCAGTCCACTTTCTTTTCTGGGATTAGGGTTTTTAATTTCTCTACGATTTTATCTGGGAGGTCTAGAATGGATTTCAAAGGCTTTTGTCCTGGTCCCCGTTGTTTATCCAGATCATTGAGTTGTGACCAGGTATGTCCAAACAGCTCAAGGTGGTCGACTTTCCGGATTTGCTTCCACACATCAGCTGGTAGACATAACCCGAAGAACAAGTCGATGTCAGCCAGGGTCATAATCGTTGAGCCCAGGGCTGTACCCAATTCAGTATAGAAGGCAGTGGGGTTTTTACGTAGGTCGGGTAGAGATTTCCGGAATGTCAGTATCTCTTGCCGGTCCCATGGCTGGTAGACCCAGTTGTACACTACCCTTCCCTTCGCATCTTGGTTGTTTGCATCATCGTGAGTCCCTGTACCCCGAGGAGGAACCCAGTAAGGGGCAGCCTCTCGTATCGGCATCATGGTGTTAGATTGCTCGGTTGGTGGTTCGGTCACTACGGAGGCTGCGGATTTAGCTCCCGGCTTTCGTTCAGTGAGGTGGCGGAAAACCTCAAGCGTACGCGTAAGGAGGTCCGACACATCACACTCGCCCTCATCCCCGATATCGACCTTCCGGTACAGAGTCCTTAGGCTCTCGGGACCTTTGTCTCGATATCGGTCCTCGTATGCATTCAAGACATGATAACACAGTCGTACGGTAAAATGTCGTCTGTGACTCCCTGTATACGAGCTGAACATATCTGTGATGTACTCTTCATCATCCTTCCTTTCTACCAGTGTCCTTGCTATTTTGTCGATCCCCGCTCGCTCATCTTTGTCTAGTCTGTTTGTTCTTGCAGGGCCAGCCCCTCGAGTCTCATGGTCGTCTAACGTTGTTGTTGATGCGGGTTTTAATACAAGGGGTTCGGGCCATTGGGGCCGACGCTGTGGCGGTACCTTCGTTTGTACCTGGGGGTGGCGCGTGCTGCGCCAAGGGTTGAGAAGGGGCATATGGAGGGGGCATGTAGATGATAGGAGGACCTAACAGCAGGTCCTCATTGGCTCGTTGTTTCGAGGGTAAATCAGGGTAGAGCATGGAGGGAGTTCTAACCGGACACTGGCTTGGCGTTTCCATTTCTAGTTTCTGTTTAGCTTTCTCTCTTTCCTTTATCTCTTTTTCTAAGTTCTGGGCAGCTAGGTGGGCTGCTTTTCGCAGCTCTTTTTCCAGCCTACTCTCAGTTTTCTTTTTACGTTGTTCAGTTTCTTTTCGCCACATGCCGAAACTGTCAAGCATAGTGGGTGTTGTCTTGTTTTTACCCAGGGCAGTTTCTAGCGTTTTTATTTTATCATCATCGAAGGATCCTATCAGGGGCCACTGACTTTCTTGACCCTTTTTCGTATATTTATGCCATAGTTTACTATAGGCTATAGCGGTCAATCCATGCTTCATGAACATGTCCTTATTAGGGGTGCCTTCCAGTGGGGCTGGATGGTCCATCTCTAATAAGCGGTCCGGGCTAAACAGGCTACTAATCAGTGGGGAGAAGACAGACATGACGGCTCGTAACGAGGGACTAAAAAGTCAGCACTGCCTATCTTATCACTAGGTGCAAAGACTGGACAGAATATTTCTATTCTACGTTGTTTGCAGGCAGTGAATACCTCATGGATCAAAATAACAAAAGACCAATAAATAACAATGGGGAGAATGAGTAGGTCCGCAAAGATCTGCGTTACCTACCCTTTTCACTATCTGCAAAAAGGGTGGTCTCTTCCCTGTTTGCAGACAGGGAATCTCCAGGAAACAATAGTTTTGCGAACAACAGTTCAGTTTCAAGTGATTATTGAGTGGGGGAGAAAAAATAAGCACGGCTGCTGCCCTACCTATCCTCCACTGCTTGCAAAGAGAGAGCCCGTTGTTTCTCCGTTTGCAGACAGTGAATCTCCAAATAAATAAAAAAGAGCAATACTAGTATTTTTTAAACAATCAAGCAATCAAGCAATCATTTCGCAACTTGTCGTGATTACACGACCTTACCCGGACCGCATGGACAGTTTCTTGTCTTCCGAATCCAGCGCCCGATCGTCCTCTCTTCTCCGTTATCCTCGCGGCACTCCTTATGGTTCCCAGTCAGGACCGTAGATCACTCGAGAGAGGTCTGTTCGGAACCAGTGAAGTTCGGATGATCGGCTGTCAGACGAGGGTCTATCGGACAGACGCGTTCCCGATCGTTGCAGTCGTTCACTTTGTCGTCAGGACCTCTCCCACTGGATCCATGGGTCGCTGATGGGCCCCACGCTTGGGACGCCAATTGTTGAAATAAGGGTGACACTACCAACCAGAATATATGATCCTTAAGTATTGCCCGGCGGTGTCGCCTCTTGAACCCATAAAGAAGTTAAACTATTGAAGAGGCAGGCGCTGGAGACTGGAAGGCAGGAAACAAGGTTTTTATTCTCTCCGGAGGAGAACACAACGAAACGGACAGAAGGTATCGTTCTGAGGTGCTCTAACTGCATCCCTGAGGCCTGGCCTCTTATACACAAGTTTATCTCTTTATTGCATGTAACACATTCTCGTCGATACTTTGATGTACGGAAAGACATCCTCAGAATCCCCCTTCCCATCCTGTTCCCACGCAAGGTTACAGTGGAAGTCCCCGCCCCGTTCACAACAGGTGATGATCATCGCGCAGCTGGATATTCCGCCGATTCACGGAGTGTGTGGGGTTCGATCGGATCTCGTAGGGCGGGGGGCTTTGATCAACCCGGGGATCCCTTGCTGGGGGGAAACTTTCTATTGTACGGGGAGGGGCAAGGAACAGTATCGGCAGAGCTGGGTGTCGGCCTGGGAACGAGGAAGACGAACGGGCACACGGGGAAAAGGGGTTTGCATCAAAGGGCCGGGGATCATAAATGGGAAGAAGGGAGGTGTTGCGCTGGGAACAGGACGAGGGCCTGGGGCAGAGCAGCGCCGAAGAGGGGTTTTACGATTCGCGGCAGGTGCAGGCAGGGGGGTTGTCAGCGAAGCTAGGAGGGGGAGAGAGGCGCGCTGGCTCTCGGCGAGAGCAGGGAAGCCATGGTGCTCAAAATGGCGGCTGTTTTACGCGCACAAAAGGTTTAAGGAGAGCAAGAGGGCGCCGATAATGTTGACGGTTTCAGCCCAACTTTCAACAACTCTGTGTCTTTTTTGACTTGTTACATTTACTTTTCACTCATTTTAGTGTCTCCCAGGGTGTGCCGAATTGCTAACACCCACCTCCCGAGACGTATGGTGCATCGATCGTTTGCACCTTTTGTAAGCTTTTCTTCCTTTTTTCTTGATGGCCTATCGTTTTGCCCAACAGCACTATTCCGCTGATTTGACTGTTTTTCAATTTAATCCACGTGTGAACTAGTAACTTTAGATGGGCATTTTAGACACCACCTGCCAGTGATCGAACAGATTCTATTTTCTCACACCATCTAGCAAGGCAGTAACCCTTTGCCTACCCACGGGATATGTGTAAATCCAGTATGTGCACGAGCTCAGTATTTCTGACACTCATGTCCTTGTTATTATTAGTGCACCCTGATGAGCACTCAAGCATGTTACTTTCCTAGTTGACATTCTCCAGGGGCAGACTGGACTATTTTTTCTGTTTTTCTCCCTCTCTTACATGTTTGTGTATCAATTTTTTTTACCAGAATAAACTTGGTTCCTCTCCGAATTTGAGGGAATCTAGAAAGTGTTTTTTATTATTTTTAACACTGGTAACCTCTGGTCAGGGTGGGCCTTAGCCGCCCATACCGCTGGGGTTCATCACTACACTACATTGGTCCTGACGAAAGCCTGACTAATTGTTCATTTATAGGCAGAAACATGTTGACCACACCTTAGGGATAAAATTGGACTTTCAATTTGGTCCTTTGTCCTACAATTTTTTTTTATTTATGTCTAATTGGCAAAACCAATAAAGTTCTTTTTGACACAATTTAGAAATTTTTATTCCACTTATCTCACCCTTCACCAATCAATGAACCAACGCCGCAGTAAACTGGTGTCACAGCACACTAGGGTGTCATTCAGCCACTCCTGGTGGGGCCCGATGATGAAGCATGTCACCAACTAGGTTGGCGAGTGAGGGCCTTCTGAACAACCCAAAGTGGTAGTGCTCATAGGTAGAATTTTACCGTGAATGTTGATACATGCTCGCTCTTCTCTTCCCTATTGTTGAGACATTCCTTTGTTGTTTTCATAAGTAAAAAGTAAGACATACTTTTTAAGTTTTGCATGTCCTGGTAGTGAAAAACACAAAGTAATTTTTCACTTCTGTGTGGCCTACTCCTTTCATAGGTTAGCAGTTAGAATTCCTTATTACACTTTTATGCTGTAATTCTTGAGTGACAAGAAGTAGCGTTGTCATGTTTCATATCATTGGAATTGTAATGATAAATCTTCTTTGCTGGCAAAGTTCGATTTAACATTTCTACTATAGAAATACCACTTTTTGAAAGTTGGCATTTCTCCGCTCTTAAAGCTCTGTGTGCCTGTAGCCTGCCTCCAATACATGTATGGGTGGGTGACAGCTTGACATTGTGCCTTCCTTCCAGACAGCCACACACAAAGAAAGGTTAGGTATGTCTGAGTGCCCATCTGCATCCTGATAGCTCATCCAGGGCAGGATGGGACAGAGGAGCTCACACTTACACCAGAATGAACAGTGCCCTATCCCCACACAAAGGGTTGATTACCTCACTGTAGTGAGTCTGGAGCCAGCGCAAGGAAGAGAGGTCCTCTCTGCACTTCAAAGTCCCTTATTTGAAGTCACCTCTACTTCAAAGGCACAACTGGGTATAAGAACTGTTTTTCTGACTCCACCAAATCAGACACTTTTGGGCCAGTAAACAAACTCTGTCAGGAAGAAGGGTTGCTGTGCTGCTATAAGAACTTTCACTCTGCTGGACTGCTGCTCTGGAAGAACTGAATTTTCGGCTCTGATATCCTGCTGCCTGCCAACCTCCGCCCCTGTTGAGGAAGAAATGGGCTCTATTTGAACCCAGAGTGACATACAAGTGCTTGTTGGCTTACCTCCTGTTTATAAGACTCAGGGATATCAAAGCCTCACCACCCGCTTCTGTGCCTGGTCCATTGAAAGAGGACACAGGTGCTTGCTCTAGTTGAATCAATGCATCTCATGTCTGTAGGAAGTAGAACCAATGCATTGTCGCTCTTGTTCGATGTGAATTGGTGCAACACACTTGGAACCAGTACTTCACCTAAAGAACCAATACATCGGTACTGACACATTTCCACTACTGCAGTGTGGGAAGATCGACACATCCCCTCAACTGCGTGGAAAAACTCACCTCATTGTCTACAAAACCAATGCCTCTCAAATTGGTGCATTGTCTATGGAACTGGTCCATCGCCAGCACTGCATAAAAAAAAATCAACGTATCACCTTAACTGTGGTATCGACACTGACACATCGCTTAGCTGAACCCTGCATCTCGCTGTTGCAACCAGCAAGATACTTTATTAAATGGTCTTTGCATGGCTCCTGCATTTGCCCCATGCTCTATTGCAGTTGACATGAACTTTTGATTTTGTCGCTGTCTAGTGCAACCAGATAACCCCCTAGGGCACTTACTGCTTCTAAGTGCTATTTTTTACATTTAATCATTACAAATTCATATTTTGACTTATACTCATTGAATTTTTGTTGTTTTTGGTCTTTTTCAATTTATAAAATCATAATCTATTTTTCTAAACTGGTGTGGAGTCTTTTTGTGGTGTTTTCGCTGTGTTACTGTTTGAAGTGTTCCACAAATACTTTACACATTGCCTCTTAAATTAAGGCTTGCTGCTCTATGCCAAGCTACCAAGCTACCAGAGGGTGAGCATGGGTTTATTTATGGTGTGTATATGACTTATCCTAACTAGAATTGTGGTTCCTGCTTGGAAAGATTGCATACCTCTGCAAACAACCCTGTTTCTAACAACCTCGATATGCTTGGTAGGTTTCATGGCTCTAGTAGAACTAGAATCAAATTTATTAAGAGTATTACATTTGTACATTTCCTGCATTTTGTACTGAAGAATATTCACACATTCAATATCAGCAACCAGAAGTGTGACATTAAGAAATTAATGAAGTCAATAGTGTATTCACGAATTTTATCTGGGTTTCAAGGATGTCTCACATTTATTCTTAAGACAATCTGGCAACTTGTTTATTAGACATATTCTGCTGAAAGCTACATGTTTCTGCCACATCTTAGAAACAAACTGTGTGGCTGACCATGGTTAGGTACCTCAGTTTCAAAGTAAGCTTGTCAATACTTGGCTTGTACACAATACTTCCGGAGCTTGCCACACATGTGAAACAGATACAAACTTTTGAAAACAAAGATGGTGCACCAAAGATAAAAGTTCAGAAAGCTTCCAATTTTGCCAAAATTAGGTCCTTTATTTTTTCAATTTGTAAAAAGCCTCAGCCAACGCATTTCGTTCCATTCGGAACTTCCTCAGGGCTCGGTAATCTCTTGATTTCGAGCTCGCCAGGATTGTGGTGCCTTCTCCGACAACAAGGGAGACAAATGTAGACGGGTGGGCCGCCTAATTATCGTACTTTGGGGGTTATATATGCCCCGCTGGCTATTGAGCTGGACGTTATGTATTCTTCCTGTGACAGTGGGTTATATATGCCCTTCTTTTGTATAATAAGAATACTGGGCCTACTACGATCCCGATATTAGAATCGTCCGAGTTCTAAGGAGAATTATATGACATTTACAAGTGTTTTCCAGAATAAAGAGGTACATGTATCAAGTCTATGCGCCATTGGAACTCCGTCTGATTTTGGAGGAATAAGGTTGCTTATACATTTCTGCACGAATGAAGAATATATATAAGTACGTGAATTGAAAACACTTGGATTATTCTAACGTTTTGACCTCTGTGTTGGAACCTCAAGAGATTACCGAACCCTGAGGAAGTTCTGAATGGAACGAAACGTGTTGGCTGAGGCTTTTTACAGATTGAAAAAATAAAGGACTTAATTTTGGCAAAATTGGAAGCTTTCAGCTGTCGCCAGATCCTATCAAAACCAATAAAACAAATTTGAAAATAAAATTGGAAGCTTTCTGTACTTTTATCTTTGGTGCACTATCTTTATTTTCAAATGTTTCTGCCACATGTTTGTGCTCCATATACTTGTATTGCGGAAAAAGCCACATAAACCATTCATATTTGTCTGAATTTTAGAATAACATACTCCAACTGGCTGTTTTGTGAGAGTTGAAAAGATAACTGTGTCTTTATTATTTGAAGTGCTGCTTGCTATTCTTGCATTATCTGTATACTAGTATTTTGGCTTCCCGAAAGGCTGTGCTTTATTTTATATGAACAGGAAATGCCTTCATGGGGTAATTGTCCAACATATCTTAGGGAGGATCTGATAGTCCAAACTGGAAAGTGAATCGTTTTGGTTGGTTTGGTTGGTAATCAGTATAACCCTAACCACACCCACCATTACAGATAAATGAATCTGTCCTTCTATGGCAAGTGCAAGAAGGGAACCTAAATGCCTAACACCTTCTGCCCTTGAAGCATCTACCATCTCTGATCCTAGCAAGTACCGTACGTCTTCTTCCTAAGTATCATGCTAACATCCTGGATAACGCACATAGCAACCCGCCCTCAGCAGATATAGTTTAGGGGTAATGCAGCTGCTACCACACCAACACTTACATGCAATCCTTGGTGCGGTTGAGGGGGAAATCCTCCTAGCACACCAGGCGCCACCTTATGGTCTGTTGATGTTGAACCAGATGACCAAATCAGCATCAGCTTTGCACAACCGAGGCAACTCTTCATTGAGTCCTGTCTACAGATGGAAAAGGAGATCTATCCACATGTGGAGCAGCATTCCCGTCTAGGTAAAAATCAAAGTGCCTATCCAAAAGCCTAGCTCCTGCATCCATCTCTGAACCAAAGTACTGTACAGGCAATAGCACACCTGAGGTATACGTACTTCCAGATGAGATAGTAAGTGAATAACTCCCTTGTTTAGAGCTAGGCACATGGGCAACCAATATACAACTTCACAGACCTCCAAAAGTGTTACAAAATGTGAAATAAATCACAGAAATTCAAATGCAGACTTTGATTCAAAAGGGCAGCATGTGCATGCATGTGCATCAACTCCTTATTTTCAAGGAAAACTGGATAATGGCATGGACATAAAATCTGTGTGAAGAGCGAGTATAAGATATGCATTGCACTCACAAATGAGAAAGTCATGACGAGTCAACACACAGCTGCCAGATACATGAAGCACAATACAGGTAGATACACATGATGGCCCTTGAAAGGTCATGACATTTGTAACACAGGCAGGATGGGGTGATTGATAATTGGCATTTTTCAGTATTGAGCTTATAAAGGTGTTATACCAAAACTGTGAGCATGCATACAGGTCAGCCTCTATATACACCTCTACCTATATCTCTCTACAGTGGAACAGCCGTTGTGAAGGTACTCCAGTGTGCCCAACATGCCCACATCTTGGCCTACCAAAGTATGGGGTTCATGTGGTATATGCAATGTAAAATAGAATTGCTTCCAGGAGTACTTCAAGAGCACAGGGTGCAACCATTCTCTGTGACTATTCCACTATCAGTAGTATTCGCTGCGCTAGACCAGGGCATAGTTTTGAGGTGCACCCTGACGCGGGATGGGGTGAGCTCAACCAAATCCTGCCCTCCCCCACCCCCCCTGCTCCCAGATAAATATTTTCCAGGGCGCTGTCTCTGGGCCAATTTATGTTCATATATTAAAACAGCTTCATGTGTTCCTCTCAGCAAGAAAGAAGTGACCTGTGCAAATTGCAATTGTTTGTGGGCCGAGCTGCCATATACCTATACATTTATGAACCTTTCGTTCTTTGGGGAGTTTTTTTTTTTTTTTAAAAGACTTGTTTAATGATGTGCTACAAACGAAACACAGGCATGTCGTTAGTGTCACCATGATCACTTCATCCAAGTTTGGTCACCATATATCCAGCTGTTTAGTGCTTTACATGAGTATAGGAATTACAACTTTTGGACCAACTTTTATACATTTCCCCTTCCTTTTAGCAACTGGTGCCATGACTTCCAGAATGAAACTTAAGCACATGCATTTTTGGAAATGTTTGTGAAAAATTGTCAAATGTGGTTAACGCTATTTGAAAATTTTACCAGCACCTGGTGTGTTTATGCGGTGTCGTTGGTATTGTGCTTTTTGAGCATTGCAAAAGAAGGAAGATGCTTAATAGGGAAGAACGATTCAAGAATATATTTAATATTTTAATTGATCAAGTGATTTCAGATTATATTAGGGCTTTGCATTATGTAATTTATGCCGTACATTGATATTTATAATAAGATAGTAAAAGTGGACTTTCATGATAAGAAATTCAACCATGTGGTATTTTTTAGTACTGAATTCAATGCAATAGCCAGCTAATTATAACCACTCTAAAGAAGTAGGATTTTTCGATGGTTTAGTTTCCTAGAAAATCTAAGCAGGGCTAAGAATTACTAAGTAAACAACAAAGCCCTTCAAGAATTCAGCAATATGTTCTTCTAGAATCAATCCCATCATTATTAGCACAGCTGTTGAGACCACCTGCCGATAGGGAAAATGGCATTTCAGAATTTAAATGTTCAATGAAACGACACCCTCATACCGAAAAGAAAAGATCATGCGTGCAGCAAAAATTGTGAGGTAACTCACTTGGTTAAGGTACCTCAAGTGCATAAACACTTCAAGCGCTTGTGGGGATGGATATACCTCTGTTAAGGTCCCCAATTCCTTTCTATTCCTTCTGATTTAGGAAGTAGCTTTGCCTTGCAGCGACATCAGCATGACAGCCCATCTACCAGCATGCCGAAGTCCATATTTTTGCAGCCTGCCCTCTAGTCCCTGAGTCCTAAAATGGCTGCCAACAATACTTGTTGATGTTGAGGGCAGCCAATCAGATAATTATCTTTTGATCTGCCAGTCCCATGATACTACTGCGTCTCTAGATATCTATACATTTTGAACCTTACTTTATCTGAATCTACTAATTTATGCCAAATCACAAAAAGCACACTTTCTGGGTAATGGTATAGCTTTCTGCTAAATTTGGGTAACTTAGCTCAGCCGTTTTATCTGTATTGTGGTCTAAAGTTCCTATGTGAAATTGTATGAGGAAAATGTGTTTTGGGACCGTTCCTTTTTCTAGGCCCCCACTTAATGGATCACTCCAAAACTTTCCGCAAACTTTCCACAAAGGAGCTGAGGTGGATGAACCTTTTAATTTGGGAAGTTGTGTGCAGATTTGTTAGTGCCAAAGTTATTAGCAAAATATAAAACCCATTTCCTATGTAAACTCGTTCCTAACTATAACTTCACAATGGAGACCGTCACTGTGTAACAGATATGTTACATGCATATATATTACACAGTGGCAGTCGCATATTGGAGAAGTATAACTGGAACGGCTCACATTTGACTTTCGCTCTCCACAGAATCAGTGTTGTCTCCAGCACTGACTGCCCTCCTTCGTATGAGGAAGCGTTAATAGCAAGTGTTTCAGTATGTCTTCCCATGACAAAATCACATGACTTCATCAAATGTATCAAAACACTACAGAACTATTGGATTTAGGCCACCTTGTGGTAATATGAAGACGGCTCTCCCAGTCCCCCTCTGCCTTCAGGTAGCTTCAGTGTGTGTGCTGCTACTTAGCGTCTACTTCCGTTCCATAGCAACATTTCCATCATCGAGTCAACGTTGCTTTAGTAGCTCGGGGACAGTTTATAGGGCAAGTTGGTATAATAGCACAGCATCCTGAGGAGTCATTGTCACACTCCCTATTACACTGGGTGGTAACTGTCTACAAAAATGTATGCTGGATCTCAAGTCTCTAACCGCCTTTCTGATGTTGGCCTCAAATGTCAAATGTAAATGTCAAGGTATTTGTGGAGCGCACTGCCAGCAAGCAGTTTCCTGGCGCTATTACTCATACTGCTGTGGAACCCTTCCTGGCTTTCTCTGTGAAGTGTCCACCTATGGGCACCCCCAGCCATCCTAGCGCTGTTGGGGCCGTTGTGGAGGTTAAGCAAGCTATTGCCCAGAGTTGCAGCGTGGGGCCCATGATTAGAATAGGCACTGAGGCGAGAATTGTCAGGTCCGAGGAAATTGAGCCCAAGACCCGCCAAGGCAGGAATTGAACCCTGGTCCCGGGCCAGAACTCTGCATCAGGGTCAGCTGCTCTAACCATTGAGCCACTCTCCTCCTAATGACACCAAACGTCTTGTTTTCCATGCATTATTTGGGTACCAAGATATTTGAACAAACTTAGTTTCCACTCTAAGTTCTCTCCCAAATGCCCTCTAGTAGGTTCCAATATGTTTGATGTGAGTGAGATTAAGCATGTTTTTCCCCAATTGACCTTTAGCCCAGAGAAGTTCCAAAAGTCCTCTAATAGTTTAGTCGTGTGCTGCAGGCCCCTATTTAACTTGCCCATACAAATCAGGATATTGTCCACATAGGATGTCATGTGCACAGTCCCTGCAACTCCCAGTTACCCACTCTCACACTCAAAATGAGCCATCCATCAAGTCAAACCCTTTGTGCAGACCGATTTAGAGGACTCCCGGCTTTATATGTTCATGTAGGCTTGAGCTCATGATGTGTATAATAACTTGTTTATTTAATGAGATGTTGTGCTCAAGAATGAATCCACTCTGGTCTGAGTGTACCAGGTTTGTCATCACTTCCAAAATGCGTGTGGTTACTATAGTGCTTATAATCTAATATATTAAACATCATATGTGGCTGATGTCTAGCCCTGCGTCACCTGTCTCCACACGCGGTTTGGGAAGAGGCACGAGTGCCTGCCGCATATACCCTACTATTTAGCGTCAACAGTTTAGTGGCTAGTCTGGTTAAATATTTCTTAGACAATCCAACCAGTAGGCCATTCAGCCCAGGGGACTTACTCGAGGCCAGATAAGCAATTGCAGCCTTTATTTGTGTAAAGTGATTGGGCCATTGATGTCTAACTATCCAGTATTGTGAACTGGATGTCCTACAGGTGCTCCTCGATAGCACCCATGGAGTGGGGGGGGGAAAGCCAACAGTGCTGTGTAAAAAGTTGTGTCATAAGTCAGGAAAACCCCATTATTGTCCACTTGGGTATATTTAGATAAACCAGTGCTATCTGTAATGTGCATTATTGCGTTATGGGATGGCCTCTTTGATCTTTGCTTCTATGTCATGCTAAATTCAACCTGCTCTGTCTCCTTCAGCATGCCTGGTGATTAGGTATGCCTTGTAGTTGTGACACTACAGCCAACATTGTTATGTGTGTGTTGCTTCAGTAATTGAGCATGCCTCTCCTAGTCAGACTTATTTTTCGGTGTCACCTGGTGTGCGGCACGTGTCTGTTCCTCTGTGGATGATAACTCCATTTCCAGGGTCTTTCTAACCAATCAACCAAGGCTTGGTAAAGCACAACTACTCACCTGTGGGTGTCTCAAGGCACCGGGGGAGGTGGGGAGCAGATCTGTCTAATGCCAGCGATGGTTGCTATACATGCCCCTGCAATTCCAACTTGAAGGCTTCCCACTCAATTGCTGTTTCCTGTGCGATCCACCCAATGGTGTCAAAGCAACAACAGACTATTTCCTTCCTCCTAACTTATCTCTAAATACCAGGTCATCCAAAGACTTAGGCTGCAACCTCCATATTAGGATTGCTGAACACAGTCGGTCATGCATGAGATGTAGAATGAGTGGGTAGTGGCCAGAATATATCCTGCCTAAATGTTCAGCGTTAAGCATAAAAGGAGCAGCTCAATGCTGTGGTATATTTTATATAGCCGTAGATGTAATTTATGGCTGGGGGAGTAACACAAATACTTGATTGCTCCAGAGTGCGTTCTCTCCAGATGTCCAGCATGAGCCAGTGCGGTCACCTGTTTGTCCGAGCCCTGTCTGACTGCACTGATTCAGCAATGGCCAGTGGGATTGGGATCTTTAACAGTATGTGCATTCTACTTTGCTGAAATCTCCGCCTATAAGAAAGGGGTTGGGGTGTCCCACGAACCGGGTCATTACCATCAACTGGTTGTCATAAGTGTCTCATTGGTTCATGTTTGCGCCCAAAATGCTGTCCAGGAGTATTGTTTTTTATCCAGCCTCCTCATCAGCATACCTACCCTTCAGCATCTCAGACCTGTCTCAATGTCTCAAAAGGAACACTAGGCCTCACGTAGATCAATGCACCTCTGGTAAAGGTCAAATAATAATTGCAATATAATTGGCCCGTTGAACTCTTTTTGATTTAGTTGGCCTCTGTCGACATCAAGTGAGACTCCTTGATTAATGCTAATTGCAACCCCCTGTGCCAAAGGTATGTATAAGCTTTGCGCCGTTTAGGCAGACTAATATTCCAAGTCATACTTCTGTATTTTCTATGTTCAGTTGACAGTGTGATGTCTTCACTACCAATGAAACAGTTCAGACACGGATATTCTGCGGCATGTCACACCGATCCCCTTGCCTAACCCTGATTCCTGTCCACCGCTGCCTCCACCCCGGGTCACCCCAGAACATATCATGAGGACAGACAATAGAAACTGAACCTGAAATAGAACATGAACTATAACAATCATTCCCCAGCTAAACTCCATTTCCCACTGCAAGGTCAGTGAGTCTCTGGAACTGCCTGATGGAGGGAGGGTTGTGGTGTCTCACACTGTGGTGCACCTTTCATGAATGTTTTCGCTACAACCTCCTGTGTTGAGTGATGTATCAACTGTGCTCTATATGCTAAGTGAGCTTACCTCAGTCATGTACAGAGGCAATGACCTCTCAGGGAGCTCTGTAGTCCCACAATGAGGTGCACTTTAGGACTCCTTGCCCTGGGGCCCAACGGTGGCACACCCCTCAATTATAACAGATAATTTGCTGCTCTTGGAGTCAGTGTCGACCCATCTGCATTTCACTTCATCCTGGCGTCCTATGTGAACCACACATGTGATGAATCTTGCTGGTCTTCCAAGCAGGTAATCAGCCGTTCAGCCGCTAATGATACACAGTCCGCCCTTTTATGGCTAGCCTGCTGCACTCATGGCCCAAATGCCTCCGAGCCATCAGCCCCATGATGCCACCATTGTCGTGGTCTTGGCCGTGTAGCCAGGCCACCACCCACATAGGTGCCAGTGTGATTGTCACGCCAGTCCCAGGCATCTTTGGTGTCATCAATTTGTATTGTCATCCAGCATTATTTTAAGTTGTGCTTGGAATAGGAGAGCATATGTGATATATTTTTCTATTAGTCATCTCTTTACTTTCAGGAACGATGTTGGCTGTAGCAGCACTGCCAGCAAAAAGTCAGGCAATAGCATGACCTTGGCCCACCTAATGTGAAAAGTCCAGCCCCCTTGGCCGCTAGAAGGATTCCATCTCGGTCCCTGTCATTCAGTAAGCATTTGACGCTGGCGTTGGCAGAGCAAAGGTGATGGAGGTGGCTAAACCAAGGGGCCTGCGTGCCTGCTCGACCTAGAAAAATTAAGAGCAACATTGACGGCCACCTCACTCTGTAGCAAGCTTCAATGGCCTGATGTACAGACTCATTATCCATATACAAGTTTGAGTGAGTCAGTCAAAAAATGTTAGTTTGACTAAAAACGCACACAGTGCATTACATTCATACCAGAAATCACATATCAAATAGAAAGAAAACCATCAAGTTAAAAGTATACTAAAACATAAAAATACAGTATAGCTTATTAATACAACACCTAATTCAGCCCACCCCATTATTCAACCAACCAAAGTTGCTCAGATCTTAACGGCTGACTTACCGAAATGAGAGATGGCCAGATTAATCAAGGAGGTGTTAATTATTGATAACTGAACAGAAGTTGGTCTACAGGCGCAACAACCCAAGGGCTGCAAGTTTGTTAGTAAAAAGATGCTCTTGGGAGGGTTGTATGATCTTACAACGAACTCCGTTGTAACGCTTTCCTTTACCACGCATGCGTTACAACGGAATACTATTTTCACGCTTTTCCTTCTCCACGTTTTTTCCGTGGTGACGTCATAAATGGAAAAAAAAACGGCCGTTTCCTTCCCCTGCGCCGCCGATTTCCTGCACATCTCCTCTAAAGGTTAGTGGTTTATTTTTGGGGGGGCAAGGCTCCCCAACCCCCCCTTTTTAATTTTTACCCTTTACCACAAATGCCTTTACTACGTACATCGTAGTAAAAGTATGCGTGGTAAAAGCTGTCGTTGTAACCACGCATGCGTTGTAATGCATGCGTGGTTATGGTTTTCGTTGAAACGGCCTCGTTGTAATGGCCGTTTCCCCTTGGGAGTGGCATACAATCGGCAGAAAGAAAAAAAAGGCACATCAATCCCAGCAGAGCATAGACACGGAATGCAACAATACCAAACCTGCATCACGACAGTTCAATACTTTTGTGATAATTCGACACATGATGTAAATTTTACTCCAATACAGTGATTGTTTTTAGGAAAATGTGAGCCCTCATAGAGGTCTTAGCCAGTTTGGTTGCTTTCTGTGCTAATTCAGGAGGTTGATTAAATAAAACAGCAACTCTTAATTGGACCATATTGTAACGCATACCAAAAGGGGAGATCGGCTGCCTCCATGTCCGAAAAAGTGTACCAGTGTGTGGTTTTCAGTTTCAGGCATGCATTATAGCTTTTTCCCTAGTTCTCCAGACGTTATCAACATTGCAGAATGCTTCTTGGACACAAACCACAGATTCCAGCCATGGATTCAAGTGAAACTCACTAAATATTGTGAATCAACAGGCCTTCCATGACCCCAAAGTGTCTGATCTAGGGATTGACAAGGTCAAATCTGTCGTTCTTTTTCCAGTTAGACCGAAATTCTTATGACTAGCAGCCCTCATGTGGCTTTCATAGTAGTGAAACATTCAATAAAACAATATAACACCAATACAAAACTAGAACTATATTAACAAACTATGAGAACAAATATTAAACAACCAAAGCAAACAACTATTTAATGTATAACTTTTTTTAACACTCTTCAGCAGGCGCAATGTCTCCCTCGTTTTTTGTTTAATTTGCCTACTGGATTTTGATTCATGTAGCACTTCCTTTCCAGTCTTTTAGCCACCTTAGTCTGCCAAAGAGTTTTCAGTTTTCTGCTATATATTAGCAAGCTAGTGGGCAAATTTCAGCAAAGCTCCATTTGTATTAATTACAGTTCACAAAACCTAGCTTTTGCAGAGTTAGCTCATGTTGCTGAACTGCACAACTGTTCGCTCACTTACACATCCTTCCAACCTGAAAACACGGTTCTTCAAGAGGTAGTTATTGCTGAAGAGCACAATATCCTGCTTGTGTTAATAAGAATCTCTTTTGTTGCTAATGTAAGCAGATAATGAAAAAATCATAGCAGTGATACATCACTATATAATCCCCCTCACAGACCCACTCAGACACTCATGCACTAATTCACAGACTGACACATACACTCATGGAGGCACTCATAAAACTACTCAGATACTCTCACACCCACTCACAAACCCACTCAGACACTTATGTACCCTCTCAGATACTCACTCCAACTCTTATGTACCCCCTCACATACACAGTCAGACACTCATGCACCCACTCACACACCAAGTGATTCACTTATAAAGCCACTCCCAGGCCCACTCTTTCACTCACCCATTGAGACACTCACACACTTACTCACACCTCCACTGAAACACTTATGAACTCACTCATACACTCACTCTCAAAGCTCACAGGTTATGATTAGGAAATAAAATGTAAAAAACCTTAGAAATTTTACTTAAGAAATGAAAGGTTTCCTCCCGCGCTCCCCCCCTTCGCTACCCCATCAACTTTAAGAAATATACACACCTGCAGATGCCCTAGCATACACACGTCCCACATCACTATGTTCACATGGAATATTAGAGATTGCATAGTTTTCTGTTTTCTTGTTCTTTGTTACTAGTGCACAAGTTGGTGTGAAGATATGGGGACAAAATAAGTCTGTTGTTTTATTTGTTAAGCACATATTGGATAATATACACGGAGTGTTACAGAGAATTTGTTTTTACACCTGTTACAAGAATACAATGTACCCTGGTGTCAAGATGGTAAATGTCACAATATAATATTGAATATCAAATAGACATTAAACTCGGGGTCTCAGCAAAATGCCACTGAGTGCCAGAGAACAAAGGGAAAGAAACAGAGTATTGTGAAAAACTCAGGACCCTTGAGCAGAGCTTGGATTCCTATCAATTATCTCCGTGATCAGTATTATCATCTGGTCATCCTCCCAGTTGCATGATATACCCCTTGATCATAGAGGCTCTCTATTGGGAAGAACTCTCTAAAATTGGGTCAACAAGGGAGAGCCAGAACCAGTGAAAAAACAGATCTAATAGTCTCTTCATATGATGAGAAAATTCTCAAATAACTCTGAGAAAGCATGCAGTGCATCAAATAGTGAGTGCCATATTAAAATAGAGTTGTTAGGAGAGAAACAAAATTTTCTTAAAGATATCCCATAACTCTCTAACTAAAAACAGTGCAACAAGCAGTGTCAACAAATAACTGCTGGGTATTAGGTCGACATGTTTCAGCCATGCGGGTAAAAAAGAACCCAGGCTTTCTTCAGGACCTACGTTTGTCAAAGTTTGCTACTGCATTCCCACACCAACCAAACAATCTCCAAGGTGTTTAAAGCAAAAAAAAATGTGAAAGTGATTAGTATCTCCTGAGACAAGGTTGGAATCAATATAACCTTTCTTTTACAGATCCTCCACTTCAAGGGATGCAGATGGCACCTTCATAAAGACAAACAGTCACAACAATCAAATAAACAATACTCATAATAAATGTACTTCTCTAAATGACCAATCGGTACCTGTTTACTCTGTTAATACAGATAACCCAGCCCATGCACTTGGAGTCTAGGTAGCCATGTATACATTGCTGCTCACACATCTTGAACGGGGACTGGACCTCACCTCACCTGTAACCTTACTCAGGAATACAAGGCCTGCTCTGAGAGAAAAAGAGAGGGATAAGGGTGATGCTAGAGGTGGTCCTCACAATAGTCAGTCCCTGTCTTAGCAAACAACCTCACACCTCTCTTATGCATCATATTCAGTCTGCCTTTAGGTAGACCATCTTAAGAGGATAACAATTGAATATGAGCAACAGCTGTGTCTCAAACTAATGCTTTCCTATCGTAGTCTATTTCCTCTGCTCTGCATGACAGCATCCTGGTAAACTAATCTCAAAAGTGCCTTTAAGCCTGAGTACTTAAGTTGTTTATAGCCTCATTTGAGCCCAGTGCCATCACATGGACAGACAAAACATGGGGAGCTCGAACTCGCGTTGAAAAAATAATGGAATGCCAAATAGCGGTGGACATAGCCTTACCTGTCCGTCGTTGCCTCCGGTGTCTTCTGAGTCGAGGGTGGAGGTAATGACAGGACCAGGAGCCTTGCTTTTAAACTTAGGCCACCATTGGGATGACGGGCGGGGGTCCCAATGGTGGCATTAGGATGCGCCCGCCACAGTTGCGGGTGCATCTTGTATTTTTACCATTGCGGCGGGCGGTGCTGAAAGCGCCGCCCGCCGCAATGGTGAAAATGCACGTCGTGCATTTCAAAGCACAACATGACAGGCACCGCGCGGTGCCTGCCATGTTGCACTTTGAAATGCGAGGGGTACCATAGGTACCCCCATGTGCACCCCCCCACCCTCCGGAGTCCCTGGGGGCTGGCAACGGGCCCCCGCAGGGATTCTCCGCATGCCTTTCTGTGGCGGCATTCACATTGGCCCATCATAATATGGCTGGCTGTGTCTCATAGACACCGCCACCATATTATACCTTTTCCGCCCTGGTCGCCTTGCAACCGGGGTGGAAAAGCAGCGGGCGGTCTTACCATCCGCCGCGGTCCCCCCTGCCATCCTAATATGGCGGGGGTTTCAGAGCAAGGATGGCGGGCGGATCGCCCCCGCCAGGCCGGCGGTGGCTACCGCCAGCCTGGCGGGGGCGATCCGCCCGCCATCCTAATGGGCCCCTTAGTCTCCAGTGTCTGCACCTGCTATCCATGATCAGACAACAAGGCGAGTCCCGATGACGTCACCGGAAAACTACAAAGTGACGTCATCGGATATCCGGACTGTAGTTCATTACTCGGCCCGCTACACTTATAAAGAGTATATTGCGGTTTGTAAAGTGAACTAAACAGAGTGTAAAGTGAACTAAAGAGGTATCTATCAATATCATTGCCAAGGAACTGAAATATGCTGTCATAAAAACCAAAATTGTGATTTGCTCCGAATACTTAATTATTCCTTAATTTATTTCTTCTGTGCACTGGAATCAAACTGGCAAACAAACATGTCTCAGAATATTATCTAGACATTCTGACCCTGAGTTCAAATGTGGAACGCTGAGTACCAAGTGATTCGCAGTGCTACAAAATGACATCATCCTTACAGGAAACTGTAGTTTAATCTTTAACAAAGCTCGAAACAGAGTTTGCCTATCTACAGCATCTTATGGAAACCTATTGTTGTTAAAAGTAACCTGTAGTGGAATGTGTACCTGCACACAGGGTCTGCTTAAGGGACCACTAACCCACGATGATTTTTATGTGAGAATTAAATATATATATATAATATATTATATATTAAATATATAGCAGTCCCCCTGTGGAGCTTGCGGGGCTCATCATCGACCCGACAAAACAGTGTAATATTGTACATTACAGATGATGACTTGTTATATGCTTAAATTATATATAAAAAAAACGATTAAAAAAATGAAAGTTTACAGCAATGTTGTAGTTAGGGAATAGAATTTAAAAACCATAGAATTCACTGAATAAACCACAGGTTACAAGGACATTATCATTAGGAAATGGAATTTAAAAAACATAGAAACTCATTGAAAAAGCAAAGGTTACAGGGACGTTATAGTTGGGGTCAGATTTTACTTGTACAAAAACCAATGAAATGCAACAGTTATAGTTACTGGTCTCTCACCTGACCCCTTCATTTAATATACAAACAACTTTTCAGCGTTCCCTAACACATAAAGGGGTGGCCGCAGCTTTTCTGTCTGGTAGTGGCCAGCCAATAAGGGCCCTGCTGTGATGTATGGAGTGGCAGATCCCACTCACAGACCTACTCAGTCATGCACCCACTCACAGACCCACACAGACACTTATGCACATACTTTCGCCCTTACTCAGTCTCTCATGCACCCACTCACCGACCCACCCAGAGACGCATGTACACACTCACAGACCCAAAGAAACACTGATACACCCACTCACATACTCATGTACCCACTCACAGACCCACTCTGAGACTCATGCATTTACTCTTACCCTGGTTCAGACAGTCATGCACCCACTCACAGACCTACTGAGACACTCACTTACTCACTAACAGACCCACTCAGACACTCTACAGCCAGTCACATAGCCACTCAGACACTTACCCATCCACTCATAGTCCCAATCAGACAGTCATGAACCCACTCACAGATCCACTCAGAGACCTATGCACCGAGTCATATACCCACTAAGACACTCATTCACCCATTCACAGATCCATTCAAAGAATCGTACACTCACTTACAGACCCACTTATACAGTGAAACACTAACTCACAGGCCCAGTCAGAGACTAATGCACCCATTCTCAGATGCTCTGAGCTAGCCACGCACCCACTTACAGACTGACTGAAATACTCATGTACCCAGTGACACACCCACTCAGAGAGTCACACACTCACTCACAGACCCTCTCAGACATTACATATCTACTCAAAGTGCTATTGAGTCTCTAACAAACCCACTCACAGACCTACTCAAATATTCACACAACCACACAGAGAATCATGCACACACTCAGACAACCACTCGGAGAGTCATACTCACTCACAGATCCACTCACATACTCATACATCCACTCACTGACACACTCCCAGACCCATTGAGAGACTCACACACTCACTCACAGACACTCATGCACACACTTAGAGACCCACTCAGACACTTATGCAACCACTGCCAGCCCCCTCAGGCAGTCATACACCCACTCGGAGACCCACTCAAACACAAGCGCACCTAGAGGTCAACTCAGAACCATTTTCAAGAAATTGTAACTGTGCTGTTTTATATTGAACGTGTGCTTTTCGTTTGCAGATCTGTGATGATCCAAGGAGATGAGAATTGTTTTTGTTTTAAATTACAAAGAAAATTAACAATTGTTTGGGGAATATCCTGGTTCTGAAAAGTGCACAATTGTGAGGTCTGAATGTTGTCAATCCATAATGCTTTCAACCAATGGAAGCAACTGATGCCATTTTAAGCCTCTCTGGCCAACCCAAGCAATATTTACATTAGGCAAACACAGAAGCCTGTCAATATTCTAGCAGGCTCTCTGGCTCAAAACACACAGTTATGGCCCACAATTCCCAGTCTAACCATTTTCAAAGTAAGTAGCAGTAGCACACAGGAGAAGGCTGCAGTAGAATGAGACAGATTTGAAAAAGAAGTCAGTTACAAATGATGCCTTGCCACAAAAATTTGAAACAAGTTATCTATAGAAGACTACATATTCAATTTTGTCATGTGTAGTAACAACACCAACAGGATTAACTGCACATTGTGTTAAAGGAATTACTCTACATCAACTAGTAATGCTACCTTTTGAACATGAAAATATACTGGAACATCACAAATTATCTGGTGAAGCTTGCCGTGAGGTTTTAAGAGTGTTGAAAAAGCTGAAATGTCTAATTGTTGACAAAGTTAGCATGGTAGAGAACATAATGCTTGCCTTCATACACTTAAGAATGCAATAGTATTTAAGAAACACTATGATGTACTCTTTGGAGGACAGCATTTAATTGTGTTTGGTGACCTACTACACCCTACCCCTTTAAAAGGACAACCTGTTTTCAAAACTCTTCTCAATAATGAAACAAGAAATTCTCTGGGAAGTTTTCGCAATGTGAATACTTGGTCAAATTTTGAATTTAAAGAATTAGTGAAAAATATGTGCCAAGCATCTGATGTGGAATATGGAGATATTCTGAAGGACAGTAGAGTGGGAGTGATAAAATACGTGCTTTGGAAAGCCCCCTTATTAAGAGTCTATTCTCATTTAATAGTGCAGCAGCAAAACTGATGTACACTTTCATTAAAGAACAGAAATCTATAGTTTGTTTAATGCCAACGCTCCAAGATTGTTTCAACTTAATGAAGAATTACTACAACCAGAGAAAGCAGATATATTGGAAATTACAGCTATTGATATCATGGAACATCAGGGAGTCACAATACCGCTGGCAGATAAACTACTAGCAAAGTTAGATTCTTTGGAGAAGTTTATATCCAAAGCTCCAGGATTAGAGAAGCTTTTAAGTGTAAGCAAAAACTGTCTGGAAATTTTGTGTTGTCATTTAGTTATTGAGGAAGGGTTAGTAAATGGTGTAATGGGTGAGGTTATTAATTTAATTAATCTCCCTAATAGAGATGAGGTTGAATCCTTGGCCATAAAATGTTATCATATTGCTGATTTGGCAATGCATTGTCTAGTTTTTGCTTGTGAAACACTTATATGTGCAGCGCAAGTAGTTTCCACTCTAGCTCATGCTGTGACCATCCATAAATCACAAGGTTTAAGTGTAGTTTCAGCTTTTGTTAACGTTGACAGTTCTGTATTCAAAGAAGGAATGTCATATGTGGCATTGTCATGAATTAGAACAGTGACCGGCTTGTTTATGATTGACTTTGATGAGAAGGACGTTAGTGCTGATCCAAGCTGTGAAAGTCAGACTTTACACTCCTCATTTACCACAGTCTCGTTTTTATGAGACACTGATACTATGCCCAAAGCAGAAGATTACAAAACAGTGTACAGATACTCTAGAAAAGAAAGATAACAAGGACAAACGAGAATCTCTGAGGAAGAGAAAAGTCGAAAATGATGGCCATATTGTAGGTTACCAGTTAGACAATAGTTCAAGCGTCAACTGCTATTCAAATGTTGTTCTGAATGTACTGCTCCATTAACCCGATGTAGTAAACCAAGTTGAACAAAAAACAGATAAGAGATTGTGTTCTGCACTGCATCACTTGCTGCAAAGTTTACTGACTGACAGAAGTGTGATACATTCTGCCTTAGGTATTCAAGATGTTTTATATATATTCAGTGGATCAATAATACTTACTCATAACACTCAGCAAGACACACAGGAATTTATTATGGACATCTTTGGAGTTTTATAACAGAAGAAGTAAATATTGATGATTTATTTGGACTGCGTTAGCCATGGAAGCATGACTGTGAAGACTGTGATTATTCAACCAGTACTGAAATAAATGCTGAGTGTTTTCTCTTTTTAATATTTCTAGATTGTATAACTGCGCCTTTTTTTTTGTATGTCCTCATATAACCTCCATACTGTTGTATAAGCATTCTCTTGATGACAGCGACCCGAATGCTTATATCTTAGAGGGTCTGAGCTTAGCTGATGTTCTATGGGATCAGGCCCACATGGCACATCGTAGACTGACTGAGAAATGTAATCAATGGACAGTTCTACCCACCCTTCGCATTACTCCTAATCTAATAATGTCCAAAAAAGGCCACAGTCACTTCTATTACTAAGGCAATTAACCTTTTGATCTAACTCTTTAAAATATCTAGCTGAGTTCCAGCATTCCCTCCAAGATGAAGGGTCTACCTGACGCCATCTTTTACAAATTTCTCTTCTTTCTAGGAGAATCAAATAAAACACTAGTTTACCCTGTTAAGCAGTGATATACCCCTCCCCCTCTGAAGGCTGTACTATACCAAAAAAAATTAAGATGAGGTTTACCTCTATATCTTTACCCAATATTTCTGCCAGAGTCTTACCCACATTCTTCCAGTAATCCTTCAGCACTGGGCAGGTAAAAAACATTTGGATATCATCTGCCTCTTGGGTATGGCATCTTGTACAACTGGCATCTCCTCCTCCCCTCATCTTGGAAATCTTGAGCGGAGACCAACATATCCTATAAATGGTGAAAAGGTGGTTTTTTCTTAGGGCAGCAAATTGAATCAAACGGTATAATTTATCTCGAGATACTTGAAATAAGGATTGCAGCTCTTTGTCTGGCAAGCACTTTTCCCAGACCTTATGGGGGGATCCAGTTTCCTGTCCGCAGCCTCCAGTAGATAACTGTACCAGAGAGCAATCTCCTTTTTTCTTGGATTTGGATCTTGGAGATCATCCTCCATTGCATAGTCTCCTGGAAATTGCCAGTGTTGGCTTTCACACCATCAAATCTGAGAATATTTAAATCTGGAGAGCCTGTTTTTTGTTAAATTGCTCCAAATGCCCCAAGAAAGACAGCTGTTTCCTTCAACTATGTCATCTCTTCACCCCTGCCTCTTTCAAAGGTTGAGATAAAACGTCGTTCAGGCATTCCGGAGTGCCTGGGAATCCCACACTGGGGTCCACCTGCTATAATAGGGAATACCTAAAATACTTCGGCAGTCAAACCATAATTTGGCAGCAGCATGTAAAACCTTCAGGTGGACTTTTAAAGAAAATTTAGGGGCGCCAAACTTGTACATAAAACCCTCAGCTAGACTCTCGTGTAACACACCCTTGAACATGTGACCCTTCAAGTGATCATCTGGCGTATATAGGAGCATCCTACTGTTTTGCAGTTGATATGCCCAGCAATATAATTGTAGATCTGGTAGACTCAGGCCACCATGTGCCAACTTTCTTCTGAGCTTTTTCCATGATAGTCTGATCCCCTTACTAGCCCAAATAAAAGTGGAGATCTTTCCTTGAATTTTATTTAGAAGAATTTTTTCAAAAGTCGGGGAACATTATTAAAAAGATAAGTGAACTTCGGCAATATGCACATTTTAACCAAGTTTACTCTGCCATACTGTGTAGGTGGGAGATTCAGCCATCTCTTCAAAAGTGTATCAACCTCCTTAGAGACTCGGGCTATGTTTGTTTTGGGAAGTTCAGTCAGTTCTTGTGTGATGGTAATTCCCAAATATCTTATCTCCTTTGAAACCCTAAAACCCTGCACTTCCGAGTTCCATGACATAATCTCAGTCTTACTGCTATTAATCTCATAGCCTGACATTTTTCCAAAGACCTGCACTTCGCTGAATAAACTTGGTAAAGCTTGATTAACTTTGGACGTAAAGAGTATTAAGTCATCCGCATACAAAGCAAGTTTTCTTGAGAAACCGTTCAGTAAAAAGGGATGTATTTCTTTATTTAGCCTTATACTTTGAGCGAACGGCTCAATATATAGATCAAAGAGAGTAGGAGACAACGGACAGCCCTGTCTGGTACCTCACCCTATTATTACATGAGCTGAAAGACTCCCATTGAATAATATTTGGGCTCGCGTTATATTTTCCCGAACAGATCTCTAAAGGTGCAGTCGAACCCAAAAGCCTCCAATACACTAGAAAGGTAACACCAATTAACGCGATTGAAGGCTTTTGCAGCACCCAATGTTATAATTGTTAAGGGGACTCTAGCCACTGTTGCCAAATCTTTTGCACCAATTAAGGAGATGACAAGATCCTTCATCTGATGCCCAGGAAGAAAACCCTTCTGATCTTCATGTATTATTGCCCCTGCGATTTTACTTAACCGAGCATTAATAACTCCGGAAAAAGTTTTGTAATCGCAGTTCAACAAAGATATTGTGCGATAAGATTGACATTGTGTGGAATTTTTACCCGATTTTAAAATCAGGGTGATAATTGCCTCTTTCCAAGTATCTGGTAATGGGGAACATCCTCTCAAAATATCGTCAAATAATTTTAACGATATGGGGATGACTTCATCCATTATTATCGAATAGATCTCATTGGGAATCAGATCTGGACCTGCAGCTTTGCCTTTCTTGATTTTCTTAAGAGCTTCCACATTTTCACTCTCTGTTATATCTTGGTTAAGTAGTGTTAAACTTTCAGGGCTCACCTTAGGAAGCTGTTTTTGAGCAAGCCATTGATCTACAGCTGGTTTATCTATCTCTAGATCCTCCTTATACAAGTCATGAAAAAATGTACAAAACTCCGTCTCAGTCTCACTCTTATTGTCAGAAAACTGAGCACTCCCAGAAGGCTGGTCACCATTTTCTAATCTGATCCTTCAAATAAAATTGTCAGACCTATCCATTCTACTCTTTATTGCTAACAGTTTTCCGCACTCCTCACCCTGACCAAACTCTCTTATTCTACTTGCTTCCCACTTCTGTAACATGATTCCTTCCAATGTCAACCTATATTCACGTTTCAGATCCTCCACTTTACCCACCAGTTTATCCTTTTCCTCCCCCTGGACTTGACTGAACTGTAAACTTGCTTCAGATTTTCTCAGCCGCTCCTCTAATGAGGCTATCTTCTCCTTCGATCTAACCCAACCTGCAGCCGCCCCCTTCAGCATCCCTCTCAGCCATGCTTTAAAGGAGTCCCAAACCAAATGAATGGGCGCAGACTCTAGGTTTTGGTTAAAAAAGGCTGCGGCATCCAGTTTAATTTTCGCCATGGCTCCAGTTTGTGAAAGCAGTCTTCTATTCAATGTCCACCTCTTAACTGATGGAATAGAGGGAAACTCCATACTTAGTTCTATTTCTCCATGATCTGATATATGAATGGGCAAATACTCAATTGTATTTACCTTATCTATTTCTAGATAAAAATATAATCGATCCTGGAGTAGTCACTGTTCTTTTTGCTAAAAAAGGAGTAGTCCCTTACATATCCCATTTTCTTTCACCATGCATCACATAGATTTAAATTATCTAACATAGCAAAAAGACAGGCTCTAACACGGACATATAGATTTGAGTAAGGTGTGAAGATCTATCCAGCTCATTATTCATTAATAAATTGAAATCCCCATCCACTATCAGTGGGGCCTCAAACTCAAGCAAAGCGCAACATAGATTGCTCAAAAAACTAACCTTGTCCTCATTTGGACCGTAATAACTAGCCAGCGTATAAGTGCTAGCCAGAGTTTTTATCTCTGCAACCACCCAACGCCCGTTAGTATCCACCTGCATTTTACCCAATTCAATTCCGGAGTTTTCTTTGATAACTATTGCAACTCCTTTAGAACAACATTGCTGGTCTGTGGCTATCGCCTTATTTACCCATTTCTGCTCATTAAATAATGCCAAACACTCAGACTTCAAAAGATTAGTGTCCTGAAGCAAAAGAACATTCGTGGAGGTGTGTTTCAGATATTCTAAGACCAGTCTCTGTCTCCTTTTAACTCTCAATCCACTAACATTCCAGCATAATGTGCTCAAACGCTCACTTCCTATGGCCAAATTCCTATCCCCCATCTTCAGATTTTCTAATTCTTCTGTTTCCAGTAATGTTGGCTAAATCAAAAGAGGACACTTTTCCCATTTTTTTCTTTTTTATCCTTATGCTCCCCACCATGCACCCCACCACCATCCAAGTGCCCCCTACCCCACCCTCCTCCACCGTGAACCCTCCCTGCCTACTTATTGCCTAACGCAAATTTGAGCCACAAACCAACACCCGCCTTCATTACAAACATTGGTAAGCACTGACCTCACCGCATCCAATCATCTTAATCTATTATCTTTCTCATAACTTTGCTCAGGTTTCCACCTGCCTTACAACCCAACAAAAATTCATCTACCTTCTTCAGGGAATGAAAATTGTACATTTTATTAGCCCTCATTACTTTGAGATATGCTGGAAACCTCAGCTGAACCTGAGCACCAAGTTGTCTCAAGGGGTGCATCCTCGTGCCTAACTCCCATCTTCAGTCTTTAGTGATCCTAGATATATAAAAACTGTGCCTTTTGACAAATTGTTGAGAAAGGCTAACCAAAATGTGACCTGTCCGATTTACAGATCAGATGTTATGTGTTTTATGATTCAGGAACAACTGGAGAAAAAATTATAGGAATGCTACATTAATACAGAGCAGGCAACTCCAAATTGGAATCTCTAATTACAAAGTTCAAAGCTGGACAAATATCAGTGTCTGAAAGAACGACCACTATTTTAACTATCATCTTTCACGAAGGATGTAATACAACATCTTGACACTATATTGTGTTTTCAAAGAGCAAAACTGGATCGATGGAATCCAATGACATCAATCTGAAATTCAAAGCAAAACTAACTTTCAAATTACAAAACGCTTATCTTTTCTTTCTTCATCCAAGGTTCTAAGCTGGAATTTTGGATGATAAAGTGTTGTTTGGCTCTTCTTATATGTGGTTCATCTGTGGGTTACGGAACAAAAGGGGGTGGTGATGGAGGGGGCATCTGAACCAATCAAACACTCACACCCAGTCAACAGATCTGGGTTTAATCTGTCACCATTCTTTAGCCCACTCTGCCACCCCAGTTCAGACATGGCCTGACTCTGTGCCTCATGGGAACAGTCCAGCCCGAACTGCCAAGCCATGCCTTCCCTGGACCGTAACCAAGCTTCCTAGGACCGGTTTCTGGCATTACAGCCGTCTTCAGCCAGGCTTGCTTGAATCCAGTGGCAAAGTGAGCAAGGGACTCACGTCTGAGCATACCCTGCCAACTTATGGCGAACAAAGCGGTACAAAAGGGGGTGGTGATGGATGGAGCATCTGAACCAATCAAACACTCACACCCAGTCAACAGATCTGGGTTTAATCCACCACCGTTCTTTAGCCCACTCTGCCACCCCAGTTCAGACATGGCCATAAGCAAATCAGTATGACCCTGTACCTCATGGGAGCAGTCCAGCCCGAACTGCCAAGCCATGCCTTCCCTGGACCGGAAACAAGCTTCCAAGGACCAGTTTCTGGTATTACAGCCGTCTTCAGCCAGGCTTGCTTGAATCCAGTGGCAAAGTGAGCAAGGGACTCACGTCTGAGCATACCCTGCCAACTTATGGCAAACAAAAGCGGTACAAAAGGGGGTGGTGATGGACGGAGCATCTGAACCAATCAAACACTCACACCCAGTCAACAGATCTGGGTTTAATCCATCACCGTGCTTTAGCCCACTCTGCCACCCCAGTTCAGACATGGCCATATGCAAATCAGTCTGACCCTGTGCCTCATGGGAACAGTCCAGCCCGAACTGCCAAGCCATGCCTTCCCTGGAACGGAAACAAGCTTCATAGGACCGGTTTCTGGCATTCCAGCCGTCTTCAGCCAGGCTTGCTTGAATCCAGTGGCAAAGTGAGCAAGGGATGCACGTCTGAGCATACCCTGCCAACTTATGGCAAACAAATCGGTACAAAAGGGGGTGGTGATGGACGGAGCATCTGAAAAAAATCAAACACTCACACCCAGTCAACAGATCTGAGTTTAATCTGTCACCGTTCTTTAGCCCACTATGCCACCCCAGTTCACACATGGGCATATGCAAATCAGTCTGACCCTGTGCCTCATGGGAACAGTCCAGCCCGAACTGCCAAGCCATGCCTTCCCTGGACCGGAAACAAGCTTCCTAGGACCGGTTTCTGCCATTACAGCCGTCTTCAGCCAGGCTTGCTTGAATCCAGTGGCAAAGTGAGCAAGGGACTCATGTCTGAAGATACCCTGCCAACCTATGGTGAACAAAGCGATACAAAAGGGGGTGGTGATGGACGGAGCATCTGAACAAATCAAACACTCAAACCCAGACAACAGATCTGGGTTTAATCCATAACCGTTCTTTAGCCCACTCCGCCACCCCAGTTCAGACATGGTGAGGTTCCGTGACAATTTTAAGTGATGTTTTTGATTCGCACGAATATGGTCGAGTCTGGTATCTAAGAACCGTAAATGACGAATTTAGTAAGTGTACGCAGTTTCGCTGTGCTAACTTAAACCGTTCATTTGATATGTGGGTTTTTCATCTATACCCACGGGTTCCATCTTAGATACGGCATCCATTTTGTCTCTTGCCCTCAAGTAGCCAGCGAACGGACACTGTCCGCTTCGTTACCCTGGGATTCTCAAGATATTAGTGGAAGACACATGTTCTTTGTAAATATCTTTTACGATGAGGGGGATGATACTGTAAGGCAGATGGCCCCGCTCGAGGCTCATCTTGCCGTCCGGTTTATTGTCTCAGCCGTGCATCTCATTAGGCACGTCCCTTTGATGCCTGTATCTCGTGTTTCCCGATACCTCCCCTTTTACACCCTTTTCGATTTCCCCACTGTCTCCATCTCCCTCTGCACCTGTCTTTGTCCCTATTTCGATCTGTTTTACTGCCGATTGGAATTCACTAATGTTGGGAAGATGGGTTTTTACAGTTGGGAACCGCCAAATGTTTCCGCACTTATGTTCCGGACCTTATGTGTACCAAAGTGACCAAAGCGACCCCTCTGAGGGATAATTATGGGAACCAGGTTGTAAACTGTTGTGTACCATGTTGTCCTATGAGTTAATTTTGTATAAAAGGAGCGACCCACAGAACCAATTTGAAGCAGTCTCCCCAAGTTACACGTGTTGTACTTGTCGTGACTTCTGTGTTCCCTGCAGTAATAAACCTTGAATCTTTGACGCCGAAGGAAGTGTCCCGTGTCTCTGTAGTTTGTGCGCCGAAACAGGTATCCCATGAAGGTTATAGGTGTTGTTCCCTGGCACCGCTGGTACTGTTAAAAAGTCCAGTCCTTCAGTTGGCGCCCAACGTGGGGCGACTTCAGCGGTACCGGTCCGGTCCAAAGCCTGATGATCGTGAGGAACTTCGTGTGAAATCTCCGAGGGAAGGTGCACCCCGCTTCATCGATCCTGTTGTCGAAATAAGTGGCCCGAAGTTTTTCCCTGCGAAGATTCCCGCCTCCTGACGGCTGCGACGGACCGATGCCCTGACTGTCGACCTGTCTTCGACGCCCGGCGTAGACCTTATGTACAAGCGAGACGATAGACGGGCCTTCCTGGTGACGCCATTGAAGTTCTGAGTTAAGTATTTGTGGGTCGCTCCCAGTCCTTAGTGGTTGTTCTAGCTTTCTGAAAGCTTTGTGGTTAGCCTTTAAGGCTTTGTGGTAATAGCTCTCCGAGCTTTGTAATAGCCTTAAGGCTTTGTTGTATTGCATGGTTCCATTGCATTTGTGGTTCTTAGTATTGGTTCTTAGTATTATTTGACAGTTGCAATTGCCAAAAACCAAGGGTTTTGACTTACACGAGGTTTCATTGCTTCGGTAATCCTTGAAGTTTGATACTAGGTTAGTGTGCACGATGCCTAGCCATAGTGATTTGTTTCGTATTTTCAAATGTTGCGCAATGGATTCCCGGTTGGAGGACTCGTGTCCGATACCTCCAGTTGGAACTCCGATACATGATCTATATAGTCGACATGGGGTAGGTCCTATAATCTATAATGATTACTGGATCCGCTATACAAAGAAAGACGGTGACCTTAGATGGCCACCACACGGAACTTTTGAACTTTCGATTTTAGATAATCTTGAGGCTAAATTATTTTTAAAGAAAGCTAGGCCAGCTATGTTTGATTCCTTTCGGATATGGCGTAAAGAGGCCAAACAGAAAGAAATCAAACAACTTAAAAAGGATAAAAAGCAAGAGTTTGTTCCGATAATGCAAGCTATAAAAGAATGTAGACAAGACAAAGAAGAAAAAGATATGGAAATCGCTACTAGATCGCATCACATGAAAATAGATAAATGTTACCCAGTTTTACCGAATAATCTAGAAAAGAAAGAAGAAGATTTAAAGGAGGATTCCTTGTTATCATACTTGATGAAATCACCACCTCCTTATGTACAGGGTGCTACTGCTCCTGTAGTTCCTCCTATAGCTCCTCCTGTTGTTCCTCTTGTTGCTCCAGCGGCTGCGGGCCAGCCCGCTGTTAACCCTACGTTTGTTACACCACCTGTCCTCGTTCCTACTGCTCCTGTACCTGTACCTTTGCAGACTGTTGTTTCTGCTACTCCGACTATCTTGTCCGTTCCTACTATGCCTTCCTTCACCTCTAGTGTTGTTGCTCCTGTTTTTCTTTCTCCTTCTGTTCGTAAGCGTGTTCCTAACTCTGTTGCTACCCTTTATTCACCTCTTTCTGGTCCGTTATTTTCGTCTGATTCATCTGAAACTCCTCAGAGACGGAGTCAGATCCCTAGTGGTAGGGAGAAAGAGACGTTAGTAACAATGGCACATAGGTGGATAAGACATCCTGCTAATTACACTCCGCGTGTAGTATTTGATACGTTTTCTCAGTTTAATGAGCCTACGCAGAGATTCGTATTTGAGGAGATGTGTAACTTTTTGAGAGAAGAATGGTACAATAATGATGTAGATGATGTACCGTCCGATATAATTGAACTCCAGAGTCACTTTTCGAACGGTATGATTATAGGAGACGATGTACGACGTGCCGTGGAACGCTTATTAGCATTCAGACCCACAGCACATTCTCGGGTGACATTAGATGATACCACTGAGAACTGGAAAGCGGTTCCTGGTCAGTATCCCATGAGAGAAGTTCCGCCACTGTGGGTGCCTGGTGATCCTAATGCGAACCCTGTGGTGCTACCGCATTTTCGAAGGGTGTGGATACATCTTCCATGGAAATGATCTGAAGTTTTGCAAGTGAAGCAATCCTTACCCGATCCGCGTAAAAATCCGGCTGGTTATTATAAGGAGTTATCACAACTGATAGAAGCTTCTATTATGAATATTGCCGACATCGACATGTTGTTTGGCAATGTTGTACCGCAACCAGTTTGGGCTAAAATTCGTCAAGCCAATCACGCAGCTGAATTAGGGGGTGATTGGGCTGCACTGCTAGCAGCTGATGCATTACAAGTTGGTGGGGCTAAACCTGAACAGTTGATCTTGGATTTGCCTCAGAAAATCATTACGCTCATGAAAACTCTCATGCCAGCGATGAAGGTGAACTGGGATAAGTTATCAGCTTGTAAGCAAAAGAAAGACGAGAGTGTCTCAGATTTCTTTACTAGGTTTGAGGAAGCGTTTGTCGACCACAGCGGTCAGGACATGGGCGCTGAGGGAGGCCAGCGGTTATTCGTTGACAAATTCGTGTCAAATTTGTTGCCTGAACTAAGCAACAAATTGAAGAATTCAGAGAGTGCGTGGGCAGTTTCAACCCCTGCGCAAATATTAGCAACGGCTCAGTATTATGAGAATAGGGAAAAGGAAGAAAGTGATCGTGTAGAAAAGAAAACGAAAGAACTCAAAACGAAGGTTTTGTTGCAGCAAGCATACCCTCCACGATCAAACCAAAATGATTCACAACAGCAGTATCGACCACGAGCACAGCCCGATAGGACACAGCCGCGCTCTGACAACTTTGATTCCAGATCTTCACTTGGGTATAATCAGTGCGCATATTGTAGAAAAGAGGGACACCTAAAATATGATTGTCTTGCTTTACGGGACCGTCTGAATGGTGTGTCGACACGAGGAAATCGTGGCGGTGGTCCTCAGCAGGCACCACGTGGTAAAGGTCGTGGTTCATCCCACAATCAGATTGATCGTCATCAAAACCTTTCAGATGCAAATAATTATTTTGACCAGCGAAATGCGGGGTCAGTTCGATCTGCACAGTATAATGTTGATGATTATTATATAGATCACGAGACTGTTGTAAATGACCACTACTAGGACAGCCAACGACAAAGAGAGGGAGTAGTGTCAGTTCCGGTCGATCAGAGTGGGCCTTACGTTGCAGTGACTACATCGGGTGTAGTTGAGCCTTTTCTGTTAGACACTGGTGCGACGAAAAGTTCCATCATGCATTCAAAACTCCCTGGCGCACCTTTGTCTGGCTTAACGAATGTTTACGTTGGATTCTCTGGCGCCCCTGTTAGTAACCCAGTCTCTAACCCTTTGCCTCTTATGATTGGACCACGTGAGCTAACGGCTCCACTGATTCTATCTACAGGTTGTGGTGAAAATCTTTTGGGCCTGGATTTATTGAAACGATTATATGCAACATTGTATTGTTCCCCCGAAGGAGTGGAGCTTACATTGGGAAGGAGAGTGGTCTCTCCCATGTATTTATCGGTTGATAAATTCCCACCGGAATTGAATTCCCTTCCTGCGTCCTTATGGGCCACAGGTCCCAATGACGTGGGCCTGTTAGACATTCCACCCTATGTGATTCAATTGAAACCAAATGCGCGATTACCGCGTTTACCTCAATATCGTATTTCTCTTGAAGGTGAACGAGCGCTATTAGCAATCATTCATGATCTCATTGGAAAGGGTGTTGTTGAAGAAACTCGTGGAAATGTATGTAATAGCCCTGTATTGCCAATTCTGAAACGAACTGACCCAACTAAACCTCCTGTGTATCGTTTTGTTATAGATTTGAGAGAGGTAAACAAAATAGTGGTTCCGCAATTTCCTGTGGTCCCCGACATTACGGCTTTACTAACAATGATTCCAGCATCTGCCTCCTGGTTCACAGTGATCGATTTAAAGAATGCTTTCTTTAGCATTCCGATTGCAGAGGAAAGCAGAGACCTGTTCGGATTCTCATTAGGAGGTCGCAGTTTTAGGCTAAAACGCGCTCCACAGGGCTACTGTGAGAGTCCGTCAATCTACAGCCAAGCACTTAAAGGTCAGCTTGATGCCTTTGTATTGCCTAAAGGTGCAGCTTTGATTCAATACGTTGACGATCTTTTAGTGGCAGCTGATACAGATGTTATTTGCAAAACGGCTACAGTATCATTGTTACACTATCTATATGAATTGCACCACAAGGTATCACCTTCAAAGCTACAGTATTGTTGTCAAGAAGTTACCTATCTAGGTCACTTATTGTCAAGAGAAGGGAGAAGGTTGACCCCAGAGAGAATTGCAGCGATTTCCCGAATGACTGTGCCAAAAACCCAAAGAGATGTTCGCGCCTTTTTAGGTATTACGTCCTACTGCAGACAATGGATTCCAAATTTTTCATTGTTGGCGAAACCATTGATAGCCCTTACTTGCAAGGATGTTTCATCCCCAGTACCTTGGTCTGAAGAATGTCAGAAAAGTTTTTCTGAATTGCGTGATGCGCTGTGTTCGGCTCCTGTGTTGGGTACCCCTGACTACAGTAAGCCGTTTACACTATACGTTCACGAGAGGGATGGTTGCGCGTTGAGTGTTTTGACACAACCTTTTGGTGGTAAGCAACGCCCATGTGCCTACTTTTCTTCGACTTTAGACCCAGTAGCAAGAGCCTTGCCAAGTTGCTTAAGGGCAACAGCGGCAGCTGCGGCGTCCATTCGACAGTCCGCAGGTCTAGTCATGGATAACATGCTCACGGTAATGGTTCCGCATGCAGTCGACACTCTATTGAACCGAACGAAAACTCAACATCTGACAAGTGCAAGATTGTCCGGATATGAGTTGACGTTGCTGGCCAGTCATATACGGATAAAACGATGTAATGTGTTGAATCCAGCAACATTGCTGCCGATCAACACAGAATCAAGTGATGAAGCAGTACATGACTGCTATCTCAAAACTGAAGAGGAAACCAAGGGTCGTATTGACCTAAAAGATACTCCATTGACAAATCCCGATGGTACTTTGTATGTGGATGGTTCTTGTTTCAAGTTGCCGAATGGTGATGTGACGACTGCGTATGCTGTAGTTACATTGAGAACGATTGTGGAAAGTGCAAGATTAAATCAAAATTCGGCTCAGGCTGCTGAGTTAATTGCTTTGACGAGAGCGTGTGTGTTGTCTAAAGATAAACGGGTGAATGTGTTTACAGATAGCCAGTATGCGTTTGGTGTGGCACATAGTTTTGGACGACTGTGGAGAGAGAGAGGATTCCTTACGTCACATGGTACGAAGATTCAACATGGACAGCTTGTAAATGATCTTTTAGATGCACTCACATTGCCTAAACAGGTGGCCATAATCAAATGTAGCGCACATCAGAAAGTAACGGATGATGTTGGTCGTGGAAATGCGTTTGCGGATGAGACTGCTAAGGAGACTGCCCGGAACCTTAGCACTCGAATGTATGTGACGAGTTCGGTTAGGTGGCCTGCAGAATCAAGTATGTGTGAAAACACTATCGGAAGTGTGAAAGCAATTCAGAATGAGGCCACCGAGACTGAAAAGGCGAAGTGGAAAGAAAGTACGGGAAAGTTGGATGCGAATGGTTGTTGGATTGACTTATCGGAACAGAAAAGATGGATGTTGCCTGATGCGTATGTGCTGGCTATTGTGACTATGGCACATGGGTTAGCACATATTAGCGCGAAAGGTATCTGTAAATTGCTGTTTCCTGTGTGGAAGAATGATGGTATTACGAAATGTGCTGAACGCTTGGTTAAGAATTGTATGGTGTGTTTGATGCACAATCCTGGTAAGGGCACTCCCACTCCACCTGGCCATTTTGCCCCTCCTGCGTACCCTTTCGAAGTTATCCAGTTAGACTTTATCCACATGGAGAGATGTAATAATTTGAAGTATGTGCTGGTTGTGGTGTGTGCATTTTCTAGGTGGATTGAGGCCTACCCCCTTAAGGATAATACGGCTTTATCCACGGCAAAAATTTTACTCAAAGAGTATTTTTCCCGCTACGGAATGCCTCGGGTTGTGTGGTCAGACAACGGAAGTGAGTTTGTTGGGAGCGTGATGAAGAGTGTGTGTCGCGGGTTAGGGATTGTACAGAAATTTCATAGTGCCAATCATCCTCAGTCAGCTGGTTTGGTTGAAGGGTACAATGGCACCCTTAAACTAAAACTAGCAAAGATCCAGGCTACGACAGGTCTTTCGTGGCCTGACGCTTTACCCTTAGCATTGCTGTCAACAAGGGCAACTGTACACTCCCGAGTAGGGCTCAGTCCCTATGAAATAGTGTTCGGTCGTCCTGCTAATGTTTGGGGGGTCCCTAGACCGGGTGCCTTTTGTGAACTTGAGTATCCAATGTTAATCGATTATCTTTATGACTTGACTGCTAAACTGAGGTTAATTCACCAACAGGTTCACGAAGCATTGCCGACACAGACGGAGGGTCCAGGCCACCAGCTCCAGCCCGGAGATTGGGTGGTAACGCGCAATTTTTCGCGCAAGAACAATTTGGATCCCAGGTTCACTGGACCCTATCAGGTCCTCCTTGCCACGAGAACTGCAGTTCGTCTGAAGGGGCGGAAAAATTGGGTGCATGCCACCCATACCAAGAAAGTCCCCATTCCGTTGCCAGCAGACTCGTGGGTAAGGAAAGGCATTGCATCAACTGAAACCGAAGGATTGCCGGCGTTTGTACCTTTCAGCGACGCACAACCTGTCGGAGAATCCTCAGTGCAGCAAAAAGGCATTATTGAACACTTGCCATCAGAAAACTCAAGACCAGAACATTCAGCTGATCAACAGGGCGTTGTCCCTTCAACGGATCTTTTGTTTAACGAACAGACACGTCCTGGGAAAACCCGATATTTTTTAAGATCCAGCACTAAAGACTAATAAAAAAACCCCGTTCTGTCCCTTGACAAGTGCATTATCCCGTTTTCCATGATCAGTTTGAACACTCATACTATTGTAATTATTTTGTATATATTCATTGAGCTTCGTTCCTTACACTTTTTGTTTCCACAGCTGAGAGACATTTGTTTTTGATATATATATATATTTGTGAAATAAAGGCCGTAGGGCCGCGCGTGTACTTCCTCCTGGTTAGTAGGTCTTGACGCTAGGTTAAAGACCGTCGATTCCTGGGAACTCCTAGGAATTGACTATTGCTACACAGAACGAAGTGCGTCAAGAAACGTTGCGGACGGTCATAGGGAATGGCATTTTTGAAGCTGATGGACTTGGAAAAAGCTCAAGCACAAAGATTCAAGCTGCAGCAACTCAGTCGTACTAAATGTTTTGTGTTCCAAATATTTGTACTGTTTGTGACTGTTTCTGCGTTATTTGCGGGTGGGGTGTATTACACAATGACTTACTTCTTGCCTTCCACTATACCTACTCCTACACCTGACCTTAAACTCATCTTCACTGACTCTCCTCATTCTTTTCACATCTTACCTGAACACGAGCAGGCTAGACGTGCAGAATTCCGCAACAATTCCTTTATTCAACTCCTTCATCAGCATCAGTTAGTGGTTAACACTACTAATTGTTGGGTGTGTGGGTTGATGCCACATACTACGGATAAGGGAATTCCATATCTGGTGTTACCGTATAGCTCCCAAGGGTCTGCTCGAGCATTTCAAACAATGTTTCGAAGCGCACTGGGTTTCCACCCCATTCGAGAACCACGTTCCCCTTACTCTGGTCCTACCTCGTACCAAAAATCTTTGTCTATAGCTATAGAGGATTTAGATAGCGATATCTATGATCCCTCGCTTATCCCTGAAGAAGAGGTACAAGCCTATAGGGTCCTAAGTAGAGGCGAATATAGTGTGTTCACTGGTGAAAAACAGCTTAAAAGCTCGCCTCCGATATGGGTCGTATCCCACATTGGTAATTTTTGTTTAATAGGTCGCGGCCGTAGATCGAAAGCCCGACTTGGAGAGAGTGCTTGCACTGAAAATTATATATTGCCAATGGTCTCGTCCCCTGTGTTTTTGGCTGCCAAGGGTACATACTTTATTTGTCATGATCGTGCATATGCATGGTTGCCCTCTGACTTCATGGGCTCATGTTTTATCGCAAACTTGTTGCCTCCGACATTTACTGTAGATGCAGATTATCACAAAACTAGAGTTGTGAGAGGCGTAATTAGCGAAGAGGATACTGCCGGTCAAGAGGCAGGAGACTTTTTCAAGGGTTTCCTCCCATTTTGGGGACCTATGGTTAATAGTAGGAACCTAAGGCAGTTGACTCGAGTGGTAGAATCGACAGCTAATATTACTGCCAGTGCCCTTGGTAATATCACCACAGAACTTCAGGCGGATAGACTTATGACGTTACAAAACCGTATGGTTTTAGATGTGATCTTAGCAGATCGAGGTGGGGTATGTAAGGTGATCCATTCGAGCTGCTGTATTTTCATTCCTGATAACGCTCCGACTGTCTATCAAGCCATTTCGAAGTTGCATAAGATCTCCGAATCCATACACGTGGATGTAGGGGATTGGACACTACTTGGATGGTTTTGGGGCCTAATGTCGACTTGGGGTTGGAAAATTCTGACGATCATTGGAGTCGTTGTAGTGTTCCTGTTCACTTGTTGCCTTTGCGTGCAGTGCGGTCCTGCCTTATGTGGCCTCTGTGCTACAACGTGTATGAGACAGCCACCTGTTACCAAAGGGTCTCGGTTGGACAGAGCTATGCTACAGCAATATCTCGAGGGTCTGATGAATATCAAATATGATTCCGACTAGTGCTTGCCTACATGAGGGCAAAAGGAGCGTCTGAGGTTCCGTGACAATTTTAAGTGATGTTTTTGATTCGCACGAATATGGTCGAGTCTGGTATCTAAGAACCGTAAATGACGAGTTTAGTAAGTGTACGCAGTTTCGCTGTGCTAACTTAAACCGTTCATTTGATATGTGGGTTTTTCATCTATACCCACGGGTTCCATCTTAGATACGGCATCCATTTTGTCTCTTGCCCTCAAGTAGCCAGCGAACGGACACTGTCCGCTTCGTTACCCTGGGATTCTCAAGATATTAGTGGAAGACACATGTTCTTTGTAAATATCTTTTACGATGAGTGGGATGATACTGTAAGGCAGATGGCCCCGCTCGAGGCTCATCTTGCCGTCCGGTTTATTGTCTCAGCCGTGCATCTCATTAGGCACGTCCCTTTGATGCCTGTATCTCGTGTTTCCCGATACCTCCCCTTTTACACCCTTTTCGATTTCCCCACTGTCTCCATCTCCCTCTGCACCTGTCTTTGTCCCTATTTCGATCTGTTTTACTGCCGATTGGAATTCACTAATGTTGGGAAGATGGGTTTTTACAGTTGGGAACCGCCAAATGTTTCCGCACTTATGTTCCGGACCTTATGTGTACCAAAGTGACCAAAGCGACCCCTCTGAGGGATAATTATGGGAACCAGGTTGTAAACTGTTGTGTACCATGTTGTCCTATGAGTTAATTTTGTATAAAAGGAGCGACCCACAGAACCAATTTGAAGCAGTCTCCCCAAGTTACACGTGTTGTACTTGTCGTGACTTCTGTGTTCCCTGCAGTAATAAACCTTGAATCTTTGACGCCGAAGGAAGTGTCCCGTGTCTCTGTAGTTTGTGCGCCGAAACAGGTATCCCATGAAGGTTATAGGTGTTGTTCCCTGGCACCGCTGGTACTGTTAAAAAGTCCAGTCCTTCAATGGCCATATGCAAATCAGTATGACCCTGTGCCTCATGGGAACAGTCCAGCCCAAACTGCCAAGCCGTGCCTTCCCTGGACTGGAAACAAGCTTCCTAGGACCGGTTTCTGGCATTCCAGCCGTCTTCAGCCAGGCTTGCTTGAATGCAGTGGCAAAGTGAGCAAGGGACTCACGTCAGAGGCTGAGCACACCCCGTCAACCTATGGCGAACAAAGCGATACAAAAGGGGGTGGTGATGGACGGAGCATCTGAACCAATCAAACCCTCACACCCAGTCAACAGATCTGGGTTTAATCTGTCACCGTTCCTTAGCCCACTCTGCCACCCCAGTTCAGACATGGGCATATGCAAATCAGTCTGACCCTGTGCCTCATGGGAACAGTCCAGCCCGAACTGCCAAGCCATGCCTTCCCTGGACCGGAAACAAGCTTCCTAGGACCGGTTTCTGCCATTACAGCCGTCTTCAGCCAGGCTTTCTTGAATCCAGTGGCAAAGTGAGCAAGGGACTCACGTCTGAAGATACCCTGCCAACCTATGGTGAACAAAGCGATACAAAAGGGGGTGGTGTTGGACGGAGCATCTGAACAAATCAAACACTCACACCCAGACAACAGATCTGGTTTTAATCCATAACCGTTCTTTAGCCCACTCCGCCACCCCAGTTCAGACATGGCCATATGCAAATCAGTATGACCCTGTGCCTCATGGGAACAGTCCAGCCCAAACTGCCAAGCCGTGCCTTCCCTGGACCGGAAACAAGCTTCCTAGGACCGGTTTCTGGCATTCCAGCCGTCTTCAGCCAGGCTCGCTTGAATGCAGTGGCAAAGTGAGCAAGGGACTCACGTCAGAGCACACCCCGCCAATCTATGGCGAACAAAGCGATACAAAAGGGGGTGGTGATGGACGGAGCATCTGAACAAATCAAACACTCACACCCTGTCAACAGATCTGGGTTTAATCCATCACCGTTCTTTAGCCCACTCCGCCACCCCAGTTCAGACATGGCCATATGCAAATCAGTCTGACCCTGTGCCTCATGGGAACAGTCCAGCCCGAACTGCCAAGCCATGCCTTCCCTGGACCGGAAACAAGCTTCCTAGGACCGGTTTCTGGTATTCCAGCCTTCTTAAGCAAGGCTTGCTTGAATCCAGTGGCAAAGTGAGCAAGGGACTCACTTCAGAGCACACCCCGCCAACCTATGGCGAACAAAGCGATACAAAAGGGGGTGGTGATGGACGGAGCATCTGAACAAATCAAACACTCACACCCTGTCAACAGATCTGGGTTTAATCCATCACCGTTCTTTAGCCCACTCCGCCACCCCAGTTCAGACATGGCCATATGCAAATCAGTCTGACCCTGTGCCTCATGGGAACAGTCCAGCCCGAACTGCCAAGCCATGCCTTCCCTGGACCGGAAACAAGCTTCCTAGGACCGGTTTCTGGTATTCCAGCCTTCTTAAGCAAGGCTTGCTTGAATCCAGTGGCAAAGTGAGCAAGGGACTCACGTCTGAGCATAACCCGCCAACTTATGGCGAACAAAGCGGTACAAAAGGGGGTGGTGATGGACGGACCACCTTGGTAGACCTTCATGCATCCACTAACAAATCCAAATACACTTTAGTACATATAGAGATAACGCTGCACAACCACTAATGCATACCCTGATATACCCAGGTACACACATAGGCATACAGTTACATATACAGGCATATACTGAAAACACGCAGGTATACAACAATGTAAACACTGACACACACATGCACATACTTATGCATATGCTGACAAACCCAGGCACACGGATAACTATTCTCACACACCCAATAACACAGTCATGCATACACTGAAACACCTTCCATACATTAGTGCATACACTGACACAGTGAGGTATATGACAATATAGACACTAGCACATCTAGATGCACATGCAGACACACCCAGGCACACACTTAGACTTGCACTGAGTCACCCAAGCAAACCATGACACATGCACTCATGTACCCAGGCACACACTGACAAACCCCCGCACACACTCATGCATACACTGACACACCCAGGCACACACTCATGCATACACCGATAAATCCAGGCACACACTCATGCATACACTGACACACATAGGCATACATAATTGTTGACATTGACACACCCATGCACACACTCATTCATATTCCAGCTACAGCCAGGTACACAATTATGCAGACAGTAAAACACTGAGACACACACTGACGCATTCACTGACACACCCAGCAACACACTTAAGCATACACTAACACACACAGTGACCCCCGTAGCATACACTGATATATCCAGGCACACACTCCTGCATACAGTGACACACACAGGCATACAACAATGTATACACTGACACACCCATACCCATACTCATGCATTTGTTGACACAGCCAGGTACACAGTCATGCATACACAAACACAGTGAGGCACATGCTGACGCATACACTGACATAACCAGTAGCACACTTAACTATACTCTAACACACACAGACACCCACTGATGGATGCACTGATACATCGAGGCAAACACTAACCCATACACTTATACACCCAGGCATACACTGACATATACCCTGACACACCCAGGCACACACTGATGCATACACTGACACACCCAAGAACAATCTTAAGCATAGACTGACACACCTAGGCACACATTGATGCATACACTGACACACCCAGGAACGCACTTGAGCATACACTGAGATACCTGGGCAAACACTGATGCATACACTAACACATCAATGCACACAGGTATACCCAATATTTGTGAGAAAGAAAGAAGAGCAGAAGAAAGCTCTTTTTGGATATCTTGGCATGGTTCTAAATAGAACCTTTTTTTAATAGAGTTGTTCTCTTTTTTCTTATACAACTAAAGTACCGAAAAAGCATGGTACAAAATTATAGTGAAAGTATTTGAAAGAAAACAAACAGGTTTTCTATCTTAAAATTTACAACCACAAATTCTGGATGGTATAATGCAAAATTAATTTAAAAAAAACAAGGGTGAGTGTTGACTGCATGAAATATTCAGTTACAGAGACCATGTCATGAGTAATTTAATATGTGAGGTCATAAGCAGTACACTTTGGAGGAGTACATTATGGTTAAGCCTGGGTGTAAAACTCCACTCTCTGAGTTTGAAGAGTTTTGGCAACTACGCATTCCGCGTAGAATGAAGAGTTGCCGAAAAACTCCACAGTCTGCAACAGAGCAGGTTTGTTTTTGTTTGTGCACCCAAAATGCATTTTTGCGCACATGGGAGCAGCTTACCCGGTGCCTGCGATCACTGATGAGATTTCCTGAGCCGTTCGTGAGTGCCACGAGATTTGCTAGGCAACCGCATGGTCCCACAAGAGTTTGCAATCACGAACAAGTCATTCGAGAGTGCCAGTGGAGTTCCGGCAGGGGGGTTTGTGAAGATTGTGATCTCAAACACGCAAAATCTACTGCAACTACAATCTAGTAGAGGTCTCTCCATGAGCAGCATCATAACCTTCATGAAACGATGATTTGGAATAAAAAAACTCCTCAAATTGACATTTGGCTATACTTGTCTGTGCAAGGAGTCCTTTTTCTTTTTTTACTTTTTTTCAAGAGGAAGGAAGTGCCCCAGAGTCTCCAACTTCCTGCCCCTGCCCAGCAGGCTCCTCCCAGTGCTTTGTCCATCTCCTGGTCACTTTTCATTTGGATTTGGAGCTGGAAGAATCACTCTTTGTGTCTGTTGCATAATATATATAATTGTATTTGAGGACTTTGAATTTGATATTTCAAAAGTAAGTTAGAAAATTGGTGTTGTTTGCTGGACTGGGGCCATGCACCTAGAATTGTTTTTCCTTTTCATTGTTTTTTTTTATTTAACGTGGTGGGTGGCCTGTAGTTTCAGTAGGGGCCCTTTTGTTTATTTGTAGGTAATTGTTCCTCTTTTATAAAGGAAACACGTCCCACAGTTCACTACATTTTTCTCCATGTTTTGAAAATAATTTACAATATTTATTTAATTCACTATGTAGCCCAGTAGTCTGCCAAAAATAGGCCTTTCTCAGCCAGTAGACCCAGAGCTACTCACGGGTGCATGAAACTAATGTTTCTGCGGTGTCTGTTGAATTTAACACATTGTGTGTATTCCATAGACAACAGGATACACACCGATCCTCTTAGAGGTGGACCTTTCTGATTACTGTTACTTTCGCAAGAGGAGGACGTGCCCACCTCGGTGCCACACAGCACCACCTCTTCCTTCCCCTTTTTTGATTTCCTTACTATTTAGACAGCGCGCAGCTGTGGGAGTGTTGCTTCTCAATATCCAATCGAGATAACCAGCATTTCTGGATCTAAACAGGACTACAAATTTGTGTGTCTCTGTATCACTTTTTCATCCACGCACATTGTCATCCTCTGTGCACATCACAGTTACTCCACACACATAGTCACCTCACACACAAGTTTAGCCTTTCATCATGGAAGATGCAGCAGGCCTCACCTTCGATGACGAAGAAGTCGATAGGATACTAGCTACTCTCCGCCCTTTTGAAGGACTGAGCAATTCGGAACCAGGCACAAACGATGGCGATTGGGATGAACTAGCTGTTCCGAGAAGAACACAGATAAAGACAGCTTTACATGGCCTACTGATGTCAGAGTACCTCAAGACAAAACTGCCCCTCCTGGCCTAATAGTAAAAAATGAACCTTTCATTTTCACACATGACTTAGAATTCAAAAGAGACTGGTCATTGATAAGTTGGAGGTGTACTAGGGACTGGCTAGTCCTGATTATAAAAACTGCCACCAAACTTACACAAGAACTGAAAATAGAAATAACAAAACTTGAGGTGAAAATTAAAAGTTACCTATCTCCAGCCGCCCTCAAAAAGAGACTTGAGGAACTTAATCAGGAAATGACAGATTTTGAACTAACCTTAAAGAAAAGCAAATATAAGAAACACAAAAAAGATACAGAGGGCTTTACACAAGAACGCATGTATCCCTATATCAAAAAAGACTATGTGTCCAAAAATCACAATAGTGATCAAGACACAGACAACTCAGACACAAGCTCCAACAGTTCAGGTTCGAGCAGGAACAGCAATCAGGGAGCCAGAGGTGGGGCGCGATCCCTTAGAAGACCATATCCACAAGGTGGGGGAGGTTGGGCACCCTACCAAGGGCCACCCGGATACATGCAATATCCACCAATGCCACCCTATATGGGTAATCAGTTCCAACCTTGGGACCAACAGGCACCCGCATACAACTATTATGGTCCACCGCCTTTTTTAGGCCAGCGCCAAGGCCCCCGAAGGGGATGGAACCGAAAGGGCACACAGGTACACTGGAACCAACAACCAGCAGCACCCCCAGGAGTGTCAACCCGGAGCCAGACAGCATCAACCAGTCGGGGAACCTAGTGGTGAACCTATCTGATTTGCAATTAACAGAAGCGAAAAGAAAGTCCTGTCAAAGGGGTTGGGTTTTGTCCCAACCAATAAAATGGACAAATTCAAAATCTGCCAGGAAATGAAAGAGTTCATGCGGAAATTAAAGCTACGAGCGTTCTTCCAAAATTCTGAGAATGAGACTATTGACCAATCTGACACAGGTCTAAAGAAAAAATCCACCTTTACCCCACTTGACTCTACAATACCGGTGGAACTCCTGGCTTTTGAGAAAGTGGTGATGGAGGATCTAGAGAAACTACCCACAGATACAGGCACTACATTCCAGAACATCTCCAGATTAGAGAGAGTTGCCCTACATGAGCTTGCCAACAACCAAGACATTGTGATAAAGCCGGCCGACAAAGGCGGTGCCACAGTTATACAGACCTATGGAAACTACGATAGGGAATGTAGGAAGTTGTTGGAAGATAGGCGTAAGTATCAAATACTGAGGGATGACCCAACAGAAGAGGTCAGGATTTGTATTATGATAATGATCGAGGAAGCCACAGCACATGATTGGCTCTCTAAAAAAGAAAGTGAATTTCTGATTCAAGACAACCCCAAAACACCATATTTTTACACGATACCAAAGATTCATAAGGATGCCCCTTATCCTCCTGGACGCCCTATACTATCAGGTATCGATTCAATCCTTGAACCGTTGTCAAAATTTGCTGACGCATTTCTCAGACCCATTGTGCAAGCAACCAGTACCTATCTGAGAGACACGAAAGCTGTTCTACAGCTGGTGAAAGAGATACAGTTCGACCCGGAACAACACCTCCTAGTAGGTTTGGACGTAGAAAGTCTCTACACGAGCCTTCCCCACCAAGAAACTTTGGAGATAATAGAGGAAGTTCTTTTCTCCACCCCCTGGAAATATCACACACCAAGACAGGTGGTACTTGAGTGCATCTCCCTAACACTGAAGAAAAATTATTTTCAATACGAAGATACTTTCTACCTGCAAAAGCACGGCACGAGTATGGGCAGCACCTGTGCCCCTAGTCTGGCAGGTTTGTACGTACACCACCTGGAAACGTCCAAGATCCTCAACGACCAGAATCCCTATAGAAACCACGTGGTAACGTGGAAGAGGTACATTGACGATGTGCTTGTGATCTGGAGGGGTGATCAGGACTCAGTCAACCTGTTTATGGAATGGCTAAACCAACAAGACCGGTTCTTACAATTTACCCACACTGTTTCTAAAGAGAACCTTGTGTTCCTAGATCTGAATATCTACCCCATTGATGGGAAACTAGAAACAAGCACACATTTCAAACCCACAGCTAAAAACAGCCTGTTACTTTACGACAGCTTTCACCCTCGACACCCACGCGAGAATCTACCCTATGGGCAATTCCTTCGACTGCGACGCAACTGCAGCAATATCAAGGATTTTAAGACCCAGGCGGCAGATTTGGAGTGTAAATTACTGAATAGAAACTATCCAAAAGCCATTGTCAAAAAAGGCCAAAAAAGAGCCCGCAACAACAACAGAGAGGCCCTACTAGAAGAAACCTCTAACAAGGAGCCCGACCCAAGACCCATCTGTGTTACAACGTATAACACCAACTACAACCACATCACTAAAATTGTGAACAAACATTGGAGAATGCTCAATTGTGGCAAACTTGATTTCCCGAAACCTATGTTCTCACATAGGAGAGGCAAGAATCTTAAAGATATGCTGGTTCACACAAGGCCTAGGAACACTGAGTCCAACGCCCCCACCAGACTTACAGAAGTTGGAGGCCACCACCCATGTGGCTGATGTGCGTCTTGTCAAAGCACGCAAAAAAGCCGTACAATCACATTCTCCAATCAAACCACATGGGAACAACGCGCATTTACTAATAGTAATAGTCGCAACATGGTTTACTTAATCACCTGTCCCTGTAAAAAAGAATATATAGGGATGACAAGCAGACCGGTGAAAATTGGTATGAATGAACACCGCAGCAATGTACGCTGCAAAAAAACCACCACTAAAATGGCGACACACTATGTGACAAAGGGTCACAGCATTCATGATCTGAGATGGACGGTCATAGAGGCTTTCAACAATGACAAGGACCTTCTAACGAAAGAACAGAGGTGGGTGCATCGGTTGGGTACACATCTTACTGGCCTAAACGATGATATACCCTGGTCTCAACTAAACTAAACTCTTGACCAGCTCCATGTCTCAAGAGAGTATAACACTAGCCCAATCAGCTGTCACAATCTGTGCCTGTCTAAGAATTGAATTTTAGTATCCAGACCTAATATACAAGCCTGCCACATTTATAAATATAGCCACATTAAACATTGCTGTATCATACTAATAAGTTCCTTTCCCCATCAAGATCCAAAAAGTTTTTTTCCAAGAAACAACTCCAAGATGTTACACAACAGCCTGTCCGCTTTATGCATCATGAGTTTTGTTAAACTTTATTTTGTAAATTGAAGGTATGAGCCAACACAAACCCTTTTCAATCGCATGCATTGTGCCACTGCCGCCCGCGCATGCGTAGTGTTTACCCTTTCCACCGCGCATGGTCGGACCGATCACATTCCACCATGCATGCGCGGCCTGGAAACACTCTTCCGCCTATGCGCATTACGCACCAGACCGCGGTTGGACCAAGACGGTGATTTTTACCTCCCTAATCACTTTAACTTAACCTAAAAGAGATATCTACATGGCGATTAGTCACGGGGAACTTCGGAACTAACCACCATTCTCTGTGCTAACAAAATAAAAAAGATCGGTGACTAGTTAACAATGGCCTCCGCACTAACCAGACCTAAGCACCCTTCCTTTCTGGCACAGCTGTCCGGAGTCAGAAGCCCTTAACTAATTAGACGAGCCCTGATTTACCTATTAACACCACTATAAAAACACCCGCCCAAACTTCCATCCTCACTATCACGGAAGCCACAGACGGAGGAGGAAGCACAACGAGGCTGGGGGTTGAGTAAGTACGGCATAGCCGAATGGGGAAGACTAAAAGACAGTGGCTTACGTGGTTTCACTACCACACTTCTAAGTTACTTACCATCAGAATACTGAGACCAGAAACCCCCCCATTTTTCTTCTTTTTTCCCATCTTTGTCTCACCTGCAGTTGGACCCTCAAATACCCTTCGCTCTAGAGTTGGCTCATGGGGCATTGTTCCTCACCTTGCTAAGTATGGATCTTTTAAAATAAGTGCAGTATCTCCCCATTTGAATTTACTGTACTGGACATGTAAACAATGTGTGAGCTCAATTATGTGTGTGCTTAACTGTGTAGTATCTAACACCTTAATAACTATGAAAATTATGGACTCCCTTCTCGGGTTCCCTAGCGCCAGACTACTGCTATATGTATGTTTGTCCTTTCTCTCCTTACAGGCAATACAGAGATTAGCGCTGTGGAATCCGCACATTAATAATACTGTGCTCTTGTCTTTTAGGCATACTACATCAGTATCTTAGCATTAGCAAGGGAAGTGTATTAATATAAACTGTATATTTATACACATTGATAAATAAGATCACCACCACACTTCTTTGTACATACAATTTATTGTGGAGAAACATTAGTGAGTGACAGGGGGATCTGTCCCGGTCCTGACGAAGGGGCATGGCGTCCCGAAACATGTTGACCCGCACAGGAAAGTAAGCCCATTAACCCGCTTATCCTTTCCGACACCACTTTTTTAAATAATACCAGCCAGTGTTTATTAAATAGTTTTTTCTATCACCAGGCCAGGTATTTTTTAACATCACCTTTTCATCACCCCTGACCCCACTGACACTCACTCAAATTCACTCACATAGCACCCACATTTAAAGGTGCTCCAGCGTAGTCGCTTGTCGCAGCACTGCCCCGTCCGGCAGCCGGGCGGGAAGACCCCGATGATGAAGCATGACACCAAGGGCCCTTTTGGTGTGTGAGGGGTATTTTAACACATTGTGTGTATTCCATAGACAACAGGATACACACCGATCCTCTTAGAGGTGGACCTTTCTGATTACTGTTGTTGAATTTAAACATCACTTTGGCCATGGATGGCATTGTTTTACAATGGGCCACATGCATCATTCAAAATCTGCCCCTTTTTGACTGGTATTTTTGCATTTGGGATGCATCATCCCAAATGTAAAAATCGCAATTTATGTAATCGCTAAATTTGCGATGAATTAAATTGCGATTGTATTTAGGGAATCGCAAATTGCGATTGTGGCAAAAAACAAAGGGGGAAATGACCAAAAGGGGGCAGGGTACACTCCCCTGACCCCCTAGGTTTGATGTGGGGGCCATAAAAGGGTCCCGCGGGACAAAAAAAGTTTTACTTTTTTTTCGATTTTCGCGGGGGGAGCGCCCGGTACGCGCACCGGGGAGCGTACCGGGGAGCGTACCATGGGGAAAATTAGTGAAAAAAACTAGTGTAAAATAATCATTTTGAGTGATCAGAGGTAGGGTAGATCTGAAAAGAGCTTTTGGGTTCTGTGGCTGATTTAGGTACCTACAAGTACATCCCACACACACCCACACGCACACACCCCACACACACACACCCACACACACCCACACACACACTCCTCACACACACACACCCACACATCTCACACACACACACCCCACACACATAACCCTACACCCCCACACCCACACACTCCCCACACACACCTCACACACCCACACCTCCACCCACACCAAAACACCCCACACACCCACACCCACAGACACACCTTACACACCCACACCCCCACCTATACCCACTGACTCCCTTTAAGTCACCCACACTGCCTTAATTACCTTTCTTTCCTGTTTCACTCAGACTCTTTCACTCACTCCTTCTCTCTTTTCTCTCTGTTACTCCCCATGTCTTAACCTTATTCACTTTTATCCACCCTCTTTCACTCCTCTTTACTTACACTCACTGCTCTTTTCTCACCCTCCCTCACGATTGTTCATTTATTCCGGCTCCGTCACTACCCCTCATTCCCCATTCTTTACTGTCTTTCTTTTTATTTTCAACACCCACTCACATTCTACCAGTACCTCTACTTTAGTCTTCTTTTTCTCTCTTCCCTTCTTTCGCTCCCTTATTCATTTTCTTTTTCTGACTTACACACTATTACATCTTCTCTGTTTTTTACTATGTAATAAACAATCCCTCTGTGTTGCTCCCTGTAGCTTTTTTTCTATTAACATTACTGTCTCTGTGTTCTTCCCTCATGCTCACTCTTTCTTTCTTTTTTTAAATTTTTTTTTGGGTCGCGCGCCCCGGTGCGCGCCCCGGTGCACGTACCGGTACGCGTACCCTTGAAAAAAAAGATTGATAGAGATTCTTCAAAAATATAGATTTATTTTTATAAATTAAAGGTAGTTCTAAAAAGAACTGTTTTTTTATTCTTTTTGTTGTTTTATATTTTTTTATTGTTTTTTTGAACATTTTTAACTTTTTTTGACTTTTCTGAACAGTTTTATATTTTTTTTGTATTTTTTAAGGGGAGAAACAAAAAACAGGGAATTCTAAAGGGCTCAACAGGAGCAAAAAAAAGTCGGAAAAAATTAATGTTTTCTTGGGCACTTGTGGTTTCCCAAGCACGGTTAATAAGGGTGATGCTTTGTTCTCCATAGCATATCGTTTGTCCACAAAAAATACAAACCATTTTAAAATTGGAAAATTTTGGTTGTATGGTGGAGCATATCTCCCTAACTTCCGGTCCCGATGGTGTGGGAACATTAGTTTGGGAGGTGCTGGCAGAAGATTGGACAGGGTTTCTGGCCAGTTCCCTGAGCTCTGCCCTTGCATAGTTATTTGGATGCCTGCGTCGCATATGTCTGATCATCGTGTGGTTGCCAAAGGAGTATTTTTTGTTGGGATTCCCCCTTGACAGCTCCTGATGACATATTAAGCAGGTTGCCTTAGGCGCATTTACTTTTTTCTTGTCCTTGGGGATTGAAAAAAAATGCCAGATGATGTGCTCTTTGGGTTTGTATGTAATATTGTCCTCTCGGACGAATCTCCTCTCCTCCTCCTCCTCATCTTCCTCCTCTTCTTCATCTCCACCACTGTGAAGTTGTGGTGGTCCTTGTGGTGGTGGTGGTGGTGGTGGTGGTGGTGGTGGTAGTCCAGAAGCTCCAGCAGCTGCAGCTTATGTAGCCATTTTCTAATGAAATAACTACAGGTCTACCTCTCTCAAAGCACAAAAGTAAAATGAGGAAAAAAGGTGGAGTCTTTCATTATTTAGAAAAGAAAACTGTTCTGAACCAATGAAAAGTGTTATTTTTAGGTCACATGACCTGGCCTTACATCATTAGGAAACCGAAAGTGAAATGAACCAATGAAAAGTTTTATTTTGCAGGTCACATGACCCAACGCGCTTACGCTACGCGCCCCGGGGCGCGCTCCGGGACGCACCCGTAGTCGCGCCCTGGGGCGCGCCCGGGGGGCGCGTAGCATAAGCGCGTCAGGACGTTGCGCGATCGTATGCGCTCCCGTGCTTCCGGGTGCGCTTATGCAGTGCGTCATATGACGCATCACGCGTTTACGCAAAACGTCACAATGTTGTTTTCGTTCGCGAGAATAGCGCTAACGGGACGCTCTCCGGTACGCGCCCCTGGGCGCGCCACAACATTGTGCTTACCGGTGCGTTCACCGGTACGCGCCCCACAGCGCTCCGGGGCAAAAATTTAAATAAAAAATATTACATAATTATAGAATATAAAATTCATTATAATTTTTTTTATTTTTTATACCTATAGAGATTTGCTATTAAAAAACCATTGAAATTCACTGAAAAAACCATAGGTTTCACACCAGTTATAGTTAGGAATTAGCATTTAAAAAACCTATGAAATTCACTGAAAAAAACCATAGGTTTCACACCAGTTATAGTTAGGAATTAGCATTTAAAAAACCTATTAAATTCACTGAAAAAACCATAGGTTTCACACCAGTTATAGTTAGCTGGAAGTTTTACTCGCATAAAACCATTGAAATTCCCACGTTATAGTTAGTTGGACTCACTATAACTTGCGCGTGCAATGCACTGCTGATGACGTCACATATTACATCACTCATGACATGTTATGTTATGTTATGTTATAACAAATTTCTTGAGCGCACTGTCACCATAGGTTTCCTGGCGCTAATCGGATTTGGAGAAAAGAGGAAAAGACAAAAGGAAAAATTAGTGAGGGAGAAGGAAAAGTAGTGTTTTTAGGGATTTCCTAAAAGAAAGAAGGGAGCAGGAAGACTTGAGTGAGAGAGGGAGGGAGTTCCACAGCTTAGGGGCTAGACAAGAGAAGCTGCGGCCGCCCGATCTAGAGAGTTTGAAGCGAGGGACGACTAGGAGCTGGAGGTGGGTGGACCTCAGAGTACGAGAAGGACAGTAGGAGGTGATTAGGGATTTAAGAAAAGCAGGGGAGGGACCTGTGAGGGCTTTGAAGACCAGGCAGTGAACCTTGAAAATGATTCTTTCGCTGACTGGTAGCCAGTGGAGGTGGCGTAATAGGGGTTGAGCCGACTGCCATTTAGGGATTTTGAAGACAAGCCGAGCAGCCTGGTTTTGGACGATCTGTAACCTGGACAGCTGAGATTTAGGGAGACCGTAATAGATTGAGTTAGAAAAGTCCAACCGGGACATCACCAGGGCTATTAGGACTTGCAGCAAGGCTTCAGGCGATAGGAGGTGAGCGACTTTCCGTATCCTGTAGAGCTGGAACATGCAGGAAGATGTTACTGCGCTTACTTGTGCCTTGAGAGTGAGCCCGGAATCGATCAAGACCCCGAGGCTCTTTACACATCCAGCAGGAGAGGGAGGTGTTCCGAGCTCAATAGGCCGGTACTGAGGGTCCCAAAAAGGGGCACTTCTCCTAGGGAGAAGGAGCTCAGTCTTGCCCGGATTGAGCTTGAGTTGGTTTTGATTCATCCAGTGCTGGATGTGTGTCAAGGCTGTCTGAAAGTTAGTGACAGCGTCAGGGGAAGTGAGGGGAAAAATAATTTGTAAATCATCCGCGTAATTAAACATGGTTATATCCCACTTACCTAAGGAGTGAAGGAGGGGTTGAAGGTACAAATTAAAAAGGAGGGGAGACAGAGAAGATCCTTGAGGGACCCCACAGGGTGATGAGACGCTGGTGGCGCGAAAAGGGCCCATGCTGACTGCCTGAGATCTCTTCTCTAGGAAGGATTTAATCCAAGACAGAGCAACCCCACAGACTCCGGTGGACTCGACACGGTGGATTAAGATGTTATGGTCCACCGTGTCGAAGGCCGCCGCTAGATAGATCGAGAAGAACTAATGCCTGGGGTTGTCCTCTGTCGTCATTGCGTCTGAGGTTGTCCAACAGAGCAAGGATCACGGCCTCGGTGGAATGGGCTGGTCTAAACCCGGCCTGATTGGGCGCCAGGAAGTTGGACTCCTCGATGAAATGCGAGAGGCAGGTCGTAACATGAGCCTCAAGGATTTTGGATAGGAAGGGCAGGAGGGAGATGGGGCGGTAGTTGGCCAGGGCTGCTGGATCGGCACCTGGCTTTTTTAAGAGGGGCACCAGTACGGCCTCTTTGAATGAGCTGGGGACTATGCCCGAATTAAGGGAAGAGTTAAGTAAGGGGAGGATACAGTGGGGAAGGGTGTGACAAATATCGCGAAGCACAAAGGGAGGGCAGCAGTCCTTGGGGGATCCAGATTTCACGCGAGTGGACAGTTTAGCAAGGGATTCCGGGTCAAGCATGGGGAACTGAGAAAGAGTGGAGGTATTAGCAAGAAATGGGACTGCTGTAGCAGAGGGAAGAGAGTGGGGAATGGAATTCTTGATGGTGATGATTTTATCAGTGAAAAAGGAGTTTAGAGCGGTGCATGATTCTAGGGAAGAAGGCGGGTTCGGGAGTGTCCTGGCGTCCGATGTCAGTTCGCCAAGGACTTTGAAGATCTCCTTAGATCTATTAGGGGCTGTTAAAATTCTGTTAGAGATGAAAGTGGTCTTGGTAGAGATGATGATGATTGCGATTTTGTAGGCGGACACATATGCTTCCCTGTCGGAGCTAAGATAATTGCGCCGCCATCTACGCTCCAGTCGGCGCAGCTCCAGATGTTGTTGTTTTAAGGTAGAATTGTACCATTTGTGGGACTTATTGGGGTGTGTGCGAGAGAAGCGGGATAGAGGTGCGCATACGTCGCTAGCCGTCGTTAGCCAATGTGAGATGTTGGCGTCCATAGTATTGACATCTGAGGTCTCAAGGAGTAGAGGCTGAGTTTTGACTCAATCAGTGAGCGGTCTGACCAGACGCTGGGGGAAATAGTCGGGCCGGAAAGCGATACACCCTGTGTCCAGATGTGATCTAAGATGTTACCCTCAATGTGGGTGGGAGAGGTAACATGCTGCGTCAGGTTGAGGCTAGAGAGTGCCTCAAACAATTCGGTAGCATGGGGACCAGCATCAGCATGGTTGAACCAGTAATTGAAGTCGCCATATATGGCAACACGGGCTGAGGAAGTCATTAGGGCAGTAAGCTGCTCACAAAGACATGGCCAGTGACATCACTCATGACATCACTGATGACACCATCCTTGTGACAAAGTGACAGACCTCCTTTCACTGTAATGTAAACTTTGTAATTCCACCATCTATATACACATCCACTCATCCACCAACAGTTCTATGTAGTCACTCATACATATACTCACTCATCATATATAGTGATACACCTATATATCCTGTTACACAACGACAGTCATCCAAAAGATACTCTCACACATACTCGCACATGCAAATAAACTATTAAACATCCATTTATTTGCATATACAAGTATACACACACTACCACTTTACTTCTAAGGAAACTTACACATACTTACTCTCTAAAACAATCACTTATAGAAACACATACTTATGTAAACAGGAACTCTTACACTCCCTCACTCTCACATATACTCACTTATATAGATCAATATTCACATATACTAGATTAAAACATATGTAGTTACTGATAAAGACACTAGTGAGACAGTCATTCACTCACTAACATACACATATACACACTCATCCACCCATACAGTCCTGCACATATGCTGTATTCAAAACACATACAAAGAGAGAGTCAGTCATTCATGCATCTATGTGCTAAGTAACACCCCCACCAAACATATAGACACTCATATTGTTATTAAAAAAAACATCTAATAACCCATATACCTACACATGTAGCTACTCACCAACCCATGCAGCCACTTATACACAAAGTGAAACACTAATACATATATTTAAATATTTAAACATTACTCACTAATATTTATTTTTCAGAAAGACACACATTCACTGGATGGTGTCATCAGTGATGTCATGAGTGATGTCACTGACCATGTCATGAGTGACGTCATCAGCAGTGCATTGCACGCGCAAGTTATAGTGAGTCCAACTAACTATAACGTGGGAATTTCAATGGTTTTATGCGAGTAAAACTTCCAGCTAACTATAACTGGTGTGAAAGGATGCATTGCTGGAGTTGCGTCACTTTTGTGACACACTCTAGCCTTGCATCATTTTTGCGCTTACAGATACGTCAGAAATACTGACGTATCTGTAACTCCTTGCGACATAATGTGTCATACATTAAATATGACGCATGAGTAGAAGACTGAAGGTCTCATTTATGAGGCCATGCATCACTTTTATGCCACCGGTGCGTCACTTTTTGTGACGCACCAGTGCTGTAAAAAATACACCTTGTTGAGTCATATTTACAAAGTGACACATCTAGGTAGATGCGTCACTTTGTAAACCCCTGCGCCACATTATATCTGCGCCATGTATAATGTATGCAAAGGGGGAGTATTGACGCAAGGAAAGGTCGTAGAAGTGATGCAGTGAAATCTATAAGATTTCACTATGTCACATTTAGGACATCGTTGCGTCTAAATCTTGCGTCTGCCTCACAGAAGGCGTAAGACTGACGCAGGCCCTTTCACATGGGACTTGCCCCATGTGAAAAGATTCATCGCTTGAAATTATTTGTGGGTAATAGAGAAAGAGTAAGAAAAGTGGAGTGAATAAATTAGAAGACAGAGGGTTTGAGAGAAGGATTTATTGAAGTGGAGTAAGAAGAGTAGGAGAAAGCAAAAGAATGAAAGCGAAAAGGATGGGAAGAGAGAGGGAAGGAAGGAGTAAGTAAGTAAGTAGTAAGGAAAAGGAAAAGAGTGAAGGAGCGAAAGAAGAGAAGAGACCGAAGGAAAGTAAAGGAGAAGCTTTGAAAGAAGGTGAGTATAGGCGTATGGTTGAGTTATAGGGAGTGAGCGTGATAGAAGATGAGGCTAACAGAGAGAGAATGAGGGAAGGAAAATGTAGAACTAACAGGATAGAGAAATAAGAGGAGTTAGTGAAGTGGATTAAGGAGAGTAGGGGAAGAGAAAAGAGTGAAGGAGCGAAAGAAGGGAAGAGAAAGGAAGTAAAGTAAAGGAGAAGGTTTCAAAGAAGGTGAGTGTGGCAGTATGGCTGAGATATAGGGAGTGAGTGTGACAGAAGAGGAGTGAGAGACTAAGGGGATGAAGAGAATGAGGCTAACAGAAAGAGATTGAGGGAAGGGGAGTGTAGAAGTAAGAGGACAGAGGAAGAAAGAGAAGGAGTAAGTGAATTGCAGTAAAGAGAGTAAAGGAAGGGAAAAAAATAAAACAAAGAAGTAAGAGAAGAGAGAGGAAAGAAAGTAAAAGAGAAGGCCAGAAAGAAGGTGAGAGTAAGAGAAGAGTGTGAAAAAAGAGAGTAAATGTGGGGATTCAGAATAAGTGAAGCAAGCACAATAAGAGAACAGAGGTGTGAGAATATCAAAGAAGAGTAGTGAGGTTATGGAAAACAGTATAGAGAAAATAAATATTGTACATTAAACTTACCTTATAAGTAATGTCAACTTAGTTTTATATTTTCATTTAAACTTATATCTGTGAAAGACAAGACACAATAAGTTACAATATTTATAATATATATTTGACAATACAAGAGACAAAGTAGGAGATTGAGTGAAGGGCAGGGAGGTTGATGAAAAAGGGAAAATAAAGAGAGGATAAAAGCAAGTGAGCTTGAGACAAAGGAAGTGAAGGAGTGAGAATATACAGGTAGTGAAGGAAAGAGTGACAGAAAGGAAATGAGTAAGAGAACAAAGAAAGGTAAGGAAGGGAGTGTGGGTCAGTTTTAGGGAGTCGGCATACCGGAAGAGGAGTGAGACAGTGAGAGGATCCAAAGACTGAAGCTAAGAGACAGGCAGTGAGGGAAAGGGAGTGAGGATGTGAGAGGACAGAGGAAGTGAGAAAAGGAGTGAGTGAAGTGTAATAAGATGAGTGACAGAAGGGGAATTATTGAGGGAACAAAGAAAAGAAACCAGGGGAAGGGGAGTGAAGTAGAGTGACTGACAGCTGGAAAATGGTGGATGGGAGAGAAGTAAAGGGCCGTGAAGCAGTGGTTAATGAGAATAAGTGAGAAAAATGGAATAAGGGAAGGGAGGTGAGGAAGAGTGAAAAAAGGCCAGTGAGGGTGAGTTAAGAGAAGTGATAGACGGTGGAAATAGATAAGTGAGCATAAGAGAATGGGATAATAATATATATTTAATAATACAAAATACAAAATAATTTCAACAACATGTTAAATGGTTTATTTTTGCTGTTCTCAGAATATATTGAATTTCACTTAAAACAGTGACTTCAACAGTACTCATCATATAACAGCGGGCAAAAAAAAACACAATCAAAATTATTGTGTTTAAAAAACCCATTGAATAATTTCTTAAATAATGTAAAATTTTAAAAACCATATCTAACCTCACTTTTGATCCATCCACTTTTCCACGAGGCCAAATAGTATATGGAAAGTCCTTTTCGATGGAAATTAGTCCAGAGTATTGGTAAATGTCTCATTTACCCGACTTTCTGAAAGAAAAGCTCCAACATCTTTTGCATTATGAAACAATACTTTTACTTCCACCTCTAGTTTACTTTTTATAAAAAAAATTCTATAATACTCACAGCACACACTATATGATAAACATATACTATCTCTATGAGAACTACATGTTTTTTATTAACTTCATCACTCTCATTCAGAAAGTAATTTTGAAGAGTAAACTAAGTTATATTAACTGCTGCAATCTTCATAGGCCAATTACCTTCCCTAAAATTTCGGTTGTAAGAACACTAGGTAAGAATTTAGTAAGTCAGAAGGCAAACGTTGTTTGAAAGTCAATTGAGTATCATTACATACCTTCCAACCTTTTTCACATTTTAAATAACATGTGTAATGTCCTGTTGTTGTTGAAGGACCATCATGGTAAATAATTGCTGCAGTTGTAAAGGTTCTTCCTGAAATTGATAATTGAGAAGCCACAAATTTTTTAATTAATGTTGTCAATTTAGTTCCATCAGGTCTACATCGTTGGAACATTAAAATAACATAATATCTTATTAAAAATAAAGTTCATAGCATTTCAGATTTACATTGACTACAGACCATGTTTTGATTTGCTGCTCTAACTAGATTATTAAAAGACACTGATTTGCAGTCTAGTAAAGTCAAATATATAAATCTTTCAGTGTCTACTGCAGTACTACTTGAAAAGGAGCAATTGTCACAGTCATGTTGCCATTCATAAGAAAGGCCAAAAAGATGTTCTACATCTACTCCTTCATCTTGCAAAACAACAAGCATATACATTAGAAATTCCTGACAATCTTGCTGAATATTCTGTGAAAATTGATTTAGACCAGAACATATGTCTAAAACGTTTCAAATTTCAGAAACACTTTGTATTTTCGTTCTATCACTGCTATATTTCTCTAATACAGAATTTAATAAACAACAAAGTGTTTGATCACGATTTTCAGCAATCTGTTCTTTTACAGTTTGGAGGAAAAAAACAACATTAACCAATACATTAGCATAGCAGTTGACACCAGAACTATTTTCAAATTGAAATCCAACAACATCTTTAATTGAATCCATTTCCTTTCTGCTTACAATTACTGTTTCATCTTCTTTTTTTCTTTTTGCTACAACTTCACTACAATTTTTCTCATTTCTTCTTTTTTGGCCTACCACACGCTTTTCAAAAAGAGGATATTGAGGTAAATTTGGAGCATACTCTCTTTATAACCTATTATATTCTTTTACACAATTTAGATCTGCATTAATCTTTGTCTCATCAAAATCAATCAAATACAATCCAGATAACGTTCTGACTCGTGATAAAGCAACATATGCCATGCCCTCCTTGAACACAGAATTTCCAATATTCACCAAAGCACTATCAACACTTAAACCTTGAGATTTATGAATAGTTACTGCATATGCCAAAGAAACAGGAAACTGTTTTCTGCGGACATATAATTCTTTCACTAGCAAAAAGCGAGCAGAACAACAAGTGATTTGTTGTACTTCTTCAATACCATCAAATTAAATTTTTATAATTTCAATTCCATCTCTATTTCGGTAATTCACAAAATCCACAACATGACCCATTGCTCCATTTACTAAACCTCTTTCCACATGTAAATTACGTCGTAAAATTATACGTCAATTTAAAGATGCATCAGAGTCTTTTCCATACCAGCAGTTTTAGATATTGTCTTCTCTAAAGAATCCAATTTTGTTTTCAACGTTTCTGACAAAATAATAGTGGCTCCTTCATGTTCTATTTTATCAATAGCTCCCAGTTTTACAATCTCTTGATTTTCCAACTTTAACATTTTGGTGTTGAAGATTGAAAATTCTTGCAGAGTTGGCATCAAGCATATGACGGATTTGTTTTCAGAAATTTTCTTTTAAATATTCTCTGGGACAATATTTTCCTTTGGAAACAAATTGGAAATTAATCGTCCATGTAAAGCTTCTTTGCCATGCTCAGTTAGTTTTCCAATCCTTACATCTTGTAGAATATTTTTATAATCTTAATCCTTTGCCTGTCGCATATTTTGAAGTAGTTCTGCATATTTGAAATATAACCAGATATTCACATTTCCAATGCTTCCCAAGCTCTTCCTGGTATCTTCATGCATAAGCATTTTAAACACTGGCTGTCCTTTCACTGGAGTTAGTTGCAGTAGATCTCCAAAAACAATGATGTGTTTGCCTCCAAATAACACATCATAGTCTGTTTTAAGAGTTTCTTGCATTCTTAAATGCACAAAAGCAAGCATTACATTTGATACCATCCTTACTTCATCAATGATAAGAAGTTTCATTTTTTTACGACTCTTGAAACTTCACAACAAGCTTCTCCAGATAGCTTGTGTTATTGTAATTTGTTATCATGCTCCACTGGCAGCATCAATAAGCGGTGTAAAGTAATCCCTTTAATGTTGTGTGCTGCCAACCCAGTTGGAGCAGTAACAACACAAGAGAGCGATGACTCAGTTGTTTTCTGCAAATATGTTGCAATCGCTTTAATGAGGAAACTTTTCCCAGTTCCTGCTTCTCCACTCACATACAGTCGAATAGGTACAAATGATGTACATGAGCACTCTTTCTTCTCATGAGATAAACCATGCTCAATTTGTTGTGTGACTTGGTCATATATTTGTCTCTGCTCAACGTTTAGTTCTTTTTCCAAATCTTCTAAGTCAACTCCATCCTCCTGAGCTTGTTCCATGGCTCTTTCAACTTCCTCCATGGCAGTGGCAGCTTCATTTTGTATAATTGGTCCTCCTAGTGGATCCTGACTCAATGAAGCAGAACTCTGACTGTCTTGAGAACTGTCTCTAGCAATCTCTGCTGCAATTGTAGCTTCTTGCTGTATTTCCTCGTTCAACATTTGCAGATCATTTGAAAAAACAGGACATTCTATTGTATCCTTGGTTGCATTGAACGAATCTTCATAAGTAAGAAAATCTCCAAGTAGTTCCTCTTCTCTACGCCAAGGCTTAAAGAGTTGTAAAAGAGCTAAGTAATAAAATTCCCTTTTGTCTGGAGAATCACAACTCAATTTTCGATGATTAATCAAATGGCCTTTTCTTTGTTTTACTAAACAGCCTTCACATCCAATTACAGCATACACACCTTTATTGATGTCTTCAGTGATGTTCTTTTTAAAAAGGTAGGTTTGCAGAACTTCATAAAGACAAGCGTTCTCAAGGTGAGTACTTCTATTTGGATAGTATGTATCCAACATGTTTGTCTTCAGAATATCTGTACTGTCTGGTTCTTTCTCCGCCAAATACTCTATTTCTTGTACAGTTTTTAAAACTCGGTTTCGTGTTGCAGCAAGACCTAGACTCACCCAAATGATGGTTCTAGACTTGGCATATAGACTTGCTGATGACAACCGATCAGAACATTCATACGCTCCAATTTCTCGATGCAACAACATCTTCAGACTGTAACTGTATATTTTCTTGCTTAGACTCTTTTCATGTGAAATTTCCTCCCACATTTCTTTCAGTTCTGTCTTTTCTGATTTTGTGATATAAGATGTCACATCACATATCGAGCCACAGCAATAGAGTTGTCAGCCACATATTGAATATCCATGTTAGCATTCCACATGGATAAAATGACTGGGTTGTAGTCATTTATGAATTTGGATTCCTCATTTCTTCTTAGCTTGTATATATTTTTGGGTGATTTTCTTGTCACAGTATGTCGCAGAGAAAACATAAAATTGTTGACTCTTCCTTTCGATGTTACTGGACGTGGAAATGCAAAACGACATTTCATGTAGAACTTGTCCTTGGATTTGTATTTTCGACGACAGTATTTCCCACAACGATGACTTTGAAAGCGTAAAACTTGCTGTCTTAGATTGTTTTCTTCTGTATTTTTCGGAACAGCACATGTAGAATACTGCTCAATGAAACTCATCACTTTCTCATCTGAATATGTTCCAAATGTAGGTGCATCTTTAATCCATAGCAGCATATGTATATGAGGAGCACCTCTTGCTTGATACTCCTTTCTCCAAAAGAAATCCAACACCTCTCCAAGCGGAGGATTTTTTTTGTTTGTAATAAAAGACATCATAGCTTCAAACCTATGATTGAAATACCTGCATACATTAACTGGATCAAAAGAGCACAGTTCTCCAGGTGTCTTGTATTCAATATTTTAAATGCTTTTATTTGCCTCTCGTAGAAATTCAAGTAAGTCTTCCCAAGCATACTCAGCACAGCTAAGAGTGAGGAACCATGTAGGAGTTCCTAGGTTTCTTAGCATACATTTCAATTCCCCATGACGACGGTACCAATACTCGTTAGTATCATGCTGACATGCCATGAGATTAATTAGCTGAGATTCCAAAACACTGTCTTGCAGTTTGACTTTATCCATAAAATCCCTTGCCGAAACATTTCGTAGATGTGCTCCACTTTTCAGTATATGATTTACTGCATAGGAAAGTCCAGACAAGTCACTCTCAAACAGTAGATGGAACAAATATGGAATGCATTGAGGAAACCTTGGATCTTCTGCATATAATGTTGAAGTCCGGTATTCAGATGCAGGAATTTGAACAGGTCGGTCGTCATATCGTCCACCTTTACCAGTTGGGAATAACTGTGGAAAACAACGAGCTTCCAAACTTTCTTCCCATACACTAATGGGACTTCCTTCTGCTTTTTTCATCTGAAAAAAGTCAATAGCATTCCCCATTACTTCTTTGGAATGCAATGGATGAACACTATAATGTTCGTAAATTTCTTCACTTTTTCTATTTGTCCAGCAGAGACATCAGTGTTGTCTTGTGCAGTTGTTTCCTCATCTCCGATATACACATTTCTATAGTACTGATTATTTTTTACCAAATACAACGTTGCCTTCTTGACTTTCCTAACATCCACTAATTCTTGCCAGATTTTCTTACTTTTTGTCGGAACACCATTAACTAGAATAACCAGAGGTTCCTCTTCTACTTTTTCGACACCAATTGTATCAATATTTTTCTTAAAATCACGAGGCAAATCACGAGGCAAATACACAACCCTTCCTTTAATCCTCTCTGTAAATCTGAAGGAGGCAATTTCCCTGTCTTAGGCTCCATGCGAACAATAGCCTGAAAAGGATGCACACATTGAATCAGAATAGACTCATAAGAATTTAAATCCATCAATTCAGAAGGAATGTCTACCAACTCCATATTATTATGAACACCTCTAGCAGGCATTCTGTTTTCATTTAATTTATTATAGCAATATGTACAAATACGTTGATCAGAGCCCAGATCAAAACAATTTTCAACCAACAAATAAGTTGCAAAATCCTTCCACTCATTATTATTTATCTTTTCACTTTTTACATATAAATCAACTAATCTAGTCTGATGCTTATAATGATTCCGTCGACAACAAACACAAGAAAAATTAGGCCTTTCACTTGAATTCACTTTAAACTTTATAATTTCATTTTCAAATTTTTCTGTACTTAAAATGTCTACATTCTCTTCTACATTACCTTCTATTACTGTATCAATTTCTGCACTAACCTCTTTTTCACCAAAGTAACAAAACTCAATTTCATCACAAATGTTTTTGACATCTAATTCAGTTCCATGCAAAAGAACACTGTTTAACTGTTTTAGTTTAAGTGCTGGACTTTTTGCATAGTACAACCTTCTCACTAATTTCCTCACTTTATTTTGATGCACTGCTAACATCCTAAAATGGTGAAAAACACTCTGACATACTTTTCTTGAAAGACAAGCCAGTAAATGCCCTTGCAAACCTGTTTTTTCTCTCACTCTACAAGGATCTAACTCTTGTAAAATTTTCATTTTCTGTTTTACACTTTTCTTAGTATATGTCCGTAAGAAACTGCGAAACAAATCAATTGATTCCTGTCGGACACTACAAATACTACTACAATTCCATGTATATACTGGAGCCTTAGGACATCTCCCTAAAACTTCATCAGCTAACACCTCTTCGTATTTCTAGGCACAATCTCTTCTTTTTCAACCAGACAACTGTCCTTCACCTCATATGCTCGACCACTGGTGTCAACTGCATGCACCAAATCATTATCTTGAAAGTAACTTTCTTCATTAAAAAATGGCTCAGAACTTGAACTATGCCTCCACTCTCCAGAAAAAACATCACAGAAATTAGTTTGATTAATTACTCTCCTCCACTTACATTTTGATTTGAACACACTGATTATCTTATCAAGTGTACGAATTCTATTCATTACTAAACAAAACAATTTATTTTTCACTGTAAATGCTTCATCCACAATCTTAACTATGTTTTTTTTTTCTTGTAAAAAGCGGACTTTTTTTATACCTTTTTACATTTTTTAATAAATTTGACACTATTCTGTTGTAAAACATTCGTCTACGTATTTCAGAAAACTGCTTGGTTCTTCGTTTGGAATGCAAAATGTCATGTCCTTGTACAGATCTAACATTTTTAGAAGGACATCCTGTTTTCTTAGAAATTACAGGTATTTCATTGTTGTTTCTTAAAAAAAAAAAAAATTCTTGGCATTTCAATAACTTCCTCAGGAAATGTTTAGTTTGCTTACCAGGAGCATTTTTCTTTTTCTCTGAAGATTTTATTTTGGTTGGTTGTTGATTTTCTTTTCCCTTAGTCCTTAATTTTCTTTTATGATTTTTTTCTCTTCTTTCTTTAGAAGGCATCTTTTAGTTTGTTTGTATAGATGATTATAATCTGTAGTAAAGAAAAAATAACATATTATAGACCACTACAAACATATTACAGACCAATTACAATAAGTAAATAATATAAACACTAGTATACAACAAAAGGCTCATTTACATTACATGTGCTTTTTTTCTGACAAAAACGATTAACGTATTAATTTTTATGTTTTGTTTATATATAGGTGGTCTGTTTTTGGCCTGTACATACTTTGAAATAATATAAGCAAACACACACATACTGCTTGCAGAGAAAGAGATGGAAGATTACATGTAATATGCTGGACATGTGCCTAACATCACACCAAATCTATTGCATTTTCAATGCTTGTTTACTTTGGCTCCATCAAGAAGGCATTCAGATATGACACACATTTGCCATAAAATCTAAATGTTAGCACTCTAGTTGTTCATTATATCAAGCTTCAGTCACAGTGTGGTCTTAGGCACATTAATAGGATTTTAAATATAATGTACCATGTGTGTCTCTGCCAACAGTATGTGTGACTCTGTCTAAGATTACAATGATGGCTGAATCAAGCTTCACTTACAGTGTGATTTTAGACAGATTAGTAGGATTTTAGATATAATATACCGTGTTAGTCTCTGCCAACAGTATGTATGACACAGAGGGCGAGATCTATTACATTTTCAGAGATTGCTTACTTTGGTTCCATCAAGAAAGGAATTCAGATATGTCATACATTTGCCATAAATTCTGAAAGTTAGCATTCTACTTGGTTATTATATCAAGCTTCACTCACAGTGTGATCTTAGGCAGATTAATAGAATTTCAGAAATATGTGTGACACATCTGAATGCCTTCTTGATACAATGTTTCACATAGGTGCAAGCAGATAATGCATGCAGAATAATAAAATTGGCATCCAGACAAGAATATGAAATGCCGTGAGAGATGTTTAAAGGTTTCTTTTAATGGCATAAATTGAGATAGAATATACAAAAAAAGACAAGCGTATTTACAAGCTGCGTGCGCAATCTTTGACATAGCTGTGTTTTTATAAGGTAGTCTTCTTTATAAATTGTTTATTATGCTTGGATTCAATGTTGGTTTAGAAATTGTGATATGGTTTCATTGGACTTGTGAATATGCTCCTTTTTTTGAAGCACATTCTGCAACCTTTAGCATGGGTGGAAGCAGTGAATGTATGGAGAAGGATAGGAATAGCAGATAGAAAACCATATGTATGTAGTGCTCACTAGGGTGGATGACGAACTAAAGCTGGGGCAACCATTTCATGCACTACTACTACCAGGATGCCATGCGCCCACATGGGCGGAACATTTGAATAAAAAGCCATTTTGTTTGAAAAAACCACTGCCTCTGCGATTTTACTTGAGCATCGTCATACTGCCAGAACTAAAGGTTACGCTTGTCCACTTCATAACTTGAGTCGACTTCAGTTTGTAACTTGTACTAGGCAAGCCCACCATTCTGTTTTATTTTACGCATTGCTTATCATCATGGTTTCTAATTTGGCACTCTTCTTCTTGTATACTGCACTTCTACTAGTTGTTCCCTAGTCTCCCTCAGGTGACTGTCTCATTTTCTTTTTTTGCAATTGCTACTGTATACTACTACTCCCACCACCATGGCACTTTGGGAAACCAAACCATCACAATGCAGCCATTGCTTTGCCTAATTAATCACAGGTAAAGATGCACTGAAGATGCAATAATAACCTATATACTATGGAAATTCATTAATTCACATACCCACACCCCTACCAAGTCCATAGGGGTTACATAAATATATATAGTTGCAGACTGCATAGACTAGGAGGAGAAAGCAGTAGGACAAGTGAGGGTACAACATGAATCTGTTGGTGTGTTACACTATATCAGCAGATTTAAAAAACTGGCTGCAAGTAAAAGAGTAACCCTCCCCAAAAAATGTACATCATATGTATTGTAAAACTAGAAATGTATTCCCCTAACAAATATAAAACCAGAAAATCCCATAACCACTGACCCACCCCCTCCCTATCCCCAACCAATGTCCAACGAGAGTCCAAAATACAAATGTCCGTAACCCCAATCCAATTTCCGCAACTCCCACATCCCACCCTCTCCCAAACAGGTCCAACCCACCAAACCAGCAAGAGAGAGGCCTAGCATTGGGCTAGAGCTAGGAGGAGTCAGATCTTCTTCTCTAGGCAGTCGAAACGCTCCTCTATGTGGCTTTCAAGGCACTAGATCCTAAGGAGCATGCAGCACTTAAATGGTTTCACTCTGGCTGTCAATGGGGTAGCAAAGCCACAGGTGATGATGGACGGAGTGTTGAACATTGCAAGCACTCACCCCCAATCAACTGATCTGGGTTTAATCCATCATCATTCTTTAGCTCACTCCACCACCCCAGTTCAGACATGGCCATATGCAACTCAGTCTGACCCTGTGCTTCATGGGAACAGTCCAGCCCCTCCTGTGATTCTGGGCAAATCACTTAATCTCCCCGTGCCAAAAAAAATGAAAGTGTGTCCTCATGTAACGTAACTGGAAAAATATGTAAAGCGCTCTGATACCTGATTCGGTTCGGGTCTAGTTCGCGCTATATAAAACTCTACAAAAAAAAAAAACTGCCAAACCATGTCTTCCCTGATTTGCATATGGCCATGTCTGAACTGGGGTGGTGGAGTGAGCTAAATAATGGTGATGGATTAACCCAGATCAGTTGACTGGGGGTGAGTGTGTGATTTGCTCAAACGCTCCGCCCATCATCCCCTTTGGTATCGCTTTGTTCGCCCTAAGTTGGCAGGGTATGTCCAGACATAGGTCCCTTGCTCACTCTATCACTGGATTCAAGATAGCCTGGCTGATGAGGATTATGAATCCGAAAACGGTCCCAGGATGCTTGTTTCTGGTCCAGGGAAGACATGGCTTGGCAGTGATTTGATTTGCTCAAACGCTCCGTCCATCATCCCCTTTTGTACGTCAATGGAGTAGCAGCAGTAAGAGATGAGTGTCAGCGGGCGGCAGCTAGACCACGGCGCCCTACCACCGGAGGCACTACTGGGGCCTGGCTGAGGTCCGGTGCATTTGAGGCTGCGGCTGATGGTTCCTCCTCCTCCAGGACCACCAGCAGCCGATATTTGGCTCTTATGGCCTCCAGCTTTTTTTGCCGGGTCCTGACCGCTCTCTCCTGCCTGTCAGATGTTTGTTTGACAGGAGTAGCTATATCAAGAAAGAAAAAAGATAAATTGTAACCAGTACTCTTAGCAAAACAGTAACTCATAAACTTGTTATATAGTGTAACAGAAGCAGTAGCAGTACATAACATGTGTGGTATCCTCAATTCCTGGGCCCCTAAGATTTGGATGAGATTAGATTTCAGGCATTAGGCACTATGGAGAAGACAAGTATTTTTCTTCTCTCTCTTGTTTAGCTAAATTAACCCCTTCCATGCTCATGATGAGCTCAGCTCGTCATGCAGTGCACTGCTCCTGTGCTCATGATGAGCTGAGCTCGTCATGAACAATGGGAAATCTGGAGTAACAGCACTCAGAGGGAATTGCCTTAGCACTAATGGAGTTAATCTTGTAGTTGAAGGCATGCCAGCTCAGCTCGCACCCTAGACAAACATACACTTGTCGCAGATTCACGTTACTTTACTACTGTCTGCAGGTGGGGCAGCTGTACTACACAATTATCTCTTTTTCTATTATGTCCACTCTTAAATCAATGCCAAATACTCAATTTCACTATCACCCTGAATACTACAGCAAGTCAGATGATATGATTATATGAATGATGATATACAGCACAATGTCACGTGATGTGAGGTACTACTATTGTAACCAATCACGCAGCCGATAGGCCACCCATGGCTGACACTGTTAAAATGATGACATAGATAGGAAGGGAGAGGGCATCAGAGTCAGAGGGAGGGGATTGATGTTGGTTGGCTAGAGTACATACATAATATATATATTGTGCTTGAAAACTACTGTGAGTCAAGGGAATATTCTGAAATACAACTTCAAAACTTTGAATCAAAAACCTTGTGGAAAAAATATTCCTTGTTTATTCTTCTTCCCAGGGATTTTTCCATTTGCCATTGCATTGGTCTTTCAGCATTATTTTTATTCTTCGCCCTTGGCTTTGGTACTCTGGCACCGTTTAATTTTCTATTACATTCTCTTCATCAAGTCTTCACCTATGATTGAATTCCATACAGGCATCTATCTATCCAAACATGGCTATTATTTTCAACAAAGATTTCATCAATATATGTTTGTCATTTAACCACCAATGCATCCTTGCTTGCCTTTACGTTTAACTGATCAAACCCCTGGAAGATTCTTTTCACCCATACAGCATCACCTACCAAGGCAGGCACCATTTCTTTCGCCTTTTACCCATCCTTCACCCATCCATGCACCCTATCGGCCACCTATATGCATCCTATGCCCCCTGTACCCACACATCCTTCTCTGCCAGTCATATATAACATGTCACCCACTCTTCCTCCTTCTATCCTTTTTTCCCTTTTCCATCAACCCATCAGGTCTGACTCTTAGTCTTCTTCATAAAACTTTCTTGCTGAGTTGAAGAGAAGAGGCCATCAACTCCTGTTGATACTAAGTAAAGGGTGTCTTCTTCAACTGTTCACAACTTAGTCTCAACAGTACAGTGTACAGTGACTGTACACACTTGCTGCAAGTGTATAAATTCGATTGTCAGTAAGCAAGGAATATGATGACTTACCACCGCCTGCTACTGCTGCTGGCTTGCCCCCTGCAGTTGCCGCATCTGCTCCCTCCTGGCTGGCGTTGCCTTCCCTGCTGGCCCCGGCACTGGTGGTCGGTACGCCTAGAAAAATCATTACACTTTTTAAGTGGCAATATACACCTCCTCCTATTTATTTTTTTCAATAGCAAGAGTGAAAATACAATACTTATACCACACATATCACTGCACTCTTCATATTTCTTTCAAGCCATGGTGCATGGTAATCTGTTCACCATCAATTGCAGATAATAATAGTAGGCCTTGACTATAAGACGACACAACTTTGGGGTATCCAACATGACCATCATTTACTGATTGCGCATAAGAAAGTAAAAAAAGTCTTCTCATCTCAACAAACATGTGTAGAATACCTTACCTGGGCATGCAATCTGCACAGCAGAATACTAGTACATGTAGTAGTAAGCACCAATGGGTTCTCTGAATCTTACAATACCACCACTAATCAGTCCACAAAATATATAAGGGGAGAGGGAACATTGACTGAAAGACCAGAAGTAAGCAAGCTACAGACAGACTAATACAGAGTCAGAGGCAGTTTAAGGTAAAAAAAAAACAGACACTGAAAATATATAAATAACTAAGTTAGTAGGTAATGCAGAGATAACAAGAATTTAGAAACAGATAGATCGAAGAAGATTTTGGAAAAAGTAAAATTAGGAAACAGAAAAATTAGTTCAAAATAAGGAGCGGTAAACTTTGGGAAATCTAGAGTAATATTAATAACAGAGGACTTACTGGGGTCAACATAGACATCTTCTGAGGTGCGTTTCTGCCACTGGAAACTCCTCCAGCTCCCACCTCAGAAGGCCTTGTTGTATTCTCGCCCCTGGATGCTGATAATCATATAAGACATAATTAAAGTGAGCAAAAATGATTGGTGCTAAATAAATATTACATAATTGCTCTAAAAATACTTTTTGACAGTAAACAACAATTGCAATAACATTGACCTCTCCTAAATGAGATCAACAAGTAGACTAATATTGTGGTTGTGGATTATTCTGTTTTTATCATTCCAAACATCCATTCATATTCCTGAATCCAAAACCTACCTAACCCACTGAGTCCAAAAACTTTGGAATGAATTGCAAAAAAATTATATTTGCTTCTATGTTCTGAATCTCCAATCTCATTCGCAATCATCTCAACCCCCTTTGACTGGCCAATTCACTAAGTCTGCATTAAGTCTTCTTAAATGCATAGATAGACGCATGTATATTGCAAACATCAAATTGGTTGGTTTCTCTTCACTCACTATACAAGCTACAAAAAAGGTTCTACTAAGGAGCCAAGGACTGAAGTCACGTGAGAGGACATGTCAAGCGGGACGCTAAATTACTAACTAATAATAAGTAACTAACTACCACTATCTTAGTGACAGGATAAAGGAAAGGAGTCTCTCCAGTCTGCGTTACCTAACTTAAGTTCTCTTACTTCCCTTGCATAATCAGCCCAAGTGAGCACAAAGTTGCAAACAACTCCAAGTACGATTAGCAGTTCCGAGCACCTGTCTAGAAGAATAGCGATCACATAATATAAGCTTCTTAAATGTAGCTTACCTGCATCTAAATAAGCATCAGCAATCTTGCTATTTGGAGAAAAAATAATATTTGCAACATCATAGAACACACAATAGTAATAATTAGCTACTCACCAAGCCCCGCGACATCAACACTTAGCAAGTTCAGCAGGTCCTGCTCTCAGTCCAGGATATCGGACCACCAGTGCGTCACTTGGTATGGGTGGGCCAGATCCCAGAACAGCGATGTATTGCCCGGCGCACTCTCGTCCACCACTGATGACACTGATGACGCTCCTGGAGCCCGGACTCAGGCCTGTCACCTGCTGCCAGGGTGGAGGGGAGGTGGTCCTGCACAAAAAAATCCCCAAAGCTGCCACCTCCACCTCCAAAAACAAGGCCCTGGGTCTGCACCCCTTCCGGGCGCCGCCTTCCGCAAAGAAGGCTGCTCCTCTTTCCCCAGGTCCCACTCTCTGCCATGATGCCGGTGGGGGGGAGAAAAGAAAATGTAGAAAGTAAAAAAGGAAGGGAGGGGAAAAAGAAAGGAAGTGGAAAAAATGAGAAAACAGTTATATAAAAAAATAGTACCAATCACAGTAAAAAACACACAAAAAGTAGAAAAAACAAAAAAATATACATTAAGAAGAGAGAGGGATAGATAATACATAAAAAAGATCAGAAAAAACGTTTTGGGAACTAAGGATTGGAAAGATTTAGAGAGGATTCAAAACAGAGTACAAAAACAAGATGGCCGCGCCTGTGCAGGACTGCATGGAGAAGTTTGCATGATATTGCCCCCAAACACGCAATCTACGTTGCCATACGGCAGAAACATCTCGCGAACAGGTGGAACAAGCAACTCTGCCCGCTTGAGTAACTTTTTTTTTACCGCTTCTTGGAGTACAGCATAGCACCGCTATGCGAACTCCGCACATGCTTAGTTATAGTTATAGCTTATGTAACTATAACTGCTGAATTTCACTGGTTTTGTAGGCATAAAATGTGAGCCTAACTATAACGTCCCTTTAGCCTTTGTTTTTTTCAAAGAATTTTTATCTATCTATCTATCTATCTATCTATCTATCTATCTATCTATCTATCTATCTATCTATCTATCTATCTATCTATCTATCTATCTATCTATCTATCTATCTATCTCTGTATACATATAGAAAGATAGATAGATAGATAGATAGATAGATAGATAGATAGATAGATAGATAGATAGATAGATAGATAGATAGATAGATAGATAGATAGATAGATAGATAGATAGATAGATAGATAGATAGATAGATAGATAGATAGATAGATAGATAGATAGATAGATAGATAGATAGATAGATAGATAGATAGATAGATAGATAGATTGATAGATAGATGGATAAATAGATAGATCCCACAAGAGTCATGATGGACCTTAGCAAAAAAACAAAAAAAATACAAATGGGGTGTGGGGTGTCAGTAGGGCCCCCTCCCCTGCCCAACAATTGAGTGCCCCAAGCACCTATTCCTGGGGCCCAATTAAATTGTTATAGGGAGCGGGGCTACGGCCCACCTCCAGAAATCGTGTTCAGCTTGAGGGGCCTCCATTACCGGTAAGGGCAGAGAAAGTTCTGTTTGCTCCCATCTGGCAGGAGCATTTTTAAATCTCCTCGTAAACTGGAGCAAACATAAAGTCTGCTTCTAGCTGCTGGAAGCAGACCTGTATTTTGTTTCCCTGTCCACACTGATGTGGACAGGGAAACAGAATAACAGATTGCCCCCACCCATAGGAAGCAGCATAAATAGCTGCTCCCTCCAGGCTGGAGCATTGCCAGATCCTGTACCATGCGGGGGCTGGCTGGGGCTATGGGAGCCCTGGGGCCCCACCACAGTCCCCCAACATTGTGCTTGGTGAGTGCTCCAGGTTGGCACCCACCTTTAAATAATGAAGACCCTTGATGATGAGCTCCTCAGGGCCAAAATAGGCTCAGGGAGGGGGACCGTGCTGTCCCTTCCATTTTATTTCAATTTCAGCCCCATGGGATAAGCTCCCTCCTTGGTCCCAGCATTTGAGGTGCCCGATGTGGACACCGGAGCACTCACCTTTAAATAATGGAAGCCCAGGGGAGTGACCAAATTAGTCTCCGAGAGGGGGCCCTGCCCCCTCTCCTTTAAAGAGAAACATTGGGGGCGTGGCCAAGAAGGCGGCAGAGTAGGACGTGCCAATCCATCTCTCCATACCGGCCTCTGGCTCACCATTACTTAGCTCACCTGTGGTCCCCTGGGGAGTGCCTGATTGCTGAGGCAGGTGCTGGGGTCTCAGGGAGAGTGCTCCAGAGATCCACTGGCAAAGTTGCAGACAGCCCAGACAATTGGCCTCCGGCGCTACCAGGCAGCCTCAATCCAGAGGTGAGACATGAGACATGACCCGCGGCAGCCAGCCTCCAGAGAGGCAAGGAAATTAAAGTGCGGCACATGCGCACATCTTCCCGACTTTAACTTAGGTTGGCAGTGTGGAGCAAGGCTGGGGGCCGGAGTTGCTCTTGGCAGGATCCAGGAGTATTTCAGAACGCCTGGGCGCTGGGCTTGAATAGATCTTTCACCCAGCTGCAGAAACAGCGATTGACCACGGGCCATGACTCAGGGTCCCTGGAGAGCCCTAGAGAGGAGCTGAGGCAGTAACTACAGAAAGTGAACACTGGAGAAAAATACGCTCCATCATCCAGGGGTTACCCCCACACCGACAGAGGGCTAAAAGCAGTTGCGGCTCTCCTTGGCAGTGACCTGAGCAGAGGGGCGCTGCGGTTGACAGAAGTCAAGTGCAGTGAAGATAAGGGGTTACCCTAGGGACTATTCCTGGCTCTTGCCTCAAGGAGAACATGGCAACAGAGGCTGCTCCTGACACGCTGGGGACAACCTTCTGCAGCGTGCCAGTGGGGGGCCTGCATGATCTGCAAATAAAGTCAGCAATGAGCAGAGGTGGCAGTAATCCCAGGCATGGTCTCGAAGCTGCTACCTGAGACTACTAGTGAGCAGCAGGATGGATAGGCTGCACAACCGCAGGTGAAAGATGGACTGGCTTAGAGAGAATTAGCCAGGCCCTGCACTTTACGTTTATCCCTGTGGGTACCACGGCACATGACAAGGGCCCCTTGCAATGCATGAATAGCCTTCCTCCCTGACATTGACCGTGGGGTAGTTGAAGAAGCATTGGAAATAGTGGGAACTGCACACGGGACCTGCAGTGAAGCCAGTGGTAGAGCTTGACAGGGAACCCACTCTTCTCTTTGGTGGTCGGACTTAATTGTCTACCTGACCGAGCAAGCCTGAAGGAGATAATTTCCTGGCGCGATGTGTGAGGCCCCACACACTTCCCTACTGCATGGAGGCTGGGCTACGCTGGGCTTTCTGGGAAAGGGACATTGAGCTATACCCTAACACGCTTTTGTGAGCATGGCAACAAGTCACACCAAGAAAGACGGTACCGCTAGACATGCTGTCCCGGCTATACATGGGCCCAGCTAGGGACCCCTAGGCATGCTGGACTCTCTACAGACAAGCAAGGAGGGCGCAGTGGAGGAACCAGTGATGTGTGCCTTTTTCGAGTCCCTGTTCACTTTGTTGAAATATGACCTGCAGGCTATTAAAAAATACCTCTTACAAGACATCAGGGAGGTCAGAAGGGATATGGACTCCCAGGGGGACCATGTCGCGACCCTAGGGGATCAAGGTGACAATTGGGAGGATGAGATAGAATCTCTGCTGCAGGAGGTCATCCGCCTTTGTGAGCAAAACACATAGACATGCAGACCCATGCAGACGATCGCGAGAACAGTTCCCACTGAAACAACATTCGGATCAGGGGCCTAGCAATGAAAGCAGAAGAGTAGGACATATGTTGCTATATCCAGGATCTATTCTGTCACATCTTGGGAACCCCTATGGACACCGACATTAGGAATGATCGGGCACACTGCCCTGGACTGCCAGGCACTGGGACGGGACCGCCGGCGGATGTCTTAGTATGCCTTAGAGACTTTCCAGTGAAGGAAGAGATATTATGCAAAGCTCATGAGTCCCACTCCATCCACTTTAAGGAGCAGACACCAACTTTGTACCAGGACTGGGCAGCAATCACACTGTAGAAGCAAAGAGAGTTCCGCCCAGTAACGGCATACCTCTGTTGGGAAACTGTTTCAGTTGAGGTCCCTGATGGAGGCTTGCCAGGTCCTGGAATTAGACTTGCCACAGGAGGAGCACCTACCAGGCACTGCCTCACCACACATCAGGGGAGTGGACCCGGGGGAGGAGCTGGTCTCCCTGACCCAGCGGAGATTACGGAAGGGCAACAAACATTGCTGAAAGCTATCCCTAAGATGTTGGCGAGGGTGGACGATCCATAGGATGGCTGGTCACAGAGCCACATTGTTCACCATTGGTGGGCCAGGGGCTGGGGAGGGTATGGAATTCCTGGTTCACATTCAGAGCCCTCCCTTGTTTCTGCTCTTTTGATACTGAAAGCAGGGGCGTAACACAAGCCCCCGCGGCCTATGCGGTGTGGGGGGCCCCTAGCTCCAAGGGGCCCCCTCGGCATTGAACTCCTGATTGAGCCCGGAGGGGGTCCCCCTAAGTACCGTGCAGGGAGGCCCCCTCACTTTTTGTTACCCCAGTACCTAAAAGACATTCAGACTGATGATATGCGGTCATACTTGTTTTCTCACTGGTTACTTGTTCTATTTTTGGGTGGTGTTGTTGGGAGTTATGACTCACTCGCATGGCAACCACGACATGAGTGGGGTAAAACATACCAGACATCACCTCTGGCTGGCATCAGACAGCTTAGACAGTGTAGCTGGATGCACAGAGCAGGACCTAGTTCCCTAGGCTTTTGTAATGTCCGTCATACCCATTAAAATCCTGACCCCTGATGTATGCGGGCTTAACCACCCGATAAAATGCAGGGCAGGCTTATCCTACCTAGAAAACCTTGGAGCAGATATATGTCTGCTGCAGGAGGCACATCTCCTCACAAAAGACTGCCACCACCTGCGATCATGTGCCCTTCCTCTCCAATTCTTCTCTTTAGCCACCAACAAAACAGCAGATGCGGCCAAACTGGTGGCAAGCGCTTTCCGGGGTAAGGCAGAGCAGAGAGGGTCCGAAATTAAAGGCAGACTTCTCACCTACAACTTTACATTGGGGGACCAAACAGTGATAAGGGGGGAGTTCCTCACAATCTTGGATAATAGGACACGTAAAGAGAAAGGGGACCAACTCACTACTCAGGGAAAAGAGCAGGAGCGCATACATCAACGCACCGGGGCACCAAGAGTCAGGTGACAGCTAACTACCATTCGATCTGAGCTAGCGAGTATCGATTTATACTGGGCAGAATATGCTGCTGTGTGGTTGCATCACTCCTACTACATAAGAGGGGACATGTGTGGCTGTCTCCTCGCTAAAAACTGTGTGCCAAGAAGCCACACCCGGGCAGAGGGCAAGTCACTAGGGACAAAGACATTGCCTCCACTTTCACACAGTTTTGCACAAACCTGTACTCTGGTCAATGCCTTGATTCCGATTCCGCAGATGGCACACTCTATCTTCCGGTCGCCCACATGGCCCAACTCACACCAGATCAAGCAGGATCCTGGGAAAGTGAAATACATATTGAGGAGGTCACATCTGCTATCTGTCATCTGAAACTTGCCAAATCACCAGGTCCGGCTGGGTTCCCAGTGGTTTTTTACAAACTTTTCTGTCAGCCTCTCGACCCCAGGCTTTTTAATTCATTTTCAAACCCGTGGGCGATACCAGCGTTGATGCTCACTGCCTCAGTTGCTGTCATTCCTAAACTATGTGAAGACAGACCACAGTGCAGTTCACACCGGTCTATTTCCCTCCTGAATGTAGATCTTAAAGTATTTACTAGAATTGTAGCTGGTAGGCTCAGCGTGCTTATGCCCATCATTATAGACCCAGATCAGGTGGGCTTTATCCCCCAGAGGCAGACGAGCAATAATGCTAACTGCATCCTGCACATCATAGAGAAAGCCTCTCATGCCCGAATGATCTCATGCTCCTGGTGATGGACTCTGAAAAGGATTTTGACAGAGTACACTGGCCTTTTCTGGAGCAGGTCCTCATCCACTTCAGACTGGGTGAGAGGTTCTTGCCTACGGCGACAGTTCGGGTCAACGACCACACCTCTGCCCATTTCCTAAACAGCAGCTGCACGCGGAAGGGATGTCCGCTGTCGCCCCTGCTATTTGCCCTTTACATGGAGCCTTTAGCTCAGAGAATCCAGGATAACCCTTGGATTACTGCGGGAGCATTCGGGGGGAGCAGCATACTAAAAACCTCTAAGCAGACGATGTGCTGATAGTGTTAGAGAAGCCGTTTACATCTCCTCTGGCTTTCCAAGCAGAACTGGAGACTTTTGGCCACGCCTCCAGTTTCCGGGTAAACGTGAAAAAGTCACAGGCACTGAACCTCTCCTTACCTTTGCCATAGGTGAGACAATTGGCGGCACAGTTCCCTTTTAAATGGGCACCGGAGGCGATCCTCTGTCTTGGGATTAAGATAGCATTAAGTATCCCGTCTACCGCCCTACTCAACTACCAAGCATTACACAAGCAGATCAGAGCTGATCTAACTCGCTGGAAACGCCACCAACTCTCTTGGCTGGGAAGAATTGCAGCTGTCAAAATGATGGTGCTGCCAAAGATATTATACCTCTTCCAAACACTTCTGGTTGCCCCGGGCAAAAGTGCATGCTTCCAAAACTATAATCAGATTTACTCTATTATATCTGGATGGGGAGAAAACTCAACATAAAGAAGGAATTGAGTTGCCCCACCACCCCCAGATCCCCTGCAAGACGGAGGCCTGGGTGTTCCAGACCTACAGTTATATTACCAGGCAGCCCAAATGAGCTATTTGGTAGAGTTGAACCGATTCTGAGAAGCATTGGCTGTTCCAGGACAGGGCGGTGGTGGGCACATCAATATGGAAGGTTCACTAATTATGGAAGAAACACCAGCCACGGAATTTATATTGTCGCACCCACATAACAAACCGGATACACAGAGATCCCTCACTCCCTATGACCGATGACTTATCCTCTGATAGACGACTCATATTTGACCTGTACACGTTTCTGCTGCAATGTCAACATCGATGGGAGCAGGACATAGAGAGGCAACTCAACGATAAGCAATGGGGGAGATTTATTATAGGGTCAGACACACAGCATGCAATACAGCACTAACCAAGATGTTTGCCAAGGTGACCACTTATTGGTAGTACACCCTGGTCCGCTTACACCAGGCAAATCCAGCTTGTCCAGCTGGTGACAAGCAGTGTTGGAGGGGCTACGGGACCCTGGGAACTCTAGTGCACCTGCTCTGGGGTTGCCCGCAACTGTTCCGATACTGGACACGGATTTTACCTATAGATACAAATTTCTAGGTTCCCCACATACATCTTACTGGGTTTGCCCAACCCCCTCACATACTGACTCAAATCAAAATGAGGGAAACAGATAGGTTTAGCCCTAGGAGCAGCCATTCAGAACATACTTACCCTCTGGGGGACACAGAGAATACCCACACAGCGGGGGTGGATACATCGGTTGTGGTACATCTTTGTGCATGGAAAAGATCTCATTGACACTCGCTAATCAAGGGGCCTCATTGGAGAAATATGGTGCCCTTACCTGCATATGGTGCCCTTACCTGGCCCGCTTTCCCAGGACTTCAGAGAATTGACATGTCCCAAATACCTACGCATTCTGCGCTTTTCGGAGATAGAACAGAAACCTGCTTAGTCTGCCTCCTCATTGAGAATGTTAGTTTTATTTGCATGTTTGTATGGCGCTGGGAATCGACTCCCGAAGGAGTATCTCCGCGCCTTAGGCAGCATCTGAAGACAGCAAACTAGTCCTGATTTATTGAGTAAGCACTAAGGCCAGCTAAAAATTAAATAGGAAGGTTTTAAGTTTTTTACTAAAAGGGAAATGTTCCCTGCATATTCTAATATCCTTTGGGAGTTGGTTCCACAACTTGGGGCCAGCTACTGATAAAGCCCTTCCACCCTTTCTTGCCTTAAAGGCCCTGGGAACACATAACAATTCCTGATCTCCTGATCTTAGAGATCTAGATGGAACATAAGGGGTGAATTTATCCGTAAGGTAACTAGGACCTTTTCCAGTGAGGCATTTGTGGATGATACAACAGATCTTAAACATCACCCTCTGCTTCACTGGAAGCCAATGGAGTTTGGTCAGCAACGGTTTTGAGGGAGTACGAGGCGGGGCATTTAAAACCAATCGCGCAGCAGTATTTTGCACCACCTGCAATCTGGCAAAAATCCCCTCGTTGGCAGCTAGCATCAACCCATTGCAGTAATCCAGCCTGCTTAGCACCAGTGACTGGACCAACGTTCTCCTGGTTGTATCCGGCAACAGAGGGAATACTCTCCTGAGAAGCCCAATGACATGAAAACATGAGCTTACCACTTGATTTGTTTGTTGTGTTAGGGCAAGCTCATGATCCAATTTCACTCCAAGGTCTTTTACCACCATTTTGGGCTCAGGGACGGGGCCAAGATCTTGAGGCCACCAGTCCGGAGTCCACAGGCGTTTGGCTTCTCCGAAGAGCATAACCTCGGTCTTGGAGACGTTGCACTGAAGGAAGTTAGCTGCCATCCAGCATGCCACCTCCTTCATCCCCTGGGCAAAGGAGTCACGCACTTCAGGAGTCATAGTTTTAAAAGGGAAGAGGAGTTGGGTATCATCCGCGTATGATACTGGAATGAACCCATGGGATCTCATGATGTTAGCTAGGGGTGCCACGTAGATGTTAAATAACGTCGGGCTCAAACAAGAGCCCTGTGGCACCCCCTTCGAGATCGCCACCACCTCAGATTGGTATGGTCCCAGAATGACTCTTTGGGTGCGTTTGATGAAGAAACTCCTTAGCCAGGCCAGAGCCTTGCCTTCCAGACCGATGTCAACTAGTCTGGAGGTCATGATGTCGTGTGACAAAGTGTCAAACGCCGCTGACAAATCTAAGAGTACAAGGACAACGGAATAGCCCTTGTCCTGTAACATCTGAAGATTGTCAGCGACGGACAGCAAGGCGGTCTCAGTACTGTGCCTGGGCCTAAAGCCCGACTGAGAGGGATCAAGCCCACCTGCATGTTCAATGAACTTTGACAAATGCTGATTTACGTATCTCTCAGCGAGCTTCCCCATAAAAGGGAGAAGAGAGATCGGTCTCAGGTTTGTCAAATCGGACCAGGGGATCGAGTTGTTTTTCCGCAAGGGTCTCACAAGGGCCTGTTTCCAATCTAAAGGGACTTCCCCTGAGCACAGGGACAGATTGACTACATGTCGCATTCCAGCCCCCAAATCATCCAACAGAAGTGGCATAATACGTGCCGGGATGATGTCTGTGGGGCACCCACTTTTTGTTCGAGCGACAAGAACAGTCAGCTCTTCCATAGAGATGGGGGGGAAAGCGGCAAGCTTCTTAGCCTCATTACATGCAGTTATAGTATAAGGCTGGACTTGATGGTCAATTTTTACTGGATTATTAGGGATGGAATTAGATGTTAGTATCTTAGTGTAGATAGCTTCAATTTTCCTAACAAAGAACTGTGAGATATTATCACAGAGCTCTTGAGATTCGACCCCATCAGTATCACAGGCAGTGGGCTTAGTAAATGTCTGTAAAATTTGATACAGAGGGGCAGATTTACGTTAACTGGCGCATCCCCAGGGATGCGCCAGTTAATGTGCGCCACAGTGTGCCACAGCTCCGCCATCCATGGTGCGCCACATTTACAATGCGGCGCACCATGGTGCAAGGCAGTGAAGATGCGTAACGCATCTTTCGGCGAACGGGCGGCGCATTGCTGGAGTCATGTCGCAAGTGCAACATGACTCCTGCAATGCACAGGGGCCACCCCTACATTGCATGGTGCATCACCCTTACGCCTGCTTCAAGCAGGCGTAAGGAATTGACGTAGAAAGTGACTCAGTGAAACCTTGTAGATTTCACGGAGTCACTTTCCAGGGGCGTTCCTGTGACGGAACGCCCACCCCTGCACCGTAACGCCTACATGAAACCTGACGCAGGTTTCATGTGGCGCAGGGCCTTACACCGTGACGCATCTCCAAAGATGCGTCACGTTGTAAATGCCTCGTAGGGATGCGCCACGTTTACGCTGCCTTGCGTGACGCAACAGCGGCGTAAGCGTGGCGCAAGGGCCTCATAAATCTGCCCCAGAGTTTTTACGTTAGTACCAGCCTCTGTCAATTGAACTGCTATGTGTTGTTTCCTAGCAGCTCGGATTGCTTTGTGGTAGCATTTAAACGACCTCCTAAAGCTTTCCTTATCCTCTGCCAGATGTGTGACTCTCCATTTTTTCTCTAACTTTCTCATATTTATTTTTAATTGTCTGAGATCCCCCGTGAACCAGACTTCTTGTTTTGGGGCAGGTCGGGGTTTATAGGTTCTAGGCGGGACCACCTGGTTAATAGTAGTTAACGTGGCTTAGTTAAATGCACTCAAAACTGAAGTGACATTATCTCCGCATGTTAGTGATCATCTAAGCTTCACACAAAGAACGAGTGGGGGGAGAGGAATGGGGCGGGATCAGGGTTTTAAGTTTGGCTCTTCTTTCACTTTACATTGCCTGTTTCTGTCTCCCGTCGATGTGGACTTACGCATTCCTGGAATGCGTGGTACCACGAAACCTCGAAATGTATCGCTGTCATTACAGTTGGGCAAGACACTGCTTACTTCGATTAAATAATAATAAAAATATTTAAACCATAAAAGGATACATGGCGCAATGGATGCATAGTAAAGACATCCGTTGTAAATGCATGCCTTGTTTAGTCATGCAACCCTCTATAGGAGCAGGCTGAAGTAAACAAAATGGGTTCACACTTGCGCACGGCGGGTTGCCGCTTTAAGTAATTTTCTGACTATGCAATCTTTATGTTGGGTGGGGTTCTAAATTCAGTACTGGAAGAGGAAATGGAGAGTGCACAAGCGACTATCAAGATCACATCTCCAATGTTCACATTTTATCAAGAATTATTACTAAACGCTCCAGAGAAGGGGTAGTTATTGATTGCATTTTTGGGGTGTGGTGCCTGTCAAACCACCGACCCGTTCTTTGAACATTTGAAAGTACTTTTATGACATTCTAATGATAGAAAGTGCTATACAAATATTAATAATTTAAATACCATCAGTTATTTTTCACTCGCAATATGGATTGTGTTCTATGCCTGTTGCTTCACTGTAAGATTCGGGTGTCCCTGGCAAGGGCAGAGATGTACATACAGAGGCCTAAAACCATCCAAGTGTGCATCCTCTGCGACACAGGTCATTGTTTTCTGTGTCTTGTTAATCGTGCAAAATGTTATTCAAAGTGATGTATATTCTTTCTCCATTTAATTGGCCTTTGCAATTAACAACGGATCATTTTCTTGAGATCGAAGTAACAAAATAATGAATAGGTAATATCAGCAGTATCTTTCACTCAATGATAAGGTACTTATTGTATGCAGTTTGGAAAGCAGAGAAGTTAAAACAAGTGAAATATTAGAGAGTACCATTAATAAAATATTTACCTACACTTCCAAAGCAGATTGCTGCAGTGGGCTTTCCCACCCTTCCTTATTTTTTTCTCATTTAAAAAGCATGATATTTTACAAACAAAACTACTCTGAAGCAAAATGTTGAAGGCCAATGGCAAAAATCAAATGTAGCTGTTGTGAGTGTTAGCTTTCGTGCAATTTCAATATTATACGCATTACAATGAACTAAGCGAACTGAAAAGCCGCTCGTGCAGGCCGCATCGCGCACCCCAGAGATCATTAAAATTCCCAGTGGTTTCCTCACTCTTTCCAAGAAATGCCAGTGTCATAAAAAGCCCCAGTGCTCGCAAGCTGTCACACGGGTTATTCATAGAGCTCAGCCTCGGTAATACCACATATTAAGTGTTTGAGGTCGAAGACCGTTCTCAGCTCTGACATGCTAATGAGCATGTGATGTACTTTCCAGCTCCTGTTTCCTGCGGTGCCACCAAATTGTAGCTTGCGAGACGATGTGGCAGATCTGTAGCCATGGGAATGTGCATCCGAGGCTGGTTAAACACCGCTTCCACATGGCGAGGGCTTGCAGATCGCTGAGTCGAGAGATAATGTGTGCGCTGCAGATTCAGTGGCATGTCTAAGCTTCTGAACGCAGTGGGAGACGGCAAAATGATACAATGGTGTGCTTGCTATTGTGTGGCATTTAACTTGCACACAATCAGGCGCACAATATATTGCACACAATCAGACATTAACAAAGCATTACTGAGCTTATTGTCGCAACAATGAATCCAAATGAAGTCCTTTCTCCCTAGATGGGCCGTAAAGACATCCACAATTAGGGTGCAGAACGTCCCATAAAAATATGGACCCAGTGCCACTGGGTTCTTTTGGACAGATTGACAAATTGAATTGGCTTGGAGATGCACGCTGATGCTCCTCAAACTTACAAAACAATATTTTTCGACCATTTCCATTGTTCTAATGAGCATCAATGATACTTACCGCACTGGCACACCCTTCTTGAAGAGCAGGGACCTTCATAACATTGAGCCTCAATGATACACAATCTTAAATAACATTAGCTAAATGTTAACTACTGGTTCCAGGCTTCCGCGTCAAAATCAAAGGCATGCAGTGTAGATGTGCAGCACAGCCTAGATATGTCTTTTAATGTTACATACAACGCATATCTCATGGTTTGTTATAATGACTTCTATTTGCAGGCATTTTGAACACTTAGGGCCTGAATCACAAATGTAAACTTACACTTTTGTGAAAGTTTACAATTGTTTGCTAATCACAAAGGTATTTTAGGAGCAGTCTCTTTACGACTGTAGAGTCTACACACATATAAAGATAGGTCCCATGATTTTAGGTCGATCCTAGCGGCAGCGCGCATACGCTGCTTGCTCCGTGAGACTGCTGTAGTAGAGCATGGGGGAGAAGCCACGCCCAAACTCCGCCCATATTTTTCATTGGCTGGTGCCATTGTCTTTCGTAAATGCTGACTTCAGATTCGTTAATAGGCTTCTTAGTCCCTCCTTAGTACGGCCTCGTCTTCATTTGTACCCTCCCATGATGACTGGCTCTTTCAATTGGGTTGTTACATGAGACCTGTTATTTAGTCTGTAAGCACTATTTAATTTAAGTAAGTAAGTTTCTCTTACTGCAGGCCGGACATGCAAAGCTTCAGCTGAAACCGCTTGTGTTTCTTTAAGCAGCACAGCCGGCCCCGTAACACGAGTGCCTGCTTTCAATAACTTTAACCCAGCCTTTTCTCCTGTCTGTTTCCCCCCTTGCCCCCAAGTAAAATAGATTTAGAAATGATTAGTGAAAGAAATGTGAATTCCAGGTAGCTAATAGGCTGAAGCTGACAGCAGCACATCTGTTACATATCATCTGTACTAAATCCACCTGACGGGTTGTTTTCAAAAGCCTGTTTTGTTAACAACACCACCACCACCAATACCAACACCACCAGTACCATCAAAACCAATACCACCTCCACCAATACCACCACCACCAATTCCACCCCCAGTACCAACACCAATGACAATACCGCCACTACCACCACCAATACCACCACCACCATTAACACCACCAACGCCACGACCATCAACGCCACCAATACCACCACAAATACCAATGCCACCACCAGCAAAACCACCACCAATACCACCACCACCACCTATACCCCCACCAATACCACCACCACCATCAACACCACCAATACCACCAACAAGACCACCACCAATACCAGCACCACCACCAATACCACCACCACCACTAATACCACCAATACTACCATCAATACCACCACCACCAATACCACCAATGCCAACACCTCCAATACCACCACCGTACGTAAACGTAAACGTAGTTGAGCTTATATAGCGCACAGCTACCCGCAGTGGGTTTCCCGGCGCTTGCTTAGCGAACCCTTCCTGGTATTCCCCTGTGAGATAGCAGGGTATCCACAAGGTGAAAGTCAGGCATCCCGCCGCGAGGGGCCGTTGTGGAGATTAAGCAAGCTATTGCCCAGAGTCGCAGAGTGTGAACCCGTGAGTCGAGGAGGCACCGGGGCGAGAATTATCGAGTCCGTGGAATTTTTTAGCCCAAGACCCGCCGAGGATGGGAATTGAACCCTGGTCCAGGACCGATCTCAGCTTCCGTGTCTGCTGCCTCTAACCCCTGAGCCACACTTCACCAATACCACTACCACCACAATGACCAATTCCACCACCAACACCAATACTACCACCACTACTACCACCACCTCCACCATAAATACCACCACCAATACCACCACCAATAGTACCACCACCAATATCATCACCACCAATAGCAACACTACCAATACCAACACCAATACCACCACCACCACCTCGAATACCACCACCAATAACAATACCACCACCACTGCCAATACCACCACCACAACCAATTGCACCACCACCAATACCACCACCAGCAATACCAGCAATAACACCACCAGCAATACCAATACCACCACCACCAATACCACCACCACCAATACTAACACCACCAATGCCACCACCATCAATACCACCTCCAATTCCACCAATACCATTACCACCGCTACCACCAATACTATCACCAGCACCAATACCAAGACCAAGACCAATACCGCCACCACAGCCAATACCACCATCACCAATACCACCACCTCCACCACCACCATTACCGCCACTACCAATACCACCACCAACACCACCACCACCAAGAACACCACCCCGACACCACCACCACCACCAACAACACTACCACCAATACCACCACCAATACTACCACCACCAATACCACCACCAATATCATCACCACCCCGAATACCACAACAAATACCACCCCCACCACCACCACCACCACCCCTAATACCACCACCACCAATGCAATACCAGCACCACCAATACAATACCACCACCACCAATACCACCACCACCAATACCACCACCACCATTACCCCACCCCCACCACCAACATCGCCACCACCAATACCACCACCACCAATACCACCACCACCACTAATACCACTACCAATACCACCACCACCATTACCCCCACCATCAACATCACTACTACCAATACCACCACCACCAATACCACCTCCAACACCACTACCACCACCAATACCACCACCATCAATACCACCACCACCACCAATACCACCAATACCACCACCACCAATATCACCACCATCAATACCACCACCACCAGTACCGATACCAATACCACCACCAATACCACCAATACCACCACCAACATGGCTGCCCGGAGCTTCAGCTCAGTGGAAACCCCACGCACAACATCCCAACGCGGCCCTCCAAGCCCAACTAAATTATCTGTAAGGGTCAAATGCCAAAATCAGACGATCTGGAGCGTCTGCCGCTGGGGACGCTGATACTTCCAGCGGCTGCTCTGCCGTGATATCGGCAATATCCACCCCTGGCGATAACACCTCAAGATGGCGCCTGAGGTGAAACAGAGGTAGTAGTGGGGGGGCCGCGGTGAAACGGACCCACGTTATGAGGTAACAGTGCGGGGGCTGCAACATCAGGAGCAGGCCCCCTGCTGCCCTTTTATCTTCCCCGGCGGGCGCCCGTAGCTTATGCAGCCCGTGATCGCTGGATCTGTAGCCTCCATCCACCTGTGTGGCCCGACCGCAGTGTGTAGACGGGGGCCCGTGGCCACAGCGGACGGGCGGGACAGGTTACACGACCGGGAGAGGATTTTAATTACAGCGCTCACCTCCTACATATGACGAAGCCACTAACACCCCCCTGGGAGAGCCAAGATAGACATCAGCTTTTTGTCAAGCATAAAAGCTGGGTGGAGTCCAGGAGGTGCAAATACTGAAGATGCTCCTCCTTTTGACTGGCTGGCTCCTTTTCCCCTCTTCTTCTTCCTCCGTTGGGTCGGCTCCATTTTGGACTTGGCCCTCGTAACTTTTGTTTTGGACTGGAACTCGAGTGCGCCCTGCCATTTTGGGACCCTTTCCTGTTGTCCCTCTTGGGCTGGGTGCATCTTGCCATGTTGAGATTGTTTCCATGGATGCCCACGACCCGTTTCCACCGTTTTCTTGACTCTTGTCTTTTCCTTTGGTCCCTTGGATTCCATCCTGCTGACCTTCAGACATTTCTCTTGCGCTGGACTGCCTTATCTCTTTCTCCCCCTCAGGTCCCTCTATCTCCTCTCACCAATCTCAGCCTCCAACTCTTCTCCCCCACATACCGCTCTCTACCCATTTTTAATTGAATTGTTTTTTTTCTCTTTTCACTCTGTAAATATGTGATATGTACTTGTCCAAGCCGAATCACTGGAAAAATGGAATCCTGAGAAAATCTACTATTTGTATACATATGTACATAGAGATAACTCTAACCACTAGTATATGTGGTAGACCTTTGTACTCACTACCATTCCTATGTGATTATTAGAGTTTAACCATTTGTATCTCTTCCTTGAGTGACTTTACAACTTGTGCATTTGCAATTTCTTTTCCTGTTTGTATCTTTTATGTAACTCATGTAATCCTAAGTCCTTATGTATTGCAACTGGTTCTTTTGTAAAGCACTCTGACACCTTTGGGTAATGTTTGCGCTATAGAAAAGCGCATTAAATAAATAATAATAAAAAAACACCAATACCACCCCCACCACCAATAACACCAACACCACCAATACCACCACCACCATCAATACCAACACCTCCACCACCACCAATACCACCACTACCAATACCACCACCACCACCAACACCGCCACCACAACCAACAACACCACCACCAACAACAACACCACCACCAATACTACCACCACCAATACCACCACCAATATCACTACCACAACCAATATCACAACCAATACCACCACCACCACTAATACCCCCACTAATACCACCACCAATACCACCACCACCATTACCATCACCACCAACATCACCACCACCAATACCACCACCAACACCACTACCACCACCAATACCACTACCAACACCAATACCACCACCACCACCAATACCACTACCAACACCAATACCACCACCACCACCATTACCACCACCACCAATACAACCACCACCACCAGTACCAATAGCAATACTACCACAAATACCACCACCACCAATACCCCAATACCATCCCCACCACCAATATCACCACAACCACCAATACCACCAATACAACCTGCCGCGTTTGACACGGTCGACCACACCACCTTGATCGACCGTGTTAATAGCATAGGCATTCAGGATGCAGCCAGCGACCTCCTTTCTTCATTTCTCTCCAATCGCACCCAGACAGTCATGCTGGGCAACTTCAGCTCCGCCCAGATGACACTTCCGTGCGGCGTCCCACAGGGCTCATCCCTGAGCCCCACGCTATTTAACATTTACGTAACGGACTTAGCAAGAGTCATCAAGTCTCATGGGATGAGCCTAACATCCTATGCGGACGATACTCAGTTGGTCCTGGCCATAAAAAACAATGGACACAAAGAAGCGGTCAATTTCCAGTTAGCCATGAATGCTATCAGCAACTGGATGGCTATAAACTGTTTAAAACTGAACTCCGAGAAGACGGAAGTTATGATCTTTGGCAAGCTCAGCCCGACCTGGTCCACCTCCTGGTGGCCCACAGAGCTAGGTCTCCCGCCTATACCAGTCACCAAGGTCAGAAACCTAGGTATACTACTTGACGACAAACTCACCTTTGCCGCACATGCAAACACCATTGTTTCATCCTCCTTCTACAAATTGAAATCCATTAAAAAATCCTCCTTACATTCCCTCCAACTCAGGAAAAACTCTGGTCACCGCATTTGTAATGTCCTCTTTGGACTATTGCAACAGACTTTTCATGAATGCCCAGCAACAAGTCATCCGTAAACTACAGTCGGTGCAGAACGGGGCTGCAAGAATGCTTTCAGGTACTCCCAGGTTCAAACCTATAACCCATATCATCAAAAGCTACCATTGGTTAGCCGTTAAAAACCGAATCAAATTCAAGGCTCTTTGTATTGCCTACAAAGCCTCACGCAAGCAAGGACCCCGTTTCCTCCTTAACTCCCTAGCTTTTCATGTTCCCAACCGATCTCTACGATCAACCAACGCCCTCCTGATGTCAGTGCCACGCACTAAAACGGCCTCCTGGGGCGATCGTCGCTTTACGGTTTCCACAGCCAAACTCTGGAACTCCCTCGATTTGGACATCAGGTCCACCCCCACCTTGTTAGCTTTCAGGAGAAAAATCAAAACCCTGCTGTTCAATCAATAATCTTCCCACCTTTTTTCTGCGACGTTCACAGCGCCGAGACGCCCTAGGGCATTTGATGCGCTCTACAAATGTCATAAATAAATAAATAAATAAACCACACCAATATTACCACCAACACCAATACCACCAATACCAATACCACCACCAATCCCAATACCACCAATACCTCCACCACCAATACCATCACCACCACAACTAATACCACTACCACAATACCACCAGCAATACCATCCCAACCAATACCACTACCAACACCAATACCAATACCACCACCACCACCAATACCACACCACCCAATACCACCACCAACACTACCACCACCACCAATACCACCACCACCAATACCACCACCACCAGTACCACCAGCAATACCACTACCACATGTACCAATACTAATACCATCTCTAATACCAATAAAACCACCAATACCACCACCACCAATCCAATACCATCACCACCAATCCAATACCACCACCACCAATATCACCACCAATACCACCACCACCAATACCACTACCACTAATACCGCCACCACTAATACTACCACCACCAATACCACCACCACCAATACCACCAACACCACCAATACCCCACCACCACCAATACCATCACCACCATCAATATCACCACCACTAATACCAATACCACCACCAATACCACAACCACCAATATCAGTATCACCACCAATACCACCACCACCAATACCAGTACCACCAATACCAAATACTAGTACCACCACCACCAATACCAATACCACCACTACCAATACCACCACCACCATCTCCACCAAAACCACCAATGCCACCACCACCAGTAGCACCACCATCAATGCCAGTATCAGCAATACAACCACCACCAATACCACCATCATCAATACCACCACATACCAGCACCTCAGCGCCTCATCTCACTAGTAATAGCACGGGCACTGTACGAGATCAGCGCTGCAGATGAGACCATCCCTCCCTCCCTCTATGCCTGCCTTAAAGCAGAGTTTTTTTAATTTGGCCAAAGATAGCAATGACATTGCACACTCAAATCATGGAGAGGTCAGGAACTAGCCCCCCTTCCGCTATTCCTCCGGAGCTGCAACAATGTACTCACAGAGCGAAAGGTGTCGGACCGCTTTGTTAGTATTTATAGCTTGGATCATATGTAACTCTTAGTTCACACTTTGTATCTCTGTAATTTACAACACTTTCAATTCTTCTTCACTGCATTATTTATCACTACTTTGAAGACGTCGCAGGCCGCTCTCTTCCTCTGATATTTACAATCTAACAAGGGGGTGAGAAGGCCCTTCATTGCAATGCAATAGGTCTCGCATTTGCTAAAGTTTAAGCTATTAGTATTGTAAATGACAATGCCTTTTATTTATGTTTTAAAACCCACAACATAAATAAAAGGCATTGTCATATACAATGCCCATAGCTCAAACATGTATTCATGCGGGACCTATTGCATTGCAAATGCTTGTTATGTATGGATACTCCTTCTCGTAAAGACACTACTCGTAATATACCTTTATGAATAGAAAGCAATCATAAATGTGCAGAAAAGTGTAGGTTTACCTTTGTGAATCAGGCCCTAAATGTGTGGTGAAGTGCAGGTGTAAAAAAGGAGGCTAATTTATAGTTTGTCATTTTCTGCAGCTACAAAGTGTGTGCTTGGAATACTACGTTTTTCTCAACTCATACTAAGATCACCAAGATGGAAAATATGCATTCTTCAGTGAAGTGAACAAACTGTAAAGTGAAAGCAAAAAACTATCTACAAGCGAAACTTACCCTGTGCGTTCCATCTCGTAGGAAGAAAGAGAAAAGTAGGAGTAAGGTTTCTGCACACAAATTTTGAACAGGACACCTTGTTCAACTTTGAATAACCTGTATGATTATACAGAAACTTAGCATGAGCCTCCTCGATCCATTCAACTCCATTCGTAAGACAGTTGTGTAAGGTGCTGGTGTGAGGTGGTATGGTATTAGACACATGGAGACGTTGCTGGAGGGAATGTTGAAACATTAATTTTTACTTTAGTTCTTAAGGCCCAGTAAGGTTAGAGGCGGAGGCACTGCCTGACTTGGAATATTATATCATATTGAATTTACTTGACGGTGCTGTTAGTAGGCTGGTTGTAACGTAGGATTGATAGGTTAGAGGTGCATGAATAAATGTGTTTGGGGATTATTTCACCTTTGGTTTATTCTGTATAATTATTTTAGAGTTGTTATTATTACTTTGTTTGTATAAGCTTTATTCGAGACAATTCTCATAAAAGCACATAAAATCAAAACAGTTACACAAAAATACATAGTCACATGGTAAAAAATTCATTAAACACAGTTGTTATTACTTGCATTTATTCTAATATACACATTTTGCAGACAACTACTACATACTAAATAATTATATAAAATTACCAATCAATATGTGTGTATACTGATTTCTAGGTGGGAGGCAGAGCTCTACACATCACTTGTGGATGAGAGATTCTCTGACAGGTTTGTCTGACTCCTAAAATTCCCTTCTATTAAAGCTTAACTCTAAGGGTGGAGTTAGAGACACCTGACAGTTCTTTTCTCCAAAAAGGTTGTGTTTACCTTTTGGGGCCGAGGGTACCTACTTGGTGTGGCCAAAATAGTTGGGAGTAAACAGGAGACAGTGCCAAACAAATGAGTTGGTCTTTACAATGTCTCATTGGTCAAGTTGTTTAAGGCATCCAATGGAGCCAGCATCACTATATTATCACACAATTATGTATGCTGTATAGGTCACATGAGCAGCTTGTCCAATGTCAGATGTTGTGCATTGGCTGTGGGAATCCAAACCAATATACCTGATGACACCTAATAAAGATGACTGAATGACCACATGCCTTCTGGCTACTGAACCAACCATTAATTACTCATTTAAACCAACAACCACTGGACACCCAAACTGCTGCTCAAAAGATGAGATAGTAGCAGAGCACATTTCAAAACACGAGGTGGGAGGAATAGTAAATGAACAATAATGTCACAGAAAGGCATGCAGCATACTATCAAAATTTCACGTTAAGGAAAATGGACCCAGATTCAAGTCAAAGCTGAGGTACAAAATTTGATATGTCTGTTATCTATATTTATCCAGACATGTATACCATTTTACTAAGAGACGTCCACACTAGCTGACCTTACTGCTTTTACACTATCGAAACATTTTTACTTTCAGACAGATTTCGTTCCTAGATAGTATTGCATTTTCGTGGCAGCTATTTTTTATTACGCTAAAACCAATGCAAAGTCCTGCTGGTCCCAGACCCCTATGGGCACAATCAACTGGACATTGTGTACCAAGTCAATTTCCCTGTGCTTCTCAAGAGCTGTAACATTTTGACACATATTGTATTTCTACGTGTCTTTCTTTACAAGCCTTTCTAGGACAAGAAATTGCAAACATCACTCTCCTGCAATTTTTTATTGCATACATCGCTAATGACAAGGCTGCAGGTCTCACTTTTCCTACCATGGACCTTGTCCAAAGTCATATATGTAGTACCTTTTCACCAACTATAACGTGGTAATGTAAGATTGTATTTAGTTCACTAATATAAATAGAATTCATTATTTATTGGATGACACATTTGCAGGAAACTATAACACTCGTCCCGTGGGACTCACTTGTTTTGATTAAAAATTCACATACTAACAGGTATGCATAAAAAACATTGAATGCATGTCTCTTGGTAGATCTTTTAACACTCCTTTTTGCTTATATCAAACATCTAAAAACATGATACAACATTTGGTGATAGTGCAGAGACGCAGTGCTTAAGTGAAAAACATGTAAATGTGAACATGAATGCAAGACACTTGTCATATAATTGTCAAACAATCAGTATGGGATTTGTTTTTTTATCATATTTAATATCCCACATGCACCTTTAATACAAGGACCAGTCCAGAGAGCGATGTTGACGTTTTGACCCGTAATTACTGTTTGGGTCTCATGGGGACCAAGGTCACCCGACTATCATACCAACTGTGGCGTAGGCATGAAGGAACCTGGGCTCCTAAAACCTGTCTGAGACGGTGAAATTAATCTTTTCAATCTAGTATTATCGCCCTGCTAATGAGGCCCAGTAGAATCCATTGTCGGGTTCATGGCAGCATTAAAGTCACCTTCCATTTCCATGATATGAGTGTATAATCAGAGCCTGGAGTTTCTGCAGGATGGGCAAGGCCAGGTTGGCTGGAATATATACTTTTAGCAGATGAAGAGGATGTCCATCAAGTGTGCCCTCCACCACTATACATCTCACCAGGGAGTCTGGGGTAATTTAGGAAAGCACCATGGGGAAGATTCTGTGTAGGAGGAAGGAAACTCTCCTGGAACCCCTTGTCTGGCCAGCAAGGTACGCCCATTGTACGCATTCCAGGACCGTAAGGTTATTACCAAGCATCAGAGTTCCTTCATGCATGTGGACTTCTGGGTCATGTTTCTTTCAAAAGCGAAGAACTGCTCCATGTTTTATACAGTACTTAAGGCAGTTAACATTCCAGGACATGGTCTTAAATTAATATATTTTGACAACATAGGGTATCTAGGACAATGTTTGAGTGGAGCCTATTTCTTGTTGTGGATAGGGACAAGGAAACATTCAAGCAGCAACAGAGAAGTTGGAGCCACTGCAACTTCTCCTTCCCCAAAAAACCCTCACCCCATACTCCTCCCCAGAAGCATCCGTCACCCTCCCAATGAAACTAGGTGAAAATTCAAACAAGAGCTCCTTCATCATCTACCTGGTGGTATTAGAACTACACAGTATATATTAGTGCTGATGGAGGATGCAATAAGCAAACAGGGTCCGCTGGAGTATCACAGTGCAGGAGTACTTTGGTAGTCTTGGTAGCATCCAATAACGGTTGATTGAGTACATATAGCAGAGGTGCATAACAGGAGCATAACTACAAAATATATGAGTATATATATGCCTCTACATGTGTACTGTGCCAGTAAACAGTTGAATGCTGCTCTCTTCTCGTATTGCATCGCACCATTCTCTTATTTACAAATAATAACGTCTGCACATTATGTAGTCTTGTCTCGCATAATATCGTTCAATTAACACGTGTAATGTACAGGAGCGGATCGGATGGGGCTGAAAATGTATGGCACGTCAGGATAAACTAGGAAATCTGCAAAATGTGCCAATAAGATATACGTTATGTGGTTTACTAAACTAATAACTTACTAAACAAACTGCGATCAAGAAACCTTACGTGACTGGGCATGGGTTCATGCGTCTAGTATATTATATCATGTAGACTTGCCAGGGGGCACTATGACTCATACAGGTTATGAGGAGCTTGGCATACTAGATATCCGGTCGGGGACCAGGGGAGATTCCCACGGCGTGTTCAGGCCACAGACATGCTTCGCCATAGGTCGCGGTGCTAATAATGGATGCCGCGCGTTCATTGCTCAAGTTAGGCACTGTCAGGGGGACATTGCCATCTTCACTGTCATTCACGTGCCTGAATGCTGTGAGTATGATATCCCAGTGCTGCGCTATCGGATATTTGCGGAGTCCACAGTCCAGCTGTTTCCTCCCTGTGCAGTGTCGTGCTTTCTGCCTGTGCACATATCGTGAGTGATCTTTTCCAAATGACTATTTCTGGGGGGGCATTGTGATTCCATCTCTTCATGATCAATTGCTTCGCCACTATCAGACCCAGATCTCGAAATCGGGATGTGACCCTATTTTTCTTGGACCTGTTATATGGCCCCAGTATGCAAACTTCCCACATATGCTGCAGGGGTATGTCAGTGCAAGTATCAAGTGCTGTGGTTACTGCGTGCCAGTAGAGTTGTAGGGATGTGCAGAATCAGAGCATGTGTAACAGGTTCGCTTTCAGCTGTTGATAGCGCGGACACGCAGAAGTGGCAATGTTGAAGTACCTGTTTATGTTATCAGGCGAGAGGTATAACGTATGTTTGTATAAGCTTACATTTGGAACTTCTCGGTATGGATGAGGAGCTGGCTAGGATAGCACTCCATGCTTTCTCTGTCCATGGTTGCCCTCTATCCGTTTCCCAACGTGTGCTAAGACTCAGCATGGGTTTCAGTATATGTGCAAGCAGAGCTGTCACCAGCCAGTGTTCTATGTGTGAACCCTCACCAAATACGTGCAAGTACTGCAACAGCAGGTGTGTCGTCAGTTTGGCCGCCATGTCCCCCAGGCAGCCGAGAGGGCCCTTGTGAGAGAGATGTGCAAAAGAAACTGCCCTGCCGGCAAGCCATAGTCTTCCACCAGCGCCTCAAAGGAGAGCAGAGAACAATCCATGTATAAGTCGCCCAGTGTATCTATGCCAGCTGTATGCCAGTGTGTAAGGACCTTCTCGGAGGTGCCTGGTCTTCCTCTAGGTGTACCCGTGAGTGGCAGTATCGGGGCATATGGGCTTACTTCTCGGGTGAAGCGCAGGCTCCTTTTGTAGCATTTATGCGCCAGTTCCAGGTGTATTTGGGATGGGTGTGGAGGCTTGGCAATGGGGTGGAATAAATGGTAAATATGGGATTGGGTCCTGGGCTGTTGCAGGGTCACTATGTCCTCCAGACTCCTGCCGCTTAACCACTTCGTCACCCATTGTAACTGGGCCGCTAAGCAGTATAACTGCATGTTAGGGACTGCCAGCCCTCTATGGCTAGTAGGTGCGTATAACTTCTACAATGTAACCTTGGGCCTGCCTTTGTTCCATTTAAGTCACGGAACATATGCTACAGCTTGCTGTATGTCGGGAGATTCGAAAAATAGTATATTAACTTAGGAAGGATAATCATCTTTATCAAAGTGATGCAGCTCATAACGTTCAGCTGGAGTGACTTCCAAAATTGCACCTGAGCCCTAACAGCTGAAATAGCTCTGGTTAGGTTGTCCTTCAGTATATCAACAGGCGATCAGTATATGAAAACACCATGATAGCGGAACATAGCGGGTACCACGTAAGAGTGGAGCCATTGAGGAGCACCTCCGTTTCAACTGTGTCTTCGCTAAATGAATAAACTCCCAACTTGGCCCAGTTTACCCGAAGACCAGACATCATCTCAAAGGTCTGGAGCGTGTCTGCTATGGACGTGGGGATGTTATGCATATCGCACACATACAGTAGCAGATCATCGGCATATAAAGAGACGGCATGCATCCCATCACTCAACTCGATGCCCCACACTTCACCATCTCTATGGAGTAACATCGCCATTAGTTCCATAGCTAGGTAGAAGAGTAGCAGGCACAGGTGGCATCCCTGGCACGTCCCTCACCTCACTCGGATGGGGTACGAAATGGGCAGACGAGTCCTGATCCGGACAATGGGTTGTCGGTAAAGCAGTTGGATCATGCTCATGTAATGGTCCCCTAGATCTTACTTGTGTAGTACCGCCACCAGATAGGGCCACTGCAGGGAGTCAAAGGCCTTCTCCAAGTCTAGTACTAGGCAGCCAGAGCATGGCCATCTGTGTAGCACATATTTCTGCACCTGGAAGAACCTGCGTATATTATGTGAGGTACTTCTGGCGGGGATGAAACATTTCTGATCGGGGTGCACCAGTGCCTTTACCAATGGTGATAAGCGCTTAGGAAGAATCGATGCAAAGATCTTCTAGTTAGTGTTCAGGAGGGCTAGCGGACGATAAGAGCCTAGGGATTCAAGGTTCCTGCCAGACTTGAGGAAAGAGATCAGCAGTGCTTCGTTTTGCGTGCTAGTAAGTGTAGAGTCATCTACCACCGTCTCATACATTTTCAGCAGCTGTTGCACTGGTATATGTAAGTAGGCCTTGTAAAAGTCTGTCGGCATACCATCAGGTCCCGGTGATTTCCCATTTGACAATGAGAACATGCAGTCCTGGACCTCCAATAGGAGGATGGGGTCATTTAGTTCTGCTCTTTGAGCCTGCGTGGGATGTGGCAAGGTGATCCCCTCAAGATAAAGCTGCTGTTCCATAGGGGTAGCCTGCGCGTGGGATTTATATAAGTCCTGATAATGCATCACAAACTCGCAATGTATGTCCCGCTGTGTGTGTGCTGTGACCCGTCATGCGTATTGAAGCCATGGGGGTCGGCGACTCATCCTGACGAATCAACCACATGAGCAGTTTCACCGCTTTGTCCCCATGTGGTGCGTTTGCTCCGAATGTGCTGCGTAATTAAGGCAACATAGTCGTTCTAGCAACCCAGCGTGTTCTTCCTTGTGACGTGCAAGTTGTCTTGGGGATCCCTCAGTCACTTCCTGCTCAGTAGATGCCAGCTAGCACTCTATAGTGGTGATATCTTTCTCTAGCTGCACTCGAATGCCTGCTTGTGCTCCCAGACAATGCCCCTCACACCCACCTTAAGGGCGTCCCACTCCAACAGTGATGACGAGGCTGTACCTGCATTTTCATCAAAGTATTGTGCTTTGGTAGTAACTAACAAATCACGCAAAGGCGCGTAAACCAGAGCGTCCGGCTGAAGGCGCCAGACAGGGACCGGCGGCACCTCATTCTCCCTCTCCAGTTCCAGCAAATACGGGTTATGGCCTGAGTGCGTCCGCCCCATGTAGTACGACCCGGAAATACATGGCAGTAGATCGCTGAATACCATAAAACGGTCCACGCGTGCATGAAGACCATGCGCACCCCGAATAATAGGAATATACGCTGTCTTGCTGGTTTCTATGTCTCCAAGCGTCAGTTAAGTGTCACTGTGTCGTCCAGTTGTTTAACGCTTCCATGGCAGAGTGTGTATCCGTGCCAGGTAAGGTCCCCCACACCTGGCACGGCTTCGCACTCTGCCATGAAAGCGTTAAACAACTGGGCGACACAGTGGCACTTAACCGACGGAGCAGTCCAGCGAGATGTATAAGATGCTGTTGTAGTCGCTACCTAACACCTTGGGGGTATCATGCCATGCGGCTATTTTGTGTGATAGCATTTCCAGAAAATGTCCTGATGGGAATTAGACGCGTATAGTGATGCAATAATTACCGGCCTTCCATCCAGAGCACCGTTGACCATGACGTATCTACCTGAAGGGATTCCCCGGTCTTACCCATATAAAAAGTCCTCGTGCATATGCTGAAAAGCCTGTAGCGTACAATTGTCCCCTCCATCTCCTGTGTAATCGTGCCACTTCTGGTTTAGGCAAGTGTGTCTCTTGGAGGAGAGCTATTTGTATGTGATGATGTTTCAAATATGAATGAATTATATACCGGCGCGATGGGCTGTGTATGCCTCTCACATTCCAAGTACCTATCTTAATGGATGCCATAATGCATGAATATCAGTAGCGCACAAGGCCTTACCTAGCCAATGGATGGGTGGAAACAAAGCATTATGTGTAAAGGCGGTGGCAAAGTCTGTGCCCCCTTTGAGTCAACGTCCTGACTACTATATCACAGTGCATAGATGATGGCATAAAAAAACATGTGAACCATAAACAAAGAAAAATACCAAAAAGGCGAGTGTGCAACAGGCAACCATCCAAACATAAAGCAAAAGCAGCATGCAACTAAGATCTAGTGGGTACTATCGTGCACAGCACTCTACGAGGTGTCGGTCAGTGGGGATTCGTCACGAATAGCTCCCCCAACTGCTGGCCAAATGTGTATGGGCAGGGCGATCACTCAAATGTCATTCATAATGTTCCCAGGAAGAGGGAGGCCATAGGGGCTCTCCGCCTATTTGCACCAGGACCTGACTACAATCATGATCTCTGCCTCCCGTTTGCAGTTAGAGCTCTAGCACTAATACGCAGTCATGACAGTGGGAGGAAAGGGATGCGCCATGCAGCCTGAGTGCAAGTCCATCATACTTGCGTACAGGGTGTCTGTGTGGTCAGCGATAAAAGTGGAAACAATTAGGAGATTAGACAATGTCATTAGAGGTTTGGGGAGTGACCTGGGGCAGTTCATGTGAGTCTTGTGAAGCAAAAAAACTGTCTGATAGTTCTTCCTCACTTGGCGGTCCTTGCTGGTTAGAAGTCGAGTTCACCTCTTCATCTTGTGTCCCGCTGATGACCACCACCGCCTGCAGGGCCTGGAGCTGGTCACTCAGTATCAGTTCTGGGGACTGTGTTTTCTTCCTTCCCCTATAGCGACAGCATAGGGAGACCTCAGCGTTCAACTCTCTCTCTACAGTGGTGAAAGACCTGCTCCCTGCGGAGTTGCAGGTGTCGAGCCAGTCCTCCGCCTCCTCCGAGGTAGTGAAAAAATGAGTCTTGCCATTTGCAACCACCCTCAGCTTTTCCGGAATTAGTAACGAATACTTGAGATTGTTTTGTCAGAGCCACCTTTTTACTGGCATGTAGGAGTATAGTTATTTCTGGACCTGCAGCGTATAGTCCGGAAAGAACATGACTTTGTGATTTTCTATCTGTACATCCTACAAGTTCCTGGTTTCTTGGAGTACAGCATCTCTGTCCCTGTAGTTCAACAGGTGGATTAGGAGCGGCCGTGGATTGTAGCCCAAGTGGGGGTCCTTGCCCGCACTCTATGTGCCCGTTCAGCAACAAAATGCAGAGATAGGGCTTCCCCAGGCAGCAGCGTGCGGAGCCAATACTCGATGTAGGCCACCGCGTCTTTTCCTTCCGTCCCTTCTGGCAGGCCCACCACGTGGATGTTGATGCTCCAAGCCCGGACTTCAGCATCCTCTGCCGTGCCCTCCAAGAACTCCACACGATTGAGAAGGCCGTTGATGTGTTTCTATTCCATGACCACTCATGGGGAGACATCAGCAATGTCATTACCAGTAGTGTTGGTGCGGTCTGCAAGTTTACGGTGGTCCGCATGCAGCAGAGTGAGGTCAACAGCTACTTTGTCTATATTAACTTCCAGAGAGGTTGCGGATCTGGTTCATGGTTTCACCAAGCTTTTCTACTGCCGCCAGTACTGCATCCAACTTGTGAGACATCGGGTCAGTCACTTCCGCACCTGCCATTTTGTCTGCTTGGGCTCAGGTTTGCGGATGAGGGGCGGATGTGCCCCCAACATTGGTCCTTGTGCATCCCTCAGGTGTCATGGGCCACTGGGCGTTCACTCAGAGGGGTCAGGTGGCAGGTAAGGCAACACTTCTGTATTGCATGCACTTTCACCTTTATGAGCAGTAGCGTCGGCCTGGTGGGTGGAGCGTGCAAGTGAAGGTTGCCACCATCAGCTTCTCCTGGGTTTTCCGATTGTGCAGTACACTCACTGCAGGTAGGAACTCACAGGATATGGGGCTGTGAGTCAGTGTCCACCAGATGCCCCGTGTAGTCCAGCTGTTACACTCCCGCACTGCACAGCTGCCTGCACTTACCGCCGTCTCCCATGACTCCTCCACGGTTTTGCCCAGTAGACCTTGGTTGGGACGATGTGGGGTGAATCTCCAGCGCAGCGCGGTAGAGGGCGGATGGTAGCTGAGGCAGATGGACTCATGCAGGTTGCAAGGTGGTGCCCTGGTGAAGTCTTTAGTGGAGGAACAGGCTCTGCCTCAATGTGCCGCCACCAATGCTACCAATAACCCCCACCTTCAGGCGCCACTTTCGCACTACCTCAGCTCCCACGTACATTTCAGCTGAGTCCACTCACCGCAATGTTGCACAGCTACATCGATGCTCCAGCAATGTGGCTCTCAGCAGGAGGAGCCATGCCCCATCATCACTGCCATGGAGCAGTCTCTATTTTGTAGCCCAGTCCCAAGATTCCTCTGGAGAATCAAAGAAGAGGGACTCAGAAGCAAATATTACTTTTAGTTTTGCAGGGAACAGAAGCATGTATTGCACTTTTAGGACTAATTTCTGCTTGACTTTATCAAAGGATTTCCTCATCTGGTTGGAGATTTTGAGAGTAGTCCGGTAATATCATGATCTGGTCTGATTAAAAATGCAGTTCTCCAGATGCACATGCCCCATGTATGATCTTGCCTCGGCCCTAATAATTGAGTACCTTTGCAATCATAAGTCTGGGGTTGACGCCGGGCCGAGGTTCTTGTGTGAGTTTTACGTGGGTCAGTTTGATTTTAAAACCGGAGGATAGCTGGGGGTTCCTTCTGGGTCGGATTTGTCCAGGATCCCATGATTTGCCTTTGGGGAAATCCCTTATCTATTAATTCTTGATTTGAGGCCTAGTCAGACAGTCTCCTCTTGTGACCTGGTGACAAAAGTGGGATGGGGAACTCTGGTTTCCCATGAGGTTGGATTTGGCACGTCTCAGCAAAAGAGCAATCTAGTTCACAGGGCCTGATTAGGCAAAAGGTGACTTGTTATAGTGTGTATGGGGGTGCCTGCTTACAGGTCAGGTGAACTGAGTCTCACAGGCCTGTGGACTTGTCACCCATCCACTGCATTCCTTAGCTAAGGCTGGGTAAGCCTCATCTGTTGCTGACTCTTCTTCAACACTGTCCACAAAGCCGGCAAGGCCGGGGTGCTGCAATACAGGTGCACAATTTTCAGGCCGTGGCCCAGGCACTTTCTCTGCTGCAGTAGCCAGTAACGGGGGTAATGGAGGGATAATTTGGGGACCAGGAAGGCAAAGGGACCTCAATCCTTGGGTGTTTATCCTGTGGTGCTGCCTCCAGCCTGCCTTAAGAGTGGGAGCCGTCTCTGGCCCTGACCCCATCGTCACCACCTATCCACCATCTTGTTCAACCACGGCACAGCTCGATCCCCCTGGAAGCTCCAGTCTCGCACTCGGTATTTCCATCCCCTAGGCCCCAATATTACAATCCAGCGGGTCAGCGGTACTCCGGGGTGAGCCACAGACCTGTTGCTGCAGTTCCTTCAACACCAGAAGCATTGAGTTCACCACCCGGGGACGGGAACTCGGCATAACCCGTCCATCATCTTGGCCCACTTGGCAATGCCCCTCCAATTAATATTATAATAAATGTACATAACATCCACCTATTTTATAAATTAACTACACACAATACATTTAAAAATTAACACAACAAACACAAATATCATAATAAACAACATTATATACAACAACATTTTAACCCCTTCCTTGCGGGACACGTTCAGCGGACGTCGCGTGCACTACCTCGGTAGTGCTGCGCACGTCCACTGAACGTTCCGGCCCCGCCCGCGCAATGGAACGTTCCACACCAGCGCGGAACGTTCGGCACAGCGGAGGGGTTAATAAACTATATATATATTACAACATTAAAAATAAGACTAAAAAACAATATACTTACCCTCGATACAGTGTTAGCATTTTAATCTGTACTCTGGTTTTTTACAAAGAACAGTTAAGCCTTTCACAGTTATGTTAAATACCTAGACTTTTATGGGTCTACTATAATGTATTATACTTTTATGAATGTATATACCTTTAATCTCTCAATAAAGAATTACGACACAAAGGGATTTAAAAGGGAGGTTTTGGCCTGTCAAAATGGTTTATTTTGACAAGTCCACTTGCATTTTTACACTGCTACAGCAAGGCTACACTGGTAGTGCTAAAGCAATGTCTTACACTGTTGTTGTAGTGGATGACACAACAGGTGCTGCAGTCCACTAGTGACATTAAAGTTACAGGTCCTAGGTATACTTTGAACCAAATGCTAGGGATTTATAGGTAAGTTAAATATACCAACTAGGAATATACCAATCAGCTCATGTTTGAAGGAGGAACACAGACACTTTACTACTGGTTAGCAGAGAGGTCTAACACCTTCAAAAATATAGAGTCCATCAAAAGCTGAAAATATTTGGTGATCATGCATGAAAGGTAGAATTTCTACAGTGGCATATGATTTTGAAGTATTTATTTAGATTCAAATATTTGTAGGGCACACATACAGGGGGCCTGTTTAAACGTATATTACATTTACAAATAGGATCCATGTCACAGTGCATATGATGTGAATTTATTTTCACTTTATAGATTGAACATGCGTGTATTCTTATGCTAAGATTCATGAATATATTCTTAGTAAACGAGAGACAGAACAAAATCTTATACCTTTTTTGGAAAGAAGCCCATATTATCATAGGAAATTGGTACAATTTACTACTAAAACCTGTTATTAATTCTCAGAACAAAATGGTAATTTAGAAGGAAACATAACACCATAAGAGCCTTTGCCATCAAAAGCAAGTTTAAAAAAATCTGCATTAAAAAGTTCTCTTGCAAAAAATTTGACATATTTAGCACCAAAACCCTCTGTTTCCTTAACTGTAAGACCTTGTCTCAAGAAAATGTTATAGTTTACCAGACCCCAAGCTCCGCTTAGCGGTGTTAAAGCGGGGAGTAGGATGCAATCAAATATATGGTGTACCTGAGTTATACATCACAGTCCATGCAAGGGATGGGCTTTGTCCATGTTCATTTAATACCAAATGTACTATAATTCATATAATATTTGACCGCCCTCTATTTTTAATAAAAGACTCTTACACCCTGCTTATTTTAAATAGTCAACGTTTTTGAGACAATCTTCAATAGATCTTGTAGCTAAAGTGTTTGGATTCGATAATTTTTTATTGGTAGTTAGATTATACTAAAAGTATGGTCAAATTATATTTTAGTGAAACGTTTTCATGTATCAATGTCCTATAATTTGTATTGCAAGCTTTTATGGGTTATACATTTTTATAAGCTTGATAAATTCTCTTTCTTATTTTGTGCTCCAAAGATGCCTCCAAATAGCCTGATAAAGTATGCTTTTTCCTTAGGTAGTGAGGTTTACTGAGCTTCAGTGTTTTCAGAAAAATACACACTGACCTGGAAGTGCATTATGCTTTCAGAGGGAGCCAACTATGGTTGATTATTATAGGGGAACGTGGTCAAAATTCTTTGTGTCTGATTTCTAAGGGCCATATGTACAAGCCCCTTTGCATCGCCAGCGCATCACTTTTTGTGATGTACGGGCAGTACATTTTTCTGCCCATATATACAAGGCAGGAAAAGCCATTCTGCGTTGCTTTTCCTGTCCTTGTAAATATGGCCCCTTTAAATGCAGCACTTTGTGTTAAAGGGGCATTCCGTGGGTGTTGCTTTAGGTGTTCCCATGCAACAACCATGGAACCAGACACATTTCCAGATTTAAAATCGTAAATCTGGAAAAATGTCTTAATTATACAACTTCCCAGGGGAGGCGTAGGAAGGCGCAACGAGGAGAAATGTATTTATTTCTCCTTGTTTTTTTCCTCTTTCTATGCATGCTGCATTCTGCAGCATACATAGAATGAGGAAATTACCTCTAATGATTGTTTATGTACGGGAAGGAATTAGGGAATTGGGAGGGTGGTGGATAATTTGTGCACTCCTCTACTTGGTTCATGAGAAATTTTGTGAGGGTGGGTGTAGTTTGCGTAGAAGTACTCTGTGGAATTTCACAGATTTACTAGAAAATTCAGTGACATTCCGTGGAGTTCTGTGGCCGGTGGAGTCACTCTTTCCCCCTCTCCCCCCTACACCTGCCTGCTAAACCCCCACCTTCCCTCCCGCTAAACTCCAACACCCGCCTCCCGCTAAACCCCCCATTCTTCCTCCTGCATAGTAAAGCCTACTGGCTGGGAGATTTACCTTCTTCCTCCATCCAAATCGGTGTCCTGCCTGCTCTTGCTGCTGCCTGTGGCTCCACTCGCCTTCTGCTGCGCTGCTCTGGTTCGATTAAAATTAACCGAAAGAACTACAGTGCGCATGGCGTACCGCGTGAAGGCATGCCTGACCCTATCAAATCCCTCCTTTCCCTGACTAAAAGCAAGGGTCCCTATTTGGACTGAGTTAACTGCCTCAACCAACTAGAGACCCCCAGTTCTAACAGTGGTATGATAGGCCAAGAGAGTGTAGGCATTCCACAGCTTGTTCCAAGTTTCTGATAAATAGTAATGGGGCAGTATTGAGCCTTGAGGGAACCATATGAGTTTTGAAGGGGTGAAAGAACAGAACATGTTATCTTGAGACTCTGGTAATCCTTATCTAGATAGGATTTGAACCACTGAAAGATAAATCCAACAGTAATGAAATAAGTGCAGAGAATCCTAAGCAGTATGTCATGATTCAGAGTACCAAATGCTGTAGCAAGGTCAAGCAAAATCAGGAGACAAGCCTCACCCATTTCTAGCATCTAACAGTCATCATCAATGATGTCTGGCATTGCCCTTTCAGTGTTTTGATCTGATCCCAGACTGAAAGATTTTTTGTAGTCGGTTTACAGAGATAATTTGTTGAATAGTTTGACTGCATTTTCCAGGATTTGGATGACAAATAGTAGACAAGTACTAGGGTGGCAGTTCTCATTCCTTTCCAAGTCATCCTTCTGTTTTTGTGCCATGAAACCTTTACTATGGTGGTGTGGACAAGGCCCTGGCAAAGACAGCAGTGGTGATGCTTAACCAAGAAAGCAGATGAGTGGGGCTGATTAACTAGGTAATATTGGATCCAGAATATAGCATATTTTGTGTGTTAAGGAGCTAGTGTCAAGAAGTATTTTAAGAACGATCACGCTACAGGATGTGCAGGTGTCTGATGGCATTTTGGCAATAGGATTTGTTATATTATAGCCTTGAGCCATCTCTGTACAAGCAATACTTACACGGAAATCTTAAATATTTTCATTAAAGAAATCTGCCATGTCTACACTGCACTTCTCAGGTATTTAGTCATATAGGGAGATGAATGATTTTCAGTCCTTACAATGTTTTGTAATTTTCTGGATTGGTTTTTCTGTCTAGTAGTTGATAAAGATTTTTGACTGAATGATTGTGAGACATTTTATCATTCATATTCAAGAGCGAATAAGCCTTGCTTGTCCAGATTTAAGGAGGGAGTGAGCCATCCTCTACTAGCTAATTTTTAACAATTTTACACAGCATAGAGATGTTGCCATACCTAAGGAGTTATCATGATCCCCTAGGAAATAAGGGCAGATTTATCAAACATTCACTCAGCGCAGCAAGTCACCATGCTGTGATGTGCTGCATGAAAGGCAAAGGGCAGGAATGTGCTGTATTTAACATTATACGGCACATTCCTGTCCTTTCCTTGCTCTGGTGCATAAACGTTTGCCCCATTGCGCAAGGGTGCCTGCGTTGCATCCAGGATTGTTTTTGTGCAGGAAGAGGCACCTTCTTGCACAAAAACAATACTCTGGAGCATATTGATCTTTCTCTGTGTGCTACAGAATGCAGCACACATAGAAAGAGGAAACACAAGGAGAAATACAGATATTTCTCCTTGTTACACCTCACCTGGGGAGGTGTAGCATTTTGACACATTCTCAGGTCTGCCATTATTGGTAAATCTGGGAATGCAAAATCCATAGGTGGATGAATGGAAACACCCACTACCACCCAAGGGACACCTCCTTGGGGCAGAGTAATGCATTGCAGTGATTTACGATGTGTTGTATTACTCTGGATCTATCAAGGTCATGCAAGATGGCTTTGCATGGCTTAATAAATCTGACATAGCATTTGTTTCGCCCTCGTCCACTGTTGCATTGTGCAAGGGCGAGATGCAGGTGAATGATAAATATGCCCCTATTATGGGTATTAGTTAAACAAAAGAAGGATGCTTTCGTTCAAAAAAGGCAGAAGAAAGAAACGAGAAGCTGTTGGTAGGCATCAGATCCCTCCTGGAACCTTTAGGCAAATCCTGTGATAATTTTGTGCAACCACTCATTATGAAGACCCCATCCTTCCTCAAGGATACCAGGGACATCCTGAACTTGACTAAAGAAGCTAACCACCTGTATGAGATTGACCTCTCAGTCACACTCGATGTTGAGGCACTCAACTTGATTGTAGAGACCAGCCTTCTGTCTGAAACTTGGACCTCAGCAACACCCACAAGCTTCATTATAGTGTGCAATCATCACACTAAAAGAACATTTCTTTCTGTCAAAGGACCAATTCTATCCCTAACTTACAAGTTACCACAATAGGGATTAACTTCATACGCAGCCTAGCCTGCCAGTACATGGCTAATTTTTAAAGGGAGCACATCTTTGCTGACACAAACCCCTACAATACCATCATCATATTGTGGTGATGCTACATAGATAAGGACTATAAAAAAAACACTGGCTGATACTACATTCAGGTTCCCTCAAAATCCCCCTTTCAAGCTTTGTGTTTAACCGCACATGGAACCTAAGAGACATGTTGATACACACAAGACCCCAGGCAAATCCTAGGTCAGAACAGCGCCCACATTGGAACCTCCCCTCAGTTACTAGACACTACTGTGGGTCATTTGAGGCATACCATCTCACGAAAAAAGCAAAAGAAATCAGGCTTGATCATTCACTTTTATGGACACGAAGAGACCATGCCAACTGCAGCACAAAGTATTGTGTATATTTCATCGCCAGTTCTTGCATGCCTAGATACTTTGGCATGACGGCAAGACCAGCAAAGACTAGGATCACAAAGCACCTTAGCAGAATACGATGCAAATAAAGCACCACCAACAGGAGCGCACATTTTCTGGCCACTAGCCATACCCCTGAGGACCTCCAGCGGACCATCCTACAAGCATGTAATCATTGGGACCAACAGGCCCTGTTCTGGAGGGACCAACACTGGGTCTTTCGTCTTGGCACTCTTCTGAACATGGCTGCCACCAGTTTATGGCATATCACCTCTGCAAACAACCTGTGAAACGTTCCGTCATTTTTACTACAGTGCGACATGACACACAGCCAACACTGATATTCTCCCGTACCATCACTGACTTGTCTCCTACTTACTACTATATGATCATATAACTGACCATACGAACACATTCGCTGTTCTCTACAACTGCCATGAAAGAGCCATTTGATATACAATAAGCAGAGGATCACCCGTACTCTCCCCCATTTACATTACCTACTCGGTCACGCATGTATGCCCCCTCCTGTGACCTGTAAACACCCTTTTTGTTATGATACACTCCCTGTCCGTACTACTAACTTTCTAGATGTTTTTTCTTGCATTATATACAACCATTACATGTATCCGTCCCAAATATCATTGAAACTCACATAAGTGACCATTACCTGGCCATGTGAATACTCTCTATATTTTGGTTAAACAAGGTGTATACCTCCATATGCAGTATTCACAGTTCAATAACCTCTTTTAATAGGTCCTTACATTTTGCCTGCCTGATCATCTGAGTCAGGACTCCAATTTTCTTTAACTATCTCCCCATTTTTGCCTGAGTCGTCCCCTTCCAAGATGACGCCTGTTTTACTCTAAACAGGATGTTAGAAATGGGATTCCTGTTGGCTGAGATTTGCAACCAGGTTAGGAAGGAACAACTACTCTAGTCGGGGTAAGCTAAATAAACACTAAAAGATAACCTGTGCTCAGCTTCTGGTAGCTTGGCACACAACAATCAGGCTTATCTAAAGAGACAATGTGCAAAGTATTTGTGGGACACACACAGTAACACAATGAATTCACCACAAAAATACTCCATACAGCTTTAGAAAAATAGAATATTATACTCTTAACAAGGTAAGACCAAAATGATAATAATCCAATGTATAGAAGCTGAGGTATCGAATTGTAAAATACTAAATGCAGTAAAGCACTTAGAAGCAAGTAGCACTAAGAAAGCTACTTTGGATCATGCTGTACCGAAGCAAAATCAAATTCAGGCCGACCATGATGGAGCGCCGACCGTCTACAAGTCCAATGCAGGCCCCAGTGAAAAAAGTACCTCTCCTGGTCGCAAACAACAAGATGCGTCTGATGGAGAGGTCGAAATGTAAGTATAAAATGCATTTATGTGGCTTATTTGCTAGGTAACAACTAACTGGGAAACATTAGTTAGGTGGGAGGTAAACAGAATGGGTTTAAAATTCAATAACTAAGGTGAATCTGTGTTTGTTTCTACGATAGTTCCAAAAGTGGACTCTGAGGCCTGGGCAAAGATGGACGCTTAGGTAAACTGTGAGCAAGAGCTGAACTGCGCAGGCGCGCCAAAACCTGCAAGTCAGAGTGAACTGCTTATGCTCGAGGAGGTTCAAGGCTGAAGTGGCCCGGAACCTAGGATGGGTGCCAAACCTGGGTGACTGAACGTTGAGAACATGGGGATATTGCATGATGTTGCCAGTCAAGGAAATGACTAGGCCAAAGACTGTCCTAAACAAAGACCCTTTATTCCTCACAGAAATGTCGAAAAAATGATGTCATAAGGGTGAGATGATGCTCACCCACCCCGAAATTGTCCAATGAAATTTTGAATAAGGAATGTTAGTTACATTTTAGATAGATTAAGTTAGGGATTTAGGGTATAAAAACCCCTGGGTTGTCTAGTCGGGGTCGCTTTTTCAATTTCCATCTGAGATGCTGCCCAATTGCTGACCGATTCCTGGATGTAAGAACTCTAATTGTTTTTCTTCTTTGTTTGCTTTGCAGGATAGAATGATAAGATGAGGGCGTTAGTTAAGGATGTTAGGAGAGAATGACTTTGGAACTATCTGTTCTTTGCTGATCTTTAACTGTTTTCTAAAATAAAGCGATTCTTTACTTTAGCTCTAAATAAAATGATCATTTTGAAATAAAGATTAAGATTTTACTGAATAAAGATTTACTAATGCCTAAATGTCAGACATGATAAAGTTTTGCTTTGAATAAAAATTAGATAAATGAAGAAGTAAGAGCTGGTCTTTGAATTCTTCCTACGCCTAATTTTCATTCTAGCAGATCCATTGCCATTATGGTGGTGTGTCTGAATAATTTGAGTCTGAATAAAACTATGGTAAATGTTGAAATCTGCAGGTGTAAATAATAGTTAAATAGGTTTAGACGCCCCACCTAAATGTTATAGCGTTTCTCTGCAGCGATTTCACCAAAGCCTTGAAGCCGAGTGAAAGTGAACAGAGTAAATGGGCAGTGCTATGGGCCCCACTGATGCATGATTTGTGTGATTAAAGGTTTCAGGGTAATGGTGAGTGTTAATTAGAAATGATTTCTGGAGCACGTCAATCTCACCAATGCAGTTAAGGTGATCTGTCAACTCTGAATATGGGAACTTGAGTCAAGAGGCGTAGAGCGATGCGCTGAATTCTGCCATGCAGTCAAGGAATTAGTTTATCTCACCAAGCTCCAGTAGCAGCGATATGCTGTCCAGTGAGTCGATCTCTGGAGGTACAGTGCTGGTTCCAAAGCAATGTGCTGCTCTTATTCCCGCAAACGGGTTGATATGAAAGTTCTGCTACACACAGACAAGTTTGCATCAAAATCTGTGTAGCAAGTGTCTGTGCAACTTCCAGTGAGCTAGGTCCAGGAGCAGGGGTAGAGAATTTGATGTCCCAGAGTCTCAAACAACAGGAGGTAAGCCAACAAGCCCTTGGAGATCACTTGGAGTGAAGGCAGACACCAGCTGTCCTTCAGCATAGTCAGAGAGTAGCAGGCAGCAAGCCAACTAACAGAAAAGCAGGCCTTCCAGATTAGCAGTAAAGTTGCGTCCTTTAAGCACCACAGCAGTTCTACTGGCAGAGCTTCAGTCACAACTCCAGTGGTGTCTCATTTTAAGGGGTCAGAGACCCAGTACTTGTACCCAAAAGTGCCCTTGATGTGGAGGTGATATCAAAGCAGCTCTCTGAAGTGCACACATATCGCTTTCAACCCAGTCTTGTTTGCCAGGCTACCTGTGGGTGGTAATCAAACCTTTGTGTGGGGACAGGACACTGCCTACTAAAGTGAAGTTAGCCCCTCCCTTCCATCCTGCCCAGGCAAAACCATTAGAATACAGATGTATGTAGATGTGTACTCAGACACAGCTATCTTTCCTGTGTAGTGGCTGTCTAGAGGGAATGCACAAAATGTTGCTATCATTCACCCCAGACATGTATTGAAGACAGTCTGTCAGGCACACAGGGTGTAAATGCTAAGAAATGTCAACTTTTTAAAAGTATGTGAAAAAGGTACGTGACACTGCGCACCCATCCGCCGCACTGCTGAATTAGGATTTTTTTCCTCATAATTCATCCTTCTTAGCGAGTAATCTTGTTTCATTCAAACGTAAACCAGTCATCATGTAAACACTTCATTCCAGAGTTTAATCAACGTTTTGTAATCACTCCAGAGGCAGCGTTGTTCCACATTAATGTTTTATTAAACATTTTCAAATGTCTCCTGTCGTCTATCCAGACTTTATCCAGCGACACGTGTATGCAAAACATTCATAGAGAAATGATTCATTGCGTGCCACCCAATGCATTTTGAACCATGTGGTTCTTCGTCAGGGGTTACTGAAACAGATAGAGAAATGACTAAACTGACTGTGCACGACCTATTTCACTTGATGCTCTCAAAAACTAAATCACATCACCCTCACCCTTCCCACCTCCCGCATAATCACAAATTCGCCCATAAACAACCCACCCCTGCTGCGAAACAACAATCTTCAATCCCACCTAACATTGCCAAAACCCTCGCTATTTCACAAAAAACATGTCCCACTGTGTCTTAACTCGTCAAATCCTACATATGAAAACACCTCATAAGTAAACTGGCATGCAACACTTCCACATCCTCTAGCGCTCTTCCCCGAGTGCTTTTGTAATAACTTGCCCCTTGGTTATTCAACTAACATTAAGCAAAAAACGAAACCCTCAACAAGTTACCTTCAAAACCATCGTCATCTGCCTTATCATTGCTAGCGCGTTCGCTCACTGCGATCTTGAAACCAGTAGTGTTACGGACAGCGGCTAACCCGAAGGATCTGCACCTTCGACGGTCTAAAACAAGGCTGCGTGTTGGCACCTCATCTTTTTAATTTATTCATGGCCGACTTAACATCAAATTTAGATCAGACCAACGCTCATCCACCACGGCTTGATCACCTGCGTGTTACACACCTATCCTACGCAGATGACGTGGTTTTACTGAGCCATACGAAAATCGGCCTGCAACGCCTACTACAAGCACTGACCAGATACACAAAATCAAACTTACTAGAAATAAACAGTAAGAAGACCAAGATCATGGTCATAACTCGTCACCATAAAGTGTAATCGGCATTTGCAATAGAGAACAGCAAATTGGGAGTGGTTGACAGTTATAAGTATCTGGGAATACAAGTAGACAAACGCCTTAACTTTGCAACACATTTCAAAGCAATTGAAAAGAAGGGAATTGCCTTGTTACACGCCTTTAACAACGTAGCAATCAAACTTAGAGGTCCCATGTTCAACCCGCTCCTAAACGTAATGAAAGCCAAATTACTGCCAACAATATCTTACGGGAGCGTACTACATCACGGGAGGAGTGCGCAGTTAATAGAGAAAATACAAACAAGAATCTATAAACGTGTATTTGGTTTGCCAATTGATGCATCACCTGCGCAAGTACGATTAGAATTTGGCCTGCAATCCCAAGTTCTGCTAAAACAATACGAGTTTGTCAAATTTTGGTACGACGTCTGGATGAACCAGAAAGTAGAAATTTATCGCGCCATGTGGGAGGCAGTTAACAACTCGAATTCCCAGTACGCTAAATTTTTAAAACTTTCTCTAGAAACAACAGAATTGGCCCCACTCTGGGAAACCAGGCTTCCAGTACCGTTGTTCAAACAAACAGTAAAAAAAGCGGCTAGCAGGCATTCGTTACTCAACGATAAGTCATCCCTAAGTCATTGCGAACACGCTTGGATGACTATATAATAATATAAAAACCCAGGTCCGGCAGCATATCTACAACTTGCCTTCTCAGCGTATATCAAACATAGATACCTAAAATTAAGGCTGGGTAACCTCCCGACAAACTTTGATCAACCGAAATGGAGGATGCAAGAAAATAAAGGGTGCGAATTATGTGGAGCAAGAAAACAAGACCTAATTCACCTGATCTGTATCTGTCCAGCCATGAACTCGGAACGCCGGAGTAGACTAAAGGCAAAGTTTAATGAAATTGGAGCACGCACCTGTCGGTCTGCAATCATACACACACTGAGTTCTGTGGATCCTCAACTTATTTGCAGTGCAGTCCAATTCATAATCAATTTTGAGAAAAAGAGAGGAATTATGATAAAGTCTTAATAGAAAACACGAACTCGTGGACATAGCACAAAGTATACCATATTTTAGTCACGGCATTCTTTAAAAGAATAATTTTTTACAAATCTTAAGACTTATCGCCAGCATATTGTGGTTAATTGTACATTTTCAGACATTCAAGTATTGCATATTTTTGTAATGGTTTTTATTAACTGTACAATAAAGTGTGTTTATCAGTAGTGTTACAACTCAACGGGCCTCTCAGATTATAAACTCGCTCACGTGTGCACGAGCAGTTAAGGATAAGCTCCGACCCTGTACCTCCCCTTTCAGAGCTCCAGGACTTTTAAGGTGATATTTCAACACAACGAAAAAAACGTAGTTTCTCCCCTACGTTATGCCTCAAAGTGACAGTGAATGAATAAATATCTGAACCAACACAATATAATACACCAATTAAACAAGCCCACTCATTAAACCATCCCCCTCTTAACGTATACCTCAAATTAAAAATAACAAATATGCATGTCTGTCCCTATGTATTGAGATAAATCTGTGTGCATAGTCTTCATATAAGCTTCACAGCAATAAGTGCTCCTGTGGAAATGAAAGTACTCGCAAACAATTAATTGAAGCTCACTAAACAAAAACACTAAAGAAACAATACAAATGTGAGTGAATTTCCACACTCAATGAGCCGGAAATATGGTTGTAATCAGTCCAGTTAACTAAGACTCCACTCTCGATCTTCCGTGTATTTCCATTGCCTCTGAAGTGAAAATTAACCTTCCATTTTTTCAAGTTTCGACCAGTCATCTATGGGGTGCAAACAAAGGCGGGACAATATGATTGCGTAGCAAAAGTCAAAAGATATAAGAATGCACTCCTTACCTTTGGTGTATTCATCTGTAATCCTCGAGCAAACTATTAATTGCGTGCGAACAGTTTCCGTGAATTGTCCCAAATCACAGTAGTATACAGAAAGTATGTGAAAAAGGTACGTGACACTGTGCACCCATCCGTCGCACTGCTGAATTAGGAATTTTTCCTCATAATTCATCCTTCTTAGTGAGTAATCTTGTTTCATTCAAACGTAAACCAGTCATCATGTACACACTTCATTCCAGAGTTTAATCAACGTTTTGTAATCACTCCAGAGGCAGCGTCGTTCCACATTAATGTTTTATTAAACATTTTCAACAGTCTCCTGTTGTCTATCCAGACTTTTTAAAAGTGACATTTCTAAAACAGTAATGTTAAATCCAACTTCACCATTGAGGAGGATTTATCATTCTCATTCCAAAGACATGAAGCATGAACATGCTGCTCCTCCCTGATCAGGAATTATAGCTTAAAAATATATTAAAGTATTCCCAATGCTACCCTATGAGAGTTGTATGCCTCACAGTAGTGAAAAATGTATTTGGGGTGTTGTAACTACAAGGACATGTAAAGATTAAACGTACATGTCCTACCTTTCACTTAAATAGCACTCTACCCTTAGGGTTACTTAGGGCCTACCTTAGGAGTGACGCATATGTAATAAAATGGGAGTTTGAGGCTTTGCAAGCAGCTTTAAATACCAAGTGGACATGGCAGTAAACTGCTCAGACAGGCACTGCAATGGAAGGCCTGAGGCCAGTTTGAAAGGCTACTTATGTGTGTGACACAATTGGTGCTGCAGGCCAACTAGTAGCATTTGACCTGCAGGCCCTGGGTATATGTAATACTACCTTAAAAAGGACATTTTAGTAAATCAAATATGGCAATCTGGTATAAACCAATGCTATCATGTTAGGGTAGAAGCACATGCACTTTAGCTCTGGTTAGCAGTGTTAAATTGCTCAGAGTCCTAAGGCCAACAAAAAGAATCAGCAAAAATAGGAGTTAAAAGGTAAAAAGTCTGGGGAAAGACAATCCTATGGATGACAAGTCTAGCACAGGGCCATATGCAATCAATGGATCCTAGCCTCGGCCGGTATGCATGAGCTGCACTTGGGCCATTCCTGCTGTCACACTACCTGGCACCAGCAACCATCGGAGACATAGCTATGATACCCAACAAGTGCATATATGCTGAATTGGGCCATGCCTCACTCACACCAACTGGCACTAGTTGCAGCCAGGGGCACAGAGATGATCCCCAACATGGGGGTTGCACCTAAGCTTTTTCTGAGGGCTGGTCTAGCTCCCACCAGCTGATAACAGGAAATCAGCACACCTGTGATCATTCCTGACCACACATCTGTAACCAATCCTGACACAATTATAAAGCCTCTTCTGGGATTCAACACTACTGCCAGGCCAGCGGAGGAGGGTAGGTCACTGGTAAATAAATGAATGAAACCATGTCAATATTAACAAGGCAATACTATGTATGTTACATTTTTTCATTTGTGTCCTTTAGCTACCTCCTTATTGGTACACCTATTTATTCCAGATTATCTCTGCAGCTAAGCACGGTCTTCTCTTCATACATAAGGGGCACAGTTACCGGTCTAATAGAGTAAGATCTCTTTTTCTTACTTTTAACATGCTACCCTACCATGTACCATGCCCTATATAGGTGTTTGGCGTTGTGTTTTCTGTTCTGCTGCCTTTTCCAAATGTGGTCACCTGCCTATTTGTTTGATTTACTGTGCACACTTCGCTGCGGAGCAACAATGTGTCTTCACATTGTTTTGCAAATAAAGTAAAGGCATACCTCATGTATTAACCCCTTCGGTGCTGATGACAGCTCCCGGTCGTCATCAGTTATGGTGGGCGTGTGCTGATGACCCCCGGGAGCCGTCATGACCACGCCCGCGATCGGAATGTGCCACACAGGCGTAGAATTCCGGCCGCATCCAGGAGGTTGAGGGAGTGTCAACCCATTCAGTCAGTTGTGATACTGCCCATTAGCTGTCTCTTTTCTCTCTGACAGGTTGGAACTTCATTATCCAGTACCGTAGGAAGCATAGCTGACAAATATCGATTGGGCACATCTATTTAACACCCCTCCTTTCCTAAATAGGTGTAGGGTACGCTTCAACTATTTGGTCCTGAAGAAATGCCTTAAGACCCAGTTGGGCAGTAAAGCAGAAAACATGTTGACCCAACGTCACAAATTTTCAGCTGTCAAGGTTCATTGGCTGCTGTACAGTGCTCTTTTGTTTTATACCTGTCAAGGGAACCACCCTATTAAAACTGTTCACTGTACCTCTTAGGCAGTTAAAAAAAACTAGCACACCACCCTACACTCACTACATTCTCACTAGTATTTATCATTCTGGTTAAAAATCAGAAGATCTCTGAAAAGGAGCCCCATGGAGGGGCCCAATGGGCATTGCAGCATCTGTCCAACGAGAAAGCAGCCGAATGTTGGAGCATGACACACATCTGGGTGTGTGAGGGTAATCACTTCTGATCACACAGATACCTCAATCCAGTCAATCAGCCCCTCTCTTGGTCCTGACCGAAACATTCTCATTTCTTTCTCTTGCCTTTTCTGGAGGAACAGCATCCTTCTTTTGTTTAACATAGAAAGAATAGTCTTAGTAAAGTTCTAGGTATTGTAGACACTTGATGGCTCCTCAAACATGCCAGGACAAAGTGTGCATTCCAGTGCTCAAGATGGCTCTTTTAGAAGTCGTATTTTTAGTAGATATGTAGAGTTTTATGAGTCAGTGGTGGTTCCCTGAAATGACTTAAGCAATAAAGGAGTGTTGACGCTGTCCTTGATAATCTGACAAATTAAAAGATAGACTGCATTTGCAGCATTGGGCAGTGTTGTCCTTAAGAACATATGAGGAAATCTGCCACTCAAAGATTAGATTGTCAACAAATTAAATAGCATTATCAATTACATAAGTCTTCTTGAGACACATATAGGTTAGAAACCATGAATGCTTAATCAAGACTTAAGTTCATTACAGAAGCCAAAATAAGATTAGTCTAAAAATCAGTCAAACTGCATAATAAATCATGTAAAGGCTATGACCATTATGTTTAGTCAAATGCACAAGGAGGTCTAACATTAAATCACGCCTCAGAAAGAATATCAAAATAATTCAAATACCTAAGCTGGCGACAAACTAACAGAGCTCACAAAGAGTCAAAGCAAACAACTCTTGCAGAGTCTAGCCTAAAAAGACAGGGGGCCTCATTTATGAAAAGTGACGCATCACTGCGTGAAAACAGCGATGCGTCACTTTTCACTGCGCCCTACCTGCGACACCAATGATGCGTTATATTTACTGTATGACGCATCATGTCGCAAGGAGTTACAGATACGTCAGTATTTCTGACGTATCTGTAGGTGCAAAAATGACGCATTGCGGGAGTGTGACACAAAAGTGACGTAACTTCAGCAGTGGGTCACTACACCTGGGCAAGTCCCATGTTGATAGTCCCTGCTTCAGTCTTACGCCTGTCATGAGGCAGGCGTAAGATATTGACGCATTAGCGTCCAAGAAATGGTGCAGTGAAATCTTATAGATTTCACGGTGTCACTTCTACAACCCTTTCTTGCGTCAATAAGTCCCCCTTGTATACATTATACCTGCCGCAGGTATAATGTGGTGCAGGGGTTTACAAAGTGACACATCTACCTAGATGTATCACTTTGTAAATAGGGCGCAACAAGGTTAATTTTTTATGCCGCTGGTGCGTCACAAAAAGTGACGCACTGGCGGCGCAAAAGTGATGCAAGGGATCATAAATAAGCCCCAAGGTTTCTAGTACTGGGTCACCTCTAGAATAAGCCCCTTTTTATATGAAAATACACACTGACAGCGGAAGTAAGTAAAATGTTACATAGGCCCAAGCAATCACAGTACAGAACATAATGCAACATTACCTGGCACCTTTCTAAACACCATTTGTTTATAAATGATAATTAATCTACTTTTGACTTTATGTCATTAGCTGCGACTGGGCAAATCTAGTTGCACCCCAAACAATGACAGATTCATAGAATGAACAAATCCACTGAAGATAGGGAGTAAGAAACCTAAACAGTTACATTTTAACAAAAAACTTCCTCTAGAGTTCACCAAGAAAAACACATCAGCAAAGCAGGTCCTCACCAGCACCCCCAGCTGCTTGTTAGTGCCTCCTTCCTCTGTGGGCCTCCTCCCTCCAAACTGCCGATAGAGCTGCTCTTGCCCAGGACTGAATAATCTTTGGCAGCCGACCTCTCAGACAGTTTTCAGTTTTCTTTCTTTATTTTATTTGTGGTGTTCCGGTTTCCCACCACCCCCCTCCTCAGCGCCCCTTCCAGGACCTACGTTCTGGAGGGGGCAGCATGGTTACACAGCAGCTGCATGCAGTGGGTGCATCTCTGGCATCAAAGGGAAGCCTGTCTGTACACGTCCTCTCATGGACCATGCCCAACGCCAGGAAACCTGGTCCTCTGGGCACCCAGAGGTACTCCATGGTGGATCTCTGAGCCCTGAATCCTGGACATTGCTGCTTTGCATCTCCTCGTTTCACTGTAGGACCACTCACCTGCCACATTCTGCCCTCACAGAAACCTCACCACTCCCACTCTGCAAACCGAGATCACCCCTCAACCACGCTGATGTCTTCTGATCAATGCTCAACCACTCCATAAACATGCCACCGAAGTCTGGGGCACCATCTCTTCTCTCTTCCCTGACGTGACCTTCAGCACAGAGACCTGGCTCAACCCCTCTTTTACCCCTGACATCACCACCACTATGCCCAACGGCTACAAAATGATGCATCTGGACCACACCAACAAACACAGAGAGCATTGCCATTATCTACAAAGAATCAATCTACTGCGCCACCACCAAGGATGACACCACACTAATCGAGGAACACCTTGATTCCAACTCCACCCCGGCGACAGATCAACCATCAAAGGCACCCTTGCCTACAGACCCCCAGGACCATGTACTGGCCTTTGCAATGGCATCACAGACTTCTTCATAACCCCATTCACCAGCGAATCCAAGCACTATATCTTCCTCTGAGACTTTAACTTTCAGCTCGACGAACACACAGACACTAATTCCACCAACCTCCTACAAAGAATGGCGTCATTAGCCTCACCCATTAGGTTACAGACCTGCACACAGAGCAGAACACACATTGGACCCTATCTTCATGTTCAGCAACAGAGTCAAATACAGCCATGCCACCAAACAACTCATCTGGACTAATCATTCCATCATCCACTTCACCATCACAGGATGACCTTGCACCACCTCCGACTCGCCCAGCACCTCTTTCCGCAGCTGGAGCAAAGTGACACAGACCAAATGGATGGATGCTCTCAACACCACAGATCCTGATGCCACTACCAACCTGGAACAAGCAGTCGAGAACTTCAACACCTGGATCACCAAGGCCGCTGACCGAGTCACCCACATCAAACAAGCCAAATCCCTCAGATCCACCAAACAAGCCATCTGCTACACACCGGAACTCAGCACAATAAAATAAAGCTGCACTAGCAGAGATTAAACAGACTGAGCCACCTTCAAGTCAGCTCTCAACAAATACCACCACCAACTCAAAGAGGTGAAAAAGATGCCCTTGCAGACTGCATCTAGGTAAGCGCTAACCACACCAAGGAACTCTTCACCATCATCTTTGAGTTCCCATGCCCAACACCGAGAACACGATTCCTCCTTCACAGGAACTCTTCAGCTCTCTAGCAAATCACTTCCACAACAATATATACACCATCTACAGGCACTTCAAGCCTCAACCCACCGACCTCCTCACCCTCCTCACTCCAATAGAAATCTCTCTTGACTAAAAATCTCACCGGAGGGAACAGCTCACCATTAGGTGTGGGAGGCAAACTCTGCTCTACCTGCCAATTCCGCAGACTTTTCGCTACTCCACGCTCCGCTTGGAGCACGGAGTTTGGCACAAAAACTCTGCCTATCGCCGGTGGAGCGGAGTATGCCGGCGCTATTGTATGTTACTGCCTTGAAACCCAAAAATCGGTCTTGGTAAGTGGGTGCTCTGACCCGATTGAGGTGCTGCAGCTTGCAGATAAAATGATAAGCTACCTCAAGCACAAAGTGGCTGATGGTGCACTCTTCTCCTACACACAGATACAACCACAGTAAAGCAGCAACTGCTAATGTGACAGCTAATTGAACACAGCCTCAAGAACATCTGTTAATTCAGAAAAAGAACCACTCTCTCTTCTCCTATTTTTTTTAAAAACAAAGGAAAACTGGCTTACCATGACTGGATCCCTATCGCCCTAGTGTCTGCAATTTTAGTTTGGGATGTCACGTCACATCTTGCTTGTACTTTGTGATCCCTGAAACAAACCTTCCAATCCAGCTTTGAACACTTCTAAAGCATCATGCTGCCACCCTGTGTACCCTTGGTATTGGAAAGTGACTGCTGAATTTCTCTCTGTGTAGAAGACGAAAGGACAGTTGGGAAGTGAATGAATGAGGGTGCTCCATACTGATAATGTCCAGTGGGTGACTAGCAGCAGCAGCGATGGGGTGACCACCTGTATCACTCACTCGTCATCCTTCATGGTGCTCGCCTTGGTGATGGGTTTGACGGGCGTGATGCTGTTGGTGACTGTGTTGTATAGTTGTGGAAGCAGACAGTTTGCTGCTCATCAAAGCCGCTCACCAGGTCCCCCATGGACTGGAAGCTGCAAATCTCTGTTATCCAGCTCTGAGAAATCCACCAGCCCTAATAGGGTCACTTTGACCTGGGGGTTGGGTCCCGCAGCTGTGGACATGGGGAGCAGGAGCATGAGGTGTTGGAGTTCACCTGGTCGAGGGCAGAGATGGCAGGTTTAATAAATAATAATAATAAACACATTTATAGAGCGCATGGTTACACTCGGCCAGTGTGTCCCCATTTAACTTGTAGAAGCCCTGCCAGTCCTCGTTGTCTTTAGTTGTCAGGACGGAGGTTTTGTCCAGCTTTGCTCGCCTGTTTTAGGCCCAAGCCCAATTTGGAAAAAACATATTTTGCCCATAGGCGAGGTCTGCCCCAGGTCATCCATTCAGATATGCAAGTCAGTTTTCAGCTTATTGTGTATGGCAACACCATAACACTACTGACAGCTTTGTTTAGGAAGAAGTAGTCATCATCAGTAACACCTACATATCACCATGCAGCCTTTTTCAGATAAGCCCAACATCACGCTTGTCATCCGAGGAACGGAGAAAATCTAGAAGGGGCATATCCTGATGGTGTAGTGCTTGGCTGATGGACTGCCAGCCCCTGAGTACAAATGGACCACTCTAAAGGATGCAGACATTATATACTCTTCAGACAACAGGACCCTGACCATAAAAAGTGCTAAGAGTCACCACTCCGGGAGCTACACATGAGAGGCCAGAAACCAACACGGGCTTTACACCCAGCAGAAGGAAATCAAGTTGGCAGGTGAGATGGATTTACAGTAGACTGGGAAAAGTGAGCCGTGGAGGGCTTGTGTTTACTCTGAGGGTCATAACTGCAGGAAGCCTTATGTGATCAGATGGTCGCAGCTTAAAAGCCCAGCAGCTCCACTCAACCTTTCATCCTTCCAGGCCGATAAACAGCCTTTGTCTGTCAATAGCACCAAGAGACTCCTGGGGTTGAAAGTGCACACTCTAAATACATGTCTTGCGTTCTTATATTTATTTTATACTAATGCTTATGATGGGAAATTAGGACTGTAATGCTACTTGTCAAAGAAAGACTGGTAATGGTGTTGTACATCTTCAAACCACCAAAAGGTAAGATGTGCTTGCAGAGCTTAGCACTTACTTTAAAAAGATAATGCTTAAAAAAGTTTTTGAGGCTTTTTGTTCAACCAAACATGTTAAAAATAGAACCTAAAAATGACCTTTCTGCACAATAGGCTCCTCCCTTTTTATGATGGTATAAAGAGAAGGACTACAATTCCAACCTGGTGAGTGCAAGTAAAGCAACAGGCTAGCAACAAGGCTCTGATTCTCCACGCAGTTTTCAAAGCACAACTTAATCTCTTTGGTTTCTCAGTCTCAAATTCTCGTCATCCAGGGCCAGCGGAGAGGCCATGGCTGCAGTGTCACTCACTTTCAGGCTCCCTATCTGCAGTTCTGCAGCTGCAGCACCCAGGCCACTCTAAGCACTACTATCAATGCTGAGCATAGAAAAACAACCCGCAACAAGCTCTACCCACAAACAGACAGCAATAGGCTAAAAAAGAAGGTTTCACAGAGCTTAATGCCCTGCACAGTAAAGAGCTTACAGTGGCCGAGCAATACTCCATGGAATTCTGCTGAGTTTTTTGGTGACTCCACTGAATTCAGCAGAGTACAACTCCGCGAACTCCACACAAGCCTACTCACCACACTAAACGCCACAGGCATCATGTACTTCATCCACTCTGGAACACCCACCTAACACTGCCGCCAACTCCAGAGCTACCACCCCATCTCATTGCTCCATTTATCCACCAAAACCCTGGAGAAGGTCATCAACTAGTAGCTCACCGAACACCTGGAGAGAAACAATCTGCTATTCGTGTCCCAATCTGGTTTCCGAGCCAACCACAGCAGCGAGATCACCCTGATCACTGCCACAGATGACATCCACACTTTACTCGACAGAGGAGAATCTGCGGCCCTGATCCTTTTCGACCCCTCCACAAATTTTGACCCTGCACACTCATCAAGAGACTGCACCAGATCGGGATCAAGGGAGACACACTCAGATGGATTGCATCAATCCTCACAGCATGTATGCAGAGAATCTGCCTACCTCCCTTCACTACAGAACCCCCAAACACCATCTGTGGCATCCCTCAAGGTTCACCCATCAGCCCCACCCTCTTCAGCACCTACATCATGTCTCTATCCGACATCGTCAGAACCCACAATATCAACTTCATGTCCTACGCTGACGACACCCAACTCATCCTCTCGCTCTCAACAGACCCCACCACCACTATGTCCATCTTCCGGAACTGCATGAAGAATGTTGCAGCCTGGATGAAGGACAACTGTCCGAAGCTCAACATGGACAAAACTGAAGTGCTGATCTTTGGCATCCATGCCTACCTCTGGAACCACACCTGGTGGCCCGCCGAACTCAGACCCACCCCCAAATCAAAGACCACGTCCACAACCTCAGCATCACCCTGGACAACAAACCTACCATGAAATGACAGATCAACACGGTCTCCTTTGCCTGCTTCCACACTCTACGCATGCTCAGATGAATCTTTAAATGGCTTCCCATAAACAAGAGAAAAACCGTAATTCAGGCCCTAATCACTAGCCGGCTGGACTACGGAAAAACACTGTATGCAGGAATCACCACTGAACTCATGAGAAGGCTCTAGACTATACAGAACTCAGCAGCCAGACTGATCCTCAACCTGCCCAATGGACCCTCATCATCCAACATCTGAGGAACCTCACTGGCTCCCCATCTGGAAAAAAAGCCAATTCAAGTTACTGACACACATTTACAAAGCCATCCATGACCAATGATCAGCATGCATGAACTACTGCCTGAACTTCCACCAACCATCCAGAAACCTTTGCTCCGCTTCCCTTGCCCTTGCACAGACACTGCGCATCTGCCATGGCCACAGCAAAGGCCTCTCCTCCGAACTCGCCTCTACATCCTGCAACAACCTCCCTCCCCACCTCCGAATATCACCCTTGCTGACTGACTTCAAGATGAGACTCAATACCTGGCTTTTCAACTAAACCCAACAACTCGGCGCCTGGATATTCTCACTGGTGATAAGCTGCGGTCTACAAGTACCGACTGATTGATCGATTGTTCACATTTTGTTGTGTGCAGAGACAGGGAGAAATGAAAACATAGACACATTGAAATACAAGATAGAGTTAGACATTGTTTAGGGCTTCTTTGGGCAATGTTAAGAAAATATAATTCAGAAAAAAGCAGTGTTTTCGTTTTTAGTGTAAAACAATTCTTTTATTAAGCAAATATTTTTTATCAATCAAAATATATATTGTATTTTGATGTGTCATAATAGGTGGACAGGGTACTCCACCAGAAATTTCTACCAAGTTCATGATACCACCATGCTTTTTTGACCGATGGCCTGATTAAAATTAGGCAGTCAGTCAAAGTAGCTGAGACTATACGCCCTTTTTAGGATGGACATTCTTAAGAATGTTTTTCTTGTTTGGGACATTCAAGGAAAGCCTGGCAGTTTAAACTTGAAAACACACTGAGAGAAACTCCTGTTTTGGGGGTTTGCTTTTGAAAACTACAGAAGGTTGATGTGTGAGAGGACTAAACATGGTGCCAAAACAGTAAACCTCAGTGCCTTCACAGGACCTAATATGGCACCAGCTTCTTTGAATGTAGATAACCATTTGTCTGGCAAAGAGCTCTAAATATGGCGGGCTCTGTGAAAAGAGTACAGATCGCCAAACTGTAAATGCAACTCTTTTTGTGACATATATATATGTCGGGCTCTGTGAAAAGAGCTGTGGCGGGCTCTGTGAAAAGAGTACAGATCGCCAAACTATAAATGCAACTCTTTTTGGGACATAAAAATCTTTGGGAATCAGTTCCTCAGGATTAAAGTAGTTACTCTCACTGCGAATCACCCTGTTTTAACTTCGTCAGAAAATGCTGAAAAAGTCAACATTTTGGAATTTTCTATATAACCGTGTTGAGTTTGTAAAAAAAAACAGTTCTAGTCCTCACACGTTTTCTGATGAGGCTGAGCAGGGAGGGAAGTTGGCTAGGGAGGCAAGCCTTACGTTCTTCACTTAATCATCCTGTCATGTGCCAGCAGCAGACACTGCTGACTACTTCCCTGGAACTTCTGCCCACCTCTGATAGCTGCCAAGACATCAGCCTATCTGACAGCTGCATGCTCCCCACAGCATGCACAGCTGTGGGGAGGAAATCCACAGTCCTTCTTTTCCATTGTTTGAAGGACTGCCACTGCAAATGATGATGAGTGATCATTGTAGTGGCTGGTCTTCTATTTGTATGGGCTTTCAAAGAAGCAAAGTAAGAAATGGTCTGTTCTCTCCTGCTGCTGTGTAAATTAATGCAGCCTCAGACAAGGACTGGGGCAATGTGACAGGTGGCAATGAGTATAGGTCCTGAGAGATACGCTCCTGTGGTGCCAATTGGCAATGAGTGTCGCAAATTAAGGACCGCCCTAAGTGAATGAATGGCTGTGGTACCTTTGGCTAGAATGCCCAACCCGGGACGGAGTGAAAGTCGCCGGAAACGTTTGTGGGTGTGGATTCAGTTTTTTTAACAATATGTTTATTTGAGCAGATACAGGAAAATTGAGTGATGAGATATAATTAATTCCCAGTCTGAAATATAGCCAATTTGTGCCTGGTGGTAAATGGTCTTTTTTTCCAAAGGACTCTCATTCATACTACAGTGTGAATGAGAGTCCTTTTAAGAAGAAGGGCCATTTCCTAGGAGTAAGGTTCCATATTTCTTTTAGGAAAAATCATTCTCAGAAGAAGGCCTCTTTTCAGTGATTTAAGCTTAATTTTGGTGAATTGAGGTGCCCTTTTATGCTCCCCTCCTCTCTTTGTTTTGTATTACATGATAAGAAATATCCGCACATACACACCTATCGTAAATTTGCACCATGAACCAGTTTACAGGTACCAGAAATTCCCATGGAATTCGAACGTTACTTCAAAACAGAGCCGACTGATGCTTAAACAAACACTCTATATTACATTGAGTGTGGTTCCATAGGCACCAAACTGGATGATAATTTTCATGTTAAGAAATTCATCTGCTGCACAATAAAATTATTATTTTTGGAAGAAGACAACAATGTGACTCAAAGCAGTTTTAGTTTGAGAAACCCGATCTGGGAAGTAATATGAGGATCAATTATTATTTCTTTTTGCTCCCAAAAGAGTATTTTTGTCTATACTTTTAAATTATTCAGAAAACCGCACAGTTTTCCAATAACGGATTAATTAAACTTGTCTGCATTTTACTCCTGCGTTTCAGAACATTATGAACTTTTGCAGCTGCGCATTCGCCAAACAATTTCATACAGCTTAATACATAGAAATAAACAGGGACATTTAAGCTTTAAGCATATCTTGGTTTTTATTGGGTTGTTACTAGCTTCTGATCTGAAGAGCGTGTTTTTGTCTATTTCTTTGTAACACAGAATCGAACAGCATATTTCGATTGGAAATTGAGTAGGGACTATTAAGAGTTTGTGGCACTTCCGAAGACACTGAATGAAGATTTACTAAGCAGCAGGAGTTGTTGAAAAATGTTCATTACCTGCAGTGAGTTTGTTTTCACACCCCATGGGTATCATTGATTCTACTTCCTGTTCGGAGCACCAGACTTAGTGCCCACATCGTCATCCGCTCCCACCCAACATCATACACATTTTGCCCATATAATGATTACACTGGACCCATTGCTTATGGGTAAGAACTGCTGCAGGTTTATTTTTATACAACAAGCGTAAGACGTTTGATGGGTTATCTTACAGGCGATCCAAGGCAGGCAGCCCCTCGCTGTCCCGCATTCCTAATGAGCCAGCCAGCACGGTGAGTCGACGCTCGGACAGTGCAGCACCTTGTAGATCCTTATCTTATACTCCCGCCCCCCCCACTTTCAGGGCGGAGCGGTATGGCACACCCCCGGTCGTCTCAGGCCCCCCGACCGCCCGAAGGACTAACGGGGCGCCGTCGCGGTTTCCCAGAACCTCCTGCGGCTCCAGGTCCTTGGCTCAGGCACCCTTACTGTGCCAGGCAGAGGTACCCTTACTGTACCAGTCTGCCGCAGAGGTACCCTTACTGTACCCGTCTGCCTCCAGATCGCCCTGTAACTCCGCCTGCAACACAAGAAAAAACATTAAAATATTCAGCAATCCACGCCGCCTGTCCAGCCGCTGGGTATGAGGATAGGGTGGGTGCAGCGCTCAGGCGGGCGAACAGGACAGAAGCAGGAACAGAGGCAGAGCTAGGGGCGGCCAGAGCTTAAGTAACTGGCCCGCCCCCACTGGTAAGCCCTCTCCTGACCACGCGTCATGGAGACCCCGGGGAGGGGCAGACGAGGCTCGCCGCGCCTCCTTCGAAGCCATGGACAGGGGGGGGCTATGACTAGTGGCCACTAAGGTGGCTGCCCTACCAATGTCCCCCTGCGTGGGACGCGGGCAGCGGCATTCCCTGGCGCTCCCAAACAGGGAAAAAAAGATTCCAACGTATTTTTTCGTTTCACGGTATTTACCCCCAGGTCCCTTGGTCCTCGTCCCATTCATAACTTATGGAGATCAATCATCTCCCCGACAGAAAAAATAACACAAGGGATGCTGGTTTTCCCTACCCCACATAAACCGTACATATGTTTTGTTTCCCGGACTGCAATGACAGCAGGCACATCGATGTGCGCTGCTCACTTCTCACTAGTGGAGAAGTTACGGCATGACGTCATGCCAGGTGAGCGTTAAAGTGGAAGGGAAATCCTTTAAGGAGAGTAATTTTCTCTCTGGATTTCCCTTCCCAGTTTGAAACTCAGGAGCAGCAACATTGTCGTGGTGTCACCAGGGCTTTAAGTGGAAGCTTTTTCAATATTATATACAAGCCATAGTTACTGCTTATTTATCTTATGCAACTAACACCGTTGACAAAGCCAATAGTCCTGACTTATAGGTATTATGTTACTTGTTGTATTATATATCTGGATGCAGTGACAGAAACAGCAAATTACAAGTCGTGCACACTATGCTAAGCATAGATTTTTAGGTTATGGTGTTTTAAGCAATGCCCTTAATTACATTGACCACTCCTCTTTGAGAGACCCCCCCAGTTTTTTCAACCCACTTAAATCCCTGGTGCTCCAGCAGTGACTGTATTCCGGGGTCTCTGAGGAGGACAGTCTGGCTGGGTTCATGCCCACCGGTCACAGAGGGCGTGCCTGGGCTGGCCTGGGGGCATGGCACTTTTCATTTTTTTGCTGGTGGAGTATTTATGCCTTGGGTAAGTACTGCATAGCGGTTGTATTTCTTGCTCCCAGTTTGTGTTGGTTTCTCCTGGTACACAGCTGTGGTCTGTGGTTTTTCCTGGTACGAGGTCATGGAGAAGCATACTAAAAAAAGGAAGCATGATGCTGAGTCTTCCTCTTCTGCCTCTAGTTCCTCCAGCTCTTCTCCATTCCCTCAAAAATGCTGCAGGGAATGTATCAATGCCAAATTCAAAATATTGATAAGAGAGACATTGTTGGAGATGAGGGACTCCCCTAAGCCTAAGGGGATGGGGCCTGGTCCGTCTTCTTGCTCTTCTTCAGGGTCTGAGGTGGAGGGGCAAGGGGTCTGAGGATCTGAAAGGGAAGTATGTTTCTAAGGACATGCTACCGGACTTGGTCAGGTATGTGAAAGCAAATATGGTTTTTCGCTGAGGAGGAAATGCCTTCCACTTCTTCTTGGGGATTGTTGTGGCAATTCCAGTGTGCAACACCCTGGATGTGCCTGTTTATCAGTACATTTCGGAGGTCTTCAAGAGGGAGTGGAGGGATAAGATCATGTTGCCCTGCTTTATGGCAAAAGTTTACCATTTGCAGGATATGTAGAAAGACCTGCTGTATGCCATTCCCTTTGATTCATTTGTGGCCAGTCTGGTCCGGCGGACCCCCTTGACAGAAGATGCAGTCATCAAGGATGTAGTGGATAATAAGGTGGATACCTCCCTTGCTAAGGTCTATTCCAGTTCCCATCTTGCTCTTCAGGCTGGGATCTATGGTACCCATGTGGGCCAGTCTTTGTTGATGGATCTCAAGGTGCAGTTCAGGTGCCTCTGACTGTGCTGATCTGCTGGATCAAATTGAACACAAAGTCAAATATATTTTTGATATTTCTTTTGATGTTGTCAGAGCTTCAGCCCTTTCTGGAAGAGCTTATGTGGCAGGCTGTGGGAATATTGGTCTTAAGGACTGGAGAAGAGATTCTGCTCATAAGGCATCCACTCCTGCGTTCGGTATTGTTTGAGTGGGAGTTGGAAGACAAGCTGCATAAGGTATTCAAGGAGAAGAAACATTCCTCTTCCCCACTTAAAATCCTGGCCAGTGAGAGACTGTCATTTAAGCTTAAATCTCCCATACGCACCTCCTCCTCGAAGCAGTTCCCTAGGTCTCAAGGCCGATTCGCTGCAGGAAGGGCCTGGGTGTTGGATATTATGAGGTTTGGCTACATGATCGAGTGTGGGGCTATCCCTTTAGCATCCAAAGTCTGTCCAACTTCTTGGCCTTCCAGAAAAATGTAGCAGGTGGTTCTGGAGCAGGGGATTCTTTCTCTGCTACAGAAAGGGCCATTTGGGTGGTCCCCCCTTGGAGGTGGAAGGGTTTATTCAATCATCTTTCTGGTGGCAAAGGCAACAGGGGGGTTCTGTCTGTCTTTGGATTTGAAGGCTCCGAACCAGTTTGAGTTGCATCTCCCCTTCATGATGAAGACCCTGCAGCAGATTATTCCATTGGTGCTTAAGGACCATTTGATGTGCACCTTGGACTTGCAGTATGCATAGTATCATGTGCCCATTAATCCCTCTTCCAGAAGTTTCTGAGGTTCTGCATCAGGGGGTGCATTACCAGTTGTTTCTGGTCCTTCCCTTTGGGCTGGGTTCGGCCCTCTGGATGTTTACCAAGGTGGTGGCTCCTCTGGTGAACTCCCTTCATCCCCAAGGCATCCTCTTATATCCTGATCTGGATGATTGGCTCCTCCATGCTCCCTCTGAGGAGACGCTCAGGGGGCATATGGGGATAGTTTGTGCCTCGCTCAGGGCACAAGGGTTTCTCAAGAACTGGGAGAAATGTTAACTGGTGCCCTCTTAGGACATAATGTTCATTGAGGCCCGGTTCCAAACCAACGTGAATAGAGTATTCCTGCCAGTTGCACAGATCCAGGTGCTTTGTTCCTTGGACCTAGAGGTGATGGGCAAGTCCTGTCTGTCTGTTTGCCTGTCGTTGTGGATGTTGGGGTATATGTCGGAAGCTGTGTTTCTGGTGCCTTGAGCTTGGTTTCATCTCTTCAATCTGTAGCTGTATCTGAAGTCAGTGTGGGATACTCACTCCTGTGACTTTGATCTGGTGATTCTTTTGCCCCCAGCAGTTTTCCAGCAGCTGGAGTGCTCTACTCTGGTTGCCAATCTGGAGCAGGATGTGCCATTGCAGCCGTAATCCCCCGGTGGTCTTGACTACGAATGCCATCATTTGGTTGGGATGCAACTGTGGTGAACAGGTCCTTGCAGGCCCAATAGTCTCTGCGGGAGGGCCAGAGGTCCTCTAATTGGTGGGAGCGGGTGTCTGTTTCACGGTCTGTTGGGGGATTTTGAGCCTTGCTGGAGGAGCGCAACCTGGTGGTGCGTTCCAAAAACCAGGTCACTGTGGCATATTTGAACAATAGGGGGGGAATCTGTCACAGTCCCTCAATGTGGTGGCTCGGCATTTGTTAGTCTGGGTGGAACAGCACCTTCTGTCCCTGCGTGCTGTGTATGTTTGGGAGGTGGGACAATGGGGTGGCAGATGCCCTTAACCAGTTCTTCACTTCCTCTCACTAGCTGTGTCTTACCAGGGAGTTGTTTCAACAGGTGTGCAGGAGGTTTGGGGCACCCTTCCTGGATCTTTTTGCTAACCGGTACAATGCTCAGGTACCTTGATTTTGTTGTTGTGCTCATCAAGTCAGGGCCTGGGGTGGATGGCCTGACGGTGCCTTGGCCCAACCATCTGTTCTATGCCTTCCCATCAATTGCTCTTGTACCCCAGTTTCTGGCATGTCTCCAGGACGAGTCCGGGCTGGTGAGTGTGGATTGGCTTTTTTGGCCACGTCAGTCCTGGTTCCTCAGTAGCAGGCTGATGGCTGTTCAGGGACCATGGGTGGTGCGATACTTACCTTGTCCTCTGTGGGCTGACGAGTCCCTTCCATGGCTCCGTTTCTCGGTCTGGGAGTTGAGAGGCGGGGTTTGCAGCAACAGGGGCTGCCTCGATACGTGCTGGCTATTCAGCAATCCAGTCGTCCTTCCTCTCTGAAGTCCTAAGAGAGACATTGGGGTAATTTTGGCCTTTATTTATTTATTTATTTATTCAAAGTTTTATATAGCGCGAACAGGATCCTTACAGATATCAGAGCGCTTCACAAAGACAGGGTAGGGGCAGTGGGAGTCAACAGAGATAATGGGAACAGTATAATAGTCAATAACATGGTAATAACATGGATAATAAAAACATACATAAAACCAATCCATATACAATCAGGTAAGGAAGTAATATAGGACAGCACAAGTCATTGATCCCACTACAGAGGTGTTCAGGTGGATCAGTAAACCAACGTGTATCATATCTTGGACGGTAGTAAGAGAGTAGCGTAGTAGTGCCCCCAACAAGTAAAGTATAGTGCCAAGGGATAGGGTGAGCAGTGATACAAAGCAATGCAGAGTCTCTGAACCAACATCTATAGCGATCAGGAGATCTTGGCCAGAAGGATTGTTTTCACCTCTTTCTTGAAGAGTGCAGTGAAGGAGATCAGCCTGGTTTCAGGAGGGAGCGCATTCCAGATCCTGGGTGCCATTCCTGAGAAGGAGCGCTTGTAAGTTTTCACTTTCCGGAATCTACGAGGTTTCAGGAGTAGATTTTTTGTACTCCTATTGGATCTCGAACCTCCTGATATAGACAGCTTTTGAGCGAGGTAGTTGGGTGCCTTGTGGTGCACGGCCGCGTGTGTCATAACTGCAATTTTTAGCTGTATTCTGGCTTCAAAAGGCAGCCATTTTAGGGACTTTAAGTCTGGGGATATGTGCGAATGCTTTCTAGAGCCAGTAATGAGTCTCGCGGCAGCGTTCAGGGAGGCTCTTAAGGGTGCTGTTGTGGATAGCGGGAGACCGCTGAGGGCCGCAATTCCGTAGTCTATTAGAGGGATGACTAAAGCTTGTACAGCAGTTTGGAAGTCTTTGGCCGGGAGGAAGGGTTTGATTTTCCTCAGTGTGTGAATTTGGAAATTAGCTGCTTTTGTGGCTTTGCTGACGTGCTGCTGCATGTTGAGCTTGGCGTCGAGTGTGATGCCTAGGGATTTCGCCGAGTCCACGATGGTAGGTTGGACATTGAGTGCTGTTAGGTTGTTGAGCCAGGTTTGGGTGGTGGAGATTTTCGCCGGGGGTGTGATGAGTAGGAACTCAGTTTTCAGAGCATTTAGTTTGAGGTGATTATCGGCCAGCCATGATTGGGTGTTAATAAGCGTGGAATTCAGATGTTTGATATCTTCCGGGGATTGTAACTTTAGATAGAGTTGTGTGTCATCGGCGTACATATGGAATTGAACATTGGATGCTTGAAGCAAGGTGGCGAGCGGTTCCATAACGAGGTTGAACAGTGTAGGGGAGAGGGTGGATCCTTGTGGGACACCTAGATCTGCAGGCACAGGTGTAGATAGCACATTGTCGATCTTGAACCTCTGAGACCGATTGTGAAGGAAGGACGAAAACCACTTGAGAACAGTTCCCGATAGCCCCATTCTAGTGCTTAGCAGCTCCAGCAAGTTCTCATGTTTGACCGTGTCAAATGCTGACGAGAGGTCAAGAAGGATGAGGAGGCAGGACTCATTGCGATCCAGAATTTGGAGGGCGTCATCAATTATGTGTGTCATAGCTGTTTCCGTGCTATGTTTCGCTCTGAAGCCTGATTGATGAGGGTTGAGGAGGTCAAATTGATCAATGTGTTTTGTTAGTTGGAGTTGGACACATTTCTCCAGCAGTTTGGCCAGGGTGGGGATATTGGTGATGGGCCGATAGTTGTTTAGGTCAGACGGATCAGCTGTAGGTTTCTTGAGTATAGGCGTGACTTGCCCCACCTTAAGGGAGTCTGGAATGTGGCCTTGTTGCAAAGAGCTGTTGATGATCTTGGTCCAGAGAGGGAGGAGCAAGGGGATAAAGTCTTTTACGGCCTTTGGTGTGCGTCCCTCCATGTGTCTCCATTGGAGTGTTCCCTCATGGATGTGTTACAATTTTTGTGGGAGGGTTTTGTAAAGTGCATGGCCGTGTCTACTCTGCGACCCAATGATCTGCTATTCAGGCTTTTTGGGCTCCTTGAGGTAATCTTGATGATCTGGTAGTCAGGTTGCTTTGCAGTTTCTCTTTGGCCTGTCCTGTGGTGAAGCCAATTTTTTCCTTGTGGGATTTGCCATTGGTATTGAAGGCTCTGGTGTCAGCACCCTTCAAACTGTTGGAGTTGATTGATATTAAGTTTGTCACCTTCAAGGTGATTTTCTTTGTGGCACTCACGTTAGCTTGAAGGATTGGGGAACTTGGTACTTTCATGGCCAGGGAACCCTACTTGTCTTTTTCTGATGATGGTGTGGTTTTGAGGTTGGATGCCTCTTTTGTGCCTAATGTGGCATCTTAATTACATAAGTCTCAGTAGCTGGTTCTTCCAGCTCTGGTGGAGGTTCCTGGCTTGTCCGGGGACTTGGACTGGTCCCTCTTAGATGTGGAGCGGGCTCTCTTGCTGCATCTGTATTGCACTAAGTCTTTTCAGAAGTCTGAGGCCTTGTTTGATTTATTTGGGTCAGCTTTGACGGGGGAGAAGGCCTCCTCACTGTCCATTAGCCAGCGGCTGAAGCAGGTGATTGAGCTTGCTAATTCCATGGCGAGTACTACTCCGCCAACAGGGCTGTAGGGCTGTTCCATAAGGGGTGTAGCGGGATCGTGGTCTGAATTGCTTGGGCTTTCCATTGTTGAGGTGTGTTAGGCAGCTACGTGGCTTCCTCCAATAGTTTTGTTCACCATTATAGTCTCCAGAATGTTTTGGGGGAGGATTTCAATTTTGGGTTAGGGGTGTCGCAGGCTGTGTGCTACTAACTCTATTTTTCTTTTCTGTACCTTGATTGAATAAACTCACTTGGTTGCTGATTACTGTGTGGATTCATGGGTGTTTTTGTTCTTGGGTACGGAAGGCTGGTGATCTGGCTTTGGCATTGTCCATAATTAATGAATGGGACGAGACATGGGGATCTAGGGGTAATGTCCTGTTACTTACTGGTAATCTTTATTACTTCTGGTCCTGTGGTCCTCGAACCATTCATTACACACCTCCCTCCCAAATGGTCGGCCTTCCTTGGCGGGCTTGGTATTTCAGAATGAATTCTGGGTAAGTATGATTTATGTACTCCCAGTGGTGGGGGGGACCAGCACTCCTTGTGCTCTTTTTTTCCGTCAGTGAAATCATATATATCCATAAGTAATGAATGGGACGAGGACCACAGGACGAGAAGTAATGAAGATTACCGGTAAGTAAAAAGACATTCATCAGGGCTTTCTAAAACAAAATATTTCAATTGCCACACAATACTAGGTATCTGCCATTCCTGGTCAACAAACTGAGACCAGATCCCCAGCACTTTGTTCCTATACAGTGATGTTTACACATGACACCATATTCAGATTTTTTTAAACAAAATACTTAATTGAGGAGCCACTTGACAATTGCCTAGAATTTTGGTTTCAGGATCCCAGACAAGGTTATTGTTTATTACCTTGTGTAGAAATACGTGTCTGCTGGTTAACGTATCAAATGTGAAAGAATATTGTTCATAAAGGAGAATTGATCTGATGGACTTTGAATACTCTCTGGTGATTTTTGAAGGAGTGCTTGTGACTACATTTGGAAATGGGGCCTCCCATTTCCCTACTTGCGGAGCTTTTTGAGTTGCTGTTCATCACCTTTGCTGAGGACTTTATCAAGGACATCAAAGACTCTTGGGCACAATTGTAATTTGGATGAGAGTGCACTGATATTACTGTGGCCACCCACTTTTTCAGAGGAGTAAATGATGTTGGCACATGTGCGCTCAACAGAGCAGACAAGTATGGTCGCCATCCATTGACCAATGAGCCAATGTCATTTATTGCAGTTACACTTTTAGAAAGTTGGCATTGTTCTGCCCTTAGCCTGACCTAGGTCACATGATTGGGTGTAGTTGGCAGCTGGACCTACAGAAGAACTCTCAAAGGACTGCCTGCTGCTGTGGCCTGCTGCGTACTCCACAAGACTGCTGTGCTACACCTGAAAGGACTGCTTTGATGTCTGGAGCCTACCTTGAACCCTCAGAGGCATGCCCTGTTGTTTGAACCTCCTGTTCAGAACCACTGAAACAGAAAATGCTCCAACCATCTTGAACCCGCACCTGGACCAAGCCTGAGTGAGTTCTAACCCCCCACATGGTTTTCCTCCAGTTCCGGGCTCTTGGTGGTGGTTCTAAAAGTGGCAAAATAGCCCCAAAACAAAACTTAGCACTTTGAAAAAATTTGACTAAATAATGCTCTGAGAACCGAGAGAAGACAGGGGCCAACCTTCATATTTATCCACCTTGTCAGCTTGACTTTGTGGCAGCTGTCACTACCTTCTTTTCAGTAGCAGCAAATCTTGTGCAGTGACCACTCAGCAAAGGGATATCCAATCTCCTGGAACTCCAGTTTTGTCCAGCTGAAGATTTTTGCCATCTAAAAAAGAGACTAAAGGGCCGATAATGATGTCGCCCAATTACGATGGGGTCGCTTACTCACATTTACCTATGTGAGCATGTGCTACGGCCATAAACCGGCCGGAGCACAAGTTCCCATAGGAAAAGGTGAGGTTGTGTTCATCTCTGCACCGCATGGCAGGCACCTCAGTGTGCCTGCCACTTGGTGCGGGGATCAACAGGGAGGCACCTACGTAAGGAGAAGGGAATCCTGCTAAGGGCCCCCAAACTCATGTTCCGACTGGTTTATCACATCATAAAGCCTGGCATGGAAAGCCTGACAGAAACCGAGCATCGTTATCCCAAAGGCAGAAACGCCATCTGTTTGGATTATGGGCTGGACTCCGACTGACCGAAGGGCTCCTTGACCCTTTCGGAATCCAGCCGGAATGACCCGCAGGTTTCAATTCTGACCGTTTAGATTGTAATTAGGCGGTTGAAATTGAAACAATGAGCTTAGTTGGAAAGCCTCTGACCTAAGGATGGAGGCTTTCCGAGATTGTAATAGGCCCCTTATTCTGGCTCTAAAATTCTTAACTGCAACTTCATCCAGTGGCTCACCGACGGTGGCACCTTCTCCTTGAACACTGTCTGCAGCCTTGCACGCCTGACATTTACATTCTAAGAACTGTTTCTTCAAAGTGTATTCTAAGTCCAGAGGGAAGAGCCGGTTGGGCCCAATCTAATCTTTCGGGGTCCATTAGGATGACGGGCAGTGGCACCAGTGGCACCACCGCGGTGCTGGCGGGGCGGAAAAACGCATTTTCCACCCGCCAGCTGCGGGAAACACATCCGCCATATTAGTATAGTAAAACATAAGTCAAATCCCGTCAACCGAGGAGCGACGCGTACCGCCATCAGAGTGCGCCCGCCACCGCGGCGGTGGGAGCCAATGGAGACTCACTGCCATGCGGAATGACGTCCGCCCCGCTCCACAAATTAGAATGGCCCAAACAGGCAGATGCACTGCAGAGGAGACACTGCCCAACCAGAGACGGCGGAAACTCGACAGCGGAGCATGATAGCAGAGTCCCGGTCCACACCACCCGGTCACGACCGCCATGGACCCAGCTCTACATGTGTATCCGGTGCTGTACCTGCTACAGCACTATCATTAAATGGGCCGCCGCGGACGCTGCCACAGGTATGCAACTACACAAATACAACACACAACACACGGGCTGACACAGGGTACAATTCCACAACAGCGACCCTGCTGGGGGCAACAACACATCCACAAGGGCACCCACACATGTCCCACCTGCCACCAAGTCACCCCACTGCATCCTGGACACACATCGCCGCGAACTTGCAGCAACGTCCCGGTCACGCCACTGCTGCGGTCACCACATGTGCACACTGCAGAAAGCAGAGCCAGTCTAAGGCATGGGCAGGGCACAAAGACCACAGGGAAACACCTCCCCCAACCACACATCAACAAACCCCATCAAGTCACAGGCCAGGTGCCCATCCTGTGCACATCCATGCACAGCAACAAGCAACAAGCACAGCAACAAGCAAGCACAATCCACACCCTGCACCACACAACAAACAACCAGGGAGACAGCCACTGCAGGAGTGGCTGAACAGGAACACACAACACCAGTGCCACACACACTGAAGGCTGCCAATACCTGCCAGTACATACACACACAAACAAACACACACCCTGGGTGTAGCCACAAAGATAACACACACAGGGAGGCCTGAACAGATGCCTGCCCAAAAGCATCACACAAACACTACAGAAACACACACAGAACCCCATCAGAAACAGAAATACCATGTCAGCCAAACTGTGGAAAGGCAATGGGAGCACAGACACAACAGGAGTGCACAACCCCATCACTCATGAACAAAACACACACAACATACCACAAATCACACAAGAAGTGCACCATCTCTGAACTACACTGCTACATGAAACCAACCACAGATGCACATGAAATCAAAAAGTAACAAACACAACAGGACATCAGGGGATGCACATCAGGCAATGCCAAGGCCACATACACAAAGCACTGTATGCACTACAAGCAGTGTGTGCACACCAAGCAGAACAGTCACACACAGACATGACTGACACAACATCAACACACACAACAAAAATCAGCACAGCACAAACACAACAGCACACCCAGGAAGTGAAGCAATACCACAGCCAACACACATACATCCAACACAACAACAACAGATGCACCACTCTGGGACACAAGAGCAGAACCATCTTGACCAGAGCACTGGGCAGCACACAGCTGAAGTACACATGAGCAATCCTCACTGATTAATAGCACAAGAACACCACACATAAACCATTGGGGCAATGTCCAGAGTTGAACATTTGCCCTGGCCCAAGAACTGCACCACAAAGCACAGTCTCACAAATTAAGTGATGGGGAGGCACGACCACACATGTAAACCAAGGGGACAGCTGACATCAAAGTTAACTGACTTGCATGTCAGTAGTAGACATGGAAGGGGTGTTGTTGGACCTGGCCCTTTTGGCAGGTTCACCCCAAAACTTTTTGCTTTTGCCTAGCCTGTTTCTGGAACCTGGTGTTGGTGATTTTAGGCCTCTGCGCACTTTTTCACTGTGGTATAGTTTAAAGTGCGTGAGCTCTCTGTGTATGTGTGGTGAGTGACCTGCCCTCCCATAGGAATGCATGGGGAATATGTGTGACCATGGTAGTTCCTGATGTGTAGGGAGTACAGGGTCGAGATTGGTATATGCGAACTCGCGAGATTAAATTCTGCGTAATGATGTATGTGGCATGAATGTGTCTAGTGCGGAAGTGCCACTTCTAGACATGGGTATGCGTGTGTAGTGAGTCTGCTGGCCCGTGTTTGGCTGGAGCCTGGCTCCAGGAGTGTGCCTGGGCCTGCTTGTGGATTGACTGTCTGGTTTGAGGGTGACAGGGGCTGGGGAGCCCCCAGGAGGTTGTCTGAGTCAGCCCTTGGTTGAATAACTGCATCTGCAACTAGAGTGGTGGGAGGAGATAGCACCTGGGAGTGAATAGGGCTGTGCCTGCCTGCCACAATGCTGGCTCCACCTCCTGCTGGGCGGCTGTCGCCTCTGCCCCTCACACTGAAAGGAGTTCCCTATAACCAGTTGTAGCTGGTTCTCACATTGCCTACACCCTGCTAGACAAAGGATTTTATGGTATAAAAAGGGTGCTGTGACACTCTGAAAATGTTCTTGTTTTTGCCAACTTGAATCCTGCCAGGGGCGTGCTGCTGCTTGGGCCCAGTGGAAGGCTTGCCTCCCTGGGCCCTGCCCAGCCCCTGGATGACTGGACTGCTGAAGGAATTCCTGGGACCCCTCTGCCTTGCCGGGGGTGATTGGAGACTTTGTTTTGGCCCTGGAAACCTTTTCCTGTGATCTCCTACTTGTTGCTGGGACCCTCCTTGCTAATGGGGTCATTTCTGAGGGGCCTGGCGCTGTCTGAGCCCCCCAAGCGCCTTGAGAGCGCTTTATGTTACTTATAGCGCTGGAGGGCGCTTTCTCTTGTCTCTAGCGCTGGGGAGCATTTTTAATTCCCTATAGCGCTTGGAAGCGTTATATTTGGTCCCCCAGCGATTTGGAGCGCTCTCCTTGTCACCAGCGTCTGGAAGCGCTTTGTTTTTACTGGCCGTGTGATGGCAGGAGCCTACCATGTCCTGCCCGCATTTTTATTAATTTGAGCGCGGGTGCCACTCCGCTTGTTGGATTGTTTGGGCGCACGGACGCCCACCTCGCGATTTTCCCCCACGAAGGACCCTGCTCCTGGCCGCTTCAGCGCGACCAGGAAGTCAGGCACAGTTTCACGGGACAGGGGCGGGGCCCCGTAGGCGTCACTTCCACCTTTCCCGTGGCCAGAGGAAGCTTAGCGGCATGAGGAGAGTGAAGCAGTTGGCTGTGGAATGGCCGCCCGGGGCCCCGTGAGCTATGAGGGAGCCCCGGGAGAAGACGTGCAGCCTGTCGTCTTGCGGAGGGGGGCGGGAGGCACAATGCCGGTGCCTGCCCCTCCGCGCTGCTCGCCTGAGGCGCCCGCCGGAAGAGAAGAGGAGAGGTGTTGCGGGGCTCCCGTGTCTTGGAGGGAGCCCCGGCAGAGAAGTCCCGCGCCGCCTGCCCAGAGAAGCGCCGCCGAGGTGCGGTGAGTCGGGGCTGGGCCGGGTGAAGCGGGGGCAGTTCTGTTGCTGCTCTGCGAGGGAGCAGATGGATTTTTGTGGTGCCGGTGGAGGCACTGTGTCAAAGCGGCCCGTATGTCAGTGGGCCGCTCCAACGAGGAGGATGGTTGCTCGGGCCTAGAGGGGCCCACGCTTTGTTATTTAGGGGAGGGGCATGTTGTCGGTGCCCGCCACCTCCCCCTGTGCCCATACCTGTGCGGCGCCCATCTTCAGAGCGGGCCGCCCCAGCCTATGGGGGCACTTGGCACTTGTTTAGAGAGCCTGTGTGGCTCTGACTGGGGCACACTTTATTTAAAATGCCCATGTCCCTCACAACGCTCCACAGTATTTACGGGGCATTTCTTTTGATCACGAGTCCCCAGAGGGGGGACTCCAACGGTTGGGGGCACATGTTGTGTCAGAGCCTGTGTGGCTCCAACATGCGCAGAGTTTCAGAGCCTGTGAGGCTCCAACAGTTGGCGCAGTTCTGTTCTAGGGTCAGTGAGGACCCTGTCACAGTTTTGATTCCCAGCTGCCCAGCAATTAGTGGGCAGCTGCACTGTTTAGGCGCTTGGGATTGTCCTCAGCCGCCCAGCAATTTGTGGGCAGCTGCCACGTTTACCTCCCTGACATTGGGACACAGGGCATCCTAGCCCCAACAAGGCCAGTTGGCCTAGGGACTGCCACAGGTGGTGGCTTATGTAGTTTTGCACAATTGTGTGGTTTTTCCTGCACCTCTGAATGTTTCTAGGCATCATGTGTCTTCCAGGTTCTTACACCTCTGAATGTTTTAGGCATCATGTGTTTTCTTTCCTGACACCTCTGAATGTGTTTTTATGCATCATGTGTTTACCTGCCCTACACCTCTGAATGTTGTGATGCATCATGTGTAATGTGTTCTTGCTGATACCCCTAAATGTATTTTATCCTTAGGTGGTTGTGTTTTGCCTAGTAGGGTTTATACTAGAGAGGTTATGTGTCCATGCGTGATCTAGACCTATGGTTATTAGTATTGCTTAGTGTGTACCTACCTTTACCAGTAGTTACTGGTTGTGACCTATAATTGTTCTTTTGTGTTACCCTTATTCTATGAACTACAAAGTGCTATTTCTGCTAAGTGTTGATTCCTGACAGTGGTTCAGGTGGCCCTGTCCTGTACATAATCCCTTGTGAATATTGCCCGTGCCAGTTGGCACAATGTACATGTGTGATAACTATCTGATGTGTTTTGACAATACAAAAGTTATTTTTATATAACCTTGTGTGGAGTTCCTTTTGTGGTGTGCCTAGGATGTTGTTGCTGTTGTGTGCATGCGCAAATGCTTTACACATTGCCTCCGGGAAAAGCCTGTCTGCTCGTGCCAAGCTACCAAGGGGGTGAGCAGGGGTTATCTTGGCGTGTGACTCCCTTGCCCTGACTAGAATGGGGGTTTCTGCCTGGCTTTGGCGTCAGCCTTAACCTACCAGAAATCCCAGTTCTAACAGGTGTATCATACACAAATGGAGGGAGTGCACACCCACATTGGATAGGCATAAGTGGCACACATAGGGGATGACATTACACCACACACACCATGCCATACAGGAGGATAAAGGCACCATGTTCCTGCAATGAATGAGAAACACAACCACAATGGCAGTGTGGAGCAGCATGGCTACACAGTCTACATAAACACACTCCAGACACATAGATGAACAAACAAACACAACACTGATTTGCAAGTCACACACTTTGCACACACATATGGAACTAAAACTACAAGGACAAGTCAGACAGAACAGCACGGACACACCAACAGCCTGCACAGTGCACAACCGACAACTCACACATGTGCATACTACCATATCCACAGGGCAGAACCATCCAAACAACAGGCACACAACTCCTGGGTGGCACATGTGTGTCTTTCACTATCCAGGGGCACACACACATACAAAGTCACACCCTTCACACTGCACACCTCTTGACTACCCAAGAGCACACATCTCATGTAGGTCATGAGACCAGGACAAAGTGCCAACACAAGATGACCAACAACATACATAGCTGGGCACACATAAAGGAATAACACACATTCATCATGATATTGCCCAACCTGCATGCAAACCTGTGCACAGCACCACACCCTGTGCTGGCAGTGTCCCCCAACCTGACATCTGAGCAATGTAGCCAACAATAGCAAGCTACTAAAAAGAGAAGTGCATGACAGGTAAAATAGCCATCACAGATAACACCAGTATCAGTGTCTGAATGTACTGAAGGCCCTGTGTCACCCCTGTTTAAATATGTGATGCAGACAAAGAGCTTGGCAATGTTTAAGTGACACATTGAGCATGGGGCACAGGCAACAAAATGCAACCACCAAAAGAACTTTAATCAGCAAGGACATTGACAAAACAGACAACAGTAGTAACTGTATTTATTCACATATTGCAGATGTGGCAGTCGAACAACAATAGACAAGAGCAAGGCACAAAATGCTGATCATATGCAAGATAATCTGCACAGGCAAACTCCAAACAGGAAGGCCAGTGTCCAGGGCACAGGTGAGAGTACAACACACCAGAACAACAGGGCTAGTGACGATGGCACTGGGGAGGCTCCAACATAGCAGAGCAACAGGGCCAGTGTCCATGGCACAGGGGAGACTCCAACACAGCAGAGCAACAGGGCCAGTGTCCAGGGCACAGGGGAGACTCCAACACAGCAGAGCAACAGGGCCAGTGTCCATGCCAGGTGGCCCAGCAAGTACATGAGAGGCTGCACAGGGGAGACTCCAACACAGCAGAGCAACAGGGCCAGTGTCTAGGGCACAGGGGAGACTCCAACACAGCAGAGCAACAGGGCCAGTGCCCATGGCAAGGGGAGACTCCAACACAGCAGAGCAACAGGGCCAGTGTCCAGGGCACAGGGGAGACTCCAACACAGCAGAGCAACAGGCCAGTGTCCATGACACAGGGTAGACTCCAACACAGCAGAGCAACAGGGCCAGTGTCCATGGCACAGGGGAGACTCCAACACAGCAGAGCAACAGGGCCTGTGGGCATGGCAAAGTGCAGAGTCAGGACATGAAAAACTGCACAGGCAAGGGCAGAACAGCAGTGAATGACAAGGCCAGTGGGCATGGCAAAGTGCAGAGTCAGGACATGAGAAGCTGCATAGCCATGGGCAGAACAGCAGTGAATGACAAGGCAAGTGGGCATGGCAAAGTGCAGAGTCAGGACATGAGAAGCTGCACAGGCAAGGGCAGAACAGCAGTGAATGACTAGGCCAGTGGGCATGGCAGAGTGCAGAGACAGGGCATGAGAAGCAACACAGTGAGTGTGCCTGACTGTATCCTACCATGGCCAGCAACACACCCAGGTGGCACACAATGGGCAGGACTAGCACACCTGCATGAGAGACAGGTATATGAGGGGGACTACCACTCACTCATGGCTGTCAGGCGGACTTGGAGCTGGCTGTGTGTCGGGGACAGCAGGACCACTTGACTGGGGAGGCTCAGGTGATGTAGAGCTATCAGTGGCTTGGCAAGCTGGAGGGCTGGTTGGACCCGGTGGTGTAGTGGCATGTGGAGGCCGAGTCATGCAGACCTGTGACACAGTGTGGGTGGGAGAGGTTTGAGGGATGCCTTTCCACTTCTTGGGAATGCGAAATGGCTTTACTGTACTGGGGTTAATGGGAACTGGTGTGGACACAACAGGCACACACACCAACAGAGCCGCTTCAGGTGCAGACACTGGCACTCCCTCTGGTGACGTGCTGGATCCTGCGGAACGCTTTGTCTGGCTACACCTCAATACCACCTTCCCCTGTTTGCCAGGTGTACCCCCTACAGTGCCCTCCTGTGCCTGTTTGCCAGGTGTCCCTCCCATACAGTGCCCTCCTGTGCCTGTTTGCCAGGGGTAGCCCCTACAGTACCCTCCTTCACCTGCTTCACTGGGCTTGGAATTGGAGTTGATGTGGCAGGGAAATGTGGCCCTGAGCCCTTTCTAGGTGCACCCTTGCCATACAACACCTCCTCAGTGGGCATAGACACTGCACGCCTAGCTCTGCGTGAAGTCTCAGGGACAGGAGAGTCCTTTGCTGGTGATGCCTCTGAGGCATGTGAGCCTGATGTCTGCTTCAATGATTTTTCGGCCTTGCTCTTCCCTGATGGGTTCTTGTCTTTGCATTCTGGGGTGGCTCTGCTCTTCTGTGCGGATGGTGTCTGTGGGCGGGCCAACTTGGGTTGTTTCTGCTGGGTGCTTCTTGTGCTGTATCATGACTGTGACGCATGGGAACGGTGGTCACTATCATCCGATGTGGCCACTGACAGGGGGGTGGAGAAAGGCACTGGAGCAGGAATGGAAGTATGTGCCTGCTGAAGGGCAGACGTCACTGTGGACGACAAAGCCTGGACTGTACGGTGTAGCCCACCAACGTCAGAGTGTATGTCCTCCATGTAGGCAACCACCTGGTCTAATTTTTTGTCATGGTCACTGAAGGCATTGAGCAGGGCTGTCTGACCCACACAAAGCTGGCACAGGAGCTCCTCAGACTCAGCACTGAGGGCAGCAGGAGGGACAGGTGCAGGCTCAGCAGTGCCAGGTGTGGATCTAACTCGTCCCCTCTTACTGACACGGACACGGGCAGCACCAGAGGAAGTGGATGGGAGGGTGGGCACTGGCCGCTGTGTGGTAATAGATGATGCAGAGCCCCCATTCCCTGTGCCTTCCGACATGGATGCATCCCCGCTGACATCAGATGATGTTGTACTCTGTGTCTCCAGCAGGGAGATGCATTGGTGAGCTCTGTGTCACTGGGCTCTGGTGCAGCTGTAGTGCTACTCTCGCCACCACTGGTTTCCGGCCCCTGTTCCTCCAAGTCCACTGGCGATTCTGCATGAGAGAGAGATGCAGGGTTGTGTTAGTGTCATCAGCAGGACAAAGCAATTCAATCAATTCAGTACAGGAGATGCCCAAATCGACATGGTGACCACCACACCCTGTAATTACATTGCAGCAACACACTACATAGACCACAATAGTGCCTGTAACCCTGAATATCTGCCATGACTGAGCCATGTTAAGGCCACAGCACAACACCCTGCCCGTGGATGAAGTCTACCAGACACACAACTTGCTCTGTCCACACCTAGGGACATGATGTGGGGACACCACTTATTACCACTGACAGACCTGGAGGGAACAGGAGGGGACAAACACACACCAATTAGGACCTGACAGTCCACAATGGCAAGTAACCCATAACAAACACCCTGTGGTACTCTGGGGCACATTGTTGTCAGATGTGTGGGCCTCAACGATCATGGTGCATGCAAAGTAGGCATACATGAAGTTCCACTCAGATAGTGGACACTGCTGTTCACCCCCTAATATATTGCCCACGCTATCCCAATGCTGAATGACCATGTAGATACTAACACATCTGGCTATGGGAATGCACAGCAAGTAGGATCAGCTTTGTAAGGCCAGTTTGGGCCAATGCATGACACTGGCACCCATTCCAACAGCCACTCACATGACACAGCACTGCTCCACCCACCGAACATCACATGGGCCACCGCAGCCACAGGCCCTGTACACATTCATCTGCTCCCAGTCAAAGTCACCCTCCCCAAATACTCACCCCTGCCTTGCTGCCGATGCTCCTTCAGACATGCCTCCATTTCAGGATGAGTCACTGCCAAGATGCGGCACATCAGTGGTGTCATGCTGCGCCATGCCAAATGCCCAGTGCGTTGGAGCAGCCCCAAGGTCATCTCTGTCACGTTCTTTGCCAGCCGGCTGATGTCGTCCCACCTCTTGTGGCAGTGGTTGCGTCGTCGGTTAGATACCCCCAGGGCTTGCACCTTAGCTGCAATAGCCCTCCACATGGCCTTACACTGGCGTACCTTGAGCTGCAGGCATGGGAGAAAAGAAGGAGAAATGATCAGTGACACAGTGTCATGTACCAACATCTATCAGTACAGTTGCAAGACACAGGTTCATTACCAAATGTAATCTCCCTCCATCCCAAACTATGGTACACTTCACAAGGGCACTCTGCATGGGCCAAGCAGTTGTGATTGCATGCATTTATGAGGCCGCACAGGGTCCCTGATAATCTCACACATATGCAGGATGACTGTAGTGAACCCCCTCTGTGGCTTGCACACATCTCCAGTCCCATGCATGTCTGGCCACTACATACATCACATATATCAACCTGTGTCTGTGCGTAGAATGACCGGGCAGCATTCAATGAGCATGTCCTGTGTACATATGTGTATGTTATGTGTGTGGCATCTGGGTACATGGACTCACCAACAAAATATCCATCTACACAAGTGTGGTTGTGTGCAATCATAAAGGGCTGAGATGATGCATAATCCTATCTCAGTGTGAATGAACAAGAGTAAGGGCATAGTAAGTGCAGTGATGTGATCTCGTCTTGGTGTGCGGGCACTGGGCATAGCAACTGAGTTCACGCTGAGTCGGACAACTAGGGCACACAGACACAATCAGCCAAGCAATTATTGTTCTGGCACCTGCATGTCCAACATCCTGTGGCTCTGTATGGCTGAAAATGTAACACACTCCACTCAGACATACAACTGCAGGCAGGGAAAACCGTGACATTGGGACACACAGACTCCTTCGCCCTGGATACAGCATGTTTGTCAGTGTATGATACAACCCCACACCCTCGGGCATATACTGCAGCAGTACAACTACATGCTGCCCCCCCTGCCCTACACCTCCCTTTACAATGACTTACCACAACATTGGGGGCACCATACAGCCTTGGGTCCTGTGCAAGCACCTTGCCCACCAGGACCTCCAGCTCCTCGCTTGTGAATGGACTGGCACGGATCTTCTCTGTCCATGCCATCCCTGTGGACACGGAACACCTGAGGTGGAAGGGGGTGGTGAGGGGTCCCAGGCAACAGGCTCTGTAGGCAGCAGCAGGAGAGGGTCCCAGGCAGCAGGCTCTGTGAGCAGTGGAAATGTGATCACTCCCACAGATTTATAGCCCCCTAGCTGCAACAATTGGTTGTCCAGGTCTGCCTCTTTCAAAAGCATCCAATGACTGCCTCCGCGGTGGCGGAGCACGCCTTCTGCAATTTTCGAAACTGCATCATGCCACCACAATAATCGCTCTCATTGGCTAAAGGCTAGGCTCCATTGTGGTGATGCACCGCAGGGGCCCTGGGTGCACTACCGCGATGGTGCATCGTTCAAAAGCATCCAATGACCACCTCCGCGGTGGCTGAGCACGCCTACTGCGATTTTCAAAACTGCATCATGACACCGCAATTATCGCTCCATTGGCTGTGGGCAATGCTCCATGGTGGTGAAGCACCTCTGGGACCAGGCGGTAGCTACTGGGTGTAGGATGGTGGAGCATGCCCACCGCCATCTTCCCATTTCTTCTTGCCAATGACTACCGCACTCGTTTAAGGGGTGGTGCTGGTGACACCGCCGGGGCCAGGCAGTAGCTACCGCGAGTGGGCTGGCGGAGCATGCCCACCTCCAGTGGGGCATGTCTCCATGCCAATGACTACCACACTCGTGTAAGGGGTGGTGCTGGTGACACACCACCGGGGCCAGGCGTTAGCTACCGCGAGTAGGGTCGCGGAGCATGCCCACCTCCATTTCCCCATGTCTCCATGCCAATGACTACCGCACTCGTGTAAGGGGTGGTGCTGGTGACACACCGTCGGGGCCAGGCGGTAGCTACCACGAGTAGGGTGGCAGAGCATGCCCACCTCCATCTTCCCATGTCTCCATGCCAATGACTAATGCCTATGTGTTGGAGATGTGTGGTTCGATGGTTAGAGCGGAAGACCCTGATGCAGAGGTCTGGCCCGGGACCAGGGTTCAATTCCCGCCTCGGCGGGTCTTGGGCTCAATTTCCTCAGACCCGATAATTCTCGCCTCGTTGCCTATTCTAATCATGGGTCCCACTCTGCAACTCTGGGCAATAGCCTGCTTAATCTCCACAATGGCCCCAGCAGCACTGGGATGCCTGGCTTCAGGTTGGGGGTGCCACAGGAAAAGCCAGGAAGGGTTCCACAGCGGTATGCGTTACAGTGCCAGGACACCCCAGTTGGGGTATAAGTGCGCTTTACAAGTACAAATTTCGTTTCATTTCATTTCACTACCGCACTTGTGTAAGGGGTGGTGCTGGAGACACAATGTGTGCACTAATCAATGTGTTGTGGGTCAGTGATGACCGTGACATGGCTTGTCTCACTGTATGATGTTGTTACTTACTTGTGCTTTTATATCTGCTCATGCACACAATTGACAGTTTGCGGACTACTGCGTTCATTGTGTTGTGGATGTGTGCCCAGTTTACATGATGCATTGAGGTGTGACAGGTACAGCAGATGAGTATGAGACAGTCATGTTCATTTTACACACATTGGCTGGAAGGTAAGCTGCAAGGCATGCATATGTGAAATGTGGGATTTAGCATGTGTGCATTCACATTCACCTATGTGTTGTTTGAGGCACTTGTGTATGGTAAATAGAGAGGTGTGCCCTCTGTGTGGCACAAATGTCCACCCATGTAACCTGGTGTGTCACGCACTTCTCAAGGCAGGGTTTGTTTTCCGTGACATCCTTAACGGGATGTGCTGTGGCCATCTCATGATGGTTGTTCATTGACATGTGTCCATTTCCAAATCAACTAGGAGGAGGCCTAATCTCCTACGTCACTTGACACTGCTGGGGGACATGGAGGATGTTCTGATCATTCGCAAATTCTGCCACGACAGAACCACCCTGAAGACCCTTTGTGATCTGTTGGAGCCCCATCTACAGCCTCATTGCCACTAGCCAACAGCTTTCACACCAAAGTACAAAGTGATGGCAGTCCTCCATTTTTTTGCAACTGGTTCCTTCCAGGAGATCGTGGCCAGCGCTGCAGGGATGTCTCAGCCCATGTTCAGCCTGGTGCTGAGGGATGTTCTTGCAGCCATGCTGATCTATAATGACAGATACATACATTTCCCCAGGGGAGCAGAATTGGCCATTGTGAAGGGAGACTTCTATCCGCTTGGGAACATCTCCCATGTTGTTGGTGCCATTGATTGCACACATGTCGGTCTGGTGCCACCACAGGCGAGTGAGCAAATTTTTCGCTATCGAAAACATTATCACTCGATCAATGTGCAGGTGGTGTGCCTGGCAGACATGATCATTTCGCATGTGTGTGCCAGATTCCCCGGCTCGGCCCATGACACGTACATCCTGAGGAACAGCATTGTGCCCCTGATGATGGCAAATCTGCTTCCAGAGCGTGCTTGGATTGTGGATTGGAATGCCTAATAATATGGCGTGCTGTGTGTGTGACCTGCTGCCCTCTGCCTGTGCTACATTGTAATGTGTGTTTGTCATTCCTAGGTGACTCTAAATATCCCAGCTGTCCATGGCTGCTGAGCCCACTACGTAATCCCAGGACCCCGGCTGATATGAGGTACAATGAGGCCCAAGGCAGGAACCATCGTGTCATTGAGCGGACTTTTGGCCTGCTCAAGTCAAGATTCCGCTGCCTTGACAGGACTGGAGGTGCACTGTCATACTCGCCTGGGAAGGTCTGTAAGATCGTTGTGGCATGCTGTATGCTCCACAACATGGCCATTCACAAGGGGATTCCCCTGCTCCTTGATGATGATGAGGACCCAAGGCCCCCGCCTGCCCAAGAACCTGAGTTCAGTGATGACGACAGTGGAGAGGAGGAAGAAGTTGACATGCGTCAACAGCTCATCACCCGCTACTTCACTTGAAGGTGGGTGACGAGGTACAACTTGTACTATGTATGGTGTGATTGCTGTGGTCATGAAGGGCTATGTGCGGATGGTACAGACAGGCACATGTAAAGTCACCTGTGAGTGTAAATGTGGCTGTGAAATGTCATCTGTGAACATATACGAGACTCAGTTTGTTGACACATGTTGCACATTGTGGTGCCTGCCTGTTGACTCATGTAGGTGGTTGGTGTAGTGTACTGTCTGTGATGACACACTCACACCAGTAACTGTTGTTCTGTTGTGTCTCCCTTGGTGCCTTGAAATTATCCATGCCTACATACTGTACATATTTTGGATACATTATGGACATTTTGAACACTGTAAATATTGAACTAAAGATGAAGCTGAACCAATTGAATTGTGTAAGGTTTTTTATTTACATATTTGACATGTGAGGGGTGCAGGCAGATTAACATGAAGGTGGTGATGTTGTAGTGAGTTGACAGTCATGGCAAATGAGATGTAAGAGTAGACACCACATGGATGTGGTGACCCAGTCCAACAGACAGGTGCCATTCACAAGGCAGTGTGGGTAAGGACAGTCCAAACAGTCAATGCAGTGCTGAAGAGGGTTGCCATCAGGGCTGGCTCTGTGACTGGCGTTTGGCTGGTGCTTTGCCTCCAGAGACTCCCAGGCTCTTCTTTGGACGCCCCCTTGATCGCTTGGGCGGAAGGGCCCTGCTGCATGGCCAGCGGCATCTGAGGACTCACCCCTCTCTGTGACCGCAGGGGAGGATGGTGCACTGTCATCCTGCAGCACAACAGAGGGGGCGGAGGTGTTGTTTGGGACGCAGGCCTGTCCCTCAGTAACGCCACTTGCTGGCCCATGAGGTCCACCATTTGTCCCATGCTTGTGTCGATGGACCTCATCAGCAGGATGAGCTCTCGTAATAGTTCTTCAGACCGGCCACTTTGTCTCTGGACCTGTTCGTAGGCACCGATGACTCTGGTGAAGTGGTCCAGTGTGTCAACCTCATGAGCCCCGGGGGTGTTCCTGGCCCTCCCACCTGCCCTGCTGCCACGGACCTGTTGCCTCACCACTGTGGGTCCACGCACACTGTCCCTGTCGTCCACAGTAGTTGGTGTGGGCCCGTCAGCCACTGGGACAGGGAGGGTGCTGCAGGTGGCACTGGTGATGGTGGTGGTAGTGGTGGCGGTGGCTCTGGTGGTGGCGGTAGAAGCACAGGCCGTAACTGCAAGGGTCTGCTGTGCAGTTGTTATTGAAGCAGACGTGGTGGTGGTGAGGATGTGGGCCTGGGACCTGGTGCTACCTGGGACACCAGATGGGCCAGTCTGGAGCTCATCGTCCAAAGAATCCTGGGAGTCTACCTCCGAGACTCCATGTACCGGGGGTGGAGACTGGCTCCGCTGGACATTGTTGTCATCCTCAGCAGTGAGTTCTTGGTCACCTGTGGATTAGATGGGGAATGGTCAGTGTTGTGCACTGTGCAAGAAATCTGTTAGCTGTGTGTCATCCACTGTCTGTACACTACACAATTGACAGTTCATTAAAAAATGTTGTAAGTGCAACACTGTGACTCATTACATGATGCAGAGGTACATGAATTACTTGTACATCTCAGGTATCGATGCATTGAATGCAATTGGTGGTATGTGTAGTGATGCAGGCCTCCCTCTAACATACAGGCCTCCCAGAGAAGATGGCTAACTACTGTTAATTAGTTTTGTGAACAATGCAATGGCTTCACAGTGCTTGTCGGAGGGAGGGTGATCTCCATCTTGCTGGGGTGTGGGACAGGGGGCATGGTGGGAGTAGTAGTGCAGGCCTCCCCCCCACATACAGGCCTCCCAGAGAAGATGGCTACCTACCTGTATGGTGAGGGTGAATAATGTAATGGCTTCCATGTGCTCCCTGGTGGTGTCGGGGTGGGCTCCGTCTTGCTGGGGTGTGGGACAGGGGTCATAGTGGGATAATAGTACAGGCCTCCAGCCTCCCAGAGGAGATGGCTACCTACTTGTTAGTTCGTTTGGTGAACAATGCAATGGCATCACAGTGCTTGTGGGAGGGAGGGAGAGCTCCATCTTGCTGGGGTGTGGGACAAGGGGAATGGTGGGAGTAGTAGTGCAGGCCTCCCTCCCACATACAGGCCTCCCAGAGAGGATAAAGTGGTACAAAAGGGGGTCGTGATGGACGGAGCATCTGAACCAATCAAACACTCACACCCAGTGCAACATTCCGTCCATCATCTTGTGTGTTTTGTGTGTGTGTGTTTCCCAGAGAGGATGGCTACCTACCTGTAACATGAGGGTGAAGAATGCAATGCTTCCATGTTCTCCTGGGTGGTGTTGGGGGAGGGCTCCATCTTGCTGGGGTGTGGGACAGCGGGCATGGTGGGAGTAGTAGTGCAGGCTGACTGTGCTCATGCTCCCATGGTTATATTGCTAGCTACGTTTGGGGTACATGGGAGTGGGTGTCTGTTGGATCTGTGAGACAGGTTTTTGTGGGTGTGTGTGGTGCAGATGGATGTGATTAGTCTGGTGTGGTGTGTGTTTTTGGATGTGCAAAACAGTACATATCAGTGGGTTGGTTGACATTTGTTTGTACTTACCAGCCTCCACTCCCCCGGATACTCCTCTCAGGATGCAGTATGGCTAGCACCTTCCCCTCCCATGGTGTGAATGTTTTCTGTGGGATGGGAGGGCCACTGCAAGTCCGGTTAGCCAGCTCCTAGTTCTTGCTCCTCCTCTCTTTGACAACCCTCTTGAGATCATGCCAGCGCTTCATGATCTCTTTATTGGATCGCGGGGTGGACCCTACTGCATTGACCCTTTGTACTATCCTTTCCCACATTTGAGTCCTTGTGGCTAATGGTGTCTGTTGGACCAGGCTACCAAACAGTTGTGGTTCCACTCTGACTGTCTCATTTACCATGACTGTCAACTCACTCTCTATGAATTTGGGCATTTTCTGTGATGCTAGGGTGTTTGGTGTTTGAAGTGTTTGTGGGTGTAGGGGTGTGGGTGGTGGGTGTGGTGTTTTTGTGTGAGGTGTGTAATGTGCTGGGGGATTGCTGGTGCTGATGTGATGGTGGTGGTGGTGGTGGTGGGTGTGCTGTGTTCTCTTGCCTCTCTTGTCAGATCTGGTGTATGTCCTTCTCTTCTGGAGTGTTGTAAAGGATTGTGGTCAGTGAAGGGGCAGGTTTTATACACAGCTGTGTGGGTGTGTTCACATGGGATTGTGCTGTCAGGTGTGTTGTGGGGGTTGTCCTGGGAATTGTAGGTTTCAGTTTGGCATTTTTCCTTTTCAATTGTTTGGTTTTTGTGTATTTGGGGGGCATGGCTACTTTGGTTTGTGCAATTTTTGGCATTGCGGTGGTGTTTTTGCTTTGGACCGCCATGTTTTTCATATATCGTCCGCTGCGGTAGCTATGCTGCAGCTCTTCCGCTGTCTCTCACATTCACTCCTGTATGCGACCGCGGCAGTCGGAAACAGCGGATCGTACAGCGGAACCATCGGGGATATACTAATTTCCCATGTGGTGTCTCCGCTATGCTTGCGGCGGGTTGTAGCTTTTCAGCAGCGTTTCCGACCGCCGCGGTCGGTTTATGGACGTCACTGTCCGCGTCGGGCCGTTTTGGTTGGCCCACTACCGCCGTGGTCGGTCTTTTTTGGAGGTTGTTCCTAATTTCCCTGCCAGTTTCTCCACGGTCCCGGTGGGTGGTTGTTTCCCGCCTCCATGGCAGCCGGGGTGGTTTTCCGCCCGTCATCCTAATGGGGCCCTTTGTATTCATCTCATGCACCATCGCATTTGGCCATATTTTTAGACTTTGACCTGGCCTTGCGCGACTAGATCTCCGTTGTTGGCATTTTGATCTTTTAGGTGCTAGACTTCACTTTAAACTTAAATAAATTGTAAACACTGGTTCTACTGATTGGATTTTTGTTGTTTAGGTTTCAAATAATTTATATTCTAATTTGGTATGGGATTTTTCTTGAGAGGGATTTTCACTTTATTACTGTTTGTGTGCTGCATACTTTACAAATTGCCTCTAAGTTAAGCCTGACTGTTATTTTGTTTCCCTGCTACCAAGGGTTAATTACAGGTCTATTTAGTGACTTCTGTGGTTCTCCCTGACATGGAGTGTTGCTTGAACAGGGGTCACCCCCCATTCAACCAACAACCCAATTTCTCACTATGTCCATGCCAGGAAACCATCATGTTAAGCCAATATGCTTTGCATTATTTTGTAACAAACTACCTAATGGAAGTTTTTTGTGAAAAGCAAAAAACAAAATTAAATTGAAGACACGTTAACCACTTCGGAAGTCCAGACCTGAATAGGGAAGGCCTCATAATGCTGAAATGCATGAGACTCAGGTCTAGATGGGCCTTAGGTAAGGTTTTCTGAAAGAGAGGCTAGATGAACCTCTGCCATAGGAAATACAGCAGTTTACACATCCATGAATTAGTAGGGGGAATTAAAAGCGATCTACATAGTAAAATGACAACTTTCAGCCAATTCCCCATTTACTACCTAGACTAAATGATGCCCCTAGATAGTAGATATAGCAGCTCAGAGAAGTATAAGTCACCAACTAAAGGAATATAAACTGACAGTAACAGATCACCTGGAAATAAATAATAAAGCTATAAAGATGTGGCAAAGAGCCTAGACTAAAACTCATAGAAAAGGAAGAAAAATATAGTTTGAATGCTAAAGAAATCTGTGCCTTCTTTCCGCAATTTATATCTCTGGATCTCTGGATTTATTGCAGAGCATCCTATTGTGCTCTATAATATGGCAGTTAATAACTTAGCAGCCTAAATAACAAAGTTACACTTCACAGAAAGAAAGCTCCAGTAAAATTTCAGGAATTAATAAATAAGCATTGGCAACCAAGGGTACGAAATCAATAAGCTGGAGACCTTCATTCCTAGTTGCGCGCAGCCAAGTGAGGTACTCTGCGAATAACCTCCATTTTTATTCCTATTGTTGTCTAGTGCTGGGTTCTCCAAAGTCAGTCCTGGAGGGCCAAATCCATTCCATATATTTAAGATAACTACATTTATCTACATGGCGATATGCTAAAAATCTGGCATGATCTGGCCCTCCAAGACCGACTTTGGAGAAACCTGGGGCCTTATTTATGAAGGACTTGCGCCGCCGGTGCGTCACATTTAACATGGGAAAAAGTGACGCACCGGTGGCGCAAGTCCTTCATAAATAAGGCCCCTGGTGTTGGACTTGGCCATTTTTGCAGGGACGTCCCTAAACTTTTTGACATTCCCCTAGCCTTTTCTCTGACATGGTGTTGGTGATTTTAGGACTCTGGGCACTTTAGCACTGTTGTCCAGTGTAAAGTGCGTGTGCTCTCTGTGTTAAATATGGTAAGATTGGTCTACACCTGTTTGGCCTATTTAATTTATCTGTTAGTCCCTTGTAAAGTGGTGTCTAATATACCCAGGGCTGGTAAATTAAATGCTACTAGTGGGCTTGCAGTGCTGATTGCGCCACCCATCATAGTAGCCTTTCAAACCTATCTCAAGCCTCTTCCATTGCAGGGCCTGTGCGCGCAGTGTTACTGCCGCAGTAACGGGGCACCTAAAATGTGCACCATGTCTGTGACCTCCCTTTTACTACATGTTAGTCACCCCTAAGGCAGGCCCTAGTTAGTCCTTGGGCAGAGTGCATTGTAAGTAAAAGGTAGGACATGTACCTTAAGTGTGTGACATGTCCTAGTAGTGACAAACAGCCATTTTGGGTTCTCACTACTGTGAGTCTGCCCTCCTATAGGAATGCATTGGGGATTCCCTGATAAGTGTTTCAGTGGGAATTCCTGATATGAGAGGAGCAGCATGGTTAAGTTTAGTATATTTGGAATGGTAATAATAAATGATGCACAATGGTGTACACAGATTTATTATAACTATTTTAGAAATGCCACTTTTAGAAGTTGTCATTTCTCTGTGCTATGTGTCTGCCTGCCGGATGTGAATTGCACGTCTGGCTTTTGAGTGATAGGGGCTGGTGAGGTGTGTGTAGCTCCAGGAGGGGCAGTGTGAGTCAGCACTAGGCTGAATGGGACATCTACATTTGGAGTAGTGGGAGGATAAGTCCCTAGTCCCTGAATAGGGCTGGGACAAGCCTGTACAATGCTGGCTCCGCCCCCCTGTGGTGTGTCTGATGACGAGCTCCCACCTGACAAAGGGGAAGAGGAGCCTGGTAAACAAAGTGCTTCAAATCTCCCCTGAACCAGTTTTGGCTGATTCCACCAAGCCCTGTGCCAGGGCAGACAAAGCCAAGATGCCATATAAATATAGGTCTGTGACCCCATGAATGTTGTGTTGTTCTTTTGCTTGGGGGGCTTGCTGGTGCAGTGCCTCAGGAGGAGCCGCCACGAGGGACTGCCTCCCTGCTGGAGGGCCCTGTGTGCTGGCCTGCCTGGGCGCAGCTTTGGCCCCTTAACCTCTAAGGACTTCTAGCTTTTTGTTCTAGGAGAGCGTGTGGCCGGGCAGCGTGGGACTGTGACATGCCCTGAGGGAATCCCGGCATATGGTATTCCCCCTGTGCTGTTTTCAAAGGCGCATTGTGGTGCCTTTAGAGCAGGTGCTCACCCCGCGTTATGCTTTTATTTGAAGGTGGGTGCCCACCCCGCACTGTGGCGTCGAAGAGAAATCACTGCCGTGGCCCGATTCAGCTCCGGAAGCCAGGTGCGTCCGCCTAACTGTGGGCGGGGCTCAGGAGCATCCTAATGGAGCAGAGAGAGGAAGTCCCGCCCACGGCAGGAGCCGCCCGTAGCCTTGCGGGTTCCCCTCCGAAGTCCCGTGTCCGAGGAGAAGGACCAGGTGAAGACAAGTGAAGGGGGAGCCTTGCGGGCTTCTCAGACTGCCGCAACTGGCGCAGAGAGGAGCAGAGTCCCCGCAGAGAGCTCCTGTGGGTGGGGGCTCTTTGATACATGTCACCCAGGACTGGAGGAGTCCTGCCCAGAGCCCAGTGAGCGGCAGCTCGGTGTTGCACCTTGTTGGTGCCTTGACTGTCCGTCAGGAGAGCAGGCCGCTCCAACGTGGCCACATTTGTTTGTAGGACCCCAGAGGCGGTCCAGAGAGCACAGAAGTGCCAGTGCCTCTTCGTCGTCATTCACAGTTGCACCGCCGTAGCAGGCAGTTGCACCAAGGGGGCACGTTTTGTTGGTAGAGTCCAAGTGCGGACTCCAAAGGTCACGGTGAGTACCAATGCCTACAGTTATTTTCACAGCTGCACCGCAGTTAGCGGCAGCTGCAATGTTTAGGCCAGATCATTCGTGCAAAGTCCCAGTGGGGACCCAGGATGAACAGTAGTGCCACCACCACTATTTCTTGGGGGTATTTTTATTAATTCTGATGAGAAGGAGTTAGGTACACTCCTGCTCCGCCCCAGCGCAATTGTGCATGTTGATGTTGTTGCATTGGCAGACAAGTCCTGACATTTTGGACATAGGGCAATTGAGCCATAGAGAAGGCCAGTTGGCCAATGGGTCGTTTTAGGTTGGTAGGGCACCAGGCCCTAATGTGATTTATGTGGTGCTTATGATAAATGTGATTTATGCACCCTGATGTATGCCTCTAATGTGATTTATGCTCCTGAGGTTATTGCATAATGTGTTTTACGTCTAATGTGATGCTGATTGAAAGATGTGGTTTATGTTGCAAGATATATTGCTGAGTACAGTATTTTGCCAGTAATTACTGGTTGTGTTCTACATTTACTACTTGTGCTTTGTGATAGTTTTTTACAGTGGCCCAATTGGCCCTGCCATGTGTATATAATCCCCTGTAAATATTGCCTAGTGACAGTTGGCACAGTGTATATTGTGTGATTACTATTTTAATGTGTTTTGGATAATACAAAGGCTATTTTTAAATATAACCTTGTATGGAGTTTCTTTTGTGGTGTGTCTAGTGTGTTGCTGCTGTGTGTGTGCAAACGCTTTACACAATGCCTCTGGGATAAGCCTGACTGCTCGTGCCAAGCTACCAAGCCGGTGAGCAGGGGTTATCTTCAGCGTGTAACTCCCTTGCCCTGACTAGAGTGGTGGTTTCTGCTTGGCTTTGGTGCAAGCCTTAGCAGACCAGAAATCCCATTTCTAACACCTGGCCTAGCGCATTATCCTTCCTAAGTTTATACATTTGTCTGTTGGTTTTACTCTCCAATTAAGTGATCAAATGGATGTGTGCTCCAGGCCCGGTTTCTAGCATTCCTCTGATTTTGTCCTGCGTCCCGAACACTCACAGCCCTGCAGGTTTTCTACCTTCATCCACTGGGATCACGTTCTGAAGTACCTCTTTAGCAGATCCATTTACTTGTACAGACAGCCTTGAGTCAGAGGCAGAAGGACCAAATCGTCTGCATATAGGAACTCGTGGGAGGAGTTGAGAGATCATTATAATATCCGTTAAACATGGCTAGGTATCCATTTAAACCTCACTCTTAATTTGCACTGAAAGGTACATGTTTACATGGCTTTGATCTTCACAGTTTAACTGATGCATGAATACACTAATAAATACATTGATTTTATGAGGTCGTTGTTTTCCCCATATCCAAATATACAGAAGTTCGAAGTTCAGGGCAGGATGCAAATGGAGATTAGAGTGAGTTAGTGTTTGCCTGAATGTCTAGTAAATACCACACAGTTTATTCTTACTTTTGTATAACAGCTTACTCAAACTGATTCTGCCACAGGTTCCTCTGTACTTGGTTTAAGGGCATCTTTTTAGCACAGTTATGATTGAGCTTTCTGACAGGGGCATGTCAAGACCCTGCGATTAGAGGAAATTGTTCCAGCAAGCCATGCTGAATCTGTGGGGAGTTGTATTTCAGCATCTCATGTAGTGCTCCATCTAGACAGAACAGTTGTAATGTCTGGAGGCTGCCTTTGATGTTGTTTGCATAATGATTAGACTTTCTAGGTGTGCCAGATAATCTTTCTTTTCTTTCCTTGCTAAGTTTGTCTAAAATATTTTTTTGACTTATGTGACTGCCTCGTCTTTAATGTCTGCATACAAATGCTGGAAATGGTCTGTTCATATTTCACTTTTATGAATTGAGGTTTTTTTGCTTCTTGGGTCACCCTCCTACAAATAGGTGAGAAATCAATGCTCTTGATGACTCCCTTGATCGAACATTGTTTATCATTGTGTGAATTTTAATTTTAAAAAGGCAATTGTAAAATGCCAACCTCGTTTGTTTAGCTTTTTTTCTGTCCAAGTAATAAATATACTGTAAATGTTGATGTATCTACCAAGTGTTGATGAAATTACTCAGGATGTGCACTGGCAAATGTTAAAGCATTTCAACGTTACTGTATACTTACTTGAATCTAACCACTGAAGGTTGAATGCAGTGGATTTCTTAGACTCTCCTGTGGTCCTCCCCAGTAGGGTGCATGCAAAATGGACACGCCACACATGGAGCTCGTTACTGACGTCTTTATTCATTAACGTTCAACATTATACTGAACTCCTCAATATCTCCTAAACGTTAATAGCCACACCTTACCTCCTCCTTAAATGGTTACTTAATTCTCTCATTGAGTCCGCTCAGAACCTCGGGGGTCCTGGCGCTCATAGTCTTAAGATACTATGGGCCAGATGTAGGTAGCTAAATACCGGTCGGTAACGGCCGAATTCGGCCGTTACCGACCGGTATTTGGCTAGCGAGATGTAGGGGGACTGAAAGGGGGCAAATCGGTAATTTTACCGATTCGGTAAATATACCGGTCGGTAAATTTACCGACCGGTATATTTACCGAATCGGTAAAATTGATATGTAGGTGGGACTCTTCTGAGTCCCACATGGCCTACAAAATCGGTATTTTACCATCAAATTGTATTTGATGTTAAAATACCGATTCAGGTGTGCATGCACATGTGTGCATGCACACCTGTGCCATATGACAGGCAGACCTGCCCTTAGGGCAGGTCTGCCTGCCATATGGCCCCCAAACCTTTTTTGGGGGTGCTAGAGGGTGTCAAAGTGACACCCCCTGCACCCTTGTCAAAATCGGTATTTACCGAATCGGTAAATACCGACCGGTAATGCCCCATTCATTCCTATGGGCTTCAAAGCCCATAGGAATGAATGGAGCATTACCGGTCGGTATTTACAGATTCGGTAAATACAGATATTTACCGAATCGGTAAAATACACATCTGGATGGACCTACATGTCCACCCTTCATATTTACCGATTCTTAATTACCGAATCGGTAAAATTCGGTAATTAAGAATCGGTAAATATTTTTTACCTACATCTGGGCCTATACCTCCTCTATGGTTGACCCCTTAGCCCCAGAATATGCGTACAGGTAACATTGCAAACAGGCGTTTGGACAGACATCGCAATTATAAGTAATATTAATGACTGCACCCCCAAAATGTAACACTATTTATTTCGCCAGTTTTAACCTGCTGCTTTTTACCAAGACAACATGGGGATAACATGCAGAAGTAGGTGAGGCTAGCCCCGATTCTGCAAGTAATCGTCAATTTGCCACTGAGTCATTAAAGAATATGAAATCTTTCCATGTTGTGATACATATCCATCCCAGGTATCATTGTATTAGGGGTGCGGTAAATATCTCCCTCTTTTTGGGTTACTTATAGTCATAGCCTAAGTACCTGTGGAAAAGCCCCATGGAACATAGCTTATTTCCGCTGTGTGTCCTGTCCTTCTTTGCTCCCGATTAAGAGCTCTTTACAAGTAATGGAAAATAATGCGCAGCAATGTTTTTCTTCTTACCACAGTTTTACAATTCTGTACCTGGGTTTACTCACAGTTGAAAGCTAATGGTGAAATAGGATGAAAAACTCGAGCGTGCGAAATGCTTTACTCATTTTGGTGTGCTGTTAAAATAGGTGTCTGGGAGCTGTCTCTATAGACTTTCAAATACTGCTAAAGGGTCATAATAAATCTTTTTATGATGGTTTCTTTCATGCACTGACTATTCATTTATTATGTGTAGCCCTAGAGCTAGAATGGGGCGATTACCCTATACTGAAGGCACACTTCCTATAAGGACACCCTCCTCCTGATCCTTGTCTACTTGATGCATTGTGAAGTTAAATTCAATAGCATGAGTCCGAACTGTGCCATCTTGATCTAGCGTATTACACTGTAAAACCAATTTAGGGCTATGCAGCTTAGATGTTAGCTGTTAACACTTACTTCCACATTACTGTCTCTATAACTCTATAAACCTAATATAGGGATGTCCAGCATAGGTTTCAACAAGCATTTACCTTCACATTGTTCTTCATAACTCCAAGGTGCATATTCTCAAGGAGCTATCGGCGAGTTAACAGCACTTTACCGCAGCCAAAGGCACGATAACTTCATCGCCCCATTCACAAGCTGGTGCTAACAGCCCATAGCACCAGTTTACCTGCGATAGCAGCTGCAAAAAAGATCACCACAGATGAGATCCGCAACTCTCGCTAAAGAGATGCAGAGTAGGCGTTCCCGAGCAAAAAGCAGCGACAACACCACTCCGCAACATTCTCAACGACCAGACATATCGGCGAGAACAACATAAAACATGAGGTAAGGCGCCTTAGCAGAGGGCAGAACCAAGCTGAAACCGGCCATATGGCAGAGGAGAATGCTACTGCGTCCTTCTTACCATGATGGCAGATTCATCCACATCTTTGTACTCTAATGTTCCATGTGCCTCACGTGTGGGTGGTGCTGGCCTATCTCTAGCACTGTGTGGCACTGACACTTCAGGGGGTGGAGATGTGGATGTAGTGGTAGCAGGAGCATGAATCAGCGCCAGGCCTTGTGGCAGCAGTGCCATGAGGATGGTTTTGATGTCATTGAGGAACCCAGCTACCACTCGCTGGTGTGCAGCCGTGGCAGCCGCTCTTTCCGCATTGGCCCGCTCCATGGTCTCCATGAGCCTCTGCATGTTTCCCACCTTCGGGGTGAGCTCAATAGAGCCACTCTGACTAGACAGTTGCTCTTGTCTCTGAGTCTGGACTCTGGCGATGTCAACCATGATTAGTTGGAGAGTATCGAGCGGACTGTGGGAGTCCGGTAGGGACTGTGAGTGGTCCCTGATGGAACTTAGTCACCCATGTATGGCATCAAGTTTGTCTGCCATGTGGTCGAAGCCCACCCTCACCTGTTCAGCCAGCTGCTCCTGGCATCCCAGCACACAGTGTCGAAAGGCCATGTGATCTTCGTGGGAGTCCTGGGAGGCAGCCGTGGTGGTGGGTGCTGCCTGCTGTGTGGTCTATGCAGGGGGTGGGGTGTCCTAGTTGCAGCTCGGCTGATATGCTCCTGGCGCTGGGCTGCTGAGGTTGTCAATGAATTCTTGGAGGGCATCAGAGTCGAAGCTGTGGTGGTCCTCTTCATCATCAGAGAAGAGAGGTTCGGGCTGCTCTGCAGGAAGTGTTGATTGTCCCTCTCAAATGTGAAGGGGAGATGCAGTTTAAGAATGTGTTCACATGTGTGTTGTCGCATTGTACATGTTTACATACGGACTGCATGACTGCGTAAATCGTGGCTGTTTGTGAGAATCTGCCTAATTGATGGGGGAAAGTGAACAGTTCAACAACAGACGTGTGTGTGTGTGTTTGTACTTGTACATAGTCATCTCACATTACCCTACACTGTCACTTTTGATTGGCCAGTGTCTACACCCAGTCGGCACCAGTGTGTCCTGTGTTCTGTTTTGGATGTGTTGCTGTTTGTGCCATATTGTTTTCAGTGTTGCTGTGCTCTGCATCCATGTGTGTGTGCTTTATTTCGGGGGGTGGCCCATGCTGCTCTGTTTTGCTGCCCCTTATCCCTTTTCAGTGTTGTGCCTTTGACTTCTGTGCTTATACAGTGCTGAGATGTTGCATACTTGTGTACATTGGTCTCTTAGTGGGAGTTGGGGTCTGGGGCATGGTTTGTCCACAGATGTGCTCAGCTCAATTGTGCATGTGTGCCATTGTGCCCATCTCCCCTCGTCCCCCCAGTCCCTGGTTGTTACTCACCCTGTTGCTGTTGTGTTCGGCCATGCTGAGCGGTGTCCAGTTCCCTGACTTGAGTCACGTCCCCCCAGTGATGACTGTGGACCCCATTTCCTCCATAACGTTCAGATCGTCCTGTGGCGCAGGACTCCTAACTCCAGTCTGCATTGCTGTCTTCCGGTTGTTGGCGAGTTTCAGCTTGGTTTTGCGATTGACGTCATTCCAGCGGCTCTTCACCTCCTCCATTGTCCTCTTCAGCACTCCCACTGCATTCACCTTGTCCACGATGGACTGCCATAGTCCATTTTTGGTTCCAATGACACAGTGGAGGTAATGAACAGTTGTTGATGCTGTTCGACCACCTCCGTTATCAGAATCCTTTTTTCCTGCGGACCAAAGCGCTTCTTCCTACTCTTCTTATCCTTGGTCTTCCATGACCCCGAGGTCCCGGCAGGTCCTCCAGGGGGCTGGTGGGGTCCTGGTTCTCCGCCATACTTGCTCCGGCAACATCAATTGTGCTTCGCTGTTGTTTAGCATTTGTTTGTCCGTTTTTTCTACTTTTATGGTGATTTTTCCCGCATGACGTGTGTGAATTGCAGGCCTGTTGCTGGTTTTCGCTGATTTCAGTATCGTGATTGGCCTCATCGCGGCTTTTTATGCGTTCACGATTGCATTTTTGCGGCGTGGCGTTGATTTTAATGCGGTCAGTTGACGCATTATCTGGAGACTATTGCATGGTACCGCCATGTTGAAAATGCTTGGTTAACACTGCATAATTTTCCCATAATAGATTGCGATGTTGAAAGTTGCGTTATGTAACTTTTGCAATGGTTATCACACGTTCTTGAGAAAAAGCTCCTAAGAAAGATGTCTCTAATTCAATGTATGTGACATTGTCTGCTTGGATCATTTATTTAGATACAGTCTGTCTTTCAGTTCCATTTTTTTTGCATATACCTACTGAGAGTTTCAAAGCAGCACACCTCTGTTCTTGAAAAGTTAACCTTGTCTCCTTCATTTGAAATTTCTGGCAAGTGCCAGTCATTTGTTACGAAACCATACTATTGGACTTGGAAAGTCATTAGTGAATACAAAGCTATAACTCTCACCAAACGTACCAGGAGTTTTCTCACCATTCTCTCTCTAAATACCTTCATCAGTGCCGGCCGGGCCCTCCTGATCTTTTTGATCACTCCTAAAATGCCACTAAGCTTAGATATTCATCAGGTTGCAAGATGGCTTCATCATGAGTTAGAATCAACTGCTCTGAAATTCAGGTCAAAAGTTTTGATCAATGCAAAATCAACTCAGATTTCCATCCTCTGGAGACTGGAACTTCCCTCCTTCTGGTGACTGGAATTGTGTGAAAATGAATTGGGTAATAGAAATACCTGTTATTTACAGTGATTTGTCGCATCTGTTTAGAGCCATAAAGGGATCTCTATCATTGCATAACTCCTTGAGTGCAGGAGACCATCGTCTATTAGAGAGCAAATCAACCTCCATTTACCAAACAAATAGAAGTAGTATCTTGTGGCTGGAATTTTGAACTTTTGGTGCTAAGGCTTCTTAATCCTTGAGAAAAACTTTATAAAAATTAATGAATGATTTAGTGTTAGACCTGGCAGCCTTGGTGTGGTTTCCCTTGAGTATTTGCATTCTGACATCCTATTTTGCTGACTTTATATTTCCTGGCTTTAGGATTCTGGGCACTTTATCACTGCTAACCAGTACTAGAGTGCATATGCTCTGTACTAAAAAAATGGTAACATTGGTTTATTCACAATTGCCATATTTAATTTACTTTTACGTCCCTAGTAAAGTGCACTGCATAGGCCCTGGGCCTGTAAATGAAAGGCTGCTAGTGGGCCTACCACACTGATTGTGCCACCCACTCAATAGCCCTTTAAACATGGGTCAGTTGTGCCATTGCAGAGCCTGTGAGTTCAGTTTTAGACTGCCATTTCGACCTGGCAAGATAACCTACTTGCCAAACATTTCTCTTTAGTTGCATGCAAGCACCCCTAAGTTAGGCCCTAGTTAGCCCCATGGGCACCGCACAGTGTATTTAAATAGTAGTATTTTCATAGTCAGGCAACTGCTGGTACCATCCTATCAGGGTGTGGATAGGCGCCAATTATGAAGCATGTCAGGAAAAAGTGCCTAAGAAGTAGAGTCCTTTAAGGACTCCGTCCATCTTCTTATTCTTGCCCAGGAGGATGTCTGTGAGAATAGTGATCTTTTGAGAGAATGCAACTGGGTATGTAGTCTCTCGCTTTCCATATGTGAGAACAACAAACTATTGAAACAGCAGGACACATACTTTTAAGTTTTACACGTCGTGGTAGTGAAATACTCTTAAATTCGTTTTTCAATACTGCAAGGCCTGTCTCTCCTATACGTTAACATTGGGATTGTTTTAAACATCTTTTAAGTTTAATTTTCAATTGGGAGATGTTATAAATTTAGAATTGGGTGTCTCTAGACTCACAATTTAAAATCCCAACTTGTGGTAAAGTTTGATTTTAAATTGTAAGTCTGCCAAAGGCACTTTTAGAATTTTCTTACTTTAACCATGTTGTGCCTCTGCATGTCTTTGAATACACGTCTGGGTTGGGTGACAGCAGGACTTTGTGAATTCCTTCCACATAGTTACACATTGTGATCTTCAAAGGCCTCTTTGATGTCTCCCCCACTTCAACAGCACATTTGGGTATAAGTGCTCGACCCCTGAAACTAACAAATCAGAACTCTAGTGGAACCAATGAAATTCTGCTTGGAAGAAGTGCTGATGTGCTGCAGAAGGGACTGTAGCTTTTCTACCTGCATTGCTGTGTTGGCCTGCCAATTGCTGTGCTGTAGGAGGAATGACACTTTGCTACCTGCTGTGCTGTGTTGGCCTACTGCCTGCTGCTTCTTGCCTCAGAGGGAGAAGGACTGCCCTGCTCTCTACATCCTTGAACCCAAGAATCTCTAAGGGCTTGCTGACTTGCCTCCTGTTTTCTGAAGTCTCAGGATTACAAAAGACTTCCTGCAACCCTGCTGGTGCTGCTGTACTCCGCCATCTCTGAGTTCAACCCTTGTCTGAGATGCCCACTGCAGCCCTGGGCCTCAGAAGTGGGGTCTGCAGCTGTATTTTGCAAATATCAATGCAGTGAGACCTTTACGCTGATCGGAACTGATGCAGTGCCCTTTGACGCTGACTCAGGGCTGATTCAACAATTACATGGGGCCTGACTGTGAGGTTCGATGACAGCACAGCATTGATCCATCGACACTGCTTACAAGACTTGATGTTGATGCAGTGCCGATCCTTCAATACCAACTGCAATACTCGACTCATATGCATCGACTCAACTGCACGGACTGGAAACTGACAGTGAAGTCTTCAAAGCTGACACTAGTTCTGTACAAGGAACTTTTTTAGTGGGCCCTCCGTTGGTTCTGTAGCCAGCCTGCCTTCCATTGGGGTCACCCCAAACTTCGGATGTACCCCTGGCTAACGTGACCTCAAGAAACCTTTCAGCGCTATTGACTTCTAAGGAGTGTTTTTGGATTTCATCTTTAAAAATTTACATCTTGACTTCTACTGATTGGATTTTTGTTGTTCTAGCCATCTAAACTGGTGTGGAATCTGTCTGTGGTGTTTTCACTGTATTTTAAGTATTGCACAAATACTTCACACATTGCTTCTCAAGTTAAGCCTGACTGCCCTGTGCCAAGTTACAGAGGGTAAGCACAGGCTAATTTAGGTGTGTCTGGCTTACCCTGACTAGGACTGTGGTCCCTACTTGGACATGATGCCCAGCTGTGCCAACTGCAGACCCAAGTTCTAACAATTAGCAATCCACAATAAGCTCCCTTTCAACACCAACTCCAGTACAGTTACACACAAAGGCTTAGAATTGCCCATTCTCCTACCACAGAGAAAAATACTTGTAATCAGTGGGTTTTCACAGCTTCGGCCTCATTCCTTCTATCCTTAGGTAACACTTTTCATCTTATTTCTACTTTTGTTCATCATCTCTTCTTGACAAGGATCATCCCCACCATAATTGCACTGTGGTTGGTCGTTGAGCCTTTTACTGCATAGTTGCTAACTCATAACAGAATCCATAGCATATCCCTTCTTTCCTGCTTTTTCAGCACTAATTATGTGCAGGTAGTAGCAAACATTAAGTGCAAGCACACAGGAACAACGCAAATGACTAGACAAAGAGTAGGTGTTGTTTGTGGTATAAGTGTTTTTTTCTTGCTTTTTTGTGAGAAATTGGTCTTCATGTCCAAAATGAAAGAGTGGATGCAGTTTGAGCTAAAATGTAGTGGCAAACAATGGTTTTCTATTTCAAGTAACTAAGCAAAAGTGTATTCAAATTTTCAGAAATTTCACAAAATGCAAATTAAACAAATTCCCATACTCCTATTCACTACCTGAAGTCATAGAATAGCTTTTGTCATTATTCTCCTGATCTTTAGGATGGCTTGGTAATCAGCTGCGGTCCGTGCAGGTAACAGTGGTGGGGCCACGTGGGGGGATTTCGAGGAACGATGCAGAGGGAAAATTATATAAATAATACATTTTACCTCTGCATTGTCCCTCATAATCACCCGCCATGCAGCTCCACCGTTGCTACCTTTAAGGACGGCGGCTGGTGGTAATGTCTTATTATAGGTAATGTTTGATTGACAGAACAGGAACCTTTCCACTACTTTCAACATAGGCCTTGAATATTGGATGCAGTTACCAAAAAGAGAACTAAACAAAAACTAGTGCTTCTTGAGTGTCTTTTGCATATCGAAATTAGTTAAGACATTTAAAATTTGATGTGTGCAAAATCTCTTCTCAGCGCCAGTCTTGATCGCCAAACAAACAAGGCAGATGAATAAAATTCTAGCTAGCAGAATTCTTTTATTCTATAAAAATCAATGACTTTACTACCTCAAATCAATAGAACAATACTGAAAAATGTAGACAAAAAATATACTAAACTAATAAGCAACCGGAGCAGGACCTCTGACCTCCTGCTTAGTGACCCATCTCTCCCCCTGTGCAGCTCCGCTGACTGTGCCTCCGCTGGTGCCTCTTCATCCTCTCTGCTAGGTAGGGGTTTGAGCCTGCCTTTGTGTCCCTGTGTACTTTTGTGGTCTATTCGCTTTTGATTAATTTTATTTGCCTTCGTTTTAATTTTGTTTTATACTGCCCCCTGATCAACTTCTGCCTCCGATCCTGTTTGCACCATCTGTGCTTGTTTTTTTCCACTGCTGCCCCCGCGGCCCCTCCCCCATGCCTGTGTCCTGCTCCCACCCCAGCTGCACATCCCTCCCCTTCCCCTATTTAATTGCGACAACCTGCAGTGGGCGTGCAAGCCCGTCTGCACCCGTCGGTGACCAGCACCAGGGACCCTGGTCCTCCGACCACCCACCGGTAGGACTCAGCTGCCCTCCTCGCACTCACCCTAGAAGGAATAACTGCCAGCTGTACATGCTGAACACCACCCATGGCAAGTTCTCTTGCCACCACTGCTGCTGAATCTTCACCAACCTCTCCACCGCCACAGCCACCGCCCCCACGCTTGACGCCAACACCACCGAAGCCCTGAAGTATATGCTCATCAATGTGCTCTCCCTGCACAGACATGCCATAGAGATCTGGGACCTCCTTGACACACTCTCGCTAGACATAGCCTTCATCACTGAAGCATGGACCAATGCCTCATCCACCCCAACATTGCCACCGCCATTCCCGATGGCTACAAGATACAGAGGAAGGACTGCCTCAACCGCCCAGGAGGAGGAATCACCATTGCACACAAGAGCTCCCTCTGAATCTCCACTTCCACCATGAGCGATTCCTCCACCACCACCGAACACCTTCACTTCCAGATCCAGACCAGCCGTAGAATGACTCTTTGTGGCACCCTCATCTACAGACCCCCTGGCCTCCGCTCTTCATTCGCCACTACTATTGCCAACCTCGTAGTACCCCACGCCATCACTTCCATGGACTACATACTCATCAGAGACCTGAACATCCACCTCAACAACCTCAGCAACCCCAACTCCACCGCCCTGCTGGACAACCTCGACAACATCGGACTGAAAACAGCTTGTCACCACCCCTACCCACAAGGCAGGACACACCCTTGACCCCATCTTTGCAGGTGGGAATCACATCAGTTTCAGCCACACCACGCAGCCCCTCTGGATGGACACCACTATGTATACTTTTCTTTCAACACCGCCACCGCCAATGCTCCCAAACCCAAACCTCACCCTCCACGAAGGAACTGGAGCAAGGTCACAGAGGAGAACCTCAACTCCACCTTCAGCCATGACCCCCCGCCTCGACCGACGCCAACTCTGCAGCCAAGGTCCTACACCACTGGATCTCCAACTGTGTAGACAAGCTCACACCCCTCTGCACTATCAACAGAAAACGCCCCCTGAAGGTCACCTGGTTCACCACCGACCTCCAAGATGCCAGACACTCCTGCAGATGTCTCGAAAAATGATGGAGAAACAGCAAAACCACGGGAGACCGGACCACCTACAAGAATGCCCTGACAGGCTACCACCCACGCATAAGATCCACAAAGAAGCCCTTCATCCAGAACAAAATCTCACCAACACCAACTCCAGCAACTCAAAGGAACTTTTCAACTTCATCCAGCAATTCACCAAGCCCTTCAGCGAAGCCATGGACATCACTCCCTCCAAAGACCTCTGCAACAAACCCAGCTCCTACTTCCACCTGAAAATCAAAGCCCTCTATGACAACGTCAGCGAGCAGACTCCAGAAACCACCCTTACCTGCAGCAATGACAGCCAGCCCACCAGTACCACCTGGACAACAGTCACCACCGACGATGCCACTACTACCTTGAAGAGCATCCACTCCGGAGCCCCCACGGACTCCTGCCCTCCGCACATCTTCCACAGATCCGCTGCCTATATTGCACCCCAGCTACAACGCACCATCAACGCAACCTTCGAATCCGGCACCTTCCCTGACAACTGGAAACGCGCAAAAGTCAAGCCCCTCCTCAAGAAACCCTCTGTATACACGACAGACCTGAAGAATTACTGGCCCATCTCTCACTTTCACTTCACAGCCAAAGTCACCAAGAAGATTGTTAACACCCAGCTGACAAACTTTATCGAAGAGAACTCCATCCTCAAAACCTCCCTATATGGATTCCACATCAGAATGTAAATATATATTGAACACAAGACCCACCCAACATTTCTACAATTTAACAAAAGAAAGTCCCTTGCATAGGACTGAATAGCAGAAGTCTTTGATTCACAGTAGAATTTACAAAGTCAAAAACATAAATCTGCAAAACAGAGTAGAGTAAAATATATACAAAGCACAAAAATAAAGGAAACATTAAGAAAGTCATCCACTTGTGTCACTTGAAATTCACCAAAAACCTGCAAAAATTTTAAAATGTAATAAACAGTTTATAACATAACACAACTATTTCACAGTGAAATAAAAAATTAATACTTGTTCAATCCACCAATATTCTCTCCAATATGAGACAAATATGCTGGAAATAACATACTAACTCGCTCACAAATTATACAAATCCACAAAATAAAACATTAAACATAACCAATAATATCTAGAAAGATGCAAAATATTTACAGGCATACTTTAATTAAGCTAACATAACTAAAATAGTGCAATCAGGCATACCTTGTACACAATTCTAAATTATACCAATGCCCTACCCATACTAACTGAAAATGTTAACTAACCTAAATAAACTAACCAAACTGAACACATTAAATAAACCAACACAAGTCCTAACCCCTCCCAAAATTATCTTACAAATTAAATAGTAAATGTTCTCACCTGCACCTGAAACCCAAAAAGAATAATGTAAATGTAGACGTACTTGTAAAGCGCACTGATACTCCTGAGTGTCCTGGCGCTGTACTCATACTATTAGGGAACCCTTCCTGGTTTTTCCCCGTGAAATGTCCACTCCTGGGCATCCCCAGGGTGCAACCAGGCATCCCTAGCGCTGTAGGGGGCCGTTGTGGAGATTAAGCAAGCTATTGCCCAGAGTTGCAGCGTGGGACCCATGCTTAGAGTAGGCACAGAGGCGAGAATTCAGGTCCGAGGAATTATGAGCCCAAGATCCGCCAAGACCAGCCAAGGCAGCAATTGAACATTGGTCCCGGGCCAGACCTCTGCATCAGGGTCTGCCGCTCTAACCATTGAGCCACACTTCTCCACTGAATGGCCCTCCTGTAGTCTTACCAGTGAACACTGACAAAGAAGATAGACTAAAATTGGCTTTAACCAGTACAAAAGATGACGGGAATTTTTTATTGAAAAAAATACTTTCTTTCCCATAAGAGCAAATAGAAAACACAAGAATTATGTTTATAAATCTATATAAACTGAATTTTTTTAAAAAAAAAGCATAATAATAATGAACATATTAATGTAAATATGTATACAAAAATGTTGATAAAATAATTAAATGTAGCTTATTTATTAATATATAACAAATATAGTTGTAATAAAAAACATATTGGGAATGTGTTTATAAAAATTGGAAGAAATCTTACTCTCAAGGCGCTTGGGGGGGTTGCTGTTGTTCTCTCTGGGTGTGTAGGATCATTCGAAGAGCCAAGTCTTCCTGGGGATGGAGGCTAGGGCATGTTGGGCAGAGCGATGTTGTCTGGTAGGTACATGGAATGCTAGGCAGTGGTTCAGGTATGCTGGTTCTATGTTGTGGAGAACTTTGTAGGCATGTATGGAGTGCATGAAGGTGATTCTCTTGTTGACCAGGAGCCAGTGGAGGTGTCCGAAGTGTTGCTAGATGTGGCTGCAGTGAGGAATGTCGAAGACCAGTCTGGCCACAGCGTTTTGAACGTTCTGTAGTTTCTTGAGCTGTTTCTGGGTGACGCCGGCATAGAGTGCATTGCCGCAGTCAAGTCTGATAGTGCATGGGTGACAGTCTTTCTGGATTCTGTGGGGATCCATCTGAAGGTCTTTCAAAGCAGGCAGAGTGTATAGTAGCAGGCTAAGGAAACTGCATTGATTTGGCATTGTGAGTGATGAGTCCAGTATGATGCTAAGGTTGCATGCATGGTCCGTAAGGGTTGGAGGGGGTTTCAGAATTACTGGCCACAAGGATTCGTCCCAGGCTGAAGGGCTGGGGCCCAGGAAGAGTACTACGTCTTGTCCGAGTTGAGCTTGAGGCAGCTGTCTTTCATTTAGGTGGCAGCGGCCTTCATTCTGCTGTGGAAGTTGGTTCTGATGTTTGTGGGTTTATGGTGAGGGAAAGGATCAGCTGGGTGTCATCTGTGTAGGAGACAATGTTGAGTCTGTGGCTTCTGATGATGCCTGTGTGGGGGGCCATGTAGATGTGGAGAAGAGTGGGGCTCAGTCCCTTGCTCACTTGGATTCAAGCAAGCCGGGCTGAAGACGGCTGAAATGCCAGAAACCGGTCCTCGGAAGCTTGTTTCCGGTCCAGGGAAGGCATGGCTTGGCAGTTCGGGCTGGACTGTTCCCATGAGGCACAGGGTCAGACTGATTTGCATATGGCCATGTCTGAACTGGGGTGGCAGAGTGGGCTAAAGAACGGTGATGGATTAAACCCAGATCTGTTGACTTGGTGTAAGTGTTTGATTGGTTCAGATGCTCCGTCCATCACCACCCCCTTTTGTACGCTTTGTCCTGGATGGGTGGCAGATCTTTTGGATTTTAGGGGGCCCAGGCTTGGAACAGGCTCCCAGTCACCCTACATTCCATTTTAGATATCTCAGTCTTTAAGAAACATCTAACAACGTGGCTTTTCAAAACTTAGCAGCATACCATAGCTCCCCTAACTGCTTTCCGTCAGCACCAGGACACTTTTTGGAGTAGCCGTTTGTGCTACAGCAAATGTGTTTCATTCATTCATCTTTGTGGGTTCTGAGAGGACTCACTGAGTCTGGCCGCTGAGGAAGGAGAGGCTCCAATCCAGTGTCTTGTCACGGATGCCGCTGTTGTGGAGTCTCATGATTAGGGTGTGGTGGGCAATGGTGTCGAATACAGCCAAGATGTCCAGTAGGATGAGGGCTGTGGTCTCGCCCTGGTTGAGGAGGGAGGAGATGTTGTGGGTGGCAGTGAGGAGTGCGGTCTCCATGTTGTGGTTGCTTCTGAAGCCAGATAGGGAGGTGTCCAGGATGTGGTTCACTTCGATGAGTGTGGAGAGTTGGACTTTGATGGCCTTTTCCATGAACTTGGCTGGGAAGGGGAGGAGGAAGATGGGTCTGAAATGTTTGAGGTCTGGTGGGTCTGAGGGCGGCTTCTTCAGAAGGGGGATTGATCTCTGCATGTTTCTACTCATTGGGGAAGGGGGTGCTTTCAATGGAGCAGCTGATGGTACGGTTGAAGCCTGGGGACGATGGCGGTAGATGCTATGTGGAAGATGTGGTAAGAGCCAGGATCCGACGGGACTCCTGAGTGGATGCTCTTCATAGTAGTGAGTATGTCCTCTGTTGTGAGCAAGTACCAGCTTAGCATTGTCTGTCGGGGTTGCATATGGTGGCGGGTGTGGTGGCATGGTCGGGGGCATCAAAGCTGTCGCAGATCGGCTTGATCTTGTGGTGGAAGAAGGTGGCGAGTTAGTTGCAGAGGTCTTGGGAGGGTAGGACATCTGTGGTCTCGCTGTTGGGCCTGGTAAACTCCTTGACAATGGCAAAGAGTTCTTTGCTGTTGTGTGTGTCGGTATTGATTCTGTCTTGGAAGACCGTTATCTTTGTGGTTTTGAGGAGGAGTAATTGTGTATTGATGGCGGATTTGGAGGCCGCATGGGTTTCTGGGGTTTTGTTGTACCACCATCTCTTCCCAAGTCGTTGGCAGGTATGTCTGGACTCGTGGAGGGGGGGAGTGAACTAGCTGGCTTCTGTGGAGTGTTGCTTGCCTGTCTCTTCTTGAGGGGTGCCAGAGTGTCGGCGCCGTTACAGATTAGTGGAGTTTGCATGCTGCAGTGGTGGCGTCAGTTCGCGTTGACAGAGTGGTTGTGCTGAGTGAGTCGATAAGAAGTCCTTCAGTGGCCTTGTCCTAGATGTGATGGATGTGATGAGGGCGGTAGTGAGCAGTGGGTGTGGTGATGGTGAGATGCATGCAGTGGTGGTCGCTCCAGGATAGTTTGGTGGTATGGCTGTAACTGATGTTTATGCTGGCAGAGAAAATGGGGTCGAGAGTGTGCCTGGCTGTGTGGGTCGATGCAGTGACTAGCGGCTTGAGCCTGATGTTTGTGAGGTTCTCCATTAGGGAGTAGGTGTTCTTGTCAATGAGGTTGTCTAGGTGAAAGTTGAGGTCTCCATGTAGGATGTAGTTGATGGATGTGAGAGCTTGGGGTGTAATGAGGTCTACGATTGTGTTGGCGAAGGGCAGTCAGGGGCCGGGGGGTTGTAGATAATGGTGCCACAAAGGGGGATGTTGAGGATGTTCTGGATCTGGAAGTGGAGGTGTTCCATAGACGTTGTTTGGTCATTAGAGTGCGTGGTTAGTTGGAGGTGGTTCTTGTGGGCAATTGCAATGCCTCCTCTGGGGCGTATGGGGTGGTCTTTGTGGGTGATTTTATAGCCATCAGGTATAGTGATGTCCATTCTGGAGCAGGAGTTGGTTCAGGTTTCCAGGAAAAAAGCGATATTGGGAGAGGTGGCATAGAGGAGGTCCCAGATTTCCATGGGGTGTTTGCGGAGGGATCACAGGTTAAGGAGGTTACAGTTGATTTGGTCGGGTGTGCTGATGGTTGGCTGGGCAGTGAGAGAAGTTGGTGTGTTGGGATGAGTGAAGGTGTTGTTGCAGATCCGGCAGGTGATGGGCCCATGGGTCTTCTTTGGTGATGCTGGGTGGCAGGCTGTATAGTGTCCAGGGTTGAGGGCGAGGAGGGTGCTGGCATCAAAGTGGTTGATGGTCTATGAACCAGGGTTCCTAGTTTTGGGCACGGTCCAGGCATGGGCAGGCACAGATGGGCTTGCCTTTACCATTAAGTAGTGCTTGGGGGCTGGACAGCTGGGAGGCGGGACACTGAGTGAAGGGACTCTTGAGGGGGTCTAGGCCACGCGAGGTCACATCAGCTGGTGAGCCCAGGAAGGAAATGCAAAAGACAAAGGGCAGAAAAATGAAGGCAAATGAAAGCAAAATGAAAAAGGGCAGAGAAAGCAGATGTACGTTGTTACAACGCATGCTTTTACTACGCATGCCTTTACAACGCAGGATTTACAACGCAAGTCGTTACAACGACTTGCGTTGGGGCATGCTGGATAGTGAATAGTTTAATTTACTATTCCAACTCCAGTCCCCGTGGATAGAAGGGAAGGTGTTGGATAGTAAATTAAACTATTACCTATCCTAGAGTGCCCCCAGCGCAATTCATTGTAATGACTTGCGTTGTAAATCCTGCGTTGTAAAGGCACTGCGTGGTACAAGTTGACCACCAGGCATGAGTTGCAGACAGGAGCCTGCAGGTGGAGGAGGGCATCGAATTCCTGACTTCTGGGTCAGTAGCAGCAGCAGCAGGGACAGCAGCGGCTACCAGGTGGAGCTTCGCTGTGAAATGAGCAAGTCCACTAAAGGGTTAGTGGAATTGAAACTTTATTTCGATTCATAAAAACAGAATCATAAAAGTATGACATAGCATATAATATAATACAATACATATAACATAATACAATTTAACCATGCAGTAGTCTTTTAAACATTATAAATTTCAATACATGGTTTACAAAAAAATCATATATGTTAAAAACAACAATCTATCGATACAGATACAATAATTAAATATTAATACCCAACTCCAGACTAATCGCATTTATAGTGGTCAACAGTCCCTGAAATTAATTAGTATCGATTTCTGATGCTAAGTGATACTCTGATAAAACTAAGAACAGCATTGCATATTGCTGGAGTGGATAGTGAGATTGGATGTTCGTATCCCTCTTTGTAGTATTGGGATCAAAGAGATAACAAAATTGGTCTAATAAATCTACTTCTTGGATCTTTGTACAAGGAACAAAAGAGTATTAAATGGAGGGTGTTTTGAGAAACTCTATTGTTACAAGCACACAAGGGTAAACTCTCACACCAGCCCACCTGTTGTGGGAATTTGAAATAAAAAATGTAATGTTTCCAAACGAAACCTAGTTAAATAAAAACGCCATTGTGTCTGCCCTATGTATGCAAGATAAGGTTGATGATACAACCTCCCCCTATGGTAAACCGCACTCTCACTCCTACGCAGCATACCTAAATCTGAGCGATATGCCTCTTTAGTTAGTTGCTTTGTTTCGACGCCAATAGTATCGGTATTTGAAAAGATCTGGCCCAAACCTATCCTATGGAAGGTGTTCTTAACATATGATAACCATGGGATCTTCTCGTAGTGCTCGAGCTTAAGACAGTCTAGTAGTATTTCCTTAGTTAGTTTCAATTCATCGGAGCGCCAAACCTTAATCCAAAGCAATAAAGGGGAGACATGGATGATGTCACTCACAAATTCTAAGCCTACCTCAGTGTGACAGTTAGTACTGAAGCCCCCTATTACAGAAACACATAGGGGAGATGTGGTAGCCACAAATAACCTCCGCTGACACGGCCTCTGAGGAGATGCAAACAGCGGCATCGAAAGGCCATGGACAGCAAAGGGATGTTAAGCTGCCTGCTTGGTTTAAATAGAGTTGTTACTCACCTGCAGTGGTGTGCGGCCTCAAGCTTCTGGGTGTTTTTGGTTACATATTATGCGACGGTTCCAGACCGCAGAGGGATCGCACTGCCCGAAACTAATGGGCATTAGGAGCGAGGAAGTTTCCTCTTTCCGAAGCTGCAGGGCACCTGTAATGAAGCAGGCAGAGTCTCATCCAAGGCTCAATGGAGGGCCGAGAAAAATTGTCCATAATTAGCTACAGCGGAGGTAAACCATTAGAGGGCGTTAATTGGCAAAATGAGACCTCAAATCCCAGTGTGCATTTAAAAATGAACTGCCACCAAAGGAGGAGCACTGAAGCTCCCTACTACAGAAACACGTAGGGGAGATGCGGTAGCCACAAATCACCTCCGCTGACACGGCCTCTGAGGAGATGCAAACAGCGGCATCGAAACACGTCAGGCCATGGACTTTAAAGGGATGTTAAGCTGCCTGCTTGGTTTAAATAAAGTTGTTACTCACCTGCAGTGCTGTGCGGCCTCAAGTTTCTGGGCGTTTTTGGTTATAAATATATTTATATTAATATATATATATATATATTTATATATATATATATATATTGCTCCCACACCAAACTTCCAATAAAAGACGGCGCTGACTCCGTGAATCTGAATCCAAACGATTTATTAAGTACTCAGTTGCTGCTTAGACGCGTTTCGGCGGCTTGCTCCCGCCTTGTTCACTACATCTGCATCACATTCTGACAGGCTTTATATACACATACATGACTTCATGAGTTAATTGCCATACAAGTTTAGACTAGCGGTTGCTATGGTTACATGGTTGAAAAACTCATGGAAGGACATAGAAGAGTTCATGACTTGCACATTAAATTAACATGGCAGTCTTTTTACACTTTTTTCCTGAAAGTTTAAATACACAAACATTTCCGTCTTTCGGATTCGTCCCTAATATGCTGAATGTTATGTATCACATACGCATATCTGTAACTGTGGCACCCTGGTGAAATACAATTAAAATAACTTTACCATTATTTACACAAGTTAACCTCAGTGCGTGTTTTACTATTGAAAACCCAGGAGTTCAATGTGCTTGGTGCTACTGGGATTGGCCAATAAGTAACAGCTTATCTTTCTTTCTCATATTTACGGGAGTGTGGAGGCAAGCGCGTGGCTGTCTATTTCGGGTTTTGTATATATATTTATATCAAGTGAAAAATAGTGATCGTATCACTTGTAATACAGATCATGTGATCTATATCCTCAAATGTGGCTGCAAAAAGTTATATGTGGGTAGCACCACAAATAAGCTAAAGTTCAGAATATTGCAGCCCATTCGAGCCGTAAAGAATGGTGATGAAAGTTACCCAATGGCAAACCATTTTGAACAGTTTCACAATGAATCATTTTCAACTTTTAATTAAGCATGTTCAGCCCCACCCAAGGGGAGAAGATCGAGTAAAAGTACTGAAAAAGAAAGAATCTCGACTGATACTGTCAATAGGAACAAGGATACATTGGGGCCAAAATAGTGATGCTGAACTATTTACATTTGTGATTTAGATTTTGAACGAAACACCACAATAATCCCAGTAATTTTATATGGCCTCTGCATCTTAATTTGGGGATGGTATGATATTTAGGGGGGGTGTCTATCTCATTTTATGATGATTTCCTGTGAAGTACTATAGAATCATGCATAAACTATCTTATGTTGTGATAATGAACAACATATTTCCTTGTACCACATATATGATTTGGATTGATGGTGGCCTTATAACTTGGCTCTCGAGACGCACTTTATAAGCACTGCACTTTCCAAGATTATGATGTAAGCCACTTTTATGCATTCTCTTGTAATATACAGTAGAATTGTATTCATGGGGTGCTTGTGACTCAATATATATGAACTTTACTAGCACAATGCACTTAATACATATGCCCACTTTTCATGCCATGGTTTTTACATTGTTGGAAATTGTATACACCTTCGAAAAGTTATTTTATGAATGGTGTAATGAGAATTTTTTAACATCTTATCTACATGCACTTTATAAGCAGGATACACTTTCAGATGGACTTCATACCAGATTTTGTTGCATATAACCAGAAAGATTAGAACCCCCAACACGATTTAGTGGCCGTTAATTTGGCAGTTCGAGTGGGGATTGAGGAGATCACAAGTAATGAAGGGCTGAATCCAAGGATCACATGATAAGAAATTGATAGGATGCACATGGTGCACTTTATAAGCAGTATGCACTTTAATTTGATTAATGGCCAACTAGGGAAATCGAAATGGGTTAATTGCACCCAAAGGCACTTATGACCCCTGAGAATTTAGAGAGAATAAGTCTAATAACACCGTGTGGTGTTAAATGCCAAATCAAGTGGGACATTTATAATCTGGTTTTATCCATAAAATAATTAATCTGAATGTTTATTCAGGGAATCTTGCAGTCCTATAGATTATTAGGTTGTAGAAGAACTGGGCACTTTTTTACACATGGTGAAATTTATAAATATTGGATATATAAAAAGGCACTTTAAGAAAATGGTGGTAGTAGGATTGAACAACTGTGAAAATATTTTGTTGATGTTAATTAACCAAATTAATGGAGGCCGGTATGTGTCGAATGCATTTCTACAAGGTTGGTTCTCTAGTGTTTGAGGGTCATGAAAAGGAAGAAGGATTGCTATAATTATGCTGCTTACCATGATGACCATAAGACCCAGTTGAAGGTGTTCGCCAAAACACGTTGGTCGAGGACGCTGTACTAAATTGTTGTTATGCCACAGGATTCTGCGGCGTTCACTAAATAGAAAAAAGAAAAATGCAGAAATAAAGAAAATTAAATTCCTTACAGAAACTTGGATGCCATCTGTTCGTTGTGCCACTGCATGGGTGGTCCATGAAGGAGAACTGCTTTTGGTGACTATATATATTTTTACACACACATATATATATAGATATATATATATATATATCTATATATATATGAAGCAAGCAATTCCGACCACTTCTGACTCGCGGCGAAGCAGGAACTCAGACCACCACAGCAACTTCAGGCAAGGTATGATTTTATTTATGTTCTTTCCACAGCCTGCAACGACGCGTTTCGGGCTTCATGAGCCTTTGATCACATTCAGCTTTGTATACGTCTTTATCACTTTTTATATATGCTTTTTACTGTGCACGCCCCCTCACAGGTGGATCTTTGGTCATGTGATCATAGATATAAACAACAGACTTTCTGTATATGATGTATGTTTTCAACCGGTATACATGCATAAATGCAGCTGTGTATTTAATCATAATAAGCCATAAAACGTATCACTTCAAAATATATATCATCAAAGGGCAAATATCAGAGTATCAGAGTATAAATACCAAATAGAAAACAGATGAAACTTTCATCATTTCGTTTTGAATCACTGGATAAATCCCAATTGCAATACTATCCATATAAAGGATTTTTCTGCTCTGTATAACCAGTTTGCTATTGTATACACATATTCCTTCTGTTTTCCGATGTTGATCATCACAATTTTCCCAATAGATCCCCATTTTCTCCATTAGAAAAAAAGTGCTTAAGTGCCTATTCAATTTTACTAGTGCAAATACTATAATAAAGTGCCATATCATATGTGCAACCACCAGCAAACAATAAATATAAAGTGCATTATATACATTTACAAACAGGGTTGATAAAGTTATATTTCGCAGCAAATCCATTCCATACAATCTTAATAGTTAAAGGTTTCCTCCAGCCGGATAAAAACCACTATTAAAAATATACACAAGATTCATAAAATGCTTAGAAATACATTATCAACATTGATTGTGAAAAAATTCCTTTTCTTGTGAGAGAGAGTGTATAGTTCATGAGTTTCGTTATTATGGGCAACATAGCATAACACCAACATTCTTCGCTCCTTTTGTATGGTACCACTAATAACATTTAAATATACTCCTTCTAATCCCAGGTACACACAGAATCACTCTAATTACAGATAGGTATGCATATCCTCAGCATTATTTAAACCTCTTGGCCATTTACTGTCTAACTCAAGAACAAACTTGGTTTCTAGCTGTCTTAATTGCCTTTCTGTATTACCCCCTCTTTTGCTATTGGGTACAGCACTGATGACAAAATAGGAAAGGCAATTTATATCTTTGTTATGACATTTGTAGAAATGCCGTGCCACGGGATAGGCTGCATCATTGTGGAGGATAGCTCTCAAATGTTGTAATATCCTGACGTGCACCCGTAGCTTTGTGCTTCCCACATAATTTAAACCACAGGTACACGTCAGGACATAAACGGCAAATTCTGTCTTGCAGTTATAGCTGCCTTTGATGAGAACTGGAGATACATCAAATGGTGTCTGGTACGATGTTTTATTACAACCAAATTTGCAAGCACGACATACAGTGCATCTTTTAAATCCCCTGGACGGCTGTAACCATGAGGTCATTTTTCTCGTTTCTGGGGAGTTCTTGTCTAAATAGTTACCCATAGATCTACCTTTTCTAAAAGTTATCACAGGGGAAGGAGTCAAACGATCCTGTAAGATACTATCTGTTAAGACAATAGACCAATGTTTCTGGACAATCGCTCTGATCTTTCTCTCTTGTCTTGAATAAGTGTTAATAGGTCTGGGTTATCTATTTTATTATTCTCATCTGCTTCTTTTGTCTCATCTTTTTTGAAAAGACTAGCTCTTGGCCGTTTGTTTGCTTTCTTAATGGCATCATTGATGAGTTTATCACTGTACCACCTCATACTTAATCGTATTCGCATTTCTTCTTGGCAGCTGTTGAAGTCTTTTTCATTGCTGCAGATACGCTTGAGTCTGAGGAAGGTATGCTTGCGATTAAATGCCTAGGATGGGAACTATTAGCGTGAAGCGTAATGTTCCCAGCCGTAGGCTTGCTGAACATAGTACTCTCAAGCCTGCCATTATCAACGCAGAGTCTAACATCTAAAAACTCTATCTGCGTTTTGTGGGTGTGCGAGGTAAATGTCAGGTTCATGGAGTTATCATTGATGTCCTCGATAAACTTATGTGCAGCCAACATATTGCCACGCCATATTATAAACACATCATCGATGTATCTAAAATACGTGGCAACATGTTCATCAAATTGTGTCTTGTGCTTACGTCTGAGGACCTGTTCCTCCCACCAGCCAACGTGTAAACACGCATAGCTGCGGGAAAAACAGGCCCCCATGGCAACTCCTCTTAACTGTTTGTACAGTACGTTATTAAAAAGGAAGAAGTTGTTATTGAGACACCAACTGATGAGTTCAACAATGACTTTATTATGACCATAGAACGCAATTGGTCTGCTCGCCAGAAAGTATTTTACAGCCTCAAGGCCCTGTGTGTGGTCTATGCTCGTATACAAGGATTCTATATCCAATGTTATTAAATACAGATCATCTGACCATACTACATCTGCCATTTTTACCAAGAAGTCGCCTGTATCTTTTACAAAACTGGGGAGTGATTTGACTAAATCTTGTAAAAAGTGGTCGATGTACTGACCAATATTTTCGCCTGCACTGTCAATGGCAGAAATGATGGGTCTGCCTGGTACTGGTGTTACCCCCTTATGTATCTTAGGAATAAGATACAAAATGGGCAACACCGGATGTTCTTTATACAAGAATTTGCTGTCTTCATTTGATATAAGGCCCTCTCTTCTCCATTGTGCCAACAATTTCAGTAATATTTCTCTTGCTTTTTCATATTCCTTAATGGAGGTTTTTTTTATAGCATGTTTCGTTATCCAATTGTTTGTTGGCTTCTGCTATGTAATCTTTTTTGGGCCATAGTACCAGGTTTCCACCTTTATCAGATTTTTTTATGATAATGTCACAGTTGTCCCCTAGTTTTTTGATTAATTTATCATAGGCTACTTTCTTGAAGAAAGTGCTGCGTTGTTGTTTGTTTTTCCTGACATTCAGATTAAATTTTTTCAAGTCAGTTCTAATATATATATGATTCACCAAAGTCCAAACAAGAAAAGAATGAGAAAGCAGTCAACAGCAATCATGATTCCTCCGATGTCTTTATTCATGGGGATCCAGCATTAATCCTCCTGATACTCTGCCGCCTGACCAGTTTCGGAGCTCCACGCTCCATATTCATAGGTGTGGCTATGAATCTGCAGAAACTTCCCAGCATGCTTATAACTACTTCATTCCTGCCCTCAGTGGGCTGCACAGGTGCGTATTTTCACCATCGCCTTCTGGGAGTTGTAGTATGCTGGGAATCCATTTATCTTTCTTAGTTGGTTCTGCAACATAAACTGTTTTTAGTCCATTAGTCTTGCCCTCCCGTGGACCACAGGGATCGTAATGACACGGTTATATTTGACAAAACTGCTGTTCCATAAATCAGGCTTTTCTTCGTTCAAGCTCTAAGGCCCTGTATATTATTAACAGTGGTGCAGTTCTCCATGCTTTGGACGGCTGTGTATATATGATTCACCAAAGTCCAAACAAGAATGACAAGACACTCAACAGCAATCGTGATTCCTCTGAGCTCTATATTCAAAGGGAACCGGCTCAGGCACTGCTATAGGGATTACAATGTCTCTTTCTGCCTGTCATTTCATGGCGGTCCGTCTGCCATCAAAAGGCAGGTGGAAAGTGACTTTGGGGGGCCCTAGGGCCCCCCCTTTACCGCTTGGCCCTCAGCTATAGGTTTTGGGGGGCACTATGGTGCCTGTCACAGGGTGCAGGGATGTTTACAAACATGCCTCTTTGCAGCGAAATTTGTGCTGCAGCCCTTTTTCGGGCAGCAGCACAAGCTTTATCTGGCAGGGGCATCCGACCACTATCATAATCGGGCCCGTAGTTGTTAAATTCAAGTTTTGATTAGTAGGAATATTTATTTACATTTTGAATTAAAGATACTGCTTTTCTGGATTTTATTCTTTTTGTTGAGTGCGTTTCTTTTTCGTTTTTTTTTTCCGTTTTATATAGCGCGAACTAGACCCGAGACATTGGGTATCAGAGTGCTTTACATGAGCACCATTTTTTCATTACAGATGGACAGATTCATTTTTGTTAGTCATGGTGAGAATAAGTGATTTGCCCAGAATCACAGGATGTTGAGTGTCGTTGTCGAAACTCGAACATGGTTTTCCAGCTTCGAGGTTGACTGCTCTAGCCCTAGGCTACATCCTCTAGTTGAGTTGCTTTGCCTTATTTGGTATGCTTCCAGGGACAAAAGACGTGTATATATTACATTGTTGAGTTCCTCATTTATGATTGTATTTTTTTAATGTGTTTTTTATGCCTTTTCTTAGAATTTCTTTATAATCTTACATTATTTTTGGTGAATTTGCTTTGGTTTGGAGAGGTATTTTGCAGTTCTTCTTTTTGTAGTTTGAAGATTTTTAATTTGTTTTAAATGGCTGTGCTTTTGTAATGGTCACAAAAGAATAGAAAAGAGTATATAAATCTGCACCCTTGCCAAGCATCCTCTCAGATTAGGATCGTGGCAGAGTTAAAATAGTAAACCTGCCCTACTCTCACTGTCCAGCACCTTCCCTTAGCACTTGGCAGAGTTAGGATAGTAAATATATGCCCAGCCACTTTCCAGCACCTCCCCTGAGTTAGTGAAGTTAGAATAGTAAATCTGCAGCCCAGTCGCAGTTCAGCACCTGCCCTCACTAAGCACTTGGTGGAGAATAGTAAATCCTCCCAACAAGCAGGAAGTCAGCATCACTGCAGTACTCCCGCACCTTTTGAGTAAGCATTTGTGCTGCCGATTACGGGTTGGAGATTAATCGGCCTCTGGAGCCAGTAGTCTATTTAGTTTAGGAGGTCACCGGCACCAACGTAGATTTTGATACTCGGTCTCCCAATGACCAAAAAATACAGAGGTCCGGGGAAGGACCCCCACACTCATTAAAATGAGAGGGCTGATCACCAGCTTATGTTCCACTAGACCCTTAAAGAGTGTCTTTCCTGTTTACATAAAACACCATTACAAGTCCGGAAGAAGACCTCCATCAACTGTGAACAAGGCCAGCTAGGGAGGTCAAAACACATCGGCGTATACTTTGTTGTGGCCAGGATATATCCAACATCTTAATGGAATAAATAACCTAGATGACTATGGCAATAGTGACATGCTTGAAGTACTATTGAAGTTTTCCGACCACCCAACAAAGGACCATCCAGTACCAACAGGACTATAACCTATAGGGAAACACTTGCACCCCTTCCGTAACCAAACAATATAGGACACTACTATTTAAGTAAGGTTGATTTAGATACATAACACTGCTTTACCATGTTTTGCATGAAAAAGAAAATGAAAGGTTTGCCAATTGATTGTATTGTAATTTTGAATGTATATATAAGTGAGAAAGAGGGGTTAATTGTGTGGATTACAATTGATTGAATACACATAATATGTCTTTGGGACTTAGTTAAATGTAGACACTTACATCTGTAAGAACTTTTGAAGAAGGAAAAAAACTTCATTGAAAAAGAACATTGTTTCTCATAACATGATTCCTGGCCCCACACTTGTATTTCCTTTATTATTTTTTGGTGAGGAACACAGGCATGGATATTTGAAGATGCAGTGCATTGGAGCACCTCAGTGCAATTTGTTATAATTTTAGAAACTGAACACGGGTCACACATTAACCATCTAGGAAACGAATAAGAGACATTTTCCCAAAAATATTCAACATCTGTGGTACAGGTGCTAAGTTTCGAGATATACATATCAGCTGATCCCAGCCCCCTGGCTCCTGAACAGGATCACTCCCCAATTTAAATAACCACAGTCACTGTCCTGCACCTTCCCTGACTGGTATTTGGTGCAGTTAGAATAGTAAAGTGGTGCCAAGTCACTTTCCAGCACCTTCCATGAGTTTGCACTTGGCAAGGTTAGAATAGTAAATCCCCCCCCTTAGTCACTGTCCAGCTCCTGCACTGACTAGGCACTAGAATAGTAAGTCTGTCCACCAGTTGCTGTCCAGCACCTTCCCTCAATTTTGCTCTTGGGGGAGTTAGACTAGTAAGGTTACTCCCCAGTCAATGTCCAGCAAATTCACTCAATTTTCTCTTGGGGGAGTTTGAAAAGTTAATCTGCATCCCCAGTTCCTGTCCAGCACCTTCCCTGAGTTTGTAGTTGGCAGATTTAGAGTAGTTAATCTGCCCCTAGTCACTGTCCAGTTAGACTGGTAAATCTGTCCCAGTCACTGTCCAGCACCTTCCCTGAGCTTACACTTGGTGGAGTTAGAATAGTAATTCTGCCTCCAGTGATTGTCCAGCACCTACCTCGACTAGGCACTTGGCAGAGTTAGAATAGTAAATCAGCTCTCCAATCACTATACAGCTTCTTCCCTGAGTTTGAACTTAGCAGAGTTAGAATAGTAAATCTGCTCCTCCAGTCACTGTCCTGACCAGGCACTTGGTTGAGTTACAGTATTTAAACTGCCCTCCCCGCCCCAGTCACTGTCTAGAACCTGCCCTGACTGGGCACTTGACGGACATAGAATAGCAAATCCCCCTCAGTCATTTCTCAATTTATTTAAAAATAAGTATACATGTATATTAGCTTTCATGAACTTTACGCTCATTGGCGACATGAACCTACATATGGAATCACTCGTCGACCCCCACACCATTTCCTTCCTACAGTCCCTGAACATCTTTGGACTCTCCCAACGCATCAATACAGCCACTCACAGTGCCGGCCACACTATTGATGGCATATGCACCAATCTCTCAAACCTTTCCACTTTCCCCCCGTTACCCCAAATCTGGACCGACCACTACTTCATCCCTTTTAACATTATGACACCTCTTACCACCCGCTCCAGCCCTAGGCATGCCCAAGCCTCCTTCTCAGTTAACTGGAAGAAAGTGGCCGAACGAATTAAACTAGAGTCAAAACCGATGCCCCCACCCCCCATTGGAACTGGTGATGTCGAAATCGACTCCCGCAACTTTCATACCTGGATGAGCCAAATTGTCGCGGCTAATTCTGAGCCCAATAACCATCGAGAAAAGGCCCCTAAGAAGAAAAAGCCAAATGCCCCCTGGTACACTCAGACCCTAGCAGACAGTCATCTTCTTTGTCGGAGACTAGAGAGACTCTGGAGACAAGCATATGATACGGTCTCCAGAACAAGTTATGTTCAACAGAGGAAACTATATCTCTCTGACATAAAAATAGCCAAAAAGGAATACTACACCAAGCTTATAATGGAAGCACACCAAAACCAAAAAACTATTTTTACCATAGTTAAGTCCTTCACTCACCCGAAAGCCCTCACCACTGACATACCCCCCTCAGAGAGTCTCTGCAATCAAATTGCAGATTATTTTGTCGACAAAATAGTTAATATTCAGAAAGATTTTCCCCTTCCGCCGACAACCCCCTTAGAGGCAACAGTCAACTACCCCCTTTTTCCGCTTTTAAATCTGTCTCCCTGCAACAGACTAGCAAGGCAATTCGGGCCTGCAAATCTGGAGCGCCTACCGATTCCTGTCCCCCCATCATCCTTCATCACTTGATCGACACAGTCAATCCCTACATTAATGTTATCATCAATGAATCCCTTGAATCCGGACTTGTACCTACCGAATGGAAGAAGGCTACAGTAAAACCCCTACTGAAAAAACAGAATAAATCGCCAACAGATTTGACGAATATGCGTCCCATCTCCCTTCTTCCTATTCTAGGCAAAGTCACGGAGCATTTAGTGCATGAGGAGCTAAAAACCTTTGTAGAGGCCCACAACATCTTACACCCTCAGCAATCAGGCTTCCGCTCCGGTCACTCCACTGAAACAGCACTGATCGAATTAGCTGATTCCATCAAGTTCCTGCAGGATGAGGGAAAGCAGGCCGTCCTCATCCTGTTGGATCTCTCAGCAGCATTCGACACCATCTCGCATGTCATCCTAATAAATCGAATGCGTGAGATTGGCGTGACTGACACAGCCCTAGCCTGGATTTCATCGTTTCTATCAAACAGGTCTCAGACTGTGTCCCTTGGACCCCACCTATCCTGCGAAAAACTCATTACATCGGGAGTGCCCCAGGGGTCCATATTGAGTCCTTTGTTTTTTAACATTTACATGGCACCTCTTTTAGCTGTGATAGAATCACATGGGATTCTTGTCACGTCCTACGCTGACGACACTCAATTGGTCGTCACAATAGACAAGCAGCGGACCGACACTGATCTTCGGTTCAAAAACTGCCTTTCTGATGTCTTTAAGTGGCTAAACACTAACCATCTGAAATGCAACAGTGCTAAGACGGAAATCATCCCACTGGGTAAAAACCTTTCTTTCTGCCCGAAAGATTGGTGGCCCCCTGGATCAGAGGCCCCCCCAAGTGCAGTTCCATCAGCCAGAAACCTAGGCGTTCAATTTGACTCATCTCTTTCCTTTGATGACCACGTCAAGACCACTGCCGGTCGCTGCTTTGGATTAATAAAATCTCTGAAAACTTTTTTTGACTTCCTCCCAATGGCAGCCAGAAAGTCAGTCGCGGTAGCCCTCATACTCTCCCGACTTGACTACTGCAATGGCCTTATGGCCGGAGTGAAAAAATCTACTCTCAGAAAGCTGCAGAGCATCCAACACGCTGCAGCTCGACTGGTCTTACAACTCCCCAGAAGGTCATCAGCGTCTGCAGCACTAAATTCGCTGCATTGGATGCCATTGCATAAAAGAATTCTCTTTAAACTACTACTCACAGTCTTCAAAACAATGCAAAATACAGGACCCCGCTATTTTGCAAAGCGTTTTATGCGCTACAACCCCCCGCGCTGTTTGAGATCTTCTGGGACAAATCTGGTCCTAATCCCCAGATTTAAATATAAGACCAAGGGTGGGAAATCCTTCAATGTTCTAGCCGCCAAATCCTGGAACAATTTGCCTGTCAGTCTCAGATCCATAGATAATGAAAACAACTTTAGAAAACTTCTCAAGACATGGGTCTACCAACAACTAGACTCCTCTGTCCTGTCAGCCATCTAGTCTTCTCCATTCCAAATCCATCCTTCTGTTATTCTCCGCAGCTTGCCCAGCGCCATGATGCTCCCTTGGGAGCGAACGTTAGCGCTTTACAAATGCACATAAATAAATATCAAATGAATGTCAAATTTGTAAAGGTTGCCAAATGGAATTGTTTTCGAGAATCTGACAATCACAGTATAAATGTCTGGAATTTTAAAAAAAAGATATTACATTTCAGTAATTACCAAGGGGCACATGCATTAAGCCCGCATTTTGCGATTCCCAAAAAGCGAATTTTACAGATTCGCTATTTGGAATCGCAAAATACCATGCATGTAGGAATTGCCCAAAAATCTGCGATTCCTTAACATTACCTAATAGTGATTCGGAAATTGTGAATCTCTATTAGGTAATGTGACTCCATTCATTCTTATGGGCCTACATCCCCATAGGAATAAATGGTATTACATTCGCTAATTGCGATTACCAAATTGGTAATCGAAAATAGCGAATGCCAATCCAAGGGTGCCCGGGGACCTAATGCTTCGCTGAAGCAACCCACAAAAAAAGGTAAGTGTGCACATGTAAAGCACTTTGGCACTTTGAAAAATGCATTTGTGTGCTTTTTTCAAGGCATGCACATATTACGATCAACTTGAAGTTGATGGTAATTAGCGTTTCCTATATGCACAGTTCGCATTTAGGAAAGGCTACATGCATCAGCATTAGAGAATCCCAAATGGTGAATCCCTAAATGCATTCGCAATTTAGGTAATCGGAAAAAATTCTGATTACCTAAATTTTTTAATCCTTGATCTTCCATGTTCTGCTCCATTTAATTTATGCGCCACATGTGCAAATTGTTTATCTTATTGTCTCATAAGTACCAATGCTGTATCTCAATATGAATCTTCAATATAACTTGTAAAGCGTTCTGATACTCCTGGGTCCAGCCACCGCTATATAAAACCTTTTAAATAAATAAATAAAATAAAGTGTTTCAAACTGTGTCTCTCAAATACTCCTCCTCACTGACTGAACCTATAATTATTTTGCAAGTGAATTTTATGATGCTATTGACCTCCCCTGAGTATTCGCCAGCCATCTTGGTTGGATACAGAGTCAAAGTTTGTGCAGAAATGCAAGTGGTTGAACTTCTCTCTCTGTGTTGCAATATAATATTGTTTAAAATATTTGTGTTGTGTTGTAATGTGTTGTATTGTGCTGTGATATATTCATGTTAAAACTACTGTACAGTGTTGCACTGTCTTGCTTTGTGATGTGTAGTAATATATTGATGTTCAGGAACATTTGTGTGGTGTTGCGATATGTTATGTTAAGTTGCATTGTGATATGATGTGGAAAACATTTGTGTAGAGTTGAGCTGTAGAGATTTCAGTTGCAGTGTGTTGTGTTGTTTAGTGTTCTGCTGCATACAGATGTGCTTTGCAACTGTACATTTTTATATAAAAATGTAGCCAAATACATATTATGGTCCACTATAATTAAATGGCCCAAGTAAATATCTTTTAATATATATTTTTAAATGCATGAGATATATGTCTGCATTGTAAAGATATGCATAGTAATGGTTATTTTAATTTAATCCTTTGTATGTCTGTGTTAAAGGTATGCGTGGTAAAGGTTTTTGCGTAGTAAAGGTATATGCATGGTAAAGACTGCATGGTAAAAGGCATGCATTATTGCATCATACATGCGATGACATGTTCTTTTGCCCCACATGGCAGTCTATATATATCTGAGAATAGGCTCCTAATGGGAAACAGGGGATAACTAGTGCTGATTTATGTTAAGAAACTCGAAAGGAATTACATACATGGTGGACCAGACTAGGAGGAATGCATTAGGGTTGGTGAGATGATGGGGTAAAATTACAGAAGCACCCCTACTCTGTGGCAACTGCCTCCAGAGAGATCTGAAGATACTGTCAGGGTTCCAATCATGGGACAGAAAAGCGACATTGAAGATGGGAAACATATGGAAAGGCTCTGTAATGAAGGCATGTGAAGAATTGATCCCTCTTGTAGAACAGAGTACTCTCTGAGGCCATACCTGCTAAAGCAATATCATTCATATACAAAACCAAAATCAACAATAATACCGACTTTTCGAGTCATATAAGAGATGAATGGGAGCAAGATCTTGGCAGCCCAGAAGACACTGAATGGAAGGATACAATGTGGGTACCTAGAACAACTGCAATAAAGCGATGTTTTGGCCTGTTCAAGCTGTTGCAAAGAGTATTAAACAGAGTCACAGATGAAGATTTATAGATGAAGTAGATCTCTCCAAGGTCTCAGAGGGTGAGGGCAAAGAGGGGTCTTCCTGCACACATGATGGGACTGCCCACTAAATCAAGAATTCTGGAAAAAATCAAAGACTCAGTTGGGGAGGAAACCTAACATTAGGATCAGCATTAATGCTGCCATAAATGTTTTGGATCAATGATGCAAATTCACTATACCAAAATACAGAAATCTTTTGGGAATATGGGACTATTAGTAGCCAGACAAGATGTTCCTGCATTGTGTGGGTGTGTACAACCACCAACCATGGCGGCCAAAAAAGATAATTTATCAAAGACTAAGATACCCATGGAAATTTACTAACATGTGAGAGCAACAGTGTGGGTTCCATGGCCTACTAAGTCTGGGTGGTGAACTCCGCTCCACTCGTGGTGTTTGCATAGTTTTCCCCACTCCGTGTTACGCTGAGCTCGCGTAGTTCTGAGTTTTTTACCTCGGTCGCATTCCTCAATGTCAAGTTAGCGAGTGTGAGTGAAGAAAATTCACCTCCTGGCGAGATTTTTCCTCGTTCGCAATCGTCAACATCAAGTTGGCGTTCGTGAGTGAGGAAAATCAACCTCCTGGCGAGATTTCTCAATGCAGGAGGTCAGATTTCTCAGTGTGAATGGTCGCATATGCTTACGACCGCTAATGTTGAGAAACTGTCTGTTCGCATTGAGAAAGCTGCTGCTCGAGTAAAAATCTACTCGAGCAGCAAAAAGGAAGCATTGCCCGCTTGTGCTGTGCATGATGCTATTCGTAATGATTGCACAGTGCGGATAAGCATCTGGCACTGACACAAACAGCATTCATCTAACGCACTCCATGCCTGCGGAGTACCGCGTAGTGCAGCTGAGTTTTTTCTGCATTTCGCTATGTGGAACTCCGTTAACTCTTCCCAGGCAAGAAGTGGGGGTATATTGCCATTGGGGAACACACCCACAGAGGCTATCAGGTAATAAATGCAATACAATGATCTGTCATTAATATCTGATGTTTGCAAACAAAATCACAGATTGGTAAATCTCTGTCATTTAAATTGTTGGTTATCATTTATTTTATTTACAATGCAAACTCAAAATAAAATATTATTAAATGTTTAAAATGTATTTATCAAAATACTAAAATGTTTTTAATAAAGGTTAAGACATAGGTAAAGCCTTTGTTATGAAGGTGTGAAATTGACTCTTCCTTCTGAAAACTCAGCCACATTGGTGAACATTTTGGTCTCTGGGGGTAACATTTACTATTTCCACCCTAGGTGTAGCCAAATGGGGTAATATGTTTGACTCTAAGGAGCCAGATTAACGTTTCCCAAGCAAAACTTAGCCACTTCGAGAAATTATAGAAACATGAGGGGGTTGCAGATTTACTATCCATACTCCAAACCTAACCAAATGGGAAAAAGTGTTGGGCATGGAGTATTTAGATTTACTCTTTCAACTCCAAACGCAGCTATTATGGGGAAAGTGTGGCACTCTAGTGGGATCCCAATACCTATTGCCACTCCAAACTCAACCACATTTGGAAAAGTGTGGAATTCTGGGGAGGGAGAGTGTTGAGATTTACTATTTCTACAGGCACGGCCCGTGCAGGGCTTTATACCGGGGCGGTGACGTCAGGCGGGGGAGGGGTCAGGGTGGGGGGTTGTAAAATGCGGGATATGGACCATTACAGGTAAGTACCGGAAAAAAAAACTAATTTTGTTGCCCACGCTGCATCACATTTGGCGATGCAGCGCAGGTAACAAAATTCATTTTATTTATTTATTTCGGTACTTACCTGTAATGGTCCATATCCCGCATTTTACAACCCCCCACCATGACCCTCCCCCGCCTGACGTCACCGCTCCGGTATAACGCCCTGCACGGGCCGTGCCTGTATTTCTACCCTAAATGTATTCACATTACGGAAAGTATTGAACTCTAGCGGTTTAGATTTATTATGCCCACTCAAAACCTAGCCATATTGAATGAAGTGGCTGGCTCTAAAAGGATCAGATTTACTTAGCCCACTCAAAACATAGACACATTGGAGAAGGTGAAGGAATCAAGAAGGTTTATGTTTACTATTGACATTCCGAACTTAGGCACATTGGGTAAAGTATTGGACCCTGAGAGCATCATGTTAACTTTACAATCCACTCAAACAACAAAAAGTGAAAAAGTAAAAAATGTATCTATCTGTCTATCTATCTATCTATCTATCTATCTATCTATCTATCTATCTATCTATCTATCTATCTATCTATCTATCTATCTATCTATCTATCCTTCTATCTTTCTATCTGTCTATCTATAGACAGATTGATTAAAAGCAATTCGCATTATTATACTATAATACACAAGCAAAATCATTATTAAAATGTTTTCTTTTATTACAACAAATTAGATAAATACAACTATATATTGCAGTACTCAATGTATATAATCATTTTCAAAATTTATAATTATAGTCTCCAGCCCAATCAAAACATATCACTAAATATGAAATAATAATATATTACATTTAAATGACATTTATATAATAAACAATATAAATAAAATTATAATAAGTTAACTAATTATTTGATATAATTGTAAATTATCAAGTTCACAATAGCTAAAATAATTTCAAAAACAATAATACTTCCCACACACCCCCTTCACAACCAAAACACCAATTAAATAGATTCTAATGGTTAAGAAATTTTAACATTTTAATTGTAATTTTTTTAAGCTTTAAATTTTCGGAATACATAAAATATTAAAATACATTAACTAATTGAAAACTAATCATTAATTAAATAAATTGAAACAATTAATCAACTCACTTAAAATTAAACTGCATTCAAAACAAAATGCTTCAAATGGAAATATTTAAATAAAAATTGTAAGATGTATGAATTAAATAATATTTTTATTTGACTGTTGTATATAGCGTTCTTTACACATATTGGCTTTAATTAACTAAATAAATCAATTGACAAATTAAAAGTTTTTACACAATAAATAATTTAAAACAATACATTAAGGGGCTGATTACAATCTCGGTTATAAAGCCTCCGACTGCTTGTGCGGCAGTCCCCGACCACCACCGTACCACCACCACCACGAGTTTGGCGGGTCAGTGGACTGCCAAACACATAATCAGGCCCTAAATCTTTATAATTGCATAACTCCAGGTCTCTGATTGGATTTCTATTGTTTTGGTTTAATTTAGTACATTTAACTTTATTATTCTAAATTGGTGTAGGGTTTTTCTTGTGTTGTGTTTTCACTTTATGCTGTTTGAGTGCTGCATAATTACGTTACACATTACCTCTAAGTTAAGCCTGACTGTTTTTGTGTCAAGCTAGTAGAGGGTTAAGCGCAGGTTAATTTAGTAACTTTTTGTGGTTCACCCTCACAAGGATGATGTTGTTGCTTGAGTAGGGCGGGTGGTGACTCTTGGACACTCTCAAACAATTCGGAAAAAGGTTGCAATGGTAAACCTTCCTACTTGGCAGCACATATCGTCAGCCCTACTGCAAACTACCCTACAGATATATGTAAATTCTTTATGGTGATGGAGGTGGCTGGAATGCCAGACAGGTGTGTGCTCAGGGAAATCAGTGTCCTCTAAGCCTCCTCAACTACACCAAACTGGTTCTGGCGCCAGCTTCCCCTCCCACTGGGATGGTGCCAAACCGGATACAGAGAGCGCAAGAAATAAAAAGCTTCTCTTCCCCTGATCTCCTTTAACACTTAACTATGTTTGGGGACGCCTGACCCTGGTCCCATTCTAATTAATGAAGTCCCTGAACCCTCTCCAGTTGCCCTTCCTAGGCTCATATGTGTCACATACTGCATGCACAGGTCTTATTGCCAAAAGACTAATGCCATTGTTTCTGATCTCTGGCATCTTTCACTCCTCATTGAGAAAAGTACTGACAGGGCCATCTGCCAGCAGACTAATGCCAATTAACCTAGTGGAGGTTCAGCTAGACACATGCAAACTTTTTAAAAGTCACTTTTCCTAAATATTTATAAAAGATCTTTGACTTCACCGCTGAATTAGAATTTCAATAAACATAAAAGAATTGGCAGAATTAGTCCAGTTGCATAAATCAAAGATAGCAGAGGTATGGTTTTATTCTGAACTTTGATTTTACTTATAGGACATCTACAGTCTTTGACAGTGAAAAGCAGTGTATGGGGCTAGTCACTGTCGGTCCATACCAGCAAGAGATTCATACATTTTTGTGCCTGTTACTTTTATTGCCTCCTCCCTGAGTGATCCAGTCCAGAGAGAATGGCGCTGCTTCATACTATTGAAGGATAGCCGGATTCGTAATCGACCCATATTTCAAATGTGACTGTGAGGAATTGAATTATCACAAAGTGGCAGAATGCGAACATGACATCGCATGAACAACCACCCTTTCGCTCCAACTAAAATACCTTTCCGTGGAACACACTCCAACCACAAGCATTGATGCTTCAATAAATTGAAGTTGAGCTGTTTCAGCACATGCCGCTTGTAAAAGAAATTAATATATACCTTGGAAAATAAAGATTTCCTAGTAAAGCTCATTCCTGGTCCTGAGGAGTTCCCCACTTAAAATGTGAATGGGGCTCGAAACGTGTAGACCTTTCTTCTTGTCAAAACTAATATGATTCAAATAATGGGACCAGACCAACCTTGTTCTTGTGTATGTGTTTTTGTATTTACCCCTTTGGTGACCTGCGCCACTCACTGTTTTGCAAGTGTCCAATGTGGGACAATGATGTTTTAATGAAAATAAACTTTTTTATTAGCAGGCTAAATCTCTCTAACTGTTTTTCCCGCTTGGGCTTTCTTTTCATTTTCTGTCTCTTTTTCTTTTTTTCTTTTCTGGAACTTGAGCTAGTTCATCCTTTTCCTAATGTAGGTCAAATGTGATGAAAAGAAAAGTCATTGATTTGACTATCAATTTGTGAATTTATCATGTAATTGTTTTTGGTGTTTTGTGGTTATATGTGGTTTTGTATAAAGAATCTTTAAAAATCAAAAATATTTTTTTCAAAAGACTAAAAGTAAAGTCTACAAAAGTATTGAAGAATTAAAATAAAAATTAATTTGTTACAATCACTTTGAGGAACGAATGATTGATTGATTATCAACACTGGCATGTGTTTTGTTGCAATAATACTTTTAAATACTGGGCATCATACCTTGTGGGCTACAATGCCTATTAATGGGTGAATCATTTAATATTTAAAAGTACTGTTCTTGCCTGTCTTGAAAGGTTATTTTGACAAGTTCTCTGGAGGTGTAAAAGCTGCACATGTTGGCCTGAAGCAATGTTCTCTCGTCAGCCTATTGGATGGCAATAAATGTGCTGCGGTCCTTAACTTTTCTATGCCGTTGGTGTATTTCATGCAGCACATAAAATGATCTCAATACGAGTTAGCACATTTTGCCAGGTTTTGGGGGTCAGAGCACAGACACTGGGGCCTGCATGGACAGCAGTTCCCTAGTGTGCAGAGTTCAAAAGCCAGCAATACCTGTCAGCAAAAAATGCGAGCCATGCTTTAAAGGGTGCTTTCTAACAAGCAGCCAGTCACTCCTTAAATATTACCCAAGTAAAAAGTCAGTCTATGATTTATGGTAAGATCTCCTATTATTTTTGGTACACTGGTGTCTAAAATTGAGAACACTGATAAATCGAGGTATCTTGAAGTTCATTATGACCTTCATTTTCTTGAAAGCCTGAGATTGATTATAACAGACCACACTCATTTTGCTGTGTAACACATTGGGTGCACAGGGTATATTTAATGGCCATTATGAAGGCTTTACTTTAAAGTCTCTTGCATAAGTCTTTCAGGCAAAGGGGGGTATCTTTTGTTATAGTTGGTGCTCTGTCGAGGTTTCTAATCATTAACCTGTTTTTGGTCAATTCTATAGGCTGAATTTGTTGTAGGTTTGTGTGTCTGAGAGGATCCTCTTCTGCTAAACTCATAAAACTTAAATTTGGGAATTTACTTTGTAGTGTAGTTCCTATTTTCCCAATAGGCTCTGCGCATTGGAATAGTACGTACAGCAGTAAAGGCCTAGGCCAGACGTTAACTAGGTCTACTACTGTCGATACTAGACTTAAGTTTTGGGTTTGCCAGCGTAGCTCAGAGTTCGCTAGAAACTTTCTCGAATGTTCAGGAAAGAATTAACTCCCCTGATTAGACAAGAAGGGATTTAGTTTCTGACAACCATAGAACATGACAACTTTGCTCTCCCCTAATCAAGAGTCAATCTCAAGAGTCGTGTGAGCACAAGGCAATTATTTTACTCAGAAAGTACGTGCATTCTTAGTCTCATCAGATTGTAGAGAAAAGGAAGAGACGGGCGTCTTCAATAAAAAGGTGTTATTTATTGATCAGTCTCTTTTCTCGTACAAGAGAAATGGATCGATATTATTGCAATACTTATAGTTAAGTAAAGTGCATACATTAAAAGCAATAGTATAAAATAATACTGTAAAAACATTGATATGGTTTCTGAGCCATATGATGTTTAAAATGATTAAAATATATTTACATACACATATACATTTGACTAAACGTACTCAACTGGTGTTTCTAAATACGCCTACCCCGTGTACCTGACCTAAGTCTAATGCGTGGGCGGGAATAGAAAGTTACAGTTTTAAGTTAAGTTTGTTTTTGCCAAGTGAATAACTAAAGAATTCTCTGTGAGGGGTTATTCAGTTCTGTACCTGGAATTTAGGATGAATGAGGAATGGTATCTCTTTCTCTGCTCTCGATATTCCAGGCTGCCTGCGAGGGCTGCCCAAAAGCGCCGGTGCTGGGTCTCTCGGCTTGAGATAGCAGCGCGTCTCTCAGCGCGTCAGGAAGGCGGGGCTGCTGCCAGCGGGGTCTGCTTCTGCTCTCGGCTTCGGCAAGTATGGCTGCTCCGTCTCGTCACCACGCGTGTGTTTGCATAGGGCAAGATCGGCAATATTTATACCTTAAAGGTGCCGAGATTGACGTAAGGATGGACATAGATACGTCAATAAAGATGTCATACGACTTGCTCGTTAGCACATTCTTTTACTGAAGTTCTCTGTGAAATCAAAACAATGGCCGCACGGATTTTCCAGGTTGTCATAGGTTTGATTTGTTATGAGAACGTCGTATGCCTTATCAGGGGCTGGAGGAATGTCGCTTGTCTAATTAGATCTCAAGCGTTATGACCTAATCAGATAACACGTCCCTGTGCCGTAGTGTGACTGCGTCAGATAACGGTATCTGCATCATGGGGGCTGTTCTTGCCTCATGGGCTGACTGTTTGTTAACTTGATAGTTAGTTTAACCAGAATAGGGTCAGGAATAGGGGGATCGATTCAGAACCTATAGGAATACATGACACCCACTCCACGCTAACTATGGTCATATTTACTAATCTATGCATAGTATAACATAGTACAACATACTATAGAGTATAGTGTATACCTTACCACCCCAAAATACATAAATGCATTTTGAAATTTTCAAATATACTGAAAAATTGCAGTCATATATATTGTATGCACTTAAGCTATGAATTAAACGCTAAAGTAAACACGCATTTGTAGACATTATTGCTTATTTGGTATATGAGAAATACACATGAAATGGCTCTTAATATGGCTATACAGAAAGGAAGTTCGAGACCATCTCATCACATAATAAAATATTTGTGAACATCCCAGCGGGCAACTAAAGTTTATAAAGTATCTAAAAATAGAAATCTTAGTTCTCTAGGAATAGTTTCTTACTTTAAGCAGAAGATAAGTGTCCCGAAAAATTTGTGAAAAATAATTTGGGGCTGCTAAAAAATTGTTGTCCGTGAACTGGTGGGAAGAATTATTCATGTGACTTTATTTTTAAAGTTGAAGGCCGAATTCAGGGAACGCCGTGTGCGAGCTTGCTCAAAAGTCTCTATTTCTGTTCCGGAGAGAACATCATATCATTAAGGCTTTCGAAAAAACTGTCAACAGCTTCATGGGAAAGTTCCACTAAGTCGGAAATAGGGGTAACCATGCATTCGTGCGCATGATTGTCTGCATTGACATTCTGATTCGCATTGCTGACAGAAGGTCGTACCTGTTCAATGCTGCTCTCATCTTGAACTTCACTACTCTTCAATCGTAGTGGTGAAGATTCCAGGAATGCCGTCATCAGGATTGGTAGCCTTTGAGGGCAGCACAAAGCGTGAACCTTGGTAGGAACCAACAATGTATCTGCATCCACTGGCGCATCCGATTGTAGCGTCAGACAGGTGTCTAACACGCATTCTTCTCCGCATAACAGACATCTCAATACAGGTAAAACACATCTTTGCCACATTGGTCGAAATGATAGAAACCAAGTCATGTTCAGGTCTCTAAGCCGGGATAGTCCCAGGATTTTTGATATCCGGTCCCGGTATCCAATGGCTAGGATTGTATCTTCCATTGTCGCGAGAGTTTGATCTGTGACATGGGTTGCCATAACGAAAAATAAGGACTAAGAATAGGATTCCTGCAATTAGTCCCAGGATCAGGGGAAGTCCGCCAAAAATCGAATGGACGAAATCTGGAAAAATACCCAGTATGGCTTTGAATGGTGTTAATGCCATCGAAAATACTGTCTTAAATACCTTTGAGACCCCAGTGGTATCAGAAATATTTAAGATTTCGCTCAGGATTTCCGCGAAATGTACGGGGGAATTAGTTGATAATAATGTATGTATCCTGCAGTCGTTCTTGCGACTTGTAGATCATACGTTTCTTTTGATGACGTGAGCCTTGTAGGCGTCTGAAGAAGCACTGTTTTCATTCTGCTTAAAGTATCTATTCGAATAGAAGTAATTTTCAAATTGGGCCATGCCCTTGCCTCCCTGTCTGGAAAGGAGCTGGGGAATAAAGAACGTCCACAGCACTTGACCTTCGCCGTCGTAGTGACTAGATAAGGAGTCCCGGGCATAAGACTACAACATCTGCGGTCTACAATAAGAATGTAACTCCCATTATAGAGTCTTTGAAAGAAAGGTTCTATTTCAGTTGCAGGTGCGCCTTGCTGGTGACATGAAAGGTTGTATGAATTCCCTTCACAGGCTCCATGCAAACTAATTCCGTTACACAGAAGCGTGCCGCTTAGTGACATAGCACAATTGTTGCCACTAAGAAACACTTTCTGTCCTTTATTACTGACACATGCATGTGAATAGGGCAGGTTCCAAGTTGTTTTAAGGTACCCCTTTCCCAATTTCTCGTACATGCCAGCCTGTATATATTTTTGGCAGTATTGAAACCTGAAGGTTGAGATTGGAATATTTATGATTCCGTGGATTATCCATTCACTGACAGGTCGTTCTGACATTGTCATTGGTAATCTTTCTAGTTTTTCAATGCTCAAGATTGTATAATCAGCACCCTTTTGCGCCATACCGATTTGTCTATCAGTAAGGTTAAAGATTTGGAATAGTGACATTGTGTTGATTAAACGCCAAGGCACATAGCCTGAACGCAGATTTTGTAACGTCCAGCCAAGCTGTACAATAGAACGCAATTGTGACTGACCATGTTGTAATAACAGTAAGTCTTGCGATAATATATCGATTGCTGACGACACAATGCTGTCCAAAGAAAAAATTCTGGAGGACAGAGTCATTAACCCATTGTCCACTACAGAAAGTGATTTTTCCAAATTAATACGGTCAATTTCCTGTATTCTCTCTGCTGTTTCAATTTGAGTAACCTTCCAGGCCTCATTGTATGCTGCATATACAGAGGCTGCTATGAAACGCTTTTGACACTGTTTGCGTGGTTCCATTATGAAATCACTCAAGTCAGCACCATCAGTAAGTAAAGTTAGGTGTTGCTTAATTTCAGGCAGTGTGGAAGTTTGTAGCCATTGAAGGCATAATTTGCCCACACTGTAGGTTGTTATTATCCCTGGGTGATGTCTTTGGGGATATCTAGGGTCTGGCCTGGTCATTTTGAAACCCTGTGTTTTATTCAAGAATCTATCTTGACAGTTATTTGTATCTGTGGGCCAGATCAACCATTGTTTCCAATCAGGATGTGTTCTGTTTTGGTTTAATATATGGTTTACGTCTATCTCTTCAACTGTATCAGAGTTATTGCTAAACATTATTGGCTTTGGAATAGATGGTTTATTTAAATCTTTGATTTTGGCTAAGCCAAGACAGGTGGTTTGTTGAACAGTGTCATTTAAAAATATCATTTGTTCTGGGATCATGCAGGCTCTAAACAAAGCTTCTAAACCTTGTACTTGCCAATCTTTTGTACCCCAAACACTTTTCAAATCAACATTTTTGTCCCAATAATCAAATCCAAAGGTATTCATTTTTTGGAAGAATGAATCTGAATATATCAATTTTGTGTTGGTTATCATGGTTTTCATCCCTGTCTTGTTTGATATTTTAAAATAAAATGTTTCAGCATTACTTGTGTTAAAATCTGAAAAATATGAATATTTGTCATAAACGGTTCTTGAGCTCCCTTTTGGAGGTGTTGCACAATGTTCCCATTGATTATAATTTAAAACATTTCTAGGTTGTGCAGATTTATGCAAAAAATGATTACCATAGTGGTTATAGCAATACATACTATCATAATTTGTAGAACCTTGCAAATAATCATGTTTTGTAAATTTAGCAGACATTACTAGATCAGACATCATGTTGTTAATGCTTTCGAAGTCCCAATCATCAGCAAATGAGTTTGGTTTTGCAAAGTCACTCAAGGAGATCTTGATTTGGTGTGGGTATTTCAGGATCTCGACCGGACCATAAATTTCATAGTCAGTGTTGTCCCAGGCTACCCCACCAGGTATCGGATTGGCTGTGAAGTTGGCTGAAGAAAGTTCTCTTTTCTTGACATGTGAAGATGTGTGTGGTTTGAGGACCAAGTTGATGTTCTGACTTGCTGTGTCCATTTTAGCATATTTTCCCTCAATGAAGCGTCCCAAAGTAAATACCATGATGAGCCAAAGTATGAGGATAAATGCACCAAAACCCACCCAAAATTCAATCCATGGAGAAATCAGATATGTTTCTTTCAGTTGTTTCAAAAGTTCCTTAGCTTTGTCTTTAAAGGATTTTGATGATGGCTGTGTCTTTGATTCACTGAAGCCTTCAGAGGAATCATCGAAGTTGATGAAGTACCCGGATGCAGTTCTGTCAATTGTTCCAATTGCTTCAGGATTTTTGTTTCTTGCATTGTCACTTGGTACTTCATTGTAGATTGGTGTGTCTCTGCTAAATGTTTTTATTTGGGTTGTCAGAGGTCTGAGTTCTATTGCTTTGTTGCATAGTCCTTGTTGCTCTTCTGTAGGCGTTTCGAATGTGATGAGCCTCTTCGTTAAGACCTCTGTACTGGTAGCAAACCTTGGTGTTCTGCTACTTATTGGGAGTCCACTTGGCCTACTGTTTGTTATCGGCCACATGTTGTGGTTTTACCAGGTCGATGGATACAACTCGGTTCTCCATTTTACCAGCAAGTGGCGGTAGTACAACTGATCTTGTCCCGTTGACAGACAAGACAGGAACTGCTTTTCTGTAAGAAGGCCCAAATTCCTTCTTTACCGCGATCTTCTCCCTGACTAGATCCCCGACTTTTGGAATCCAGACAGGTCTTGCTGGGACAGGTGGTGATTCTTCAGTGGTTGTTGGCTGTTGTTTCAACTGTATGTTGCTCAGGTCTTTTCTTGTTTTGTTTAAGTCCTGCAAAATAGCCAAACGGTCTTTGACATCAAAGCTTTTTTCTTTAACCACTGAAGTCTGACTATCAAGGTCAGAGATTATCATTCTAGTTCCAAATAATAATTCGTACGGACTGAATCCCTTCAGAGAATTTCTTGGCAAGTTATTTAGACTACGTTGGACACTTATTAGATGTTTGACCCACCCAGCTCCTGAACCTAATATCCTTTCCATTATAGATTGCTTTCTGCCTTGGTTTTTTCTTTACACCATCCCGTACCCTCAGGAAGGAAGTGAGAAGATTCCTGCTGGGCTGTGCTCATTAGGCCATGTTTCCCCCCCGGCCGGAGGGCTTGAGTGAAAACAATGGTCGAACGTAGCATGCTCTTAGCGTATATGCCATTTAGACTCGCAAATCTTTGTATAACAGTCCGGACGTCAGCCAAGTGCTGGTGATCTACATTATAAGTGGAAACTAGCCTGTATATGTTAATCGCAAGCCCTGCTTTTTACTGGTGATATTATCTGCCTTGATACGACGAGGTATTAAACTGTTTCTCTCCCCACTGCGATCTCTGTTGCAGTTTGGGCAGTTTTTTACAAACATGGTGTAATGCAGGCTCATGCCTGGCCACCAGTACCGTGATTGTAATTCTTCCAGAGAATCTTTCAGTTTGAGGTGTCTGAGACCCTCGCCCATGTGTGCGTCTGCGATTAACAAGCTTCCCTGTCCATGTTTGGAATCACTCTATCCCCCACTCCAGGGATTCGATCAAAAGGGACGGAGTTCGCATCGATTATGTATGTATAATTGAGTGGATAGTTGATCGGTAACGCTGAGCAGTCGCCTTTTGATGACGTTTTCACCGCCAGCATTGTTTCACCGTCAATGTATTTTAATGTACGCTTTTTTCGATCTACGGGAGCCGGTTTAGTGGCTGCCGCTGCGGCTGCTTCAGCCAATGAATTCCCCACAACGTGAACGCCATCACGCTGATGACTCAGTGAGTGTGTCACGTGAGTCTTTGGTAGTTCTTTTTTCAAAAGAGCTACTTGTTCCCAGAGCAGTTTCTGCTTTATTGGTGCATCTGTGTCATCTTTGTAACCGTTCTGAATCCATGTCTGCAAATCCTTGTTATATGCTTTGACGCAGTAATATGAATCTGACACTATAAGTGTCGGGAATTCGCGATCCGCATTATCTAGCGCCATTTTCAAAGCTATTATTTCAGTTTGTAGTTCTGAATTAGTTTCTACTGAGTGTGATTTTGATAATAGAGGTCTTAGTTTACCTCCCCGCCACACTTCTTTTGTAATCTCACATGTGGGGTTGTATGCTTGTTCTCCCCAAACGGAGGGTTGAGCATGTCCGTCTGTATAGATTACACAGGCGTAATGTCGTAGAGGCAGAATGTCGATTGGCAGAGGATACGTCTTTTCATACTTTAGATTTTTTACTTCTTCTAGTTCTGGATCAAAGTAGTAGTATACTTTGTCCGTTGTGATGGAATTCACCCATTGTATCCATTCCGGATTCAATGTTGTTGTTGGTAAATTACACGGTGTTGTTAGTGCCTCCAAGGCTGATTCTGCTGTTCTGACTGTGATATGTCTACCGTCAGCTATGTCTTTTTCTCTAGCTATTGCGGTTTGAACTGCACGAATGATTTTTTCTGTATTACTGAATTTCTGTTCAGCTTCTGTATACAAGTGTGATTTGAATGCAATTGGTACCTTTTCTCCCTCATTAGAGGTAAGGTATGTGAATCCGCATCTCCCTGGGATGACTCGAATCACAAGATTGCGTGTGTTATCACGTGTTTCTAATTTTGTTTTAATTAGCATGTCTGTTTGTAAGGATCTCAAAATTTCTGTGTGTGTTTGAGTCCAATTGGATTTTTTGAAGTCTGGTTTAATTAGATCATAAAGGGGTTTGACCCTTTCTGCGTAATTTGTAATGTATGTTCTTCCGAAATTTAGGAAGCCTAGAATTGACTGTAGGTTTTTTAGTGTTTTAGGAGCTTGGATTACGGCACATTTCTCTAGGAAATTGTCTGCCAGGCTTTTACCTTCACTTGATAACTCATATCCTAAGAACAGGACTGTCAGATGGGCAATTCTGGACTTTTTAAAGTTGAATTTGTAACCCTCTGCTGCGAACCCAAGTATTATAGTGTTCACTCTTTTCAAGTGAGTATCCAAGTCATCATCTGTTAAGTAAATGTCATCGACATAAGATAATGCTTAATCATCATATAGTTGTAGTAATTCTGTTACTCTCGCTGAGAATACTCCCGGGCTATTCTTGTACCCCTGGGCTAACCGACAGAATTGCTTTTGAGTGCCATTTACTGAGAATGCAGTTAAATATCTGCTCTCAGGTGCTATGTTTTGACAAAAGAATCCATTGGAGATGTCCAAGGTTGTTTTGTATTTTTTGCGCACTATGTTATTCATTAGTGCAGCACTGTGTGAGTTTTGCACTGCAAATGTTTTGCAACATGTGTTAAGGTGTCGGTAATCCAAGACTAGACGATATGAATTGTCTGGTTTGGAGACCGGAAACAAAGGATTGTTCATTTGTGAGGTGCAAGTTTCAATCACCCCCTGGTATTCTAGCTGATCTAGTATTTCATTTATCTGTTTTTTAGCTTCTTGCTTAATTGGGTACTGCCTTTGTGCAGTAGGTTGTGATTTTAACTGGATTTTGTGAGGAGGGGAGTCCTCATCCCATCCTACATGATTTTTATATAAAGCAGGTGCTAAGGCCACTGGCCACTTTCTAGCAAGTGTGTATTTTTTATGAATCGGGATTTGATTCGAGAAGGCAGGCATAATTACTTCTTCGCCATGAGGGCACTCCCTGACAAACTCTGGTGGCCAGTCTTTTTCAGCTAGAAGGATGTCATAACCCTTGGAGAGGTTATCCCAAAATAGTCCCCTTATTTTCCTAGTCTTATCTCCCTCTATACGTAATGTTATCTCGTATATCTTGTGGGGCTTGCTAACTCTGGTGTCTGCAGTTTCCACTTGAAGGTATTCATTCGTGTCCACTGTCTCCAGATGATTCATAAGGACTTTGCGAGCTATGCTCACTTCTGCTGCGCTGTCTAGCATTGTCTGAGCCCACTCTCCGTTTTTCAGTTGTGTCCTCAGTATTCTCGGCATTGTTAACTACCTTGATACTGGCTACCTTCTTTTTTGGAAATTGTAATTTCTTTTTTAGCTGAGCAGGTTCCTTGTCTTTGGACTTGGCGTGCTCTTCTCTTTGTTCTGATCGTCCTCTTCTTTCCGATTTCTGCGAGGAATTCTGAAAAGATTGAGAGGGACGTGTATCAATGTCTTGATATCTATCAGGTTTTTTAATATTATCCCTATTTCTAAGGTTATATCTTTTCCCAGAGGGGTCACTCTGGGGTGACCTGTGTCTCTGGTTCGGAGATTTCTCCCTTCGCCTAGGAGACCTTCCTCGGGACTGGAATTTATTTTCTTTTGGATTGGATTGTTTGTTTCCATCCCAATTCTTTTTTGGTGAATTATTATTAAAAAATATTTTTTCTGGACTTTCAGTCAGTTGCGGTTTTACTTGTATTCCACCTAAACTATCTCTACCTAGTTCTTCATAAGATTTTTCTATGATTCTGGCAATTTCAGTTGGTTGGTCTGCTATATCTGTCTCTTTTAACCTCTGGCGGATGGCCACGTTTGCTGCTTCACCTTTTATATTGGCTAATAATATAGCCGAGACCTGCTTGAAGTCTTTCAGTAATTTCATACCAAGAGTTAAAGCTGGTTCTGGACCGTATTCATCTTGAATTTGTTTTAGCACATCTGGTATTACCGAAATGGATGGAACACCGTGCGTTTTTGTGTAGATTGAAGCAAAGACTGTACCCCAAGTGTCACAGTCCTCTATGTGTGGTGCGATTCCCATTGGGAGACATATAGTCAGAATCCTGTGTTTTTCTATCGGGGTGGTGTCAGGAAACACCGCCTCTATTTGGGTGATTTTCTGTGCCAACCAGAATGGTATTTGTTCCCGTTTAGCCGGAACTTTACCTAGGCAGGATTGGATGTTCTGTGGTGTGATTTTATTTGTGTTCCCCTGGTGAGGGGTCAGCTGTGGAAGTTTAATCGCTGGCTGAATTGTTGAAGTCCGCATTACATACTGAACTAATTGTCTATGAATTTTTAGTAATTGTTTTAGCTGTATTAACAGCTCTCCAGTAGACATCCCTTCGATGTCTGGGTGTGGTGTGTATCCGGCTAAGACCGGCCACGTTGCTCCGGGTCTTCCTAAAGGACCGAGCCTTGTAATGTGATTGTTATGTATTAGGGCGCCATCAAATAAGAGCAAATGCTCTTGGAATTTGAGTGGTACTTCCACCTCCTCGAAAGGAGTGTAAATGTCGGGTGGAACCTCTATTTTGTAATAGTGGAAGTACTTTGTTACAGCATTTGCTGCTGGAAAATGTATCCATGAATAGTATACCTCTGTCTGCCGATATTCGTGTGCCTCAATTACGAATATGACTGTGCCACCTCTAGGTGTCAGTCCATTTTCTATAAGTTTTAAGGTTATAGATTTCCTTTTGCTGACCGGAATGAGTATTATATCCGCGTCTGCATCCTTTAGTGCAGTATCTGCTGCTGCTATTTCAGCTGCTAATCTAACTGCCTCTCTTTCATCATCACTGTCTGACATTTTACCGACAGGATGGTATTATGTTTGTTTGCAGATCAGGTTTCTTTATGGAACAAAGATTAGATGCACAATATTTTGGAACAGTGTATCCTTCAACGTTGACTGTACCAAGAACCATAAATAGGAGTTCCCTCCTGTGCGGTTTTGGAGGATATTACCTTTCACCCACTCCAGACGTCTTTGGAGAATTTGGGAAAAGGGGTCTGAGTGAGAAAGCACGACTGAGTTACTCTAAATGTCTTACGTTAGTTTTATCGCCCTTTCCAAACGCGTTGGGCGCCATGTAGTGTAGTTCCTATTTTCCCAATAGGCTCTGCGCATTGGAATAGTACCTACAGCAGTAAAGGCCTAGGCCAGACGTTAACTAGGTCTACTACTGTCGATACTAGACTTAAGTTTTGGGTTTGCCAGCGTAGCTCAGAGTTCGCTAGAAACTTTCTCGAATGTTCAGGAAAGAATTAACTCCCCTGATTAGACAAGAAGGGATTTAGTTTCTGACAACCATAGAACATGACAACTTTGCTCTCCCCTAATCAAGAGTCAATCTCAAGAGTCGTGTGAGCATAAGGCAATTATTTTACTCAGTCAGTACGTGCATTCTTAGTCTCATCAGATTGTAGAGAAAAGGAAGAGACGGGCGTCTTCAATAAAAAGGTGTTATTTATTGATCAGTCTCTTTTCTCGTACAAGAGAAATGGATCGATATTATTGCAATACTTATAGTTAAGTAAAGTGCATACATTAAAAGCAATAGTATAAAATAATACTGTAAAAACATTGATATGGTTTCTGAGCCATATGATGTTTAAAATGATTAAAATATATTTACATACACATATACATTTGACTAAACGTACTCAACTGGTGTTTCTAAATACGCCTACCCCGTGTACCTGACCTAAGTCTAATGCGTGGGCGGGAATAGAAAGTTACAGTTTTAAGTTAAGTTTGTTTTTGCCAAGTGAATAACTAAAGAATTCTCTGTGAGGGGTTATTCAGTTCTGTACCTGGAATTTAGGATGAATGAGGAATGGTATCTCTTTCTCTGCTCTCGATATTCCAGGCTGCCTGCGAGGGCTGCCCGAAAGCGCCGGTGCTGGGTCTCTCGGCTTGAGATAGCAGCGCGTCTCTCAGCGCGTCAGGAAGGCGGGGCTGCTGCCAGCGGGGTCTTGTTCTGCTCTCGGCTTCGGCAAGTATGGCTGCTCCGTCTCGTCACCACGCGTGTGTTTGCATAGGGCAAGATCGGCAATATTTATACCTTAAAGGTGCCGAGATTGACGTAAGGATGGACATAGATACGTCAATAAAGATGTCATACGACTTGCTCGTTAGCACATTCTTTTACTGAAGTTCTCTGTGAAATCAAAACAATGGCCGCACGGATTTTCCAGGTTGTCATAGGTTTGATTTGTTATGAGAACGTCGTATGCCTTATCAGGGGCTGGAGGAATGTCGCTTGTCTAATTAGATCTCAAGCGTTATGACCTAATCAGATAACACGTTCCTGTGCCGTAGTGTGACTGCGTCAGATAACGGTATCTGCATCATGGGGGCTGTTCTTGCCTCATGGGCTGACTGTTAGTTAACTTGATAGTTAGTTTAACCAGAATAGGGTCAGGAATAGGGGGATCGATTCAGAACCTCTAGGAATACATGACAACTTTGTATAGTCGAGGCCTCTAAATGCTGCATTATGTTACCTTTTTTAGTGGTAGGTACACAAGCTCTGATACACAATTGGCATATAGGTGGTTGGGACTCCAAGTGTACTTAAAGGTCCTATTGTAATTATTTACATTTTTGCTCTATATTGTGATGTATTCCTATAGGTACTGTATCGATTCCCCTATTCCTGACCCTGGTTTGTTAATAATTAACTAGCAGCCATCCAACGGTGCAAAAACCGTTATCTGATTAAGCCACACCACGGCACAGAAGCGCGTTATCTGATTAGGTCATAACGCATGCCATCTAATTAGACAAGCGATATTCCTCCAGCCCCTGATAAGGCATACGGAGTTCTCAAAACAAATCAAACCTACAGCGACCTGGGAAATTCCCATAGCCATTGTTTTGATTTCACCGAGAACTTCAGCAAAGAATGTGCGAACGAGCCCGTTCATATGACATCCTTATTGACGTATATATGTCCATCCTTACGTCAATCTTGGCACCTTTCAGGTATAAATATTACCGACATTGCCTTAAGCAAACACATGCGGTGGTGACGAGATCGGAGCAGCGAGACGTGCTGAGGAGCCCAGCAGAGAGCGAAGCCCACAGACGCTGCCCCGCCTTCCTGACGCGCTGAGAACGAGACGCTGCCTTTCTCCTGCCGAGAAATCCAGCTCCGGCGCTTCCAAGCAGCCCTCGCAGGCAGCTGGAATATCAAGACCTGGGATAAGAGATACCAGCCCTCCATCATTCTAGATCTCAGGTACAGAACTGAATAACCCCTTGCAGAGAATTCTCGAATCAGTCCCGTGGCAAAATAAACTTAACTTAAACTGCTACTTATCTACTCCCGCCCACGTATTAGGCTTAGGTCAGGTACACTGGGGTAGGCGTGGTTAGAAGCACCAGTTGAGTATGATTAGTCAAATGTATATATGTATGTATCTATTTTATCCATTTTAAAGTATCATATGGCTCAGAAACCATATCAATGCTTTTACAGTATTATTTTATAATTCTGTCTCTACTGTATGCACTTTACTTAACTACAAGTATTGCAATAATAGCGATTCATTTCTCTTGTATGAGAAAAGAGACTGATCAATAAATAACATCTTTTATTGAACCACGCCCATCTCTTATTTCTCTACAAACTGGTGAAACTAAGAATGCACGTACTGACTGAGTAAAATAAGTTGTCTATTGTTTTCACACGACTCTAGAGATACACTCTTGACTAGGGGAGAGCAAAGTTGTCATGTTCTATGGTTGTCAGAAACTAAATCCCTTCTTGTCTATCCAGGGAGGTTAAAATCCTCCTTGCCTATTCGAGAAAGTTTCTAGTGAACTCTGAGCTAGCTGGCAAACACAAAACTTTAAGTCTAATATCGTCGGTAGAAGACCTAGTTAACCTCTGCCCTAGGTCTATACTATTGAAGATATTATTCCAATGCGCAGAGCCTATTGGGAAAATAGGAACTACACTACATGGCGCCCAACGTTTGGATAGGCGATAAAACTAACGCAAGACATTAGAGTAACTCAGTCGTGCTTTTTCACACAGAACCCCTTTTTCCCATAATACTCCAAAGACGTCTGGAGTGGGTGAAAGGTCATATCCGCCAAACCTCGCAGGAGGAGACTCCTATGTATGGTTCTTGGTTTATTCAACGTTGAAGGATACACTGTTCCAAAATATTGTGCATCTAATCTTTGTTTCCATAGAAACCTGATCTGCAAACAAACAGAATAACCTTTCTGTCAGTAAAATGACAGAAAGTGAAGACGAAAGGGAGACAGTTAGACTAGCAGCTGAACTCCTAGAAGCAGACAATACTCTGCTGGAAAATGACCCAAATGCAATACTCATCCCGGTCAACATAAGGAAATCTATAACCTTAAAACTTATAGAAAATGGACTGACACCAAGAGGTGGTACAGTCATATTCGTAATTGAGGTACACGAATATCGGCAGACAGAGGTATTCTATTCATGGATAAACTTTCCAGCAGCAAACGCTGTAACAAAGGACTTCCACTATTACAAAATAGAGGAACCTCCTAGTGAGTACACTCCTTTTGAGGAAGTGGAAATACCACTCAAATTCCAAGAGCACCTGCTCTTGTTTCATGGCGCCCTAAAACATAATAATCACATCACCAGGCTCGGTCCACTAGGTAGACCAGGAGCAACGTGGCCGGTCCTAGCCGGATATACACCACATCCAGACATTGAAGAAATGCCTGCACCAGAGCTTTTAGTACAGCTAAAACAATTAATAAAAATACATAGACAATTAGTCCAATATGTAATGCGGACTTCAACAATCCAACCAGTAATTAAAATTCCACAGCTGACCAATCATCAGGGGAACACAAATAAAATTACACCTCAGAACATACAGTCCTGTCTAGGTAAAGTACCCGCAAAACGGGAACAAATTCCTTTCTGGCTAGCACAAAAAATCACTCAAATAGAGGCGGTGTTTCCAGATACCAACCCTGTTGAGAAACATAGGATTCTGACTATCTGTCTCCCAATGGGAATCGCACCACATGTGGAGGACTGTGACACTTGGGGAACAGTCTTTGCTTCCATTTACACAAAAACACATGGTGTACCATCCATGTCAGTAATACCAGATGTACTAAAACAGATTCAAGATGAATACGGTCTAGAACCTGCTTTAACTCTCAGTATGAAACTACTGAAAGATTTCAAGCAGGTCTCGGCAATATTATTAGCCAACATAAAGGGAGAAGCAGCAAATGTGGCGATTCGCCAGAGGTTAAAAGAGACAAATATAGCAGACCAACCATCTGAAATTGCCAGAATCATAGAAAAATCCTATGATGAACTAGGAAGAGATAGTTTGGGTGGAATACCAGTGAAACCCCAACTAGTTGAAAGTCCTGAAAAGGCATTTATAAAAAATAATTTAAACAATCAAAAAAAGAGCTGGGATGGAAATAAACAATCCAATCCTAAAGAAAAAAGATTCCAGTCCAGAGGAAGGTCTCCTTGGCAGAGAGAAAGATCTCCCGACCAAGGACGCAAGTCTCCCCAACGGGAGCCCTCTGTGAAAAAATACAACCTTAGAAATAGGGATAATATAAAGAAACCTGATAGATATCAAGATATTGATACACGTCCCTCTAAATCTTTTCAGACTTCCTCGCAGAAATCGGAAAGAAGAGGACGATCAGAACAAAGGGAAGAGCACGTCAAGTCCAAAGACAAAGAACCTGCTCATCTGAATAAAAAATTACAATTTCCAAAAAAGAAGGTAGCCAGTATTAAAGTAATCAACAATGCCGAGAATACTGAGGACACAGCTGAAAAACGGAGAATGGGCTCAGACAATGCTAGACAGCGCAGCAGAAGTGAGCATAGCTCGCAAAGTCCTTATGAATCATCTGGAGACAGTGGACACGAATGAATACATTCAGGTGGAAACTGCAGATACCAGAGTTAGCAAACCTCATAAAATATATGAAATAACATTGCGTATAGAGGGGGATAAGACTAGAAAAATAAGGGGACTATTTTGGGATAATCTGTCCAAGGGCTATGACATCCTTCTAGCTGAACAAGACTGGCCTCCAGAGTTTGTCAGGGAGTGCCCACATGGCGAAGAAATAATTATGCCTGCCTTCTCAAACCATATTCCAATTCATAAAAAATATACACTTGCAAGAAAGTGGGCAGTAGCTCAAGCCCCTGCCTTATATAAAAATCATGTGGGATGGGATGAGGACTCTCCTCCTCACAAAATCCAGTTAAAATCACAACCTACTGCACAGAGGCAGTACCCGATTAAGCAAGAAGCTAAAAAACAGGTAAAAGAGATCCTAGATCAACTTGAATACCAGGGGGTGATTGAAACTTGCACCTCACAAATGAACAACCCTTTGTTTCCTGTCTCCAAGCCAGACAATTCATATCGTCTTGTTTTGGACTACAGACACCTTAACTCATGTTGCAAAACATTTGCAGTACAAAACTCGCACAGTTCTGCACTAATGAATACCATAGTGCGCAAAAAATACAAAACAACCTTAGACATTTCTAACGGTTTCTTTTGTCAAAATATAGCACCAGAGAGCAGATATTTGACGGCGTTCTCAATAAATGGCACGCAAAAGAATTTCTGTCGTTTGCCCCAGGGGTTCAAGAACAGCCCAGGGTTATTCTCAGCGAGGGTAACAGAGTTACTACAAACCTATGATGACGAGGCATTATCTTATGTCGACGACATCTATCTAACAGACGATGACTTGGATACTCACTTGAAGAGAGTGAACACCATAATACTTGGGTTCGCAGCAGAGGGTTACAAATTTAACTTTAAAAAGTCAAGAATTGCCCATCTAACAGTCCTGTTTTTAGGATATGAACTATCAAGTGAAGGCAAAAGCCTGGCTGACAATTTCCTAGAGAAATGTGCTGTAATCCAAGCACCCAGAACACTAAAAAACCTACAATCAATTCTAGGCTTCCTGAATTTCGGAAGAACTTATATTATAAATTATGCAGGAAGGGTCAAACCCCTTTATGATCTAATAAAACCAGATTTTAAAAGAATCAATTGGACTCAAAAACACACAGAAATTTTGAGATCTTTACAAACAGACATGTTAATTAAAACAAAATTACAAACACGTGATAACACACGCAACCTTGTGATTCGAGTCATCCCAGGAAGATGCGGATTCACATACCTGACCTCTAATGAGGGAGAGAAGGTACCAATAGCATACAAATCATATTTGTACACAAAAGCTGAAATGAAATTTAGCCCAACGGAAAAAATTCTGACCGCGGTACAGACTGCTGTAGCAAAGGAGCGGGCCCTAGCACAGGGTAAACGAATAATCATCGTGACACCTATACCAGCTCTAGAGGCGGTAACCAAGGCAAGCATTCCGAATGCTAAAGCACTCCATCCAAGATGGATACAGTGGGCTAACTCTCTTGCTGCAACAGACGTGGTATACGAATTTGATCCCAATTTAAAAACACAAGAATTTCTCCAATATGAATTCGAATGTCCTCCGCCGACCGAAATTCTGCCTCTAGAACACTACGGCTGTATAATATATACAGACGGATCAGCACAACCCGCAGTGGGGGGTAAGCAAGCCTACAGTGCTGCGTGCGCGATTGTTAAAGGTCGCTGGCACGAAGGAAAATTTAAACCTGTGGTCACTAAAACGCAATCTCTAAGAGACTGTACAGCTCAAAGAGCAGAACTACTAGCATTCAAGATGGCGCTTGAAAATACCGATCGAGAATTCCCCACACTTATTGTGTGCGATTCGTATTACTGCGTCTAATCTTACAATGAATACTTGCAGATGTGGGTTCAGAATGGTTTTAAAGATGCAAAAGGTGGCACAATCAAACATAAAATGCTTTGGGAACAAATAGTTCTTTTTCAAAAGGAACTACAAAAGACTCACGTGATACATACACTGAGTCATCAACGTGATGGCGTTCACGTTGCAGGGAATTCATTGGCTGACGAAGCAGCAAAGGCAGCAGTGCAAACGGCTTCCGTAGCTGCTATCACCCGGTCAAAAACAAAAATAGACAGCGAAATATTACAGGCTGTCAGCGCTACAGAAAAAGATGCGATAGAAACACTCCCGAAAGGCTTTCCAGTAAAGTACTCATACATAACTGATGCAAATAATGTTCCGTTTGCTCGAATCCCTGGAGTGGGGGATAGGGCAATTCCAAACATGGAACATAGGTTAGGACTCATTATAGCGGCACACGAAGGACTCGCTTCTGTACATGCTGGCGTTTCAGCCACAGTATCATTATTAATACAGAGATATTGGTGGCCACAAATGAGAAGACAAACAAGGAACTATGTTCTAGAATGTGAAACATGTCAACGAATGAAAGTATCAACAGTGAAACGACCAGCACAGACGCCCCTTCTAATCTTAGATAAACCATTAGCCTGTGTTTACCTGGACCACTGTGGTCCCTTACAAAGGGATGGTAACTATAAATATATCTTGGTCGCAGTGGATTCATGCACGAGATTCATATGGATGTGGCCCCAGCGATCGGCTGACGCCCGAACTGTTATAAAAGATTTGCGAGTCTTTATCGGCACATACGCAATTGGCATGCTACATTCTGACCAGGGTCCTGCTTTTAGCTCCCGGGCTTATAAGGAGGCCATGACCAGCATGGGCATTGCGGTACTCTTGTCCATTTCATCCCGAGGGAAACGGAATCGTAGAAAGAAAAAACCGTGACATAAAGCAATCTATAACAGCAAAGGTATTAGGTTCGGGAGCTGGGTGGGTCAAACATCTAATAAGTGTCCAACGTAGTCTAAATAACCTGCCAAGGAATTCTCTGAAAGGGTTCAGTCCGTACGAACTATTGTTCGGGACTAGAATGATGATCCAAGATCTTGATAGTCAGACTTCAGTGGTTAAAGACAAAAGCTTTGATGTCAAAGATCGTTTGGCTATTTTACAGGACTTAAATGAAACAAGAAAAGACCTGAGCAACATAAAGTTGAAACAACAGCCAACAACCACTGAAGAGAAACCACCTGTCCCAGCAAGGCCTGTCTGGATTCCAAAAGTCGGGGATCTAGTCAGAGAGAAGATCGCGGTAAAGAAGGAATTTGGGCCTTCTTACAGAAAAGCAGTTCCTGTCTTGTCTGTCAACGGGACAAGATCAGTAGTACTACCGCCCCTTGCTGGTAAAAAGGAGAACCGAGTTGTATCCATCGACCTGGTTAAACCACAATCATGTGGCCGATAACAAACAGTAGGCCAAGTGGACTCCCAAGAAGTAGCAGAACACCAATGTTTGCTACGAATACAGAGGCTCAAACTGGAAGACTGATCACATTTGGGAAATCTACAGTGAATCAACAAGGACTATGCAACAAAGCAATGGAACTTGAACCTCTTAAAACCCAAATTAAAACTTTTCATCAAGAAACAACAACCTATGATGATGTAACTGCAGACTTTGCTAATGAAACAAAGCAAAATCCAAAAACAATTGGAACAATTGACAGAACACCATCCGGCTACTTCATCAACTTCGATGATTCATCTGAAGACCTGAGTGAAGCAAAGAAACAGCCATCAACAAAAACTTTTAAAGACAAAGCTAAGGAACTTTTTCAACAGCTGAAAGAAACCTATCTGATCTCTCCATGGATTGAATTTTGGGTGGCCTTCGGTGCATTTATCCTCATTCTTTGGCTCATCTTAGTACTATGTTTGGGACATTTCATTGAAGGGAAATATGCTAAAATGGACACAGCAAGCCAGAAAATCAACTTGGTCCTTAAACCACACACATCTTCACACATCGAGAAAAGAGAACTTTCTTCAGTAAACTTCACAGCCAATCCTATACCAGGCGGTGTAGCATGGGACAAAACTGATTATGAAATATATGGTCCGGTTGAAATCCTGAAGTATCCACACCAATTCAAGATCTCATTGAGTGACTTTGTAAAACCAAGCTCATTTGCGGATGATTGGGACTTTGAAAGTATTAATGATATGATGTCTGATCTTGTGATGTCTGCTAAATTTACAGAACATGATTATTTGCAGGGTTCGTCTAATTATGATCAGATGTTCTGCTACAACCATTATGGTAACCATTATCTACATAAATCTGCTCAACCTAGAAATGTTTTAAATTATAACCAATGGGAACATTGTGCTACTCCTCCAAAAGATAGCTCAAAAACATTTTATGATAAATATTCATACTTTTCAGGGTTTAACACAAGTGATGCAGAAACATTTTATTTCAAATTGTCAAATAAGACAGGTATGAAGACCATGCTTACAAACACAAAATTGATATATTCCGATTCATTCTTTGAGCAAATGAATACATTTGGGTTTGATTTCTGGAACAATAATATTGAAGCAAAAACTGTTTGGGGTACAAGAGATTGGCAAGTACAAGGTATAGAATCATTGTTTAGAGCCTGCATGATCCCAGAACAAATTATATTTTTGAACGACACTATTCAACAAACTACCTGTCTTGGCTTAGCCAAAATCAAAGATTTGAACAAACCGTCTATTCCAAATCCAACAGTGAACAGTAATAGCTCTATAGATGTTGAGATAGACGTAAACCATATATTAAACCAAAACAGAACACATCCTGAATGGAAAAAATGGTTGATCTGGCCCACAGATACAAATAACTGTCAAGACAGATTCCTGAACAAAGAACAGGGGTTCACATTGACTAGGCCAGACCCTAGATATTTCCAAAGACAACATCCAGGGATAGTAACAACCTACAGCGTGGGCAAGCTCTGCCTTCAATGGCTACAAACGTCCACACTGGCTGAAATTAAGCAACACCTAACTTTACTTACAGAAGGTGCTGACTTACGTGATTTCATATTGGGACCACGCAAACAGCGTCAAAAACGTTTCATAGTGGCCTCTATATATGCAGCTTATAACGAAGTCTGGAAAGTAACTCAAATTGAGACAGCAGAAAAAATACGGGAAATTGACCGTATTAATTTGGAAAAATCACTTTCTGTGGTGGACAATGGGTTAATGACTCTGTCCTCCAGAATATATTCTCTGGACAGCATTGTGTCTTCAGCAATCGATATAATATCGCAAGACTTACTAATGTTACAACACGGTCAGTCCCAATTGCGTTCTATTGTACAGCTTGGCTGGACGTTACAAAATTTGCGTTCTGGCTATGTGCCCTGGCGTTTAATCAACACAACGTCATTATTTAATATCTTTAACCTCACTGATAAACAAATCAGTTTGGCACAGAAGGGTGCTGACTATACAATTCTGAGCATTGAAAAACTTGAGAGATTGATTTTGGAAAAGGTGATGGACAGAGTTTCTGAATGATGCAGAATACTCTTACCAAGTCAATAGATCATGGTTTTAATCCATCACTGTTTTTTTAGCTCACTGCACCATCCCAGCTCAGAACCTGGCTATATGCAAATTAGTCTGTTCCTGTCCCAGTGCATGATGGGAACAGGGCAAACCAAACTACCAAGCCAATTCTTATACTGGGAAGGAAACAAGCTTCCGGGGACCGGTTTCTGGCATCACAGCCTTCTTCGGCCCGGCTTGCTTGAATCCTGATGGTGCAATGAGCAAGGGACTCACGTCTGAGTATACCCTCCCACACATAGTGTGGATAAAATCGATTTTGGAAAAGGTGATGGACAGAGTTTCTGAATGATGCAGAATACTCTTACCAAGTCAATAGATCATGGTTTTAATCCATCACTGTTTTTTTAGCTCACTGCACCATCCCAGCTCAGAACCTGGCTATATGCAAATTAGTCTGTTCCTGTCCCAGTGCATGATGGGAACAGGGCAAACCAAACTACCAAGCCAATTCTTATACTGGGAAGGAAACAAGCTTCCGGGGACCGGTTTCTGGCATCACAGCCTTCTTCGGCCCGGCTTGCTTGAATCCTGATGATGCAATGAGCAAGGGACTCACGTCTGAGTATACCCTCCCACACATAGTGTGGATAAAATCGATTTTGGAAAAGGTGATGGACAGAGTTTCTGAATGATGCAGAATACTCTTACCAAGTCAATAGATCATGGTTTTAATCCATCACTGTTTTTTTAGCTCACTGCACCATCCCAGCTCAGAACCTGGCTATATGCAAATTAGTCGGTTCCTGTCAGGACAGGAACAGACTAATTTGCATATAGCCAGGTTCTGAGCTGGGATGGTGCAGTGAGCTAAAAAACGGTGATGGATTAAAACCATGATCTATTGACTTGGTAAGAGTATTCTGCATCATTCAGAAACTCTGTCCATCACCACCCCCCTTTTCCAAAATCGGTTTTATCCACACTATGTGTGGGAGGGTATACTCAGACGTGAGTCCCTTGCTCATTGCACCATCAGGATTCAAGCAAGCCGGGCCGAAGAAGGCTGTGATGCCAGAAACCGGTCCCCGGAAGCTTGTTTCCTTCCCAGTATAAGAATTGGCTTGGTAGTTTGGTTTGCCCTGTTCCCATCATGCACTGGGACAGGAACAGACTAATTTGCACATAGCCAGGTTCTGAGCTGGGATGGTGCAGTGAGCTAAAAAACGGTGATGGATTAAAACCATGATCTATTGACTTGGTAAGAGTATTCTGCATCATTCAGAAACTCTGTCCATCACCACCCCCCTTTTCCAAAACTTGAGAGATTACCATTGACAATGTCAGAACGACCTGTCATTGAATGGATAATACATGGGATAATAAATATTCCGATAACTACTTTCCAGTTTCAATTCTGCCAAAAATATATACAGGCAGGCCAGTATGAAAGGTTGGGTAAAGGATACATTAAGTCAATATGGAACTTGCCCTATACACACGAATGTGTCAGCAATAAAGGCCAGAAAGTGTTTCTCAGTGGCGATAATTGTGCAAGATCACTGAGCGGTACACTTCTGTGTCAGGGTATTAGTTTGCACGGAGCCTGTGAAGGGACTTCAAATAACCTTTCATGTTACCAGCTAGGCACACCTGCAACACGAATAGAACCATTCTTTAGGAGACTCTCGAACGGGAGTTACATTCTAATAGTAGATCGCAGATGTTGTAGTTTGCTGCCCGGAAAACCTTATCTCATAACTGTGACTAGGAAGGTCATGTGCTGTGAACATGTATTGTTCCCCAGCGAGCCTGCAGACAGGAAGGCAAGGTTATGGCCCGATTTGAAAATTGCTTCTATTCGAATAGATACTTTAAGCAGAATGAAGACTGTGCTCCTACAGACGCCGACAAGGCTCACGTCATCAAAAGAAACGTATGATCTCCAAGTTGCAAGGACAACAGAAGAGATTCATTCATTATTATCAACTAATTCCCCCATACATTTTGCAGAAATACTGAACGAAATCTTAAATATTTCTGATACCACTGGTATCTCCAGTGTATTTAAAGCAGTGTTTTCGGGTGCTTTAACTCCATTCAAAGCCATCCTGGGTATTTTTCCAGACTTTGTCCATTCCATTTTTGGCAGACTTCCACTCCTTTTGGGACTAGTAGCGGGTATTCTATTTTTGATCCTGTTATTTTGCTATGGCAAACCATGTCACAGACAAAACACCTGTGACAAGGGAAGAAATTATCCTAGCCATTGGCTACCGGGACCGGGTAACTAAAATCCTTGGACTATCCCGGCTCAGAGACCTGAACATGACTTGGTTACTTTCATTTAGACCAATGTGGCAAAGTTGTGTTATGCCTGTATTAAGGTGCTTTCTATGCGGCGAAGAATGCTTGTTGGACACCTGTCTGGCACTACAATCGGATGTGCCAATGGACGCAGATACCTTGTTGGGTCCGGTAACGGCTCATGCATTGTGCTGTCCCCAGCGGCTACCAATCCTGATGACGGCATTCGTGGAGTCTTCACCACTACGATTGAGGGGTAGTGAAGTACAAGATGAAAGCAGTATCGATCAGGTACGACCTTCAGTCAGCTATGCTGATCCAAACATCAATGGAGGCAAACATGCTCAGGCTCATGAATGCATGGTAACAACCTTTTCCGAATTAGTGGAACTTTCGCAAGAAGCTGTTGACAGTTTTTTCAACAGTCTAAATAATTTGATGTTTTCACCAGAGCAGCAGGAATAACTTTGAGCAAACTAGCACTTGGAGTTCCCTACATGCTGAATTTGGCCTTCAACTTTTTGAAGAAAAGCGATATGAAAAAAAAAAAATTCTCATAATTTTTTTTCAGACTGCAAGAACTTTTTCCCCAATCCCACAATATTTACGATTTTTGGGACACTTATCTTCTGCTTAAAGTAGACTTTATTCTTAGAGAACTAAATTTCTATTTTTAGGTAGTCACAAGACATTCGCTATGCTAGCACTGTTATACATAAATTTATGATTGTGATGAAATGGTCTCGCACTTTTTTCTGTATTAAGAGCCATTTCATGTGTGGTTTTCGCATTTAGATTATGCTGAATTTTTAACATATGAGTAGCATTATTAGACTGCTTGTGCTTATAGTATACGTGACAGTACATGTGATTGTGTTTCGTATATTTTATAAAATCCAATTTTCGGAATGCATATAAATGTATTTTGGGGTGGTACGGTATACACAAACGCTACTGATATTCACTATGCCTAGATTTGTAAATATGGACATAGTCTACGTGGAGTTGGTGTGATGTATTCCTATAGGTACTGTATCGATTCCCCTATTCCTGACCCTGGTTTGGTTAATAATTAACTAGCAGCCATCCAACGGTGCAAAAACCGTTATCTGATTAAGCCACACCACGGCACAGAAGCGCGTTATCTGATTAGGTCATAACGCATGCCATCTAATTAGACAAGCGATATTCCTCCAGCCCCTGATAAGGCATACGGAGTTCTCAAAACAAATCAAACCTACAGTGACCTGGGAAATTCCCATAGCCATTGTTTTGATTTCACCGAGAACTTCAGCAGAGAATGTGCGAACGAGCCCGTTCATATGACATCCTTATTGACGTATATATGTCCATCCTTACGTCAATCTCGGCACCTTTCAGGTATAAATATTACCGACATTGCCTTAAGCAAACACATGCGGTGGTGACGAGATCGGAGCAGCGAGACGTGCTGAGGAGCCCAGCAGAGAGTGAAGCCCACAGACGCTGCCCCGCCTTCCTGACGCGCTGAGAACGAGACGCTGCCTTTTTCCTGCCGAGAAATCCAGCTCCGGCGCTTCCAAGCAGCCCTCGCAGGCAGCTGGAATATCAAGACCTGGGATAAGAGATACCAGCCCTCCATCATTCTAGATCTCAGGTACAGAACTGAATAACCCCTTGCAGAGAATTTTCGAATCAGTCCCTTGGCAAAATAAACTTAACTTAAACTGCTACTTATCTACTCCCGCCCACGTATTAGGCTTAGGTCAGGTACACTAGGGTAGGCGTGGTTAGAAGCACCAGTTGAGTATGATTAGTCAAATGTATATATGTATGTATCTATTTTATCCATTTTAAAGTATCATATGGCTCAGAAACCATATCAATGCTTTTACAGTATTATTTTATAATTCTGTCTCTACTGTATGCACTTTACTTAACTACAAGTATTGCAATAATAGCGATTCATTTCTCTTGTATGAGAAAAGAGACTGATCAATAAATAACATCTTTTATTGAACCACGCCCATCTCTTATTTCTCTACAAACTGGTGAAACTAAGAATGCACGTACTGACTGAGTAAAATAAGTTGTCTATTGTTTTCACACGACTCTAGAGATACACTCTTGATTAGGGGAGAGCAAAGTTGTCATGTTCTATGGTTGTCAGAAACTAAATCCCTTCTTGTCTATCCAGGGAGGTTAAAATCCTCCTTGCCTATTCGAGAAAGTTTCTAGTGAACTCTGAGCTAGCTGGCAAACACAAAACTTTAAGTCTAATATCGTCGGTAGAAGACCTAGTTAACCTCTGCCCTAGGTCTATACTATTGAAGATATTATTCCAATGCGCAGAGCCTATTGGGATAATAGGAACTACACTACAATATGACTGATTATTTTACAATTGGGTGCAGTCATGGTTGATTATAATATGATATATACTGGCAATACTGACAAATGTACAGAGGAAGATTGTCCTGGTCAGGACCAAGTTTGCATTTTATCATTATCACCTCGATAACAAGGCAATGACAGATTGAAATTAAATAATGGGGTTTGGTTTGGATTCCAGGATGTGCAGAACAGACACTAAACATTTACAGTGGCTGTCCTCCAACTTTTTGTACATTAAAAGGAAGTAAAGGGATGAAGTCTGGGCAGTTGGTCATCTCAGAATTTGACAGATGATCACCACCCTGACAGTTGAACTACTGTCCACCAAATGCTAAATCAGGGCCACTGTTTGTAATTTAACTATAGAGATTGGTTCATAATCCTTGATGATTTAAAGTTTATTAAAATAAAAAATGTAAATGACTAAGCAATGCCAAGGATTATACTGACTGGTTGAGTTCTACTAATGTCCTCCCTTGCAGACTAATTCAGAAAATAATTATGCTCATACCAATGACAAACATTAAAGAGCCTCCTGGAAAGATTACTGTGATCACACTATTTCAGCATACTCAACCCACATTTAAAGAGGACAGCTTAACTCATTCAAGTATTCTTGTTACAGTATGAACTAAGCGTAACGGGTGGCAGAAAGCCCACTAGGCACCAGGGTTTATGTTTTTTATTACACATAGGGGTGGGGGCTTCCAGAAATGGGTATTCCAATAACCCTATCCCACAAAAAAATGCTATCATTTTTTGCCCTCCAGGATGCAAATGAGGGAAATAGTTACTTCCCAATAAGCACCATGGATGATGCTTTTTTTATACATAAGAGTTGGGGCTGCCCCACGCCCCAAAAAAAACTGCCACTGACTTTCTGTTCCCACAGGAGGCAGATGGGGGCAATAGCCCCTGATCTGGCCTCCAGTGGGGCTGAAAGCCCACTAGGCACCAGGGATTATGTTTTTATTATACATCGGGGTGGAGGCTGCTTGGAATGGGCAAGCCAATGCCCCCACCCCCTAATAAATTGGCCACATTCTGTCTGCCTCCCTTGGGAGGTAGATGGGGCAATAGCCCCTGATCTGTCGACCCGGGGGCAGAAAGGCCCACTAGGCACCAGGGATTTTGTTTGTTTAATATGTAGGGGTAGGGGCTTCTCTGAATGGGCATTCCAATGGCCCACCCCCAAACATAAATGGGACAGTGTTTCGGCTCACCCCTAGGGCAGATGGGGGTTATTACTACTAGACAGTAGATACTTTCTTTCTAAAAGAGGGTCAGAGGCTGCCCACTATGGGCTTGGCAATTCCCCCACCGCACATAAATAGGGACCACGGTCTTTCTGCCTCCCCCAGGTGGTGGGTGAGGCAATAGTCCCAGATCTGCCCTCCTGGGAGAGCCCCAGGGACTGTTTTTTGTTTCTTAGATTAGGGCTGGGGGCTGTCCAGAATGGTCATATCAATGTTCCCACCCACCAAAAAATGGCCACAGTCATTCTGCCCCCCATTGGGGACATATCAGAGCAATAGCCCTGATCTGCTCATCCCAAAGGGGCCTAAAGCCCACTAGGCACTGACCTTTTTTTTATGTGCTTAGCTGTAGATTTTGGGGCCTAGCTCAGCCGAAACGTAGGGAAACCTAGCAATCCTGCAATTTCTTTTAAACTAGGCACCGAGAGGACTCCAGGATGGCCTACTCACACAAGTGAGGTACCAATTTTATCCGGAGACTTGGGGGAATGCTGGGTGGGGTTCCCTCAGGTTACGGACTTTCCATCACAGAAATGTGAGGAATTTTTTTTTTTGTTTTATAAAGTTTGAGATTTGCAAGGGATTATGGGTAACAGAACCTGGTGAGAGTCACACTAGTCACCCCATCCTGGACTCTCCAGGGTGTCTAGTTTTAAAACACATATAGGTTTTCTATTTTTCCCTAGCTGCCAGCAGAGCAAAGGTCCAAAATCCACATCTAGGAACACTTCGAACAAAGGGTCAGTTTCCCCTGAAAAAATGTGATATGTTCATGTTGCTTTTTAGACTGTTCCCTGTCACAGGCACTAGGCCTACCCACACAAGTAAGGTACTATTTTTATCGGACGACTTGGGGGAATGCTTTGTGAGTGGAAGTTTGTGGCTCCTTGCAAATCCCATAACTTTCTATCACAGAAATGTGAGGAAAATGTGTTTTGTTGATGTACTCAGGTTTGCAAGGGATTCTGGATAACAGAACCTGGTGAGAGCCACACATCACCCAATCCTCGATTTCCATTGGTGCCTAGTTTTAAAAAATGTATAGGTTTGCTATGGGTCTCTATGTGCCACGTGAGTTAGGATCCCAAATCCACAGTTATGCACATCGGAAAAAAAGGGTCAGTTTCCCGTGCAAAAATGTGATGTGTCCACGTTATGTTTTGGGCCATTTCCTGTCGCGGGTACTGGGCCTACCAAGACAAATGAGGCACCATTTTTATCAGGCGACTTGGGGAAATGCTGGGTGGGTGGAAGTTTGTGGATCCCTATAGGTGACAACTTTTCACCACAGAAATGTGAGGGAGATGTGTTTTTTAGACAACGCTTGAGGTGTGCCATGGATTCTGGGTAACAGAACCTGGTGAGAGTCACACAAGTGACCCTATCCTCAATTCCGATGGGTGTCCGGTTTTCAAAAATGTATGGGTTTGCTAGGTTTCCTTAGGTGCCGGCAGAGGCAGGGTCCAAACTCCACAGCTAGACACATTGCGCATTTTGGGTGTTTCCTCTTGTGGGTATTAGGCCTCCCACACACGTGAGGTTCCAGTTTTATTGGGAAACTTGGGAGAATGCTGGATGGGTGGGTGTTTGTGTCTCCCCACAGGTCCCAGAACTGTCAGTCGCAGAATTGTGAGGAACATTCTTTTATTTTAATTTTTTACAAAGTTAGAGGTTTGCAAGGGATTCTGCGAAACAGAGCCTAGTGACAGCCACAAAAGTCACCCTATCCTGGATTTCCCTGGGAGTCTTGTTTTCAAAAACGTATAGGTTTGCTAGGTCGGCTGATCTAGGTTCCAAAATCCATAGGAAGGCACATTGTCAAAAAAAGGTCATTTTTCACTGGAAAAATGTGACGTGTCCACATTCCGTTTTTTGCCATATCCCTCTCGCAGGCACTAGGCCTACCCACATAAGTGAGGTACCCTTTTTATTGGCAGACTTAGGGAAATACACAATAGTCGAACAAGTCTTATTACCAATTGACTTTCATTGCATTTCTGCCTTCCAAATGTAAGACAATGTATAAAAAAGAAGTCATTTTGACAAATGTCCCCTAATTCACATGCTTTTTTTTCGGTACCCAAAACTTTTCAGAAATATGTAGGTTTCCTTGATACCTATTTTTCATTCTTTCAATTTTACCTAATTCATTGCTATATACCTCTTACACAATTAAAAAACCATTGCAAGACACAGCTCAGTTATTGGCTCTTGGTACCTCAGCTTCTTATTGAAACTACAAGTCCCATGAAATTGCCCTACTTTTTTTTTGATTTTGAAAACCTTTATTGACAAATTCAAAAACAGTCAGAGTACATTTTGCATCAGATCAGATCGGCATTCACTGTAAATTCAAAGTCCATTGTTGAACATGCAAAGACATTTCCAAAATACGATAATCACAGACCAAGTGCTATTGTTAGGACAATAGAGTGAACATGAGTATTGTCACCCGGGAGGAGGTGTGGGCACCACAGCTATACAAATGGCAAGTGCATCAAACGGGGGGGGGGGAGAATGGCGGACTATAGGAGGCTATTACTGACCAGCACCTGCTACTGCCGCGTGGTATCGCAGGAGAGGCAGAACGGCTCAAGGGACTTCGGGAATGGAGATATGTCACCAAGGGACCCCATATGTCTACCTGGCGAGGCCTAGCAGCTAGCAAGTCCCAGAATTCTGAAAGCAAGGTCTGGCATCTAGAGCCATCCTCTAACCAATGGGCAAATTTAGGCGCAGTCCTACGACCCCACCCATGGCCACCCTATGCCTAGCCAACACAAGAAGCATTGCAATCAAGCTGCGTGAAGCATCCGGGCACAACTTTACAAAGCCCAGCAGACAGAGCGAAGGGTCGGGCTGTACTGATGCGGGGCTTATCTCGGAGATAGCATACCTCCCGCCAAAAGTCCGACACCTTAGGGCATAGCCATGCTAAATGGACAAAATCCGCAGCAGGGGAAGCGCAGTGCAAGCAACAGTCACTAGGCATGAGACCAAGTTTGTGAAGCTGGGCAGGAGTGCGGTATAGCCTATGTAAAATACTTAAAATGAATGAGACAAAGCCGGTAATTTGGTGACAGTTTCTTCGTCTGATTGCAGCAGTACAGCCAGTCTGCCTGGGCGATGTCCATGCCCAGGTCTACGCCCCACACAACACGCGCCCGATCGGTAGAGATGGAAGTGGATGCCAACGTGAGGGCATATAGTTTAGTTACTATTTGGTGTGGTGTTGAGGATGTGTATATGAAATCCAGGGCTGACATCGTGGTCGGAGGCTGGGGGAACGTAGGATGTATCTCCCGGCATATAGCACGTAACTGATAAAACAGGATAGTGTCCAGCGGACCAGAAGAGGCAGGGAGAGAGTAGAATGTATTGCCGGGGTATAAATCTGCCAATGTCAACAGGCCCAGACGTGCTGCATGTTTGGACATGCCAGAAGGCTGGAGAGGGGGAAAGGCAGGATGACGCACGATCGGCATTGCATTTGCCGACAACACAGGAAGATTGGAAATACGGCGCAGACCGGACCAGGCCCAACGCAATGTCTCCACCGTGTCCACCTCCGGCAACGGACGACACGCCGGGGCAAAAAGGGCAGGGGCCAAGGGGATGCAATATCGGTCTCCACAGCCATGTGTGGTTGATAAGGGGGGGGTGAATCCAAAAGTGAAGAAAGCTGGCCTGAGCACATAAAGCGTAAAGCTTGAAATTAGGAGCTCCCATGCCCCCTGCCGACATAGGAAGAGTGAGGATGTCATACGGTACTCTGGGTTGTTTGCCCACCCAGACTAAGGAAATGATCAAGGAACAGAGTTTGCGAATGAAATGAGCAGTAAGGAGGATCGGAATGTTCAGGAAAAGATAGAATAATTTCGGCAACACCACCATCTTAGCAATGGCGATGTGGCCGGCCAGAGACAATGAAAGCCGACTCCAATTTGGGATTTTGGATTCCATCCAATACACTGCATGCCCATAGTTAGATCCTCAGAGATTATCAAGGTCCCTACTCAACCAGATACCCAGGTACCGGGTGGGGCCAGTGGCCCATATAAAAGGGAAGTCCGGCTTGAACGGTCTGGTGGCATCCGTAAGAGGGAATAACACAGACTTACTTCAGTTTACCTGAATGCCCGACAGTCCACCAAAACGAATTATCTCATGTACAAGAGGACTAAGGTTGTCCTGGGGATGGTGAACATGTAGAGTAATAGCGTCCGCGTACATAGAAACCAGGAGAGAGTGGGCCGAGAACCCTCTACCCCTGTGGGTGTGATGTTGCCGGAGTCTAGCAGAGAGGGGCTCCATAGCAATGGCAATTAGCATAGGTGACAGAGGGCATCCCTGCCGAGTGCCACGTCCAACACATCTGGGCTCCGTTATTTGCCCATTAATCCAGAGACGGGCCAAAGGGCGGGAAGAGATAGAAGAGATACCTTTCGTATAAACATGGTGCTGCAGCCAATGCAAGGTTAGAAAGAATAAAAAGGACCATTCGAGCATATCAAATGCCTTAGTGGCATCCAGAAGGGCAGCCACTGCGGGGGAACTGGGGTTGATCTGGTGAAGGACCGAGAATATGGTCGGGAGATTATGCGAGCTGGCCCGTCCTGGAATAAAACCAGACTGGTCGGGGAGGGCGATGCAGGGCATAAGAAGAAGAAGGCAAGAGGCGATTAATTTAGTGAAGATTTAGTTGTCAGTGTTTATAAGAGAAAGGAGGCGATAGGAATCGTGACAGTCGGCTGGCTTATCGGGCTTAAGTAAGTCCGGAAGGACTGAGGAAATAGGACGTTATCAAAGGAATCACTGTACATAGCCGCCAGATGCGGTTCTAACAACGATGCATACGTTTTATAAAAAGAGGCAGGAAGGCCATCCAGTCCGGGAGCCTTGTCCCCAGGCAAACTGCTGATGGCAGCAAGTATTTCCTCCCTAGTGAAGGGCTCATCCAAACATTTCCGGTGGTGATCTTCCAACTATACCAGTGCAATAGTCTTGAAGTATTGTTCGAAGTCCTCGCGAGGGGGGGGGGAGTCTGCAGTATGCAGCTGCGAGTAGAAATCAATTAAATGGTTCTTGATGTCAGCCGGAGAGGTGGTTCTAGCGGGGCCCCCATCACTGAGGGCTGTAATATACGACGCAGCACGTGGAGGGCCAAGGTCTTTCCAGGCCAATCGCCCTCCCCGAAATGACGAGCTCGGGCCTCTCTGCCCAAAAAGGCGAGTTCTCTCTCAGCCTCCTCAGAAAAGTCAGTGTGCTTTTGCCTCAAGAGCGCCAGGTTCTCAGGACTGGGGTGTGCTGCCTGGGAAGCATCCAAAGCCCTAATCTCAGTTTCCAACTTAGCCAGAGTGGTACATATGGAACGGAGGACACCGGCCTGTTTCGAAACACATTCACCTCTTATTACTGTTTTAAAGCCTCCCCAAAGAATGGAAGGAGATTCTACGGAGCCCACATTTAGATCAAAATAATTGACGATTGCTGTTTGAATTTCATCGCAGAATACTGTGTCACAGAGCGCGTTCGGAGGGAGCCGCCATGTGAATGCTCGCTGTGGGGAAGCAGGGAGGCGAAGGCAGATTTAGACCGTGCGTGATCCGAAAAGTTGCGTGCTTTATGTGTAGCAAAAGTGAGCCAAGTGATGACGTCTGGGGAGGCAAGCCATAGATCAATACGTGACCAGCAACCCTGAGCCCCGGTGGCGCGAGTGCCCTCACGAGCAGCCGGCCACAAATGACGCCAGGCATCAAAAAGCGAATTGTTGGTGAGTATGGACTGAAGTGATGCGGTGGCACGTGGATGTAAAGAGCGAGGACCAGAGCGGTCCAGTGCCGCTGAAAGTGTAACATTAAAATCTCCCCCCCAAAGAATTGCCGCCGGGTCAAAGGATGAGATAAGATGCCATACGTAATAGAAGTCAGTATCGTCTGAATTAGGAACGTATACCGCAGCGACCGTCACTGGCTGAGATAGCAGGGAGCCATGCAAAATTACATATTGACCATCGGGATCTGTGAGCGCCTGAATAGTCCGCCAGGGGAGACCCCTACGTATCAGAATTGACCCCCCCTTGCGTAAGAGGAATAGAATGAGGAGTGCGCCTCCTCCCTGTGGCGCAACTGTAGTCTGGAGGCAGACCCCGGCAATAGGTGGTCTCCTGCAAGAGACATGTGTATATGTCCACCCTGTGTCGCTGCAAGTGAGAATGAATGAGCCTGGCTTTGCGGTGATCGTTAAGACCACGTATATTCCAGGCCCAACATACGGTATCAGTCATGTTGTTTTATACCTAGGTGGAATGTGGCATAGTGCGACTTGGAAAGACCACTGAAGGTGTGCAGCAGTGCAGTATCCCCCCAGGAGGAGGAGCCAGGAAACCGCCCCCCACAGATGACATGCAACAGATGGAGGCAGAGCACATGGGCAGGTCAAGCAGCAGAAGAGGATCCACATTCGCAGAGGCCCGGTGTGCAGACAGTACCAGAATGAGGGGGAAGAAGCCGTTCAGTGTGGAAAGGGGATGATGTCATACATGTCATAGCTGCAGAGGAGGACAAGAAGCACAGTGCGAAGATGCAGTCCGACCTAAAAGAACCAGCATGGTGCAATCGAAATTTAACAACCCATAACCCCCACCCAACATACCCCCCTTTGAGCACAGATCAAAAACCAGCCCCAGAAGCATGTCAATGTCGCGCCCTCAACCCAGCTCTCCCACCCCAACAAGACCAACAGTAGCGACAAGATGACACAATACCTGACACCCACCCTCACCCCCAAAACGGACCCCAGAAAACCCTCCAACCCCACATCCATTCCAACCCCCCAATCAGGCTGGGAGACCTCCCTTTCCCACCCCAGGAACCCATAACTTGGAGGAGGAGAAACCATTCGAAGACTAGGAATTATCCCGGTAGGGCATGGCAGGGCTCGGCAGATAAGCCTGCAATAAAGCAGGGTGGCCAAGCATCCGTAATTTCAGACAACGTTCAGTAAGTCGTGGCCTCAAGCATTACAACCAGTCAATCATTGTCACTCAGGTGATCAGCGTCAGCTGGCTGAGAGCTGGATGGTGAGGAGCATGATGATTTGTCGAGTTTCTTTACAAATACGAGAGCCTCCCTGGGATCAGAGAATACCAGTGTTTTAGCGCCCTGTTGAACTCTCAGTTTTGCCGCCTAAGCCAAAGCGTAGGACACCTCGTGTTTTTGCAGAATTCGCTTTGCAGGGAGGAATTCACGTCTAGCAGCTTGTACAGTCAGAGTATAGTCCGGAAAGAAGGAGAGCGAGTCTCCTTGATGGTTTATTTTGCCCATGTCCGGCGCCACATGAAGAATAGCGTCCCAATCTCGGAAGTTGACAATTTTTGCAAAGATAGGATGTGGAGGTAGTCCGGTACCGCGGCGTGGACCAAGGGTGCGGTGTGCTTGTTCGACAATGAAGACTGTGGAAAGTACATAGCTGAAGAGTTGCTTGATCAGTTGCTCCACGTACTCCTCCATGCGAGCTATGTTGGTGGATTCTGGGACACCAATTGTGCGGAGGTTACTCCGACGGGAGCGCGCCTCCAAATCCTCATTTTTCTCTTGGATCAAAGCAAGGGTTTTGTCCGTTTGTAGTAGTTTCTGGTGGTCCTGAGTGGTCACGTCCTCAGCGTCCAACACCCTGGACTCAACATGGAGGAGGCGATTATCATGGGAGTCAACGCGTGCCTCCACTGAGTCAAGTCGGGCAGAGATCTGATCCAATTGAGTCGCTATTTCTATAACCATTGACTTAACATCTAACATAATCGCTTTCAGGTTTTTGCCGCAAGTTGGAGGTGATTCCATGGTGGCATCAAGAACACCACTGTCCAAGCTGGCGCCATCCTGGCGAGTCGACCTGCGTTAATCGAACGTGATTTTGGGCTGTTTTGGATCAGACTTTCCCATTGCAAAGGAATCTCAAAACAGGAGCCTCCAAGAGATGGGGGTGCTACAGCGTGCCCCGAACAAGCAGACTTAATGCCAGGGAGAGGCACAAAGACACCTGCAATTGTGCACAGCAGCAGGATCTTAGGGTGCCCAGTTGAAAGAGAGTGCTGGGGGAGATACCGGCCCTGCGGCCCCAGAGCAAACAATGTTTAGAGGAGGTGGCAAAAGCGTAGGCAGAAAGCGGAGTGAAGACTGGAAGGGCCCGCGGGATACTGAAGAGGTGGCACAGATGTTCAGCCCAAGGGCGGCCCCACACAGCAAGGCATGCACCACTCAGCGCCAAATATGAGAACCCTCCCACTGGGGAGACCACAGTGGAGTGCCACTATTGTCAAACCGCTAGCCCAGATGCAGCTCTGCACCGGTGTATTGTGGTACAGAATCTACATATCAGCTACTGCACTGATATGTTGAGGCAGACCAGCCGACAGTGGTGGAGTAGCAGGGCCCAGTACTGCTAATAGCAGTGGCAATCCAGACCTCCCAGGGTCAAGATTGAGGAGGCCGAGAGCTCCTTGCCTCAGGTGTCAGCAGCATACACGGCAGAGGGGCAGCCGCCGGGTGCACACAGCCCGTGTGTAAAGCAATGAGGGATAGTAGCTTTAAGTCTGTGCTGCACTGCTGAGAGCTTGGCAGTCACTACAGACTTCTGCAAACAGTGAGCCAGCAGGGGAGCAGGACTGACGTATGGCGCAGGCAGCAGGCAGGACTTGAAGAAGAGTCAGAAGCCTCAGTAGAGCCAAGCTCTGGATGTCCTGTGCATCGTGGGCCGCGGCGCCACTATCAGGCAGGAGAGGCCGCAGCCAGCTGGGGCAGGCCCGGGGATCAGTGCGTCACACCGCAGCCAGGTAATGTTGAGTGTACACCAGCCCCGGTCAGCCACGACGAGGAAGCACGGGGCGTACAGCTCGCGCCGCCGGGCCCGGGCATTGCATGCCAGGCCGAAGCCGCGCCAGTACAGAGCGGGGGTAGTAAATGGCGCCCATGCCTCAAGGCCGGCCTGAGCCGGGCAGCCCAACACCAACGCCCCCAACCCCGCCGCGGAGAGCCCAGGCGTCAAGACGCACTCACCGGGAATCAGCAGGCACCTCCTACGTCACCGCGGCAGCACTCAGTCCCAGGGAGTCCCGCCAGCGGCAGGATGGGAAGGCACAGGACACCAGTTGTGGTTGTTAAGGAAGCCGTTGTCTGCAGAATGATAGCGGATCTTGTGCTTGGCCGGCAGAGCCCACTTACAGTCCGGCCATCTTGCAGCCGGCCAAGCCACCCCCCCATGAATTTGTCATACTTAGAAGAAGTTTCAGGTGAAAACATTGGCACAAATGTCTGGGTTTTTTTCAACTCAATTTCAGTATTTTTTTATTTCAACTGTTAGTTTCTTGAGGAAAACCTTTAAGGATCTACACACATGGACCCGTGCTGAATTGAGAATATTGTCTATTTTCTAGAAATGTGTTGTTTTCCGGGATCCATTACTGCTTTTACATTTTTACCACTAACTGGAAGGAGGTGGAAAGTACAAAAATAGGCTATATCCAGGAAAATGTCAAAACTGTGTAGAAAATGTTGGTGTTCTGACAAAGGTCTGCCTCTTCCTGAAAGCTGGGAAGATGGTGATGTTAGCACCACAAACCCTTTGTTGGTATCTTTTACAGGGAAAAAACCCAGATGTTTTCTTCTGCAGCACTTTCTTTCAATTTAAAAAACCCAAAACTAAAGTCAGTTATATGTTGGTTAATTTCTGCGTCCCCTCAAAGGGAATCCACAAACCCTGGGTACCTTCAGAATTCTCAAGATGTTGGAAGAAAAGAACGTAAAGTTGCCTTGGATACCTTATGTGGACAAAAAGTTACAGGGTCATAAGCACGAACTACCCAAATAGCCAAAAAAAAGGGTTAGCACAGGGGGTGGGGGGAGGGGGCAGAGGCCTAGCAGAGATGGGGTTAAACACATATCATACACAACCATACAACATTTTCCTGTAGGTTCTATACGTTTCATATTGACGTTAAAAATAAACTTACAAAAAAAAAGTCTGCAAAGTTCCAATGCAACGTGAGAGGAGACACACACAGCAGGCTGGATTACATTAATGAGTCATTTACGAAATTACAGCATCGCAGTCACGTTTCCACAGGTACAGGTGCAGGCTAAGTTTTTTATAGCTTCCCCTCTTGGATGGGTTATAATTCCCGATGATTCACACAGTAATGGTGACGAATTCTAAACACAACTGACTAAGCCTCTCGTAGTTAAAAATACTGACATTCAGTAGAGCTTTTAATTGTTATAACAGACCTCCGATACAATGCTCGATAATCATGAAACCACGTACGAAGCCACGTCCATAAATTACTCTTAATGTTTATTTTACATTTCATTTGTTGTCATCATTTCAAGAAGACAGAAGTGACCCCCGCAAGGCAGCGAGCGTGATTCATCTCCCCAAATCAAGTAACTGGATTTTATGCATTACATTTTGTATATATTTTGTATATATTTATATATAAAAACCCATATATGCATGTGTGATGCGACTTGTACAGCACATCACCAACTATGGAGTTGTCCACTGAAGTCTCCAGAATTTATTTATTTATTTTATTTTAGTGATTTATAGAGCGCCTGGTGACCCGGAGGCATCCCCGCGCTGTGAGAACTTGTGATGGCCAGGGGGGGGGAAGGAGGGCCTATTTGGGAAACGGGAGGGTTTTTAATTTTTTGCGGAAAAGAAGGTGGCAGGGTTCCAGCCGCAGGCTCCGTGGGAGCGAGTTCCAGCCTGAGGATGCTTTCACTGTAAAGCGTCGACCGCCAGTGCGGACCTTCCTATATTTTGGAACATTTGCCAAGCGCAGGAGTCTAGGGGCTTTGTAGGGTGTGACCATGTCGCTCAGGATCGAAGGGCCTAGGCCATTGAGGAGTTTGTGGGCGATACACATGGCCTTAAATTCTATCCTCTGTCGCATTGGAAGCCAATGAAGGGCCTTGAGTGCTGGCCTGGCCGAAGTTCTGTTTGGAAGGTTCATTAGTAGCCGGGCAGCCGCGTTTTGAGTGCGCTGGAGTTTTGCCAGGGTAGACTCAGGGGCTCCTAGGTAGACAGCGTTACTGTAGTCCAGGCGCGAGAGGATCAAGCCTTGGACCAGAAGCTTCCTTGATGGAGGGGGGAGTAGCGGAAGAATCTTCCTGATGGAGCGCATGAGACCGAAGCAGATACCTGCTGTTTTGGCTGCCTGGGTCTTCATGGTTAGTTCGGGCTCGAGCCAGACTCCTAGAGTCTTGATTTCCTTCTTAGGGATGGGGATCTCGCCAAAAACCTCAGGCCAGACCGAGGGAGGAATAGTCGACCATTTTTTTCCCATGAGCATGACTTCGGTTTTAGAACCGTTGAGCTTGAGCGACGAATCACTCATCCAGTGGTGGATTTCCTGGAGACAGTTCAACAGATTGTCTGGGCGTTGGTTAAGATGTGAGAGTGAGACGACCAATTGCGTGTCGTCCGCGTAGCTCACTATCTTGATCCCGAATGGGGCAACTACATCCTCCAGCGGGGCCATGTAGGCATTAAACAGAGTGGGGCTTAGCGAAGACCCCTGGGGGAGTCCGCTAGAAAGAGGGAGTGAGGCCGAGTGGGAGTTGCCGTCCCAAACCTGGAAAGAGCGACCTGATAGGAAGGAATCTATCCAGGCAAGTGCGGTGCCCCCGAGTCCTGCCCTGGCCAACCGATGGATCAAGACACGGTGGTTCACCGTATCAAAGGCTGCACTGAGGTCCAGGAGGATCACTGCCACTGACCCTCCTGAATCTAAAATGCACCTTGCCTCCTCGATGACTGCGAGGAGGGCGGTGTCCGTGCCGTGGCCAGGATGAAACCCAGTCTGGGAGCTGCGCAGGAGGTTGTTAGATTCAAGGAACTGGGACAGTTGGATATTGACCAGTTTTTCGGCCATTTTGCTAATGCCCGGGAGGAGCGAGATTGGCCTGTAGTTTGCCAAGTCGGAGGGGTCCAGTTGAGGTTTTTTAAGAAGTGCTTTGACTACTGCACCCTTCCAGCTCGGGGGGACAGAGCCTTTGGACAGCGAGGTGTTGATCAGCTCTGTAATAGGGGCCAAGATAGCAGGAGCCACTGTTTTCAAGAATCTCATGGGGGCGGGATCACCGGGGGAGCCGCTTTTCATTCCGGCCAGAGTCTTTCCTACTTCCTCCAGAGATACGGTTCTAAATGCCGTAAGCTGTGGATGGGGGAGGATTCCTGTTTGGGTCACGGACGCATCCATGTTGCAGAGGTTTGACTCGCTGGGAGGGGGGAGTGAAGCCAGGATGCCAGAGATTTTTGAGTTGAAGTAAGTTGCCAGTTCCTCACTTCTGCCTGAAGGGGACTTATTGGAGGAAGGGGAAGCTGGTATTTTCAGGAGATCTTTGGCTATAAGGTAGGACTCTCTTGCCGAGTTAGTGGCCTTTTTTATTCTATCATCGTAGTATGATGCTTTAGTAATTTTAAGGGTGATTTTATAGGTTCTCACCGCACTACGGTAGGCATCCTTACTGGAATGGAGCCAGTTTTTCCTCCATAGTCGTTCCGCTTTTTTGCATTCTTTGCGGAGAATTCTGAGTTCAGGGCTGAACCAGGGGGCTGATCCTGCCTTTCCATTTTTGTCCTCACGAGATTTTATGGGGAGGATGGAATCAAGGGAGGTGGTGATCCAGTCTCTGAAGTTTCTGTCCGCAATGACAGGGTCTTCTGTGGGAGTGGGGGTCGTAGAGTTCAGGACTCTGGTCCAGTCCTCCGTGGAGAGTCTGGACCATGCCCTGTCCCTGGTGAAAGTGGCGGGCTTGTGAGGCTTCCTGAAGACTCCTGGAAGAAAGAAAGGGACCAGAAAATGGTCTGTCCAAGGAAGGGGAAGGGGCGCTTTGGTTCGAAGGGAGTGGACGTTGGTAAAGACTGGGTCCAGGAGGTGGCCCTTGATGTGGGTGGCTCCAGAATTGGTCAGTTGAAGACCGTAGGCTGCCAGGTCTTGAATCAGATCGACGGCCCCTGTATCTAGGGGGTTGTCGAAATGAATATTGAGGTCTTCTAGTATAGTAGAGTTGGAGGTGGAATGGGCCAGTGAAGATATTGATTCCAGGAGAGCACTAGCAAAGGGGCCAAAGTGACCAGGGGGCGATATACTAGAAGGCCTGACAGTGAGTTTGTCGGGCCAGTTGGATGGAGAAGTGGCAGCTTTCAGAGTCCGAGATGTGAGCATCAATAATTCTACAAGAGAAGTGATCCCGGTGGAGGATAGCAAGTCCACCTCCTCTGCCGGAGGGACGTGGTTGGGACTGGATGAGGAAGCTTGGGGGTAAGGCTAAGACCACATCCGAGTCTGAGTGAGCAGTGAGCCACGTTTCCGTAAGGAATAAGATGTCGAGGTCGTGGTCAACAAGTAGGAGATTGATGAGCAGAGCGTGCATGGGGAGCGATCTACAATTCAGTACGGCTAGTTTGAGGCCGGGCAGTGTAAAGGGGGGTCGGCCAGGTGTAGCTGGGTTGGATGGCAGAGTGCACAGCTGATGAAGGGACCGTCTAAATCATGGAGATAGTAGCACTTAATGTTCTTGGTGGGTCTGAGGCTTAAGAGGTCCCGGCGAGAGTAGCTTACCCTGTTAGAAGCTGTCCCCGGCATAGATTCTGGTCCTGTGCCCGTTCGTGCGCGGACGGGCGCAGACGGGCTTGCCTTAGGCGCTCCCGCTGCGCTCGTCCGCTGCGCTTCCTGGCCAGGCACATTTTAATGTGATGTTTAGAAGGGGTGTGTCCTGGGGGCGTGGCCTAAAGGGGGCGTGGCCACCGTCGACGCGGTGCCGAGGTTGTTGTGGGCGTAGGAGGGGGTCGAGACAGCGTGGACGCGCTGAGGGCTGCTGGAACAGACCATCTCTTGAAGCCGAGGCAGAGAAAGCGAAATGCACCGACACAGCATGTGTCACGCTCAAACGTCGGGATTAAAATAGTTTTCTTTGTTCTAAATTGGCCAACTGTTACTCGATCAAATATTTTACTTTGATTTATTTTAGTTGAAAAACATCTGGCCCTATTCTCCAAAAAAAGGAAATCTGTACGCATGAAAGTAAGCTTTAGTGTTGGTGTCGATGTATGACTTTGTGCTGTTGTTCGCTAACATCCACAGTAGAATGCCTGGAAAATGCTACTGGGAATGTTATGTGACGCCTCACATGGGGTCCGAATCCGCCGTGCAGAAATGCATGTAAGGAAAAATTCCGCATGGGGAGCAGGCGCCTCCTGTGCAAATAGGCGTATGTTTTTCCCTGGAGGAAAAACATTTTCCTACGTGGAGTAATTCCTTTCCCTATACCCCCACTAAATCAGCGGCTAGTTAATTTTTCTTGCCATCCTAAAAGGCCAACCTATGGCTGGAGTAAATTTCCAATCACTTTCAGGGTAGTAATGGATGGAATCAGAGTTTAGGAATGCTCTCAAACGTAGATGGATTTTTAGATTTCCTAAACTTCCAAGACCTTGGAAAGCTCCCTGCACACCCTTTGACTGCATTATACATTTCTCTGCACTCGTGGGGGAGATATCCATAGTAGTAAATACGTCTATGACTCTATGGAGGTATGATGAGTCATACACACTGAAATAAGAAGAGCAAAGAGAAGTAAGGGAGAGGGGTGGAGTGGCCCAAAAAATATAGTACTGAAAAACTGATAAAAATAGACCATTTACATCAGTATTGAAATTATTCAAGTCATCCAATCAGAGAAAACGTAGGAAGTAAATGTTTCAGAGACGAGGCAAATAAGAACAGGGAACAAAGTCATGGAATAAGAAGCAGACAAATGAGATAGACGAGAAATTCAGTCAGCCATGAGCCAGGGGGTAGTCCAAAGGCCATTCTGTGCGTATTGTACGGTAAGCAGTAGGTCTTCAACAACAGACAGCTAAAGTTCAGGTCTTTAAACAGAATGAAGCGTTGTGGAGTGAAGTTATTTTTGTCGTTGCATTCTATAGACTTTTGTGCGTTGAAATTAATAAATTCCCTGGATGTTCTAATAGTTTATACTCATTACTCACTCATTACTCTGTTTTCATAAAACAGGTGTATGCAATTTGGTGATCTTGATCTAGGCATATCATTTTGCTCAATTCACTGCTTTCTAAATGATACAGAGTTGTCGTGCTGCTCGGTCAATAAAAATTAAGATCCTATCTTCAGGCTAAAACAATACATCAATTAGGTCTTTTTAATGACTTAAAAAGTATAAAGATATTAAATGGCTCAACATCCTTGCATAATAAACAAATTGTGGCTATCATGATCTGAATCAAACATTTGTAGCCATTTTAGATATTTTCAAAAGGAGCATCTTTTAGCAAAAGGATCTATATTGATGGAGGCCACATGATCAAATCACTACTGATCCTAATACCAAAGGTTAATTTGATCATAAATGTATGTTTATGACATGGTATCATTTTTGACACCTGATAGGAATCAGCAAAGGGATTGTTGTTGGGCTTAAAGCAATTTATTATTGAGTAATTATCTGCCACAAGTACTGGGAGATCTGTGGTTAAAAAAAACACACGAGTGAGGAGTGGGTTTCCCAATATGTGGTTTGTCTTGGAACTCTGGGAACACTGTCAAACATGCATGTTTATGGGCATTTTCGAATCCCATCCAACTTCTTTCCACCATGTAAATGGCTTAGACTTATCGCAGCCAAAGGTTGGCTGCCAGAATGTAAAGTGGAAAAGATCATTCCCAGACTTGCGAGTGGTGCAGCAGAAGGTCTTCCTCCATGGGAACATTTATTTTCTCCATGGAGAAAACAGTGCGTGGCACAGGAGGCTCATATCCCTCCTTTGTGGATGAATAGGAACACATTGAGGACTTCACATGGGGGATAGAAGCCTTCAGGAAAAGTGACATGGCATTCCCAAAAGTCTGCCTGAAAACCTCCACACGGCCCAGCATTCTAACTGTACTTCTTGGAATGTCTGTGAATCCAAAAACAGAAAAGTACGATCAACTGGCAATCTAAAGTACTTTTGCATTTTTCTTTGACAAAAGGGCCCAATTACAATTAATGTTGACATAGCTCACTATTGTATATTAAGGTCAGTTGCTATAAAACAACTAACAATACATGGAAGATAGAACAAATATGTATAGAAAATTCCATCTATCTCCGAAAGATGATTCAGCGTGCATCAATTAGAGATAAATAAAGAGCAAGAGGAAGCCATGTATATAATCTATAACCAGTTGACAAAATCCATGATCCACGCCCAACTGGGGATGTCAGAAGACAGCAGAAATGTAATCACCTGAATATCAGGGGCACGTGAGGTCTTCATGTTAGAGAAGTCCATAGATGTGTGAAGAGAGCAGGCACTGCTTGGACTGAGATGAGGAAGCTGCCACGCAACCAAACTAAGGTGTGGAATTCTCTCCCCCTAGAACTGCGCATCATCAACGACTCTTCCATGTTTAAGAAAAGACTAAAAACTTTGCTGTTCGACTGATAACAATCTCCCCCAGTTCCATTCTGTTTCTTTCTAACTGTTTTTTTTGCGCCCGGACACTCATGAGTTATAAATGTTTGTAACATAACATAACAAAACAGGTGAACTACAATTCCAAAGATGCTGTATGGCTCCCTTGAGGCTTGGTGGTGCTGCACATTTTGATCGTTTGGGTGTAAGTAATTTCATTCTGGAGTCATCTGGTTTTGTGTATTAAATCTACTACTTGAGTCTTTTATCTGTCTTCAATGAAAGCAGCACTGCAACCACTCTTAGGCCTACCTCCTGCCTTGTACAGGCTTTGTTACTTCACTTGACACAAGTGCTCTAGTGAGATATGACTAGTGGTGGAGAAATTATTGCATTTGATCAGGAGTGAAATGCATAATACTAACTGACATTTTTTATTTTGTAGATAATAGGCTATCTGAATGTGGAATTATTCAAATAACAGAGTTAACTTCCAGTCTGATGAAATTAAGTAATGCCCCTATCTAAAGATTAACTCTTTATTCAGCTTTAGGAAATCATAGAGTTGTCAACAACCTTAGAGGATGGGTGATGCCGTTATAATTACAATAAATACCAACAAAAAATGCCAGTGCTGATAAACATAACTTCGGGCTATGATTAATCCTCCACAAACAGAAGATTAAATTCCAGAGAGGGATTGCTTATTAATCGCAATTTTATTTTTGAAAAATCAACAATGTTTTTATAAAATTCATATTTACATTTAAGGAAAAAACAATAAGAGAAATCAAGATGAGAACGGACACAAAAAATTACAGTTACTTAAAACGATCCACCATTCACAACTACAGTCATATCACATTCGCCTCACATTCAACACATGCAAACTTGACTCAAACATACCATATGTTCATTATCTACAAGGGAAAAGAACAACACTGGAACTGCCTTAATTAAACAAAAAGTTCGGAGTAATTGGTTGAAAGAAATAATACAAAACCAAGAAATTATACAATTTCAAACAATGATTGCAAATAAATATAAATCGATAATGCACAACAGATGGCAAAAACTTTGTGGATGGACGTGACTCCTAGACACAAGGGCAGACCAGTAGAAAAGTGGGCCTACGCGTTTCGAATCCCCTTTAATTCTTCGGAGATTCTCATCAGGGCCTCAGGTAACTGAGCAAAGAAAGAAAAAACATATATTTCTCTTCAAGACAAAATAGTGACAAGTGAGGGAAACAACAGTGCAAAAACAGAGGTACACATTTCTAATTTACACTAGCTGGGGCAGATCCTACAAAGGGAATCGCCCATATCAGAGTCTCTGCATTTAGTGGGCCCCCAGCATAGAAAACCTGGTTCAGGGTACTCAAAATAGATAATGTCGCAAACCGGTCGGTCACAGAATGGCACTCCGGACCGTGTATATCACCCAAAACAGTTGACTACATAAAAAGTAGGAGAAGTGGACTTACCACCAAGGTTACTTTAGCAGAAACTAAAGGTGGTCGGAAGCAGGGGGATATTGCCGGGAAACAAGTCTGTAAATAAATACCAACGTATGGTACGTCAATATACAGCTGAGATAGAAATAAAAATAAGGAATCAAGCTTTATGGCCTGTGAGGGTCTCTTACCAGTCATAAACAATCGGCGTGCCCGAACGGCAAGGAGAAGGGTTCACAGTTGAAAAATGGGGCTGGAATGAGCCACAGCCGGAAGGTGTCGGAAGCTTTACATGTCGGCGTGTCTTGTTCAAATAACACTGCAGGCTCGGGGTCCTGTATTAGATCAGGGAAAGGCCTTTAGTGGATGGCACAACAGGGAAGGAATTAAGTATGAACTGAAGCATATCAGGTTAACATCACCTGTAAGAAGCGGTGTGGTGTACGCACTTCAGTTCGTTTCAATCACGCAGATCTGTGGAAGGTGGCATCAGCACAAGCAGGCACGAATCGCGTGTGCTATATAAACAGACAAAAATGCGAAGCGAACCGATTAGATAAAAGGCTTTACAGCGCGGTCATGAAGAAAAGTTCTTTCTCACTTAGCCAAACACCAAAGGGACACGTCGGAGATCAAAGCTAGCTCTTACCAGAAATACTAGTTCTTCTTCGGGGCAATCTGTCCGGTCGGCGTCGCGATCAGCACTAGTCACTCGCGCATGCGCGTTACCCTACCACGGGGCACTTCACGTTTTATAGTGGATGGCGCACTGCGTCATCAAAGAGTGGGCGGTTCAGTGGGCAACTACTGGCTAGGACGACAATACTCGGCGGGGCCTGCACTCGTTGAGAAGTCTAATGCATGCATGCAAGCGGAACTAAAAAATGAAAAAAGAAATGGTGTGAATATAAATTAATTCTCATGAAGCGGAGATGAAATCGGGCTCTATACAGGGTATCACAGACAGGAATTTATAGCTTGAAAATTTCTGAAAGTTCATTTAAACCTGACACCGCCGTGTCAAATTTAACAATTAACATTGCTTCCCTTTTGGATAATAGAAGGCCCATATCGCCTCCTCGGGAGTTCTTTTCTATCCTGGAAATGACCATCCATTTAAAATCATTGAGTCCATGTTGCATTCTGTTCCAATGGTTTACTAGCGGCGCATTTTCGACATTTCTCTTCAGCCTCGATTTGTGTTGGGATATGCGTTGTCGGACTTCTTGCTCCGTTTTACCAATATATAGGTGGTCGCATGGGCATTTAATGCCGTACACTACAAATTTTGATTTGCAATTACTGAATACCTCATGCTTCCAGAATATGCCCCTGTGTTGAAAGACGGAGCCCTGTATGGTGGTTTCACAGCAGAGGCAAGTCCCGCATTTGTGATGACCTAGCACAGGTGCCAGACCCATCATTTGACGGAGGGATGGTTGATTTTGGATTGGCATGGAAGCTCTTACCACATGGTTAGCGACACTATTCTCCCGTTTGAATGCAAACAACGGTGGTTCTTTTAGGCTTTCGTCTAGATTTTGCCCCGAAGAAGAACTAGTATTTCTGGTAAGAGCTAGCTTTGATCTCCGACGTGTCCCTTTGGTGTTTGGCTAAGTGAGAAAGAACTTTTCTTCATGACCGCGCTGTAAAGCCTTTTATCTAATCGGTTCGCTTCGCATTTTTGTCTGTTTATATAGCACACGCGATTCGTGCCTGCTTGTGCTGATGCTGCCACCTTCCACAGATCTGCGTGATTGAAACGAACTGAAGTGCGTACACCACACCGCTTCTTACAGGTGATGTTAACCTGATATGCTTCAGTTCATACTTAATTCCTTCCCTGTTGTGCCATCCACTAAAGGCCTTTCCCTCAATCAATCAATCAATGACACTTGTAAAGCGCGCTACATACCCGTAGGGTCTCAAGGCGCTGGGGGGGGGGGGGGGGGTGCCGCTACTGCTCGAACAGCCAGGTCTTCAGCTTCCTCCTGAAGGAGAGGTGGTCTTGGGTCAGGCGCAGGTCGGTCTGGAGGGAGTTCCAGGTCTTGGCAGCCAGGTAGGAGAAGGACCTTCCTCCTGTAGTCGCTCTTCGGATGCGGGGGACGGCGGCGAGGGCGTGGTTGGCTGATCGGAGGTGGCGTTTGGGAGCGTAGAAGTTGACTCGGCTGTTGAGGTAGCTCGGGCCTTGGTCGTGTAGGGCTTTGTGTGCGTGGGTGAGGAGGCGGAAGGTGATTCTTTTGCTGACGGGGAGCCAGTGAAGGTCTCTGAGATGTCCGGAGATGTGACTGGTTCGTGGGATGTCGAGGATGAGTCTGGCTGAGGCGTTCTGGATCCGCTGGAGTCTCTTCTGGAGCTTGGCGGTGGTACCGGCGTAGAGGGCGTTGCCGTAGTCCAGTCGGCTGGTGACGAGGGCCTGGGTGACGGTCCTCCTGGTCTCGGTGGGGATCCACCAGAAGATCTATTACAGGACCCCGAGCCTGCAGTGTTATTTGAACAAGACACGCCGACATGTAAAGCTTCCGACACCTTCCGGCTGTGGCTCATTCCAGCCCCATTTTTCAACTGTGAACCCTTCTCCTTGCCGTTCGGGCACGCCGATTGTTTATGACTGGCAAGAGACCCTCACAGGCCATAAAGCTTGATTCCTTATTTTTATTTCTATCTCAGCTGTATATTGACGCACCATACGTTGGTATTTATTTACAGACTTGTTTCCCGGCAATATCCCCCTGCTTCCGACCACCTTTAGTTTCTGCTAAAGTAACCTTAGTGGTAAGTCCACTTCTCCTACTTTTTATGTAGTCAACTGTTTTGGGTGATATACACTGTCCGGAGTGCCATTCTGTGACCGACCGGTTTCCGACATTATCTATTTTGAGTACCCTGAACCAGGTTTTCCATGCTGGGGGCCCACTAAATGCAGAGACTCTCATATGGGCGATTCCCTTTGTAGGATCTGCCCCAGCTAGTGTAAATTAGAAACGTGTACCTCTGTTTTTGCATTGTTGTTTCCCTCACTTGTCACTATTTTGTCTTGAAGAGAAATATATGTTTTTTCTTTCTTTGCTCAGTTACCTGAGGCCCTGATGAGAATCTCCGAAGAATTAAAGGGGATTCGAAACGCGTAGGCCCACTTTTCTACTGGTCTGCCCTTGTGTCTAGGAGTCACGTCCATCCACAAAGTTTTTGCCATCTGTTGTGCATTATCGATTTATATTTATTTTCAATCATTGTTTGAAATTGTATAATTTCTTGGTTTTGTATTATTTCTTTCAACCAATTACTCCGAACTTTTTGTTTAATTAAGGCAGTTCCAGTGTTGTTCTTTTCACTTGTAGATAATGAACATATGGTATGTTTGAGTCAAGTTTGCATGTGTTGAATGTGAGGCGAATGTGATATGACTGTAGTTGTGAATGGTGGATCGTTTTAAGTAACTGTAATTTTTTGTGTCCGTTCTCATCTTGATTTCTCTTATTGTTTTTTCCTTAAATGTAAATATGAATTTTATAAAAACATTGTTGATTTTTCAAAAAGAAAATTGCGATTAATAAGCAATCCCTCTCTGGAATTTAATCTTCTGTTTGTGGAGGATTAATCATAGCCCGAAGTTATGTTTATCAGCACTGGCATTTTTTGTTGTTATTTATGATATAGGCTCAGCCTTGCTGATTAGAGCCAGCCCCATTTTGTTCTTACTCTTATAATTACAAGGTATATCATGTGACATATTAAATTCATGAATATTAATCGTTCTGACTGCTATTTAAAAGAGTACTCAATTGTTGCAGATAACCGCTCCTCTACAGTGCAGGTTAGGACCAGCTGGAAAATTCGGCAAGGTGACAATATTAGGTTCTGTTTCTTTCTCTCTTGTAGCAGTCCTCTTTCCCTTGATTTACTGTTGGCAGGCATCATTTTACTTTGCATGGTCACTAATGGGTCTAGGGAAGGATAGAAATCAATGTTGCTCATGTTTGATCTGAATTACCAGGTTAGTGCAACTGTGATACCAAACAAGATGATTCAGTGAAGGATTGTTTGACAATTTGGAACATCGACAATTTGGAACATCTTCAAAACTGGCAAGGCCAAAATGTTCTGGAGCTTTCTTAGTCTTTTAGATGAAGACAAAGTGAGGACCAAGGCAAATTTTGTTAACAAGCATCGGAGGGATTGTGGTTTTGAGTCAAACCTATATGAAATTATGGATTAGATGTCTCATACACACCAAAGTTTTGAAAAATATGATCTTTCTCACAGTTAGGTGACAAGTATTGTAAAATTGGGTAGGTGGGTCCACTGACTAAAATAGAATTTACAACAGGTTATTTCAGGACGACCCTGAGTACTGGGTCTCATGGATATTTCCCATTTTCAAAACAATTCGAAATCAAGATCTTGTTTCTTGGAAGGGATCTTTATTACATCAACTGTTTAAGAAGGGAGTTCACATCCTTCTCGAAACGTACATTGTGCTCCCATTGCTGGGTGCAGATTCTAAATATTTCTGCCACTTGCTGTTAGTCAATTTAGAATGCCAGATATTTTCTAATAAATGTATACCCCTTTCATCAAATCAGGTCAAAACGAATAATACTAATGATATTATTACACTCCTATTAATGATTCATCAATCAGAAAAAGGTAAACAAACACACCTATTTGCCTGACTCACTTCCTTCTTTATAATGCTTGGGTATAAATCAATTTAGGAGGAAATCATGCCTTTCCAATTAGATTTTTACTAAGAGAAGTGATACATAGGTGTGTGCCTCTTTCACCCCTGCTGCCTACCTTATGCACAGCAATGTTTGAGGAGATTGCTGGTGAACAAGCATTTCCACCAAAGCTTGGGTTATTTTATATTCGAATATTACAGTAAGATAATAATTCCATCCTGCTCCATGAAACTGCTGCTAGACTCCAAAGCCTTTTAGTTAATCCTAATTAAGAAACGGAACTAAAACCATTTAACAATTACTGCTAAAAATTGCAGTTATCTTGTTTAGCAGGCAAGCCTGAAAGGTCGTAAGATGGCTGACCTACATTTACTTGGGCATTTGGTTGGAAGAATAAGGACGGAACAAATTGCATCATGTCTCTTTGAAAACCAATTTGAGTTATTTAATTTGTAATGTAGCACCTTTTTTTACAAAATGTTGACAGGACATGACTTACTCCCCATGATTAGCTGCCCTACTAAAGTAAGTCTTATACGTTTGTGACGGTTGCAGCAGCTTGATCTTTCACATTAGTGAGTGAGTCAACTCGTTTTGCTGCTGTTGAAACATGCAGCACGGCATGCTGTGTGTGCTAACAGCAGCAGGCCACTTCTTTGAGGAACTGGTTCCAATTGCAACAATACCATTATTTCAAGTGTAAAATTAAGAAACCTCTGTTTTTGGGGTGGCTGTAGAACTCTGTTCACTTTACCTCTGCTAATCAGAGGTAAAGCACATGTGCTCCCTCTTTGAACATGTTTTAATTGGCATAACCTTAATTAGCATATTTACCTTACCAATAACGCCCTAATATGTGGTACAAGGTGTACCCAAGGCCTGTAAGTTAAATGCCATTAGTAGACTCCAATCACCCATTGTGCCATCCACTAGAGTGGCAGTGAAAACATGGCTTCAGGCCTACCATTGTAACCTGATAGATCAGTCTAAAAAAATATATTTAAACTGTCAAACTAAACGCTTTTGACAGGTCTAAACCTTCCTTTTAAATAGGAATAAGTCCCCCCTAAGTAGACCTTATAGGCCGTTTGGCAATATGCATGATATTTAAATGTAGGACATGTAGAAAGTTAATCTTAAATGTGTCCTTACAGTGCTTAGCACCAAAAAGCAATTTTCACTATTGCAATGCTGGCCGTTCCATACAATATTTGGATTCACTATTAAATGTAATAATGCTTTTTTTAGCTAGGTAACATTTGGAAATGTCACATCATTCTTGGACTCTTAGTCATTCCATTAGTGAAGTAGGATTTTTTTAACAAATATATAATTTAATATTTTTAATAAAGAATACACTTTCTATCTTGCTTTATAGGAAAAGAGCATATTCACCATAGCCAGCTCCTAGCATGCTTTGTTGTTTCATATTGATAAAATTACTTATCTTTTATCCCTGTGTGCGTTGGACGGCCTGGAGCCGGCCGACGCCACAGTGCTTGTGTGCGTCAGACAGCTCCCGGCAGTCCACGCACATGGCACTGGAAATCCTTCTGGTGCCTGCACCAGAGGGATTTCATTTTCCCCACAAGAGCCTCAGGAGCTGGGAAAGAGCTTTCCCAGGTCCAGAGGCTGAATCCTTGTTTCTCTGAAATGATGATCAGCACGCACATCGAGCTGATGTAATTTCAGAGAAACCGAAGCTGAAAAGAGCCAATTGGCTCTTTTTTGTTTCACTTTCTATGTGCTTGTGGGGCTATCTCAGCCCCCGAGCATGTAGAAAGATAGGAAAGGTATCATTGAAAAGGGGAGAATTTCCCCTTTCCAATAGTACCCCTCCCTAGTGCATCCCTCCTTGGGGATTGCCCTAGGAGGGAGGTACCCAAGTAGGGATCCACCCACTGGACACCAGGGAAGGGGAGCCCCCCCATTGGGCAAGGCCTTTGCTCCCCCAATTGTTTAGTGAAATAATCAGTCTTTCTGTCTCCCGTGGGAGGCATATAGGGGCAATAGGCCCCAATGGGCCCCCCGGGGAGCAGAAAGCACACCAGGCACCAGGGATTTTTGTTTATGTATATAGGGATAGGGCCAGCCTAAAATGGGCATGCCAATGCCCCATCCTCCCAAAAATCCCACAGTCTTTATGCCCCCCCAGAGGCCAATGGGGGCAATAGCCCCTGATCTGCCCCGGAGGGACGAAAGCCCACTAGGCACCAGGGATTGGGGTTTTATATACTTAGTGATATGGGCTACCCAAATTAGGCATGCCAATGCCCCCAACACCCCCAAAAATGGCCACAGCCTTTCAGTCTCGCCTGGGAGGCAGATGGGGCAATAGCCCGCGATCTGTCCCACGTGGGGGCAGAAAGCACACTAGGCACCAGGGATTTATTTTATGTATATAGGGATTGAGGCTGCCCAAAATGGGCATGGCACTTCCCTCGCCCACCCCCAAAAAAAATTCCACAGTTTGTCTGACCCCCAGGAGGCACATGGGGAAATGGCAGACCGAGTGAGGTCAACGACTATTGCACTGCAGACTTTGTAATAATTTTAATCTCAATGTCATTTTAAATTTACTGTTTGAACCTTGTATTAATTATGTGGGGTCATTATTCGCTGCAAGGCTTACCCTCTGCCCATTCGCACAGTCTGGTGAGGCTTGCTTTCTTCCTGATTTACCCCGCATACCACAGCGGCTGTGTGCCGATTGTGCGGTGGGCGTGTCAAACCAGTCAGGCTTGCATTGATGGCATTTCCGAGTTTTACTTATACCCATACCGTGGCGGGCGCACAGGGGACTGAGTGAGGTCAGCTAAGATTGTACTAAAGACATTTTAATGATTTTAATTTCAATGTTATGTTATGTTATGTTATGTTATGTTATGTTATGTTATGTTATGTTATGTTATGTTATGGTTATTTATTACACGCACAGCTGCTCCAGCAAAGGAGTGTCTTGGCGCCTGACAAGGTACCAACATAACACAGCTAAAAGGGAAGACCAAAGGAAAACAGATTAGGGGAATAAGAGAGTCTTAACGGCTCTACGAAACGAGAGCAGATCACCGAGGGTGCGTATCTCTGCAGGAAGGGAGTTCCACAAAGCCGCAGCACGTACTCGAAAGGAACGGCCGCCAGCACGGCTGCGCTTAAACCGGGGGACTACTGCCAATTCAAGGTCCGAGGAGCGTAGACAACGGACTGGGACATAAAGAGACAGAAGATTCAGGAGAATCTGAGCAGGGGAACCCTTGAGGATCTTGTAAGATATGCAAAGCACTTTAAAATGGATCCTCTGCTTAATCGGCAGCCAATGGAGAGAGCGCAGGGTGTTCCCAACGGAACAAAACCTGGGCAGCCCCACAACTGCTCTGGCGGCTGCATTTTGCTAGCGTTGAAGACGAGTGATTTCGGCCTGATTTAACCCTACCAAAAGGGAGCTGGCATAGTCAAGCCGAGAAATCACCGTCGCCTGCACAATAAACTGCCTGGTCGAAGGATCGAAAAATTTTAACACAGGTCTTAAGCTACGCAGGACGCCAAAGCAGCAGGCAGCAGTGCGCTTAGTGAGGCAGACAAAGCTGAGAGTGGGATCTAACCACACCCCGAGATTTTTTAACTCCGAAACCAGAGTCGGGGTGGGACCAAGCTCTGAAGGCCACCACGTATCGCCCCAGAGTTCCGCTTGCTTACCGAAGATCATAATCTCCGTCTTTTTTGCGTTCAGCTGGAGACAATTGGACATCATTCAGCTGGCGACCGCCCGTAGTCCGTTCTGGAATCTTGGGGCATCCAACGCTGAATCCCCGCTGAGCGTGACCGCCAGCTGAGTGTCGTCAGCGTATGACACCATGGTCATACCCCACCGCTTGACGACCTCAGCCAGCGGTCTCACGTAAAGATTAAAAAGCGTGGGGCTCAGCGAGGATCCCTGAGGCACACCAAGATCCAGAGGATAGAATTTAGACTGATGGGGCGGGACAGCCACGCAAAAAGATCGGTCAGCAAGAAAGGAGCAGAACCACTGAAGAGCAGGTCCAACGATACCAGCATCCTCCAGGTGTTGCAGAAGAATCCCGTGCGAGAAGGTGTCAAAGGCGGCGCTGAGATCTAATAAAACAAGCGCCGCCGGTTGACCCGCATCGAGCACAGAGCGCAAATGTTCCACCATAAAAAGGAGGGCGGTCTCTGTGCTATGACCGGCTCGGAATCCATTCTGCGTCACGTCCAAGATGTTAGCACGCGAAAGATGGTCAGAGAGGGCAGTATTAACGTGCACCTCCGCTACTTTAGCTGGCCAAGGGAGGAGTGATATCTGGCAATAATTCTCAGGCTTGCTAGCATCCAAGGACGGCTTCTTCAAAATGGGCATAACCACTGCCTATTTCCACTTGACGGGAACCGACCCAGATGCGAGCGAGATGTTAATCAAGGAGCAGATCGATGAATGCTCAGGAGAAACCATGTCTCTAAACAAAGCTGGCCGTAACGGGTCAGCCGGGGAACCGGACTTGACTTGCTGAGCCAGATTTCTGAAGCTTTCAGGTGTTAGGCTAGGAAAAGAATGTAACACCTCTTGCACTGAAGGGCTAAAAAGCCAATCACCAGAGGGCTTAATCGAGGAAAATGCTCGATAAATGGCTTGGACTTTTTCCAAAAAAAAGGCCGCTAAGGTTTCACAATGCGAACTGGAACACAATTCATTTGCATGTCATTTTAAATTTACTGTTTGAACCTTGTATTAATTCTGTGGGGTCATTATTCGCTGCTATGCGTTTTCTGCGGGGCTCTTACCTTCTGCCCATATACACAGGAGTGTTAAACCAGTCAGGCTCGCATTCAACAGCATTTCCAGGTTTATCTTACTTAATCCAATGTCGTGGCAGACGCGCAGCAGACGCGCCAAAGGTGCACCAAAGGCAAGCCCGTCTGTGCCCGTCCGTGCCTGGCTGCCGCATGATGACAGGCATGCTGCTGGTTCTGTTTGCGATAGCCTATTTATTCCAGCTACCTTTTGGCCATTAAAAAAGATTTAAACATGTATAGGTACCCACTTGGCAACCTTCCTGAGGGTCCATTTTGCTGTCTGAACTGTGGCTTTGATTCCTGGGTGGCCCCTGCACTCCACTGTCCCCCCTCTAGGTCTGGGTCTAATGTTAAACTCTTAAGCCTTAACTGTCAGTCCTTAGTTAAGCACTCTTCGGATGTTTATAATTTACTACAGGATGAAACACCTGATGTTCTCTTTTTAACAGAGACTTGGTTATCAGCAGACACAGTGGCTGTGCCAGGTTTGGTGCTCCCCAGGGTTTCAGCATTGTAACCTTGAATAGAGAGTCTAGAGGGGGTGGTATTGCAGTCGTTTTCAAATCTAGTTACTCTTGCACCTTTGTTAAAAGTCTCTTGCTGGATGTGAGTGTCCGCACTTTGGAATTGCATTTAGCGCTAGCGATGCCATGTTTGGACTCCTGATATACCGCCCACAAGGACCGTTGAAAGAATTTAGCGCTGTGCTTTTCGACACCCTAAATTCCTTGGCAATGAGAGCTGCCAATTTTTGCATTATAGGGGACTTGAATTTACATCTTGATAGTTCCAATGACGTGGAAATGGGAAATTTCTTAGCTGACCTGCCGGCATGTCAATTATTTCAACTGGCCATGGTCCCACCCACTCGGGACGTAAATTGTTAGATCCAGGTTTTACTAACCTTTCCTCCCTCATTGTTCACACCCCTACCCTGGTGTGCTGGTCAAATCATTATTTAATATCTATGACCCTCTCAGGGGTTGTACCCGCCCAGAGCACGTTCCAGAAGTTCTAACTTAGGCGCCATTGGCATAAACTTAACATCAATCAATTTCATGGCCGCCTTTCTTCAACTACTTTTATTATGCCAGATGACTCAAATGCGTCCGATAGGGCACTATTGGACTGGATTGTCCACTCTCTGGATTATTTCATTCCGGCAAAGTGGTCTAAAAGCCGTACCACCAAATCCTGCCATTGTTTCAATGATAAGTTGATCATTCTACGTAAAGCCAGTAAATAGCTGGAGCGAGCCTGGAGACAGGACTACAACTCTACTTTGAAGGGGCATTATTAGGCAGCCATTAAGACGTATCATAGGGCTATTCAGGCTGAACGGGCAGCTTACTTTGCGGCTGAGATTAGGAACAGTAGTAACCCCTCCAAAAGTATTTTTTCAATACTCAAAGACCTTAAATCATCGGTAGTTCCCATGGCACCTGTGATCTCGTCGAATGAGCAGTGCAAGGCTCTTGACCCCTTCTTTGTTGAGAAGTTGGAAAATATCTAAAAGGCTTTTCCGCAAGTTACTACGTTTCCTGACGTCAGGCCCAAATCTTTTCTGATGAGCTTGTTGGCTTGTAGTGTTTTATCTAGGAACCTGAATCGATATTCCTATTTTATGCCCTTGTCCGGTTATAATCAATAATATCCATACAACGGCATAGTAATCATATCCATAATAATCTCCGGCCCCCTAGTAAGCACACCGAGTTCTCTAAACAAAACCCAGCCTCCAGCAACCTGGGAAATCCCCCTTGCTTTTGTTTTGATTTCGTCCTAGAACTCCTGTAAAGCACTGTAAGAACGGCCAGTTCTTAGTGACATCTTTATTGACGTCTTATGTCCAACCTTACGTCAAACCCAGGCACCTTTCAGGTATAAATATACCAATGTTGCCTTAAGCAAACACACGGTGGTGATTCTGGAGCAGAGCAGCTATCTACTTGCCCGAGAGCCCAGCTGATGCGAGAGCCCACGGACGCTGCCCCTCCCCTTTGACGCACTGAGAGAGACGCTGTCTTTTCTCCTGCCGAGAAATCCAGCTCCGGTGTTTCCAGATACCTTCGCGGGTTACTGGGATATCGAGTCCTGAGAAAGAGATACAAGACCTCCTGCTTTCTATTCCCTTACAGAGAATTCTTGAGTCAGATTCTTGGCAAAACAAACTTACCTTAAACTGCTACTTACTTACTCCTTCCCACGTATTAGGCTTAGGTCAGGTACACCGGGGTAGGCGTATTTAGAAGCACCAGTTGAGTATGATTAGTCAATGTATATATGTATGTATATATTTTATCTATTTTAAAGTATCATATGGCTAAGAAACCATATCAATGCTTTTACAGTATTATTTTATACTCCTCCTTTTACTGTACGCACTTTACTTTACCATGAGTATTCCAATCGTGGCAATTCATTTCTCTTGTATGAGAAAGAAGACTGCTCAATAAATACCACCTTTTATTGAAAACGCCCGTCTCTCTTTTCTCTGCATTCTGATGAAACTAAGTACGCACATTTGACTGAGTGAAATAGCTGTCTATTGTTTTCACACGACTCTAGAGATACACTCTTATTCAGGGAGAGCAAAGTTGTCATGTTTTATGGTTGTCAGAAGCTAATCCCTTCTTGTCTATCCAGGGAGGTTAAACTCCTCCTCGTTTATTCGAGAAAGTTTCTAGTGACCTCTGAGCTAGCTTGCAAACCTTAAGTCTAATATAGTCAGTAGAGACCTAGATAACCTCAGTCCTACGTCTACACTGCTGAATATATTATTCCATTGCGCACAGCCTATATATAGGAACTACACTACATGGCGCCCAACGTTTGGTAAGGCGATAAATCTAACGCAAGACGTTAGAGTAACTCAGTCGTGCTTTTTCACACAGACCCTTTTTCCCGTAAATACTCCAAAAGATGTCTGGAGTGGGTAAAAGGTAAAAAATCCGCCGGAACTTAGTAGGAAGAGATTTCTATGTATAGTTTTTGGTTTAGTCAACGTTGAAGGATACAGTGTTCCAAAATATTGTGCACCTAATCTTTGTTTCCTTGAAACTTGATCTGCAACAAAAACCTTTCTGCCAGTAAAATGGGGGAAAGTGAAGACGAAAGGGAGGCAGCTAGAATAGCAGCTCGACTCCTAGAGGATGACACAAGTCTCCTACAGAATGACCCGAATGCAATACTCATTCCGGTCAACATAAGAAAAACTATAACTCTTAAACTTATAGAAAATGGACTAACATCGAGAGGTGGTACAGTCATATTCGTAATTGAGGCACATGAATATCGGCAGACAGAGGTATTCTATTCATGGATAAACTTTCCAGCAGCAAACGCTGTCACACACGAATTCCACTATTACAAAATAGAGGAACCTCCAGATGAATACACTCCTTTCGAGGAGGTGGAAATCCTATTAAAATACTAAGAGCACCTGCTCTGGTTTAAAGGCGCCCTAAAACATAATAATCACATCACCAGGCTCAGTCCACTAGGTAGACCAGGAGCAACGTGGCCGGTTCTAGCCAGCTACACACCACATCCAGACATTGAAAAAATGTCAAGTGAAGAACTCTTAGTTAAAATAAAAGAATTAACACAGGCATATAGAGAGTTGGTTCAATTAGCAACGGAGGATATAACGATCTGCCAGAAATTGAAAGAAACAGATATAGCGGAACAACCATTTGAACTTGCCAGAATCATAGAAAAATCCTATGAAGAACTAGGAAGAGATAGTTTGGGTGGGAAACCAGTAAAACCCCAACTAACTGAGAATCCTGAAAAAATATTTATTAAAAATAATCTAAACACTCCAAAAAAGAGCTGGGATGGAAATAAACAATCCACTCCCAAAGAAAAAAGATTCCAGTCCAGAGGAAGGTCTCCTCGGCGGAGAGAAAGATCTCCGGACCAAGGACACAAGTCTCCCCAGATGGAGCACTCTGAGAAAAGATACAACCTTAGAAATAGGGATAATCTGAAGAAACCTGATAGATATCAAGATATTGATACACGTCCCTCTCGATCTTTTCAGACTTCCTCGCAGAAATAGGAAAGAAGAGGACGGTCAGAACACAGGGAAGAGCACGTCAAGTCCAAAGACAAGGAACCTGCTCATCAAAGTAAAAAATTACAATTTCCAAGAAAGAAGGTAGCCAGCATTAAAATAGTCAAACATGTCGAGGATACTGAGGACACAGCTGAAAAACGGAGAGTGGGCCCAGACAGTGCTAGACAGCGCAGCAGAAGTGACCATAGCTCGCAAGATCCTGATGAATCATCTGGAGACAGTGGACACAAATGAATACATTCAAGTGGAAACTGCAGACAGCAGAGTTAGCAACCCTCATAAAATATGCGAGATAATATTACGTATAGAGGGGGATAAGACTAGGAAAGTAAGGGGTCTATTTTGGGATAACCTTTCCAAAGGCTATGACATCCTTTTAGCTGAAAAGGACAGGCCACCAAAGTTTGTCAGGGAGTGCCCTCATGGCGAAGAAATGATTATGCCTGCCTTCTCAAATCACATTCCAATTCATAAAAAATATACACTTGCAAGAAAGTGGGCAGTAGCCCAAGCTCCTGCATTATATAAAAATCATGTAGGATGGGATGAGGACTCTCCTCCTCACAAAATCCAATTAAAATGTCAACCAACTGCACAAAGGCAGTACCCAATTAAGCAAGAAGCTAAAAAACAGGTCAGGGAGATCCTAGATCAACTTGAATATCAGGGGGTGATTGAAACATGCACCTCACAAATGAACAATCCTTTGTTTCCTGTCTCCAAGCCAGACGATTCATATCGTCTAGTTTTGGACTACAGGCACCTTAACTCATGTTGCAAGACATTTGCAGTACAAAACTCACACAGTGCAGCACTAATGAATAACATCGTGCGCAAAAAATACAAAACAACATTAGACATCTCTAATGGATTCTTTTGTCAAAACATTGTACCTGAAAGCAGGTATTTGACCGCTTTCTCAATAATGGGCTCGCAGAAAAATTTCTGTCGACTCCCACAGGGGTTCAAGAACAGCCCAGGATTATTCTCAGCAAGGGTAACAGAGTTACTGCAAATGTATGATGATGAGGCATTATCTTATGTCGATGACATCTATCTGACAGATGATGACTTGGATTCTCCCCTGCCTTCCGCGGGAGCTCTAGCTGAAGCCCGGACAATTTTTAAAAATCTTTTGTGTTCAAACTTGTGGTTTATTTTTAATTAAAGTCTCACCTACCCTCGCAGGGACCTTTCCTTGCTTTGTTTTCCTCCGCGCAGCCGAGGTAGACGCTGCAGCGGGTTGAGGCTCTCTCGCTCGCCGTCTTCGGCGACCCGCCCCCCGAGCCACTTCCACTTCCACCTGGCCACGCCCACTCAGGTTCAAAGGTAGGAGCTGACTGCTAGCTTGCTCATTGGATTCTCCCCTGCCTTCCGCGGGAGCTCTAGCTGAAGCCCGGACAATTTTTAAAAATCTTTTGTGTTCAAACTTGTGGTTTATTTTTAATTAAAGTCTCACCTACCCTCGCAGGGACCTTTCCTTGCTTTGTTTTCCTCCGCACAGCCGAGGTAGACGCTGCAGCGGGTTGAGGCTCTCTCGCTCGCCGTCTTCTGCGACCCGCCCCCCGAGCCACTTCCACTTCCACCTGGCCACGCCCACTCGGGTTCAAAGGTAGGAGCTGACTGCTAGCTCGCTCATTGCATTCTCCCCTGCCTTCCGCGGGAGCTCTAGCTGAAGCCCGGACAATTTTTAAAAATCTTTTGTGTTCAAACTTGTGGTTTATTTTTAATTAAAGTCTCACCTACCCTCGCAGGGACCTTTCCTTGCTTTGTTTTCCTCCGCGCAGCCGAGGTAGACGCTGCAGCGGGTTGAGGCTCTCTCGCTCGCCGTCTTCGGCGACCCGCCCCCGAGCCACGCCCACTTCCACCTGGCCACGCCCTCAGCGGCCCTATAAATCATGTGCTTCCCCCGTACGCGCAGCGGACGGGTGCAGCGGGCGCGGCCTTTGCGCGCCGAAGGCGCGCCTAAGGCAAGCCCGTCTGCGCCCGTCCGCGACGGGCCGGGACCAGGGCCCAGAGATGCTGTCCCTTTCACCACCTATTCCCCTGCTTCGCTCAGAAGCCTCCAGTGTCCCTCTCGTGCCCTTCCATCTACAACTTGGGATCGTCTGGTGTCTCTTGGCATCTCGGCTGATCTGCCTTCTCCTAGACTTCTTCGGGCACCCGTGTCCGCTCCTATCCCGCCTGAGACCTGCATTTGCATTCTTTATCTTAATACACGGTCCCTTCCACAACATCACGCCGATATCTTTCTCTTGTTGACGGCTGAGAATCCTGATATCCTGCTGCTCACGGAGACCTGGCTGTCTGATCTTTCCCTTCCCGACATTCTGGCTGCTCTACCCCCTAACTACTACATGCTGAACGCCAACCGGCCTAACGGCCGTCGCGGCGGCGGGGTGGCGGCAGTCATACGCAAAGACCTGCCTTTCATAACGTCTTCCTCGTTATGCCTCCCTGATGCCGATCAGCCTGGCAACTGAAGCTGGTGCTCTGACCCTTATTGTTCTATACCGCCCTCCTACTCCTATGCCCCTGTTTCCTGCTGCTTTCTGCAAGCAGCTCTCGGCCTTGATGACCTCTTCAGCTCGCATTGTTATGTTCGGAGATTTTAACTATTGGTTTAATGATGCTGATGCGGGCCCTCACGCCACCGAATTGTTTGAGGCACTTCTCAGCCTCAACCTGACTCAGCACGTCACCTCCCCCACTCATATCGGGGGTCATATCTTAGACCACATCTGGACACAGGGGGTGTCGCTCTCTTGTCCGATCATTTCCCCCTGTGTCTGGTCCGATCATTTATTGATCGAGTCCTCCATCCTCGTAAAAGGTCTGGTTAGGTCTCCTTCCTTGGAGGGAGGGACTGCTCGGAAATGGAAGCTTCTTGACTCACCTGCCTTCCTCTCCTCCCTTGCTGAGACCCAGCCTCCAACGACTGACATCTCAGATGTTAACATCCTCGATGCTAACATCGCCCATTGGCTCACGACGGCTAGCGACCTATTTGCACCTTTGTCCTGCTTCCCTCGAACACGCCTTAACAACTCTCATAAATGGTACAACTCTGCCCTGAAACAACAACATCTTGAGCTACGCCAACTGGAGCGTAGATGGAGGCGCTACTATCTTAGCGCCAACAGGGAGGCGTACGTGTTCGCACGGAAAGCTTATAAAAAAGCCATCATAAGAACCAAGTCTGCTTTCATCTCTGAGAGAATCTTAACAGCCCCCAACAAACCCAAAGAGATTTTTAAGGTCCTCGGCGAATTAACATCAGACGCCAGGACACTCCCCAATCTGCCTCCCTCTGCTGAGTCATGCAACGCCCTAAATTCCTTCTTTATTGATAAGATCACCACAATCAAAAATTCTATTCCTCATTCCCTCCCTCTAATCACAGCAGTATCTTCCCCTATTAATTCTTTTACTCTGTCTCGGTTCCCCACACTTGACCCGGACTCCCTCGCCAAGCTGTCTATTCGTGTGAAATCTGGTTCCCCGAAGGATTGCTGCCCCCCGTCTGTGCTTCGCGATATTTGTCACACCCTTCCACAATGTATCCTCCCTCTACTCAATTCTTCCCTTAACTCTGGTATAGTTCCCAGGTCATTCAAGGAGGCCGTACTGGTGCCCCTGCTAAAGAAACCTGGCGCGGACCCAGCGGCTCTCGCTAACTATCGGCCCATCTCCCTCTTGCCTTTTCTGTCCAAAATCTTGGAGGCACATGTCACCACCTGCCTCTCGCAATTCATCGAGGAGTCCAACTTCCTGGCTAATAACCAGGCCGGCTTCAGACCAGCCCATTCCACAGAGGCTGTGATTCTCGCCGTATTGGACAACCTTAGATGTAATGCCGACAGAGGACTACCCCAGGCATTAGTTCTACTTGACTTATCGGCGGCATTCGACACGGTGGACCATAACATCTTACTCGAGTCCGCCGGAGTCCGTGGGCCTGCTTTGTCCTGGGTTAAATCCTTCTTAGAGGGGAGATCTCAGGCAGTGAGGCTGGGCCCTTTCAGCGCCACCAGTGTTTCGTCATCCTGCGGGGTCCCTCAGGGCTCTTCCGTATCCCCCCTTCTTTTTAATTTGTACCTTTTACCCCTCCTTCATTCTTTAGGCAGGTGGGATGTCACCGTGTTTAATTACGCAGATGATTTGCAAATTATTTTTCCCCTCACCTCCCCTGACGCCGTCACCAACTTCCAGGCGGTCATGACACACATTCAGCATTGGATGTACCAAAATCAACTAAAGCTCAATCCGGGCAAGACTGAGCTCCTCCTCCCTGGGAGAAGCGCCTCTCATTGGGGTCCTCAGTACTGGCCCATCGAGCTTGGTACACCTCCTTCCCCTGCTGACTGTGTAAAGAGCCTCGGGGTCATTATTGACTCTGGCCTCACTCTCAAGGCCCAGGTGAGCGCAGTAACATCTTCCTGTATGTTCCAGCTATACAGGATACGGAAGGCTGCCCACTTCCTGACTCCCGAAGCCTTGCTACAAGTCATAATAGCTTTGGTGATGTCCCGTCTGGATTTCTCGAATTCGATATACTACGGCCTTCCCAAATCCCTGCTGTCCAGGCTACAAATCGTCCAGAACCAGGCTGCCAGACTTGTACTTAAAATCTCCAGATGGCAGTCGGCCCGACCTCTATTATATCAACTTCACTGGCTACCAGTCAGTGAAAGAATAGCTTTTAAGGTCCACTGCCTGGTTTTCAAAGCTCTTACCGGTCCATCTCCTGCTTTCTTGAAGTCTCTGATCACTCCGTATTGTCCCTCTCGTGCCCTAAGGTCCACCCACCTTCATCTTCTAGTCGTTCCCCGTGTCAAACTTACCAGAGCCGGTGGCCGCAGTTTTTCTCATCTGGCCCCTAAGCTGTGGAACTCCCTTCCACTTTCACTTAAGACCTCTTGCTCCCTCTTTTCCTTCAGGAAATCTTTGAAAACATTGCTCTTCTCCCACTGTCACTAAATTCCTTCTGCTTAACTTCAGGATCCTATGTAGCGCCAGGAAACTCATGGTGACAGTGCGCTTAATAAATGCCTCTTAACAATAACAATAACAATAACAATGACTTGGATACTCACTTGAAAAGAGTGAACACCATAATACTTGGGTCGCAGCAGAGGGTTATAAATTCAACTTTAAAAAATCACGAATTGCCCATCTGACTGTCCTGTTTTTAGGATACGAATTATCAAGTGAAGGCAAAAGCCTAGCAGACAATTTCTTAGAGAAGTGTGCTGTACTCCAAGCACCAAAAACGCTGAGGAACTTACAATCAATACTAGGTTTCCTGAATTTCGGAAGAACTTACATTCTAAATTATGCAGAGAGGGTTAAACCTCTCTATGAATTATTAAAACCTGATTTTAAACCAATCAATTGGACTCAAAAACACACAGAAATTTTGAGATCATTGCAAACAGACATGTTAGCAAAAACAAAATTGCAAACTCGCGATAATACACGCAACCTTGTAATCCGAGTCATTCCAGGAAGATGCGGATTCACGTACCTGACCTCTAATGAGGGAGAAAAGGTACCAATAGCATACAAATCACACTTGTACTCACAAGCTGAAAAAACATTCAGTCTTGCGGAAAATGTTGTAAATGCGGTTTAAACAGCTGTAGCAAAAGAAAAAGCCCAGGCCCAAGGCAGACAGATTACTGTTTGAACAGCAGAATCAGCCTTCGAGGCATTAACAAGCCCACGCAATTTAACTACCGTGGCATTAGATCCAAAATGGATACAATGGGAAAATTCTCTTGCAACAGAAAAAGTGAAATACTATTTTGACCCAGAAATGAAGAAATTAAAATATCTAACGTATGAAAGAAAATATCCTCTGCCAATCGAAATTCTGCCCATACAACTTTACGCCTGTGTAATATACACAGATGGATATGCACAACCCTCAGCTCGGGGAAAACAGGCTTATAACGCTACGTGCGGGGTTGTCAAATGCCGGTGGCGCGGAGGTAAATTGAGACCAGTGGTAACAATGTCACAATCTGTAAAAGACAATTCAGGTCAACAAACTGAATTAATAGCTTTAAAAATGGCGCTCGACATTGCCGATCGCGAATTCCCGACACTAATAGTGTGCGATTCGCATTCCTGCGTCAAATCATAAAATAACGACTTGCAGAAATGGGTTCAAAACGGTTACAAAGATGACACAGGTGCCACAGTCAAGCAAAAATCGCTTTGGGAACAAGTAGTTCTTTTGAAGAAAGAACTACAAAAGACTCACGTGATCCATACACTGAGTCATCAGCGTGATGGCGTTCACGCTGCAGGGAATTCATTGGCTGAGACAGCCACAGCGGAAGTAACTAATCTGGCTTCCGTAGCCACAAAAAAGTGTTCCGAAAAATACATAGACGGGGAAACCATGCTGGCGGTAAAAACGTCTTCAAAAGGCGACTGTGCAGCATTACCCGTGAACTATCCACTCAATTATACATACATAATCGATGCCAACTCCGTTCCTTTTGCTCAAATCCCTGGAGTGGGGGATAGAGTAATTCCAAACACAAACAGGAGAATCTTTTTAATACAAGAAGCACATATGGGATTAGGTCTAAGGCATCAGATGATCAAGGAATCTCTGACAGAATTACAATCAGAATACTGGTGGCCGGGAATGAGCTTGCATAATCACAAATTTGCGAAAAATTTTGAAAACTGCAACAGAGATCGCAGTGGCAAACCGGCCGAAGTAGTGCCAGAACACCAAATAGAAAGCATAAGGCGATCTATAGGCATGATTAAACAGGAAACATGCGTCCCAATGTATATTATTTAAGAATAGATTCACTTAAAATGTAGACACCAGCGCTCGGCTGACGCCAGAACTGTTATAAAAGATTTGTGAGTCTATATCGGCACATACGCAATTGGCATGCTACATTCTGACCAGGGTCCTGCTTTTAGCTCTCGAGCTAATAAGGAGGCCATGACCAGCATGGGCATTGCATTGCGGTACTCTTGTCCCTTCCATCCTGAGGGAAACGGGATTGTGGAAAGAAAAAACCGCGACATAAAGCAATCTATAACGGCAAGGGTATTGGGTACAGGTGATGGGTGGGTCCAACATTTAACAAGTGTCCAACGTAGTCTTAACAATCTGCCAAGAAATTCTCTAAAAGGTTTCAGTCCGTAGGAACTATTGTTCGGGACTAGAATGCACATTCAAGACCTCGATAGTCAGACTTCAGTGGTAAAAGAAAAATGCTTTGATATCAAAGATCGTTTGGCTATTTTACAGGACTTAAATGAAACAAGAAAAGACCTGAGCAACGTAAAGCTAAAACAGCAGCCAACAGCCACTAAAGAAAAGCCACCTGTCCCAGCAAGGCCTGCCTGGATTCCAAAGATTGGGGATCTGGTCAGAGAGAAGATCGCGGTGAAGAAGGAATTTGGGCCTTCTTACAGAAAAGCAGTACCTGTCTTAGCTGTGAACGGAACAAGATCAGTTGTACTACCGCCCCTTGCTGGTAAAAAGGAGAACCGAGTTGTATCCATCGACCTGATAAAACCACAATCATGTGGCCGATAATAAGTAGTAGGCCCAGTGGACTCCCAAGAAATAGCAGAACACCAAAGTTTGCTACAATACAAGAGGTTCAAACTGAGAGACTAATCACATTTGATAAACCTGCATTGATTAAAAAAAGGACTATGCAATAATGCCATGGAACTTGTGCCTCTTGAAACCCAAATTGCAACAGTTCATCAAGAAACGCCTGCCTACAACGATGTGGCCACAGACTATGCTAATGAAACAAAGAAAATTCCAAAAGCAAAATCCGGAAGCGATTCCAACAATTGATAGAACTGCATCTGGCTACTTCATCAATTTCGATGACTTTTCTGAGGATCCAAGCGAACCTGAAGAACAGCCAACAACTAAATATTTTATTCTATTCTATTCTATTCTATAGTTTTGGTAGAGCGCGAACAGCTGCCCCAGCAATGAGGCGTCCCGGCGCTAAGAACCAAGAACCTGGCCTAAGCGGAAGAAGGAAGACAAGGGACATTACGGGAGAGGGAAGAGATAGGTTTTTACTGCTTTCCGGAACGTCGGTAGGCTTTCTATGGAGCGGATGTGTTGCGGCAGATCATTCCAAAGTTTGGCTCCAAGAAACCTAAAGGAGCGGCCGCCCATGCGGCAAAGTTTTATGCGTGGGACGCATAGAAGGTTTTGATTAGAAGATCTTAGGTTCCGTGACGGCGCATAGAGGGTAAGAAGTGGTCGAAGCAGAGGGGGGGTATCGAGTTTAAGGATTTTAAAGGTCAGGATGAGGGTTTTGAATTTGATTCTGGAATCGACGGGTAGCCAGTGTAGTTTTTTGATGGTCGCTCTGGCCGAGCACCTACGGGGGAGGCCGACCAGAGTTCTGGCCGCAGAGTTTTGCACACGTTGGAGTCGTGCAACCTCACTTTTGTTGGCACCAAGGAGGAGTACATTGGCGTAGTCAAGACGCGAGAGGATGGTGGCTTGAATAATAAGTTGGCGAGTTTTGGCGTCGAAAAAGCCAAGTATGTGGCTAAGGCTCCTCAGCAAGCCAATACAGGTGCCAGCCACTTTTTTGGTGTGGGCCTGAAAGTTGAGTGAGGCATCCATCCAGACGCCTAGATTTTTTACTAGGGATTTGGGAGAGGGGATGGTGCCTAGGGAGGACGGCCACCAGTGCTCATTCCAGAGGCTGGTGTTTTTGCCAAGGAGTAGCACCTCTGTTTTACCAGCATTGAGTTGTAGACAGTTCATTGTCATCCACTGGGCAACCGCGGAGAGGCCGTTTTTGAAGCTAAAGGAAGAGTTGGAAGGACCTTCTGAAAGAGCGATGGCCAGCTGTGTGTCGTCGGTTTAAAACCAAAATAACAGAACTCTTTCATCAACTCAAAGAAACCTATATGATTTCTCCATGGATTGAATTTTGGATTGTGTTAGGTGTACTTTTCCTCCTGCTTTGGCTCATCATGGTTCTTTGTTTGGGAAAATTCATTGAGTGAAAATACAGTACAATGGACACAGCAAGCCAGAACATCAACTTGGTCCTAAAGCCACACAAGTCATCTCACATCGAGAAAAGAGAACTATCATCCGTGAATGTCACAGCCAATCCAATACCCGATGGGGTAGCTTGGGACAAAACAGATTACAAAATCTATGGCCCGGTCAAGCTCGTGAAGTATCCACACCAATTTAAGATTTCATTAAGTGACTTTGTAAAACCGAGCACATTCTCTGATGATTGGGACTTTAAAAGTATTAATGATATGATGTCAGATTTAGTTATGTCAGCAAAATTTACAGAACATGATTACTTGCAGGGTTCATCTAATTATGAAGACATGTACTGCTACAACCACTTTGCACATCACTATTTGCATAAATCTGCTCAACCTAGTAATGTTTTAAATTATAATCAATGGGAACATTGTGCAACTCCACCAAAAGGCAGTTCAAAAACATTTTATGAGAGATTCCCATACTTCTCAGGATTTAACACAAGTGAAGCAGAAAACTTTTATTTCAAAATGTTAAATAAGACAGGAATGAAAACGATGCTGACAAACACTAAATTAATCTATTCAGAAGCATTTTATGAAAAAATGACTACATTTGGTTTTGATTTTTGGAAAAACAATATTGAAACAAAAACGATCTGGGGTACCAAAGATTGGCAGGTACAAGGTATAGAATCATTATTCAGAGCCTGCATGATCCCAGGACAAATTATATTCTTGAATTATACCATTCAACAGACAACCTGTCTTGGCCTAGCCAAAATTAAAGACTTAAACAAACCGTCTATTCCAAAGCCAACACCTGACAATAATAGCACTACAGATGTTGAGATAGACGTATCCCATATTTCTAACCGAAACAGAACACATCCTGATTGGAAAAAATGGTTGATCTGGCCCACAGACACAAATAACTGTCAAGACAGATTCCTGAACAAAATAAAGGGGTTCAAATTGACCAGGCCAGACCCTAGATACTCCCAGAGACAACATCCAGGGATAATTACAACATACAGTGTAGGAAAACTCTGCCTCGAATGGCTACAGAAATCCACACTGGCAGAAATTAAGCAACACTTGACTTTACTTAAAGACGGTGCTGACTTGCGTGATTTCATAATGGGACCACGCAAACAGCGTCCAAAATGTTTCATAGCGGCCGGTGTATATGCAGCTTACAACGAAGCTTGGAAAGAAACGCAAATTGAAACACCAGAAAAAATACGGGAAATTGACCGTATTCATTTGGAAAAATCACTTTCTGTTGTGGACAATGGGTTAATGACTCTGTCTTCCAGAATATATTCACTGGACAGTATTGTATCATCTGCTATAGATATAATAGAGCAGGACTTGCTAATGTTGCAACACGGTCAGTCCCAATTACGTTCTATTGTACAGCTTGGCTGGACGTTACAAAATCTGCATTCAGGCTACGTACCTTGGCGTTTAATTTACCCAACGTCATTATTCTCTATCTTTAACCTTACTGATACACAAATCAGCTTGGCACAAAAAGGAGCAGAATATACAATTCTGAGCATTGAAAAACTTGAGCGATTACCATTGACGATGTCAGAACGACCTGTCATTGAATGGATAATACACGGAATAATAACTTTTCCGATAACAACTTTCCAATTTAAATTCTGTCATGAGTATATACCAGCAGGCCAGTATGAGAGGTTGGGTAAAGGGTACATTAAGTCATCATGGAAATTACCTTACACACACACGTTATAGTGAAAAGGAACAGAATGTATTTCTTAGTGGTAATAATTGTAAAAGATCACTAAGTGGTATACTTCTGTGTCAAGGTATTAACCTGCATGGGGCCTGTGAGGGGACTTCAAATAACCTTTCATGTCACCAGCATGGCACACCTGCAACTCGAATAGAGCCATTCTTTAGACGGCTTTCTAACGGGAGCTATATTCTAATAGTGGACCACAGATGTTGTGGCATGGTGCCAGGAAAAGCTTATCTCGTGAGCGTTAGTTACATGGTAACTTGCTGTATGCAAGTATTGTTTCCAAACAGCACTCCAGACAGGGAGGCAAAAATGTGGTCCTTTTTAAATATCTCTTCTATTCGAATTGATACTTTAAGCAGAATGAAGTCTGTTCTTTTACAGACCACTGTGCCATTGACGTCATCAAAAGAAGCGTATGATCTACAAGTTGCAAGGACAACGACAGAGATACATTCACTTTTATCAACAAATTGCACCCTACATTTCGCAGAAATGTTAAGCTAAATCCTAAATATGTCTGATACCAGCGGTATCCCACATATATTTAAGACAATTTTTTCGGGACTGTTAACACCCTACACAACAGTTCTGGGCATTTGCCCTAATTTTGTCCATTCTGTATTTGGCGGCCTACCACTCCTGTTGGGACTCATAGCAGGCATTTTATTTTTGATACTTCTGCTTCATTATGGCAAGCCAAAACGCAGACAAGACTCCAGCAACAATGGAAGAAACGATCCTAGCTATACGCTATCGGGACGGCATAACTAAAGTCCTTGGATTAGCCCAGCTAAGAGATCTAAATATGACCTGGTTTCTTTCATTCAGACCCATATGGCAGAATTGTATCTTACCTGTGCTTCGATGTATGCTATGCGGAGAAGAATGCGTGTTGGACGTCTGTCTTACACTACAATCAGCAGTACCATTGGATACAGATACCTTGCTAAGTCCTGTAACGGCTCATGCATTGTGTTGTCCCCAGCGGTTACCAATCCTGATGACGGCATTCGTTGAGACTTCACCACTGCGATTAAAGGGTAGTGAAGTACGAGATGAGAGCAACATCACCCAGGTACGACCTTCTGTGAGCATTGCTGATCCTGACATCGATGATAGCAATCATTCTCACGACTGCACAGTTGCGGCATTTTCCAACTTGGTCGAACTTTCACCTGAAGCGGTAAACCACTTTTTTGAAAGTCTGTCTGAAATGATGTTTTCCCCCGAACAAAAAGAATAACTTTTAAGCAAACCAGTACACAGCATTCCCTGAACTCTGCATTCGGCCTTCGGCTTTGATAAACAAAAGCTACTGAACATATTTGGAACTATATTTTTTCTCTCTCCCCTGAAAGCAAAATTATTTTTTTTCCCGATTCCAAAATATTTACCCTTTTTTTTTGGCACATGTACTCTGCTTGAAGTAGAACTATTCTTAGAGAACAGAACTTCTATTTTAGGAACTCTTAAAGACAATATATCACGTCAGTCTCTAGCACATTTACAGCAACTATATTTATATGTGATGGAATGGTCTCGACCCTTTTTTCTGTATTAAGAGCCATTTCATGTGTAAATTTCGCAAATCATTCATGCTGATATATACATGCATCCTTTCTAATGAATGATTACACTGCTTGAGAAGCGTACAGTACCTATAATCATTTTCATGTATTTCGCACACACCATTTCAAATGCAAAAATGTATTTTGGGGTGGGTTGGTATACACATGCACCTTTTATGTTTACTATTGCTTAAGTTTTAGTAATGATGGACATTAATTCGTGGAGTGGGTGTAGTGTTTTATCTAGGAACCTGAATCGATATTCCTATTTTATGCCCTTGTCCGGTTATAATCAATAATATCCATACAACGGCATAGTAATCATATCCATAATAGTCTCCGGCCCCCTAGTAAGCACACCGAGTTCTCTAAACAAAACCAAGCCTCCAGCAACCTGGGAAATCCCCCTTGCTTTTGTTTTGATTTCGTCCTAGAACTCCTGTAAAGCACTGTAAGAACGGCCAGTTCTTAGTGACATCTTTATTGACGTCTTATGTCCAACCTTACGTCAAACCCAGGCACCTTTCAGGTATAAATATACCAATGTTGCCTTAAGCAAACACATGGTGGTGATTCTGGAGCAGAACAGCTATCTACTTGCCCGAGAGCCCAGCTGATGCGAGAGCCCACGGACGCTGCCCCTCCCCTTTGACGCACTGAGAGAGACGCTGTCTTTTCTCCTGCCGAGAAATCCAGCTCCGGTGTTTTCAGATACCTTCGCGGGTTACTGGGATATCGAGTCCTGAGAAAGAGATAAAAGACCTCCTGCTTTCTATTACCCAGGTACGGAACTGACTAAACCCTTACAGAGAATTCTTGAGTCAGATTCTTGGCAAAACAAACTTACCTTAAACTGCTACTTACTTACTCCTTCCCACGTATTAGGCTTAGGTCAGGTACACCGGGGTAGGCGTATTTAGAAGCACCAGTTGAGTACGATTAGTCAATGTATATATGTATGTATATATTTTATCTATTTTAAAGTATCATATGGCTAAGAAACCATATCAATGCTTTTACAGTATTATTTTATACTCCTCCTTTTACTGTACGCACTTTACTTTACCATGAGTATTACAATCGTGGCAATTAATTTCTCTTGTATGAGAAAGAAGACTGCTCAATAAATACCACCTTTTATTGAAAACGCCCGTCTCTCTTTTCTCTGCATTCTGGTGAAACTAAGTACGCACATTTGACTGAGTGAAATAGCTGTCTATTGTTTTCACACGACTCTAGAGATACACTCTTATTCAAGGAGAGCAAAGTTGTCATGTTTTATGGTTGTCAGAAGCTAATCCCTTCTTGTCTATCCAGGGAGGTTAAACTCCTCCTCGTTTATTCGAGAAAGTTTCTAGTGACCTCTGAGCTAGCTGGCAAACCTTAAGTCTAATATAGTCAGTAGAGACCTAGATAACCTCAGTCCTACATCTACACTGCTGAATATATTATTCCAATGCGCAGAGCCTATTGGGAATATAGGAACTACACTACAGGCGGCTCCCCTGCCGATTTCTCAAGATGAGTTGTATGTGCTCTGTAGCAAGGTCAAGTCCAGCTCTCCGGCTGACCCCCTTAAGCCTGAGCAATTTGTAAAATCACTGCCTGTGCTCCTTTCGTCTGTGAGCCAGTTGATAAATCTGTCTTTATCCACAGCAGTTGTCCCCAGGATTTGGAAGCATGCCAGAGTGATCCCATTGTTAAAACCCAACCTTGACATAGCGAAACCAGAAAACTTTCATGCCATCTTGCTCCTGCCTTGGGTATCCAAGATCTCTGAGGCCTATGTTAACTCCATTCTATCTAGATTTTTGGAGGATAATAACATACTAGACCCCACCCAGAACGGTTTTCGTTCTGGCTACAGCACTGAGACTGCTCTTCTATCTGTGACCGAACACCTGAGGAGAGCTCTAGATGAGGACTGCACTTCGGCACTGATCTTACTAGACCTCTGTGCCGCTTTTGACCAAGTCTCTCACAAGATCCTGCTGCAGTGGCTGGAGGAGGTGGGCATTGTAGATTCCCCCCTGGAATGGTTTGTCTCTTTTCTTGCTGAGAGGACCTTCTAGGTAACAGCTCACCCCTCTGATTCCATGCCCCATACTTCCCAACATGGGATGCCACAGGGCTCAGCTTTGAGCCCTACATTTTTCAATCTTTATGTTTCACCTTAGGCAGCGGTGACCAGGATCAAAGGGCTCACAGTGGTATTGTTCGCAAACGAAACTCAGTTGGTTGTCGCACTCACGGACGACCATGTACGAGATGCTTGTAAGTTTCGGAGCGACCTCGAGGCTGTCACTGTGTGGATGACTGCCAAGTGTCTCCAGCTCAATGTCAGCAAGTTGGAGGTCTTGCTGGTAGAGAGAGATCCAGAGCTGTGCAGTGATTGCTGGTGGCTGGCTACCCTGGGAGGTGCACCCGCCCTTAAACAGGTGTTAAAAAATCTAGGTGTCTGGGTGGACTCTGCCCTTACTTTTCAGACTCAAACCAAGAAAGTGGCAGGGACCTGCTTTGGCATTTTGCATGGGCTGAAACCGCTTCTGGGGTTTTATGACCCGCCCATTAGACAGGTTATTGTGCAGGCTTCCATTCTATCACGATTGGACTACGCGAGTTCTCTTTATTTGGGGCCTAATAAGGCAGAATTGTTTAGACTGCAGAGGGTTCACAACGCTGTTGCCAGAACTCTTCTTGGTTTGCCCAGAATGAGCTCTACAACAAACACCATCCGTCGGCTACACTGGCTGTCTGTTGCCAAACATGTAGAGCTTAAGTCCCTCTGCATTGCTTTTAAAATGTTAAAGCTCTCTTTGCCAGGTATCCTGGCTAATTTACTTGCACCTTACATTCCTGCCCACCAACTTCGGTCGATGGGGCAGCATCTGGCGGTTGTTCATCGGGTGAGGAGGGTGCAAGCAGGCGGACGTTCTATTTCTACTTTGTCAGCCAAACTTTGGAACAGGCTACCTTTGCATATTCGTGGCATGGATAACTATTTGTCATTTCGTAAGGCAATCAAAACATATCTCTTTCCTCTGTCCTAGGCTTTCCGTCTGGTAGTCTTGCAGTGTTCCGCTGTCAGCGGTGGGACGCCTCTTTGCTAGGGCTGCTGTGCTCTTTGGAAAACGTTATAACATAACATAACATAATCCCTGATCTGCCCTCCGGGGGCAGAAAGACCACTAGGCACCAGGGATTGTTTTTTTTTTACATAGGGGCTGGCCAAAATGGGCATGCCAATGCTTCTGCGCCCCCCCCCCAAAAAAAAAGCCACAGTCTTTCTTCCTCCCCGGGAAGGCATATGGGGGCAATATCCCAAGATCAACTCCCTCCAGGGGGGAGTGGGGGGGGGGGGCAGAAAGCACACTAGGCACCAGGGATTTTTTTTTATGTATAATGAGGTGAGGGCATGCCAAAGCCCCCAACCCCCCCCCCCAAAAAAAATTCACAGTCTTCCTCCCCCCGGAGGAAGATGGCGGCATTAGCCCCTGGCTTGCCCCCGAGGGGGGGGCAGAAAGCCCATTAGGCACCAAAAAAGTATTTTTTATACTTAGGGGTGGGGCTGCATAAAATGGGCATGCAAATGCCCCCAAACCCCCCAAAAGTTACCAAAGTCTTTTTACTTCCCCAGGAGGCAGATGGGGGCAAAAGCCCCTGATCAGCCACCCTCCCCCCGGAGCAGAAAGCTCACTAGGAACTGGGGATTATGTGTGGGTTTTTTATATGTAGGTGTGGAGGATGCCCAGAATGGGCATACCAATTTCAGCAACTCTAACAAATTTAACAGAGTCTTTCTGCCCCCTGGGATACAAAGGGGAGCAATAGTTCCTGATATGCCCCCTGAGGGGCACAAAGCCTATTAGGCACCAGGGGCTATGCATTTTTATATGTAGGAGTGGGGGCAGCCCATAATGGGAATGCGAATGCCCCCACCCCCTCCAAAAAATTAGCCACAGTCTTTCTGCCCCCCCCCCAGAGGCAGATGGGGGCAGTAGAGCCTTATCTGCCCCAGGGGGGCAGAAAGCCCACTAGGGACCCGGAGTTATCTTTTTTATTATACATAGGGGTGGGAGCTGTCCAGAATGCCCCCACCCTCCCCACAAAAATTACCCACAGTCTTCCCGATTCCACTGGGAGTCAGATGGGGGCAATAGTCCATGACCTGCCCCCGGTGGGGCAGAAAGCCCACTAGGCACCAGGGATTGTTTTTATACATGGGGGTGGGGGCTGTCGAGAATTGGAATTTTAATGCCCCCATCCCCAAAAAAGCATTTCTGCCCCCCGAAGGCAGCTCGGTGCAATAGCCCATTATCTGCCACATCAGGGGACCTCAAGGCCACTAGGCACCAGGGATATGTTTATGGGCATGCCAGTGAGAAGCCCAATAGGCAAGAGCTTCTCCCTTTTTTTAGACACACATTTTGGCTGTTTCAGTGATATTTCTAGTCTCATCTGCACCCAAGCAGGGCAAGAAAACTTTTAGAAACTGGGGTAGGAAAATGTTGGGAGAGCCATTCAAGCCATACCTCGCTGGACTCCCCTAGGTGTCTAGTTTTCAGAAATGTCTGAGTTTGGTATATTTACCTAGATGGCCACTAAGCCTCGGGTCAAAAACCCAGGTGACCCCACCTTGCAAAACCATGTTATTTTGTGATAGGACATTTTGATGTCTTCACAATATATTTTGGGTCCTTCTCTGCCACAAGCACTTAGCCTACCCACACAAGTGAGGTACCATTTTTATCAGAAGACTTTGGGGAATGCTAGGTGGGGGAGGTTTGTGGATGCAAGCAGATTCCAGAACAGTCTATCACAGAAATGTAGGGAAAATGTGTTTTTTTACAATGTTTGAGGTTTGCAAGGGATTGTGGGTAACAAAACGTGATGAAAGCCACACAAGTCACCCCACCCTGGATTCCCCTGGGTGTGTAGTTTTAAAAAATATATATGTTTGTGAGGTTTCCCTAAGTGCCAGCTGAGCTAAGGTTCAAAATCCACAGCTAGGCACATTGCAAAAAAGGGTCAGTTTTCAGTGGAAAAATGTGATGCATCCATTTTACGTTTTGGCTGTTTCCTGTTGCAGCCACTAAGCCTACCCTCACAAGTGAGGTACCATTTTTATCGGGGAACTTAGAGTAATACAGAATAGTATAATGACTGTTATTACCTATTGACTTTCTATGCATTTCTGCATTCCAAATGTAAAACATGGCCTATAATTAACATGCTAGTAGGGGTACCCACAATTTTAGAGATGGGCAAAGAACTACTGCTTATAAACTCTATATTTGTTTACCATTTTGAAAATATATATGTGTCCTTGATACCAATTTTTCATTCTTTATATTTTACCAAACGATTTGCAGAATACCCGGTCCACAATGAGTTATTGGCTCTGGGTACCTCTGGTTCTTGATGAACCTACAAGTTGTATATATCACCACAACCACAAGGGTCCAGCAGACATAACAGTATATTACTTTAAAAATGTTGCCATAGTTCGGAAAGTTACAGGTGAAAATGTTGGCACAAATTGCTGTTTTTTTAACTCGATTTCAATATTTTTTTATTTCAACTGTTTCTATAGGAAAACCTTGTAGGATCTACACAAATGAATCCTTGATTAATACAGAACGTTGTCTACTTTTCTGAAATGTGTAGCTTTCCGGGATCTATTATTGATTTCACACCCATTTCTACCACTAACTGGATGAAGGTTGAAAGCACAAACAATAGTAAAAATAGGCTATGTCCCAAAGCTGTGTAGAAAATGTGGGTTTTCTGACAAATGTCCTCTTGTCCCTGAAAGGTGGGACAATTGTGATTTCACCACCACAGACCCTTTGTTGATACCATTTGCAGGGAAAAAAAACAGATGCTTTCTTCTGCAGCACTTTTTCCCATTTTTTCCCCGAACAATGTTGCTGTATTTTGACTAATCTCTGGATTCCCTCGGGGGAATTCACAAAACATGGGTACCTTAATGGGTACCTTGGATGGAAAGGACACAAATTTGGCATGGATACCTGATTTGGTTAAAAAGTTACAGGGACATATGTGCAAACTACTCTAAATAGCCTAAAAAAGACTTAGCTCAGGGGGTGGGGGAAGATCTAGCAGGGAAAGGGTAAAACACCAAAGCACTAACACCTCACATGTACATTACCATGACTATAAATATGGAAGCCTGCATAATGTCTTTCTATTAAAATCGAAGCCATCTTGGTTGAATTATAGTGCACATTTAAAAGCATATTGAGTTTCATTGGTTTATCAGAAACAATTAAGTTTCTGATTTTCCTGTTTGCCCTGGATATATCTATTTAACATTTTACAGGTCTAATTTTACTACATGTTGACTTTTCATTATATATATTATATACCTTTTAAGGTGATGCAAATTTTAGAAAGGTATCTTTTCCCTGCCTAAAGCCTCTGGAGGCTAATTTGCATTAGCCTCCAGCTGCAGCCTTTGACCTCTAAAACCTTCAATGAGGTGTGAAAACTACTCTCAGAGCAGTAACCATTGGGAACGTTTACCCCATTGGTTAGGGAGGAACCAAGAGTCACCTCCACCCACAAGCTAGCGCCAAGCATAAATGTGGTTTAGCCAGTACGCTACTGAGAAAACTACTGGACATAGGATTATGAGAAGAGGACTGAACCGGCGCTCTGAGAACTGAAAGGAGCCCGGAAGCACTAGGCCTTCTTCCTCTTGTAGTCAGGACAAAGAAGTGGACTCCAACGGCCATAAGGCTGACCTCCTGTTCAGGCTACAGGAACAAAACGAGCTACAATAGACCTTACCTGATGCATCCCAACTGGCCAGTTCCAACTGGACCTGAACTGAATTATGCTGGTGGTCTCTGCTAGAGCTGTTTTGTTCCATTGTGTTGAAACTTTCCATCTTTAAACACCAAATTACTAACACATCACATGTGCATTAACATGGCTGAAATTCTGACAGCCTGCAAAACGTCTTTCTGCGAAAATGGCAGCCATCTTGGATAAAAGTTATTGGTCATTTAAAACAATATTGAGTTTCATTGGTTTATCAGAAATGTGTAAGATTTAGATTTTGTGATGTGTTATGTATATTACTAGTTAACATTTTACAGGTTTAATTTAAGCACATGATGACTTTTCATTATAATTGTTATTTTAACACGTCCCTTAATTTAAAAAAAAAACAAAAAAAACTGAAGGGTTTTCACTTTTTTATTGATGACTTTCAAAAATGAGATCACACCTGTATTTTTAATCCTTTCTTGAGGGATTCAGAGATTATAATTGCTGTATAAAATGGTAGCCACAATGATAAACATGGCGTTAACCCTCTCTTCATGCGTTTATAAACTCAATCAGCTCGTACAAATCCTGCTAGTGGAATACTCAGAAATACTCTAATTTGCCTAACACAACCGTCTGTGGAGCAATCGGTTAGTGTCTTTGACTGTTAAAGGTTGGTCAGTCGAGCCCACCCAAGAGCCATTTTTTTTTGCTTAACAATTAATTTTTTACTATTTTTTAAAATTATTCTATAAGTATTAAAAACTGCAGCAGCTTCTCGTAGACACAATCTGGGTTCAACTTCCTTGCCCAAGGAGGAATCTTAGAACAGAAGGAGCAGAGACAGCTCCTGACCACCTGCCTCTGTGTTTCCCCCCCGCCTTTATTTCTAATTTAGATACTGCTGCCTGATGCCTGCATCATTGTTCCGAGTAGGAATAGAAGTCTCTGTGTATGTGCTGCACTTGAGTGCCACTGCCTTTGCCTTTCACAGTGTGCCCTGCCTGAGTCTGTTCTTGCTCCCTGTGCACTTCAGTGGAGAGCTTTGTTTGGCCCACCACACCCTCCAATGTACCTTCCTTTCTTAGACCACACCTCCACTTACACTGGATGTTTCTAACAGGGAATGCCACTTAGGAGTTTTTACACAAGTTACTATTTGGTGCGAGAAGAATTTCACATTGGCTGCCAAATGTAAAGAACGTGTGAATAGAAGGACCCTCGAGTGATTAATATACTTATCATGGATTGGCCCACATTGAAAAAACTAACTACCAGAGTAGCTACTGAAATTGATTTTTTTAGCTTTTCTCTTGCAAAAGGCCAAGAGAGGTTCCTTTGAAAAAGGAATGATGATTTCTATGGGGACCGCAAGTTAGTGCCCCTGAAAGGAAATTATGTCTGAATGCGTCTTTGTAATGATTATTAGCAGTCATGCCCGTGGGAACAGACATGTAGCGGTTTGCTGTACTGCATATTGGTGTAATGTTTTTATTGCTTGCAACTCTCAAGTAGTAGAAGCAGTGAATGGTGTGACACTTGTAAGAGCCCATTTCAATAACGAAGTAGTAGGGACGAGGAGGGACGAGCAGTTGTATTGATGAAGGTAGGAGCTTACCACTCAAAAAGTGATTTGCATGGCTGTGCACTTCCCAAAAATATTTTCCAAAACTATATATTTCAGAAGGGTGATAAATCAGGAAAGGAGGCTTACAGTCTTGTTGAATTGTCCTGTCTTCATCCTTCACAGCTGTGATAACCGTAATAGGTCATTTTGCAAAGAAATCTAGCGCTGGCAAATTGAATAGGTCTGGCTTCAATGTGCTAATGCTTCCAAATACATGCATGCTTAAAGGCCTATGTGTGCCATGCCCTGCAACTTATCTTTTTATTCCGCCTAGCCTTGCCCTCTCGTTTTGTTCCCCAAAGTGTGGAACTGTATGGCATTAGTATCGCTCGCAGAGGATCTAAAAAACAGCAGCTTCACCAGGAAGATGAAGGGAAAATGGCCCATGCATAGGAGTCAGGTCACACCGTGGCATGTGAAAAATAGTGTGTTAGCATTGGTGCATACCTGTGTTGACACACTGATGCCAGACATCTCAGCTTTGCCAGTGCTTGTTTTTTATTGCATTCGATAAGATTGTAGGGCGTAATGGGCATCATTTAAACAACTTTTCATGCAACATAGAGAAGGAAACGTTGATTCATATTGAATTCATGTTGGTTATTATCTCCTTTGTATTCCGTGGCATTATACTGAAATCATCTGGCTGCTTTGCAAAGTAAATGAAAAATGCTGCGAAATACGTCCTCTGAATCAAAACTGGAATTACCTGCATATGGGTGCTCTTATTATGGAATGTCGCAGTTACATGATTTTAGTTTTTTTAATGAGGTCCCCATTCCTGTTAGCTGGTTCTGTTCCTTATTTTTTTTTAATATGTTTTGCATCGTTTGATTTTAAGTAATGATGACACAATTCAAACGTTCACACAATTGTCCATTACTTTATGTTACTTATCTATTTCTCTGTCCTGTTTTTCTTGTATACATTTCTGACTGGCATTGTATATACATGATCTGACCAGTACTTGATTAAATTCTTTCATAGTGTTTACCATATGTATGTCTGTTACAATGTTTTGTTTATTTGTGTCCGAATTTCTGTAACAGTATATATTGTATACTCTTTGCATTTACATAATTTCTCTATGCAGCTTATGTAAAGTGCTCTGACATTCGTGGACCCTATATGTGCTAAGTTCGACCACAAATAGGGAAAGACATTCTAGTGGATATGCTCTTCTCAGAAAATAGATCTAGTTAATTGGCCAGCATTTAGATTATTATGCACTGGGTTACAGCCGGTGCTACATTCTATTACGGTTTGGCAAAGCACTAAATACAGAAAGCAATAAAAACAATACAATACAATAAAAGCAGACATGGAAATGTTCCAAAGCAGAACAGCTTCACTTTGTTTAAAACAAATTAAAAGTCTCATAATGTTCTGTAGTTTGAAGTAGGCGTGCTATACAGGTAAAATCAATTTCTGCAGCTTTCAGTTTTGCATTTTGCATTTCATAATAAAAGGAGGACCGCATTCTTTCAATGATTAGAAAAAAAAAGAACAACTGCTGTCACAAGATGCCTTTCATGAAACGGAACGTTCTCGAAGGAAGATGTAATCAAACGCTTTTTGACAAGTGGAACCTAAAGGTCCTGTGGGCTCTTTATAACCCATGTCGCTATTGTTAAGATAACCTGAATCAGTGCTCTGTTGAATTCTGTGTTACACAAAGAGGCCTCATCTTGATTGTTTTTTAGAGAAACTGAGCACACAGTTAGTATTACACAGATCAGTCCTAAGTCCTCCAAAAACTGAACATGGCTCATATGTAAACCGAATAAGTCTTTAAAATCACGAATTCGGATTGCATGAAGATCCAATGTAGACACAAATGATTTTGATAATTCATATGCACTTGATTCTGATTGTAGCTTAAACATTTTTTTTTTTTTTTAAAGCTGAGAAGTTTTGTTCAAATTATCATTTTCAGGGATATAAATAAATGTAATACACATTACTTATACATTTGCAAAATAATATTAAAAACATTGAGCAATAACATTAATATTTGACTATGTAGAGAAAAATATATCCACATCAGACTGTGTTGTTTTCGTTTCGAAGGCTATGGGAAAAAAGCTCTCTTTTTATTGTAGCCGACATGTTTTTTAGGCATTTAGTTTGCAGCGAGAGCATTGGATGCCATGAGGTGTGCCTGAGTCCTTTTTTGTTAATAATTTTGCTGGCTTCTGTCCATCTTGTGAATTCCGCTTTGTGGGACCTCATGGACCTTGAAGTAGAGGGAGTTTTTCTTCTGTGCTCCATCTTTGCATTATTCTTATCTCTTTTCCATTACCAATGTTACGGAATATAAGTATCAATGTTTCCATATGTTTCGGATACCTACCACTTTTCATCTTAAATTGTTGTAACTATGCTTCTTCCCTGTCTCCTCTCTGTCCGCTATAGCGCCTCGACACCCTTGGGTATAAGCACACTTTATAAGTGTTTACCTATCCTAAGTACAAATGAATTACCGATAAAGAATTGGTTTTCTGTCTACAGTGGATTGTCATGTAATCTTTTGGACATTGAGATTTGAAAGACCGTTTTGGATTACATATGAGCCATACTCTGTTTTTGAAGGCTTTAGGACTGATGGGGGTGATACCTATTGACTGCTGAATTTCTCTCACAAGTTAATTTGTGAGACAACCTTTGGCTGTCTCCATGCATTGGATGGTGGTGGCAAATCCCTTTTTTACCTCAGAACCATTAATGACATTGTAATTGGTTAGTTCAATCATTGAAAATCATTGAAAATGGGGATACATGCAGTGGGTTGTTTGAGTGCCTCAGCTACCAATTGTAAATTGTTTGTTAGGCATCATCTTGATTATTTGGATCATGAAGCTTCAAAAGACTTTCCAGAGAGACATGCTATTGACTTGAATTACAGTATGAGATTTGTGTTTTGTTTTTGATTATCTCAAGTTGGCTATTGACTGGCTTCTAGCTACTGACCAGCCATTGAATGATGAGTGTGAAATGTGAAGGCCTTTGATTCCTGATAGTTCCCAGTAGTTACTATGAATTTCCGATATCTGAAATGCTCTCTGGTAACTCCAGTGATAACTTTAGTGATAATTCTAGTAGCAGCCCACAACAGATAGGCGAGTGCTACCTGGAAAGAAAGGCTTTGGAAGGTTGGTTGGTTGTTAAGCCAGTAGAATGGAACCGAGCCATCAATTTACTTCAGAAGGTTAAGACACAGACCGATCAACATGTATGAAAAACAAAAGACCAAAATGGAATATAAAACCTCCTTCACAAAAAATGGGTCGCAAAGCTGAAATTTAATCTCAAAAACCTCAACTAATAGAAGATCATTTTTGTTTTAAAAAAATCAACAATTGTAATGGACCATGCTGGTGTTTTAATTGTATGAGCATTTCAGCTTCAAAGGAATCATTTTGTAATAAGAATAAGAATGAAATTACTACAGATGTGCAGCAAAATAAATCTGGAAATGAGAGCTATTATGAACAACAAAAACTGGGCCATCAAGCTGTCTCAATAAAATTTGAGACACACCATTTGGCTTTGTCAATTATTTTGGACTGTACCATACCAGGGGTATCAGAAGTGCACACACATTATTGCAAAATGTCAACTAACCAAGAAAGAGTACAGGACTACAAGATAAAGCATGTGATGCCCAAACTGATTTGATTTTTCATCAAAATACTCAAACCATGACAGATCATTCTTTGGAAGACTTCAACCTTTTTTGTAATACTAAATCCATATAAGGAATAAGAATCTATTTTTCCCTTTCCATAGAGAATTGACACCAACAGAATATCATCCAAGTCTTCAAACCGTTTCTATTCTCAAAATACATTCATTCTCCACCCTTTTGACAGCTGTGCATACTGTGTATTTGTAAGAATTCAAATACTGTCAAAACAACTAAATGGTCAAGATCATTGCTCATAGATACTAACGAAAATGTTATGTTAATTAGTGCAAGATAAAAAGACAGAACAACAGGAATATAGAAGAAAGACCGCCATCTGAAGCATAACAGAGAAAAAGAAAAAAATAAGATGAATTAGTCAAAGAGCAGTTTGCCCAAATGTAATATTTAAACTAAAGTCTTTTCTCAGGACAGACATGAAAAACTACCAGCCCCTCTCTTTCCTTCCCTTCGCAGCCAAAGTTACCGAGAAATTCGTCTACGCCCAGCTGACCACTTTCATAGAAGAGACCGCCATCCTCGACTGTTCCCAGCCCAGATTCCGCAGCAACCAGAGCACTGAGACCGCCCTCCTGGCTGCCACCAACGACATTCGCATGCTACTCGACCAGGGCCACAACACAGCCATCATCCTGCTAGACCTCTCCGCACCCTTCAACACCGTCTCCCACTGCACCCTTGCTGCTAGACTCCACAAAGCTGGCATACGGGGACTGGATCCGCTCCTTTCTCGCCTGCAGTACACAAAGGTTCAGATTCCCGCCCTCCCTTCCTCTGCAAACCCTCAGAGATCAACTGCGGAGTACCCCAAGGCTCATCACTCAGCCCCACGCTCTTCAACATCTACAAGGCACCCCTAGCTGCCATCGTCAGACAACAGGAGCTCAGCATAGCGTCATACGCCGACGACACCCAGCTCATCCTCTCCCTCACAAAGAACCCCGAAGACTCCAGCCTCAGCTTCCAGGAAGGAATGAAAGACATTGCAGCATGGATGAGCAACAGCTGTCTAAAGCTCAACTCGGAGAAGACAGAGAGCCTCGTCCTTGGATCCTCCCTCAGTGCCTGGGACAACGCCTGGGGGCTCTCTGCCCTCAGAAACCCACCCACCCCGATGGACCACACATGTCACCTCTGCATCATTCTAGACTTCGGAAAAACAAGTTTAAGGGAGAGAAGATGTTGTGCCATTCAAGGGCACTGAGGTGGATGCGTCCTCCCCTGTGCAAATATTTCAGAAACAAAATGATCCACCTCAAAAGAGGTCGGAAGGGAAGTTTGTCAAGAGGCTAGCTAGGGCATACACAGTGTTTGTTAAAAACCCCTCACACACCAAAAGGGCCCTTGGTGTCATGCTTCATCATCGGGGTCTTCCCGCCCGGCTGCAGGAAGGGGCGTGCTACGACTGGCGACTACAACGCAGCCGCGGGATGGCGAGAGAGGAGGCAAGGATTTCAAGACTCTGAAATACAGTGTCTATACCTCTCGACCCGAAAAGAAGGCTCATGGAGCACTGACTCCTACCATTTCCAGCTTATTTTCTGAAATACTGACTGAGCTTACATGATAACAATACCAATTAGGTACTGTATTTTAACATCACTTTTGTATATATCCACATTTATTTTCACGTATTTGAAGGCAACATAGTGAGCGGCAAAGGGATCATCTTTAGTCCTGATGAAGAAGCCTTGATGCTTCGAAACATGTTGACTTTTCAAGAAGAATCAGCACACTGAAAGCATGATATCTCCGAACCACCCTTTTAACACTACCAGCCTATGACCAAATAAAGTGTCTTTAGTCCATAAGGCCAGGTACTTTTTAAACAACACTTTTCATTCACCCCTGACCCTTTCACTCACTACATATATACCACACTTAGCACTACAGTAACAGTGCTCCAGCGTAGTCGCCAGTCGTAGCACATCCCGTCCCGCAGTGGGGCGGGAAGACCCCGATGATGAAGAATGACACCAAGGGCCCTTTTGGTGTGTGAGGGGTATTTTAACAAACACTGTGTATGCCCTAGCTAGCCTCTAGACACACTTCCCTTCCGACTTCTTTTGAGGTGGATCTTTTTGTTTCTGAAAATATTCTAGACTTCTCCATCACCATGACTCTCCAGATCAACGCTGTCACCTCTACTTGTTTCAACTCCCTCCGCAAGACCTTCAAGTGGATCACCCCGAAGCCAGATTGACTGTCACCCACGCACTCATAACGAGCAGACTAGACTACGGAAACGTCCTCTACGCTGGAATCAACAAATCCCTACTACACAAACTCCAGAACATCCAGAACACCACAGCCAGACTCGCCCTCTGCATCCCACAACATGAGCACATGGCCCAACACCTGCGTGACCTCCACTGGTTCCCTGTCGAGAAGAGAGTAACTTTCAAGCTACTTACCCACACCTACAAATTCCTCCACAATATCGGACCCAAATACGAAAGAGTCGCTTTCCACATACCCAAAAAAAACCTTCGCTCTGCTGACCTCGCCCTAGCAGAGACCCCACGCATCCACAGAACCAGAGCAGGTAGAAGAGCCTTCTCCTACATCGCAGCCAAGGCATGGAACAAGCTCCCAGTCAACATCAGACCCTCCCCTACGCTACACACCTTCTGGAAGAACCTCAAGACCTGGCTTTTCAGCTGACCCGGAGCTGCAGTACCCCCCCCCTTCACCCCCGGCACCTTGAGACCCTCACATCTGAGTAGCACACATTAGAAGCCCCCTGATTGATTGAATGATTGATTGACTGATTGGTTGATGTATTAATAACATACTAGTACAGTAATGTCAAAATGTAGATCTCTTTTTTCGTAAAGCTACCAGCAGAACTACAGGAAAACACTTATTTTACATTGGTAAAGGTATATTAAATGAAAATACAATTTAAAAACCAACTAACAGGCAATGTAGACAGGAGAAGTTGCTGGTGATGAAGAATAAACAAACAAACAAAACAATATCAGTAAGAAATATCCTATGTGCACTTGACTAGACTAAATATCTCTGAAAGTGAGTTTAGATCTTGTTTGCAAAAACACTCCATTGCATATGATTTTCCTTTCCTTGGAATATAGAAGGCAGTTGGGAAAGAGTTGGTATTTTTATATGTCAATAATGTTGGTGAACCAAAAAACAACACTTGAAGTTGACTTTATGCAAACATTACTCTGCAGGAAATACTGAATTATACAGTACAATATTAATTTATGAAAAATGAGGAGTTGAACGATTAGATTCTGACTGCTTTTAATTTATGTTTAGAGAACGTTGATCCTTTGGTCAGCTGAATCAATAGAAAATGTATTGTTGATATTATTACTAGAACTTTGTCCCTTTGAGTGTTATACTCAGGGAACATTCTGAATGTAAAATTCCTCAAGAATCAATCAATCAGGGGGGGTTATAAAGCGCGCTACTCACCCTTGAGGGTCTCAAGAATGAACTGTGAAAGACTGATTATGCTTAAGCAACAGTCACTGTTAATACCATAAATGCTGCCAGCTTAGTAAGACAAAATCTCATCTAAATCTGTGCACTGGGAGTGGATCTCATTCAGGTGAAACTGATCGGCATGCTAATTGTACAGAAAAGTCAGAGACAAACTGCTAAGCAACTGAATCCTCGTCCGGGCGCCGAGAAACCCTTTATGCATTACAAATCTAATAATCAATAAATATAGAAAAACCTTAAACCGTGGTTATTTGATCAATAACATTTAATCTAGGGCCAGGTATCACTTCTAGTACTCGTCCAGGCGCCGGGAAACCCTTTTTAGGTAGCTGAGCGCATTACAAATCTAATAATAAATAAATAAATATAGAAAAACCTTAAAACATGGATATTTGATCAATAACATTTCATCTAAGGCCAGGTATCACTTCTAGTCCTCGTCCGGGCGCCGGGAAACCCTTTTTGGGTAGCTAAGCGCATTACAAATCTATTAATAAATAAATAAATAAATCATCAAACTTTGAAGAGTATATTCAGATTTCCTGTTCAAAGGTGCTCTTTAATCTGCATTAGAAGATTAATGGAAGGCTGTTTGATATAAAGGGCAAAATAGAGCCGGATACAAAATTAAATTATTTCAGGAGAAATATGCTATCACATCAAGATTTGTCTGGGTTACCACAGCTTGGACAACATATAAACAAGCATTTACAATGCAATAGGTCTAGCATTTGCGAGAGGTTAAGCTATTGGCATTGTAAATGACAATGCCTTTTATGTATCTGTGCCAATAAATAGATCAAACTCTTGTAAATGCGAGACCTATTTCACTTCTAAGAAGCGGTCGCCATTGTCCCGGGCTGCTTGGAAAGCGAAAGCGCGAATGGCGCACTGAAGGTTGCAGGAAAGCACGTAGTGGCTGTAGTAGGAGAAACTTATTAAAGAAAATAGTGCTTACAGACATACTGTGTAACAATCGAAGTAAAAGGGCAGTCCTCATGGAGATTACAAATGAAGAAAAGGCGGTACTAAGGTGGCACAAACAAGCCTATTAACAAATCAGAAGCCAGCTTTTACGAAGGACAATGACACAAGCCAATGACAAATATGGGCGGAGTGTGGACCGGCCTTCAAGTCCATACACCAAACAGCATGCCCACATAACAGCGCATGTGCTGCCCAGGCTCGACCTAAAAACAGGACATTACTTCTCTCTACTATCCGGAAATGGTAGACCTATATATTCAGACTAAAAACTCCATGAAATCCTGGGAACAAATGATAAGCTACTGAAAACAGTTTGGATCATACCATGCATAAAGGAAATTGAAAACATACTGGATTTCGTGTCAAAATGTTTGTTTTGCAGCAGACTGCCACACAGCTCAGAACTGTAGCACCATGTGTTTCAATTCTACTTACATCTTTATATGAGCTGTTAGTGGAGAAAAGTAATGCCCTACAATTTACAATCTGGGACTCAAGACTTAAAGAACTGGTCAAGGATAACAAGAAATGTACAGGTGACAACCGGGTACTCTTCGCGAGCAGTAAAACTGATCCATCGTTAGAAACCTATTTTCTCTTGTCACCCATATAAATTCAAATTGCCTACAGTGCAGCTTTGTTTCCACATTAATCAAGGTAAAAACACTGAATAACTTTGGATACAGCAAAGTTTATGGATTAGCACATAAATGTAGTTGCCAAACAACAAGCACCATCACCCCATATCAAACTCAACACTGAAGCCTTTTTTCCTCGATGAAGATGAAAATATGTAAATTGTGAAAAAAGATGACTTATGGCTTGATTGTTGTAATTTTCTGTATGCAAACTGCAATAAGCAACTGTTCACTAGGCTGCGACCAACACAGAAGGCAGCAGCTAGAATTAGAACCATGGTACACAACAGAACCCATATATACCGGTTCTTTGTAGGCTGAGAATCTGAAAAAAAAAGTTTAACGTTTTAATACTAGTTAAAGTGCATTTTGGACTTGGGGACTCGTTTTGAAAATATATTTGGAACGACATATTAAAGAGATAGCAATAAGATGCACAAATAAGAGCAGGGATACCATCTTCCATTTTAGGATCAATAACACAAAACAAAACTTGAGTCTACACTGCTACACTTTAGAAAGTTAATGACTACCTTCAGAGTGGAGCACTTAACTAAAGAATAGGTATGCCGAAATTTAAGCATGTGGGCTTGCCATTAAAACAAGCAGCTGTGTCCTGCAGATCTCCATCTACTCGGGGAGAGAGACAGAGGGAAGGGGAAACAAAACATGCTTACCCAGTAATTAAAGGCCACAGTCTAATGCCAAAAGCAAACAATCCAGTTGGGATGGGCAAGGGCAAAAGGAGACAGTGCGGGAACAAATAAGCCTAATTTTCAATCGGAATCTAACATTCAGCAAAAAGGATGACGGCAGCCAATGAGAATCATGGGCGGGGCTTCCACTCCACTTCGGAAATCTGCTCGATAACAATAAGCCTCGCAGAACGAGGAGCGCATCCACGCTCCAGCGCTAGGCGAGACCTAAAAACATGTCCCCACATTTCTAATAGCTTAAGGGGCATGTGCTGGAATTCTGCAACACTCTTAAGGCTGTAATTGGACAAAGAATGTTGAATGTTCATCTTATCTGTATTTAAAACAGCTTCTTGTAGAGGAGCTTTTTTCGGGGCTCAAAATTTTATGCAAAGTCCTATCTACAGAACTCAAAAGGGGGGTGAAAACTGCTAACAGATGCATAATGTCTGCTAGATGAGACAATAATGTTTGGAAACAAAAGTACTTCACTAAAGAAACATCTAGTCTTTATTATTTATAACCCTCTGGAAATAGCTTCAACCAAATTCTGATCTGTACTGATGCCAATGGAAATTGATGTTGGTATATCCAAATATTGTTCTTTCTTAAAAAGCGCATACATTCTGTTATTATGAAAATGTTGTTTTATTTACATAAAGCACACCATTAGCTAGGTTAACCCTTGATTTGAGACAGAACAACTGATGAAGGAGGAAAGACTTTGCTGCACATGACAGTCACCATAGATATAGCCTGAGGATTAACTGAACAATAGATGTTACAGTAGGACAACCACAGAAAAAAGCGAGACAAAGCGAGAGTTAGCAAATGACTATGGGGCATATTATCAAGACAGGCAAGAAAATTATCGCCGTTTTAGCGGCAGAAAATGGCCCCTAAAACGGCGATAATGGGCTTGATAATATGCTCCATAGAATTCCAATTGAAGCCCATGTTAAATGTGAAGGACATCCAACATGGGCTTCAATTGGAATTCCATAGAGCATATTATCAAGCCCATTATCGCCGTTTTAGCAGCAGTTTTCTGCCGCTAAAACAGCGATAATTTTATCGCCTGTCTTGACAATATGCCCCTATAGTTTCCCAAGTTATATTATACCTAATTCTATCACTGTCAGTCTGACAGGAAGATTAGGAAGGTGAATGTATACTAATAACAGTAGAATGAGAATTTAAAGGTTAGATCTAGACACTGCAAAGTTTGATTTGGTGGCATTCTATATCACAGATAGGATGACTCTGCTAGTAAGGAGATGGGAAAAACCTAATCAGGAACTTTTTCTATCAGACTTTCAGTACCATACCACATTCTTTCCAACCCTCTCAAACCGGGCATGCACCTCCAAATGGGGTTAGTGAATTTTGCAGACTACGGACTGAAGGAAAACATCCTTTCCAAGGCTGTGCAAACTAAATTGCTTAGGCTCAATAATGAATTCAAATGTACACTTTTTTATGATATGCCTTTAGAAAATACAGAAAACAGGGGTTTCTTTGGGTTTCACTTGAAACAAAAATCAACGTCAACATGGGACAATCAATGCATACTGAAAATGGTGACTAGAACCAAGAGAACAGTTAGGAAATTCAGCTACAACAGGAAAACATCCACAGTATGTATTTAATGGTTTAGAATGACTAATACATGATAATCAATAAATAATGATTGATAAACCATTAGGTGCTATGGCGAACAGTATTGATGGAGCAGTGCTCATGAAAAGTGCAGACAAACAAAGCAAAAACGTGGACAGGTACGGGAATAATGTAGTGACAAAATGTCCAACTGAGAGCTTTGGGTAACCCAACAGCTATGTTACTATGCCATAAGAGCAAAGTCTGAAGGATTAGTTATTTAACAGCAAAGCAGTCCAGGGGGCAATTGCAGAGGAAGGTATATTTTGACCCCTTAATGGTAAATGACTGGGATACTCATCAGGGCAAAGGGGCCGGGACTAATAAACTGTATCCCACATGTCTGTAGTAAGTGGAAGGGCATTTAAGAAGGTGATCACACAGAATCAATCTTTGGATGCTGTTATTTACTGACGTGGACATAACTGAGTCTTTTTTGCATAACTACAGAACTCTAATAAATAAATATAATCAATAGGAACAGGATATTTTTGAGGGACAGTAGTGATTATGTATAGAAAAAAGGGAAATGGGTGGGCATTATAAGCGTTAAGGTACTGTTTCAAACTGATTAAGATGATTTTATTTTGGAGCTAATTGAAGGGATCTCAGTGGCCTTTCTAGTGGTTGCAGGGTGTCAATTAGGCTCACCTGTGCAGGTCCATACCACCAGGGTTGAAAGGGCTTTAGGCAGAAAGGATACAGGAGCAGGTAAGGCTCCGAGAACAGGGAGGACAGGGATGGAAGCTAGGGGGCATGAAAGCGTGGGATATGCTGGGGATCAGTAGGGGAACAATGGGGCATATTATCAAGGGGGTTTATCTCCGCTTTTATGGCTTTAAAAGCCAAGAAAGCGGAGATAAAATTATCTCCCTATTACCTAGCTGTCGCTAACACCAGTTAGCGACAGCTAGTAGGAGATAGCGACCATCTTGGGCCCCGCTTTGCATGTCAGTGAAATTTATCACTAATGACATGCAAAGTGGGCGTGCCAAGATGTTAGCGACTGGAAACAGTCGCTAACATCGCTATCTCCCATTACCAACTTTTGGAGATATTCACGCTAAGCGTGAATATCTCCAAAAGCTAACACCTGCCCCTGAGCAGTTCTTAGCCATGTTATCCAATGGTAGGTCGATTTATTTTTTATTTATTTTTGGCATTTATTAAGCGCGAACAATTGCCCGCAGGCGTCTCGGCGCTGTACTGTTATACCCTCCTGCGAGATCTATACCGTTATTCAGAGGTTAAATAGCCAAGTTTTCAGTTTCTTCCTGAAGGACAGTAGATTTGGACTCGATCTTATATTTTGTGGAAGCGTGTTCCATAATCTTGGTGCTGCAGCTAAAAAACGTCTGTCTCCCCAGTTGACCAGTCTGGTTCGAGGCACTATCAGGTCATTTTGTCCTGCAGACCGTAACATTCGAGTAGGAATGTACGGGACGAGATGATCACAGAGGAACTGAGGCGCTTGATGGTGTAGTGCCTTATAGACGATACATAGCGTCTTAAACTTAATTCGGTTCCTAACAGGTAGCCAGTGAAGACTCCTCAATGATTCAGATATAGGTTTGAATTTAGGAATATTGAGGAGAAGTCTGGCTGCTGCATTTTGGATTGTTTGCAATTTTTTGATTGTCTTAACTTGGGCATTTGCAAACAAGCCATTACAATAATCCAGCGCTGAAAGGACCATTGCGCTAACCAATGTCTTTCCCACATTGGTAGGGAGAAACGGAAGAATCTTCCTCACCAATCGTAGCTTGTAGAAGGCATTGGAGGCTGTCTGGTTGGCGTGAGCCATGAAGTTTAGGTTATCATCAAAGATGACACCCAAATTTCTCACTTTCGTGACTGGTTCAGGTACAGCTCCGAAAGATGATGGCCACCAAGTGGGGGACCAGCTTGGGCTGAGGTGGCCAAAAGTGACCACCTCGGTTTTGTCGGAATTTCATTTCAAGCAGTTATCTGACATCCATTTACCGATGGCCAGCATACCTGTCTTGAAATTTTCCGCCACTGTTTCCCCGTCATTTCTGACAGCCAATATCAGCTGAGTATCATCTGCATATGAGGTAAGGTTCATCCCGTGCGCTTTGATGGTATTAGCGAGGTCCGACACATAGATGTTAAAAAGTGTCGGACTAAGGGATGAACCTTGTGGTACCCCACACGGCAGTGACAGTTCAGCCGATTCATATTGGCCCAGTATGACTGTCTGGGATCTTTCTGCTAGAAAAGACGCTATTAAGTCTTTTGCTAGGCCTTGCACTCCCATCCTTTCGACACGGTTGACTAAGATCTTATGGTCAACCGTGTCGAAGGCAGCTGATAAGTCTAAAAGCACCAGCAGTGCAGTTCCACCTTGGTCTCTAATTAAGCGGATGTCATCTGCTGCCTTTATGAGGGCTGTTTCCGTCCCATGATACCTACGGAACCCAAATTGTGTTTCATCAAGCAGATGGTATTGCTCGATGAATCCCGCAAGTTGAATGTTCATGGCTTTTTCCACGACCTTAGCAATAAAGGGCAGGTTAGCTATAGGCCTATAGTTTTTTAATTCTGCTTTGTCCAAGCCAGGTTTCTTCAAGAGTGGTTTAAGAAGAGTTTTTTTCAACTGGTTAGGAAAGATTCCTGTGTGGAACATGAGGTTGGTCATTTGAGTAATAGCTGGGATTACGGTGTCTATTAATGACCTTAGACTGTTTAAAGGGCAGGGGTCCAAGGCTGATCCGGATTTAATTGTTTTCACAATGTCCTGGATGTTGGCCTCTGTTACCTCTGTGAAGCAAGAAAGGGTATTGCTTGGAGGGGAGGTATTTGTTTTCCTGATCCATTGATCTTCACCTTGGTTAAATACTGAGAATATATCGTTTACTTTGGTGAAGAAAAATGTTGCTAATGAATCACAGAACTCTTGCGAGCAAGGAGGATTGAGATCTGGGGCGCATCCCGCAAGATGTTTAGTTATTTCGAACAGCTTTTTATTCAAATTTTTTGCGCTTTCGATTTGCTCTGTATAATACTTCTTTTTGGTCTCTATTATTAGAAGTTTATATTGAGTTAAGAGTTCCTTGTACGCTATCTTATCCTGATAATCATACTTTTTCCTCCATATTCTTTCTTTATTTCGACAGTGCTGCTTCAGTTTTTTGAGCTCTTCAGTATACCAAGGGGCTGAAGGAGTACTTCTATTTCTGGACATTCTTTTTTCAGGTACCAATTTATTGGCCGCCTGGCCTACCCATACGTGATATTGTTCAACAGCGGTATCTGGGTCATCTGCCCATTTGGGAGTGGAATTCAGTAGCGCTTCCTTGAAGGAGGGGATGTTGATATCTTTCCAGACCTTGAACAGTTCTCGCGAAGAGTTTGTAGAGGGAGTTGTGACTTTGTTGATTTGAATGGTTGCTAGAACCAAATGATGATCGGACCATGTCATAGGTAAAATATCAGACACTGATATGTTTTCCAAATTGGTAAAAATACCATCTAAGGTATGGCCTGCATTATGAGTAGGTCCTTCCACCAGCTGAGATAGACCAAAGACCTCCATTTCAGATTGCAGTGACATGGTGTCCTTGTCTTCGGCACATTCCAAGTGGAAATTAAAGTCACCTAGCAGGGTTATCGAGTTATCTGTGCCAGAAGTTTCTAAGATGGTAATTATTTCTGTCAAGAAGTCTGCCCTGGTTTCTGGTCTTCTGTAAAGTAAAGTACCTTTAAAGTTATATGATGGGGAGAGGTAAATATCGAATTGAAGCGCCTCACATGCCTTCAGAGGTAAGGCGATGGTGCGGATTTTAAAATAGTCACGGGCAATTATTGCAACCCCACCACCTCGTTTGCCAGTTCTATCTAGTCTATAACAATTGTATCCGGATGGAACGGCTATCACTAGGTCCGGATCCGAGGCTTTGTCCAGCCAGGTCTCTGTCAGGAACATAATATCTATGTTCCTGTCAGTAAGTGTATCGGCTACCTCTTGCCTGTGTTTGGGTAAAGAGCGGACGTTAATCAGGGCTAATTTGAATATTTGATTTGTCTTGTTCCCGTTTTCGCCACCTACTCTTGTATTTAGTAGAGGAGTTGACATTTGACAATGTGTACAGTGCAAATCGGTTTCCGATAGCAGGGAATCAGGGCTGTACCTTGTGCAATGTTGCGAGATTTGCGGGCGTAGATCTATCAAAGCCGATCGTGGGTAAGAGATAGGGCTTGTGTGGTCATTTTGGCCAGGGGGAATGGCCCTAGGCCCGTGTCTGGCGCGGACGGGCGCAGACGGGCCCGCCTTCGGCGCGCCGCCGGCGCGCCCGCTGCGCCCGCCCGCTGCGCGGACGGAATGAGCCCATTGTTTTATACCCTGCCGAGGAGGGTGGGAGGCGTCCTGCCACTGGACCGCCAACCCTTCCTCCCTCCAAGATGGCGCCCCTGTCCCGCGTCGTCAGCCCGCAATTGGCCACGCCGGGATGAGGGGGTGAGTGAAGCACGCCTCGGTGCTAGAGAATTGTTTGCACTCGAGCGGACTTCAGTTACAGCTATTTAAAAATGTAACAGGTTAAAATATGTACAACTTCTAAAAAAGTGCAGTAACAGCGTTATATAGTCTAGTCCGTGTCAGCGCGTTTCAATAAAGGGAAAGTAAGAGGAACCCCCGGCTTTTCGCCTCAGGGGAGAGTAACAAGTACAGCGATCCTTGAAAAAACTACTCCTTAAATATCCGGGAGGGCGGGAGGCGTCCTGCCACTGGACCGCCAACCCTTCCTCCCTCCAAGATGGCGCCCCTGTCCCGCGTCGTCAGCCCGCAATTGGCCACGCCGGGATGAGGGGGTGAGTGAAGCACGCCTCGGTGCTAGAGAATTGTTTGCACTCGAGCGGACTTCAGTTACAGCTATTTAAAAATGTAACAGGTTAAAATATGTACAACTTCTAAAAAAGTGCAGTAACAGCGTTATATAGTCTAGTCCGTGTCAGCGCGTTTCAATAAAGGGAAAGTAAGAGGAACCCCCGGCTTTTCGCCTCAGGGGAGAGTAACAAGTACATGGCTAAGAGCATTAGCTCGGTAATGCATGAATATCGCTGACTTTTCAGTGATATTCATGCATTTCTGCCAATTTTTATCGCTTAGGAGATAAACCTTGATAATAGCAAGGTTCCTAAGCGATAAAAATCGCCGCAGCACGGCGATGAAAATATGGCCGCTAAGCCAACATAGCGATAATTATTGCTAGTTGTTGGTAATATGCCCCAATGTTTCTATAATTTCTTCTATGAAAGACAACATCACAGAGTCTTATTCAATATATCTTTCCCATCATACAAACATCATCGATAAACTTGATGAGAATAATTATATTTAACATCAATGGGTTTATTTAGCATTAACTGATTCAAGAATAAACAAGCAATATTCATACAGTGTATTTTTATTTGTATTCAATTAACTATAAACCGCACCAATATGTATATTGCTATTACATTCGTAGGTCGTCAGCAAGAATCCAAATGAAAATACATGTTATTGAAACGGAGGCTTCTCTTGAGATGGTTATCTGTAGCAAAATGTTCCCTACCACTCCAGCAAAATGCAACCTCAACTTAACTAATTTGGAACCTTTTCAGGACCTGATTCCATAACTGGGCAATCAGGCTTAAATTAATTTGCGCCATTTGTCAGACACTAACTAAAACCAGATAATACGAAAATGTCCTCATAATGCATGGGGCAACATGAATATTCCAACCTCAATATTTAAAAGAAGAATCTCAGGCATAACTAATACAATTTGTAAATTGGAGTATAGAATGAAGTTGGGCATTTAAAAATGTCTTTATCTTTGTTAATTGAGTTCAATAATCTCTTTAGATAAAACCTACTTACTCCAAAAACAACAGTCACATTTACCTTATTGTTTTACACTCTGTGCAATTAAGTTCTATACTATTCAGATCTAAACAAGTCTAAGACATAATTTACGTTTTACAACAGACTTTTTATGGATGGACTTTCAGAGGGATGTGAATTCAGGTTAGGAGCTAGCCATCCTTAGCTGTGTCTCCACATCAGGCCTTGTGTATTATGGAACCAATGCCACATATTTCCTTCATATGTTTTATCTCATGCTACTCCATAACCTCCTCCCAAATTAGTTAAGAATGTAAACATCACTAGCAGAAGTGCATGGCTTTATTAAATCCATCATGGATGTTGTGTTGCTTAGTATTTATGCGGATTTTCAACCTTACAAGTTGCATGCTTTTGCATGGTGAATAGGACCCTTCAACTGTTTAAATTGTCAGGAGTAAATATGGAAGGCATCACATTGCTCCAAGAGAAACCCAGGGAGGGGATTGGTGTGCCAATGTAAATAAAGATGTCCTCTCCTGCAAGCCAGGTAGGGAAGGTGCCATGGAGTAATTAAAAGGGGAGGGCTTGATGGGGGCCTGGTGAGCAGGAAAGTTTATTCACTCTGATATCTTATCAGGGATACACATAGTGGAAGAAGATAGTGAGAGTAGATGGAAGCAAGGAGGGAAAAGCCTGAGCTAGAGATAAAGCAAAGAGACAGAGAGAGAGAGAGATTACTTCCCCATGTTCCCTTTGTCTGCACCCCGAAAGTATTACCTCGAGACTACCCTCTACACAAGAGTAAAACACCAATATATTCAATAATCTGTATTTACAATCATTTATGAGTCCAATGAATAAATGCATTTCACAAACTAACTACATCCTATTAAATGTACACTGCTTGGTGCCACATTCTTGCTTTGTCATAGCACTTTAAAAGTGAGTTGTTACTACTATATTTTTATTGACCTCAGAATAATTAAACACGGAGTTAGCCCCCTGGGAATTAACATGTGCACTGTAGGCGGCAGACACAATTCTGCAGAAGATTGAACTGAACAACATTTTCTGGTACAGTTGATTCAATGGCACCAACGAGGAATAAAGGGCAAGTGATGTCACTTCATATGAGGCCACTTTAGTTGATGTCAGGTTATAAACAGTTAGATGGGACTCTCATTTTCCACCTTTCTGTGAGGGTTCTCAGAATTTCTAAGAAAAGCCTTGTGATGTACACAATGAGAACTAAGTGAATTCTTACTCAAAACTCAACAAGCATAATGTTCATGGAAAGTAGTGGTCAAGAAGCAAAAGCAGAGCCATATTTATAAAGCCAGTCATATACCTTCAGTATATGTGAATGGCCAAGAAGAATAGTGATAAAAAAGCAGTCCCAGGCATGTATCAGCTCCACTAGTCAGACAAATGTAGGATAAACCCAATGGATCAGACAAAAGACAAGCTAATGTTATAACCCAAAGTCAATATGCAAAATATGGCGAGGAAAATCAATTGCTTTTACCAGAATCACATACTATATACCAACTAGTCCCATATACCTTGTCGATGGTTTCTGGATGAGCTCGCAGAACCAGACATCTATTCTGTTTAGCCCCTTGTCAGAAACATAATACCCCTACCATAATACATATCAGGAACTCTGCATAAAACTTTACAAAAATTAATGAATCCTACTGAATTTGCACTAGAAATCTGTTACACCTACTGATCAGTATTGAGAATAAGGTGCTATGTTCTCAATACTGATATCTAAGCATGTGGTATGGCTGTAGAGAAAACCTGGCCAAAAGGCAGCAGAGTGTTGTACAGGGTTAAAGTGAAGCATAAAGTCAATGAGTAATAGGAGAGATAGCTGGCCTGTGGGCTGTTAATGCATTCTAATTTGGTGTTCTTTAAATAGAGGTGTCTTCAGCTGTTTCCTAAATTGGGGCAGTGTTTGTTCCTGATGGCTAGAGTAATGCTGGTCGGTATCCTTGATTGAAAAGGCCTACTGCACACTTTGTAGAATGTGATTTATATCTTGGTGATATGGATACTCTGTCGCAATGACAGCAAAGTATCCATACTGTCAAGACTGTGGTCTGCCTTCCTGATTTAAATGCGGGCAGACCTTTGGTTTCATCACAATGGAGACTACTCTGTCTCCACGTTGATTAAAACCCTCTGATGGCCTGACAGAGAAAGGGTCAATGAAGGTTGACCTCTAATTCTGCCCATCTATGTTAGATGGGTGGAACTAGATGTCCGTTTTCATTGACCGTCACCATAAGGAAAACCCTGGGGGTATGGGACAGTGAAAACTACAAAATGCTCCCCTCACCATGCGAGAGGACTCCCTTGTTAAGGGGAGCATTGCACCTTGGGATTTACTGTTTAAAAATAAAAAGGAAAGTATTTTTCCATACAGCACCATCATGCTTGATTGAGCCATAGGGAAAATCGCAAAAAGTACCTACAGGAACCACTGTGACTGCAGTATCCTGGTAATGCTTTATGAAATGACTGTCGGCTTGGCGGTAATTTTTTTTATTTGGCAGACAGAGGTGCAGTCAAGGCGATGGAGTAAAGTACTTCATCACCCTGTCAGCCAAACCTCTGTCCGTCACATTATAAATCAGCCCATTGGTCTGCAGTCTGATGGTGTCCTGGCTGCGGGTGTGCTGAAAACCATCAAAGATGAAGAACTTGTCTGCAAGATAAGTGGAGATGCTGGTCTTGGCTATGTCAATGATGTACTTAGATTTAAAGATGGTGCATGCTGGCATAGGGAGCAAATCAAGTACCATCAGGATGGGGTGATGTAATCATATTCCTTCATGGGTAGAACGGGACATACTGTGGCATGCAGCCGCGGCACACAGAGGTAAGAGCGGTGGGGGGTGGGTCCTGGTTGGGGGTATTTTGACAGATGGCGATGAGGGAAAATTAATTATTTATTTAATCTTCCTTTGTCATCATCCGTCAAAATCCCCCCCAGACGGCCACTGCTCTTACCTGCATGGGCTGGTGGCATATAGGTTGCTCTTCATGGGTGCTTGTGTGGAGTCTGAGAGGTCATGAATCAGGGGATTACCATCACCTAGATGCAAGAGTATGAGGGCTTGAACAAACTTTCTGAAGTAACTTTCTGGAAGAATTTTTTTTTTTCTTTAGAAGAAAGATCTGGTACCAGGCCACCTTTGTGTTTTTGCTAAAGTGTTCCTTGAGGATGAGGTTGATGTCCAGGGTGAATTCAAGTGACTTGCCATTCAGTGAAAATTGGGGTTCGAAGCCATCAAGGTTCATGTCATTGAACAAGGTGTGTCCTGTCTCTTGTTTGTTGTTCCTGGCAAATAAAAGGAATTCTATTTTGGTGGCAGCCAAGCTTCTGGTAGGTGCTGGGCATCCAGGTCTGGATAATATGTAAGCACTGTACGAGGGATTCACTGTCTGCAGCAGAGTTTTCAAGAAGAGCTATGTTTTATTATTGGCTACACAAACCAGTATAAATCAATAATCCTCCTACTTTGAACACTTAAAACCTCCATTTTAGCAACCTATATTTGATATAAAATAGACACTTTGCTAACAATATGCTTTCAAAGCCCACTAATGAGCAAACGCATGACCACAAAATGTCCACAAAGTCTTACAGTGCAAACTTTAATATGACAAAAAATATGTGTCAACATGTAGGAAATGTCCAAATGAATAGCAGCGCAGCATTCAAATACTTCCAATGTACCCTACAATTGAACACGTGATTAAACAAGGCACCCAATCAAAAATCAACAATACCCAGTGCCCTTGGCTATGAAAATACAATAGAAAATTATAGCCGAAAGAATTGACTGTTAATTAAATCAGTCAGAGTAAAATACCTCTGTGTCCTGCAATCATTCTTCTTCCTAAATGGACTTAATTTCAACCTAACATTGATATTCACCCAATGGTTCTCAGCCTGATTACAATCTTTGCCACATTGTCATCGCCACACTGCCTTGCTGCTTGCTCAGTTAAACATGGTTTGGAGTAGCTCACTATTGTTACAGCTCTGGTTCATATTCTTTTATTTTATGACGAAGCTGTCAACTCGTAGGAGTGAGAATAATCCATTGAATTAGTCATTAATGTAAAAAACAATCTTGTCAGTAGCTCCGCTCGGCTTGACGTCTGCATTGTTATCCGTGAAGTCTGCATTCAGCAGAGAAGAGAAAGACGAGAGAGAGGAGGTCTAGCGTCAGGCTTTTCTCCCGTGTCACAAGTCTAGAAACCCACAACCGAACAATGCACTCTTGAGAATCAAAGACCATTGTTGCCTTTTACTTGTTCCTGCTCTTCCTGCGGAATCAGTTTTCAGTCTGCAATGCGCATATTGTTTGAACTTCTTTTACGGGTCTATGAGGCAAACACTGCTGCATACGTTTCCTTTAGATTCGTAGCCATCTTTCATGTTGTACATTGATTTAATGAGCTTATGGGCAGATGTATCAACGGGATTTCGGGTCGCACACGCTGTGATTTGCAAAAAAGCAGCGTTTGCGACTAAAATTAAGGAAAACGGAATGTATGAAGGAAATGGCATCGCAAAATTAAGGAATTCCAAAATTTGCGATTCCTTAACTTTGCGCAAGCTGTTAAGGAATCGCAAAAAGCGATTTCTTAAATGCTATGTAAGAAACACTTAAGTTTAGCGAATTCACCTTAAGAAATTGCAAATTACCACCAACTTCAAGTTGGTGTTAATTTGCGATTTCTGTCACAAATGCACCTTTTGGCATTTGTGAAGGTGCCATGTGGCGCTCATGTATGTGCGCCATATACGCACAGATCTAAAGTTCAGGGGTGCAGCAGGGTGTCCTCAAGACACCCTTGCACCCTTGAAATTATTCTCAATTTGCGATTCTCAAATTGCGAATTGCGAATCTCAAATTGAGAATAACTTCCCAATCATTCTTATGGGCTTCCTGGCCCATAGAAATGAATCGGAAATGATTCCTTAATTGCGATTTCGCAATTTGCAAATCACAATTTAGGAATATTAAGAAATCGCTAAAAAATTGTGATTTTTTACATACATCCCAAATTGCAATTCTCCTATAGCGATTTCTAAAAAATCGCTATTTGAGAATCGCAAATGATGGTGATGATACATCTGCCCCTAAATCGCCGAGATATTACGTTATCATCAACGCATGTCTCCACGGCGAAAATATCCTGCGAGAGCGCATCAAACAGAATTGCTCAAAGCAGGAAATGCGATATTTATCACATTTCATTGATAATATGCCCCGTTGCCTCAGCGGTACAATCCACCTGCCATTATAAGTATGGCAAAGTCAGTTCCCAACCAGGTGTAACAAACCCACGATAACTGTGTTCAGCGCGGTTTATTTAATCGCATCGTGGGTTTGCTCGAGGCTTCCTAATAGTGCACTGTCGAGTCAGCGCGGATTTCCACGGAGTTTTGTTGGGGAATGGCTACTTTGCATGTCATTAGCGATGTTCATCGCTGACATGCAAAGTGGCGTTTGAAGGGCTGCTTACTCAAGATGATTGGGCGTTAGAAAAATCACAGCTTTCCGGCCGAAATGGGCCGATAAAGCGGCGGAATTCTCCTTGATGATATGCCCCTAAGTTTGTTTCATAGATTTTAGAGAATTGCTTTCATGGTGCAGTGCAGACTAAGGGGCAGATTTACAAGCTCCTTGCCCCACTTTTGCGTCACTTTTCCCTTGTTAAAAATGACGCAAAAGTGGGGCAAGGGTATTGTAAATAAGCCCCTTAGACATCTGTGACTTTCCTATTTATAGGAACACTGGCATACTGGCATTCCCATGTGTGGGAATCTGACCCGTCCCAAAATGTAGCCAGCCATCACACTGGGATGCTGTTATCAATAGCGCTTTAAATTATGGCCTTATTTTACTACTGAACCGGAGTTACAGGGACCTTTTTCTTTGCTTGCACTGGGACACATGTTACTATTCCTACACCACTGTGGTCACGTGCATGCTGGGATGAAAGCTGTATTGTGTTTTGTTTATATGTTCTGGTACACTATGAAAGCTGACACTAGGACCTTTAATATAAATTAGCTCTTATCAGTCACCCTCCAGTGGAGATAAGCCAAGTGACCCCAGCCCAATAAGGTTGTGAGCCAGCATGTCCGCTTTCAAACTAGCATGACATCTCCGTATGTAGGCCCATGCTAGATCTTGGGGAGGGTGTTCTGGGCAACACTATAGAAGTTGAATTTGATCAGAAGAGAAAGATACAATATTTGCGAATAGGGGTATCACGTATGGTTTTATTACAAGACCTGAGACTACCATTATGCATTCTTTTCTTGCCTTTACACATATGGCAGCCAGGATACAACAAACTACATTTTCCATCGACCATTGTGAAAATAACTGCACAGCAATATCACAATGTAATATCACATATGTAATATCTTGACATAACTGTTCATGTTTTTTTTTACACATCTTGTCGGGCTAGAGCTACTGACAGTGATTGTTTAGGGTGCAGGCTATATCTTCTCTGCATGGCAGCACCGCTTCAACTGCACTTTATGGTTACATGGGTGCTTTCCTCAGAGACCCACTGTGGGCTATGCGGCCTTTGCTTTAGCCATGTGTGTTGAGAGTGGCCCTCCGATTTAACTCCCATACTTTGCAACTAGCACAGCAAAAGGGAGGTCACCTCTGGAAGCTCACTCATATTTAAGTGACTGAATTCAGAGAACATTTAAGGATCTGTGGGAGTGAATATTATGTTTGATGAGCTGCAGCAGATGTAGGGGGGGCTGATTCTGGGAGGCTGAGTATGTTAAGGGAATAGTGTTGAATTTAATTCTCTCAGGCACTGTCAACAGTTGAGATACATAGGAGGTGATAAAATAGAGTAGGGGCATGGTAAATTGAGATTTAGTCGAGCTGCTGCATCCTGCACGAAAGGTAGTTTGTCAGATGTTTTGGAAGATAATATATTAGCATAGTCAAGTCTGAAATTGGGAAGAACATGGACTACGACTTTCCAAACAGATTTGAGAATGAATGCCCGGATATTTTTGAATGCCTTTAAAAGGGTGAAACAACAAGACACAACTGATATAAGCTGGGGCTGAGTCAAGTTGTAAACCTACATTCGGACTGTATTCACTCTAATCAGGAATGGGCCTAGTTTGATTGGCTAGCACGAGACTAGACAGAAAAGTGTGGTATTTCCCCAAAATGAGAATTTTAGTTTTGTTCGAATTTAGCTATCGACCCCAGAGAATACAAAACTTCAAGGCAATCTGGTGGGCATTATAACTATCTGTGATGGGCACTCTAATATGTGTGTCATCTACATTTGAAAATACTTTCTCGGATCAAGCTTGCAAGTGGAGCAGTGCAAAAAAGTGGGGTTGAAAAAAGAAGCCCTTTGGGACCCCAAAATAAATTGTTTTTGGTTGCAATTTAAAAACCAAGGGCCTCATTTATGAAAAGTGACGCATCGCTGCGTGAAAACAGCGATGCGTCACTTTTCACTGCGCTCTCCCTGCGACATGAGTGATGCATCATATTTATAATATGACGCATCATGTCGCAAGGAGTTACAGATACGTCAGTATTTCTGACGTATCTGTAGGCGCAAAAGTGACGCATTGCTGGAGTGTGTCCCAAAAGTGACGCAACTCCAGCAATGCTTCCTTTCAAATGGGGAAAGCCCCATGTGAAAGGGCTTGTGTCAGTCTTACGCCTGCTGTGAGGCAGGTGCAAGATTTTGACGCAACAGCATCCTAAAAGTGACGCAGTGAAATCTCATAGATTTCACTGCGTCACTATTACGAGGCTTTTTGCGGGTGAACGCCCCCTCTGCATACATTATACCTGACGCAGGTATAATGTAGCGCAGGGGTTTACAAAGTGACGCATCTGCTTAGATGCGTCACTTTGTAAATAGTGCGCATCAGGAGGCATGTTTTACGCCGCCGATGCGTCACAAAAAGTGACGCATCGGAAGCGCAAAACTCACGCAAGGCCTCATAAATGAGGCCCCAACAGTCTAATGATTTGAGCACAATCAAAAAGGAGGGAGGCAGGGACGTGGCTTGGTGGGCCGGTATGGCGGACGTGAGCTGAGCGCACTCCGTCCATCCTCACCATAAGCCTTAATTTATCCTGCCTGTCTGGTCCCATATGTGGTCCCTGGTTGATCTTGCCACTGTCAACTGTTGAGGGCTGCCCATAGAGTCGGTTTTTGGCGATGCAGACGGTCTATCGGCGGAGGTGCGGTGACCGACGACATCTGCGGCCTGTCTGTGATGTGGCCTCATCCTGAGCCGCAGAGTCGCGTAGCTACCTGACGTGTTACCCGGCCGCGGTGACAGTGGAGGTGTGCCTTGTATGGGCAGCGTTGTATGAGCAGCGTTGCGGGCTCCAGCAGAGATGTGCTGAGCGGGGCTCACCCTGCGCTGTTAGTGGCCCTCCGGTCCTCCCGCGGGGTTGCAGACATAGTCAGCAGCTTGGTTGAGCCGCGGTGTGAGGCAAGCGGAGCAGCTGGGAGCCCGCCATCTTGGGGCCACAAATTCGTCCCTGCGGCATCCCATGGGGCTTCTAGTGTGCGGAGAGACTGCCGGAGCTTCCGCAGTTTGGGCTCGCAGTACGTAGGTGCGGCTGCGCTGGCTGCCCCATCATCTCTCCCACTCTCCCCCTGCTTAGAAGATTGGTGCCCACTGGGGTCCGGTGGTCTTGTCGGCCACGCGGGGGAGGGAGTTGGCAGTTGTCTGGTGACCCAGCGTATGGGACATTAATAAGAGGAGGACCCTGAGCACGCTGCCTAGCCTCTTGACCGGCTATCGGCTGGATGGTGCAAGGGACCTGATTGGGGGCAAATATCCCGCACAACTGACTGCCATCTTGGGGTTGTGAGCTTGTCCTGGAGGTGGCCCGTGGGGCCCCCGGTCAAGGGAGGGACCCCGGGACCGCCGGAGCCTCTCCAGCTTGGGCTCTCAGTTATTGAGCGTGGCTGCGCTGACTGCCCTTTAGCATATCTCTACCCCCCTACTCGGAGTGTTGGTGCCCACTGGGGTTCCGGTGGTCTTGTCGGGCCATGCGGGTGGGAGCCTGCAGCTGTCCGGTGACCCAGTGTGCGCGGCATTAAGGGGAGGGGGTCTCTGAGCAACAGTGCGCAGGCGGGCTCCCGAGGTTGGAGTGACCCTCTGGGCTCCGCCAGTTGGCCCCCGCAGACTTTCAAATCATCCGGACCGGCTATTGGCTGGATGGTGCAGGAGACCTAATTTGAGGCGGATAGCCGGCATGGCTGGGGGGGACACACCTGGGAATTTTGTGGCCGAATTGGGTCACTGTGGGGAGTAGCCCCCCGGATCCATTGCTGGGGCCCCGGTGTCCCTCCTCTCTCTCCCCCTAAAACCCTCCCGCCCTCCGGAATCTATTCAGAGGAGGTGTCAGCAGGGATTCGGTGGTCAAATCGGGCCGCAGGGCGGGAGCCACGCATCATGGGTGCCGCCTGGGGGCTCCACTGGGTCGGCTGGACCGGGGGAAGGCCTGTGGGGCAACCTGCCTTCATCTAGACGCCCGCCATCGGGTGTGGGACCCCGACTTCCGTGGGAGAGACGGCATATTCTCCCCCTGGAGGTTTCTCAGCCGGGATTGGGGACAGTGATTGAGCAACTATGACTAGAGACAAGCCAGGTGGCGGCCCGGCTAAACAGAGCACAATGGACAAGTTCAGAGGGCACGGGGGCCCGGCGGTGCTGCCCGGGGGGGTAAAAAAATGCTGTCCCTGACAATGCGGCCCTCCTGGCTGCCATTACTCAATCCAGAGACACCATTGAGGCCAAGATCGGGGCAGTCGGCTCCGATGTGATGCTCCTGCGCCAGATTTAGGAATGCGGTTGTCCGCATCACGAAGATGGAGTCGAGAATTTCAGGCGTAGAAGATGTGGTTGTGATGCTGCAACGGAAATTATCGTCCCTCAAACCTACACAATGGGGCCTGGCATTGAGTGTAGAGGACGCAGAGGGAAGGGCACGGCGCAATTACCTGCGCTTTGTTGGTTTCCCGGAAGATTGCGAAAAGGGGAATATGAAGCGATTCCTTATGGACTGGCTTGGGGTCTGGGTCCCCCCTGGGTAACTGTTGGCTTGCTTTGTGGTGTAGACCTGATGCAGAAGCCCCATCCAGGGGCCCGACCGAGGCCTATCATCGCCAAGCTCCTTGATTACCACGACAGAAACCCGATACTGAAACAGACCTGAGCTAAAAAACACTGTTGTTCGACAACTCATGCATCTTAATCTTTCAGGACTACACTAAGCTAGTACAGAGGCGGTGACAGTCGTTCCTAGCCGCTAAGGCCCACCTCCGTGAACTTAAGGGTCCCTACGCTTTGCTCTATCCGACCAGGTTGCGTGTTTTGTATCGGTCTCATACCCACTTCTTTGATACACCAGAGAAGGTATTCAACTGGACGGACGAAACTGTACGCCTGCGTCCTCACTCTCTCCCGCGAAGGGAATCTGACTCCTCTTTGCCCGGAGTCAGCACAGGCCGAGGGGGAGAGGGGGTAAGCGCTTGAAGTCTTGGCGTCACTCGCAGTCTGCAGGTGCAATGGCCCAGGAGGGGTATGTTTCATTGCCAAGTGTATTGGCAGACTGAACCAGGATGACCTTGTACTTTTCAGAATCTGAACATTCCTTATAGACCAGAAAAGCGCGCGTACCAGCTGGTCTCTCCGTGGGGCTCCACAGAAGGAGAGGAAGCCAATAGATAATGGACTGTGTTTTGGGGATCCATTGGCAGGTGAGGGGTGGGACCTCCCATTGGGGCCAGCCTGCTCTGCCTGCCGCGACAGGTACTTCACTGTTTTGTAGGCACAGGGTGGTGTAGTGTAGTACCTATATTCCCAATAGGCTCTGCGCATTGGAATATTATATCCTATAGATATGACGTAGGACTTAGGCCAGTAGGTCTCTATTGTTTATACTAAACTTAATTGTGAGTGCCAGCTAGCTCAGAGGTCACTAGAAACTTTCTCAAATACACAAGAAGGGATTAGTTTTTGACAACCGCATAAACATGACAACTTTGTTTCCCTCGGACTGGAAAATATCTTCAGAGTCGTGGAAACAGTAGATAAGTACTTCACTCAGTCAATTGTGCATGCTTCGTTTCTACAGGTGGTGCACAGAAATAGAGAGACGCCGTTTCAATAAAAGGTTTATTGAACAGTCTTCTTTCTCATGCAAGAGAGGTGAACTGCTACAATTGTTACACAGAATGCAAAGTATAATGAGTACAGCGAAAATAGTATTATAAAATAATACTGTAATAGCATTGTATGGTTTCTAAGCCATATAAAAATACATAAATAAATACACAGGCCAAAATACTCAACTGGTGCTTCTAAAATACGCCTACCCCAATGTACCTAACCTAGGTCTAGTATGATGCAAGACATAAGTATTGTTTAGCATAAGTTATAGTTCTGGCAAGAATTGCCAAAGGTTTCTCTAGGTTCTAACCAGCTCCATACGTTAGAATGAAGGAGGTTGGTATCTCTGTCTTGGGACTCGATTTTCCAACACCCCGCAAGGGGAGTCAGAAACACTGGAGCTGGTTTCTCGGCACAGGAGGACAGCTTCTTGTCAGTGCATCAGCTGGAGAGTCGGCTTCCTTTGGCACTTGCTGTAGTGAGCTGCGTTGGGCAAGTAGGTCGTCGTACTGCACCGAACCACTGTACTTTGCTATAGCAAGTGAAGGTATATTTATACCTTGAAGGTGTTTAGGAATGCCAGCTTTGACGTAAAGTCGGGCATATGAACCTCATGGATAAACCCCTAAGGAACAGTTGTTCATGCATAATAATGAGTTTCTTGGAGAAATCAATATCCAGGCTAGGGGAAGTCCCTTACAGCTTAAGAGTCTGGTTTTCCAAGAAATCGTTGTGACGTTGATGAATGGATGGAAGTAGCTATGCCTGTATTTGGGTAGCATGGGCTAAGCCTAAATAGGGGCTTAATTTCCATGCCTATATAAGGGCAACGTGGATTGTACCTATATATGGGCATGAATCGGGAAAATACATTCGGAATCTAAAACGCCATACAACACCCACTCCACTTTCTTATGCACGACATGACTGAGTTCTAAACACGTTAAACATATCGAAACATGATGTGTTAAAACCCATCCAAAACAAATAAAAATGCAATGGTACTGGTTGTACACAAAAGCGCATTGGTGCTGTACGTATCAAGAGTAATTGTTCATTCCAAGCATATAATTGACATTTTGTAAATGCTGTCTGAATGAATCATGAAAATACATTCATGAAATGGTTCGTTAATATAGAATAAAAAAGGTGCCGAAACCATTCTATGACAAATTTCATTAAAATTTTGGTGCATGTGGACAAGGTCAAATATTGTTTTCTGGAAGTTTTTCAAAGAATTCTTGTTCTCTATGAATAGTTCTACTTTAAGCAGATTACTTTGTGTCAAAAAAGGGGTAAAAATACAAATTTGGAACACAAAATTTATCATAGGAAAAAGAGTTCCAAAGTTAGAACTTTGTTTTGAAAAATGAAGGTCGAATTCAAAGTCTCTCAGAACATTGTGTGCCAAATCAAAAATCTGTGTTATTGTTTGGAAAAAACATCAAATCTTCTTAGGGCCAGATGTAGGAAGCCTAATACCGGTCAGTAACAGGCGAAATTACCTAATTTCGGGCTTTTCAGATGTAGAGGTCTAATTTAAGGATTCAGTAATTTACCGAATCGGTAATTTAAGGTATCAGTAAATCACCGAATCCTTAATGTAGGGAGCATTCAAGGGAGTGCTTTTCACATTTAAGGATTCGTTATTTACCACCAACTTCAAGTTGGTGGTAAATACCGAAAACCGTTAAAAAATGCAATGTTCTGCTTTTTTAACAGTGTATGTATGTCTGCCACATGTGCACCCATGCACCATGCACTATTCAGGGGTGCAACAGGGTGTCAATGTGACACCCTGCCACCCTTGTAAGTCTACCCCCTATTACCGATTCGGTATTTACCGAATCGGTTATTCTCATTCATTCCTATGGGCCTCTCGGCCCATAGGAATGAATGGGGAATACCGGATCGGTATTTACCGAATCGGTATTTACCGAATTTTACCGATTCAGTAAAATTTACCAAATCATTAGCTACATACCATTTACCGATTCTAAAATACCAAATCGGTAAAATTCGGTATTTTAGAATCGGTAAATTATATTTACCTACATCTGGCACTAAGTCTGTAAAAAAGTTGTCTACCATTGTAGGTGAAAGTTGGATTACCTCATTTAGAAGATTAACCGCACATAGATGTGAAGCATCGCCGTCAGCATTGGTCGCATTAGCAATGTTCGTAGTGGAGGATACCCGTGTGCCTGTTTCCTCTCGTACCTCACCGTCAGCATTTTGCGTCTGTGAGATCTCAATGAATGCCGTCATCAGAATCGGTAGCCGCTGGGGACAACACAGTGCATGGGCCGTTACTGGTTCAAGCAAAGTATCAACATCCGTTGGCATGACTGATGGGAGTGTGAGACATAAGTCTAACACGCATTCTTCTCCACATAGCAGGCAGCATAGAACAGGTAAGATGCAATCTTGCCAAATTGGTCTGAATGATAGAAACCATGTGATATTTAATTCTCGTAGACGAGGTAGTCCCAAAATGTAGACGATGCCCTCACGACACTTCATCGCCAGTAGAGTTGTCTCCATGAAGAACAGGGTGTCGCTGGCGATTTGGCTTGCCATATCACAGCAGCAGGAGCAAAAATAGTATCCCTGCAGCATGTCCTAAAATGAGTGGCAGTCCGCCCAAACACTGAGTGCACAAAGTTTGGAAATATTCCTAGGACTGCTTCAAAAGGTGCTAACAGTCCAGAAAATACGGTCTTAAATACATGTACAATACTACTCGTATCAGACATGTTTAAGATGCGACTTGACATTTCTGAGAAATGTACAGGGCAGTTTGTAGTTAAGAGTACATGTATATCAGCAGAAGTCCTTGCGACTAGTAGATCATAGATCTCTTTGGCCAAGGTCAGTGGCACATTTTTTGGCAAAAGAATGGCTTTAATTCTGCTCAAAGTATCAATTTGGATAGAAGAGATGTTTAGTGAAGGCCATAAAGGTGACTCCCGGTCTGTCTTCGTTTTAGGAAACAATATTTGCATACAGCAAGTGACCCTGGCTGACACGTTTACTAGATAGGGTAAACCTGGCAACATGCCACAGCAGCTGTGATCGTTCAACATGAGGTAACTCCCACTAGAAAGTTGTCCAAAAATTAGATCAATCACCGCAGCTGGTGAACCTTGCAGGTGGCAGTTTAAGTTGGTAAAGGAACCATCACAGGCTCCGTGCAAATTAATACCCTGACAAAGGAGAAAACTGCTCAGTGCGTTTTCACAATTTTTACCACTAAGAGACACCTCTCTTCCTCACTCCAACATCTGTGTGTGTACGATAATTCCCAGGATGTCTTGATGTATTCTTTACCCAACCTTTCATATGTACCTGCTGGTACTTGTTTTAAGCAATACTGACAATGGAAAATTGTAACAGGCAGAGTGATTGTTCCATGTATAATCCATTCAGTGGCTGGCTTTTCAGCGACTGTAAATGGCAATCTTTCCAGTTTTTCAATGCTCAGCACCATATAGTCTGCACCCCTTTGTGCCAATTCAATCTGTTTATCAGTGAGATTGAATTCTGAAAACAGTGACGTAGTATTGATTAAATGCCAAGGCACATAGCCTGAACGTAAATTTTGTAACGTCCAGCCTAATAGCATGATAGAACGTAATTGCGACTGACCATGTTGCAACATGACCAAGTCCTGTTCCATGATGTCTATGGCAGAAGACACTATGCTGTCCAAAGAATATATCCTGGACGACTAAGTCGTTAACCCATTGTCAACAACAGAGAGAGTTTTCTCTAAATTAATATGATCAATTTCTCGTATTCTTTCTGCAGTCTCTGCTTGCGTAAAACTTCCATGCTTCATTATAAGCAGCAGAGATACCGGCATATATAAAATGTTTGTGACGCGGTGTTCTTGGTCCTAGCAAGAATTCCCTAAGATCAGCGTCTTCTTTAAGTAAAGATAAGCGTTGTGTTACAGCCTTAAGTGTAGATCTATGTAGCCAATCAATGCAAAATTTCCCTACACTGTATGTTGTTACTATTCCAGGATGCTGTCTCTGAACATATCTTGGATATGGCCTAGCGAATGTTAAACCCTGTGTCTTATTTAGGAATCTATCTTGACAGATGTTTGTGTCTGTGGGCCAGATCAACCATTTTTTCCAATCTGGATCTGTTTTGTTGTGATGCACAATAGTATGTACGTTAACCTCCCCCTCTGAAGTGTTATCATTAGCAGGTGTAGGTGTAGGTATGGACGGATTGTTCAAGTGCTTTATCATGGCTAACCCAAGACAAGACGTCTGTTGGACAGTGTCATTCAAAAACATAATTTGCTCAGGGATGAGATAGGCTCTAAACATAGCTTAATTCCCTGTACCTGCCAATCTTGTGTGCCCCAGACAGTTTTGTGTCAATTTTGTCTTTCCAAAAGTCGAAACCTAGTTTAGACAATTGAGCATATAAGGTTGCAGAATAAATTTGTTTTGTAATGGTCAACATACTTTTCATTCCTGTTTTGTTTACATTTTTAAAGTAAAAAGATTTGTGATTGGATACATTAAAACCTGAAAAGTATGGAAACTTATTGGCAAAAGTTTTTGAGCTACCCTTTGGTGGTGTAGGACAATGTTTCCATTGATTATACTTAAATACATTTCTAGGTATTGTCGATTTGTGCAAGAACTGGTGACCACAATGATTATAACAATACATGTGTTCATAATCTAATGAACCTTCTAAGTATTCATGATTTGTAAAAACAGCAGACATTTCTAAGTTTGACATCATATTATTAACAGTCTTGAAGTCCCAATCTTTAGAAAAGGTACTAGATGAAACAAAGTCATTCAAGGAAATCTTGAACTGGTGAGGAATCTTCAACAGCTCTGCAGGGTCATAAATGTCAAGCTATACCCCCATGTATAGGAACGGCTGTGATGTTCACTGATCACAAGTATCTTTGCTCACGATGAGATGATTTGTGTGGTTTAAGGCGAAAGTTGATGTTCTTACTTGCTGTGTCCTTTTTTACATATCTTCCATTTATCAGCATTCCTAAAGTTATCACCAGTCAACCAAAGTAGAAGAAAACGCACACCCAACACAATCCAAAGTTCAATCCATGGTGAAACCAGAATAGTCTTTTCCAGGTGATGAAAAAGGTCTGTTGCTTGTTCTTTGAAAGTTCTTTTTACTGGTGTCGTTTCAGGTTTGCATGGTTCCTCAGAAAACCTATCAAAGTTAATAAAGTAGCCAGAGGCAGTTCTGTCAATTGTAGGGATTGCATCAGGGTCCATTGAAATCGCTGGAACCACAGGATCACTTGTTACGTTTGTGTAGACAGATGCTACTTCGTTGTAGACAGGTGTTTCTTGATGAACTGTTATTTGGGTCTCAAGAGGCACAAGTTCCCTAGCTTTGTTGCTTAGTCCTTATTTTCGCACTGCAGATTCTTCAAAGGTGATGAGTCTCTCAGTTTGAACCTCTTGGATTGTAGCTAGAGCAAGGCATATGCTACATTGGCGGAGTCCACTTCGCCTACTGCTTATGATCGCCACATGATATGGTTTGACCATGTTGATGGACACAAACCTGTTCTCCTTTTTACCAGGAAGGGGTGGCAGTAATTGTCAGGATTGCACTCTGCAGGATCCGTATGCAGCAACAATGCTCCACCTCCAGACCTTCCGAACACCCTGAAGTATATACACAGGGTGTTCAGACGATACGGTGAGGGAAAAACCCCAAAAAGGGGAAAAAACCCAAAAGAATAAAGGGAAGAAGGAAGGGGCAGCAGGGAAAAAGAAGCTGTAAGACAAAATTACAAAGGTTAATACAATTCTTAACCCTACACTCATTTAATTCTCACTAGGCAACAACCAGTTAGATTCACCTGTAGAAAATGTGTGCATACACCATACTGCTGTTTCTTCTGACTTCCTTCTATCCTGCATAACACAAGAAAACGTATGAAACATGTGGCAATAAACACCATCTGCCTAAAACATTAGTTCTCACTAGTAACATACCCCATAGCCATTAATAGGAAAGCTTTGAAGGATTAGTTCCATCCAAAAACAATAAATGCACAAAGTAAAATGCTGCACGCCAGTGCATGAAGATGAAAAGGAGTTCCAACTGAAGTTACAGAAATCCTCCTTTGCTAAGATAGCGCAAACTGTCTCCATCACACTGGGAATACATAAGAGTGAACCAAACACGGCATGGTGTAGTTCCTTCACTACTGCCATCCGCTTTGGTATTTAATATTCCGAATCCAGTCTGTGCCAAACAACGTCACTTATTCATGACGGTAGTGCGGAGGTCCTCGTCCCCCCCCCCCACTCCGCAACTTGCTATTCCAAAAAAATAGAAAACCCTTTTTTCCCACACCGCTGCGTAAACGTTTCACAGAGCGTGTACAACCAAATCTGCAACAAGGAATGGAAATGTTTTCTCGCAGCCGCGAGGCAAGACAAAGCTCAGAACTTGCTCCGAGCCGAAGTTCGTAGAAAGAACAAACACACGTGCCAACCAGCGCATTTACAAATTACCGGTCACAGTCTCTTCCTCAGACGATAGGAACCGAGAAAATCACAACAGGAATACCAGGACACTGGGGAGCAGCCGCTCCCGTCGCCAAACAGGAATCACGAGCCCCGATCGCCTGGCTCCGCCCAGTGATATCCTGCACCACCGCCGGGAATCATGGGAACTGTAGTTTTGATCCCTTGATTACTGGGAACTGTAGTCTTTGGCAGGTGCGCGCTGTCCTACAACCTGACAGTAATAATGTTCTTGATCCATGGATTGCTAGGACAGGTACTGGTTGTCTGTAAGAAACCCAAATTCCTTCTTGTCCGCGATCTTCTTTCTGAATAGATCCCCAAGCTTAGGAATCCAGACAGGCCTTGCTGAGGTGGTTGCTTTCTCTTCAGTGGTGGTTGGCTTGAGGAACACGTTACTTTGTTTCGTTCTTATTTCATTTAAGTCCAGTAAGACAGCCAAACGGTCTTTGATATCAAAAGGTTTTTGGTCTACCACTGTAGTCTGACAATCGAGGTCCGAAACTAACATTCTGGTCCCAAAAAGGCTTCATATGGGGTGATACCCCCTCGAGAACTTCTTGGCAGATTGATAAGACTATGTTGGACACATTAGATGTTTGACCCACCCGTCACCCGAGCCTAATACCCTTGCTGTTATAGATTGCTTTATGTCCCGTTTTTTTCTCTCCACAACCGAATTTCCCTCAGGATGGAATGGACTAGATGTTATCCTCTTCGGCCTTGGGATCAGCGTGATGTTGAAACAAGGCCACCTCCTCGTCTATCCAAACCCCGAATGCTATGACAGCCGTGGGTTAAGGATGGATCAAGCGAGGGCAAAAAAGCCAGCGGGGAAGGAAGGGGACAGCTGGGAGGGAGATCTGAAACGACAAATGAAAGAAGCGTTGGACGGATTCTTCCTCTATACTCAACAGTTTCTATAATCACTAAAAACAAAACTACAATGTCAAATCCCCCCCTACACTCTACCTGGAAAGAAAATGAATGACACTGCAAGGTAGAAGATAAGGCTCTTCACCAACATCAAGGCCCTGGAAGGATTGGAACAGCGCTACTTCCCCCCTGCAACACACAAAGGAACAACAAGCCTTACCCGCTGTTCTAAGATTGACTAAATAAATGGTTAGAAGTGTATAGCGTTTGCACATACCCCCATCACTGATTGTTAAGGCGGAAATGGGGGAGACTTGCGCAGTCTCCAAGTAGCCCTGAATTTCTCTTATAATAGTTAGTTACTTAATCCAGAACGGGTTACGGCACCCGGAATTAATAATGAGAAAAGTACAGTACCTTGTGCAACCAATGCACCTTGTGTCTTTTGGCAAATCCAATAAGCTCCTTCACCAAGTAGGAAACGCCTTGGAACTTCAAAGGGTTACCGAAGAAGCTATACATATATCCAAAATGAGATCTGTGTCAAAGCTGCCAGACGCAAGCTTCAACTGAGTCGGACCGTCTTACCAAGCCTGGTAAGTAACGTAAAATAAATGGAAAGATTTCGTCCTCCGCATGAGCCTTGTAAGTCAGGCTCTCCAACGGAGGGCAAGCATTGTAATAGTGATGCGTGCAAGATAAATGTGAATCAAACAAGATTCGTCCTTCGCACGAGCCGACAGATCCGGGCTCATCCAACGGAGGGCAAAGCACGGTAGAAACCGGCCGAAATGCCGATCCAACAAGAAACACGTGTACTTCAGGAAGAAAGACCAGAAGCTTCCTTTACAACACGACGAGGAATCCACAGGACAGGAGTCAGCCGGAATCCTACTGATCTCGATAGCTGAACCGAATATCCGACAAGGAGAACAGGAAGTGTACTCCTATATGTAACCTCCCACCATCCTGCTACCGCTAGGACTTCTGGAACATGTAGTCTTTGCCATTACTATCTGTATCGCTCCCAGATGAATAGAGCAACCGAGGCGCTCTATTGGACACGTAACACTAGAGTACCGCAATGCAACGCCCAATTTGGCCATGGCCTCCTTGTAAGCTCGAGAGCTAAACGCAGGACCCTGGTCAGAATGCAGAGTGCCGATAAAGACTCATAAATCTTTTATAACAGTTCGAGCGTCAGCCGAGCCCTGAGGCCACATCCAAATGAACCTTGTCTTAATTTTTGTGGGACCGCATTTGTCCACAGGGACGTCTGCGTGTAGAAAGTCTAATGCTGTCTAACAATGATGTCTGTACTGGGCTGGCTATGCTAATGTCAGGAATCTGGTGACATTCTGTGCTGCAATCTCTATTGCAGTCATTGCAGTTAATTACAAATGTATGAATGTGTGCATTCATTCCTGGCCACCAGTACATCTCTTTTAATTCTAGTAAAGTCTTAGAGATCCCCTGATGTATCAGACCCTATCCCAAATGAGCTTCGTATATCAAAGCTACTCTATGTCTCCTGTTTGGAATTACCCTATCCCCCACTCCAGGGATTCGAGCAAAAGGAACGGAGTTTGCATCAATTATGTATGAGTATTTGAGTGGAAACTTATTAGGTAACGCTGCACCGTTGCCTTTGCTTGTAGCATAGACAGCTAGTATTATTTTGCTGTCTATTTTCGTTTTTGAATGAGTGATTGCAGCTACGGAAGCTGTTTGCACAGCTGCCTTCGCGGCTTCATCAGCCAATGAATTCCCTTCAACGTGAACGCCATCACGTTGATGACTCAGCGTATGTATCACATGAGTGTTTTGTAGTCCTTGTCGGAACTGAACTACTTGTTCCCAAAGCATTTTATGCTTGGTTGTGCCACCTTTTGCATCTTTGTAACCATTGTGAAGCCAGTTTTGTAAGTATTCATCGTAAGATTGAACACAATAATACGAATCGCACACTATGAGTGTGGGGAATTCGCGATCTGTATTTTCAAGTGCCATCTTGAATACTTGTAGTTCAGCTCGCTGAGCTGTACAATCTCCTTGAGATTGAGTTTTTGTGACCATTGGTCGGAATTTGCCATCGCACCAGCGTCTTTTACCGATCCCACACGCTGCTCTATAGGCTTGTTTATCCCCTGTAGCGGGTTGAGCAGATCCGTCAGCATAAATTATACATTCATACTGCTCTAGATGCAGAATTTCTGTAGGCAGAGGACATTCTTGTTCCTATTGTAGAAATGCTTGTGTCTTCAAATATGGGTCAAAAACGTATTCAACGTCTGCTGCAGCAAAATAATTAACCCATTGTATCCATCTCGGATTTAAAGCTTTTGCATTTGGAATGCTCGCTTCTGTCATCGCCTCTAAGGCAGGTACAGGAGTGACGACCATAATGCGTTTCCCCTGTGCGAGGGCTTTCTCTTTTGCTACTGCAGTTTGAAGCGCTGTCAAAAATGTTTCCGTTGAAGTGAATGTCATTTCTGCTTGTGTGTACAAGTGTGATTTGTAAGCTATTGGTACTTTTTCACCTTCGTTAAAAGTTAAGTACGTGAATCCGCATTTTCCTGGAATGATTCGGATCACTAAGTTGCGTACGTTTACACGTGTTTGCAAATGTTTTGTTGCTAACATGTCTGTTTCCAGTAAACGCAACATTTCTGTGTGTTTTTGTGTCTAATTTACTGTTTTAAAATCAGGTTTGAATACTTCGTAGAGAGGTTTAACCCTTTCTGCGTAATTCAGAATGTAAGTTCTTCCAAAATTCAGGAAACCTAGAATCGACTGTAAGTTTTTCATCATTTTTGGAGGTCGGAACAGCACACATTTCTCTAGAAAGTTTGCTGCCAGACTATTGCCTTCACTTGAAAGTTCATATCTTAGAAAGAGGATGTTTAAATGGGCAATCCTAGATTTTTTTTATTGAATTCGTACCCTTCAGAGGCAAATCTAAGTATAATGGTTCATGGTTTTTAATGGTTCTGTTCAAGTGTCTATCCAAGTCATCGTCTGTCAGATAGATGTCATCGACATATGACAATGCTTTGGCATCATAAGTTTGTGGTAACTCTGTTACCCATGCTGAGAATAACCTAGGACTATACTTGAAACCCTGTGGGACACGACAGAGGTGACGCTGTGTCCCCATAATTGAGAAAGCGGTCAAATACCTACTTTCTGGTGCAATGTGTTGACAGAAGAAACCATTAGAAATATCTAATGTGGTTTTATATTTTTTACGCACCATGTTATTCATTAATGCTGCACTATGTGCATTTTGTATGGCAAAAGATTTGCCACAAGAATTTAGATGTCTGTAATCCAATATTAGATGTTATGTATTGTCTGGTTTGGAGATAGGAAACAAAGGATTGTTAATGGACAAGGTGCATGTATCAATCACCCGTTGGTAAGTTGATCTAATATCTCCCTGTCCTGTTTTTTAGCTTCTTGCTTAACTGGGTACTGCCTTTGTGCATTTGGTTGATTTTTTATTTGGATTTTATGGTGAGGCGAGTCCTCATTCCATCCTACATGATTTTTATATAGTGCAGGAGCTTGGGCTACTGCCCATTTCCTGGCATAGGTATATTTTAAATGAATTGGAATATGGTTGGAGAAGGCTGGCATAATGATTTCTTCACCATGTGGGCACTCCCTGACAAATTCTGGTGGCCAGTCTTGTTCAGCTAGAAGAATGTCAGAACCCTCAGAAAGTCGCTCCCAAAAGAGTGCTCTCACTTTTCGTGGTATGTGTCCCTCCATCCGGAGTGTTATTTCATATAACCTATGTGGAGAACTAACCCTCGTATCTGCAGTTTCAACTTGAACGAATTCATTCAAGTCCACTGTTTCCAGATGATCCTTCAAGTTCTTGCGAGCTATGGTGACTTCTGCTGCGCTGTCCAACATTGTCTGAGCCCATTCCCCGTTCTTGAGTTGTGTCCTCAAGATGCTCGGCATGTCTGATTTTTAGACTTGCTGCCTTCTTTTTGGTGAATTGATGTTTCTTGCTTTTTGGAACCTGTTGATCGTCTTTGGACTTCACACGTTCCTTCTTGTGTTCTGACCGTCCTCTTCTTTTGGATTTCTGTGATGAAGCCTGAAAGGTACGAGAGGAACGTGTATCAGTATCTTGAGATCTATCAGGCTTTCTCAAATTATCTCTATTCCTGAGGTTATAACTCGTTTCTAAGGGCTCCTTTTGAGGAGACCTACCTCTGGATTGAGAACGCTTCTCTTTAGAAGTTTGTTAGTGTTTTCCCACATCTTTTTAGAAGGAGTAGGAGTCTTTTTAGTAAAGCCCTTTTCAGGACTTTCAGACAGGTGGGGTTTTACTGGTTTCCCTCCCAGACTGTCTCTGCCTAATTCTTCATAAGATTTTTCAATTATTCTGGCTAGTTCTTGTGGTTGCTCAGTTACATCAAATTCCCTTAACTTTTGGCGGATCGCCACGGATGCTGCTTCAACCTTAATATTGGCTAATATTATTGTTGAGACCTGTTTGAAATCTTTCAGTAATTTCATCCCTAGATTTAAAGCAGGCTCTGCCCCATATTCATTTTTAATCTGTTTCAGGACATCTTGTATTACTGCCATAGACGGAACACCGTGTGTTTTAGTGTAGATTGCAGCAAAGACTGTACCTCAAGTGTCGCAGTCCTCCAGATGTGGTGCGGTCCCCATTGGTAAACAGATTGTTAAGATTCTGTGTTTCTCATGAGGGGTAGTATTCAGAAATACTGCTTCGATTTGAGTAATCTTTTCAGCTATCCAGAATGGAATCTGTTCCCGTTTTGCGGGTAATTTACCAAAGACTGAATGTAAAGTTTGTGGTATGATTTTATTTGTATTCCCCTGGTGAGGGGAGTGTTGTGGAATCATTATTGCAGGTTGGACTGTTAGAGTCTGCATGACATATTGAATCAATTGTCTATACATTTTTATTAACTCTATAGGTTGAGTTCGTAATTCTGCATCTGACATTTCATAAATGCCAGGATGTGGTGTATAGCTGGCTAAGACCGGCCATGTTGCTCCTGGTCTACCTAGTGGACCGAGCGTGGTAATGTGATTTATATGTTTTAGGTCGCCTTGAAACCAGAGCTCATGCTCCTGGTAAGTTAGAGGAATTTCATTATCCTCGAAGGGAATGTATTCCTCTGGTGGTTCATCTTCTTTGTAGAAGTGAAACACATGTGTTACTGGATTTGCTTCGGGGAAGACTATACATGAATAGAATACCTCAGTCTGGTGATATTCATGTGCCTCTATCACAAAAACTGCCCTACCACCTCTCGATGATAGGCCATGTTTTATAAGTTTTATAGTGATGGCTTTCCTTACATTTATAGGAATGCATATAGCATCCTCGTCGGTTTCATTAAAACCTGTTTGATTAAAAGCTAGTACTGCTCTGTCACCTGTAGCTCTACCGGTTTCGGTGTTATTGTCCCTGTTTAGAGATATTTTTTTTAACGAAAAACTTGCAGAGCAAGATTCAAGGAAACAAAGATAAGGGGCACAATATTTTGGAACACTGTATCCTTCAACGTTGAACAAACCAAGAAGCTAATACATAGGATTTTGTCCTATTCAGCTATGGCAGATATTATCCCTTACCCACTCCAGACGTCTCTTGGAGTATTACGGAAAGAGGGTCTCTGAGAAAAGCACGACTGAGTTACTTTAGCATCTAGCGTTAAATTAGTGCCTTACCAAACATTGGGCGCCATGTAGTGTAGTTCCTATATTCCCAATAGGCTCTGCGCATTGGAATAATATATCCTATATGTATGACGTAGGACATAGGTCAGTAGGTCTCTATTGAATATACTAAACTTAATTGTGAGAGCGAGCTAGCTCAGAGGTCACTAGAAACGTTCTAGAAATCACAAGAAGGGATTAGTTTCTGACAACCACATAAACATGACAACTTTGTTTCCCTAGGACTGGAAAATATCTTCAGAGATGTGGAAACAATATATAAGTATGTCACTTAGTCAATCATGCAGGCTTTGTTTCTACAGAGGGTGCACAGAAATAGAGAGACGGATGTTTCAATAAAAGGTTTATTGAACAGTCTTCTTTCTCATGCAAGAGTGGTGAACTGCTACAATCGTTAGACAGAATGCAAAGTATAATGCGTACAGCAAAAATAGTAATATAAAATAATACTGTAATAGCATTGTATGGTTTCTAAGCCATATAAAAATACATAAATAAATAACACAGGCTAAATTACTCAACTGGTGTTTCTAAAATACACCTACCCCAATGTACCTAACCTAGGTCTAGTACGAGGGAAGAAGTAAGTATTGTTTAGCATAAGTTTTAGTTCTGCCAAGAATTGCCAAAGGTTTCTCTAGGTTCTAATCAGCTCCATACCTTAGAATGGAGGAGGTTGGTATCTCAGTCTCAGGACTCGATTTCCCAACACCCCGCAAGGGGAGTCAGAAACACTGGAGCTGGATTCTCATCAGAGGAGGACAGCTTCTTCTCAGTGCATCAGCCGGAGAGACAGCGTCCTTCGGCACTTGCTGTAGCGAGCTGCGTCGGGCAAGTAGGTCGTCGAACTGCACGGAACCACCGTACTTTGCTATAGCAAGTGAAGGTATATTTATACCTTGAAGGTGTTTAGGAACGGCAGCTTTGATGTAAAGTCGGGCATATGAACGTCATGTATGAACCCCTAAGGAATAGTTGTTCATGCATAATAATGAGTTTCTTGGAGAAATCAATATCCAGTCTAGGGGAAGTCCCCTACAGCTTAAGAGTCTGGTTTTCCAAGAAATCATTGTGAGGTTGATGAACGGATGGAAGTAGAGATGCCTGTATTTGGGTAGCATGGGCTAAGCCTAAATAAGGGCTTGATTTCTATGCCTATATAAGGACAACATGGATTGTACCTATGTAAGGGCATGAATCAGGAAAATCCATTTGGAACCTAAAACACCATACAACAGTGGGGGTTGCTGGGTGGAGTTTTGGGAGGGGGGTTGTGGAGTTGGTGCACTGTCTACCGGGGTTCTGGACTCTGAGGTGTTATGCGTAAGTTTACAGATGCTGCCATTGTATTGTATAGGACCTGCACGGCATAGTAATGTTGGTTAATACATGTGAGGACTCTGGTCTTATTAGAGTCCTTAGCTGGAATTTTAGAGGGGCACTGGACAAGATCAAACGGGGGCCCAACTTGAAGGTGGCCAAACGCAATCGTGCAGAAGTACTGGTATTGCAGGAGACCCACCTCATTGGGAGTAAGGCGTTATGTTTCCAGCGCTTTGGCTTTACACAGGTCTTTTACTCCGGATTCGTGAGAGGTTCTAGAGGGGTTGCTATCTTAATACATCGTAGAGTTGTATACAGACATGTCAAGACTTGGGGGGATGTTCAGGGCAGGTATGTGTTTGTGCAGGGCATGATTGGTGGTGAGATCTTGGTTCTGGGGAGTGTCTATGCTCCCCCGCCCTTTTCCTGGGGGCTGGCAGAAAAGATCATGACCTTGTGGGTAGATATACCAGAGGGCTTGGCAGTGGTTGGAGGGGACTGGAACAATGTGATGGATGTGGCCCGGGATAGCCAGAGGTCGGGGGGTTCTGTCTGAGGCTCACCACCCTACCAAATTATACTCCCTAGTGATGAGTCTCGATTCGGTCGACCCCTGGCGCAAGATGCATGGTAGCACACATGGCTACACGTATCTCTCGCCAGTAATTGGTTCTTTTTCCCGCCTGAACTATCTATTTGTTCCACGTGTCTTCGCCAGCAGGGTGGTGGTGGCGGATATCCTCCTGCGGGGACTTTCCGATCACTCGCCGGTGGCACTTACCATACGAGCAGGAGGGGCCTGTGGGCTGTTCTGATGGCGCTATCCGTCTGGAACCTCCAGAAGGAGGACTATAGGGAACGTCTGGAGGATGCCATTGATCAACATTTGGCTATCAACTTGGGGTTGGTCTCAGGAGCCGGGACTCTTTGGGAGGCTTTGAAGCCCACAATTCGGGGGTAGACATCTCCTTTTGCTCTGCTGCCTGACGACTGCGTAGAGAGGCCCTGGTGAGGGCGGAAGCTACTCTTCTTGAGTTGGAGACGCATGGTGGGGAAGAGGGGCTGTGGCTGGCTCTGCATCATCGTTTTCTGCTGAGCCCATCTGGAGCCAGTACTATTCAGACGAAAGTCTGCCTGCACCGTTCTTTGAATATCCAAGGAAAAATACCGCCAAAGGAGGTTAAAGCGGCAGCCTTTTAATTGCAAAATGTAACACTCAGCGATAACTACCAGACCGTTTAAACTCAACTATTCAAGATTCAGGTTTCGAAATTCGATCATTCCGAGTTGCCCCATTTTTAACGAACTTCTTAATCAGACGCCGCCACCCATCTAGAACTCCAACCTGAGTGTTCGATATCTTCATCTACATTGAACTTATATGGGCCTGTTGCTTTCTTTTAACACGAATCTGAGGGCAGATACCGTGAAATCGATTTATCTAATAATATCTTTATACATCTGTACAGAGCTCTGTTCACAATGATATTCCGACTGAGCTGAAACCACAGTATATCACTGTTTATCACCTTCCTCATGTGGACGGCTACCTGATGAAGGCATGTATGCCGAAACGCGCGTTGTAGACATCTGCCGCACTGCCTGACTCAACGTTTTCGTCTATCACATGGATTTGTATATACTTTTGACTGTATATGAATTTATTCATATGTAATTATTTTGATTCTCAAATGCACAATTGAACCATTGTTTCATTCATTTAAACATGAACTTTGTATAATTAAAAAAAAAGGAAAAAAAATATTTATATAAAAAGAATAAATAAATAAATTGATCAATATAAGTGCTTTATGTTTATTATGTTGTTGTAGAGAGCTTGTCCTATACATGTCTATATCTTTGACACAGAAGGGTATTCTTAATGATAGAAATTGTTTTGAACATTTTCTAGCTATAACTTTCCTTCACTAGTTTTCATTCCCTATGTTATAGCTAGTCTGTTTATAGGGGTCCCATGTTTCCTAAATAACTGATAGAAGTACTTACATAGTGCTATATAAAGTGTGGGATGAAAGTTGTGAGGCATCAAGAAATGAGTGGTCTACCAGATAGATCAAGAATTGGGAGTTGATCCAATTTTCCACAATCTTAGAAGCTGCATGAACTAGTGAGATAGGCCTGAAGTTGGTCATCATTGTTTGGTCTGCTGAGTTCTCTCTCAATGAAGGTGTGATGTCAACCATTTTCCAGATTTCAGGGACCCTTTTTGAATCTATAGAAGTATTAAGAAGCTGCCACAGTAGGAGTACAATGAGGTCTAAAGCGGAGTTCAAAATCAGTGCAACACAACGTTCGATCAGGGAATCTGATTTTCAATTGAGAGTGGCGGTCCTAATATTACATGGTTAGATATAAGTGAAATGTCTAATGCAGGAAATATAGATATGTGATGGACTTTGCGCCAAGAAGTTGGCTTGAATCTTAATGAGCTTGAAAGAAGAATGCAATGTTGATATATAATTTTTGAGAGGGTAGAAACGTTTGTCGGCAAGCTTTGGGGTGAAGCCATGATTTAACCACTGATACATTTCTTTTGAGGCCTTTTTAACCTTCTAGATGTTGTCTGTATAGAATGCCACTTGGATTTTCTTGATCAGGTGATGGTAGAATGTTATTGCAGGGCTGTAAGTTAGTTTGGAGGATTCATCATAGGTAGCATGCCATCGTCTTTCAAGAAAACGACGATGTCATTTGGCTAAATTCAATTTAATAATATACAATAGGGCAGTATGTCGGGAGCTCTGAACGTTTGTAGGTGTTTCAGGAACACAGGTGTCTTGGGCTGTGGAAATCTAAGCATTAAAGGCAGCCACATCTTTGGGAATTTGGTAATTGAGCATAAGGGGCGTATTTTGTAAACATTTTGTAACGTATCTTGTGTTACTCTGTGCCAGGGAGGTATCATTTTGTCAGATTGACTGAAAGGAGTAGTAGATTTGATATCCCAGAGATGGCACTGCTTAGCTATGTGGTCAGACCAGGCTAGAGGAATGAGGCAGAGGACAAGAGAGTGATTACAAATATGGACATAGATGTCGAGAGTGTGGCCTGTTGAATGTGAGGGATTTACAACTAGCTGCAATAAATTGAGTCTGTGAGGGTGTCGTTAGTTTCTGAGTATCAACTCACAACACAGGATGGCATGACAAGTCCTTATGTTGCAAATGTGCCTCTCATCACTCGCCTCCCATTTGCCTCTCCTGTCTCTCCTTATGCCACTCGTGGCTTTGCTGCTGCCTCCTTTACCTCACACACTGACTGCCTTTGGCAGTAGGTTTCCCTGGGCCCAGTATTGTTAGTGATGTGGGTCCAGTACTGCACATGTCTTCACTTGATCATCAGCACTGAAGCTGATAAATGCTGTAATTAGATACACACTTCGGCGCCGCAGAAGCAAGTGAAGTGTATCTGTCTACTGCATGCAAGTGACCTGAGCTTACAGTGTAATGAGTTGTGAGCTTGTGATTTAAGTCTCATGACTGTGACGTTAAGTCAGGTCACATGCTCACAGACAGGTCCACCCATCTGCCTTGTACACAGGCAACCTCCTGCTTCTGTGTAGCCCCACCATTTCCTAATTCATTAAAACGTGGGGTGGACACAGGGTCAGTGAAGCTTGTTGACCTCACCCCCACGCTGTAATGACTTGGGAAAAAGTGGGGGAGTTGAGGTAGTGATGATTAGAGTGCAGCCACGGGCAGTACAGGATAACACCCAAAGTACCCGAAGCTGATTTTCTGTTGCACATCATCAGAGGATGATTCTTGAAGACCACCGAGAATGACATGTCTTTTGTCCAAAATCAAACCCATGATGGCTGACACATTTGTGCTAGTGCATATGCCTACAAAACGTACCTGGCGGCCTTAAGCGAGGGCCAGAAAGTGACAGCCAGGTAATGCAAGTACAGTGTACCTTTATTGCCATTAATGTGAAAGCAATATGTAGAGCAATTGCTGTTAGTAAATATCCTCTACGTGACATTGTTATATGGTAGGGCAGACCCTGCATTCCCAACCTAAGCAGCTGCCAGTGGTGCAGGCATAATGAGATTTCTAGATGGTGACCGCTGCTTATGGCTGCACCGAGTAAGGTAGTGTGCACAGTGTCCTGATATGGCCACCCTTTCCTCTCCTTCATCCCTCTTGCTGCAGCAAGCCTTGTAATATTGTGTTGCTATTCAGGCTGCAATTCCTACCTTCCTGTGCTGCATCTGCAGCATGCATAGATCTGGGTGGAAGTCAGGGAGTAACAATGTAAACAATCCATTGCGCTTCCACTGAGAAAAGAGAGGCTTTTGTGTGGCACCAAGAAACATTGTGGACATAAGTGCATGGAAAGCTGAGAAGTCCAAACACATTATGAGGCCAATGAGGCCGTGCGTCACTTTTACGCCGCCGGTGCGTCACTTTTTGTGACGCACCATCAGCGTAAAAAATGTGCCTTGTTGCACCATATTTACAAAGTGACGCATTTAGGTAGATACGTCACTATGTAAACCCTTGCGCTACATTATACCTGTGCTAGGTATAATGTATGCAGGGGGGCGTTCTGACGCAAGAAAGGGTCATAGAAGTGACGCAGTGAAATCTATAAGATTTCACTACGTCACTTCTAGGACGCAAATGCGTCAATTTCTTACGCCTACCTCACAGCAGGCGTAAGATTGACGCCGGCCCTTTCACACGGGGCTTGCCCCATGTGAAAGGACACATTGCTGGAGTTGCGTCACTTTTGTGACACACTCAGCAATGAGTCACTTTTGCGCCATACAAATTCGTCAGAAATACTGACGTATCTGTAACTCCTTGCGCAGTGATGCGTCATTCTGTAAATATGACGCATCATTGGTGTCGCAAGGTGGGCGCAATGAAAAGTGACGCATCGCTGTTTTCATGCAGCGATGCGTCACTTTTCATAAATGAGGCCGTTAGAAACTCCGTGATGACCGAGATGCTGCTTTGGGATTACAATAGTCAGGCTGGCCAAATGCTCACACTGCTCTCAGACCTATGAACTCATTCATAATTTGCTAATATCACCTGCATTTTAAAAGGTATACCCAGATGTTGAAATATACACCAACAATGCTATTTTTATAAGAAGACAGCTGGTTCCTGATATTTATCCCACATACCTATTTGGCCCCACATCTGGCCAGCTTACTCTAAAAAAAAAACAAATCTTACACATATTGCATCGAGAGGTCTATATACTGAACATCAGGAAATGTAATGCCAGTGCTTAGTTTGTAAAAGAATGAGGGCCATATGTATCAAGCTAATTAGCATTCGCAAAGGCCGAAACTCTGCGAATTTCGGCCTTTGCGAATGCTAATTTGACAAATGGTATGTATCAAACATGTTTGATGCAAAATAAGGAATAGCAACATTTGCAATTCCTTATTTTGCGATTGCACTTAAGGAATCGCAAATTTTGTGTTTCCTTAAATGCAATGTATCAAACAAAAAATATTCAAAAAATGCCATTAAGGATTCGCAAATTACCACCAACTTCTAGTTGGTGGTAATTTGCGAATTCTTTTCAAAAAGCTTTTTTCCAAAAACACAAAAGGTGCCATATGACGCCCATACATGCCCTTAAGGCCCTTAGGGCATGTATGTGCGCCATATGCCCCCAAATGTCTTTTTCAGGGGTGCAGCAGGGTGTTCTTGAGACACCCCTGCACCCTTGAAGAAATTCACCTTCATTCCTATGGGCCTCCTGGCCCATAGAAATGAATGGGTAATTTGCGATTAGCAATTTGCTAATCGCAAATTAGGAATGGTAAAGAATCACTATTTAATAACAATTTTGTACATACATATCGTTTTGCGAATTCCAAATAGCGATTCCTTAAAATTCGCTATTTGGAATTCGCTAAACGGTAGTATGATACATGTGGCCCAGAGTGCTGGCAACCAAACATTTGCACAAAAGCCTGCACCTGGGACTATTGCAAATCAAGGGGCAAAATATCAAGACTGGACAGTCTTCATTGCATCTCATGCCACTTTCGTCCACCACCAGACACACACTGCCCCTGTATGTCAATCTTGCAGGTTTCTATTCATCCCTGCTTTTTCCCTTTGCCATTGTGTTTTTCATTTTTCTTTTCCTCTTTCTTACTTTGATTTGTGTTTTGTCTCTCTTGCTCTGTGTCAAAGTTTGATGAGGAAAAATAAGTGAACCGAAGTGCTGGTGGGCCCCACCTGCAACCACAGGCTCAAATGAAGCACTGTTATCTGAATGGCTGGTTGGGATGTGAATGAGACAGAGTCATACGATCAGAGCCTGGATGTATACTAAGTGTTCATGATTGTATCAGGCTTTCAGAAACACCAGCCTGAGGGAGCTACCTTTCCAACAGTTCAATGCTTTTATGATTACTGCAGGGGTAGGCAGGTATATTGCCTGCTGAACTTTGTTTCAGCAAGGCTTTGGGAGTTCCTTTGAAGTCTGGCAGAGGGCTAGAATTTTCGAGCACCAGTGCCTACTGATTTGAGAAGGATATTGATGTGATAATCCACAGCCTAAGAAGAAATGTAATTTTTAGTAAAAGGTGTCCATGGGCAAGGCTTGAAGCGGAGGGCATTTGGCTATTCAAGAGTGCATCAGAAACTTGTATTTTGGGCACATGTTCCATTTCTACAGTTTTTTGTAAATGCCACAATTATGCCATGCTCCCTACCTTTCCTGTAGCAGAGCTTTTATGTTCGCCACTTTTGTTGGGCATTCTATTGTGTTGGTGTAACGCAGTTTTTCCCACCCTTTACACGTCACAAAATACATCATAATTTTATAGCAGATGCATGACATGAATGTGCATTTAGCACGCGTTTCTTGTCTAGTCTAACAACATTAAAATAGTTGCTCCACTTGACAATATTTCTAAAGTGCATTTACTGTAGTATTGATGAATTTACTTAAACTGTGTTTGAACTGAATCAAAAAAGATATTAATAAAACCATCCTTACTCAGTAGATATGTACTTACTATAAGATGAATTGGAATTACATGATATGTGCCCTGATACATTCATTGTCATTTATTGTTTAGATGACGGCATAGAAACCATCCTCGTGTATGTAAAATGTGATTACCCTAGAAACGACAAACGTTTATGCAATGTGTATACTAATGTTTCACATGTATTGCGTTAAAAATCTCTTTTTTAGACAAACTTACATGTATGCATTAAGGATTTGACAGTATGACCTATTAAATATGATTCTAACGTACTGACCAGTCATATTCATTTGTGTTTCAATGTGCACACGCATATTAAATGTGCACCATTGAGTTAATACTTTAAGATGTTTTTAGTAGGCCTGATTAACATGCTGCATAAAATAGTGTTTTCCATGTTGTGCTAACATGACATTTCTTGCAGGTATTCACATGCATTGTTTGCGGAAGAATAGATACATTACTGTACTAGTGATATAGAGAGCCTGGGAAGAAGAGCTTGATGAAAGAACATAAATAGCTAAAGCGTTAGCTGAAAGGTCTTCTCAGCAATGTTACAACATGACCTGTGCGTGAGATTACAATGTCGTTTTCATGTCCAGTGGGAGATACTTTCGCAATGTTTCAGTCTCCAAAGTGAGAGGTGGAGAAAGACAATGGACCCCTGATGATGTGCGCAAAAGGGTGTTGCCCCGGAGACTCTTGTGCTTTATAATTTGGTGTTCACATTGTTGAAGAGAAGATCCCTTCAGATTCTCTTCAGAACCTTTCTAGACCATTAGAGCACTTGTCTTTTGAACTTTGAGATGCTTAGACCTCTATGCTTCATTTGATTCTTTGCTGAGTGTGGCTTAGGCTAACACGTATTCCCTGACCCAAGAAGACTCGTGACCAAGTTTTTGCAATGCTCATACCTTCCTGCTTAACCTTCTGCCCTGCTCTATTTTCCTGTATGTAATTTTCCAATGTTTTAGATCCTTTAGAGCTAGCTCTAGAACTAACCTGTTAGCTTAGACTTTATTTTAGGTGCTTTGGATTTACTCATATATAGATGAGAGAACCTGAGACTCATCTCTGAGCATCACATTTTGATTGTTATTTTTTTTGTATTGCTGTGTCTGACCTTTTTATTTGTCTCATATTAGTCAGCCAAAAATTTCTTCCAGCTGGTGAGCGTCTGTGTTGTTATTTTCTATCTGTATAGAATGGTAAGAGTTGTGTATCTTAACTTGATTCTTGATTTGTAATAAATCTTCTTAACCATAGTTACTAATTCCTGATCCTTATTGTGTAGACAAATGGGTTACACTGTTAATTGAAGTTGTTTGATGTAATGTTAACTCCCATAACCTGCCAGGTGGAAGAAACAATGTCCATCAGAGGGCCAATGGTAAGAAAATGGGTCCAGAAAATGCTGGATCAGTGTTATTTTTATACCTTTATAATTATAAAACACCGATATAGATGTCTAAAGTAAAGAAAAGAGCAGTCCTGGAACAGCTATTCACACATGCGGCTGGGAAACCTGATAGTGCTTCTGCGGCCATCTGTGCTACAGATGAGGTGTACTGAAAGCGCTACATGCGCACCAATACATTGCAAATTAGTAGCAGTTTGTGTGCAAGCAGTCTGCTTCTACTTGCTGCTTCCGCAAAAAATTTGAGTGCATAAAAGTTGCATAAATGATCAATACCCTCTCTTGTATGAATTGGTCCCTCCACTGTCGCTGAGCAGCCAATAACAAACAACAGTATTTTGCCTAGTGAACTTAGCCCTTGTACAAAATGTTCAATGCACTAGATAATATGCCTATGAAGAAGTGTAAATGTAAGGAAATCTATTTCAGAGAATATTATTCTGTACAAGCATGAAAAAAAATGTGTGTCAAATGTCAGAGCTTGAGAAAAGATGACAACTTTAAAACGTGAGCATGTAAAATGGTGGTGTACCTACTCGGTCCTAAAGCGACCACATTACACCCACTTCTTGGACATAACATTACTAAAATACATGCTAAAAAGAGTTGGTCATGAAAACCTAAAATCTTAAAAAGCATCGTACTCTTTAATAATAAAAGCATACGGAAATCCAAATGGCAAGAAAATCAATATAATAAGCTTGGGGCAAGATGGCCGCGGACGGATTGTGCTGAGAGGTCGCACCCAGACCTCTCTCCCATCACCAAAAGATGAACATTGTCTAATCAGCAATAGGAACCCCCAAGGCTTCCCTGAATGCTTCCCTGAATGCTGCTAGTAAAAACGATTTTCGCTTTTCTCCGATGCACCCGATGCAGCCTTAAAAAACAACTTTCAGCAGAGCTGCTTTCACTGAAAAGGACGTCTCTGCATCATGAGCTCCCTTGGATCTAAAAAAATGCAGCAACAGCCGGTCAAAATGCCCCCACGTTCGGCAAAAAACGACAAAGTTAAAGAAAAGGAGAAAAGTAAAGAGCAAGCGGACATAGGGGGAAAAGATGCCTCTTCGGGATTAACTATGCTCCCAGCAAAGAATCAAGGAGCAATAAGGAAAACGGCCCCGCAGCAGATGAGAAAAAAGACAGAGATACGCGGAAAGGTCAGTGCTGCATCTGGCACCGATACACGCAGCCCTGCTGAAGTTCAATCAGCGCTGTCCGGGAAGCTTTTGGAGAGTTCGGAAAGGAGTAAATTAAGGGAAACCTCCCTTAGGCAGCCTACCTTATCCGAGGTGTTTTCCACAGGGCGATTAGCAGGGCAAAACAACGGAGCAGCTAAACAATCAGGCAGCGATAATGGAGGCGCCCTCGAGGACGCTGTGGACGCTCCGGACGCTCCGGATGCTCTGAATGCGCAGAACGCTTCCCCTGTCGTTGCTAGGCAACTCCCTAGCCGAGGTGCTGCGCGAGGAGAGGCGGCTGGTGGCTCTGAGGAGGTAGAAGGACAGCAATCTCAGAGGGACACAGAAGCACCTTTGCAACTCGAGACACTCCAGATGACAGTGGGAGCATCCAAGGGAGGGACTGGCAGCGCTGACATGATGAGTGCAATCATGTCACTAGAGGTAGAATTGCATGACGCAAAGAGTAATAAGGCTACATGGGGGAGCTCAGTTAGTCTCCTCAACAAAGAACTGTACTTTGCTGGGAGCTCTGAAACTCAGGATTCTTTAAAAAAAAAAGGCGATATGGGCTCAGTGGAGGGGGAGCACTTTTACTCCCTGAATGAGGATTCAGACTCAGCTCAGCCCAGAGAGGAGACCTCAGAAGAAGATGATGCAGACGAAGATATATTGTCTGGCTCTAGCTCTTCAGGGACTGATATGGGCAATGATGTAACTCAAAAAAAACGACAATTAAATCAGAGTAGACGCTTGGCAGCTTCTCCAGGTGGTACAGAGAAACGGCTTGTATGGGATTACTCTGCAACCTCCCAAACCTATCAGGAAGAGGAGCTAACTGCTCTGCAACAGCACAGCGCCCCGTTTGATCTTCTATTCAATATGCTAAAACAAATGCAAGCTGAGGCTAGGTCAGTGAGCCGGAAAGCTAGGCAGGATTCTAAAAAAATCAAACTGACGCTGAAGAAGACAAATAAACTCTATGAGGATCTGGTCACTAGAGTAACGGAGGTGGAAGAGCGAACGGGCAAGCTCGAAGATGACTTAGGAAACTGGCAAACCTTCAAAACAACGCAGGAAAGGATGTCAGAGGACTTCCAGTGGAAAATGGAGGATTTTGAAAATAGACAAAGGCGTAACAACATTAGACTCCTGGGTGTGGCAGAGGGGCTGGAAGGGCAGGATACCAGGCGCTATGTTATTAGTCTACTTGAGGGCGCTTTCCCGGAGTCGCAATGGCAATGGGACAGGGAGATACAGAGGGCCCATAGGTTTCCCTTTACTCAGAAGAAAACGCATGGTGCAGGAGGAGGAGGTCAGCCGCCCTTTCCAAGAGCTATCTTAGTCTATGTAGGGAACTTCCTGTTACGGCAAGAAATTATTGAGAAGGCGAGACCTGACAATAAGAGATCTTTTGAGGGTACTACATTCTTTGCCAGGCCTGATTTTTGCCATGTGACAGTTGAAAGAAGGTGGAGGCTGAGGCAGATGATATCACAATTTCAGGCTCTGGGCTCAGAGGCGTATTTGCTGTTCCCTGCCAAGCTGAAAGTAGTCACGAACGGGAGAGTCAGAATGTTTCTTTCAGAAATTAAAGCTCAGCAGTACATTGATGAGTTGAAAAAATAAGCTGCATATGGAATAAAAAGCACAGATTTGAACGATGGCCAGGTGGTAAATCAAAAACATTAAATTAAGTTTAATAGGAGTTCTATAGGACACGAAGGGTGTATACTTTTTTTTTTTTCTCTCTTTCGTTTTCTCTCTTTAGGGGGCTAAACAGTAGGAGAGTGGCGATGGGGGAGGGGCGCGACTGTCACAGTCCAAAACGGCCACGTATAGGTCATATTTGACCTATTTGCCTGTAGCTGGGGGGAGGGGGGTGGGGGGTCTGTAGGGGAGGGTAGACCAGGGTGGGTACTGGGGTTTGCAAAAATGGCTAGAATTATGTTTTTTTTTGGTGAAATAACACACATTCTTTTTGGTTGGCAGATATTGTATAGGCAGCACAGAAAGTACATTGGGATTGCACGATGTTGTTTTCATAGATTTGTTTCATTTTTTCTTGTTATAGAACAGTTTATGAGCAGAAACCTGTTTAATTTTTTTAATGTCCTGTAGGATTGCTTCAATTAATGTATGCGGCCTCAACGATTCTAATAAGAGATCGAAAGTAGCAGGTTTATTGAGAGCTCTGCATTTAGACTTGGTATGTCTCCAAGAGACCATATAGAAGCAACACAAGCTTACTTATTGGGACAGTTAGGCTTCGCAGTATTAGCAGCCACGAAACAAGGGACTAGGACCAGAGGGGTGGCAATTTTGGGGAGACAGAGGGATGTTGTGGTCCATCGGAAGAAGCAGGATCAATGGGGTAGGTGGGTTATAGTGGAATTAGTTCTCAAAGGAGTAAGATTTACTCTGGTCACAATCTATGGCTCAACTGAAGATGATCCTGATGTCTGGCACTTTATGGATACAGAGCTGGCCTTGTGGCCAGAGCCTATTGTATGTTGTGGGGATTTTAACATCCATGACCCAGGAAGCTCTTTTACAGAACCGGGCGGGAGCTATACTGGGAGGAAGAAAAAGTCATACAGAGCATTAGCTAATATGCCTCAGCATAACTCTTTAGTTGACCCATGGGTGAAAAGACACCCACTCTTAGATGGTAGTACGTTCTTTTCCGCCCCCCATAGAATTCTGGTTAGATTGGACTACTTCTTAATTTCCAAATCTCTAATCCCTGGTGTCCAAGTGGAAAAACATCCTAGGATTGTTTCAGATCACAGCCCCTTGGTGCTAGCAGATACTATACCTATGGTTCAGAGTAGGAACACACAGTGGACTTTCGAACTCGCTCTATTAAAGGATGGGGCCTACCAGAAACATATGGAAGCCTGGATAAAATGTTTCTGGGATATTAATAGAGGTTCTGCATCCCCAGGAATAGTTTGGGATTGCTTCAAAGCTGGTGTTAGAGGGGAAACACTGAGTTTTGTGTTGGCCAGACGTAAAAGGGAAAGAATTAAAATAGAAGAAGTCCGCCAAAGAATGATTATAGAAGAAGGAAATCTTGCAACAGCGATCAGACAGAATATTCCACTTGAGCCCTTTCTGCTTAAAATTATAGCCCTTAAAGGAGAAGCCACAGAAGGTTTTGGTAGGAAAATGGCTGAAAACTATCTAGTTAAAAAACAGGATGTATATGAACTGAGTGAGAGAGTTGGTCATATTCTTGCTGTCCGAACTAGACAACGTACTGCTGCAGCTGACATTAGGGAGATTTTGGATTCACAGGGAGATTCAGTTACAGATTCGGGCTTAATAAGGGAAGTTTTTAGAAACTTTTATGTGGAATTATACACCTCGGGGCTGATAAGAAGCAATGATGAGTTGGATAGGTATCTTAGCGGTATTCCCTCCCCTTCTTTGTCTCCTGAGGAGAAGGAGTTTTTAGATGCTCCACTGGGCTTGGATGAGCTTATTGGGGCTTTGGTTAGTCTTCCCTCAGGGAAAGCAGCTGGTCCAGACCAAATCCCTGTAGAATTCTATAAGGTATTCCAGAACGTACTGTTGGTAGATATGTTTGATATTATGCAGCGTACACAAAGCGGGGAGTTACCCCCGGAGTCTTGGGGAGGAGCGGACATTGTTGTTATTGCTAAAAAAGGGAAGCCTCCAACACTCCCTGGTTCCTATAGACCTATCACCCTGATGAACTCAGACGTGAAAGTATATTCCAAAATGTTGGCAAAAAGGCTTGCAGGGAACATTGAAAAATTAGTAAGCCCATCACAACATGGCTTCATACCTGGCAAGAGCACTACTCAGCACGTTAGAACAGTAATCACTATGTTTGATGCTGCAGGGGTCGCGGGCGATCCTGTTGCGGTACTTCTTCTTGATGCCGAGAAGGCATTCGACAGGGTCGCCTGGGATTTTCTATGGACAGTATTGAAGTGGAGTGGGATAGGCAAAAAATGTATAACCGCCATCCAAGCTTTGTATAAGGATCCATCTGCAAAGATTAGAGTTAACAGGGGACATTCAGAGACAGTGAATATTGCAAGAGGTACGAGGCAAGGGTGTCCATCTTCCCCGCTCCTTTTTGCACTATATCTTGAGCCACTATTACGTAGATTAGAAAGATGCAGTGGGATTCCACCAATGACTTTGAATGGCTGTACAGTCAAATCTCTAGCTTATGCTGACGATGTCGCCATTCTTACTCCAGACCCAGATGTAGCTATTAGGAGGGTGGAAATAGAGGCTCATATGTTTGGATATTTGTCGGGGTATAGTCTGAATAAATCCAAGACACAAATAGTTAAGAACCAGTTTATTAGATGTATTGATACGAGGGTGGTTAGTTCAGCAACATATCTGGGGATTGAAATATCTGCGAACCTGGATAATATGGTGGAGATCAATATGGTGCCGTTGTTGACTAAGGTTAAAAAGGACTTAGAGAGGACAAATAATTTACATCTCTCGTTGGTTGGGTGTACTAATGTAGTGAAAATGGTCATCCTACCTAAATTTTTGTATTTATTTAGATCGATACCCCTTTTCTTTGAATCTAAATGGTTCAATTCACTGGAAGGCATCTTAAATAGGTTTATATGGGCCCACGGGAAAACCAGGAGGGCATATAGATTTATGTCTTTGCCAAGGGAAAGAGGAGGTTGGGGTGCTCCAGACTTTAGACTGTATTACATGGCGGCTGCTTTACAATATATGCAGGGGTTGATTGGAGGGGGTGGCATGTTACAGAAAGTAACAGCTATGTCCACAGAAGTATATGCAGTTGTATTAGGCTCAGAGGCAGAAAATTGTTTTCTGCACCATGTTGATTTAGGATACTTCAGAAGGAAACCGGCCCAAACTATTGGGGCAGCTCTTAAAATATGGAACGCCTTTCTGAAAAGGGTTGGTTTGGGTAGATATAAAAGATATGTTAAATTGTACAACAATAAATCCTTTCCTCCAGAAATATTCTCTGACTCAGTAATGTCCGATTGGGAGGATAAAGGCATTATGCAGATTGGCGACTTAAGGAACTCTGATGGAATAGTACAATTTGAGGACTTAGTAAGAAGGCATAATATAGATAGAAGAGGTTTCTTTAAGTACCTACAGGTGAGGAGTTTTCTATCTAGCAGACAAGGGGGGCCAGCAGGTTATAATTGTAATGATTTTATGGAGAATCTTATCGCTGGCGGTGTGACTGCAATAAGATCTGCCTATGCGTTTTTAGTAAGGGGTAAACCCGATGACATAGAGAAATATAGCAGCAAGTGGGTAGAGAAACTAGGGATTGAACATCAGGCTTTTCAAGACTCATTAGATCTGGGTCGCACTATCCTGTGTTCAGCCCCCCTTCAATCCCAGCATTATAAGACATTATACTCACTGTACCATACGCCAGCAAGGATTGCCAAATGGGGGGGGTCTGAGGGGACAACTTGCCCAAGATGTAATCTCCCCGAGGCAGATATTATACATATGTTCGCTACCTGCCCCCAACTATATACCTTAATTAAAGATGTCAAGGGATTTCTGAATAAATCATTGGGGATACAGGTATCTTTAACCCCCAGCTGGATTTTGCTGGGAATTGGAACAGAGGGAAATTACGTTGTTCATGTGGATTTTATGTTTTTGGCAATGGCAGTCTTTAGGCTAACCTTAGCAAGGGCTTGGCTAGATACGACGCCCCCACAAATGCAAATTTGGTTAGCAAATTTAATAGCTGCATACAATTTGGAAAAACCTATATACGCTAGGAAGGGAAGGGTAGGAAGACCTCGGGGTGTAAGAATATGGGAACCCTTAGCTAAATGGAGGGATGGGATAGGGTAAAGCTATTATCATTATTTTTTTTGCTCATAACTTGTATTAATTTGTTTAGTTACTTCTTTTTTTCTCTTTGTACTGTTCTGTAACAACATAATGATATAGTGTTTGTGAATGAAACAAAATTTTTCAAGGTATATTGTATAATGTGTGTGTTGAAAGTATAATAAAAAAATTTAAAAAAAAAAAAAAAAAAGAAACGACAAATGTTTATGCAATGTGTATACTAATGTTTCACATGTATTGCGTTAAAAATCTCTTTTTTAGACAAACTTACATGTATGCATTAAGGATTTGACAGTATGACCTATTAAATATGATTCTAACGTACTGACCAGTCATATTCATTTGTGTTTCAATGTGCACACGCATATTAAATGTGCACCATTGAGTTAATACTTTAAGATGTTTTTAGTAGGCCTGATTAACATGCTGCATAAAATAGTGTTTTCCATGTTGTGCTAACATGACATTTCTTGCAGGTATTCACATGCATTGTTTGCGGAAGAATAGATACATTACTGTACTAGTGATATAGAGAGCCTGGGAAGAAGAGCTTGATGAAAGAACATAAATAGCTAAAGCGTTAGCTGAAAGGTCTTCTCAGCAATGTTACAACATGACCTGTGCGTGAGATTACAATGTCGTTTTCATGTCCAGTGGGAGATACTTTCGCAATGTTTCAGTCTCCAAAGTGAGAGGTGGAGAAAGACAATGGACCCCTGATGATGTGCGCAAAAGGGTGTTGCCCCGGAGACTCTTGTGCTTTATAATTTGGTGTTCACATTGTTGAAGAGAAGATCCCTTCAGATTCTCTTCAGAACCTTTCTAGACCATTAGAGCACTTGTCTTTTGAACTTTGAGATGTTTAGACCTCTATGCTTCATTTGATTCTTTGCTGAGTGTGGCTTAGGCTAACACGTATTCCCTGACCCAAGAAGACTCTTGACCAAGTTTTTGCAATGCTCATACCTTCCTGCCCTGCTCTATTTTCCTGTATGTAATTTTCCAATGTTTTAGATCCTTTAGAGCTAGCTCTAGAACTAACCTGTTAGCTTAGACTTTATGTTAGGTGCTTTGGATTTACTCATATATAGATGAGAGAACCTGAGACTCATCTCTGAGCATCACATTTTGATTGTTATTTTTTTGTATTGCTGTGACTGACCTTTTTATTTGTCTCATATTAGTCAGCCAAAAATTTCTTCCAGCTGGTGAGCTTCTGTGTTGTTATTTTCTATCTGTATAGAATGGTAAGAGTTGTGTATCTTAACTTGATTCTTGATTTATAATAAATCTTCTTAACCATAGTTACTAATTCCTGATCCTTATTGTGTAGACAAATGGGTTACACTGTTAATTGAAGTTGTTTGATGTAATGTTAACTCCCATAACCTGCCAGGTGGAAGAAACAATGTCCATCAGAGGGCCAATGGTAAGAAAATGGGTCCAGAAAATGCTGGATCAGTGTTATTTTTATACCTTTATAATTATAAAACACCGATATAGATGTCTAAAGTAAAGAAAAGAGCAGTCCTGGAACAGCTATTCACACATGCGGCTGGGAAACCTGATAGTGCTTCTGCGGCCATCTGTGCTACAGATGAGGTGTACTGAAAGCGCTACATGCGCACCAATACATTGCAAATTAGTAGCGGTTTGTGTGCAAGCAGTCTGCTTCTACTTGCTGCTTCCGCAAAACAATTTGAGTGCATAAAAGTTGCATAAATGATCAATACCCTCTCTTGTATGAATTGGTCCCTCCACTGTCGCTGAGCAGCCAATAACAAACAACAGTATTTTGCCTAGTGAACTTAGCCCTTGTACAAAATGGTCAATGCACTAGATAATATGCCTATGAAGAAGTGTAAATGTAAGGAAATCTATTTCAGAGAATATTATTCTGTACAAGCATGAAAGAAAATGTGTGTCAAATGTCAGAGCTTGAGAAAAGATGACAACTTTAAAACGTGAGCATGTAAAATGGTGGTGTACCTACTCAGTCCTAAAGCGACCACATTACACCCACTTCTTGGACATAACATTACTAAAATACATGCTAAAAAAGAGTTGGTCATGAAAACCTAAAATCTTAAAAAGCATCGTACTCTTTAATAATAAAAGCATACGGAAATCCAAATGGCAAGAAAATCAATATAATAAGCAAATATAAAAGTACAATTTAAAAGCAACTTAGAATGGTAAAAACAAGGAAGAATGAAAACTTATGTGCTGCTCGAAACTGCCAGATTGTTTAAATGTTCTGAAGAGTAGACAAAACATTACTGTCCCCAGCAATCGCAGGCAATGTTCCTGCTGGCACTCATCGTACCAGCTGTTTAGAGCAAACATGTTCAAATCCAATCCCCTCAGCAGCCGCCAAAGGAGGAATCACTAGCAATCAGCAGAGGACAAGCCGGGATCCAAATCACCAGGAGCTGAAGTATCCTAGTTGGCTCATAAAATGCATTTTGAGACACCAGCTACCATGAAGGGCATCCGTACAGGTGGGCCTTTAGCGGATCCACTAACAGTTCTGTTTTCAGATTTAATCAGTTGCATTCCCAAGCATATGTTGAGGGCACACCAAAAGTGCACAGCAGACAGTGCAATACAGGCTGCACACAGCATAGCCAAACAGGCCGAAAGGACAAGAACGAGCTGTTGTTTAGTATGTGGATCAAGGGTGTGACAAAGGATTGTATCATTCTCTCACAACACAGGAGCACATGTGGCAGTGCCATCCCCATTTGGCCGTCTGACATAACATCCATTGTGGAGCAGGTCAAACAAAATCAAAGTCCTAATAAGCAGGAACAGAACCAGTGGTAGGCCTCCAAAATTGCTTTCAAACAAGGAGTGTATAAAAGATGGAATAACTCTGAAGATGTTCTGGCAGGTCCTAACCAAACTGTAGCCAATTATCTTAAAAGATGTCACTACCACACCATATTGAAAATTTGAAAAAAATGCAGTGCACTAGGTTCCCTAAATGGTGTGGGAAGTTGGTGTGGAGCAACAAATATATCTCCCATGCAGATGTTAAGGCCACATCCTTCTGAAACAAAGTGGGTTTCAGTCTACCTAAAGCATCAACGTTCGCATTATAAACCTTAATCGAAGGCCAAATTGTTGCATCCCTAACTGTACGAGGAGGTGGAAATACTACTTGTGTACAACAGGTCACGACCGCGGAAACTGTTACCAGATAGGCAATTTCTAGATTCCTCCCACAGCAGACTTTATTGTTAAACATAAAATAGCTACCATTAGAAAAAAATCTGAATACTGGACGAATCACAGCAGCTGGAGAATCCTTCAGTTAATATGACAAGTTCACCTTGGGCGCATTACATGCACCATGGAGTATAATTACCCTGCAAACTAGAGAATGGCCTAGAGTATTGTCAAAGTCTGTACCACTAAGAACAATCTTAGTGCCACCATTCCTACATCTGTATCTGCCCATTTGATGGTGTTGTAAGCAGTACTTAAAGTGAAATGTCGTGATTGGCAGAGAAATAAACCTGTGTATTAACCAATCTGCTGATGGAATTTCTGCAACAGCGAATGGTAATTTTTCCATCCTTTCTATGTGTAACATAGTGTATGCCCCTAACCATAGTGGTCTGTTCTTTAATTAGATTATATGGTAAAAACAAGCTACTGGCATCTAGGTATTTTCCATGTGACTTGACCAGTTCCTAACATCCGTAGAGTCCAACTTAGCAGCATAATAAACCTGAGTTGTGATTGTCCATGTTGCAAAGAGGACATGTCACTCTGTATGATGTTGCTGCATTGTAAAAGATTTTGCAGTGTAAAAACTGCAGGGTAATGGCATGTAGAGTAAATGTGTGAGGGGTAAAATGTCCTATTGCACTCTGAAGCACCCACAATTATACGGATCATGAGGTTTGTGGTGTTAACACGTGTGTAAATGTTTTGAAGGTAAGATGTAAGCTTGTACTTGAAGTAGAATTTGGGTATGTTCAGATGTTAAGATCTGTGACAGGGGGTGAGTGTTTCAAAGGTTTCAACACTCCGTCCATCATCTCTTTGTGTTTGCTATGTTCAGATGTCCAATGTGTGCTTCAAAAGTCTGGATGATTTAAATCGTAGAACGGTTTCACCTGCTGTGCATAATCTGTTATGTAAGTTCTGACATGATTTATGAAACCCAATATTGATTGGAGTTTTTTCAATGTGTGTGGTGGTTGTTACAGCACGCACGTCTCTAGGAAAAGTATTGCAAGGCTTCTGCCTTCATTTGACAACTCGTATCCCAAGAACAGGACATTGAGATAAGCAATTTTTGAGTTTTGTAAATTAAATGTATAGCCCATGTTAGAGAATCGCAAAACTATGTGATCTGCTCCAGCCAAGTGAATTGACAGGCCATCATCCATCAAGTTGATGTCATCAGCATAGGACAATGCCTGATCATCAAATTCTGGTAATAGTTCTGTGACCTGGGCTATTCTTATACCTGTGTGGCAATCAACAGAACAGTATTTAAGAACCTAGAGCACTGTATGCAGTCAAGTAACTGCTTTCAGGAGCTATATTATGGCAGAAAAATCCATTGGAAATATCAAATTTTGATTTGGATTTTTCACACATTATAGTGTTCATTAGTGCAGTGCTATGCCCGTTTTGTATCACAAATGGGCATGTAGCATTGTTCAAGTGTCTGTAATCTAAGAATAATTTATATGAATGGTCTGGTTTCAGTACTGGAAACAAAGGCTTATTCACTGGTGAGGTACAACTTTCTATTACAAGTTGTGTAAGTATTTTTCTAACTTATTTTTTAGCCTCATGTTTAATGGGGTATTGTCTTTGCGATAGTGGGGCAGGCCTTACAGGTATAATGTGATAAGGGCATCAGTCATCCCAACCCACATGGTTGTAGTATACCGCAAGAGCTTGCACTAAGGTCCACTCCTTGATGTATGTGTGTTTTCCTGAATCTGGAATGAGGTCAGGTAAGGCAGGTAAAATTAGCTTTTCCCCTTTGTGGCAATTGAAAACAAACTCCAGTTGCCAATCCTTTTCAGCCAAGAGAATGTCATATCCGAATGACATGTTCTCCCAAAAGAGAACATTCATGGTACATTGTTTATCCCCCTGCATCTGGAGTTGAAATTCATTACAATGACTAGCGATTCTCCAGTCCTGTGTTTCCACCTGCTGCCAGACACGCCATAAGATTTCAATGAACTATCGTGACTTCTGCTGCACTGTCCAACATGGTTAGGGCACACTCCCCATTCATGAGAGGTGTCCTCAATATTTGTGGCATGCTTGACTTTAATGCCAGCTACCTTCTTCCTTTTTTAATTGAGGCTTGGACTGTGTAGATCTTTCTTTCTTTTTAGGTCGAGTGTCAGCGCGCATGTGCATTCTGCAAGACCTATTGGGCCTTATTTATGAAGGCCTTGCGCCGTCGGTGCGCCACTTTTAAAATGGGAAAAAGTGACGCACCGGCGGCGCAAGGCCTTCATAAATAAGGCCCATTGTACTTACCATACTGAGTGCAATCCCGCCTACTGCTTTCTATAGGTTCACTCTTGTGTCAGTCCTCTTTGCTGGCTCCCTATTGGTTGGCGCTCCCGAGACATCACTTCAGTTTCCTGCTCGGGAGCACTGGCCAACTACAGTTTTGGTCGCTGTATGTGTGTGTTTTGTCCTTTGGGGACTACTTTGTTTATTTCCTGCTTAGAAAATAACAAGAAAGCAGTTTTGAAGTACACAATAACTGCTGATGTTTATTGCTTGCTCCATCTTACTGTAACACCAGCTGCCCTACTGAATATTCTACAAAAAGGTGATTGGTGGAATGCTCATTTTAATCCCAGCCGCTGGTGATGGATTGGACTGCCAGTCCACTGTTTTTCATAACGATGATAAAAAAGTTGCAACAAGTATTTGTATTAGTTTAAAAGTGCAACCCAAATCTTACCATCATTTTCGTGTTCTGCCGGAAATTAAGCTTACTTTTAATTCAGTTGAGGATGTTTTTGTCTTTAACTTGAGATTTCAGTCATTTTATTTTTACAAGAAAAATGTACCTATTTCTTTTGCTAAACATGCATCACATCAATGGCATAACCTGTATCCTTGTGTTTCTAAGTTTTCCTGCATTTTAGAAGTGGCACACATTATGTTGTTACTTTCAAGCAATGCAAGTGTAAAAAGAAAAAGACTGGTGTATAGCACAAGATCACATTAACTTCACCATTGGACATCAGTTTTACGCTTCGGCAACTGAACAGTGCGGTATCCGCCTTCCGGCACATACTGATCAATGATAGCAAACAGCCAGCAGCTCAACGGGGTGCATTTCTCAGAGTATCTTTTTGATTACAAGATATGAGGAGATGTTATTGTATTAAAGATTGCACAAAGCACAACATGTCAAATCGATCAAATGTTAATGTAATGATCACTGAATACCTCTTTGCAGTTGAGAGCTTCTTCTGCTACATATATTTGTATGAAAAGCATCGGTGATGCAAATGTGGTAATTATTAAATATTTACATGTACAGAGTTGCAGGTAAGAGGGGGTCATAATCACGAAGGTGCTTACAGATTTTTAACAAGCACTGGGAAAGCCCATAGGTCACAGCTTTGCGACTGTCTGCCTGCTTTTTCGATTAGCTTATAGCAGTCTTTTTAGCCGGACTCTGGTGTATGCGTCAATTGGCAAAAATCTTGCATCTTCCTCATGTTGGCACCCTGAGATCCGCCGGAAGGCTTGGGAACTGTACAGTGGGAACCCAGGTACTTCCCCTATCTCGGAGAGCAGATATATCACGATCGTATGGATCTATTGAAAGGGAATTTCGGGTAGGCTATTCGAGCGTTCCACTCCAGTATTGATTTTTGTAAAACCCTGCCACTATTGGTGGCAGGACGAGTGGCTTTTTGTGTTGTATTTTTTAGGTCGAGCTTGGGCAGCGCATGCACTGCTCTGAGGCATACTGTATTCAGCTAGGGACTTGAAGATCCAGCCACTCTACGCCCATATTGTTCATTGGCTTGTGTCATGGTTCAATGTAAACTGTGGCTGTTCATTTGTCAAAAGGCTCAGTAGTCCCTCCTTAGTACCGCCTTGTCTCCTTTTGTAACCTCCCATGGTGACACCTCCGTTACATGTGTTGTTACTCGTTAGGTTTTATTTACAGCCTCCAAGGACTATTTTCTCAAATAGCTTTGTCATGCTCTCTCCTAATGCTTTTTAAACAATTTTATAGGACGCGGTTGCAATGCAATAGGTCTCACATTTGCAAGAGTTTAAGCTATTGGCATTTTAAATGACTATGCCTTTTCATGATCTGTTTTAAAAAAAACACATAACTAAAAGGCATCGTCATTTACAATGCAAATAGCTCAAACTCTCATAAATGCGAGACCTATTGCATTGCAAATGCTTGTTTATTATGAACTCAGAGGAGCATTGGGAGTCCTTCTTCCATTTCACAGACTCCTCTGATCTGCACTCTGATCGTCCTCCGGTCTCCGAACATTTTTCGGATGGCGACTGAATGGAACGAGAAGGACGTGTTTCAGTATCCTAATAATTCAAAGGTGTTTTAATTGTATCACGATTGCGGATTGTAACACTTATCCGAGGACTCCAGTCAAGCCAATCCACTCTATGTTATAGTCTTTTCTTTATACTTCTTATCACAGGGCCTTGATGGGAATTGGATTCAAGTTGAACACCAGGTTCCAGTGTCAGCCACCTTGCCAGTACACTTCCCCTCGCTGTGAGGTGAGCATAAGGCCAGAGGACATCTCTGGCCTGGGTGTGTGGATGAGTATTTGCAATGGCTAAAACTCCCATTAGGTCTTGTCCCCCACACACCTTCTCACACAGCAACAAAAGCCAAGCTGTAACTCAGCTTCCCTGACAGTGAGTGGGAATGTACTTGCAAGAGGTGTTACACTGATGACTGTTGCCTATTTGTCCAAAACTCTCAGAAGGGTCAAGTGGTCCAGAACACCAGTCCCCAGTGACAGCCATTTTTCCAGTAAATTTCTATTCACTATCAGGTAAGCATGGTTCCTGCTGGGCTTGTTGGGCTATGGGGGAGGAGGAGGATATGCACTGACTACAACTACCATCAGGCTCTGTCCTCCACATACATTCCACAGGAAATCTTTCGAGTGACTGAAAGAGCATTTTTCAACATTGCCGCTTTTTTAAACATTGTCATTTTTAAAACGACTTGTGCACGTTCTTAGCGAATAGCGATTAGCACTACACAAACTGTTTAATACTTATTTTAATCTTCACCGGAGTGCTGGTCTCGATTCTGTTTCCTGCCCGCCTCGGTCCGACCCGGTAATTCATTACCGTTGTGCGGAGGGCGGACAGGTGAGGGCCAGGCACTTCCGGGAGCGGTCAGCGCTCTAGCTGTCAACTGGGGGCTATTTAGGCGGAGCCTCTTACAGCGCAGCTGCGGGAGAAGACGGTGGCAGTGTCTTCATACCGTCAGCTTGCTGAACGAGTAGGAAATCTTTCGAGTGACTAAAAGAGCATTTTTCAACATTGCCGCTTTTTTAAACATTGTCATTTTTAAAACGACTTGTGCACGTTCTTAGCGAATAGCGATTAGCACTACACAAACAGTTTAATACTTATTTTAATCTTCACCGGAGTGCTGGTCTCGATTCTGTTTCCTGCCCGCCTCGGTCCGACCCGGTAATTCATTACCGTTGTGCGGAGGGCGGACAGGTGAGGGCCAGGCACTTCCGGGAGCGGTCAGCGCTCTAGCTGTCAACTGGGGGCTATTTAGCCATCGCCTCACAAGAAGCGCGCAGCGATTGCGCGCAGCCTCATTTCAGCCGAAGACCAGCCAAAGAGCTGCCCGTCTGCACCCGTCCGCGACAGGACGAGGCGACGGGGCGACGGTTCTGTACTATGCTGCCAATCCGTGATGGCAAACATATTAGGTATGAGGCTTCTTCCCTATTACATTTTAGGCAACTCACTTCCCCCTGTTACATAGATAATAAGAGGCCCTGTCCCGAAAGACCTTTCTCATGTAAAAAATGCCATTATTCTTCCATGACATTCACTGATTCTTATAAACCAAATATGACACTTGATGATATGCATTGTATTCTTATTAATGTTCGATCGATGCCCAAACACCAAATTGAGATCTGGGACCTGATATACTCCCTGACCCCAGATGTCTGCTTCTTCACTGAAACTTGGTTAAAACCCCACACGATATCTGCCATTACTCTGGGAGTACCTACGGGATACAAACTCCACCATTGTGATCGCCCTGAAAAAACAGGGGGCGGCATTGCTATAATCTATAAAGACTACCTCAAATTAGACATCTTAGATAAACAATGCAGCAAAGAAATGGAAATCATGGTTTACAGAATCACTTTCCCTAACAGAAAGACCAGTAAGGGAGCACTTATATATAGACCACCACTTACATGTCCCAGCTTTTCTATATCTCTTTTAGAGATGCTTGGCCCACACATACGGGCTAATGAGGACTTCCTTCTCCTTGGAGATTTTAATATTCACACCGATCAACCTGAATCCACGGGGACCAAAAGTCTGTCCACTGATCTGACAACTATTGGCCTCACTCAAAAGAATCAGGGTCCCACACATGAAGGTGGACACTGCATCGACCTGATATACACTAACTTTGACAATATACTGTGTCACAAACCTACCCAACTAGATTGGTCAGATCATTTTTTACTACAATTTACTATTCCTAAAGTCAACACAGGTTCCCATAAGAAATCCCTACCCTCTACTATACGCAGACAGTGGCACAAACTCACACTGGAGGCATTACAAAAGGTGTGGGAAAAACCCGATATTATAGATACTGAGGAAGTAGAACATAGCCTAACTGTGTTTCAGCAATCTCTAACTGCAGCCATTGACAAAATTGCCCCTCTGAAAACATTTAGACAATTTCCTGTGGCTAAACAGGAAAAATGGTATACCGAGGCTCTTAGAAAGGAGAAACAAGTATGTAGGAGGATAGAGAAGAGATGGAGAAAATCACACTCCGAGGAGAATAAAAAGGCACATCGTGCAGCTCAAACTAACTACTATAAACATATTAAAGTGGCCCGTAAAAATAACATTGCCCAACAGCTTGTTGAAGCTGATAATTCTCCTAAAGAACTTTACAGGATTCTTGAAACATTCGTCAAACCTACGGCTTGTGTAAGTCCAGATGACTTCTCACAAAGTTTATGTGAAGAAGTCTCTCTATACTTCGAAAACAAAATAGAATCCATCTATGATAAAATCCTAGCATCCCAAACAGACAGTGACATTTTGACTGTTCTCTCCCCCAACGAAAACCCCAACTCCATGCTGACTACATTTCCCCCTATTAATAATGAAGAGCTGTCTACATTAATGACCCAAGTAAAATCTGGGTCTCCAGATGACCTCATCCCTGTCAAAACCTTAACCTCCCTTAGCACCCTGTTAGGCCCCCACATTCAAGATGTAATTAACCAGTCTCTGATGGAGGGAAAAGTACCAACTGAATGGAAAAGAGCGGTGGTGAACCCCATCCGTAAGAACGCGGCTCTCCCCTGGACGGAGCTCTCTAACCTCCGGCCCATCTCCCTCTTGCCGTATTTCAGCAAGCTGGCCGAGAAGCATGTCAACGCACACCTGTCCAATTACATCGAGGCAGCGGACGGCCTAGACCACTCACAATCTGGTTTTAGGCCAAACCATAGCACCGAATCAGCCCTCTTGTCAGTGACAGATAACATCAGAATGTCACTTGACAGGGGGAGCTCAGTGATTCTGGTGCTATTGGACTTGTCCGCTGCCTTCGACACGGTGTCGCATAAAATTCTTTTCGACCGCTTGAAGGGAGTGGGAGTAAAAGGGACCGCCCTTGCGTGGCTTGGAAGCTTTCTTGAAGACAGACAACAAGGTGTCAAACTAGGCTCCCATAAATCTGTCTGCAGGAAGCTTACCAAGGGTGTGCCACAGGGCTCATGCCTGAGCCCCACGTTATTTAACGTATATGTGGCCCCCTTGGCGGAAATTATAAGATCTTACGGGTTCTCCCCAATCTCTTACGCTGATGACACTCAGCTGTTGTTTCCCTTCCAAACTATCACACCTACAGTCATGCAATCCTTCCAAAATGGCATGAGAGCTGTGGCAGGTTGGATGGCCCAGAACTTCCTCCAATGCAATGTGACTAAAACCGAAGTCATGTTGTTTGGAGGGGCCACCCTGCTCTGGTCTCCGGATTGGTGGCTACTCGAGCTAGGACCTGTCCCAACACCCAAACAGACCATCAAAAACCTAGGAGTACGCCTGGACCAAACTCTGATTCTAAAAGATCATGTCAGCCAAGTCACGGGAACGTGTTTCCGAATAATTGGTCTTTTACGACGTATCTTCCCTTTCCTGCCTAACACCCACAGGAAAACGCTGGTACAGGCACTAGTTCTTGGGCGGGTAGACTATTGTAACGGTCTACTCATCTCTGCCAATCATGAACAAATACGCAGACTGCAGGTGGTGCAGAACACCGCAGCAAGACTCATCTTGAATGCCCCCCCCGCACCCCGTCACGCCCTCTCCTTTCCCTCCTTCACTGGCTCCCAGTGCGACAACGGGTCAACTTCAAACTTTGCTGCATAATGCATACGTGCATTTATGGGTCCGGTCCCAAATACCTGAAAGACATCTTTTTCCCCTACTCTCCTGGACGTGCTTTGCGATCCAGCAACACTATGCTGCTGCATGTACCCAAAGTTACCAGAGCAAGACAGGGTGGCCGAGCACCTTCTCTCAAAGGCCCCCTGTTGTGGAACTCCCTTCCACCACAGCTGAGACATGTCCCCAATCTCCTTTCTTTTAGAAAAAAACTAAAAACATACCTATTCACCCAAGACTAATTCTTTTTTTATTATCCCTCTCTGTTATTCCCTCTATAAGCTTGTTCGACTCATACAGAAGCTACGCGCGGAGATACCCCTTCGGGGCTGATTCAGGCGCGCTATAAGAATATAATAATAATAATAATAATAATACCTACCCACCCAGCTCAAACAGTACACCTGAGACCGTGCTATCCCAGATGGTGAGTGGAAAGGTACTGGCAAGATGACTGACACTGGGGCCTGGTGTTTGATTTGCCCACAACTCCCATCTTGCCAATACTTTTCCACTCAGTGTCAGGCAATCAAAGTACCAGGTTGGCTGTTTGGGCTATGTGGAAAGAGGGGTATTTGCACTGACTTCAACTCCCATCATGCCCTGTCCTCCTCACACCTTCCCAGCCAGCACAAACAGCCCACCATGAACAATGCTTCCTTAACAGTGAGTGGAGATGTAATGGCAAGATGGCCGACACTGGGGACTGGTGTGTGGATAACAAAGCACTAATGTGATTTGTTCTAACTCAGACACCTGGCACAAGTGTCACACGGACAGATAATACATGTCCAACACTGTCAATAAATCATACTGTCATGTAGTCAGTATTTTCAGGGTAGAAGGTGCTTGTGTAGGACAGAGTCTGATTGGAGTTAGACTAATGCCAAACACTACTACACTGAAACATCCCAAGCCCTTTATCTGGAACTATGGCTACCTGACAGTGAATGGAAGTACACTAGTAAGATAACTGACACTGGTGCATGGTCTTTGGGGAACAAGGCCGTGCTGGGATTTGGATTCAAGTTGAACACCAAGCACCAGTGTCAACTTCCTTGCTATGACACTTCCCCTCACTGCCAGTTAACCGTAGTCTCGGAGGAGTTAGCTGGGTTGGGTGGGAGGAGGAGTATTTGTAATGGCTACAACTCACATCAGACCCTGTACAACATACAATTTCCCACCCAGCACAAACAGCACAACAGGAACTAAGCTTACCAACAGTGTGTCCAGATTTACTAGCAGGATACATGACAATGGACACTGGTCTCTGACCTTCCATCAACTACCAACAGGGCCTTGTGCTATAAAAACCAGGCACCAGTGTCAGCCAGCTATGTCAGTACATAATCCACTCAATCTCAGGAAACCATAGTTCCAGGTGTGCTGTTGTGCACGGTGGAAAGAGTGTGTGTAGTACAGGGCCTGAAGGAAGATCTGTACATTGAAAACACTCCTCCTCACACACAGCCCTACAGACCAACAATGAACCATGCTTACCTGACAGTGAGTCCAAATGTTATGACAACATTCCTGAGACTGGGGACTGGTGTTTGGAGCATAAGGCCAGGACTGTACTTGTAAAGTTAGATGCAAGTGCACAGTGTCAGGTATCCTGCAGATACATTCTGACACACTGTGAGGTAAGCTTTGGTCCTGCTAGGCTGTTTGCACTGGGCGGGAAGGTGTTTGTAGGACAGCTCCTGATGGAAAACAGAGTCAGTGAAAACACTCCTCATACAGCACCAACTAAACAGCTCATCTGGGACTATGGCTACAAGACAGTGAGAGGATGTATACTAGCAAGATTGCTGACACTGGGGACTGATGTCTGAACCTCTTACAACTACCACATTTGCCTCTGGGCTACAAACACCAGCCACAAGTGATAACAAACTTGCTGGTACATTCACCAAATTTGTCTGGAAAACACTGTTCTTGGCGGCCTCTTGAGGCTGTTTGGGAGGAGGAGTGTAAGTTTCACAATCAGAACACATGCACATAAACCATACTTCTTCAAAGTTCAGTGACACAAAATGGCCGAAAGCCAAGTGTGAGAACTATTCAGACTATGGAGTTAATGTACAAAATACAAGATCTGTGTACGCACTATGGTAAGCAGTCACAAATTTTGGAACTCACAACCATTCACATACATATAATGAGAGGAGAACAAGATGCACATCACTCAAACAATCACAAATAATATCATGGACGATAATAATAATAATAATAATAATAATAATACGAAATTTATACGACATTTATAGAGCGCCTGGCTACACCTGCTGGTGTGTCCCCGCCCTAGGAAGTAGTTTCAAGCTGGCGCAGAGGGAGAAACCTGACTAAGTCCTATACAGCCACGTTTTCAGACGTTTACAAAAGGTGGATTCTGATTTCTCTGCTTTTAGCTGAGGTGGGAGTGTGTTCCATTTTTTGGCCGCTAGGTAGCCAAAGTAGAGTGCGCCCATCCTAGCCCTTTTTATCTTTGGTATTCTGAGCAGGTGCGCTCCTGTTGATCTTAACTGTCGGCTTGGATTGTAAGGGGTTAGAAGATTACACAAGTAGTTGGGGTCTTTCCCCTGTAAACTCCGGTGTAAAAAACACATGGCCTTAAAAAGAATTCTTTTTCCCACTGGTAGCCAGTACAGGGAGTCAAGGGCTTTCATCATTAAGTCACGCCTCAGTAGATTCAGGACTGGGCGTTCCGCAGTGTTCGGGATTCGTTGAAGGTGTTGCAAGCAACATTTTGATGCACCCAGGTACAGAATGTTCCTGTAGTCTAATTTGGAAACCAGCAGGGCGTGGACTATAGTTTTTCTTGCTGACACAGGGAGGATGTTTAAGGTTTTCCTTAGCATTTTGAGTGTGTCAAAGCATTTCCCTGCTACCTTTCTAGTGTGGGCTTTGAAGGATAGTTTAGGATCGAGCCACACTCCAAGATTCTTTACCTCTGATTTAGGCAAGCGGAACTGTATCAGCCTTTGGGGCCACCAGGCTGATCCTCAGATAGAGGGAGATTTCCCAATGATCATGACCTATGTCTTATTCCCATTCAATTTTAGGCAGTTGTTTGACATCAATGAGGGCAGATCATTGAGACAAGAAGAGAACTGTGTTGCTGTCTCACCAGAGTCTTGAGCGACGGTTACCACAAGCTGTGTGTCGGTGCATATGACACCATAGAGATCTTATATTTGTCCATAATATCTGCCAACGGGCCGATGTACAGGTTAAAGTGGGTGGGGATCAATATAGAACCTTGTGTAACCCCTTGGAGTAGTGGCAGGGTTTTGGATCTGAAAGGGTGTTGTGCCACCTGGAAACTTCGGTCCTCTAGAAAGGACCGCATCCACTTATGTGCTACCCCATCTAGTCCACAGACCTGGAGACACTGAAGGAGAAGTTTGTGGGGAACCGTATCAAAGGCGGCGCTTAGGTCCAGCAGGACCAGGGCAACCGGTTGACCGGCATCCACTCATCTCCATATGAACTGCAAAGAGCAATGCTGTCTCAGTTGAGAAAGATGCTTGATTGAGTCAGGTGTAGTAGCTTGTGTATGAGGCACTGATTGCTTATTTACAACCTTCTGATTGTGATTTTAGAGATGTATGGGAGCGTGCTTCCATGACTTAGGGACCTCCCCACATTTAAAAGATGCATCCAAAAGTTGTTGTACATAGGAGAGAATTGGTTTTATGCCTTCCCTTATTCTGCTAGGAGCAGCAGGATCAGCAGGGGAACCAGATTTAATTTTTAAAGCCACTTCCATGAGCTCTGTCATGGGGGGAGTGGAATTCACACAGTTGAATGAACTCCTACTCAGTAGGTTTCCTATATTGTCCAGTATCATTATTACGTGCTTCTTCAGGGAATATATACTGGATATTTTTTATAGGAAGAAATCGGCAATCCTATTGAACCTCTCCCCCGAGCTGGTAACGGTGAACATTGTCCTGTCGCGAGATGAAATCTCGTTAAAAGTTGCAAACAGTTCCTTGGATGTGTTTTCTTCCATTTCTATTTCCTCCTTGTAATACCCTTTGTGTCTCTTTTTTAGTAGAGAATGGTACTTGTTTTGCACTATCTCATAGGTTTCCTTTGATTCTTTGGAGAAGGCTACCCTCCATTTAAGGTCTAGGCGCTTGCAGTTTTGCTTTGCAATTCGCAGCTCTTCATTGAACCAGGGTGCTGATTCTGACCCTCTCTTCGGGGTCTCAGTGGTCCAGGATGCCCCCTCATCAAGTGCCTCCATAATCCAAGTCTTTGCTAAGGTGTTAGCCGTATTAATAATACTACCTAGTAGAGGAGGATTTTTTTGTAGCACTTTGGAGAAACTCTCACAATTAAACCTAGCCCATTTCCTACGTGGGAGGGCAGAGTTGCTTTTATTTGTGAGTCGTGGGTTAGGTAGAGGAATATGAAATACTATGAGGTGGTGATCGGACTAAGGGATGGGGGTCGGTGGCTAGACCACCAGCCCTGTAAGGTTCGAGAAGATGGGGTCTAACAAATGGCCGGCACGGTGAGTTGGTGTCATAGATTTAAGTTCTAATTGTAGGTATGCCAGTTCCTTGCGTAAGGCATGCACCTTCATCATCAGGTGATCCTCCATATGCAGGTGTAGGTCGTAAAGAACCATAAAGTTAGTATATTGAATGGCAAGTTGAGTGGTCACTTCCACAAGGTTTGTAATAAAATCGGTTAGCGGCCCTACAGACTGTGAGTGTGTCGGAAGTCACACAAATGTGATTGCTAAAGACATGCGCTAAGCCAGGAACCATGGCCACAAAAATACATACATTGGGAGAGAAAGAGTTGGTAAGTCACTGTTAATTGAAAGATGTGCACAACTAAAATTTACAGGGTGTCACAAACCAGTCAATGTCTCTGGTCAACAGAACGCAGCATGCCCATTGATGCACATAGCTGGATATGTCAATTCATCCACATAGGAAAACAGAATGTCATTGTATCCCCCAAAAATAGTCCTGCATCATGGGGGCAGGACTCCAATCTCTGTATTGTAACTCATTATTGTGTTCAGTAGCCTACGTCATTTGTATGAAATGTGGGGCAGTGGACATTCACGTAAATAATTGTGTCTTTCATGTCCCCACAGGGCGAGCTGGAAACACCACTGAAAGCAGCCAATACAGCCAGTTCCATACTCTGCTCGACCAGGAGCTCTCTGGTTTTGAGGTCTCTCAACGCTCATACGACGAGGCCTGGCCCATCAGGCATGGGTCACCCCACAGCACCAGCATTGACTATTTCCGGATCCTCTTTAACCACTCCTGCCTCATTTGGCAACACCCAGATGACCCCAACCCCCTGGACACAGCAGCCCTATCCACCACCGACAACAGAGGAAGACAGGGCACTCCTGGGTTGGCGGACAACAACATCCCTGTCAATGAGGAAGGAAGTTCAGTGTTGACTGTGCCAACAACTGGGCCTGCTCGGGTGGGTAGGTGTAATGGGAGGGGTTGTGGGGACTGGGCCCATCATGCAGCTGGTGCTGATGAGGATGAGCACCCATAGCTATCCAGAATCGTCCACGTATATAAGGATTGTACTGGAGATTTTGGCCAGGTTGTTGGGATCCTCAGGACCATGCAACAGCAGCAGGCAGCCACTATGAGAAAATGGACAGTTACCTCTCCAAAATTAATGAAATTGCTGTGGGGCAGCGGCACATTGTCATCTGCCTCTGCCAGATTGCCAGCAACATGTCCGCGCCTCCCTGTGTGCCCTCAACATCCAGTGCATCAACAGCTGCACAAAGCACTGTGAGGGATGAGGACTCTGGCGGAGAGCACCCTGCACCACTGCTGCCTGCACCTGAGGCTCCCCCCAACAAACGTGGGAGGGGTCATCCAAAGAAGGATCGCTGAGAGACCAAAGACTATGCATCACCCCAGGAAGTGACAATCTGCACAAGATATCATCCATTGTGTACTAACTGTTCACTTTGTTGACTGTCATTGAACTGTTTCACATTGGCTGGAAAGTTGGACTAAGAACTCAAATAACTGTGGATCTACATTGGAATAATTCATTTACAAACATAACCAACTCCTATCTGCATTTGATTTGTATTTTTATGACAAAAACAATATGGTGTGGAATTAATTCATCTACTCATGCATTAAAATAAAACACTTTGTACAAAATACTAGCTCATGTTGTGACTTTGTTTCCCAATTGTACACACTTAAATGATACACAAAATCACAAAGCAAAACAGTGTCAGTAACATTGGGAACAAATCTCTTCATGAAATGTATCACTGAATTGTGAGTGAATGTACCATGTTGCAGCATGATAGGTACCAAATACAGAGAATGACCTGATAAAGCCAAAAAGGGTCTGGGTAGTTCAACACAGTAAAAATTAAAAGGATCCCTTTTGTGCTAAAGATTCCTTGATCAACCAACAGTCTAGTAAATTGCAGTGTGTTAGAGGTATATAAAAAAAAGTGTATTCATCTAAAGAGCATCTAATAAACATGCATCATTCTCTTTCCTGTTCAAAGGGTTTTATTATAAAATTTTGATACCAATATATAAAAAATCATTGTTTCGCATTTAATACATAACACATTTTTTTTTTAATAGATTCAGAAAATATCTCTTACACATTGTCCTTATTTAGTGAAACATACACATGCTTAAATTTCAATTCAAGCCAACTTCTGAATTAAATGAAAGCATTTAAAAACATTTACAACAAACTTTTCTTGTTCTTCATGTGTAATAAACCAAATGTCGATGCAGCGTTCAGGTGGTTTATCCAATCTGTTTCCGCCTTCATCAGGACACAACGGTAAATAAATTATTAAAACACATATTAAAATCTAAAAAACAGAAACAAATGACACCTAACTAGATGCATGTCTTAACTACATATACTCCTCTGATCAGTGCACAATGTTGACAGGGTTTGGTGGATACCCTTTTAATCTTTTGACATATGCAGTTATCAAAAAGGTGATGGACAAATGTCATGTTAGAACAGAGGTCCCCCAGGTAGAGAAAACCTCAAAACCATCAAGCTATATATCAAGATAATCAGATCTAACTTACTATGAAGACCTGGGTTACATTTACTTCCCCTAATCAGTAACCTTTTTTAGGATTATCATTAGCCTCGTTATCTTGTATTCATTGAATTTATTTGGAAGGTTCCTATTTGTGCAGTCTTGACCAGTGGATAGCAAACCGTCAGAATAATGACTTTTTATTGTCGAGTTGCACTAAAATCAAGTTTTTTGGGATTCAGAATTATTGACTGTCAGAATATCGTGGTAAAGAAATCGAGTCTAAAGTAAGTAGTATCGTTTTTAACAATATCGAAGTCATTAATATCGTTTTAAAAAATATCGAAGTCATTAAAATCGTTTGCAAAAATATAGTTGTTAAAAATATTGTTAATTAGTGTTATGTATTTTACTATTTATTTATTTATTTATTTTTAAAGTTTTATAGAGCACGAACAAGATCCTTACGGATATCAGAGCGCTTTTCAAACATAGTGAGAAATAAGCACGCAAAAGAATAATAATTAAACACAGAATTTGAGAAAAGAGAGGTGTAGATGGTTCCAAAAAATAGAGAGTAGCAGTATAGGTGGCGACGATGCAAGGCGGTCAATATACATACAGAGTGCAATAAAAAAAAATGTTTGGAGGCGGTATTAAGTTACAATATTAGAATAGTCAAAAAGTTCAGGTAAATTTGTCTAAGAGAAGAGCTTTTACTTCTTTTTTGAAGGATGCCGTGGAAGAGATAAGTCGGATTTCTGGAAGGAGGGCATTCCATATCCTGGGCGCCATTCCTAAGAAAGAGCGTTTATACGTTTTTTACTTGTGGAATCTCCTGGGTTTCAAAAGAAGAGTGTCAGCACTTCTTGTTGCTCTCGATCCACCAGAGATTGTCAGTTTCTGCGCTAGATAGCTGGGGGAATTGTGGTGTAGAGCTTTGTGAGTCATACAGGCGATTCTCAGATGTATTCTGGCTTCGTAGGGCAGCCAGTTTAGAGTTTTTAGATCGGGAGTGATGTGTGATCTTTTTTTTGATCCTGTGATGAGTCTGGCTGCAGCATTAATAGTGGCTTTTAATGGTGCAATAGTTGATAGGGGGAGACCACATAGGACAGCACTTCCATATTCCACCCGTGGGATGACCAAGGCTTGGACTGCAGTTTTGAAATCCTTGGGAGGGAGGAAAGGTTTCAATTTGCGCAATGTATTGATGTGGAAATTAGCTCCCTTCGTTGCATTGCTGATGTGATGATGCATGTTGAGATTGCCATCAAGGGTTATGCCTAAGGATTTAGCAGAGTCCACAATAGTAGGTTGAATGTTGAGAGCAGTGAGCTGGTTAAGCCAGGCCTGAGTGATGGGTATTTTGAAGGGAGGAGCTTTTAAGAGGAATTATATGTTTAGCGCGTTAAGTTTGAGGTGATTCTCTGCTAGCCAGGTCTGTGTGTTCCTAAGCTTTGAGTTGAGTATTTTGATGTCATCCAGGGTGTGTATTTTAAGGTAGAGTCGGGTGTCATCAGCGTACATGTGGAATTGAACATTAGATGCTTGGAGTAGGACAGTAAGTGGTTCCATGACTAGGTTAAACAGAGTAGGGGAGAGGGAGGATCCTTGAGGGACACCAAGTGTTACAGGGACTGGAGTGGACAAAGTATTGTTGATCTTGAATTTTTGGGTCCTGTTGTGGAGAAAGGATGTAAACCAATTGAGAACTGTCCCTGAGATACCCATTCTGAGATTCAGCAGATCAAGTACATTCTCATGTTTGACCATATCGAAGGCTGAGGAGAGATCGAGTAATATGAGGAGGCAAGACCCATTCTGATCAAGTATTTGAAGTGCATCATCAATGATGTGGGTCATAGCAGATTCAGTACTGTAGCCTGCTCGGAAACTTGATTGATATGGGTTGAGGAGGTGAAAGTGCTCGATGTGTTTAGTCAGTTGAAGGTGCACGCATTTTTCTAGTAGTTTGGCAAGGGTAGGGATATTGGTGATAGGGCGATAGTTGTTAAGTTCGGAAGGGTCCGCTGTGGGTTTCTTTAAAATGGGCGAAACCTGTCCCACTTTGAGGGAATCCGGGATGTATTCTTGTTGGAGTGAGCTATTAATTATTTTGGTCCAAAGGGGAGAAGTAATGGGATAAAGTCCTTTACGGCGTTAGCAGGTAGAGGGTCAGTGTGGTGATTGGAAGGCTTCAGTGTGCTAAGAATCTTGGCAATTTTGTCTTCCGAGTATATTTCAAAAGATGACCACGAGGCATTGTTTTTTAACTCAATGGGCTTTTTACTGTCAGGGTTGGAGTAGAGGTTTAGATCAGTGAGGAGGTCATTGCTGATGTTGTCTGACTTTGAGTTAAAGAAGGAAGAAAATTCTTCACAGGATGGCAGTGCATTAGAGGTGTTTGAGAGAGTTTGAGGGACATCTCTGGATTGAGTTTTTATTAACTCGAACAGTTTTTTTGGTCGGTTTTTTGCTTGATCAAGCTGGTGGCTAAAGAAAGCAGTTTTCGAGCGTTTGATTTTTCTGAAGTAGGATTTTGTCTTTTTCTTAAGCGTTTTGAGGTGAAAAGCTGACTGGACAGATCTCCAGTTACGTTCTGCCAGTCTCATTGCTCGTCTATCATCATTTAGGATCCCGTCATACCATGGTTTAGAGATTTTTGAGGAAACGTTCTTTAATTGAAGGGGGGCAGCTGCGTTGATAATTGAGGACATAGACTTGAGGTAGTGGTCTGTAAGAGTCTGTACGTCAACGACGTCAATGGGGGGTAAGAGAAGATTGTGGTTGAGGGAGGGTAGTGAGTTGGGGTTGAGTTTCTTCAGGTCTCTCTTCCAAACCTTAGGTCTGGTGGATTGAGTCGGAATGAGTTTCGTTTTTTCGTTAATGAAGAAAGTGATAATGAAGTGGTCAGACCAATCACAGGGTTGGATTGAGTCGAGTTGGATAGAGTCAGCTTTGGAGATGATAAGATCAAGGATGGAGCCTTTGTTGTGGGTGGGGCTGTTGCAAATTTGTGTGAGGTCTAGGTCGATGAGGAAGTTTTTGAGACCCTTGACCACAGAGTCGTTGTGGTCGTTCCAATGAAGGTTGAAATCCCCCAGGAAAATCTGTGTATGTTGACGTCCAGTGTTCGATGTGATCAGATCCATGAGGTGTTCAGTAAAGGTGAGGTTGTCTCCTGGAGGGTGGTAGATAATATGTAGGGAGCAAACAGGGGTAGCTCCACTGATGATATCAAGGCAGAGGTGTTCACAGGAGGAGAATAATGATGAGCTAGCTCTACTGATTGCGAGATTGCTACGGTGAATACATGCAAGTCCACCTCCTGTTTTGCCAACCCTGTCTAGCCTGATGATGTGGTAGTTAGGGGGAACTAGAATGTCAATGAGTGGTAGGGAGGAGTCTGTTAAGCAGGTTTCGGTGAGTATGATCAAGTCTAGGTTATGTGCGATAATGAGGTCTGCAATGTCTGAGGAGTGTCTGGGGGCCGATCTAAGATTCAGAAGAGTGCATTTAAGCCGAGGATTGATAAGGGAGGAGGAGGGGTCGATGGTGAGTGTGACTTTTTTTAGATTATCGGCAATGATACCTCTATCATTCTGTTTGGAGGACCTGAGGGGATTGAGAGGAATAGTAGGGATGGGGAGATAAGCGGGGACTGTGTGGGTCAAGGGTGATAGATCATATGAGTGTAGGAGAGATCGAATGTTGTATGCCGAGAGTGGGTTGGCAGTGCGGAGAGGACGGGAGGAAGAATTGTGCGACGGGATAGATGTCCAATGAGGAGGATTCTGTTTGCAAGGAGGTGATGGTCGGGAAAGGCGCTTGTAGGGTAAGGAGTTTCTCGGGGGAAAAAGATGACAGGGTTGATTCGAGAATAGCTCTTTGAAGGAGTGGAGATCGTCTTTGATCTGAAGAAGAGTTGTCATAATCTTATCCACGGTGTCGGTTGGAACGGTAGAGGTGTTGGTGTTGGAGTGAGAAATGGGTTGGGTGGGTGTAATTTGGTTAGGAGTGGAATCAGATGAAGGCAGATTGGAAAGGGGGGATGATGCTTGTAAGGTCGTGCACAAAGGAGGCAAAGGTGAAAGGGAGGTGGAAATGGCTGATGAAGGGGGGGAAGTATGATGGTAGGAATAGTATTGGGCAGAGGGTGGTCACAACTTGGCGTCAGTGGTGGAGCGACTCCTGTGTAGGGTGGGTGAGGGGATTCGGTAGGAGGGGGATGGTCTCTATTTGGAGCCAGAGGGGGAACGAATACTGTGCATGGTACTTGGGTGGATTCAGTGGGAGGAGAATGGTCTTTGTTTGTAGCCAAAGGAGGGGCGCCTACTGTACAGGGAGCGTGAGGGGATGTACAGGGTAGGGGGAAGACTAGGGAGTTGCTATGAGATAGGGAGGTGGTAGGGGGAGGGATGATGGAGGGGGAAGAGAGACAGGAAGTGTAGGGGGCTAAGAGATTGTGCAAGAGGTGATTTAGGGGATAAGGTAGAGCAGGTTGGCGGCATAAGGGAGTTGGAGGGAGAGTAAGGAGGGATGATGGAGGGTGAGAGAGAGGTTGGGGGAAGAGTGAGGGCCAACGCTCAGGGATGGCAGTGTGGTAGGAGATGGGAGGGTGGTAAGGGGGGTAGGAGTAGTTGTGACAGGAGTGCTGGGAGTGAGGGGAAATTGAGTAAATTGGGTAATTTGGGAAGAGGTAGGAGGATTAGAAACATAATCTTTTATAGTGGAGAAGATATTATCAAATAGAATTAGACTGCGGTCTGTGGATTGGATGAGAATAGTTCCATTGTTGTAGATTGTGAGGGTGGCTGTGGCATGGAAGAATTGTGATGGAGCAGTGTAGATCATAAGACTGTTTGCGGATTTCCTCGTCGAGGAGATCGAGAATAAGGCTAGGAAAGCTTTCCTCCATTGGGCTCTGCGTCTAGTGAAGAAAATGATATCCGTGGTCGCGGTTCCCTTATGTGGTGTGAAGTAAGGGTCAGCAAAGGGCATTTCTGGGTGAGATTTAAGAAAGTTGTGTTTAAAGCGTTTGGCTGATTTCTTGTTGAGTTTGGGAGGGTAGATGATTTTGTAGGTGTGAATGCCAGTAAGTTCCATAATGAGAGCAATGGTACCGGGATAGCGGGGAAAAGAACTGGGTAGAGAGGTTGAGTAGAGCCGAGAGTGGGAGTAGGTAGAGGAGAGGACTAATTAAAAAAATTGAAGAGAGAGGTAAGAGAAACAGTAAATAGAGGAGCAAGGGTAACTAGACCCTAAGTAAGATAACACACAAGCCTATATGTAGCCCTAGTAATAATATAAACAAAATAAACCTAAGTCCATGAACAGGATCGATGAGTGATTGAGGACAGGATATATATAGTCCCTAGGACAGAAAATTATGATAGCAAATATGAGAGCACATATGCAAAACAGAGTAATCCTGTCTGGAGATAAATGATAGTATAGACCTTTTTCTGTGTCCATAGATCACGAGAGCATGAGCCTTAATATGTTAGCTGAGGAGGCTGATGAAACTATGATTTAAGGACTAGTTTAAGATCTAGTTTAAGATTCCTTAGGGAAGCTGAAGAGTGACTCTGTAGTCCTGTGTTTGTTTCCAGTAGTTATGAGGTAGAGAGTAGTCCAGTTTCACTTTCTATCCTAGGGGTGAGGAGTCCTGTCACCATTTGGATGAAATAGGTCAGGAAGAGGGAGAGCCCAGTCCTCTTTCGGTTTTGGTGAGCACAGGTCAGTAACAGATTAATAACCCAATTGAGTACTGGACAGTGGTTGGGGGAGGCGTATTGTAGTTGTAGTTTATGGCCTCAGCCATTTTGTGTCACTTCCACCGTGTAAAATGCTTAGTTAAGTAGAGGTGCGATGTTCAAAAACAGTATAAGAAAATAAATAAATCCAGGGTACCTTAGTGCAGAGCTCTGTGCGTTGTCTGGAGATGGCTGAGATAAATAAGAACAAATAAAGGATAAATAAAAAGGTCTCGCTGTCTTCAGTGACTGCGCGTTCCGGCAGCTCATCCGCTTCATACCGATCCGATCTCTGAACAGGGGAACACCAGTGGCACGCTGCTGCCTGGCCGGTGAGCAGAAGAGGAGCTCTCTCCTGCCGCTGTCCACCAATGCCTATCAGTCACACCGCAGGGCTCTCGGGACAAGGATAAATAAAAAGGTCTCGCTGTCTTCAGTGACTGTGCGGTCCGGCAGCTCATCCACTTCATACCGATCCGATCTCTGAACAGGGGAACACCAGTGGCACGCTGCTGCCTGGCTGGTGAGGAGAAGAGGAGCTCTCTCCTGCCGCTGTCCACCAATGCCTATCAGTCACACCGCAGGGCTCTCGGGACCACCATCCATGTTTGGGGACTCGCCACACTGCAGGGGGCATACCCGCGATCTGAGGCATGGCCGCCGGAGCAGACAGGGAGTCGCGAGGCCCGAGGCACGGCAGCTGGAGCAGGCAGGCAGTTGCGGGGCCCTAGGCACAGCCACCTGAGCAGGCAAGCAGTTGCGAGCCCCGAGGCACGGCTGCCGTAGTTGGCCAAGCCCGCCCAGACCGTGTCAGACAGCCCCAGTATGAGCCGGTTGTCCCCTACGCGGTTCCACACAGGATAGCCTCCAGGACCACGGCTATCCGATAGACGATCCGCCGAGTTGATGAGTCAGTCAACGATGCCCCGCAGGTCGGCAGGTACCCTCCAGAGCACACAGGGTTCTCCGCCTGGTTGCCGTGGCAGAGTGAGCCAGCGAGGGACTTCGATGAGCGAAGGGAAGGGGCCCCCAGGGTGAGCCGGTCGTCTCTTCACCAATCCGTGCAGGATAAGAATCCCAGGATGGGGGTCAGCTCCGTCATCCGAGGCCAGCCAGACGAACTCTGCTCCTGTGCCCACGTTAGGTAAGACCTCAAGGAAATCGAGTTATAAGATGGTAATCCAGTTACATTCAAGGTATTGGTTCCAGGAGAAGACTGCCGCTAACAGGGATAATACATCAAGGGGGATCCCAAGCGCTGGGAGCTCTTTGTCAGAGCTCCTACCAGTCGGCCATCTTGTAAACGTTGTTTTTTAGATGTGTGTGTTTTAGATGTGTGTGTTCCTATTTTTTGTTTAAGTATTTCATTTGTTTTTTAATGTATGTATTACATTTTTAAGAGTTATTCATTTTATTGAAAGTAAATGTTGCGTTTTAGTTGCGTATCTGGTTGTGGGTTTATGGGGGAACAGGGTAGGAAGTAATTTAATTTTGATGAATTAGTTCATATTTTTTATTAATTAACATTAATTTATTTAATATTTTATATTGTTAATTGTGGTAATTAATGTATTATTAACTATTAATTAATTGGTAGATAATTATTAATTATTTGGTAATTATGTTAGTTGTGTCAATTTTTTAGGAGTGGGTTGTGAGTTTATAGGGGAGTAGGGTGGGAAGTAATTTAGTTATAATTAATTAAATATTGTTTTTATTAAATAATATTCATGTATTTAATCATTTTTATTGTTAATTGTGGTAATTCATTTATTATACATTATTTATGAATTGGTTGTTAATTATTATTAATTAATTGCTAATTATGTTAATTGTGTCATTTTTTAGGAGCGGGTTGTGGGTTGATAGGGGAGTAGGGTGGGAAGTCATTTAATTATAATGAATTACATAATATTTTCATTAATTATTATTTATTTATTTAATATGTCTTATTATTAATTGTGCTAATTAATGTATTATTAATTATTTCATAATTGGTTGTAATTATTATGAATTAATTGGTGATTATGTTAATTTTGTCTTTTTTTTATGAGCAGGTTGTGGGTTGCCAGGGGAGTAGGGTGGGAAGTAATTTAATTTTAATCCATTAAAAAAAAAATTATATAATATTTATTTAATGATATTTTAAAGTGTTGTGTAAATTAATTTATTTTTAAATGTTTTTTTTGCTTATTATTGTTATCAATTAATTAATTAATTGTTAATTAATTATGCTAATTTTACTACATTGGTGGTGTCATTTCTAGGGGAATATGGTGGGAGGTATATTATTTGTAATTAATTAATTGTTTGTTAATGCTAATTAATTAATTAAATATGAAATAATCTAATTTTGGAAATCATTTTGATTTGTGAGTTGTGGGGTTTATAGTTGTAAATGTCAGGAAGATTTTTTTTATTAATTAATGATTTGTTGCTAATTGTTATTAATTTAATAATGCACAATTAGTTATGGAAATTGTGTAAATATGTTTAGGTGTGTGTTTTGGTGTTTATTGGGGTAGAGGGTGGAAAGTAATTTAGGGGGTCATTATGATAGTGGGCGGATCACCACTGCCTATATGGCGGTGGCGATCCGGCCGCCAAAAGCCACCGCCCGCTTGACTTTTCCTCCCTGCCACATTACGATGGCAGGGGAAACCCCCGGAGAACGGGAAGACCGTCCGACAGTTTTTCGCTGGTAGGCAATCCTCCCAATTGCCAACTGGGCAGAAAAGCGCCATCCATATTATCATGGCAGTGGAATGCCTTTCCATGGCGGACACTCCCACCCGGGACCGCCGCACTAATGGTGGGCGTTCCCATTCTACGACAGCGTCTGCCCGCCATCCTAATGATGCCCCTTGTTTATATGTATTAATCATTAGTTGATCACTAATATTCATTTATTGATTGATAAATATTTTTGGTAATTGTTTTGTTTTTATTTTGTTTGGGGATTTAGGTTCAATAGCTGTAATCTTTGGTTTTATCCCCTCGCTATCCAACATTTTCCCTACTGTTGCACTCATTGTAGTGGGAATAATACATTATTCCCCTCTTCTATCCAACACTTTCCCTAACGTTGCATTAATTGGAGTGGGAATAGTAATTTTTAACCCTATGCTATCCAACACTTTCCCTACTGTTGCACTCGCTGAAGTGGGAATAGTAACTTTTACCCTTCTGCTACCCAACACTTTCCGTACTGTTTGCACTCCCTGGAGTGGGAATAGTAAATGTATTCTCTAAGCTATCCAACACTTTTCCTACTGTTGCACTTATTGGACTGGGAATAGTACATTTTTCACCTCCGCTATCCAACACTTTCCCTACTTTTGCACTCGCTGAAGTGGGAATAGTAATTTTTATCTGTCCCTTATGCAATATTTTCTCTACTGTTGCACTTGCTGGAGTGAGAATAGTAAATGATTCCCCTCCGCTATCCAACACTTTCCCTACTGTTTCACTGCCTGGACTTGGAATAGTAAATTGTACCCCTACTCTATCCGACACTTTCCCTACTGTTGCCTTCGCTGGAGTGGGAATAGTAATTGTTTCCCCTATCTATCCAACACTTTACCTACTGTTGTACTCATTGGAGTGGGATTAGTAAATTATTCCCCTCCGCTATCCAACACTTTCCCTACTGTTGCACTCCCTGGAGTGGGAAGAGTAACTTTATCCCCTACGCTGTCCAACACTTTGCCTACTGTTGCACTTATTAGAGTGGGAATAGTAAATGATTCCCCTCCGCTATCAAACACTTTCCCCATTGTTGCACACTCTGGAGTAAGAAAAGTCATTTGATCTGTCCGCTATCCAACATTTTCACTACTGTTGCACTTGCTCAGTGGGAATAGTAAATTATTCCCCTCTGCTATCCAACACTTTTCCTACTATTGCAATCCCTGGAGTGGGAATAGTAAATTATTCCCCTTCGTTATCCAACACTTTCCCTGCTGTTTCACTCCCTGAAGTTGGAATAGTATTTTTACCCCTAACCTATCCAACATTTTCCCTACTGTTGCACTCGCTGGATTGGGAATAGTCATTTTTACATCTCCACTATCCAACACTTTCCCTACTGTTGCACTTGCTGGAGTGGGAATAGTAATTTGTTCCCCTTCGCTATCCAACACTGTCCCTACTGTTGCACTCATTGGAGTGGGAATGGTAAGTTCCCCTCCGGTATCCAACACTTTCCCTACTGTTGTACTCCGGGATTGGTAATAGTAATTTATTCACCTCCGCTATCTAACACTTTCCCTACTGTTGCACTTAATTTAGTGTAAAATGTAGTTTTAGAAATAAATAAATATTTTTAATTTTTAATATATATACATATATAATATATATTTATGTTACAAGTGTATGCATATATATATATGTATTTATAATTTGTATTATATTTCTAACATGTTATAATTTATAAAAATAATTATTTAATAATTATTATTATTATTAAGTAAATATATATATTACATTTTGAATATGTATGTTTAATTTATTTTTACATTACAATCATTACTTATAATTAAGGCTCCCTGTTTTCCGTTTTTGCTGATTTTTACAGATAAATACAAACAGAAAACAATGCATTTTCTGTCTGCATTTATTTTTAAAAGTCAATAAATACAGAAAATGTTGCTTCTATTAAGTGACTCTCCGGGCTGTCTTTCATGAATTATAGGCCACCCACCATCCTAATGACCCCCATGGTGTTTCTGGTAGCAGGCATGTGGTCTCACGGCTAGACTGTCGACTTTGGAGCTGCGAAACCAAGGTTCAAGCCTGGGGCTCGACTCCACATCCTTTGATTCTGGGCAAATCACTTAATCTCTTAGTGCCTAACAAAATTAATGTGTCCTTCTGTTACGAAACAGGTGCTCATGTGAACCGCTCTGATTGATGCCCGGTGTCTCGGTTCTAGTTTGCACTGCATAAAAATAAAAAATAAAAAAAATACTTTCCCCCAGTTTGAACGTTATACTACGTGAGTGAGCGGTCCCGATCCTTCCAACGGAGACGCACTGATACATGTACATTCCCTTCTTCCATTTATTTTGTTTGAGTTTTTCTTAGAAGCCATTCTTTCCATTGTACCTTCATTTGCCCCCTTCTAATTGTGTCCTCTTTCCTTCGGATTCCTTTTTTCTGTATTTCATGCATGCCTTTCCTTGGCATGCTTTTCCCTTCTTTGCACCCTTGTTCAATTTTCCTCTCTCCTTTTTGCATTGTCGTTTCGGTTTTAATAATTTCTCTGTCACCTCGTTTAGCCTCTGTGCCCCCATACCCAGGTCAAAGTCAGGGGCCTTGGTAACATTGTATTCAGCCCCAATAGCGCTCCCCCCCCCCCCACTTGAAGTGGATTTAAGGGGCTACAATGCACCCCAGGCACTGACGTTTAGATAATTTTTTCGGGGGGGGGCCCAATTTAAAGATCCATTCGTGCAGCCCCATTTCAAGCAGCACCTTCGGTTCCCTGAAAGCGCAGGAGACTTGAAAACACCCCTTTATCGGGCTAAGATGGGCAGGTCCGACGAAAAGTGTGGATTTGGCGCCGACCACAATCATGAGTTTGTGTGTGTGTGAGGGAAGGAGGCCTTCGCCCTAAGCCGGAAGCCCTATGTGGGCCTGGACTCTGTTTGCACTCTAGAGAAATTCCTATAATCCCATGTTGTCCCTCCTTTAGACTGGAGGGGGGGGGGGTATGAAGGTGCTCCATTTCAAGTGACTCAATTCTAAAAGTTAAACTTTTTGGAAATCGATCTTCACTTTTGAGCTAATCCAGTCATAGTGTTCAAGTTTGCAGCCTTAATATAGTGCTTTATGCTGCCTCTGAGCACTTCAGTTTTTCGTAGCTAAAGGAAGTAGGGGCGTTTAGGGAATTTGCCGAGGAGCACAACTGAATTGGTTCTCCGGGTAACTTTTTTTTTTTTTAAACACAAACATTGCACTTAAATTCTTTGCTGAACCATGCTGAAAATAATAAAAACTAAGGGGCAGATTCAGGGTCAATGCAGAAGACACCGCCCCGCTCTTACTGCCCTCACATGTCCCAGAATTTTACTTGCCCTTTATTTCACCCAGATTTAATATCTGGAGGGGCTGCGACTATGGCCGCTGTTTAATTACCTACAACAGTCACAGACAGTAAAAAATGCAGATACGATGAAATTGTGCTTCATGGTAAAGGGTGCAGCTGGAAACAAATGGGTTGCTCCCATCGCGGAGCTGGCAAAACCCGCGCAGCGCCGAGAAGCCACAATATTGGCACCATGCATTATGAAAAAAAACATTGCCAGGGGCGTTTCAAATGTGTACTCCAAGGAGAGAACCTTAATTACCTAAACGGGTAAAAGCACTTTACATTAAAGCACTGGACCAATGATTTATCTAAATATTGTCCATAACAGCTGCCACCCACGTCACCCGCCGATGCCGCTTCTAGCGCCAAGTAAAGGGGGTAATGTTTCTAAAGCACTTCCACTTTTAGTCGACATAGTAACAGACGCCGAGAAGCGTTGATTTCTTTATATTAAGGTCAATTCCTATAGGTTACCAAGACCACATAGCTAGAAAATAGCAGGGTTTCAACCCCCCCTCTCCTGAGTGAACGTCATCACACACCTGTTGTCCAAATCTCCCATAGTTACAAATGCCAAGGAGGTGCTACTAAGCAGCCCCTGGGATGATCTGGGTTCTTCCAACAGCATTTTTAAAAATTAGTTCATGGATTGGGCTTCTTGGAGCTAGAGGGGTTCACAAACATTGCTCGCAAGGAGAAGTTCTGGTACTCAAGGTTGAACAATTTGGAAGTGCCGGCCCATTCAAAGCACTGACAATACCTCCCCCCTACGTCGTGTGTGTCAGCCAGGGCTGAGACAGCTTCCCGGGCACACACACTGACAGATTTTGAGCAGCCAGCCGCACCCGAGTACTTCACAGGTTTTTAAAAGACTATTCACTTGTTAATGAGGCATTGTTGTAAATGCTGATAACACCAGAGGCCATACTTTTTGAGCAAGCACCATACCATCTTGTTTTGCAACTCTCTGCTGGAGCAACACAGCGCCGCAAAATGTACTAGTATTTTCCCGTTTTTACATATAAATACAGACAAAGGGAAACTTGTTTTCCGTCTGTATTGATATGTACAAATCAGTTTAAACGAAAAACCAGGAGCCCTACTTATGAGTCCGTTCTATCCAATATTCTACCAAAGGAGCATTCCTTTTCCCGTCCTTATGGTGGATCGATGCTCATTCAGTCTCTTTCTCAATTCTCTTCCAGTTTCACCTACATACCCTTTCTGACAAGGGCAGATAATAAGATAAATTACGTTCTTGGTTTTGCAATTTACTAGGTCATTTTTCCAGTGGCACACTCCATTTAGTTCTATTTTGTGTTGCTTAATGACGGAGCTAGTTTGTACACGAGCCACATCGAAAATTACCTGTTATTTTAGCTTCATCTGCAATGCTACTCGGATATTTACTTTTTTGTTCTCTATAGGTATGCACTAAATTGTTATGTACTGTTTTGTGTCTTCTGTATGCAAAAATTGGCTTCTGAAGGGGTTCACTGCCTAGGATATTGAAGACAAGACCAATTCCTATTCACTAAATTCTTTACCTTATTGCTTTTGCTGGTAACATTTGTGACCATCACAATTTTCTGATTATCCCTCTTATTATTTTTATGTTCTTCTTCAAACAGACTGATTGATTATAGTACTTGGCCCTTTTATATGAGTTTCAAATCAATCTTTTAGGATAACCCTGAGCCATACATTTTTCTTGTTGAAATCCCGTATATCAGTACAATTTCGATGAATACAAAGGATCTGACTGGAAGGTATGCTGTCTTTCTGGCTCTTCGGTGGTTACGAGTGTGGTGTAGCAGTGTGTTTCTATCCGAGGGTTTGGAATATAGCTTAATTAGTAGCTTCGCTTCTTTTTCTTTCACAGTAATGTCAAGAAAGGCATGTGTAGACAGGCTCAGGTTAATATCACCACAGTTGAGCCACTCAATAAATAAAATAAAATCTTCTTTTTCTCCCTTCCATATATAGAAAATTTCATCTATAAAACTCTACTAGTTTTTGTCATTTTCATAATATGGTGCCATCTTGTTATATATAGGCTTGTTCTCAAACAAACCTACATATAGACAGGCTAGACTGGGAGCACAGGTTGCAGGTTGCTCCCATGCTAGTCCCCTTGACCAGGCAGTAAAAATTGTCATTGGATAAAAAGATATTATTTGTCATAATAATCTTTGCACATTCCACAATGAGTTCATTGGTTGGGGATAGGTCACCCTCTTCAGTTTGTAGCAAGCCCCTTACCATTTGTAATGTGTTTATTTGAGGAATATTGGTGTACAATGATTTGATATCAAAAGATACCGTTCACTCCCTAGTAGGATCAAACTCAATCCCTTCAATTTTCCAGATCATATCCGTTGTTTTTTCTATGTAGGAAGGGAGGTGTGTAACTTTCGATCTAAGGAAACAGTCCACGTACTTGCTGAGGGATTCAGTCACAGAGTTTATATTATATACAATTGGTCTCATGGGTGGACCGCTAACGCTTTTGTGTACCTTAGAAATTAGAATGCAACAGTACTATAGAAGATAACGTGAGGTGCAGTACTAGCGACGATATTAGGTTATTCATTAGCCTGACTGTGTATATATATATATATATATATATTGCTAGACAATTAGCTAATGCAGTCCACCTTTAAATAGATGATGATGTCAAATGTGCATTAATGAAGAAATTCTAGAGAGACTACATTATTTATAAATAAATATAAGCAGTCGACTTATAGGTGAATAGTAGAATTACTAAGGGATGTCCTATGAGATCGATATAGGCATACAATAAAAGTATATTTCAGACAAGGCCAGGTATTGCAAAGTTATTGGAAACTGATCGGTGGTCCACTTCTCTACACCCAGTCCCTGCCCAGTCAGGCACCTCTTCGACACGCACAATCCTACCCCTCTCACTATCCTCCAACTCAATGTCAGGTCTCTCGTTAAACACCACCTCGAAGTCAACACTCTTCTACTTGAAGAGAACCCTGACATCCTCTTTCTATGCGAAACCTGGCTCCGCGATGATTCAACTACTATACCGAACTTCACGCTACCAGATAGCTACTCCATGAAAGCGCTAAATAGAGACGCCAGAGGAGGCGGCATTGCTGTCATCTACAGAAAACAATTCACCTGTTCCTTTACCAAAGAAACCATCTCGAGCTGTGAGAGTGCTCGATTTAATATCACAACGGGCCCCCATTTCTCCCTTTCCGGCCTATACATCCACAGGCCTCCCGGTCCGGCTTCTAATTTTATTGAAGCTCTCCTTGAAGTAACAAGCTCCTTAGTTGTGAGCTCGGCCACCTTCACCATATTAGGAGACCTTAACCTCCATTTCGATCTAACTCAAGATCCCACAATTAAAAATCTCTTGGCGGACTTAGCAGCCTTACAACTCTATCCTCTGACCCAGGCCGCCACCCACTCAGCCGGGCATACTCTAGACCCCATCTTCACTAACATCCTGGAGACTACGACTGAAGCTCCCAAACCTATGGGATGGACAGACTGTGGTAAATAAATAATTAATTACCGGTACTATTTTTGAATACAGTGAATAAAACAGATAGCTCAATAAATAAGAGACAGGATTCGAGGTATCTTGAGTCTTACAGGCTTTAATCAGGCATAAGGGAAGGGACAGGAACGGGATAGCCTGCACGGAAATAGACTGGATGGCAGCTGCCAGGGAACGGGAATGGCATGGGGATGGGTAAGGGTAAGGGTAAAGGGTAACTTTCAGTAACAGTACACAGTATATATACTAAAAACAATTACATTACATTCAATACAGTAGGCGTAGCAGTAGGCGTAACTCGTAGCAGTCGCGAAAGATAAAGACAAAAGGGGTGTAACAAGAAGGCGTGTACAGGGCGTATACATAGGCATGTGATGAAGACGTCACAGAAGTGTCATAAATGGGGCGGAAACATGGAGGGGTCTACCTGAGCAGCTGGGACCTTTAACCTAGTGGTGTGCGCAAACGGGCAATGACGTGTTACCAAGAGGAACTGGGGCTATGACTTCTGCGCTAGAAGAGGAGACTACAGTCTACGGTGTCAGAACGACTTGTACCTATATCATATCTGGTATCTTGTGTTTGGAGTACATGTTGATAGAATCCAAAAGTTATCAGGGCAAAGGCTACTTGACACTAAGACTGGTGCGTGCATAATTCTACATGTATGGCGTGTGCTAGGAATATTCTATGAATATTAATACAGTATTTCTCTTACATGGAGACAGAAAGGCTAGACCATGGCTGAAACTATTGATGCGATTCAGTAGCTTAGGAATGCAGAGAAGGAGGGCTGGACTGATAACTAGAAGCATAACATACTCTTGGCAGACTGGCAGGCAGAGCCAGGCCGGGCCGGGCACTGCGAGGCAGGAAGTAAGTGAAGGGTCAGGGATACAGGTGGGGGCTGTATCGCTCCTCGGAGAGGGTTCAGGAGACTGGAGCTGAATCTGGTGTCCGGGCCCCTTTTGAGGCCTAGAAACGGGGACAATTCAATGAATTAACGTGCACACTGCATAATGTGGCAACATAGGCCTAATACTCGTTGCTTTCACGAGAACTGGAAACTGGCGTACTAGAGTTGGACACAACTATAATTGCGTCTGCAATCGATCATAGGGGAATACATGCATATCGATCATGCACATATAGCATAAAAATGGGGAACACGTAGGCACATATAACATGGCAAAATTTACTTTTCCACATTCCCTCCTTGTGCCCTACGTTTCCATTAAGAGACATCAATATTCATGATACCATCTATCTGTTCATATAGCATCATTTGCTCGTCTCGAATTGTCTTGGAACGGGACTTAGGACTAGGAATACAAGAGGTAGCACACATGCCGCAAATCGCAGGGCCACATTGTAAACAGAGGCAGCAACTGAATATGATCATTACTGCTATACCTAGGAATGACAATACTTTCCACCCCCAGGCAGATATGATACTCCAGAGCCAACCGGACCATGTCCAGGTGCCTGGATTCTGGTGTAACTGATGGGCAATTTTATGAAGTCTGGTTATAGCTGAATAAACAGACGGCGCGTTATTAGGAATGAAAATGCAGCAACTAGATCCAATGACTCTACAAGCTCCTCCTCTATCGGCCAGTATGACGTCAAGAACGAGACGATTTTGGAGCACAACAAATCTCATAGCAGATTGTTCTTCAGTTAAGTTACCTAGAGCGGAAGTAGTCTCATTCACTACTGCTTCAAGGGTTCTGGTTAACCTACGTATTAACTTACTATTCTGGACAGGGCCTATAAAGAAGAAGAAACCTTTATTGAAGTCTTGATATTGTTCTAGAGCAGTTTCAGTTTGATCGACAATTGGGGACTCGGTCTCCCTTTTATGTCTAACGTGTACTAGATGTGTGTTTCTGTGATAATCGGATGGGGCTAGAAAAACTGGTGGCAGTAGGAAGGCAATGTAACATGTTCCATCCCAATCAAGGGGCAGACGAACATATGCGGTCTGACCACAAACAAAATAAGAATGATGTGAGGCTTTGAGAATAGATTTCCCACTGTCACTATACTCGACCATAGTAGTACAATCACTATGTCCTACATGTGCGGAACCATTCTTTCGGACACATAATTCGCCTTTGACTGGTAGTACTGAAATAGCCGGCAAATCTGGAGTAGTATCGGACTGAACATTCAGGACCATGAAATTCGAGGAATAATTACCTAAATCATATACTTCATTCTCTAGATCTAACCCTGTTCTATGGGAAAGACCTTCCTTGTCTGGAAAACATGTTCGATTCAGAAGGGACATATCAGTGAAGGATGATGTTAACGTGGACCATGCTCCACATGAACCATTATGTGAAAATGGATAGGGAAAAAGTGGCAGAACTCCCTTCGGTGCCTGGAAAGGGGGGAGTCGACCACACACCCAACAATTAGTGGCATTGCTGGTCTGGTGTGAATAGTGCAACATTCGAATGAATGTGTTGTTACGCATAGCAAGACGATAGGATAGCTCGTGAGGAGGCAGATCACTAAATGTGTGCTCTACTGTAGCATTAGAATACATATGTACATGTGAAATAGGAAAACATAAATGTAAAGCATAACTTATGCATGTAACCATAAGACTCAAAAATAATGAAAAGAATAGAACGATAATACATCTCTTAGAGTTTTGACTAACTCTCTCACTGTGTGGGTCTATCTCATACATGTCAGGAACCTGTCTAACCGTTTCACCCGAGAGGGACTTAGACAATTAAACTGGCTGACTTATTTTACTAGACCGTAGCTTATCTTTATACTCCTGGTGCGGAGTTTTCTCTAACAGGGGAAGTTTGAATTCAGAGTCTGTCTTTGGGCAGTCCTTAGGAATAAGGCAGTCTTTAATAAATGTCTTTTGTCGTAATCCATGGAATTTCTTGATATGACTGATGTGGACCCATCCCTTCCGGCCTTCTAGCTTGACTGCGGTCCTTGTTGTCAACAACACCATCTGTGGCTCCTTCCAACGGGGCTCCAGCGGACTTGAACGATCAAAATTTCGCACCAGGACATATTCTCCCGGAACGACTTCATGCGGTTTCACCTCAGTGTTGTCTGGAAATGCAGCGGCAACCTGTGAACGACAAGAGTGTAGAGCAGACATCAAGGAAGCTAGGTAATCTGTCAGCATATTACTGGAAACGTCTGTAATGCTACGGGGTCTAGGTGTACCCCACATGTTTGGAGGGCGGCCGAATACGACCTCATACGGGGACAGACCTGATCTGGAATGTGCAACCATTCTCATGTAAAAGAGCGCAACTGGCAAAGTTACTAACCAATCTACACCTTTCTCTGTACACACTTTAGCAATGCGGATTTTCAAAGTCTGGTTATGTCTCTCTACGAGACCGGCTGCTTCAGGATGGCGTACACAATGGAACTTCCACTGGTACCCTAACAGAAGGGAAACTTGTTTCATGAGCTCGGATGAGAATGGCTGGCCGTTATCTGAATACACGACCCTAGGCAATCCAAAGCGGGGAAAATACTCACGAACCAACTGCCTGGCAGTGGTCGCAGCTGTGTAATCTGGAACTGGATATGCTTCTGTCCACCTGGACAAAGCGCATACAACTACTAGGACATACTTGAAACCTCGACATCGCTCCATCTGAATATAATCCATCTGGAGGACTTCAAAAGGGTGGTCAGGAGGTTGGAATCCACCTTGTTCCACCGGGACACTTTTACCTGGATTGAACTGACAACATATTATACAGGTACGTACTTTCTGCTTGGCTGCTGCTCGTAAATGCTTGTTGAACCAAAGGTTCTGAATACTGTCTAACATAGCTTTTTCTCCTAGATGTGCTGGACTATGTGCGGTATTAATAATGACTTGAACCATAGAGTCGGGGAGAAACCATGTGGCTTTTCCCTTCGTCAACCATCCTTGATCTGTCTGGACCCCTCCTTGTTCGGACCATTTCTTGATTTCTTCGGGAGTAGCATGTAACTGTATGTCTATGACATCTTGTGTAGGGTCCTTAACTGTCATACAAGTAGTTTGATCTGGAGTGAGTGTCTGTGTCGTGTTAACTGGAATGTCTGGAGTCTGAGCTGTGAGCTTGGCTGTTCGATCTGCTAGATCGTTACCTTGGGAAATGATATCAGTGACTTTCGTATGTGCCTTGCACTTCATGATAGCGATAGCTGTCGGTAAATGTATTGCATCTAACAGAGCTTGGATGAGGAGACCATGCTGGATCTTGGTTCCATGAGAAGTCATGAAACCTCTCTCTTGCCAGAGCACTCCAAAGTCGTGTACGACTCCGAATGCATAACGTGAATCTGTGTATATGTTAACTTTCAGGTTCTTGGCACGTATGCAGGCTTGGGTCAGAGCGACTAGCTCTGCTGCTTGAGCAGACAGGGTGTCAATACGATGTGTTTCTATAACTTCGGTTTCAGTAGTCACTGCATACGCGGCTACTAGTTCTCCTGTACTTGTTCTCATACATGAACCATCCACATAAAGTGTCAGGTCGGGATCAGGTAATGCAATATCTGTCAAGTCTTGTCTTGGCTTTGTCATGGTGTTAACAACTTCCACACAGTCATGTGTGGCAGGATTTGAAGTAACTGACGGTAACAGTGTAGCTGGATTTAAAATGTTGCAGCGTCGGATTTCTATGTGTGGCTGAAACAGTGTCAGTTCATAACCTGTTAAACGTGCAATTGTCAAGTGCTGAGTCTGGGTTCTGTTTAAAAGAACTTCCACAGAGTGTGGAACTTGTACTATCAGAGAGTGTCCTAACACTATGGAATCACTTTGTCTGATAGCTAGAGCTGTGGCTGCAACTGACTTGAGGCACGCAGGCAGAGCCTGGGCCACTGGATCTAATGTGCTTGAAAAATAAGCACAGGGTTTGTATTGTCCTGCTTGATCTTGTGTGAGAACAGATAATGCAGTACCATCACGTTCTGTGACAAAAAGTGTAAAAGGCTTACTGTAGTTCGGTGTTGCTAGAACAGGTGCTTGGCATAAGGCTTTCTTTAACTCATTAAAAACAAGTGTATGTTCCTGGGTCCAAGGGAGGACAGTCGATACGGCTGCCTCCTGTGTCGTTAACTGTATCAGTGGCTTGGCTAGAAATGCATACTGAGGAATCCATTGTCTGCAGTAAGAAGTGAGGCCAATAAAAGCTCGTACCTCCTTCTGTGTCTTGGGCTGTGGAAGACGTGCTATTAACTGGATACGGTCAGGTGTCAACTGTCTACCCCACTTGGACAGTAAGTGTCCTAAGTAGACCACTTGCTGGACACAGAATTGTAATTTGGAAGGGGACACCTTGTGCCCCATAATTGCTGTGGTACATTCAATAATCTTGGATCAAAATCACGTAATACATAATGACCTTTGAAGTCTCTCAAAAACAGGCGGACCCCTTCTGGGGAACAACATATGACTGATCCTAATTCTTTCAATGTCTTAATGCCTAACAAATTTTCTGGACAAGATATTGTGAGTAACAGATCTGTAATTCGGGACAATGGACCGACTTCTAGAGTAACTGGTTTCGATATTTCATTAACAATAGGCTTTCCTGAAAATCCAAGGGAAACATTTCTAGAGCCTGAGAGCGGAGCCCCTGGAACCTCGTCATGACTGATGGTAGTCCTACTTGCCCCTGTATCAATCAGAAACCTTCTGTCTTACCCTAATACTTGACTGTGTACATAGGGACCCTCTTGATCTACAGGTATCTCGATGAGAGGCAAGCCTACCTCCCTCTCTAGGCTGTTTCATGAATACGGCTGATAATCTGGATACTCTGTCTGTGCATACTGATACATCTGCTGTGTAACATGCTGTGTTGCAGCGATAGGCTGCGGTGCTGTAACTGTCTGTTGTGCATTCTGTGGTGGCTGGGAAGTCTGTGAAACTTGTTCTGGTCTAGGCGGACGTGGTCTTTCTTTGGTTTTACCAGTAGCTATGTTGTGTTTCAGAACTGCACACTCGTTTATAAAATGACCTGGCTGTTTACAGTAATTGCAGGTCCCTTTAACTGGAGCTGCAGGATGACTGGCTAGAATAAAAATCACTAGTATCTTCGTCTTGTTTCTGTCTACAAGCTGAAATGGCATCCCAATCTTCCTTTTTCGTGGCTAGTAATCTTGGCAAAACTTGTATCAATAACTCGGGCAAACCTTTAGCTTTTTCCCCGAGCCGGTACCTGGTACATACTCTCTATACAGTTCTGTGTCTTGTGTCTTCCCTCGGCTATATGGTCACTCCACTTGGTCAGGACTTTCATTTCTTCTTGATCTTTTCCTGGACAATCTTGTTCTCTTATTAAACAGTTAATTAAAAACTTTAAAAGCATGAGCTGAGTCTCGACTTTTCTTTGAATCATAGCGTCGCGAACACTTTCTGGATCCACTCCTGTACGGATAAAACGATATATTCTGTCTAGATGTTCTCTCATATCGGGCAGGGTGTCCAAATAGTCGGTCACCCGTCTTAAACGTAATGAATATATGACCATAGTACCATCGCCTGGAACTGGATCATAACGACATTCGGTAAGTGCTCGCTTGATATCTGTGAATGTATGAACTTTTGGCGTACGCTGTAACGCTAGTTCATGTAGCGTCATACGTCTGTGTTGAGGTGGGGTACCAGGAGGACTTCCCCCCGCGGCTCCTAAACTAGAATCGTCGGTGGGTACTGTACGTGCTGGTAGAGTGACTGATGTAGCTGGTACATGTACTGTAGGCTGGGCCGGGGGTGCTGTAACAGATGTTGTAACGGGTGCGGTAACGTGAACTGTACCCACGGCCCTGGTGGCTGGAGGAACAGGAATTACATTATTTACGGGAGCAGGCGGAACAGGATTTGCATATTCTGGGACTGTATCGTCCAAATAGGACGAGAGAAAAATATCAGCTGCGGTCGGTTTGTGACGTAGCTTAATCGGGATCAATGGTGGCGAAAAATTACATGGTGCTTCCGGGGTTGCTTTTGGCAAGCCCTCGGCTAGAAGAGGATACATACCCTTAATAAGGGCATTTCTCTGTCTGTCTGACTGTTCTGTTTTAACTCGTTCACCTACTTCGATTAATTCCCTTTCTTGGGCTTTTTCTGAACATTCCCTACTTAATTCTGTTTTTCTGATTTCTTTTTCGGTTCTTCTATGAGATTCTTTGCGCCATAACTCGATGGCATCTTTCTGGGACTGTCTGGCTTTCTTTTTCCATAATGCTTCTTCTACTCGCATGATGCACTCGGCATCCCATGTACCTGATATGGGCCATCTATATTTCTCTTCTAACTCCTTGGTATAGTCCACCCATAAGTCTAGATATAATATGGCACCTAAGCCATGCTTATGATACATAAAATGACCTGGACTGTCCCTAGGCGGGACAGGAACTGCTTCCTCGAGTAACCCTTTTCTGGTCTTTAACTGACGTAACTTGGAGAATAGAGGCATTCTATGCTTGAATCCGAACACAATACAATACACGATAAACACAATAATGACTAGAAAAACAAATCACTCATACCACGACATGACACATTAAATAACATTTAGAATAACAATTCGGACAGAAATATTACCTGGTATACCGAAAACAGGACACATGAATTTTTCGAGAACGGAACTTACTAGAATTACTAGATGCACTGCTAAAACAGTACGAAACATACCGGTCCCATAAAGAGACACGTCAGGACCCGCGTCCACCTAGGTGAACACTTCGGACTGGATCTGCGTACCCAAACCCACGGACCAGAGACAAATTAATTGACCCTGTCTAGATACTACCCCAGCGACGGTACTCACCGGGCAGCAAGAACGGAAGGCCTCGGACTGGACTGGACTGCTACGACGTCGGACTACGAACTTCCGACTTCAGTTACAGGTGGGCCTCCGGATACCTCGGACCTTGGACTCTCGGCTTGGGCTCTGGTCGGGACTCGCCGCGTTCCTCACCGCCTCGTCTGGATGCTGGACCGCAACCTCCGTCTCCTCCGTGGGCCTGAGGGATACTTGAAGCAGAAATATCTGCCGGTGCGCAATAGAGTTCCGTCACGGCTGCAGAGGGTCAGGGGGCCTGCGTGGCTTCGCCGGCGCGTGGGGAAAGGGCAAGTTCCTATTCGGGCGCCATTATGTGGCAAATAAATAATTAATTACCGGTACTATTTTTGAATACAGTGAATAAAACAGATAGCTCAATAAATAAGAGACAGGATTCGAGGTATCTTGAGTCTTACAGGCTTTAATCAGGCATAAGGGAAGGGACAGGAACGGGATAGCCTGCACGGAAATAGACTGGATGGCAGCTGCCAGGGAACGGGAATGGCATTGGGATGGGTAAGGGTAAGGGTAAAGGGTAACTTTCAGTAACAGTACACAGTATATATACTAAAAACAATTACATTACATTCAATACAGTAGGCGTAGCAGTAGGCGTAACTCGTAGCAGTCGCGAAAGATAAAGACAAAAGGGGTGTAACAAGAAGGCGTGTACAGGGCGTATACATAGGCATGTGATGAAGACGTCACAGAAGTGTCATAAATGGGGCGGAAACATGGAGGGGGCTACCTGAGCAGCTGGGACCTTTAACCTAGTGGTGTGCGCAAACGGGCAATGACGTGTTACCAAGAGGAACTGGGGCTATGACTTCTGCGCTAGAAGAGGAGACTACAGTCTACCGTGTCAGAATGACTTGTACCTATATCATATCTGGTATCTTGTGTTTGGAGTACATGTTGATAGAATCCAAAAGTTATCAGGGCAAAGGCTACTTGACACTAAGACTGGTGCGTGCATAATTCTACATGTATGGCGTGTGCTAGGAATATTCTATGAATATTAATACAGTATTTCTCTTACATGGAGACAGAAAGGCTAGACCATGGCTGAAACTATTGATGCGATTCAGTAGCTTAGGAATGCAGAGAAGGAGGGCTGGACTGATAACTAGAAGCATAACATACTCTTGGCAGACTGGCAGGCAGAGCCAGGCCGGGCCGGGCACTGCGAGGCAGGAAGTAAGTGAAGGGTCAGGGATACAGGTGGGGGCTGTATCGCTCCTCGGAGAGGGTTCAGGAGACTGGAGCTGAATCTGGTGTCCGGGCCCCTTTTGAGGCCTAGAAACGGGGACAATTCAATGAATTAACGTGCACACTGCATAATGTGGCAACATAGGCCTAATACTCGTTGCTTTCACGAGAACTGGAAACTGGCGTACTAGAGTTGGACACAACTATAATTGCGTCTGCAATCGATCATAGGGGAATACATGCATATCGATCATGCACATATAGCATAAAAATGGGGAACACGTAGGCACATATAACATGGCAAAATTTACTTTTCCACAAGACCACTACCTTATTAAATTCACCATATTGATCACAGAAACATTCAATATAGCAAAACCCACTCGACAACTAAGAAGGCCATGGCACAAACTCTCTACCAGCGACCTACACTCCACTCTTGCAGAATTCCGGCTTAAGGCAGACATAGATATCAACACTACTTATGCTGCCTTCCATGATTGGATCACGAAAGGACTAGATGCCCTTATCCCTCTCAAATGGTCGAAGGGACGCTGTTCCCCTTCCAACCCATGGTATAACGACTCCTTAAAATCCATGCGGAAGGAATGTAAGAAAGCCGAAAGAGTCTGGAGAAGAGAATACAATGATAGGGATAAAAATGTCTACCTATCTAAACAAAAAATCTACCACAAAGCTATCCGATCCGCACGTGCCACCTTCTACGCTGACGAAATTAACTCTAGCCCTAACCCCGCTAAAGTTGTTTTTAAACTATTGGAAGAACTGCAGAGCAGTAGATATTCCTCCTTTAGCATCACCTCCGCTCAACACTGTGAAGACCTTGCTACGTTTTTTATTGAGAAGGTGCAAAAAACTCTACCAATCATTCCCACAGACCGCCTCTGTGCCACTCAACCCCCTTAACTCCATCAGCAACAGCACCATTTTGATGTCCATACCCGACATCTCACAGGAGGATCTTGCGAAACTCTGCATGAAAGTAAAATCGGGCTCCCCTGCAGACCCGATGAGACCAGGCCAATTCATCAAATCCCTAGAATTCTTCCTGCCTTCCTTGGCTTCCATACTAAATCTCTCCTTCTCCTCAGACAAGGTCCCGACCGCGTGGAAACAGGCTTGGGTCTCTCCCATCATTAAGAAGCCGACCCTGGACCCCTCCAAGTTAGAGAATTTTAGACCGATATCATTGCTCCCATGGACATCTAAACTTGCAGAGGCCCACGTTAACGTGATTCTATCCCAGCACATGGATCACAATAACATCCTGGACCCATCCCAAAACGGATTCCGGCCGGGACACAGCACCGAGTCTGCCCTCTTGGCCACGTCGGAACATCTACGGACGATACTGGATGCCAGTCAAAGTGCTGCGCTGATCCTGTTAGACCTCAGCGCAGCCTTTGACACGGTTTCCCATAACATTCTTCTAGATCGTCTGGCCAATGTAGGAATCTCAGGTCTTGCCCTAGAGTGGTTTCGCTCCTTCCTGAAAGACAGATCATTTAGGGTGTCTGCTCCTCCTTTTCTCTCCCAGTCCCATCCCATTGGACAGGGTGTCCCCCAGGGCTCTGCCCTCAGCCCATCTCTTTTTAACCTATATGTACAACCACTCGCTGCAGTGGCTAAAGCATGGGATCTCTCCTTAGTGTCTTACGCAGATGACACGCAACTAGCCATCACTCTCATTGAAGGCCCTTCCACCACGGCCTCAAGATTTAAAGATGGTCTAGCTGCCGTAGCCCAATGGATGACGGACAACTGCCTTCAGCTTAACGCAGGAAAGACGGAGGTGCTGCTCCTCGGTAAGAACACCCACTACTGGAACGAACACTGGTGGCCCACGTCACTTGGCACTATCCCACCTCCTAAATCCCTGGTTAAAAACCTGGGTGTCTGGATGGACGCTGCACTTAGCTTCCAGACCCACACAAAAAAGTGGCAGCTACCTGTGTGGGCCTGCTAAGGAGCCTCAATCCTATACTTGGATTCTTCGACCCCAAGACTCGCCAGCTGATTGTCCAAGCCACAATCCTGTCCCGCTTGGACTACGCCAATGTTCTGCTACTGGGCGCAAACAAAGCGGAAATCGCACGACTTCAACGCGTGCAGAACACTGCGGCTAGAGCCTTAGTCGGCCTCCCCCGCAGATGCTCAGCCAGAGCCACTATTCGAAAACTGCACTGGCTACCCATCGAATCACGTATCCAGTTCAAAACACTTATTATGATTTTCAAGATACTTAAAACTGGACGCCCAGAACTACTTCGCCCACTTCTAACACCCTATGTGCCACAACGCAACCTTCGCTCGCTAGGACAACACCTTCTGACTGTCCCCCGGATGAGGCTTGCCCGCACTGGCGGACGCTCCTTTAAGGCGTTGGGAGCCAAACTCTGGAACACCCCTCCTCTGCACATCCGCTCTTTGGACAACCTGACTGCCTTCCGCAAAGCAGTCAAAACCCACTTGTTCCCCTCCCCCTAGTCCCCTTGGCCCTCTCCTCCTTTCTCCCTCAGGTGCTGACACGGTCTTCTTAGCGCCGGGACGCCTCTTCGCTGGGGCAGCTGTCGTGCTCTACCAAATGTTAACATAACATAACATAACATAACATAAGGAATAGGACCCTGTGAAACCCATAAATAAATACAAAATATAATCTGATGTGAATGGTAAGTCCAAATCATGCTGTGGCCTGCAATTAAGTCCGGTCCGGTTTTACGCTTGATTTGTTAGCGTGACCATATCACTTGTGGTTTTTAATAGGTGAATGACTGTTGATCAACAGAAGGAGGCAAAATTGATGTATCTACTGTTGCCAATGCCGCTTTTAAATTGAGTAAGTGTCTATTTTAATAGGAGGGTACCCTGAGGAAAGATAGTGAGTTTAGATATAAATGGTTGACTAGAAAAATGGCTTCGTAATCCACAGGTCAAGACTGCACATATAGGAACCTTCCAGATAAATTCCATGAATTCAAGATAATGAGGATAATAATAATCCCAAAAAGGTAACTGATCAGGGGGAATAAATGTAACCCAGGTCTTAATAGAAAGCTAGATCTGATTATCTTGATATATAGCCTGCTTGTTTTGAGGTTTTCTCTACCATCATCTTTTTGATAATTGTATATGTTAAAAGAGTAAAAGGGTATCAACCAAACCCTGTCAACATTATGCACTGATCAGAGTAGTATATGTAGTTAAGACATGCATCAAATTAGGTGTCATTTGTTTCTGTTTTTTAGATTTTCTGTTGTTTTTAATACATGTGTTAATAATTTATTTACTGTTGTGTCTTGAAGAAGGCGGAAACTGATTGGATAAACCACTGAAACGCTGCATCAACATTTGGTTTATTAGACAAGAAGAACAAGACAAGTTTGTTGTAAATGTTTTTAAATGCTTTGATTTGAATCAGAAGAGGGCTTGGATTGATATTTAAGCATGTGTATGTTTCACTAAATAAGGACAATGTGTGAGAGATATGTTCTGAATGGATTTTAAATTTTTTTTATTATGTATTAAATGCGAAATAATGATTTTTCATATATTGGTATAGACATTTCATAATAAAACCCTTTGAACAGGAAAGAGAATGATGCATGCTTATTACATTTTTTTTAGATTAATACCATTTTTGTATACCTCTGACACAGTGCATTCTGCTAGACTATTGGTTAATGAAGAAATCTTTAGCACAAAAGGGATCCTTTTCATTTTTAGTGTGCAACGTGATAGGTAGACACATCCACGTCAACACACAATCAGTAGGACATGTTGCAGGATCAATGGAAGTCTATTGTCTCAAAAAAATAACACCTATTGCAAACCCAATCAACAATCATGTCATCAAAACAGATGATCATGTAACATGTTTTCTTTTGTAACAAATATCTCTATTTGGGAAACCAGACAATGCACACCTAAATGTGGAGCTCAGGTTTATTCGCCAGATACAACTTGGCACCTTCACACAAAATAGGATTGCATCACACTGTGAAAAAACATAGAAAACAACAAAAAATAACCATTAGGTCTATAGTAAGTGCGTGCCATGGAATCCAAACAATGTTGAAAGAGTGAATCTGTCTCTGCATCATCTTGGGTCTTGGAGTTCTCAAGGCTGCAGAAGACAAAGCAAAGTACCCTGGTAAGGAGAAACATAGAGCAGAGTCAAGAAAGCAAGAATGAGTTGACCAAGTTTACAAGAGAGTTTCATCATATGCACACATTTGTCTGTGTGAACAATAGCTAGAATTCATGTTAGCACTGTACCTGTTGACATACAATATTAGCTGAACCATTACTTTTGAAAACTGTGTTTGATAATTACCATACATTCACATGCATACACACACATTAGACACCAGCAACACACAAGCAAACAAATGGGCTTTAACACCTCATATCATTGCATACTTACACTCATGTGAAAAAGTTGTCGATGATGTCTCGTCGCAGATCCCAGGCCTCCCCCTCATCATCACTGGGAACATTTCCCAGTCCAGGATCCTCCCTTGAAGGCAGATGCTGGTCTTTGTCATCCTGGATCTTAGGAACTGCCTTCCTGATTGCCAGGTTGTGAAACATGCAGCATGCATTGATGATGTTACACACCTTCAACAGTGCATATTGAAGGGCTCCTCCTGTACGATCCAGGCAGCGGAATTGTGTCTTCAACAGTTCTAAAGTCCTCTCCACCATGCACCTGGTCCTTCTATGCACCTAATTGAACTGAACCTCTGCAGGTGTATCCTGAGTCTCCTACATTGAACGCAGAAAAAACTTCAGTAGTCTGACAACAGAGCACTATGATATGCACACACGACAACAAAAACATACAACATCACCTACCAACAGGCCAGGCACCATCAGGTTGCAGCTGTGACATCAAGTGGGGGAAGACACTGTTCCTCAAAAGGTACGTGCCATGTACTGAGCCAGGGAATCTTGCACAGACATGGGATATTAACATGTCAGCCAGACATACCACCTGCACATTGATGAATGTTTGTGCTTGCGGTTGCAGTAGGTCTGCTCATGTGCTTGAGGTGGTACCAAGGACACATAGGTGCCATCAATCGAGCCAATGACATGTGATATCCTATCCACTGCAAAAATGGCACCCTTGATGTCAGCCAATTCCCCTGTTGTTGGAAAATGAATGTACTGGTCCAGGTGCTACATCAGTGCCTCCAACACCTCACGCAGGACATAACTAAACATGGTCTGAGACATGCCACCAGCTGTTGCCACAGTAAATTGAAATGACCCCCTGGCAAAGAAATGGAGGGCTGCCATTACCTTCACCTTGGGGGGGTCAGCGCTGGAGGATGGGGGTTGCGGCTGCAGAAGTGGTGTCAACTGTACAGATATTGCCTGATGTTATCACGGTCCTCCATGGTCTGTGGGTTGGAAAAGGGCCTGTAGACTGGATACCTTTATGTAGGGTGTATACAGAGTTGGTTTCAGTTTACAATGTACAAAACAACCTGCATTGAGACAACCTGAACATGAATTTGTTAAACAAATAAAGCTACAGAACTTGTGAAATGCACATTTCATGAAAAACGCTTATCCCACATACATCTCACAGCATTAGTAGCCTTCCCAGACATGTTACCAAGGGATGGTGACACAGCAATTAGAGTGCTGCACAGTAAAAATTCTCCACTGTCTGTCACCATTCATTTGATCGAGCATCAGATGCTTCGCACCTCCACACCAAATTAGCCAAGATATAGGTTTGTGACAACAATTCCATGGTTTGAAGGTACCCACAATAGAATCGTGGACTGCCATATTTGTGGGACACATGATACACACAGCAACCCACAAGTGTCACTGGGAGGACACTGTCATGTTGTCATGTCTGCCAAACACATACAATCACATACATAGAACATGAACACTGTCGGTGGTGCATCATTTTCTCCATCATCCACTTGAGTCTGGGAGACAAATATACACTAGTAATTGAAATAACAAACACCAGCTGTTGTGGCAGGTAATGTCACAGTATAGTCATTCAGATATTTACCAAAAGCAGTGAACATGTCATTTAAACACATGTGTATTCCCCAAAAAGTTATTGGCACTGTGATCAGTTTCGGAGGGTAAAAGGAATGCATTTTGTTGGTATGACCCTCCAAAAAAGTGTTCTACTGTGCCCCTCAAGCTTAGCTTCTCATTGGAGTGTGAATATATATGGAAAGGGCTATGTCATCATGAGAAAAGTGTCTACACACATGCAATGCACAAAAACAAATCAATCACAAGAGTGTCTGCCCTGAAGACCAATAACTGAAAGGATACGATAGCTGTATCCTAACTGATACTGACTGGGTCATACTCTGCAAGCTGTAATGCTGATCGATACAGGTGAGAATTCAAAGGACGTGGTAGCTGCATACAGACTGATTCAGTCACAGTCATTGGCTGTTCGTTGTCATGGTAAAAGACGTAGGTGAGTATTCAAAAGACATCATAGCCACATCCGGACCGATTTGGTCACAGCCATTGGCTGATGGTTGTTATGGTGACCGACGCACATTTCTGTTCATGTCATCATCACTTGGAACACGACTTCGTAACCTCCCATCAAGAATGTATCAAAGTCAATCGCGGTCAGATGATGAATTTATGAACGTCTCTGTAGGTGTGTCATATGCAAGCAATGTTGTGCATTGGACCGATTCGACTAATGCGACCGAAGCAAACCTATTGTTTTGTCTGCCCAGATTTGAGACTACCTCTGCAAATCATATATAAGTCTGTCTGTTTCCTAGAGACTGCACTTCCCTGCACTACCTGCAATATTCCTGCACCTCCCCATCTCACTGCTGATACCACATCCTCTGGGAGCTGCAAAGGCACGGACAGTGGAGAGGGCCCCAGCTTTCAGCGAGGAGAACAAGGCCCTGTTGGACACTCTCCTGCACCCTCTTGTCACTGCACCAGTTGACACATTGGTTCACTCCTCCCGGTGTGGCTGACCGTGTCGCTCAGGTTGACTTGCACACTTCCAGGAAAGCGATGCAACGCTGATGGCTGGAAACGCCGGAACGCTGCACTGGAGTGAAATTGAGCAAAGAGCCATGGTATTGTGGTGAAACAAATTGCATTGGAACGCTGCACCATGGCGAAATCAAACCAGGAGCCGCGATACTGTTATGAAATATTGAAATCTCCAAACCCTGAAGTGAGCCCAAACATCCCCATACATTGCTGGCTGTCAGGTCAGCCGTCGGCAGGCGGGAGTGGTAAAGGGCTCACAGGCAAGGACAGGGTGCCCAAGTGAGAAGGAGAGCTAAGGCAGTGGGGGGAGGAAGGCAAGCTACAGGGAAAAGGGAAGTGCAAGGGCTACAGCCTCTGGTACCCCCCTGGAGTCCAACACTACTAGCCCTACTTGTCCCAGCTTTAGTAGGGGGGTCAAACTGCACTTAGGTTGCTGCTGCAGGTGCCTAGTTGTTCGGTGCAAATTCGGCGCTGGAAAGTAGGGAAAGCTTGGAAAGCTTGGAAAAATGTTAAAGCAAAAAGAAGAGTGACGTGAGGTTTATCCAGCGTTGTAGTAGGAGACACGGTCAGCCAGCCATTGCACAGTGGAGGTAAGTGTGTTTTGTATCCGAGTATAGGATACTTTGTTTTATAAAATGTTATCTATTTTAATAATTGGCATACAAAATCTTACCCAAGGGAATAGTCTAAAAAAAGGGTGGTGGAGTCAAAACAGTGGAGTAACACAATGGCAGGAAGGAAGCCTGAGCTTCGCACCCCCAACACAACCAATATATAATTTCATAAAGATAAGGGATATGGAAAGGGCCCCCGAAAGATCGCACCATGGAAGCCAAAGTATGTAAAGTGTGAAAGGACCACAACATGTTTATTAATGAGTCTTCTATCAAAAAAGGGACTTTAGCAGAGAGTATGGGGTCCCCCAAAAATTTGTAAAGAGGTCCTCAAAGAGAAACACAAGGAAGAAAAGTACAGCTGACGATATCCAATTAGGAGTGAAAGGGAGGACGCTAGTGCTCAAATCAATAAAGTACTTCGTAGGCAAGCACATTAAGAGAATGCAAACCCCAGTCAGAACTCCGGACTCAAATAAGAACTGTTAAACGAACAAGAGGTTATTGTACACTATGCCTCTAACTTGGATGTATCATCCTGTAATCAAATGAACTTAAGCCGAATTGAACCTAACTTGGAACCCAGATTATCTTCTTAACCACTTAGCTTCTCCATGTCCGATGGTGACAACCTGGATTGTGAAGGGGATGTCTCAGAGGGTATAAGGAGTGCCCAGAGAGATAACTCTGCCCAGGCTATAACATCAAAGCCCACTAAGAACGTGGGCAATCTGTAAACTAAGGAACTGAGTCAATAGAAATGTTTAAGAATAGACATATCGTGGTATAGACATATCAGCAACACCTTCGGCCTCAATGTTGGACATAATGCCGATGTTACAAAAAACCTTGCAAGGGTTAGTTAAAGTGACTGTGTTAAATAATAACATACTAAAAACCCATGGAACTCAATTTCAGAATATTGTGGGGAAATTTCAGGAGATTAAGGGCCTAATGCCAATAGTAGTTAGACCGGCTGCAAACTCCCCGATTCAGGGCTGTGCCAGGGACTCTGAGCAAATGACTAACTAACAGGAGGTATATATCCCTAGATGCCCGATGTTGGTTAAGAGATGGAGGGATCACACTAGGTATAGGCGCTATAACCTATGGAGAAACACAAGAAGATTGGTGCTACAAAAGGGGAAGCCAAAGGGTATGATGAAAGGAAGGGGTAAAGGAGGACTTACAAAAGAAGGGGTAAAAGGGGTATAGAATAAGTAACCCCTCCAGAGTGTAGAACCACATTAAGGCATAGCAGGATAATGGGGGAACTTAAGTACGTCCTAAGGGGTCGATTAGGATGGCAGTCAGAAAAACATTCTGACCGCCGTGGTAGCGGAAATTAACCATCCGCATGTCCCGCGGGAAAACCGGCGGTCAGATTAGGATGAACCGCCAGAGTAATCCCACTGCGGGGGTGGATTCCACGAAAGTCCACTGGAGCATGCGGAGTAGGTGAAAATCCATCTGTGGCAGTCGGATTTGATGCAGAAAGACCCAAAACCGCCGCACGGCCAGTGGACTGACCGCACGAGAAATTAGGATATGATTCCAGTGACAGCAGAATGATCAGCTGTTTCCGACCGCTCCGTTCGCAACTATTGATGAATGTGAGAGCCGGGGAAAGGGCTGTTCTATTCTGACCACCACGGTTGTTCCAGAGGAGTAATGGTGGTCGAAAGCAAACACACAACAAGGCTACCAAGTGTGGCCATTAATCTGGCTCAGCTTCAAAAAACACCTGTCACACCCCTATGATACATTCTCATGGCAAAGAAAAAATACAAATCACAGGTCAACCCACACAACACACCTGAGAAGAATACTCAATTTTGACCCACTCACATATCTAAGTACAAAACCAGCCCCTTCCCTGCCCAGATTCCTTTGCGCTAATCCACAACTGAAGGGCCCAACCACACAGCACAAAGGAGAGGCACATCTGCACACATCACACCATCACAACCATACACACACCACACACATCACCAACCCTACCTTCACACCTGCACCTTTAACCCATTTGCACACCACACACCATGTCACAGGCGAAAATGCCCAAATTCACTGACAATGAGTTGTCAGTGATGGTAGATGAGGTAATCAGAGTAGAACCACATTTGTTTGGGAACCTGGCACAACAAACACCATTAGGCAAATGTGGGCAAGGATAGTCAACAAGGTCAATGCAGTAGGGACCATCCCGCGCTCCCAGAAGGAGATCAGGAAGAAGTAGAATGAGTGAATGACCTCAAGACCAAGGTGAAAGAGCGTGATAACAAGAACCATAAACTGGCTCAGATGACTGGCGGTGGCCCTCCCATTCCACCACGAATATTCACCGCATGAGAGGAGAAGGTGCTTGCCATACTACATCCAGAGAATCTCTCAGGAATAGCCGGGGGAGTAGAGGCAGGTAAGTGCCAACAACTGGATATCATTACACTGCTATGTACTTTCTTGCACAACTACAAAGCAACACCTCCTGGGCCCAAATGCACTCATGTGCACCACACTCTCCCCAACACATGTCTCACAGATCCAAAATGTACTCCCTCTGATTCACCACAAAGGTAGCTAGCAATATTTCCCTGGGGGCATGTGTACTAGCAGCCAGCACTACAACTCCCACCAGGCCCCCTTGTCCCACAGCTCAGAATGGAACACTCCACCCCACACCCACAACCATGTGGCAGCCATTGTATTGCTCTCCACAAGCCATCTTAACAGGGAGGGGTGTTTGTGGGTGGGAAGCCTGCACTACAACTCCCACCAGGCCCACTTGTCCCAAAGCTCAACAGGATGGAGCACTCCCCCCCAGCCAGAAGCATGTGGCAGACATTGCATTGCTCTCCAGAAACTTACAGGTAGGTAGCCTCTGAATAGGGAGGGGTATTTGTGGGTGGGAAGCCTGTACTACAACTCTCACCAGGCCCCCTTGTCCCACAGCTCAGCAGGATGGAGCTCTCCACCCCACACCCACAACCATATGGTAGCCATTGCATTGCTCTCCTGTTGGACTTGGCCCTTTTGGCAGGTTCACCCCTAAAGTTTTCGCCTTTTCTGTGACCTGATATTAGTTGTTTTTGGCCTCTGCGCACTTTAGCACTGTGGCCCAATGTAAAGTGTGTGCGCGCTCTGAGTGCGTGTGGTGAGTTTGGCCTGCCGTCCCAAAGGAATGCATGGGGGATATGTGTGTCCCTGGTAATTACTGGTGTGAGAGGAGTGCAGGGTCTAGTTTAGTATGTGCGAATTGGTGAGAATAAATGCTGCGCAGTCATGTGCGCAGATTTATTGTGACTGGTGGAGAAGTGCCACTTTTATATGTTGGCATTCCTGTGTGCTGTGTGTCTGCCTGTCTAATGTGGAGTGCATGTCTGGCTTGTGATTGACAGGTGCTGGATGGTGTGGGGAACCCCAGGAGCCATGATGAGTCTGCCCAGTGGTGAATAGGGAGATCTGCATGTAGATGGGAGGGAGGAGTTGCACCTCGGACCTGAATAGGGCTGTGCCTTCCCTCCACAATGCTGGCTCCGCCCCCTGTGGTGCGTCTAATCCCTGAGCCCCCACCTGACAAAGGAGAGAGGAGCTGAGCAAAACAAAGTGCTCCAAAGCTCTCCTATACCAGTTCTAACTGGTATCGCTAAACCCTGTGCTGTGACAAAGGAATTTGTTAGTATTAAAGAAGGGTTTGTGACCCCATGAAAATGTTCTGTTGTTCTTGTGGGTGCTGTTCTGACTTGAGGGGGGCCTGCTGCTGTGGCTGTGCTCCAGGAGAAACCGCCACTAGGGACTGCCTCCCTGCTGGAGGGCCCTGTGAGCTGGCCTGCCTGGGCCCAGCCTTTGCCCCCCCTTCATCCTAAAAGACTTCCCTGGACTTTGGGCTGCAGCGCCTGTGAGTGCTTTATTTTTCATTTTGAAGAAGCTCTTGACTGTTGTGCTTAGGAGCGCTGTGTTTCTGCCCCAGGAGGACTGCTGGTGGCCTGCAGTTCGAAGCTGCACCCTTTGGGATTCTCTTACTTGGCATGTGACAAGCGGGAGCTCACCCCGCATTATCGCCGCTAATTTAGGCTGGAAACAGAGCGGGCCTCCACCCAGCATTGGTACCTTGAGAGCAGGTGCCCACCCGCATATCTGCCTTGTTGTGTGATGTAAAACTTCAGCGGGTGCCCACCTGGCAAGTGACTTTATTTAAAAATACCAGGAGCCTACCCCGTATTGAGGAGATCACCGCCGCAGCCGGGGCCAACCAGGAAGTCAGGCAACGCTCGCCGAGATGTGGGTGGGGCCTGACCAGAAGAGCAGGAAGTTCCGGCCTACATAGGAAGAAGCAAGAAGCAGATGGTAGCCTACCCCGCGCTGCTGTGTATGCAGCAAAAGCCGAGTAGGAGCCAGGCGGGAGCCTACCCCGCGCTGGCAAGTAAACTGAAGACCACGGAGACTTCTCTCCATATGGTGGGGGCTCCCCTTGGGGAGAGGAGAGCCCAATGTGCAACACAACATCCGCTGCCGCCGCGAGACCAGAGGAGAGCCCGAACGAGGCGCAGAGTACTCCCAGAGAAGTCCCCAGTGAGTGGGGCTTCACAAGGGGTGTTGGTGCCTATCAAGGCACCTTGTCTGTACTGGTTGCTCTTCACAGCTGCCCCATCTGATAGAGGGCAGCTGCTATGAGTGGGGTATTGCGTCTGACTTCAGAGCCCCCGAGCGGGACTCTGCAGGGAACATGGTTGGTACTTGTCGGTGCCCCCCCAGTTCTTTCTCAACTGTCCTGCAAGACCGCAGACAGCTGCAAAGTGGGGGCCAAGTATTTTAGGAATCCCAGAGAGGGCCCCTGACGGCCCGTGGAGGGCCAGTGCCATTTTCCACCAGCTGTCCCACCTGGCAGAGGACAGCTGCAACATGGCGCAAACTAGTGACAGAGTCCTAGAGAAGGGCTCAGGAGGCAGGCTCGTGCCAGGCCTCATTTTCACAGTTGCCCAGCATTTAGTGGGCAGCTGCCACATTTAGGCCTTTTCTTTTTCGCACTTTTACTCCGCTGCATGCGCAGCCAGCCTGGACATTGGGCATTTGAGCCCCTGTGACAGGCCAGTTGGCCAGGGGCCAGGTTCAGGGTGTTGTGCTCCCAATTGGGGCACACTGCATTTATGCTAATTATTGCCTATTGTGATTTATGCATAGTGTTATGCCTAACCTGATGAATATTGCATAATGTGTTTATGCTTGTGATGCCTAATGTCATGTTATGATGATTAGTGGTAATACCTAATTGCGTAATGTCTTTATGCATGGGAGGTTTGGGCATAATATGTTTTATGCCTGGGGTGATAATGCTGAGATCGGATCTTTACCAGTAGCAACTGGTTGTGTGCTATTTTTCTTTACTATTGGTGCTACATTTCCCATTTGTGATTTGTGCGGGTTTTTTACAGTGGTCCGTGTGGCCCTGTCATGTGTATATAATCCCCTGTAAATATTGCCCAGTGCCAGTTGGCATAGTGTACAGTGTGTTATTACTACTCTAATGTGTTTCTTATAATAAAAGGCTATTTTTATATATAACCTTGTGTGGAGTTCCTTTTGTGGTGTGCCTAGTGTGTTTCTGCTGTTGTGTGTGTGTTGCGCAAACGCTTTACACATTGCCTCCGGGATAAGCCTGACTGCTCGTGCCAAGCTACCAAGGGGGTGAGCAGGGGTTATATTGGTGTGTAACTCCCTTGCACTGACTAGAGTGGTGGTCTCTGCCTGGCTTTGGCACAAGCCTTAGCCAACCAGAGATCCCCTTTCTAACATCCCCACAAACTTACAGGTAGCCATCTTAACAGGGAGGGGTGTTTGTGGGTGGGAAGCCTGCACTACAACTTCCACCATGCCCACATGTCCCAAAGCTCAGCACGATGGAGCACTTCCCATCCCAGCCAGAAGCATGTGTCAGCCATTGCATTGCTCACCTTTACCTAACAGGTAGGTAGCCATCTTATGCTCTCCTATCCTACCCCTGAGCAGGATGGAACACTCCCCCATCCAAGAGTCATGTGTAGCCTATTCCCTTCCTTTGCTCCACTTCACAGGGAGGCAGCCATCTTAACAGGGAGGGGTGTTTATGGGCAGGTGGCCTGCACTAAACCTCCCACCAGGCACCCTTGTCCCAAAGTTCAGCAGGACTGTACACCCCCACACCCAGAAACATGTGGCTGCAATTCCCCTCAACTGTGTCACAGAACACGTAGGTAGACAGTGCATGCACCCTGCCATTTCTCTCAAAAAGCATGTAACCATATGACCACACCAGCCCTCTTGAGTCACCGAACTTGGCATAGATCCAATAGCAACTTCCAGTGGGCAGACAGCTAAGCGTATGTAACCGTCACTAAAATTAAAGTTTGAACCACAAAGTCACATGAAATTCAGGGCACAATCATGCACAGCACCAAATGCTATGTGTAAGTGCCATGGTGGCAGAGCATGAAGGCCCATATGCACACAAAATATTCATGGTGATTTGGTAAAAGAAAGTAAAGTACATGATATGACAAAGGTATGCATAAGATTACAATGGCTAGTTCTTGATCAGATGTAACATCTTCCATGCAGAGCAAACCAAAACGACGCATGACTTAAATTTGATGTGCTGCAAGTCGTTAGATGACGACATGTCCTTGTAATCATACAATCTGTACGTGGAACACGGTATCTATTTACATGTCACACCATGGACAAGTAATGTAGGTATCTCCACATCATGTCATGATGCGCAGTACCTTGCAGCCATACAAAGTGATATCAATGTAAACTGTGTGGTGTATCACATGTAACATCCAAATGTCTAACACCAAGCTTGTGGGATGCACTTCAAGGACTATTTCACCTCTGTTCAACAGGAGATCAACAATTGACTGCTACAGAAGACAACACCGACCTGCAGAGCCAGTCTCTACCCTCGGAACATGGACCCTCGGATGCAGACTCCTTATGTTTCTTGGATGAGACATCCCACGACACAGCCACATCTCCGGACACCTAAGAGACCTGCACTGGCTCCCGGTCAACAAGAGAATCACCTTCCGTCTCCTCACCCACGCACACAAAGCCCTACACGATCAAGGCCCGAGCTACCTCAACAACCGCATCAACTTCTACGCTCCCAAACGACACCTCCGATCAGCCAGTCACGCCCTCGCCGCCGTCCCCAGCATCCGAAGAACGACAACAGGAGGAAGGTCCTTCTCCTACCTGGCTGCCAAGACCTGGAACTCCCTCCCGACCGACCTGCGCCTGACCCAAGACCACCTCGCCTTCAGGAAGAAGCTCAAGACCTGGCTGTTCGGGCAGTAGCAGCACCCCCCCCCTAGCGCCTTGAGACCCTCCGGGTGAGTAGAGCGCTCTATAAATGTCTATGATTGATTGATTGATTGATTGATGAGGAGCCCGAACCACGTCCCGTGACCCCACTGTACCCATCACCACCACGTCAGCAACAACAACAGTGCTGACCCCTGCTGCAGTGACTTGTGCAGCCTCAACCACTCCCACCACCACCAGTGCTGCCTGCAACACTCTCACTGCTTGAGTGGTTACCAACACCCTCACACAATCAGAGGAGGGCAGGGAAAGTCTGTGGTTGTGTCGAGTGGCAACGCCACAGGTCTGTGACAGTAGGGCAGGTGGGAGGGCAACTGGGAGACAAAATCCCCCAGTAGCCACTGGGGCACTGGGACACTGGGACCGAAGCCCTGGCCAACATCGCCAGAGTCCTTGGGGCATATGAACAAACCCAGGGACAGATGGGCCAGGTTCTGGAAGAAGTGTGTGAGCTCTGCCTGCTGCTGATGTCCATGGACACAATAATGGGCCAAATCATGGACCTCATCAGCCAGCTTGTGGGTGTTCCGAGGGACAGCCATGCGGCCCAAAGGACAGCTCAACCCCCCTTCAGTGGCTCAAAGGATGATACTCCCACCACCTCAGCTCCGGCCACAGAGAGGGGTGAGCTGCAACAGGATGACTCCTCAGACACTGCTGAGCCCGCAGCAGTGGCCCCCCTGGAAAACACAAAAGGAGTCATCCGAGAAACTCTATGGGAGGATCACGTGGCAATACACCACCCAAATGAAAGTCAAAGAGACAGCCATGATGGCACCTCTGTTCACCTTGCCATTGACTATGTTGACTATCCTTACCCACACTGTCATGTTGATGGCAGGTGTCTGTTGGACTATGTCACCACATCAATGTGGTAACTACTGTATTGTCTCGTTTACCATCACTCACAACTCATCAATTCACTTCGCACCTTTTTTTAAATATCACTTGTCCGTCACCAACACTCTTTGTAAATAAACACTCTTTACACACCTATATCTATGTGTCAGCTCCATGTTTATCACAGTATGTACAATGTTGACTCAGATTCCAATGTACCAGAAGCTCTGATTGTGAAGAGGCATTAAGAGACTGAAGGGACCTAGAAAGACACAAGAGAATGACATGTACTTGTCAGGTGATGGCATCACAGCCAGTACACAACATTAGTAATCAAGGTACACAAACCAGCACACATTACAATGAGAAACAATATCAACATAGACATCATGTGCCTGGTCATGACCACACTGTGCCACAAACATCAGCCATCAGCACAGAGCCAACAACAGGCAGCAGTCAAAAGGCTCCTCTAGGCATTTTTACTACCATCAAAGAGCAGACAATAGCACTGTTGTACAATGTCACTCACACTCAAGGGAAGTAGTGGTTGATGAGCTGTTGGCTCAGGTCGACACCTTCCTCCCCTCCACTATGCTTGTCACCGGACATGTGTAGGTTTGCAGGGGGGGCATCTGCTACTCATCATCATTCAGGAGCAAGGGGATCTCTTTGCGCAAGGCCAGGTTGTGGAGCATGCAGCATGCCACTACGATCTGTCACACCTTTTGGGGAGAGTAGAGTAGTGCACCTCCGATCTTGTCCAGACACCGGGATCTAGACTTCAAAAGACCAAAGGTCCGCTCCACCACCCAACGTGTCCTCCCATGGGCATAATTGTAGCGACTTCACCCGGTGTCCTTGGGTTCCTCAGTGGGCTCAGCAACCAAGGCCAGTAGGGATATGCAGAGTCACCTAAGTGTGAGACACAGGCCAATTTTGTAATATAACTGTAGCTGAGGACAGCATGTCACACATACAGCACACTACTTGACTCTGCGTACTCACCCACAATCCTCGCACGTTCCAGATGCAAATTCTCCGTCAGCTATGGTACGATGCCGTTACGCAGTATGTAGGAGTCATATGCTGTTCCTGGAAATCTATGCATATAGGGATGGCATATGCACACCTTGTTTTGCTGATTTCTTCAGTTTTTCAAGTTTCTCTCGTTTTTCATATTTATCCATTTTGCGTGCAGACTGGGACCGTGCCTACCCTCATGGCACATGTGTGAATAGAAACAACAATTACAGCAACTCTGTACTGTTTAAACAATCGCACAGCTTTGGGTGAAGTGACTCACAAGTCTTTGCATAGTTTGAAAACATTTTTATTCTTTAATGTTAACAATTCATCCAGTCTAACTTTCTTTTTTTCTGATAAGACTGTCCAGAAATACCCATTGCTTCACATGATGTGGTTGTGTCCATCCAGGTCTCTTACCACACTTACCACATAAAGCATGGATGAATTGTTAAAATTAAAAAATAAAAACGCTTTCAAACTACGCAAAGACTTGTGAGTCACTTCACCCAAAGCTGTGCGACTGGTTAAAGAGTACTGAGTTTCCGGGGTAGTATCGGCTTCTGGACCTCGCTCCCCTTGTCGGTCATAGGCCGCGTCGTGATAGCAAAGATGGTCATGCTACCACGCCTGCTATATTACTTTGTGAATCTACCCATATGCGTACCGCGCCGTACCTTTGAGTCCCTGAAATCCCCACTGATTACCCTGATATGGGGGCCGGGTAGACGACGGGTTGGCCTGCGGAAACTACAACTCAGTACCTCACAGGGAGGACTGGGGGCTCCTGATTTCCAAGGTTACTTTTATGCAAGCCAACTTCAATGGTTGTCTTACTGGCTGGCGGGGAGGAACCTCCAGGAGATAGGTTGGACAGCGAGCCGTTTAGACCGAGGGGAATTGCACGCCTTACTGCTACCCAAAAGCAGGATTCCGCGTGAGTGCCACCCACTGCTCCGCGTTGCCCTCCTATGCTGGAAGAAGGCTCTGGCCTACATGTCCGCTGCCCTGCCATACGCGGACAACATACCACTGCTCGGCATCCCGACAAAACAGGGACGGCTCACTAGACATGCCCTTAGGGACTGGACGGCGAGTGGAATTGAAGGGGTGGGCAGCTTCTTTGGGGACGACCTACTGCTAGACCACCCTACTTTCGTGCGGGTGACTGGGGCGTCGGACAGACTCTACTTACTACACGCCTCGATCTCTCACCACATTAGGACGACATGGGCGCCCCTACGCACCCGCCCACAGCAACACGAACTAGTACACCTAATGCACTACATGGGGACCGGGGGACACCTGGTCCGATGGCTGTATACCGGGATCAGGGCCCAGGCCGCGATCTCCCTTGACACCCTAAGAGAGCTCTGGTCCCGGGATACTGGGGAGGAATTCACGGACACAACCTGGCAGGTGGCTCTGGAACACCCGAGGAGGGTCTCCAGAAATGCTAGATTTAAATACATCCAAGCCATGATCCTCCACAGGGCGTACCTTACTCCGAAGAGGTTACATAAAATGTTCCCCAATGGCTCCCATCAATGCCCGAGATGTAACACAGACGAGGCAGACCTCCTCCATATGCTCTGGTCGTGCCCGAGACTGCGGGGATACTGGAGTGAGGTGTGCCAGACGCTACGGGAGGTGACCCGGATTAAGGTACAGGATAGTGCATTGTATTGCCTGATAGGAGCCAGGCCTCGCCCTAAGAAGTTGAAGCCCAAACTGCGATTTATAGACCTGGCCCTGCTCATAGCAGTTCGACAAATTACAATGCAGTGGAAATCCCTGGGAGCGCCTAGGGTGGAGCAATGGCGGATGGAAGTGGTGAAATGGGGTAGAGCAGAGGGTGCTGCCCTTAGAAGGGAGGAAGAAGGGGGGAGGCGGAAAATCCCAGTGGCACTAGACTGGGAGACTACGCTCCTAGCATTGGAAGACATTGATCAACCTCAGTCCCAGGCCACTTAAGCGTACTAGACCCCAGAGGACCTCTGATAGCATGAGAAAGGCATTGTGATGTGTGGGGGTTGGGTGATGACTGAATCACTGCAAATCCTGTGAAGACGGAAACAGCACTGGGGAGCGTGGATCGCAGGGACAGAAGGACTAAGCACCAAAGTTGGATGGGTAGGGGGAGGGTTAGTTGGGGAAGGTAAGGGGAGGAGGGGGGCACCACGGGGAGAGCACAGACTTTATAACTGTTGGAAATGACGATGACCTCAGACAAAAATGATTAAAGCTCTGAACTTGTTGGTGGGTTGGGGATGAAAAATGAAAACCGTGATGTATGTCATGCTACTGTGGATTCTATAACATGCTGAACATGTACAATCACGAATAAAGTTCTTAAAAAAAAAAGAGTACTGAGTTGCTGTAAGTGTTGTTTCCAATTAGAAGAATGGGAGGTTGATTTAACACCTGGGATTGAAGGTTTTGTCGCCAAAAAGAATAGTTTAAATTGTGCATTCAGATACGCGTGACAGGTTTTCAGTACTTGATTGAAATGGCAGCTACTGAGAGAGAAGGGCGTAAAGCGGACCTAAGCAGCATTGTTCTTCTAGCAGGTAAATGGGACATATTGGCTTTGCTTGTTTAGGGCATAGGGCTTCGGCCTACTTTTTAAAGTTTGACTATAGGCATTAGAGGTTTCTTTAGCATGCAGTTTATAAATTTAACACCACGGAGGGCCGAGCGTTTTACATAGCAGCAAGGGTATAATGGCAGGTTTAACATCGAGGATGGAGTTGGGGTGGTTACTGCGTGCAGTAAACTTTCAACAAGGGAATATGGTTGATTTACATTATTTTTAGGGTAGAACATGGATTTGTTTATCACTGAATGTGTATTTATTATTAAAAAATATTACATTGTTTCATTATGGTAGACTAACATAGGTCTTTATATCATTTTTAAATTTGAACAGCTTCCCCTGAAGAAGGGCCAAGAATGAGGGCCCGCAATGCATTGGGATTTAAACATCCGCTGTGATACATGAATTAAATGTCCCCTGAAGAGGGGCCAAGAATGAGGGCCCGAAATGCATTGGGATTTAAACATCCGCTGTGATACATGAATTAAATGTCCCGTAGATGTAGTGGTAAGAGGCCTGGATGGGCACAACCACATCATGTGAAGCAATGGGTATTTCTGGACAGTCTTATCAGAAAAAAAGCAAGATAAACTGGATGAATTGTTAAAATTAAAGAATAAAAACACTTTCAAACTATGCAAAGACTTGTGAGTCACTTCACCCAAAGCTGTGCTATTGGTTAAACAGTACAGATTTGCTGTAATTGTTGTTTCGATCCTGGAAATCTGGCACAATAATGGGAGATTATCATGTCCGCTTGGCATACCACTTGCATATTAATGGAATGGAAATGCTCCCTGTTCCTGTATATGTGCTCACCTGCTTGTGGTGGAACCAGGCCGACATGTGTGCAGTCAATGGCACCAACAACATTAGGGATGTGGGCATGGTCATAAAAATCACCCTTCACAGCTGTCAATTCATGTCTCCTGAGAAAATGGATGTAGGGTCCTTGGATGTCATCAATGCGGACAGGACATTACGTAGCACCATGCTGAACATCCCACATGCGCTGGACACCGTATACTGGAATGAACCAATTGCAAAGAAATGCAGAGCTGCCATAACCTTTCATGCTTGTGTCAAAGCAGTCTGATAGGGTCTGAAAGGCCTCAGATGGGGCTCCAACTGACCACATAGGTCTGAAGGGTAGGTCGATCCAAACGGAATTTACGTATGATGTCCTCATCTTCCATGTCCACCAGCAATGTGAATGGACGATGCACATTTGGTCGCCTGCTACATAAGATAAAAGGGGACACATGTCAATTCAATTCCCCTATGAGATGTGTCCAACATCTTACATTTTGACTGACACAGCGCCAACAATGATTGGCCTGAAACAACATCTTACAGCACAAGTCACCTGCATAGACACCTTGATGTAAAGTAGTTGTACACGTGTTCAGTTTGTACATATTGAGTACTCACAAAACAGATTCAGACTATGTGAATGTAAAATGGTGCATTCCGGAATCTTGTGTCACCAGCCCTGAGAGTAGTTGACACAGCACATGTCTGAAACAGCACCACTGTTGGCTTCTACGTAGCTGCTGTACCTGCCACACCTTCTTGTGTGAGTCAGACAGGACACACATTAACACCACAATGACCACAGTTTGTGCATAAAGATCAAGTGTCAACATGAGTTCAGAAATCTATACATTGAAATATGAACATTATGTAGTCAGTCCATCATTACTGTGGGTTTGCTTCGCCATCTCACAGATTGGCATGTTTACATATTTGAGAGTCCATCACACAACAGATCTGTGTACATGCACAACATCATCATAAGTTACATGTGAGGGAGTACATGCCAATGCATGTAATCCTGTGCCCTGACATGGCATGTGTAGTCATCAGTGAGTTAAATGTCACACTAGCATTGAATTTAACTATCTGGTGGCATGAATCATAGTAAGTGTCTACTATTTAATGATGGGAACTGGCCATTGGCATTGCTACAACATGATGTGTCCATAGGTGCCGTATGCGTGCACCACCACAGCAAATGCGTTCATTGGTTACCAATTTAAAAATGCCAATTCGCGCTAGCGACCGCCTGGCCTCCGCGGTGGAACACCGCCAATGCCCATGCCCCTTCAGGCAATGGGAACCTCAATCACGATAGTGAAATACACATTTGAATCCTGTGGTAGGTGTGCTCCGCCACCGCAAGCACGGTCATTGGTACCAATTTAAAAATGCCAATTCGCGGTAGCGACCGCCTGGCCCCCACGGTGTGACACTGCCAATGCCCATGCCCCTTCAGCCAATGGGAACCGCGATCACAGTAGTGAAATACACATTTGAAAATCACTGTAGACGTGCTCCGCTACCGGGGGCCCGGTCATTGGTTACAATTGAAAGATGCACGATTATGGTAGTGACCGTCTGGGCCCTGTGGTGTGACACCGCCAATGCCCATGCCCCTTCAGTCAATGGGAACCGCGAGCACGGTAGTGAAATACAAAAATTGAAAATGTAGGTGTCCACCGCAGGCCCGGTCATTGGTTACATTTGAAAAAAGCTGACCTGGAACACCAATTGCAGCAGCTGCGTAATACTGAAACAACCCCAGGGGTCCATATATGTCTGTGAGAGAGCCACACATTTCCACTGCATCCAGACACTGCTGCCTGCCATTCTTCATCCCCAACTGCTGCTGTTCCTGTCTCCTGGACCCAGTGATGGGGAGAACTGAGAACATCAGAGACTGTCCCTTCACCACAGAGGAACTGGAGGTCCTGGTGGACAAGGTGCTTTCACAGTATGGGAGGCTATATGGTGCTCCTGGTGTAATGGTAAGTGTTTCAGAGTGAAAATTTGAGAGTGCAAAGACTGCTCACATGATGTAGCTCTGCTGTAGTATGTGCATGTGAGTGCTAGTTAATATGTATGCATCATCATTTTTGACACACCATGCTCCATACATGGCCTAGTAAATATTGCACTTGAGAATTTGTGGCGGATGGCAACATGGACATTTCTACAGCCCTTCTTCTGCAATGACAATACAAATGTAGGTCTGTGACTGGGTAAGGCAATTGTGTGATACACTGCCTAGCATGCTGACTTCAGGTAAATGGGGTGGGTAGCCTTATTTCCACAGATACATGGCTGGTTTGGACAGTGGAAGTCTGAACAAACATTGCCTGTGCTAATGGATGTCATAGTCCATGAGATTTTCACATGCTCCTTTGTGACATTATGTGTTTCGTCCACAGGGTACTGAAGGATGTGGGTACAATTTTCATATTGTGAGGGAGGGAGAGAACTAGTATTATAAATGGAGGAGGAGAGGGGAAGTGACGGTCCGGTAAACCAGCCATCACACTTACTTCTAGATGCCTGTGCCGTAGCCTTCAGCGCCTACCCTTCACGCCGGGTCCGGATAGTAAGGACCCGGTCGTTTGCTTCAGGGTTAAGTAGGAAGCCGGGTTACGTGGGAGACAGGAAGTGGTCAGTCACGTAAAGTCAAGTGAGCGGGATGGTCGACAGTGGCGGCCATGATGGAATGGTAAAGTTATACCTAAACAAGATTAATGGTGGCAGAACAATCTGTACGTATCGACCCAGCATGAGGGTGGAAATTTTTTTATTATAATAAAAAATAAGAAATAATAATAAGATGGGATCTGTGGCGCCATGTGTCCCTATCGCCAGTCTGTCACCCGCACTTCACCATAAGGCAGTTGGATAAAAGATCTCCGATAAAGAGCCCCTCCTTGAGGTGAGCCCGTTGGGCATTGCACCGCCTGCCCGACGAGGAGCAACGCCGATGATGAAGCATGACACTCGCAAGGGTGTGTGAGGCCACTATATCCAACAAATTGGATACCCAGGGGTGTTTGTCCACTTGAGCACATACCCCTCCCTCGTGACCGTCACTTCCCCTCTCCTCCTCCATTTATAATACTAGTTCTCTCCCTCCCTCACGTCTTCTAGGAACAGCCCAGTCACCTCCTTGTTGTCTCCACTTTTGGGGCTGAGACTGTGGCGGGACCTTCCATTCCTTCCCTTGTGAATGGTAATTTCAGCCCGACTGGATCGCAATTGGTCCCATCCTTTCCCCTACTTGTTGCTATACAATTTTCATATTGCCTCAATGGATATGTATACATTATGCACAAGATTGAAATGCCTGTGTGTAACACTTTTGGTGGAAATTCACCTATGACACATCAGAATAATGTACTTCGAAAATATCATCCTTCCATAGTTTTCAGTATGTGTTCTGAATCTCATGTGTAGGTACTGTTTGGCCTCTCATATTGTACATGCATGTGAATGTTCTCATGGCCTAAGTTTAACCTCAGTGTGAGTCCTCCTGGCCTGCACAGATACTGCCCAATTTGACAAGGAGCCATGAGTAAATGGACAGAGTGAAACATATGTGTTGTCTGCCACCCTATTTCTCAATGAGCTATTTTAGGCCTGAGGATTGCGCAAGACAGACCTTGTAAGAAGAGTGAGAGAATGTAAAATCATGTCCCTAAATGTGACCTCCATGACACAGGTAGCCATTCACAGGCCAATGACATTGAGGGTGTGTAGTGTTGGACACGGTGAGTCTGCCCGACACATCATTTCCAATGTATTGTATGTCTTGCTCACACACATACGGCATCACAGATGAGAGCCTTCTTCACATTGCTTTCTGTGCTGGCATGCTGCATGTGCATGAGATGGCCATGTACTGTGTCCATCATCATACCTGCATACATTTCTATGAGATTATCTGATGCAAATGTACTACGTGTCGAGCTGTATAGCCTCTGCTCAGCATTTCTGTACTTCTGTACTTGCATGCTCCTGTACTGACACACAGTGGTACATAACACAGTATCACTGAAACTTCCTCTTCTTGTCTCCCATGCCTGCAGCTTAAACTCCGCTAGTGTAAGGCCATATGGAGACCCATTGCACGCAAGGTGCGGGCTCTGGATGTCTCAACCGACGGGACACACACTGTCACAAGAGGTGGGATGACATCTGCCACATGAGCAAAAACGTGGCAGAGATGACGCTGGGAATGCTCCCTCGGCCTGGAAGGTTGGCACACAGGAGCATGACACCACTAATGGCCTGCATCTTGGTAGTGACACAGCCAGAGCTAGAAGGGTGTTTGAGGGCCCATCAGCAGCAAGTTGGGGGTGAGTATTCTGCGAAGGGTGACTTTGAGTGTGAGACGAGTGACTGCATGTATCCCAGCCCTGAGCCAGTGTGGAGCTCTGTGGTGTTATTAGGGTGATGCAATGGCTTCTAAGTGGGCTCTGTGTTGAGTGCAGCTGTCATTTTCTCTACATGTATTTTCTCATGTGTTTAATACAATGGCCCTTGACATTGCAAGATGAGATGTGGCCTTCTGACATCTACTGCATCATGGGTGTCATAGACATCACAGGGCAGTGAACAGAAGTGTGCATCATCTTAGTGTGCTTACGTAGATGTGTGCAGGGCCTGACTTGGAAATTGTGATACCTACACATCTGACACCAATGTGGAACGGTCAGTGTGCTTCAAAGCACAACATGGTGAATATGGCAGCAGCTCATGGCCATTGGAAAAGGACATTTTGGAGTCAGTAGCTGTGTTGTTACCTTAAAGAGACTCCATATGTGACTGAGACAACATGTTGAGATGTATATCTATCTCACCTATAGGCATGTAGGTATGCTTACAGAGATCAGTATGTTAGGTTACAAGGAGGCACGGGCCAGCTATTTGGCTGTGTGAACGTCACATGGGTCATTAATGTCAACTATTCATGTTCGCATGCATCTTCTCAGTTTTGCATTAAGGTTGCACATGCAGACTGCACAGGGTGGTGGGCAACATGGGGGTATCATATTCTAGTATTGTGCTTTGCTTGCATATGATGTTTGTGAGTATGGCACCATACTGTACCTACATCTCTGTCTATTGCAGCATCTACGAGGGCACCGAAGGACAGTGGACAGAAACCAGTGGTGAAGCTTCTGGCATGACTGCTACACATGAGCTGACTGACACTGATGTGACCAGCGCCTCGGAGGGGACAGGAGTGCCCTGGAAGAATCACACCTAGAAACACCAATCTCAAAATCATCTGACTCCAGCATTGACTCCTCGATGTTGACGGGCAAAGGGAGTTCAAATTCTGCCTCTTTTTCCACCACACACCTTCCAGTGCCCACACTCCCAGCTACTACCAGTAGTGCTGGCTGTGCCCGCAGCCCTAGGAAGGGTAGAGTATCCTTCCTACCAGGCACCGCTGGCCCTGCCTCTGTCTCCCCTGCTGCCCTCATTGTGGAGGCGGTGGACCTTTTGCGCCAGTTGTGTGTGGGTCAGACTGCTCTCCTGAATGCCTTCCAGGATCATGACAAGAAGCTGGCACAGGTAGTTGCCTTCATGGAGGGCATTCATTCTGACCTGTGTGGGCTAAATATAACTGTCCAGTCTTTGTCCTCCACAGTGACAGCAGCCATTCAGCTGCCACATGCTCTCAGTCCAGCTCCAGTCCCTTCAGCAACCACCCTGCCAGTGGCACCACCTGACGAGAGTGCCCACACACCACAGCCCTCAGGTGCCAAGTACTCCACACACAGCACACAACAGCAGCCCTCCAAGCATCCCAGAGCAGAGACACCATCCCCAAAACAAAAAACAGACACACAGGAGCGCAAAGGCAAAAGCTCTTCACGTGACAAACAGGGACATCAGGCCAAGAAGCCGTCCTCAAGCTCACATTCATCCAAATCACCCCCATCCAAGGACACTTAAATCCCCACACCCTGTCTGCTGTGAAGCTGGTGCCTGCAAAGAGTCAGCACAAACAGCTCTCTAACGCAGATTCACACACAACGTCAACTCCCACTCACATCCCTGTGAAGCTGGGGAAGGAGAGCAAAGTGGGGGGTTTACATGGACAGCAGGGGATTGAAGGGAAGAGGCAAGGCCAGCCCAAGCGTAACACCAGACCCAGCAAATCCCAACAGGGAGGGCCGCCTGCACCTGATACACCTTTGGAGGAGATTGAGGCTGTTGTGCCCACCCCACTTCCCACTCCTGCCAAGATAATTCTTGCCTATCGAATCCCCAAGAAGTGGAGACCCAGCCCTCCACATTCACCCTCACACACTGTGTCTCATGGCATCATGTCTCTGCCTCCCCGTGCCACCATGCCACCCGGTCCATGCAGACCTCAGGCTTCCACAGCCACTGATGCCTCTACCTCAGCTGGTTCTCTCTCTCCCAGGTCCAATTCTCCAACTGGCCCCGACAATCAGCCACCTCCCAGTTCAACTGACAGCCAAGTCTGAGGCACCGTCCCCCTCCCAAACCCATCCCTCCCACAGCGGTGCCTGGACTGCCCAATTGTATCCCCAGAGCTATGGTGATTCCGATGGCAGTGTACAGTGTTATCCATTCCCTGTGCAGTTTCTCATGCACACATGTACATACTTTGAAGAATGGACTGGCCAATGGCCTTGCTGTTTGTCACTTTGGATGCTCATTCCCTGTGCAGTTTCTCATGCACACATGTACATACTTTGAACTATGGATTGGCCAATGCCCTTGCTGTTTTGTACTTTCTGTGTATTATGTAATATAGACAGTTACTCTTGTTTTCTTATTCGTCAATGTCCTTGCTAAATAAAGTGTTTTATGTATGGGTATGGTTTCATGTGACGCATGCTCTGTATGCCACTTTAACATTGCCAATTGCTTGTTTTAATTTTTCAGAGTTTGCCAGAGGTGACAGGCCCTTAACTTCTTGTTGACCCAGAGGCTTGGGGTGAAATGATGGTTGTTTGTGATGATCTACTGTTATCCTAATCATTCTATGGTCAGGTTTGCCAAGTAGTACACATGTCATGTTAGGAGGCAATACCTCAACAGATGTCAATTCTAACCACAGGATTATGTGCGGGCTGGCTAGGGTCCATCATTTCTGTGTGATCTTTCTTGATGTGTGAACAGCAGTGCTGATGTGTAGTCATCTTTTGTAGGCCTGTCTTCCTAGTCACATGGGCACATTTGAATATGTGAACTTGAGTGGTCATACAGTGTGAATGGGCTGCCATTGTTAGCAGTGTTGATGTGTGTGTGCCCCTGGAATGCCAACTGCACACATGTATGATCCAGGTTATGAGTGCCTGTTTATTAAAATTGTCAGCCATGTGCTTCAGATTGTGGGCACATGTAGGAGTTGTAGGTTGGGCTCTGTTCAATTTGTTGGTGTGTCCTTGTACTCCTGGGGGACACCTACTTGTTGTCGCTGCCAGTTGTGATTATGCAGAGTGTGTGACTGCCAGGTTTTTCTGTTGTGTTTTGTTGATCAGCCATGTGTCTTGTTACTGTTTGGGCTCACTGAGCAGACCCGCTCAGCCACACTGACATTATTTGTAAGGTTCCTCATGCATTGCTGTCCCATTTGGGGCTCCAGTATGCTGTGTGGTATGTGGAGTCATGCCATCCCCTGCATGTGCTTCTGATGCCTACACATTGTGGTTAACTCCTCTATGTGTTTGTGTAATGTGCACTCCTTACCTGTCCACTACTGAAGTCCACACCACTTCAATCTCATGCATTCCAACCCATGGCTTGCCGGTGTGTGAGCCTCCCCACCACTTCATAGTGTGGCACTATACTGTGGGAGGCTAATCTGTGTACAGGACCAATGTGCCACTCAGGACAGTTTCACAACTAGTTATGTGTTATTTTCTTCTACTATTTTACAGTCATGATCGTTCATGTGCAGTGCATACGTTTGAGCAGCACAGTCCTCTAGTCATGTTGTTTGCATCTGGGTTTCTCTGAGTTGTGCATCTGTGGGTGATGGGTAAGCTGTTGTGTGTTTACTGAGGTACTGCTACCTTTCCTGAGTGTGATGTTATCTGTGTGCTGTGATGATTTGTGGGAGTACATGGCGTGGCACTCAGATACGTGTGCTACTGGTTAACCCTGGACGTAGTGGGCGTAGTGGGGCTCCGCGGAGCTACGCGGAGAGGGCGAGAAGCTACGCCCACTCCCGCACTCCGCGTAGCCCCACTACGCACCTCCCTCCCGCTCTCCCCTACATCCATTATTTAAGCAACAAACCTTAATAAAACTGTTTTAAAGCACTTACCGTGTCCGGGGGCTCGTCCGGGGCTCCCTCTGGGAATAGCGTCGTCCTGGATACCAATGCGCATGCGCGGGCGGCCGCGCATGCGCATTTCTCCCGAGAAATGCGCATGCGCGGCCGCCCGCGCATGCGCATTGGTATCCAGGAAAGGACTCAATTCCCAGAGGGAGCCCCGGACGAGCCCCCGGACACGGTAAGTGCTTTAAAATAGTTTCATTAAGGGTAGTTGCTTAGATATTGTATGTAGGGGAGGGCGGGAGGGAGGCGGGTGGCGGCCGACTCGGCTACGCACACGGAGTGGGCGTAGTGTTGCCGGCTACGCTGTCTACGCAAAATGCGTAGGAGGCAACACTACGCCTACTCCGTGGGCGTAGCCGATTCGGGCGCCCAGGGTTACTACTGGTTTGGTTGGTGTGCACACACTGTTGGTGTGCATGCAGTGCTGTCAGTGTATGTTGCCTTGTACTTGCCTGGTGTGTACCCCCCTGATGCCCAGCTGAGTTTGATATGTGATGGATTGGTATGTGCATCTGTTGTGCTTTTGTTTTAGATGTATGCAGTGTTTGACCTGTGTTGGCTCTTTCTACTGGCAGATGCTATGTGTCTGTGATGTTCTATTTGCATGACGTGTGTGAGTAGTTTATGCATTGTGATACATTCAGATGTGTGTTGCATGTCTAGTGTGCATTACTTGTGTGTATGTCACATGCAGCAAGGTGGATTCTTGTCCATGAGCTTGTTTTGATTGCACAATGGTGGTCTGTCCTCCTATTTTTGGGCTGATACTTGTCAGGATTGTGCATGTGGATGCTTGTTGTACACTATGACACCATGTTCACTTGATGACTGGTTTGGTGTGTATGTCGATGTTAGTTGATTTGTCCCCTTGATCCCAGTAAGTGTTCATGATTGGTTTTTGATGATGCAACTCTTGTTTGTTTTGAGGTATGGTGTCTGTGCATTGGTCCAGAGTGACAATGTTGTGTATTCCTTTTCTGTGTAGGGTCACATTGCCTTTCCACTGTTTGGCTGCACATGTCTCGGCTCGTTGGACTTCTGTGGATGTTGCATGTGAGCTTTGTGTTTGGCTATTGTTTTTCTGTCAGCATTGGTTCAAGCATCCGAGTATGAGTCTGAGATTTGTGGATGCACCTTAGGGAGTGTGATTGGTTGTCAGTGAACTCACTGGACATCCTTTTCACCATTATGTGTGTTTCTCACAGGTGTTGAGTGTTGCGAAGGTGAGGTGGGTAGAGGAGGGATATGTGTGAAGGTCCTGCTTGTGTTTGACAGTCAGGGAGTGTGACAATGAGCCATGCGTGTTGTGCTAATGACATACACATGTCAAGTAAGTTGACATAGATGTCTGGCTGGTCACTGTATGACTTCAGACACTTTCTATGATTCATTTGCCTATGCATGGCTTGCCTTGATGTATTTCTGAGTTGTTGCGCAGTGGTCACTTTGGGTTAATTTCACTCACTGTGCCACCCATGTCTACTTTGATGGCCTAAGGGTGGTGTGATATGTTCCTTCTCTTGCATGTGATGTACACATGCTATGTGGCTTGCTCCATGGTTTTCCAGCACTGTCCACTTCACTTTTGGCTGGCCCATTTATGGTTCTCCATCGCTGCTGACCTATGGTATGAGGATGTGGTTGGGTGTTAGTGTGGGGTGTATCTGAGTGACTTGACAGGCAGTGTGAACAGTTCAGTGGAGGCTCATATGCAGTGTGAGTCTTCATTTGGTAGTAAAACTCAGTTTGCTTCACATGAGTGGAAGGAAAGTGTGAGGAGGAGGGTTGTCCAGCCCGTGAGCTTCTGTGCAGGGTGTTCCTCATCACCCTCACTTTCTCAGTCAAGCTTTGATGTGTGAGATGCGAGGTCTGGCTACACCTGGCTGATTAATTGTGCAGGGGGGACACAGGAGGAGAACACAGCATGTGCCCAAATGGGTGTGCGATGCGTAGTGTGGGAAGGGTAAAGATGGGGCCCTGTGAATCTGGCTGGACTGCCCATGCCTGGCGCAGGCCCTGCCTAATACATTGCATGCAGGTTTTCCCGCGTCTTCACCGCTGCGGTGACTTTCGCGGGAGATTTCAGTGATTTTGCGGTTGATGGGTGACCTGGATGCAGGTAGGACATTTGTGGGTACACTGGGGGATATGTTCCTGTCCCCACCAGTGTCTAATGTGGACAGGAACCGTATGTCAGCACAGGAGTTGTGTGTTGGGGTTGTATGCGGAGTTGTGTATTTGCGTACCTGCGTCGTTGTCCGCGACTGTGCATTATTTGCTGGTAGTGGATGAGGTACAGCAGCGGAAAGGCTTGAAGAGCTTGATCCATAGCGGTCAGGACCGGGTGGAGGGGACCGGTAGTCGGGTTTCGCTCTCCACTGTCGTGCTTCTGCCATCTCCGGGTGGGTGGATTCTCCACTGTGGTTTGATGGGCTGTTTGCGGCATTGTGATTTGTATGGCGGACGGGATGTCACTCTGCATGGCGGTGTGTCTCTATTTGCTCTTTCTGCCACGGTTGTGGGCGAAAATTTCTGGAGGTTCAAGTAACTCCGCAGCAGATTGAAAATGGGCTATGTTTGCTCATCATAATACGGCGCGTGCAAGGACCGCCTCTGGAGTGCGGAAAAGGAAATGTTCCGCCACCGCCAGCACCTCGGATGTGCCTCCGTCTGTCCATCCTAATGAGCCCCTAAGTGTGGTGAATGTGGAAGTTGGAACAAGAAAGGTCCACTTAAAAACTGCTCCAAAGAATAGGAGGGAGGACAAATTGGCTAATCCGTGTGAAAAACCCCAGGGGAGATATAATAGAAACAGAAACTTAGCGGAAGGTGGGAGATTATCAAACACAATATTCAGGAAGAGGAATTTGCAGGAAGGTGAGATTATTGTCAGCATAGCAGCAAGAAATAGTGGGAATTTGTGGTTACATTTTGAACAAGCTGAAATAGAGGAGAGGAGGAAAAAAATAACGAAGGTTACACCCATAAATCAATCCCAGCTTTTATTCTTCTTCTCAAAATTTCCAAGTTTGAGAGAAATTGGGACTAAGGATCTGAGACAGGTAGACTTTAGGTATAATAACAAAAGGAAAGAAATTACCACGGTGTTAGTATACTCAGGGCTGGTAAAAGCAGCCATCGTAAAAGCCAAACGAGAGATAGTGAAAGAGGGGATAAGAATAATACCAGATGGTGAACTGGAGGGGGGGAACCAGCAAGACAGGGCCTTTTTGAAATGTCATGTAGGATTAGGGAAACGGCATGTAAGACTGATAGTCGGGAAGGAAGGGAAAGAGAAAACATTAAAATAGCTGTTAAGAATCCTGAGTTTAGTAAACCTTGGGAAAAATGGACTCCCGAAGATAGTTTGCTAAGCTCGCCCCAGTGGAAACAGGACGAATTTTATAGTCTCAGCAATATTGATTAGGGAATTGGGGTGTTGCATAGCTTGAAGTTTATATCATGGAATGTAAATGGGCTAGGAGGTGAGGCAAATGTCGAAAGTTTGAAACAACTAGCCTTTTGTGCAGAGACCATTTTCTTGCAAGAAACATGGCTATGCGACAATATCCCTTTAATTGAAGGCTTTGCCCAACTGCATAGGCCTACGAGGAAAAAAGGTTTGGCCGCCCAGCCGGGGGGATCATGCCATTCACCTCAACCAGGATTGCGAAAAAGGTGTCATCATTAAAGGTAACATGCAAATGGTTGTTGGTTTGTAAGGTATCCCTATTGGTCATAAAAAGAATGTGTGAACACCTGGTAATTGTGAATGTTTAGATACAATGGGGCTCACACGAAGAGTATGAGGTGGAAATGGGGCATTTCAAGGAAGATTTGGACATATTGTTTGAAACATTTAAGAAGGACCTGATCATTGTAACAGGAGATTTTAATCATAAATTTAACCCCAAAAAAACCAAGATCCCTGGTTCAAAGAACTATTGGGCTCATATAATATAGTGCCAGCTGTCTTGCCTAATTGCACCACTTCTAGACAAGATGTAATGCTAGGGAAGTACTTGGATTTAAAGGGGTTGTTTTGCTTAAATAGTAGGTTGGAAACTGACTGCCCGGCCAAACAGACCTTCAGGAGAGATACCCAACTCAGCCCCATTGACTATGTGTTTATTCACGCTTGGAATTTCGCCCTAATAAAAGGGTTCTAGGTAACTCAGAGTGAAGGCAACAATCATAACGCCCTGCACTTTGAACGAGCTAGGGGGTCAATAAGTCACCGTGAAATAGTACTTCGCTAACAATTGGAGTACCTCAAATGACTGACAAGATTGACAGATGAAAACGTCAAAAAACTGGCTAGCTTTCAACAGAAATTAAATATGGAAAACGCAAGGGTTCAAAAAGTGGCCTGGTTTGAGGAAACAATAGAAGAAGTAGCACAATGCCTCCGATTACAATTAAAAAGTAAAACTGTTCACCCAAATGATAAACAAACAACGCAAGGAAGACAATTAAGTTTGTTTAATTGGGAATGTACAAATAACAAAATATTAATAAGGAGAGAAGAAAGAAGTTTAAGGATAAAGTATGACCAGGGAAGACAGTTAAATTTGATTAAATTGAGAAAAGAATACAAAACATTAGTTTTTCTTTTTTTTTAATAATTTATTTAGTTTTATCACAAAACATAATACCAACAATTGCACGTACAGATACATTGTTACAGAGGGCCATATGTATCATCATACCGTTTAGCGATTCCTAAATAGCGATATTTAAGGAATCGCTATTTAGAAATCGCAAAACGGTATGTATGTAGGAATTCGCTTATTTTTAGCGATTCCTACACATTCCTAAATTGCGATTAGCAAATTGCTAATCGCAATTTTCCCATTCATTTCTATTGGTCAGGAGGCCCATAGGAATGAAGGGGATATTTGCGATTAGCAATTTGCTAATCGCAAATTGCGATTATTTTCAAGGGTGCAGGGGTGTCACAAGAACACCCTGCTGCACCCCTGAAAATGACATGTGTGGGCATATGGCGCACATACATGCCCTAAGGGCATGTATGAGCGTCATATGCCACCTTTGAATTTTAAATAAATTGCTTTTCCAAAAGAATTCGCAATTTACCACCAACTAGAAGTTGGTGGTAATTTGTGAATCCTTATGGGCATTTTTGCAATGATTTTTCTTTGATACATTGCATTTAAGGAATCGCAAAATTTGCGATTCCTTAAGTGCAATCGCAAAATAAGGAACGGCAAATTTTGCGATTCCTTATTTTGATGCAAAATTGTTTGATACTTACCATTTCTCAAATTAGCATTTGCAAAGGCCGAAATTCTGCAAATTTCGGCCTTTGGGAATGCTAATTTGGTTGATACATATGGCCCAGAGTGTCTTAGTACAAGGCAAAGTTATTGATGAAAAACATGAGTTAGACAACATGGGTTACCATCTTTACACTGTCTACAATTTGACGAATCGCGGCTAGTGTTAGTGATATGCATGAGTCGGCATGCCAGTATCTAACATAAATCTCAGCTCCTGTCAAATGGCCCTCTCATGAGTGCTATGTGTGCGCCTGTGACCTCCCTGGACTTCTATCTTACTGCAACCTGAGATGATGTTTTGAAGGATGTAGTCTGTGGGTCTGAAGCTATAGCATCAGCTGTGCATAAAAGTTTTGTTTGGTATGGACCCCAATAGTTCCTTGGGTGGCTTCTGGGAGGGAGTAACTCATTGTATACGTCAGACTGTGTATTACAATATAACATATCAGCATGCCAATCCTTAATCAGTGGTAGTGGAATGCCCATTCATCGCAGTGCCATGCGACGCTTAGCTGGAAGCAGCCAAATAGCAAACAACGGTCTTACTGTCTTACTTACTGATAGAGCCCACTCATGAAGGGCCATTTTAGGGTCTGGTTCCACATCTGCGCTGATAATCATACTCAGATCATGAAACTGAAGCACCTTGTCTCAGAATACCTTAACCCCTTTGCTGCAGAGGCAATTCCGCCGCAGTGCTAGGGGGGAGAGGGGGCCGGGCGTCTCTCCCATGCTCGTGAGGGAACCGCTCTGTCACGAGCCTCGGGCACGCTGTGCTTGTGACGGAGTGGTTCCGTCATGGCCCCGCCCGCTTAATAGAACGCATCGTGCAGGTGCGAAATCAGTGCCGCGCAGGGGCGCCAAGCGGGCCGTGACAGACCCGCTCCGTCACCAGCACAGCGCGACTGAGGCTGGTGACGGAGCGGTGCCGTCACCAGCATGGAAGGGGTTAATACCCAGACACTGCTAGGCTAAGGACCAGAATCCAGCATTCTCCGCCCCAAATCTCTGGCAGCAAAAATCTTCTGCTAGCCCATATCGAAACTGGTGCACGTGGGTGCAATACGCTCTGTGTAAAAATGTACAGTGAATCAGTCTGTGTCTCCCATTAGGCGGAACCGACCGGGTACAGGAACAACTGTGGGGTACCCAGATCCTGTTGCCATTCTAATCGGACCCTGAGTACTTCCGAGCCACGAGTGGTCTGTAGGCTAGTGTAAAATGTAGTGATCAGTTTAAGGGGCTCTTCGACTTTAATAAGGTTAGCGAATGCATCCATGGCTCGTGGCTACTCTAAGTCATCGACCAGGGGAGCTTGCCACATATGCCCGGCCCTAAAGTAGTAGAATAGTGCTATGCCTGTCGGTTTTACCTCCAGACGCTGCAGAGCCTCCCGGGATATTAGTGTACCATCTCGAAAGAAAGCACCCATTTTAGTGACGCCCATGGATTGTAGTGCCTGTCTAGCTCCCCCATCTTGACTCAGCGTGAACCACAAACCTCATTAGAGTGGCATCTCGGGGTAATACAAGAAGGCCCCTGCCTGCATGTGTAGTAGCTTCTGCCATACATGTACTGTTACACTCAGAGAATCAAAAACAAGCATTTATCTAGAGGGTGGACATGTAAGCAACTGAGGTAATGAGAGCGGTGCCGCTGCTTGTCTTTCCAAATGCAAAAAGGGTGTATTATGTGGTCCATGAATCTAATAATGGGACGAATGAACAATTAGCGGCATTGTAGTATTTTGCTAAATGTGGGGCACCCAGCCCACCAAGCTCATAAGGTAGAGTATGCGAGTCCCAACAAATGCGGGGCTGTTATCCTGCCCAAGTGAGTCATACAAGCTATGTTCGGCAGATTTTAAATAAATATTTAGGTAAGAGAATCGGTATATTCTGAAAAAGGTAATCTTGGTAAAATTACCATTTTCATGATAGCGAGTCTTCCCATTAATGAAAGCTGGAGCTTTATCCATTTATCTACATTGTCTATTAGTCGTTGTTTGGCCTCACCGTAGTTTTCTTAGAATACAAGTGTTGGGTCCCAGGTACCATACTGCGTACGCATTCCAGCTCAGCGGGAACACCATACTGGGTTCCGGGGTAACTGGGGTAAGAGGAAACACAATAGATGTGGTCCAATTTACCTATAGACCAGAGGGTCCTCCCAACTGGACCACCTCCCGCAATATGGGAGACAAATTTACCTCAGGGTCATGGATATATATAGCAATGTGTCATCCGCATAAGCGGAAATGTTGAGAGTGTACAGAGGAAATCCCAATCCTCTTCGAATATGATATTTTCAAATGGCACAAGCCAATGGCTCTGCTACTATTGCATTCAAGACTGGGGACAGGGGGGAACCCCAGCCTTGTTCCACGTGAGATATGAAATGGCTGAGAGACTATATCTTTTTCATAAGAAGAATTGAGAGGGACCCCTTGACACCAAAGAAATAGGGTTCAATCAATGCAAATGTATTACAAAGTGAGTTTCCTTTGGATTGCACTTAAGAACTCATTTTAAATTGTGATCTATACACCCGAATGCTTACCTCACTCCTACACATTCAAGCTCTCACCAGTCATATAAGGGAAATGTAACCATATACCCAAGGTCAACAGTCTGGAAAAAGATTTTTTGTTAAAAATATATAAATCTATTTACTTATAATAGTATTGTACAATACACAAAACATTTGATGCACAGCCTATCATTTGTAGCATCCCTGGCATAAAGTCTAAAATTAAATCATGGTATACACATTAAAAACAACATCAAAATTAAAAAAAGAGAGTACATACAAGACACAAACCAATGTGTCATTAAAAAGCACACATCTGTGATCTCACGATAATTAGGACTAGAATCCAAAATTGCAATACTGATACTTCTGTAATTCCAGCCTTTACATGGATTGTGTTTCTAAAAAGAGCATTGACACGTTTTGATGGTACACCTTATAACACCATCTTTATCAAGACTGTATTTATTACTCTCCAACAAAATGGTTTTGCCCGGAACCTTTAGCAACACCTCTTGTATGATAGGATGAGGATACTACGATACTTTGTAGGAAAGCATAGGAGAGCAAGTCTGGAACTGTAACCTCCGTCCTCCTCAATTAATTGCTCGCTCGAGTGGTAGGGCTTATCTTTTTATTGCCGGTTACAATCACCGGTTTTACTTTATGGTATTGGGGCTTTTGTAATTCCATTAGCAAAACGGTCCCCAACGCTGAATCTACAGCCGTTCCTCCTGGGGGGACCTATTTGATTTTTTTAAATTCTTACTTCAATCTCGATGCTGTCCTTTTTCAGTTAGGGTTGGTCTGAGTTCAAGCGCGCCCCGTCACTCATCCAGTTCCATTCATGTGCAGACTGTTGACCTTGGGTATATGGTTATATTTCCCTTATATGACTGGTGAGAGCTTGAATGTGTACGAGTGAGATAAGCATTCGGGTGTATAGATCACAATTTTCAATGAGTTCTTAAGTGTAATCCAAAGGAAACTCACTTTGTAATACAGTTGAGAGACTAAATCTCCAATTCTTACTCTGACTGTGGTAGATGCATACAACACTGTTACTAAACATAGGAAGATATTTCCTCCTATCTTATGCAATACCGCAAACATAAATCCCCATTCAACTGATTTGAAAGCGTTCTCGGGTCGAGAAACACTGCCGCAGCTTTGACTTCTGGACTCAGGTTCTGCACTACTCCAAATAAGGTTCTCAAATTAATGGACAGGTTAAGACTGGGGACAAATCCCACCTGTTTTGATTGTATTTTGCCAGGTAGTAAGGGAGGCAGCCTCTTGGCTAGAATTTTTGCGTATCTCTCCGCGTCCACATTTAGCAAGGACAGGGGCCTGTATGAGGAGCGATTGCTCGGTGCCTTTCCCGGTTTTAATAAGGTAACAATAAAAGCTTCGCTCATGGAGGGCAGCATGATACCTGACTCAGTCATGTCTTCGTAAAGCAGTTTGGGATGAGGGAACAGTATGTCTAGAAATTCTTTATAGAAAAACACCGGGAGTCCGTCTGCCCCCGGGGCCTTCCCTGCTGCCATCCCACACAACACGCCTTGTATCTTCTCAGCTGATAATGGCGCCATTTAATATTCCCTTTGCTCGGTCACTAGCCAGGGCATTTTTATGTATGAGAGGTATTCTTCTAGGGCATCGCTGTCTGTCGGAATTTGTGAAGTATATAAATTCTGGTAGTAAGTGAGGAAGTGAGTTACAACATCTTCCGTAGTACCAAGCGGACTGCCATGATCATCAATCATGCCTACCATTTTGTCTATGTCCCTCTTGGGCCTCAGCAAACCTGCCAACATAGCGCATGGTTGATCCCGCTCCCCGTAATTGTGTGCCATTGCATACTTCCCCATATGATTCATTTCGTCATTCGCAGTCTCCTAAAACTCCACCAATTTTAATTTAAGGAGTGCAACACTTTGCTTGTTCTCAGCCTCGGAGTGAGCACGTTCTAGTTATGCAATTTCCTTTTCTAAAAGATCCAATCGGCCCGAATTGAGTGCAGCACTCCCGCATGTTTTGAAATCACTACCCCCCTGATGTAAATGTTTCCCATACCGTGGTGAAGGATTGTAAGGAACCAATGTTATTAGCAAAACACTCTTCTATTGCTGATGCTAACTCCTCTTTGAATACCGCATCTAGCACAAAGTAGAGCTGGAAGTGCCACATAAATGCCTGGACACGATGAGCGTTGTAGTTCAGAGTGAATCGAACCGGGGAGTGGTCGGAGTATGTGCGCGAGAGGTGCTCGCAGTTGGGTATCCTGGTCGCTAACCCTCCTGACACTAACCAGAAGTCTATGTGGGTGTGGGTGTCATCATAGACGGAGGAGTAGTGTGTGTACTCATGCTCTGTGGAAGATCTATGTCTCTAGATATCTAGGAGTCCGTCGGCATGCATGATGGCCTGCAGGGCTATTGCAACGGCAGCAATCCTAAATTTGGGTCTAAAATACAAATAAAGTTCCCCCATATCTGTGGGATGCCCCTCCATTGCACCAGTTTGGCAGCAAATGAAGTATAAAATTGGGGATTGTCGGAATTCGGACCGTACACTCCCACTAATAGGAATTTCAGGTCGCCCTTCTTGCAGTGAGCTACCGCGAACCTGCCCTTCGGGTCACTCAACAGGCCTTTCATTTCCACCCCGCCTTTATATCACTCCATAACAGAACCCCTCTGGCATGAGATGTGAAATTCGAGGAATAGCAAGCTCCTTGTAATATACACTACACACCCCTGCTACATTCTGGGGTGAGATGCGTCTCTTGCAAAATTGCAACTGCAACAAGTGTCTTTTTAAATATGCACCTATTTTTCTAACTTTTCTGTCGTCATTTAGGCCGCGAACATTCCAGGAAATAAGATGAATACCCTGCGGTCTTACCCTATGGTTGCCGTGTGGTGGGATTGACCATTGTTGGAGACGGACCCACTTGCCTACTGTGTTACCTTGTGCAAAAGCGATATAACAAAACACAACCAATGAAATCATACGTGCAAACATAAAGGACATTCCCTCCCACGCAACGAAAACCCACAACAAACGCATCTGTATGCTTTCCCCCGGCCCAACCCTACCCCTAAACACAAACAATAACCCCATAAAAAGGAATATGAATAGTGTGATACACTCAGGGGCAAATGTGGCCATCAGTTCTGGTTCCCACAGCCAACATGTCCACAATCTACATCACAAACCCCTGGGATATTCATTCCTCTGAGGCACAAATGAACATAGCTGATGCACTAAGCGAACTGCGCCTGCATCTGCTATTCAGTCATATTCTTGGGTGCATTGGTTGAGCCATCTCATCTATGTATACAATACGCGCAATGATTTAACAATGCTTACTACCCTTATACAACAAATCACACTGATTACCCATAACATCTCATGATAGTTCGCTAGATGTCCACAGCAAGACAGTATTCCAGTCACTTTTCTTGTTCTTGGTTGTCGTGAAGGTTGGATGATTCCTCTACTTGCGACTGCGAGGCTGTCGGTGACCCACGACGTTTCAGTCACTGCTCTCTGTCCTTAATAGCGCGCAGGACAGCCTTAGGGTCAGTGAAAAGGTGGACCTTACCGTCTAGTTTGTTTCTTAACTTTGCGAGGTAGAGCATGCTGTATTTTACGTTTAGGTCCCAGAGCTTCTTTTTTACTGGAAGGAAGAGCCTGCGTGCCTCCTGAACCTGCAGTGTGAAATACGGGAACAGTGAAATATTGGATCCCTCGTGGTGTAGTGAACCCAGTTTACTGGCCTGGCGCAAAGCACAGTCACGGTCCCTGTAATTCAGGAAACGTGCAGTTATGGATCAAGGGGGTGCCCCAGGGATTGGACTCGGTCCCAACGAACGATGTGTGCGTTCTATGACAAATATCTCGGAGAAGGTGTTCCGGCCCAAGAGAGTGATCAGGAGTTGCTCCACATACTGCTCCATGTTACTAATGTTGGATGACTCCGCCACACCAACGATGCGAATGTTGATCCACCTCAATCTCGCTTCTAGGTCTTCGGCCTTTGATTGTAGCGCACATAGGATTTTATCCCGTTCTTTGACAATCACTGCGTCTGCATGTGCAACATCTTCCATGTCGGAGACAGGCTATTCCACATTATCAAGGCGGTCCCCATGCTTTTCCAGGCGCTTCGACATGCGGCCATACGAAAAGACAATGCATCTATTTTGCTGTCTATTTGTAAAAGACTTTGTTGGATAGTGCAGTAGGCATGTTTCACATCTATGTCTGCCCCCTCTTCTGCATCATCAGAGGCATTATCTTGTGCAGAGTGGGCGGAGTCCTTTGACCTTGGGGTTTTACATAGGTTGATGTATAGCTTTGATTGGAGCTTGTCTGTTTTGCCCAGAATGTCTTATGAGGAGCAATATAAGGAGCTGCGCAGGGTGTCATGATAGTTTCCGGGTGCAGTTCTGCGGGTCTCACTCTGGTTGAAGGGAATCAGTATTATGTCTGGCTGCAGGATCAGACTCTGTGCTGGAATTGCAACACACACCGATCTCCTGTACAACCAATGCTTTTCCCCACTCGATGATGGTCTCAAAGTGGCAACACTCCTCTCTTCAATGGGTTAGTTTACATATGCGTGGAATTGTTAGCATAGTCCAAACGCAACTATGGCCCCCTCAATGTGTTGCCTTGGAGTAATGGTTACATGGGCCCCCTCAACATTTACTTGTAGATCCGCAGGAGCCCCCGGGAGCTCTCGCTTATGGGCAGTCAGTACCCTCAAAAACTGAAAGCAATTAATAATAATAATAATCCACACTTAATTAAGGTCAACAGGTTGCTCACATGCACTCAGGGGCCCTCCAATAGTAGTCACTTATGAGCTGTCAGTATCTTCAGGCCTCACATGCAACTGAGGCTTCCATACGACTTACCCAGCAGGAAAGCCACACCTCGGAGTCACGCTGTGCTCAGGGCGACTCCGATTCGATTTGATGTCCCAGTGCAGCGAAAATGTCTCCTCGGGTGACACGCGAGCTAACTCCACTGCGGCCCCTGATGTAATCTGGCAGCTGTGAGTGTTTGTGCTCCAAGCGAGCTCAGGAGGGCACCGGGCCCTGGTTTGTGGTCACGCCTGTCACCCTGCAGCCACGGCAGATGTGCGCAGCTCGTACCTCAGCGGCTCAGGAGTTCAGTACGTTGCTCTTCGCCCATTGTTCACGGCACACACAGCAGTCCGCATAGAGGATGTAGATTGTGTTCCTCCACTCCGCGCCAGGCCACCCCAGTGAGGGAACTGCTGTAAGTCTTCACGCTCTGCAGCCCCCGAAGTACGTCACTGGCAGCAAACTGTTCAAAATCTTACCAATTTTGACAACGCTGGGTGCTTTTTAAAGCTCTTGTTGTCAAAAACACAGTGCTGTCTCTCAAACAGGTTAACAGCAGGGTTTATGGGCGGATATTACCGAATAGTTGGTGGCGACTGGGAGAGCTGCACTAACAAGCTCCCCCCCACAAAACTTTAGTTAGGACTCAGAAGAGGGTTTTTAAAGAGAAATGTTGGCTAATTTGCTGTAAACAATCGAAGCAAAAAACATAGGTACGTTCTGAAAACTGATACATAAAGCATCTGGACAGTCCCCTGTGGTATTGAGCTGTGTAGTAGGAGAATCAGCATGGGAAGAGTACCTAGGCGTACTGTATGGGACAAGTGTAGTGTCTGATGGAAGCAATACACAACACTGGGGAGGAGCTGTGGAAGACTTAAAAACTCTCTTCACAGTAGAAAAGGTAAAAGACACTATAAGAAACTTAATTTTAACCCATGCAGCGGGACCCGACAACCTCCCGGCCATTATTATCAAAAGTTAAAACTCTGTTAAATTGGTGGGTGGAATTCCTATCCCATATGTTCTTGGCCATATTGGATTCTGGCCAAATCCCCAATAAGTGGAGGGGGGAAGTAATTAGACCAATCCATAAGAAGGGAGATTAGAAAGCTCCGAAGAATTACAGATTGATCAAAGTACTGAACATCAGGGGAAAAGTCTTCACCAAAATAATCTTGGGTAGTCTGAAGGATCGAGTTGAACAGCGGTCGATCGTGCCGGTGGGGAAGAGGGTTTTAAGGGGGGACACTCTACGGTTGACCACTGTTTCGCCCAATGGTTGGTGGTGCGGAATTCTATGGAGCAGCTGGGAAAGTTGTACTGCTGCTTTGTAGACTTCCACGTGGTATTTGACCTGGTTGACAGAAGATGCCTCTGAGAGACCCATTAGGAAATATGATATCCCAGAAGGGCTCCTGGTTGTAATCCAGGAGTCACATAGCCAGAACTGGGCCCAAGTCATTAAGGATACGGTGGGGGCCCTGGCACGGAAACTAACGATTAATAATGGTCTAAGGCAGGGCTGTGTATTGACCCCTCCTCTTTATAATATTCCTGGCTGATTTGCCAACTACTCTGGTGGTGGATAGAAGTGCAAGCCCAAAAATGAATGGGAAACAACTTTCCTGCCTACTGTATGCCGATGGTTTAGTAATTCCCAACCAGACAGAGATGGGCCTACAGAGGAAGTTAAATGCTTTTAGTGAATACTGTGTGGCTAAGGAATTAACTGTAAATATGGATAAAACCAAAATTTTGTTTTTGAACGAGAGACCAGAGGTTTAATTGGTACCTGGGCCCAACCAAACTGGAAAATGTGGACAAGTATAAATATCTTGGATGGGGCATGGCTTAGCGGCATGCCGAGCTAGACGCAGGGCTCGGGAGCTCCCGGCCGTCTATTAACGAATCCGACTTAAATTATATGCCACAAACTCCAAAAGCAATGTTTTGAGCTCCGGAAGGAACGCTGAATCCTCGACGCCGCTGCGAGGCTCTACGGATTGGCAGAGAGCCTGTATTGCGTGAGTTCCCAGTCCGACTACAGAGGAGGCAGCAAATCCAAGATGGCGCCCCGGGCTCGGTGCTAGCCTCGGCCGGACACCGGAGCAGAACAAGGCAGCCGGGAGGTGATCGCGCTGGTCCTGAGGGGCGCGGAACGAGAGAGGAGTGTGCTGCTGCCTGGTTGCCCGCACGAACGGAGCCGAGGGAGGCTGGAGCCGCGGCTGCCGACGGAGGTACTGGCGAGGGGGAATCCAGCAGGCTGCGCCGGGGGTCTCCGCCGCACAGCATAACTGACTCCGGCCGGAGCCTGGGACCCCCGCGGCGACGGCCCACGGCGGACCCCTGGTGGGCAGTGAGGGTCCCCTGTCCCCCTCCCCCCCCTCGCCGCGCATTGACGGCGGCATCCTTTACCAACATGGCGGCCTGACTGGCAGTTGGGAGTCCGGGATCGCCGGGGGTCGACGCGACCTGCCTAGGACTGGAGTGCAAGACCGGGGGAGGCATCCTCATCACCCAAGGAAGATCTGACACTACGGGAAGCGGCCTCACACAACCCGGCCCACACGGGGCCGCCCTTTTCCAACATGGCGCCCAAATGAGGTGGCCCTGCGCCTGATCACACACAGCCTGAGAGACGACCTCGGTGTGAACACAGAGGGGGGGCGGACAGCTCCAGATAGAGGTGCGGGCGGCATCTGGAGACAAGCGGTGCCGGTTGAGGAGAGGCGGCACACACACACGCTGGTGACCACCGGAGTGCCGGCGCTGTGTTGCTGGGGCGATAGGCCCAGAAGTCAGCGGAGCCCCCCCCTGACCCAGGTGGTACCGGATCGCCGGCCCGCAGTCCCGCCCGTTGCCACACCTGTGTGGGCCTCCTCCCTCTGGACCACCTGCTCACCCACTACTCTTCACAAATACTTGGAAGCCGTGCGAGAACCCACAGTGGAGTACCCAGCCAACACCTGAGTCTTGAGTGCCACTACGGATTCTCTCGGTGGGGATTCCTATTCCAAAGCAGCCTCATCCAGCCTCCGCATTTAATAGTAGATCCTCACTCCGCACTGTGACACAACAGAGGAGATTATCCGTCGGCTCACGACTGGAGGACGCTCAACGGACAGGGAACGGACACGCGTGGCGATATCCCGGGCCCCGGAGCGGGATTTGGCGGCAGATAGCTGTATTCACTAGATCCACACGGAATACATCTACCGGTGCAAGGAGGGGAAGTGGACCTCATTAACCCCGGAGGCGGGCGCCTTGTCGGTGGGTGGCCATGGGGAAAAACAATCCGGCTCCTAAATCCCTGAAGCAAGGCCCAATGGACAACTTCGCGACCTCCCGCCCAGGGAAGGAACACCCCAGCGCACCGCACGAGGGCGTACCGGACACGGATAGGCTACTAGCAGCCATTCAAGCCTCAAGATCCGACATCCAGGAATCGAGAGCGGCATTGGAAGTTAAAATAGGCGAGGTGGGGTCGGAGGTTACCCTCCTCCGGCAGGACTTCAGGAACCTTTCGGCGCGGGTCACGGAAAACGAAACACGACTTGGAGAAGCAGAGGGGTCCATTACCACGCTCCGCAAGGAAATGGTGGAACTCCAAGCATCCCATAGACAACTCCTCTGGAAGGTGGATGATGCGGAAAATAGGGCACGCCGCAATAACCTCCGCTTTGTGGGCTTTAGGGAGGGAATCGAGGGGAACAATATGGCGGCCTTCCTCCACACATGGCTGACCTCGACCTTCCCTACGGCACACTTCTCGACGTGCTTCATAATCGAGAGAGCCCACAGGGCGCTGCTGGCGAAGCCCCCGGAGGGTGCACGACCTAAACCAGTAATAGCACGTTTCCTGAACTTTGCAGATCGCGATCTCATTTTTCGTGAGGCCAGAAAAATGGGGGAGATCAGGCTGGAGAACACCAACGTCATGATCTTCCCGGATTATAGTCAGGAGGTTCAGAAGCAGCGACGCTCTTTTGATCAGGTGAAAGCAAAATTGAGAACACTGAATATCACCTACATGCTGCTGTTCCCAGCGAAACTTAAGGTTCTATACAAGGACAAATCACTCTTCTTTACGCACCCGGACGACGCTTGGCAGTGGCTGGAGGAGAGGCCGGTCCTCAACAGCAGAGAGACGGCTGGACGCGAGGAATTGGACAGGTCATTGAGAGAGAGAGTAGGATGGGGGCTCCCAAAGCCACAACGGCGGACATCGAGGAGGCTCCACTCTCGCGCTACTGGGACACCATATCAGGCATGCACGCCCGCCGGGGCCAGGAGAGGCCGATCGGAATCGCCAGGAGGGTCCTCCACGGCAGGCGCAAGACGACAACTCCCACGCCATTCAGCACTATCGGAAGGTGACGATGAAGAGCGAGCGGACCATGGAGATTCGGAACCTGGGGAAGTAGACTCTGGGGATGAGAGAGGATCGATGCACCCGCTGGAGAAGGAGATCCACCATCTGGAACTAGACTCATCCGACAAACAGAGCGGGACCGACTCTGTCACGCAAGACTCACACTCCTGAACACTGCAGAGTGGCTTACTGAAGAAGACGGCTGGGAGGCACGAGGAGACGCAAGTTCCCAGCCCTCCCTTGTGTTGGTTGTCATTCCCCTGTTCAGTGTTTATGTTCTCTTTCCTTGCTTTGGTGGAGACATTGGACTAGGTGAACACTGGACCGGGTGTTCTCACTGCCTTTCGAGTTGGGGGGAAAGGTAAGGGTTTCGTTGAGTTAAAGGGTGGAGGGGGTGGGCGACAGACCGTCTCCCGCTGAAAGCTCGGTCCTCTATGGGGAGGAGTCTAGAAGGGGAGGGTGGTGGGGAGGGGGGGGGTCCATGGGGGAACGGAGTTCTTTTGAGTTGGGGAAGGGGGGATGTTGAGAATCAGCTACTGCATGCCAATACGCTCCTTACACCACACCACTGCGAGGGCCATTCGGGGAACTACGGAGGAAACACACAATGGCAGACCCACTAAATCATACCCACACTGAGGGCTCTGGCGTCACGATACTCTCTTGGAATGTGAATGGCCTTGGGTCAAAGATTAAAAGGGGTCTAGTGAATGCATATCTTAGAAAGCTTACGCCTGATATTATATTACTTCAGGAGACGCATCTCAGAGGAACTCAATGCGCTTTCATAGCAAGAGGTAGGCACGTGGTGCTGGCGCACGCAGGTTACACGGCTGATTCCAGGGGGGCGGCAGTCCTAGTAAAAAAATCCACACCGTTTACCGTCACCCGCACATGGTTGGACCCGCAGGGGACATATGCAGGAGTACAGGGAACATGGAAGAGGCGCAGTTATACAATTGTCTCAGTTTATGCCCCACCAAAATTACAGGCACGCACCCTCACTGCAGTCACAGCTATCCTTCTGGACACGGCAGACACAATTCAGATAGTGGGAGGGGACTTCAACGATGTAATGTGTACTACTAGAGATAGATCGGGATCCCCACGTACAGTAGGACATGATACGGCTCTGGCTAGACAGATACACACCTTGGGCCTCACGGATGTTTGGAGATGGCTTCACCCGACACAGGAGGCTTACTCCTTTTATTCCGGGGCTCACAAGGTCTTTTCCAGGCTAGATTACCTATTTACCTCGAGGCACGAACTCACGGTCCATGACTTAGCGGACTACAAAGCACGGGAAATTTTGGACCACTCCCCCTATATGTACACTTGGGAAGAGGGAACAGGGAAAAGACTAGGGAATGACACCTTGCAGCATGGGATCTGCAAACACCAGACATACTGAAGGGAATCAGAGCGGACATAAAGGTCTACATGGCGGAGAATGAGGGCTCAGTAGAATCGAGGATCACGCTCTGGGAAGCACTGAAGCCAGTTCTTAGGGATCGTGTTAATAACAGATTGGGAACTGCCAGGAGGGAGTTACAGCATGCGGTTCCGATAGAAGAGGCCAAGATCTTAACCCTTGAATCAGAGTATCACCAGGGAAAGGAAGAGAATACACTTAGAAAACTATTAGACACACAAAGACACTATAGAGAACTGGTCACGGGGGAGGCACGCACACAAGCCCTGGCGACAATCCACCGCCTCTACGATGTAGGGGACAAATCGGGAAAACTCCTTGCGTGGCTGAGCAAGAGGGAAAGGGCGACGCGATGGGTTGACAGGATTGAAGTGACGGGGCACAGAACAGCCTGTACAGACGAGGCTATAGCAGAGGCCTTTGCCACGTACTACGAGGACTTCTATAGAGCCAGGGCCCTGGGAGACGAGACGGACGCTAACCGATATCTGTGTGACATGGAGGTTCCGCAACTGTCCCAGGAGGACACTACGAATCTGGAGGCAGAGATTACGCTCGAAGACATAGGAGACGCGATAACGTCCCTGAAGCCGGGAAAGACGCCGGGTCCTAACGGATTCCCAGCGGAATTTTTCAAACGTACAGCGGACCTGCTGCAACGCCATATTGGCCAGCTATTTGCCGAGGCACGTCACACGGCGAGCTTGCCACTTGATCTGGCCATGGCCACAATTGTCCCTATACATAAGGAGGGTAAGCCAAGGGACAGGTGCGCCTCATACCGCCCGATCTCTCTCCTTAATATGGAGACAAAGATTCTGGCTACGATACTGGCTAGGTGCTTGCGGGGGGTCATCTCTGAATTAGTACATGCAGATCAGTCCGGGTTCCTTCCGGACAGGGCGACCAAACTAAACCTCCGCCGCACCCATAACTGGCTGCAGGAAGTCCGAGAGAGGACCGAGCCCCACTGGTTCCTCTCGTTAGATGCCGAGAAGGCTTTCGATGTGGTGCACTGGCCCTTCTTGTTTGCGACGTTGCAGGGGTTCGGCTTTGGACCTAAGTTTTTGCAGTGGCTACGGCTCCTGTACTCGGGCCCAAAGGCACGAGTGCGAGTAAATGGACGACTGTAGCGCAAATTCTGCATTAATAGGGGAACACGTCAGGGGTGCCCGCTGTCCCCCCTACTGTTCACTTTGACGATAGAAATACTAGCGATCCGGATCCGGCAGAATACAGGGATTAGGGGGTTTACCTGGGGGACACCGGAGTCTACTCAGGAAAAAATCTCAATGTATGCAGACGACGTCCTGTTGTTTGTGACGGACCCGGAGACCACGATTCCGGTCTTGTTCAAGGAGTTGGATGACTTTGGGGCGCGAGCTGGCCATACCATCAATTGGCATAAATCAATTCTGTACGACCCACACGGCCGAGAGCGGAGGGAGTGCCTCCCGGAACTCCTCATTCACACCACTGAGGAATTCCAGTATCTGGGGGTATTCATAACACTGGACGACACACTCTCCCTTACCAAAAATGTAACACGCGTCGTGGCGAGTGCTAAACAAGACATGGACCGGTGGAAGCAGCTTCCGCTCACCATATTGGGACGAGCAGCACTATATAAGATGGTTCTGCTGCCAAAGTTCCTCTATGCCTTGCAGAATGAATACTATCCGCTCCCTCCCGCAACCCTGTCTACTATACATGGAGATCTGCGAACATTCCTATGGTTGGGGAAACACCCGAGAGTGGCCTTAACCACACTGCAACGCCACCAGTATAACGGTGGAATCTCCCTGCCCAATCTCGAGGCGTATTATTGGGCAGAACACCTAGCTCCGATAAACGAATGGCTACACGCAGCAATGGACCACCCCACATATGCATTGGAACGTTCAAAATGGTCTCACACGAACCTTCTATACTACCTGTACGGTGGTCCAGCGGGGAGACATTTTTTACCGGCTACTAGGATCACGCTGACGGCGTGGAACAGGGCTATTAAACGCATGGGATGGGACAAACGCCCCACCCGGCAGACCCCGCTTTGGCATTGTAGGTGGCTGGGTGAGCTTCACAAACTGACAGGCTTTAGACAATGGGATAACGTCGGCATCTCGACGATCGGGGACGTGATCGCTGGGGGAGAATTGAAATCATTCCGCGCCCTACAAGAGGAATTTAGCATGCATGACACTCAGCGCTACAGATATTCCCAGCTCAGACACGCCTGGAGGGCACAGAACATAGATCTGACGGACATCCCAGAATACGCCCCGTTAGAAGGCAGGTTGCTACAGGAGCATATTGGGCGAGGGGCGGTGTCCCTAACATACAGAACACTGACCAACAATACATTAGGAACACTGCAGGACTTACGAAATAGATGGGAGGCAGATGTAGGGGAAATGGAAGACCTAGACTGGGAGCTGGTCCTCATGCACCCCCGTGAAGTCGCGATTAAGTCCAGACTCCGTCTCATTCAGCTGATAGTACTCCATAGAGTATACTATGATAGGGTACGACTGTTCAAAATGGGGAAGGTCATTGACACGACATGTCTTAGGTGCCACCAGCCGGAGGGAACTTTTTACCACACACTTTGGGGCTGTGCGATCATACAAAGATACTGGGAGGGCGTATTTGGAGAATTGGAAGAGGTCCTGGAGACCACTTTACCACGTGACCCCAAGCTAGCACTGTTGGGGCTGACAACCGAAGTAGACTTGGCTCGCCCTCTGACCATATTTCTATTGCTGGCCCTGGTGGTGGCTAAGAGGGACATCGCTAAGCGCTGGGGTGCGACCGAGCCACCAGAGTTAGAGGAGTGGAGGAGGGGGCTCGACCTCTACATGGCGGCGGAGAGAGTGACATACAAGGCTAGAGGGTGCCCAAAGAAGTTCAGGAGAGTATGGACAAAGTGGAGGCTCTACCACGGACTAGAGTGAACTCGCAAGAGTTCTAATGAAAAGCATTCCTACACATGATAATAGTTGCCTACACAAATTTGGAGGGGGAAGAGTCCGGGCCTGTTACACTATACCGGAGAGGTGCTTGTGCTAGTTCGGGGGGGCTGATTTCATTGAAAAAGGTCGGAGGACCTGTGGGATGGGGGATGGGGGGCAGGCTGGCAGGAGCTGTTGTTGGGGGGTTGTTTTTCTCACTGAGTTGCAGTTGTAACATGCTGGGGGTTGATTTGCACTGTGGCGGGGGGTGGGGGGGGGGGGAGTATTCCACATAGGCAAATGAAAAGTTGCAGTCCAGATGGCAACTGGCGGAATGTTGAAGCAATCCCGTGTCACTATCTTTTCTCAGATGATATGCTTCATGCAACAATAAAAATTATTTGAAAAAAAAAAGTATAAATATCTTGGAGTCTGGTTTGGCAAGTCTCTAAAATGGAACAAGCATTTGGAGGCCCAGAAAGCTAAATCTCTTACATCAGTGTATGAGCTGAAAAAATGTAACTGCATCTATCGGGACACGTCCCACAGATCATTGTTGAAAGTGTATAATGCAATGATACCCCTGCAATTACATTATGGAGCAGAAGTTCTGTTCCCCCAGCAGTAAAACCAGTTGGAATATTGAGGAAGGGAAATTTATAAAATCTCTACTGTCATTATCGGGCTCATCTATGATCCAGGCAATTAGGTTAGAGCTGGGTTTGACATCATGGAATGTACAGGTGCAAGTGGCCCTTTTAAGATTCTGGAAAAGATTGGGTATAGGTGAAGACGTGAAAGTGTCACAATGGTGTAAGAATGAGTCTCAGCATAGTGACCTAAAATGGTCTAAAGAGGTCAGAAAGAAACTGCTCTCTGTTTGTGAAAATCTAAACGTGTGAGTTGATCAGCAGACTCTTATATTAGAAGTAACAAAGGGTGAACTCAGAACACTAGGGAAGGAAGCATCTAGGTTGGAAGATATGGGGTACCTGAGAAAGAAAGAATATGTGAAATTTATGATGAACAGTTAGGAGAAAGAAATCTGTTACCCCTATCTGGACACATTACCCAACCAATGCGTTAGAGCTGAAGTACCAAGATGGAGAATAGGCATTAATCCTTTTGTATCGAATGGGAGAATAAAGCCAGTAATGTTACGACCAAATGGTAAATGCTCATGTAGGTTGGGCACAAAATGTTATAATTTACACATTATAATGGACTGTCAAAAATTTTACAATGGCAGAAACTGTTTTTTACGTCTTATCTTTTTAAAATATGGTGTCGCTTTGCGTTCTCAAGCAATTGAACTTCTTATTGATATGCCAAACCTTGATATAGCAATAGTTATTGCGAAGTATATGAAGGTGGTAAAAAGATGTTTTGGGGAAAAAGAAATGGGTGGTTAGAAGATACGCCAGAAGTTAGGATGGTTACAGATTTTAAATAATTTGTACCTGATATTTATCATTAGAAATACATTTTAGAATATAATTTTTAATCGCATTTAGAAGATTATGTTTATTTATAGGTATGTCTATGAATTATATATTGAGTATTGTGTAAATTGAAAGGAAGTAGGCGGATATCAGACCATTACAATGGCGTTGTTGAAGATTTGTAATGTAATGATTTTCAAACATTTATTTAGTGTTCCAATGTTTTTATGTTGTTTAAAGACCTACGGTCTAAATAAACGTATTTTGACTGAGTGACACTGCACAGCCAGCTGTATGGCAAACCAGAAGAGCAGGTGAGTGATGATTACACTGAACACCATGCACCATTAGCATTATGAATCTCATTGTCAATCAGGTAAATTGTTATCTGTAACTATAAAAGTGAGTCGATAACTGATCTGGGCAAGTACACTGCTGTAGAAGAGTGTGTACTGGGGGAACATCTCATCACTGTTATAATGGGAAAGTGTCATCAAAGGTCCCTGGACAACTGCACACCATGGCACATGCATAGCCCTCAGACATTCATGCCAAATAGAGCTTTAACAGAGTGTGTGCTGATGTCTGACTCAGAAACATTAAGCATGTACGTTAAGGTTCTGTCACCATGTCATCCTTACAGATCAAAACCCATGAGAAGGCCAAAAGTTGGAGTACCATCTCCTGGAATGTGCGGACTGTGGGGTTGGAGCTTCGGTGCATCCGTCACTGCCACAAAAGGTGTCAGGACCTTCATGGCTGGGCCAAGAAGATCGCTGAGGTCCAGCTAGGCCTGTCACATCCTGGCAAGAGGGGCGGGCGCAGGATATTGACCCCACACATGATCTGCATCCTGGAAGTGGTCTTCCCTGGCCTGGAGGGGAAGTCAGGCAGCAGCAAGGAGGGGGTGAGTATGTGCCTTGTTGCACAGCTTTGTTAGACATGCATGTTACAGTAGCTTAGTCTTCTGCCCCTTTTACTGGTTGTAAGTCAGCCAAACCCACTGATCTGTTTTCTAAGTTGCATATGCACAGGGATAATTTGATGCCCAATTACATCTATGTCATCAGGGAGATGTGAGTCTGTTATGTTCATTGAAGTGACTGTAGTGCCATGTTCATCTGATCATCAAAAATCACAGAAACCTGTGCATTGAGGTAACTTTTTGTAGTAATGCAAACGCCCAACATGTGCCAGCACATTGACTAATTTATGACCTGCTCTCATTGTGGTTTACACAAATGTGTGAGGCATGTTGTTATTGGAGCAAACAAGTGGGTATACTATATATACCCGCAGCAGTTGACATCAAAATTGAGGCCTTGGTGATTTTTGCTTGCTCATTGTGCCACTGTTAGGTACTAGCCGTGCTGCTCAGTGTTATGATATGTATCTCATGGGTCAATTACAGGCATGCTAACTCTGGTCATCTGTCACATGATTGTGTGGAAGATTTCATTCCCTCAATTCAGAGGAATGGGTCCATGTTTCTGTCTCTGTAACAGTGACAACACATGCCATTCACTGACAAACACAGGTGGTCATTGGCTGACCCATGTCTGAAAATGTGTTTGTGATGCTAGATACACATTCAGAACAGTTTCCATGTGTGTGAATGCTGTTGACTATACCTCCTTGGCACCTTGGTAACTATGTGTATGATGCATCACTGTCTGCAAAAGAGTTGTTAGATATGAATCATCTTGAAGTAGTTTTAAAAAACAGAGGTGGTAAAAAAGAACAATGTAAGCTGCCGGAAATGTGCTAAATGTCTAATGGAAGTGAGGGACATTCAGTCTTGGGACATACAAAAGGGGATCTATGAAGTCTAGACAGGATTGGTATACATTGTTAACTGCACTCTTGAAGAATGGAGGTTCAGTACTGATAGTCTGTACAGACAGTGCACCCAGATGGGCCAGTGGCTTTGTGTTCCACCATAAGCATTGTGAAGATGCGGTAATTGGACTTGGGAGTGTGTTGACCATTGTTCACATCTGAAAATGGTGAGCTGTTTACCATGTGAACAGCATTCTGATTCCACCAGCGTAGCTAACAGGGGTGCGGGAGGGGCGGTCCGCCCCAGGCGACACAATTTTGAGGGCGGTCGTGCAGCACTTGTGGCTCGTTGTGGCCGCGGCGGCCCTTATAATTTATTTGGGCCCTGGCAGTATGAAAGTGTGCGCTGCGCGCTGAACGCACATGACCTGGGCCTGGCTGCTTTTATTCCCAGCTCAACTATTCGTCCATCCCAGCCTTCGGGGCCGTCAATCAATCTTGTAGCGCATGAGTGCTACCAATGACAGCCCTGGCTGCTGGGCGGCATTACATGCTTTATTTTGGCCGGGCCAGCCCTGCCCCGGCGATGAGAACTGCTATGCTCCCCATGCCCGGCAGGCCTCCCTTGTGCACAGACCCATGAGAAGGCAGTGGCGCACAGCCGGAGCAGCCCCCACCGCTCCCAGACACCATGGAGCTGGGGGTCTTCCTCAGAAACGTCCTGGTTTGCTGCATCGTCATGTTCAGATAAGGTAAGAAAACTGCTTTTAACGTGACATATATGGGAACTTATGAATAGGCACGTGCTTTGTCGTGTGCGCAGGTGTGTGGGCGCGCGTGGTGCCAAGACATTTTCACAAAGTTTGAGGAATGCGATATCGGTACACACAGTGGGGAGGCGCAGAGAGGCGGCGGACAGCTGTGTGCCCTGCTGATGTGGCTATGCTCACTGCTGGTGTGTGCCCTGCTTCCTGCTGGTGTGTACCGTGCTCCCTAATGTTTTGCACCCAGCTTCTTGCTGGGGTGTACCCTGCAGCTCCCTGCTGGTTTGGGCCCTGCTCCCTGATCATGTGTGTGCCCTGCTCCCTGCCTTGTGTGCCCTGCTCCCTACCTTGTGTGCCCTGCTCCCTGCTGGTTTGGGCCCTGCTCCCTGATCATGTGTGTGCCCTGCTCCCTGCCTTGTGTGCCCTGCTCCCTACCTTGTGTGCCCTGCTCCCTGCTGGTTTGGGCCCTGCTCCCTGATCATGTGTGTGCCCTGTCCCTGCCTTGTGTGCCCTGCTCCCTGCTTTATGTGTCCTGCTCCCTGCTGGTTGGTGCCCTGCTCCCTGATCACATGGGTGCCCTGCTCCCTACTGGTTTGGGCCCTGCTCCCCAGTGTTCATCCGTCCCAGCCTTCAGGGCCGTCAATCAATCTTGTAGCGCACGAGCGCTACCAATGACGGCCCTGGCCTGCTGGGCGACATTAAATGCTTTATTTTGGCCAGGCCAGCCCTGCCCCTGCGATGAGAACGACATAGCAGTGACGCGCCACACGCGTCACCGCTACGCTCTCTCGCGCTCATTCTGGCCTGTTGCTGTTTGGGCAGTCAGTGGCAGTGCTGCTCTCTGGGGATTGGTCTGGCTGCTGAAACAACCACCCATACCTGCCACAGAGACCCTGGAGCAAGTCACGACGATTGAGGGAAGACTGTCACTGGAGAGTTTTCAGAGGCGATATTTAGAGAGTGGCAGCATAGCTGTCAACAGGGCTTTAAGTGGGATGAAAAAACTGGGGGGTCTCTCAAAGGGGGGTGGCCGATTGAATTAAGGGCGTGGCTTTAAAAAACGTATGCTAAAAATCTGTGTTTAGCATAGTGTGCCACCTCTGTATTTTGCTGTTTCTGTCATTGCATCCAGAAATGTGATACAACAAGTAACATCATACCTACAACCAGGTGCGGTTCTACCACATCTACATTTTAAAGTTCTGAGTGGGGACGTGTGGGTGGGAGAGCAAAGGAGAGAGAGAGCGAGAGAGAGAAAGAGAGGGGAGAGGAAGAGAGGGGGAGAGAGAAAGAGAGCAAGAGAGATGGAAAGAGAGAGAAAGGGAGAGGGAGAAAAAAGAGAGAGAGGGGGCGAGAAAGAGAGAGGGAGAGGGAGTGAGAGAGCGAGAGAGAGAAAGAGGGGGAGATAGAGAGCGAGAGAGAGATAGAGAAAGAGAGTGAAAGAGAACAAGAGTGAGAGTGAATGTCGTACTGCAATGCTGAGAGTAAGTTTAATATTGACTGGAAATTAAAAGATGAGTGGGGAAAGAGAGAGTGTCAAACAAGGATTTAAGTGGCTCGGGCCATAGCACCGGCCGAAATTAGAAAGAGCAACTGGAACAGGTTCTTTTTCAGGCTCTGTATGCAGTGGCGTAGCTACGGGGGGCAGCACTATTTTGTGGGCGGCGGCCGCGCAGCACTAGTGGCCTGGTGCAGCGGCCTTTATAAGGTATTTGGGGACACTCACTGTCTGACACTTTACAGTAGTATCATTCAGTGTCCCCAGTCCCCAAATAAATTATAAAGGCCGCCGCAATGGGCCACTAGTCAATCAGAGTACAGCCCATGCCTGACGTCACCAGATTGAGACATGAGTGACACCTGCTGGGTGGTGCCTGCTCTCAGTGGGCCTGCCACCCCACCCACTCCCTATCATGCCTCTGACAAACAGGATTTGCATAGCGCTACTTATCACCTGTGAGGGTATCTAGGCGCTGGGGGGTGGGGGCGGTGCTGCTGATGAGGGCCGTTAATCAAATAACCATGTTTTAGGCCCTTCCTGAAATCCTGCAGGGTGGCAGTCTGTGTGTTCTCCTTTGTACTGACGGTTACCGGTGTATTCACAACAGTGCAGTCCTGGACTGTGTCATGTATGTGTATGTAACTTGAATGATCGAGGTAACTATTAGCGGCGGTACTACCCCTGACCCCGCCCTCACCTCCCCCCCCCCAGGGGCGGCACTCTGAGGGATAGCCCCGGGCGCCACAAGCTCTAGCTACGCCCTGGACTCATCCTCCTTATACTGTGCATAGATTACACTAGACAGTGGGCCATGTGCCTCTCACACTAGCTATGCCTACTACCTTGTTGAACTCAATCATAGTCATATGTGTGACATGACAGTATAGAACATAAGTTGCAGGAATAATTTGCACAATCACTGTTATCTGTGTGACATGACCCATGCAATGAGTATGGAAGCTTCAACAAGGATGTCATTTAACCTGTGACATTACAGCCAATATTTCTCAATTGGATGACAATGTACAACAGAATGGATACCATGTTTCAATTCAATTGTGTGAATCCTATTCCCATTGTGAGCTCTATACTCCCTTGCGAATGATGAGACAGATATTTCACGACACAAGACTGTCAGGTGTAGAAGACGGTACATCACCTGCTACATAGTGAAGTAGTCACCATTGTGGTCCTGGCAAATGATCTTGATGCACCCAATATGCCAGAAAACCAGATGTGTGAGGGGGCAAGGGTTAACTTGCAAAATGAAAAGTGCCATGTATGTAATTTTATGTAGAGTAGGGGTGGGTGGGCAACTCCGTTCGGCCCACGGAATGTGCAGAATTTTGCCTGTTCTGCGTTCCGTGAAGTAGGTGGAGCAGGCAAATCTTCGCAATTCATAGCGGAGCGGAGTTAGCCTTCCACCCGCCTCCTGCCCGCACTATTAAAATGTTAAAAAAGAATGATTTAAAACAACTTACCTCATCGGCGGCGTCCCGGGCTTCCCTCGTCCTCCATCGCGACTTTTTCTTGAAAACTGTGTATGCGCAGGCACCTGCTCATTTCTCGCGACTAATGCGCATGCACGGAGATTGGTTCCCTCTCCATGGCACTCCGCGTGTCCTGATACGCCCACTACGCCCACCCCTGATTTAGAGTAGATAGGAGTAGTGAAACAGATGTAGTAATTTGAAATGTGAAGATTTGTGATGTCACCCATGTGGCAAGTACATCAAAATGTCTAATGTGAATCTTTTACATTATTATTCACAGCATCAGCACCGGCAACAGGAGGAGACAGTGCCACAGATGTAGGGGGAGCTGAGCGCCAATCTGGGACCAATGCCGAAACGGAAAGTGAGGCATCCACTGGCGGGGAGGATGAGAGGATCCACACTGAAGGCAGTTCGGCAACTCCACATGACACATCTGGGGACCGGTCAAGCTCAAGTGATGACTGCCTGGTAATGGAGCATGGAAATGATTCATCAACATCTGAATCCACCACAACTCCCATCCCCATCCTCCCAGCAGCTCCCCATCCCACTGTTCGTGGCCACTCCTGTGGCAGAGGAGCTGTCTCCTTTGGGCCAGGCATTTCACCCCCTGCCCCTTTCTCCCCTGCTGTCCTCTGTGTGGAGGCAATAGACATCCTGAGACAGATCTCAGTGCTGAATGTCCTCCATGCACATGTCAGTATTTTGACACAAATGTTGTCATTCATGGAGGGCATTCACTTTGAACTGTCTGCCCTACACAGATGCAATCAGGCACATGCCTCCACAATGATGGCAGCAGTATCTGAGCCCCAGCTGTCCCTCACTGCTCCCTCATCTTCATCATCCACTGTCCCAACTACCCTACCTGTCCCACATCACATACAAACACACACATGCACAAACCTAAACAGCCACAAGCGGCACACAGACACACAAAAAGAAGGGCATACCAACATCAACGCACACTCAGGAGACAGACAGTACACTCCCCATCACAGACACATCAGCTGATGACACACATGCATCCACAGATACTCCTCATACCTCACAACCCCTACCCTTTCCTCTCCAGTTCCCCCCTTTCCCCAGAAAATCTTCCTTTGTGACCTTGGCCTCATCCCTACCGGCCCATCCAAACCCCCTCCATGGAAGAAGAGTCACCCACCTCCTCCCCCACCCCCTTCACCAACACAGAGCTTTTAGTCCTAAAGGTAACAGCTCATACACTGTGTCAGCATGCTATGAGTGTAGAACAACGAATGTGTTGCCCGGTTTGTGGGTTCATGGGAATAAGATAAAAAAGTGTGGTGGAGGGTCTGTGGGGTGGTTTATAGACCAACTTTTACTCAAAACCCCAATGTATAACTTGTAACCAAAAAACAAGAGTAAGTCAGTCAGTTTTCATGACAAAGGGTCTGAAAGGCTCCCAGCAAACTTTTACCAAATGCATTCAGCCCGCCGACTGCTAGGCTAGAGAAAGGTCTCCATCAGCCCACCCACTTGGCGGAGCATCGTCATCTGGAAAACCAAGAGAGACCATTTCCCTCTTTCCCAGCTTTCTGTGGGAGTGTGCCTCACCTCAACCGGCAACTGCTCGGCGATGGAGGCCCCGCTCCGTCCGTCGGTACCTCGTTACCGTCCTCGAGCAGTGAGGGGGGGAAAGAGGGAAACGGTCTTACCTACACATACATGAGAATCATGTCGGGTAGGGTGGTAATATACCACTGACTTTTTTCTTATCTTGTACAAATCACTGTATATATTTTCACATTCTGATTGCTTTTCTTGCAGTAGCATTTTTTCAACTATTTTTTAGGTCCTGAAGAAAGCCGGGCATAGTCGCCTTACGGCTGAAACATGTCGACCTCACTACTCACCAGGAGATAGTAGATTTGTTTTACACTATCAGGCGATCGTTTTATCCTATGTCATGCAGACAATACCTAATAAACTTTATTTTTTGTCCCCATAGCCATTTTTAACTTCACTTATATTTCACGAGCACTGCACTCCATCAATCGTATCCTGCCTGCCATAACTGCCTTGGCTCAGAATAGTGAGAGCATTTGGCCGAGCGCAGACCTACATTAGCCGCAAACGCGGCACAAGGTTGTGCCTGACCCTTTTCTCTCTTGGTCTTCCAGATGACGATGCTCCGCCAAGTAGGTGGGCTGATGGAGATCTTTCTCTAGCCTAGCAGTCGGCGGGCTGAATGCATTTGGTAAAAGTTTGCTGGGAGCCTTTCTGACCCTTTGTCATGAAAACAGACTGACTTACTCTTGTTGTTTGGTTACAGGTTCATGGGAATAACCAAGGAGCACATCAGGCAGGGATTAGAAGCCGGGACTGACCACTGGAAAGCCGCGAAAATGGGATTAATTAATAGCTGATCCCTACCCAAGCACGCTGTGGAAATTTAACTTTTAATTGAAGAAGAGGAACTGGAAGTCTTATTTCTCACCGAAAGCTGGCTCAGGGAAAGCTCAGCCCCTGAAATTGTAGAGGCCCTACCCCCTGGCTATAAAATCTCCCACCTTGATAGAGTTGGAGCTATAGGAGGAGGATTAGCAATTATTCACAAGGCTCAGTTAGGATATACGATATCCCCTCTTAATATCGACAAATCTGAGGCTTGTGCCTTTAGAATCTCTCTTTCCGCAACATGCTCCTTCTGAGGGGGACTGATTTATAGACCCCAGGCCCATGTAAGCAGTTTCTAGAATCAGCCCCGGACCTGCTGGCTAGCATGCTCATAGAGAAGAACGCCTTTACAGTGTTAGGTGATTTTAACATCCACCTGGTTGATCTTAATGACTCTTCAGTCAGGAGATGTCTAGCTGACATGGAAGCCTTCCAGCTTTCACAGCTGGTACTGTCCGCTACCCATGAGAAAAGCCATCTCTTAGACCCTATCTTCTCAAATGAGCAGAGACTGAAGGTACTAGATCCGATATGGATGCCGTGGACTGATCACACTCTGATTGCACTGCACCTTCAGATACCTGTGGTAGGTGAACAAGAAAAGAACTCACAGTAATAGGACGAAAATGGCCTAGGACAGTGCCTGAGGCCTGTATCCGCGACTTGGAATCCTCTATGCCTCCAGACACAAAAGATCTGAATGAGGCTCATGGCAACTGGCTAACATGGATTAATAGTTCTATCGACAGGAACTTTAGGAAGCCAGGCCTCCTATCTCACAAAAATTCTAATAGATCCTCCTGGTTCCCTCCCACGTTGGTTGACCAGAAAAAGAAATGTAAAAGACTGGAACGAGACTGGAGGAAGTCTTACGATCCTGAACTAAAAAAAACTTATAAAACAGCTATACATGTCTATCTTAAGAGCATCAGCAAAGCACAGGCTGCTTTCTATGAAGAAAAAATTGCTAAATGCTCCAACTCCTCTAAGGAGCTTTTTAAAATTGTTAAATCACTCACTACTATAGACCAAGGACCGAATAGCCCCCAATACTCCAAAGAAAGGTGCAATGGGCTGGCCACCTTCTTTAAAAGCAAAGTGGAAAATATCTACAATTCTCTCCACCCTAATTCTACGATGACCTTAGGAACTACACAAAGCTCACATAACAAGCCACAGAGTGAACACATTGAATCAGCCCTTTGGCCACACCTGTTCTCATGTCCATCCGGCAAACACAGATCATATATCTGCCTTACTACAGAAAATCAAGTCAGGATCCCAACTGGACCTAGCCCCAGTGCACATCCTCGCCCAGGGCGGAAAACCCGTTCTCACCCAACTAGGCAATCTCATTAAGCTTTTGCGTGCTAGTGACGGAACCACTCCGTCACCAGCCACAGACGCGCTGTGCTAATGACGGAGTGGTTCCGTCACGGCCCGGCCACCGTGCCTGCGTGGCATCAATTCCGCGCCTGCGCTGAGCGTTCTATTGAGCGGGCAGGGCCGTGACGGATCCAGTCCGTCACAAGCACAGCGCGCCCACGGCTTGTAACGGAGGGGTTCCGTCACAAGCATGGCGGCGCCGCGTGGCCTCCCCTACCCCCCAGCGCCGCAGCAAAATTACCGCCGCAGCCAAGGGGTTAATCTCTCTTTTGAAAAAGGCACGGTACCCAGAGAGTGGAAACACCCCATCATTAAACCTCTGTTGAAAAAAACACATTTGGACCTCGCTGATCTATCAAACTATTGCCCAATATCATTACTGTCTCTAGTGGGGAAGATGGCGGAAAAACATATGAACACCACAATCTCTAACTTTCTCGAAAACAATAACGTTATCCATCAGACACAGATGGGGTTCAGACCCAAACACAGCACTGAGTCAGCCCTGTTGGTGGTCACCGAAAAACTCAAATCCACCCTCGACCAAGGAAAAATGGCAACGGTGGTACTCTTAGATTTGAGTGCCGCATTTGATACGGTAGACCACTCCATGCTGATTCAGAGGTTGGAAATGTTGGAATTGGTTGAACAGTGAAGCAATGGGTTACGTCATTCCTGAGTGACAGGACCTTTCAATGTATCATGGCCGGTTTTAAGTCAGACTCTCTCTTAGCACCTTGGGAATTGCCTCAGGGATCTTCCCTGGGTCCGACTCTCTTTAATATCTACCTTAGTCCTCTGGCCCATATCATCCAGGAATTCGGTATCGCCATTGTGTCATTCACGGATGATACGCAACTAGTGTTCTCAATTTCAGACGCTCTCAACTCAGACCACCGTCAACTTTCCCCTTGCCTTGAAAAAATTGTATCCTGGATGTCGGACTGCAGACTCAAGTTGAATGGGGATAAGACAGAAGTGATGATTCTGGGAAACAACTTCAATCCTCATTTAGAGATTCCTTGGCCAACTAGTTGGGGGCCATCCCCCCGCCCCCACCCAAAGCAGCCATAAAAAAACCTAGGCATGTGGCTGGACCAGAATTTAACAATGGAGGCACAGGCCAAAAAACTATCTGGCACCTGTTTCGGGATGCTACGCCTGATTAGGAAAATCATATCCCTACTCCCAGAGGACGCAAGGAGGACTGTAGTCCAGGCCTTAGTGATATCGAGGCTGGATTACAGCAACTCTCTCTTTCTTGGTTCTCCCAAATATGTAACAAACAGACTACAAATTGTTCATAATGAAGGCGGCACGACTGCTACTGAACATACCCAGGCGTCAATCAGTCAAACCAAGATTGAGGGAACTGCATTGGCTCCCGATTCAAGCCAGAATCAAATTCAAGTCCTTAAGTCTGGCCCATTGAGCCATGTATGGGAGGGGCCCTGCCCTTATCTGGTCACCCACTATTTGCCCCACCGACATCTTAGGTTGAGTTCAAAATTCCTGATGAAAGCGACTACAATCAAAAGAGCCAGGTTGGGTGGAAGATCCTTCACCCATCTGATACCTACGCTCTGGAACAGCCTAGACCCATAACTCTGACTCACTGAAAACGAAGCATCCTTTAAGAAAAAACTCATGACATGGCTCTTCCCACAAGACTAAGTGCTCACTTCCTCTACCTCTGACTCACTCAGCGCTGAGATGCCCAAGGGTAGTCACGTGCTTTACAAATCCCATAAACATAAATATAAACATAAACATGACATCTACAACTACCGCCCCCACCACCTCTAAAAGGTGAAGCCCCAAACCCCACACCTGCAAATTCACCAGGTCTCAGAAGTCATGAATACCTCCAACAACCTGTACTTCCCAAGACCAGCCAAGTACTTTCAAAACCCAAAAAAACCCACCGAAACAGTCTGAGCCTCTCCCTTTTTCTTTACCTGCCATTAATGGGTTTACCATCCCCAAAATGGTAAAACCAAGTCCCTCGCAGTCTCTAACAAGTCCTCACTCTACACCAGTTTCCCTCCTCAGTCTGAGCCTTCCACTGCAGTGGACCTGCCCACCCCCCCTCAATTGGACACAACCATTGCAGTGGACCCAACACCCACTCAATCTGGTACTGCCACTGCAGTGAACCCATACACCCCTCCGGATCCCATCCCTCCCAAAACCTAACCCAGTCCTCCCTAGTTTTATTCCTTTGGTGCCTGGCATGGCGCCTAGAGATTCCTCCCAGGGGAGGTGACCCCCCACAGTTTTGGTGCAGGCACATGACAATGGGCAAGTTGTTTGTGCCCAGTCGGCATATGGACATTTATGGACTGGCCATTTGCCTTTTGTTATTTATTTTCTTAACTTCTCATGATGAATAAAGCAGGTTCAATTTGGTGTTTGCTGATTTCTGTATTCATACAATTGTTCTTTAAGTCACCTGTTAATCATGTACAAATAGTAGTGTAAGTATACAATGATGTGAATATGACATTGATTGCATATGGTCAATGGAGTATAAGCACTTTGACAGTATGTATTCAAGATTTTGTTGTCTACATTCGCTGGGTGTCTTTGTCCACATAATTTTTGGCTATGAGTGTGACATGAAGTCACAAACCTTTACTTTTTGACATCGCAATTGCGTATAGGTCATGCTTTCATATGTCAACATAGTGCTAGTGTTTCAAATTGCAACCATTTAGGATGAGCATGCTGAATATGTTGGTGATGTGCAGAAAGTCACCTGTCTCATCATTACACCAGGGTACATATGGAGTTTGACTACATGGTGGTGACTTTGGCAATGTGACAATGGCAACCTTGCCACAGGTGGCATGCAACTGAAGGCAATTTCCCTTCATGGCTGTGTACTCTTCTGATACATTGCAAGAGCCCATGGTGAGTGTAAGGTGAGCAGTATTCTCACAGTCTGCAGACAATGTTGCCTCCTGTGGCTTAACTTTCTGCATCTATTCCTGTTCGTCAAGGTGTCTGTGGTCTTGATAGTCCACTGCTTTCTTATTCATATGTGAGTGAGGCCATCCTGCTTTGGTCTGGCTACATCATGTGTTTTGTCTGTCCAAACTTGAATTTCATATTTACTGCCACACATAATTCATAGTTGAGCATATGATTTGTGTGTAGGTTGTCATTTGTGCATGACTGACCGTGGTGTCCTTTTTTTACTATGCTGCAGGCTGTACCAAATCAGACAGAGCTGAACTAGGGGTGCTGTAATGTCTGTTAGATTGCCCTGTGTACATGTGGTAAAACGAGCGGACAGTGAGTTCAAAAGAGTGTTGTGGGTCCGTCTGCCATGCAGATGCCACTGGAGCCAGAGACACATTGATGATCTCATTTGCCACACAGGGGAGTATGTTGAATAAAGAATCTGTGTTAAGTATTTGAGCAGTTCTTGTGTATGAGACGTGAAGTACCAACATTGTCCCACTGTGAGTGGTGTTGCATGCAGGGATGTGAATCAGAGTATGCAAGCTCATAACACAGGTTTAATCCTGAACATAGTATGGTAGGAATAGTTAGATATGAGAGGGGCATATCCAACTAGACATGTTTGGATTTTGGCATGTGATAAGAGCTGTGGTCTGCATCACTATTGTGTGACATGAGTGGAACAGTGCATTTACAATGTGTGAAGTTAGTTATTAATGTGCATAATTCACTGGGGTATTGGGCATGGAAGTCATATGTTGATGTGACAGAGTCACAGTGAGACAAGGTTAAATTAGTCATATGTGACAAAGTGGATAAATGTATGTGCAGGATATACAGCAGTAGCGCAATTTAGGGTGCTGAACGGTTAAATGTTAGATCTTGTATAGTTGATGTATATTGTTTTTGCATCTGTGTAGGCATGTGTTTTAGAAATGAAAATCTGTGGTACTTAAGCAGAGTAGGGTGGGTGTGTGGTGATATGTGAATGACTGTGGAGATATTCATTGAGCAATGTTAGTGAGATGTGGTGATGTGTGAAGTATGTATGTCAGAGCAGGTGGTGATGATGCATGTTGTGATATGATTGCAGTCCAAGCCCTTATTGAGGGTGCAACTGCTGACGAGCTGTGTGCATGACAGGTATGTGAGAGTTGTTGTGTACATAGTGATGAAGAGTGGTGCTTTGCATGCAAGGGTGGATGTGAGAAGTGCAGCACCAGTCTGAGATTGTTACAATCGTGTTTGAAGAGTTTGAGTACAAGGCTGTAGCTTGTGGGGCAGACATTTTTCTTTCCATATAACTGCACCAGAGTGGGCTTTTGAGGTGCTTGTGTGTATATTATTTTTAAAAGTTGAGCATGTACTTTGGGGTGGATGTGAGAGGGGTTATACCTGCACAAGTAGAGTTCATGTAGGCCATGATATAAGGTTGCTATGCGCAGATGTGTAGATTTGGTATATGCCTGAGTAAATACGTTGATGTGGGATGTGTTGTCAGCAGCTTGCTGTCTGCCAATGAATGTTCATGACTGATTGTTTTAATTACAACTTTGAGTACACTGTCATATGCAAGACCTATTGGCATCACCAGAAAAGTAGGCTCCACCTAGCTTTACCTTGTCTGAGTTGTGTGTTGGCATATATGGTGTTGCAACCATTGTAGGTATTTATTGTCAGTGATTGTTTATTCTTGCCCTTGCAAACTGACCTGTGGCTATTGCTAAATTTGCACTGTCATGATTCCAGAACATTGGATGACAGCCCATTCATTAGAGGAGTACAGCCCCCTCAAAGTTCAAGTCATGGATGTGTGTTGTTGTGCCACATGGGGTATGACTACTGCAAAACACATTGCCACACTTGCCAGTACACTACACACGCATGGGTATTGCTGGCATTCTAACTGTGATTGTATGTGGTATGGGGGCAGCAAGTGAGATGGAATCATTGTAATGATATCTCACATTGGGCTGAGAAAAATACATTGCACTGTAAGCAAACACATGACACTGGAACAGAACCGACACCCACTGACCTCGCACACAACCTAAGATTCATCCTTGACTCCTCCCTCTTCATGTCAAAGCAGGTCAACTCTGTCTCCTCCTCCTGCTACAACACCCTCCGCATGCTCCGCAGGATCTTCAAGTGGATCCCGAGCGAAACCAGAAGAACGGTGACCCAGGCCCTCGTCAGCAGCAGACTGGACTACGGCAACGCACTCTATGCAGGAATCCCGACCAAACACCTACAACGGCTGCAGCGCATCCAAAACGCCTCCGCCCGCCTGATCCTCAACATCCCTTGACGCAGCCGCATCACCTCCCACTTAAGAGACCTACACTGGCTCCCAGTCAACAAGAGGATCACCTTCAAGAACCTCCTTCAAGCTCCTCACCCACGCAAACAAAGCACTTCACAGCACCGGACCAGCCTACCTGAACAACAGACTCAACTCCTACACCCCCGCCTGCCAACTCCGCTCCGCCAGCCTCACCCTCGCCGCCGTCCCATACAGCCAACGAACAACCTCCGGCGGCACATCCTTCTCCTTCTTAGCCGCCAAGACCTGGAACACCCTCCCCACCCAACTGCGGCAGACCCAGGACCTGCTCACCTTCAGGAAGCTCCTCAATACCTGGCTCTTCGAACAGTAGCAGCACCCCCAGCGCCTTGAGACCCTCTCGGGTAAGTAGTGAGCTTTACAAATTCACTGATTGATTGATTGATTGATTGACCGCTAGTTCCATAAGTGTTTGCATCCTTTAAATTTATATACCTCGGATCTGTTATTGCAAGGGAAGCCCTTGTGTGTGTTCCTGAGAGTTCAATTGTGCACATTAGATACTGCCCTTGGCCCTGATGGTAATATGTGTTTGTTAAAGGTCTCCTTGATGTTTCCATTATTTTTTTGACAATGATTTAGTGCCAAATGTGTACAAAGCAGACTTCATTCTGCATGTCTTTCATCCTCACAAGTTGTACCCATATACCCTGGCTTGAAAACTACTATGTTACTTGTGTAGGTGAGCCACACATTGAGCCACTATCCCTTCCAGCATCCTCAGCCGTCCTGGCAGTTTAGCTTACCCAATGAGCTGTGCACCAGGCACACCAACACTGTTTGTGATTCGTGAGACTCATGCACACTCATACTGCTGTCCAGGACACAATCTGCACATTCGCAATGGGCTTATTGATCTGAAACACACACACCAGCCTGATGAGGTAGATGCTGACTTGCTCTGAATGACATTCTCCAAAGATGACCGTAGAAGCATTCAGATTGTGAGCTGTGTGCAGCGGCATCAGTTCATACATGGTGGCTGTATCTTATATTTTTGTTGGCCCATGCATTTTTCAAATCCAACTTGGATTTGGTACAAATATTCCATGACCACTTTTGTGTTGTTGTATTTTGAGACACAGAAATCAGCTCAGAGTGGCTTTGTCTGTGAAGATGTGTGTTGTCCTGGCCAATATCCTCTGTGCTTTACTACACACAGATGCATCACAATGGCATACTATTGTGAGTACATTGTAGTTCTGTTGCTCAGCGATTTTTCAGTGTGTATTGCTGTAATGTCATGCATTCAGTTTGTGATACATACATAAGTGTGGTTAAAGCAATTCCTGTTCCACCGTAAAATGTGTGTTTCCCCTAGTAATTTGAGTGGTAAGTGTACCTCCATGAGGATGGCCCATGTTCTGATTGGGATCACGATGATGCTCAAGCCCTCTGAAAGTAAGCGTCACACAAACTATGATCATCTCTTTTCTTCTGGTCTGTGTGCTTTTTTACCTGTCAAGTGAATTTTTAAATTAAGTGCACTGCTGCTGATCAAGGGGGTGGTGTGTAGGTCAGACTGTCCAGATGTTACTTGCCTCTCTGCAAGGCCCCTACATACAACGCAGCCTCCCTCCACCTGCCTTGACATGACAGTGATGGCTGTGTGAGGAAGAAGATACTACCTCTGTCAAGGCCTGTGAGGCAGTACACCAAGGTGAGTATGCTCTAAAGTTTGTCCCCCAGCCTCAATTTACAGCATAGCTGGGGATCCGCGAAAATCCTGGCACCACATTGCAGTAGCATGGTGGTGACTGTGTAAGTGAGTCAGTCTTTTGGTGTGGCTTACAAAGGCTCATAAATCGTGGCCCAAAGGTGACCCTGGTGCACCAGCCAATCAACCAATGCCCAATTGCCATCAGGGCCAATCCAAGGGAATGCTGAACACTTTCTGATTTGACTCAATACCCATATGTTTGTTCAGCTTCTACACACACACATACAGTCCTTGAGCTGCTGTTGGTGGATGTCTTGTTAACGCATCAGCCCCCCAGTATTTCACTTCCTTTTAAGGCATCATTTAGTAGATATTGAGGCTTGCTTTATTTTGTTAAGGTTCCTAGAGCACTTGCAACGCCACGCTGCCCATTCCTCAAAGTTGCCAGTTACTTTTTCTGCAACAGTGTGGTAATGCATTTAGGGCCAGATGTAGGAAGGCCTTTACCGGTCGGTAACGGCCGAAAATCGATATTTTCGGCCGTTACCGACCGGTATTTAGCTTTCGGCATGTAGGAGATCGAAAATCATCCGAATCGGTAAATTTACCGATTCGGTAAAGTTACCGGATCGGTAAAATACAGAATCGGAAATGTTACCGAATCGGTAAATTTACCGAATCGCAAAGGTTTGCGAATCGGTACATTTACCGATTCGGTAATATTTACCGAATCGGTAAAGTTACCGAATAGGTAAATTACCGATTCGGTAAATAAGAAGTGATAAAAATGGATATTGAGATGTAGGGAAGCTCTGCAATACCGAATTTGCTTGAAATTTGGTATTTAAGAGTCGGTATTTACCATGGATTGGAATCAGGTGGTAAACAGGTGCAACCTATAAAAATGGACCCAAAATGCAATTCTTCTTGCACAATGGCGGCATTTTATGTGATTGCAAGACGGCTAAGGCTACAGGAGGAAGGGGAGAGGGAATGGCAAAGAGAGCAGCAGGTCTACAGACAGAGGATAACCCTGTTCATGCTCACAGAGGCAGAGATACTCCAGAGGTACAGGTTGGCCCCAGACACCATCACTGACCTCATCATGGACCTCCACCCACTGTTGGATCACACTACCCCAAGGGCACACGCTATTCCTCCCCATGTGCAGGTGCTGTGCAGCCTACACCTGCTTGCCTCTGGGAGCTATCAGAGTGTGGTTGCTGCGGTAGGTGGGGTGACCCAGAGCAGCCTATCAAGGTTTTTCCGCAAATTCCTTGACGCAATGTTACAGAGGATGGAGCATTACATATCATTTCCTGCAACCCATGCTGAACTGGTCCAAACAAAATCAGACTTCTACCAGATGGCACGTTTCCCCAATATCATTGGCTGCATTGATGGCACGCACATTCCTATTTGTCCCCCAGCTGCCACAGAATACATCTACAGGAATAGTAATTCCACCCACACCATCAATGTGCAGGTGATCTGCAATGCAAAGTTTGCCATTACTGACCTTGTGGCAAATTCCCTGGGAGTACCCATGACTCCTATATATTTCAGAACAGTGGCATCTATGCACGGCTGACTGCAGGTGAATTTGGTGAAGGATACCTCCTAGGTAAGACACAGTTGTGCGACCCCTATAAGACCTATTTCAGTAAGCAGTACAAGTATGCATGTGAATAAATCATACCCATTTTCTTATAGGAGACAGTGCATATGCCCTCCACTCCTTCATACTCACCCCCTACCTCAACCCCTCAACACCCAGCCAAAGGAGATATAACCGGGCACACAAGAGCAACGCAATGTTGTTGAGAGAACATTTGGCATCTGGAAAAGCAGGTTCAGATGCTTGCACAAGAGCGGAGGTGCAAGGCAGTATACCCCCATCACCTGCTGTAAGATCATTGCTGCCTGTGCTATGTTGCACAATCTCGCTGTAAAGAGGGGTACTGAGGTGGAGTTGTCAGACTATGACGATCATGATGACGACAGTGCTGTGCCTGAAACACAACCTGCTGGAGTGTCAACACCAAGTGATGGCAGATACAGACGTGAGGAAATAACATGCAACTATTTCTGAGTGAGTGATGACACTGAAACCTATATTGAAAGCACAAGCTTTTGTTTAATTTTGTATATTTCCAGGTATGTCAAAGAACAAAAGTGCAACAGTAAGCATTTCACAGCAATGCTCACAGTGAGCAAACACACACACACACAGGTTTTGAATCCACCCACCATGGTTGTATATTGTCACTAGGCAGGTTTAAATGGCACAAATGTGCAACTTAAACTTTTTGAACCATGATTATAATGTCCAATGGCAGTAGGCCATATTATTAACTGTTCATTTACGGCCACGCTTTGCACTAGCAGGTGTTTGTGGCTCAACCTGTTCACTGGGCGTTAGGCCTGTAGCCTCACCCTGTCGCCTGCTGCTCCTCCTTGTCTCTACGACATGGGCGCTTGGCGTGCTGCTCCTACTGGTGCTACCTTCAGTGTCCGGCACATCAATGGCAGCAGTTTGTGCACTCTGGGCATTGAGTAGAGCCTCCAGCGCATCGGTCATTCCGGCTATGCCCCTAGTGAGCTGATTGCTGTTATTAGTCAGGACTTCCTGACTATTCATGCTACGTCTGCATAGCAGGGATGTGGCTGTTGCCAGGCGGTGTATGGATTTCTCAGTTCTCTCTGCACGCTGCTTGTCCCTGCGCCTTGAAGTAATTTCAGAGTCCAGTTTTGTGCACAGTTGCTGTATGCCTGTTGCCATGCCCCTGTTCACTTCCACCAGCTCTTTTATGCCCTTGCCAATTTCCTGCATGTTGATGTTGAGGTTTCTCATTTGTCTTTGACAGGCCATGATGCCCTTGCCCTGCATCCTCTGAATCCTGACCATGGATCCCTCCAGGCCTTGAAAGACACTGGACCCCTCCACACGTGCACCTACACTCCTTCCTTGTACTGTGCGCCTTCTAGTGGTACTTGGTACAGGCTCTGTGCTGGGCTGCAGTGTGACAGAGATAGCAGCTCCAGCCAAGTTGTGTGAGTCTTCACCCACCATTTCACCAGCAGCTGTCTCCATTTCCAGCAGTGGGGAAACAACATGCCTCCTGCTAGGGTGTGCAGCAGGTGTTTCTACCTCCAGGGATGCTGGCATTTCAGGTGATGATAGCAATAGTGGGGACTGTGTTGGTATTGGGGAGGCCGGCATTTCCTCACTGACGTCAGGTTCTTGGGAAGGTGCCTGCCCACTCGGAACACCTGTGTCCTGTGAAGCACTGGGACCTGGCTCATGACTGTGATCCCTCTCGGGTACCGTGCCTTCTGCCTCCTCAGACTGCCTTCTGGATGTGTGACCTGTGGACATATGAGCACATATCAGCTGGGTGCAAATGTCTCACTGCCACTACAATTAAACATATGTAATTGCACTTAGTACATGCTGCCTGCCCTTCATTATGTATGCATTCAGTTGAATAACTTGGTGGTTACACTGCTGTGTGACATGCTCTTTCATTAACTGACTACATGTACCATGATGCATTGCTACAGTTTGGCACAGACACCCTGGAACTGGTGTAACTTAGCTGCAAGGGGTGAGGGATGGATGAGGGTGTGAGGGGGGATTGCTGTGCATGCATCTTACCTTTTTTTGCTGCAGCTTTCGCCGAACTGTCCACTTCTCCCAGTCCATGGACACTTTCATGCGCCAGGGTTGTGGCTACCATCTCCTCCAGGTCGGGGAGGGGGGGTGCAGTGTTCTTTCCACCACCTGTTTGGGAGGCCTGTTTGTGGTGGTCAGCCAATTTCTTTTTTGTGAGGCTCCTTAGGTCATAGAACCTCTTTTTTAAATCTTCAGTGACTCTGGTGGTCACTCCCACTGCATTTACTTTCTCCAGGATTTCCAGCCAAATCTTCCTTTTTGCTGTTTCTGGAACTGTTAAGGACTGCTTCCCAAAAAGTCTGTGGTGAACCTTAACCACCTCCTCAACAAGGACCTGTAGCTCCATGCTGCTGAATTTGAGCTTTCTTTTCCTTTCAGCCTGCTCTGTGTCCTTGCTGCTTGCCATGTTTTAATTTGAAAGTGCACAAACTATGTCTGCTGCTGCTCCCAGTCTCTCTGCTCCAACTGCCTCTCCAGAACCTTCTAATTGCTTGCAGCTGCCTGTGTAGCCACTGCCTGCTATGAAGGGGGAGGGTGGTTGCACCTGATTGGCTGTTGTGTCAGTGGCGTCACTACGGTTGGTGTCACCCGGTGCGGGTAACTCATGGTGTCACCCCCTCACAATTTACCGGATGGACCAACTCACCCTCTGCCTGCACCATCTCTCCCTCTGTCCACACCATCTCCCCTCCGCCTGGACCATTTCACCCCCTGCATGCACCATCTTTCCCTCAGCCTACACCATCTCACCCTCAGCTACACCATCTCACCCTCTGCCTGCACCATCTCCCCTCTGCCTGCACCATCTTCCCTCTGCCTGCACCATCTCTCCCTGTGCCCACACCATCTCCCCTCCGCCTGCACCATCTCTCCCTCTGCCTGCACCATCTCTCCCTCTGCCTGCACCATCTCCGCTCTGCCTGCACCATCTCCCCTCCGCCTGCACCATCTCCCCTCCACCTGCACCATCTCTCCCTCTGCCTGCACCATCTCGCCCTCTGCCTGCACCATCTCTCCCTCTGCCTGCACCATCTCCCCTCCGCCTGCAACAACTCTCCCTCTGTCTGCACCATCTCCCCTCCGCCTGCACCATCTCACCCCCTGCCTGCACCATTTCTCCCTCTGCCTGCACCATCTCACCCACTGCCTGAACCATCTCCCCTCTGCCTGCACCATCTCCCCTACCCCTGCACCATCTCTCTCTTTGTCCACACTATCTCCCCTCTGCCTGCACCATCTCTCCCTTTGCCTGCACCATCTCTCCCTCTGCCTGCACCATCTCACCCTCTGCCCGCACCATCTCTCCCTTTGTCCACAATATCTCCCTCTCTGCCTGCACCATCTCCCTCTCTGCCTGCACCATCTCCCCATCCGCTGCATCATCTCACCCCCTGCACCATCTCTCTCTCTGCCTGCACCATCTCACCCTCTGCCTGCACCATCTCCCCTTTGTCCGCACCATCTCCCCTTTGTCAACACTATCTCCCCTCTGCCTGCACCATCTCTCCCTCTGCCTGCACCATCTCTCCCTTTGTTCACAATATCTCCCTCTCTGCCTGCACCATCTCCCTCTCTGCCTGCACCATTTCCCCCTCCGCTGCACCATCCCACCCCCTGCACCATCTCTCTCTCTGCCTGCACCATCTCACCCTCTGCCTGCACCATCTCCCCTTTGTCCGCACCATCTCCCCTTTGTCAACACTATCTCCCCTCTGCCTGCACCATCTCTCCCTCTGCCTGCACCATCTCTCCCTCTGCCTGCACCATCTCTCCCTTTGTCCACAATATCTCCCTCTCTGCCTGCACCATCTCCCTCTCTGCCTGCACCATCTCCCCCTCCGCTGCACCATCTCACCCTCTGCACCATCGCCCTCTCTGCCTGCACGATCTCACCCTCTACCTGCACCATCTCCCCTTTGTCCGCATCATCTCCCCTTTGTCAACACTATCTCCCCTCTGCCTGCACCATATCTCCCTCTGCCTGCACCATCTCTCCCTTGGCCTGCACCATCTCACCCTCTGCCTGCACCATCTCTCTCTCTGCCTGCACCATCCCTCCATCATGTTTCGTCTCTGGGGCCAAAAGGAGTGACCACATCTCACCTGTGCTGGCCATTCTCCGCTAGCTGCCCTTTGAAGCCTGGACCATGTATAAGACAGCCTGTATCACCCATAAGGCCCTGCGCACATCCACTCCTGTTACCTGGCAGACAAATTAAAGGTATCTGGAGAAGGTAAACCACAGCTGCTAGAACCTGCAACCTTCGAAAAGGAATGACTAATGGCACAATCCTTCTCAGGAAACGCGACCAGAACACGCAGCTTCTCCCTCCCAGCCTACCTCCACTACATCACCGGCGAGTTCAATACGGAGCTGTAGGCCTTTTTCCTTGAAAGACACTTAGGGGCATATTAACAAGGGCTTTATCTCTGCTTTTTTGGCTTTAAAAGCCAAAAAAGCTGAGATAAAACTAGAGCCCTATCAGCAACAGGGTGGTAACACACAAATTTGCATGTTAGCTCCCTTTTACTCTACGCCGCCCCTTACATCTCTAATGAGATGCAAAGGGGGCGTTCCAGAGTAAAATAATAGGATAAATGTCGCTTCTTATCAAGGATATCGCTAACTATGGTTAAAGCTGATTTTTAACATCTGGCATTTTTCTGACTTAGCCATGATATCCTATGTAAGGTGGATATCATGGCTAAGTATGTCTATCCCTATCAGCAAGCTATCGCCAAACCTTGTGGGATTATTGCTGTATTTCCAGCGATAATCTCACAATTTGCAGCTTGCGCTCTGCATTTTATTGCTTTGGAGATAAGCGTTCCTGATAGCACGCTATCTCCGCGATTAAATGCAGAGTTGGCCGGCGATAATTATCCTAGCGCTAAGAGCGCTGAGCGATAATTATCACCTGGCCTTGTTAATATGCCCCATAGTTAGTGACAACTTAGCTAAACTATCCAGTGGGAACTTGTTCTCTCACCGCTATGGTTTAGCCTCTGACAATTGCCCTGGTATTTACTGCTCCACCACCATTGTATAAGTAATTTCACTGCCGCAACTCACACTGCCTACATCCTCAAACAGTTGTAATTCTAGGCCTAACAAGATCTGCTGGTTTGCAAATTTGAAACATTACCACCTTATGTAATGATTGCATATTGTGTAAATTGGGCACTTATGTTTTACTGTAAAGACCTTATCTAACCATGTAAGTGTGGGCCTTATGGAATGTCCTATGTTTATTATAAAGTGCTCTAGCACCTTAAGGAAATGTTCGCGCTGTATAAAAATGCACAAATAAAATAAATTGGAATAGTCTAGTTCTTTTAAACATGTCCATCTGTGCAAGCGAAGCACCCCCTGCTTCCAAGCCTTCCTCGTACTCAGCGCCCAGACAACCTGTTGTGGCCGGTATACAACGTTTACAACGCAATTTTTACAACGCACTACCATTACAACGAAACTTTTACAACGCAACATCCATTACAACGCATACATTTACAACGCAGTCATTACAACGCATGACACAACAACACACACCACTACAACGCATACCATTACAACGCAGTCATTACAACGCATACCATTACAACGCAAAACTTACCATCCAACACTTACCCTACTGTTGCACCCCCTGGAGTTAGAATAGTAATTTTAACCCCTACACTATCCAAAACTTTCCCTACTGTTGCACCCCTTGGAGTTGGAATAGTAATTTTAACCCCTACACTATCCAACACTTACCTTATATGCAATGTAATGTAATGCGTTGTAATGGTATGCGTTGTAAATGTAGTATGCGTTGTAGTGGAATGAGTTGTAAAGGTATTTTTTAAGAATTCGTTGTAATGGTATGCGTTGTAATGGTGTGCGTTGTAATGGATGTTGCGGTGGAAAAAATGCGTTGTAAAGTTATGCGTTGTAAAAGTGTGCGTTGTAACGTCATACATCCGTTGTGGCCTCGCAGGGCCTTTCTCCAAGTTTTCATCATCCCCAGCGTCTCACCATCATTCTTCAAACCTCTTCCTTCCCCGCAGGGTGCAGCAGGAGAAGAGAAGGTGCAGTAGCAGTTTTTAATATTGATGTACCCCTACTAGGGCATAAGCAGTAGGGGAGGAGGTGTGGAAGAATGGGTTAAAGGTGCCAAGAATTCAGCTAGCCAGCCATCGAGCCGTGGTGAGAGGGAAGCCCTGCAGCAACACGCTGCAGCCAAGAAAGTACTGCAGCGCCTAAAGACCCGTCGAGGCACCCAAGCGCTGATTCTCTGGCGCTGCCTCGTGTGATATATGGGCGCTTCGGATATCTAGTTTCCCCTCTAGTTGACCGTGGTGGCGTGCGCTTGCTGCTTGCAATGCACGCATGTCACACACTCTCAGAACTGACTCCTCGTTCATGTAACAGTCTCGGCAGAGGGCCCCGGCCCCCGGACCGTATATGACCAATGTCAGCTCTACCCCGGGCCCGCGGTTTTAGAATAGGTAGGTAGGCTCAGGCTGCACTGCAGAGCGAGCCACGGAGCCAGCCAGCGTAACTAACCAGATTGGTGTCACCCCAGATGGGGTGACACCCGGTGCGGTCCGCACCCCCCACACCCCTCTAGTGACGCCGCTGTGTTGTGTTAAGTTTCACTTTTGCTTGCTGTCCGATTCGGTATTTACCGAATCGGTATTTACCGAATCGGTATTCCCAATGCATTCCTATGGGCCAAAAGGCCCATAGGAATGCATTGGGAATACCGATTCGGTAAATACCGCTTCGGTAATTTCCGATTTTCCGATACCGAATTTTACCGATTCTGTAAAAAATACCGATTTTTCCCCTACATCTCATTTTCCGATTTTTGAATACCGATTCGGTAAAATTCGGTATTTAAGAATCGGTAAAATCAGATTACCTACATCTAGCCCCTAGTGGTAAATTACTTTTGTGTTTGTTTATTTATGCATTCCTGCAGCATGTACTCCACCATTAGGTATTAAGGCACTTTGCATGTGCACCAATTGCATTGTTCACGTACACATTACTGGGTGTTTTGGGCCCAGTACACATATTTGCACCTACATTCCTGGCCACCCAAGATTACTGGGGGTATTTGCCCCACAGACTCCAAATTTCCATCGAGATTACTGGGAGTATTTGCCCCAAAAAGCCCATTTTGCATATAGATTGATGGGGATTTGGCCACAAACCCCAGATTTGCATCTAGATTACTAGGGGTATTTGCCCAGCAGACCTCATATTTGCATTCAGATTACTGGGGGCATTTGCCCCACAAACCCCATTTTGAATATAGATTGATTGGGGTATTTGCCCCACTAACTCCAGATTTGCACCAGGTTACTAGAGATATTTGCCTCGTAGACCCCAAATTTGCATCCAGAAAACTTGGGGTATTTGCCCCACAATCCCCCATTTCGCATAGATTGCCGGTAGTATTTGCCCCACAAACCCCAGATTTGCATCCAGATTACTGGGGGTATTTGCCCCACAGACCCCAAATTTGCATCCAGATTACTGGGGGTATTTGCACCACAACCCCTATTTTGCATATAGATTGCTGGGGGTGTTTGACCACAAACCCCAGATTTGCATCTAGATTACTAGGGGTATTTGCAGACAAACACCCATGTTCGCAGCTACATTCCTAGGGGTATTTGGCACCCAATGCTAAGATTGCCACAACATTGCTGTGGGTATTTGCCACACTATCAATAATTTGGCTATTCATTGCTGGGGGGTAATTGCACCCAACACTAGTTTTTACTTGTCATTGCTCTGAGTGGTAAACCTCCACCTACCAATTGCAGCAGGATATTGCTGGGAGTATGAGTCCCCTGCCCCCTTTGTGTCTGAATTGCTGAAACTGTTTCCCAACACCCCAAGTGCCTCAACATTGCTTCAGGTATTCCCCCACCCCAAAATTATGCTTTATCTTCTGTTGTCTTTGGTGGGGTAGTTACGTTATTGTGTGTGGGTAGGTGTCAGACTTACCTTCTGCTACGATTGCTTTGGTTGGGGTGATTGTTTTCTCCATCGGCGTTTAGTATAGGGATGATATGAGCGATGGGATACATGGCTGCACCGTCTCATTTGCAAGAATAGTGTTGTCGTGCGATTCGGTCCTGAAATACTCTTCTTCCAGGTGCTCTGACGTGTTGGTTGTGGCATTCGATTCGGCGCATAGGAAGCAAGCATCGTACTTGGGTGTTTGGAATCGTCCTGTAAAAATGCCTCCAGATGACTCGATTTTACATATCGGGGGCTTCTCGCTTGGAAAATGAAGACGGATTCAACTTGACCTAGTCATTTGTAAGTGAAAGGTTTACGGCATCGTACTTCATCGTTTGGTTAAACCGGGTCCCAGCACAATTTGTTTGGAAGGTCCACCTCCGGACAGCTCTGGGATGGTTTGCTTCACAGGAATGTAATTGGGCCCTATATGTCTGCAGTCTACCAACATGTTAACTGGTGATGCATTAACCATTTGAATATGTGGAATTCAGAGAGGGTACCTCTGTGGGGTGATCCTTTTTAAAGGCTCTAGCTTGAACAACCTACAGCCAATAAATAGGGGTTTCCTACTCAGCTGAGGAGGATTTTTCCCTAATACTATGCATGTCGCCAGTTAATAGGTGAGTGGGGGACTTTGGGTACACAAAGGAAAACTACTTGGGTGATCCATTATATAAGAACTAAAGCTAAAACATTGCTGGCACCATGTTGTATGGTGGATGCTTCCTCAGTAAAACTGTGAGTCTGGTGGCAACATAAACATCAAAATTGTGCAAGACTGATTCTGCACACACCATCAGGATATGTTGGCCCCAGTCCTGCTAGTTCACAATGCACCATCCCTACCCCTAACATGTCAAGGTAACAAGTGCATGTGCAACCTCAGTACATGACACCACTGACTCCCCAAACCGTAGAAACAGAACTAGAACTCTTTCATTTGGTAACTGATGCACACCCAAAGAGATACACAGGAAATACAGAACAAGTTGTGTCAATATTTATTGAAACGTTATGTTTCTTTTGTAAAATATGTGCATTACGAGAATGTTAAAGAAAATAAACACTTCAACCTTTGTACTGTTATATTTTGTGCTCATACCTAGCGCCACCTATCCTAGTGTGCCTAGGGTGGGTGAATCTGCCAGAATCCCTGTAGGGTAATCTAACACCCCCGTTACTTGTGGGTAAGTGTCATCAGAGAGCCTGCCTTGGTGGAGAGCAGGTCATGATCCCTCGCGGGAGGTAAACAGGAATCCGGTGGGCTGGACTCTGATATGGGGCGACCTCAGCAGTGTTAGCAAAATGCTCCTCTGTCTTCACAAAGGAGTTATGTTGTTTATATAATAAACTGAGCTCATGTAATCATGCAAGAGCCCCAGTCCGGTTTCTATCACTGGTTCTTTCGTGATAGCTCAGTCGCTGATCAGACAATAACAAACAGCATTTTGCATAGTAAACTTAGCCGTTGTACAGAATGTTTAAGGCACTCAATAGTTGTGGTACTGAAAATTCTGGACCCGTGTCATAAACATCGTCGAATCATGACGATTTTGGTATCAGCAGACCGAGAATGACGAATAAACTATATACAGGCATTTTCGACGTACTCGAATGGCTAGATCACCATTAAATCAGGGATTCCGTCCTGAACCCTCGGGTTCCATTTTGTGCATGGCAGCCATTTTGTGGTTGCCCTCACATAGGCTGATGACTAAGGTCAAAACGAGTCTTAAGGACGCGTACACCTTTGCTGACTTTTGTGTGACCTGGGCAAGCTGACCTGTTCGGCCAGTTCCTTTCCCAGTGGCCTATTGAGATTAGTATCAAGGCACAGCAAACCATAAACCTTTCATCACATCCAAACCACGCCAAATCTTACACACACCTGTCTCTTCTTTCTGTTTTATGACCTGTTTTACGAGGAGGAGGTGCCCGATTTTATTAGGGGTCCGTCCGATATCTGATGAAAATGTTGGGCCTTGCCGGGAAATTGGTTATGGGATGGACAAACTGAAAATGGGCTTGTCATCGTGAATCTGCTTTTTCTTTGTTGTGAAAATATGTGAATGGTCAACTGTAAAATAAGGAATGTTTGCCTAAAGCATAATATTTTGTATAAAAGGAATGGCTGGCTTTGTAAGGTTGAGCAGTCTCCTGAGAATATACACTGTGTTGTACTTCTAGGATACCTGTTACTGGCTGCAGCCAATAAATTCGATCTTTGACTTCACCAAGAAGACTCTGTGTTTCTGTAGTCTGGGACAGGAAGGACTCGAAGTCTTAGGGTGTGTTCCCTGGCACCGCTGGGTTCTTCAAAACTTAGTACTTCAGTTGGCGCCCAACGTGGGGCGATTTCAGCGGTAACGGTCCAAGCCAGAGGTTCGTGAGGAGCTTCGTGTGAAAATTCTGGAGGAAGGCCAACCACTTCATCGACCCCTGTTTGTCGTTCGTGGTCCGAAAGTCTTTGCTGCGAGGTTCCCCGCTTACCGACGGCTACGAAGGACTGCTGCCCTGACTATCGCCCTGTCTTGGACCATTTGATGATTTGTAGAGCAAAACGATAGACGAGTCTTCTGGTGATGTCATCGATACCTCAGTTAAGTATGAGTGGAGCGTCTCCCAGTCCTTAGTTTGGTTCTTAGTTTGGGTATCCCCTTGGGATCTTTGATTTGGAACTTGCAAGTACCAAAGCCGAGGGACTCGTGTATTCACGAGACTATCGTATTTCGATAATCCTTTGAAGTTTGAAGCTAGACTAGAGAGCGAAGATGCCTGGTCTTAGCAGACTTGGAAATGTGTTTTGTCTTGGTTGTAATAGGGATTCCCGATTGGAGGACTCGTGTCCGGTTCCTCCGATTGGAACTCCAACTTATGAACTCTATGTGAAGCACGGCGTGGGCCCCATCACGTATAATGAAGTATGGATTCGATACACCAGGAAGGATGGTGTTTTAAAATGGCCCCAATATGGTAGTTTTGACACAGAGATATTAGATAATCTAGAGGTTAGACTTTTCAAGAAGAAAGCCCGGCCGGCAATGTTTGACTCTTTCCGCCTGTGGCGAAAGGAAGCCAAACAGAAAGAAATTAAATTAGCAAAGAAAAATAAAAGAGAAAAGGGTATCTCGATAATGCAAGCTGCTATGCAGTATAAAGATGATGAAGAAGAGCAAGCGAGTGAGCAGTTGCACAGGCAACGTAAAATGGCAATCGATAAATGCTATCCAGTTTTGTCACCTCTCCAGCAGGATACGGCAAAGGAACTTGAGAAAGATCCTTTAATGGGCAGAGAAGTTAGCTCCCTCCCCCGGAACGCACTCTGATTGGCTCTCGTAGAATCTCGAACCGAGGCCACACCCAACCAGGAAATGCGAACGGCTTACTTTACCGATGTCCCGTAGAGAATCCGGTTATTCCACGGGGCACCTCCAGCAGTAACCAAGTAGGTTTACCGCTAGACGAACAGAAATCGCAAGTAAGTGCAATCAAGCCGACCCACATGCGGGACGACAATCCCCCGCACGATACCACTGGTTTTACATCTCTGTCCAATCTGGACAGCTCGTAGCTCACTTTTCCTCTGTTTTTGAAACTTACAGGTGACGGATACTTGCCGTCTTGGAAATGTGGATGCCCATGAAGCGGTAGTCACCGCCTCAAGCGTAAGCCTTACAACGTCGCCATTGTGATCTACCATGGTGACATTTCCACTGCACGTACAAATACCCACCTGTATAGCCGCCCACAACGCAGCACGATAAAAATCACTCTCTCATACTACGGCCCCCCCTTTTTACACTAGATTCCCAGCTGCCAAACCAGTTTGACACCTCCTTTTGGCGCTGGCTTTGTACTTCAGGCACAGTCCGGTAAATCACGGATGCACCTTCTATTCTGAACGCAAAAGATGGACCCTTTTTGTTTTACAAAAAACGCTGGCATGACTCCATCCATTGATTCTCCGGTTGTGACTATGACCATTGGAATATGTGTTAAATGTAATTCATTGTTTTGTCTACCCCGGTATGTGATCCCAACCTTCTCTTTTCCCATTTGTCTTACAGGTTTTTTTCCCGAATAAGGAAAATACACCCTTTTTACATGAGATCGCAATTTGCAATCTCCTATTTGAACTAGGACAGGACGCACCTTAGCGTGTGCGGACCACCCAGTTCTTACTTCACGGTCCTGACGAAAACCAAAGAATCTCTTCAATGGTTGAAACATGTAGACCTAGTTATCAGTAGTTTTGTAAAATTTCACATAGCACACTTCGCTATTTTTAACACACCATACTTCTCTAGACACCAAAGCCTACCTAATTAGGCACAGGTGCCACACTATGTTTTTATAAGGGTTCAAGCACTCAAGAATAAACACTTGAAGTGAGTAGTTTTGGCCCCTTTTTAATACACTTGTCAATTTTGTTAGTTATGCACACATAAAAGAAAATTTAACCAGCTCCACTGTAGTCAGGTGTCGAAGCACACCCTATGGGCATTCGGCCTATGGGGTGGGACCCCGATGATGAAGCATGTCACCAACTAGGTTGGTGAGTGAGTGGTCTTCTACAAGGATATTCATTATCCGACAACGGGTTGAGGCATTAAGTGCTGACTCGAGCACTTAACCCTATACTCAGAGAATTCTCTCTGTCTTCCTTGATGAGGGGATACTCCTCCACTGTTTTCGTAAATTATTCCGGGGACCAGGAGTTCCCACCTCACATAGTGTATGTAAAATTCCCTGACTCTCTCTTTTGATTTAGAGAAAGATCCTTTAATGTCACATTTGTTGAATTCGCCACCCCCCTATGCGCAGAGTTCTACTGCACCTCAGCAACGTTTAGTTGTGCAACCTCCGATTATTGTGCCTCAGATTCTCCCACAACCGCCAGCTCCTTTTCAGTTGGCTCCCACTGCTATGGCTCAGCCTCCTCAAGGGCCGCTGACTTTGCTACCTGCTCCCTCTGTATTTCCTACAACTTTGCCTACTGCACCGACTACCTCTTCTGATGTTCCTCCTGTTACTGCCTCTGCGTCTGCATCTGCATCTGCCTTGCCTCACTCTGCTTTTCCTCCCGTTATTTCATCGACTTCTCCTTCTGTTCGACAGAGAATGACTGACACTGTTGCTAGTCTCCTATCTCCTCTTTTTGGGGCAGCAAGTATGACCCCTGTTTCAACGCACAAACAGTTGCGCAGTCAGCTGCCCGCTCTAGAGAGCGGGAAACATTGGATTATTTGGCACACAAATGGGTTACAGACCCCACAAGATATGAGCTAGAGTCTGTTATGGATGTCTTCCATCAGTGGGAAGCACCGAAGCAAAGATACGTTTTTGATAAAATGTGTGCTTTTCTTTGTGAGGATTTGGAGGATTATGATTTTGAGCCCAATCCACCTGAGTTGTGCCGTGTACGGTTCGAGTTTGCAAAAGGAACGATTGTGGGTCCTGATGTTGAAAGAGCAGTTGCGACCTTGTTATAATTTAGGAGAGAGACTATCTCTCGGTCGTTGTTTGAGCCTGATCCCTCTGTTAGGAGGAAAGCGAGACAGTATCCCATGAGAGAAGTTCCTCCGGTATAGAAGGAAGCCGTTGCAGCTGATGTCCCTAATAATATCGATGCTATACCGGCACATTTTCAGCGTGTTTTTGTACATGTTCCTTGGAAGCGAGCTGAAGTTTTGGCCCTTAACCCCTTCCATGCTCATGACGGAACGGTTCCGTCATGAGCTATGGTTGAGCTGTGCTCATGACGGAATCGTTCCGTCATGACCACGCCCGTTTCTATTACGGCCCAGCACCGGAGGGGGAAACGCGGTCGCACGGAAAAGGTTAAGCAGACTTTACCTGACCCCCATAAAAATCCTGCAGGGTATTATAAGGAGTTATCACAGACCGCAGACTCATGTATTATGAATTTAGCTGACATAGACATGTTGTTTGGAAATGTGGTTCCACAGCCTTTGTGGGGATTGATTCGTCATACAGATCATGCGCAGGAGTTAGGTGATACATGGGCTAATATTGCTACTGCAGATGGCCGACAAGTTGGTGGTGCTAAACCTGAGCCTTTAGTTGCAGAACTCCCTGGTAAAATCGTTACCTACATGAAGACTTTAATGCCTGCTATGCGAGTGAATTGGGACAAATTGTCTGCATGTAAGCAGAAGAAAGAGGAAACCGTGTCTGATTTCTTCACTAGGTTTGAAGAAACGTTTATCGACCACAGTGGTCAAGATATGAGTACAGAAGGTGGCCAACGGTTGTTCGTTGACAAGTTCGTACATAATTTGCTGCCTGAGTTGTGTAAAAAATTGAAAGAATCAGAGAGTTCTTGGGCCGTTTCCTCATCAGCACAGATATTGGCTACGGCGCAGTATTATGAAAATAGAGATAAGGACGAAAAAGATAGAGCAGACAAGAAAACTAAAGAGTTAAAAACTAAGGTTCTTTTACAGCAAGCTTATCCGCCTCGTGGTGGTCAGCGTGATTTTCAGCAACCTCAGCACTTTCAGAGAAACTCGCACAGGTTCGAGTTTTCTCAACCACGTTTTCCTGTAGGCCCTAATCAGTGTGCATATTGTAAAGAAGAAGGTCATTTTAAAAGTAATTGCCCTGCTTTGTTACAGCGTATGAATGGTGTTTCTAGCCCAAGAAGTCGGGGTGTTCCACAAGCATCTCGAGGTAGAGGACGTGGAGGTTTCCCCCAGAATGCACGCTTCTTTCCGCCTCAGAATTCAATGAATAGTTTTGATCAGCAGAATAACGCGTCTGGTAGGACGCCTCAGTACTATGCTGATGACTACTATGCGGAAGATGAGAATATGGAAGGTAATGATTGCTAGGACAGCCATAGACAAAGAGAGGGAGTTGTTTCAGTTCCAGTAGATCAGAGTGGACCTTATGTTGAGGTGATTACCTCAGGTGTGTCAGAGCCTTTTCTGTTGGATACTGGTGCTACAAAGAGTTCTATTATGCACTCTAAACTCCTTGGCGCACCTTTGTCTGGCGAAATGAATGTTTCAGTAGGTTTTTCTGGCGCCCCGGTTAGGAACCCGATTTCTAGTCCCATGTCCCTTTCTGTTGGACCTTGTGAATTAGAAGCACCCCTTATTTTGACGACAGGTTGTGGTGAAAACGTGTTAGGATTGGACCTGTTGAAAAGATTGTATGCAACCTTGTATTGTTCTCCTTCAGGAGTACAGCTTACACTGGGTAAGAAAGTGGTCTCCCCAATGTATTTGTCGAAGGATAAACTTCCGACAGAATTGTCGCTTCTTCCTGATATTCTTTGGGCTACTGGTCCTAATGATGTGGGTCTTTTGGAAATACCGCCATATGTTGTGACATTAAAAGCGAATGTAAAAATGCCACGTATTCCCCAATACAAGATCTCTAGTGAAGGTGAAAAAGCGTTGCTAGCGATCATTTATGATTTGATTGAAAAAGATGTAATTGAGGAGACAAGAGGCAACGTTTGCAATAGCCCGGTTTTGCCTGTTTTGAAGCATACTGACCCTTCTCAGCAAACTGTTTACAGGTTTGTGATTGATCTTAGAGAGGTGAACAAATTGTTGTACCACAATTTCCAGTCGTTCCTGATATCACTGCCCTATTGACTATGATTCCAGCTTCTGCGACTTGGTTCTCGGTGATTGACTTGAAGAATGCTTTCTTCAGCATCCCGATTGCCGAGGAGAGCAGGGATATTTTTCGCTTCTGTTTAGGAGGACGAAGCTTCCGGTTCAAACGCGCTCCCCAGGGCTATTGTGAGAGTCCATCGATATATAGTCAGGCTTTAAAAACACAGCTTGATACAATTGTTCTACCTGATGGCGCTACCCTTATTCAGTAAGTTGACGATTTATTAGTCGCTGCAGATACAGAGGAAATTTGTAAAGAAGCAACATTGTCATTGTTGCGTCATTTGTCCGATTTGCATCACAAAGTGTCCCTTTCGAAATTGCAATATTGTCGACAAGAAGTGACCTACCTAGGTCATCTCTTATCGAAGGAGGGAAGGAAACTGACCCCAGAAAGAATTCAGGCAATTGCAAAATTGAGTGTGCCAAGGACACAGAGAGAAGTGCGCGCTTTCTTGGGCATTACATCCTATTGCAGACAATGGATACCGAATTTTTCTTTACTGGCCAAACCCTTGGTGGCATTGACTCGTAAAGATACACCGAATCCCCTTCCATGGTCTGAAGATTGTCGGAAAAGTTTTACCGATTTGCGTGATGCATTGTGTTCGGCTCCTGTGTTGGGTACCCCGACTACAGCAAGCCCTTTACACTGTATGTCCATGAGAAAGAAGGTTGTGCATTGTCAGTGTTGACACAGTCTTTTGGGGACAAGCAACGTCCATGCGCGTATTTTTCGTCGACTTTGGATCCGGCAGCCAGAGCGTTGCCAAGTTGCTTGAGAGCCACAGCGGCAGCAGCAGTTTCTATTCGGCAGTCTGCTGGGTTAGTGATGAATAATATGTTAATCGTAATGGTTCCACATGCAGTGGACATTTTGTTAAACAGGACCAAGACACAGCACTTAACTAGTGCTCGATTGTCAGGTTACGAGTTGACACTTTTAGCGAGTCATGTGCACATAAAAAGATGCAACATGTTGAATCCAGCTACATTGTTGCCGATTGTAGCAGAAACAGATGTTTCTGAACAGCATGATTGTTTTCTTAAAACAGAGGAAGAAACAAAAGGGAGAGTAGATCTCAGAGACACTCCTCTTGTGGAGTGTGATGGTACCTTATGGGTGGATGGTTCATGCTTCAAGCTTCCGAATGGTGATACTACTGCAGCATATGCTGTTACGACTTTGCATACGATTGTTGAAGCAGCACGTATCCCACATAATTCAGCTCAAGCAGCAGAGTTGATTGCACTTACAAGAGTGTGTGTGTTGTCAAAAGGAATGAAAGTGACTATATATACTGACAGCCAGTATGCATTTGGTGTGGCTCATAGTTTTGGACGATTGTGGAAAGAACGTGGATTTCTGACTTCGCATGGAGCCAAGATACAGCATGGTCAGTTGGTGAATGAGCTTCTTGAGTTACTTACCTTGCCGTTGCAAGTCGCGATTGTGAAATGCAGTGCACATAAGAAGGTTACTGATGATGTTGGTCGTGGCAATGCATTTGCTGATGAAATCGCAAAAGAAACAGCGAGAGATGTGATAAGTCTAATGTATGTTGCAGGCCCTGCGAGATGGGTTGGTGACATTGGAATATGTGAGGATACGATAGAGAGTGTGAAATCTATTCAAGCTGAAGCTACAGAGAAAAAGTTGAGTGTGTGGAGAGAGAGTACGGGTAAATTGGATGCAAATGGTTAATGGGTTGACTTGTCAGAACATCAGCAATGGTTGTTACCCGATGCGTATGTGCTCGCAGTGGTTACAATGGCCCATGGAATGGCTCACATCAGTGTGAAAGGTATCTGTAAGTTGTTGGCTCCAGTATGGCAAAATGCTAGAATTCCTAAGTGTGCAGAGAATGTGGTCAAGAATTGCATGGTGTGCTTGAAATACAATCCTGGTAGGGGAACCCCAACTCCAGCTGGTCATTTTGCGCCTCCAACATATCCGTTCGAGGTTTTACAGCTAGATTTCATCCACATGGAGAGGTGCAACAACTTAAAATACATACTCGTTGTTGTTTGTGCCTTTTCAAGATGGGTAGAAGCATATCCCCTGAAGGACAACACTGCCATGTTCACAGCTAAAGCGCTTGTCAAAGAATTCTTCCCCAGATTCGGGTTGCCGAGAATGGTCTGGAGTGATAATGGGAGTGAATTTGTGGGTCGAGTGATGAAGAAAGTATGTGAAGGGTTAGGAATCCTGTGGTATATAAATAAATAATACCGGATCTAGGTTTGACTGGACATAGCAATAACAGATAGCTCAATAAATAAGAGTCAAGATTCGAGGTAGTAGGAGTTTGCAGGTTTAATACAGCATAAAGGACAGGAACAGGACAACCTGCACAGGAATAGGATGGCAGCGCTGCCGGGGGCAGGATCAAGGAAAAGGATAACTTTTAATAACAATGCACAAGCATATATACTAAAACAGTTGCATTACAATACATATGATAGGCGGAGCAGTGGGTGTGATCAATAGCAGTCGCGAAAGATAAGGGTGAAAGTAGGTGTAACAGGAGGCGTATACATAGACATGTGATGTAAACGTAACAGAATATGTCATAAAGGGGGCGGAAACATGGAGGGGGCTACCTAAGGAGCCGGGACCTCTAACCTAATGGTGCGCACAAACTGACAATGACGTGTTACTAGGAGAAGCTGGGGGCTATGAACTCTGTGCTAGGAGTAGAGACTGAAGTCTGGAGAGTCAGGGCGACATGTACCTAAACCCTATCTAGTATCTAATGTTTAGAGAACATGTTGATATAAACTAAGAGTCAGGAGGGGAGAGGCTAACAGACTCTAAGACTGGAGCATGCATTATTCTACATGTAGTGCGTGATGAAGAATATTAAATGACCATTAATACAGTATTTCTCTTACATGGAGACGTAAAGGCTAGATGATGCTGGAAACTATTGATGCGATTCAGTAGCTTAGGAATGCAGAGAAGGAGGGCTGGACTGATAACTAGAATCATAACATACTCTTGGCAGACTAGCAGGCAGAGCCAGGCCGAGCCGGGCACTGTGAGGCAGGAAGTAAGTGAAGGGTCGAGGATACAGGTGGGGGCTGTATCGCTCCTCAGCGAGGGTTCAGGAGACAGGAGCTGAATCTGGTGTCCGGGCCCTTTTGAGGCCTAGAAACGGGGACTTTACAATGAAATAACGTGCACACTGAGAAACATGGCAACGTAGCTTTACATAGGCCTAATACTCGTAGCTTTCACGAGAACTGGAAACTGTCATACTAGAGATGGACACAACTGTAATTGCGTCTTTAATCAAACATGGGGAATACATATGCATATTAATCATGCACATATAACATAAGATGGGGGACACGTAGGGACACAGAACATGGCAAAATTTACTTTTCCACATTCCCTCCTTGTCACTACGTTTCCATCAGGAAACATCAATATTCATGATACCATCTATCATTTCATACAGTATCATTTGCTCGTCTCGAATTTTCTTGGAACGGGATTTAGAACGGGACTTGGGACTAGGAATACAAGAGGTAGCACAAATGCCGCAAATCGCAGGGCCACATTGTATACATAGGCAGCAACTGAATATGATCGCTACTGCAATACCTAGAAAGGACAATACTTTCCATCCCCAGGCGGAAATTATATTCCAGAACCAACCGGACCATGTCCAGGTGCCTGGATCTTGATGTAACATATGGGCAATTTTATGGAGTCTGGTTATAGCTGAATAAACAGACGGCGCGTTATTAGGAATGAAAATGCAGCAACTAGATCCGATGACTCTACATGCCCCGCCCCTATCGGCCAGTATGACGTCAAGGACGAGACGATTCTGGAGCACGACAATTCTCATAAAGGATTGCTCCTCGGTTAAGTTACCTAGAGCAGAAGTAGTCTCAATCACTACTGCTTCAAGGGTTCTCGTTAATCTACGTATCAGTTTACTATTCACGACAGTACCTAAATAAGGGAAGACACCTTTATTGATATCTATATATTGTTCTAGAGCAGTTTCAGTATAATCGACAATCGGGAGATCTCTCTTGTGTCTAGTATGTACTAGGTGGGAATTCCTATGGTAGTCGGGTGGGGCTAGAAAAACTGGTGGCAGTAGGAAGGCAATGTAACAGGTTCCCTCCCAACCGAGGGGCAGACGAACATATGCGGTCTGACCACAAACAAAATAAGAATGACGTGAAGTTTTGAAAATAGATTTCCCACTGTCACTATACTTGACAATAGTAGTACAATCACTATGTCCTACATGTACGGAACCATTCTTTCGGACACATAATTCGCCTTTAACTGGTAGTACTGACATAGCAGGGAAGTCTGGAGTAGTATCAGACTGAACATTCAGGACCATGAAATTCGAAGAATAATTACCTAAATTATAAACTTCATTTTCTAGATCTAACCCTGTTCTGTGGGGAAGACCTTGCTTGTCTGGAAAATATGTACTGTTAAGAAAAGACATATCTGTTGAGGATGACGTTAACGTGGACCATGCTCCACACGAACCGTTATGTGAAAATGGATAAGGAAAGAGTGGCAGAACTCCCTTCGGTGTCTGGAAAGGGGGGAGTCGACCACACACCCAACAATTAGTGGCATTGCTGGTCTGGTGTGAATAATGTAACATGCGGATAAAGGAATTATTACGCATAGCAAGACGATAAGATAGTTCATGAGGAGGCAGATCACTAAACGTGTGCTCTACTGTAGCAATAGAAGACTTATTTACATGAGAAACTGGAAAACACAAATAAAAAGCATAACTTGTGCAGGTAGTCATAAGGCTGAAAAACAATATGAAACTTAGAAAAACGATACATCGGATTGAGTTTTGACTAACTCTCTCACTATGGGGGTCTATTTTATACATGTCAGAAACCGGTCTAACCGTTTCACCTAGGGGAGGACTTAGACAATCAAACTGGCTGACTTATTTTACTAGACCTTAATTTTAGCTTATACTCCTGTTGCGGAGTTTTCTCTAACAGGGAGGGTTTAGTATCATTGTCTTTTGAGGGACAGTCCTTAAGAATAGTACTTTGGCAGTCTTTCAAATCCTCGGAAATGTTCTTTGAAACAGTCTTCAGTCCATAAAACTTTTTCACATGTGACAGGTGGACCCAGCCCTTCCTGCCTTCCAGCTTGACGGCAGTACGGGTGGCCAGGAGGACCTGCTTGGGCTCTTTCCAGCGGGGCTCCAGCGGACTTGAACGATCAAAATTCCGGACAAGAACCATGCATCCGGGAACGATTTCATGCGGTGCCACCTCGGTATTGTCTGGAAATGCGGCGGCAACCTGTGAACGACAAGAGTGTAGGGCAGACATCAAGGAAGCTAGGTAATCTGTCAGCATATTACTTGAAACATCGGTAATACTTCGGGGTCTAGGTGTACCCCACATATTAGGGGGGCGGCCGAATACGACCTCATACGGGGACAGACCTGATCTGGAATGTGCAACCATGCGCATATAAAACAAAGCGACTGGCAGAGCTACTAGCCAGTCCACACCTTTCTCTTTACATATTTTGGCAATGCGGATTTTCAGGGTCTGATTATGTCTCTCTACGAGACCGGCTGCTTCAGGATGGCGTACACAATGGAACTTCCACTGGTACCCTAACAAAAGGGAAACATGTTTCATGAGCTCAGATGAGAATGGCTGGCCGTTGTCAGAATATACGACTCTAGGGAGTCCGTAGCGGGGGAAGAATTCACGAACCAACTGCTTGGCAGTGGTCGCGGCTGTGTAATCTGGGACCGGATATGCTTCTGTCCACCTGGACAAAGCGCATACAACTACAAGGACATACTTGAAACCTCGACATCGCTCCATCTGAATATAATCCATCTGGAGGACTTCAAAAGGGTGGTCAGGGGGCTGGAATCCACCTTGTTCCACCGGGACACTTTTACCTGGATTAAACTGGCAACATATCATACAGGTACGGACTTTCTGCTTGGCTGCAGCTCGTAAATGCTTGTTGAACCAAATGTTCTGGATACTGTCTATCATGGCTTTTTCTCCTAAATGTGCAGGACTATGTGCGGTATTAATAATGACTTGAACCATTGAGTCGGGGAGAAATCATGTGGCTCTACCCTTAGTTACCCATCCCTGATCTGTCTGGACCCCTCCTTGTTCGGACCATTTCTTGATTTCATCGGGAGTAGCATGTAACTGGATATCTATGACATCTTGAGTAGGGTCCTTAACTGTCATACAGGTAGTCGGATCTGGAGTTTGTGTCTGTGTTGGATTAACTGGAATGTCTGGAGTCTGTGCTGTGAGCTTGGCTGTGCGATCTGCTAGATCATTACCTTGAGAAATAGTGTCAGTAACTTTCGTATGTGCTTTGCATTTCATGATAGCAATAGATGTCGGTAAATGTATGGCATCTAACAGAGCTTGAATAAGGAGACCATGCTGAATCTTGGTTCCATGAGAAGTCATGAAACCTCTCTCCTGCCAGAGCACTCCAAAGTCGTGTACAACTCCGAATGCGTAACGTGAATCTGTATAAACATTAACTTTCAGGTTCTTAGCGTGTATGCAGGCTTGGGTCAGAGCAACTAGCTCTGCTGCTTGAGCAGACAGGGTGTCAATACGGTGTGTTTCTATAACTTCAGTGTCAGTAGTCACTGCATACGCGGCTACTAGTTCTCCTGTACTTGTTCTCATACATGAACCATCCACATAAAGTGTCAGGTCGGGATCTGGTAATGGGATATCTGTCAGATCTTGTCTTGGCTTAGTCATAGTATTAACTACTTCCACACAGTCGTGTGTGGCAGGATTTGAAATAACTGACGGTAACAGTGTAGCAGGATTTAGAACGTTGCAGCGTCTGATTTCTATGTGTGGCTGGAACAGTGTCAATTCATAACCTGTTAAACGTGCAATTGTCAAGTGCTGAGTCTGTGTACGGTTTAAAAGAACTTCCACGGAGTGTGGAACTTGTACTGTCAAGGAATGTCCTAATACTATGGAATCACTTTGTCTGATAGCTAGTGCTGTGGCTGCAACTGACTTGAGGCACGCAGGCAGAGCCTGGGCTACAGGATCTAGTGTGCTCGAAAAATAAGCACAGGGCTTGTATTGTCCTGCTTGATCTTGTGTGAGAACAGATAATGCTGTACCTTCGCGTTCAGTGACGAAAAGTGTAAAAGGCTTACTGTAGTTCGGTGTAGCTAGAACTGGAGCTTGGCATAAAGCTTTCTTCAACTCATTGAAACTAAGTGTATGTTCAGATGTCCAAGGGAGGACAGTCGATACGGCTGCCTCCTGTGCCGTTAACTGTATCAGTGGCTTAGCTAGAAATGCATACTGAGGAATCCATTGTCTGCAATAAGAAGTAAGGCCGATAAAAGCACGTACCTCCTTCTGTGTCTTGGGCTGAGGAAGACTCGCTATTAACTGGATACGGTCTGGTGTCAACTGCCTACCCCACTTGGACAGTAAGTGGCCTAAGTAGATCACTTGCTGGACACAGAATTGAAGCTTCGAAGGGGACACCTTGTGCCCCATCTCGGCAAGGAAATACAAGACTGTAAGTGATGCTCGCTCGCAAGCACGTTCAGAACGGGCTGTGATCAGTAGATCATCGACATACTGGAGCAGGGCAGTGTCTGTTGGCATGTGAATATTGTCTAGTTGTCTCTTAAGTGCTTGACTGTAAATACTAGGACTTTCTGTGAAACCTTGAGGAGCTCGTGTGAACATATAGCTCCTTCCATTTAAACAAAATCCGAAAAGAAACTGGCTGTCTGGATGAATGGGGACACTGAAAAACGCGTTCTTGAGGTCTATGACTGTGAAAAATGAGGCTTCAGAATCAATGGCTGTCAATAGGGAAGAGATATCTGGGACAACTGGATACTGGGGAATAATACATTTATTAAGTTCTCGTAGGTCAATCACTAATCGATATACTGGCGGTGCATTTGGATCAGTACGTTTCATGACTGGAATGATCGGAGAATTACATACATTGGAGTCAGTTTCTACAACTACTCCTTGAGCCATGAGCTCGTCAATAATTTTGGATAAGGCTGTTACAGCCTCAGGTGGCAATCTGTACTGTCTGATTCGTGGTAACACTACACCTGGTTTGAGAGTCACACGATGGGGTGTGATTTGCATATAACCTACATCAGTTGGACCTTGCGCCCATAGATGCTGCGGAACATTAGACAATCTCGGATCAAAATCTCGTAATACATAGTGACCCTTGAAGTCACGTAGAAACAGGCGTATTCCCTCTGGGGAGCAGCAAATAACTGCACCTAATTCTTTCAGTGTCTTAATGCCTAACAAATTTTCTGGACATGACTTCGTAAGTAACAGATCAGTAGTGCGGGACAATGGACCTACTTCTAGAGTAACTGGCTTAGATATCTCGTTTACAATAGGCTTTCCTGAAAATCCAAGGGAAACATTTCTAGAGCCTGAGAGCGGAGCCCCTGGAACTTCGTCGTGACTAATGGTGGTCCTACTTGCCCCTGTATCAATCAAAAACTTTCTGTCTTTCCCTAGTACTTGACTATGAACATAGGGACCCTCTTGATCTACAGGTATCTCGATGAGAGGCAAGCCTACCTCCCTCTCTAGGCTGTTTCATGAGTACTGTTGATACTCTGGATACTCGGACTGTGCATACTGGTACATCTGCTGTGTAACATGCTGTGTTGCAGCAATAGGCTGCGGTGCTGGAACTGTCTGTTGTGCATTCTGTGGCTGAGAAGTCTGTGAAACTTGTTCTTGTCTAGGCGGACGTGGTCTTTCTTTAGTTTTACCAGTAGCTATATTATGTTTCAGAACTGCACACTCGTTTATAAAATGACCTGGCTGTTTACAATAATTGCATGTCCCTTTAACGGGAGCTGCAGAATGACTGGCTTGATTCGTACCCCTCTTCTGACTGTCTTGAGGAACAGATTGTGCAACTAGTACTTTCATTTTCGTGTCTTTCATACGTTTTCTCTCGTGTTCTTGCTCTTCTCTGATTCTATTCTGGTGGTACTGGAGCATCTGTAACATCTGGGACGGGGTACTAGCTTGCCATGTACTTTCGACTTTCAAAACTCGATTCTTAACTTGTGGACTTGAATTCTCGACTAATTTAGTTACAAAAAGATGAGGGTATGACTCGCTACTCGTCTTCAAGCCACTGTTTATAATAAAACATTTCTCAAATCTAGAATAAAAATCACTAGTATCTTCGTCTTGTTTCTGTTTACAGGCTGAGATTGCATCCCAGTCTTCCTTTTTAGTGGCTAATAATCTGGGCAAAACTTGTATTAACAGTTCTGGTAATTCTTTACATTTCTCTCCAAGACCGGTACCTGGTACTCGTATCTTATCTTCAGCTTCTAGAACTGCCCAATCGATCTTTTTCTCTCCCACCTCCCATTCTTTTTCCTTGAGTTTTTCATATATGCCTGCGGGCAACAGGACTTTTAACATTTTAATTATATCTGGATACGTGTATTCTCCCATACGGAGCATGTCTTTTAATTCTCGGTGGAACCCTGCTGGATCTTTGTCATGACAGGGAATTAATTTCTTCATTTCTAAGAGTTCCATCTTTGTAATCGGGGTGTAAACAAACACTCGTTGCATTTCACCATCCGCTGTCCTAACTGGGTGTACTTCTCGTAACGGATTCTCTCTGTCTATATAAAAGGGTTTACTTTCTGGAGGTGAAACATGAACAAAATGCGGGTTCAGGAACGTTCTATATTTGTGACGCTGTTCTAGAATGACACTAATTAAATCGGTACCTAAACCTTTCCATCTATACTGGAGTAACTCGTTCAGGACATCGTGTAACGGACCTGGATCAGAATGTTGACCCTCATACAGAGTAATGAGGTGCTGGATCATATACATACCCACCAGTCGCTGCTCGGCTGGGGGCAATTTCAGAAACATGTGTGCCACTATTTCGTCTGGAAAAGTGGTAGAATCAGTAATCCATCGGACTGCTGATCGGGCTAGTTCTTGTTCATGCATAGTACTTAACTTACTATAACCGATTCGTGATTTCAGAATGTGATCGGTAGCTTGAAATACTTGTTCTAGAGAACCTTGTTCTGGTGCTGGAAGATGAACAGTTTTCTTGCGTTCTAGGCGTAAATGTCGGTCTGGAAATCTAGATTTACCTACATACGCTATTCTGGCGGGATTCTCGTCCTCTACCTCTTCAGTAGAAGAGTCATTCTCTTTCTCGCTTACTTGTGCTGCTTTACGTTGTTCGTGTAACTTTATTATTTCCTTACGAATTCTCTTGTACATACTCTCTATACTACTGATAGTTCTGTGCTTACCCTCGGCTATATTATCACTCCACCTTGTCAGGATTCTCATTTCGGCCGGATCTTTGGTCGGGTAATCTTGTTCCCTTATTAAACAATTAATCAGAAACTTTAATAACATGAGCTGGATCTCAGCTTTCCTTTGAGACATGGCTTCACCAATACTTTCTGGATCATCCCCTGTACGGATGAAACGATATATTCTGTCTAGATCTTCTTTCATATTCGGTAGGGTGTCCAAGTACCCGGTCACCCGTCTTACACGGATGGAATATATAACTGTACTATCATCACCTGCAACTGGATCATAGCGGCATTCAGTAAGGGCTCGTCGGATATCTGCAACGGACTTATATTTGGGCGTACGCTGTAACGCACATTCATGTAACTCGACTAACGTTAAACGTTGGTGTGGTGGCGGGGTACCAGGAGGACCTCCTCCTGCGGCCCCTATACTGGAATCGTCGACTGATACTCTTCGTGCTGGCAGAGTGGGAAATTGTAATGTAGGCTGGACCGGGGGTACCGTAGCAGGTACTCCGGTGTCTGGAGGAGCAGGATTTACATTATTTACAGGGACTGGCGGAACAGGATTTGCATATTCTGGAACCGTGTCGTCCAAGTAGGACGAGATGAAAATATCAGCTGCGGTCGGTTTGTGACGTAGCTTGGTCGGAACTAATGGTGGCGGAAAATTATTGGATGCCTCCGGGGTCGCTTTTGGCAAGCCCTCGGCAAGAAGAGGATACATACCCTTAATGAGGGCATTCCTCTGTCTGTCGGACTGTTCGGTTCTGACTCGTTCACCTATCTCGATTAATTCCCTTTCGTGGGCTCGTTCTAAGGATTCTCTACTTAATTCTGACTTTCTGATTTCTTTTTCGGTTCTTTTATGAGATTCTTTGCGCCATAACTCGATGGCATCTTTCTGTGACTGTCTGGCTTTCTTTTTCCATAATGCTTCTTCTACTCGCATGATGCACTCGGCATCCCATGTACCCGATACGGGCCATCTATACTTTTCTTCTAACTGTTTGGTATACTCTACCCATAAATCTAGATATAATATGGCACTTATGCCATGCTTCTGATACATAAAGTGACCTGGACTGTCCCTAGGCGGGACAGGAACTGCTGCTTCTAACAGACCTTTTCTAGTTCTTAACTGACGTAGTCTGGAAAATAACGGCATGACTGAACTGTAATCTGGACACAATTACAATACACAATGAACACGATAATTACACCACTCTCATACCACGACATTAAAATACATGAAGAACATTTAAAATAACAGTTCGAACAGAATACCACCTGGAATACTGAAAACAGAATACATGAATTTCTCGAGAACAGAACTGACTAGAACAGAGACTAGATGCACTGCTGAAACAGTACGAAACTTACCGGTCTCATAAAGAGACACGTCAGGACCCGCATCCACCGAAGTGGACACTTCGTTTTGGGATCTGTGTACCACCAAACCCCACGGACCAGAGACAATTAGATTGACCCTGTCTAGATACTACCCCAGCAACGGTACTCACCGGGCAGCAAGAACGGAAGGCCTCGGACTGGACTGGACTGCTTCGACGCCGGACGGACGAACTTCGGACTTCAGTTACGGGTGGGCCTCCGGATACCTCGGACCTTGGACTCTCGGCTTGGGCTCTGGTCGGGACTCGCCGCGTTCCTCCACCGCCTCGTCTGGATGCTGGACCGCCACCTCCGTCTCCTCCGTGGGCCTGAGGGATACTTGAAGCAGAAATATCTGCACGTGCACGGTATGGTTCCGTCACGGCTGCAGAGGGTCAGGGGGCCGGCGTGGCTTCACCGGCGCGTGGGGAAAGGGCAGGCCCTGTTCGGGCGCCATTATGTGGTATATAAATAAATAATACCGGATCTAGGTTTGACTGGATATAGCAATAACAGATAGCTCAATAAATAAGAGTCAAGATTCGAGGTAGTAGGAGTTTGCAGGTTTAATACAGCATAAAGGACAGGAACAGGACAACCTGCACAGGAATAGGATGGCAGCGCTGCCGGGGGCAGGATCAAGGAAAAGGATAACTTTTAATAACAATGCACAAGCATATATACTAAAACAGTTGCATTACAATACATATGATAGGCGGAGCAGTGGGTGTGATCAATAGCAGTCGCGAAAGATAAGGGTGAAAGTAGGTGTAACAGGAGGCGTATACATAGACATGTGATGTAAACGTAACAGAATATGTCATAAAGGGGGCGGAAACATGGAGGGGGCTACCTAAGGAGCCGGGACCTCTAACCTAATGGTGCGCACAAACTGACAATGACGTGTTACTAGGAGAAGCTGGGGGCTATGAACTCTGTGCTAGGAGTAGAGACTGAAGTCTGGAGAGTCAGGGCGACATGTACCTAAACCCTATCTAGTATCTAATGTTTAGAGAACATGTTGATATAAACTAAGAGTCAGGAGGGGAGAGGCTAACAGACTCTAAGACTGGAGCATGCATTATTCTACATGTAGTGCGTGATGAAGAATATTAAATGACCATTAATACAGTATTTCTCTTACATGGAGACGTAAAGGCTAGATGATGACGGAAACTATTGATGCGATTCAGTAGCTTAGGAATGCAGAGAAGGAGGGCTGGACTGATAACTAGAATCATAACATACTCTTGGCAGACTAGCAGGCAGAGCCAGGCCGAGCCGGGCACTGTGAGGCAGGAAGTAAGTGAAGGGTCGAGGATACAGGTGGGGGCTGTATCGCTCCTCAGCGAGGGTTCAGGAGACAGGAGCTGAATCTGGTGTCCGGGCCCTTTTGAGGCCTAGAAACGGGGACTTTACAATGAAATAACGTGCACACTGAGAAACATGGCAACGTAGCTTTACATAGGCCTAATACTCGTAGCTTTCACGAGAACTGGAAACTGGCATACTAGAGATGGACACAACTGTAATTGCGTCTTTAATCAAACATGGGGAATACATATGCATATTAATCATGCACATATAACATAAGATGGGGGACACGTAGGGACACAGAACATGGCAAAATTTACTTTTCCACAATCCAACAAAAATTCCACGCTGCAAATCACCCCCAATCAGCTGGACTAGTAGAGCGCTATAATGGCACTCTAAAACTTAAACTGGCCAAGATACAAGCAAGCTCTGGCCTTAAATGGCCCGATGCCTTTCCATTAGCACTTCTATCGACAAGAATGACTGTACACTCACGAGTGGGACTTAGTCCATATGAGATCATGTTCGGCCGCCCGGCCAACATATGGGGAGTGCCTAGGCCGACAAAATTCAGTGAAATTGAACACCCTGTACTGCTTGATTATTTGTATGATCTGACGGCTAAATTGCGTGTTTTACACCAACAGGTTCACGATTCTCTGCCTCAGGTTTCTGAAGATCCAGGTCACATCATCGATCCTGGCTCATGGGTTTTGGTGAAAATTTCCAGCGGACAAAGAATGATCAGCCCCGCTGGACAGGCCCCTACCTAGTCCTGCTATCAACAAGATCAGCCGTGCGAGTGGAAGGGAAGAAGAACTGGATCCACGGCGTACACTGCAAGAGCGTTCCTTTGCCTCTGCCGTACGACCGATGGGTCCAGGAGGGTATTGCTGACTCTGAGACTGAGACTGTGCCTCGTTTTCTGCCTTTCAGCGATGCACGTGTAAAAGGAACAATTTCTGAACGTGAAAGTGACAATCTTTTGCAAGAAGCTGTGCCACCGTCAATTCGATTGGACACTACCGAGCCTGAACTCTTGTTCCAAGACCAGTCATTACCTGGAAAGAGACGTTATAATCTGAGGCCGAGAACAATGGACTAATAAAAAAAAAATTCTTTCCTCTGCTATTTTTGAAAGTGCAGCTCTCTCATCTGAGAAACTTTTTTATTTTTGTTTTTCGAACCACCATCCGGGTTCAGCTGTAGGGTCGCGGTTGCCGAAGTTTTTGGAGTGCAGCCGAAGACGTTAGGTCGACGGTTCTGGTTGGTCTAAGGGAGTTGCCCTGGACTGATAGAAGCCTTCCTTAGCATAAAACACCCTACCATCGCGAGCAGCAATTAGAGAGGATGGAGTTTTTCGAGATGGAGAGACCTGCCAAAGAGATGAGCCTTAAAGCTAAAATTTGTAGAATGATGACCAAGAAACGTTTTTTGATATTTTGCATTTTCATGTTGGTTAGCGTAATGATGTTTTTAATAGGATATGTTTTATTCTCTTTTCAAGTGACATTTGCACCCACAGCACAGCCCATGCCTCCTTCTACTGTTTCCTCACATTCTTTTCACCCTTTACCTGAACATGAGTCTGCTAGGAGATTAGAGTTTATCAATAACTCCTTCGTCCAGCTTTTGCACCAACACCAATTAGTAGTGAACACAACTAACTGTTGGGTGTGTGGTCTTATGCCTCACACTACTGATAAATGTATCCCTTACCTGGTCCTGCTTTTCAGCCATAATGGTTCTGTGTGGGCATACAGAACGATGTTCATTTATGCACATGAAGTCCACCCCCTACGTTCTGTAAAAGATAATCCAAAGAATAGTGCTCTAGTTAAGGGTATAGTAGATATGATTAGGGAAGATACTTCCTATGAGACTATACCGAGAGATGAGACACTAGCATATATTGGATGGAACGTGACCGGATACGGAGTTACTCTGAGTTAAAAACAGCGAGCTAAGAGATCCTCCCCGATTTGGATTGTACCCCATCAGGGTCACCTATGTCTGCAAGGTAATGGCAAGAATCCCAGAGCGCAGTTAGGAAAAAGTATCTGCACGGAAACATATGTCTTTGCATCTCAGGCTTCTCCTTCGTTCCTAGCAGCTAAGGGTACCTATTTCATCTGTCATGATAGAGCCTACACATGGTTGCCCCCTGACTTCTCGGGCACATGTTTTGTTTCATTCCTGTTGCCTCCCACCTACACAGCTGCGGCAGATTACATAAGTCAAGGATAGTTAGAGGTGTCTTCAGTAAAGAAGACACTGCAGGACAAGAATTTGGAGACTTCTTTAAGGGTTTTCTGCCGTTTTGGGGACCTATGGTTAACAGCAGGAACATAAGGCAATTGACGAGAGTGGTTGAATCCACCGTAGTTGTAACTGCCGGTGCCCTTAGTAACTTGACTGCTGAGCTCCAGTCGGATCGCCTTATGACCCTTCAGAACAGGGTCGCGTTAGACGTCATACTTGCAGACCGAGGTGGGGTATGTAAAGTGATCCAATCGAGTTGCTGTGTTTTCATTCCAGATAACGCTCCAACAGTGTACCAGGCCATCTCCAGACTACATAAGATCTCTGAATCTATTCATGTGGATTAAGGAGATTAGTCGTTGATGGGGTGGTTCTGGGAACTGATGTCCACCTGGGGATGGGAGATTCTGATGGTCATTGGGATGATTTTAGCCATCCTTTTCCTGTTTTGTCTGTGCGTACAGTGTGCTCCTGCTATATGTGGCCTCTGTGCTACATCGTGTGTAAGGAAACCTGTATCAAGGGATGAGCTAAGCAATAGGATGATGCTACAGCAACATCTCAATGAATTTGTGAATATAGACCTGGACTCAGATTAGCGTGAGTATAGGTTGATTGCCTATGTAAGGGCAAAAGGAGGGTCTGTGGTACTGAAAATTCTGGACCCGTGTCATAAACATCGTCAAATCATGACGATTTTGGTATCAGCAGACCGAGAATGACGAAAATACTATATACAGGCATTTTCGATGTACTCGAATGGCTAGATCACAATTAAATCAGGGATTCAGTCCTGAACCCTCGGGTTCCATTTTGTGCATGGCAGCCATTTTGTGGTTGCCCTCACATAGGCTGATGACTAAGGTCAAAACGAGTCTTAAGGACACGTACACCTTTGCTGACTTTTGTGTGACCTGGGCAAGCTGACTCCACTGCCTGAAGCCAAACCTGTTCGGCCAGTTCCTTTCCCAGTGGCCGATCGAGATTAGTATCAAGGCACAGCAAACCATAAACCTTTCATCACATCCAAACCACGCCAAATCTTACACACACCTGTCTCTTCTTTCTGTTTTATGACCTGTTTTACGAGGAGGAGGTGCCCAATTTTATTAGGGGTCCGTCCGATATCTGATGAAAATGTTGGGCCTTGCCGGGAAATTGGTTATGGGATGGACAAACTGAAAATGGGCTTGTCATCGTGAATCTGCTTTTTCTTTGTTGTGAAAATATGTGAATGGTCAACTGTAAAATAAGGAATGTTTGCCTAAAGCATAATATTTTGTATACAAGGAATGGCTGGCTTTGTAAGGTTGAGCAGTCTCCTGAGAATATACACCGTGTTGTACTTCTAGGATACCTGTTACTGGCTGCAGCCAATAAATTCGATCTTTGACTTCACCAAGAAGACTCTGGGGCAGATTTATGAAGGCCTTGCGCCGCCGGTGCGTCACTTTTTCCCATGTTAAAAATTATGCACCGGCGGCGCAAGGCCTTCATAAATCTGCCCCTCTGTGTTTCTGTAGTCTGGGACAGGAAGGACTCGAAGTCTTAGGGTGTGTTCCCTGGCACCGCTGGGTTCTTAAAAACCCAGTACTTCATAGTATACCTACAAAGAACTGTAAATGTAAGCAAAGACATTTCAGAGAATATTATCCAGCACAGGCAAGCAAGCAAATGTGTGTCAATTGTCAGTGTTAAAGAAAAGATGGCAACTTTAAAACATGAGCATATAAAATGTGGTATACCTACTTGGACCTTAATGTAACCGCATAACAGCTTTGTGTCCCTTTTGCCTCAAAAATTGTATATTAGAAAATCTATGCTTGCTGGCCTGTGGCCACTTTTCCAATCCAGTGCTTTCATTTAAGAAATCAGTGCAGTCAGAAGTTGTTTTCTTTTTTTTTTTTCTTTTTTTTTGTATGTCCTCATATGCCATCAAAGATATTATCGGTATTGATTATACTAAGGATCTTTGAGGAAGCTCTTTTTGAAGACACCCAATATGAGTCTTACGGTACCACCATGTCTATAGTCAGCTCAGTCTTACACTTTACCAGACCCTTGGACTGATCTTAGGGTGTTTCGTTCCGCAAGAAGGCATAATCATTGGACACAGTTGATTTATAGTTCGTCAAGCCAATTAATACAAGGGATCCAAAAATGCTTCCTTCTCTTCCATACCACTTTATCTAAACTAAGAGTGTGCCTGATTGCCCTGACCCAATCTAAATATATTGGTGCCTTAATACTCAACCACAATTTACAAATTTCTCTACGTGCTAAAATAATTAAATATAAGAATAACTTATTACTATCTTGAGATAATTCCTCGTAATTGGAGGGAATTCCAAAAAATACTTGTTGTGCACTAACCTGTATTTCATACCCGAAGAGGGCTTTTATACCTTCTTGTACTTCAAACCAAAATTGCGATAATTCGGGGCAAGTCATGACCATATGGAGATCATCTGCTTTTTCCAGATGGCACTTTGGGCAGCAGGGAATAGGCCCCTTTGAAATTTTAGCAATCCTGGCCGGAGACCAATATACCCTATGGAGAGAAAACAAGTGGTTCCGCTTTAAATTGGCAGGAGAGACCGTAAGGTGTAGCAAGTCAAAAGATACTTGCCATAAGGTCTGCAAGTCAGCATCCGGAACTTGGTCTCTCCATAGATGTTCTGGAAGGCTGAACTCTCCATCCTCTCCTTCAAGTATTGTCCAATATAGGGTCGATGTTTTGAGCAAAGTTGTTTTCTTCATTAGTAGTTCATCCAGAATAGATTTTGAACCTTTGCCCTCTGTGACAGCCTGGTCCCAGCTTTTGATTTGTAGATACTTGAATTTGGATAGATTTTTATCTGTGAGAGCAGAAATGTCTTCCCAGCTCAAAAGATTACCTTCAGGTATTACCTGACCCCATAATCTGATATTTGCGTTCTGGAGAGCTAAGGATAATAGATCTTTAGTCCATTCTGGGGCACCCGGAGAGTCCCAAATTGGTGCTAAGTTGGCATAATATTGAATGTTAAGCTTTTTCCTTACTCTAGCCCATACATATGCCAAGTCTCTAAGAACTTTTAGACGCACTTTTTTAAAGAATCGCATATCTCCAAACTTAAAAATAAATGCATGAGACCCTCCCTGAGTCTCAGAAAGCATATTTTGAAACATAATGTCTGTTTCTGTAGCCCCTAAAGTATCAAATAAGCGAAATCCAGCTTTCAATAATAGGGTCCAGGCATACACTCTCAGATCAGGTGCGCACAGCCCACCTTTGCCTCTTTTCCTTCGTAATTTTTTCCAAGAAATTCTTATACCTTTTGAGGCCCAGATAAACGAGTTCCATTTAGCTTGTATTTTAGTCAGTTTAGCTTCTTTAAAAGCAAGTAGAATGTTCTGAAATATATATATGATTTTGGGTAACAACATCATCTTTACTATATTTATCCTACCAATTAAAGTCAGAGGCAGGAGTGACCAGTTTTTTAAAGAAATCGCCATTTCTTTATCGATCTTTTCAAGATTTTTTTCTGCAATTTGATTTATGTCCTGTGTAATTTGGATTCCCAAGTATCTAATTTGGTTTTTCAGAATTGGAATGTGATTAATCTGAGTAATATTCCAACACATACACTCTGATTTAGCTTGATTAATCAGGTATCCAGAGACTTGACCAAATTGCTCTGCCGCTTTATAAATTAATGGAATTGATTTGATGGGGTCAGTAGTATATAACATCAAATCGTCCGCATACAGGGCAACTTTCTTCACCCAGTTCTTATATTTAAAAGGTAGAATATCTTGGTCTTGTCTGATCTTTTCTGCGAATGATTCCATGTATAGGTCAAATAGTAAAGGTGAAAGCGGACACCCTTGTCTTGTCCCCCTCTGAATTTTTATAGGAGAAGATAGGCTACCATTTATCAATAATCTGGCCGTCGGAGCTTGGTAAAATGCTGCTATTGTGCCGCAAAAGTTTTTCCCCAAGTTAACCTTTGCTAATACTTTAGTAAGGAATTCCCAATTGACACGCTCAAAAGCCTTTGCGGCATCCAGGGTAATAACCGCTAGTGGAATTTTGTATTGGGAAGCAACATCTATCGCTCCCACCAATGATTGTGTGAGCTCTTGTATGGAACGGCCCCTTATAAAGCCCTTCTGGTCTAAATGTAGAAGTTTGGGTGCCGATGCGTTTAATCTTTTTGCAAGTATATTTGCCATAAGCTTGTAGTCGGTATTAAGAAGAGAGATAGGCCTATATGAGTCACAGTGGTATGCTCTCTTCATTGGTTTTAAAATGAGAACCACTATGGCCTCGTTCCAAGATGCAGGGATATTATCCCCTTCCTCAAATATACCTGAAAATAGCTTTTTCAAAATGGGTATAATTACTGGAGCTAATACTTTGTAAATTTCTGATGGTAATCCGTCAGGGCCAGGAGCCTTGCTATTCTTGGCGGAGTCTATCGCCGCAGCTATTTCCGTGGAGCTGATCTCTCTATTAAGATTATAGGAGGACTGGTCATCTAAAACTTGAACCTGGTATTGGTCAAGCCATGAATATGTTAGTTGTTGTTGAGGGCGGAGATCTTCTCTATAAACTTCATCAAAGTGATGAAAAAAGGCGTGTTCAATGTCTAGCCTGTTCTCAGAAATCACATCCGTGTCTGTGATCTGCACTTCCTTTATGGAGTTCTTTTCATTGTCTTTTTTAGTTTTCCAGGCTAAGAGTTTTCCGCTCGCCTCTCCATATTCGAAATGTGCTAGTGCACTAGCCTGCCAGCGCTTCCTCAGCCTTCCATCTAATACCTGCTCTAGTTCTAGTTTACAGGTTAGAAGATCTTTTTTATTGTTGTTCTCCTCGTCTGGGGAGCTAGGGACTAGGACAGCTTGTTCTAAGGCCCTTATTCTTTCTTCGATCTGTGTAATTTGTGCCCTGTATGCTTTATGATTTGCAATCTGATATGATAGTAATCGCCCTCTCAAAAAGGCTTTGTACGTGTTCCAGACTATTGGGAGTGTGGCTGTATCTAGATTAAACGTAAAAAACTCATTTGATTCTTCAATCAATTTATTTGTTACTTGTTCATCTAAAAGGATGCTTCTATCTAGAGTCCATCTCTTGACCAACTGGGGACCTGACAGCTTTAAGGTTAAAGTAACCCCTGAATGATCGGAGATATGGGCAGCAAGATGTTTTATCTCCTCCACTTGTTGGACTAAATGTTCTGCAATTAGAAAAAAATCTAGTCTTGATTTGTGACGGAGTTTCTTATTATGGAATGTGAATTCTCTTTTTATACCATTTTTTTGTCTCCAGATATCTTTCCAACCAAACTGAACTATTGCATTAGATAATATTGCCCTGGTTTTGGGAATATGGGAGAACCTGACCGCAGACGTTTTATCCAGTATTGGATCAATTACTAGATTAAAGTCCCCTGCAAAGATGATTGGATCTTCAAAATCTAAAAGTTCAACTAGAAGTTCTTTTAAGGGTAGGGGGTTGTCTGTATTTGGACCATAATATCCAACAATCGTAAATTTATATGAGTGTTGTTTTATCTTTGCTATAGCCCATCTTCCCCTTTTATCAGATCTAGACTGTTGCAAATGTATCCCTGAATTGGATTTAATCAATATAGCAACCCCTTTAGTAGGGGACTGTTGTGAAGAGGTTATGATCTGTTGGATCCATTTTTTTTTCTCAAAGATGTCTCTTAGTTCTTTTTCGGTAAAGTGGGTCTCTTGTAAGATAAATATATTTTCTGGTGCATCCTTTAAATATTGAAGGATTCTCTCTCTTCTATTTTTAACTCGTAACCCATTCACATTCCATGATAGAATCTTGATAAATGATGTAGTTGTTACCCTACCTTGCGCTATCTGTCCTGACAAAGGTATAACCAAAAGAAATTAGAATCTGGCGATTTGGACATTTTTTTAATTTTTTTTCCCCATGCTCCCCACCCAGTGTCACTGTCCCTCCCCCCCCACTCCCCTGAACCCCCTGTGCTCCCCTGGAGAACCCCCCTCCTTTTCTTGGCCTAACTTGGCCATCGAGACTCTTCCGTCCGGGCGTATCGTATAATTAAGATGTGAGTGGCAGTCAAGAAATTCAGCTAACTATATATAAAAATAAAAAATTGGGGGAAATATCATGATTGTGGTAGAGGATACCCCATCTAGAACCTTTTAGTAAATTTTAATAATTATTAGCTTATTCTCTCTGATGGTCATCTGTAAGTAGTTGGAGGTATTCCTCTGCTTCGTCAACCCGTTTTAGAACTTTCATTTTGTTTTTATACATCACTTTCAGTGATGCAGGAAATTTGAGCTGGGCAGTAGCGCCTAGTTGTTTAAAGGGTTCTAACAGTTTGCCAAGCTCCCACTGCCTAGACGCTGTAATGGAGGAGACATCAGACCTGATCTGGTAGGAAAATCCTTCCGACGAAAGTTCACTAGTTCTTAACGCTCTGTTAAGGATCTCCTCTTTTAAAGTGTAAGTCTGAAAATACACAAGGATCTTTCTAGGTCTGCTTTTATTCGGTTTCAACCTGAATGGATCCCTGTGGACTCTCTGGATATCTTTTACTATTTCTGCTTCTGAGACCTCCAGCTCGATAGTTTGCTTGATCAATCTAGCAACGAACTCCTTAATGTTGCCCGCCTCTGCCCCTTCTGGAATCTTCAGGAGGCGCAGATTATTGCGTCTTTGTGCATTTTCTAGGGACTCCATCTTTTCCTGGAGCCCTAGCTCCCTTTGTTTGAGATCCTCAAGCTTCTTATTATGTTGGTTAGCCAGCTTTTTTAAATCTACAACTGACTACTCCAATTCAGAAGTTCTGGTGGCTAATGCGTCAAATTTCTCTTTTAACTCCTGCTGATTGGTTAGTGTGGCTTCAAAGCCACTTTTTACCTCAAAACTCAGCGCTTTTAGCATTGATATAACTGACTGATCCATATTTTCTGCGTTCGGTGGGACCTTGAATATAACATCCTCAGTGCTAGTGTTCGTTGTCTGAACTACTTGAACTGGTACACCTCCCTCTAAATAAAGATCAGGTCCAAATTCAGGCTCCTTATCAACACAATAGGTTTGGAGTAGTTTGGGGAGTTCTGCTGGGCCTGTGGCTGTCCCTATAGCTTGTTCCGGTGCCGGTTCCATCTCTAAACCTTCTAAGGGTTGATATCTGTTAGAGTTAGGGAGACCTTTTATAGACGCCTCTACTGAGACCTCATCAGACAGTTTTAGTTCCAGAACTGTAGGGACAGGTTTAAAATATGCCTTCAAAGACGGAGGTGGCTTCGCCTTTTCGGCTGTCTTTTGTGCTTTTAAGTTCTTTTTACCAGTCCTCTTTAAGGATTTTACCTTAGTTTTTGATAGCGGCAGGGATTCTGTTGGCAGATTTAATGTATGTTGTTTCCCTCCTCTACTCCTTAGGGAATACCCCAGGCCCTGGGAATCTGCAGACTGATTTTCTGACATATATAAATCAGCATTTAAGGGCACAGGGGAAGCTAGGAAAGCTGCTTTAGTGAAGATTTTTCGTAGCCCATTGCATTGTGGGATTAGCAGTTTTGACTTAGAGTGTTCAATGCTATCAAAATTACGATGTCTATACCCGGCTTTCCTCCCCTTCTTCAACTCAAGTGCCGCATAGACCCACCGTGTTAAGCCTTGTTTTACAAGCATGAGAGGCTCCTACCTTTTTTAAGATGAATGTTTGAAATCTATGTTTTAACAGCTCCTCTCCGGGCTACCACAAATGGCAAGCATCCAGCAGGGAGAATGACAGGCTGATTCTGCTATACCGCTATACGCAGGAAAAGCTTAGTATATGGTGATTTCTGTAGTTTTCTGTAATTACTGCCACAGCCTGTCAGAGCCTCTGCAGCGCTCGAGTTTTCAGCGATCTAGCTGATTCTGGGCTCCGGCGTCCTGATGTCAATGCCGGCGTGTGCTTGCTTGCTTGTTGCAGGAGCCTCAGCGTCCTGTTAAACGATCCATATCTATCCGTAATTGCGAGCTGCAAGTAGTGGAATGCCGGTGCCGGTGAAAAGCTGCTGACATTCACGGTGTTCACGCTCGCATTCGCAGCATTTCGTGGCTACCATTACTGCTCAAACATGAGTAAAAAAAAATTTAAAAAAAGAACGGGCGATTCAGCTTCTCTACGCCGCCTCTACTCTCGCCACTCGCTCAATACTGAGTGCCCGGAGCTCCTGAGCCTCGCGACTAGCCACGCCTGCTAGCCGCCATGTTCTCCCACAGACCAGAAGTTGTTTTCTTGCTGTGTTTGAATTGTTGCAGTTGAACTAACTGGAAAATAATAATTTTGACAAGAAAAACCAGGGGTGGATAAGTGGGTACATTTGCAGGCTCTATTTTGATCATTAGCCTTCACAAATAATAGTTCTTCAGTCTGTTAACCCACATCATTCAACTGAAGATCTGTGGCGATGGCACAGTGGAGAGGGGCAGGAAAATGCTGGTGGTGCAGCTGCGGCCCTGCTGAACATCTTCTGAGTTGTATTTCCACCACCCATTTCATGGTGGTGAGCCCACCATGAAAAGGGTGATAGAGGCGCAACTAAGGGGGCCCAAACAGGGCCTCCTGCCACTTCTGGGCCCGGAGGTGAATGCGGGGTGCTGCATGTTGTACCCCCCTAGAATAGCACCCCCGTTCCTGCACGTAGTGGCATGCATGACATAGTGCATGCCACACCGTGCAGGAAGGTGCTGCCGGCGCTGTTAAAGCGGCGGGGTGCTGTTAAGGCTCTCCTATGGGCCTAACATAGCCACTGCCGTGAGACTGTCACAGCCCCACCCACTCTGGATTCAACTCAGAACCTGGTGGGAGGACACACCAAAGGCGTGGTGGTCCTCATGCCACCGCAGCTTTGGCAGTACTGCTAGAGGGCTGCAAAACTCATAATAGGGCCCCTAGGATTTTACTGAACTGAACTGAAAATGGCTTTCTGTTAGCCATCGACCTTAGGCTAGGTGGGATAGCAGTGGTGTTTATGTTATGTTATGTTATGTTAAATTGGCTCTTCTATAGCGCACGGCTACTCGGAGGAGTGTCCCGGCGCTTTGGCGAAGAGTGAAACAAGGAGAGGTACAGCAAAACAGTGCTCCAGAAAAGACACATTTTACAGAGTGAAAAAGCCTGCAGATTACAAAGTAAAAAGCCAAGTCTTTAGCTCCTTTCTAAAGGCTAACAGATTAGTCATCAGTCTTAAAGATCGAGGGAGATCGTTCCAGCACCGAGGCGCAAGGTACCGAAAGGAGCGACCTCCGATTCGAGAGCGCCTGATAGAAGGAACCACAGCTTTAGCCTCGAAGGCAGACCTGAGAGCTCTTCTGGGAACGTAAAAGGCTATCCGCTTACGGAGATAGTTAGGACCGATTCGGTGGAGCGCCTTAAAAGCCAGAGTCAGGGTCTTAAACGTGACTCTCTTGGCAATCGGAAGCCAATGGAGTTGCTCCAAAAGCTCCGAGGCCCGCGCCCTCCGGGGAAGTCCAAAGATGGCTCTGGCTGCCGAATTCTGCACAACCTGCAGACGGGCCATCAGATATTTAGGAAGGCCCAAATAGCTCTGTATTTGTAACACCACTAGCGCTCCTACTGGTGCTTGCATATATCAGTGATCTAATTTCTAAACCATTAGGCTATTAGTTACTCTAAAACAGCCATACCAATCAAACTAGGCTGTATGTTGTCCACTTCTCCTCAGTGTACAGGACAAAGTTCTGTGGGCACAACCATTTACAGCTTACTTTTCCTCCATCAGCCCTGGTGCGAATGATCAGTCCCATTTAGGTAAAGTAATGAGTTATCCGCATTTGGGCTTTCTTTTGGCTGGGCATGCCCTCCGATTGCGGGCGGAATATGCCCTAATTTTATCAACAGATTTCTCGTATCTCTACAATACCGATGGAGCAAAGAGCGTAAAGCAGAGCGTGGATGCTTCCTGGCACATGCGTACCTTTGGGCAGAAAAATCAGCTTCAACAATTGCCTCCTAGATGTGTCTAATTTGGGGAAGCACCACAGTAGGTGCAACCACGATTCATGTCTGCCTACATTTACCAGACCCTCCTTGGCCGGCCCAGGCAGGGTTAAAATTTCTCACTGGTAATCCTAAAAGCGGCATGTACATGATCTTCCTACTGGCCTGCCCATTTATAGCTTCCACATAGTATAGTTGCAGCTTCCCTGCCAAATGAGAGCTGTTTAGGGGGTGTACGGAGGCAGAGATATTTAATTGCCTCAAATCTCGGCCCCTAGAAATTTTCCTCAGTTGTCAGTTTATTATTTTCTTACAGGCTGTGTAGGGTATCTTCACGTTCTTTAAAGCCTTTTCTCTATTTGAAGAGACACAGTGGCATCCTGCAGCTAATGATGCTACAGAATATCTGGGGTCTCGAAGATGAATTTCAAATACACCTTTGGTGAGTTGGCTGGGGCATTCATACTCATGATATAATATTTTAATAAGGCAGCCTTACATTCTTTGGTCTGATTAACCAAGCCAAATTTAGGTCTTAATCTTGACTATCAATATAACGAGGCAGCGGAAATATGTTCCGATAGGCAATACATTGGATGTGCTCCAAGACTGGTGTAAAGGCTACTGTATAAGCTTGATGCCTATTCTGCAGGGCAGGGAGAAGTGTAGGATCCATGACCCTGAGTATAGGGGTAGCTGGCAAACTAGTATCGAGTTCATTTGGATGTTACCCGAAGTGATTGCTGCTCCTTTCTTTTTCAGAGTTTACACATGAGGTGGGTTTAATAATTTCTGCAAACCAAACTCTCAGATAGTTATAGTTAGAAATTGGGTTTCTGGTTGGCTAGAATATGCACCTATGTTAGGCAGACCCCACCACTCTAGTCAAGGTAAGGGAGTTACACACACAAGTTAACCCTTGCTTGTCCCCATGGTAGCTTGGCAGAGCAGTCAGGCCTATCCCAGAGGCAATATGTAAAGCATATGCTCAACACACTCATACACCAGTGACACACTAGGCACACCACAAAAGGAGACTTCACACAAGGTTATATAAAAATATCCTTTGTATTATACATAAAAAACATTAGACCACCATCACATAAATCCCTGTGCCACGAGGCAAAGGTCATGACTCCACCTAGATCATAAAATCACTTTGCCATGAGGCAATTGTCATAACTTCACAATTAAGGCAATAAGTAAATACTTATAAGTTGCACATGTCATAAAACCACACCACACCTAAGCATACACAACATAAATCATCCCATCAGGGTATTAAATTGCATCAGTTACATAAGAACACATGGATCAGAGCTGATGGGCATATTAGGCAAATCCTGGTAATGATTGTAAACCAACATACCGAACCACACCAGGGCACAAAAACAGCAGAACCATATGCCAGCATCACCATGCTCTCTTTTTTACATGTTATATGGTAATGAAGGTTCCAGCGAAGGACTCAGAGGCACCTGTGTTTTTATTCCACATATTACCATGCCATTGGCTTTAGCAAGGATGGACCTCCATCAAGGATTCCTTACTGTCCTGAGCATACAGGTTCAAATGCCCACAAAGGCATTTGCCACTGAGGAAGCTGTCCACAATCGTGTGAAGCAGCTGCTCAAACTAATGCAGAATATTTACTGCCAACCAAAGAAAATGCAGAGGCCTTCTTGCAGGCTTCACCCCATACTCTTCAAATTACAGGGAGGGTGTCCACATTGGTGCAACAAGGAGAGGAGGCTCTGTCTAGCTCCAGCGGTTGGGGCAATGACTGCACAGCAGACTTCCTACACAGATCTCTGTATGGTCACACGGCCCCACTCACCACCACACAACATTGACGGAGTTCCTCTGCCCGACTCTAACCTCTTCAGGGATAATACAGCAGCTGTGACTCCTGTGCCACAAACTGCTTTGGTGGGTTGCCAGGCAACCTACACACTCACCTCACTATGGTCATTAGGGGGGAGAGGAAGAGCACTTCTTCCTCCTTGGCTCTCCCCTCCCATCCCTCCAGAACCACTCGGATAGTGCAGCACTACCAATGCGTTTGGCATACTTGAGCTTTCCTCAGGCACTTCCCTAAACACGAAGGACAAATACCGTGCTCTACAAGCGTTTCCTGCAGGTCAACCAAAAGCGCTCACCTCATGCTCTGGTTGCAGCCACCAGCACTTCTCTTATTATGGGCCTCCTGGGAGAATACTGGCAGCACGAACCACAAGGCACAGGCAGGCCAACAGAAGGGTTTATGTAGCAAGAGTTGCAGTCCTTCTCTCAGTCCAGCAGGCAGCGGGACAGTACTCCAAGCAATCATGTCCAGTGGCGGTTCCTTCTGGCAATCTATTAGCAAGGTTCAGTCTGTAGAGATAGCAGAGTCTGATTGCAAGTCCATGCAGTGTCTTTTTTCATATGGTCACAGCCCCTAGGCTAGTAGTCCAAAGGTTGTTTTTCTAGGGGCACTTTAAACAACTTTCAGACGTGTACAACACCCCCATTCAATCCCAACCCTGGCTCCAGACACACTACAGGGGGTGGAGACAGCATTGTGAAAGTCAAGCAAAGCACTATTCAGGTGCAGGTGCACTTCCACCCACCACTCTAAATACAGACCAGGCCTATTCAGGTGCAAGGGAAACTCCTCCCACCACTATAAATGCAGGCAGCCAAGGTCTATTCAGCCCAGCGCTGAGTCACCTAGGAAAGGTAGGACACATCTCAACCCCACTTGTGACTGTCTAGAGTGAATGCACATACCCTCCTCCTGTCAGTCTAAACCAGACAGTGAAAACATACCAAGGAGGGGGCACAAAGATTTATAAGTACCCAAAAATGCCCACTTCTAAAAGTGGCATTTCTAAATAGTAATAAAAAATCCGCTTTCACCAATAAGCAGGATTTATCAGGACTATTTCAAACACACCAAACATGGCCACACTATCCCTTTCATATTAGAATTGACCACTGAAGCACATTTCAGGGAATTCCCAATGCAAACCTATGAGAGGCGATCCTCACAGCAGTGAGAAACCAAATAGGCTGGTTGTTACTACCAGGACATGCCACGCAGTTAAGGCATATGTCCTACCTTTTACCTACACAGCACCTGGCTCATAAGGCTAGGTAGGGCCTACCTTAAGGGAGACTTGGCAACCACTTCAAATGTCACGTCACAGAAGCAGAAAACTGCGCGCGTAGGCCCCGCAGTGGCAGAGGCCTGAGACAGGTTTGAATGCTACTTTGGTAGGTGGTGGAAGTAGCACTGCAGGCCCACTAGTAGCATTTAATTTACAGGCCCTGGGTACATGGAGTACGACTGTACAAGGGACTTACAGGTAAATTAAATATGCCAAACAGGTGTAGACCAATCTTACCAAGTTTACAAGAAAGAGCACATGCACTTTAGCACTGATCAGCAGTGGTAAAGTGCCCAGAGTCCTAAAACCAACAAAAAGAAGTCAGAAAAAATACAGGTTGAAGGCAAAATGTTTTAGGATGACCCTGCAAAAAGACCCAGGTCCAACATAGTCATACTACCCAAGTACCAGGTAACATATTTCTTATTTTGGTATCTTCTGAAAATGAGGACTATTACCTTAAGGTGATTTTTGCCATTGTAGATGTTTAGGGCATTCAGCGCTTGTTGGTAAGCTGCCCTGGTATGGTCAATTATCACGAGATCATCTGCAGATTGATTGATGTAGAGTTTAGTGGACCTCCCCAAATAGGCAGTATATAAAATTAAAAAATAGAGGTGCGAGAATGCCCCCTTGCTCTAAGCCGCAGGAGGTGTTTATTTTGGGTGTGACCGTGCTTACTCCTGTCCTCCCATGTCCCCATATACAATGATATTATAGCCCTTAACAATTTTAGAGGTCTGCCCCAAAACTCAAGCTTTCTCCATAGGGTTGCCCTGTCAACCCTCTTGAATGCTGAAATGTGATCAATAAAACAGCAAAAAAGTGGTAGCTGATTTCTTTGTGTCAGTCGGTGTCTCAAAAAGGATAGCACTGTAATGTTATCCGCTTTAGATGCAGCTGCCCAGGAACCTGATTAATAAAATGCAGGATTTCATGCTCTAAAACCCATGCCTCTAGTTGATTAAGTAGGCCGCGAGCATAGACTTTAGCCTCCAGATCCAAGGGCGTAATTAGGCGGTAGGTTGACACTGTGTTTTGGTCCCCTTTCTTATATATAGGGCACAGGATAAACCCCCTTCATGCATCCAGTACTGTTGCTGTTAAAAAGGCGTGATTGAAGAGAGGGGTTAATAACATGGACCACACTTTTGGGGCATATTTGAATGTACATTTGGGCCAGGTGCTCCATATTTTTTCAAGTGCCTAATCATGTTCATAACCATGACAGCGGTTATTAGTTTCGGCCCTGGGGCTTGATTAAGATCTGCTGCAGCTGGCTATGCAGTATGATAGGGCACAAGGGTCCGGTCTGTATATAATTCCTTCACGTGCCTTACCCAGGCCCCCTCTGAAACTCTATTTTCCCTCACAGTTTTTTAGTTTGCTGATTTGCTCCCAAAAACGGGCCTCGTTTTATTCCTTAGGTATTAGAAAAAATACACACTAATGTCTTCTTCTGCAGTCCCACATAATGAGCATCCACATATTTGAATGCAGGTTGCATCAGTGTAAACAGACATCACCTTCTGCTGATGTGCACAAGGTGCACAGCAGGCTTTAAAACTGTGAGGGCACTGCCCGCTGTGGTATGCTTGTAGTTCTCAATGTAGAAATCAGAATGCACTTCAGCATGAAAAGCAATTGATAGTGTTACTCTAAATGCAGTGCTCAGGTCTCTCAAATGTACAAGTGGCCACATGTTTCAATACTTCCATGTTGGAGGCCTTCAAAACACCACTTGTAAAGTAATCTTAACATCGAATCCACTGCTGCATAAAGTCTTTGCCTAGTTTGCCACGACAGTTTCCCAAAACATTCCTTAAACTGGGATATCCCGCACCTCCTCATTATACTTAAATTATATCCGTTTATCACCAATTTAATGGGTTTAATGTGCTGTAAAATACACAACTTAGCACAACGTGTTCTCAAATTTCTTTGCGGAGGGCTTTCTCAGCTGCTTATTGGCCTAAAGATGTATGATGTCATTTCCAAATCTGCTGGTTGAAGGTGTTTCATAATGCACCACTTAACCACAGTATTTTCCTAAGTTGTTTTGGAAAAAAATCCAAAATGTCAGGGCCCTGTTTTTTCATTAAACAATTGTTTGTGTAAAATATATATGGTCGTGTTGAGCATGTGTAGCAAATTGTTTTCTGAAATTGTGAATATTTTATTAGGAAACTGTGTGCACAACCAATTAGGCTATCAACCCCTGCTTTGTTTGGTTTCCTCATATGGGCCCATCAGTTTTAGAATAAATGCAGTGGCCCAAGGGGCGGACATATTGTTGTGTGTAGGCTGATAGTGTTCGGTGAATGAGGACTGTGGTATGAATGAATCAGTATGACTGGGAGTGAAATGATTGTGTGACTTTGTTGGAAAATTATCCTTTCTGCATTTTTATTGTGGTCATTTAAAAAAAAATTCTTTGTTGTTTATGAAATGTTGCTGTGTCTTTTTATAAATAATAAATTAAAAAGAACAGGTGATATTGAAATAAAAGCTATTGAGTAGCATACGGTTGTATTGATTGATTGATCTTGCCCCAGGTAATTAAGATTTAGAAACGTTTATCAGTACTGGCATTTGGTTTGTTTTCATGTGTTGCGTTTCATGGCAGGGATCGAGCAGGACGGCGCCATATCTGCAGAGATATGGCACTCTCCTCCTCTCTCCCTAATGCTGGTGCAGAATTTTGCTGCTGTGCACTACACACACATCTTTGTGCCATAATGCAAAGGTATGTGTGTGAGTCTAGCATAGGTTTTATCGTAGAAACTTTCTCTTACAGCATAAAACACTTTGCCTAGACAAGTTTTAAAACTTTTCCTACTTTTATGTTTGCTGTGCAGTGCAGCACACATGCAAAGTCGGAAAAGAAAGGACAAATGAAAACATTTCTCCTTTTACCATCTACTTTCAAGAGGCGTTAATTTTGACGCAAACCCCTGTCTCATATTTTTAGGTAGATATGGTTTTGCATAAAAAAGCATGGGTGGGTGCATGGGAATGCCATGTAATGCGTCCTTGATGCTAAGTAATGCAAAAAAGCGTTTCAACCAACTTTGCATTACGTCATATTACTTTTAGGCAATTTCCAGTGCAAAACAAGTTATGCGCTACAAAGTAAATCATTAAAAAAATAATTTGGGGTGGTTTGCGCCACTTTTGTGATGAAAGCACAGCGCAAAACGTTGGTAAATGTGCCCCAATATGATGTAGAGATGTAGTAGTCCTTGGTCTAGTCATTTGGTACTAGTACCATACAAAAGGTCTATGGAATTGTGGATTTGTGCAAACTACCGGGCTCTCAATGAGGTAATGAAAACCAATGCCCATTCAATTCCAAGAGTTTATGAGCTTGTGGATTTGTTAGATGCTACAAGGTACTGGAGCACCTCGAGTCTGACCAGTGGCTATTGCCAGATTGTTTTAGCACCAAATGCAAAGAGAAGACTGCGGGCATATTCTCAAGAACGTGTGATAACCATCGCAAAAGTAACTTAACGCAACTTCCAACATCGCAGCTTATCGCGGGAAAATTACACAGTGTTAACGAAGCATTCTCAACACGGCGGTACCATGTGATAGGCTCTAGATAACACGTCAAATGTCCGTTTTATAATCAATGCCATACCGCAAAATTGCGAAACAGGAACGTAAAAATTCTTGCGATGAGGCCATTTGCGGTACAAAAATATGCGAAAACCAGCGATACGCCTGGAAATCCCACGCGTCTGGCGGGAAAATGCACCATAAACGCAGAGTTAATAAACGGTGAAATGACAAAGTGCGAGATCAACCCCAAAGCTGTGACGCAGAACAAAGGACCATTGTCCAAATCAGATAGGCAATTCCCCACAAACAGCCACAATGTACATCGACATGCATCATGGCGGCACATATCAGAGCACAAAAGAATCCCTGTTGTCACTTGTAGGTCACAAATGACAGCCAAAATCAAATGAATTGGGACACATGTGAAACGCTGAAGAGTGGGATACCGTAACAACCGTGACACACAGAGCTGGCAGTTCAAATACGTGACACCATAAACAGCCCCACTGCACAGAGGTGACACACCCACCATCCATTAACAGATCTCTCAATTGACAGCACAACATATCTCACCCACACTTGTCTGAGTGAAGTGCCTGTACCGATGAGTGACATGCACGCAGGGAATGTGTATCGGAATGCTTTTATTAACACATACAGGTGCCTGTGGTCAGTCAACATAATGTGCCATTACTGCTAAAGACCCACACAATGTGACGTCACCTAGAGAAGAAATTGTCAATGATGTAGTCCCTATTGGCTATTCCTGCTGCGGCTGCAGTAGGGTGTGGTACACCTGCCTCATCTTCATCATCATAGTCCGGTGCATCTGGCACTCGTATCCATGGGGCCTTGGTGTGTACACATATGTTGTGCAACACACAACATGCAACAATCATCTTGCACACGAGGTCTGGGCTGTACAGGAGCTTACCACCTGTCATGTTCACTCACCTGAACTTCAACACGCCAAATGTGCGCTCCACGATGCCCCTAGTGCCTTTGTGGGCCACATTGTACTGCCTCTGGGCCTGTGTGTTTGGGGCTCAGAGGGGTGTCATCATCCAAGCGCAGAGTGCATATCCTTGGTCACCTGTGACAGTGCAGAGAGACATGAGTCACAACTATGTACTGCATGATCTGTTGGCTGCCTCACTGGTTCATTGGTGTGTGATATGTGTGACTTAGTGATTCCTGTATGACATGTACTGAGTGTTGCACATGAGTTGCATCACTGTGTACTACATAGCCTCAAGGCTGCACCTCCCCCGAGCACATTCACTAGTGTGCCCAGCGCAATTACATAACATGCACCCCTACGGTACACCATTGACATGCCTGTCTGCCTGTGTCTACAAGCCTGAGTACGACACAGTGATGATGCTGCGCAGAATGTGGCCGGCCACTTGTGTGTAGGCCCAGTGAAAGGACAGGTCTGGCACAGATGTATAGCACCTGCCTGGCTGAACTCAACATGCAGTTGAGGGTACATCTTTGGCTCATGCTGCACTAACAGCGACACACACAACAGTTGGCATGTATGATCCCTGGCCACGAGCAGGCATGCCCCCCCCCATGTACCCCTTCGGCTGACCACGCACACCGGGGGCATGCCACATAGCAACATTGTTGATTGTGGGACGGGTGGCGCAGTCACTACAACAGAGACACAAGCATCAGCCACATTCTTGGCAAGGCTCACACTGAACCAAACCCAGACCAACGTGAGGAGGAGCAACACCCCTAAGCAGGACTGTCGTATGCTTTTCCACCCCGCTTACGCTCACGTGAAGATATGACGCAGTTACATGTCCCAGGTCCATACCACTGCCTGTGGTGTCATGGTTGCGCACGCTGTACACAGCACAATGTAATGTGGAATGGCCCAGGTCCCACATGCATACATAATGACCACATGGACACACTAAGTGAGTTTGTGGGACTGTCTAAGGGCACGTGCGCCTGGACCCTCTTATTGCCAGGGTCACATCTCCAGTGATGCCTGTGCTGGATGGGTGTTGGGTAGTGGAAGTCACCACTCAGGGGTTGGTTGGTGCTGGCAAAAGCCACAACAGTGAACAAACAATCAGCAGTAGTAGGTACGGACATCATGGGTCCCTGACTTGAGCAGCACAGAGTTTGTGGCCCCGGATGCACAGCGGCTGGCACAGGCCCACCGCCACAGGATGGTGACTTGTGGTGCACTGAGGTAGGGCCACTCGAGCTGAGCATGTACTCGTCAATGTCCAAGGGGAATGTTGTGGAGGGTTGCGGAGGACAGTGGAAGGTGTCCCTCCAGGGCATGATGCAGAGGGCAGAAACAAGCAGGAACAGGCAAATGGCGGTGTTGAATGCTAAAGACTCCACTTTTCTACTTTATCAGTATCAGCTACATGTAGAGGAAGACAACCTCCAGCCCATGGGCTCAGACACCACCGATGTTCAAACAGAGATAGACCATGAATTTCAGGGCACACACTCAGTGGCCACAGAGCTGGAAGGGGATGCAGTCTGCGATGAGGCCTGTACAATGACATTGACTCTGCCATGTAGAGGGCAAGACTCAGTTAAAAATGTGTGACCTACTCCACCACAGTATGTGCCAGAGCCAGCGGTCATCAGGGGCCCACAGCCCCGTGTGGTAGGCATGCGCTGCACAGAGTCAGTGGCACCAGTGCAGTTGTTGGTAGTGTCCCATCACCTCCGTAAAGGTGAGCCTTTTCTCTTCCGGACTGAAGCACGTCTTCCCCTTACTCATCTCCTTGCATACTGTGACATGTACACTGCCATGAAGATATCAAGACTCAGTTCCAAAAAAGCGACCTAGTTGGCTGCAGTGTCTGACGGAGGCTGCAGTCAGCGCGGGTTAACCACTGTCCTGCCATCTCCTCTTGGATCTCTAACACACGACGTTAGAATGGCATTTGTATTAGATTTTTGGGTGACATAGGTAGTGGTACCAGAGCTGAGCGGGTGTTTAGCCAGTGACTATGCCGTATCCTGCCTGTGACGGAATGCATTGGATTGATGTGAGGCAGTGTAGGTCGGAAGCCGCAGTCAGCAAGTGCCCACAAACACGTTTGGTGAGAGTCCTATGTACAGCCTTGGTGGCACCACATTGAAGGGAGTATAGTGACATAACCTCAACCTTAAATAATGTACTCTGCCATGGTGTAGTAAAGACTCAGTTCCAAATGTTTGTCCTACTTGTCCACTGTGTATGCCAATGGACTATGTCAACAAGAATGGAGTTTAGATGGCCTGTGTTGCAGAGGCCGTGATGGTCTAAGGAGGCTGCCAAGGTTGTGGGCCTTGGACCTGGATCTTGCATCAGCATGTGGTGGGTCCTCTTGGACACACGCTGGTGTCAGCAGTTGCTATTGACGGCTTGTGTACATGGCTAGCCCAGGTTCCCACAGTAAGCTGTGCTGTCGTGTCTAGTAGGTGAGAATTTTGTTTGGCATGTTGTATGTGAGTTTTGTAACGTGTGCATTCGAAGAGTTGTGAGTTGCATAATTGTGTAGATAGGTGGGTAGTGTGTTCATTTGGTACTTACCAACGAGCAGAGCATTTCCGTACGTGCCATCCTGGAAGTGCCGGTTGATGATGGACTGTTGGAAGATGAAGGAATCATGCACACTGTTCTGTTGCAGTAATTGTGTGCAGTATTTTGCCCCCAACACGTGTGGGAATCCAGCTATGGCGTAGAAGCCTTGCTTGGTCTCCAGCTGTTGCTGTGCAGTGTGAGGGAAGTATAGGTACTGGGGTACCAAGCTGATGATGTAATCCAGGACAGGTTTGAGGAACTTTGATAGGACTGGCTGTGAGACTCCTCCAACTCTGGCGGTAGTTGGTTGGAAGGTACCAGAGGCCAACAGATGCAGCACAACCAGCAGCTATGTCTGAGGTGGGATGCTGGTTGTCCGCTGTGTTGGTACCGTCAGCCTGTAGGCAATGATGTTCAGGATGCGGAGAATGGTTGTCCTTTTGAGCCTGTAGTGGGCAATTACATTCTCTGGTATTATGAGGCTGGTCCATTATCTGAAGGTCCGTGGTCTGTGTCTGTGCTACCTCTGTGTTGGTCCGTAGGGGGTGGTGAGGGGGGTTTCAGGGGTGGTGGCAGTGGGTGTTGTTGCCCTCTTGGGTGTCTGAGCTGCATGATCAGCAGCTCCATGGCATCTGTTGTTCTTCAGGTGTGACTGTGGGCTGCTCTCCCTTTTCTGGTGCCGGCTGCCTTCCGACTTTGCACCAGGTCAGAGCAGGTGTTAATTTCCTGCTGCTAACGCACCTTATTGCATGTTTTGTGGTAGTATCGCCAATCTGGATGGTTGTTGAGAATGTTGCAGAGTGGTGTTGTCGCAGCTTTTTGCACGTGAACTCCTACTCTGCATCTCATTAGCGATAGTTGAAGGGGTCATCTGTGGCGATGTGTTTTACGGCTGCTATCACAGGTATACTGGTGCTATTGGCTGTTAGCACCAGCTTGTGAATGGGGTGATACATCTATTGCAACTTTGGCTGCAATACTGTGCTGTTAACTCGGCGATAGCTCCTTGAGAATATGCCCCTGCATTTTGTATGCGAGAGGGGCTGTATCAATTTATGGCCGTGCCCTTTGAGTTGGCTAGGAAACAGGAGGCTACAATCCATCAAGGTAATCAAGTGTCAGGTGGGGCAGTTCTTTTTACTCTTTCTTGGTCATGAGGTGGAGAATATTTGCCTGTTGGATGCTAAATTTCAGTCTGTGATACAGTGGGAAGTGCCTACTACACAGACTGAAGTGAGGGCGTTTTGAGCACTCACTGGGTATTACAGGAACTTTGCAGCAAACTGTGGAAATACAGTTACGACATTGACTGCTTTGACCGCTAAGAGGCAGCCCAGAAAAATGATGTGGACTACGAAGTGTCAGAAAGACTTTGAGGAACCAAAGAAGGCTTTATGCACTGCACCTGTACTGAAAGCACCTGACTACAGACAGCCTTTCATTGTAGACTGATGCCTCCCACAAAGGAATTTGGAGCAGTTTTAGCTCATCTATATGACAAAGGTAGAGACTGTCCATTAGCCATTATTAATAGGAGTTTGCTAGCCAGAGAAAAGATCTAGGCTACTATTGGGAAGGAGTGCTTTGTCATAGTGTGTGCTTTACATAAGTTCTGTCCTTATTTGCTTGGACACTAAGTTTGTTGTTCAAAAGAATCATAAACAACTCAAATGATGATGACTATGAAGGGAGAGAATTCTAAGCGATAGTTAGTGTCACAGGAATGCTGATGGACTTTCCTCCCGGTTTTACCAATGTCACCACCAATCCTCTCCAAATTAGGAGTTCGTTCTGGGTGTTCTAACCAGGGAGGGGCATCTGTTGGGCTGCAAAAGTCCTCTGCATGGTAATGGATGTGCACCCCTGCCCTCAGTGTCCAACTGTACTGATGTCTGGATCACTAATGCTGAATGTTGTTGTCATAGGCAAACACGGATAAAGCGTGTGCAGGTGACATTGGACTGTCTTATGGATTGCAGTCTTATTGGACTGGAAGGAGTACCAAAACCACTAATCTCATAATGAAGGAAGGTTACCAGGAGTTAAGCAGCATGAGTGCAGTGGCAGCAGTATGCTGTGTAGTGATCAGTAGGAGTGAACAGTTCCTTTTTTAACCTGTGTCACTGGAATAAGACCTACAGCCTACATCAGTTTGTTGTGAAATGCTTCACAGCACAGTTTTAAGAACTTCAAAACAGAGGGAGGGAACATGTGTGTGTCTCAGCACTCTGTCTCTTAACATATCCTGATTGACAGAATACTTTCTTTTCCACTGATAGACTCTTAATCATACTAGTATAAGAGCCAGAATAGGACCCGCATAATGTTTGTGACCTAGGCCTTCTAAAATCTTCTCACAAATCTGTCTGCTCTCAAACCATGCCTCTCTAGCTCTCTCTCTTTCACTCTTTCTCTCTATCTTGTTCACAAAGATACCAATACACACTCTCAGCAGTTATATGTGCATACACACACACAGACACACATATGCACCTACACACACAGTGTAGTTATGCACTCTGGCACCCTGGATCTAGGCCTCTCTCATTCCTCATTCATGCCAGTCTTCTAGCATCTTAGAACCAACCTAATGATAAAGACTAAAACTGTCCAGCCATACCACTACATGCACTCAACCGAGGCTGCTGTGGAGTGAGGGGTAGTGGCCTGATGAGCAAAGGCCCTTTTGCAATCATGAACCCTGAAATTCACAAAATCAAAAATAGAAAATTCTTGTAAAGTTTGAAAAAATCCTTCCAACTTTTCAATGGTTTGCAACTACGATTGTGGTTACAAACCATTTATTAGTTTCCAAACCCCAAGTTGGGGTGCTAACTGTTTTACAAAGAAGAAGAAGTCCCTACAAAACATCTTCCCTTATTAGAATTGTGAACTTAGCTTCGGGGGCTGAATGAACATGCGCTGTTTCTATGCTTCTCATTTGGGAATGCAAGGCTGGAGGTACACTTTCACTTTCAAGCCTCCGCAACCAACTACATGGGGTCACAAATAGTAACATGCTAAATGAATATTAAGAAAGTCGTTTTGTGGTTCTTTTCAAAGGACAAATGCAGTGAATATTTCTTTTTCTTTGACCTGTCCAAGAAAGAATGATGCCATTCACTAGCCACTTTGCTTGACACAAATTTTAGGGGTGAGCGTAACTGGCTCAATTTGCTGTAGCGTAATTAGGCCAAATTACAGCAAAATTCGGTAAGATTATGTAAGATTATGAGAAATTATGTGAGGAGCGTAACCAAGCATTTAGTGCTATTTTTGTAAAGCAATATGCACTCTTGCATCCAAAATTGACCAGAAGATGCATTTTGAACTAAGAAAATAGCTCTAAATGCAAAGAACATGAACAGCAGGAACCAGCAGGAGCTTGTGCTCCCTAGTTTCATTGTTTTTGTGCTTTTACAGTACTAGGGATTTTTGTCCAAATTACTCATATTTACAGGAATGGCAAATTTCACATCAAGAGAAATACTGAAATGATGAAATTACTGTGATTACTAGGGGGTATTAAAATTTTGCCGAGGCCTTGACACATTTAAAAGCAGGTGGCTACAGGAAAGAAAGATCCAACTAGAGGAAAAATCCTTACAGCAGACAAAGCATCCAGGCACTGGTGGTCCGAGAAAGAGTTCAAGATTAGGAAATACAGATGCCAGATTTAACCACTTAGTAGAGGTAGGCTCAAGAAAGGCAGTTAACCACGGATATGAGGCAAGAAACAGAACTGAAGAGAGCCCAAGTGCCTGAAGCATTGAGGAAGAAGGAGTAATGAACCGGTCAATTAAGAACTCTGATTGTGTTGAGATGCAGTGAAATGTTCTTTTGTCGATGGGTTGGAATACTACCTTGAGAGATTTCCAGTGTTCAGATTCCTCCCATTACCTTTTGTATGTTTGATGTACCGCCCAAAATGGCAAGCATATGCACAGACTGTGGGTCTGTGCATATTGAAGAGCAACTGAACTGAAGAGCCCCAATCAGGGCAAAACCGGTCTTGGGTTACTTGTGTTTTGTTTCAGAGAGAAGCTGGCCTAGCAGTTGGCACTGGACTGTTACTGTTGGAGCAGGGTCAAGACTGATTTGCACATGGCTGGGCCCAAGCTGTAGTGGCAGGGTGGGCAAAAGAATGATGGGATGGAATGCTACCTGTGTGGTTACCACTGGCTAGACAAATTGCAAACATTCGACCAAACATCGTTTTTTGTGTTTGATGTAACGCCCTAAGTGGCCAAAGGTATCCTGAAACATGGGTCCCAAGCTCACTGCGCCACTGAGACAAAACTACGCCTGACTGATGAGCCTCAATCAGGGTGAAACCAGTCTTGAGTTGCTTTTCTTAATTTTTGGAGAAAGCCTGGCTTGGTAGTTCCTGCTAGAATGTTGGGGTCAAGACTGATTTACATATGGATGGGTCCAAGCCCATAGTGGGCAAAAGAAAGATGAGTTGGAAGGCTACCCCGAGCAAGTGTCAGTGGTGAGACAAATTAAGTAAATTAAATAGGAAGTTATGTTTTCCGGGCACATTGCACTTTAAAGGTTCTGATCAAATGGGGAGGTTGGATATTGGGTTTTATTCATAAATTGTGTATAGGGTCAAATTTTTAAAATCATGTTTTAACGTATTACTGTTTTTATGTACGTGTAACCGATGTAGCTGTTATGGTTTTCGGACGTGAAACCGAATAAAGTTTATTTGAATTGAATAGACAAATTGCACACATTCCTTCCATCACCCTTTGTGTGCTTGAGGTTTTCACAATCTTGGAATGATTTACATGAAAGTTTGGAAAACCTGATATGGACCTGGAGAGAGCTCAGAGATTGGTGCTTAAGACCAGACTCATGTCTGCACAGTATCCCTTAAAATGACACCAAACCCCCAGCAGAACCATCGGGAAATAGCTCCCCCCTGCCCAGAAGCAGGTGGCCCATAAAGGGTCAGCACCAGCCATCCAACTGCTACCAGTGACTTGGACCAGCCAGTGCCATTGCGGAGGAGAGCGGCAGACGCTGACCAATTCTGAGGCGCAAGTAGTTTGCGGAGGGTAGTATGTATTTTCCAAGAGGCCACTAATTTTACAATGACAACACAGGATTTAGCTGTTGAATGATAGGACATAAGTAAGAAGGTGTTGACACACTGACAATTAAATAGTAGTTATGTAAGAAACAAGAGGAGAGAAAAACGTTATCTCCAAGCCAGACATCAGTTGTAGGTTTTCTGAAAATGACGACTCAGTTTTTCATGGTCTGTTTAGCCTGTAGTAGATTATTTTTTATGATTTATCCTTGCTTTAGCAACTCTTCTATGTACCTAGTGGCTGCTGAAACAGACAATTTAGTCAAGAAGCTGAAGGAAAAGATTGAGAATTAATTCATAGACATAAAAAGATGATACCTTTGTGGCTGAGTGTGAAGGGTCATTGTACATAAATTCTGCTGGAGATAGATATTCACGCCAAATATTTTGAGTAGCATTACTTTAAAATAGGATATATTGTTTAAAACACTGGATGGCACATTTGTTTGACCATTTGTCAAAGCATGGGACCCAGAAGATAGTGATTGTTGTATGACCACTAATAAAAAAACAGCTTTCCAGGAACATGAATTAGATTGAGCAACTCTATCCAAGATAATAGAATATGGTAACCTATTAGTTAAAAAATATCTAAGATGAATCATTTCCCCATTTAAGTAGCAGAAGGTATTCACTGAAAGGATGAGAACTAACCCATCTTGGAGAAGGTAACAACTATCACCATGATTAATGATTGCTATCAGATGGAGGAAAATCTACAGTGAAGTCAGTAGCTATTGCATGCCATGGTAGAGGAACCACTGGGAGAGGTTTTAAATATCCATAGGCTTTTCATGAGTTCATTTGCATTGGGCTCCAACATCCTGGTGAACAGAAGGTCCAAAAAGGAACAAAGAGTGAGGTCTAGTGTGGAATTTATTTATACCATCCTGCTTGAGGTTGCAGTATCAGGACACATTTTTAAGACATCTTCCTGCAAGGCCCTAGTTGGTATAAATATTATCTTTCTGCTGAAAATAACGAACACAATGGTAGATCAATGGTGGCTTACATTGTAAATTTTCTAACTTCTCCTTATCTAGGAGTGCATGAGTGTATCTTACTAGAAACCAAAATCAGGAATTACAGATTGCAAACTGAATACCTCAAAAGATAACTTTAAGTAAGGCAGGCACTCATGGACTTGAGGGCAACGAGTGAACACATGTGTATGTTCATGTACTTTGACAGCCCTCTCATGTCATCTAGACACCATAAAATGTAAAAGAACATATGGATTTATCCTTACATACAGACTCTGATTGATTTAATTTTGGTGTGTTTTTGTTTTTTGATTCATGGTGTTTGCCTTTCTTCCCTTTTTCATTGATTATTACTGAAAAGTTGGGAGTATTGTCGTTCATTGTTGTTTGTTTCTATTGGTTATTTTTCAGTAAACCAAAATCTATTCTGTACCCGACAGAACCAACTTTTTCCACATTCTGGAGAGACATCCATAAGCAGCAGTGGCTCCAAGCAGCATCACGATCCTGAGCCGAATGGGCGTGACTCCAGTTCGAAGTCCGGCGGGTACAGTCCTACCTCTTGTGTGCACCTCACACCGTCTTAGCATAGAGGGAACGTTGCAAAATTAAAGGCAGGTCGTAAAAAGTCGGTGCTCAATTTGTTATTTGAGACCAGCCTGTCATCGGGTCCAAAATCCCAAAGTGAAGCAATATCTTGGGCCACAGCAATGTGAAAGCTGGGAGTGAGGCCACATCCCTAAACAAACTGGATTAGCAGAGTTAAACAGCCCTGAAACAAAAGTGTTATGAAAAGTGTTCAGGACCTTGCATTGTAATTGCTGAATTTAAAAGACAGACACAGTAAATCCTTGCATAGCTGACACTATTGTCAAAGGTCCTGTACTTTCAAACTTTCTTTAAGGAAGCCGGTATGCTTGCATGTCTTTACCTTGTGACAACAGCAGAGTACTACAAATAAAGGTTGAAATGAGATTGGCAAATTACGCTCTGTGTTCATCAAACACCAAAGTATCGAAACAGTGAGCACGTCTAGAGTAAAAGCATAAAAAAAAATTGAAATATATTAAAGAAAATCAATGAGCACACACTAGCTGTAGTCTAACAAAAAGACTGCTTAAACCCTCATCACCGAAACCTAAAGTGAATGTAAATCGAAAAATAGAAGTGTTGACGAAATGCCATGGCTTAATGACAGCCCATTCAAGCAATAGTAAACCATGACAAGCTTTGGCAAAGCCACTAGATCTGGCCTTGGCAACTCGTGCAACTGTAATTTGTGTTATTTAATTATTTAGTGCAAGGAAATGCCATAAAAATAAAATGCAAAAATATGCTGCGATCCAAATGTGCCCACTATATGATTTCAATAAAAATTAGAAATTGAAAAAACATTGATTTCTTTGTATTTTAAAGTGATGTTTTTAAATAAGGAAACTTTAAGTTATGTCATGCATTTTATTTTTGTTTCTAATATTTGTGAAGGTGATATGAATAAATATAAACATTAGCAAGCACTCAAAATTCAGGCAGCGGCAATCTTACAATGTCACTCACACACTTTATACCAGAAATTTCAAAAAGGAGATGTAATATAATTCACACAAAATGCAGGCAACCACAGTGTGGGGAAAATACATAACATTTATGTAAAGATAAAATAAATAAAATATATTTGAAAAACATTTCTCCACAGAAGAGACTTTGGAGTCACTCTTAGGTCTGGGTTCAAGTGATGCAGTTTCAGTCCTTCTAAACAAGGCAAGAGGGCAGCTGGCAGCAGATAAGCGCACCAAAGTAGAAGTCCAGCAGAGTGATAGTCCAGCAGAGTGGCAGCCCTTTCAGCAGCACAGCTGTCCTTCTTCCTGGCTGAGTATCTTCAGGTCCAGAAGTGAACTGAAGTGGTGATGTCTGAGGTCCAGTTCTTAAACCCAGTTTTGCCTTTGAAATGGGGAAGTCTTAAAAGAGAACCTTTGCAGTAGACAGATGTCCTGCCCTTCCTGCCCCAGCTCCAAACTCACTACAGGGGGTATGCAGCCCTTTGTGTGGGGACAGAAAACAGCCTGTTCAGGTGTAAGTGAGGCTGGATCCAGCACATCCCTCCTGTCATGCCAGGATGGCCCATCAGGTCCCACCTAATATTCCATTGTGTGTGGCTGTCCTGGTGGAATACATAAAGCCCACCTGTCACTGTCGTGTATTCCTATAGGTTCTGAATCGATCCCCCTATTCCTGACCCTATTCTGGTTAAACTACCTAGCTAGTTAACTAACAGTCAGCCCATGAGGCAAGAAATCCCCCATGATGCAGATACCGTTATCTGACGCAGTCACACTACGGCACAGGAACGTGTTATCTGATTAGGTCATAACGCTTGAGATCTAATTAGACAAGCGACATTCCTCCAGCCCCTGATAAGGCATACGACGTTCTCATAACAAATCAAACCTATGACAACCTGGATAATCCGTGCGGCCATTGTTTTGATTTCACAGAGAACTTTAGTAAAGAATGTGCTAACGAGCAAGTCGTATGACATCTTTATTGACGTACCTATGTCCATCCTTACGTCAATCCCGGCACCTTTTAAGGTATAAATATTGCCGACCTTGCCCTATGCAAACACACGCGTGGTGACAAGACGGAGCAGCCATACTTGCCGAAGCCGAGAGCAGAAGCAGACCCCGCAGGCAGCAGCCCCGCCTTCCTGACGCGCTGAGAGACGCGCTGCTATCTCAAGCCGAGAGACCCAGCACCGGCGTTTCTGGGCAGCCCTCGCAGGCAGCCTGGAATATCGAGAGCAGAGAAAGAGATACCATTCCTCATTCATCCTAAATTCCAGGTACAGAACTGAATAACCCCTCCTAGAGAATTCTTTAGTTATTCACTTGGCAAAAACAAACTTAACTTAAACTGTAACTTTCTATTCCCGCCCACGTATTAGACTTAGGTCAGGTACACGGGGTAGGCATATTTAGAAACACCAGTTGAGCACGTTTAGTCAAATGTATATGTGTATGTAAATATATTTTAATCATTTTAAAACATCATATGGCTCAGAAACCATATCAATGTTTTTACAGTATTATTTTATACTATTGCTTTTAATGTATGCACTTTACTTAACTATAAGTATTGCAATAATATCGATCCATTTCTCTTGTACGAGAAAAGAGACTGATCAATAAATAACACCTTTTATTGAACACGCCCGTCTCTTCCTTTTCTCTACATTCTGATGAGACTAAGAATGCACGTACTGACTGAGTAAAATAATTGCCTTGTGCTCACACGACTCTTGAGATTGACTCTTGATTAGGGGAGAGCAAAGTTGTCATGTTCTATGGTTGTCAGAAACTAAATCCCTTCTTGTCTAATCAGGGGAGTTAATCCTTCCTTGAACATTCGAGAAAGTTTCTAGCGAACTCTGAGCTTAGCTGGCAAACCCAAAAATTAAGTCTAGTATCGACAGTAGTAGACCTAGTTAACGTCTGGCCTAGGCCTTTACTGCTGTAGGTACTATTCCAATGCGCAGAGCCTATTGGGAAAATAGGAGCTACACTACATGGCGCCCAACGCGTTTGGAAAGGGCGATAAAACTAACGTAAGACATTTAGAGTAACTCAGTCGTGCTTTCTCACTCAGACCCCTTTTCCCAAATACTCCAAAGACGTCTGGAGTGGGTGAAAGGTTATAATATCCTCCAAAACCTCGCAGGAGGGAACTCCTATGTATGGTTCTTGGTCTAGTCAACGTTGAAGGATAAACAGTGTTCCAAAATATTGTGCATCTAATCTCTGTTTCCATAACGAAACCTGATCTGCAAATAAACATAATACCATCCTGTCAGCAAAATGGACAGCGATGAAGAACGAGAGGTTACTAGATTAGCTACTGAAATAGCAGATGCTGATGCTACCATGCAAGCAGCAGACGCGGATATAATACTCATTCCGGTCGCCAAAAGGAGATCTATAACCTTAAAACTTATAGAAAATGGACTGACACCTAGAGGTGGCACAGTCATATTCGTAATCGAGGCACACGAATATCGGCAGACAGAGGTATACTATACATGGATACATTTTCCAGCAGCTAATACTATAACAAAGTACTTCCACTATTACAAAGTAGAGGAACCTCCTAATGAGTACACTCCTTTCGAGGAGGTGGAAGTACCACTCAAATTCCAAGAGCATTTGCTCTTATTTGATGGCGCCCTAAAACATAATAATCACATTACAAGGCTCGGTCCTTTAGGAAGACCAGGAGCAACGTGGCCGGTCCTAGCCGGATACACACCATATCCAGACATCGAAAGAATGCCTGCAGCAGAGCTGTTAATACAGCTAAAACAACTACTAAAAATTCACAGACAATTAGTTCAGTATGTAATGCGGACTTCAACAATTCAGCCAGCGATTAAACTACCACAGCTGACCCCTCACCAGGGGAACACAAATAAAATTACACCACAGAACATCCAATCCTGCCTAGGTAAAGTTCCAGCTAAACGGGAACAAATACCATTCTGGTTGGCACAGAAAATTACCCAAATAGAGGCGGTGTTTCCTGACACCACCCCATTAGAAAAACACAGGATTCTGACTATATGTCTCCCAATGGGAATCGCACCACACATTGAGGACTGTGACACTTGGGGTACAGTCTTTGCTTCCATCTACACAAAAACGCACGGTGTTCCATCCATTTCGGTAATACCAGATGTGCTAAAACAAATTCAAGATGAATACGGTCCAGAACCTGCTTTAACTCTTGGTATGAAATTACTAAAAGACTTCAAGCAGGTCTCGGCTATATTACTAGCCAACATAAAGGGTGAAGCAGCAAACGTGGCGATCCGCCAGAGGTTAAAAGAGACAGATATAGCAGACCAACCAGCTGAAATTGCCAGAATCATAGAAAAATCCTATGAAGAACTAGGCAGAGATAGTCTAGGTGGAATACCAGTAAAACCGCAACTGACTACAAGTCCAGAAAAAATGTTTTTTAATAATAATAATAATTCACCAAAAAAGAACTGGGATGGGAACAAACAATCCAATCCTAAAGAAAAGAAATTCCAGTCCAGAGGAAGGTCTCCTAGGCGAAGAGAGAAATCTCCAAACCCGAGACAAAGGTCACCCCAGAGTGAACCCTCTGGGAATAGATATAACCTTAGAAATAGGGATAATATTAAAAAACCTGATAGATATCAAGACATTGATACACGTCCCTCTCAATCTTTTCAGAATTCCTCGCAGAAATCGGAAAGAAGAGGACGATCAGAAGAGCACGCCAAGTCCAAAGACAAGGAACCTGCTCAACTGAAAAAGAAATCACAATTTCCAAAAAAGAAGGTAGCCAGTATCAAGGTAGTTAACAATGCCGAGAATACTGAGGACACAACTGAAAAACGGAGAGTGGGCTCAGACAATGCTAGACAGCGCAGCAGAGGTGAGCATAGCTCGCAAAGTCCTTATGAATCATCTGGAGACAGTGGACACGAATGAATACCTTCAAGTGGAAACTGCAGATACCAGAGTTAGCAAGCCCCACAAAATATACGAGATAACATTACGTATAGAGGGAGATAAGACTAGGAAAATAAGGGGACTATTTTGGGATAACCTCTCAAAGGGTTATGACATACTTTTAGCTGAAAAAGACTGGCCACCAGAGTTTGTCAGGGAGTGCCCTCATGGCGAAGAAGTAATTATGCCTGCCTTCTCGAATCAAATCCCGATTCATAAAAAATACACACTTGCTAGAAAGTGGGCAGTGGCCTTAGCACCTGCTTTATATAAAAATCATGTAGGATGGGATGAGGATTCTCCTCCTCACAAAGTCCAGTTAAAATCACAACCAACTGCACAAAGGCAGTACCCAATTAAGCAAGAAGCTAAAAAACAAGTAAATGAAATACTAGATCAGCTAGAATACCAGGGGGTGATTGAAACTTGCACCTCACAAATGAACAATCCTTTGTTTCCGGTCGCCAAACCAGACAACTCATATCGTCTAGTTTTGGATTACCGACACCTTAACACATGTTGCAAAACTTTTGCAGTGCAAAACTCACACAGTGCTGCACTAATGAATAACATAGTGCGCAAAAAATACAAAACTACCTTGGACATCTCCAACGGATTCTTTTGTCAAAACATAGCACCAGAGAGCGGATATTTAACAGCTTTCTCAGTAAATGGCACTCAAAAACAATTCTGTCGGTTAGCCCAGGGGTACAAGAACAGCCCGGGGGTATTCTCAGCGAGAGTAACAGAATTACTACAACAATATGATGATGAAGCATTATCTTATGTCGATGACATTTACTTAACAGATGATGACTTGGAAACTCACTTGAAAAGAGTGAACACCATAATACTTGGTTTCGCTGCAGAGGGTTACAAATTCAACTTCAAAAAGTCCAGAATTGCCCATCTGACGGTCCTATTCTTAGGATATGAGTTATCAAGTGAAGGTAAAAGCCTGGCAGACAATTTCCTAGAGAAATGTGCCGTAATCCAAGCTCCTAAAACACTAAAAAACCTACAGTCAATTCTAGGCTTCCTAAATTTCGGAAGAACTTACATTGCAAATTACGCAGAAAGGGTCAAACCCCTTTACGATCTAATTAAACCAGATTTTAAAAGATCAAGTTGGACTCAAACACACACAGACATTTTGAGATCCTTACAAACAGACATGCTAATTAAGACAAAATTAGAAACACGTGATAATACACGCAACCTTGTGATCCGAGTCATCCCAGGGAGATGCGGATTCACATACCTGACCTCTAATGAGGGAGAAAAGGTACCAATTGCATTCAAATCACACTTGTACACAAAAGCTGAACAGAGATTCAGCAACAAAGGAAAAATTGTTCAAGCAGTTCAAACCGCAATAGCTAGAGAAAAAGACATAGCTGACGGTAGACATATCACAGTCAGAACAGCTGAATCAGCCTTCGAGGCACTAACAACACAGTGTAATTTACCAACAACAACATTGAATCCGGAATGGATACAATGGGTGAATTCAATCACAACGGACAAAGTATACTACTACTTTGATCCAGAACTAGAAGAATTGGAAAATCTAAAATATGAAAAGACGTATCCTCTGCCAATCGACATTCTGCCTCTACGACATTACGCCTGTGTAATCTATACAGACGGACATGCTCAACCCTCCGTTTGGGGAGAACATGCATACAATCCCACATGTGAGATCACAAAAGAAGTGTGGCGCGGAGGTAAACTAAGACCTCTATTAACAAAATCACACTCAGTAGAAACAAATTCAGAACTGCAAACTGAAATAATAGCTTTGAAAATGGCGCTAGATAATGCAGATCGTGAATTCCCGACACTTATAGTGTCAGATTCATATTTCTGCGTCAAAGCATATAACAAGGATTTGCAGACATGGATTCAGAACGGTTACAAAGATGACACAGATGCACCAATAAAGCAGAGACTTCTCTGGGAACAAGTAGCTCTTTTGAAGAAAGAACTACCAAAGACTCACGTGACTCACTCACTGAGTCATCAACGTGATGGCGTTCACGTTGTGGGGAATTCATTGGCTGAGACAGCCGCAGCGGCAGCCACTAAATCGGCTCCCGTAGATCGAAAAAAGCATACATTAAAATACATTGACGGTGAAACATTGCTGGCGGTGAAAACGTCATCAAAAGGCGACTGCTCAGCGTTACCGATCAACTATCCACTCAATTATACATACATAATCGATGCAAACTCCGTCCCTTTTGCTCGAATCCCTGGAGTGGGGGATAGAGTGATTCCAAACATGGACAGGAGAAACTTGTTAATCGCAGACGCACACATGGGCGAGGGTCACAGACACCTTAAATTAAAAGATTCTCTGGAAGATTTACAATCACGGTACTGGTGGCCAGGCATGAGCCTCCATCTTACCATCTTTGTAAAAAACTGCCCAAACTGCAACAGAGATCGCAGTGGGGAGAGAAGCAGTTTAATACCTCGTCGTATCAAGGCAGATAATATTACCAGCAAAAAGAATGGCTTGCGATTAACATATACAGGCTAGTTCCCACTTATAATGTAGATCCACAGCACTCAGCTGACGTCCGGACTGTTATACAAGATTTGCGAGTCTAAATGGCATATACGCTAAGAGCATGCTACGTTCGACCATTTTTTTCTTTTTCTCAGGCAATCCAGCCTGGGGGGGGAAAGAATGGCCAAATGAGCACAGCCCAGCGGGAATCTTCTCACTTCCTTCCTGAGGGTATGGGATGGTGTAAAGAAAAAACCAAGACAGAAAGCAATCTATAATAGAAAGGATATTAGGTTCGGGAGCTGGGTGGGTCAAACATCTAATAAGTGTCCAACGTAGTCTAAATAACTTGCCAAGAAATTCTCTGAAGGGATTCAGTCCGTACGAATTATTATTCGGAACTAGGATGTTGATCTCTGACCTTGATAGTCAGACTTCAGTGGTAACAGAAAAAAGCTTTGATGTCAAAGACCGTTTGGCTATTTTGCAGGACTTAAACAAAACAAGAAAAGACCTGAGCAACATACAGTTGAAACAACAGCCAACAACCACTGAAGAATCACCACCTGTCCCAGCAAGACCTGTCTGGATTCCAAAAGTCGGGGATCTAGTCAGGGAGAAGATCGCGGTAAAGAAGGAATTTGGGCCTTCTTACAGAAAAGCAGTTCCTGTCTTGTCTGTCAACGGGACAAGATCAGTTGTACTACCGCCACTTGCTGGAAAAAAGGAGAACCGAGTTGTATCCATCGACCTGGTAAAACCACAACATGTGGCCGATAACAAACAGTAGGCCAAGTGGACTCCCAATAAGTAGCAGAACACCAAGGTTTGCTACCAGTACAGAGGTCCTAACAAAGAGGCTCATCACATTCGAAACGCCTACAGAAGAACAACAAGGACTATGCAACAATGCAATAGAACTTAGACCTCTGAAAACCCAAATAAAGACATTTAGCAGAGACACACCAATCTATACTGAAGTACCAAGTGAAAATGCAAAAAACAAAAATCCTGAACCAATTGGAACAATTGACAGAACTGCATCCGGTTACTTCATCAACTTCGATGATTCCTCTGAAGGCTTCAGCGAACAAAAGACACAGCCATCATCAAAATCCTTTAAAGACAAAGCGAAGGAACTTTTGAAACAACTAAAAGAAACATATCTGATTTCTCCATGGATTGAATTTTGGGTGGGTTTTGGTGCATTTATCCTCATACTTTGGCTCATCATGGTATTTACTTTGGGACGCTTCATTGAGGGAAAATATGCTAAAATGGACACAGCAAGTCAGAACATCAACTTGGTCCTCAAACCACACACATCTTCACACGTCGAGAAAAGAGAACTTTCTTCAGAACTTTCTTCAGCCAACTTCACAGCAATTCCAATACCTGGTGGGGTAGCCTGGGACAACACTGACTATGAAATTTATGGTCCGGTCGAGATCCTGAAATATCCACACCAAATTAAGATCTCTTTGAGTGACTTTGCAAAACCAAACTCATTTGCTGATGATTGGGACTTTGAAAGTATAAACAATATGATGTCTGACTTAGTAATGTCTGCTAAATTTACAAAACATGATTATTTGCAAGGTTCTACAAATTATGATAGTATGTATTGCTATAACCACTATGGTAACCATTTCTTGCATAAATCTGCACAACCTAGAAATGTTTTAAATTTTAATCAATGGGAACATTGTGCTACACCTCCAAAAGGGAGCTCTAGAACCGTTTATGACAAATATTCATACTTTCAAGGTTTTAACACTAGTAATGCTGAAACATTTTATTATAAATTGTCAAACAAGACAGGGACCAAAACCATGATAACCAACACAAAATTGATTTATTCTGATTCATTCTTTGAAAAAATGAATACTTTTGGATTCGATTATTGGGACAAAAATGTTGATTTGAAAAGTGTTTGGGGTACAAAAGAATGGCAAGTACAGGGTTTAGAAGCTTTGTTTAGAGCCTGCATGATCCCAGAACAAATGATATTTTTAAATGACACTGTTCAACAAACCACCTGTCTTGGCTTAGCCAAAATCAAAGATTTAAATAACCTGTCTATTCCAAAGCCAACAATGTTTAGCAATAGCTCTGAAACAGATGAAGGAATAGACATAAACCATATACTTAACCAAAACAGAACACATCCTGATTGGAAACAATGGTTGATCTGGCCCACAGATACAAATAACTGTCAAGATAGATTCCTGAATAAAACACAGGGTTTCAAAATGACCAGGCCAGACCCTAGATATCCCCAAAGACATCACCCAGGGATAATAACAACCTACAGTGTGGGCAAATTATGCCTTCAATGGCTACAAACTTCCACACTGCCTGAAATTAAGCAACACCTAACTTTACTTACTGATGGTGCTGACTTGCGTGATTTCATACTGGGACCACGCAAACAGCGTCAAAAGCGTTTCATAGCAGCCTCTGTATATGCAGCATACAATGAGGCCTGGAAGGTTACTCAAATTGAAACAGCAGAAAGAATACGGGAAATTGACCGTATTAATTTGGAAAAATCACTTTCTGTGGTGGACAATGGGTTAATGACTCTGTCCTCCAGAATTTTTTCATTGGACAGCATTGTGTCTTCAGCAATCGATATATTATCGCAAGACTTACTGTTATTACAACATGGTCAGTCACAATTGCGTTCTATCGTACAGCTTGGCTGGACGTTACAAAATCTGCGTTCAGGCTATGTGCCTTGGCGTTTAATCAACACAACGTCACTATTCCAAATCTTTAACCTTACTGATAGACAAATCGGTATGGCGCAGAAGGGTGCTGATTATACAATCTTGAGCATTGAAAAACTAGAAAGATTACCAATGACAATGTCAGAACGACCTGTCAGTGAATGGATAATCCACGGAATCATAAATATTCCAATCTCAACCTTCAGGTTTCAATACTGCCAAAAATATATACAGGCTGGCATGTACGAGAAATTGGGAAAGGGGTACCTTAAAACATCTTGGAACCTGCCCTTTTCACATGCATGTGTCAGTAACAAAGGACAGAAAGTGTTTCTTAGTGGCAACAATTGTGCTATGTCACTAAGCGGCACGCTTCTATGTAACGGTATTAGTTTGCACGGAGCCTGTGAAGGGAATTCATACAACCTTTCATGTCACCAGCAAGGCGCACCTGCAACTGAAATAGAACCATTCTTTCAAAGACTCTATAATGGGAGTTACATTCTTATTGTAGACCGCAGATGCTGTAGTCTTATGCCCGGGACTCCTTATCTCGTCACTACGACGGCGAAGGTCAAGTGCTGTGGACGTTCTTTGTTCCCCAGCTCCTTTCCAGACAGGGAGGCAAGGGCATGGCCCGGTTTGAAAATTACTTCTATTCGAATAGACACTTTAAGCAGAATGAAAACAGTGCTTCTTCAGACGCCTACAAGGCTCACGTCATCTAAAGAAACGTATGATCTACAAGTCGCAAGGACGACTGCAGAGATACATACATTATTATCAACCAATTCCCCCGTACATTTCGCGGAAATCCTGAGCGAAATCTTAAATATTTCTGATACCACAGGGGTCTCAAAGGTATTTAAGACAGTATTTTCGATGGCATTAACACCATTCAAAGCCATACTGGGTATTTTTCCAGATTTCGTCCATTCGATTTTTGGCGGACTTCCCCTGATCCTAGGACTAATTGCAGGAATCCTATTCCTAGTCCTTATTTTTCGATATGGCAACCCATGTCACAGATCAAACTCTCGCGACAATGGAAGATACGATCCTAGCCATTGGATACCGGGACCGGATATCAAAAATCCTGGGACTCTCCCGGCTTAGAGACCTGAACATGACTTGGTTTCTATCATTTCGACCAATGTGGCAAAGGTGTGTTTTTCCTGTACTAAGGTGTCTGCTATGCGGAGAAGAATGCGTGTTAGACACCTGTCTGACACTACAATCGGATGCGCCGGTGGATGCAGATACACTGCTGGTTCCTACCAAGGTTCACGCTTTGTGCTGCCCTCAAAGGCTGCCAATTCTGATGACGGCATTCCTGGAATCTTCACCACTGCGATTGAAGAGTAGTGAAGTTCAAGATGAAAGCAGCATCGAACAGGTACGACCTTCTGTCAGCAATGCAAATCAGAATGTCAATGCAGACAATCATGCGCATGAATGCATGGTTACCCCTATTTCCGACTTAGTGGAACTTTCCCATGAAGCTGTTGACAGTTTTTTCGAAAGCCTGAATGATATGATGTTCTCTCCGGAACAGAAATAGAGACTTTTGAGTAAACTCGCACACGGCGTTCCCTGAATCCGGCCTTCAACTTAAAAAATAAAGTCACATGAACAATTACAATCCAGTTCACGGACAGCAACTTTTTTCAGCAAGCCCTTAAAATATTTTTCTATATATTTTTCCCCGGGACACTGACCTTCTGCTTAAAGTAAGAAACTATTCCTAGAGAACTAAGATTTCTATTTTTTTAGATACTTTATAGACTTTATATAGACTTTAGCTGCCCGCTGGTATGTTCACAATATATTTTATGTGATGAAATGGTTTCGACTTTTTTTCTGTATAGCCATATTAAGAGCCATTTCATGTGTATTTCTCATATACCAACAAGCAATAATGCATAACAATGCGTGTTTACTTTTGCATTTAATTCATAGCTTAAGTGCATACAATATATATGACTGCAATTTTTCAGTATATTTGAAAATTTCAAAATGCATTTATGTATTTTGGGGTGGTAAGGTATACACTATACTCTATAGTATGTTGTACTATGTTATACTATGCATAGATTAGTAGATATGACCATAGTTAGCGTGGAGTGGGTGTCGTGTATTCCTATAGGTTCTGAATCGATCCCCCTATTCCTGACCCTATTCTGGTTAAACTACCTAGCTAGTTAACTAACAGTCAGCCCATGAGGCAAGAAATCCCCCATGATGCAGATACCGTTATCTGACGCAGTCACACTACGGCACAGGAACGTGTTATCTGATTAGGTCATAACGCTTGAGATCTAATTAGACAAGCGACATTCCTCCAGCCCCTGATAAGGCATACGACGTTCTCATAACAAATCAAACCTATGACAACCTGGATAATCCGTGCGGCCATTGTTTTGATTTCACAGAGAACTTTAGTAAAGAATGTGCTAACGAGCAAGTCGTATGACATCTTTATTGACGTACCTATGTCCATCCTTACGTCAATCCCGGCACCTTTTAAGGTATAAATATTGCCGACCTTGCCCTATGCAAACACACGCATGGTGACAAGACGGAGCAGCCATACTTGCCGAAGCCTAGAGCAGAAGCAGACCCCGCAGGCAGCAGCCCCGCCTTCCTGACGCGCTGAGAGACGCGCTGCTATCTCAAGCCGAGAGACCCAGCACCGGCGTTTCTGGGCAGCCCTCGCAGGCAGCCTGGAATATCGAGAGCAGAGAAAGAGATACCATTCCTCATTCATCCTAAATTCCAGGTACAGAACTGAATAACCCCTCCTAGAGAATTCTTTAGTTATTCACTTGGCAAAAACAAACTTAACTTAAACTGTAACTTTCTATTCCCGCCCACGTATTAGACTTAGGTCAGGTACACGGGGTAGGCGTATTTAGAAACACCAGTTGAGCACGTTTAGTCAAATGTATATGTGTATGTAAATATATTTTAATCATTTTAAAACATCATATGGCTCAGAAACCATATCAATGTTTTTACAGTATTATTTTATACTATTGCTTTTAATGTATGCACTTTACTTAACTATAAGTATTGCAATAATATCGATCCATTTCTCTTGTACGAGAAAAGAGACTGATCAATAAATAACACCTTTTATTGAACACGCCCGTCTCTTCCTTTTCTCTACATTCTGATGAGACTAAGAATGCACGTACTGACTGAGTAAAATAATTGCCTTGTGCTCACACGACTCTTGAGATTGACTCTTGATTAGGGGAGAGCAAAGTTGTCATGTTCTATGGTTGTCAGAAACTAAATCCCTTCTTGTCTAATCAGGGGAGTTAATCCTTCCTTGAACATTCGAGAAAGTTTCTAGCGAACTCTGAGCTTAGCTGGCAAACCCAAAAATTAAGTCTAGTATCGACAGTAGTAGACCTAGTTAACGTCTGGCCTAGGCCTTTACTGCTGTAGGTACTATTCCAATGCGCAGAGCCTATTGGGAAAATAGGAGCTACACTACATCACCACACCCCAAACAAGTGACTAGAGACAGGCAGCAGGCACCAAATTGCTAAAGCAAGAGAATGCCGACTTTCTAAAAGTGGTATTTTTAGAATTTCAATTTAAAATCAGATTTTACCCTAAGTTGTGATTTCAAATTGTGATCCCAGAGACCCAAACGTGTGGAATGTATATCTTCCCAATTGGCAATTACACTTATAAAATGTAATAACTTAATCCCCATGTTATTGAATAAGAGAGATAATTGTAGTGAAAAATGATTTTTGATTTTTTTCGCTACCAGGACATGTAAAACTTAGAAGTGTATGTCCAACTTTTTAAAGACACTGCACCCTGCCTTTGGGCTGTCCAGGGCCCACTCAAGGGTTGACTTATATGTATTAAAAAGGAATGTTTGGGCCTGGCTAGAGGTTTAACTTGCAAGGTTGACATGGCAGTTTAAAACTGCATACACAGGCCTGCAATGGCTAATGTAATTTAGGTTCCAGCATCCTCTTCCAGTCATTTGAAATACCCAATTTTTGGCTAGTGTACACTCCAATAGGGTTTAGACCCTTGATACCCCAGTTATACGTAAGTTGGGGTAGGAGTGTCTTCCCTTTTAGTAGTAATTCATAGTTACATCCGTTTTTATGTGGCATTCACTTTTTATTTGAAGATAAGTAAATTTGATGTATGACATAGGGTTCGAAAAGGCTGTGAAAATCAAAAGGACAACAGGATAATAAAATTGTTTAACATTTTGATCCACTGTTTCAAAATAACAATCGCCATGAGTGAAAATGAAAGAGCACCCAATTCTCCTAATGCAATAAGGAGACTAGAGATCTCCATCCATGATTCCAGAAATAATAATGAGTGCATTAGATGATTTTGAGTGAAGCCCATTGGGGTAAATGGTGGAAACCAGAACAAAGTAAAAATCTAAATTTTCAAATAGTAACAGCTAGCAAAGTCTAAGGTGCTGGCAGAGATCACTGTACTTTGTTAGTTAAGGTGGGACGTGAAGACAGCATTTAGAAAAGGTAAAGTCAAGGGAAAATAATGAATTGGTCTCATGCCTTAATGAGCTTCTTTACAATGCTATGTATTAGTCATCAGATTAGTGAGTATTCTCTTTGAGCCAAAGAACTGTGTGGGCAACAGATGGGGAAGCATAGTGTCAGCCTTAATTTGAACGGCATTTATATTTAAAACATCCCATTGTGTATTCTCTGTATATTTCTCCTAGAACAAGAGTGCATGAGTGACTGAGCAAAAGGGTTCTAGATCTGTTACCGTGCTCCTTGAGGGGGCAAGTGTTGTCATGTTTAGTGATTGCCAGAAATCATTTGCTCCCTATTTTGGTTAGGGGGCTTATGGTGGCACTGTGAGCTAGCTGGTCTCTAGGCCAACATATACTACGCTGGAGCATGTAATCAGACTAGGCACCTCACCCATAGTTTATGTTGTCCACAAACGTGCAGGTCCTACAGATTAGTGGGAACTACAAAACAGTAGGTGATGGTGTTGGTGCCTCTTTGATATCAACACATTTGGCTGGGTCAATCTTTTTGCCTGTGTGGAAGAAGATGTATCCAAAGTATTCCATCTCCTGACAAAAAAACTGCCATTTAATCCGGTTAAGACTGATGCTGGCTGAATTGAGCCTTTTCAGAGTCCTTCACAGACGATGTTGGTAGTTCTCAAGGGTGGAAGCATGGATGAGGATGTCATCACTGACATTGATGATTCCTTCAAGGCCTGAGGGAACTTCACAAATTGCTTCATGAAAAATCCCTGCTGCTGAGAAGTTTCCGAAGTTGTGCCTGTGGTATCGGCGGTGATCGATGTGGGTGGAAAACGTCATACAATAGTTGCTGTCTTTGTGGAGTTCAAGCTCATGATAACCAGAGTTCAAGTCAAGCTTAAAAAAAACCTTTGACACGTTAATGTTGCAATCAGGTCATCAATGGTGGGCGAGATATGGCATTCCTGTTTTATGGCCATGTGGGAAGGCACATGTTAATACAGATGCAGATGCACCCGGGTTGCTTAGGTTTGCTCGCAACAACCATGGAAGACACCGATGGGGTGGATCTTGATATTTTTTAAATCACTCCTGCATCTTCAAGTTTCTGGTGTTCTGCCTCAATGGCAGAGAGAAGATGGACCAGATCTCTGCAGTGTCTCAGTGTGACAGGAGGAACTGCGGGATCAATATGGAGTGATACAAAGGGCCTCTTCAGGTGACCTGGACCTGTAGACAGCTTTGGGAATTTGAGCCGAATGAGGTCGATATTACTGGCAGACTAACCAAAGGATGCAGTGAAGTGGATGAGGTGCAGACTCTCAGCGGTGTCAGAGCTGAGGAGTGTTTCTGAGTCTGTAGAGGTGATGAAGAACTTTGTCAAGATAGAGTGCGCTCTGTGGGAAATGGAGCAAGTGGACAGTCCAGCTAGAGAGATGGGCATTGAGGTGCCATATGCGAAGAGTCTGTCCGTAGTTGGAAGCAGGGAGAGGTGTAGGTGAAGGGCTTGGAATTGACAGACAAGACAATGTTGGTTCGGGACATGACAGGTGGGTAATTAATGGTTACTTGGCAGGTAGGGGTAAGCCCATCGTGGTATGTGTCCTTGTTCAATGGCATATGATATCAAGAAGATTACATCATTCTCTTTGTTTTAGGTGTAGGTGTCACCTGTGGGCACAGCGGAACTCCTTGTATCTTCAGACTGGTCTTGGGTGACAACTCTCACACATTGGCATTGAGCTATGCCTCACCTTCTGTAAGCTGGAGAATTGCATACCTCGGCAGACCTTTGCAAAGTGGTTAGTACAGTGACAGTAGGAACAGGTCTTGCTCCTGGCTGAGCCCTCGGGGGACAGGTATGATGAGAACCCACAGTAGCCACAGGAGTCCTTGAGGGGTTTGTCCATGTGAAGGGGCTTGGGAGCACCCCCTCAAGGTGGATGCCTCAAGAACGCGGCTACAGTTTCCACCTCAATGGAATGCAATTGGAGCTCTGGTGTGGTAGGGAGTTTTTGAAATGGCAATTCAATCTGGTCTGAGAGATCATTTGACAATTTGGGGAAGTGGGCCAGTATCAGAATCTCATTCAGTGGCATGTTTGGGGGGTGAAGGATGTGTCAGCCAGACCTGAATAATTTGGGCACGCATATCTTTCTGAGGACCTGCAGTGAAGATGCAAGCCAGTTTTCACAGGCAGACATAGAAGTGGTCAATAGTTTCTTCTTTGAGCTGGTGTGCCTGACACAGTTTTAAACTCTTGAAATCAGGGTTCATCTGGAGTTCAAAGATTGCATTTAGGGCTGTGATGGCCCCATCATAGTCATAGTCATAATCTGCGCCAGTGCTGGGAAAATTGTGAAACAATTTCAATATCTCCTCCCTCCGCAGTGCAGTAGCAAAGATCATTTAGTCTCAACGTCTCTCTCTTCTGTGGCCTTAAAATAGTTGTTCAGGGACGCCACCCAAATGCACCCCTTTGGGGGTGCAGTAGCCAGGTTGCTGAGCTCATTGAGGGGTGGCAACGGGTGAATGCACGCCGATGGCGTGTGCAGGCATGATTCGCAGCATAGTGGAGTAGGGGTGGTACATGCTGGAGGGGCACAGACTGCGTCTTCTTCTGCTGTGTGGCACTAATTTTGAGGAGCTGAGACAGTCTGGAGCAGTAGTGTGCAGGGAGCACGGATGGAGAAAGGATTATACACTTATAATCACTGCCAAAGCAGGCAGCTGCATATCTTCCAAATCAGCTGGTAGGGCAGGGTGCCATCATCCTGAGGTGAGGCACATAGATGAGGTGGGCAGAGATGCTGTTTGAGGAATGTCTCACTTCTCTGGGTAGGGCCACAACAGTCCAGGGATAGCAGCATGTAGCTGGCGCAGATGAACAGGGTGTTGCATCCTTCAGCAAGCCTGCTCTGGGCAGCTTGTATCTTGTATGTCCTACCCTGATGGAGATAGGGGCTGCAAATGGGTTCAGTGGGACCAGTGCCACCTCATCGCTACTCTGGTACACAGTGCTAGGCCGCAGCTAGACATTCTCTGCTGATTAACTCCTTGCTCTGAAACAAGTATTCTGAGACCAGTTTCAGGGTGGCACCCCTCATTAGCCAGGCTAGCTTGCTTCCAGTGGCACAGCCAACAATGGACTTGTATCTGGGCATACCCTTGGCCACTTATGGCAAACATAGCAACACTATGCCACCCCAGTTTGGACCCAGACACATGCTAATCAGTCTTGATTCTGCTCCTCATAGGAACAGTCCAACACAAACTGCACCCCTCGCTCGCTGTGCCACTGGATTCAAGTTAGCCTAACTGATGAGTCGTGATAGCCTGAAACCAGTCCCAGGATGCTTGTTTCCGGTCCAGGTAGGACCTAGCCTGGCAGTTTGGGCTGGACTGTTCCCATGGAGAAGCGGGTCAAGACTGATTTGCATATGGTGGGCTAAACTGGGGTGATGTGGCGAGCAAAACAAAGATGGATTAATCCCAATACTGTGAATGAGGGTAAGTGTATGAAATGTTTCAACACTCTGTCCATCATTTTATTTTGTGATGTTGCTATGTGTGCCCTAAGTGGCTATGGGCTAGCCCAGACAAGGGTCCCTTACTCACTGTGCCTCTGCATTCAAGCTAACCTGGCTGATGAGGGGTGATACTCTGAAACCAGCCCCAGGTTGCTTGTTTCCAGTCCAGGGAGGATCTAGCCTTGCAGTTCAGCTGGACTGTTCCCATGGGGAGCAGGCTCAAGACTGATTTGCATATAGCTGGGTCCAAACTGGGGTGACGTGGCAAGTAAAATAACAATGGAATCATTGGGGGTCATTACGATGTCAGGAAGTCCGCCACCGCTGGGCCGGCGGTGAAGACCCGCCATCACCCTGAATATTCCCACCGCCAAATTAGGATGGCGGTGGGAATGGGAAAGGTACAGCGGCAGACGGAAAGACAGTCCGCCGTGGTCCGGCAAGGCGGACCTTTTCCACCCGCCTTGCGGGACCAGGTACCATGGGATAATCGAGGCGGTGCTGTGCAGGCACTGCCGTGGGCATTATAATGCCTGTCTTTTGCGGCAGAGTTCCTGCCACAAAAAGACAGGTGGAGAATGCCTTTGGGGGCCCGTTGCGGGCCCCAGGGGGCTGGGGTGCTGCTCGTGGGGGTACCTATGGTACCCCCTGCATGTGCATGTACAAGGTGGCAGGCACCGCGTGGTGCCTGCCACGTTGTAAATACACATGCAAAACTTGTATTTTTACATTGTGGCGGGTACTGATACCCACCGCAATGTAAACATACAGGATGCATCATAATTCATTTTGCGGGACCGCCGCATCTATGGTGGGCAGTCCCTTTTGCAGCAATGATGGCGGGTGGACTTTGTCCACCCGCCATCGTAATCGGCCCCATTGACTGGGGGTGAGTGTTTGAAATGTTTCAACACTCTGTCCACATTTTATTTTGTAATGTAAATTGACAAACTGCAGTCACTCACACTGAGTAGAGCTAACGGCAGAAGACCCTTGACCCTTCCAGGTAGATCGCTCACCCTCCGCACAGCACCGCCTGTGCCTCCCTGCCCAGCTGCCGCTGCTGAGGAAGTTCGAGGCCCTCCTCCACCCGCAGGCTACCACCTGCGCCTCTTCCCTGGTGGCCAGTGGTAATCCGTAGGTTTGCTCATCCTCCATTGTATTGCCTATTTTTTCTTTCATTGCTCCCGTTGTAGTGACAGAATTTTCATTGTTGTGTCTGTGACTGCTGTTGTTTGTCTCCCCCGCTGCCTGTACGTGGTCTGTGTCCGTTCTCTCCCTCTGTTCCCCTCGCTGCCCCCGTGTCTCTCTGCCCAGTTTCCCTTCTGCTCCCCTCCTGCCCCCGTGTCTCTCTGCCCAGTTATTCCTTCTGCACCCCTCGCGGCCCCCGTGTCTCTCTGCCCGTTTTTGCCTACTGTTGCTTAGCTGCCCCTGCATTTCTGTTACCTTTCGGCCTTCTCGTTTCTCCCCGTTTTTTGTGATCTTTCTGCCCTTTCTTGGGACCTTTGTACCTCTGTGCCACTCGTTACCCCCCGTTTTTTTGTGACATTTTCTGCCCTTTCTTGGGACCTTTGTGCCTCTGTGCCACTTGTTTCCCCCCGTTTTTTTTTTACCTTTTCTGCCTTTTCTTGGGACCTTTCTGCCTTTGTGCCACTCGTTTCCCCATGTTTTTTGTGACCTTTTCTGCCCTTTCTTGGGACCTTTCTGCCTTCTGTGCCACTCGTTTCCCCCCATTTTCTGTGACCTTTCTGCCCTTTCTTGTGACCTTTGTGCCTCTGTGCCACTCGTTTCCCCGCATTTTTTGTGACATTTCTGCCCTTTCTTGTGACCTTTGTGCCTCTGTGCCACTCGTTTCCCCCTTTTTTTGTGACCTTTCTGCCCTTTCTTGTGACCTTTTTGCCTCCTGTGTCACTTGTTTCCCCCTGTTTTTGTGAACTTTCTGCCCTTTCTTGTGAACTTTGTGCCTCTGTGCCTCTCGTTTCCCCCCGCTTTTTTGTGACCATTTCTGCCCTTTCTTGGGACCTTTCTGCCTCCTGTGCCACTTGTTTGCCCCTGTTTTTTGTACCTTTTCTGCCCTTTCTTGGGACCTTTCAGCCTCTGTGCAACTCGTTTCCCTCCGTTTTTTGTGACCTTTCTGCCCTTTCTTGTGACCTTTGTGCCTCTGTGCCACTCGTTTCCCCCGTTTTTGTTACCTTTCTGCCCTTTCTTCTGACCTTTGTGCCTCTGTGCCACTCGTTTCCCCTGTTTTTTTGTGACCTTTCTGCCCTTACTTGGGACCTTTTGCCTTCTGTGCCACTCGTTTCCCCATGTTTTGGGTGACCTTTTCTGCCCTTTCTTGGGACCTTTTGCCTTCTGTGTCACTCGTTTCCCCCCGGTTTTTGTGACCTTTCTGCCCTTTCTTGGGGCCTTTGTGCCACTCATTTCCCCCTTTTTTTTGTGACCTTTTCTGCCCTTTCTTGGGACCTTTCAGTCTCTGTGCCACTCGTTTCCCCCTGTATATTTCTGACATTTTGCCCTTTTTGTGACCTTTCTGCCTTCTGTGCTACTCGTTTACCCGTCAATTGTTGTGCCCTTTTGCCTTCTGTTTCCTTCGTCGCCCCTCGCCGCTGCGTCCCTTGCGGCCCGCCCCCCTGACTGCCCATTCGCTACCCCCACCTACCGCCTCCCAGCTGCTCCTCTCTCCCACCTCCCCATATAGTCCGGCCGCTGCGCGGTGAGGAGAGCGACCCTTGACCCTTCCAGTTAGGTCGCTACCCCTCCGCACAGCACCGCCTGTGACTCCCTGCCCAGCCCAGCTGCCGCTACTGAGAAAGGTCGAGGCCCTCCTCCACCGCAGGCTACCACCTGCGCCTCATCCCTGGTGGCTAGTGGTAGGCCGTAGGTTTGCTCATCCTTAATTGTATTGCCTGTATTTTCTTTCATTGCGCCCATTGTAGTGACTGCTTTTTCATTGTTGTGTCTGTGACTGCTGTTGTCTGTCTTCCCCGCTGCCTGTATGTGGTCTGGGACCTTTCTCTCCCTCTGTTCCCCTCGCTGCCCCTGTGTCTCTCTGCCCGGTTTCCCTTCTGCTCCCCTCGCTGCCTCCGTGTCTCTCTGCCCGGTTTTTCCTTCTGCTCCCCTCGCGGCCCCGTGTCTCTCTGCCCGTTTTTGCCTTATGTTGCTTATCTGCCCCTTTTTGCCCTTCTTGTGACCTTTTGACTTCTGTACCACTCATTTCCCCCTGTATTCTTGTGACCTTTTTGCCATTTTTGTGACCTTTCTGCCCTCTGTGCCACTCGTTTCCCCCTCAATTGTTGTGCTCTTTTGCCTTCTGTTTCCTTTGTCGCCCCTCATCACCCCCGCTGCTGCGTCCCCTGCGGCTCCGCCCCCTGACTGCCCATTTACTGCCCCCGCCTCCCAGCTGCTCCTCACTCCCACCTCCCCATACATGCTGGCCACTGTGCGGTCGCACCGGTGGCCGGCATGTATGGCGACCATCTGCGCCTGGACCGTGCCCAGCACCAGAACCCCTGGCCCCCGCACCCGCCATGACGACTGTCGCCACTACGACGCCAGCCCTCTGTATGCTCTCAACCCTGGACGGACCCACAACTGCTTCAAGGCTGCCCCGAAACGCACACACGGTGCCTTCACCTGCTGGAACTGCAGCTACACCAGCCACAGAGCTGACGAACCACCCACCAAGAAAGACCTCAACCACCTCTGATGCATACTACTGAACACCCGCTCCACACACAAACATGCCTTCGAGCTCTGGGACCTGCTCAACACAACTTCCCCGAACGTCGACCTTCCTAAAAGAGACCTGGTTGAACAACTCCTCCGTCGCCGACTTCATCAGTACGCACACCCTGACCTCCACCGACTACATCCTCCTCGGAGACCTGAACTTTCACCTTAAGAAAAACAATGACAACAACTCCACAACCCTGATCGACAACCTCGCCAACCTCGGAAGGAGACAACTCGTCACAACGCCCACCCACCCCGCCGGCCACACGCTCGACCCCGTCTTCTCCTCAAGCCTGCCCATCTCCGTCAACCACACCACCGAACTCCTCTGGACCGACCACCGCTGTATCCACTTCACCTTCCAGAAACCCACCACACACCACCGCACCCAACAGATCCCCCGTCGCCGCTGAAGCAAAATCACCGAAGACCAACTACATGCAAACCTCGCTCTCAGCCCACCCACCGAAACTTCCAACACCGGCGTCGCTGCCCACAACCTCAGACGCTGGATTGAGGACTGCGCCAACACCCTCGCCCCACTGAAGAAACCCCCCCACAGAGACACCAGCAAGAGGCCCAGCTGGTTTACCGCAGAACTCCTAGATTCCAAGCAAGCTTGCCGCAAACTAGAGAAGAAATGGCACAGTGAACAAACTCCGGACAGCCACGCAGCACACAAGGACGCCGCCCGCAACCATCACCACCTCATCAGGGCTGCCAAGAAGACCTCCTTCAAAGACCGCCTCGACAACAACGCACACATCAGCAAGGAGTGCTTCAACATCGTGAAGGAACTCTCCAACCCCAGCTCCAACACCAACGACATCCCGCCGTCGCAAGCCCTGTGCGACTCCCTCGCCACTTTCTTCCACCGCAAGATAGCAGACATCAACGACAGCTTCAACACCCAGACAGCACCAACAGACAGCAACACAACAGACCCTCCGCACACCATCGACCACGTCCCCTTGATAGCTTGGACCAACGTGAGCGTCGATGACACCATCAAGACCATGAGCACAATCCACTCCGGCTCTCCGTCAGACCCATTCCCGCACCACGTCTTCAACAAAGCAAGCAGCTCCATCGCACCTCACCTATGTAACGTCATCAATCTCTCCCTTGAGACCGCGACCTTCTCAGAGAGTCGAGATCAACACCTTACTCAAAAAACCCAAGGCAGACCCAAGAGACCACAAGAACGTCCGACCCATCTCTCTGCTCCCCTTCCGGGTCAAGGTCATCGAGAAAATCGTTAACAGACAGCTAACCCGATACCTCGAAGAGAACAGAATCCTGGGCCCTTCCCAGTCAGGGTTCAGTGACAACCACAGCAACGAGACCGCCCTCATTGCCGCCACCGACGACATCAGGACCCTGCTAGACAACGGGGAGACTGCAGCACTCATCCTCCTAGACCTCTCCGCCGCCTTTGACACCATCTTCCACCACACACTACGCGCACGCCTCCACGCCGCAGGGATCTGAGACAAGGCTCTGGAATGGACCACCTCCTTCCTCTCCAGCAGAACCCAGAGCGCCTGCCTCCCCCCGTTTCGTTCCGAAGCCTCTGAGATCATCTGCGGCGTACCCCAAGGATCCTCCCTCAGCCCGACACTGTTAAACATTTACATGGCCCCGTTTGCACACGTCGTCCTACAGCACAACTTCAACATAATCTCCTACGCCGACGACACTCAACTAATCCTCTCCCTCACCAAGGACCCCATCACTGCCAAAGCCAACCTCCATTAAGGAATGAAGGCCGTCGCCCACTGGATGAAGATCAGCCATCTGAAGCTGAACTCGGACAAGACGGAGGTCCTCATCCTCGGCTCCAACCCGTCAGCCTGGGACGACTCCTGGTGGTCAACGGCACTGGGGGCAGTCCCGACCCCCACCGACCACGCACGCAACCTGGGAATCATCCTCGACTCAATGCTCTCAATGAAGAAGCAAGTGAACGCCGTCTCCTCCTCCTGCTTCAACACCCTCCGGATGCTCCGCAAGATCTACAGATGGAACCCGACAGATACAAGAACGACAGTCACCCAGGCCCTCGTCAGCAGCAGATTCGACTACGGAAACCCCCTCTACGCGGGAGCCCTGACCAAGCTAATCAATCGACTACAACGCAGCCTCGATGTACCACGACACGCCCACATCACCCCCCACCGGAGAAACCTGCACTGGCTCCCCGTCAGCAAGAGGATATCCTTCAAGCTCCTCATCCACGCACACAAGGCACTCCACAAGACTGGCCCAGCCTACCTCAACAGACGGCTCTCCTTCTACACCCTCAACCGCCAGCTACGCTCCACCGACCTCTCACTCACCACCGTCCCGCGCATCCGAAGAACAACCACCGGCGGGAGATCCTTCTCCCACCTCGCCGCCAAGACATGGAACACCCTCCCACTGAGCCTACGACAGACCCAAGACCTGCTGACCTTCAGGAGGACACTAAAGACCTGGCTGTTCGATCAGTAGCGGCCCCCACGCCCCCCAGCGTCTCAAGACCCTCGTGGGTATGTAGTGCGCTTAACAAATGACTGAATGATTGATTCATTGAAGTGGGTTGACCTCTGTTCCTATACTGTATGTTGTTTCTATCAGGAAAAACTAGAGGTCTTGGCTAACACCAGACCTCAAAAAGCAATGGCTGAAAGGGACCCAAACCTCGGTTACTCTCTTAACATCTGATTGTATTTTCTTCCTGAATTGTTGAGACGATGCTATCCACAACTATAGCTAGAAAAGCTAAATATTATGGGAGTTAACTTCAGCCAAACAATGTTAGATCTCTTTCAGAATGGTTTAATGTGTGTTGCTATTTAATGCCACAGTGCAATATATCGATGGTGCAACCGTAAGTGCAATAGCCATCCACAGGCAGTTTTAGCAATGGGAAAATTAGACCCCTGCTTCCGAACATCGTGCTATGCAGTTTGTATGTTAATGCAGAACAATGAAGGCTGTTGTTCTTTTCTTCCGTGAGATAATTGGTTTCTACTTCTGAGTCACTAAGAAAATGAAGGGCTCTTTAAGGTTGTGTTCTGTACCAGAAATGCGTGACTAAGGTTAATGAGTACATTTCTCATCCGAGATAGTACAACCCATATTATACATTGAAAAGAGGAAATTACAGGAGCTTGTTGTCAAATTCGTAGAAATGTGTTTCTCGGAGCTGCCAAAGAGACCCTGAGCATGGATCCAGCACGATTCGGGAACAAGCATCCAGACTTCAAAACCCTTCTCAGAAAGACCACATCATCAATCATGAAGGTTTATTATTAATACAGAGATCATAGGAGGACCCCAGTGTGTCAATCAAACGATCGCAGCATGTAGTTGTATGGCCTGAGAGGCGGCAACCTTGGCAAGAGATGACACTAGATTATATACGTCTGGGGGGGAGTTCACCTCAGAGCAGCATTACAGCACAGTGGGCACAGTGAAAAGTGCAAAGCAGCTAGCAACCTCAGTTTATGACTCAACAATGCTCAGGAGATGCTGGGCGACCTTGGGTGAAGAGGTCACAGATCAGTGTGGAATGTCCAAACACCCCACAGCAACAGTTGTAAAATAAGAACCTGACTGCATCCATGCTTATACCGACTGACTTTTTATGCAGTGACGGTGGGAGGAGCACTCGGCCGTAGACCTTCAGTGGCAAAGGCATCTGTTATATTGTAACACAAGAGTCAATTTAATTTTACCTCATCAAATTAGTAACTCTTGCTGGGGTTAATTGTTGAATGGCAAAGCTCTGCGACAGCACTTGTAAAATGGAAATGAATGGCTTCCTTCAAATTGTCTATTCATGTTCCACCTATATGGAATACTGTCAGCGTTTTACTTTCAAAATCCACATGGTCAATTTTTGAGAAGACATATATCTTCTTTCTTCCCCGAAGCACTTGGTTAGCCATCTCCGAAGCAGCTGATTACTCTGGGTTTATTTGCACTGTTCATCTGTTCTAATTCTGGAATTTTTGGTTTGCCTTAAGTATACTTTATAAGGTTGCATAGAGTAGCAATAGAACACTTATTCATAATGCTAACCTCCGATCCTGAAGTGAAGTTTACCATAATCACATTTGGCCAAATTATCAGGTAGTCTATCCACAGGGGCTTTCTCATTTTACTTATAACTCTACACTGTGTAAATAAGGGCAATTCACTTATAGAACACACTCAAGAAATGATCATCAACCAAGGATGTAATGCTTGAAGTGCTTGTATCAGGGAGATGGGTACTGACTGGAAAGAGTTTTGTGTACAAGAGATTGATCCGATTAAGTCAAGAACTGGAAATCAGTGAAATGATCCCAGGACCACAGAGATGTGGTCACATTTGTTTAGTTTTAACAGTATTCCAAAAACAGCATTAGCTTTAACTCACACATTGAAGCCTGAGGCGATGCAAAATATATTCCAATCCAGTAATTATCAAGGTAAAAAGAAATACAGATAAAGGAAAGCAAAAAAATGAAGAAGTCACTTCAAGACATTAAAATGGAAAAATCATGTAGGACTGGCATTATATGGGAGGTCAAGGACAGACCAACATATATGTTTCCATCCAGTTTTGTTATGCAGGGCGCGCTATGAAATTTGTTTTATTTATTAAATTGTTTACTTACCTCCAATTATCCAAATATCCATATTCCGTTTTTTCAAGTTCAAGTTCGGGCATTTATATAGCGCACTACTCACCCAGAGGGTCTCAAGGCGCTAGAGGGAGGGGTTCATTGTTTGTCGAATAGCCAGGTTTTCAGTTCTTTTCTGAAGGAGATGTGGTTCTGGTTTTTAGCACTCCCCACCCTGACCCTCCCCCGCCCCGCCTTCCTGCCCCACTGTAACTCCCTCCATGGGCCGCGGCTGAGTAACATATTGTTTTGAGAGATGTAGGTAACTGGCCTTTGGTCTGTGAGGTATTGAAAAAGTTTCACATATTATCTCCTATCACAGTTGGTACACAGTCAAAATATCGAAGGTAAAAATAAAGAAGTAAAAAATATCGATGTAAAAATATAGAATGCAAAAATATTGACAGCCTATACTTAAACAAGTAAGTACAAAAATATCGAAAAAAATATCAATGTAAAAAATATAGTTGTACAAAATATCGATTGATATATATATATATATATATATATATATATATATATATATATATATGTATATACATATATACATATTCCAAACAAACTCCTGACATGAGTAGCGCCACAGCCTCTCAGGTCGGGCCCTCTCAGGTGCGTCAGACACCTCAAATATTTCAAAAGAAACATGTTCTATTTCGTAATGAGATGCAGGCCACACCAACAGTGCTTCGTAAAATCCTTTATTTCAAGGCAAACAGAAAGCATAACGCATTTCAACTCATGCCAATCTTTATCAAATGCTCATATTTATCGGGCAAGTTCATTGGTCCTTTTAAATATTCAAAGCAAGCAACATTGAGAACAGACAAATAGCCAACATATTAAATTTAAAGCAGCAGTGAATAACATTTCTCTAGTTTTAGATGAATTCATTTTGGCCTTGATGGAAAGTATTCTTTTCAATTTTGTTTATAGGTTAATCCTTTGTAAATATATATATATATTCCAAACAAACTCCTGACATGAGTCGCGCAACAGCCTCTCGGGTCGGGCCCAGCCAGGTGCGTCAGACACCTCAAATATTCCAAAAGAAACATGTACTATTTTGTAACGTGATGCAGGCCACACCAACAGTGCTTCGTAAAATCCTTTATTTCAAGGCAAACAGAAGGCATAACGCATTTCAACTCATGCGAGTCTTTGTCAAATCCTCATATTCATCACATTACTAAATAGTACGTGTTTCCATTGGAATATTTGTAAGGTGTCTGACGCACCTGGGTGGGCCCCGAACCCGGGGTAAAAAATTACTATTCCCACTCCAGTGAGTGCAACTTTAGTGAAATTACTATTCTCACTCAAGTGAGTGCTGCAGTAGGGAAAGTGTTGGATTTCAGGGGAGTAATAATTAATATTCTCACGCCAGTCAGTTCAAAATTAAAAACAAACAACATTTTAACAACAATACAAATATTTTAAAGAATAAAAAAAATATATACATGTTAAAAATGTAAATACAAATATATTTTATATTAAAAAAGTAAATAATATTATTTTAAATACATATAACAGATACCAAAAATTATTATAATAAATACAATTTAAAAAAAATTCCAAACAAATAATTCTTTGTAATTAAAAATTATTTAGAAACAAAAACATTAATCATTACATAATATTTACTTTTTTAATTTTCTTCCCTATAACACCACACAATTCACAACACACATCTAAATTAGAAATGTAATTTTCAACTAATTAATTAACAACTAATTATTAATTGAGCTTAAATTACTTCCCACAACCCACACCTAAAACAATCACTTAATTACCATAATGAATTATCAATTAATTAGTTAATATAAATTAACAACACATTATTACTTAATTAAACATAAATTACTTCCCACCCTTTACCCCATGAACCCCACAACCGGCACCTAGAATTAATTACACAATTTCCATATTTAATTTTCAATTAATTAATTGATATTAATTAACAACTAATTATTAATTAAGCATAACTAACTTCCCACAACCCACATCTCAAACAAGCACTTATTTACCATAATAATTGTCTATCAATTAATTAATATTAATTAACAGCCCCATAAACCCCACAACCCACACATACAAAAACACACAATTACCATATTTAATTATCAATTAATCAGTTAATATAAATTAACAACTAGTTATTAATTAATTGAACATAAATTACTTCCCATCCTTCTTATGTTATGTTATTTTGAATGCATAAGTCGCACAGCTACCCAAGGGTTTCCCAGCGCCGCCTTATAGGGACCGAAGAGAAAAAAAGAAAGAAACCTATTGATTGAATAGCCAAGTTTTCAACGACTTACGAAAGTGGGCAAAGATGGTCTCTTTCCTTAGTGACAGAGGGAGGGAGTTCCACAAAGCGGGACCCAGGCAAGAAAAAGACCTGCCACCCAGGCGTGACAATCTATGTCTAAGAACTTTGAATTTAACTTGAGTCGATGAGCTGAGGGAACGTGACGGGACATATTGGTGGACAACAGTGTTGAAGTATTCCGGGGTCATGCCAGTTTTAATCTTGAACATATAGGTTAAAGTTTTGAATTTGATACGGTTCTCAACTTTAAGCCAGTGAAGTTCACGTAGAGAGCTTGAGATAGAGTCAGTTTTCGGAATGCGGCAAAGTAGGCGCATTTTGTACAACCTGCAGCTTGTGTATCACATCCTTATTTGCTCCTAGAAAGAGGATGTTGTCATAGTCCAAGCAAGAGATGAAAAGAGCCTGGACTACAGTTCTTTGAGTAAAGACTGGCAGCATCCACAACATTTTCCTGAGCCATCTAAGGATGCAAAAGCAGGTTGCAGCCACCTTTAACGTCTTGTGTTTCATCGAAAGCTGATCATCCATAATGAATCCCCAGATTACGGGCTTGATGGGTAGGCTGAGGAAGGGCACCCAGTTCAGGTGGCCAGTGTTGGGGACCCTAAAGCTCTTCAATATTCCCCAGTATCAACACCTCAGTCTTCTCCCCATTAAGTTTTAGTGAATTGGCTTGCATCCTCCACGCAATTTTACATAACCCTGTTGTAAGGGAAGAGGGGTTGGACGTTCCTTCAACAGAAAGGGAGAAGATTATTTGGGTGTCGTCACCGTAGGAAAAGATTGACAACCCCGCCTCAGCGGCGATATCCGCCAGAGGTTTCACATAGATATTAAATAGTAATGGGCTAAGGATAGAGCCCTGTGGTACCCCGTAGGGGGATGCGTGGGTTTTGGAAGTCACAGCTGAGGAGAAGACCTGCTACGTACGGTTCACTAAAAAATCTGCCAACCACTTCAGGGCAGGCCCAACCACGTCAATGGATCGTAAGGCTTGCAATAGCACAATGTGGGATACCATGTCAAAAGCGGCACCCATTACTCCTATTAACCCCACAACCCACACCTAAAAGTAGTAACACAATTTCCATAATTAATTTTCAATCAATTAATTAAGATAATTTAACGAATTATTAGTTAATCAAGAATACATTACTTCCCACCCTTTACCCCTATAAACCCTACAATGTGCATCTTTTTTCTCACAATTATCGTAATTAATTATCAATTAAATAATTAATAATAATTGACAACTAATTAATAATTAATTACAAATAAATAACTTCCCACAATTAAAGCTATAAAGTCTCATTTAAATAAATAAAAAATAATCATCAATTTATTATAATTTAATTACTTCCCATCCTATTCTTGCCCTATAAACCCACAACCCGCTACGGAACTAAAAAATGCAAAATTTGATTAAAATAAAATTCCTAACTACTAAAAATGTAACATATATATTAAAAAACATAAACAATACTTATACAAAAAAAATACATCACGTACATTTAAAATATAATCTAAAATACATGACACTAACTAAAAAATAGATGTTTTAAACATCTATATTTTTGCAAACAATATTAATGACTCCTATATTTTTTAATACAATGCTTACCTTAAATTCGATATTTTTGACCGCAATATTCTTGCAGTCAATATTTCTGAATCACGATATTTCCAACTCGATATTCTGTCTCAGCACCATTACTGATATTAGATTTCTGTAAGGCTCAGCTGGGAGAAGATCAAGTAGACAGCTAGCTAGACTACTGTTCAAGACTAATTCATTTATTTATTTTACTATGGTATGTTTATAAAGTGCAAAGAAAACCCAAGAGTATCTGAGTGCAGAACAGACAGAAACCCTGTTACACCACAAAAAACTACATGTAAGATATACTACCGGAGAGGTGAATGTACATAGCCCCATCCCTCTTGGGCTAGGATGTAGAGGTACAAATATAACACAAGAGCTTCTTCTAACTGACCCTTCCTAAGTCTCAAGTGTCTGACTGATCAGGCGGATCCTGATTTGGATATCTTATGGAATGAATCTGTTAAATAAGATAATTTAAAGCACATGTTTTTGGGGAAGAGAGTTCCAGATTATTGGGGCTAACCCCGAGAAGGTGCACTAAAAGGTTTTCTTTTCTCTGAATCCTAGAGGTTCCAGAAGAAGGGATCTAGTACTCCTAAGGGAGTCCTGATATTGTGAGCTTCTGCACCAGATAAAAGGGTGCCTTAGGGTGGAGGGCTTTGTGCGTCAGCTGGATCTTGGCTTTGTAAATGAGCCAGCGGAGAAATTGAAGACCTGGAGGGATGTGTTTGATACATCTCGATCGTGTAATCAACCTTGCTTTCATGTTGACAGTCACCTTAACTGGTGCTGATCTTGCTTTTGGCTGACCTAATAAGGTTGCACTTCTCATATTTCAGTCTGGAGATGAATAGGGACTGTACTGCTATCTTGAAATCTGGAGGGGGTATATATGTTTTTACCTTCCTGAGGAAATTCATTTGGATATTTCTATGAAATCACTTTTGTATAAGGGATGAAAATTTTGAAGTTCTGGTGCGCAAACACCAGGGGCTTGATGTAAGGTGAGAGAGCTCATTGATATGTCCTCATGCAAAACAAGTATCTTGGAGTCAAAGATTTTTAGTTCTTGCCACTGCATTTTAAAATACTCATTGTCACCCATCTGCCATAGCCATTCGAAGTGACAAGCACACTCGTAGTCCATCACTGCTGTTCAAGGTTGGGAGTATGCTTCTTGGCCCTTAAAAGATACTTAAAAAAACACTTGTTCTGCATTCTTTTTTAATTAAACTCTTTACCTTTGCTAGGGTTAAGATAAAATTTTGTCAGGTGGGTAAATCAAGCAATAGGAAATAAGTATTAGTATTAGTATTAGCCCTTCAAAAACTGTGCTAGGTGATTAGGTTTGTTCTATTATGTCAGAAGGTGCACTTTCCAGCATCTCACAACTATGGGGGACAATTGCAAGAACGTGTAATAATCATCGACAAAATCGGTTAGCGCAATGTTTCATATCGCAGTCTATCGCGGGAAAATAACTCTGTGTTAACGTTCTATTCACAACACGGCGATAACATGCAATAGTCTCCTCACAACGTGTCAAATGTCTACGATAAAGTCACCAGGAAGCAGAGAAAAATTATGGGTGGGTGTAGCGCTCCTCTCCGTCCACGGAGTGTGCGTAGTGTTGCCTACTTCGCGATTCGCAAAGTAGGCGTAGGCAACACTACGCACATGCCATGGCGGAGCGAAGTTGCCTGCCACCTGCCTCCCTCCCACCCTCTTCTAAATGCTTAAAATAATTTAAAACATTGTAAAACTAATTAAAAACGACTTACCTGAGATGCAGCGTCCCGGGGCTCCCTCTCCCTGGTTTCTTGCGGACTTCTTCCTGACAAATGTGCATGCGCATTTAGAAGAGGGCGGGAGGGAGGCGGGGGGCACGTTGTGGGGCTACGTGAAGTGTGTGGGTGGGCGTAGATTTCCCCCCACTTCGTGGTGCTTCGCATAGCCGCACTACGCCCAGGGTTAATACAAATCCAAACCCCAACGTGAAAAAAGTTGCAATGGGCCCAACGGCGATAAAAAAAATCAGCGATAAGCTGTGCCAGGCCTGCAATTCACACACGTCAGGTGGAAAAAATCACCATAAAAGTAGAAAAAAAAACACAGAAGCAAAACAACAGCGAAGCACAATGGAGGTAGCTGGAGCAAGTACAGAGGACAACCAGAACTCCACAAGCCCCCCGGAGGCCCAGGCCAGGACCTCAGTGTCAGGAAAGGGCAAGGACAAGAAGAAGAGGAAGATGTGGTTTAGTAAACAGGATCTTGATAATGGAGGTGATAGAACACCATCTACTACTGTTCGTCACCTCCACTCTGTCATTGGCAACGAAAAATGGAATATAGCAGTCCATCGTGGACAAGGTGAATGCAATCGGGGTGCTGAAGAGGACAATGGAAGAGGTCAAGAGGCGCTGGAATAATGTGAGGCACAAAACCAAGCAGAAACTCCCCAACAACCAGAAGGCAGCAATGCAGATTGGAGGTGGGAGTCCAGCGCCACAGGAGGAGATGGGGAAAATGGTGTCCACAGTCATTAATGTGGAAACTGTGGCAGGAGTTGGGGAACCGGACACTGCTCTACATGACCTGGCACAACAGCAACAGGGTGAGTTACGACCAGGGCCTGGGGGGATGGGGGGAGATGGGCGCAATGGCACACATGCACAATTAAGTAGAGCACAATGCACACCCACAATGACTCTGGAGCATGTCTCTGATCTCCTTGGCACACTGCAGCATACCTAGAAACAGCAAGTAGGCCCCCGTCGACCATGTGCACAGAGGGGGCCCTTAACACACACCACCAATCTCACAACTAACCCACGCAAATGTGTTAAACCTAGCAGAGCGGCGTGTCTGTGAGCAATACTGACAATGTAAGTGACACTGCATGATAAATTGCATTGCTGCAGTCAATATATCATGAAATGTTGCACGCCACGACACTGAGGTGGCTGAGTGTGGATCCACATCCGTAAAAGAGCAGGTCACACTCTGACACATCCACATGCACAAACAACCCCTGACGTCAACAACACATCTGCGGACAAACCATGCCCCAGGCTCCCAACTCCCACCAAGAGACTAATGTACCCAAGTATGCAACATCTCAGAACTGTATAAGCACATTAGTCAAAGGCGCACCGCATGAAAGGGATAAGGGGCAGCAACATCAGAGCTGCAGGGGCGACTCTCCCAAAATGCAGTACATACACATAGCATGCAGAGCACACCAACATTGACAACAATGTTGTACAATCCTCAACACGTTCACAGCAGAACAGATGACACAACTGGTGCTGCTTGTGTGTAGAAACTGGCCAATCACATTTGGCATAGCAGGGAAATGTGAGTTGATAATGTACAAGTACAAACACACATCGGTGATGTTGTCGAAATGTCCACTGTCCCGCATCAAATAGGCAGCTCCTCCCAAACAGTCACAATGTACCATGTCATGCAGTCTGCATGTAACTATGTACAATGCATCAACATACATGTGAACACAATGTTAAACTGCATCTCTCCTTTACATTGCAGAAGGAAAACCAACACCTCCAGCAGAGCAGACCGAATCTCTCTTCACTGATGACGAAGAGGACCTCAACACCTTCGACATTGACGTCCTCCAAGAGTTCATTGACAGCTACGTCAATCCACCTCCAGGAGCAGGGCAGCCCGACTGCATTGATGAGACCCCACCCCCTGCACAGTCCACACAGCAGGCAACACCCACCACCACGGCTGCCTCCCAGGACCCTCAGGAACAACACATGGCCTTCCAACGCCGTGTGTTGAGGTGCCAGGAGAAGTTGGCTGAACAGGTGCGGGTGGGGTTTGACCGCATGGCAGCCAAACTAGATGCCATACGTGGGTATCTAAGTCCCATCAGGGACCACTCACACCACAGTCGGCTTCATGCCCTCCAACGATCCCTGGCTGACATCGCTGGAGTCCTGACTCAGAGACAAGAACAACTGTCTAGTCAGAGTGGCTCCAGCGATGTCACCCGGGAATTGGGACACATGCGGAGGATCATGGAGAACATGGAGTGGGTGCAGGTGGAAAGAGCGGCTAACATGGCTGCACACCAGTGAGAGGTAGCTGGGTTCCTCAATGCCCTACAGACCCTTCTCAAGGCATTGCTGCCACAAGGCCTGGCGCGGATACATGCTGCTGCTACCACTCCTTCCACATCTCCGCCCCGGAAGTGTCAGTGCCACACAGTGTGGCAGACATTCCACCTCTGGCCCCTGATGTGTCACTGCCACACAGTTATGCAGACAGAACAGCACCACCCACATATGAGGCACATGAAACATTAGAGGACGGAGATGCAGATTAATCTGCCTCAGTGTAAGAAGGACTCAGTAGCATTCATCTCCGCCATATGGCCTGTTTCTGCTTGGTTCTGCCCTCTGCATTATCACCTTCCACTGTACCGCGATACACTGTGCAACACTCACCTTGGACCTCGACATGGACTGCCATATCCTGTTTGGTTACCAATGACACAAAAATAAGACTGCGGACGGAACTCTTCCTCTTCCGATGAACTTGTAATTCCCTAAAGGTCTCTGGCTGGCCCTCAACGGGCCAATAATGTAAAGTGGGGTTTGCATGGTCCTGTACTGCTCCAGCTGCAACACTCCACTGAATGTGAATTAAACATTCATTATCACACAGATGTGTCAAGTCTATGATCATTCAAGTGTGGTAATATGAATGAATGTAGACTCAGTGATTCCCCCTTACATCCATGTTGCTCATGTTGTGGGACTGAAGTCACAGGGTGCAACATTACTGATTGTGGCCTGAGTGGCACGACAATACAACAGAGACACACGCATTAGTTACTTCCTTGTCCAGCCCAGGACGTAACCACGCCCAGAGCCCCGTGGTCATTGCTCACACCCCTACACTGGACAGGCACAAGCCAGGCCAGCTCACTCCGCTTACGCTTTCCGGGGCAGAACGACAACGCTACATGTCCCAGGTCTTCCCTGTAGTGGTCTGCTGATCACAGGTCTAGTTGTCAGCATGCCACAGCCACTCCCTCATGGCTGGTTTACACCCACACCACACCCATCCAGCACACGCATCACAGGACATGTGACCCTGGCAAAAAAAAGGGCTGGGCGCACGTGCTCGACGCCATCTCCACTCTCTATCTGGGTGTATACGTTTGGTTATTATTTATGCATGAGGGCCTAGGGCCCTACCACATCACATTACCACTGCTGGAGTTGACATGATGGCTTCCGCACCACGGGACTCAATCATAAAGGGTCCATGACTTGCGTTGCTCAGAAGAGGTGGCACTGGATACACTGCGGCTGGCACGGGCCTACCTCAACTGGATGGTGACTTTTGGTGCACTGAGGTATGGGCACCTTAAGTGCTGAGCGGGTGTGCAGCTTACGATGATGAGCCGTCCTAGCGGTCCAGACTGGTACAGATTTGTGTGAGCCCTGCTGGACCGCAGTGTAGGCCTGAGCCAGCGGGCAGTGCGGGCCTACCGTCATGAGGCGTTGCATTGCGGTTCACAGAGTTAGTGGCACCTAAAGAGGTGAGCGGGTGTGCAGCCTGCGATGATACCATGTGCACTGATATGATCTCTGTCATTGTGAAATCAAGTCCCAGAATCACATGTGTGACCTGGTGGTCCGCAATGCGGAGCTGCATGATGTGGAGGTTGACATGGTCACGGGCCCCGGGCTTGGAGCTTGCACCGGCACGTGGTTGGCCCTTTTGGAGTCATGCCGGTGGCGGAAGGTGAGCAGTGCGGTCTGGGTGCGCAGGGGCAGGCAATCACCTGTGGGTGGCAGGAGGGGCTAGGGAGCAGCAGCCTGTGTCTGCAGGGGCGGGCAAGCTATGATGGCATGTGTAATTATATGAACTCTGCCATTCATGAATCTGGACTCTGTTTTAGATAAGGAACCAGGTGGACTGCAGTGTATACAGGCACGTGGTTGGAGACACACCACTGGCAGCAGGGGAACAATGAAGCCTGGCTCCGCAGTGTTGGCATTCCTAGGTGTGGTGGCGATGGGTGTTGTGGACCTTTTGGCTATCCGAGCTGCATGATCAGTAGCTCCATGATATCTGTTGTTCCTCAGGTGTGGCTCTGGGCTGGGCTCCCTTTTATGGTGCAGGTTGTCGTCCGACTTTACACCAGGTAAGAGCAGGTGTTAAATCCCTGCTGCTAACATGCCTTATCGCCTATTTTAGGAACTTATTGCCGATCTGGCTGATCGTTGAGAATGTTGCAAAGTGGTGTTTTAGCAGCTTTTTGCACGGGAACGCCTACTCTGCATATCATTAGCGTTAGTTGCCGGGGTCATCTGTGGCGATGTTTTTTGCAGCTGCAATCGCAGGTAAACTGGTGATATTGGCTGTTAGCACCAGCTTGTGAATAGGGCGATAAATTTATTGCCACTTTGGCTGCAATAAAGTGCCGCTAACTCGGCGATAAGTCCTTGAGAATATGCCCCTGTGTTGTTTGGTAGCCTAGGTTCAAAGGAGAAGTTGGAAGAATAACCCCTTCCATGCTCCCGTCGGGCTGTTGGGCGACGGGAAGACTACCTCCCCATTGCTGCCGTCGGCTAACGGCTGACGCAGCCCCACCCACCCTGTAGAACGCCCGCACCGCGGCAGAAAAACCGCTGCGGTTAAGGCGTTAATGTGATTCATCAAAATGTATCCAATAGTTGACAGTTCAAACTGGATATCTGTCTATCCCAACTAGATGTCCTTATACAAGAAAATGGGCATCAGGGTGATTCATTTAAAACACCAAATTGGATTGTCGAACATCCTTCATAGAATACTCATGATACTACAACCACTAAGGTGTCTATTGAACGAATGGCCTGAGGAGCCTGGTGCACCAAGCGAATGTGCAAGGAGCAGGTAGGAGGCAAAGTAGTTTTAGCCCACATAATTGTAAGACTGATGATTATATTTGCTTGATCTTCCCAACTTTGTGAGTGGATATTTGTTAGGGTGACCAGGTGTCCCGGTTTTGTCTGGACGGTCCCGGTTTTCCACCTGCTGTCCTGGCAGATTTCAGGAAATGTAGCTCCTGTCCCGGTTTTTAGAGAGGGGCGACTGAAAACGGTGGGAGGACTTTTTTTTTATGTTTTACAAAGCAGGAATAGCTAGCTGTTGTTTCAAGAAAGCAATTTAATTAACAGGCAAGCTTCTGGGTTTAAAAGTTGCATTTTATGTATGTTCTCTATGCGCTCGCTTGAAGTAAAACTGCAGTCCTTCTATTTTCGTGAAATGCCCGGTTTTTGGCTTTAAAATTCTGGTCACCCTAATACTTGTGGTACTGCTAGCCCACAATCTCGCTTACCTATCTTACTACAGTGCTTTAATGAGCAAAACTTTGCAAGAAAGTCAGCTGCAGTTGGAACATAGTTAGCAGCCAACCGTGTCTTACTAAAAACTCGTGTCAAACTGATAGCTTGCTAAAATGTCATTGGCATGATTACAACCCTTTATCACAGATTTTAAAGTGTGTACACGTGTATATTTCTTTACAGTAAAGCTTACATTGGTAAGTGTATTGTTAATGATGGTTTGATTTACTGCAGTCAATTCAAAAACTGCTGTGTCTTACTGAGGCAGTTTCCGAATGGTGGTTTTTAAAAGTGTGCAGAGTAACAGAGTTGTTGTTGGCTTACTTTTAGTGGGAAGAAAAGATAGTAAATGTTGTTATCAGTATTACGAACACTAACTAGTTGGAAGCGCATGACTGCTGGTGACCATGTCACAACTCTGAAGGGCTGATTCAAAGCCCACAACGCTCTGCTGTGAAGAAGGCGTGGACTGCGAGTAGAGTGGCAGATGGGGCATAGGAGCTAGCACCCGGCGCAAAACACAATTCTGAAGGAGGTGCTGGGACTGCAAAGACCACAACGCCCTGATGTCATAAATGTGGGGACTGCGACCAGCATGCTCGGCAGGGGCATTTAGCAAAGTTGCAAAGCCCCGGGCAAAATACAACGCTAAAGGAAGGGCTAGGACTTCAAAGCCCACAATGCCCTGCTGTGGAGAAGGTGGGGACTGCGAGTAGCATGCCAGATGGGTTCATTTAACCCAGGTGCAAGCCTGCTGCAGGGACGTGCCGGGTGCATGCCTGGGCCAAGACAGAGCCAAGAGTGGGCTTTTCTGCACCCATCCTCAACCAAACGAGACTGGATCAAAGCACCTCTCTTTCGTGCTTTTTCTTACTTTGACTTTCTTGTGAGGGATTTAATGCAGGCACCAAGTTAACAACCAGCATAACAATGCATCGACCTCGGGAGGAGGAAGGGGGTCTGATCAATACATTGCCTCGTGACCCAGGTCCTCCAGATTCTATAAGAAGAAAAAAAGGGAGAGATGTTATGTTATGTTAAAAAAGGACTTGTAGCGCGCACAGCTACTCTGCAGAGTGTCCCGGTACTGAGACAAAAAGATACAGAGGCCAAGTGAGAAAAGGGGAACATCAAACCCAAAGTGCAACATCATTATCCCGCTTTTTGGAACATCCAGGTTTTCAGTTGTTTCCTAAAAGCCCATATGTTTGTGGCCTGCCTGAGCGAGAGTGAGAGCTTGTTCCAGGATCTAGCCACTAGCACCTGAAATGAGCGGTCGCCGAAGCGGGCTTCATAGCACCTAGGAATAGCCATTAGGTGTTGGTGTGCTGACCTGAGGGATCTGCCAGGTACAGAGTATGAGACTCTTCTATGGATGTACCCTGCTCCCATGCTTGCGGAGCTTTAAAAGCCAGGACCAGAGCTTTGAAGAGTATTCTGCATCAGACTGACAACCAGTACAGATTTTTCAGATGATGGGGAATCCGGTCTCTAAGGACCGAGGTTCAGTACTGCCCTAGCTACCGCGTTCTGCACGACTTGCAGTATGTTGAGCAGAAACTCAGGAAGGCCCAGATAAAGGATGTTGGCATAATCCAACATGGAGGTAATAAGGGCCTCGATCACTGTTTTTCTGTGAGGGACAGGTAGTAAAAATTGAAACCTATGGAGCATTTTCAGGAGACCGAAGCACGTGCCCACTACTGACTGTACTTGGGGTGTCAGAGAAAGGACATTGTCCGTTTTTACTCCCAAATTTTTTACAGTCTTAACTGCTGACAGAGGGGGGGAGACATATCTAAGGGTCACCATTGTGTCCAGGCAACCAAAGGGGGGCCGCCGAAAAAGATGATTTCCGACTTTTCCAAGTTACATTTGAGATGATTAAGTTTGAACCAGGCAAAGGTTTCACTCAAACACTTGTTGATCTTCTCTCTGTTGAACTCCTCTCCCTTTTTAAAAGTAAACAGCAGTTGAGTGTCATCGGCGTTTTATATAATTGTGATCTTACCTGCTTCAATCAGAGAGGCCAAGTGAGCCATGTACAGATTAAAAAGTACAGGGCTCAAAATAGATCCCTTTGGCATGCCTACACTTAGGGGCGACATACTTGCTGAAAACGGAGGTGACCAGACCTCTTCATGTCTGGCCTCCAAAAAGGAGGAGAACCACTTCAGCACCGTGCCCTTAAGCCCACACTCCCGCAGTCGCTGTAGGAGGTGAGAGCGGTGCACAGTGTTGAAGGCCGCAGAGAGGTCCAGTAAAACCAGAATGCCTTGCCGCTTTTATCCAGGGTCTCTTTGATGGAATCGGAGATCTCCAGCAACACTGTCTCAGTGCTAAGATTCTGCCTAAAACCAGACGACTATGGTGGAGAAGATTGTTTGTCTCAGCAAAATCGCTGATCACTGAGTGGACATATTTCTCAATTGTCTTTGCAAAGAAAGACAAGAGGGATATAGGTCTATAATTAGTTAAAATCATGGGATCAGCCATTGGTTGTTTCAGTAAGGGAATTATTTTTGCGCTCTTCCAGCTGGCCGGGACCTGACCGCTAAGAATAGACGCTTTCAACACACTATTCACTGTTGGGTTCAGAATCTCTGCCATTTCCGCCAAAAATTTAGCAGGACATAGGTCCACTGGTGAGCCAGATTTAAGGCCCTTCATTATTGACAGGGACATCTCTAGGGACAGAGGAGGAAAAAAGGAAAGGGTGGCCTTGGCTTCATCATTCTGGGAGGCCGTTAGTAAAGGGACCATCACATCTTTCCCGCTTCCTTCATCAAAATAAGATTGAATTGTTATAATCTTCATATAGAAGGAGTTAGCTAATTTACCAATCCACTCAGCTGTGGGGGGGTCCTTGCCATAGCCCTAGGTGAAGAGAAACTTTTGACGATACTAAAAACTGTTTCGCTTTTGTTTCCTGCAGACTCGATTTTAGATGCGAAAAAGCTCTTTTTTGCTGCCTCTATCTTTTTGTTGTAGTAACTTAAGGCGTCTTTATAGTTCTTTTTATCCTCCAAATTAAAATCCTTCTTTCAAGCTCTTTCCTGGCGTTTACAATCCTTTCTACACTGTCGCAGGGTATCGTTCAACCAGGGGGCTGAGCATCTTGTGGTTTTGGTAAAACAAGGTGTTAGGGAGGCAAGGGCAGAAGTTCCTAGAGTGATCCATTTTACAAGGGCCTCAGCATCCTGGTCAATATTGCCGGACGGAGTGAACAGGTGTTGGTCAAGTTCATATTTGATGCTGGTCGGAGTGATCTTGCGCAAAGGTCTAAAGGTAAAAGCAGGACGCTTGACCTGGGTCAGAGGAGTTTTTGTAACCGTAGGAAATTTAAAACCCACCAAGTGGTGGTCTGACCATAAAAGCGGTAAAGGTTCCTCAGTCTGAATTTGACAATTAGTAAATATTTGGTCACGGGTGTGACCTTTTACATGTGTGGGGGCAAAAACCTTGGGTGCGAGGTTAAACGCGTCCAGGGATTCCCGCAACAGGATGGTCTCAGGAGTATCCTGGTTATCCATGTGTACATTGAAATCTCCCAATACCACAAAGTGTTTGAATCTAGAGGCCACAGGCGCAATGGCGTCACAAATGGACTTCAAAAAACGCCCCTGCGTAGCCAGGAGGTCTATATACTAGAATTCTTGCTAGGCACTGATGAGGAGATAGAGTAGCCTGGAAACAGAGACATTCAGCCGCTTCAATTCCTTCTATGGGGATGCAGGTAATGGCTAGGTCTATTTTGCTAATAATAGCAATTCCCCCTCCCCTGCCTTCAGCACGATCCTTGCTTAAAATTGAATAGCCGGGGGGGATCGCTGACGTGATAGTAGGGTTTGATGTGTCCGACAGCCACGTTTCCGTCAAGAATAGAAAATCTGGCGAGGACTCACATAGCATATCATATATATGTAAACCATGTTTGTTAAGCAAGCAACAGTTATCAATAAAGCATTTATATAACCTTGCTTCTTTAACATTAAGTCCTGCTGCATCTCGACCTTTAACTGTAAATTAGGCACTAACATGCTACTGAGAATGTAGTTAGTGGCTCCCCAGCCGCAATACTGGCACCTTGGTAAGACGTTACATGTCCCTATATCTATGATGTCCTTGCATTTAAAACTATGGCCCAGCTCCAGTAGGGTCTCCCTGTCATAGGTTATTACCTTCTTCGGGTGCAGTGCGAAACTGGCAGGGATCCCAGCCTCAGCCGCCTCCGGGACGCTAACGGGTGCAGAAGGGCTTGCCTTTGGCGCGCCTTTGGTCCCCCGCTACGTGCACCAGCTGCGCGTGTCCGCTGCGCAGCCGGGGCCCCATCTGGTTTAGAAGCTGTGCCATGACCAGATATGGGGTTGGCAGGGGAAACAGCCGTGTCTTTCCACAATAATCGGTCACTCGGAGACTGTGGTGGACCGGGGACCGACTCGAAAGATGCGAGGAGTGCAATGTGCAAAGCGAGGCAAGTTTAAAATACATCAAGAGACACACATTACAAGATTAAAAATGCTCGAGTTTACAAGGGGCCCTTGTGCTTAACAGAAACAAGTAGTTTTGTGAAACCGGCGTGCAGCTATCTGATCCCCCATCAAAGCCTATAAGTGAGGGGACCAGACCAAAGGATGCCCTAAGTAAATCAAAAGAAGAAATTTGATGGTGAGCCCACAAATCTAGAGACCCCAATGGATAATCTGCTAGGTAGGATTGCGACTTGGATGAATTTCTCTCTAGGGTTACAGCGATTAAAAACGTACTGATTTCATGTGGACGCGGTCTTCTGATTCCTTAAAGCCTGGTCTTACCATATAACTCAACTGAGCAAAGCACATTAGAATCCACTGGCCTCCCAAACGTGCCTTGCTCGCTCTCTCAAATGTTGGTGCTCGGCCTGTATGGCCTGAGTCACCTCCTATCCCCTTCGCCATCACTCCTGGGTACCACCTCCCATCATCTTCCATTAGGCTTTCGCCATTATATTTTTTTGTTACCCTCCCCATTTGGAAGCAAGGGACCGTCATATAACAAATCCACTGGTGCCTGTGGGGCCTATTCTCGACCCTGCCCACCCAGAACTACCATCAATTATTTCAGACGCCTATACTGTACAGACCTTTAGCTGCTTTGACCTATTGATTCCGATGGTAGATGTTGAATGACTAGGGACAGAACCAGCTGAATACTGCTCTTGCCTTTTTTCTTCCCTCCCAAGTGAAACCCTCCCTTGAGCCCTGTAGACATGGACTTATCTTTGTAAGTTGGAACTTAGTGGGTACAAACTAAAGAAAACTTAGCTGGAGTGGGTAAATTTCCTCCTATGATATTATTGCTCTGCAAAAGACATGGGACACCAGCAGCTCCTTTGTCATCCATGGCTTTCAGCCATTTTTTCTCCCTGCAGTTCATTCAAGTGCCAGGAGCTCTAATGGTGTATTGTTAATGATGGTTACCCCTTCTGTTTCATATAAAATCCAGCATTTTAGGGCGTATTCATCAAATTTGCAAGCTATGGTGTTGCAGTTGCCAGATAAGTAATAACTACTAGAAGTTATTTTTTATAATGTCATTTACAATTGTTCCACTTCACAGCACTTGATCGCACAATGCAGGCTCCTTGTCAAGCAACGTAGTAGAAATCTGTCTTACTGCTGGACAATACTAATGGTGGACTTCAATCTGCAACCTTGTTTGGGTCATTGCCACGCTTTGAGCACCAGTCTTTAAATCCACAGGATTCTAAGCTTCATGTTGAGCACTCAAATTTGGGGGATTTTCTAAATGTACTGGTAACAGAATTTAACCTGATCTGTTCATTTGATGTATTTGACTTGCAGGGGCCTAAATCTCTTCCACTTACCTTCATGGGAAGGGGTTGTTCATCAGTTATTGGTTTCATTTCGGTTTCAAACAACTTGTTCAGTGACCAGGAGGATGTCAACTTACATCCCAAGTATTTCATTTTACATAACACGCCTAGTAACCAAGGTTGAAAGTTAAGATGGTCCTAAGTGGTCAAGACAGCTTATACGCAGACTTAAGGGAAACTTGTGCCTCGGAAGGAGAACAATGTCGCAGAAGCTCTAACAATCATTTGGATGTTTTAGGAGCCTTTTCTATTATTCGAAGGTGGTCCATTCCTTGCTTGTCGAGGTGAGTCACCATGCTACTGAGATGGTTTGACAAATATTGCACCAAATCCCATAGAATACCTCACCAGTCACCAGAGATAAAAAAAAGTTGATTGCTAGTTGCAGGAGAGATTACAAATCCTTAGGAGGAAAAGGGAAGTTGAGTATAAGGGCTGGCAGGATCTACTTTCAGTCTCTGCATCAAAACATGTTCTGAATTCTGGGCAGTTGTTTATCGCCCTCTCTTTAACACCTCAGATAAGGGACAAGTTTCTTCCCACATCCCACCAGATTTATGAGAGACTCATTCCTACAATCTAGATGATGACGCTTCACCCGAAGTAACAATAAGCAGAGTGGGTGTCTCTACCTTATCTATGGAAAAGGATGAGGTAAACAATCAAAGTCAGTGGCTTGTGCACCTATCTCAATGCTGTAAAATGATAAAGATGTAACAGGAACCTTGACTTTCTCTATCATTGAGTTCTGGTAATTCAGTTACACTCAGATGCATCCAAAGCCAATAAATGAGACTGTGTAAACATTGGCACTGGAACAATTTTCAGAGTGGGGTGCCAACTAACGGTGCCAGGTCTCTAAAATTATAGGGCTTGGACAATTATTATTAAACAAGCATTTGCAATGCAGTGGGTCTTGCATTTACGCGAGTTTGAGCTATTGACATGGCAAATAACAAAGCCTTTTCTTTTTGTTTTAGTTTTTAAAACAGAAATAAAAGGCATTGTCATTTACAATGACAATAGCGTAAACTTGCGTAAATGCGAGACCTAATGCATTGCAAATGCTTGTTTATATAATTTAGCAGAAACTGAAGCCCTTTTGTGTTGAGTTTGAAGCAGAACTAGTGTGGGCTCTGGAACAGAAGAGAACGGTTGCATAAGTGCACTGCCAGTTCAGATAGGCTATGCTCTTTGCCAGGCTGCCCCGGGCCACTGAAGGGGACCACCTAAGAGGGCGGCCACCCTTAGTGCCACAGGATGGCACCGACCCCAAGGAGTGGTCTAGTGTCTGGGACCTGGAGGGTCCCCAGTGATGTCACTTCCGGTGGGGGAGGGGCGGGGCCGAGGGTATTTGGCCTGGGGTCGCAGGCCTGGCGCCCTCTTTGGTTCCTGGTCGGCCTCGTGGACGGACCCTCTCCCCTCTGACCCCAACGAGCGGTGCTGCCCGGACGCGGTTTTTGTGAGGTGAGTTGTTGTCCCTCCCGCCTCCCCTCCCCCTGCTCCTGCGTTCCCCTCGAGTGCTGCCTGCTTAGGTGCGGGGGGGGGCTGCGGTCGCGTGGTCTGTGACCGGGGCGGGTGTCGGTCGGTGCCTTTGCGGTGGGGGGGAAGGGGCGGTGGGCCTGGGCCTGGTCTTGCGGGCGGTGTGGGGAGCCGGTGGGTCCGTCTGCCCTCTCGTTTGCGGGGCTGTTGGGAGTAGTTTGTGCTCCGGGGACGGGGATGCGCTCTCCTAGCTGGTGGCGCGCTGGTCGGATCGGCCTTGCTGTGGCCTTCCCTCTGCCTGCGGGTCTCTTGGGGGGGGGGGGGTTTGTGAGATATTGCGTCACCCTGCTTCCCGGTGCCTTTCCCTTCCCCCAGCCTGCCTGGTACCGTGTCCCCCTTCCCCGTCTGCCCCCTTCCTTGCCTTGTGTGTCCCGTGGCCCGGTCAACTTTCTTGGGGGCCGGTACTCTGCCAGTCTCGGGGGGGGGTGCGGCGCGCTCGGGCGGTGTGGGCGCTTGATGAGCATTGAGGAAGTGGGGCCTGCTTACTGGGGTTTGTGGCCCCTCTTGCTCACCTCGGGTTTTGGAGCTTGCCCGGTCTAGATGGTGCGCTCGCTGCAGCCCCTTAGTGCGCCGTCTCGGGCTTGTCCTCCGGGCCATCTTTGCCCCTCGTGGCCGGTCTCCCTGTGCGTGCCTTTTTGGGCCCGTTGTGAGGGGACTCATTGCCGGCGTGGTCAGGGGTCGCGGTAGGTTGGCCTGGATCCTTCAAGTGTGCGTCCCCGGGAGCCACGACTCGTGCTGCTTTCACCCCTGCCCCCGCCCGCGTTGAGCTTGGTAGGGGCGGGGCTCGGGGATCAGGCACGCTCCCAGCTGCACTCCCGCGTGACTAACGTTGTTTTGTTCCGGGCTCGCGGGTGACCGGGTGTTTTCCCCGCCTGTGGTCATCTGAGCCGGGCAGAGCCTGCATGGGGGTAGGGGAGGTGGGCAGAGGCATTGCCGGGGACTATATCTTTATTTATGCATTTTTATATAGCGCGGACTTTACTCGAAGGTGTCAGAGCGCTTCACAATAGGAACGTTAAGGATACATGAGGAGAAAATTACAAGTGAACAAATTACAAAAGCAGACGTTAAGTTACATGAGGTAAAGTGACAATTGTGAGCAAACAAAATACAAGAGGTAGAAACGGTGCATTACAGGAGGAAAAAGTGACATGTGTGCACGTTACAAAAGAGCACAAAGTACAAGTAAAGGTATAACACTGCATTAAATGGAGGCCACTCAAACACGAGAACAAACGTTGCGGCTCAGCTGGAGTGTTGAGGATGAAATACGATTGGATATAGCGCGAATATCACCCGATGGTGTAAGAGCGCTTCACAGAAGAACTAGCGCAATTTATATAAGCCATGTATTATTTCCCTCACGCCGTTGGCGGGAGCTGTGCCTAGGTTGTTTATTTGTGAGTTTATATAGCATGAACATTACCCGAATTTGTCAGAGCGCTTTACATAGAAGCTGGTTTCGCATAAGACTTGGGATTACATGAGTTCGTTAAGAGGCACAAATGGTTAAAGTTGGTTAAGAACATTAATTTTACGTAGCTATGTTCTTTAATTACGTGTGGAATTAGCGTGAAAACTACCCGAAGGTGTACGAGCGCCTCACAGAAGCACCAGTTTCAAGTTGGTGCATCACAGGAAGTTAAAGTGGCATGTGTGCAGGGTACCTAGGCGCACAATGTACAAGTAGAGGTATAATACTGCAATACATAGCAGACACTCGAGCACAAGAGAAAATGTTACGTTGCGATGGTTATATACGTTTGTAATCAGTGCAAACTTTACCCGTAGGTGTAAGAGCGCCTCGCGGAAGAACCATTTGCAAGCTATGTATGCCATGTTTACTGCCTCCCTCACGATGTTTCGCAGGAGTTGTGGCTATGCTTAGGTAATTGAGAGTTTATATAGCGCAAAATTTACCGGAAGGTGTCAGAGCGCTTTACAGTGAATCAGTGACATTACATAGTATTGTGTATTACATGAGTTCGTAAGGGGAATAAAATGCTAGAGTTGCTTTTGGACATGAGGATAGGGGAAGTGTTTCTATTACACTTGCAATGTGACTGCTAATTTAGGTGTGCTTCTTAAGACCCAGGTACAAGACTTCTTGCTCACTTCTTGTAGGTACAAAGCCACGCGGCATAGATAGGGCGCAATTGACCCTAACCATGTGGTTATTTAGTGTGCATTTTCTCCTAGCCCGTCCAGCACCCCTAGGGCCTGGTGTGATGATGTTGGGCGGGGTTGGGCTAATTTTACGTTTTGTTCTATGTCCATGCAGGCTACCATTCAGAAAAGGATGCCGGAGCACGCCTCGTTGAAAGTCACGGGAGTGACCATGGGTAAACAAGTGTCGGCACACTGGGGTCAGTGGGCCGGAAGCAATGGAAAATAGGTGTGGTTTGAGGCTAACGTGTTTTTCTAATTACAGATTGTCTGTTGGCAATGAATTAGACGACAAAGAGGACTTTGTGATTTGATCTGGAGCAGGTATGGTTGGACACACTATCTATAATAGTACAGTCCAAGTGTACCCTGGTTATGTGTGGCTTGGCTCCATAAAATAAGACACCATTGGATCTGTCGCTCTTCGGCCTGGGCGTATCTGCAGTGGTAGCATCAGGTTCGATGCCCGGCAACCGACACGCATACATCCTGTGTTTCAAGGGTAATTCTGTTCTTCCAGTGTCATAAATTGGATGCCCCGTTGTAAAGCAACTGGTGCTATCGTATTGGGGCAGGGACACGGACGACCGAGTTAGGGCTTGCGTACCTGTCAGCTGCCTGCATGTATTTTGCATGTAAACTGAGTCTTAGTTTACTGGGGCTAGGGCGTCATGAGCCTCTGCGGTCGGTTTAGTGCGCCACTACTGTTTGCGAACTGTCTGTGTGTGGGGGTTTGTGTGACAGCAATGTGCCATGGGGAGCGATTGGTATCTCTTGAGCACGTCACCACTGTGCGTGAATGCGCAGCATTTGTGTGTCACAGATGTTTTTTATATACCTTCACTGCGAGTGTGGGCAGGGTCACAACCTTTTGAGTCCCTGTGTTTCTAATGGTGTAGGTGTAAAAACTGCTCCCAGGATTATGCAACATTTTAAACCACAGCACTGGGAGAGAGCTTGATGTGGGATTTATTGTCCAATTAACGGTGACTGTATAGAGCTTTTCCTACATTTGGCAGTTTGTAGAGTTATTTGTCTGCCCAGGGACGGGCCCCCGGACAATTTGACTCAGGTCAAACAATGCAAGAGGTAGCAAACGGTGCCTTATAGGAGGTAAGGTGACATGTGTGCAAGTTACAAAAGCGTACAAAGTACAAGGAGAGAAGAATAGTAAGGGGACGAGTTAAGAAGTGACTCTAAATCACACACTCCAAAGCGCAATGGTCCTTATTAGACTTAGCATGTGAATAATTGACTTAGTTTCAAGACACTACACTTCTGCATCTGGCGCTGGGGGTACGCAAGTATGTGTCCCACCCAACTCCTTACGAGAATGTATTGTGGGCAAACTTGTTCTCGTAACTGACAATCAAGCTTGGCCTCGGTAGCGTGGGGGGCATTGATGGCCCTGTCTCTTTGCAGAGAATCCATATTGCTATACGGAGGGGGGCAGGGCATCTAATGGATGTTTTATGTCTCAAATGCAGGAACCGTGCTGGGGAACCGTCCTACTCACAGGGGGGTACACCTGAACTATCAACAGGTAGAAGGGTCTTAGCATGCTGGGGGCAGTGTGCTCTGGTCCAGGACACCCAGGTCCTCCCCAGGTATCAGGACTGTCCCTGTTGTGGGGCGCACAGGTCACACCCAATGCAAATATTATATTCGCAGTCAACTGGTGAATCGGAACTTAGCAGGTAGCTCCTATACAATAATTGGATGTTTTCTCTTGTAATACATTGGATGAACCTGGGCAATTTGTTGATTTACTGGGCAATAATTGGGATGTTCTGATGGTAAGCGGTGGGAGACTGGGCAAACCATGCATGCCCTGTGACAAAATTGAAATGTTTTTTCTTCTCCACATGTGATGTGTCGGGGCATATTTTGAAGCCCATGCGTTATAATGGAATGTGTTCTTTTGTACAGCAACTGGTGCGCAAGCAAGGGGCTCTGATCCTGGCGATCGAGTTAGCAAACTAGTTCTCGTATTCGACAAAACAAGCTTGGCCTTGGTAGCGTAGGCGGCATTGATGGCCCCTGTCTCATTGCAGAGAATCCATTTGGTATATGAGGGTGGCATGGCTTCTAATTGATGTTTTATGTCTCAAATGCAGGAACCATGCTGGAGAACCACCCTACTCACATGGGGGCCACCTGAACTATCAACAGGTAGAATGGTCATAGCACACTGCGGGCAGTGTGCTAGGATTTGGGATTCCCAGGTTCTCCCCAGGTGTCATTACTGTCCCTGTTATGGGGCGCGCAGGTTACACCCAATGGAAGTAATACAGTGGTAGTTAACAGGTGAGTCTGTGCATAATAGGTAGCCCCTGTGCAAGAATTGGATGTTATATCTTGTAAAAACAACTGATGCCGCTTGGGCAATTTGTTGTTTTACTGGGCAATAATTGGGGTGTTCTCTCTGTAAGCAGTGGCAGAGTGTGGGTAAATCATGCATTCCCTGTGACAAAAATGAAATGCATTTTCTTTTCAACAACTGGTGTATCCAGGCATATCACACATCCCATGTTCAATAAGGGAATGTGTTTGTTTGTACAGCAACTGGTGCGCAAGTAAGGGGCTCTGATCCTAGCAATGGAGCGAATAGGCTTACCTGTCAATGCCGGTTAGGGGCTGTTTTCATGGATTTGTTATTTCTTCCAGAAACGCACGGGTTTCGTTCTACAATGTTCAAACCACGCAACGCAGGCTGGTCAGCATGTCCAGGATTGGGGTGTAACTTGTTTTCTAATTTCAGGACAATTGGATCAAGTACACAGGCACCACTCTGAGAAGGACAGGTGGGAACGGAAGCAGGAATGGCCAAGGGTGCTCCGGTCTCGGAGCCTGAATGCTGTTCCTGGTTAAGTGCTCTTGGGGGGCAAGGTGACAACCCGGTTCTGACTTCTTGTAGGGGAGAGTAGAAACAGTGTTAAGGGTAGCGGTTGTGCAATTACCATGCCCCCCCTTACACATCAGCCCCAGTTGTGCGCAAGTACCTTATGCAACTGCTGGCCTCAGCTCATAGGTGACAGGAGGGGTAACCACAAGGGTAGATGGGCAGAAGACTGGTAAGGTTTTTCATTAGGGCGGTGCCCAGGGATCTTCTCCAGAAATTATCTGAAGGTCAGTACTTGTGTCACATTATAGGGTTTGCACACAGCAGGGGAGAGGGCCTGTTCAGGGGCAACGGTATTGTCAAGTCTGGACTTCCGTAAGCGCGGCTATGACCCGCCAAGATTATGAGGGACAGTTGCCTTCGGCCCAGGGCATCCTTTTAGCTGTAGGGGGCCTGGTTCGCTTCTTTTGACACACTGCTGTGGGATACAAATGAGTCAGTTCTGTGTGACGTATGCTCCATTGAGTAGAGCTCCTTAGAGTAAGGCGTGTGCAGCATGGACCTGGGGTAGCCAGCGCAGGCTTGCTCCTGGGTTGTAAAGTTGATGTGATGGGCCAAGGGGTGCTGTATCATGTGTAAATGATATAGTACAGCATCTAGTTTGCCAGTTCTGCATGGGACCATCAGTAGCAACAGCAGCTGCTTAGATGGATAGCAGTATAGCCTCTTTCATTTCGCCCAGGGTTGGGGCGGGCAACGTCAGCAGCTTGGCAGCCGGACACGGAGTAGAGAAAAATCATATCCGGGACAGAGCAATGTGCACTCGGCAGTCAAGCAACTATGTTTCAACAGAACCATAATACACTTTCGGGAATAAATGCAAGGTTATGGGCTACAGATAAATAGGCCTTTCTGTGTGCAGGGGGCGCGAGTGAGCCATTCCCAGGAGGGTGCAATGGGCCTTGACAGTGGGGATGGAGCACTAATAGGGACATCCCCAGAGCATAGTTTGCTGTGATAGTTGAGAGGTTCAGGGTCATTACTGATACAGTTCACAGTCCTGTGGAGCGGCAGAACTGATAGGGGATTTTGGTTGCGGGGCAGCACAGCTGTCCATAGGAGAATAGGACATGTCCTTGCTTGAGCTGAGGGGACCCTAGGGAGGCCTCTGATTGAACAGGCAGTGGGGGCCCTGAGGGGACGGTGGCCACACCCAGTACTGTGGCGGAATTACAGGGTGATCCATAGGCTGTAAGGTACAGTAAGGGTACCCTCTACAGGAGCACAGTAAGGGTGGGAAAGCCGAATATCCACAGGGTACCCTCTACAGGAGCAATGCGCAAATTCACTTAGCAAAGAGGATTTGGTTTTGTCAGGCATGGGTTGCCACATGCAAAATGCACAGGGTGCTTGAAGAAAATGGCATACACCTATCCGAAGTGGGGATGGACATCTTCCTGCTCGATGTAGCGGAGGCATTGGTAGCGGCAGGTTGTAAGTAAAAGAACAATATAAGTTGGGGGGGCTCTGGGGCGGCGGGGGCCACACCCAGAGCCATGGCGGAGTTACAGGGCTATCCAATGCTGGAAGGTACAGAAGGGTACCCTCTACAGGAGCACAGTAAGGGTGCAAGAGCCAATTATCCCCAGGGAGATCCCCGGTGGGATCCTGGAGGAGTGACGGCGCCCCGTTAGTCCTTCTGGCGGTTGTGGACCTGAGCAACCGGGGGTTGCCTGCAAAGCTCCGCCCCCCATAGTGGGGAGGGGCGTGAGTAAGGGGTGGACTGGAGGTCCGCCGGGGGAGGGGCTATCCCTTCCCCCAGAATTGACAACACCCCCGCGGTTAACACCACAGGGGGTTTATGGCTCATCAGGTGGGCAGGTCGTGAGAGGCGGCCTAACCCTGCATCGCCCGTAAGATAACCCAACATGTTGGCATAATGTTTATGCAAATAAAGCTGCAACAACTTTCTCCAAGAAAACCTTGTGTGGTGTCTGTTATTATGGGAAATTGTTGTAAGCGATCTGGGGTATCGGCCGATGTTGGCACTATGCCAGGCTGCCCCGGGCCTCCGAAGGGGCCCACCTAAGAGGGCGGCCACCCTTAGTGCCACAGGATGGCACAGACCCCAAGGAGCGGTCTAGTGTCTGGGACCTGGAGGGTCCCCAGTGATGTCACTTCCGGCAGGGGAGGGGCGGGCCGAGGGTATATGGCCTGTGGTCGCAGGCCTGGCGCCCTCTTTGATCCCTGGTCGGCCTCGTGGACGGACCCTCTCCCCCTGACCCCGATGAGCGGTGCTGCCCGGACGCTGTTTTCCCTCTCTACCGCGAACCCGGCTGTCGGGCAGCAGCGGGGGTAGTTATCTAATGCTATTTTGCTTTGTGTTGCAGGCGGAGTTACGGGGCGATCCAACACTGGAAGGTACAGAAGGGTACCCTCTATAGGAGCACAGTAAGGGTGCAAGAGCCAATTATCCCCAGGGAGATCCCCACTGGGATCCTGGAGGAGTGACGGCACCCCATTAGTCCTTCGGGCGGTTGAGGACCTGAGCAACCGGGGGTTGCCTGCAACACTCTGCCCCCGTAGTGGGGAGGGGCGTGAGTAAGGGGGGGACTGGAGGTCCGCCGGAGGGAGGGGCTAGCCCTTCCCCCAGAATTGACAACACCCCCGCAGTTAACAAAACAGGTGGGCAGTTCGCGGGAGGCGGCCTGACCCTGGATCGCCCGTAAGATAACCCAACATGTTGGCATAATGTTTATGCAAATAAAGCTGCAACAACTTTCTCCAACAAAACATTGTGTGGTGTCTGTTATTATGGTAAATTGTTGTGAGCGGTCTGGGGTATGGGCCGATGTTGGCACTAAAGGTATTACAGCAGATTCTCTTTGAGTCGTGCATTATTATTATGCCATCACGTTGAAGAGACCCCTTGAATACCTAACTTTCCACTACAGGAGATGCAAAGACCCGCTACTGCTATGCAATTCAGATCAGACGGCACATGAAATTCAGGAGATTGCTTGTTGCAGCGTTTGTAGTTCTGTTTGTATGACGGAGAGGGAGAGAGGTCAAACGGATCTTTGTTTTTAACTTCATTACAGGTTTAATTCTTTATAATATTTCAAACGTAGGATTTTACTCCTTACTAGAAGGAAAACGCGGCCAGCATTTACACATTTATCGGATATTCATACATGTTTTCGGCACTTTAAATGACGGGTGCTACTGATACTAACTTTAATGCTACCGAGTTTAGCGACCTCGGAATCAGTCTTGCCAGACCTCAAACTGATGGCCTACAGATCGCTGCACTTTCATCCCGCCACCTTGGAAAGAGATGTGTGCAAGGCCAGCGGATGTATGCACTAAAGTGGGTCAATAAAAGTTTGCTCGATACAGCTATTTGGAATTAATAAAGTACGAAGACTGGGGCATGCGACGTGTACTAACAGAACACCCATCTCGCTAACACTACCAGATGTAGTATCCGGCTGGATACATTCTAGTGGTCTGCCCGTGATGTCACACACTTTGCACCCACCCACCACAGGCGTCACCAGTCAGGTGACCCTGCTAATAAAAGGGGCCGGAGTGCACATGCTCCTGGCCAGTTATCCAGTACACTAACCTCTGGTGTCTGTCTCGGTCATTGCCGCCATGTGGGCCTGAGGCCCAATCATACACTGGCGACGAGGCGGGTAGCTGACCCCGCGTGCCAGCTGCTTATCATCCTTCGTGAGGGGGGGAAGGCATGGAATAAGCCCGACTGACAGCAGCCCCCCTCCCCCATTGTACCGTTCTCATGCGCCCGTAACTGCAGTGTGGATTGAGCACCAGGTCGCCCAGACGCCACCTCCTGACCCCAAGGGGATCAGTGTTGCCTGCACGATGGCACCCACATGCCCCTTTTGCCAGCATGATGACTGTGGCCATACGGTAGAGGAAGACGGACACTGTCTGCCAGAACCGGCGTCATGGGGGAAGTGTAGACAGGTGCCCGTAGACGCACACACACTGCCGCGGCAGCAGCCTTGGTGCCAGACTGCCCAACAACTAGAGGTCGGTGACATTCTCTACAAGTCCGGAAGCGCCCACAGGCTGGCCCGCCCGCCGCGTGCACACTGAGGAAAAGGGGGGGAGACTCCTCCCAGCAATTGCCAGAGCCCCGCGAGAGCGTCAAACCTCCTGCTACAACGCTAGACATATGCCCGCAGCGGCACCCAGGCGGCCGCCTCCGCAGCCCCACAGCCCTGTAAATCACAACAGGCAACACAACAAGCAGCATGTGGTTTAGGGGCAGATGAAGAGGTGAGCCAGCAGGCAGTGCCACCGAGCGGCCGCATGACCACGCCGCACCGGAGACCGAAGGCCGGAGAAGCGCTCTACAACCTATGCTGTGCCCATACCTGCCAGTGAGTGCAATAGTGTTAGGAAGGTGGTGCTCAACTGCAAAGGACCAAAAAGAGACTGCCAGCGAAGCGGCCTCCCTCTCTGCAAAATACAGGCCGGCCCGACTCCCTGCCTCAAGAGGTATCTGCAGCGCCCCCGCGATCTCACCCGCAGCAGAAGCAATGAGGATAAGTATGAAGAAAACCCGGTACCTCATTCAATAGAGGTCTGAGTGAAGGGTCTAAAGTTACTGGACTCATTCCATTCGATCACCATACTGGGGTTAACAGAACTTGCCTCTCAGCACTGCGCCCACTCCCGCAGCAACAGCTCTAATCAGAGAGCGGCCTTTAACTTCAGTGAAGAGAGCGGTGGCTAACTAGGTGACTGCAGCACCACCTAGTGGTAAATCACAGCACGGACCCTGAAGCTATCTCACTTGATGACCTGCTGTTTCTCACCCCAAACTTTATTTATTTATTTATTTATGCATTTTTATATAGCGCGGACTTTACCCGAAGGTGTCAGAGAGCTTCACAAAAGGAACAGAAATGGAACATAATGAGAAACATTACACAAGTATACGTTACATTACATAAAGTAATAGTGACATTTGTGATCAAACAATATACATGAGGTATTAAAAATTGTGAGCAACCAAAAATACATGAGGTAGTAAAGGTAATAATGACAATTGTAAGCAAACAGAATACATGAGGTAGTAAAAATTGTGAGCAACCAAAAATACATGAGGTAGTAAAGGTAATAGTGACAATTGTGAGCAAAAAAAATACATGAGGTAGTGAAAATTGTGAACAGCCAAACATACATGAGGTAGTAAAAAGTGCACAGGAGGAAAAAGTGACAAGTGTGCAGTTACAAGAGAGAACAAAGTATCATTTGAGGTATAATACTGCAAAAGGTGCTAGACACTCATGCACCCGAACAAGCGTTATGTAGGCAAGGTGGCACTTGTGCAAGTATCAAAGATAAAAACATGTGAGAGGTAGCAAACCGTGTGTTACAAGGGCAAAGTGGTGTGTGCATGTTACACAAGGGCACCAAACACAAGTACATGGAAAATAATCCAAAGAGGCAGACACTCCAACCCCAGGAATACCCTGGGAAGGCACTTCCATGGGCATGGAAAATATCAGTAGTGGGAAGTCTTCCTCCAAATAACAAGAGGACGTGAATTACTTTTGGAGGTGTCTCTGGAGGAGGAGAACTTTGAGGTCCCTTTTGAAAGCCTGGGAGGAGGCAGTGGTCCGGAGCTGAGGCGGGAGTGAGTTCCAGATTCTCACTGCGTTGCCTGAAAAGGATTGAGCCATTGTTCTCTCCTTCTTGAAAGTGGGAGGTTCAAGTAGAAGATTCTCCGCATTGCGTGAGGGTCTAGAGCCTCCAGAGAGTTTCAGTTTATTCGCCAGGTAGCGAGGAGAGGAGGAGTGCAAGGCTTTGTGGGTGATACAAGCGGTCTTGTAGATAGCTCTAGCCTCAAAGGGGAGCCAGCGAAGGGTGGATAACATCGGTGTGATATGATCGCTTCTTTTGGCCCCATAAATGAAGCGAGCTGCTGAATGGAAAACAGACTTAAGTGGGGACAGGTGGGATTTGGGGAGGCCAGTAAGAAGAGAATTGCAGTAGTCTAATCTGGAGAGGACCAGCGATTGCACCAGGGTTATCAGGTCCTGTTCCGGGAAGAAGCGTCTGATTCCCCAAAGAAGGCGCAGTTGGTAACGAGCAGATTTTGCAATAGAATTGATGTGGGGGGTTAGATTGAGTTTTCTGTCTAGAATAACTCCAAGGGATTTTGCGCTGTTGACAATGATGGGTTTAGTGTTGAGTAGATTCAGCTGATCCATCCATGATTGAACCGGGGGGGGAGAGAGTGAGGAGGAGAAGAGGAGGAATTCAGTTTTGGAAGGATTCAGAATCAGTTGATGAGTTGACATCCAGTTTTGGATGGAGTCCAGAGTAGAGCTTAGGAAGGAGAGATCATGGGTGGAGGCAACCTTGAGGTAGAGTTGAGTGTCGTCTGCATAGAGATGGTAGTGAATCCCGGATTTGCTTAGGAGGTTTCCCAGTGGTTCTAAGTAGAGATTGAACAATGTGGGTGCAAGTATAGAGCCTTGAGGAACACCCTGACCTACCGCCACAGGAGAAGAAAGACTGTTCGCAATTTTGATCATTTGGGATCTGTCAGAGAGGAAGGATGCAAACCATTTAAGCACAGTGCCCTCCATGCCCATTCTCTGTTGAAGGATATTGAGGAGGGTGTTGTGATTGACAGTGTCAAAGGCTGCAGAAAGGTCCAGGAGAATTAGAAGACAGGACCCCCCCGAATCGAGTATCCTCAGCGCGTCATCAACCACTTGCAGTAGGGCTGTTTCAGTGCTGCAGTTTTGCATGAAGCCCGACTGACAATTGTCAAGAAGATCATTGTCCTTGATATGACGAGAGAGTTGTTTTGCTACACATCTTTCTGTGATCTTCGCAAGGAAGGGAATGTTAGTGATGGGGCGGAAGTTGTTGAGGTCCTTCGCATCAGCAGTGGGCTTTTTAAGCAGAGGGGTGACCTGCCCAGTTTTTAAGGGGACAGGGAGGGAGCCTTGCCAGAGAGAGAGGTTGATCAGAGTGGCCCAATAGGAAAGAGAATGGGTATAGAAGTCCAAGGCAATGGCACTGGGGATAGGGTCAAGAGAATGGTTGGAGGGCTTTGTTTCGCGTATGCACTTGAGAAGGGCATCTTCAGATATGGGGTCAAAGCTCTGCCAGATGGCTAAGGATTTGCGCTCCTCTGGAGGTGTAGGATGAGCGGCCTGATCCACAAGTGATTTCACTTTTTCATCGAAGAAAATAGCGAAATCCGCTGCTCTCTTAGTAGGATCCTCCACCTCGGAAGAAGGGGGAGAGCAGCTCGGAGACTTGACGAGCTCGAATAGTTTTTTAGGTCTATTTTTGGCAGAGTCAAGGAGGGTTTTGAAGTGCGCCGCTTTCTCAAGGAAGATATGCTTGTGGTACCTGGATCTTGCTGTGCGAAGCATGGCTAAATTGTCTGTGGAGGGCACTTGCCTCCATTGTTTCTCCAGGAATCTTAGCTGCTTCCTTTCCTCATAAAGGGATTTGTTGAACCAAGGTGCTGAGGGAGTGGGCCTTATCCTTTTGCTTTTGAGTGGAGCGACGTTATTAATTTCAGCTGCAAGAACTGTGAGATCATCAACAGCTATGTTTGGGTCTAGCCTTGGAAGTGATAGCAAGGCTGATTCACAGAGGGGACCAACATCAATATTTTTGGCATCACGGAACCAGGAGATGGCCCTCTTGGGTTGGCCAAGAGTTATAGAGTGTGAAAGTTGAAGAGAGAATGGGATGAGGTGGTGGTCAGACCAATCTACATGGAATGGGGAAGAGGTAGAAAGCATGCCTGCTTTAGAAATAACAAGGTCCAGGATTGCGCCCTTAGAGTGGGTTGGTTCAATGCAGTGTTGGATAAGATCGTTTGTAGAGAGGAAGGTGCCTGTAAAGTCGGCTGCCTAAGAAAGAGGCTGACAGAAGCAGCCTGCCTCTGGCCATCCCAGTAAGGAAAGAAAGGAGGAGCACATGGTCAACCAAGCAGAACAATGCTGCAACCCAACAGTCAAAGGTCATGCACTCTCGGAAACAATGCAGCACAAACAGGCTTGACCCAACGTGAGCAGGGCCCCTCCCCCTGGCCAACCTCCCAGATGTAAACAGCAGCACTAAAACACAAAGGAAGCTCCATCAACTCCCCCAGCACTCTACTGCACAGCCCCTAGAAGCTGCAAATCCGGCAGCGTGAGGAAAACGACAAAGGCACCTCTAAAAGCACCCACAGCGCCACCTCCTGGCCACAGCGACAAACTGCACCCTGAGCTGGGACACAAAGCAAAAGGCAGAAGCAGGCTCAGAGACACACAGCCAAGTCTGGTGCTGAGTGCACCACACACGACTAGTAGCAGTAAACCTCTAAAGCAAAGCCCCCGGATACATCTAAAGGAGTAGGGGTAGAGCATACTACTAGTAGTGGCAGACCGATGCCATGGAGAGCGAGTGCCACACACCCCAGTGAGTTGTCTGACGCCACCGTCAGCAGGGTCACTACGTCGCACGTCCCGGTTGGAGAATAGCCCCGCTACCGCAAAGCGAAACGCAAGCAGCAATGCCAACAACCGCTACCACGGCCAAGGTAGGAGATCCACAAGACAGCAAGATCTCAAGGGAGATATCCCTCCCCTAAGGAGGAAAAAGTCTGGCGCAGAACACGCCCCACACGTAGCCGCTCAACGCCACAGACAGCGCAGGGATCCAAGTACACCCACACAGCACAGTAAAGGACGGCCAGTCCCACAACACAGCTAGTACGCCACCAGGACCACAGAACACAGCACGTGCCAAGCCCCAGGGACTGTCCACAGACTGAGTGTGCGAGAAGCGCACGCCACCCAACCCAGTGGTGAATGACCACCACTGCAAGCGAGGAGAGAACGCCCAAGAAGAGAGCAGAGCGCGAGAGTTGCGCAGACAGACATGCCCTGACAGTCCGGTCAGGCGCCCGAGGGATAGACACCCCCCACAGTGATGAAGCACTGGTAAGCGGTTGCTCAACACAGCAAAGGAGATCACCCGCATCTCCATCACGCCAACGACCCCCCATCGGTGGCCCGAAGGAAACACACAGTGTCCTCCCTTACACTGCCTCAAGACAAAGTCGGCAGAGACCCAAGACAGCAAGAGAGGAGTCGCACACCCAACGTGGCAGGCCGCCACAGCAACAGATACTCCAACAGCACAGCGACACGTGACCGGACGTCACAGCACACAGCAAGCAAGGAGCTTTTTCAGGCAGAGTGAACAGTCCGGACGAGTGCACCGGAAGTCAGAAAGGAGCAGCCGCCAAGATGGCACACACACGAAGCTCCTCGAGCGAAGAGAAGAGGGGCCCTGCGAATGCGAAATCCCTGAGGAGGGGATGGTGACACGGGAAGTCCCCAAGAGATACACGCAAGTCCTTCCAACAGGATAGACCTGCAGTTGGCCACAACGGAAAAGGAAGACCGTCACAAGAGAGACGCGACCAGTGAAATGTCCATGTGGAGCAACATGAGGCAGGTGGCAGGACGCCACATCCAAAGAAGAGCCTGGTCGGAAGAAGGAGAAGAGTGTGGCACAATGCCATTCCGCAAAGGAGGAAAGAACAGTGGCATGACGCCACAGGGCAGACAACCAACACAGGTGTGCAAGATGGAACAGAGAAGAGCGACAGGACCAAGGACTCGCATCAGCACTGAGGAAGGTGTTCATCCACACAAGCCAGCCACCGGGGTGCAGAGACGTCACTGGAGACAGCTCCGCAGGAGGACCTACTGTAAGCCGCTAGCAGCGCAGTCTGCATCCCAGCTCCATGCTTCACAGTTTGACCGTCCTCTCACCTGTCACCGGCGGCTTGGTATCGATAGCATCACACCTCGCAGTGCACCTGCCTGCAGACAACGGAGCAGTGCCACGAAGTCCCTCAAGTCCTTCTCACTCCCTCAAGTCACCCCGACAGAAGATCACTGCCTGTCTGCCCACGGAAGAAAACTATCTTCTTGTTTCCACCGTCCAGGTGCATCACCACCAAGGAGCATCACACCACCCGAGTAAATCCACACACCCAGAACAACCGTAGCTCAGAGAGGCGAATAACCCAGGAACAGTCTGTACACCCCAGTTCATCCAAAGCCTGACAAAGTCGAGCACACCCGGCCATTGGGAGATCCGCCCTTGGGGACTACACAAGACTTGACCTTGGCCCTGTCGAGAGTTCCATAGCAACCATAAGCGTGGCCTACGCAACATCCCACACAGCCCACGCAGTCACGTGGCAGTCCAGGGGACAAGGGAGTCGACGAAGTCCCCATGCAAAAGGGGTCCGAGTGGGAGAGATGTGTCGGCCGCCGCTCCACGTCAGGCGCAGGAAGCACGAAGGTTACGGCTGGAGACTGGTCACCCACAAGATCGGCAGAGGAAAACGCAGCACCTGAGTCCAGATGGCGAGGATGTCCAGACCATGACACCACCCTCAGAGGCTACATGAGCGACTTGGCTGTGAGTTCGTTGGCAGTTCCTCAGCTACTCCTTTGTGCGGCTCCTGCAAAGCCCCGCACGGTCCTCACGGTCCCATCTCAGCCAGCAGGGAAAGCCCTCCAAGAGGCTCCAGTGGCAGTGGAGTCCAGGCGAGAGAGGCAAGTCGAACGTCGCCCAGCCATCAGGAGATTCACCGAGCACAAAACGCCACAGGAAGGCCTCACTCACCAAGTTTGTCTCCGACACCGAAGTGGATTTCACCACAGCTCCAGATGCATCGACACAAAAGTTGTACATATGAACTTCACCACTGCGATACCAGGCCGCTCTACAAAACGTCGAGTAGGCGAAGGAGGCATCCTGACGATGCTGTCCAGAACTCTAACACTGCCCAGCAGATGGGCTGAAGAGACTCATTTGGTGGTGATTGTTGCTTAGTTGTTTTTCTTACAGGTTGGACTTTTGTTTGTTTCGCTTCATAAAATTTTGGGAGGGATGTAGTATCCGGCTGGATACATTCTAGTGGTCTGCCCGTGATGTCACACACTTTACACCCTCCCACCACAGGCGTCATCAGTCAGGTGACCCTGTTAATAAAAGGGTCCGCAGTGCACGTGCTCCTGGCCAGTTATCCAGTACACTAACCTCTGGTGTCTGTCTCGGTCATTGCCACCATGTGGGCCTGAGGCCCAATCATACACCAAGGACATTTAGTGCATGCGCACTTCCTTTACTTCAGAGAGACTATTCTCCCTCCCACCTCCCTCCCCACACACATCAGCACAACATTGTCATTTTCACTGATTGAAATGTAGTGCTGGAAATCCTAACGCCTCAGGTTCAAGGACCGAGAGAGAGGGTCGGAGACTGCGAGAGAGGCCTGAAGGAAATGAAGGAAGGTGCCAGAGTGATCAGGGCATAGAGGCCGGTGGAGCAAGTGTGTGGGGACTAGGAGACAAGGTGGATGGTAGGAAGCACGAAGCATGAGTGGGGAGGGCAAGGGATGGCAGAAGTAATTATGGGTGGAATAGGACGAACTGGGAGGAAAAAGTAGGGAGGTTTTGTTTTCAATCAGGAGATAATACACTGAAGTTACAGTTGCTCTTAAAAAGAAGGAGTGAATGACGTAATTTGTGGGCCAATGCGCCAAGAATGCCTTGGAAGCTGGCAGGGAGGCTCATCACTGCACATACAAATCAGTGTTTCCAACCCCTGACGGTTCGCACTGCAGGGCTGCCTGTGTGTTTCATCCTTCCGGAGGCACTTTTCATTTAAAAAAAAAATGGCGTGCTGGTAAAACGTTTTAACTTCAAAACTTCAAAAAATGTCAAAATGTCTCAAACATGTAATATATGTTTTAAGCTAAAACAAAACAATGCAGAGTTGTCAGAAGGAGGAATGCATGCTTTTTTAGTAATCTGAGCACTGGCTTTAACAATCCTGCCTTGGTATGGACATTTACTTTTAGCCAGACACCTTCTTCAGGACCACACAGATAGAGAAAGCTTCACAAGGTGACCATGGGGGTCGGGTACATCTGTAGCTGTCCAAACTGTAAAAGTGCTGATGAGCATGAAATAATGTTTTTCTGATGAATCAAATGTTTTTTCACCCCATACAGGATCTTCTAACAGACTAAATTAAATCCTGAAGATTCTTGTCTTGTATTGTTCTTCTGACACTCTCGATTTTACGTTTTTTTCCTTGGTTCCTTTTATGTCTGTAAGATATCAAGTCTCATAGAAGGACTCATAGAAGGACTCATAGAAGGACTCATCGTCCGAGTCCTTCTGAGTCCTTCTTTGCGAGGAACAGACTGTGGGGATGTTTGAGGATGACTACCGCGGTGGAGAGTAGGATCCTATATGGGCATTAAAGGAGCTTAAGTAGACATAAGTACACGTAGCACATGCAAGTGAAAGCGAGAGGATGTGGCGTAACTGCCAGAGCTGTTGACAATGGAAGGGGGAACCAGGTTCGAGTCTCGGCGTTGGCTCAACGTCCTGTGATTCTTCGCAAATCACCTAATCTCCTTGTGCCTACCAAAAATGAACGTGTTCTTGTGCAATGTAACTGGTGCTCATCTAAAGCACTTCAATATCTTCCGGGTCGAGTTGGCGCTACATAAAACTGCAAAAAAAAGAAAAATATTCTATGGGTAGGTCCAAAGATATATACCATGACCCACTGGGAAATGTAAGTGCTAGATATAAAAAAAATACCTGAAAGAACCCTATTTGTACCTCGTATGCAGGAACAAATAAACGTTTAAACAGAAAGCAAGATACTGAGCTGGCAATTATTTTTTCTGCAGAATCAGTCTGTTGTAGAGCGGATCACCGAGCCTCACATGCAACCTATCAACCTCAGTTACATGAATGAATGTATGTGGCACAAAACTGGTCACTCAATGGCTGACAAGACAAAGAAGCCACTGTACTATTCTTGGAACTGTCTCCCCGTTGAAATGCGGAGTCCTGGAATGTTACCGCAGCCCACGTGGGATTACACTTTACAGAGAACTTTGATGTTGCTGCTCAAACTGTGGTAACATAGAAAGCTGCTCAAATGCATAGCCCAGGGTAAGAGGATCTATAGGTAAACAACGTCACGTACAGAGGACCCCGCTAGGGTCCCTTTAAAAACACCATTGTATGAATGTCTCACAAATACATTTATACACCAGCAGTATTTTGTGTAGCGCGGACATGTTGTCTTGCTGCTATCTCTTGGCTACAAGGGTGATTCTATGTCACAGGTGACGTCATCGGGGTAATGAAAAATTGAGGGCGCCGTGGCATATTAAAACAAGCATTTACAATGCAATGGTCTCGGCATCATTAAAGGTAGAGCTATTGGCATTGCTCATGACATTTCTTTTCTTTAAATCATAAATAAATGGCATTGTCATTTACATTGTCAATACACACCACTCTGCACTCAACTGCACTCACCTGCACTGCACTCAACTGCACTCACCAGCACTGCACTGCACTCACCTGCACTCACCTGCACTGCACTCAACTGCACTCACCTGCACTGCACTGCACTCAACTGCACTCACCTGCACTGCACTCAACTGCACTCACCTGCACTGCACTCACCTGCACTGCACTGCACTCACCTGCACTGCACTGCACTCACCTGCACTGCAATGCACTCACCTGCACTGCACTGACCTGCACTGCACTGACCTGCACTCACCTGCACTGCACTCACCTGCACTGCACTCACCTGCACTGCACTGCACTCACCTGCACTGCACTGCACTCACCTGCACTGCACTCACCTGCACTGCACTCACCTGCACTGCACTGCACTCACCTGCACTCACCTGCACTGCACTCACTTGCACTGCACTGCACTCACCTGCACTGCACTCACCTGCACTGCACTGCACTCACCTGCACTGCACTCACCTGCACTGCACTCACCTGCACTGCACTCACCTGCACTGCACTGCACTCATCTGCACTGCACTGCACTCACCTGCACTGCACTCACCTGCACTGCACTGCACTCACCTGCACTGCACTCACCTGCACTGCACTGCACTGCACTCACCTGCACTGCACTCACCTGCACTGCACTGCACTCACCTGCACTGCACTGCACTCACCTGCACTGCACTGCACTCACCTGCACTGCACTCACCTGCACTGCACTGCACTCACCTGCACTGCACTGCACTCACCTGCACTGCACTCACCTGCACTGCACTGCACTCACCTGCCCTGCACTGCACTGCACTCACCTGCACTGCACTCACCTGCACTGCACTCACCTGCACTGCACTGCACTCACCTGCACTGCACTGCACTCACCTGCACTGCACTGCACTCACCTGCACTGCACGCACTGCACTCGCCTGCACTGCACTCGCCTGCACTGCACTCACCTGCACTGCACTCACCTGCACTGCACTCACCTGCACTGCACTCACCTGCACTGCACTCACCTGCACTGCACTGCACTCACCTGCACTGCACTGCACTGCACTCACCTGCACTGCACTGCACTCACCTGCACTGCACGCACTGCACTGCACGCACTGCACTCACCTGCACTGCACTCACCTGCACTGCACTGCACTCACCTGCACTGCACTCACCTGCACTGCACTGCACTCACCTGCACTCCACTGCACTGCACTCACCTGCACTGCACTGCACTGCACTCACCTGCACTGCACTCACCTGCACTGCACTGCACTCACCTGCACTGCACTCACCTGCACTGCACTACACTCACCTGCACTGCACTCACCTGCACTGCACACACCTGCAATGCACTCACCTGCACTGCACTCACCTTCACTGCACTCACCTGCACTGCACTGCACTCACCTGCACTGCACTGCACTCACCTGCACTGCACTCACCTGCACTTCACTCACCTGCACTGCACTGCACTCACCTGCACTGCACTCACCTGCACTGCACTGACCTGCACTGCACTGCACTCACCTGCACTGCACTCACCTGCACTGCACTGACCTGCACTGCACTGCACTCACCTGCACTGCACTCACCTGCACTGCACTCACCTGCACTGCACTGCACTCACCTGCACTGCACTCACCTGCACTCACCTGCACTGACCTGCACTGCACTCACCTGCACTGCACTGCACTCACCTGCACTGCACTCACCTGCACTGTACTCACCTGCACTGCACTCACCTGCACTCCACTGCACTCCACTGCACTCCACTGCACTCACCTGCACTCCACTGCACTCACCTGCACTGCACTCACCTGCACTGCACTGCACTCACCTGCACTGCACTGCACTCGCATGCACTGCACTGCACTGCACTGCACTCACCTGCACTGCACTGCACTCACCTGCACTGCACTGCACTCACCTGCACTGCACTCACCTGCACTGCACTCACCTGCACTGCACTCACCTGCACTGCACTCACCTGCACTGCACTCACCTGCACTGCACTCACCTGCACTGCACTCACCTGCACTGCACTGCACTCACCTGCACTGCACGCACTGCACTCACCTGCACTGCACTCACCTGCACTGCACGCACTGCACTCACCAGCACTGCACTCACCTGCACTTCTCTCACCTGCACTGCACTCACCTGCACTGCACTGCACTCACCTGCACTGCACTGCACTCACCTGCACTCCACTGCACTCACCTGCACTGCACTGCACTGCACTCACCTGCACTGCACTCACCTGCACTGCACTCACCTGCACTGCACTCACCTGCACTGCACTACACTCACCTGCACTGCACTCACCTGCACTGCACTACACTCACCTGCACTGCACTGCACTCACCTGCACTGCACTCACCTGCACTGCACTCACCTGCACTGCACTGCACTGCACTCACCTGAACTGCACTCACCTGAACTGCACTTACCTGCACTGCACTCACCTGCACTGCACTGCACTGCACTCACCTGCACTGCACTCACCTGCACTGCACTCACCTGCACTGCACTCACCTGCACTGCACTCACCTGCACTGCACTACACTCACCTGCACTGCACTCACCTGCACTGCACTACACTCACCTGCACTGCACTGCACTCACCTGCACTGCACTCACCTGCACTGCACTCACCTGCACTGCACTGCACTGCACTCACCTGAACTGCACTCACCTGAACTGCACTTACCTGCACTGCACTCACCTGCACTGCACTCCACTGCACTCACCTGCACTCCATTGCACTCACCTGCACTGCACTGCACTCCACTGCACTCACCTGCACTGCACTGCACTCCACTGCACTCACCTGCACCGCACTCCACTGCACTCACCTGCACTGCACTCACCTGCACTGCACTGCACTCACCTGCACTGCACTGCACTCACCTGCACTGCACTGCACTCACCTGCACTGCACTCACCTGCACTGCACTCACCTGCACTGCACTGCACTCACCTGCACTGCACTGCACTCTGCACTCTGCATTCACTACTCTGCACTCACTACTCTGCACTCACTACTCTGCACTCACTACTCTGCACTCTGCACTCACTACTCTGCACTCTGCACTCACTACTCTGCACTCTGCACTCACTACTCACTAATCTGCACTCACTACTCACTAATCTGCACTCACTACTCACTACTCTGCACTCACTACTCTGCACTCACTACTCTGCACTCACTACTCACTACTCTGCACTCACTACTCACTACTCTGCACTCACTGCTCACTACTCTGCACTCACTACTCTGCACTCACTACTCTGCACTCACTACTCACTACTCTGCACTCACTACTCATTACTCTGCACTCACTACTCTGCATTCTGCACTCACTACTCTGCACTCACTACTCTCCACTCTGCACTCACTACTCTGCACTCACTACTCTGCACTCACTACTCTGCACTCACTACTCACTACTCTGCACTCACTACTCACTACTCTGCACTCACTACTCTGCATTCTGCACTCACTACTCTGCACTCACTACTCTGCACTCTGCACTCACTACTCTGCACTCACTACTCTGCACTCACTACTCACTACTCTGCACTCACTACTCTGCACTCACTACTCACTACTCTGCACTCACTACTCACTACTCTGCACTCACTACTCACTACTCTGCACTCACTACTCTGCACTCACTACTCTGCACTCACTACTCTGCACTCTGCACTCTGCACTCACTACTCTGCACTCACTACTCTGCACTCTGCACTCACTACTCACTACTCTGCACTCACTACTCTGCACTCACTACTCTGCACTCACTACTCTGCACTCACTACTCACTACTCTGCACTCACTACTCTGCACTCACTACTCACTAATCTGCACTCACTACTCACTACTCTGCACTCACTACTCACTACTCTGCACTTACTACTCACTACTCTGCACTCACTACTCTGCACTCACTACTCTGCACTCACTACTCTGCACTCACTACTCTGCACTCACTACTCACTACTCTGCACTCACTACTCTGCATTCTGCACTCACTACTCTGCACTCTGCACTCACTACTCTGCACTCACTACTCTGCACTCACTACTCTGCACTCACTACTCTGCACTCTGCACTCACTACTCACTACTCTGCACTCACTACTCACTACTCTGCACTCACTACTCACTACTCTGCACTCACTACTCACTACTCTGCACTCACTACTCCGCACTCTGCACTCACTACTCCGCACTCACTACTCTGCACTCACTACTCTGCACTCACTACTCTGCACTCACTACTCTGCACTCACTACTCACTAATCTGCACTCACTACTCACTACTCTGCACTCACTACTCACTACTCTGCACTCACTACTCACTACTCTGCACTCACTACTCACTACTCTGCACTCACTACTCCGCACTCACTACTCTGCACTCACTACTCTGCACTCACTACTCTGCACTCACTACTCTGCACTCACTACTCACTACTCTGCACTCACTACTCACTACTCTGCACTCACTACTCACTACTCTGCACTCACTACTCTGCACTCACTACTCACTACTCTGCACTCACTACTCTGCACTCACTACTCTGCACTCACTACTCTGCACTCACTACTCTGCACTCACTACTCACTACTCTGCACTCACTACTCTGCACTCACTACTCTGCATTCTGCACTCACTACTCTGCACTCACTACTCTGCACTCACTACTCACTACTCTGCACTCACTACTCACTACTCTGCACTCACTACTCTGCACTCACTACTCTGCACTCACTACTCTGCACTCACTACTCTGCACTCACTACTCACTACTCTGCACTCTGCACTCACTACTCTGCACTCACTACTCACTACTCACTACTCTGCACTCACTACTCACTACTCTGCACTCACTACTCTGCACTCACTACTCTGCACTCACTACTCACTACTCTGCACTCACTACTCACTAGTCTGCACTCACTACTCACTAGTCTGCACTCACTACTCACTACTCTGCACTCAATACTCACTACTCAGCACTCACTACTCTGCACTCACTACTCTGCACTCACTACTCTGCGCACTCACTACTCTGCGCACTCACTACTCTGCGCACTCACTACTCTGCGCACTCACTCCTCTGCACTCACTCCTCTGCACTCACTACTCTGCACACTCACTCTGCACTCACTACTCTGCACACTCTCTGCACACTCTCTCTGCCCACTCACTCTGCACTCACACTCTGCACTCACACTCTGCACTCACAACTCTGCACTCACTACTCTGCACTCACACTCTGCACTCACTACTCTGCACTCACTACTCTGCACTCACTACTCTGCACTCACTACTCTGCACTCACTACTCTGCACTCTGCACACTCACTCTGCACTGTGCACACCACTGATATCATGGAATCTTCCACCACACTTTCTAAAACTCTATAGTCCGAAGCATAATAGGCACAGAACCAAAAGAAGGGTAGACATTGCTTAAAATAATCTTATTGTATTTATGAGAAGCAAAAGCGAGACTGTGAAATGTGCTGAATATCAGTTTGTTACGAATCAACAGAGTGGAGTTAGAGAACCAAGAAATAGTAATTTAGAATCCGGGTTAGAAGGAGTAGTAATCACAAGCTGAGGATCAACGGGCGCGAAACAGCGTGGTGGGCGCGCAGGAGACGCAGCGTGAGCGTGCACATCAGCTGAAGATCGCCGGAGAAGACACCGAGCCTGCCTGCTGCCGTGACTGACCCGCTGCAGAGGGAAAGAGCCCGGTGAGTGGGGGTATAGGGGGGGCGGCAGAGAGGGAGTGGGCAGAGAGGGAGGGTGTGTGTGTGTGTGTGTGTGCGTGCGTGTGTCTGTCTGTGTGTGTCTGGTGTGTGCCTGCCTGCCTGCCTTTGTGTGTGCGCGTCCACAGACCCTGGTCGGCTCGTGCACCGCTCTGTACTCCCTTGCGAGCTTACTCGGCGACAATAGTTCTCGTTGCCGAGACCTAAAAAGGGGAATGCATGTTTTATTAGTAATCTGAGCACAGGATTTAACAATCCTGTCTGCGCTCGTCACCTATTACAACACACACCATAAGGCGGGCGCTGTGGCGATAAAAAAAATAGATGGGAAGCATCTGTTTTTAAATCGCCACGGCCCATGAAGCGGGCGCCTTGGCGATTTAAAACAGAAAAACACAACTACACAAACACAAGAAGGGCCGTAGCAAGGTCTGGCCCTGAGCTGGCATTTAGCCAGGTTTCTGTTAGGAATATCGCATCAGGCTTCTGGTCATTTAACAAATTAAATATATCCTCTTGATGTTTAGGGAGAAATCTACAGTTGGTGCTAATAAAATTATAGTTCCTGACAGTCGCTCTTTTTGTTTCCAGTTTTTCATGCCTGCAAGATCCTGTTTCCCCTGTTCTTCCTAACTGGAGGTGTGAGAAGAAGAAGTTCCATTTGGGGCTGGGGCAGAGGGAAGCAGGGTCCTATAATGACAAGAACTTACAGTTTGTGTAACAATTTGCCCTGATGGTGAGCAGACAGTTGCGGGAATAGTTCTGAACTTTAGGGATTTGGGCAGGGTGGGTGGCCCTGGACCCTGCCGGTCACGGACCGGCACAGACGGGCTTGCCTTTGGCGCGCCCGCTGCACGCGTATGCTGCGCGACATGCTCATGACCGTCTAAATAGAGTTCCAGCAGTGTTGGTCCCGCCCCCCGACCTCTAACCCGTGACTCAGTCCCTGTCCCGCCTTCACTCCCTCCACATCAAGCGGGAAAAGCCGTGGTGGACCGGGGAGCCGGCGGACAGGACAGCGGGTGCAACGAGGCAGTAAGTGGCAGTAAGTGAGCTTTTAAAATTATAAAAAGGGAATTAAAAGCAGTTAGGGAGCAACGCTACTTAAAATAGATTCCACAGTACTTTAAAAAGGTTTGGCGTGATAACTTGTGTGCAAATAGCAGAATATAGCAATTCATACCCGCCACTCGCAGCGCAAAGTTCACAACAACAAATCCAGCGAGTCTCTCCAATTCGGACACTAAATAGAGCTCCAGCAGTGTTGGTCCCGCCCCCCGACCTCTAACCCGTGACTCAGTCCCTGTCCCGCCTTCACTCCCTCCACATCAAGCGGGAAAAGCCGTGGTGGACCGGGGAGCCGGCGGACAGGACAGCGGGTGCAACGAGGCAGTAAGTGGCAGTAAGTGAGCTTTTAAAATTATAAAAAGGCAATTAAAAGCAGTTAGGGAGCAACGCTACTTAAAATAGATTCCACAGTACTTTAAAAAGGTTCAGCGTGATAACCTGTGTGCAAATAGCAGAATATAGCAATTCATACCCGCCACTCGCAGCGCAAAGTTCACAACAACAAATCCAAATCCAATCTAACCAAATGGGGTTAGATCATTCCAACAGATCTGGCAGATGGGTACACCCAATATGCTCTTTAGCTTAGAGATATCAGTGATAGATAAGAGTATCATTAGTGACATTATGAACAACTAACACAGTTGAATAGTTAGTGTTTTCACCATTCTAGTAATGCTTTTAACAATAACGGGTCTCATCTTTCTACAAACCAGTCCGTGTTTTATTTAAAAAGATTAGAGCTTTTCAATAAATATTCGAACATTCGTTATCAAATCTTTTCTTTCTGACACCTTGGGCATGCAAAAGTGACAAATTCAAGGTTTAGGTCTGTTTCCACGATTTCCTTGGGAATCAGAGTGGTCATGTTCAAGGTTATCAATAACATCTATACCTCTGAAAGGTTAGGGGGTTAGATGTGGTACTGTGAGCTAGCCAAAACCCAACATTTACTGATTATAAAAGAAGACTTGCTGCTAGATGCATCAACATTCGATTTTGCGAGTCCTTAATTGCGAAGTATAAGGATTCGCATTTAGGGACTCGCAAAATCAGATGCATGTAAGATATTAGCAATTCCTAAATATTCCTTATCTGCGACTCGCAGAGTGCGATTCGCAAATAAGGAATGACATCTCAATGATTCCTATGGGCCTAGACGCCCATAGGAATGAATGGGGAGGAATTCTCAATTTGCGATTAGCAATTAGCTAATCGCAATTTGAGAATGCGATTTCAAGGGTGACGGGTGTCCAAAGGACACCCTGTTGCACCCCTTAAATTGACATGGAGACTGGCATTGCGCACACACATGTCCCAAGGACATGTGTGTGTGTAACATACAACTTTGAAAGATGCACTTTAGTGCATTTTTCACAGTTTTCGCTATTTACCATGAAGTTTGATTTCACGGTAAATAGCGACCCCTTTCAGCGAAATCGCTCGTTATTTTACATTCATGCATTGCATTTAAGGAATCTCAGTTTGAGATTCCTTAAATGCAATTTCAAATAGCGATTTATGCATTTGGGATGATGCATCCCAAATGCATAAATACCGGCCGCAGAGGGGCAGATTCTGAGAATCTGCCCCTTTGCGAATGGTATTTCGCTTGATGCATCTAGCTGTTGGTCTCTATACTATGAAGTTTTGTTGACCTAATACACAGTCCTAATAAATTGCAAGAACAGTATAACATGGCGCCAACTACGTTCTAAATTTGGTACCTATTTAATGGGTCTCCTGAGTTGTTTACTTGCATGTGTCCGAGGCTCCTTTATTATCTTTCTATGGAGACAAGATAAGGGTTTATCCTCCTCCATTTAATAGGAAGCACTTACTTATGTTTGTAGGTTAATCAAGCTTAATTTAAAAAAAAAAAAGGGAATGTCCCCTATATTGCTTTCCTTTCATTGAAGTTCATTCATTAAATCTGGCGCAACCAGTGATTGTTTCTATTAATTGCAGACAAGCTGTCCCTAATCATTTTCCAAGATCTGCTCTCCCCAATGGCAGTGGAGAAGTCACCTTAATGGGTGGATGAGGCACAGGAAGCATATATTTTGAAGTCTTTATTCCTGGGTTGATTATTTTAGAAATATTATTAACTTACCAGTAATATCATAATTCGTTCCAAGGTGGCCTCCCACATACACTTCAAAATGTCGGGCTGTGTACTATCAGTAATGATTGGGCAACCCGGCCAGTCTTAGCATTCTATACGTCTTATCCTAATGCACAGGCATTAAACCAAAGTCATATGCTTGCTCTCTTGAACCATTTATTTGGCTGTATCGACATCTGAGGCAGTATATTATGCGTACTTTAACTACTGCCATAAGAAGGCCTCCTAAAGCTGGTCAGGCTTAATTATCTGTGTTTTCAGTTAGGCCTATTACTATTAATACCATAACTGGTAAATTTCAAAAGTAAAGTAGTTCCATTTTGGATTACACAAAAAACAAATCAGCTTGAGGCAGTGTTTCCCCATATGGGACCCCAAGATAAATTTAGAATTCTCACTATGTGTCTTCCACTTGGTATGGTTCCACCAGTTGATGAGTGTATTACATGGGACACTGTATTTGCTGCAATCTGCACCATCACTCATGACACTTCTTCAATTGCTGTTTTACCTGACGACCTACACCAGATTCAGGGTCAACATGGGTCAACAGACGAGGCAAAAACCTCAAAGACATGCTGGTGCATACGCGCCCGAAACAACAACAAACTTCACAACTCCCTCTACATGGTCTGGGAGGCCACTACCCATGTGGGAATTGTGCGAGTTGCCACCTTACTCAGAAGAGTAAACATCTGACTTTTGCGAATGGTACAGAATGGGAGCAACAAAAACTAACTAACTGCAACAGCAAGAATGTAATTTATATGATTACTTGCCCTTGTAGGTTGGAGTACATTGGTATGACCAAGAGACCAGTGAAAATACGCATTGGGGAGCACAAGAGCAACGTACGATGCAAAAAGACAACGACAAAAATGGCCACACATTTAGTTGAAAATGGACATTGTGTCAATGAGTTTAAGTGGACAGTAGTTGAGCAGCTCCCATCTGAACAAGGGCTCTTTGAAAAATAACAAAGATGGGTTTTTAGACTTGGGACTAGCACCGTAGGGTTGAATGAAAACATTCACTGGGGTCAGTTAACGTAGACGATCTCCGAGAAGATAACCTACCTTTCCTACGTAGAGTGTCTTTGGATTACTGAAGGTACTAACTGAATGTGCCCAGATACACTGTCATACCTCCCATTAGATCACCTATCACTCCCACGTGGCTGATAATAACTTAATATGTCCATATACACTGTTAATACACCCCCTAACCATTCTCTGAAACATACTACTAAAACCTGCCGTATTTATTTTTAGGAAGAACTACTGTTTTTTTGTAAGTCATGATAAAGATCCATTTGTGTGTTTAACCACTACACACACGCAGCCAGAAGCACAGGAACAACATTGTGACAGGCGCGCATTTCAGTAAACACGACCTTCCCAAGCAGCATTAAAAAGAAGTTCACTGTGATAAGAACATAAACGCTGATCACTAGGAATAGACGCATACGCGCCTGCGCATAACAGAGAAAAAATGCACACATATGGGCATGCCCGTAACAAGGATACAAACGCGCACATGGGCGCATGCGCGAATTGAACACGCTTACTCAACCAGTCGCGAGCAGAACCGGCAAACATCCTTATATGAGCATAAGGAAATGCCAATCATTCAATCAAACAATTAATTCTGCCGCGGGAAAGGGTATAAAAACCCGGCCTCGAAACCCCTTCTGGCATTATCACCGGAGCCACGAAGGGATCGATCAGGAGGAATTTCCTTGCAGAAATCGTGAGTAGTATGGGTCTAAAACCGCGACTAGTGATTTCTCGACGTTAATGTAAGTACAATGGGGATCTGAATATCCCTCTTTTTCAAACAGGTGCTAAATAGCATACCAGATTCTGACGCTTGGCTCATGAGTCTTTTTCATCAACTTCAAAACAGTACGTTGGGAATATGTAATAGCATGAAACATTTCCTCTTCTTCCACAGGGGCACAATACAATTTTGCTCATATCTATTTACCATCAATGGGGTCACGCTTGAAAACCATGTTTAAACACCATGACTATGATACAAAAAAAATGTGTGTTTTATGTTCTGTGCCAGTGAGTCTAGTTTGTCCTTTTTGTAAAAAAAAAATGTCCCCACTATAGGCACAATTTTTAGTCATAGTTTGTCACCTGTAACAACTGGTCATTTTGCCCATGGATGTGGAGAAGCAGGCTACCAGAAAAAAAAATGTTGTCTTCTTTTCTTTACAGGTTGACTAAAAACAACGTTTTGCTAGGTATATTGTTTTACCTGCACTATATATTTTCTCACTTTTATTAGAATTTTTTATTAGAAATTCTGATATGAGATAGGAAAACGTGAGTAAGGTGGGGATTTGTGCACCCAGTCCTGAAGAAGGTGTTTTTTGCACCAAAACATGTCGACGCACACAGAGAGGAGGTAACGCACATTGTCAGCGTCACAACCTCCCACACTTCATTTTAACAGCATCAGCCCGGAGGCTTATTAAATAATTTTTAGTCACCCCACGAGCCAGGTTCTTTTTTAACTTTCACTATTTTCTAAACCCCACTAGACACTCATGTATTTAAAAATAACCACCTCATCTGCACCACACATAGTTTACCAAGTGCTCCCGCGTATCCGTAGGTCGCAGCACGCCGTACCCCATAGAGGGGTACGATGACCCAGGCGATGAAGCATGACACCAAGGGGCCTGTTGGTGTGTGAGGGGACCTAAAAACAAGAAGGGCGTTCCCCACTGCGGAGGATACACCCAAAACTCAAGGAGTGGATTCTGTTTGTTTATTTACATATGTCCAGGGAGAACGAATCCATTTCGATTTACTTTCTCTCTCTCCCCCCCTTGTTTGTTGATAATATATAGGCAGCGCACAGCTGCGGGAGTCCACTTTCTCCCACTAGTATCACTGACTCACCCCATTTAAACACACACATCAGTCGTATACATACACCCACAGCACGATGGAGTCTGAACATGGACTCACGTTTGGCGAGGACGAAATTGACGAAAACTTTGGCGGCGGTTAACCCATTTGAAGACCTCAGTAGTACAGATCCAGAACCAAGTGTGGCCGATTGGGATGAGATGATGAATCTTAGAAAGACCCAGATCAAAGCGGCTCTCCATGGTCTCCTGATGACCGAATATCTGCGAAATAAGATTGCGCCTCAAGGGCTTTTGGTTAAGAATGGACCTTTCATCTTTCAATCAGACAAGGTCTTTAAAAAGGAATGGTCAGGTCACTAATCTCGTGGCACTGCACACGGGATTGGTTAGTACTAATCATAAAAACAGCGAAACGAATCACACAGGAGTTGAAAATTGACATCCAAAAGATTGAGGTACAATTAAAGACCTACATCAAACCCAATGAACTAAAAAGAAGATTGGATGAATTAAACCAACAAATGTCGGATTTTGAAGCTACACTCAAACAAAGTAAATTCAAGAAACTAGGGAAAGATAAAGATCGCTTTACCCCGGAAATTGCATACCCTTATACAAAAGATGACTACGTCCCCCGCAACGTCAATAGTGATGTCGACAGCGAAGGTTTGGATAGCGGATAATTGGGGTCCAGTACCGGTAACAACCCTAGATATAATGGCACACAGAGACTAAGAGGCCAACAATACCCACGACAAAGAGGATGGAGGGGTTACCAACCGCAACCTTTCTATTCCCAATATGGAGGTCCAGCCCCTTTTCCACCATTTAACTATGGCCCACCGCCACCACGCCATATGTACCCACAGTGGGGGAGTGAATACGACAATGGATTTTTTCAGAACCAGCCTTTTTTAGCCTCATGCCCTGGACCGCGTTGAGGCCGAAACAGAAAAGGAAACACAGTGCTGTGGCAGGATCCAATCCAAACGGACCCACGGATGAACACCAGGAGCATGACGGGGGCCCTACGAGAGAACCCATCAACCAGCCGGAGGGGGACCTAGTAATAAACATCACCCCATGGGAACTAACTAATACCCAAAAAGATGTCTTGAACAAAGGGTTGGGCTTCGTCCCCACCAACAAATTGGACCTATTCAAATTACACACTGAAGAACAAGAATTCATCCGAAAGATAAAATTACAGGTGTTCTTTGAAGGAAAAGAAAAACCCATGGAAACCGACCCAGGCCTAAGACCAAAATCGTCCTTTGTCCCACCAGACAATACACTGCCCATTGAGGTTCTGGCCTATGAAAATGCTGTGATGACCGAACTCAAAGCTCTGGACAGAGAGAATCGTCAGATCTTCCACAATACTAACCGTCACGAACATGAAGCCATCCGCGAATTGGCCAACAACCGGGACATAACTATCAAGCCCGCTGACAAAGGGGGAGCGATAGTGATCCAGACTACAGCAGCCTACAGAAAAGATTGCCTCAGGTTGTTATCTGACCAACGTAACTATACCATCCTACCCCAAGATCCAACAGAATCCGTCAGGATCACCATCGGAGCTATGGTAGAGGAGGCCCTGGCACATAATTGGCTGTCAAGAAACGAGGCTGCATTTTTAGTCCAGAAAACACCTAAGACACCTTATTTCTACTGCATCCCTAAAATCCATAAAAACCTGGAAAATCCGCCCGGCAGACCGATTGTTTCAGGGATAGGCTCCATCCTTGAGCCCCTATCAAAATTCTCTGATGCCTTTTTACGTCCCTTAGTACAAGGGACGAACACATACCTCAAGGACCCAAAATCGGTCCTACAACTATTACAAGAGCTTACTTTCGATCCAGACAGCCAACTATTGCTTAGCCTAGACGTGGAGAGCCTCTACACGAGCCTCCCTCATGATGAAACCATAGCTATCATTGAGGAGGTTCTGTACAGTGCCAACTGGAAATACCAGACCCCTAGGAGCATGGTAATGGAGTGCATCACGCTGGCACTAACCAGAAACGTTTTCGGGTATGAGGGGACTCTCTACCTCCAATGCCATGGCACCAGAATGGGCAGCACATTCGCGCCGAGCCTGGCGGGTCTGTACGTGCACCATTTGGAAAGCACGAGAATCCTACACGCCAATAACCCATATAGACATCACATAAACACCTGGAGGAGGTACATCAATGATGTGCTTGTGATATGGCAAGGTGACCAAGAGTCTGTATCAAAGTTCATGGTCTGGCTGAACCTGCAGAACCGTTTCCTTAGGTTCACCCATACAGTTTCAAGGGAGATGCTGGTGTTCCTTGACCTTAACATCTTTCCAAGGGATGGAAAACTATATACCAATACTCACTTCAAGCCAACAGTAAGGAACTGTCTCCTTCGCTATGATAGCTTCCATCTGCGGCATTTACGAACCAATTTGCCATATGGACAATTCCTGTGACTGAGACGAAACACCACTCAAATCCAGGATTACAAGGCAAAAGCACAGGATTTGAAAGTCAAATTACAGAAAAGGCAGTACCCAGAGAGAATCATCAACAACGCCATGAAGAGGGCGAGAAACAACCATCGGGAAGCACTACTGGAAAACAAAACCCAGACTAATCAGGTAGGCACCAGACCTATCTGCGTGACTACCTATAGCTCCCAAACCAACGAAGTTTCTAAAATCCTAAACAAACATTGGCGCATCCTGACGAGTGGCAGTCTAGACATTGAGAATCCCCTCTTTGCCCACAGACGAGGCAAAATCCTCAAAGACATGCTGGTGCATACACGCCCGAAACAACAACAAACTTCACAACTCCCTCTACATGGTCTGGGAGGCCACTACCCATGTGGGAAATGTGCGAGTTGCCACCTTACTCAGAAGAGTAAACATCTGACTTTTGCGAATGGTACCGAATGGGAGAAACGAAAATTAACTAACTGCAACAGCAAGAATGTAATTTATATGATTACTTGCCCTTGTAGGTTGGAGTACATTGGTATGACCAAGAGACCAGTGAAAATACGCATTGGGGAGCACAAGAGCAACTTACGATGCAAAAAGACAACGACAAAAATGGCCACACATTTCGTTGAAAATGGACATTGTGTCAATGACATTAAGTGGACAGTAGTTGAGCAGCTCCCATCTGAACAAGGACTCTTTGAGAAAGAACAAAGATGGTTTTTTAGACTTGGGACTAGCACCGTAGGGTTGAATGACAACATTCCCTGGGGTCAGTTAACGTAGACGATCTCCAAGAAGATAACCTACCTTTCCTACGTAGAGTGTCTTTGGATTACTGAAGGTACTAACTGAATGTGCCCAGATACACTGTCATACCTCCCATTAGATGACCTATCGCTCCCACGTGGCTGATAATAACTTAATATGTCCAGATACACTGTTAATACACCGCCTAACCATTCTCTGAAACATACTACTAAAACCTGCCGCATTTATTTTTAGGAAGAACTACTGTTTTTTTGTAAGTCATGATAAAGATCCATTTGTGTGTTTAACCACTACACACACTCAGCCAGAGGCACAGCAACAACATTGTGACAGGCGCGCATTTCAGTAAACACGACCTTCCCAAGCAGCATTAAAAAGAAGTCCACTGTGATAAGAACATAAACGCTGATCACTAGGAATAGACGCATAAGCGCCTGCGCATAACGGAGAAAAAATGCACACATATGCGCATGCGCGTAACAAGGATACAAACGCGCACATGGGCGCATGCGCGAATTGAACACGCTTACTCAACCAGTCGCGAGCAGAACCGGCAAACATCCTTATATGAGCATAAGGAAATGCCAATCATTCAATCAAACAATTAATTCTGCCGCGGGAAAGGGTATAAAAACCCGGCCTCGAAACCCCTTCTGGCATTATCACCGGAGCCACGAAGGGATCGATCGGGAGGAATTTCCTTGCAGATATCGTGAGTAGTATGGGTCTAAAACCGCGACTAGTGATTTCTCGACGTTAATGTAAGTACAATGGGGATCTGAATATCCCTCTTTTTCAAACAGGTGCTAAATAGCATACCAGATCCTGACGCTTGGCTCATGAGGCTTTTTCATCAACTTCAAAACAGTATGTTGGGAATATGTAATAGCATGAAACATTTCCTCTTCTTCCACAGGGGCACAATACAATTTTGCTCATATCTATTTACCATCAATGGGGTCACGCTCGAAAACCACGTTTAAACACCATGACTATGATACAAAAAAAGTGTGTGTTTTATGTTCTGTGTCAGTGAGTCTAGTTTGACCTTTTTGTAAAAAAAAAAAATTTCCCCACTATAGGCACAATTTGTAGTCATAGTTTGTCACCTGTAACCACTGGTCATTTTGCCCATGGATGTGGAGAAGCAGGCTACCACAAAAACATTTTTTATCTTCTTTTCTTTACAGGTTGACTAAAAACAACGTTTTGCTAGGTACATTATTTTACCTGCACAATATATTTTCTCACTTTTATTAGAATTTGTTATTAGAAATTCTGATATGAGATAGGAAAACGTGAGTAAGGTGGGGATTTGTGCACCCCGTCCTGAAGAAGGTGTTTTTTGCACAGAAACATGTCGACGCACACAGAGAGGAGGTAACACACATTGTCAGCGTCACAACCTCCCACACTTCATTTTAACAGCACCAGCCCGGGGCTTATTAAATAATTTTTAGTCACCCCACGAGCCAGGTTCTTTTTTCACTTTCACTATTTTCTAAACCCCACTAGACACTCACGTATTTAAAAATAACCCCCTCATCTGCACCACACATAGTTTACCAAGTGCTCCCGCGTATCCGTAGGTCGCAGCACGACGTACCCCGTAGAGGGGTACAATGACCCCGATGATGAAGCATGACACCAAGGGGCCTGTTGGTGTGTGAGGGGACCTAAAAACAAGAAGGGTGTTCCCCACTGCGGAGGATACACCCAAAACTCAAGGAGTGGATTCTGTTTGTTTATTTACAACATGGAATGGCCCCTGCCCTGGATTTGGGGATAAAAATAATTGTCAACTTTGCTAGAGTGTACTCAATTATTTTATGTAATATTAAATTGGGCGGCAGCTTCTATTAGTTCCCCCAGTAGATCAGGAATGCAAGCTCTCTAAAATATCTTTTCAAACCTATATATCTATGGGTCATGATAGTTTGGGTACCAGGCTTAATAAGTCACAATTTAAAGGCAAAACTGATGCCAAAATTTCCAAGCAGACATCCGGGTCCACCCAAAAGCGCTGGGATAAAAAACAAGGCTAAAGCTAAAACACATATTGGATCTCTACAACCATTGTCTTCTGAAAAATCTTACAATTTACATCATTATAATACAATTAAACAGCCCAATAGGTATCGATATTCTGATACAAACCTTTCTCATTTCTTTCAGAACTCTGCAGACAAGCAGTCAGAGAGAGGGGGATGAGGCAACTACGGACAGGAGGATTATGTGAAACTGAAAACGGACTCACAATGCTCCTTTGAACTCATCCTAAAAAAAGAGAAACTTCCACAGCAAGAAGCACAATTTAAAAAGAAGTGGCTAGTATTTCTGCTTAACATGCCTCAAATACTCAGATCTGTGCTTCAGAACAAGACATGAGCGAGCACTCTGCTCGGCAGCACAGCAGCAGTCACAATAGTTTACCAGACTCTTCAGGACTAATGACTATGTACAAGTATAAACTCCAGATCAGCTGTTGAGCCCACCTGATAGGCTATTTGATGTACACATTCAAATTTAGAATGACATACTGTGTACTATTAAAGGAATATTCTAGCAGGACTTAGCTAATAAATATGATAATGTCTCTTGGCTGAGACTGATGAGTCACCGAGTTTGTTCGGAAAGTTCCACAAGGGGAGGGCGTAATATACTTTTATTTTCTGTTATTGTTCCTTAGGAAGTTGAAGTAGCAGTTGTTGTAGAATGGGCTCTTGCTCAAGCGCCAGCATTATATCCCAATCAAGCAGTTTGGGATAAAGACTCACCCTATCATGGTATACCCTTAAGGTCCAGTATGCAGGTGCAAGCACAATACCCTAATTACCATGAAGCTAAGCTCCCTGTTAGGGAGAGTCTATCACAATTAGAATATCATGGTGTGATTGAGCCTTGTGTATACCCGATGAATAATGTGTTATTTCCTCTGTTTAAACCAGATTATTCCTATAATATAGTCTTACACTATAGACAATTAAACAGTCACACTTGCGCTTTTACTGTGCAAAATTCACACAGCTCAGGCTGGGATAAAAGCATGGCTAAAGCTAAAACATGTACTAGATCTCCCAACTAAAGTGTTCCGAAAAACAGAAAGATTATGCTTAATAAATATCATTGTCCGTGAAAAATACAAAACTAAATTGGACATTTCCTATGTTTTTTTCTGTCAAAAAATACCTCTGAAATGCTCAATTTGACTGCATTCTCAGTGCTAAGAGCCCGGAGAAGGTTTTGTAGGCTCCCTCAAGGCTATGGGAATAGTCCAGGTCTGTTTGCTGCCCAACTAACGTCAATTTTACAAGACATCGACACAAAAGCACTGTCCTATATTGATGACATTTACCTCATAGATGATGATTAAAACACACATTCAGTTAGAGTGGATCATATTATTTTCGGATTTGCGGACCATGGCTTTAAATTCAATTTTCCACTATCTAAAATTACCATTCTCAGTGTCCTGTTTTTGGGGGTATGTAACGTTTACAATGAAATTTTTACAACGCACTACCATTACAACGCAGGTATTACCATGCATACCATTACAACGCATTGCGCTGGGGGGTACTCTAGGATAGGGAATAAGTTTAATTTTCTATCCAACACCTTCCCTAGTGTCCACGGGGACTGGAGTTGGAATAGAAAATTATACTTACCACTATCCAGCACCTCTAAGCGCTATGCGTTGTAATGGTATGAGTGGTAAAAACCGCGTTGTAAAGGTATGCGTGGTAAAAGTATGCGTTGTAACGTCATACATCCGTTTTTGGGATATGAATTATCAAATGAAGGCAAAAGCCTAGCACCACATTTTGTAGAGAAATGTGTTTTATTGCAAACACCAAATACCATAAAAAAGTTTCAACCACTTTCAGGTTTCTAAACTTTGGCAGAACATACATCCCAGATTATGCAAAACAGGTTAAACTGTTGCACAATTTAATTCATCCAGACTTTTCTAACACTGGACTGCTGAACATATATTATTCTCAGAAATGTTAAAAAAGTCATGCTTGAGTTTAAACATTCTCATGTTAACACTATCAACTTATGGCCCGATTTGGATGTCAGGCGGAAAGCCTCAGACAGGCTGTTGGAGGCTTTCTGCCCGATATCCAGGGGTTCTCGATGACAACTGTATTATGATGACGGCGGTCATAGGGAAACCCCCAGAAGAGGAGTTGAATTGTAATCCGTTGATTGACAGCGAAGCCTGCCTCGGCTCCACGTGGGGATTACAATTTCAGTTTCAGACATGGAAAAACAGCAGAAAGTGACTTTGAGGCCCGTAGCCAGGCCCTCATCCCCCTGGCCCTCAGCTATGGGGGCTGGGTTGACACCTATGTTTCCCCCTATAGGTGACCCTAAACATCTGTGCACCATGTGACAGGCATTGCATGGTGCCTGCCACACAGTGCAGGGATGTTTACAAACATTTATTTTTCAATGGAAGCTTGTGCTGCAGGCATTTTCCGCCCGCCATACAAGCTTCCATTGAAAAATGGATGGATGGATTTTAACGCTATGGGTGGTCTCATCCTAATCCTGCGTACTGAACAACCTACGGTCAGGTGGTTCCAAACTGCAACGGTGTTGGTCAGATGTAAGTCCACACAACATCATAATTAGACCCTAAGTGATCAGTATAATCGCAGGTTCCCATTGTTTCCCATATGTTTTATTCAATCAAGAAGACTGCTGATTGCTTATAAATCGCATTTATATTCCAATGCGGAATGTATTTTGTATTGTTAGGAATTTTTTGACTGCAGCTCAAACAGTAGTCCTGAAGGACCGCCCCTTGGCTCACGGAAATGCATAAGTGTGGTGTCTCCTGTTCCACCCTTAGAGGCTGTCATCAAGGCTAGTGTTCCTAAAGTGAAAGCCTTATATTATAGATGGATCCAATGGCCCACTTCCTCAACAGCTACTGATGTAGATTATGTTTTTGATCCTACTTTGCAAACACAGGAATTCCTCCAGTATTAAAAAGAATACCCTGTGTCTAGTGAAATGTTGCCTCTAGATCAATATGCTTTCATAATCTATATTGATCGTTCAGCCCAGCCTGTGGTTTGTACAAGTACTCGGCTGCATGTGCTGCAGTAAGGGGTGTCATGAAAGATGCCCCGGTTACTTAACGGTAATCTTCATTAATCCAAGTATAGTCTTCCTCGCCACATGACTAACAAAGTGAGCATCAGTTCCACACCAGAACCCTCCAAAGCAAAAGTCATCCTCCCATGCCTCCCATCCCTTCCCAATATGGCTGGCCCATTACACCCTTGACCTCTATAAAAGGCGGGCCGGTCCAACCCTTCAGCCTGATACCACCAAGCATAAACATGAAGCCGATAGCCAGACAGTCAGGGAGGGATGGGAACTCATGTGGCGAGGAAGACTATACTCGGAGTAATACCAAAGCCAAGCGGCTTAATGGAAACTCACAAGAAACCAATGGACCAGAAGAGGACGCCGATGAAAGAGGGCAAACCCAAAGACGAGACAAGTGGAAGGACCACCCTAGAGAGAGGCAACTACAAGATTGAAGAATCAGCCCGGGACAGAGGGACACCGGGAGGGCCGAAAACCCGGACCCCCGGAACAAGTATGGCCGCCAGAAAATCCACCCGAACCAATGTCTGAAAGAAGACAGAGAGGGTACAGAACCAGACTGCACGGAGCCAAAAGCAATCAATCAATCGATTTGCAGAGCACACTACTCACCCGTGAGGGTCTCAAGGCGCCGGAGAGGCGGGGGGTAGGAGGAGTGCTGCTACTGCTCGAACAGCCAGGTCATGAGAAGTCTTCTGAAGGTCAGCAGGTCCAGGGTCTTTCGCAGGCGGATGGAGAGGGTGTTCCAAGTCTTGGCGGTGAGGTGGGAGAATGATCTGCCGCCGGTGGTCGCTCATCGGGCTGCAGGGGACGGTGACGAGATCAGCGGAGTGAAGCTGGCAGTTTGGGATGTAGAAGGTTCGTTGAGGTACGCTGGTCTGGTGTTCTGGAGTGCTTTGTGAGCGTGTGTGAGGTACTTGAATGGGATCCTCTTGTTGACGGGGAGCCAGAGCAGGTCTTTCAGGTAGGCTGTGATGTAACTGTGGTAGAGAATGTCAAGGATGAGGCGTGCAGATGCGTTCTGTATGCGTTGTAGGCCTTACTGGAGTTTGGCTGAGGTTCCCGCATAGAGGGCATTGCCGTAGTCCAACCTGCTGCTGATGAGGGCCTGGGTGACCGTCCTTCTAGTTCCAGTGGTGATCCATCTCTAGATCTTGCGGTGCATGCAGAGGGTGTTGAAACAACAACAAACAGGCCGCAGAACAGAAAGCCCCAGAACAGAAAGCAGCAACCTGGTTCAAACACACCAAGACTGCCCAATGGACAGCCAAAAGCGAGAGGGGCCCAAAAGTAAGTATGGGCGAAATTTGCAAATTCGCGGTCCGCAAATTCGTGCGAAATTGCAAAAAAAGTCCGCGAGTTCGCGAATTTTCCCGCGAACTCGCGGATTTTTGTGCCATTTGCACAAATATGTGACCACGTGTGCCTGTAACTTTGCCAGCACACCAAAAGGCGCCGAGGTCCCTTGAGTGAGCTGGCCATTATAGTGGGGACGGGCGGGAAGACGTTTCATACCGCTAGTGTGTGGTGGATGGGGCCAAACGGGCGGGGCTTCTATGCGAGTTTACATGCATCTTGTTTATAAAGGGTCAAAGACCGAGCTGAGCAGCAGATGAGGGGAAAGCAGCCTCCTGGTCACAGGAGCTACACCGGGATGGCGTTCGGGAAACACATGGATGCAAATATACGTTTGGCACAGGACCCCAGAATCCTTCAGATGTCCAAGATAGCTCTGCTGCACGTGTTGGTACAAAGCCATTCTGATCCTGCTCAGTGGGTTTAGGTGCATGCAGCTGCTGCTGCTGGACAATGTCCCATCTCATACTAAACTTCCCCGTACAGGCATATGCTGGCGCTGGGCAGTAGGGTGCAGTGGCATGTGGGTGCTCCACGCCTGGTACATGCGCATACCGGTGCCAGGGGGGACACGTGTTTATTGGTGCTGTGTAGCAAGTTATGACTTTACAGTTTGACTGCACCAGACGGTGGTACCACCTACACGGATCAGGAGCATCCAGGCACCAGACTTCATGGTGCAAGAGTATATTGGTGCTGTGCGGTACGGCTATATGTACTGGGGGCAGGGGGACACTTAGCACAATGTATGCTCACACCCAGAGGGCTCCCAGGCAATTGAGCACAAATGATTTTCACTCTGAGAGGGCTCTGGGGCAGTTCAGCAGCACGGGGGCTCAAACCCACTGGGCCCGGGGCAGTTCAGTAGCGCGTGGGCTCACAACCCCTGGGCAGGTCAGCAGCACAGGGGCTCACACCCACAGGGCTCCCGGGCAGTTTAGCAGCGCCACCCTCTGGTTCATCACTGCCACCCTCTGGTTCATCACTGCCACCCTCTGGTTCACCACTACCACCCTCTGGTTCATCACTGCCACCCTCTGGTTCACCACTGCCACCCTCTGGTTCACCACTGTCACCCTCTGGTTCATCACTCTCACCCTCTGGTTCATCCCTACCACCCTTTGGTTCATCAGAACACCCTCTGGTCCACCACTGCCACCCTCTGGATCATCACTGTCACCCTCTGGTTCATCACTGCCACCCTCTGGTTCATCACAGCACCCTCTGGTTCATCACTACCACCCTCTGGTTCATCACTGTCACCCTCTGGTTTATCACTGCCACCCTCTGGTTCATCACTGCCACCCTCTAGTTCATCACTGCCACCCTCTGGTTCACCACTGCCACCCTGTGGTTCACCACTGCCACCTTCTGGTTCATCACTGTCACCCTCTGGTTCATCACTGCCACCCTCTGGTTCACCACTGCCACCCTCTGGTTCATCACTGTCACCCTTTGGTTCATCACTGCCACCACCTTCTGGTTCATCACTGTCACCCTCTGGTTCACCACTGCCACCCTCTGGTTCACCACTGCCACCCTCTGGTTCATCACTGTCACCCCCTGGTTCATCACTGCCACTCTCTTGTTCATCACAGCATCCTCTGGTTCACCACTGCCACCCTATGGTTCATCACTGCCACCCTCTAGTTCATCACTGACACCCTCTGATTCATTACTGCCACCCTCTGGTTCACCACTGCCACCCTCTGGATCACCACTGCCACCCTCCGGTTCACCACTGTCACCCTCTGGTTCATCACTGTCACCCTCTGGTTCATCACTGTCACCCTCTGGTTCATCACTGCCACCCTCTGGTTCATCAGAGAACCCTCTGGTTCGCCACTGTCACCCTCTGGTTCACCACTGCCACCCTCTGGTTCATCACTGTCACCCTCTGGTACATCACTGCCACCCACTGGTTCACCACTGCCACCCTCTGTTTCACCACTGCCACCCTCTGGTTCATCACTGTCACCTCCTTGTTCATCACTGCTACCCTCTGGTTCATCACAGCATCCTCGGGTTCACCACTGCCACCCTCTGGTTCATCACTGCCGCCCTCTAGTTCATCACTGCCACCCTCTGATTCATTACTGCCACCCTCTGGTTCGCCACTGCCACCCTCTGGATCATCACTGCCACCCTCCGGTTCATCACTGCCACCCTCTGGTTTGCCACTGCCACCCTCTGGTTCACCACTGTCACCCTCTGGTTCATCACTGTCACCCTCTGGTTCATCACTGCCACCCTCTGGTTCATCCGAGCACCCTCTGGTTCACCATTGCCACCCGCTGGATCATCACTGTCACCCTCTGGTTCATCACTGCCACCCTCTGGTTCATCACAGCACCCTCTGGTTCATCACTACCACCCTCTGGTTCATCCCTGTCACCCTCTGGTTCATCACTGCCACCCTCTGGTTCACCGCTGCCACCCTCTGGTTCATCGCTGCCACCCTCTGGTTCACCACTGCCACACTGTGGTTCACCACTGCCACCTTCTGGTTCATCACTGTCACCCTCTGGTTCATCACTGCCACCGTCTGGTTCACCACTGCCACCCTCTGGTTCATCACTGTCACCCTTTGGTTCATCACTGCCACCCTCTGGTTCACCACCGCCACCCTCTGTTTCATCACTAACACCCTCTGGTTTACCACTGCCACCCTCTGCTTCATCACTGTCACCCTCTGGTACATCACTGCCACCCACTGGTTCACCACTGCCACCCTCTGGTTCACCACTGCCACCCTCTGGATCATCACTGCCACCCTCTGGTTTATCACAGCACCCTCTGGTTCACCACTGCCACCCTCTGGTTCATCACTGCCACCCTCTAGTTCATCACTGACACCCTCTGATTCATTACTGCCACCCTCTGGTTCGCCACTGCCACCCTCTGGATCATCACTGCCACCCTCCGGTTCATCACTGCCACCCTCTGGTTTGCCACTGCCACCCTCTGGATCATCACTGTCACCCTCTGGTTCATCACTGCCACCCTCTGGTTCATCACAGCACCCTCTGGTTCACCAGTGCCACTATCTGGTTATTCACTGCCACCCTCTGGTTTATCACTGCCACCCTCTGGTTCACCACTGCCACCCTCTGGTTCATCACTGTCACCCTTTGGTTCATCACTGTCACCCTCTGGTTCACCACTGCCACCCTCTGGTTCATCACTGTCACCCTCTGGTTTACCACTGCCACCCTCTGCTTCATCACTGTCACCCTCTGGTACATCACTGCCACCCACTGGTTCACCACTGCCACCCTCTGGTTCATCACTGCCACCCTCTAGTTCATCACTGACATCCTCTGATTCATTACTGCCACCCTCTGGTTCGCCACTGCCACCCTCTGGATCATCACTGCCACCCTCCGGTTCATCACTGCCACCCTCTGGTTTGCCACTGCCACCCTCTGGATCATCACTGTCACCCTCTGGTTCATCACTGCCACCCTCTGGTTCATCACAGCACCCTCTGGTTCACCAGTGCCACTATCTGGTTCTTCACTGCCACCCTCTGGTTTATCACTGCCACCCTCTGGTTCACCACTGCCACCCTCTGGTTCATCACTGTCACCCTTTGGTTCATCACTGTCACCCTCTGGTTCACCACTGCCACCCTCTGGTTCATCACTGTCACCCTCTGGTTTACCACTGCCACCCTCTGCTTCATCACTGTCACCCTCTGGTACATCACTGCCACCCACTGGTTCACCACTGCCACCCTCTGGTTCACCACTGCCACCCTCTGGATCATCACTGCCACCCTCTGGTTTATCACAGCACCCTCTGGTTCACCACTGCCACCCTCTGGTTCATCACTGCCACCCTCTAGTTCATCACTGACACCCTCTGATTCATTACTGCCACCCTCTGGTTCGCCACTGCCACCCTCTGGATCATCACTGCCACCCTCTGGTTCATCACTGCCACCCTCTGGTTTGCCACTGCCACCCTCTGGATCATCACTGTCACCCTCTGGTTCATCACTGCCACCCTCTGGTTCATCACAGCACCCTCTGGTTCACCAGTGCCACTATCTGGTTCTTCACTGCCACCCTCTGGTTTATCACTGCCACCCTCTGGTTCATGACTGCCACCCTCTGGTTGATTACTGCCATGCTCTGGTCCATCACAGCACCCTCTGGTTCACCACTGTCACCCTCTGGTTCATCACTGTCACCCTCTGGTTCATCACTGCCACCCTCTGGTTCATCCGAGCACCCTCTGGTTCACCATTGCCACCCGCTGGATCATCACTGTCACCCTCTGGTTCATCACTGCCACCCTCTGGTTCATCACAGCACCCTCTGGTTCATCACTACCACCCTCTGGTTCATCCCTGTCACCCTCTGGTTCATCACTGCCACCCTCTGGTTCACCGCTGCCACCCTCTGGTTCATCGCTGCCACCCTCTGGTTCACCACTGCCACACTGTGGTTCACCACTGCCACCTTCTGGTTCATCACTGTCACCCTCTGGTTCATCACTGCCACCGTCTGGTTCACCACTGCCACCCTCTGGTTCATCACTGTCACCCTTTGGTTCATCACTGCCACCCTCTGGTTCACCACCGCCACCCTCTGTTTCATCACTAACACCCTCTGGTTTACCACTGCCACCCTCTGCTTCATCACTGTCACCCTCTGGTACATCACTGCCACCCACTGGTTCACCACTGCCACCCTCTGGTTCACCACTGCCACCCTCTGGATCATCACTGCCACCCTCTGGTTTATCACAGCACCCTCTGGTTCACCACTGCCACCCTCTGGTTCATCACTGCCACCCTCTAGTTCATCACTGACACCCTCTGATTCATTACTGCCACCCTCTGGTTCGCCACTGCCACCCTCTGGATCATCACTGCCACCCTCCGGTTCATCACTGCCACCCTCTGGTTTGCCACTGCCACCCTCTGGATCATCACTGTCACCCTCTGGTTCATCACTGCCACCCTCTGGTTCATCACAGCACCCTCTGGTTCACCAGTGCCACTATCTGGTTATTCACTGCCACCCTCTGGTTTATCACTGCCACCCTCTGGTTCACCACTGCCACCCTCTGGTTCATCACTGTCACCCTTTGGTTCATCACTGTCACCCTCTGGTTCACCACTGCCACCCTCTGGTTCATCACTGTCACCCTCTGGTTTACCACTGCCACCCTCTGCTTCATCACTGTCACCCTCTGGTACATCACTGCCACCCACTGGTTCACCACTGCCACCCTCTGGTTCATCACTGCCACCCTCTAGTTCATCACTGACACCCTCTGATTCATTACTGCCACCCTCTGGTTCGCCACTGCCACCCTCTGGATCATCACTGCCACCCTCCGGTTCATCACTGCCACCCTCTGGTTTGCCACTGCCACCCTCTGGATCATCACTGTCACCCTCTGGTTCATCACTGCCACCCTCTGGTTCATCACAGCACCCTCTGGTTCACCAGTGCCACTATCTGGTTCTTCACTGCCACCCTCTGGTTTATCACTGCCACCCTCTGGTTCACCACTGCCACCCTCTGGTTCATCACTGTCACCCTTTGGTTCATCACTGTCACCCTCTGGTTCACCACTGCCACCCTCTGGTTCATCACTGTCACCCTCTGGTTTACCACTGCCACCCTCTGCTTCATCACTGTCACCCTCTGGTACATCACTGCCACCCACTGGTTCACCACTGCCACCCTCTGGTTCACCACTGCCACCCTCTGGATCATCACTGCCACCCTCTGGTTTATCACAGCACCCTCTGGTTCACCACTGCCACCCTCTGGTTCATCACTGCCACCCTCTAGTTCATCACTGACACCCTCTGATTCATTACTGCCACCCTCTGGTTCGCCACTGCCACCCTCTGGATCATCACTGCCACCCTCTGGTTCATCACTGCCACCCTCTGGTTTGCCACTGCCACCCTCTGGATCATCACTGTCACCCTCTGGTTCATCACTGCCACCCTCTGGTTCATCACAGCACCCTCTGGTTCACCAGTGCCACTATCTGGTTCTTCACTGCCACCCTCTGGTTTATCACTGCCACCCTCTGGTTCATGACTGCCACCCTCTGGTTGATTACTGCCATGCTCTGGTCCATCACAGCACCCTCTGGTTCACCACTGCCACCCTCTGGTTCATCACTGCCACCCTCTGGTTCATCACAGCTCCCTCTGGTTCACCACTGCCACCCTCTGGTTCATCACTGCCACCCTCTGGTTCATCACAGCACCCTCTGGTTCATCACTACCATCCTCTGGTTCATCACTGTCACCCTCTGGTTCATCACTGCCACCCTCTGGTTCACCGCTGCCACCCTCTGGTTCATCACTGCCAGCCTCTGGTTCACCACTGCCACACTGTGGTTCACCACTGCCACCTTCTGGTTCATCACTGTCACCCTCTGGTTCATCACTGCCACCCTCTGGTTCACCACTGCCACCCTCTGGTTCATCACTGTCACCCTTTGGTTCATCACTGTCACCCTCTGGTTCACCACTGCCACCCTCTGGTTCATCACTGTCACCCTCTGGTTTACCACTGCCACCCTCTGCTTCATCACTGTCACCCTCTGGTACATCACTGCCACCCACTGGTTCACCACTGCCACCCTCTGGTTCACCACTGCCACCCTCTGGATCATCACTGCCACCCTCTGGTTTATCACAGCACCCTCTGGTTCACCACTGCCACCCTTTGGTTCACCACTGCCACCCTCTGGATCATCACTGACACCCTCTAGTTCATCACTGACACCCTCTGATTCATTACTGCCACCCTCTGGTTCGCCACTGCCACCCTCTGGATCATCACTGCCACCCTCCGGTTCATCACTGCCACCCTCTGGTTTGCCACTGCCACCCTCTGGATCATCACTGTCACCCTCCGGTTCATCACTGCCACCCTCTGGTTCATCACAGCACCCTCTGGTTCACCAGTGCCACTATCTGGTTCTTCACTGCCACCCTCTGGTTTATCACTGCCACCCTCTGGTTCATGACTGCCACCCTCTGGTTGATTACTGCCATGCTCTGGTTCATCACAGCACCCTCTGGTTCACCACTGCCACCCTCTGGTTCATCACTGCCACCCTCTGGTTCATCACAGCTCCCTCTGGTTCACCACTGCCACCCTCCGGTTCATCACTGCCACCCTCTGGTTCATCACAGCACCCTCTGGTTCACCACTACCACCCTCTGGTTCATCACTGCCACCCGCTAGTTCATCACTGCCACCTTCGGGTTCACAACTGCAACCCTCTGGATCATCACTGTCACCCTCTGGTTCATCACTGCCACCCTCTGGTTCACCACTGCCACCCTCTGGTTCATCACTGCCACCCTCTGGTTCATCACTGCCACCCTCTGGTTTGCCACTGCCACCCTCTGGATCATCACTGTCACCCTCTGATTCATCACTGCCACCCTCTGGTTCATCACAGCACCCTCTGGTTCACCAGTCCACTATCTGGTTCTTCACTGCCACCCTCTGGTCCATCACTGCCACCCTCTGGTTCATGACTGCCACCCTCTGGTTGATCACTGCCATCCTCTGGTTCATCACAGCACCCTCTGGTTCACCACTGCCACCCTCTGGTTCATCACTGCCACCCTCTGGTTCATCACAGCTCCCTCTGGTTCACCACTGCCACCCTCTGGTTCATCACTGCCACCCTTTCGTTCAACACTGTAGATTATGGGGAGAAAGCACACCTGCCCAGCCTCAACCGGGGGCTGGTTAATGTGTTACTGAATTTGAGCTTGAAGTCCGGCACCTGCTTCCTTATCTGTAAGTGCTTCCTGTTGTGGTTTAATTTTTGTGACAGCCTGGAGCATTGTGCCATACTTGTAACTATTCTCTGACCCTGCTCCGAGGGTCAGAGCAGGGTCAGAGAATAGTTGCAAGTAGGCAACGAGGCGCCTCAGGAAGCACTTACAGTGTTACAGCGGCCCAGAAGAATAATGAAGAACAGGAGCGCACAGGGAGGAAAAGCCACTGGCAGAATCATACCAAAGGTGGGAAGGACAGAAGAGCTGGGCGAAACAAGCCCGACCAACGTCAACACCTCCAGGGAGCAAACCCGAGCCAGCAGGCCCCAGCACCCCAAAACCAGGGACAAAGAGGAAGAGGATGCAAATTCCATACAGGAAGCACAGGGCCCGCCCGGGGAAGGAGAACCAGGAAAACCCAGCAGATCCGCACAATGAAAAGCACCGTTCGAACACGTCTCACCTTGGGAAAATATGAAAGCCGCGGCAGGAAACAAACCCATGGCCTGTGCAAGAACATGCCCCCCTAAGCACAAAAATGACCCTCGAGCCAGAGACCCACGGTCCAACACTCGCTGCAGCCTACTCCAAGGGAGAAGCACCTAGGGGAGCACCACCCACAGGTCAAACGCCCTGTACAGGCCAGACAAGCCCAGACCCCCGGAAGCAAAAGGTACCAGAGGAAAGTGCCAAGCTGGGTGCCAGGACGAGAAGGCAGAAAGAGCCCCCACTGGGGACGCAAGCCGGAACAAGTGACCCAGTCAAGGACAGCACAACTGTGCCACCCTCTAGTTCATCACTGTCACCCTCTGGTTCATCACTGCCACCCTCTAGTTCATCACTGACACCCTCTGATTCATTACTGCCACCCTCTGGTTCGCCACTGCCACCCTCTGGATCATCACTGCCACCCTCCGGTTCATCACTGCCACCCTCTGGTTTGCCAATGCCACCCTCTGGATCATCACTGTCACCCTCTGGTTCATCACTGCCACCCTCTGGTTCATCACAGCACCCTCTGGTTCACCAGTGCCACTATCTGGTTCTTCACTGCCACCCTCTGGTTTATCACTGCCACCCTCTGGTTCATGACTGCCACCCTCTGGTTGATTACTGCCATGCTCTGGTTCATCACAGCACCCTCTGGTTCACCACTGCCACCCTCTGGTTCATCACTGCCACCCTCTGGTTCATCACAGCTCCCTCTGTTTCATCACTGCCACCCTCTGGTTCATCACTGCCACGCTCTGGTTCATCACAGCACCCTTTGGTTCACCATTACCACCCTCTGGTTCATCACTGCCACCCTCTAGTTCATCACTGCCACCTTCGGGTTCACCACTGCAACCCTCTGGATCATCACTGTCACCCTCTGGTTCATCACTGCCACCCTCTGGTTCACCACTACCACCCTCTGGTTCATCACTGCCACCCTCTAGTTCATCACTGCCACCTTCGGGTTCACCACTGCAACCCTCTGGATCATCACTGTCACCCTCTGGTTCATCACAGCACCCTCTGGTTCACCACTACCACCCTCTGGTTCATCACTGCCACCCTCTAGTTCATCACTGCCACCTTCGGGTTCACCACCGCAACCTTCTGGATCATCACTGTCACCCTCTGGTTCATCACTGCCACCCTCTGGTTCACCACTTGGGGGACGATCTGAACTCGCACTTCATTTCCCGGTAAGACATAACCGTTGGTATTCATTTGATGGTACCACGCTGGTTTCTATGTTTCTATTAACTTGGTCCCCGTTTTTGGTTAATAGATCACTTTCTGAGTATCCAGTGCCCAACGTCCCCGGGCCATTTTGATTCCCGCCGTACTGGACATTGTTTGTTACTAAGATGTAAGTTTTCACCATATGTAATGGTTTCACCAATTGTTAGGATAATATTCCTGCTACCACCCCAGCTCATGAACTAATACACACAAACTACTTTGTGTATACCCCTCAGGCAATCAATATCCTCGCATGAAGGCTTCCTAAAGTTATAACGGATATGGAGAGCACCGAACAAATAGGTATGCTCCCCCCACCCCCCATTAACGATGTGTGCATAACTAAATTACTTGAACAGTGGTCTCATGTGAAATTGGTTTAATAACCCACAATCATTATTGATATCAATAGGTTGTTAGTCCCACCCCCGTCCTGATGAAGACCCCACCGCAAGGGTTTCAACTAATCCTGCACATCTGTGGGTCGAAACGTCGACTACTCCTCTCTGCATTCCAGCCCTTTCTCCACAACTGTGACATTTATGTACCACATGGGGCATGCGATTCTCTAAGCAAATACTATGATTTATGATGTTCTGTGCATTCTAATTAATGTGTAAATGCGTCTGATTTTTCTCTGCTTTTATGGTCACTTTACCCTACCTGCACCATCCTCACCCACTACCCCCCTTCCTCCTGGGCACTAATCAACCGTTTTACATACGATTAATGTGGGATACTATATCCTGGTTGTGTCTACTGTGTGAATAAAACATTGTAGACTCAGTAATTGCAGTATCATTATTATTTAACTTGTGACGATCAGTTTAATCCTACATTGGGACCCCTTCCTTCTCAGTACTTAATATGACCCAGGTCCCAGTGACTTCTCTTGGGTAAAACCCCCCCTTTGTATACTCTACTTCGTGCAGACGCTGGTCTGTGAGGTTCTTTTTGGCTGAACTAATCTCAGCATCAGCACACTATGGTTGAACGAGAGCTACTCTCTTATTCGGAAGAGTACATTGATAGACTTTTGGACAATCCAGATAATATTTTCCTATCAACCACTGTTCCCTCTATAGACTTTTCTCTGAAAGATAAAATTTCACGTCTTGAACGGCTCGAAAAGAAATTGGTCCGCACCCGTTGGCACGGGCATCTGCTAGCCAGATACCTCAAAGAAAATATCATCCCGATTGGTCTTCAGATCAAAATCGAGCCTGCCATCTTTGTTGAGGTGCCGAAGTTCAAGGAAGGATTCAGCTACGTGGCTAACAATTGCTCTCGCCACTGGATGGTGTTAGGCGTGGAAACCGCTGCTGATCAGGTTCAAATCATTACCACAGAAATCAAGACACTGAAAGCCGAAATTGCAGCGGATGCTAACTTTGCCAGTGCAAAGGAAACCCTCAACAATTTAGAGGCTTCTTTGAAAGACTTTGACCTCACCACTCAAAATCGTAAACTTGAGAAACTAGCCCGTGACATCAGGCTGTACGACAAGAAGAAAACGTACCCCTACCTACAGGATGATTACTATCGTCAGGATACGCAAGGCCGGTTCACCTCCAGAGGACGTGGGGGGTATCGAGGCAGACGCAACTTCTACACCTTCTCCGACTCTTCCGGCAGCTCAGAAGGGGAATTTGATCAGGCAGGTCCTAGCCATTTCTACAACTATCAGGATTACGGACATCCGCCCCCTCAATTTAATCCTTTTTTAGGACAGCGCCAAGCACCATGGCGACCCCCGAGAGGGAGAGGAAATTATACCACGCGAGGCCAGCAGCGAGGTCAAACTCAGAACACCAGCAATTGGGATGCGGCACGTGGACAAGCACCCAAGCAAGTCCACTTCCAACAGGATCAGCACGGCGAGAGAGTGACTCGCAACAAGACCTACCGGTGGTAATCCCCTCACTTACCACCAACCCTGTTGTGAACATCTCCCAATACTCTCTGAGTGATCAAGAACTACAAATACTCAGTAAAGGTTTATCTTATGTCCCAACTAGCAGACCTGATCAATTCACAGTGAGAACTGAACTATTCAAATTTTTCCGCAAAATCAGGTTAAAATACTTTTTCCGGAATGCTGGTCCACATGTCAATCCATCATACACAGGCTTGCGGCTTCCTTCTACCTTTGTCCCTCCTTCGTGTACGATGTCACATAAAATTCTTGCTTATGAGTCGGTGGTGTGGCGAGATGTCAACAAAGTCCTACTTGAAAAAACCTTCACCAAATACAACACAAGTCACCCTCTGGTTCACCACTGTCACCCTCTGGTTCATCACTGTCACCCTCTGGTTCATCACTGCCACCCTCTGGTTCATCCGAGCACCCTCTGGTTCACCACTGTCACCCGCTGGATCGCACTGTCACCCTCTGGTTCATCACTGCCACCCTCTGGTTCATCACAGCACCCTCTGGTTCATCACTACCACCCTCATGTTCATCCCTGTCACCCTCTGGTTCATCACTGCCACCCTCTGGTTCATGACTGCCACCCTCTGGTTGATCACTGCCATCCTCTGGTTCATCACAGCACCCTCTGGTTCACCACTGCCACCCTCTGGTTCATCACTGCCACCCTCTGGTTCATCACAGCTCCCTCTGGTTCACCACTGCCACCCTCTGGTTCATCACTGCCACCCTTTGGTTCAACACTGTAGATTATGGGGAGAAAGCACACCTGCCCAGCCTCAACCGGGGGCTGGTTAATGTGTTACTGAATTTGAGCTTCAAGTCCGGCACCTGCTTCCTTATCTGTAAGTGCTTCCTGTTGTGGTTTAATTTTTGTGACAGCCTGGAGCATTGTGCCATACTTGTAACTATTCTCTGACCCTGCTCCGAGGGTCAGAGCAGGGTCAGAGAATAGTTGCAAGTAGGCAACGAGGCGCCTCAGGAAGCACTTACAGTGTTACAGCGGCCCAGAAGAATAATGAAGAACAGGAGCGCACAGGGAGGAAAAGCCACTGGCAGAATCATACCAAAGGTGGGAAGGACAGAAGAGCTGGGCGAAACAAGCACGACCAACGTCAACACCTCCAGGGAGCAAACCCGAGCCAGCAGGCCCCAGCACCCCAAAACCAGGGACAAAGAGGAAGAGGATGCAAATTCCATACAGGAAGCACAGGGCCCGCCCGGGGAAGGAGAACCAGGAAAACCCAGCAGATCCGCACAATGAAAAGCACCGTTCGAACACGTCTCACCTTGGGAAAATATGAAAGCTGCGGCAGGAAAAAAAACCCATGGCCTGTGCAAGAACATGCCCCCCTAAGCACAAAAATGACCCTCGAGCCAGAGACCCACGGTCCAACACTCGCTGCAGCCTACTCCAAGGGAGAAGCACCTAGGGGAGCACCACCCACAGGTCAAACGCCCTGTACAGGCCAGACAAGCCCAGACCCCCGGAAGCAAAAGGTACCAGAGGAAAGTGCCAAGCTGGGTGTCAGGACGAGAAGGCAGAAAGAGCCCCCACTGGGGACGCAAGCCGGAACAAGTGAGCCAGTCAAGGACAGCACAACTGTGCCACCCTCTAGTTCATCACTGCCACCCTCTGGTTCATCACTGCCACCCTCTAGTTTATCACTGACACCCTCTGATTCATTACTGCCACCCTCTGGTTCGCCACTGCCACCCTCTGGATCATCACTGCCACCCTCCGGTTCATCACTGCCACCCTCTGGTTTGCCACTGCCACCCTCTGGATCATCACTGTCACCGTCTGGTTCATCACTGCCACCCTCTGGTTCATCACAGCACCCTCTGGTTCACCAGTGCCACTATCTGGTTCTTCACTGCCACCCTCTGGTTTAACACTGCCACCCTCTGGTTCATGACTGCCACCCTCTGGTTGATTACTGCCATGCTCTGGTTCATCACAGCACCCTCTGGTTCACCACTGCCACCCTCTGGTTCATCACTGCCACCCTCTGGTTCATCACAGCTCCCTCTGATTCACCACTGCCACCCTCTGGTTCATCACTGCCACGCTCTGGTTCATCACAGCACCCTTTGGTTCACCACTACCACCCTCTGGTTCATCACTGCCACCCTCTAGTTCATCACTGCCACCTTCGGGTTCACCACTGCAACCCTCTGGATCATCACTGTCACCCTCTGGTTCATCACTGCCACCCTCTGGTTCACCACTACCACCCTCTGGTTCATCACTGCCACCCTCTAGTTCATCACTGCCACCTTCGGGTTCACCACTGCAACCCTCTGGATCATCACTGTCACCCTCTGGTTCATCACAGCACCCTCTGGTTCACCACTACCACCCTCTGGTTCATCACTGCCACCCTCTAGTTCATCACTGCCACCTTCGGGTTCACCACCGCAACCTTCTGGATCATCACTGTCACCCTCTGGTTCATCACTGCCACCCTCTGGTTCACCACTTGGGGGACGATCTGAACTCGCACTTCATTTCCCGGTAAGACATAACCGTTGGTATTCATTTGATGGTACCACGCTGGTTTCTATGTTTCTATTAACTTGGTCCCCGTTTTTGGTTAATAGATCACTTTCTGAGTATCCAGTGCCCAACGTCCCCGGGCCATTTTGATTCCCGCCGTACTGGACATTGTTTGTTACTAAGACGTAAGTTTTCACCATATGTAATGGTTTCACCGATTGTTAGGATAAGATTCCTGCTACCACCCCAGCTCATGAACTAATACACACAAACTACTTTGTGTATACCCCTCAGGCAATCAATATCCTCGCATGAAGGCTTCCTAAAGTTATAAAGGATATGGAGAGCACCGAACAAATAGGTATGCTCCCCCCACCCCCCATTAACGATGTGTGCATAGCTAAATTACTTGAACAGTGGTCTCATTTGAAATTGGTTTAATAACCCACAATCATTATTGATATCAATAGGTTGTTAGTCCCACCCCCGTCCTGATGAAGACCCCACCGCAAGGGTTTCAACTAATCCTGCACATCTGTGGATCGAAACGTCGACTACTCCTCTCTGCATTCCAGCCCTTTCTCCACAACTGTGACATTTATGTACTAGCTGGGGCATGCGATTCTCTAAGCAAATACTATGATTTATGATGTTCTGTGCATTCTAATTAATGTGTAAATGCGTCTGATTTTTCTCTGCTTTTATGGTCACGTTACCCTACCTGCACCATCCTCACCCACTACCCCCCTTCCTCCTGGGCACTAATCAACCGTTTTACATACGATTAATGTGGGATACTATATCCTGGTTGTGTCTACTGTGTGAATAAAACATTGTAGACTCAGTAATTGCAGTATCATTATTATTTAACTTGTGACGATCAGTTTAATCCTACATTGGGACCCCTTCCTTCTCAGTACTTAATATGACCCAGGTCCCAGTGACTTCTCTTGGGTAAAACCCCCCCTTTGTATACTCTACTTTGTGCAGACGCTGGTCTGCGAGGTTCTTTTTGGCTGAACTAATCTCAGCATCAGCACATTATGGTTGAACGAGAGCTACTCTCTTATTCGGAAGAGTACAGTGATAGACTTTTGGACAATCCAGATAATATTTTCCTATCAACCACTGTTTCCTCTATAGACTTTTCTCTGAAAGATAAAATTTCACGTCTTGAACGGCTCGAAAAGAAATTGGTCCGCACCCGTTGGCAAGGGCATCTGCTAACCAGATACCTCAAAGAAAATATCATCCCGATTGGTCTTCAGATCAAAATCGAGCCTGCCATCTTTGTTGAGGTGCCGAAGTTCAAGGAAGGATTCAGCTACGTGGCTAACAATTGCTCTCGCCACTGGATGGTGTTAGGCGTGGAAACCGCTGCTGATCAGGTTCAAATCATTACCACAGAAATCAAGACACTGAAAGCCAAAATTGCAGCGGATGCTAACTTTGCCAGTGCAAAGGAAACCCTCAACAATTTAGAGGCTTCTTTGAAAGACTTTGACCTCACCACTCAAAATCGTAAACTTGAGAAACTAGCCCGTGACATCAGGCTGTACGACAAGAAGAAAACTTACCCCTACCTACAGGAAGATTACTATCGTCAGGATACGCAAGGCCGGTTCACCTCCAGAGGACGTGGGGGGTATCGAGGCAGACGCAACTTCTACACCTTCTCCGACTCTTCCGGCAGCTCAGAAGGGGAATTTGATCAGGCAGGTCCTAGCCATTTCTACAACTATCAGGATTACGGACATCCGCCCCCTCAATTTAATCCTTTTTTAGGACAGCGCCAAGCACCATGGCGACCCCCGAGAGGGAGAGGAAATTATACCACGCGAGGCCAGCAGCGAGGTCAAACTCAGAACACCAGCAATTGGGATCCGGCACGTGGACAAGCACCCAAGCAAGTCCACTTCCAACAGGATCAGCACGGCGAGAGAGTGACTCGCAACAAGACCTACCGGTGGTAATCCCCTCACTTACCACCAACCCTGTTGTGAACATCTCCCAATACTCTCTGAGTGATCAAGAACTACAAATACTCAGTAAAGGTTTATCTTATGTCCCAACTAGCAGACCTGATCAATTCACAGTGAGAACTGAACTATTCAAATTTTTCAGCAAAATCAGGTTAAAATACTTTTTCCGGAATGCTGGTCCACATGTCAATCCATCATACACAGGCTTGCGGCTTCCTTCTACCTTTGTCCCTCCTTCGTGTACGATGTCACATAAAATTCTTGCTTATGAGTCGGTGGTGTGGCGAGATGTCAACAAAGTCCTACTTGAAAAAACCTTCACCAAATACAACACAAGTAGATCTGAAAGAACCGCCCTACAATCTCTTGCGAATAACACCCAGGTCGTAATCAAGCCGGCTGACAAAGGTGGCGCCATCGTGGTCCAAGATGTCTCAAAGTATGAATCTGAGATTAATCGACAATTATTGGATGGTATTAGTTACAAACAACTCAGATCAGATCCGTCGAAAGCCATAGCTCTAGAAATCCTGGAGTTAACTAAAGAAGGATATGATCAAGGTTTTCTGTCCAAACATGAGTTTGACTATTTGAACCAGCAATGCCCACGCCTGGCTACGATCTACACTCTCCCCAAGATCCACAAAAACATGGTGGATCCACCTGGGCGTCCTATCGTATCTGGATGCGGCTCCATCATCGAACCCTTGGGTAGATACATTGATTTCTTTCTTAAGCCCCTGGCTGAAGCAACACAGACTTATCTCAGAGATACTCTCCACACGATCAACATCATTGAAAATCTTCCGTTTGACTGCCAACATCAAATTCTTGCCACCTGTGATGTAGTCTCCTTGTACACCTGCATTCCTCAAGAGGAAGCTGAGGAAGGTAGTGATAACGCGGTGTTTACAAAAAAGACCAGCACCTGTACAAGTACCGACAGAGTTCATCATCGCTCTGCTCCGGATAGCAATGACTAAAAACTTCTTCATGTTTAGAAACAAGTTTTTCCTGCAGATCAAAGGGGTGGCGATGGGGTCTCCCTTCGCCCCGGATGTAGCCATTCTCTATATGGCAGCTTTTGAAGAAGACACTGTCCTATGTGGGCACAACCCGTTCAGAGACCATGTATATCTCTGGATGAGATATATCGATGATATTTTAATAATCTGGAACATCGAACCAACAGAATTATCATCCTTTCATACATGGCTTAATCAACAACAACCTCATCTTCAATTTACCATCGAATCCAACAACCGAACTGTTGACTTTCTTGACATCACTATCTATGAGGACCAAGGCTTCCTACTCACGACATTATATCGTAAACCTGCCGAGAGGAACTCCCTACTACAGTACAGTAGTCATCATCCTCGAGCCCTGCGCGATAATCTGCCGTTTGGACAGTATTTACGAATCCGTCGTAACTGTTCCAGTAAAGAACACTACCTAGAACAATCTGAGGACCTATCCAATCGCCTTCAACAACGCGGTTATCCCAGAAGACTGATAAGTAAAGCACGTAAACGCGCTTGGTTCTACCCGCGTGAACAACTATTGACTCAAAAAGATCATGCCACCCAACAACAAGACCGAATTGTTTGTGTCACAACTTTCTCGACAAAGAGCAACAGAATCAAACGCATCCTAAACCAACATTGGAAACTGATATCCGACGATATCAACCAAGCTGGAACTCCGCTACACGCTTTTAGAAAAGCGAAAAGTGTCAAAGACTTTGTGGTACGTTCTCTCCTGCCCACCCCTGAAACACCCACTCTAACCACACTGTGGAATCTTCCACCGACAATTGGCCATTTCAGATGTGGCAATTGTAAGGCTTGTGACACCACGGTGCAGACAAAGGAATTTCAACATAAACAACGGAAGTTCTTGCTAAAATCATTCAGCAACTGCAATACCTCGAACATTATTTATGCTATAGTCTGCCCCTGTGACTTAATTTACATTGGCCAAACACAGCAAAAGGCCAAAATGCAGATCCTTCAGCATATGAGTAGGATCAGATGCGAGGTACATGGCGCGCCTCTTGTAGACCACTTTAGATCAGCCTCCCACCCACCTGAGAGCCTCCGGTGGGTGATACTCGAAAAAGCGGTGTTAGGTCCCCGTGGTGGTAACATTACCACTATTCTCAACACTCGTGAGCTAAAGTGGATGTTTTTCTATGATTCGATACAGTCTGGTCTCAATGAACATAACAATTCATTCTCCCAGTTAGCCACCCTTCCGTGATCTGAAATCTAGACATCTATCATCAACAGCTATCTGTGGTTTTCTGTAATTTGGTACCTGCCTCCATGCCCAGTCATGTCATATAACAGAATAATATTCATTGTAACAGTTATAGGTTTCTGGCAACACACCACCACCCTAATATCAGTATTGCCAACTATGCACTTAGTCTATCTGGTTTTACCGTCTTGTGACAGGTACACCATTTGATGAACTTTCCATTGTTTTCCTATTATAACAAAATATGTCCATTAGTGTTTACTAAATAATGGTGGAGTATGATTATTACTGAGACAGATCGCGAATGTGTACCACACAGAATGTGTCTTATAACTCCAGTCTATTAACGCTGATTATGTGCAGTATTGATGCATGCTATGATTCTGTCCTCTTACAATACAATTCAGTGACTGTTACAATATATGACAGATAACGATGTCGACTGTTTCTCAATGTATCAACATATAATGATTTGATGAAAAAATTGTCTTGTAACACCAGCCGAGTAACGCTGAACTAGCGCAGTACCATTGATTGTTATGTAATTGCCCCCTTAATATAATCTGATGGGCCTCTGCAACTCCTTATATTTCCCTCTTCCAAACTGTACTTCAACCTTGTAATTTTTATGGATACTAGCCGGATCACCGCTATGTAACTAACTATCAATATATCGCATAACCTCGGCATTCTATTTGACTTTAAGTCTTTCTACCATGGCGTCAGGCAACCCGGGTCACATGACTCCGTTTCCCTGACTACCAACTAAATAGGAAGTCGGTCTGCCATCACAGATCCGACCGTGACCACGCCGGTATCACTCCTGTCCACGGTAAGAGCCCACGCTAGCCCAGCGGTTGTTAAGATCCTTCCCTATTCTTTGCCACTGAACTAATACAGCGTTATTACAATGGTCCCTTTTCTCCCCAGCGGGTGTCTGCTGATTCATTCGCCGCACCGCTTAACAAATTTGGGGGACGATCTGAACTCACACTTCATTTCCCGGTAAGACATAACCGTTGGTATTCATTTGATGGTACCACGCTGGTTTCTATGTTTCTATTAACTTGGTCCCCGTTTTTGGTTAATAGATCACTTTCTGAGTATCCTGTGCCCAACGTCCCCGGGCCATTTTGATTCCCGCCGTACTGGACATTGTTTGTTACTAAGACGTAAGTTTTCACCATATGTAATGGTTTCACCGATAGTTAGGATAAGATTCCTGCTACCACCCCAGCTCATGAACTAATACACACAAACTACTTTGTGTATACCCCTCAGGCAATCAATATCCTCGCATGAAGGCTTCCTAAAGTTATAACGGATATGGAGAGCACCGAACAAATAGGTATGCTCCCCCACCCCCCATTAACGATGTGTGCATAACTAAATTACTTGAACAATGGTCTCATGTGAAATTGGTTTAATAACCCACAATCATTATTGATATCAATAGGTTGTTAGTCCCACCCCCGTCCTGATGAAGACCCCACCGCAAGGGTTTCAACTAATCCTGCACATCTGTGGGTCGAAACGTCGACTACTCCTCTCTGCATTCCAGCCCTTTCTCCACAACTGTGACATTTATGTACTACATGGGGCATGCGATTCTCTAAGCAAATACTATGATTTATGATGTTCTGTGCATTCTAATTAATGTGTAAATGCGTCTGATTTTTCTCTGCTTTTATGGTCACTTTACCCTACCTGCACCATCCTCACCCACTACCCCCCTTCCTCCTGGGCACTAATCAACCGTTTTACATACGATTAATGTGGGATACTATATCCTGGTTGTATCTACTGTGTGAATAAAACATTGTAGACTCAGTAATTGTAGTATCATTATTATTTAACTTGTGACGATCAGTTTAATCCTACATTGGGACCCCTTCCTTCTCAGTACTTAATATGACCCAGGTCCCAGTGACTTCTCTTGGGTAAAACCCCCCCTTTGTATACTCTACTCCAAGGGAGAAGCACCTAGGGGAGCACCACCCACAGGTCAAACGCCCTGTACAGGCCAGACAAGCCCAGACCCCCGGAAGCAAAAGGTACCAGAGGAAAGTACCAAGCTAGGTGCCAGGACGAGAAGGCAGAAAGAGCCCCCACTGGGGACGCAAACCGGAACAAGCGACCCAGTCAAGGACAGCACAACTGTGCCAAAAAACCAAAGGGGCAAACAGAAGACAACAGCACCCGGCACAAACAGGTCGTCCCCCAAACAGGCTCAAAAACAGGCCTGACCTAGCACAACTACTGAGATAGATGATAACAGATGCTTTCATGGAGGCTGTAGGCCCAGCAACCCCCCTCCCCCCCCCGGTGAACGGGACAAGTGAAAAACCACCCAGAAAAACCACAAACAGCCCCCGCAGGTCAGGGGAAAATCCCAGAAAAACCAAGGAACGCCCAACAGAAGCCAGACGGGAAACCCGCCATCAGGTGTATCAACTGACCCCGTAAAGAGCAGGAACCCAAGCATTCCCCACAGGACGGCAAAGGCAGTCAAAACCCAGGAAGGGGACACCAGAACAGAAAGACCCAGCCCTGGAACAATTAGCCCTCAGGAAAAGAACCACCAATGAAAGCAGCGGGGCAGGCATCACCAGAGTGAAAACCGCGATACGGGAAGCCGGCCGAGCCCGACCCTGCCCCATGGAGGCCGGGCAAGAAATGCGGAAGCGAGCGTCATCTTGTAGGAGAGGCCAGCCGGCCGAGCGTGTGAGATACAAGCGCCGAGGACCGTAACCGCTCCGTAGGCATGTGGGTAAACCCGCAAGCACAGTGGCAGGTAGGCAAGAGCACAAGCTGCGAAGTCCCCTCGCCGCCCGTGCTGAACGGCAGCCCCACGGGACTGACAAAGCTGGCTGGCCGTGGGGACCACCAGGATGGCGCCAAAACCAGGGACAGAGAAGCAGACCCCAGGCAAATATCACCGGTAGATAACGGATGGCACAGCCGAGGGAACTCAGGGTAGCAGGTGCAAAAAAGTCCACATTGCTTGCGACCCAGCAACCACAAACCATGTGGGCATGCAAACTCCCCTGCAAAAATGGGGGCGGGGCAGCGAGAAAGGAAATGGACCGCCTGCCCCCGTGTCCAACCCCCAATGCATTGACAGTCTCAGGAGCCCGACCCCCCTTAGGGTCGTCCCCCCGGGACTCGGGGGAGTTGCTCCAAGAGCACTTCTCAGGGAAGAAAGAAAAACCCAGAGGAAAAAGCAGCAAAGGGAGGAGCACAGACCACGGGAACAACCTGTTGCCAAAAGGAGCGAAACGAGGGGTCAAAAGGAACATAGTAGAGCCCCGGACCATCCCGTCCGCCCCCCCCCCCCCCTGTACACCCCTGGCCTGCTAATGCAGAGCCTAACCGGACCCGGGGAAAGGAAGGGGGGAGGTCCAAGATTCCCAGAGTCCGCTAGAGCAGGACCACCAGACAAGGACCAATGCACCCGCAAAAGCAGGAACCACTTACCATGACAACGCATCTGGAGAGTCATTGTGCGCAGAACTAAAAAAACAGGTTGAAGGGTTGGGCCGGCCTGCCTCTTATAGAGGTCAAGGGTGTAATGGGTCGGCCATATTGGGAAGGGATGGGAGGCATGGAAGGCTGACTATTGCTTTGGGGGTTCTGGTGTGGAGCTGAAACTCACTTTGTTAGTCATGTGGCAAGGAAGACTTACGAGGAGCTAATGGTGTATATCAGGCAAAACAAATATATACAGAAACTTTAGGTGACTGTACCGCTCATCTGGCTGAAATGAAAGCTTTGGTTTTTGGCTTTGCAGAAAACGGATTCAGGATTCCCCACACTTATATTGTGTGATTCTTATTACTGCGTCCAGGCCTGTAATATTAATTTACCTTATTGGCACTTGAATGGACTCTCTGTTTCTGCTGTAAAGGCTATAAAGCATAAGCTTTTATGGGGAAAGGTGGCGGCACTAAAGGATGCTTTGTCATGGTCTCATGTAATTCATACATTGAGTCATCAACGTGTTGGTGTACACATTTCAGGGAATTCATTGGCTGATAAAGCTGCCAAGGCTGTTTTAGTTTGGTCTGCCCTGTTCCCATGATGCACTGGGCCAGGGACAGACTAATTTGCATATAGCCAGGTTCTGAGCTGGGATGGGGCAGTGAGATAAATAACGGTGATGGATCAAGCCCTGATCTTTGGACTGGGTAAGAGTGGTCTGCTTAATTCAGACACTCTGTTCATCACCACCCCCTTTTCTGTATTGTTTTTGGCCACTATAGGTGTGGCAGGGTATACTCAGACATGAGTCCCTTTCTCACTGCTCCATCAGGATTCAAGCAAGCCGGGCCGAAGAGGCTGAAATGCCAGAAACCGGTCCCCGGTAGCTTGTCTCCTTTCTGGTGAAGAATTGGCTTGGTAGTTTGGTCTGCCCTGTTCCCATGATGCACTGGGCCAGGGACAGACTAATTTGCATATAGCCAGGTTCTGAGCTGGGATGGGGCAGTGAGATAAATAACGGTGATGGATCAAGCCCTGATCTTTGGACTGGGTAAGAGTGGTCTGCTTAATTCAGACACTCTGTTCATCACCACCCCCTTTTCTGTATTGTTTTTGGCCACTATAGGTGTGGCAGGGTATACTCAGACATGAGTCCCTTTCTCACTGCTCCATCAGGATTCAAGCAAGCCGGGCCGAAGAGGCTGAAATGCCAGAAACCGGTCCCCGGTAGCTTGTCTCCTTTCTGGTGAAGAATTGGCTTGGTAGTTTGGTCTGCCCTGTTCCCATGATGCACTGGGCCAGGGACAGACTAATTTGCATATAGCCAGGTTCTGAGCTGGGATGGGGCAGTGAGATAAATAACGGTGATGGATCAAGCCCTGATCTTTGGACTGGGTAAGAGTGGTCTGCTTAATTCAGACACTCTGTTCATCACCACCCCCTTTTCTGTATTGTTTTTGGCCACTATAGGTGTGGCAGGGTATACTCAGACATGAGTCCCTTTCTCACTGCTCCATCAGGATTCAAGCAAGCCGGGCCGAAGAGGCTGAAATGCCAGAAACCGGTCCCCGGTAGCTTGTCTCCTTTCTGGTGAAGAATTGGCTTGGTAGTTTGGTCTGCCCTGTTCCCATGATGCACTGGGCCAGGGACAGACTAATTTGCATATAGCCAGGTTCTGAGCTGGGATGGGGCAGTGAGATAAATAACGGTGATGGATCAAGCCCTGATCTTTGGACTGGGTAAGAGTGGTCTGCTTAATTCAGACACTCTGTTCATCACCACCCCCTTTTCTGTATTGTTTTTGGCCACTATAGGTGTGGCAGGGTATACTCAGACATGAGTCCCTTTCTCACTGCTCCATCAGGATTCAAGCAAGCCGGGCCGAAGAGGCTGAAATGCCAGAAACCGGTCCCCGGTAGCTTGTCTCCTTTCTGGTGAAGAATTGGCTTGGTAGTTTGGTCTGCCCTGTTCCCATGATGCACTGGGCCAGGGACAGACTAATTTGCATATAGCCAGGTTCTGAGCTGGGATGGGGCAGTGAGATAAATAACGGTGATGGATCAAGCCCTGATCTTTGGACTGGGTAAGAGTGGTCTGCTTAATTCAGACACTCTGTTCATCACCACCCCCTTTTCTGTATTGTTTTTGGCCACTATAGGTGTGGCAGGGTATACTCAGACATGAGTCCCTTTCTCACTGCTCCATCAGGATTCAAGCAAGCCGGGCCGAAGAGGCTGAAATGCCAGAAACCGGTCCCCGGTAGCTTGTCTCCTTTCTGGTGAAGAATTGGCTTGGTAGTTTGGTCTGCCCTGTTCCCATGATGCACTGGGCCAGGGACAGACTAATTTGCATATAGCCAGGTTCTGAGCTGGGATGGGGCAGTGAGATAAATAACGGTGATGGATCAAGCCCTGATCTTTGGACTGGGTAAGAGTGGTCTGCTTAATTCAGACACTCTGTTCATCACCACCCCCTTTTCTGTATTGTTTTTGGCCACTATAGGTGTGGCAGGGTATACTCAGACATGAGTCCCTTTCTCACTGCTCCATCAGGATTCAAGCAAGCCGGGCCGAAGAGGCTGAAATGCCAGAAACCGGTCCCCGGTAGCTTGTCTCCTTTCTGGTGAAGAATTGGCTTGGTAGTTTGGTCTGCCCTGTTCCCATGATGCACTGGGCCAGGGACAGACTAATTTGCATATAGCCAGGTTCTGAGCTGGGATGGGGCAGTGAGATAAATAACGGTGATGGATCAAGCCCTGATCTTTGGACTGGGTAAGAGTGGTCTGCTTAATTCAGACACTCTGTTCATCACCACCCCCTTTTCTGTATTGTTTTTGGCCACTATAGGTGTGGCAGGGTATACTCAGACATGAGTCCCTTTCTCACTGCTCCATCAGGATTCAAGCAAGCCGGGCCGAAGAGGCTGAAATGCCAGAAACCGGTCCCCGGTAGCTTGTCTCCTTTCTGGTGAAGAATTGGCTTGGTAGTTTGGTCTGCCCTGTTCCCATGATGCACTGGGCCAGGGACAGACTAATTTGCATATAGCCAGGTTCTGAGCTGGGATGGGGCAGTGAGATAAATAACGGTGATGGATCAAGCCCTGATCTTTGGACTGGGTAAGAGTGGTCTGCTTAATTCAGACACTCTGTTCATCACCACCCCCTTTTCTGTATTGTTTTTGGCCACTATAGGTGTGGCAGGGTATACTCAGACATGAGTCCCTTTCTCACTGCTCCATCAGGATTCAAGCAAGCCGGGCCGAAGAGGCTGAAATGCCAGAAACCGGTCCCCGGTAGCTTGTCTCCTTTCTGGTGAAGAATTGGCTTGGTAGTTTGGTCTGCCCTGTTCCCATGATGCACTGGGCCAGGGACAGACTAATTTGCATATAGCCAGGTTCTGAGCTGGGATGGGGCAGTGAGATAAATAACGGTGATGGATCAAGCCCTGATCTTTGGACTGGGTAAGAGTGGTCTGCTTAATTCAGACACTCTGTTCATCACCACCCCCTTTTCTGTATTGTTTTTGGCCACTATAGGTGTGGCAGGGTATACTCAGACATGAGTCCCTTTCTCACTGCTCCATCAGGATTCAAGCAAGCCGGGCCGAAGAGGCTGAAATGCCAGAAACCGGTCCCCGGTAGCTTGTCTCCTTTCTGGTGAAGAATTGGCTTGGTAGTTTGGTCTGCCCTGTTCCCATGATGCACTGGGCCAGGGACAGACTAATTTGCATATAGCCAGGTTCTGAGCTGGGATGGGGCAGTGAGATAAATAACGGTGATGGATCAAGCCCTGATCTTTGGACTGGGTAAGAGTGGTCTGCTTAATTCAGACACTCTGTTCATCACCACCCCCTTTTCTGTAAGGCTGTTTTAGTAGCTGCGATTACTTATTCACATAGATGATGACATAATGGCCATTGCTTCAGCTAATGTTGTACCCTTACCTAAAGGCTATTCAGCAAAATACTCCTGTCTATTGAGTCCTCAATTTTTATTTCCTTGGCCCGCATTCCCGAGGTGGGTGATCAAGTGATACCCAGCTGAGACCGCAAGTTAGAGTTAATATTAGCTACTCAGGAGGGATTAGCATCTGCCAATGCTGGTGTGGGGTCTATAGTTTTTTTACTATTGAAACACTACTGGAGGCAGGGTCTTTACAAAAAGACTAAAATATTTGTCCTTAGTAGCGATATTTGTCAACAAATTAAAAGCTCCAGCATTGCACGGCCGCCGTAAGACACCTATTTTAGTTTCAAATAAGCAATTACACTGTTTCTATTTACATCATTGCTTACAACTCCTTTTGGATGGTGCCTTTAAATATATCTTAGTGGCTGTTGATTCATGTTCTTGATTTCTATGTGTGTGGCCACAGCGATCAGCTGACGCTCAAACTGGTATTAATGATTTACAAGTCTTTATTGGTAAATATGCAGTGGCAGTATTCTACTCAGACGAGGAACCTGCTTTCGCCTCTAAGACTTACCTGGAAACTATGGGCGTACGGGTTGTTGCAGTGCATGCTTTTGCCCCTATCATCCGGAGGGAAATTCAATAGTTGAACAGAGGAACAGTGATTTGAAGTACTCCTTAACAGCAAGAGTATAAAGTTTAGGTTGTAGTTTGATTCCTCACCTGTATGGAGTCCAGAGAGCATTCAATTATCTGCAGAGAAGGTTATTGGGTGTTCAAACTGGCTTTGAGATACTTTTTAGGTCCAAATGTTTGTTTCAGATTTTGATAACTCTGTCACAGTGGTTGGAGATGCACCTTTTGACATCAATGAACATTTCGCTGTCTTACAGTAATTATAAGACTTCCAAGATGAGCACTCCAATTTGAATTCTAAACGTTCTGCCACTGATGAAGTAAAGGAGCAACCAGCAGTTTCTATCTGGATTTCCAAAATTAGGGATGTAGTCTGCAAGAAGATTGCAGATGAAAAAGAGTTTGATCTATACTACTGTGAACCGGTACCTGTCCTTGCTGTCCAAGGTACTCAAACTTTGGTTTTGCCACCACCTGCTAGTTGTATACAGAAACAACACGTTTCCATTGATTTGATCAAGTTACACCATGTGCTTGGTTCTCCATAGTAGTCCACAAGGGTTTCTGGGTAGTTCATTGTCACTTCTACCAATCCTGTACAAAATCCCTCTACATGCACTAAGCAGTCCAAATCTTCCTACACCCCTGGCGGAAACTTCATATGCTGAACTTTCAAATGTAGCTGTTAACAATGAAAATACAGGATGTGTTTCAAATGTCAGTTTGCTGTTTTTCACTGCTGCTCCTTTCAATGAAATTATATACGATAAACCACCTTTGGAGGTGCCTATCTGCTCTCCTTTGCCCGATGGGGTCCCTATTTTTACTCAGACTGCCTCTGGTTATTTTGTCAACATTGATGATTTTTGTTCATACTCTTCATATACCTCCTTGCATAGCATGGATGCAATTTTCTTTTGGCTAAAAACGACTTACCTAATCCACCATTGTCCTACTGTTGGATTTTTATTTCATTGTTTTTTCTCCTTCTCTGGATTGGATTGTTACTGTTTTCTTACTGCTACTGCATGGACACTATCTTCCAGATCAGATCGTACTTCACCCGAACATCTAACTGAGGTTCCTATGCCCTATTCTTCACATAGGGTCCAAAGTGACTTGTCCCTTGTGAACATTACTGCATTTCCTGTCCATTATGGGATTGTTTGGGAAAAGGTTTCCTATTACACTTTTTTTCCAACAGAAACAATACAAATTCTATATGTTTTTAAAATTTCTATGGAGGATGTTATTACCCCAGCTTCTATTTCTAATGAGTGTGATATTATGACTGTTTCTAATATGAGATCTGAATTACAATCATACACTCTATTTGAGAATGAGGATTTGTATTTGAATTCTGCAAATTATAGTCAAATGCTTTATTACCATCATTATGCACCTCACTATTTACACAGAGCTAGTACTCCACATGCAGTTTTTAATTATACCCAGTGGGAACACTGCCTGACACCACCTTTAGTTAACTATAAAACATATTTAAAGAAGTTCATTTATTTTTTAGGTCATCTCCTTTCAGACCCAGTTTCGCATTATTAAAGGTTTACACAATCCCTAGCAAGGAAGAATATGCTCAAACAAACAAAACTGATTTATTGAGATTCAAATATTTCACAACCGGCCCTGCAGGATAACAAATATTTAAAGGACAATATTGAGCTTAAATCTGTTTGGAGTACATGATTCTGGCAGGTCTCGCCAACTGATGCTTTATTTGGTTTGTCTGATCCCTCACCAAAATATGTTTCTAAACAAAGCAGTATAACAGACTATTTGTCTTGGATTGGCCAGTGCTAAAAGTTTAAATATGTCAAGCATTCCCTCTGTTGTGAAAGTTGATACTTGGCAATGGTTTGTTAATTTCACAGAAGTACAGCTCAATGAGATGGTGCAAAATGGAACTTTCAATTTGTCCCTTTCTAGTTCCGATGAGTGGTAATTATGTCCAGTTTATTTCAACGACTGAAATGCACATTTTCTAATCCCTTCCAAGGGGTTTACAGCAAGTAGGCCAGAATCCTGTTGTATATATAACCCCAACACTCTGCAGTAGTTACTACCTATAGCATAGGAAAGTTATGCCAACAATGGTTAGAACAAACCACCTTTGTCAGTGGTTAAAGTCCACTTACACTCCTTTCTGATAATACAAATTTACAGAATTTGTTTGGAAGGGTTCCCGAGCTCCTTATTCTAAATGTTTTATATATGCTATGTATAATGAAATTTGCAGAATTTCTCAACAAGAAGCTGCTGAAAGCTAAGGCAAATTGATGAGCAAAACTTTGAAAAAGCTTTGGCAGTTGTTGATAATGGGATGGCCACATTGTGGGCACGTATTTATTAATTGAATGATATTGTATCATCTGTGTTTGATATCATACAAAATGACGTCTATGCTACAGCATGGCCAGAGTCAGTTGAGCTCAATTTTTCAATTAATTTGAACGTTACAGGTTTCCAAATCAAATTGTGAGCCATGATTTGAATACAACTGAATTGTTTTTGCCTATAATTTGACATGCAGGCAAAAAATGATATCTCAGATGCAACTTACACTATGTTTAATATAGAACATTTAGACAAGTTGCATTTTACTGTTGTTGAAACCCCTTTGGCCATATGGGGTATGCTCAGACGTTAGTTCCTTGCTCACTTTGCCACTGGATTCAAGCAAGCTTGGCTGAGGACAGCTAAAATGCCAGAAACCGGTCCTGGGAATCTTGTTTCTGGTCCAGGGAAGGCATGGCTTGGGAGTTTGGGCTGGACTGTTCCCATGAGGCACAGGGTCAGACTGATTTGCATATGGCCATGTCTGAACTTGGGTGGCAGAGTGGGCTAAAGAACGGTGATGGATCAAACCCAGATCTGTTGACTGGGTGTGAGTGTTTGATTGGTTCAAATGCTCCGTCCATCACCACCCCCTTTTGTACCGCAGTCTCATTGTCAGCATTTAATTTACAAGCCATGGGTATGGTATACTTTTTTACTAGGGACTTATAAGTAAATTAAATATGCCAATCAGGTGTAAGCCGATGTTACCATGCTTTAGGGAGTGAGCACAAGCAGTTCAGCACTGGTTAGAAGTGTAAAGTGAACAGAGTCCTTAGGCCAACAAAAACAAATTCAGCAAAAGTAGGAGGGGAGAAGGCAAAAGGTTTGGGAGAAGACCACCATAATACTTACAGGTCTAACACTTCCATTTCTAAACCAACCATGCATTCAGACATGCACCATTAACAATTTACTGGACATCTTGTAAAGCACACATACATCCTAGCAAGCTCATGCATCATCATGCGCTAACTCCTACGAGGACTGGCAACTGCTGGCATTTTCCCACTTGCTCTGCATTATCTCTCAGGCACATGTTCTTCCTCGCCATGCACACAACCCAATTCGGCCAAGGGTTGAGTTAAGTTCATAGCATCAAAATTCTACTGGAGTGGGCCAGGAGGCGCCACTCTAGTGATGCAGGCACCAAGGATCTGTTCACTTCACTGACTACTGGAAACCCGGTATTCTGCCTTCACCGTGCTCATGCTACTTAACTCCAGGGGACGGGGTAGCCTTACACTTTCTGGGGATAATGTTTTAGGCATCCCTTCTAGTCTAAGCAGACCTTAATTCATGAGGCAAGGCTATGTCATAGTGCACACACATGATCCATGTTTGCTCATGACCAAAGATCATCAACAATGATCCAGACACCACTGAAGCCGGGGCACTGGGGCCAGGGTACGCTTTGGTCACCATGTGAGGGAATTTTTCATCTCAATGTGTCCCAAAGCTTGTGCACTGGTTAGCAAATTTAAGGGACAACAAGTGCATATTTAGGTCAATGAAGTGATTGTGGTGTCTGATTTTGATTGGCGGAAGATGCTGAGGGCAAATGATGGCAAAGATGGGGGAGATCCAAGGGACATTGAACTTGAAATAAAAACACAGTAGATCCATGATTCGATAGCAGAACTTAACTGAGGTTAGTTAGATGAGAAACGTTATGGGTGTAAAGAACGTGTTTAGTGTGAGGGCATTAGGACAGATGCTAGGTTCTGGGTTTATTCAATCTATAGGCATGAGAGAAAAAGTTAAAGGTTTGGCATACTCAGGGAATTCAGGGCCAGATTTTCATACAAAAGGTCACAAAATAATGGCAGCAATTTGCGACAAGTATTTTTGCAAACAGTTTGGTAATTTGTGGGAGGAGCTATATACCAATAGGTTGACTCACTAATTACCAATTCGTAGTGAATTTTCTCATGAATATTAATGAGGTATGTTGCAAGTTGCAAACTCTTATGAATCACAGTCATCACAGGGATGGTGGTTTGCTGAGATCAGCAAACCACCATATCTGTAATTGCTTTTTAATAAAGCACTCTTTTTTTTATAAAAGCATCCCGGTTCCTGTAAAGGAACCAAGACTGCATTGAAAAAGAAAAGTATATTTGTTTTTGTTTTTGTTTAGGAGGATGCAGTTATCCTGTGGACCACTGCCTCCTCTTTGATTCAGCCTGTTTGAGAACACAAAAAAGCTTAGTACATCTGACCCTTTTAGTTCATAATTTTACTTTGCTTAGGTTGAGGGATGTTGATATTTAGTTGGTCAAGCTAGAACAATGAAAGAACATTGTGTGGAAGTGAACAATGATAAATGGCAATAAGTCACATTCTTATAATCTGTAAAAGTGCAGTGAAAATCATGCAAAAAATACATACTAGAAATTATAGTCCCTAGGGAGGTTTCAGAAAGTAAATATAGTTTTGGTGTAGTAGCTGCAAAGTATTTTACACAATGTGAATGGCAGTGGAGTTTACAAAAAGCATTACAATGAAAGTCATTGTATTGTGCCTAAAGACACTTTTCCTAACGGGGCACTCATCAAAGTGCACTGTGCTAGAAAATGATATCCAATTTGCCTCCAAGACTATGCAAAATTTAAAAAATGTGTACAGGGCTGAGTGCATAGCATTGTCTGAACCCTGTAGAAAATGTCAACTGCAACTGACCGATCAGTTTATCAAAGACAGTGTTGCTGTTTTGTGTGCATTCTATATGTCCTACTTGTGCTCTCTGCCCTCTCTTCATTGGATATTTAATTTATTGTGATAGCATATTTACCTTTATCTGGATCGCTTAATTACAGGCTTCTCTAATGAATAGCTCGTGAGGTACTGGTAGCTCTCCAGCTAGCTAGAAGAAGCTCCCCACTGTGCAGCCAATCCTACTAAATTAGGACCTTTTGTAATATATACAGGCTAAAATTGAGCATTCAAGATGAACATGCGTGTGTTTTCAGAACTCATAAGCTAATGTTTGGAGACAAAAATGCTCAATTTTCAAAATATATTTAAAGCTGATTTGTGAGTGATAAATCATTTTGGGTGCCATATTACTAATGTTATTACTATCATACTAGGGGCACTGCAACTGTGATTCACATATATTACTTAGTTTATTTATTTATTGAAAAGTTTTCCATAGCGTGAACAAGACCCTTGGGTATCAGAGCGCTTAACATTACATCAGGTAGATTAGAAATAAGTCTTGTAAAACATACTGAGATCACAGTAAAGAATTTAGTTAGATATACTTCCACAAAGGGTGAAAAAGGGAAAATAAAGTAAGATAAAAATAAATAAAAGTACAGTGCAAGGTTAAAAACGAATATACAATGGCCTGAGGTAGGTTAGGGAATAATTATATATGGTGTACGAGGTCTTCCCGTATATGATTGTTTTTAGTGTCTTTTCCTGTGCCTTCTATATTCTCCGGTCCAAGGGTTAGTATTGTACCGACCGTTGGTATCCTCATAAAGCTAGTGATTTTCTCTTTACTTCCCTTGTTGTTATATCTTGGTCACCTCTATGTCAAGGATTTGGTGACGAACTGTCTTGCCTATGGAAGGAACTTACTCATTAGAAAGATCTTAGTTTCCCTCTTGAATGTTGCTGTGTATGGAATTTTTCTAATATTCGGGGGAAGTGAGTTCCAGATTCTGGGGGGCGCTCCTGAGAACGCTCTATCATAGGTTTTTTTCTTCCTGAAGATGGGTGGTCTCAGCACCAGTTCCTTGGCACTCCTGGCTGGTCTATTTCCTCCAGATATTTCAATTTCTTGGGCAAGGTATCTAGGTGTATTGTAATGAAGCGCTTTGTGGGTAATACATGCCATTTTTAGCTGAATTCTGGCTTCGCTGGGTAGCCAGTTTAATGCTTTCAGGTGCGGGGAGATATGGACGAATTTCCTCGTTCCTGTGATAAGTCATGCCGCTGCATTGAGGCATGCTTTTAATGGTGCAGTGGAAATTTTTGGTAGACCTGCTAACGTTGTACATCCATATTCAATCCTCGAAATAACCAGTGATTGCAATGCTAGTTTTAGATCCATCTCAGTTAAAAATGGTTTTGTTTTTCTTAAGTAGTTCAGATGAAAACTGGCGCTTTTAGCCATTGATTTGATGTGGGCTTTCATGTCTAGGTTCTCATCCAGTGTGATTCCTAGTGATTTAGCTGAGTCAACTAGAGCGGGGGTGCAGTTTAACGCGGTGATCATTTTGGACCATTCCTTCACTTCTGAGTGATTCTTTTGTGGTGAGATTAGTAGGAATTGTATGTGCATTTAGCTTCAGATGATTGATAGTTAACCATTTTAGCGTCATTTTTAGGGCCTCATTCATTAAGTTGATGTCTTCCAGGGACGCGATCTTGATGTATATCTGCGTGTCATCCGCGTACATGTGGTAAGATATTTTGGAATTTCAGAGAATTTCTGTAAGGGGTTCGATATACAAGTTAAGCAGTGATGGAGATAATGTAGATCCTTGAGGGACTCCAATTGCGTTAGGGCATGAAGGTGAAAGTGATTGGTTGACCAGGAATCTTTGCGTTCTATTCTGTAGGAAGGATTCAAACCACTTCAGCACCTTACCAGATATTCCCATCCTGTCATGGATCCTGTTCAGTAATTTTTCATGATTTACCGTATCAAATGCGGATAACAGGTCAAGGAGGATGAGCAGACAAGTTCGACTTTGATCTAGTGCCTGAAGTGCATCATCGACAATGTGTAAGATTGCCGTTTCCGTGCTGTGTCCTGTTCTGAATCCCGATCGGCAGCCATCCAATAGTGAGAAATTGTCGATGTGTTGGTTCAGCTGATTTTGCTCACATTTCTCTATTAGTTTGGCAAGAAGAGGGATGTTGGTCACTGGGCGATAGTTATTTGGATCTGCTGGGTCCACTGTACGTTTTTTGATGATCTGGACTACTTGACCTGTTTTTAGGCATTCTGGAAGGCTCCCCTGGGATGGAGAGGCGTTTATAGTTTCTGTCCATATTGGAATCACAACATGGCTGATTTCTTTCAGGCATTTTGATGGTAGTGGGTCGTTATAGTGATTGTTAGGTTTGATGTCTGATAGCAGTTTGGCAATGTTATTCTGGTCCAATAGTTTGAAGGTGTCCCATTGTGCCTTGTTTTTTTCAAATTATCCCCACTTTTAGAAGTGGTATTGTACAATGATGGTGTATGGTAGTCAAGGTTGTCTGCTGCATTCCTGAGTTCTCTTTCCAGCGTGTTGCCTTTGTCGGTAAAAAAGGTTGAGAATTCTTCGCAACTTAGTTGCGTTTTTGTGACTTCTTGGGCAGATTTGGCCAGCTTATTTCATTGTTGTTTTATGATCTCAAATAGTTTCCATGGTCTGTTTTTGGCGTTATCCAGTTCTGATCTAATAAATTCCTTTTTGGAGTTGAGGATCTTTTTGTTGTATTCGTTTCAGATTTTTCCGAGGGATTTCAGTTGTCTCCATTTTCTTTCTGCAAGTTTCAGTTTCTGCCTGTCTTCATTCAATGTCCCATTGAACCATGGGTTTTTAACCTTCTCTGTAACTCTTTTCAGTTTTAGCGGTATGGTGGCGTTGACTATATTCCTTACTGAAGTAGTGTAGTGGTTCATTAGATCATTCACATTCTGCAAGTTGTAAGGTAGATTTAGGTCTTTCTCGCAGCTTTCAATTAGTAGTTCCATATTTGAGTCTCTGGTATCTCACATCCATCTTTTGATTTTAAAAGGTTTTGTGGTCTTTATCTTCTTCCATGTGGGTATCAGTAAGGTTATGGCATGGTGATCTGACCAGTCGCACTGCTCTATTGAGAGAACTGAGGTATTGTCATTTTTTGAAATTATCCAGTCCAACATGGCTCCTTTCGAGTGTGTTGGTTGTGTGCATGCTTGGGAGAGGTTTAGTTCAGATAAAAAGTCTTTAACCCCTTCCATGCTGCCGTCTGCCGACGGCAGCACTACCGGCCCAGTGCTGCCATCGGCCAATGGCCGACGCGGCCCCGCCCGTTTTGCGGAAGTGCCGCATTTCCGCAAAATCGCGGGCGCATGAAACGGGTTAAGAGCGTTGACCTGTTTGTCGTTGTTGTCATTCCAGTGTAGATTAAAATCCCCTAAAATATGTTATTAGCGTCAGTGTTAGCGTTAGCTTTGATGATCTCCATTAGCTGGTCTATGAAGGTCATATTATTATCTGGTGGGTGATAAAGGGCATGCAGGTAGCATCTTCGATTGTTAGCCAATCTTATATTGAGACCTAGGTATTTGCATGATTCTAGAGGGTAGATTTGTATTTGGCCAACTTCAAAGTCCGATCGGTGAATGCAGGCTATACCACCCCCTGTATTTTTTTACCTATCAAGTATCACAATATTATAATGAGGGGGCACCAGAAGATCCATGACTGGGGACGAGGATTCTGATAGCCATGTTTCAGTAAGGATTGTATGTCTATTTCCTGGTTAATGATGATATCGGCTATGTCAGAAGCATGTTTAGCTGCCGACCGACAGTTGAGCAGTAGGCATTTTGGTGTTTTCTCTGTTCTACTTGGGTTCAGATTATGTGAGTCGGTGATTAGCTGGACTTGTAGGTTGTTGAGATTGGGTTTCCTCTCATTCAGTTTGGATATTCTGTTGGCATCTATCGGGACTGTTTCGTTTTCCTGCCCTCTACTGCGGTCAGTAGGCTCATATTCCTGGGGTATGGATAGGGTTTCTTCTTCCGTTAAATATTTCTGATTCCTATCAGGTCGTATTTGTCTATTTGATAATGGCATCGCCATCTTATTGCTCTTACTTTGAGAATTATATATTAGTTCTCGGATGTGCTCGACTTTGGTGTGAGTGTTTTCTGTAATTTCACGTTGTTTTTCTATCCCTTGAAGGGTGCTTAATAAGTCATACGACAAGTTGCCCATTTGTGTTTGGAGCTCTGTAATTTTTCTCAGGATCTGGAGTGATGTATTAGGATTGCTCACCCGCTTATTTCGAGATTCACGTTTTTTGTTCCCGTGTTTTTGTTCTGAACTCTTCTTCTGGGTCTTTTTCTGTTTGCCATTAGATCGGATGTCTATTCCACCATTATTTGCCATGTTGGATGCGCTATCTATGCTTTGTGTTTCTAGTATCATGTTTGTAGAATATACAGTTCGAGTGGATCTAGATGACCTTTGTGATGAAGTACTATGGGGTATGGAAGGGGTAGCCTTCTCCATATCAATCAATCAATCAGGAGTTTGTTAAAGCGCGACTACTCACCCGTAAGGGTCTCAAGACGCTAGGGGTGGGGGGGGGTGCAGGTTCCATTCCATCAAGGAGGGGGTCTGTCGAAGAGCCAGGTTTTGAGGTTTCTTGCGAAGATGGGGAGCGATGTTGTCTGTCTGAAGTGTAGCGGAAGGGCGTTCCATGCTTTGGCCGCGAGGAAGGAGAAGGAGCGGCCTCCCGATCTGGCTTTCTGGTGCGGGGGACCACGGCATAGGAGAGCTGGGCTGATCGTAGGGTCCTTTGAGGTGCGTGGAATTTGAGCCGGCTGTTCAGGTATGCTGGTCCGGTGCCGTGGAGGGCCTTGTGTGCGTGGGTGAGCATCTTAAAGGTGATTCTCGCCTCGACGGGGAGCCAGTGCAGTGTGCGCAGGTGCTGGGAGATGTGGCAGTGTTTTGGTAGGTTGAGGACCAGTCTTGCGGTGGCGTTCTGGATGTTCTGTAGCTTGCGGATGAGGTTTTTGTTTATTCCGGCGTAGAGTGCGTTGCCGTAGTCGAGTCTGCTGGTGACCAGGGCGTGAGTGACTGTCTTTCAGTGTTCGAGGGGGATCCATTTGACGGTCTTACGAAGGAGGGGTAGGGTGTGGAAGCAGGAAGATGAGACAGAGTTGATCTGGCGGTCCATTTTGAGCTCGGAGTACAGGATGATTCCCAGGTTGTGTGCGTGGTCTGTGGGGGTTGGCGGGTTTCCGAGGGCGGTGGGCCACCAGGTGTCGCTCCAGGCGTCGGGGTTTGGGCCCACGATGAGTACTTCTGTTTTGTTGGTGTTTTGATGTAGGCAGCTGTTTTTCATCCATTTGGCGACGGCTTCCATGCCTTCTCGAGAGTTGCGTCTGGCGGTGTTGGGCTCGTTGGATAGGGAGAGGATGAGCTGGGTGTCGTCTGCGTATGACACGATGTTTAGTCCGTAGGTTCTGACGATGGGGGCAAGTGGAGCCATGTAGACGTTGAAGAGCGTCGGGCTGAGGGAGGAGCCCTGGGCGACTCCGCAGGTGGTAGGTGTGGGGTCTGAGAGGAAAGGGGGGAGTCTGACCCGTTGCGTCCTGCCGGAGAGGAAGGAGCAGATCCAGTCGAGGGCCTTGTCCTGGATTCCTGAGTCGTAGAGTCTGCGTATTAGGGTGCGGTGGGAGACTGTGTTGAACGCCGCTGATAGGTCTAGGAGGATGAGGGCTACTGTTTCTCCTTTGTCCAGTAGGGTGCGGATGTCGTCTGTTGCGGCGAGGAGGGCGGTTTCCGTACTGTGGTTTTTTCTGAAGCCGGATTGGGAGGAGTCAAGGATGTTGTGTTCTTCAATGAATGTGGCGAGTTGGCTGTTGATGGCTTTCTCGATGACTTTCGCTGGGAAAGGGAGCAGGGAGATGGGTCTGTAGTTTTTGAGGTCGGTGGGGTCCGCTGAGGGTTTCTTTAGGAGGGGGTTTACCTCGGCGTGTTTCCAGTCGTCGGGGAACGAGGCGGTCGCCAGGGAGCGGTTGATGGTGTGGCGGAGCATGGGTGCGATGGTGTCGGGGCTCTGTTGAAGATGTGGTGGGGGCAGGGGTCCGTGGGGGCCCCTGAGTGGATTGACTTCATTGTCTTCAGTGTGTCTTCGGTGGTGAGGGCTGTCCAGTCATCAATCGCTGGTTTCCGGGTGTCGGGGGTGGTTGGTGAGGGTTCAGTGTGTTGGTTGTCTTCGTCGAAGTTTGTCGTAGATGCTATTGATTTTGTGGTGGAAAAAGGTGCTGAGTTTGTCGCAGAGGTCTTGTGAGGGAGGGATGTCGGTAGACTCGCTGGTTGGTTGGGCGAACTCCTTGATGATGCTGAAGAGTTCCTTGCTGTTGTGTGCGTGGGTGGAGATTCTGTCTTCAATCGCTTTTTTCCTCGTTTCTCTGTTGAGTTGATGGTGGGCGTTGGTGGCGGCTCTGAAGTTGTTGTGGGCTTCTGTGGATTTGGTGTTTCTTCAGGCCTTTTCGAGGCGGCGGCATGTGCGCCTGGACTCTCGAAGTTCAGTGGTAAACCATCTGGCTTTCTTGGCACGGGTTTTGTTGTTTTTGTTGAGGGGGGCTATGGTGTTGGTGCTGTCCGAGATCCATCTATGCAGGGTTCGGGCTGCGGTGTTGGGGTCGTCGTTTTCCTCGATGGTTGGGGTGGAGTTGTTGAGTGAGGAGGTGAGCTGGTCGTCGGTGATTTTGGTCCAGTTTCTTTGTGGAAGCAGGTGCTGGTGTCTGTGGATGGTGGGTGTTCTGAAGGTGAAGTGGACGCAACGATGGTCGGTCCATGGGAGTTCTGTGGTGTGGCTGAAGGTGATGGAGTTTCCTGTAGTGAAGAGGGGGTCGAGGGTGTGTCCTGCTGAGTGCGTGGGCTCGGTCACGATCTGGCAGAGTTCAATGTTGTGGAGGTTGTCCAGGAGGCATGTGGTGTTGGGGTCCAGTTGATTGTTGAGGTGGAAATTGAGGTCTCCCAGCAGGGTGTAGTTGGTGGATGCAATGGCCTGCGGGGAGATAATGTCCGTGATGGAGTTGGCGAAGGGTCCGCAGGGTCCAGGGGGTCGGTAGATGAGGGTTCCTCAGAGGGCGGCGGTGGAGCTGGCCAGTATCGTGAAGTGAAGGTGTTCCATCAGTTCTGTGGACTCGTCAGGGAGTGTGCTCAGGCGGAGGTTGTATTTGTGGACGATGGCGATTCCTCCTCCTGGGTGGGTGGGGCGGTGCTTCCTGGAGATCTTGTATCCTTGGGGGATGGCGATGGCGATGTCCGGTCCCAAGGTGGTGTTGGTCCAGGTTTCGGTGAAGAATGCTACGTCCGGGGTGGTGCTGTCGAGGAGGTCCCATATTTCTGTGGCGTGTTTGTGGAGGGATCGGACGTTGAGGAGGATGCATTGCAGGGTCTTCGGTTCGGTTGTGTTCTTGTGGGTGGGTTGTGCTGGATCCGTGTTCTTGGCGGTGCTGCAGTTGTGCCGGCAGCGGTGACAGCTGAAGGGTCCATGGGTGTCGGCTGGTGATGCAAGCTTGCAGTTCTTGTTGCAGCCTGGGTTGAGTGCGTGGAGTGCTGCTGGGTCGTAGCGTTGGCGGGGCAGAGGTCCAGGGTTCCTGGTGCTGGTCGCGGACAGGTCGCGGACGGGCGCAGACGTGCTTGCCTTTGACGTGCCTTCGGTGCACCAGCGGCGCGCCCGCAGCCCGCGTCCGCTGAGCGGCCGCGCAGTGGCCGCCATTAAGTCGGGGTCGGAGGAGGGCTGGACAGCTGGGAGGCGGGAGTGAGGAGGGGAGCTGGATTGGGCCGGTCGCGCTGGGGGGGTGGGTGGCCACGGGGGCAGCAGCGGTGGGGAAAGGTAAAGGGAGGAAAGAAGAGATAAAGAAAAAGGGAAAATAAGCAGAAATAAGGCACAAAAGAGCAGAGATGCAGAAAAGAGCAGAAAGGTGAAAGATAGAAAGGGTAGAAAAACGAGTGAAAACGAGTGAAGGAGCAGAGGGAGAGAAAGGGAAAATGGGCAGAAATAAGGCACAAAAGAGCAGAGGTGCAGAAAGGTGAAAGATAGAAAGGGTAGAAAAACGAGTGAAAACGAGTGAAGGAGCAGAGGGAGAGAAAGGGAAAATGGGCAGAAAAAAGGCACAAAAGAGCAGAGATGCAGAAAGGTGCAGAAAGGTGAAAGATAGAAAGGGTAGAAAAACGAGTGAAGGAACAGAGTGAGAGAAAGGAGACAGAGGTCCACTGGACCACCAGGGATGAGGCGCAGGGAAACCTGCGGGTGGAGGAGGGCCTCGATCACCAACACTCAAGAGTGCAGGGGCGGGGGCACCTCACTTAATGGTGGAGCTACAAGGGTGGGAGAGCAATTTCACTGACAATGAGTCAGTGGTCTTGCTCGCCTGTCCCCGCAGTGCCCGCCATTAAGTAGGGGTCGGGGAGGGCTGGACAGCTGGGAGGCGGGAGCGGGGAGGGGAGCTGGATTGGGCCGGTCGGGCTGGGGGGAGGGGCCGCGGGGGCAGCAGCTGCGGGGAAAGGTAAAGGGAGGAAAGAAGGGATAAAGAAAAAAGGGAAAATCAGCAGAAATAAGGCACAAAAGAGCAGAGATGCAGAAATGAGCAGAAAGGTGAAAGATGGAAAGGGTAGAAAAATGGGTGAAAACGAGTGAAGGAGCAGAGGGAGAGACAGGGAAAATGGGCAGAAATAAGGCACAAAAGAGCAGAGGTGCAGAAAGGTGAAAGATAGAAAGGGTAGAAAAACGAGTGAAGGAGCTGAGTGAGAGAAAGGAGACAGAGGTCCACTGGACCACCAGGAATGAGGCGCAGGGAAACCTGCGGGTGGAGGAGGGCCTCGATCACCAACACTCAAGAGTGCAGGGGCAGAGGCACCTCACTTAATGGTGGAGCTAGGAGGGTGGGAGAGCAATTTCACTGACAATGAGTTAGTGGTCTTGCCATATCAGTTATTCCCCAGTTTTCATTGTGTATTCTGTTCGTTGAAGATGTTCTGTCATTGGGGGAGGCGTCGATTCTTCCCCCTGAAGAGGTTCTGTAACGTTATTCGCATGACGTGTGGACATTTCTTTTCTCTCTGTATCATTCCCAAACGTCGGGCCTCCTGTTTCACTAGTGTCTCCTAGTTGCGTTGACTGTTGTAGTTCCTGAGGGTCTCTAGTTAGTATGCTGTCTGAGGTCGATTTTTCTCTCTGATGAAGCTCTGGGTTGTTATTTGCATGTCGTGTGGACCATTCTGTTCTCTCTGTATCATTCCCAAACAACGTGACTCCTGTTCCGATTGTGTCTCCTAGTTGCGTAGATTGTTCAGGTTCCTGGAAGTCTCTAGTTGGTATGCCAATTGTAGTGATAGTGTCAGATGTGTCTAGAGTGTCTTCTTGTGGACTCTGGTGTTGTTGCGAACTTGAGGACTTTACGTTTCTTTTTAGGGTTGAGAACATGTTGCCAAATTTTTCCAACATGTAGTTAGAAGCTTGTATCATCACTATTCCGTTCTTGAAGATAGTTATACAAAGGTCCGCTCTGAATCTTGGTGATGATGTGGTCATACATTTTGTGCCATGTGGGATATTAGTTATGGTTTTTATGTTAAGCATATTTGTAATGGCATTGCACCATTTCGCCGTTCTTCTGGTGAAGAATATCATGTCATTCACGATAATGCCTTTATCCGTGCAAAAAGCGGTGTCAGAGTTCAGCGTGTCAGGGTTTTTCCTCATTAGGTTGTGCTTGAATTTTTTTGCTGCATTCTTGGATAGTTTGGCTGGGTATTTTATGATATGGTCGTTCCTACTTACTGGCTCTAGGAAGTTGTCCTCCATATTTGTGTTTTGGTGATGAATATTATTTGAATGCCCTCTTCTTGGTTGTTACTGTGATGGGGGTTCAAGTACTCTCCCTATCTTGAATAGATTAGTTTTAGTTTAGTATGCTTTTTGGCTTATTTTGTGTTGCCAGCTTAGCGTTCAGGATTCTTTTTTTAATCTTTCTTATGTTAAAAAGTTATTTCAAGATGGCCACCAGTATATCAGGCTCTCTGTGAGCTGAGTGCCTTTCTCTCTTTCTACTGATTTGATAGTCCGCTTTCACTTGCCCTAATTTGTTTCTGTCATATTGCTGAGAGCCTTTCTCCCTTTCTACTGTTTTGATTGTTCTCTTTCACTTGCCTTTACTTCTCCCTGCCATTTTGGGTATGATTTCCTATTATGCTTTCCTACATAGGAGTATCCTTGAGTTAAGTTGGCTGAAGTTCCAGGGCAGTGGATGTTCTACATTGTGTGCAGTCGACCATAATAAACAGCGAGGAGGGGACTGCTATCAACATTCAACTCACTAAATGTCTTCTGCGGCCACCATTTTAAGGTCAGGCAGGCCAGTTCCTGACCTCCCTGCTTTTCTCCTCTCTCTCTCTGCCCAACACTCTATTGTGTTTCGACGATCTGGTGTCAAGTCTTATTCACCAGCAATGGGGGCCGTAATGACCCTCACGGGATGTCCCGAGTGTTTTAGTGTGTTTGTTACGGGGAGTCAGCTCGAAGTCCTAGAGACCTCAGCGCTGCCGTCCCATCCTCACATCGATGCCAACAGCTCTGTGGTCTCCCGAGCTCGCGCGGCAGTCTGGCAATATACCGCCCACCCGCCATCAATACTCGTCCATTCCATTCCGATTTTCCCTTGCAATTTCGCCCGCACTATTTATCCAAAAGAAGCGCGATCACCGGGACAGCGATCATGCGGATGGCGATCACAAGGACGGCGCAGTTCCAATTAGGGGCATATCTACATCCTGGCAGCACCGCGGGCGGACGATTCAGTCCCTCACCTTCATGCTCTGCGGATTTCAGGCACTCCGTCCATGCAACACGGCCAGCGCACTCCGCTGGGGTGCTCCAGGCAGCGCCGTCTCGGCAGGCATCCAGCCCTTCCCAGGCAGCTCTCCTGCACTCCAAGGGCAGTGCAGCTACTCTCCCATGATGACCGCCACAGAGTTCAATGCCACGCAATCTAAGGGAGTACCAATCCTCCTCTTGGCAGCTCCCAAGCAGTCTCAGGGCAAAACATAGATGCCATCCAGTGCCCCGTGTCCTCCAAAGTTCCGACTGGTCGGGCCGTCCACATGCTCGGCGATCTCTGGCTGGTCAGGCACTGGCGATCTCTGACTGGTCAGGCACTGGCGATGCGAAGGTCATCGACGATTTGGTAAGCACCTTCCACTTCTTTTCCTCTTCTCCTTGCTCTCAACCGATTCAGGTTGACGGTGGTCCGTGGGTGAATGGTGGATGGGGGGTTTAACAGGTATTTAACCGCTTTTGGTTATCCCAAACCCTGGAGCTCACGGGTGGAGCTCCTACCAGGTGGCCATCTTGGTTTAATATCTTATGTAGAGACATTCCTAATTGACAAAGCCTTTTTTACATTACTGCTGCAACCGTGCCAGATGCACTGAGGTGATCACTGCTGGTAATCTTGCATTGGGTGACCACTAATGTGATTTTGTCTGTCATGGTACCTATTACAACACTTATAAAATTAGTAGCTCGCGATGATTTTAATTGAACATAAGTAGTTCTTATTACAAAAAAGGTTGGAAATCCCGACTTTATACTTTCAGAACAACTGCAAATCATCTTGATCCAACAACTGAAGATCCCAGTCATCAAGACAGCATGACTGTGGCATCTCTTCCCAATAGCTTGCCAGGATCATCCCCAGAAATTGATCTGTCTTCGAGTGGTTGAAGTGGATATCTTGCCAATGTAAATGGTGCACCAATGAAATAAATTATGAATTTTCCTTGAGTGAGGGGAATCTTTTAAGGCACCTACATATTTGCCCTGCTTTAAGATTAAGAGCATCAGTTCTTCTGATTGATCCCTATGGGGGTTTCAATGATAGAAAAGGAATGCTTTCTATAGGATTGTATATTTTTCCCAGACTCAAAAAACCAAATGCATCCCGAAAGCTTTCAAAGAACTTGCTGCCAGTGATGAGGCACTGTGCTCCTCACAGGCAATATCCAACAGTATTTCCATCTGCGTCTCTATAGTGGGGAGCAATTACAAACAATGTTCTCCCGTCTGCAGCCCATGAGCGCTGACTGCATTGGGTATGGTACAAAAGGGGGTGGTAATGGACGGAGCATCAGAACCAATCAAACACTCACACCCAGTCAAAAGATCTGGGTTTGATCCATCACCATTCTTTAGCCCACTCTGCCACCCCAGTTCAGACATGGTTATATGCAAAGCAGTCTGACCCTGTGCCTCATGGGAACAGTCCAGCCCGAACTGCCAATTGGGTATGAGGCATATATATTTTTCTGAGGAGCTGGATGAGACACCAAGGAGGGCTTCCTTAATGCTGCTTTCATGCTCTTGTTAATGGGGTCCCTTGCACTGGCATCAGTGGTAGACACCCAGGACCTCCCAATGAAACCTGATAGCAGTGAGTCAGTCTGTGCTGTCTTACTAGGATTTCTGTGAGTCTTCCAACTGAAGACATGAACCTAGGAAAGAGTATGTTCTTTTGCACAATGTTTCCCCTCAGGATGACTTTTGTGAAGAAATAACCCAGCTATATCAGAAGGTGGAACTGCCATAAAATAGTTCAAAATTTGCCAGTATATCTTGCTTGTTATAGATGATTTTCTCCTCTTCTTACCCCAGACCTTCCCCAGAGCCTGCTCTTCTGTGGTGGTGACACAATCTTCAGAGACCGTTTTGGTACCCTCCTGCATCACCTATGAGAGGTTTCTTAGATCTCTTTCATCAAGGGAGGTGATTGATGACTCAAGAGAAGAAGCGTCTCTCTTCTTTGATTTTGATACTCCATGCCTTTTCCAATATTTACACTTGAATGGACTCTGCTACAATATACTTCAATGTTCATCCAGGTATTACTGTTATTCTGGAATTAAGCTCAGCATGCCTGGTTGCTACTAACTTAGTGGTTCTCTTGCACGTGTGTACGTTCAGTATCACTTGCCAACGTAGCTATCTGAGATTTCCTGTATTCACTCAGCAGCTACCACACAGATTCATACACATCCCAGGTGAGTCCATGGGCCCGATTCACAGAATGAACTTAAGACTAAATCCTAAACTTACTACTATTTGGTATTCACAGAATGCACTTACTACTTTCGGGATTCACAGTGTGAACTTACTACTTTCGGGATTCACAGAATAAACATACTACTTTCGGTATTCACAGAATAGATTTAAGACTACTAACTCTAAGTCCGAAATCGGGGAGTAAATTCCGGCCCGGAGGCGGAGCTTCCGGCTTGGGGGCAGAGCTTGCGGCCCGGAGGCGGAGCTTCCGGCCCGGAGTTGGAGCTTGCGGCCCAGAGTTGGAGATTTCAGCATGGCAAAAATCCCCACCTCCGAGCCGGAAGCTCCGCCTCCGGGCCAGAAGATCCGCCCCCAAGCCGGAAGCTCCGCCTCCGGGCCGGAATTTACTCCCCGATTTCGGACTTAGAGTTAGTAGTCTTAAATCTATTCTGTGAATACCGAAAGTAGTAAGTTTATTCTGTGAATCCCGAAAGTAGTAAGTTCACTCTGTGAATCCCGAAAGTAGTAAGTGCATTCTGTGAATACCAAATAGTAGTAAGTTTAGGATTTAGTCTTAAGTTTATTCTGTGAATCGGCCCCCATATGCCTGGCTTTGTAACGCCCTGCTCTTCTACTTGGATTCAGCCCTGTCAGCATACTCCAGGGAACATTTCATTGTCATCGCTTGTTGCTGTACTCTATTTAGAGATAGTAAGACCTCAGTAGTCATCGTCCAAGTGTATTTTCGCGAGAGAGGAGACATGAAACAAGAGCTTTGGGAGGCAAAAGGTGGGACCTACTGAAGGAGGTAGACATAGTTTCATCGTTCATGTATATGACTGTGAAATAAACTAGTGATCCTAGACTGAGCAGAAATATCCTCATCCAATTATGGTGAGAAATAGGAGTGTAGGGACAGCATATGCTTTTCTTTATATGTAAGCATTGTTATGTTACTTCTACTATAAGTAAAAAAAAAAATACTTATTTCCCATATCCAAACATTATTAGGTCGAGCATCAGTGCGCATGCGTTGCCTGCACGACCTGCTGTCAACACTCTACGGAGTGTAAATACAGCCCCTGCTTGCTATTGGTTCAAAACTCTGTTTCTTTTGTTTCCTTGCTCCCTATTGGCCGGTGCTCCCGATACTTCATTTCCATTTTTAAGCTACTAGCACCGGCCAACTACAATTTCCTTACACTGTACGCTTCATCCAATTGTTTATGGACTACTATGCTTTTTTTTTTCCAAGCGCCCCATTCCACGCTTTACCTTTAATCGCGACCATGCCACTTTCTTTTGATGCAACCCCACCTGGTTTCATTTTGTTACTGGCTCCACACGCTTTTGGTTTCACATCCCCTTGACTTTTTACTTGTTTTTTTAAATTACTTATAGACGTTCAACGCAGTTATGTTCTGCACGTCACTTCAGGTTTCAGTCTTACCCATTATTTAACCGATTTGGGCCACGAAGGAGGAGTACTCGAAGCAGCAGGCATACGAGGCGAGATGGCACCATGCACAACCCTGCTTCCAAGCAGATGGCCAAAGGTGCATTGTCATTCTCTCTCTCCATCACATTTCAAAAGGGATATTTTGTTTACATCGGCCTAAAACTATCCAACTTAAAAAGTCTCTCTCTCTCTGTATGTCTGTGTGTGTCCCTGAGCGTGACTGCATGGTGAGACGACTGATACATAAACATGCCTACGTTTTTGCAGTACACTGCACTTGGCCACATGCTGGGGTGGACAACCAAATGCCCTATCACAGCCCCAAAATGTCTCCATTGTGCTGCAGCAACAATTGTGGAATCACTCACCTCGCTGGAGGTGGTGTTTTAATTCAGCTGCCTTCATATTTAAGATACCCCTCTCCCCCACACCTGCACACTCACTTGCTTTGCACTACGGGATTCCGTAAGTACTGAAACGTGTTGGGTGGGGGCAAAAAACTGGCTCCAGATGGCTTTTGGTTTCACATCTTCTTGACTTTTTACTTGTTTAAATTACTTGCAGACGTTCAATGCAGTATTGTTCTGTATGTCACTTCTGGTTTCAGTCTTACCCCTAATTCAACTGATTTGTGCTGGAAGGAGGAGTACTCAGAGCCAGAGGCATGCGAGGCTAGATGGCACCATGCACAATCCTGCTTCCCAGTAGATGGCCAAAGGTGCATTTTCATTCTCTCTTTTCATCTTGTTTCTCCACAATATTTTGTTTACATCAGCCTAAAACTATCCAAAGATGCAAGCAACATTAAAATAGGATCTCCGTGTGTACATGTTTGGGTGTCTGATCGCGACCCCATGGCATGGTGATTGGTGAGACTACTTATACATAAACATGCCGTACACTGCTCTTGGCTGCACGCTGGGGCGGCAACCAAATGCCATACTACAGCCCCGTAATCTCTCCATTGCGTTGCAGCAACAATTATGAAATCGCTCTCCTAGCTTAGTTTGGGGATTTAATTCAGCTGACTTCATATTTAATATGCCCCTTCTCCCCACACGCATATTCACTTGCTTTACAGTACGGGCACTCCGTATGTACAGAAATGTGTCGGGTGGGGGTAAAAGGCGTGTAAGTGCTGCTACATTTCTGTGGGATTTTTTGTGTACAACAGTGTTTTACCATCACAAATGTTGCGTAACACCACCTACTTATTCTTTCTACTTACCACAGGCAAGCAACATTAACATAGGCTCTGTACATGATGATTGTGACCCCATGGCAGGCCTTGCTGATGGTGGGGATTTAAATCTATTTACTGGGGGGGAGGAGCCAAGCTCGCGTCCGCGATGGCCGCGTTTTAGCTCGGCTCCGTTCGCTTTCCTGCCTGGAACGTCTATCCTGTGTCTTATCCTGCCCCGGGAAGTATTCTTTGGTAGACTGTGGAACTACGACATTTCGCTGGCACTTACCGTCTGATCCGCCTGTTCCTAGGTGCCGCGGATCCTGAGCTGCGCCCTTGTTCGCTTCGGGGCCTCCGGAGCGGGCGGGCCTGAAACTCCTCGGCGGCGCCCGGGCGGGGCGGAGCGCTGTAGCCGACCCTTGGTGGCGGTGTGGGCTCGGTCGGAGAGGCCGATGTGCAATTAGACCGGTGATGGCTCTCCGGGCCTGACCGGCGATCCTGCGGCCTGGTGTTGAGGCGCTGCCTTCCATGGACGGGGGTTGACCGTGTATGTGGCTCGTCTCCCCTTTGTTCTCCTGTCCGGCCATCTTGAGTCCCTCCGCCCGGACTCGGAGAACGGAGCCGGTGGCGTGGGGGAGCCGGCGACCCTCCTTATCCTGGGGGCCCGCCTTCCTGCCCTGGGGGTGCCTCTGCTTGTGGTCGGCTGTATCCTGTGTGACCCCGCTTGTGGCCGGACGGGGGTTGGAGATTGCCGCGGCCCCGCCGGGCTTCCAAGATGGCGGCCGGCTCCCTGTCTCTCAGCCTGGCCGAGACTGGCGACGCTGGTCCGCCGCATGGCACGTTTGCTGAATACCGTAAAGGTGAGCCTACGCTTGGCGACATTCTCGCCGCCTTGCGCTCCTGGAGTCCTTCTATGACCGCACCTATCGCTGGACTGGATGATGATCATTTTGCCGGGCCTGCTGGGCCCCCCCCGGTGTGTGCGGCTTCATCGCTGCTGTGTGCTGCTGGGACTTTCCTGGAGGTCGTGGACCCGGCGGCTGCCGCTTGTTTGGGTGTACGGATACCCGCTGCTCTCAATCATCATGTGATTTCCCCTGTGCTGGGGGTCCGCCGGCCGGGTCCCGTCCGGACCGGTCTCGTTGGATCTCCCATTCCTTTTTTGCCTCGAATGGCCGAACGAAGATCCTGTGGTTGCTCCGCCAAGACGGCTTTCCTCCTATTGTCGGCGAAACTGTGCCTGCAATACCTGCGGTGGTGGCCGTCTCTTCCTGTTCATCTGGGTCGAAATCGATATGACTTATGTGGATCGACGATTGGACTCCCTGCTATTCGCCTCTGGTTCCTCATGATCTGGTTCCTGGTGCGTTGGATGCCTACGGCTTTGGATAGACGAGGACAGGGTTGAGATGAACTTGCCTCGGTGGACTATTATTTTGCGGTATGGTCGGATGATCCGTTTGTGACTGTATGACTATGTTCGATTCTCCTTCATGTTCCTGAAGCTTATCCTTGTACTTATTATCTTCCCGTGGGCCCGGAGTATGTTCGGACGGGGGGGTGGGAGCTGATGGTTTTGATTATGTGGCTCCTCTCCCGTCGTTGTTTCCCTATTTCCCCTTCTTCTTTTTGTCTTTGTTGTTCTTTCTGTACTTTTAACTCTTCTATATTTCGGGTTTCTGGTTAGGGCGACAGGCACGCTGCTGGGGGGGTAGGCCTTCTGCAGGGGTGCAGGGTGGGGTGTGCGGGGTGGGGGGGTCTGTCATTTTGTTTTTCCCCCTTTTTTTTTTTCCTTTTTTGGTTCTATGGCTCTTATGTATCCACTTTTTTCGGGACGCGGTGTCTGCATGTGGGCCCCCTGGGGTGTTTTTGCTAGCATGGGCCTTCTGGTCTCCCCGCCGTCACGGTTTACTATGCATCTATTACTCCTGTTACCATGGGTTCCCTGTGCCGGTCTATTTTTGAGTGCTTTGTTAGCCATGGGGCGCATGCTGTGATGCCGCGTTCTTTCTTCCCCCCTTTTTTTCCCGATGTCCTTTCCCTTTTTCCCCCCCTCCCCCTTTTCTTTTCTTCCCTCCCCTGGGTTGTTGTAGCGGAGGGCTCTTTGTTTTGCAAGCCTATTTTCCGTTCTGTGTATCATTGTGTGTTCTCGTAGTGGTGGGTGGGCGCTGGGCAGCGGTTGCAATTGCTTATTAATGTGGGACTCACGTTCTGCCTTTGCTAAAATGTAACTGTTCTTTTTGAATTTTCCTGTGTTCTGTATTACTGCTTGCTCGCGGCCCGCCACGGCCCTCTGGACCTTAATGATTGCCATTATTCTGCTATACCCCTTCTTCTATTATAAAATCAACCTTCTCTCATCCTGCTCGTGGTGGTTGCTCTGTGGCTTTTCGCCTTTGATTCCCGTTTGGATTACTGTGGTACCCTGCTGGAGCTTCTGTCCTGACCAATGTGCTTCTATAATTGTGGTGGCCGGCCCGATGGGTTGTAGGCCCGTATTTGTGAGCAATTTCTGCACAATAAAGGTTTTAAAAAAAAAAAAAAAAAATATCTATTTACTGCATGTTTTGAATTTTCTTCCACCCACGCACTAACACGCATTAAACTACATGTGCTTAATAGTGGAACATGTGTTGGGTGGTGGCAAGAGACGTTTAACTGCTGTTTGTCCTGTGTTAGTCAGGAAGAATAAAGTAAGGCTGTTCATTTTCTTTAACATTTTGAACCAGCAATCTCCAAAACAGCTGTGATTTTACAGGAAATGGTAACATGCTCTCCCGTCCTCTACGATACCGCCCTGCTTCATGCGGAACTTTTTGATCACTGCGTACATGCTTGCAAATCTGGTTAAAAAAATATACTTATGTCGCATGCTAACATTGCAACCAAAAGGGGCATTGATATTTCCCTAATTGGAATGTTTAACATAAATTAAGTAGCGATTGGCGCACAAAGCAACAACAGTGGACAAATAAAAACATGAGGTAGATTCCCAATAGGCTGCACATGTTCTCTTTGCTCTCCCACTTCTGAAGCTGTGGAGTTGTTTAATTGTAGCTCTTGTTGCTCCACTCCACCGCACCTAGGCTTCACCTACCAAGCATTGGGAGGGAGGAGTGGGGGGGAGAGCAAACCACAGCCATCTTTGTGTGTAAAAGGCCGCTTTATTAGAACAGGTGCACATCACAATTTAAAACTACCTTGGCAAATGCCTTATAAAACTAAGCCTCACTAAGTACAACGACTTACTTAACCCCATGCCCCTCCCCCACCCCTAATACATATTCCGGACCCGCCCCCGCCCAACATTACAAAAACTTTAATTCAATGAAATACACATATAAGCCTATAAATGCAAACATCTCTTATCCAAACTGCCCTGCCTGACCCTTCTCAACTTACGACCACGCCACCTCAGCCGGAAAAACCCCAACAATCAACCCGCCTAAACAATCACTGTCGATGACCCAACTTTAGACTAAACCTCCGAAATACAGCCAAAACCTGTCAAACTTCGAATAAACCCCGCACAGCACCTGTTCTAAGCAACAATACAAGAAACCACCCTGCACACCTGGAACCAACAAAGGGGCCAATTAGAAAAAGGGGGGAAATTAATAAACCAGAAACAAAGAAGAAAACATTTTCACAAAAAAACTAACTTATAAAATGGGAGGGAAGGAGGGGAACATTCTTTCTATCTAAAGCTCCCAGCCACCAGGTCACCAAAGACAAATTGGTGGCTGGGAGCAGTAGCCTAACGTTCTTATACGTTGGGCTACATTTTTGGCTATAAAAAGGAAGCCCAAAAGGAAAATGCCTGCCCTCAACTTACGACAACCCCACCTCATCCGGAAAAACCCCAACAATCAACCTGCCTAAACAATCACTGTCGATGACCCAACTTTAGACTAAACCCCCGAAATACAGCCAAAACCTGTCAAACTTCTAATAAACTCCGCCACCCAAAAAGCGGGTGGGGAGGAGACTACACCCCCCCTTTTTGCCCCCCAAAGAAACCACTTGACTATGCCTCCGTTGAACAACCCTGAACGTTAAGACACCTGACAAGAACCTCACTGACTTCCAACAAATACAGGTCCATACCCAACCTTGATAGGTGGACCCCATCGCTCCTAAAAAAACTCCACTGACTCAAAACGAATGTCCCTATGGGACACCCTACCGAAACCCAGGCTCCTGCAAAATCTAGACATTTCCAGATTCACCTTCTTGCGCGCCCTGTCAATCGCCTTAGGATTCCGCGCGCCCCTCCAAATCGTACGCGGCACCAACTCTGTCCACAACACATGGCAACCAGACCACTGCTCCCTCAACAGAGCCAAATCCCTCTTCATTGCCCTTAGCAAAACGACACACCTCACCCCACAAAGATCGTTCTCCCCTAAATGAATTAACAACACATCCGGACACTGACCCCACACCAACCACCTATTCAACGCCGGAATCAGCTCGTTCCACAACATCCCTCCTTTTCCCTTCCAAACAATGTTAAACAAACGTTCATTACTTTGGACCTTCAGGTAAATAATAACAAATCGCATGTCATGGTCGCCTGGTAACGACCAAAGACCCTCAAAATAAAACGCTTTACCTGTAATGGGGCGGAGGTATCCAAGGTCCCTGTATTCACATATCTGGGTGTCATTTTCGACGAAAGGGGCACCTGGGGACCCCAACTAAAAGCTAAGGGCACTGCAGTTATTAGATCAACCTCAGCCCTTTTGGGCTTTGCAAAACGCTTGGGGTCTCGCCCTATTGAAGCTCTGTTAACAGTGTATAAGTCCAAATGTTTGTCTATAGCATTGTATGGCGCATCATTGTGGTTTTTTTTACCCCAAGGTAAATTGCAGATTACAGAGAACAAATTTCTCAGATCCCTTTTAGCGGTTCCCCAATCCACTCCAGTATTTTCAGTGCACTCTGAGCTAGGACTCGGTTATATCTCCAATCAATTAGATTTGGCCCCATTGATTTGCTGGGCCAAAACTTGGCTCCACAATGAGATTACATTGAACCACACTATCTTAGAAGACTGTATGGCACTAGATATGGCACATAAAATTCCTTGGCTAGTATATATTAAAGACACCCTGTGTAAACTGGGTCGTCCAGATGTATACACATCGCCAAATTTGTTGCAGAAGGACGATGTAAACTGGATTAAAGACAACTTTCGGGGATTAGCTGCGCAAGAACGGGAGGCAGTGGAGGTGTTAAAACCTTGTGTCAGGGCGAATTATTTGCTTCTGACCACTCCACTTAATGAACCCTATCTAAAGATCGTTACTCTCCCGTTCCATCGTCACCTTCTTGTCAGATTTAGATTCAATATCATCCAGTTCTCCCTGGGTTATTTTCCAGAATGGGGAAAATCAGATCTGTCTATTCCCTGCAGTTGTGATATTTTTTCTGATCAATCCTTAATGCGCTTCATCATGTTCTGTGACCATTATGCTGTTATCAGAAAACTGTTTCTGGTACCATTGCTGAGAGAGGCGGGTTTTACACAAGTGCGGCCTGCACTCATGTATTTACAACTGTTGGGCAGCACCCGGGTAATATTTGGGGTTGCCTGTTTCTTGGTTGCAGCTATGCGTAATAAGGCCAAAAGATTGATGGTGAACGTTTCTGAGGTGTGATTCTATTTTAGCTACTATTTTATTCTCCTGTGTATTGTGTTTTTTATTCATTCCTAATGTATATTTATGATGATGAACTGGTTCAAACTGTTTTTTAATTTTGGAATAACGTATTGTAATTGCTTTTATGATTTTAATTAATCGAATAAAGCATGTCATGACTTGACGTGACTTGAAACGTTCATTAAACCCCAACATTTTCCCAAAGTTGCAACTGCCCGCCTGGACTTGAGCCCACTTTACGAAAGAATGTCCCCCAATCCATATGGTCAATTCCGGGGAGCGAGGGCCCGCTACAGAACCTGAAACAAGAAAAACAATGTGAGATTCATGTGAAAGAGGGTGACGCAAGCGCATCTTCAGCTGTGCTCCTTATGTAGTGTTGAAAACAATTGGATGACCATCGTCCAAGCCGCATAATGTCCCCTGTAGACCAACCTCTGTTACAGGCTTCTGTCACTGTCCCAATCCTAAAAGAATGCGTCCCAAACTGTGACCCATCCAAACCAATGTGTCTCAATGCTTTTCGCAGTACCATGCGCAGCTGATAGTCTGTCACCCGGCTCCCACCTCCATGTCGAAAAACCTGTTTGTTAACTCTTCCCCCAGACAGAGTCCTCCACCGCCGGGCCCAATGTAAGGGGCATGTATCCACTCGAGACGCTGCTTCCAACCACACTCCCTTGCCAACACTCCTCTGGTCTGTTTTTGCATGAGCCAGCCAAGTATGAATTCCTTTCTCAGAGAAGAATACTTCCTGCCAGGTTAGCCCTATTTTTAACCTAGAACCTAAAAGCTCGGAGACCCTAAAAGCTCCAAAAAACATCCAAACCATGGGCGTAGAAAACAAACAAGCCTCGAACCCATTGCTACCAACCACAGGTAATACCACGAATAAACGAGCTAAAATCTGCCAAGACAACGGCCTCCGAGATAACCGTTTCCCCCCGCTCCCTAGCCCAACCCTCCAACATCCTCTTCCCTACCTCTCCGGCCAAAGGGGAGTAGCCCCACAAAAGCTTCCCCAAAAAGGAAATACCTGCCAATTTCCCTGAGATGGTAACCCTTGAGAGCACCTTTTCCATAAGATCCAGCAGAAACTGTATCACATCCTCTGACCGTCTCCATGTTTCCTCCCTTCGACATGCACCTGACGCTATGAATTCCTTCAATGCCAGCGCATATGCTGCCTGAGTAGCCGCAGACAAAGAACCTACCGCCAACTGTATGACCCTACGTTGCTTATATACCACAGCTGCTCCGGCATTAGGGTGGGTGTCCTGTCCGCCTCCGAGGCCAGCCCATGGAATCTCTCCCATTGCGAACGAGACAAAGCATCCGCAATGTCATTGTCCACACCAGGGATATGAAGAGCCCTGAAAGCAATATCATGTTTAAGGCAGCCCAGCACAAACACTCACAACAGCTTCAAAATCTGCTCCTCCCTTGCTGACTGCCTATTCATGATCTCCACCACTGCCAAGTAGTCAATCCTGAACAACACCTTCTTATGCGCTAGCTCCTCTCCCAACGACGTCAGTGCAACCAGTACTGGAAAGTGTTCCAAAAAGGCGATGCTCCGTCCACCATCCTTCCACTGCTCGGGCCACTTCTCAGCACACCACCTGCCCTGCCAGTACACACCAAAACCCTCACTGCCTGCTGTTCCGAGAAAATGTGAACATCCAACTGAAAATCATCCTCCCTGACCAACGGTATTCCATTAAAAGAGTCCAAAAAGGTTCTCCACATGCGCAGGTCCTCCTTTACCCCCGCCGAGAAGCGGACGTGGTGGTGAGACACATGATATCCTGATAAAGCACGCCCCAATCTCCTGATCTCCTGCAAAAAGTCCTCCCTGCCCTGACCACCCTGCAGGCGAAATTGAGATGTCCTAACAAAACCTGGCTATCCTTCACTGTTACTTTACTTTTTCTTAGCATATTTTCCAACAGTTCCAACATTTTTTCTTTCTTGTCAGTCGGTAAACGTGCCTTCATACTCACTGAATCAATTTCAATGACCAAAAATGACATAGTCGTACATGGGCCCATTGTTTTCTCAGGTGCCAGTGGCACCCCCAGCTCCCCCATGAGCTCATGGCATGTGTCCAGTGCTACCTGGCACTCCGTGGAGCCCGGGGAACCCACGAAAAAGAAATCAGCCAAGTAATGTGTCACCATTCCATGGCCAGTTTGATGTGTAAAATACCACTGTAGAAAGGTGCTGAAACACTCGAACAAAGCACAGGACATTGAACAACCCATCGGTAATGCCTTATCCACGTACCACTGCCCTTCAAAATAGATTCCCAAAATACTCTAGTCATTCGGATGTACGGGTAGTAAACGAAATGCTGATTTTATGTCGCATTTCGCCATCTCTGCAGTTGGGCCCGCGGTCACAACTAGTGACATAGCAACGTCAACTGAGGAATAAGACACAGAGGCTGCCTCCTCATCAATGAAGTCATTGACTGAAGACCCCTCCGGCCACGATAGGTGTTGAATCAATCTGAACTGTCCAACTTCTCTCTTGGGGACCACCCCGATTGGGGAAACAATCAAATCCTCTAAGGGCCAGTCATCAAAAGGGCCTGCCAGCCTTCCCTCTCAGACTTCTTTGTCCAACTTTTCTTGCACCACTGCCTTATGTTCAAATGCTGACTTCAGATTTTGAGCCCAACGCCTCTGCCTCTGTCCCCTGTACCCCAAACGAAATCCTTCAGAATACCCCACCAACAGTATCTGTTTAGCCTCCAAATCACCATAGCCCTCCAAACCCGCCTCCAGAGCCTCTAGCCTAACTGGCGTTAGAACCCTTCAGCCCAGCCCCCGGAGCTCCCCTGCCTCCCCTCCTACTTTGCAGCAGCTGTGAGGACCCTGAAGTGCTAAAAACTGGCTGTTGCCACTGCTGACATCTTTTTGGCTTAACCCCCCAACATTTAACCAGGGGTGCTTCTTATCACACTGAGAGCACTCATGTTTGAACCTACAATATTCTCTCGTGCACATGCCTTTGTTGAACTCCCAGCAAGTCCCTGACCCTGATTGCCCCAATGTCGCACTCCCCACCCCACCCCGAGAGGGCTTCCCCTGAAAGGGCTGATACACCAAAGGTAAACCACTCGCTGTAACAATAGTTTTTCCCCCTGCTGGCGCTCCCAATGTGTGTTGCCAAAGATCAGAGTCCAATTCCCCCCACTTAGCATCCGGATTCCACGCCATACGGGCCCTGAATTCCTCATCATACTAAGCCCATGCATACCCACTGCCCGTAATCTGCGCCTTCCGCATAACATCCATGTATTTAAAAATAGCCATGCAGCGCTCGGGAAACTTTTCACAATACACGCTGGCATATATCAAAAACCCTGCAGTCCAATTTTCGATAGTTAACGGCACCTTAGGCCGCTTGGCCAGCTCATATTCTTCTTCCTTGGATCCTTCTTTGGACCGCACCTCCCTGTGTAACAATTTCAAGATTTCAACATACTCCCCCTTCCATATGCGCTCCTTAGTGGCCAACATCAAATGTGCACCTAGCGGCTTCGTCACCCCCATGTAGGGCAACTTCTTAAAGGCTCCACCCTCCCTTCACCTCGGTGCAAATTGGGCCGCACTTCGCCCTACCGAGTCTGCTGTCCCGCGACGATCCCTACCCTGTGAAGAAAGAATTTGGACTGGTGTGCCAGGAGCTCCCAAAGCACTAACTGGCCTACTGACCTTTCTGCCCCAAAATGCACCCTCCGAAAACCTGACATCCTCTCGACCCTCTAACCGCGAACCCGCTTTACTTACCCGGGGGGTGGGGGGGAGGGGTCCGCCTCCCCCTCGTCTCCACTCCACACCAAACCCTCACGTAAACTTGGCGCTGAAGGGGCCAGCTGGTGATCTTGCCTCCGCTCACCACCCCCCACCCCTAGGGGCCCCTGCCTCACCCCCTTCCAAACCCCCTAACGAATCTGAGCCCCCCACCGTGCAGCCGCTCTGAGGGATGCTCGCCATAAAATCTCTGTAGCCTCCAGCCCCCATGCCCCTCACCCCCTCTGACCAGGATGGAAACACATCCAAACCCTCCCAATCCTGCCCCCCTACCGCCAGGTCCAGGTCTGCCCCCTTAAGACCAAAACACCTCTCATTGCTTTCCCTCAACTCATGAAATTCCCCCCCGGACCCCCCAGTAGTTGCAAACCCCCCCACCCCCCAACCTGTGCCCATTCCCCCTCACCCACCGAGCTAACCTCTACTGCACCGATCTCACCCCTAACCGACGGAACGGGGAAAAAAGGAGGGGGCTGAAAGCATCCCTACCACCTCCCACCTGCATCCCCACCCCCATCTCTCTACCACTGCGCAAAGAATGACCTGAGCCTGCATTTGAAGGAGGCCGCACCTCTGCAGCCCACTCCCCTTGCCTCTTAATGTATTCGCAGCTACCAACTGTTGCCCCATAAACAAGAAGGAGGGAGAATGGCCACACTGCTCCTCATCCCCCCAACACTCCACCTGGCATGTCCCCTGCAGCCTCAAACATAATGCTACTATGAGGAAGCGGCTCCCCTGCCCCCTACTAAGCATTTGACATGCGCCGCCCGCTTGGAGAGCACCCCCCTCCCTCTTTTCCATCGCTAAACCAAACACTTCTTGCGCGGCCGGGAGCGGGGTAGAGCACCTCTTGCCCCCCCGCGCCTTCCCTTCCATGCAGTGGACGACACGCCACGCTGCTCGGGCACAACCATTAGAACCGGTTCCTCGCCCGGCAGCACGGCTCCGCTCCCCGCCCCGGTGTCTCTCCCACCCTCCTGCCGGCCCCCGCTCACCTCTGCCATGATACCGCCAGTCCCCGCCTGCATGCGCTTCACCGGGGCCGCCTTTCTGGAACACGGGTGGCCCCGTTCAAGAACAGGGGTCACCTCTGGTGCTTGGGAGAAATGCAAGCAGCAACGGCTGCTGCCACACCCGCTGAGGCCTGCCGCACAGGGCGTGGCGGCCCAGCAGCATCGCCAATCACCAAATCCAAATGACCAGCCTCGCTTAGAAGCCGGAGTGCTTCGAGCACTCGGACATCCTCTGCTGCCATAACCGCGCTATATAAATTCAAATTTGCCACCACAAAAGCTACAAATTACGCACAGAAAATTCTTCCTATCTAAAGCTCCCAGCCACCCAGTCACCAAACACAAAATGGTGGCTTGGAGCTGTAGCCCAACGTTCTTATACGTTGGGCTACATTTGGGCTAAAAAAAGGAAGCCCAAAAATAAATGCCCGTCCGTGCTATGCTATCCCCTACTCCCCCCCAGTCCCTCCCAAACAGCCCTGAGGGGGAGCTCCCTTCGGTCGCCCACCCCCCCAAGTCCCCCCTCCCAAAAACCAGCCCCCCTGGGGTCGTTAGTGTTAAAAAACAAATTTAATCCAGTCATGCATATAGTTACGGCTGTAAAAACTCGCAAATGGGCAGGTGTTAAGAAATTGCTACACTGTAGAAAATGAAATGGTTATAATATTTAACTTAAATGAAGGGATAGTTTTTAATATGTTTCTATGTTAAATATTCTACTTCACATTTTACTCATCTTTGTGTGCAAGCTACAAATAGCAATAGTCCTATGCAAATATGAACACAACTGCAAACATAAAAAAAAGAAAAATAGACCACATTGTAATTCACATCGCCTATTGTTTTAACTTACACAAATGCAAAACCGATTGCATTGCAAATGCTTGTTTTTTAAGCACAGAGAGATTACACAATTTGCACAGATTAACAGGATGTTGAGCCGATGCCTACACTCGAGCCTGCATAGTTCCAAAATCGGCGGCTCTAGTAGTTATACGACATCGTCTCCACCTGTTCCAGTTTCACTTCCTGCCCGACTGCTGTGATTGATATTCGGGTCTTCATCCCACTCCAGGAGCGATGGCTCATGACTGAAAACTTCCATGTGCAATTGTACACTTTAACAAGCATTAGGAATACATTAGGGCTCGGGTTTGTTTTAAGTTAGAGATAATGGCATTGTAAATGGCAATGTGTTTTAGGCACTCTGCACTACCACTCTGCACTCTGCACTACCAATCTGCACTCTGCACTCTCAATCTGCACTCTGCACTCTCAATCTGCACTCTGCACTACCAATCTGCACTCTGCACTACCACTCTGCACTACCACTCTGCACTACCACTCTGCACTACCACTCTGCACTACCACTCTGCACTACCACTCTGCACTACCACTCTGCACTATCACTCTGCACTACCACTCTGCACTACCACTCTGCACTCTGCACTCTGCACTCTGCACTACCACTCTACACTACCACTCTGCACTCTGCACTACCCCTCTGCACTACCACTCTGCACTCTGCACTACCACTCGCACTCTCAATCTGCACTCTCAATCTGCACTCTGCACTACCACTCTGCACTCTCACTCTGCACTCTGCACTACCACTCTGCACTCTCACTCTGCACTCTGCACTACCACTCTGCACTCTGCACTACCACTCTGCACTCTGCACTACCACTCTGCACTACCACTCTGCACTACCACTCTGCCCTCTGCACTACCACTCTGCACTGCCACTCTGCACTACCACTCTGCACTCTGCACTAGCACTCTGCACTACCACTCTGCACTACCACTCTGCACTACCACTCTGCACTCTGCACTACCACTCTGCACTACCACTCTGCACTACCACTCTGCACTACCACTCTGCGCTACCACTCTGCACTACCACTCTGCGCTACCACTCTGCACTACCACTCTGCACTCTGCACTACCACTCTGCACTACCACTCTGCACTAACACTCTGCACTAACACTCTGCACTCTGCACTACCACTCTGCACTCTGCACTCTCAAACTGCACTCTACACTACCACTCTGCACTACCACTCTGCACTACCACTCTGCACTACCACTCTGCACTACCACTCTGCACTCTGCACTACCACTCTGCACTCTGCACTACCACTCTGCACTACCACTCTGCACTACCACTCTGCACTCTGCAATACCACTCTGCACTCTGCACTACCAATCTGCACTCTGCACTACCAATCTGCACTCTGCACTACCAAACTGCACTCTGCACTCTCACTCTGCACTCTGCACTACCACTCTGCACTACCACTCGCACTCTCACTCTGCACTACCACTCTGCACTACCACTCTGCACTCTGCACTACCACTCTGCACTCTGCACTACCACTCTGCACTCTGCACTACCACTCTGCACTCTGCACTACCACTCTGCACTCTGCACTACCACTCTGCACTCTGCACTACCACTCTGCACTCTGCACTACCACTCAGCACTACCAATCTGCACTACCAATCTGCACTCTGCACTCTCACTCTGCACTACCACTCTGCACTACCACTCTGCACTCTGCACTACCACTCTGCACTCTGCACTACCACTCTGCACTCTGCACTACCACTCTGCACTACCACTCTGCACTACCACTCTGCACTCTGCACTACCACTCTGCACTCTGCACTACCACTCTGCACTCTGCACTACCACTCTGCACTCTGCACTACCACTCTGCACTACCACTCTGCACTCTGCACTACCAATCTGCACTACCACTCTGCACTCTGCACTACCACTCTGCACTACCACTCTGCACTACCGCTCTGCATTACCACTCTGCACTCTGCACTACCACTCTGCACTCTGCACTACCAAACTGCACTACCACTCTGCACTACCACTCTGCACTACCACTCTGCACTCTGCACTACCACTCTGCACTCTGCACTACCAATCTGCACTCACCAACAGACACGGCGGACTCGTGGAAAATTAATGAAGTGACCTAGAGGGTGAGGATGGGATACTCCGCTACCATCGAGTTCGTAGAAGAACAAGATTACATACGAAAAACAAGCAGCACAGAAAGCATCACTTTCGCGATCGCAATTGTTTAAACAAGCAGCACAGAAAGCATCACTTTTGCGATCGCAATTGTTTAAACAAGCAGCACAGAAAGAGATCACTTTTGCGATCGCAATTGTTTAAAAAACCCAGATCTGATGCATGTGATTCTCTACATTGCTGGCCGGCTGTTCATGCACGCACACAGAGCTGAAGGGAAAAAAAACACAGCAGTGCACACGCTCCCAGCACCATCTGCCTTCAATTACCGGCACCTCAGACAGCTGGTAATTGAGGATTTATGTATTCTTCTGCGCGTGTCCGAACACTTTATGCAGGAAGTGGACATTGACAAATTCCTAAGTCCTATGGCGTGCTGCCTTACTTAAACACAGCCTTGCCTGGACCAATTACCATGCACATGGCAAAATACCACACGCAAAAAACGCGCGCTTTCTGGAATGTGGCAGCCCGGACCCCTTTCAGAATTCTTTTTTTTTCTAATACATAAGAGCTCGGAAACTCCGCCCCCACTTCGTGGTGACGTAGGCCGAGCCCTAAAAAGTGAACTGTATCTGTGCAAAGTAGTCCAATTCAGTTTATTGTGGCCACTTTGTGGCTTTTGATTTGATTTTTTGTATGTGTTACCTAATAAATAAGGTACCAACAGGGATTTTGCTGACTGTAGCAGGCACAAGGTACTTATATTATTGGTTTAAGAAAGATTTGCTAAAGTTTCATTTTGTGAATTGCTACATGCGGTTACTAGTCTCAGAGGGCGAAGTAAACATGAGTCACAACACTGTGGTGCTGCTGTCAGTGTTGTGAGAGCCAGAAGCATGCACTGCCCACTTTCCATTGGCAGTTTTGCCAGAGGTGATTCCATGTTTGCAGCACAAGAAATAAGCGTTACACAAAAGAGCCTACTAATGTTAACTGGTATTTGTATAGCGCATTATCACCAGCAGGTCTCTTAGCGCTTTAGAGAGAGTAGTCAGAGCTTCTATCGGTACCATAACAGTGCAGGGACAGAGAGCTAAATGGTGTCTAAGGCTTCTCTAAACAGGACCGTTTTGAGCTGCTTCCTAAACGGGAGGAGTGCGGGTTCCTTGCGAAGGTGTTCAGGCAGTTAGTTCCATAGTTGTGGGACCAGGACTGAGAAAGCTCTGTCCCCTTTGGATGCAGTATTGCAACGTGGAAGGGCTAGGTGGCAGGCCTCGGCAGACCACAGTATACAGCCTGGAACATAGTTCTTAAGGCGATCTTTAACGTAGGCTGGGGCCTGCCCATAGATTGCTTTGTGGGCAATGCAGAGGCCTTTAAATGTTGCTCTCTGCCTGATGGGGAGCCAGTGCAGCTTACCCAGAAGCGGGGTGGCGTGAGACCTTCTTGGGAGCCTGAAAATCATCCTGGCTACATTGTTCAGTACCACCTGTAGTTTGTTGATACGTTTCTGGGGGAAGCCGATATATAAGGCATTGCCATAATCCAGCCTGGAGACAATAGTGGCCGACACCTTTGCCTGTAATGAGGTGGTTGAAAGATGGGGGACTAGTTTCCGCAACTGCCTCATGAGATCTGTATATGAGCTGACCACTGAAGTGACCTGTTTCGCCATGGAAAGCTCGGAGTAAATATTTATGCCCAGACTTTTCACAACCTGCACTGTTGTGGGGGTGACACCTAACTCCAGGGGCCAGAAAAGGTCACTCCAGGGGTTGCTTCTGGTGTGGATGACAATGACCTCTGTTTTATCCGGATTCATTTTCAGTGAATTAGCTGTCATCCAATTCACTGTAAATCTGAGATTGTTTTGTGCCAGGTCATGCGCGTGGGAGGAGTTGCCAATATGGAGGATGAGTTGGGTGTCATCTGCATAATTGAAGACTCTGCAGTCCCAACTGGCTAGGGCCGCCACCACTGGCTATAAGTATATATTGAAAATTAGTGGGGACAGAGCAGAGCCTTAGGGGACTCTACAGGTAAGGAGGCCACTGTCCGATACCTGCTCACCCAACTGAATCCTCTGGGACTGGCATGGCAAGAAGGATTGTAGCCAGCGATGTGCCAACAAGCAGATACCCACAGCAGTGAGTATGGACAACAGTTGTGCGTGGCTGACCATATCGAACGCTGCTGATAGGTCTAGTAAGATCAGGGCTCCACCATATAGGATTGCTTTGCAGTCAGAGCCCTGTTCCTGTGAGATTTGTATAAAACTGGATAATAACTGTTCAGTCCTATGGGCTTATAATTAGGGCTCCCGGTATTATAAGTTATAATATTTGTGAAACCTGAGAGAGAGTGCTTTCATGTGAGACGCTCAAGCATGAAGAACTCTATAGACACAATAGCCTGAACAGCTGCTGTAGGGCCTGAACCCATAACATCCCTAAAACATGTAGTTTGCTACTAGAGTTTATAACATATGTAAGCCAAGCAACAAAGGCAATGTGGAAACTGCTGGAGGAGGTTTTAAAAAAAAACTCAACACTCTGCTTGCAAAACAAGTAATCCGGTTGTGCAAAGTAAGGTGCACCTGCCCAAGCACAGTGAGTAAAAGCCCTGGGATCCTGAGTGCAGAACAATATCATGCTATTTCTCCTTAAAATAGATTACTGAGTCCCAGTCCTTTCCATTGGGCATAGTCTCATCTCCTCTCCTGCATCACAAATACATGTGCTTGCTAAGCACCCAAGTTTTTTTTACCTGAAAGTTGCATACATTGCGGACTAATGTTGTCTATATGGTGGGTCTGTAAGATCTGAGTCGTGGTGGGTGAAAGGCGTGGCTGGCCTGCATGTTGAGGCTTTGGTGTTCAATGTTTCTCAGGAGCTGGAGGGAGCGGTATTATAGCCTTTGTGGTAGATAATAATGGGGTTTAACATTCCGAGCAGCTTTATTTAATATAAAACAGATTGTTGTTAATTGTTTCCTTCGTTCACAGCACCTATCATTCATTATGCATGCATCCTTATTGCACATAGCCTCGTCACGTCGCCAGTACCACGTGAAGTAACAGTTGATGTTGTAGCCCCAGGATAATGTGCTGCATTGCAAAACACTCATAAAGTCCCAAAGGCGAGACCTATTGGCTATGCCTATGGTTGTTTTATTTGGCGGCATGCAAAACAGTCATGCCTAACTTGTGGTTTGTATTTTGTTTCTTTAACTTTAACAAGCAATTAGCAACATTTCACTGTTGTGCCCTTGATTCCAGGAAACGTGCTCTATCGACATTTTTGTATTGCAGCGGCTTCTACGTCACTGTATCTCATTGAAAATTCGAATGCTCTAAGGTTCTTACTTTGAAGCCAAGAACATGTCGAATTCTGGCAATTCGTGCAGGTAGTTTTATTGTTAGATTTAAATGTTGCTTCCTCTTACTGATGGGATTTGTGAAACCCCTTTCAATTAAGATGTTCTCGAACTGTGAACGAATCTCTCATTAACCAGGAAGCAAACTATTAATAGCAACTGCCATTACCAGCCGGAGGCAGTCGTGTTGCTGGGATATAGGTGCGCCATTTTCGTCCTTCTGATTGAGCCGACGGTGGAACGCATCGTTTTCTCCTCGTGAAGCCTGACACCATGCCAGGACGCATAAAAGAGAGCTGGCTTCACTGTAAGACTCCATGGGGACAAAATTGAGGGGGAAAATGTCACCTATTTTTCTTGTCCTCTTCTCGTGTCGAAACGGCACTGTTTCTGGTCCCTGGGGCATAGAAGACATACAGCAGGCTCAGTGTCTAATCTCAGGTTCTATTTTTCAAGCCAGCGTCGTTTCTCAGCTCAGTCTCTGCCTGTTACAAAAACACCAATTATCTGTTCTAGAAAATTTACTGCTGTGGTCCGCGTGACTTTTGTTATGTCAAATATGTCCGGTATTTATTCGCCAGCCTATATTTTTCACATTCACAATGCAACATCAAACTCGAGCAGTTTTTGTTGAAGGTCAGTTTGATCTATTTCGGTGGTAAAAAAAACTATTATTCTCAACAAATCATCACGAGTTTATGTGCTGTGTCACGCACTTTATTAAAAAAGGACTTTAACATTATACGCAATCTCTTCGGCTGTTCGAAAACCCGAGCCCCTGTACTTTCATTAAACGGATTGCCTCTGAACTGCGAGAAAACTGTCGCTCTACCATCCTGACATATACCATTTACCCTGACAATAAAGCAGCTCTTACTTTGAATCTTGTGGGTACTCCGAAGATTATACATCTGAGTCCCAGTGGGTTACTCAGCTTTTCAACACTCAGTCTTTCAACCGCCTGAGCAGTCCTTAACTTGTGCAGGTGTTTGCCAGTGTTCGGCACCGGCACTTATTTCTAAACATCGACACATATTTAACAATCAGCCAGCTAGTGGTTTTCTGTGTCTCTTTTGCACCTTTTTTTTTTAGCAGAGCACGTCAGTGGAACGTTTAACTATTTAGTATACGTTTTACAAAAATATAGAATCAACAGTTTCAGGCCATTCCTACTGCTTGAGATGACCTGAAATAGCCCTAATTGTCACACTAGTTTGAGACGGATTGTAAGTAAGTGCTGCTGGCACTGGAATCAGTCGCAATGACTGAAGTTAGGTCTCATGCCAGCTGCAGTTTCTCATTTTCTCTTTCTACATTTTCTCATGGTAAACATTCTAGCATACGCTTTGGGTCTTCCTTAAAATTTTTATTTTTGAGATATTTCTTTTAAGTATGTACCCGTGTTTGGCTGTACTACGAGATTAAATACAAGGATTGAATAACGTGATTGAATAAAGAAATCATCACAAGAATTTCTGTTGTTTGATATTGTTTTTATATCATTACTGTTTTATTTAATATAATTACCACACTGGTGGGGTACCAGTGCACTGAAAGTTCAGTGCCAGTCAGTATTCCGGTTACCCGTAATTATAACTGTTAATGTATCCATGTATATTTACACTAGTGTAGGAAAATGCGTCTTTTTGCATGATCAGTCCATTTTTTGCCGGGTTTTTCACGGTGCACTTGTACTCTATAAACCAGGACGCAGTGCAGGTGTTTCGACCCCTAAAAATATTTCTAAATTGTCTAGACTGCTGATTGACATATTTAACTTATCTATAAGTCCCTAGTACATGGTAATACGTGTACCGTGGGTCTGTAAGTTAAATGTTAGTGGTGGACTGTGTGCCACCACTATAATGACAGTGCACTACATGACCGTAAGGCCTGCCACCAGTGAACTGACTGTGAGGGTTTAAACCACAAATTTGATCTGTAAAGCTAGCCACTTTTTGACAAGTCTAAACCTCCTTTTAAATATTAGTAAATCCTTAATAAGCCATAATGCCCAATATGGCAGGGTGCATGGCAGGAAAGGAATGAGTTAAGCCAATTCTGTTTGCAGTAAAACAAATCCGGCAGCGAGGTGTGCAGAGCAGGAGATGTATTCTGGTGAGTTTTATTTACTCTCCAACTGGCATTCAATCCCCTGCGGTTTCGGAGTAAAAGTGTGTGTCTGAGAAGGGCGTGGAAGAGAGGAATGGCTGCTCAATGTACAACATGTTTCATTGCCGTATGTTACATACTACATGCCAGTAGAATTGTCTGCAGATTGCTCGCGGCATATTTATTTTCATTGTGCAAAACTGACTCCATACCACCTATCTGTTTTAACATTATTCTTTAAATAGAGTGAACATATGCATTGACGCCAGTAGCTGACGTGGGGGCGGGCTCGTCAGGTCACCGCGTGCGCCTACTTCTTTAATTTAATGGAGACGATTCTCCTACTGTTTTATTTTTAAACATTGTCCCAGAGTGACAGAAATAGCCACGGCCTATAGCTAAGGCTCAGAGGGCGGGGAGGACAGAGAAGGAAAAGGACTCGGTCCCTTACTTCTTGCCTGGCCAGACAAGACAAGAACAGTGTCTACTTCTCCTGCTCTGCCTCTGTCAGCCTCCCCCTCGCTCTTTCTTTCTTTTAATCCCTCTCTGTCTCTGTTTCGCTACTCCCATGGCTGTAAGTGGGATGAATAAACTGGGGGAGGTATCTTAAAGGGGCGTGGCCAATGTAATTAAGGGCAGTGCTGAAAAACACGTAAGCAAAAAATCTGTGTTTAGCATAGTCTGCCGCCCGACTTGCATGTTGCTGTTTCTGTCATTTGCCCAGCTATATGATACAATAAGTAACATTATACCTACTACAAGTCAGGACTATTGGCTTTGTCAATGGTTATTAGCTGCATAAGATAAATAAGCAGCACCTATGGCTTGTATAGAATATTGAAAAAGCTTTCACTTAAAAGCCCTGGTGACACGACGACAATTTTGCTGATCCTGAGTTTCAAAAAGAGAACGGGAATCCAGAGAGAAAATTACTCTTTTTAAAGGATTTCCCTTCCCCTACAATCTCACCTGGCATGACGTAAAGCCATAACTTTCGCACTAGTGAGCAGTGAGCAGTGTTTCCAGCGCACATCCACGTGCCTGCTGTCACTCCAGTCCGGAAAAAAATGGACCACCTGTGCCAGGATACCGAACGGAGCCCGATAGAGTACCGTTTGGAGGCCCCCTTTAAACAAGCATTTGCATCGCCAATAGGTCTTGCATTTGGGACCTTATAAGTGTTTAGCCATGGAACAATTGGTGTTGTTGCACCAAGGATATTCTGCTGCATAACTAAATACCTATAGGGTCCAAAAAGCGAGACCTATTGGCTATGCCAATGCTTGTTTGTTTTTTGTTGCGGTTTTGTTTAAGTTCCCAGATCTACAATAGCTGGACATGGTTTTTGTTAACAGTTCTTTGCATCAAATGAACTTGTTTTCATTGCTCTGAATGTTGTTTCCATTTTGGTTGTAGGAAGCAAGCATTCCCGGAGGTGTAGGGGCTGCCCATGCGCCGTACTTTGCAAATGAGAAAAAGCCTGGTGCAGGCGCAATTTACAAGTGTGGAGTGAGTGAGCCCCATGCAGCATGACTCAATCACACAGGAGTTCATGTACTGCACCTGCATACTCAGCATGGTTTAAGGAAACTCGACCCACTCCCTCCCAGGCATCGAACAAATATTTACAAAGAAAGTCTAAGAGGAGCCTGCCTGCTGCACTGACGGATGGTGGTGTGTCTGCCTGGTGAAAGCGTGCACTGATGGCTGGTGGTGTGTGTGCCCGGTGAAAACGTGCACTGACGGCTGGTGGTGTGTGTCTGGTGGAAGCGTGCACTGACGGCTGGTGATGTATGTGCCTCGTGAGATGGTGCACTGACGGCTGGTGGTGTGTGTGCCTGGTGGAAGCATGCACCGACAGCTGGTATTGTGTGTGTGCCTGGTGAAAGCGTGCACTGACGGCTGGTGGTGTGTGCCTGGTGGAAGCGTGCACCGACGGCTGGTAGTGTGTGTGCCTGTTTGAAGCATGCACCGACGGCTGATGGTGTGTCTGCCTGGTGGAAGCGTGCACTGACTGCTAGTTGTATGTGTGCCTGGTGAAAGAACGCACTGACAGCTGGTCGTGTGTGCCTGGTGGAAGCGTGCACTGACGGCTGGTGGTGTGTGTGCCTGGTAGAAGCGTGCAATGACGGTTGGTGGTGTGTGTGCCTGGTGGAAAAGCGTGCACTGACGGCTGGTGGTATGTGTGCCTGGTGGAAAAGCGTGCACTGGCGGCTGGTGGTGTGTGTGTCTGGTGGAAGCGTGCACTGATGGCTGGTGCTGTGTGTGCCTGGTGGGGAAGCGTGCACTGATGGCTGGTGGTGTGTGTGGCTGGTGTAAGCATGCACTGACGACTGATGATGTGTGTGCCTGGTGGAGGTGTGCCTGGTGGAAGCGTGCACTGATGGCTGGTGGTGTGTGTGCCTGGTGGAAGCATGCACTGATGGCTGATGGTGTGTGTGCCTGGTGAAAGCGTACACTGACAGCTGGTGGTGTGTATGCCTGGTGGAAGTGTGCCTGGTGGAAGCGTGCACTGATGGCTGGTGATGTTTGTGCCTGGTGGAAGCGTGCACTGACGGCTGGTGGTGTGTGCGCCTGGTGAAAGCGTGCACTGACGACTGATGGTGTGTGTGCCTGGTGGAAGCAGGAGCATTCACAGCAATAGAAGACACAAATGAAACTGACAAAGAGGGAGGGTGAGAAGGGAGGGGGGAGTGCGAGCAGAGGAGCATTCACAGGATAGAAGACCCAAATGAAACTGACGAAGAGGGAGGGGAAGAAGGGAGGGGGGAGTGCGAGCAGAGGAGCCTGAGAACCGCAATAAAAACACAGATTGCAGCTGTGCACGTGCACACGCTCATGAACACAAGCTGGAGGTCGGCAAAAGCCTCTGGTGGCACTTTTAAAAGCCACTTACTAAATGTCTCGAAGAGACTGTCTCAGGCGAGACCAAAAAACTGTCAGTGCTCAGACCCGGCCCACTTAAAGCTCTGGCTCCTCCTAACTTTCTGAAAGCCATGACTTCAAGACACTGTTCTTACCCTCTCTTTCCTCTCCTTTCCTTTATTCGTTCCCCTGTGACATGGATCCAAAAAAGAAAAACACTTTTGCTGGAAATGCTGTATTTTTCTGACATTTATCTATTCCACAGTGCAACCTTGGGACAGAAAGAAATAAAAGGTTCAAAATATGAAATATAAATGAATAACGAAATAAAGCAAGCCAGATTAGTCGTAAAGGTACTGATTGATTTTCTCCACCCTCAAACACATTAGCTCCACTTTATAGATTTTGCAAGTGAAGCGCTACTTCTGTTTTTTCTCCTTTCTTTCAACAGCATTGTTTTCCCCGTGTGGAAAGTGCACCATTCCTGGAGGTACTGCAATACCTCCTTGATGGGGATGGGTGGATTGAAAAAAAAATGTGGTGGGTGGATAGGAAAACAAAATGTGTACAGGGGCTCTGTGTTCACAGATGTCGACTTCTGAAACCATACTGCTTACGTTTTGTAAGGATTAAGGCAATGGACATTGAAATGGGTACCTTCTGGGCCCTGTAGTCATGTCCTTAACTTTTCAGGCAAAAGCACTCACTGATTTCTGAATAATGAGTGTAAAAGGGTTAAGGTAACCATGTTGTTACTGCATACATATCCATGCTTTACTTAACCTTGCATTGTTATGAGTGTTTGCTTTTGTATTGTATTGTATTGTATGCCAAATTTGTAAAGTGCAACTTTCACCCAGTGAGTATCTTGGTACTGTAGCACGTGGCATCAAAACCCACAGATGGGAAAAGGGAGTGGATAGGCATTTAACCTTCTTCAGCACCAGGGGATCAGATTCTAGGGAACAGCCATGTTTTAACCTTTTTTCTAAACTGCAGGAGGTCCTGGGACTGTCTGACTTGTAATGAAAGTTTATTCCAGAGCTTTGCGGCGGCTGTGCTGAACGCTCTACCACCTGATTTCGCTCTTCGAAATCTAGAAACTCTCACCAAGTAAGCAAAAGACGAGCAAAGAAACCTCGTCGGAATATACCAGGCGAATTTCTCCTGTAACGGTTTGGGTCCCGAACCATGAAGGACTTTAAACACTATGCAAATAGATTTAAACTGAATTCTTTGCAGTATTGGGAGCCAGTGTAAGGGCCAAAGATCCCGACGAGTGCCGTGGGTTCATCAAAGCCGGCTTAGCCGCGAAGATTTGGACCCTTTGAAGACATTCAATCAGGAATATTGGAGACTGCAGTAATAAGGAATTACAATAGTCCAACCTGCTAAGGATGATACTTCCAACTACCAAGGCTCTAGCCGCAGTAGGCAGCAGCGGGAGGATCTTCCTCAATGCTATGATGAGGGAGAAACAACTCCCCACCAATTTATTTACTATTCCTTCCAAATTGAGATTAGCATTGAGCATTACGCCCAGATTGCATACTGATTTAGCAGGAACAGGAGTGGGGGTTGTTGCAGAAGGCCGAGAATTATCAGGAAATGGGGAGGGTATTTTCCCACCAGCACAGTATAGGACTTCAGTCTTATCCAAGTTAAATTGTAGAGAGTTTGCCTTTAACCAGAGAGCAGTGTCCAACATGCAGGCATGGAAAGGCTCTAAAGATATGGACTGGCTACCTTCCATGGAGAAAAAAAGCTGAGTATCATCAGCATAATTCACCAACTTTACACCATGCGTCTTTATAATATCAATCAGTGGTCTCATATAAATGTTCAAAAAATGGGGCTGATTTCAGATCCTTCAGGAACGCCATGGTGGATGTTGAAAAACTCAGATTGATACAGAGGGAGGAAGACCGCCTGACATCTACCAGATAAGTAGGAACGGAACCAATCTAGAACCTTGCCCAATACCCCAATGTCTTCAAGTCTGGTCAGCAGGATATCATGGTGACTGTGTCAAAAGTGGCGGACAGGTCAAGCAGAATGAGAATGCCAGAATCTCGCCTGTCCGCACACAAATGAAGATCGTCCAACATGGTCACCAATGCAGTCTCGGTTCCATGTCTTGGACGAAAATAGAACAGCACATCAACTAACCTGGTGTTACATTCTCGGAACTGGGACAAGGTCCTGCTGACCAGTCGCTCGATGATCTTGACCGGAAAGGGTAAAAGAGAAATAGGTCTGTAATTACTAGCACAGGTAGGGTCAAGTGTCACCTTTTTCAGAAGTGGGGTAACCACAGCCTGTTTCCAACAGGTTGGTACCGTTCCGGAAGTAAAAAGGGCTGTTGCAAATCTGCCGGAGAATGGGGAAGAGTTCAGAGCCCAATTCCTTCCAGATTTTGTGTGGGAGAGGATCCAAAGGAGAACCGAATGACACACCCAACACAATTCTATTAAAGAGCTCCTCCGTGGGTGGCTCAAAATGATACAAAGAGGTCAGAGTGCCAGCCTCTGTCCCATTCTACATCCTTATGTCTCGTGTCTCATCAATTCTGCTGTTAGAACCCTCCTTCCTAGTAAGATTATCCACTTAATCCGTCAATGATCTTGTTTATTTTCTCCATAAGGAAGGACGCCAAGCTATCACAAAGAGCCTGAGTTGGCAAGATCTTGGTCCGCGCACATTCAGGAGTAGTAATGTCCTTTACTATTTTAAAAATACTTCTGGTGTGATTTTTAGAATTCAGAATAATGTCTGCAAAATATTTTGACTTTACCAAGCCAATTCCAATTTTTCATATTGGAAATGTCCGCACCTGTCTTTTTGAGTAGAGAGAGTAATCTGGCTTCTTTAAAGTATCTGGGGACCTTCTCAGTTTCCAGAGAGAGGTTCAACAAGTCTAGGATATCTCCCTCAATCTCAGGAAGAGCAAGTTTAAAGATCCTGGGAGGGCAGGGATCTGCGGGTCAGCCAGATTTAATTTTTGTTGCAGTGCGTCTTAGGGTCTCAATGTCGAGAGATTGGAAGGAAGAGATCAACTCTACCCTATTTTCCTGGGTTTTCGCCTCCTCACTGAGGGATTGCTTAAAGGAGGCTTTGTCGATCTCAATCAGGATGTCTTGTATTTTATCAGAGAAGTAAGATAGGAATTTATTGCACTGTTCCTAGTTGGATGGCGTCTCCAGCAATTGTTTTTGGCTCAGTTCTTTGAGGATTTTAAATGTTTCTTTTTGTTTATTGGTTGCTACCAGGATCCTATTTTCGTGGTATCCAGCTTTCCTGCTAAGGAGCACCTTTTTGTAGGTGGAGATTTTTGTCCTGTACTCTACGAGGGCCTGTGGACCAATATATGTCTGATAGAGGAGCGAAGGCCACTCAGCAGTCCGAAACACTCTATGGCTATTTTCCAAGCCCTCACCGCTACTGGAGCATCACTCCTTTTGGCGCTCCAGGTGCACAGTGTCATTTTCCATATTTACAAGGTGGCACTAAGCCACTTTGTGTGGTTTAATGCCACCTTGTAAATATGCCCCTTTCAACCACAGTTCTCTGTGGCAAAGGGGCATGCAGTGAGTGTTGCTGTGGGCATTCCATCGCAACAACCATTGCTTTTTGACTCTGCCCCAGATTTACAAGGCTGAGGCAGCGCCAAAAACGAACGGCTTGGAATACCAGGCATTAAACTGGTGATACAAGGAGAAAGTATTAATTTCTCCTCAGTTTTTACTCTTTCCATGTGCGCTGCACTCTGCAGCACAGATAGAAGGTGCAAGTTGCCATTATTGATTGTTTATGTGCAGGAAGTCCCTTGCAACATGGCGACAGGGTGCCTGCGATGGTGCTAAGCAGCTTTTTTTGCTCCAGCGGAAACACAGGGGTGTGCCGTATTCTTGTGATTATGGCTCATCCCTGCATTTTGAAAATGTCAGAGCATGGTGCTACCAAATTTGGTGCAGCTCAACACTCCGTAATTTTATTGTAAACATGCCCCTATGTTTGGTAGAAAGAGTGGTGGAAGGGCTATCCTGTTCAAAGACTTGCTGTAAAGTTTAAGCGGTTCTAGTTTGAAGGCTTCGCTGTACCAACGGTCCAGTTATATATTATTTGTTATCTATGTTCATAGACACACATGTTTGCTTTCTTCCTACAAATGGCACCCATGGTGATTAATGAGCCGCTCCCTAACAAGGGCAGCACATAACATATCAAATGTAAACAATCGTAAGACAGATGCCTAAGTAAATGTAGGAAGTTTGCATTTATTATATATTGTTCTACATATTATGTCAGGTATCTATATTTTAAGAGCATGTGTAACCATTATATTTTGATTTCTGTAAAGACAAATTAAAAAGTTAGCATAAAATAATTTCTATCTCTTCAAAATGTGGTACTCTATTCAATGATTTCTCAGTTAACAAAAATTGTGGACAATAGAGCAGTGTGCAATTTGTAAAACATGTTCATTTATGGTAGATATTAAATGTAAATATTGTCAAAGATTGTTGAAGATGTCCAGGAACTGAAAAAGGTAATCGAAGAAATTGCTTACAGATAGTTGGGCCATAATGTAAAGGTAGTGTTCTACAGACACACTTCAAGGATGATCACAACAAAAATCGTGTTGCTTCTTGGTCATTTCAAGCTGAAATTTGTATTTGTGGTGTGCAGCTTGATTGGCGCAAAAAGTGTGGTTAGAATGGTCATTAATTGCATAACTTTCTCTATAGGCCTATCGAGTGAAATCGCTTCAAGGCATGGCATGATGAGATATTAGTGTGGTTGTGTCTTGAGCCACTAGGATTGCTGCTAATGTATTCAGAACATGAGTTTGATAGAAGCCATTCCTTTCATCAAATCACTTACTATATCCAATTGAATAGGCTGGAGATATGACTGGATTCAATCATATGCATTCCATAACACATGACACTGAACGATCACAACACACATGTTTCTGTTTCATGATAAGTTACTGTATGATTTTCTATACCTATATACCGATTACAAAAGAATTAACATAATTTAGAGGCCCTGGGTGTAAGAAGATATATGTATCATTGTTCTTAAAGAGCTTTTTTTGGTTAAATTGTATTCTTCCTTGTATTGTGTGAACGACTAGGAGCCTACTGTAATGAATGTTTAAATGGTTACTGTTAGACCTGGCATTATTGGCATGAGTCTCTCCTCCATTTTTTTCTGTTTGCCTCCTCTGTTACGATGTTTTTGCTGGTATATTGCTTTGGGCACTGTGCCACTGCTGATCAGTGCCACAGTGCAAGTGCTCCCTATGTGAAATTGCTGTATTGATTGAATTCCATGTTTGGCTTATTTGGTTTACTATCAGTCCCTAGTAGCGTGCACCAGAAGTGCCAGGGCTTGTAAATACAAATGCTGCTCGTGGGCTTGCAGCACGTGTTGTGCCACCCACAAGAGCGGCCTAGTAAAAGTATGTCTGAAGGTCTACCATTGCTAGACCACGTGCAGTCTGACTGTCACGAGGACTGCGCAAGTACACCTACTTGCCAGTCCCTAAACCTTCCCTTAACTTCATGTTAGTCACCCCTATGGTAGGCCCAAGGGCAGGGTGCATTGTAAGCATAAGGTAGGACAAGCCTGACAAGGTTGGCATGTCCTAATAGTGAATTACAGCCATATTCGTTTTTCACTATTGTAAGGTAACCTGCTCTCCATAAGTTAGAATGGGCTGCCAGGATTATTAATGCTATAATCCTAGCGGGCTCGGGGAGCATGGTGCAATGTCAAGTTTGGTATCCCTGAACTCAGGGTTTAATAAAGCATCCTTTTGTGTGGATGGTTTTTGGACTCTGTGTTTGAAAATAGCACTTTTAGAAAGTAGCTATTTTCTTGTCTAACTGTCTACCGGTCTCTGCTGGTTCTGGTGTGCGTGTGACAGGAGCTGGGTGGCTCCAGAGGTCTGAATGAGTCAGTGTGGGGTGAGTGGGGCATTTACATTGAGAGTAGGGGAAGAGTAGCTCCTGATAGCCTGCCCTGCCTGATACAATACTGGCTCCGCCCCCTTGCCAGGCGACTGATGACTCTGTGCCTGCCTGGGACTTTCCTGGCCCACCTCCTGCCGGGCAACTGATGGCCCTGCCCCTGCCAGTGACAATGCTGGCTCCGCTCCTGCTGGGCGGCTGAAGACTCTGCCCTGCACAGTGAATAGGCCAGGTGCTTCGGCCTGGCAACACCCACAACAAACCCAAGATGGGGGGAAATTCCCCTGCATGGACAAAGGGATCAAAGCCAAAAAGGGGTATAAGAGAAGGACCCCTGAACCAAGAATTTAGATCACTTCTGACAAGGAAACCTGAACCAAGGACAAGAAGCCTGCTGATCCAAGGACTGCCTACCCCTTCTGCCAGAGTGCTGTTTGTTGGGGGAATCCTGCAGTTGCTTCTTTATTTTTGCCAAGGAACCAGGAGAGAGGAACTGAGTGTGTACTCTCAGGCTTGCTAAGAAAATCTCCAAGGGCTGGAAGAAGTGCCAGCCTCCTGTTGAAGTCATCTATTTGCTAAAAGTGCTTGTTGCTGGAACCTGAAAATCCAGCACCTCTGAAGAATCCAGCAATCTCGACGCCGACGGACGCCGCCGAATCCAGCTCAACATCGTGAGTAACGGCTCCAGTGTCCCGCACCTTCGACGCCGGCCGCCGGGCCCGATCGACGCCGGTAGCGACGCCAGTGAGTAGCGAGTTCGGCTCCAGCTCCAAGTGACCCTGTGTCGACGCCGCTGCTGATCGCATCGACCTCGAGCCCTCTCGACGCCGTGAGCGCTGCTCACTCTTGCAACATCGACATCGACGACGACGCCGTATCCGGCTTCATCTCGTGAGCGCTGCTCCTGCCTGACTTCGGTCGACGCCGCTGCAGATCGCCCCGACTCCAAGGCCCGATCGACGCCGAAGACGCGACGCCGGACATCTCGACGCTGCTGATCATCGAGTGCTTCACTTTTCCAAGGTACTGTGTTGTTGGGGTCTGTGCGACTCCGGGCTCGACGTAGCGCTCCTCGCGGTCGACGCCGACCTTTGGACTAACTTTGCCTCGACGTCGTGTGACTCCCGTGGGGGTTACCTTGTTGCCAAGAACTGTGTTTTAAAGAAGAAGAGTTGCTTTTGATACTAAAGACTTTGTGCTAAGAAGAAACTATGCTTGAACTATTATTTTTCCTTCCAAGAGTATTTATTAAGATTGTGGTATATTTTTGTCGTTATTTGGTCTTGTGCTAAGCCTTATATAAAAATCCTTATTTTTATAATACTACTGTGTTGTGTCCATTTGTAGTGTATTCACTTTATTACTGTATGTGGTCATCAATGCTTAATGCACTGCCTCTGAGATAAGCCTGTCTGCTTTGCCAAGCTACCAAGGGGGTGAGCAGGGGTTATCTAAGTGTGTGATCCCCTTGCCCTGACTGGAAAAGGTGTGTCCCTATTTGTCAGAAGTGTATACCTCTGCCAACTAGAGACAGCCGCTTCTAACATTGGTGGGTCAGCGGTGAGGATTTGAACTTTGCATTTATGACCCATGTGCAGTGATTAGTGTGCGCTACATAGTGAAAGCAGACCATAGCGCATTCACAATCTAATTGGTTGGATATTCTATTTTTGTTCTCCGCTTTCCTGAAGCTTGATTTTTTAAACTGCCAGTTTGACCATGAGTGATACCGGAGTCACTACCCCTGTTGTTGTTGTGGAGGAATTTGATAGGAGTAAGATGAACGACTATCCGTTAAAGAAGCTGAAATCCTTTTGCAAGCAGTTGCAAGTTCCTACCACAGGCATTTCAAGGAGGCCAGATTATCTCAAAGCATTGCAGGCCTGGTTAGAGGCCAGAGAGTCCTCTGATCCGGTGGTGGTACGGACAAGGGAAGGGGAGGAGGAAGTACCAGTGAATGGTCATGTGTCCTCTCCTGGCAGCAGTGTTTCCTCCAAGGGTCTTTCTCCTGAAGAAAGAGAAGAAAGGGAGAAAGAGCGAGCTTACAACATGGAAATGGCAAAACTTAAGATAAATGGGCAGTTGGAAATAGAGAATGCAAGAGGTAGGAGAGAAGCTGATATGGAGATCAAAAGGTTACAGTTTGAAAGAGAGAAGTTAGCTTTTGAGCGTGATACCAGGATGAGGGAGTTGGAGCTCAAAGCTACAGAGTTAGAATTGAATCCCTCTGGTGGCAGCATCCCATCTGTGCCTGCAGAAAGTAGGTTTTATTTTCCCAAAGATGTGATCAAAGATTTTCAGAAGAATGAGGATATTGGTCAATGGTTTAAAGCATATGAGTTAGCATTGTTGGCCCACCGGGTCCCTGAGAAGGATTGGGGAGCGGGGTTGTGGGGTCGCTTTGTGAATGAGGGAAGAGATACCCTGTTAGACATGCCTGTTGAGGATAGGATGTCTTATGCTCATATGAAGGATGCTTTAATGTTAAGGTATGGCCTAACCCCAGAAAAGTACAGACAGGCCTTTAGAGAATGTAAGAAGTTGCCTAGTACTACGTGGGTTGAATATGTGTCATTTTTTTGCAGAGCCATGGATGGTTGGGTAAAGGGCAGCAAAGTGGAAAGTTATGATGCTCTTTATGATTTGTTTGCTTGGGAGCACTTGTCTAATAACTGTTTTCCAGAGCTGCGCCAGCACCTTATTGATAGCAAGATATCTAACCCTAGAAAACTTGCTGAGGAGGCGGACCGCTGGGTCAGTACCAGGGTCCACAAAGGTCCAGTGGGAGACTCAGCCAAAGGAGGGCAGGGTCCCCAGCAGAAGAGTGGGGGGGACAAGGGTAAACAGAGGGAGTTCCAGAAAGGGCCCCAAAGTAATCCCCAAGGGAACCAAGGGAAGGGTTCCCAGCCTCCCCCAGAGAAGAAATCAGAGGCCCGACAGGTAAACCTGTTCGTAGGGGCCCAATGACCTGCTTCGCTTGTAAGCAGGTGGGACACCGGTTTTATGATCCCCAGTGTCCCTTGAAGAACTCTAGTGCACCACCCCGTGCCGCCCCCCGTCAGTTGGCGAGTGTAGCCCTGGGAGGGGAGGAGATGGTTGCCCATGGTGGGGAGGGTCCCGCAGAGATGTCCCTGGTCTCTCTGGGAGACATGGAATTGGTCCCTCCACCCCCGCTGCCTAGTAACACTAAGAAATATAGGCAGTGGGTGACCATTAATGGCCATAGAGTGGAAGCTCTCAGAGACACCGGAGCAAGTGTGACAGCTGTCAAGTGTCACTTGGTGTCCAGAGAGCAGGTTGTTCCCCACGCATTCTACCCTGTGATAGCTGCTGACAACTCCCAGAGAGAGTGTGAGGTAGCTCAAGTTTCCTTTGAATGGGGGGGAGTTTCAGGTACTCTTCAAGTTGCTGTAAGGCCCGCCATGCCTGTTGATTGTCTCCTGGGCAATGATTTAGAAGACTCCCCTTGGGCTAAGGTGGAGAGGGAGACACATTTGAAAATGTTGGGTGTGCCAGAGTGGGTGTGGGCAACCACTCGATCCATGACAGCAAGTAAGGGTGTTGATGGGGTTCTGGAGCCTGAAAGTATGGCCCAGGACCCAGCTGTGAAGAGAAGAGGCAGGGGGCGCGGGAAACCGTCCCCCATAGTTCCCGTGGTCCAGGAGGAGGCAAACCTTAAGGGGTATGTCCTGGAACCCACAGGTGAACAAGTTGCTGAACTGGGAGACCTACCCGAGCTGACCCACTGGCAGCAGGATGGTGGTCCCTCCAGGGAGGAATTCTGTGCAGAACAGAAAGTGTGCCCTTCTCTTGTGGGTATGAGGCAGCAGGCCTCAGCCCAAACCTCAGGTGATCAGTCAGGGTCACATTTTGTTTACTGGGAGAACGACCTCCTGTATAGCGAGCCTAAGGCTGCTGAGCCTGGGTCAGCCCGTGTGCTGGTGGTACCCCAGCGCTTCAGAGCCTTCCTACTGGGTTTGGCTCATGACGTTCCGTTAGCTGGACATCTGGAGTAGGACAAGACCTATGACAGGCTTGTCACCCATTTTTATTGGCCTCAGATGAGAAGGGATACAGATATCCATTGCAAGACCTGTCAAACTTGCCAGGCAAGTGGGAAAAGTGGGCGGAAGCAGAAGGCTCCCATCCAACCTTTTCCCGTGGTCAGTACCCCCTTTGACCGGGTGGGGATTGACATTGTTGGGCCCCTGGACCCCAAGACAGCCCTGGGCAACAGGTTCATCCTGGTCTTGGTGGACTATGCCACACGGTACCCGGAAGCCATCCCTCTCAGAACAGTGACGGCCCCCGTGGTGGGACGGGCACTGATGGGTGTTTTCTCCCGAATGGGGTTCCCCAGGGAGGTGGTGTCAGACCGGGGTACCAACTTCATTTCCAACTATATGAAGTCTCTGTGGAAGGAGTGTGGGGTAACCTACAAGTTCACCACTCCTTACCACCCTCAAGGTAATGGGTTGGTTGAGAGATTCAACCGTACCCTTAAAGGCATGATTATGGGTCATGAAGAACCAATGAGGCGTAAATGGGACGTCCTCTTGCCATGCCTGTTGTTTGCTTACCGTGAGGTGCCGCAGAAGTCTCTAGGGTTCAGCCCCTTTGAGCTTTTGTATGGACACCCGGTAAGAGGACCTTTGAGTCTGGTCAAAGAAGGCTGGGAGCAATCTCCCAGGAAACCTCCCCAGGATGTATACAGTTACATGCTGGCCTTTAGGAACCAGACCAGGCGCTTCAGAGATCTTGCTCAGGCAAATCTGGAGGCCAGCCAGGAGGAGATGAAGCGGTGGTACGACCAGAAGGCCACTCTGGTAGAGCTTCAGCCTGGACAGAAAGTGTGGGTCATGTCCCCTGTGGAACCTTGTGCGCTCAAGGACAGGTGGACTGGACCATTTGAGGTTGTGGAGAAAAAGAGCGATGTCACCTACATGGTGGACTTGAAGTCTCCCAGGAACCCCTTGCGGGTCCTGCATGTCAACCGATTAAAGCCCCACTTAGAAAGGTCCGAAGTGGGCATGCTCCTAGCTACAGATGCTGGAATGGAGGAGGAGAGTGAGCCTCTTCCTGACCTCCTGTATGCAAAAGAGCAAGATGGGTCAGTGGATGGTGTTGTCCTCTTTGACACACTGACCCCTGAGCAGCAGCAGGATTGTCGCCAACTGTTGGTACAATTCCCTGATCTGTTCTCCTTGATTCCTGGTGTCACGCAGTGGTGTGTCCATGATGTTGACACCGGGGACAGCACTCCTGTGAAGCACAAGGCTTACAGAGTGACTGACAAGGTCAGAGCATACATCAAGGAGGAGGTCTCCAAAATGTTTGCCTTAGGGGTGGTTGAGTCCTCTAGCAGTCCTTGGGCCAGCCCAGTGGTCCTGGTCCCAAAGGCTGCAGCGCCTGGTGCTTCACCGGAACTTCGGTTCTGTGTGGATTACCGAGGACTCAATTCAGTCACCAAGACTGGCGCGCACCCCATCCCCAGAGCTGATGAGCTCATAGATCGGTTAGGGGCTGCCCGGTACCTTAGTACGTTTGATCTAACGTCTGGGTACTGGCAGATCGCCTTGACTGATGGGGCAAAAGAGAGGTCAGCATTCTCCACACCAGATGGGCACTACCAATTCCGGGTTATGCCCTTTGGGATGAAGAATACCCCTGCCACCTTCCAGAGGTTGGTCAACCAGGTCTTGGCTGGACTGGAGGATTTCAGTGCCGCCTACCTGGACGACATCGCAGTGTTCAGCGCCAGCTGGGAGGAACACTTGCACCACCTCCAGGAAGTGTTGTTGGCCCTGCGCAGAGCAGGCCTCACAATCAAAGCCAGTAAGTGCCAGATTGGGCAGGGTTCAGTGGTGTACTTGGGGCACCAAGTAGGGAGCGGCAAGGTGGCCCCCCTGCAACCCAAGATTGATACCATCCTGGCATGGACACCGCCCAAAACCCAGACTCAGGTGAGAGCCTTCTTGGGTCTCACGGGTTATTACAGGAGGTCCGTCAAGGATTATGGTAACATTGTGCACCCCTTGACTTCGCTGACTTCCAGGAAGCAGCCACGACTTGTGATCTGGACTACGCCTGTCAGACGGCCTTTGACACCCTGAAAACTGCAATGTGCACAGCACCCATACTCCAGGCACCCGACTTTTCTAAAGAATTTGTTGTCCAGACGGACGCTTCAGAGCATGGCGTGGGGGCTGTTCTAGCTCAGGTGAATGAAGAGGGCAGAGACTTACCTGTAGCCTTCATCAGTAGGAGGTTACTTCCCAGGGAACAGAGGTGGAGTGCGATAGAGAGAGAAGCATTTGCTGTGGTCTGGGCACTGAAGAAGCTAAGACCCTACCTGTTTGGGACTCACTTCCGGGTTCAGACAGACCACAGGCCCCTCAGATGGTTGATGCAGATGAGGGGTGAGAAACCAAAGCTGTTGAGGTGGTCCATTTCCCTACAGGGGATGGACTTCACGGTGGAACACCGCCCTGGCACAGATCACGCCAATGCTGATGGTCTGTCCAGATTTTTCCGCCTTAGTGATGAGGACTCCCTAGGGTAAGGGTAGTTCTCCCCACATTTCAGCTGGAGGGGACACGTGTTAGACCTGGCATCATTGGCATGAGTCTCTCCTCCATTTCTTTCTGTTTGCCTCCTCTGTTACGATGTTTTTGCTGGTATATTGCTTTGGGCACTGTGCCACTGCTGATCAGTGCCACAGTGCAAGTGCTCCCTATGTGAAATTGCTGTATTGATTGAATTCCATGTTTGGCTTATTTGGTTTACTATCAGTCCCTAGTAGCGTGCACCAGGAGTGCCAGGGCTTGTAAATACAAATGCTGCTCGTGGGCTTGCAGCACGTGTTGTGCCACCCACAAGAGCGGCCTAGTAAAAGTATGTCGTCTGAAGGTCTACCAGAGCTAGACCACGTGCAGTCTGACTGTCACGAGGACTGCGCAAGTACACCTACTTGCCAGTCCCTAAACCTTCCCTTAACTTCATGTTAGTCACCCCTATGGTAGGCCCAAGGGCAGGGTGCATTGTAAGCATAAGGTAGGACAAGCCTGACAAGGTTGGCATGTCCTAATAGTGAATTACAGCCATATTCGTTTTTCACTATTGTAAGGTAACCTGCTCTCCATAAGTTAGAATGGGCTGCCAGGATTATTAATGCTATAATCCTAGCGGGCTCGGGGAGCATGGTGCAATGTCAAGTTTGGTATCCCTGAACTCAGGGTTTAATAACGCATCATTTTGTGTGGATGGTTTTTGGACTCTGTGTTTGAAAATAGCACTTTTAGAAAGTAGCTATTTTCTTGTCTAACTGTCTACTGGTCTCTGCTGGTTCTGGTGTGCGTGTGACAGGAGCTGGGTGGCTCCAGAGGTCTGAATGAGTCAGTGTGGGGTGAGTGGGGCATTTACATTGAGAGTAGGGGAAGAGTAGCTCCTGATAGCCTGCCCTGCCTGATACAATGCTGGCTCCGCCCCCCTGCCAGGCGACTGATGACTCTGTGCCTGCCTGGGACTTTCCTGGCCCACCTCCTGCCGGGCAACTGATGGCCCTGCCCCTGCCAGTGACAATGCTGGCTCCGCTCCTGCTGGGCGGCTGAAGACTCTGCCCTGCACAGTGAATAGGCCAGGTGCTTCGGCCTGGCAACACCCACAACAAACCCAAGATGGGGGGAAATTCCCCTGCATGGACAAAGGGATCAAAGCCAAAAAGGGGTATAAGAGAAGGACCCCTGAACCAAGAATTTAGATCACTTCTGACAAGGAAACCTGAACCAAGGACAAGAAGCCTGCTGATCCAAGGACTGCCTACCCCTTCTGCCAGAGTGCTGTTTGTTGGGGGAACCCTGCAGTTGCTTCTTTATTTTTGCCAAGGAACCAGGAGAGAGGAACTGAGTGTGTACTCTCAGGCTTGCTAAGAAAATCTCCAAGGGCTGGAAGAAGTGCCAGCCTCCTGTTGAAGTCACAAGGCCAAAGGACTTCATCTATTTGCTAAAAGTGCTTGTTGCTGGAACCTGAAAATCCAGCACCTCTTAAGAATCTAGCAATCTCGACGCCGACGGCCGCCGCCGAATCCAGCTCGACATCGTGAGTAACGGCTCCAGTGTCCCGCACCTTCGACGCCGGCCGCCGGGCCCGATCGACGCCAGTAGCGACGCCAGTGAGTAGCGAGTTCGGCTCCAGCTCCAAGTGACCCTGTGTCGACGCCGCTGCTGATCGCATCGACCTCGAGCCCTCTCGACGCCGTGAGCGCTGCTCACTCTTGCAACATCGACATCGACGACGACGCCGTATCCGGCTTCATCTCGTGAGCGCTGCTCCTGCCTGACTTCGGTCGACGCCGCTGCAGATCGCCCCGAATCCGAGGCCCGATCGACGCCGAAGACGCGACGCCGGACATCTCGACGCCGCTGATCATCGAGTGCTTCACTTTTCCAAGGTACTGTGTTGTTGGGGTCTGTGCGACTCCGGGCTCGACGTAGCGCTCCTCGCGGTCGACGCCGAACCTTTGGACTAACTTTGCCTCGACGTCGTGTGACTCCCGTGGGGGTTACCTTGTTGCCAAGAACTGTGTTTTAAAGAAGAAGAGTTGCTTTTGATACTAAAGACTTTGTGCTAAGAAGAAACTACGCTTGAACTATTATTTTTCCTTCCAAGAGTATTTATTAAGATTGTGCTATATTTTTGTCGTTATTTGGTCTTGTGCTAAGCCTTATATAAAAATCCTTATTTTTATAATACTACTGTGTTGTGTCCATTTGTAGTGTATTCACTTTATTACTGTATGTGGTCATCAATGCTTAACGCACTGCCTCTGAGATAAGCCTGTCTGCTTTGCCAAGCTACCAAGGGGGTGAGCAGGGGTTATCTAAGTGTGTGATCCCCTTGCCCTGACTGGAAAAGGTGTGTCCCTATTTGTCAGAAGTGTATACCTCTGCCAACTAGAGACAGCCGCTTCTAAAAGTTACTAATCAGAGAAAGTCTTGTATGTTGTGTCTATGTGATCGTTACACTGTGTATGCCTAAACCAAAATGTAAGGGTCCACTAACTGTAAAATATATATTTGTATGTGCTTGTAATGCTACATGGTGTGATTTTACTATGACCACAGTTATGGCAGAAAGGCTGACTCCCTGATATTGCAGTGGTGAAGTTGAGATGAAAGGATAAACTTCTCCAGCGTTTCAGTCGTGCTCGTTTTCAAAGAACCCTTTCCATCTTCAGACAGCTGCAAAATCATCAGACCTCCACTAGGTGCCAGTGGCTTTCCTTGCAGCAGTTTGTAGCATCCTACCCAACTCGGACACTTGCCAATAACCATGCCAAACCTGGAGGTTAGTTATAAATCCCTTTATTCTTCAGTGTGTAACCAAGAACTCAATCTTCTAATCCTGCATTCACTTCATTACCCTCTAATGCTTACATCATAGGTTTACAGAGTCCCTCAAAAACCAAAAGAGTTCTTTCATTTTTTATTTGCACAACTACATTTTCCCCTGCGTTAAATAAAACAATACAACTTTTTACAATAAATACATAAATAAATAGATATATAAATACAAATACATATGCACTTATAACTCCTCAATGAGCCCCCATGGTGCTTGGACCCCGCATCAGTGATGTGCATAAGTGAGATGGAAACAACATCAGTCACAGAATCAGTAACTGTTTGTCTGGCACCAGTCTCTACGGTGAAGTCGATGTTTGGTGAGTGATGAACCAAATGTCTTAAGTGAGAAGAATCACTAGTAGGGGACTTCCTAGGACATTGGTCAGTCACCATATGTCCTTTGGTGGTTGTGACAGTAAAGGGCTCAGCCTCGAAAGGAGCATCAGATTTTCTGAATGCTGTACTAGTACTTGATCTTCTCTTTTGAAAGTGATATCTTTCATCTGAGCATAGATTTTCATTTTTTGTTTGCAACCAGAATCTTTTGTTCAAATGTCTTTCTCAGTCTTTAGTCTGAGGATGATCCATTGAGGTAACTTGGTTGTCATGGCCCTCCCAAACATTAAGGTTGAAGGGCTTTCCCCTGTGGTCTAGTGAGGGGTCGATCTGTAAGCTTGAAGAGTGGTATTCAAAACCACCTTGCGGTCAAGCTTTTTTAATGCAGCACGATGCCCAGCCTTATTTTGAGTACTCATGAATGGTCCAACAGAACGTTGGCCAGGGGCCAACGAGGAGTGCTTTACGTTGAGAGGGCTGAGAAAATCTTTGAACTCTCGACTATCAAAGGGGGAGCTGTCTACAGAAGCGGGAGGTGCTTTCAGCGGAGAGAGAGCTGCCCATTACCTTGTGCCCTGTGCTCCTGGGTCCGAGCGATCCTCCAGCCCCGCCTTTCCCGCCATTGCCGCCGCTGCCAGGACATCGCAGCGCGGCCGTCGGGAGAGGGAACTACATCCCCCAAGATCCCTAGCGGCTGGACGCCGCAAGCAGCCAATCAGTGTGCGCCCGGAGGCGCTGATAAGGAAGGACTGCCCTCACAGAAGCGGGAGGTGTCTACAGAAGCGGGAGGTGCTTTCAGCGGACAGAGAGCTGCCCATTACCTTGTGCCCTGTGCTCCTGGGTCCGAGCGATCCTCCAGCCCCGCCATTCCCGCCATTGCCGCCGCTGCCAGGACATCGCAGCGCGGCCGTCGGGAGAGGGAACTACATCCCCCAAGATCCCTAGCGGCTGGACGCCGCAAGCAGCCAATCAGTGTGCGCCCGGAGGCGCTGATAAGGAAGGACTGCCCTCACAGAAGCGGGAGGTGTCTACAGAAGCGGGAGGTGCTTTCAGCGGACAGAGAGCTGCCCATTACCTTGTGCCCTGTGCTCCTGGGTCCGAGCGATCCTCCAGCCCCGCCATTCCCGCCATTGCCGCCGCTGCCAGGACATCGCAGCGCGGCCGTCGGGAGAGGGAACTACATCCCCCAAGATCCCTAGCGGCTGGACGCCGCAAGCAGCCAATCAGTGTGCGCCCGGAGGCGCTGATAAGGAAGGACTGCCCTCACAGAAGCGGGAGGTGCTTTCAGCGGACAGAGAGCTGCCCATTACCTTGTGCCCTGTGCTCCTGGGTCCGAGCGATCCTCCAGCCCCGCCATTCCCGCCATTGCCGCCGCTGCCAGGACATCGCAGCGCGGCCGTCGGGAGAGGGAACTACATCCCCCAAGATCCCTAGCGGCTGGACGCCGCAAGCAGCCAATCAGTGTGCGCCCGGAGGCGCTGATAAGGAAGGACTGCCCCCCGCTACTCGGGAGCGCGCGGGCAGCGCCGGGCAAAGGGCGGGCCCTCTGTGGCCCTCAGAGGCCAGAGGAGGACGGGACGGGCCACTCCCCTTGGCCTACAAGAAGGAGGAGGTAAAGCCACTGAATGACTATTCCACTGACTATTACTTCTGGCTAGAAACAGTTACTTAGACCCCTAAGGGAGTAGTCACACAATATATTTCTTTGGTTGAACCTATGCCTTAAGATACAAGACGGGCACGCTATTGACAATTCGGTACTAACGAACATATTGCACAGTCGTTATACCTATTTTTACTGTTCAGTTTAAATATATCCCTACTAGCATGGAACCCCCTTGTAAAACATCTAATACTGCGCCTAATCTCCCTTGGCTAGATGAATTAAACAGTATGTGTAATATTAAGTATATCTTTGTTACATCACCACACCCGGTAACAAATACTAGCCCGCTAGCCCGCAGTGTTAGTATACAGGGGCCTCTAACTACATCCATAAAAGCAAGTGCCCACAATACAACTCCCGTTAAGGTCACATCTTTTACAAGGAAACATGACGGGGTTGGAGAAAGTGAGTCCCAAATCAAAACACCAAAATTGCAGAATGCGTCCTCAGATATAAACCCGCCTATTATCACTGCTCTGTTAACTCCAGAGGTGGGCAAAAAACTAGACGATTCAGCAAGCTCTTCCCATTTGGCTCTACTGGTCACGATCGAACAAATGCTTAAAACCATTATCCATCCCCTGATCGAAAAAATAAATACTCTGGGGGATAGACTGACGGGGATTGAGGAAACTGTTAAACTCAATATAGCACAATCCTCCCACATTGTAACATCTAAGCGTTCACCTCATGCTGGCCTTTTTAATCCGCCCAAACAAACTAAGCAAAACACAGTTCCTCTAACACAAGTAACATTCCCTACTACTGTGTGCCCACCTGTCCCTAAGGCACCACCCATACCCATACCTGCCATAGACCGCAATACCGAGCCTAGATTAAAATGTATTAACAATCCTCGTATCAATCTTCCCCCAGAGGCCGCTCCATTTGTGTCCATCCTCTCGGGGGTTCCTCCACTGAAACATGGAAAACCTGAGAGAACCACCGACCTCCTAAACAAAGTTAAGTTTTGGCTATCGAAAAATAGACCCTTACCCCACAACTTTGATGGTAGGATAGTCAGTGTGAGGAGAGTGGGTTGGTTGGGTCCCCTACAAAAAGATATCTGTGGCGACCTGGTTCTAATTAGATTTAGGAGCAGACAAGTTGTTCCCTATCTCCAGTCCTGGCAGCCCCAAGAAGGTGATGGTCCTATAACAACTTGGGATCTACATGATTTTTACCCAAGTGAATCTTACTTCCCCTTCTGGAAACAAACCGTCGATAACAACATTAAGCTGGGTTACAGATCTCGCTCCAGAAACCGTTATTGATTTTATTTTGTGTAAATCAGAATTGTGTAACAATGTATTATGATGTCTCCTTCTTTCTTCTTTTCCTTTTTTGAGAGAAATCGTTACTGATTTTATTTTTTTCGTAGAATTATGCAATAATGTATTATGATGTTGCCTTTTTCTTTGATTATTTGGAAATGTATTGTGATTTATTGCTGGTATATTTTTAAATAATTGTATACTTTTATGATTTCCTTTGAGAAATCGAAATAAAGTTATTTGAACGAACGAACGGACTATCAAAGGGTGGTCCATAGTCAGAATTTAACATCTCAGGGATACCCCATGTTGCAACAATGCCATCTAATCTTTCAAGACCCGTTCATGAGTGATGGATGGAAGTGCTTCTACCAATGGAAAACAGGAGTATTCATCAACAATGACCATTAGATGTTGGCTATTCTCAAGAGGACCAGAAACAGCAATTCTCTCCCAAGAGTGATAATGCATTTCTGACATGTTTAAAGGGTGCGGAGTAATATTTTTTGAGAGACAGCTGCGTAAGAGAAAGGCTTTCAGTTCTCTTTAAACCCTTTCATTGAGATGAGTAAACCATACCCTGTCTCAAGAGCTCTCTTTGTTGCAACTATTCCTCTGTGTTCTTCAAGGACTTCTTCAATTACTTGTTGTCATAGACTCTCTGGAATGACAATTCAAGTACCTCGCAAGATGAGGTCTTCCTGAGCATCAGTCAATTCATCTCTGGCATTTCCAAATTTGAAGTACTCTTTACTGGTAAGACATCAAGAGTGCTGGTTCCAAGATTGGTGAGCAATAATGTCTTTCAATTTCAGCATGTCACTATCTTGGCACATAGCAGTGACAATTTGTTCCAATAACATGGCAGCTGGTGTGCTCGATTTTACAATGACATTACTGTAGGCTTCAGCCGTCTTAGATGGGGGACCAGGGCATTGTAATGGCACTAGCGAAAAATATTCAGCATGAGTCGCATCTTTCCTTGAACGGTGAACAATTGCATAGTTGTATTTTTGTAATATCAGACTTCAATGTGCAATATGAGGAGGCATCTTGGCTTTAGGACTCTCAAATATTGTTGATAGTGCTTGATGATCAGTCTCAGCTGTGAAAGGCTTTCCACATAAGAACACGTGGAAATATTCACATGCCCACACCACTGCCAAGCTTTTTTTCTCAGGTTTTGAATAAGCATGTTCTGTTTGTGACACGCTTTTGTTGTCGTAAGCTACAGTATGCCTTTGGATATTTTGTTGTCCATTGTGCTGTGCAACAATTGCATCTAACCTTACAGGGCTAGCATCAACTACAGCCTTTGTATGGAGCTTGGGATTAAAGTAGGCCATTTCAGTGGCATTTTTGATGGCTTGATTGATTCTCTTGAAACTTGCCTGGCACTCTCATAACCACAACACTACATTATTTTTTGTAAATTCTCATAACAGTGAACTGACAGTGGTAAAGTCTTGTATGTGTCTTGAACAGTAACTGGCCAGACAAAGGAATGAATGTAACATAGAAATGCCCTGTGGGGATTAGCAATAGACAGTGCTTGCACTTTGGCTGGATTAGGTGCCATACCCCAATCAGAAAAGATATGGAAAAATAATTTCCATTTTCTTTTATGGAATTCACATTTGTCAGCATTAACATTCAAAACAGAATGATTTACCAAATGACATACCATAAATTACATTGTTCATAAATACTGGGAATCCAATGCAAATCCTGAATCAGAATGCGTTATTTTGACAATGCAAACATCAAAACTATATACATCAATATCAGTGCATGAAATGTAGTGGCCAATGACAACACATAAATCAGCAAAGGTCATCATAAGCACCATAATCATGAAAGAACAGTACAAACATATCAGCAACTGTAAGCCCCTGTGGTCACAGAAACTCTGTACCCCTACTAATGGGGTTATGGTACTCTTTGGGAGCCCTCGGTAAATGCTTCTGGGTAGGCATTTATCGTAGGCTGCAGAGCATCTGCCCTCCAGGTATGAGGAATATCGTGATATTTGAGAATGCAGCAATCGATTGAAGGTTGGAATCAGGGGCCTTTGTCGAGATTAACCCTGTCTTGCCGCGTTAATCAAGTGCCCCCAGAGGTACGTGTTCCTGGTACAATGTAAGGTTTAAGTGGGGCGGCCTGACTCGGCCCCCGCCTGCAAACATGACCAAAGTGCAGCTGCCCACAACCACATTGCACAGCTGCATGGGAGCACTACGTGTCACGCAAGTGGGAGCCGGTCTCTATGGGGACCTCCCACTGGCAACGGAATCGGTGACAGACCTCACTGGTCAGAATGGGCCAGTTGCCTGGGAATCCGCTATCTCCCTCAGGCACCAACCTCTTTCTCCCAAGGCGACCCCTCCTCACAGGGGATGTCGCTGGTGTTAGGGGTGCTTATACCACCAGGGACGCTTGTGAAGTGATGGCATGGCCTCCTTCCAGGCTTCTCATTGCACTCATGATGACTGTGGGCCTCGGGAGCACAGACTCAACCTCGGCGGTGTAGCACTGCCTCAATGGCAACGGTGTCCTTTGGCACGGTAGGAGGGGGCACAAGGACATGCACAGGTATGTATGAGAGTGCTTCACCACACGATTGGACTTTTAGAAACAGTAGGGCTCTCCAGTTCTCCTTGTTTTGGGCTGCTGCAGGCAGGCAAAAACGTGCCCTTCCTGAGCCACCCAGCGCCCACACTAGGAAAATGCTGAGGCCTTTACCTAGCAGTACACAAGGGAGTTCTTCAACCCTCACCGGGCATAGATACAGAGGAGCAAAGCACAGTGCTCACCTCGACCTATATGCAGGACACAGAACAAGTTAGCCAGCACTTCAAGTGAAAAATAAGGCACTCACCATTGTGTCAGGCTGCTGCTCTATCTTAGAGCCCCCTGGCAAATACATAGATGCCATCCTGAAAGAATTTATACCCCTTACCAGTACCTTCATACGTGACAGCATCAAGTCTCTTTACACCAAAATTCCCCATGATGAGGGTCCACAGATCATCTAGAATCTACTTAACACACGTCCAGACCCCCTGATTTTATGATAGAGCTACTCCATATTGCTGTAAACAGCTATTTCCTGTATAAGGATACCTTTTACCTACAGCTGAAGGGAGTTTCCATGGAAGCATGTTTCGCCCCCGACTTTACTATCCTCTAAGTCCACAATTTGGAGACCACAGACATCCTTACCCCGTTGAACGCCTTCCTTAACCAAACTGGCTTAGCGTAGGTATTTCGATGATATCCTCTACTTTGGCACAAGACTGCTGACAATTTCTAGAGTCTAGAACTAATGAACTCCCATTTTTGGACCTCACCCTTCATGCAGAGGATGGCATCATTAGTACATCACGCTTCCATAAGCCCACGATGCAACACACTTTTACTATACTCAAGCTATCATCCCTGTGACCTCCGTGATGGACTCCCTTATGGTCAGTTTCTTCGAATGCAAAGAAACTGCAAATGGAAAAATAACTATTTCCGCGAGGCTGCCATATTGTCTAAAAAGCTCCATACCCACAGCTACCCAAAACAACTTATTACCAGAGCGTGCAAACGCGCATGGTATTGTCAGAGGGACATTCTACTCTCCCCTAGACAGAGATGGACGTATACACACAAGCCCTTTGTCTCCACCTACAGCCCTTGCAGTAACAAAGTAAACAAAATCATTAGAAGGAATTGGAGTATCCTTCAGTCACAAACCACATTCCAGAAACCGCCTCTGTTTTCCTATAAGAGGGGTAACAACTTATCTGACCAACTAGTTCGGGCAATCACTTGGCCTAAAAATCCAAACATGAGCTCAGTCACCACTCTTTGGTGCTTACCACCCACACCGGGAAATCCCAGAAGTCAGAATTGTGCATTTTTCCCCTTCACTATTAACACAAAGGAATTCAAGGTCTATAACCAGACATACCAACTGAAACAATTCTCCAACTGTCGTACTACCAATGTGATTTATGCCATCCTTTGCCCTTGCAACTTACTGTACATTGGTCAAACCATTTAAATGGTCAAGCAACGCATTATACAACACAGAAGTCCCATCAGATGCAAGACTGAGTTGGGCCCATTAGTCTCACACTAAATAGAAAAGAACCATTCTGATACTGACTTGATCTGGCAGGTCATTGACCAGCCCACTTTAACACTGCGCAGCGGTAACTTACAACTACTACTAAACAAATGCGAAAGTAGGTGGATCGCACACTGCAACTCTATCAACCATGGATGGAACATACTGGATGAATGGAATATGACCAGTGACTTCCACTGATTCCATTCTTATATCCAACACTTTCGATTGATGTGTGGCCGCACATCATACCCTCTAAGTTCCTTTCAGCCAATTAGTCCTCCTTCGCGGCCCTTGCCACTATTTTTTGTCCCCTAACGGCCCCACCCCCCCATTTTTGTTTAAGCCTTCCTCACCATTATTCATCATACATTGACTGCATTGTAGGTCCACACAAAGTGATATAACCCATTGATTGCAATGCATGCCCTTACGAAGTGACATATATATACATAATCTATTCCTCCAGCTTATCACATGCCTTCCCTGACATGATGGGTACCTTACGATGAAGGAACCTGTACCGGTGATTAATCTGTATACATTTTCATGATTGTTTTCTTCATGTGACCTGCACCTGTCCAGTACTGTTAATTTGTATATGCCCTTTGGATCTCCCGGTACCTAGGTTTTTTCGTTATACTTCACGTAGGGCCAGATGTAGGTGGCCATTTACCGGCCGATAACGGCCGATTTCGGCCGTTACCGACCGGTAAATGGGTTATTGGTATGTAGGGGGCCAACTTTACCGAATTGGTAAATTTACCGAATTGGTAAATTTACCGATTCGGTAAAATACCGAATCGGTATTTTTACCGATTCGGTAACTTCTAGATGTAGGCGGGACTCTTCTGAGTCCCAAAGGCCTTTCAGATTCGGTATTTTACCACCCAATCCAATTGGATGGTAAAATACCAAATCCAGGTGTGCATGCACATGTGTGCATACACACCTATGCCATGTGACAGACAGACATGCCCTTAGGGCATGTTAATGTGCCACATGGCACACATGCCTGTATTTGGGGTGCTAGAGGGTGTCAAAGTGACACCCCCTGCACCCTTGCTGGAATCGGTATTTACCGAATCGGTAAATACCGTTTCGGTAATGCCCATTGATTCCTATGGGCTTCAATGCCCATAGGAATCAATGGGCATTACCGAATCGGAATTTACAGAATCGGTAAATACCGAATCTTAACGATTCTGTATTTACCGATTCTGTAATACCTACACCCCCCCACCCCCTCTATTTTACCACTTCTTAAATACCGAATCGGTAAAATTCGGTATTTAAGAAGTGGTAAAATGAAATTACCTACATCTAGGCCTAAATGTTTCAATTAATACCAACTATACTCCTGCCTGTCTGTCTTTCATCTCCACCTTTTCCTCCCTTTCTTCCTTCCTCGCCTCCCACGGAGGCACTTCCCAATCACCACACCCCCACGCCTCCGCTCTAGTTGTTCCACATCACCCGCCCTATGTGACCTTTGACCTGAGCAAGTGAGTATTTCCTCACGACTGTAGCAAACAACCGTGTACATGGCGCTGACTTGATTCATTCCCCCTGTTGCCTCTAGACTCTAAGCTTCAGGCATTCCACGTCCCATTAGGTAATTTTGATACAGAAGTTGTTTTCTTCCATACAGGCTCATTATTGGTCTTCCCCTAGTCATCATGCCCTTTTTCCTCATTCCAGCCACAGACCGGATTCACTCTGCTTCCATTTCCTGTTACCCCCATCTCTCAGACCCAAGAGAACTAAAGTACCGGTTTGGATCACTGGGCGTTTTGATTACTCGCGTACCTTTTTTTCCAACACAACAGACACGGCAAGCTTCTCCTCCTTCAACCACCCAGTGGGGTATTTCTGTTTGTTTATTTAAAACCCTTGAGTGAACGTCTTTCCCTCCCCTTCCATCCACAGACCCTTCTTGGACACTTCGATGTATCCTCCATTCTTGACTCAACCTTGTCTCAAGGTGGTTTTGCTACCACAGTAACAGGTAGCCTTTACTCCACTATCTCTAATTTTATCCTTCTAATATACCCTCTTTAAAATTTTAAAACTAGCAATTTCCTTTAATCCTTATACAGCACTTGCTGAACCACAGTAACCCGGTCAGGATGATGACCTTAAATGACACAGGTTAAAATGCCGTCAACTTTTCAACGTAGCTTTAGGCATTTTTGAGGTTCCTAAAACAGTGTAAACTCTGTAAAAATGTCCAATTGACTGTTTCTGTAACCATCAATTATATTGTTCCTTGCTCCTTTTTTTCAATGTAATTTCACTACTCATGTGTCACTCGCGCCGTTCACCTCTCCTCGAACACAATTGTGCACACTATATGTTTGGGTTACTCCCAAAGTTTATGTAATGTAGTGCTGATATAACTACCTTACCCTATAAATCTACATACCTTTTGGTCCTCTTCAACACCTTTATGGCCTCCCTTATTTCCTTGTGCTCAACATTGACTTGTTATACATTGTACTAGTCTTACTTAATGATCACCAGTTGAGACATTGTTTCCTTGTTAAATGTATTCTCCTGGTCTCAACTGGAATAACAGGTTTTAATCCTGCCCTTTGTTTTTCAGAGCACTGGTGGGGGCAAAAATCAGGCAGCCAGGCCAGCCAGGCCAGCACATCCAGGAATGTAGAAGACAGGGATAGCGATTCTTCCTCACATCACAGCAGTGCCTTAGGGATTTCAAAGTCAGTGAGCTGCTGCAGCAGGGCAGCATGCAGCAAGGCAATTCAGTGAGGCATTTGCTCTACCCACAGGCAGTAGGGCAACAACAGAAGAGCAGTCAAGTAGAGTCCTTTATGCAGTGCAGGCAGTCCTTCTGACAGAGTTTCAGTCTCAGTTCCAAAAGTGCTCTACAAATGTCGGGTCACAGACCCTGTACTTATATTCTGGTGCCTTGCTTCTAGAAGGTATGAGACGTTTTCCACAAGGCCCGGTAAAGTTCCTGGAGTTTCCTTCCTCTCCTGCCTTGGCTCAGTAGGAGCTAAACACGCCCTTTGTGTAGGGCACGGCAAAGCCTATACAAATGTAAGTGTGCCACACCTAACTCTCTCCCATGCCAACCAGGTGTAAACCAATCATACCATGTTTAAAGGAGAGAGCCCATGCCCTTTAGCACTGATTGGAAGTGATAAAGTGCCCAGAGTCCTAAAGCCAACAAAAAGAGGGCCAGTAAAATAGGAGGAAGAAGGCAAAAAGTTTAGGAATAACTCTGCAAAAAGGGCCAGGTCCAACACTGTAGTTTATTGATATCAGTCCCAGATCAGCAGCAGTGCTGAAACTGAGCAGACAGGCACTTGGGGCCATACCTTGAAGTACATAAATAGGTACTTGTACCACTGTTTTCTTGCGTTTGATCTTAACTACAAATGAACCATGACTTTTTAAAGGTGTCATCTCAGCCCATGGATTTCCATTAGTTTTCGATGGCATAAGCTATGGTAATGGAGACAATTCACAGTATTTCTCCTCAGTCATAATGTTGATCGATGCACCTCTAGTAATAATAAAAGGTATCTAACACCCATTTATCTTAAGGGCAATCTTTGGACGTTTGTAAGTCTTTGGTGCTATTTCATGTCGTTCTCTGTTTCGCCTTTTTTTCTCACATTCTACTACTCCTACATGTGCATGCCTCTCTGAAATAAACAACAATATTGCACAGTTACCATTGTCACTTTAATTTGAAATGGATTTTGAGAAACTCTTTAACTATGGTTCTGATGATGATCGACTTAGTATGTTGTCAATTTGCCTCAGTTGGTGTGACCGCTTGACCTTGTGCAAGCGCATCGAACGATGTCGAGGCAACGCTCTGTTGGCCATTTTGTTTTCACGCTTTGATGATGCACTTACTTTTCCCTTCAGCTTGCAAAACTTCACAAAATTGTTCACTATACCACAGCCGTTGCAAACCTATCCAATGGCGGGACGTCTACTGTTGTGTAGTAACAACAATCCACATCTGAAGCACATTTTATTTTCTTGTGGAGACATCACTTTGTGTCGCTCAGCTTTATGCTTTGGCTTACTTTCCATGTTCATAACTGACACACTCTGGGCACCTCCAGCCCCTGTGTCAGTTGCTTGTCGATTAGCAAGCTCTTCAGCTCGTGTAGTCTTGAGAACTTGCAATGAGCTCAGAGTTTCTCTGAAAGGAATCTGACAGACATCCATCTATCATTCAAAGTGTGATTTGACCCAGTGGGTAGTAAATCACATTCAATCTGACGTTAGATGTAGTGAATGTGGACAGTTCCATCAACATGCCTTCAAAAAACTTAAAATTAATAGTTGGGAGGGTTCGGCATCTCAGGGAGTTTCGGTGACTGAGTGTGAGACCTAAAACATGACTATCTTCCAAGTTATAATGCAAACTGGAGTAGTTGGGAGAAAGAAGACAATCTAGTGTGTAGTTAAATGAGACATTGAGCCATGTTTCTGTGAGGACCAGACTGTCAAGATTATAAGACTGGATCGAGTCAGATATCTCTAGATGGTGACTGACTGCAGAACGACAATTGTGCAGCATGCAGTTCAGGGAGACGCTGTTGTCTTTCTGACTTGGCTGTTCGGAAGGGTAGTTGGGATTTGTTTCAAGTTAAGAGGGGATGAGTGCCTACTGAGCTGGTGTGTGTGCAGAAAGATCCGAGAGGGTAGTGGAATTTAAAGCTGTGTCACCCTTTACGGCATGGAGTAGGTCTGGGTTGTCTAGGGGGGATTGAGTCTGTTTGGGTCTGGGTAGGTGTCTCTCTCTCTGTATGCTGGAAGGATGTGGGGGGAGGGTCCACAGGAGGTAATGAGGGTAGCGGTGAGGAGAGGATAGAGATTCACTTAAAGGACATAGAGCCAATGTGAAGATGTCCTTTCTTTGAGAGAGATAGGAGAAAGAGGAAAGGAGCTGGTTGAGTAGAGGACAGTTACGTTCTGCAATTGTGGGAGGATTGTGCTGGGCTGTCAGAGACAGACTCTGGGGGGTATCTTTAGTATCTTTTTTATGGGCTCTTTTACATCTTCATCGGCCATGTTCTTCAGATTCTTCATAATTCTCTTGTCATTTGTTTCATCAATTGCGTCTAAGAAATCCTCAAACGTCTCTATCCAAGCAGTCCATCTATTGCCAATATTATATTTTTTGGCTGATTCATATGATGATGGCAGATTTAAGAAAACAGCAAAATTATAACCATTGTTGGACAACAGTGCTCTCTCTAGCACTTCTTGGTGAATTTGCTCATGCAAACCATTTCTAGAGCCTTGTGATATGCTGGCTTCAGGGTCAACTTGACAGCCGGAGGAGCTTTGGCCTCACCCTTGCTTTCCATTGGAGCTCTTTATTTGTGATGGAAATCAGAAGAGTTGTTCTGAGCCCCCACTCAGGAATTTTTTGGGGTGGACCGCTTCATTTATGGACATGTCTGCATGCACAATCCCAGCTCTCTTTCTGGGGCCACTCCACAGCAGGTGGTGGTAAGATGACTCTCTTTAGCTGTTTTGGTAAGCAGACAAGTCTTTTCATATTCAAATGATTTGATAAGTATATAATGGTATGATATTAAAATGGCTTTGCTCTTAAATTTCTATTTTGTAACCACCTGATTGATCTCTGCTTCGTAGCACATCAGATTACAGCTAAATTTGCACTGAATTTTCACAATATGCTGCTTTGCGAGACCTGGTTGTATCCACCTTTAAAATTATCACTCTATATGACATATAGAATTAGTTTGCATAGTAGCGCGGTACCTCTGTTTGTGACATGTAGATTTTTAATGATGCTTTCTTTGTTCACAAAAGCTTTACACAGGCTGGCATTGCGCTGTGACTCCACAGGTGCCAGGATTGGTCCTGCACTTTGACTGAAGGCACACATGGCAGGCACAAGCAGTTCCAACAAGTTATGTCATTCTTTATTTACATGACACTCTACCATTCTCACCAGATAAATTGGTTTGTACCTTGAAGCCTTTATCTTTCTTCACTAAGACAAGGGGGGCGCTCTTTTCATTACCTGGCCCCGCGCGCTTGGAATGAGCTTCCCATTTCTCTCAGACAGGCCCCTAGTCTGATGTCTTTCAGAAAGGCATTAAAAACCTGGCTTTTTACCAGTTAACTTCGCTGTTCCTTTTATTCTGCAGTTATGTTCCTTTACCTAAAGGACTTCTTCGCCAAAGCACCGGGACACTCCTACTGGAGTAGCCGTTGCGCTATAGAAGAACCCAAATAACATAACATAACATAACATTGTGGGACTGGTGTACTTGTGTTCACCCCAACAAGTACAGCTGATCATCACAGACCCCGTCAGAGTACAGAGTACAGAGTTTCTACAGACAGCCAGACACTTTCCCCTAAAGCAATGAGGCCCTGTCTATGCAAATCTATATTAGGGCTTGCATTTATTGTTAACTGTAGCATTTATAATTAATTGTGTCCCCGTTTGGGAGCACAACTGTTAATGCAACTACAGTTCCTCATTCAAAGTGCTGGATATTTTGCATTCTTAACTAATACAATTCAGAAATTGTGAGACAGTGATTCATAGAATCATACTGTCTTTAGTAGTTCTGTTGGAAGGTGAGCTGTTTACGACAATCCAGTTGGTCACACACCCCAATTTTTCCCACAGAATCCTATTCTAGAGGGGCACACCCGCCAGGACCTCTTTCCCTATGTAGGCAGGAGGCCCCCCCTTGTAATTTCTTTTTCTTGATGACCCAGATTAAGGATTAACCTCTAAATGAAAGTCCTTGAGTCATCTTTTCTTTTTACAACTGCAGGTCATTTACTCCGTTCACCTGACTCACTCAAGGTGGAAGTCCTAGGGAGCAGGACCAGGTCCTGTTATCACAGGTATGGTATGAATGTTGTCACATACGTGTCAATATTGTCTACTGTCCTGAAATAAAAATACGAACTCTCAGATCTCACTTCATAAGCTTTGTTCGATGTCACATTGTGAATCATAAAAGCATACATCAAAAATATATATAATATTCAAGTTAAAAACAGACGAAAGGAAAAAAACAGGTGCGTTTCAGATAAAACGGGCAAGTCCATATTCCTTCTGTCAATAATATTTCTATAACAGCTTCCTCCTACTAATAACAGCCCATAAAAACTGAGACAAAACAACATGTGTAAAAATTTGGAAGGGATTGCAAATATAAAACGGCTGGTCGACATTGCGCACATCTTAGAGGCTTTAACAGTGGCTTAATAAGACAGTTCCTCAAATCAGAGTAATACTTACAGAAGAAAACAATGTGCATAGTACTCTGTATGGATATATTGGCACATGGGCATTACATAAGTTCATGTGACCAGTTATTTATGATGAGGAAACTGGTTAGACGTTGGAAAATGTCAAAACGTAAGCGTGTCATTACAAATCTATGCTGAGTATTATATACATTTTCTAAATAAGGTTGCATACCATGTGTGGTCAAAATCAGTTGAGTCTTCAGAACAGAAGGTTTCCTTATCTCAGTAGACAACCTCAATTCCTCAAGCAATGATATGCAATCCAACTTTAGTTCTTTCCTGGAGATACTATTTAAAATCTCTGGGTGATCAAAATACTCAGGGTGACCAATATCAGACAAGAAATATCTGACGTACTTAAGCCAGGAATTTTAAAGGCGGACACAGATCTGAGGCAGTCCTTTACAATTACTCTGTTGAGCTCTGTATGCTCAGATGACCAGATCTTATGCCAAAGCAGGACAGGCTCAATCTTAATCAAATCTGCTAGGCAGGGAATGCCCAATTAAGAATGGCAAGCAAAAGTGTAACAACTTTTTGGAATGGCAAGGAGGTTCCTTAAGGAGGCATTTGTAGAGAGCCAACGTTAGCATAGCCCCACAACTCTGATCCATACATAGAAGTGGTCCGACATTTGGTCTCATATATGGTCATCATCTCTCCTAGATTCTTGATACCCAGCTTCCTAGAGAAGTTAAGCATATCTGCAATGGTATTAACAAATTGAAACCTTCTGGAATTCACTGCACTTCGCCAGTTGCCCTCTTGGTCAAATAAGATCCATAGATAAGAAAAGGATGATGTGTGCATTTTTTTTGTGCTCTCAATTGATATGTTGCACCATTTTGTAACTCTTTTCCCTAATTTCATAAAAAAAAGCTTTACTTATATTAATTTTCAAACCCAGGTGCTGCATGTACCGACCAAGTTCAGTGAGTAGATGAAGCCCAGAGGGGTGCGGGCCATAAGAACCGCATTGTCTGCATAGAAGAGGGCCGGTACCGGTCGATGCCCAATTCGGGGAAGATCAGAACATTTATTTGCTAGGGTACTGTCCAAACTATTAATGTACAAGCTGAACAAAAAGGGAGCAAGCACGCACCCTTGCCTAACCCCCCCTCTCCATTCTAAATGGCTGTGTGCATTCTCCTTTTAGGCCATAGTGTACTCTGGCCCTGCTTGACAGGCCCAAGGAAGTTGATTATTGTAGTGTCTACACCCATTGTGAGCATAATAGACCATAACTTATCATGCACAACACAATTAAAAGCAGAAGATAAGTCAACAAATGCTAAAAACAGGTTACAATATTTGATGTGCACATATTTTCCTATTAATAAATTCAAATTGATGGCCTGCTCAATTGAACCTATACCTGGGTGGAATCCATACTGTAAATCTGAAATAATATTATTAGAATCAGTATGTTCTGTAATCTACATAAAAAAATAGGTCCGGCCATCTTAACTAAGGGCTCCAATAAGGAAATGGGTCTGTATTGCGCTGGGCTATTGTGTTCGCCTTTCTTGTATATGGGCACTATGGGGGCACTATAAGGGATTCTGACCAGGTTTTTAAAACTCCTGCATTCTGGCAGGCTATGCAAAGGAGTGTCAGAAGGGGGCCCCAGAGTTCGATGTTAGATTTATACAAGTCGATCGGGATACCATCTGGACCCTGTGCTTTGTCTCCTTTACTCACCTTACAAGACAGAATAAACTTGTCATAGGGTGAAATTAGGCTAAGTCTGAACATGAAGGGGTGCCATCATAGAAGAGTCGGTCATAGATTCCAACAAGGGAGATGCGATAGCACTCTCCCGTTGACTTAAATAGCCGTTAGAAAAATGGGCTGGCCATTCGGCCTCTGTAATGGCAATCTCGATTCGAGGACTATCTGCTTGTCTTAAAAACGGGGAGTTGATGATGCACCAAAATACAAATTCAATTGTGTGGGCACATGAACGTATGTGTTTGTAACCTTTCAACACAGCAACAGACATTTCAGTTTTGAGCCCAAGCACTTGTGATTGATACTTTTCTCTATATTCTGGTGTAAGGTGCATTTCATGTGCTTAGGTTCACAGCCTTGAAAAAGTTTGTTTAATGGAACAAATTGATTTGGATGTTTTTTGGCTACTAAACAACATCACTATAACGTTCTGAGTAAGAAGAGGAATCGTAGATTATGTTGCCTTTTATCATTAATAAATTGTGATGTTTTAAGAAAGCAATAAAACAACAAAGATAGTCACAGTGGCAGCTCCTCCACTATGGCAGAGGAGCGTCGCCCCACTGCTTTTAAGCGATGCCAAGTAGTAACATAAAATGATAATAACTTAGAGTTATTATAATTTTATGCTTGTGTCCTACTGCTTTCCAGGTGGGTGGTTTGCAATGACTGTTTGGTTGGCCCTCTCCGGCCGCCCAAACTAGTCATGCGCACTTACCCCGTTCTCAATTCAGGCTGCATTACAGCCTGCACTGAGAACATGCTCACACCTCCAGACCATGGCTGAGCGACGTATCACGGGAGGCTGTCTGCTTCCTGTTCCCGAAGTTGGAGGCAGGAGAGCAGGAGCCGAGACCTGGGACCTGGAGACAAGGTATGTTTTTTTTATTCCCCCTGCTTGACTTCCCCCGTCTTTCCCACTCCTCCCCTGCAACCTCCCACACTCACTCCGCCACCCACAAGCTACGCCGGCTGCCACGGGGTAGTCATTTTTTTTTTAGAGTTTCTAATCCGCCCCCTCCAATGCAAGAATGTTTGATATGGTTTGAATCAGAATATTTTTATGTTTACCTGTGTTTGGGAGACAATTTTGAAGTGTTGGCTGGAACACTAAAAAAAGTAAGTATAATCTGATGATCATATTAGCAACCCAATCGAGAAATGTATCGCTTTTTGTGCCTTAACAAGTAGAGGCATTCCATCCAATTATGACAGGCACGGCCACTTTAACTTCCAATCATATTTTCTTGTCTTTTGTGACACATAGCTTTTGTTATGATTATTCTGAAGTATTTAGTACAAAGACCACAATATTGGAGATACATTGTTAGAAAAGAGCATGACGTGGGTATGATCAGATGTGAGAGAATAGATTATTTTAAGAGGTCACGATGGGGCATTTTGATCACACGTTAAAATTTCACTCAAGCTCTTCCAAATCTTCCAAATCAATTACGTCTACAGATATTGACATATTTAGTCTTATTAGAAGGTGCTGTTGCACACTTAGTCCTTTTAATTAGTGTTCTGGGCAGCAGCAACACAATTTGAAGTTTAAGCGAGTTATCCCATTCCAGATAAATCTTATCTCTTCGTCCACACGTTACACAATTCAATATCACAAATGGAACTGTGAGAGCAATTGGCTAAATACCAGACCCAAAGATATGCGCGCAAATCATTTCCAGCAGTCGGCCTTTTATCTGACATTGGATTTTTTACTTATTACCCCTAACTGTTCTTTTTAACAATGAAGACTCTTGTTTAGGTGATTACTGAAACTCTTCAATCACAAATTGCAAGTCATAAATACTTACTTTAACACGAGTTTCTATATGTTTTCTACAGTGCGAACTTCTCCAATAATTAATTATATTAAAGTGTTCTTGTTTTCTTTGGGATTTGACTGTGGGGGGGAAAACACTGGAACTTCATGTTCTTCATGTCAGTCGCTTGTTTATTTACATGTTCTACGTTTATTTACCTCCTTTGATTCCAACTCATCTGCAGTCTCAATCTGCTTCCCTTCATGATGACCTGTCAGCCATGAATTATTTTTTATTGCTATTCAAGTCAAAATACTTAACGTGAATTGTCGAATAAAGCTTTGCAGACGGTATGACGATACAAAATACAAAGGAGCGTATGATTCCTTATAGGATTATGTGAAGTTCAAAGTTTCCCTGTAAAGTTGGCCAACTTTGCCCTTTGTTAAGAGGGGCGAAGCTTCCCAACTTTACCTGACTTCATCTCAGGTGGAATGTAGCACTAGATATCCAAAATTAGAAGAGCAGGGCATTTATCTGTAGGGAATTGGCTGTCTATCGCCACTTAAGGCTGCACCGTGAGTGCCAATCGGATGTCAATGTTCTGAGTAACAATCGGAATGTGCTGCAATACCCACACATCCCAGAAAACAAAGCTGTGTGCCATCCATTGTTCACCTGACAAGAGTGTCATCCTAAGGGGCGGGGCTTCCAGTGGATGGGGAATGAAGACTGAGTGATTGGTGAGCTATTGCTGAGTGACAGTGGGGTAGCCTCAGCCCTGAGTTCAATTTGGATCCCATTTTGTTGAAGATCAGCTTTACATTTTACAAAGTTGGCAAAGTTATTGAAAGATTGTATAAAGTTGGCACGAATTCGACTTTGTTAATCCTCCCACAATTAATGGATTAACCTACTTAAAGTGTTGAACTTTTCCCCAAATGCATGCAATTCCCATTTGTACCCAGAGAGTTAACATATACACTCCTCTTTTAAAGGTTCTCCTTCCAGACTCAACTGATCAGTAGTGGAATCCATCTATAGCAAAGTGACCAGAATGTGGTTTTTAAATATAGCAAGAAATCAAACTTCCTTTATTGGGCGATTCCTAGATTGAACATTATGACCAACTTGAAATATTTCCGCCAAGGGTTTCCATTCATCATAACATTTTTTTCACAGCTGTAAATATTTTTGGTTAAAATGTCTTATAATACAGGCCAGTTAGTAAACATGAGGAGTGTCTACAGTTTCCTTGACAACTCTAGAACACAGTGGGCACTTCCAATATCACATACAGTGTTATAGTGCTACAATTGCAGCCATTTGAATCTATTAGATTTAAACATACACAAGAATGAGTTGTAACAACGAGCCTAGAAATTTCTATTTAAAAACAAGGCTCCCTTTGTTTGCCAGAATAATTGATTCAAATGTTTTCCAGTCAAACTAAGAAATACCACTCATGAGCGCATATTGTCCTGGCAGTGCAATACTATGTACCTGCTGTTGAAAGGCAAATGGTCCCCAGAAGAATATCTGTTATCAAGTAAATCAATACTGTGGGAGTGGAGGAGCCTGACAATGTAATAAGACACAATCTTGTTATGTCACACTTGTTAGGTCCCCCCATTCACTTAGAAAAGTCTACATAAATACCGGTAGCAATGGCATAAGCTGCAGGATTTTCCCCCAGGGAAATATGTTCACTAAACAGTAGCACACAACATATTATCCAAAGAAATCAGAATTTAAATTCAAATTCACACTCTAAGTACAACATTAAATAATATTCAATAATCAAAATGGCACGAAATATTAAAAACTAATTAAAGGAACTGGAGATGTGAATTTTCAATGAAATGGCAATATGGCAATGGTGATGTAACTGTCAGCAGTGGCAGCTCTTGCCCCAAAACTAAACAAAACAACAATACCTGCTAACTGTGCTACCTCACAGAGGCTGGGACGTTGGAGCAGACAAAACTACTATCCACACTAGTACACTCCAGTTCTTGCAATATTCCTGTCATTCTTCACGCCAGGGTTGCCTTTCAGGACTTTTAGTTTTCTCCCAGGTCGAGCCGTATGGATACGATAAATGATTCCGCTTTCTGATTTGGGAACAGCTTTCTCACCACTGTAGAGAGCCACCCGGCCTCTCACACACAATGTAACAAACAACACACGCATCCCCACACCCTCGGGGCGGGCTCATCTCGAGGTATAAATAAACAAGCGGAAAGACCGCTCTCGGTCTTTTCCGGCATACCTGTAAGCAGTGTGTCCGTGTGCCGTTCTTCCAGCGCTGCTGCAAGCGACCACGTGCGAGGCCCTGACCTCGCCACTCAACATTGGCGACGAGGCCGGTACCGTCCTCACGCGTACCCCGCCACCTGCCTCTGACGTTGGCCTTCGGCCGCCGACATCGCTACCTTAGCTGCGGAGCCCACCCGCTGCGGCTGCTCGTCCATTCCTGGCCTGCGTCGCAGTGCGAGGCCCGCCCACGCGTCTCCTCTACGGAGCATGTTCAGCTGGCGGGGCTTGCCTCACGCATAGAGTGGGTGAGTGCTCCCACAGTTGCCCCGCCCGCGCGGCGTGCCTGCAGCCTGCTCGAGCCCCCCTGCGCCGCGAGTGCTCTGGGCCTGATTCTCGAGTCCCGGCCCCAAGCGCGTGTCCTGTGCGTGCTGCTCTCGCACGCTGCCCCGGAGGGGGAGGGGTGAAGAGGAGAGACGGTGCATGTCTGCTCCAGGCCTGCCGTGGCCCTCCAGCCTGTGCCGCCACCTACATCGCCACGCCGACGGCACCCAGACTCAGTCTTGAGATCCTACTGCCCTCTCTCTGTCATATTCCAGGTCAACAGTCAACAAGCATTGGCAACTCCAAGGGTCCTGTTTTCTTCCTCTACCCTGCGTGTTCTCTGCGCAGCGGCCCACAGCCACCGGAGGGACACTATCTCTTTACCCCCAACAGCCCTGTGTCTGGGGGTGTAACACGTGCTCACAATAACAGGGATGACAGACCCTGCGACAGGAGGCGCGACAGCTGCACCCGCAACCAGCACAGTGCAACCAGGCCCTGCTGGCCTGCCCCAGAACCGCGACCCTGGCCCGCGGGTGATCGGCCTTGCCCACACGGGGGTCGCCCCCATTCCTCCTTTCAGTGAGTCTGCTGACCCGGCAACCGCTGCACCGCGGTGGAAGGCGTGGCTAGGCCGCCTGAATCTGTACTTCAAAGGCACCCGTGAGACCGATAACACGGTGAAGCGGTCTCTCTTGATCCTCTATGGAGGCCCTGAGATCTACGACCTCTTTGAGACCCTCCCGAACACAGGTGGCGAAGATAACTATGACGCTGCGGTGAACGCGCTGAATGCTCATTTTGATCCCCAGCTAAACAACGATTATGAAAAATTTAAATTCAAACGGGCCTGGCAAACGGAAGCCGAATCCGTTGACATGTACTATGCCCGGCTACGCCGGCTGGCCAGTAGCTGCCCATTCACCGATCAAATCATCGTGGGGTGCAGGTCAAAATTGCTCAGAAAACTCATCCTCAGACAACCCGGGATCACGCTGGATGAAATCCTCGTCCTCGCTCGCTCCCATGAACTGTCGGATTCCAGAGCTGATGAGATGGAAATGGTGCTACGCTCACCCATGGCCCCGCCAGCTGCCCCCAAGATGGCGCCCATCAAGGAAGAAAGAGTAGACGCGTTACAGAGAAGACCGCCTGGTGGTCGCGCACGTCCGTGGCAAGCCCGAGACGCCCAGTGCGCGTACTGCGGTGGAGATCATCCGGCGACAGCAGTGTGCAACGCAAAAGGAAAGACCTGTTCGAAATGTGGCCGACTCAACCATTTCGCTGCAGTGTGTCAAGGAGGGAGGTACAGACCCAATGCCCCCAGGTTGCAATGCGGATATGGACCCAGGTCGCTAACACCAAGGGTGAGGCAGCTATCGCTGGAGCCGGAACACCCACCGCCCGACAATCAAGCACAAGACAGGAGGCCACACTACGAAGATGAGGATGATGACGAAGTATACGTCATATCGTACGTCAGCCGGTCTCCACAAAGAGACGACCACCCCCCATGTGTACGGTCTCAGTTGAGGGCACCGAAATGAGAGCGCTCATCGACACTGGGGCGTCGGTGAATGTTATGGACTCCGAACAATATGAACAGATGTCGCCCAGGCCCACGCTTGATCCCTCAAGCGCACGCATCTACACATACGGTGGCACTGAACCACTGCCACTGCGAGGAGTCATCAGCACCACCATCGTCAATGGCGAATACTCAACAGAGGCCCGATTCCATGTCACCGAAGGCAAGAAGAGCACGCTTCTCAGCTGTCACACGGCCGAAGACCTGGGACTAGTATTCTTTGCCAACCAAGTCCACCAATCACACGCCGACAACATGTTACAAGACTTCCCAGCGCTGTTCAGTGGCCTCGGGAAGCTCAAAGGAAAAAAAGTTTGATTGCACATCGACACCTCTATACGCCCAGTCGCCCTGAGACACAGAAGGGTGCCTTTCAATCTCTGACCCCAGGTGGAGGCGGAGCTCAAAAGAGTCGAAGATCTAGACGTCATCGAGAAGGTGTCTGGGCCAACTCCCTGGGTGTCCCCACTGGTCGTAGCACCCAAGCCCACCAGCCTGGCGCCATCAGGCTGTGCGTCGACATGAGGCTGCCCAACGCCGCTGTGAAGAGGGAGCGCCACATCACCCCAACAATGGACGACATCATCGCCGACCTAAACGGTGCAAAGTGGTTCTCCAAGTTGGATCTCAACGCTGGGTACCAACAGCTGGAGCTTGAGCAGGAAAGTCGATATATAACAACCTTTTTGACTCACGTCGGACTCCGACGGTACAAGAGGCTGAGCTTCGGTGTGTCATCCGCGGCCGAAGTATTTCAGAACGCAATCAGAGAAGTCCTGTCAGGGCTGAGCGGAGTAATTAACCTGAGCGATGACATCCTCATATATTCCAACACGTTGGAGGAGCATCACGCCCATGTAAGAGCCACGCTGCAGAGACTCCAAGAGCACGGACTAACCCTTCACAGGGCGAAATGTTCCTTCTATCAAGGGGCCGTCGACTTCTTCGGCTATACATTCACTCGTGAAGGTCTCAAGGTGGACCCGAAGAAAGCAGAGGCCATCAGGAATGCAAGCACTCCCCGAAACCCATCGGAAGTTTGAAGCTTCCTTGGAATGGCCACATACTGTGGCCGGTTTATACCCAATCTAGCGGCCTTAGCAGAGCCATTGAGAGCGCTCACGCGACACGACCAGGAGTGGGAATGGACCTGCGCGGCAAATCAAGCATTTCAGGACGTCAAAACGGGCCTTCTAGAAAAAGCAACAATGGCGTACTTCCAACCGCGCAGGAGGATCGAACTCGTCGTAGACGCCAGCCCGGTAGGTCTGGGGGCTGTGCTACTCCAAGAATATGGCCGAGATGAATGGAAACCTGTTGCCTACGCCAGCAAAGCCCTCACCGACACAGAGACTCGATATGCTCAGATCGAGCGAGAAGCGTTAGCCATAAAGTGGGCCTGCCAACACTTTCACTTATACCTCTGTGGACAGGAGTTCACCATAGTGACTGACCATAAGCCACTCCTGCCACTCTTTACTGGATCATCCAGGCTGGCTCCACCACGGATTGAGCGATGGGCTGTGCAACTGCAGGGCTACAACTTTAACCTCGTGTTTCGGGCCGGGGCCCACAACCCGGCAGACTATCTGTCATGACACCCAGATGTGACAAAGAAGGCACTCCCACTCGCAGATGGGCAAGGAGACGAAGAGTTCGTCCACATGGTATCTATGGTAGCCTGTCCTGACACGCTAACTCTGCAGGAGATAGGTGAGGCCACCGCATCGGATGAGACACTGACTCGAGTGAAAAGAGCCCTCGAAGACAACAGCTGGACGCGGTTCCTTGACAGAGTCCAAGGTCTGAGGCCGGAGGTGCGCCACGCCCGACAACAAATATGGCAGATCCGAAGTGAGCTAAGTGTGGGAGAGGAAGGAGTTGTGCTCAGAGGGCATCTCATCGTGGTGCCCGAAAGCCTCCAAGGACACATGCTAACTATTGCACACGCGGGCCACCAGGGGATGGCCAAGACAAAGGCCAGGTTGAGAAACAAAGTATGGTTCCCCGCCATGGATAGCATGGTGGATGAGATGGTCCGATCTTGTCACGCTTGCACTATCACAGGACTTGAACCCGCACCTGCACCAATCATTACGGAAGAAGCACCCACCACCCCGTGGACCTACCTGAGTGATGACTTCGGGAGTTTTCCGGATGGAAGACACACGCTCTTGGTGGTAGACTCATTCTCAAAGTTTCCCGTGGTAGAAGTCATCCCTTCAATAGCATTTCCCCAAGTCAAGAAGGCTTTGGATCACATCTTCGCCACGATGGGGCTCCCCGAAGAAATAAAGTCTGACAACGGACCGCCGTTTCAAGGAAGAGACTTTCAGGTGTATCTAGACAACCTCAGGATAAGACACAGGAAGATAACACCGCTATGGCCCCAAGCCAATGGGGAAGTAGAACGACTAATGCGAACTCTCAACAGAGCCCTACGCATCGCAGTCGACGGCGGGGATGACCTGGAGGCTGCACTCGACCAATTCCTAAGCGCATATAGGCAGACCCCACACAGTACTAGAAAGTGCGCCCCAGCACATGCTTTATTCAAAAAGGCGCCACGAGGCAATATACCGACAGCACCTACCTGGACACCGGAGATAAGGAACAGCGTGGAGGTCCAGTCGCGAAGAATCATAACTAACCAGAAGGCGAGTGACACTAGACATGCGAAACACCCGGACATACGAGAAGGGGACGCCGTGGTAGTCCTGGACCGACATCCGGGGTGGAAATTCCAGACCCCTTTTGAACCAGAGAGGTGGACAGTTGAAAAGGTCCAAGGTACCATGGTAACAGCGCGCAGAGGCCGCCAGGCCGTCACTCGGAATATATCATGTTTCAAGAAGGTAGCAGGGCCAGCAGGCGTTCCAACCAACATCATGGAAGCAGGGGGTGTCGAACCAGACAGCCAAGATGGAGATGGACTGTGGGCCGAAACCCCGGTTCCGAGACCGAGCCAGGAAGGGTCGGGCGAAGTGGTCAGTCGGCCGGACTCACCTCCAAGCAATCTGTCAGACCCTCTGTCTCCAGTGCGGAGAGGGGAGGTGATCCCGGCTGGGGTCGATGATTCCCCCGCATACCGGAGTCGCCGGTACCATCTGAGGCCCAATCCGGGTCCAAGCCAGAGGCTGAGAGACTTTGTCTGGACATCACCATAGCGGAAGAGTACCTGGTAACGAACTGAATTAAAGGAGGGATGTAGAGAGCCACCCGGCCTCTCACACACAATATAACGAACAACACACGCATCCCCACACCCTCGGGGCGGGCTCGCCTCGAGGTATAAATAAACAAGCGAAAAGACCGCTCGGGGTCTTTTCCGGCATACCTGTAAGCAGTGTGTCCGTGTGCCGTTCTTGCAGCGCTGCTGCAAGCGACCACGTGCGAGGCCCTGACCTCGCCACTCAACAACCACCTGAAAGCAGAGAAAAATGTTTCAGAGGGCTCATTTGATTAAATGCTTATTTCACTTAAGCTTCCTCTTGACATCGTGTCAAAAGCAAGACCTCTGCTTAGGCCCTTTGATTTCAACCACTAAGCCTGACCACTACCACGTGTCAAATTCCCTGATACGTTATTAGCAATTATCTGTGTGCTCCCAGAAGTCAGCCTATTATTCTCTAGCAAAGGAGACTTTTCACCTCTGACCAGGATTTAATCCATGTGAGGAGGAAAGGCCAGTTTAAAGTATTGAATTACTATCAGAGCTCCACTCAGAACAAAGTTAACTTTCTAATGTAGTAATTTATACATCTATGTGTATCATTGAACTAGATTTTGGATAAGCATTAAATGGTAACTTTATAATCATTTTTTGACATTTACTGGCCAACATGGCAAAAAATAGACTTTTACTCACAACCAGGCCTCTCTGTAGAAAAATTCCACTTTGCCTAATTAGAAAAACATCTGTTTGTAGCTGTTGGGACATATTTTAATATATGCCTGTCCCACAGAAGCCCTCAACTCAGTGGGCTACAGGAAACACTGGGGGTGAGTTATCTAATGTGGAAAAGTCGTGTTTTTTATTATGGTAGAATTGTGTATAAAGTGTTACAATGGATTTTTAAACTGCAGCATTAAGGTGTACCTGGAGCCATATTTTCTAGTCATACATGTGAGTGTTTTAAATGTACACCACAGCTCACTTGTGACGCTTACCAAATTTTCAAATTTAAATTCAAGATTGCTTTATTCGATTCAGTAATTCAAAATCATAAAAGCATACATATTAAAATCACATATTACAAAATACATCTTGTTAAAACCAATCCGGTTCAAGGCTGTTAGTTTTGCCTATAAAAAGTTCAGTATTACACATCAAATAATTTGCACTCAGCTCATAGTATTACGAAACTTTACCACAAGTTTTAAAAAACAAATCACTACATGAATAACATGATCATCTTCCAACCGTTGCAATTTAAGAAAGGCTGACTTACAGGATCAAATCCCCCATGCCTTAAGAATAGGTAGTAAATACGCCCTGCGAGGTGCCTGATAAAAATTACAAAATAACACACAATGTATGTTAGATTGATAGGGAATATCGTCGCAAGGACATACAAGCTTTAGCATGGACCAATTGTTACGATCAGGGAATGTAACCAGTCGAAAAAAAGTATCTAGCCTAAAGCGGGTAAGCAGCATGCGGGCATAAGGGCTACTAACAACTGATAGATATTTTTGTAGCCCTTCTTGAGTGGTAATTTGCTGATATCTTAGAGTGCTGTGGTTTTCTCTTTCGATATTCCACCTCGAGGTGACAAGGTGCTCCAGAGCCATCTTTTTAAGCTGGCCTCTTGGAACCTTCTCCATAGTACTTGGTCTTAGGAAAAATTCCAAATGGCCGATCTCCTTAAACATGTTTTTCACTGAGTGTAGCCATTTGATCTTAAGGGCTCCATCTAAAGAAAGGCAGTCAGTGATTAATTCTCTATTTAGAGGGGTTTCTGGGGTGACCCAGACCTTGTGCCAAAGGAGCATCGGAGAAATCCTGATGGTATGTGTAATGTAAGAAAGGCCTGCTTCTATGTGCAACATATACGTGGATGTGGTTTTAGGGACCCCCAGTAAGTAGGCAAGGAAGTGATTTTCACACTTTTGCATCGCCTGTTTCAATGCCCCATAAGCCAGCACCATAAGTGGCAGTTGAAACCCACTTGGCTTTGTAGATGTGAATTAATTCTTTGGCTGGCTTCCCCCCTAGTTTACTAGCGAAGTTTCTCAAAGCGCCAACAGAGCGTAAGAAAGCTAAATGCCTTGCATTAACCGCTGGTTGCCAAGAGCTTCTCCTGTCGAAATTCACTCCTAAGCAAGAGAATCTATCTGTAGATTCGACTCTCTTATCCTCGATGTAGATTGGACGGGGGATCCTTTTACTACCATTTCCGCAGACCATTGTGTAGGTTTTGGATATATTAATTCTTAGACCACGGAGCTTCATATAGATGTTAAATTTGTCTACGGTTCTCTGAAGCCCTAGTCTAGTCCTTGACATTAATGCCGCGTCGTCGGCGTATAGTAGTAGTGGGATGGGGGTCCCTTTGATTGTGGGCTAGTCGTGCAGGAAATCCCTAAGATATGATCCAATAGAATTAATATATAAGGTGAATAGCAGGGGTGCCAAAATGCACCCCTGCCTAACACCCCTTTCTATGGGGAATTTATCTGAGCACTCGCCCCTACGGCCAAACCTCACCCTTGCACCTGCGTCTCTGTAAAGTTCCTTGATGTATGTTATAATTTGACTGTCGATCCCCATGTCGCTGAGTGTCGACCATAGGAATTCGTGATCAACGCAGTCAAAAGCCGAGCTTAAGTCTATAAAAGAAACAAAAAGGTGACCGCTCTTTGCCTGAGTGTATTTTGCGATAAGGAGAGCCAGATTTATACATTGTTCCGTGGTTCCCTTTCCTGGGCTGAAGCCGTATTGCAAATTGGAGAACATTTGTTTTTCCTCCCCCCAGGTTTGTATCCTATTTAAGATGATTCGACCTGCCACCTTTGCCAATGCATCCAACAACAAAATTGGCCGGTAGCAGGTGGGGTCGTTCCTATTACCCTTTTTATAAATAGGTATAACTATTGCGTCCGACCAGGTTGATATAAAACCTTGTTGGTTAGCTTTATTTAGGACGTTGGTAATCATTGGGGCCCATAGATCCATCTCAGCCTTATGGCATCTATTGGCACGCCTTCCGGGCCTGGTGCCTTGCCCGACGCACTGTCCTTTATGCCTTTGGTGACTTCCTGGCAACTAAAAGTTAAGGTTAGTGGAAAAGAACTGGGGTAATTACCATCCAAGAGGTTGTGTACCTCATCAGTAGGGGCAATACAGTTATTACAGGAGGTAGTTCTGCCATACAATTTTTTTAAATGGGTAACCCAGAGATCACCTGTAATTGCAATATCAATGAGGTCAGCCTCTTTAGTTTGTAGGAAGGGGTCGTTTACCACCTTCCAAAAGGCCGTATTGTCTCTTTTAGATGAAGCATCTATCAGAGCGGCCCATACCTTCTTTTTCAGGGTGGCTTGTCTCGTTTTTATTGTGCTTTTATAAGCTTTTCTTGCTAAACGGATTAAATCAGGGTTTTTTGGGGTGGTCTGCAGCACCTTTTTAAGATGTGCTAGAGCTTTCGTACACTGACTATCAAACCACCTGTGGGGATTAAAGGCCCCATTCCGATGTTTTCTTGTCATAAGTGATTTAACCGTATTTTAGAAAAAGAGTTCATGACTCTTTCTGGCGCCTCTTCTTGTGTTAGGCAGATCGTTATGTCCTCGGTATGTAGAGCGACTAATTGTTTCAGGAAGCCCATGGGCTCCACCTTCTCCCATTTACTTATATAACCATTATTTGAGGCTAATTTTAACTCTGGGGTGTATAACGTATTGACCACTGCCCTACCCGTCAAATTTTTTGATTTTGATACTAAAGACTATGGGGTAGTGATCAGAATGGGGAGCCTGACCCGTTTCCCAGGTTGCTACAAGCCCAGCATGTGATGCAGAGATTAATGTAAAATCAATAGTAGTTTCGCACCCCCTCCCGTTAAAGGTAGGTTGAAATGGTATACTCGGTCTACAAGTCTCATTAATAAAAAGCAAATTAAAATAAAAAAGTATATTATTAAGAGAATAGCCGAGTTTTGTACGCTAAAAATGGGTAGGGGAATCGTCTTCATGAGGGCACAAACCCATCGCGTCATGAGGGCAGATCGTACAGTTAAAGTCTCCCACCCATATCATAACATTTTCTCCTACCGAATGATCATAAAGGGAGATTAAGGACGACAAAAGCTTGTTAAGTATAGTCTCCCTCATATCTGATGGTATATTATTGTAGAAATTTGTTATTATCCCCTTATGGGAAAAGCCTAATCTTAACCTCAATATCTGGTAGTACTCAGTCGTCAAAAATTTGTTGACTTCCATTCCCCCAGTAGTGGAAACAAAAGTACACAAACCCCCCTTATTACGGCCATGTGGACTTGGCACTGCGGGAGTGTGAAAGGTCTGATACCCGCTAATGTGATGTGGCTCCAGAGACCAGGTTTCCTGCAGGCAAATAATGTTATGCCTGATAACAACATTTAACCAATGTTGATGCATCACTTTATCGGCTAGGCCCGCCACGTTCTATGAAAGAAAACTATAGATAGGACCTCTTTGTTTAGAGGTGTCAATTAATGGGACACATTTTCCTTGCTTTTCAATTAATGTTTGCAAGGGATCTAAGTCCAAAACATTGTGGGAGAGTAGGGATGGGTCGTCCTTAGCTGCTGAGGTGATTGAATGATCTTTATGTGATGACAATTTGACAATAGGGGCGGGTGATCCCAGGAGTTCCTGGGACCGAACTAAACCCCCCATGCTGACTGCAATTTGTCAGCGGCGATGGACATGATCTTTTCATATTGGAAACCGTGATGCTTCTCTGGAGTCAATCTAGATCGTTTAAATTAGAGAGAGCGTCATATCGGTTTGTTAGAGAGGGGCGCCAATGTAATGGATTAGGATCTAGTTGAGTTTTCTCTCTCTGGCGTATTAGTGGCCCTTTAGCATGCTCAAAGATCGGATAGGTGGAACGCCGTTGAGTCCCATCAAATGGATGAAAGGGGTGGTAGTTGTCTCTGAAAAGCCTAGGGGCACATCGCAGTCTGCACGGGACTATCAATGCCTCCGGGTAAAAGTAAGTCAGGGTTCGAGTCGCTATGCTACTACTCCCCTGGCTCTGATACCAATCGGCAATGTGTTGGACCACCCTTCGGTCTCTAAAATTAATAATAGTTATGTCCCCGGGAATGTCTTTTGGTCTGGATCCTATCCACGCTAATCTTCTGGCAAACGCAATCTCTCCATCTAAGTGGGGGGGCAAAGGTCTATTTTGTCTAAGCCAATAAATGGCTTTATTTTTTAGATCAGAATAGCCTTCCTTCATCCCTTCTGCAAGTTCTGGGACACCTGTTAGAACCACTACATACGGGACTGCCTCAAGTGGTAAGTCAATGTGGGGTCCTTTAGATCTGATGGATTTATCTGAAAATTGAGATTTGTCTGTGTCAATGACCTTAGTGTTTGGTAGGCAACTTCCTGCAGTGTGAGTGTTAGATGGAATGGCGGACGTATTAACCACTTTCACGGGAATCTCTCTGAGTTTGTTTGGATCAGAGGAGGAATCTTTACGCGGCCTTACTTTCCCAGAAATCATTTTGGGACCGGATGTAGTGTCTTTTGTACTAGTCTTATTTGTTATTTGGTATTAGCTGTTTTTAGTATTCACATTGATGGCTACCAAACCTTTTAGAAGTTGTGAATTAAGGGTAGTTTCTACCACTAAATCGTTTAGTTGGTCGCCCAGCCTTTTTACCCTCTCTAGTACTGGGAGAAGTAAGGATCTTACTATGTGTTCCATATCTTTCACTGTGACGTGATTCGAGGGCGATTCAATGGGTAGATTGTTAAACAAATTTTGCGGTGCCTCGGGTTTTGATTTTAGCTTTGATATAGATGAATGTTTCTGTTGTGTTTCTTTATTACGGTCAATTAGCGGGCTCAAGTCTAGTCTGGGTGTTTTAGTTAGTCTACCCTGATGTAAATTTCCACCTCTCTTCCTTTTTTGCATTATAGGTGGGGTTGTTGATTTTTGTATGGGTGGACTCTTTTTGTTTACAGGGGTCGGTTTGGGCAGCTGTAGCAGGGAGGATTCCTCTAGGGAAATATCCAAGGACGGATCTAGATTTAAGACATCGGGACTGGGACTCCTTAATAATACTTGGGATAGGGGTGGAGAGTTATCTTGAAAGAGCAAGGGGATACTATTATCCCTCGGGGAAAGAAGCCCTGTCCTCTGAGAACTATGTGTGGGTGGTGAGAGTATCTGTGTTAATGTGCCTAGTGAAGAGCGCTTGTGTTGTTGCAGCTCTAAGGACAAACGAGACTCTACAACGGAAATTTCGTGGTCCAGATTCAACACCGCCTTAGATAAAAAGGCATCCAGGGTGACTCTAGCCTTCCCCCCCGCAGATGTTTTTCCAACGTTGCCGGGCTTCGAAGTCATTCTCGAATTTACCCAGTATAGTTACTCTTAGTGGGGGGAGGAAGATGCGACTAGAAGTATTCAAGTACTAGTAAAAATAGTTGGTAATGGCAACGATAAGTCACAAGAACAAGGGGCCGGGGGGGGGGCCCAGCCCAGCCACGGTCTGCCTCAGACGGCCCGCCCTTTGCCCGGGCTTCGCCCCGTGCTCCGTCCTGCGGTGGCGTGAGGGGCGTTCCTTAAGTGGAGGAGGAGGGAGCGGGAAGAGGCACCAGGTGCGCATGATGGAAAAAGCGCAAAGAGCCCTGGGCCTCGCAGTCCCGCGCCCCCGAATCCAGCAGCAGCTCAAAACGGCAAGTAGGGTCCGGCTCTCTAATCAGCAGCAGTCCCAAGGAAACAAGGCAGGAGTAGAAAGTCTTTAAAAAACAAACCGCCAGTTGTGCAAAGTATCCTGAAGCACGACTACGAGCGGCTCCCGTGGAGCGGGGGCCGCGAGTCGTATTTACAGTCTACCAGGTCAGCAGGGAGGAGGGGCGGGAAGAGGCACCAGGTGTGCATGATGGAAAAAGCGCAAAGAGCCCTGGGCCTCACAGTCCCACGCCCCCGAATCCAGCAGCAGCTCAAAACGGCAATGTAGGGTCCGGCTCCCTAATCAGCAGCAGTCCCAAGGAAACAAGGCAGGAGTAGAAAGTCTTTAAAAAACAAACCGCCAGTTGTGCAAAGTATCCTGAAGCACAACTACGAGCGGCGCCCGCAGAGCGGGAGCCGCGAGTCATATTTACAGTCCACCAGGTCAGCAGGGAGCAGGGGTGGGAAGAGGCACCAGGTGCGCGTGATGGAAAAAGCACAAAGAGCCCTGGGCCTCGCAGTCCCGCACCCCCGAATCCAGCAGCAGCTCAAAACGGCAATGTAGGGTCCGGCTCTCTAATCAGCAGCAGTCCAGAGGAAACAAGGCAGGAGTAGAAAGTCTTTAAAAAACAAACCGCCAGTTGTGAAAAGTATCCTGAAGCAGGACTACGACGCTTACCAACTTATTCATTGCTGCTCTACCTATGCCAACTTACCACAGTCTTACTGGAAAGTTGGCTGTAGCCACGCTTACCCGGGGTAGTGAAGGAAGAGTGCGCACAATATGAGACTGAATGGTAGTATCACAGAGCGCAGAGTCTTACTGCGAGCAAAACCAGTCCATCAAGAGCATGCAGAAAAGGAAAGGTTGCTACAGTAATGTTCCATTCCTCATTGTGGGTGAGATGTATTGCAATTCTTTGACAGAGCCCCACCTTGTACTGTTCTTTCGAGATATCACCACCTTGCACTTCTTGCTTAAACCATCGTCTCTTGTGGCAGTCTCCGGAACCTTGAAGTTGGTGTTCACTGGTGATGGCGACCCTCAGATTGCAGTTCCCCGCAGAAGAAACGATCAACCTGCTGCACAACTCGAACAGAGATACAACTCCAGCAAAGTTGGGTCATTTTTGGGGTGCAAATGTGTGCCTTACTAATAACTAGCTCATGCCACTAGTAAAATCTTTTTAAGAAGTGGACAAACTCATAAACTCTTGCTGCAGCATCATAGTCGCCTGCCTACAACATGGATATGCTGGACACCTGACTTAATAATTGCCAGTGGATATCGACCAAGCTATCTGGAATATAACTACTTTTCTCCTACAGTAGGAAAGTCAGAACATAATAACTGGGTGTATTAAGTGGACGGCATCAGAAATATTTTCCGATTCATGTTTGTCGTCATAGTTTTTTGGCCTCTTTGGTTTGGATTACTGCTGTAGTTTGAGACCTGCTGAACATGTTCAGCTAAACACACGCACATTACAATTACACTTCTTTGGGCCATAGAAGCCTAGGTTAACACCAGAACCTGGGCTTCTATGGGAATTCACAAGGGGATATTATCAAGCCCATTATCGCCGCTTTAGCTGCAGTTTCCTGCTGATAAAAGCGGCGATAATGTGTCGCCCTTGCTTGATAATATGGCCCTTCTTTCTCTTTCAATGATAACCTTTTCTCAAGAAGAGCTAAGAACACAAAGCTGGCGCAATGAGGTGTATGTGTATATCAATTCTTAACTGGCATAATGCTAGTTAACTTTCTAACCTGCACAAGTTAAGCACACTTACAATTATGACCAGTTATGGGACTAGGAAATAAACATTGAGGCGAGAGACACACTACTGCGCATTTATATTTGGATGGAAGAAAATCAGAAAAAGGCATCAGAAAATCTAAATAACAGCAACCTCTAATTCCTACAAAGAGAATGTTGTAGCAGTTTCACAGAACAGGAAGTGTAGGTCACGATTGACTCCCTGAAGAGGGAAAAAGTACCAGAGGAAATCTAATTCCAAATAAATTCTTCCAGGAGCACTGGCCAATCCTAGAAAAAATGAGTTCAGTATCACAAACCTAACACCCTGAAACAATTGCAAAATGGTTACCATTTACAAAAACGAAGATGTAAACAACCATTGGCCCCACACGCCCATCAGACCTATAGGCGTGGAAGCAAAGTTCTTCACAAGGTTCCTATGGGTGGAAGTCAACATATCAGTAGAGAAGAGAGTGCTCTTTTCATTAAAAAAAGTGGGTTTAGGAAGGTCTTTTTACAGCGGATTAAGCATTCATCCTACAATTCCTAACACATTTACAACCAGGAAGAAGGCTTCTCTTCACAAAACAATTTAAATATCTATGGATTACAATATCCTCATCCCAGGATGGTGGTAAACCTTTCAAGTCCACCAAAGAAAGCAGAGGCCACAGTGAACAACATACTAAATTTCTCAAATAAATATGGTATTGGGAGTCTCATGAATATGGAAAACATCTACCAATCAAAGTATGGAGCCGAAACAACCTATGGAGCAGAACTTTGGGGCCTCAGGTGCTGCGCCAGTCAAGCAGATACAGCACAAAAGAATTTCTGGGGGGAAAAAACCCTTGCACTTCATCAGGTGTGTTATTTAAAACAGCAACTGAGTACAGCCTATATGAAGTTTGAAATAGGAAGGAAGAAAAGAAAGCTGAAACTAAAAACTTAATGTACCCTGGATTGAAGTGTCTACAGATTGACCAACATTGATGAGCTATCTGACCATATTGGACAATAGAGCTATTATTGTATTTATGTTTGTAAGATTACTATTGTTTTCGTTTTACAGTTATAGAAGACTTTCTTTGAAGAGCATCCCTTCTAGAGTAGAGTTTCATGCTGAAATCTGTAGCATCAACAATGTTTTTAATTGCCCATTATTTTTACTTCACCGCTGTTTTTAATGAATTTGTCAGGTTTTGGGGTTATCGATAGATGTAAATTAGAACCTAGTTCCTGCTTGGAAATGTTCTAACATTTATTTTTGCATTTGTGTGTGACTTATCATGGGGATTTTCTGATGTAGTTGAGAACTGTTCTGTTTTGATCTTTACAGACTTAGCGTAAAGTCCTTTTTGAAGCATTTAAGCAGTACCAAAACAGTAAAATAATAAGGCTAAAACACCAACCGATAGAAATCTGAATAAAAAAGAGTAAAATGTAATAGACAGGACAGTACAAACAAATACAAAAGTCCAATAAGTGGAACTAGAAAAATGATTTTTTAAAAAGTTTTAAATAGAAATGCAACCAAAAAAAACACAAAGCACCAATGATAGTCTATGAAAGCAATATACCGGGAATTAGGCATGATGTGAGGCTATCTGAGATGGAGGTTTGGTTGGATCCAACAAGTGGATTGGTCCAGGTGAAAGTCTGGAAATCAAAAAGTTCAAGAAGTTTCTAAGTCCCATCGCAGTAAGAGACTTTATCACTTTTTGAGAAGAAAAATCCTCCTTGAGCAGACCACCACTGAAATTGTAGCTGCTGGAGTGGAACAGAAGGTGGGGTACTTGAAGCATGGTCCCACTGGAGTGTTGGACTTTTGGAGATATCATATTGAAACTGTCCTAACACAGAATGGGACTTTAAAATTATTTTCGGAGGTCTTGGGAGTCTTCATAGAGATAAAGCTGAAAGTCAATCCAATCATGTGGAACTGCTGGTTATACTTTTCCCCACAATTCACTGTGAAGCTCAAGAGCCTTGTAGCAAACGTTTACGCACTTTCTTCAGGTGGCCAAACAACTACAGAAGTATACTTTTAAGGCCCGTACAATTTCAGGACTGGCTCAGGGTGCTAGGCACAGGTCAACAGCAAAGTGAAGTCCAGCTCCACTTGGCACTGATCAGCTGTACACATTAGAGAAAATGCATCTTGTAGCTTGTGGTGTTCCTGTAACCACACAAGAGGTCAGCCAACTGACTCATAGAGTTCACATATTTGCCCTGGGTACAAGGGAGAGCAGGTACAGTCCTTCAGGGCTCCTCTCAAGTCACAGAGAGCACGTCCATCTCTCTTGTGGTCTTCAGCAGGTCCAGAAAGCATTCTGAGGAGGGTTCTTGGGTTTGTCACGTTTATGCCTGGCACCAGCAAGTGGGTAGAGATGTCTCCTGGGCATTCCCTAACCAATTAGGCAAAAGTTACTGGGGTTAACTCTACCCTCTTTTTCAGTGGTTCTGTAAACAGACTCAAAATGCCATGCATCAGGACATTTTCAAGATGTTGAAGGTCTTTGGCCACACTAAGCTTGGTCCCCTGAACATTGTGGGTGTGCACTATGGTAATCCCTACCGTCCTTCCACATCTAGGGCCCTGAAGCACCCGAATATGCACTCTTCAAGAAATACTAACAGAGCTCTCATACTTCACACAACAGGTATGGGATGAGATTCTGGCAGCATGTGCAAATGATACAAACTCCCTATCAACATCTGAGAATGAGCAGGACCAAACAACAAAAAAGACGATCTACTCTATTGAGAACTTTCCAACTTACTGTAGATGCAATGAAATACCATTCAGTCAAAATGGATATACAGATTAACCTGCTAAACACATTGGTTGTATATGTAGCAAGTATTGAGGGAAAATTGTAGACTTTAAACAAACTAATCAAATGGAGAAAAGTAGACATATCAGCCCTAAGGCCCAGATGCACATTCTCCCCATCCGTGAGAAACTGTGTACACTGCCTGCAACTCTAAGAGTGCTCTTCAAAGATCTAAACTGTGTCATTATACCTCAAACAACAGCTATCTCGGCTCCGTCAATCTATTTAGTAGTGCCAAGTAGAGACCATCTGGTGGCACTGCTGGCCAAAGTTGGAAACCCAATAGCCTGTACCCCCTGCCAACTAAGTAGCCTCGTTGAAGCGGAGGGAGTATGCAAGAAATGTATTGATGTTCTGTTTGTTTCCTTTCGATTGTGCCAGACATTTAAATGTGGCTCAGAGAAACAGGTCAGGCAGGATTTGACACTGCCAACAGGATAGCAGCATCTGCACTTCTGCTGGGCTCAGAAAGGCTATCTATGCCCATTCAGGTCAAACTGTCAATCACAGTGACCTATGATTTGGTTCATGGGAGGTGCTGAGAACAGGCTGTGAGTTGGAAAATACTCATGCTGATCAGCTGTCTGAAAGCTCAGCCACCTGAAGGGTAAATTCCTAAAAGTTAAATTTCAACTACATGTAGTAAAAATCCTACTTTACCATTAGATTGCATTGTTAATAAATATAAAAATAAGTGTTTGAATGGTACCTGTAGCTGGTGCATGTCTTGACTGGAGGAAACTTTGGGATTTCTGGAGGAGATACTGAGATTGATTGATGGCGGAAACGCATTCCGCTGAACCAACGTCACAGGACCGCTCCGTGCTGCTTGGAAGTCGGAGCTCAGAGCTCGCTCACAGGCCAAGACCCTGGAACATATTGACCTGCACGGTCCGGTTGGACCACGCAACACAAGGGATTAGACCAGCCCAGGGACCGTACAGCGGGTGCGGCTGAAGGTTGGCACATTGCTCCATCTCCCATACCACTTTGCCAGCACTGGCGATGCCTAGGATCATGTTGTGCTGAACCTCTTCACTCACTGTGTTGGCGTCCAGGTACCCCCACCTGGCTGTGACCAGTGGCCTGTGCAGCATAAACCTCTCCTGGAGGAAAGCGGGTGCAGTGCTGGGAGTGCTTTGCAACTGCCACGATGTTCTGGCTTGGGCCAGTGAACCCTTCCGGCTATCCTCCATTTACCACTTCCCAATACCAGCTCTCTTGTCCCCCTTTGCCCTGCAGGGAGAAGTAGCAAAAGCAGAGCCAGGGAAGATAAAATCAAGGATAAAGTAAGGAGGAGTGGGGGCACTGTGGGGACGCATCTGTTCAGTCCTGGTTAAGACACCTACTATGGAGTTTCTACAATCTGCGAACGCTCGTCCCTGCCTAAACCTGTACAACCTGTACCATCTGCATTACTTGCCATATTGAGGTGCCTAATTTACAGCTTGCCAGGAGGTGAATAAGCGCAGAAGTGGCATTGCGGGATAGATGGCAGTTGGATTACCAGGGAGCCAATTGAAGCAGGGCAGAAAAAGACTTCAATAATGGCTGCCTCACACAGAAAGGACCAGGAGTTAGTACAGGGAGTGCTGGGTAGTGTCCCATAGGAGCGGAAGCTGCCTTGTCTTGCGGCCTGCACAGTGGTGATCTTCCACCTCTATTTCCTCATCATTCAGCTACCAGTGTGGTCACCTCTTGTTAGCTAAATGTTTCAGAACTGAACAAACTGAGACACTGCTGGCAGCCTTGGCAACACTGATGGCTTGGTGACACCTCAGCCTTCCACCCATAGCCAAATTAGGCAGAAAGCAACAATCACTGGAAAGCACCCAGATTTACTGTGGCAGATTGTTACTTCTCATTATATATCACAGCACACAGCTATCCACTGCCACTCCCCCCACTTGTGACGCAAATAGGGGTCGGGAAAGATCAGAGGTTCTACACCTAATCCTAGTTGGTGAAGTCAGAATGCACCAACTCCACTTGGAAAGTGCCCACCTAGAGTCAGCCAGAAATTTCACCAACAACTTTTCAACTACTGAAAGATGCAAGTGCTGCAATCTTTTCATCTACATCTCAAGGCTATCCATGCCCTTGAGACTCATAGTTATCACTTACCCAACTCCTCACTCAGCTACAACTCAACAATGCCCAAACATTTCAGTCCTCAAGACCGTGATCAGCTGCTCCCCAGATCTGTCCGAGGAAAAAACAGTTGGAATAGAAGAAGGCAATCAAGTTTAGGGAGTAATCATTTAGGGGGCAGCTCCCTAATGCTGGAAGGCCACCGGGGAAAGGAAGTTTCAAGCCCCACAGATGTCCCGGGTATGGTAAGTACGCAGGGGAGGTCTAGAGACATAGTGAAAAACCGAAAAGGCCCAGGAATCCCTAGACAGGATATGAATCCCAAATCCGTAGTTGTTTGGAGGAAAATTAGCTTAAGGCTCTGGACCTATCCAGCCTTTGAAACAAGGTAAGCACGGGTTGTAAGCATTTGTTCCTCCTTTTCCAAATTGTTCTACTTCAATCCCATCAATGGGTACATTTTCCTCAAGTATTACAATACCAGATGTTAGATGTGAGCAAATTTCTTTTTATTAAGATTCATTCAAGATTGTATTCTTTAGTGCTTATTTATCATTAATCCGCTCGACAGGTGATGCAAACAACATAGGACTGAACAGCCGAAACGTGTTTCGCCCTGTTTGGCAAATGAAGGTCTAGAGACATGCTACAACAAGGGAACTCACAAACAGGATCCTTCGAGCCAAGCCGACAGCAGCCTTAAGGGGATGAACAAAGTTTAAACGAGAAAGCCACCCCCAAAATAATATTAGTCCAATAGAGGCCTCAGGAGTAGTTTGGGCTTCCTCTTCCTCCTGCATTCTTGAAAAAGAAGGTAGTGCCACAATGAACCTGAGCCATGGAGAAATTAAAAAGGTGACCCCCAGTAAGGCACCTGGTGGGGGCAGAATAGCCTTTCACTAGGTGGAGAAACCTTGTGGCAAAAATTCACTCTTCAAGAAATACTAACAGAGCTCTCATACCTCACACAACAGGAATGGGATGAGATTCTGGCAGTATATGCAAATGATACAAACTCCCTATCAACATCTGAGAATGAGCAGGAGCAAACATAAAAAAAGAACATCTACAACATGGCGGCATCTGTCCGTCTCTACTGAGAACTTTCCAACTTACTGTAGATGCAATGAAATACCATTCAGTCAAAATTGATATACAGATTAACCTGCTAAACACCTTGGTTGTATATGTAGCAAGTATTGAGGGAAAATTGTAGATTTAAACAAACTAATCAAATGGAGAAAAGTGGACATATCAGCCCTAAGGCCCGGATGCTCATTCTCACCCATCCTTGAGAAACTGTGTACACTGCCTGCAACTCTCAGAGTGCTCTTTAAAGACCTGAACGGTGACATTATACCTCAAACATCAGCTATCTCTGCTCCGTCAATCTATTGACCAGTGCCAAGTAGAGACCATCTGGTGGCACTGCTGGCCAAAGTTGGAAACCCAATAGCCCGCGCCCCCTGCCCACTAACTAGCCTCGTTGAAGCAAAACTACCAAAGTCATTTGCAGTGCAGGTCAATGAAAGGGGTGCTGTAATAGAAGGTAGTGTGTTAGCCCTTGAGGACATAAGGAGCAAAATAAAAAAGAGGATTATCTAACTTCATTAGTAGACACACTCCAACAGACAGCGTTTAAAGAACTAGGAGTCAGACCAAAAACTAAGAGGAACAAAAGAAGGAAAGCCAGAAGAGAACAATGGGATTGTCCAAAGAGCCCAGATCAGTGGCTGCAAACACCCTCAGCACCTTGCTCAGTGACCAAAGCTTCCCTTCATATACATCTAGAGTTGGGTCAGTCCCTGAAACGTGAGACAGCACTAAGAGCATGAAGCAAAACAGGGTTGGACAGTAAACCAATGACTAGGCCATTGATTGTTATCGATCACTCAGAGGGTGATGGACCTGGGGAAGCAAACAAAGTAGGAAGCAATGAACTACCACAAGCGGGAGCTACCAGAGTAACGGGTCCAGCACATCCCATGTCTACCCAGAGTGTAAATCAATGGGGAGTATTGACATTCTGAACCGCAGAAACATCCTAAACTACTACAACAAATCCCAGCGTTCACTGGATCCACTTCAATCAACATCGAATCCATACAATTCGTTAACCCGGCTCCCGATCACCAAAACCACACAACTAAGGTTACCTGGAATTCTGCGGAAATGGGCTAGAAAATACAATCTGAAACACATCAGTTAAAAGGATGGGGAATACTTTTGGGCACCCCCAAAAAACAAGGGTGTCCTCACCAGATGGATAAGGATATTGCAGGTACCAGACAGAACTCTGGCACACAGCAGAAACCATATTCAGTACTTAAAAATGCAGAAAGTCCAAGAGCGGGGAGAGTCTATTCAGAGAATTACAGTCTAATTGCGCTTATTGACAGCGAGGCAAAGTATTATGTTGGCGTATTATTATAGCAACTAATGGTCTGGACAACCACAAATGTTGTAATCCTGATCAATGAGACAGGCTTCACAAAACAAGCTGACCTCAACTAACATTACGGCATGGTTGCTGCTAATTGACTCCTGCAAGGCCTACCATCTCACTCTACTCCTTTGTTACATAGACTACAAAGCTGTATTTGATTGTGTTGATCGCAACAGGCTGTGGCGCAATTATGTGACTGGAACATCCCACCACTATTCATATGAGCCATCGAAAACCTGCACACCAACACCTAAGTTAGAATAAATTGGGAAATGGAACCAACCTGTCTGGGGCAACACCCACAATGCAGGGACCCAAACAGGAGTGTGTCCTGGTACCTTCACTTTTAGACCTGTTTCTTGCTGATCTTCCCTTGCCCTAAATAAGATTAATTCTCATGCTCCAAAAATCGGCCCAATACAGGTTTCAAACCTTCTATATGTCGATGACCTTGTACCAATAAGTAGGACCAAGGTTGGTCTGCAGAGTTTTGCTGAACACAACCCTAGACTATTTGAGGAAGAACAAACTGTTGATAAATGTGAAGAAAACGAATGCCATGTCCAATATGAGAAAATATGGGTCTTTCAAAAGACCAATGGTTCCTTGATGCCACAGGACTCGTGACAGTCAGGAAGCACACATACTTGGGCCTACTTTTTGACAGCAACGGAACGTTCCAAAGTCACAAAGAGTAAATAAAAAGAAAAGGGATTGTGCTGCCAATGGCGGCTTTTACCATCGGCTTCCACAAATTAAACAATTCTGATTAAAAAAAACAATTTAATGTACAGCATCTCGCTGGAGATAAAAGACAGACTACATTCACCTGCTGCTGAACTGTTCTGTTTTGATCTTTACAGACTGAGCGTAAAGTCCTTTTTGAAGCATTTATGCAGTACCAAAACAGTAAAATAATAAGGCTAAAACACCAACCGATAGAAATCTGAATAAAAAAGAGTTAAATGTAATAGACAGGACAGTACAAACAAATACAAAAGTCCAATAAGTGGAACCAGAAAAATGTTTTTTTTAAAGTTTTAAATAGAAATGCAACCAAACAAAACACAAAGCACCAATGATAGTCTATGAAAGCAATATACCGGGAATTAGGCATGATGTGAGGTTATCTGAGATGGAGGTTTGGTTGGATCCAACAAGTGGATTGGTCCCGGTGTAAGTCTGGAAATCAAAAAGTTCAAGAAGTTTCTAAGTCCCATCGCAGTAAGAGACTTTATCACTTTTTGAGAAGAAAAGTCCTCCTTGAGCAGACCACCACCGAAATTGTAGCTGCTGAGTGGAACAGAAGGTGGGGTACTTGAAGCATGGTCCCACTGGAGTGTTGGACCTTTGGAGATATCATATTGAAATTGTCCTAACACAGAATGGGACTTTAAAATTATTTTCGGAGGTCCTGGGAGTCTTCATAGAGATAAAGCTGAAAGTCAATCCAATCATGTGGAACTGCTGGTTATACTTTTCCCCACAATTCACTGTGAAGCTCTAGAGCTTTGTAGCAAAAGTTTATGCACTTTCTTCAGGTGGCCAAACAACTACAGAAGTATACTTTTAAGGCCCGTACAATTTCAGGACTGGCTCAGGCTGCTAGGCACAGGCCAACAGCAAAGTGAAGCTCAGCTCCACTTGGCACTGTTCAGCTGTACACTTTAGAGAAAATACATCTTGTAGCTTGTGGTGTTCCTGTAACCACACTGGAGGTCAGCCAACTGACTCATAGAGTTCACATATTTGCCCTGGGTACAAGGGAGAGCAGGTACACTCCTTCAGGGCTCCTCTCAAGTCACAGAGAGCACGTCCATCTCTCTTGTGGTCGTCAGCAGGTCCAGAAAGCCTTCTGAGGAGGGTTCTTGGGTTTGTCACGTTTATGCCTGGCACCAGCAAGTGGGTAGAGATGTCTCCGGGGCATTCCTTAACCAATTAGGCAAAAGTTACTGGGGTTAACTCTACCCTCTTTTTCAGTGGTTCTGTAAACAGACTCAAAATGCCATGCATCAGGACATTTTCAAGATGTTGAAGGTCTTTGGCCACACTAAGCTTGGTCCCCTGAACATTGTGGGTGTGCACTATGGTAATCCCTACCGTCCTTCCACATCTAGGGCCCTGAAGCACCCAAATATGCACTCTTCAAGAAATACTAACAGAGTTCTCATACCTCACAAAACAGGTATGGGATGAGATTCTGGCAGCATATGCAAATGATAAAAACTCCCTATCAACATCTGAGAATGAGCAGGACCAAACAAAAAAAAAGACGATCTACAACATGGCCGCATCTGTCCGTCTCTATTGAGAACTTTCCAACTTACTGTAGATGCAATGAAATACCATTCAGTCAAAATGGATATACAGATTAACCTGCTAAACACCTTGGTTGTATATGTAGCAAGTATTGAGGGAAAATTGTAGATTTAAACAAACTAATCAAATGGAGAAAAGTGGACATATCAGCCCTAAGGCCCAGATGCACATTCTGACCCATCCTTGAGAAACTGTGTACACTGCCTGCAACTCTCAGAGTGCTCTTTAAAGACCTGAACGGTGACATTATACCTCAAACATCAGCTATCTCTGCTCCGTCAATCTATTCACCAGTGCCAAGTAGAGACCATCTGGTGGCACTGCTGGCCAAAGTTGGAAACCCAATAGCCCGCGCCCCCTGCCCACTAACTAGCCTCGTTGAAGCAAAACTACCAAAGTCATTTGCAGTGCAGGTCAATGAAAGGGGTGCTGTAATAGAAGGCAGTGTGTTAGCCCTTGAGGACATTAGGAGCAAAATAAAAAAGAGGATTATCTAACTTCATTAGTAGACACACTCCAACAGACAGCGTTTAAAGAACTAGGAGTCAGACCAAAAACTAAGAGGAACAAAAGAAGGAAATTTATTTTATTTTATTTTTTACATTTGTATGGCGCGCAGCTACCCAACAAGGGTTTCCCGGCGCCGATGACAGAGTTGAAGCGGTTTAGGAAGGTGGTTAATGACAGGGTGGATTATTTCTGGAAGAGCCAGGTCTTTAGGTGTTTTCTGAAGATGATATAACTGTCTTCTTTGCGGATATGGAGAGGGAGTTTGTTCCAGAGTGTGGGCCCCAGGACAGAGAAAGATCAGAAGAGAACAATGGGATTGTCCAGAGAGCCCAGATCAGTGGCTGCAAACACCCTCAGCACCTTGCTCAGGGACCAAAGCTTCCCTTCATATATATCTAGAGTTGGGTCAGTCCCTGAAAAGTGACAGCACTAAAAGCATGAAGCAAAACAGGGTTGGACAGTAAACCAATGACTGGGCCATTGATTGTTATCGATCACTCAGAGGGTGATGGACCTGGTGAAGCAACCAAAGTAGGAAGCAATGAACTACCACAAGCGGGACCTGCCGGAGTAACGGGTCCAGCACATCCCATGTCTACCCAGAGTGTAAATCAGTGGGAAGTATTGACATTCTCAACCGCAGAAACATCCTAAACTACTACAACAAATCCCAGCGTTCACTGGATCCACTTCAATCAACATCGAATCCATACAATTCGTTAACCCGGCTCCCGATCACCAAAACCACACAACTAAGGTTACCTGGAATTCTGCCGAAATGGGCTAGAAAATACAATCTGAAACACATCAGTTCAAAGGATGGGGAATACTTTTGGGCACCCCCAAAAAACAAGGGTGTCCTCACCAGATGGATAAGGATATTGCAGGTACCAGACAGAACTCTGGCACACAGCAGAAACCATATTCAGTACTTAAAAATGCACAAAGTCCAAGAGCAGGGAGAGTCTATTCAGAGAATTACAGTCTAATTGCGCTTATTAACAGCGAGGCAAAGTATTATGTTGGTGTATTATTATAGCACCTAATGGTCTGGACAACCACAAATGTCGTAATCCTGATCAATGAGACAGGCTTCATAAAACAAGCTGACCTCAACTAACATTACGGCATGGTTGCTGCTAATTGACTCCTGCAAGGCCTACCATCTCACTCTACTCCTTTGTTACATACACTACAAAGCTGTATTTGATTGTGTTGATCGCAACAGGCTGTGGCGCAATTATGTGACTGGAACATCCCACCACTATTCATATGAGCCATCGAAAACCTGCACACCAACACCTAAGTTAGAATAAATTGGGAAATGGAACCAACCTGTCTGGGGCAACACCCACAATGCAGGGACCCAAACAGGGGTGTGTCCTGGTACCTTCACTTTTAGACCTGTTTCTTGCTGATCTTCCCTTCCTTGCCCTAAATAAGATTAATTCTCATGCTCCAAAAATCGGCCCAATACAGGTTTCAAATCTTCTATATGCCGATGACCTTGTACCAATAAGTAGGACCAAGGTTGGTCTGCAGAGTTTGCTGAACACAACCCTAGACTATTTGGGGAAGAACAAACTGTTGATACATGTGAAGAAAACGAATGCCATGTCCAATGGTTCCTTGATGCCACAGGACTCTTGACAGTCAGGGAGTACACATACTTGGGCCTACTTTTTGACAGCAACGGAACGTTCCAAAGTCACAAAGAGTAAATAAAAAGAAAAGGGATTGTGCTGCCAATGGCGGCTTTTACCATTGGCTTCCACAAATTAAACAATTCTGATAAAAAAAAAACAATTTAAAGTACAGCATCTTGCTGGAGATAAAAGACAGACTAATGCCAAAAAATGTCTTAGTTCGTCGATTTCTATATTTGGTCTAGAAGGAGCCGGGGGCACCTCTTCAAGTCAGAAAAGTGTTAAATTATATAGCAAAAAAACTATCACTTCTGAAGGATAAAGCCACTCTAGCCAAAAGAAAACACTTGGATGATCCTGACCAGCTACATGACCCTGAAGCTGCAACAATATCTTCAACAGTGTACTCAAAGCGAAATACTTGAAATATCGACTGGTCCTCCTGCCATCAATTCTGCATGTGACTCTATGATAAGAAAGGGCGGTACAGGCTGCTGCAGGCTGTGTGGCTACTTGAAGAAGGATATAGTCCATGTCATGTGGCTCTGTAAAGCGACGATTCTCCTCCTCCATTGAGCCCTGCTTCACACAATCTGAAACCAACTGGGTCTATGCTCGTGCAGACAAGCAGTAATTAACTGCCTTAGCTTTGCAGATTCACAGCTAATATGCCGGACCAATAAATACCTACAGGGGGTGGAAAGCAAACTAATGAAAGTTGCTGGCCACATTGTTAAAATCTTTCTAACCTAGTGAACAGCTTTGAATTGCTTCAAGCATGACCCTGAAGGCTCAACTATTCAGGAACTATGTCTAAAGTAATTTACTCTAACTGGCAGCTTTGAATTTTAACTGGCACTTCTTATGCACACTAACACTTGACTTCAACGCTCAGTTGACTCCAAGCACAGATCGCTTTGTGGGCTCAATAGTTCTTGAAAGTTGTCCATAAACAGTCATTCCATCCGGCTGCTACGACCTGCACTACACACTTTCATTGGCCTTCTTTCCGATATTGGAGAACCTCTCTTGAAGGTACGCCTGAAGTTGACATATGGCTGTGTTGCAGCGGCTGCCGCTGGCCGCATTGCGCTGTGGGGACCTCGCTAACAGACTTTTCCTGGAGGCATTCTTTATCGTGTCCCTCCTCCCGAGCATGCCTGACTCTAAAATGGCGTCCGGCAGCGCGGTGCAACTGACGATTAGCACTGTCCTCAGATCGTCTTGATTCCAGCTCTCACCGTTTCCAGGCGCTGCAAATTGTTCCTGCCTCTCCAGCTTGCCGCACTCCTCCAGATGGGGCTCTGGAGCTGGTGACATCGCTGGCCTGCCCTGCAGGATGACACTGGATCACCCCCCCTCCCGCCGCCCGGCCTGGCTGAACGTGTTGACTCCAGTCCTGGGGTATCACCACAAGCCAGAGGTGGATTCTGGCCTTCCAGTCCAACACAAGGATGTCAGCTTAACGACTCACACCTGGTTTGCTGGACATTTACTGGATGACCTGCCCTTTTGACGTCATCAGAGAGGCCAACTGCTCGGACCCACGAGCAACTAGCGGATGGCGTGTGCATTGGAAGGCTCAAAGAGATACGCAGTCCGGTGCAAAAAAAAATGGGAGGCTCAGGTGCTGCGAGACTGTGGGGATTGCACCTGGAAGCTGCCGACTGGAGGTGGAGTTCTTGATGGGACACTGGCATCATTGTAAGAGCACGGAGGTCGGGTGATGTGCAGGCTGAAAGGCGCGATGTACTGCGTGACTTGCGCCCTTCCCCCTATGCAATATTGATACCCTGGTACTGTGCTGACCGCGAGTGGTGTATATGTGCTGACTGGAGCTCTACTGATGGACCTGGGGCATACGAATGGTGGGGCCCCCTGCATACTTTTGTATGATGCCCGGTGGAGCTACCTCGCTTACTATGGGGGAGATTGACTCTGGGCTCCCTCCTTTGACTATCACCTACCCAGCCGGACTTCGGACTAACACTCCCGCGTCTCTCCTGACCTTACCTACCCCCTCTCCCTTCCCACAACCCTCCCCCTCTCCGTTCCTACTCTCTCCAGTTTTTGTCCTCTGCCATCACATGCCCTTGCCCTTTGTCCCCACCCTGTTTTTCTGTGAACCTCTTCCCTCGCCACTTGAGACTGAACTATTTTGTCTGATGCCCAATGGAGCTACCTGGTTTAGCTATAGGGGAGATGGACCCTGGATTCCCTCCTTGGTCATCACCGACCCAGTCAGTCTTTAGACAGTCTTCCTTTCATCTCTACGGTTGTCTCTTCCCTTATCCTCACTCTCTCTCCTCCCCTACCCCCCACTAATTTCTCTCTCCTTTCTCTCCTCCCCTAATGTATTGCCGACTGTTTGATTTAATGTTTACTTGCTATTCTTTTTCTGGTATATTGTTGAACCACATTGCTGCGCGTCCTTTCTTCTCTCCTCTATTTATGTCTCTCCTTCCCTCCTCTCTCAATGTATTGAGACTAAACTATTTTGTCTGATGCCCGATGGAGCTACTTGGTTTAGCTATAGAGGAGATGGGCCGTGGATTCCCTCCTTGGTCGTCACCTACCCAGTCCGTCTTTAGGCAGACTTCTTTTCGTTTCGTCTCTCCTTATTGTCTCTTCTTTAGCTCCTATCCCCTCTCCCCTGAATCTCCCCCCTTGCCTGCTACTCTGCCTACCCCCTGGCCTTTGTGCCCTTTGACTAAGCACTCCTCCTCCCTTTGTTGGGAAAAGATCCAATATATATACTCTGGAGTCTCAGTGAACCCGCTGAGTGAGCACACTGCGCCAAGGGAGCCTCTCACACTTGAGGTATGGTATGGCACCCCTTGCCAAAGCACTCCCTCTCCCCTTTTTGGGGAAGGATCCAGTGTGTAGGCCTTGGAGTCTCGGAGACCCCTCTGAGAGAATCCACTGCGTAAAGGGAGCCTCTCGCACCAAAGATAGGGAAGTGATACCACTTCCCCTGGGATCACAGCTTACGGACTTTGGACGTTGCCTTGACTCGTCTACCGGTTTGTGTCCCCGTCACCCTTCCCCTCCTCTTCCCATCCTGTGTCTCTCTCCCTCCCCTCCTCTTTCCCGCCTTCATTATCTGTCTACTTCCCCCGCTCCAACCCCCCTCCTCTGAATCTCTCACCTTGCCTGCTGTTCCCCTTTCGTATTTGTGCTTATTGTTTATCCCTACCTTACAAGTAACTATGTTGCCATGCTCTAAGAACTGTGTAACCTTTGTAACGATGTAACCTGTTACTATGATCTGATGCTCATGTAAAGCGCTCTGATACCTCCGGGTCTAGCTAGCTCTATGTAAAACTTTTTTAAATAAAATAAAATAAAAAAATACCTTTAAGCACCGGTCACTTATCTGACACCCCAGTCTACATTTTGGTTGAGAATTAAAAGCACAATGCAATAGTCCTGTAAACACCCGAAGGGCACAAAGGGGGATATGTCCTCCACTTCTGAAAGACATGGCTGCACCATATTTACAAGAATGTGGTGCAGCCTTGCGTTTCCCCCTGAGATGGCGCAAGCACTCCTGCACCATCATGCAAGGGTGTCTGCGTGCAGGGGAGGATTGTTTATGTGTAGGAATGTGTCCCTTCCTGCACATGAACAATCCTAAATTGCCATTTTGTCACTTTCTTGTGTGCTGCTTCATTTCCTATGGTTTTTCTTTGTTTGCCATAAGTTGGCAGGGTATGCTCAGACGTGAGTCCCTTGCTCACTTTGCCACTGGATTCAAGCAAGCCGGGCTGAAGACGGCTGAAATGCCAGAAACCGGTCCTCGGTAGCTTGTTTCCGGTCCAGGGAAAGCATGGCTTGGCAGTTCGGGCTGGACTGTTCCCATGAGGCACAGGGTCAGACTGATTTGCATATGGCCATGTCTGAACTGGGGTGGCAGAGTGGGCTAAAGAACGGTGATGGATTAAACCCAGATCAGTTGACTGGGGGTGAGTGCTTGTATTGTCATCGCTCCATCCATCATTTCCTTTGGTTTTTCTTTGTTCGCAATAAGTTGGCAGGGTATGCTCAGACTTGAGTCCCTTGCTCACTTTGCCACTGTATTCAAACAAGCCGGGCTGAAGACGGCTGAAATGCCAGAAACCGGTCCCCGGTAGCTTGTTTCCGGTCCAGGGAAGGCATGGCTTGGCAGTTCGGGCTCGACTGTTCCCATGAGGCACAGGGTCAGACTGATTTGCATATGGCCATGTCTAAACTGGGGTGGCAGAGTGGGCTAAAGAACGGTGATGGATTAAACCCAGATCAGTTGACTGGGGGTGAGTGCTTGTATTGTCAACGCTTCGTCCATCATTTCCTTTGGTTTTGCTGCTTCATGCAGCACACATGAAAGTGACAAAATGGATTTTTTTCTTTTTGATTGTTTATGTACAGGAAGGGGGACTTTCCAGTACATAACCAATACATGGCATTTTGCTTTTTTCCATGTGTGCTGCACGGATCACTGACATAATATCGACAACCAAAATATAGAATGGACTTAATATCGACGCCAAAATATTGATGTACAAAATATTGTCTCCTTATCTACAAACAGGTAAGTGCAAAAATATCAAAGACAAAATATCATTGGTTAAAATATAGTTTGTAAAAATATCGAATTTGTAAAATATGTTAAAAGTAACATTAACTTAATTAAATAATCAATATAACTAAGTAAAACATACTTAAAATTATTTTAAAACAGTAAAAAGTACTAAATAATATATGTAATCTCTTAAAAAAAATTACATCACTGTTGGATAGTGGGAGGGTAAAATTTACTATTCCCACTCCAGCATGTGGAACAGTAGGGAAAGCGTTGGATAGCGGGTGGGTAAAATGTACTATTCCCACTCCAGCGAGTGGAACTGTAGGGAAAGCGTTGGATAGCGGGAGGGTAAAATGGACTATTCCCATTCCAGCGAGTGGAACAGTAGGGAAAACGTTGGATAGCGGGAGGGTAAAAGGTACTATTTCCACTCCAGCGAGTGGAACAGTAGGGAAAGCGTTGGATAGCAGGAGGGTAAAATTTACTATTCCCACTACAGCAAGTGGAAAAATAGGGAAAACGTTGGATAGCGGGAGGTTAAAATTTACTATTCCCACTCCAGCGAGTGGAACAGTTGGGAAAGCGTTGGATAGCGGGAGGGTAAAATTTACTATTGAACATAAATGTCGTGCTTCCAACCTGAATTAGATGCATCCCCGTAGGCACACCTGTGTTCCTTAATGGAAATAGGACTCAAATCTGTTTATCCTGTTTCAAAAACGTTCTTTATTCATATATTCTTTTCCTTCAAATTATTTCCATTACATTTTAAATCAAAGTGTTCTTCATACATTATATTCTTTGACATGGCCTTTTTTTAAGCTCCTATGCATTTCGGGCTGAAAGCCCTTCTTCAGGGAGCATCACTGCAAAGAAGTTCATAGCACATATTTTTGCACACAATATATATGTATGATCAAAGGTTTGGTGGGTACATCCATATAGCATTATAATGCGTGATATAACTGTGGTTCTGAAATGCTGTGTTTAGTGAAGTTAAAACCATTGTGCATCAGTTCAACGTTTTTAACCTATGTGCGCCCCATAGCCCCCCATAGCCCAAGTGCATAACGTGTGTACCATAAGTACAGATAAGTGTCTCAAACATTCTAGTCCGTGTCTGATTTTTTTTCTGAAAGTAACAAATATGATATTAATGCCTTTTTTCACGCAAAGCGTATGTGCAATAAAAATTCTAACCGCATGGTACACACGTTATGCACGTGGGCTATGGGGCGCACGTGTTGAAGAAGGGCTTTCAGCCCGAAATGCATAGGAGCTTAAAGAAAGGCCATGTCAAAGAATATCAATCAATCAATCAATCATAACACTTGTATAGCGCGCTACTCACCCGGGAGGGTCTCAAGGCGCTTGGGGGAAGGGGTCCGCTACTGCCCGAACAGCCAGGTCTTGAGTTATCTCCTGAAGGTGAGATGGTCCTGGGTCAGTCGAAGGTGGATGGGGAGGGAGTTCCATGTTTTGGCCGCCAGGTAGGAGAAGGATCTGCCTCTGGCGGTGGCTCTTCGGATGCGTGGAACGGCGGCGAGGGCGTGGTTGGTCGATCGTAGCTGGCGGGTGGGAGTGTAGAAGGTCAGGCGGTCGTTGAGGTACTTGGGGCCCAGGTCGTGGAGGGACTTGTGTGCGTGGGTGAGGAACCTGAACGTGATCCTCTTGTTGACGGGGAGCCAGTGCAGGTCCCTCAGGTGGCCGGAGAAGTGGCAGCGTCGGGGGATGTCCAGGATGAGTCGGGCAGAGGCGTTCTGGATGCGTTGGAGTCTTCTCTGTAGCTTGGCTGTGGTTCCGGCGTAGAGGGTGTTTGCGTAGTCCAGTCGGCTGGTGACGAGTGCCTGGGTGACCGTCTTCCTGGTTTCGGTCGGGATCCATCGGAAGATCTTGCGGAGCATGCGAAGGGTGTGAAAGCATGATGAGGAGACGGCGTTGACTTGTCTGGTCATCGAGAGGGAGGAGTCCAGGATGAAGTCCAGGTTGCGTGCATGGTCTGTTGGCTTGGGAGCGGTGCCCAGGGCGGGGGGCCACCAAGAGTCGTCCCAGGTGGAGGGCGATGGTCCCAGGATGAGGACTTCCGTCTTGTCTAAGTTCAGTTTTAGGTGGCTGGTCTTCATCCACTCGGCGACGTCTTTCATCCCTTCGCGTAGGCTGGTTCTGGCGGTGTTGGGGTCCCTGGTGAGGGAGAGGATCAGCTGGGTGTCGTCGGCGTAGGAGATGATGTTGAGGTTGTGTTGGCGTGCGATGGCTGCAAGAGGTCTCATGTAGATGTTGAAGAGGGTGGGGCTGAGTGATGATCCTTGTGGTACGCCGCAGATGACTTCGGTGGCCTCGGATCGAAACGGGGGGAGGCGAACTCTCTGTGTTCTTCCGGCGAGGAACGAGATGATCCACTCCAGTGCCTTCTCTTGGATGCCGATGTTGCTGAGGCGTTGAACTAGGGTGCGGTGGCAGACAGTGTCGAACGCTGCAGAGAGGTCCAGGAGGATGACTGCCGCTGTTTCCCCGTTGTCGAGCAGGGCTCGGATGTCGTCGGTGGCTGCGATCAGGGCGGTCTCGGTGCTGTGGTTGGCTCTGAAACCGGACTGCGAGGGGTCGAGGGATCCGTTCATCTCGAGGAAGGCGGCCAGCTGTCTGTTGACGATCTTCTCAATTACTTTGGCAGGAAAAGGGAGGAGCGAGATGGGACGGAAGTTCTTGAGGTCGGTGGGGTCCGCTGTTGGTTTCTTCAGTGGGGCGCTGAGCTTGGCATGCTTCCAGCTCTCCGGGAAGGTGGCGGTGTTGAAGGAGGTGTTGATGATGTTCCGGAGTTGGAGTGCGATGGTGGAGTCGGCCTTGTTGAAGACGTGGTGGGGGCACGGGTCGGTCGGAGATCCGGAGTGGATGGTGTTCATCGTGCGGGCGGTGTCTTCGGTGGTCACTGTGGTCCAGGTGCGGAGGGTGGTGGTGGGGGGCGTTGGTTCGACGGTTGGGTGCGTGGGTGGTGTGCCGAAGCTGTTGTGGATGTCGGCGATCTTGCGGTGGAAGAACGAGGCGAGAGAGTCGCAGAGATCTTGTGAAGGAGTGATGTCGTTGTTGGCGGTGCTGGGGTTGGAGAACTCCTTGACGATGCTGAAGAGTTCCTTGCTGTCGTGGGCGTTGTTGTCCAGTCGATCCTTTAGTGATTTCTTCTTGGTGGTGCGGATAAGCTGTTGGTGCTTTCGGGTGGCTTGCTTGAGGGCGGTCATGTTTTCTGTGGTCTGGTCGAGGAGCCAGGCTTTCTCGAGGGTGCGCCAGTTCTTCTTGGAGTCCTTGAGTTCATCGGTGAACCAGGAGGCCTTCTTGCTTCTGGGCCTGTTGTGAGGGTTCTTCAGTGGAGCGAGGTCGTCGGCGCAGGCGGTCAGCCACTGTGTGAAGTTGCGGGCTGCTTCGTTGGGGTCCGTTGTGCTGGCGGGTGGGCTCTGGCTGAGGGAGGTGGTGAGCTGGTCGGCGGTGATCTTGCTCCAACTCCTGTGAGGTACCTGTTGCGGGTGGTGGTGGGTCGTTGTTCTTTTGAAGCTGAAGTGGACGCAGCTGTGGCCGGTCCAGTGGAGTCCGGTGGCGTGGCTGAAGGTGATGTACTTGCTGGAAGAGAAGACGGGATCAAGCGTTTGGCCAGCGTAGTGGGTGGGGGTGTTGACCAGTTGCTTGAGTCCGAGGTTGGCGAGGTTTTCCAGCAGAGTGGCGGTGTTGCGGTCCTTGTTGTTCTCCAGGTGGAAGTTGAGGTCCCCTAGGAGGATGTAGTCGGCGGAGGGGAGGGCGTGCGGGCTGATGAAGTCGGCGATGTCTTCGCTGAATTGTGTGCGTGATCCCGAGGGTCTGTAGACGAGGTTGCCTCTGAGGGTCGTCTTTGGGTCGATGTGTATCTGGAAGTGGAGGTGTTCCGCGGTGGCGAGGGTGTCGTTGGCGTCGGTCGTGATGCGGATGGTGTTCTTGTGGACGATGGCGATGCCTCCTCTGGTCTGGTTGATGCGGTCCCTCCTGATGATCTTGTACCCGTCCGGGATGGCGATGGCGATGTCGGGGGCTGAGGAGACGATCATCCAGGTTTCCGTGAGGAAGGCGATGTCTGGTGATGTTGTGTCGAGGAGGTTCCAGAGTTCCACGGCGTGTCTGTGGACGGAGCGGGTGTTGAGCAGGATGCACTTCAGGTGGTTGCTGCTGGAGTTTGGCTTGGCGGGTGCGGTGCAGGTTCGGAGACAGGTGAACTTGCAGCTTTTGCAGGTGAAGGGTCCGTGGGTGCGTTTCGGGTCGCTCGGCAGCAGGCGGGGTTCCGGCCAGCATTGAGAGCGTTGAGGGCGGCGGCGTCGTAGGTCTGTCGGGTCGTCTTGCAACGGCAAGGGCCAGGGGTCCTGGCCCTGGGCGCGGTCCAGGCGGGTTGACGGGCGCAGACGGGCTTGCCTTTGGCGCGCCTTCGGCGCACAACCGGCGAGCCCGCTGCGCGTCAACGCTGCGCGTATGCATGGGCGTCATAAGAAGGAGCCGGGAGGGAGGAGCAGCTGGGTGGCGGGAGCGGGGCGGCGAATGGGCGGGGGGGCGGGGCCGCAGGGAGGCAGCAGCGGGAAGGGAGGGCAGAGGGCGGCTCAGCGGCGGCTGGGTCGCCCTGTGGAAAAAACGCAAAGAGAATAAAAAACTAGTGAATAAAACGAAGGCAGCAAAGGGCAAAGAGAATAAAGAAACGAGTAAATAAAACAAGGCAGCAAAGGGCAAAGAGAATAAAAAAACGAGTAAATAAAACGAGGCAGCAAAGGGCAGAGAGAATAAAAAACGAGTGAGAAAAACGAGGCAGCAAAGGGTAGAGAGAATAAAAAAACGAGTGAATAAAAAACGAAGGCAGCAAAGGGCACCAAGGGGCACAGCTGATGGAGGCAGTAGCAGGGGTGTGTGGGGGCGACCTCGCCTGGTTACAGGCTCAGCGGTCGCTCCCTGCACCCCTGCGCTGTCCCCTTAAGAAGGAGCTGGGAGGGAGGAGCAGCTGGGTGGCGGGAGCGGGGCGGCGAATGGGCAGGGGGGGCGGGGCCGCAGGGAGGCAGCGGCGGGAAGGGAGGGCAGAGGGCGGCTCAGCGGCGGCTGGGTCGCCCTGAGGAAAAAACGCAAAGAGAATAAAAAACGAGTGAATAAAACGAAGGCAGCAAAGGGCAAAGAGAATAAAGAAACGAGTAAATAAAACAAGGCAGCAAAGGGCAAAGAGAATAAAAAAACGAGTAAATAAAACGAGGCAGCAAAGGGCAGAGAGAATAAAAAAAAGAGTAAATAAAACGAGGCAACAAAGGGCAGAGAGAATAAAAAACGAGTGAGAAAAACGAGGCAGCAAAGGGCAGAGAGAATAAAAAAACGAGTGAATAGAAAACGAAGGCAGCAAAGGGCACCAAGGGGCACAGCTGATGGAGGCAGTAGCAGGGGTGTGTGGGGGCGACCTCGCCTGGTTACAGGCTCAGCGGTCGCTATAATGTATGAAGAACGGAATACAAACAAATCAAGAGTGGTTTCACTTTGATTGAGACTTTTCAATTGGATGTAGCTTGGTTCCAGTGGCATAGTAACTAGAGGATCCACGCCTTGGCATATTCTTAGCAGCTTAGGGCATTACATCAAACACACAAAAGGTGAGGGGAGGCATGCTTGAAATAAATGGAGACATTGCAATCACTCATGGTAGCATTCCAACTCATCGTTCTTATGCCTACCATGCCACCTCAGTTTGCACTCGCTCATGTACAAATCAGTTTTGACCGTGATCTAATAGGATAGTCCAGCTCAAACTGTCAGACCAGGTCCACTTTGAAACAGAACACAAGCAACCCAAGAATGGTTTTGCCATGATTGTGACTCTTAAATCCGGTGTAGCTTGCTTTCAGTGTCACAGTTTACATGGAACACTTGCCTGGGCATAACCTTAGCCTCTAAGGGCTTTACATTGGACAAAATGTGATGGTAGAAATGCTTGCAAGAAGTCTAACCACTGACAATCATTGAGGATAGTATTCCAACCCCTCATTCTTTTGCCCACCATGCCACCTCAGTTTGGAACCTGCTACATACAAATGAGTCTTTGCCCTGCTCTAATAATGAACAAGCCAGATGTTGACCTGAGATTTTGCAGTGTATACACTTTAATCACCGAGCCTGTTTTAAATTTGGTATAAATCTTAACATTTATTTGGTGTCTAAACTTATGTATATATGTTGTTAATGTTTTCGTAATATTTTTGTTTGTAATATTTGTGATGTCGATATTTTAGCTCATTTCATTATTTTTGGTATAAATGATTTTTTGGTTTGTAAAATGTGGTACTCCATGTTACAATGTTTGCCATTAGCGTTTACTCAATATTTTGTATTTTACAAATGATATGTGTAGAAAGTTAGTTTAAAAAAAATGTAGGTATGTGCTAGACTTGATATCCTTGACAAGGTTCTCCCCTAACTTTTTTCCTTCAATTCTTATGTTTTGCTAACTTAGTTTTTGCTGGCTTTAGGACTCTGTGCACTTTATCACTGCTAACTAGTGCTAACAGGCTTGTGCTCTCTCCTTAAACATGGCAGGAATGGCTTACATCCAATTTGCACATTTACTTTACCTGTAAGTCTCTAGTAACGTGGTACTCGCAGGCCTACACCTTCCTTTTTAATACATATAAGTAACCCCTGGGGCTTGGCCCTGAATGGCACAGAGGGAAGGGTACAGTGTATTTAAAAAGTAGGACATGTACTTTTTAAGTTTTACATGTCCTGATAGTGAAAAATTCCTAAAGTTATTTTTCTCTCTACTGCAAGACCAACCTCTCCCATAGGATAACATCAGAGGTTGCCTTATTGTAAGCAATAAGCTGTAACATCCAATTGGGAGTAGGAAGACGATTCTAATTTGATGTCTTAAGAATTGTAATTAAATCCCTCTTTAATGGCAAAGCCAGATTTGTAATCACTGTTCTGAAAATGGCACTTTTATTTTAGATGAACAGTTTATACACACTCATGTAGGAGTGTATCAGATAGTGCACACCCTATCCAGAACATTACGCTCTAGTTCATATCTTCTATTTCTGAATTAGGTGGCAGGTTGGAACCACTTCAGGGAGTGCACACCAACTTAAAATATTACTGTATACAGGTAATTTTGAGTACCAGTTTAATTTGAGTGCGCTCAAGCTGTGGTTAGTTTTTTTGTTTTTTTTGTTTACTTTTAGAAAGTTGGCATTTTCTTGTCCTAACCTTTTGGTGCCTGCACCCTGATCCCGGGTCACATGACTACCTGCAGCTGGCAGTTGGTCATTGTGCATTGTTCGCAGACCGTAAAACAAAGGGAATATAGCTGTTGTCAGGATCTGTCTTTCTGAGTTTACGAGGGGGAGGAACTGTCACGTACCACACTTGTACATCACAAAGACCTGCACGAGCACTCTCACAAAGGATTTGCCACTAGTCTATAGTGACCCCAGCCAATCTGGGGCCAGAACAAGGAACAAGTGGATGCCTGACACCTTGGAGGCAAAGGTGTTGGAAACCTCTAGAGGCTACCGCTACTTCAAATTGGACGCAAGATATAAATGTTGGATCTCAGACTACAACTCTTGAGTGCACTTCTGGACCAGTGGACTAGGCCATGATGAAGGACTGCTGTGCTTCTGAAAGGAATGCCACTCTGATAGCCTGCTGCTCTGAAGGACTGCTGCCCTGCTGTGCTGGACTGCTGCCTGCTGCCCTCTTGTCTCGTGCATGGGTGAGAAGGACTGTTGTAGCCAAGACCCCAGAGTGACTCCAAGGGCAAGTTGGCTGGCCTCCTGACTAGAGCCTCAGGGACAGAAGACTCCAACAACCTTGAACCCAGCACCTGGACTTTGCAATTGATCAGTCCTACCCTGCCAAGTGGTACTACCCCTGTCCTAGACCGTTGCAAGTGAATCTGAAGGTGTTTTGCCAGCCCATCTGTGGTTTCAGCAGAACCGATGCATCTCCTTTGCTGCGCGATGCAACCCCAAGCAGAACCGACGCATTGCCTCTACTGGGTGGATTTCTCTGGTGCAAGGTCTTTGCAACGCCATCTGCAGCCTGCCAGGAACTGACGCTGTGCAATGCATTCTCGAAATAGGCATTGGCATAACAAGCCCCTCATGGGCAGCATCAGCGATGATGATGAAGGACCTCGCATCGACTCTTTGCAGCGCCTAGGAATCACCGCTGTGTGACACATCCACGACCTGGGACTCCGTAATGCTCTGCAACCAGAATTTAAGGTAGTTTTGTTTAGCTGGTCTAACTGAAACCTTGTAGCTGGCCTGGGCTCTATTGTAATCAGCCTGAACTTGTGACTTTGTCCTGGACTAGCGCAACCAAATAGTCACTGTTGGCATTGTGTGCTTTTTGGGATATTTTCACTTAAATCTTCAAAAACGCATATCTCTGGTTCTACAGCGTGGATTTTTTTCATTTTTGTCTTGATTGTCTATTAAAATTTACTCTGTTATTCTAAAGTGGTGTGAGATTTTTCTTGTGTTGTGTTTTTAATGTATTACTGCGTGAAATCCTGTATAAATGCTTACACATTGCCTCTTAGTTAAGCCTGACTGCTCTGTGCCAAGCTACGAGAGAGTTGAGCAAAGGTTAATTTAGGTTTTGCTTGCAACTTCACCTTAACAAGGATTGTGGTTCTTGCTTGCGTAGGTTCTCACCGCCTCCCCCCTCAACCTGTAATCTTATTTCTTGGAGCAAGGATGTTTTTGTGGTTGATATAGATATATGCTACCAAACCCAAAAAACGACCAGCTACAAGGCATCAGAAGGCCTCCCTAGAGTTGAAATTCTGCCACTTTTTTCCTTCCTGGATCCCCCATGCCTGACATGGCCTTAGCAGGGATCCAAACCACCACATGCAGCAAGAGATTTTCAGCATGTTAGGAACATGAGGCAAAAGTGTTGGAAAGTGAAAATAAAATAGGTAGACCATTCTTTTTGACAGAGATTAACAGTATGAAATGATGTACATTTGGAGAATGCCTGCAAGGACTAGATAGTACTGGAGAAGGGACTTCTAGGTCGGGATCAGATGGAAAATCAATAAAAAAGATCAGAAGGAGCAGGTGCAGCACTTCCAGGTTAGCAGGCAGAGTCAGCAAAGTCAAGTTGCCTCACAATTTCATTAGTTGAAGGGCTTCGCTCAGCAGTTAGTACTTACACCATCTGACATGTTCCTATATGTTTATTGCTTTTCCCTTCTCTCTCACTCTCTCCTATTTTTCTTCAAAAACCTTGGGTTTTTGCCACCTGAAGGAATTGTTTCATATTTCATGATAATTACTCCGGGTTGGCATTCTGCACCCCTGTCAGCCACTTGTGCTCCTGTGACTGGGACTCACTGTTGGCCGCCTACTGCCCTTTCTCCAGAGCATCAGGTAAGTAAACAGAGGGAGCTCCCAAAAGTTTAGCATCATGCTTGAAGTAAAAAAAGAAAACATATCTTTCATATCTGTTAATAAATATTTCTGAACAGCTCACGTACGCGAGATGCCTAAGACAAATACACACAGTGAGAGGAATTAAGACCGAGCTCGTGCGTGTTTTGGTGTTTCTCTTTCTCATTTACTCTCTTGACCCACATTTTCCCCGGGAGTGACTTTGGCACGCACTATTACTCTCTCTCCTGCGTCCGCTCTCCCTACACATACGAGACTGAAATATTATGTCTGCAGCCTGTTTCACGACAATGGATGACATTTACTCATTAAGATTATTCTTCATCGAAATAGTAGGTGGGTCACCAATAGTTCCTGATAGCTCCCCTGATGTTACCTCTGGGGTCAGTGAAATGTAAGTTACCTGCTTCCACTGGTTGACTATTTCCTTTCTGAATTCATCAGGTAGATCAAAATCCCTATTTTGGAAGTTTATTGGTTATTGGATCTCGTTGTCATTATGTTCCCATGAATATTGGTATTCTGTGGTTATCCTTGTGTTAGAGCATAGTTCGGAAAAAAGTATGTTTTGAGTTTGTACATGAAGAGCATGAGTGAAGACGTGTTACTGGTGTCTGCTAAAAGTGTTTCCAGGTGCAGGGTGCCATCACTGCAGCTTTCCTGTTTTATCTGCTCTTGCATCGTCATCAATGTGTGACTAGGAAGCTTTTGTAGTGTAGGACCTATATTCCCAATAGGCTCTGCGCATTGGAATAATATACCCTATAGATATGACATAGGACTGAGGTCAGTATGTCTCTATCGAATATACTAAACTTGATAGTGAGTGCCAGCTAGCTCAGAGGTCACTAGAAACTTTCTTGAATACACACGAAGGGATTCGTTTCTGACAACTGCATAAACATGACAACTTTGTTTCCCCTAAGACCGAAACATTTCTTCAGAGTTGTGGAAACAATAGATAACTATTTTACTCAGTCAATCATGCATTCTTCGTTTCTACAGAATTGCAGAGAAAATAGAGTGACAGGCGTTTCAATAAAAGGGGTTTATTGAATAGCCTTCTTTCTCATGCAAGAGAGGTGAACTGCTATAATTGTTAGACAGAATGCAAAGTATAACGCGTACAGCGTGAACAGTATTATAAAATAATACATTAATAGCATTGTCTGGTGTTAAGACATATAAAAATACATACATAAATACCACAGGCTAAAATACTCAACTGGTGCTTCAAAAATACGCCTACCCCAATGTACCTAACCTAGGTCTAGTACGAGGGAAGAAGTAAGTATGGTCTTTAGGATAAGTTTAGTTTTGCCAAGAGTTGCCAAAGGTTTCTCTAGGTTCTAATCAGCTCCATACCTTAGAATGAGAGAGGTTGGTATCTCTTTCCAAGACTCGAATTCCCAACAAACTGCAAGGGGAGTCAGAAACACTGGAGCTGGATTTCTCGGCAGAGGAGGACAGCTTCTGATCAGTGCGTCAGCTGGACAGTTGGCTTCCTTCGGCACTTGCTGTAGCGAGCTGCGTTGTGCAAGTAGGCAGTCTAATTGCACCGAACCACACTGTACTTTGCTATAGCAAGTGAAGGTACATTTAACCCGTGAGGGTGTTTAGGAATGCCAGCTTTGACATAAAGTCGGGCATATGAACGTCATGGATGAACCCCTAAGGAATAGTTGTTCATGCATAATAATGAGATACTTGGAGAAATCAATATTTAGGCTAGGGGAAGTCCCTTCAGCTTAAGAGTCTGGTTTTCCAAGAAATCGTTGTGACTTAGATGAACGGATGGAAGTACCTATGCCTGTATTTGGGCTGCAAGGGCTACGCCTAAATAAGGACTGGATTTCTATGCCTATATAAGGGCAATGTGAATTGTACCTATAAAAGGGCATGAATTGGGAAAATGCATACGGAATCTAAATCGCCACACAACACTTTCTCCTGGCGTGCGCAGTGGGTGTGACAGTTTTGTTTTACCATGGTGTGAAAGAGTTTGTGTAAGAAGTCCTTGAAGTGGGAGCTGCAGGGTGGCATGATAGAATGTATTTGACAAAATGTAATTCTTCCACTGGGCTAACACCTCCCCAATATTAACTCTGTGGGCTGTGGATGGGACTGTATCTCGCAATTTCAAATATCCATCCACTGTATGTATTAATGCATATATCCAACGACAGTATGCCTTAGTTCAAACATCCAATGGCAATATGCCTTAGTTCAAATAGCCAATGATTGGCAATATGCCTTAATTCAAATAGCCAATGGCAATATGCCTTAATTCAAATAGCCAATGGTAGTATGCTATCCAGTGGCCTTCTGTCTTTTATCAAATATCCACTGGCCATTCAATTTCCTATGTCTGGTGGCTGAGGTGTTTTGTTCCTCAATACGAAACTCTATCAGATTTAACACCTGACTTGTTTGCGAAGTGGGACCTGTAAATTTGGCTTAAGAGATCTCCATTGAGTAGGGAGCGGAAACTGTGGTTCATGGGAGATATGTTGCATCATTTATATCTGGCTGTGGTGTAGGGCCTTTCTATTGTAAGGGTTGCCGGTAGGGTTGTTGGGTTGGTTGTTTCAATACTAATCTCTAATTGGTGCACCGTCTCTCTGTTATGGCTACTGACAGATCTATGATACATTCACTTTTATTCAGGAATTTTGTTGTACAGCGCCTGGCATTTTAAATGGAAACCGAATCGTACAATAAAGTGACTGAGAATAGTTTGCTGTTTGCACAAGTACTGTGTTCCATTTGTAGATATTTCATTTTCATATTATTATAAGCTGACTATTACATTACAGCAGGGGCGTAACACAGGCCCCCCAGCCCCTGCGTTACGGGGGGCCCATGCTCCAGGGGGGTCCTCAGAGGAGCAAGCAATCCTCCTCATTAAATAAAAAGGTGCACGCGTACGGGGGTGCGTGAGTTTGCTTGGAGTTGAACATCACACGAGTCGGAGTGTGGACTCGGCAGGGCCAGGGTGCCATGGAGGAACTACCTGCATTCTTCCACTAGCAGTGCGCCATTGTCCATGTAAACAAACAAAACTATTTATTTCATTCACGAGTAAAGCAACAATCATTGCTAGCAACTCTGGCATAATTAACTGACATAACGGAATGAAAGGAACGGAGGTCCAATCCGAAGCACCTGAGAGAATCCAACAGTGGTCGAAGTGGGGAAAAAAAAGTAGGGGAACTGTGGGTGGAGAATCAGGGGGTGGGAATAACCGAAGATTAGATCAGTGGGCGGGGTGAGGGGTGTGGCTAGAAATAGCAAAACATTCCAATTTTTATTACGTTTAGCATTTCACTGACCAGTTACAGCTTATAACGTTATTTAATTTAAACAATGGATAAACATGTTTATTTTAGGTTTAATTCAGGAAAAAGCAAACACTCATAGAGAATGCAGGTTTATGTAAAGCGTGCAACATATGCAAATCAGTCTTGATCCTGTGCTCAATGGGAGCAGTCCAGCCCAAATTGCCAGTCCAGGTCCTCCCTGGACTGGAAACAAGCATCTTAAGACTGGTTTCGGGCTTTCAGCCCTCATCAGCCAGGATAGCTTGATTCCAGTGGCATGGAGAGCACGAGACCCATGTCTGGGCATACCAATCCCACTTGGGGTGACAAAAGCAAAAAGAACAACTGATGGACAGAATGCAGAATGATGTCATACATTCACCCAAGTATAGAGATCTGGGCCTAAATCCATTGTTTCTTTGCTCACCATGCTATTTTGGACAGTTTGGACCCAGCCACATGCAAATCAGTCTTGATCCTATGCCCAATGGGAACAGTCCAGCCCGAACTGCCAGGCCAGGTCCTCCCTGGACTGGAAACAAGCATAATAGGACCGGTTTCGGGCTTTCAGCCCTCATCAGCCAGGATAGCTTGATTCCAGTGGTATGGAGAGCACGGGACTCATGTCTGGACATACCCGTCCCACTCGGGATGACAAAAGAAAAAAGAACAAGATGGACAGAATGCAGAACAATGTCATATATTCACCCCAGTACAGAGATCTGGACCGAAATCCATTGTTTTTTTCTCACCATGCCAGTCCAGTTTGGACCCAGCCATATGCAAATCAGTCTTGATCCTGCACCCAATGGGACGAGTCCAGCCCAAACTGCCAGGTCCTATGTATTCAAGTGTACTTTCACTCGAGAAGTGAACACAAAGCAGTACCCACTGAACTATGCACATAAAATATTGCTCTTTGATATGCATGGTACACGTTCTTTGCAGCAGGCATACTACCACTCTGCGCTACCTTAGATGAGTAAAACAGCCACTAGACAAAACACACTCCCATCACTCTCCAGCAGGTACATTGATCACCAAAGTTATCTTGGCACTTGTATTGTTGACCAAAACCTGCTGAATATACAAAGAACTTTGCTGTGTTTTTAAAACTCCTGCACTTGTACAAAACCGGTCCCCCCAAACTAAACAGGCCCCTACCCTTCCAGTAGCCCTGGGAAATGCCTGATGCCTGGAACGGCCAGTCTGGCATAGTTACCTTTTTCAATGCAATACTGCAGATATGTATACTTATTAGATATAAACGTCATGGATCACTGTTAGTGTAAGATACAGATTCTTCCTGAATATCCTTTGAATTGGGTTCCTGCCTGAATGACACACATGAGCATGTTTGGTGCGCAAAAGAAGGTATCTGGGTAGATCTCTGAGGTAAGCACATTAATGTTATTCATAAGGACCCTCACACAGGACCACTTACCCTTTTGATCTTCCTGTACAATTCCTGCCTGTGCTTAACTATGCATAATCTTTTGGCAGATGTTTTAAAGTTTGCACCTTTAACATAATCTTTCTAACAAGCAATATAATGTTTTTTAACTTCTAGCTAATTTTGTAAATTTTTTAGGGCCATGCTGAACAGAACAGAAGTAAAGACAGAATGCATTCATGGCATCTGCAGTCCTGTGACTTTGAGTTGAAGAGAAGTTGTATTGTGCAGAGATGGGTTTGGGTCCAGGCCGGGGAAACTCCAGCCGAACCCTTACTGAGGCAGAGGTTCCTGTGTTGTGCCAGAGGCTAAGCTCTCCTCTTGCTGGTTCAGAGACACGCTTGCCTAAGTGGATTGGAAGCAGCGTGACCTAGACGGTGCTTTGTCAAGGCAGAGGATCACCCAGCTCTTTAGAATAGAAACCGTGTGTTCTGCCTCTTCATGGCCTTTCTACTAGTCCCAGATTTGGCGGCACTGTCTAATCCCAAGTCTCTTGTGTTATTCAATATGTTTCCATTTTAGGGCGCACAGGTACTCAGTTCAGTGTGGTCAGTTTGTTAAAATAAACTAGTTTGTGTGCCTGTAGATAGAAGGGAAGGGGGAGGAGGTTGTGGGCACTCCAGACTAGGCATGGGTGCAAATTCAGGATGGTGAGTGTAAGAGTTCAGGACAAGGGGTCAAAATTCAGGACAAAAATTTGGGGCAACAGGTATGCTTTGCAGACACATCAGTAGATGTCATGCAATAGTATATAAATAAATAGGCAAGTCACTTCTCCTGCCCTGTCACTTGCTCCTGCCCGGTCACTTCTCCTACCCTGTCACCACTCCTTCCCTGTCATTTCTCCTTCCCAGTCACTTCCCCTGCCCAGTCACCTCCCCTGCCCCGTCACTGCTCCTGCCCGTTCACTGCTCCTGCTCGTTCACTGCTCCTGTCCGCTCACTGCTCCTGTCCGCTCACTGCTCCTGCCTGTTCACTGCTCCTGCTTGTTCACTGCTCCTGTCCACTCACTGCTCCTGCCCGTTCACTGCTCCTGCCCGTTCACCGCTCCTTTCCTGTCACCTCTCCTGTCCTGCCACTGCTCCTGACCCGTCACTTCTCCTGCCCAGTCACTTCTCCTGTCCAGTCACCTCTCCTGCTCAGTCACTTCTCCTGCCCAGTCACCTCTCCTGCCCAGTCACTTCTCCTGCCCAGTCGCCTCTCCTGCCCAGTCGCCTCCCCTGCCCAGTCGCCTCTCCTGCCCAGTCGCCTCTCCAGCCCAGTCGGCTCTACTGCCCAGTCGGCTCTACTGCCCAGTCGCCTCTCCTGCCCAGTCGCCTCTCCTGCCCAGTTGCCTCTCCTGCCCAGTCAACTCTCCTGCCCAGTCAACTCTCCTGCCCAGTCACCTCTTTTTTCCAATCACTGCTCCTGCCCAGTTCACTCTGTGTACAACATTGACAAATTACACAAGGTGGCAAGTTCCCCACAGTACTCTGCTTGGGAAAAGCTCTGTAACCACTAACTAGGATTTTATTTATTTTTATTATTTTAAGTTTTATATAGCGCTGGCTAGACCCGGAGGTGCTTTACATAAGGTTCCACAAAATTACATCAGTTACAAATTACATCAGTTACAAGAAAACATTTCAAGAGCGTCAGTTATCAGAAGTATCTAGGACGGCATGAATCACATGCTTGCCTGCGTCTCGTCAGCAATGATTCGTCTGAGCAAGAGAGGTCCTAAGGTTTTCCAGAACCCCCAGTAAGATTCCAATGGCCATGTCCCAGAGAACATGCGTGTAGCGACCTTATAAACAAACAACATTAACTGATATCAATGCCTGGCTAGCAGAAGATAACATATGCGTGAGTTTTATGACACGTGCACTCACAGAGGCTTACACTGTAGCCCCTTCGATGTACACTGGTGTCATGGCACACTCACATCGGCTTGTTCTGGAGCATCTTAGATTTCCCAAACTTCCCAGCACACTCACAGGGGCTTGGGCTGGAGTACCTCTGGTGTACACGAGTCTTATGGCACACTCACATTGACTTGCAACGCAGCACTTCAAATTTACACAAATCCTATGGCATACTAGTGCTTAATTTGAGCCAGTGGTTGCCGGTGGGAAGCCCCAGCAATTATTTTTGGGCACCAAAGAGCAAGAGACTGAAAAACGAACAAAGCAGAAAGACAGAGGAAGAGAATGAGGAAAAACCCACCATAAAGGGAGAAAGCAGGAGTGTGTAAGGATGAGATAAAGGGACAGTCAGTGTCTGGCAGCAGAATAAAGAGGGCTGAGGCTGTTTCAAGAATACGCATCCTTGGCATTCGGTATGCTGATATTTAATTGCACCGGCCGCGGAGTTCAGAGCAAAGTTTTGGGCACGGGCACTTATTCTATTACAAATTAAGCACCGTGGCACACCCAGGGGGCTTGAACTGGAGCTTTTCGAAATGACAGAGATGTTATGGCACACTCACAGAGACTTGCAACAGAGCACCCCAAATGTACACGCATTCCATGGAGAACTCACCAAGGTTTGCACTGGTAAAACTCTGATTTACACAGGTATTATGGCATGCTCTTGCCGACTTGCACTGTGGTGCCTCAGATTTACACAGATCTCATAGCACAACACTTATACTGGAGCATCCCCAATTTGCATGGATCGTATGGCAGACTCACAGAGATTTACACTGGGGCATCTCTAGACTGCACTGACCCTGTGACAGACTCACAGAGATTTTCACTGGGGCATCTCCAGACTGCACTGACTCTGTGGCAGACTCATAGAGATTTACTCTGGAGCATCCCCAGATTGCACAGATCGTATGGCCGACTCACAATTTACTATGGAGCATCCCCAGTTTGCACGGATCGTATGGCCGACTCACAGAGATTTACTATGGAGCATCCCCAGTTTGCACAGATCGTATGGCCGACTCACAATTTACTATGGAGCATCCCCAGTTTGCACAGATCATATGGCAGACTCAGAGATATCGCAGACTCATAGAGATTTACTATGGAGCATCCCCCGTTTGCACAGATCGTATGGCCGACTCACAATTTACTATGGAGCATCCCCAGTTTGCACGGATCATATGGCACACTCACAGAGATTTACACTGGGGCATCTCTAGATTGCACAGACCCTATGGCCCACTGACAGAGCCGTGCACTGTCCGGAGCACTTCATATTTACACAACTCTAATGGAGAACTCACCAGACTTGCACTGGTGCAACTCTGTTTTACACAGCCCTTATGGCACACTCACACTCGGGCATCCACTGGTGCTACTCCGGAGATATCTATTGTCTCGTGGGTGCAACAATTATTTGACTATGGTAAAAGCAAGCTGAGCACCTTCTTAAAGTTCGAGAATAATTTATCACAAAAGTGAACTCTATTTCAGAAATGTTGCAGTGAGAAAACAAAAGTATCCCGATAAAAGTCAACAAAGAGCTCAGAAGCCCTAGAGAGCAGTCCCCTCCGATGACTTCTGTGCGAAGTCCAGAGGTACACCCCCCTATAGCACACTCTCTGTTACTGTGTTTGCGCAGGACTTTAACTTGAGGTTTAGACATTTGAAGTGGGATAAAACATAAAGGAGAGCTGGATTACTGTTGCGGCTGTCGATCACTTTTGGGCATTTTCACCAATGCAATTACCACCAGCAAAAGTCTGGGGTAGTGGTTGACGATTGTATGCACTTTTCACCAAAGGGAGCCCAATTGACTCACAGTGAGAGACAGTGAAGATTTTGATACTTCTCCAAGCCATAAAGCAGCTAAAAACTTTTCAGTTCCAAGAGCAGCGCTTTATGAGTGCAAGTTCCTTCCACCCTTCATCATTCATTTATTCATAAGGGGGACGCGAGATGGCTGGGGGCGGAGGCACACATACATAGGTCGAGTTAAATGAAGATTAAGAGGTAGCCATAGAGAGGGGCAGTGCGAGAGAGAAGCACGAGAGAGAGAAAAGAAAAGAGAGAGGGAATAACAGGAGTTCTAAAGCTACAGGGGCGGAGCGGGGGAGAGCGCTATGGGATAATAAAAAAACTCAAACAGAACGACAGAGATAATTAACCAATGAAAGAAAGAGACGTGGAGAGGGAAGAAGGAGACGGAGAGAACGACCGATGGAAAGAAAAAGACAGAGTCCGAAAAACGATTCAAGAAATAGGGTTTAGTTGTCTATAAACAGGGACACTTGCAATTATGTGGCTAAAGAAGACCAAACTTGGCCACAGTCGGCATATTCTATGGCAGTATTATTTACAGCATTATCCTTTTCAAGGCAGTAATACTAAGTGAGCAAAGGGTGCGCTTTATTTGTAGCAGCTCAGCACTTGTATGGAGGGATTCACAGTTGAAAGGTGAGCAGTCAACCCTACCAAGCATTTTCATCCTTTTGAGGTAGAAATATTTTTCTTTGAAAAGTGCTAATTATGCAGCATATTGTGCGTCAGGTGACAAGTGGGGCAAACAGATAATTAAGCGGAAAACACCATGGTCGTGGAATCACTCATTCTAGTGGCCTGTGGTAAAAGAGACAGAGGCACAGCTAAAATCGCCCAATAATTGCAGAGAGGGAGCGTGACAGAGAGGACGAATAGCAGATTCTATAGACAGAGTGACAGACAGAGAGAGCGCAAAGGGGGAAGATGGCTTAAGCAGAAGATACTATAAACAGAGACAAGCTGACCTAGAGAGAGCTTCCGGTTCCCCGGACTGTGCCAGGGCCAAGCGCCTGAACCCACAGAGCCAGCCACTGACACCTCTGACCACTACTCCATGACCGGAGGGCTGGGACTGGTCAGCAGTTAAGCTTCAGAGGTTGGTAGGCGCGAGCGGGCCGGCCGGGCAGGCAGCAGAAGCAGAAGGCAGTTGCAGGGCAGGGCAGGGCAAGTGGGGGGTGAGGGGGGGAGAGCACCCAGATACCAGAGACACCTCATGCAGATCTCACTGGCATATGCTGACGGCAGGCAGCGGGCGGGCGCATTGTCATTCCAAAGGGGATAATCAGCCTCAATCAGCCTCAATGGAATGACAATGGGCCTGCTCGCAGTCTGTGCTAGCTCAGGGAGGGGCTGCTGCATCCTCTGGAGTTCAACAGAGAAGTGCGAACAGCCCCTTGAAGCTGAAAAAAAAGTTAAAAAAGGTTTAAGTATGACTATTCTTGCCGTCCGTCCCGGGATAATTTTTTTAAAAGAAAGAAGTAGGGGAACGGACTGAAATAATTCTCAGAAGTAGGGGCACGCCGTGCCCTTCCGTCCCCGCCCACGTCTACCGCTGGACTCCAGACATTACACAGGCCGGGCCCCCACAGCCCTGGGCCACATTACGAGGAAGGGGGGGTGGGGTCAGTGGAGCTCCACCCCCGGATGGAGCTAGAAAGCCTTTTCATGATTTAAATAGTGCGCACAGCGCACTCCCAGCCTCTTAATTAATTAAATAATGCACATGTTCGTGTTCATGAATAATGGTGCGCGGTGCGCAGATTTCTCCGCGGCTTTAGGGTAAGGCATAGGGTGGAGTTGGTGATCAATGCCATACAGTCATGTGCAGTGCGCAGCCGCGCAATTGAAAGTGCATGACGAGTGAGGAGAGGCATCCCAGGACCGGACCCAGCCAGACTACTGAGAAAGACTTGCTGCCCGCTCGCGCCTGCCACTGAAGCTGCAGGCCAGGCCTCAGAGTCAGGTTAGTCCAATTCTTTGTTGCAGGTTGCAAGAGTGCTTTAGCGCCTAGGTCATTTCAAAGGTTGCAGCTCATTATGTCCGTGTTTCTCTCGCTTTTGTCCATTACAAAGTGAGGCCCTTGTGCCTCGTAAACACCCTCTGCCAATATAACAAGCATTTGCAATGCAATAGGTCTCGCATTATGAAAGTTTGAGCTATTGGTCTTGTAAATGACAATTTTTTTATTTATGTGTTGATTTTGAAAATAGCTAAATTAATAGCTTTGTCATTTTCAATGCCAATAGTTATAACTTTCGCACATGTGACGACTATAGCATTTGTAATGCAACATGTTTTGTATTTACGTGACTTAGATGTATTGATATTACAAATAGCAACGGCTTTTAATTTTTTTAAATAATTAATACTTAAATAAAAGTGATTGTAATTTATATTGGCAATAGCTTAAACTTTTGTAAATAACGTTTGTGAAGATTTTGTTCAGTGTATTTTATTGTGATGAAAATCCAAGAACAGAAGTGAAATAACATCTTTTTGTGACATTTGTAATAAAGCTTGAAACATTGAGAGAACATAATTGAACCAGTTGTTGTTGAATGGTTGCACAGATTGATGCTGTGGTGGTGGTGCTGCTGAGTTTTCTCTGAATCTGCACTCTGAATCTGCACTCTGAATCTGCACCCACAATCTGCACCCACAATCTGCACCCACAATCTGCACCCTGAATCTGCACCCTGAATCTGAACCCACAATCTGCACCCACAATCTGCACCCACAATCTGCACCCACAATCTGCACTCTGAATCTGCACTCTGAATCTGCACCCTGAATCTGCACCCACAATCTGCACCCACAATCTGCACCCACAATCTGCACCCACAATCTGCACCCACAATCTGCACCCTGAATCTGCACTCTGAATCTGCACTCTGAATCTGCACTCTGAATCTGCACTCTGAATCTGCACTCTGAATCTGCACTCTGAATCTGCTCTCTGAATCTGCACCCTGAATCTGCACTCTGAATCTGCACCCACAATCTGCACCCACAATCTGCACCCACAATCTGCACCCACAATCTGCACCCACAATCTGCACTCTGCACACTGCACTCTGAATCTGCACTCTGCACTCTACATATGGTATGTTATGCTTACATACGTTCCATATATTATCCATGTATATGCCACATTTAGTTAAGAATATATGTTCTGTTTAGTTACATTACTTTGTTTGTATACCCTTTTATGCTGCTCTAAAGTTATTTCAATGGGTGAAATGCGGAGCCTGGGTAGCAGGAAGGAGAAGAAAACAGTACAACTTAACAATACTAAATATATTGTAAAAAACACAAAACGCTCGATTTCAAAGTGCTGTTGTTTCAGCTGCTGTATTGTAATTGTTGTTGATAGTTTAAGAATCTTCTAATAAACGACTAATGACCAAGTAAAACGGTTAAAAGGAAATGTAAAGAAAAAGAAAGGGAAAACAAGGCAGTGCTGGGAGGGGGGCTGCGCACCAACTGAAGTGCTCTGGTTGCACGGCCTGCGGCCGTGTGAAGTGATAAGCCTTTGAAGCATGTCACGGCGCCTGAGGGGAGAGCAGAGTTCTGACGGCAAAGTTAGGGGAGGAGAAGTAAAGGCTGTGTTTGCGAGGGGAGGTGCTGGTGTGGGAGGAGTGCTGCAACGGCCTGGGGGAAGCTGGCTATGCAAGTTTATGGCCCAAAAGCGCGTGCCTGTGGCCACGTGAACTTCATGAAAACGCCAGCAAAAAGCTGGTGGTTTCATGAGGATTTTGAGCACTTGAATTCTCGATCCCTCAATGCGCTTGCGCGCATTGTAGGTCACGAGACCTAAAAAGCGCCGACCACACCACCTGTCCTTTTGTGCCAGTAGACACTATGGGGTGGGTGCAGCGCGCTCGCTCCAGTGAGGGTTGCATTTTAATCCATTTTGCACAGCCCAGTGCAGGCGAGCAACTGGAGGATTTCTGCGCATCAGGGGATGGGCGCGGTGCGCGTGCTCCATGTGGGTAAGCTCCTCACAGCGCGATGCCTGTGAACGCTGGAGGCAGCATAATGGCGTTGGTTCTGGGCAAGTTAAATGTGGTAAGTCCACATCTAGTATGTCAGCATTTTCACTTTTGGCTTTTAACTAACTTCAAGCTTAGCCTGTGGTGGATTTTGGCATCAAATATAAGTGGTTTGGCAGGCTTTCCTGACATTCGATATTATGCCATGTGTATTCCTTTTTATGGCTTTGGTATACATGTTTAACTGAATTCTTCAATTTGTTGCTCGTCGAATTTACTGTTACAGCGGAACACTGCTATGTCTAACTCTTCTCCTGTTTTTGCCAGCAGGCACTTTGAGATACTGGGCATGCCTGTTGGAAATTGTCCGGGTAACTCTCTTTTCCGTGTTATTGTGTTGTGAGTTTGTGAGTTAATTAGGGCCTAGTGGGAATGGTCTTAAGGTCTGACTTGGTTATGTTTGTGCTGCTTCCGTACGGCTGGAGGTCTGCGGCGCATTTCTCTGGCCTGGTGGGAATATCTGGGCTGCCGGGGTGGCGGTATCTCCTCGGCTACCAGGTGATTGGTCCACGGGCTCTCTGTATTGAGCCAAACCGGTCTATTGACAGCAGCTTGTGTAGCTATATTGCTGGCATGGGCAATTTTGGTTGGGAGTCTACCAGGCTGGTGCGGGTGCTGGCATTATGGTACGTTTAGTGTTGCTGTTCCTGGGGCCAGCAAATGAAGTGGCGATGCACGCAGTGCAGCAGACTTTTGCTTGCGCCGCTATTCTGTTCGCCCATCTGGTGATCTGAAAAGCATATCTTGGGCCCTGGATGAGTATGTTTGGGTTGCCCTGGCAGCCTTCTGATATCCTGGTGCTTTAGCTCAGGATAATTAAAGAAAAGGGTTGATAATGAATAAACATTTTGTTATGCGCAACAGCTACTCCTAAGACTGTCTCGCATGTGGTAACAGGTCTGAAGATCTAAAACCATCACTAATCCTGCACAAAAAGTCATGTTTACACTTTCTTTTTAAATGTTGTACTGTTCCTTGTGGCTCAAAGCTCCTGAGGGGTCTTATTCCATGCTGCCGCTCTTAGGTAGGTCACTGACCTTGCTCCTGTTAGAGCCATTATTTTGGGCACCGCCGCCAATAGTTTATTAACTGATCTCAGGGTTTTTTTTGTGGGCAGTAAAAGCTAAATCTTACTATAAGGTAAGCTGCTTCCGCTTGATATAAAGCCCCATGCACTAAAATTATATGCACTAAAACTAGTGCTTCAAACTAAATCCTTTACTTAATGGGGAGCAGTGGTTATATCGCAGATTTGATGACATCTGCGTTCTGATTGTTAGATGCAGAAGCAGACGAGCAGGGGCCTTTTGGGCAACTTGCAGATTACCCACCAGGCACTCTAGTAATCCAAAGTATAATGCATTGCCATAGTCTAGACTTTGTTAGGGCCTGAATTACAGTTTGGAAATATAAGAATGTAGAAAATTCCTCAAGAGAACGTACGACCCCAAAACAAGTGCCCACCACTGACCCAATTTGAAACTTAAAGTACCAAAAAACAGAATACATTTTTTCCCTAATACACTTTGCAGGGCTTACTTGCACCTGGATGCCCTCCCTGGTTATGAGTGTGCTATACAAATCAACATAATAACTGATTATGTTCCATCTTATTTTGTATGGGCCTTCAACTAGGCCCTTCTATTGTGCTGATCTCCCTTTACTCTGTTGTACTGTGTTTCGTGGCCTTCTTTTGTTTAGTTTGGACTTAAAGCATTTTCTGCTGCTTGATGAAACAATGGTCTCTGTGTCGTGATTAACCTGTGCCTTAGAGGTACAGGTGATGCTGCTGCTCCATTCCACCTGATTGGTTCCCTCTTGTTGGCAGAGCTTCATTAATTCAATGGGGTTAGGACCTTTGGTTCATGTGGGTCACAGGGAGTATGGTAGCCTGACATACGCTTTCATGATCTCTGGTTGGGTGCTAAGGGCAGCCACATATGGGGCACTGACAGTGAAATCATTATGGAGGGATTTTGAGGCTATGGCAGGGGCTACTACAGAGGGGGCGAGTGTGTTTGATGTCCGGGTTTGTTTGGATCGAGAGATTGCATTCCTGGCTGTTGCGTCGGCAGTTCCTTTTAATGGCGTCTGTGGCGTCTTCCTCTGCTATCCCTGCTATCACGGCCTGATGGTTTCTCTGGTTGCAGGACAAGTAGGCGGTAATGGCTGCAACATCTTCATTTCCTAGGCTGCCGTTGGGAGTGTCTGGCTGTTCGATGAATGGTTGGGTGGTCTGCCTGGCTGTCCTTCATGGATTGGTTGCACGCCTGGTTCTCTTCTAGTGATTCTTCTTGTTTGGCTGCCGGGGTGCCCAGGAGTATTCCATGCGTGGACCCCCCATTTCAATTCCTTTCATATGGACTGTCTCTGCCCAGGTGGGTAGGAGGCAGAATATCTTTCCCGAGGTGGATCCCTCGAGCAGTGCTCCTGGCTTGGGGCCTTGGGCTGTACGGTCAGCACATGATCTGTGGAAGGTAAAATGCTGCGTCCCTTCCTGCATGGGTGCTTGATTGTTTTGCAGGTAGTGTTCCTACGTGTTCTGGTATGTCTGTGTCTTCAGTGGTTTCTGGGGTTCGTTGTGTGTTTGGGGGGAGGGAGGGGTCGAGGCTTTTCCAGTTCCTGGTCCTGTCGTTCGGGTTGTAGGCCGATCTACTGATTTTTGTCATAATGTTGGCTCCACTGATGGCTGTTCTTCTGTCTCATTACTTTTTAGTCTTTGCAGGGCAGTTGTTTCTATGGGCTCAGTCGTTGTTAAGTTCTTCTGGGCTTTCTTGCTCAGCAAGTTCTGGACTGTCAGTCTTTTCACCTGTGCAGGGGGTTTCATTCTCTCTGGACTTTTGCCCTTCTCCTCACATGTTTGCCAAGGTGTGTTGGTTGTGGGGTCACCCCTGGGTGGGCCAGTTTACGTGCCTTGGCAATGCACTTCTTCCCTGGTTTGGTTTCCAGAAGTTGGGAGCATTGGTTTTGAGACTGGGTGCCCTGATGGGTGCTTGGCCTGTGGGCCTCGTGTTTGTTTCCCTCCATTTCCTTGCTCCTGAGGTTTCTGTTACGGGTTCGGAGGGGGAAGGCTCAGATTGTTCTGGTGGCTCCAGTGTGGCCATTTCTGTTTGATTTCCTCTGTTGATGTAGTCGGTGGTGTGTCTGGAGTGGCGGGTTCCACTGGTTTGCTCTGCCCTTTGGTTTCAAAGTCTCTTGGTGCCCTCTCTGGCGATTCAAAGTTGGTGTCTTGGCAATTGATAGGGGTGGCATCATGTTGCAGTGTCTCTCGGCTTCTATCTCCTCTTTTGTGCTGACGTCCAGAGGGTGTCTGCCAGGTATTCTTCTGTTTGACACTGGAAGTTGTTTGGGGTTTGGTGTGTTCGAACGCATGTGGTTCCATTTTCTGTTTCTCTATCTCATTCCTCCAGGATGGGCTTTTCAGACTTTCCGGTCCCCTTGAAGGGGGTCTGGTGGGTGTTCTGGGACTGTCTCCAGGTTCTTAGAGAGGTTATTCATTCTACGTCCATTCCCTCAGGTGGTGTCCCCTCCTATTCTTTACGTCTGGTTCTGCAGGCTCTTCAGTACGCCCAGTTTGTATCTCCATCGTCCGTGGGACAGCACCTTCAGACTTTTCAGGTGTTTTTTCTGGTGGCGGGAAAGCCGGCTCGAAGCAAGGGCATTACACAGACCCCTGCAACCCCCGCTGTGCAGGGGTCCCCACACTCCAGGGGGCCCCTCAGCATAGCACTTCGGCTGATGAGCCCCTGCTAGAGTCCGGAAGGGCCCCTCCACATATCTTGTAGGGGGTTCCCCTCAAGTTTCGTTACGCCACTGCATTACAGATACGAAACCATGTAAAACTATTAGCCATGCTTGATGCCAATAGTCTCACAGCTGCTTTGTTCGTTCTGTTTGGATGGAATGCACACTGTGCGTTCTCACACACTTAGGAAAGGAGGCCTTTACTCGATGTGTGACATAGATGAATTTGAGCTGCCATGTTTGCTTGGTATTGCATTGACAACGTCATTAGGAAGCTAGCCACAGAGATGGTCTGACAGGGACCCAATGTGAGGCACATGGCCGTTACCTCTCTTTTGTTATCTCCACGTAGTATCTTTGATGACTTACTGGCCCCTGCATCATGTTCTGATGTGTTACCTTTGCCTCAAATTGTAAAGCGCTCTGATATCCTTCAGGATCAAGTTTGGGCTATATAAAACTCTATAAATAAAAATAAATAAATAAATGTGTACGGTTCTGTGTCTTTCCAGCATGTCAAAAATACACTCTTTATAAATACTTAATAAAATTCTCCCGTGGATGTACGTGCACCGTATTTGTAGCTGAGACTGTGGGAGATGCGTGGGACGTGAGTGACAGATGCAAACTGTATGTACTTTGACAACTTTCTTTGGGGGCGGTGGCCAAAGCAGTTACAAATATTTAGCACGCAGCAAAGCTACTGATGAAAATAACAAAATAAAGACGGCGCTTATCTAGCTGTTCCCGTAAGCACGAAGCTCCACACGCTTGGACCTGAGAGAATCTCCCAGTAATTGGTCCTGTTACAAGAATTTCTATCCAGTCCATCGCAGTGAAATTGGGACAAGGGTCCCCCTATCCTGAAAAAAGTAGTAAAAAGAATTCCTTTCTGTACAGAACGGATATAGGAGATTAGGCATTGATTGTGACACACAGAGTGATGATTGCGTACTATTCAAATGCAAAAAAGTCTCTAATGCATTCCAATGAAAGCACTTCCCAGAGCGTGGCATGATGTATCACACAACCAATACCTTGGGGAGAGAGAGAAATCTTCTCTGGACAGAGCCAAATACCCACTATGCACATTTTAAAGAATTGGTCACAGTAGGCAATTCAGACATCTGTTTTGTCAAGCTAGACTTAAAAAGGCTTCATATATGGCTGCACAAACATGGAGCTTGTCACTACCTTGTATGAAGTTGAATTTTTAAAGTGCTCCATTATCGAGTGGTGTCATGACCCTAGGGTTTAAAGAACTAAGATGAAAGACGTCACGGAGCATGAAATTATGCTTTTTTATTGAGGGGGATTGCAGAGATGATAGTATTGATTCGTTTCTACACCTCCATATGATTTGTTGAAGAAGGAAAATTCAGCTCCCAGGCACCTCAAAGAGAAAAACAATATAACCATCAGACCCTGTGAGAAGAGTGGGGACATTGTTGTCTTTTAAACTTTATAAAATATAAAAATAAAGTGAAAGAGATGTTGGAGTCACCTGAACATTATAAAAAGATCAAAGGGGACCCAAAGGCAAATTGAAAGTGAAGATCCTAGCCATTGTGGAAAAGGCCACGTCTGAAGAAATCATTTGCAATATGGAGGCAGAACTTCTTACTCCTACTCATACCAGCATACCCATCATATATTGAGTGCCTTAGACGCACAAAGATGTATTCAATCTGCCATTACGACCGATAGTATCTACTATAGGGTCAGCCAATGAACCTATGTCTAAGTACATTGACGTCTTCTTTAAACCCATTGTTTGCAAACTCCAGTCATATGTGAAGGACACGGGCCATTTCATTTCCAAAATATGAGGTCTTCCATTCAATGACTCGGGTGATTTTCTAGTAACCATGGACCTTGAAGCCCTTATACTAATGTCCCTCAAGGTGAGGCCCTTAGGGGCCTTCGTGAAATCCTATAGACAGAGAATAATAGTTAGAATCAAGATTTCATTCTGGGCTGTTAGGAGGTTGTGCTCAAATGTTTTCTTTTTTTAATTGGATGGTGAATTATACCAATAAACAAAAGGGGTGAGCATGGGATCAGCATGTGCACCGAGTGTAGCATGTCTCTACATGGGCAAATTTGAGACTAAATATATTTACAATAAGGTTGCCCCCTTTGATGAGAACATTTCTAAGTGGTCCAAGTTTATATATAATATCTTCTTTGTATGGAGAGGAATACAAGGATATTTGAAGGAATTCGTGGAATGGATCAATGTGCGTGATGTCAACCTTAAATTTACTGCAAATATAAGCAAGGTGAGGGTTGAAATTCTGTATGTGTGGATTGAACATCTTGATCACTAATTACAGGTATCATTATATACTAAACCCATGGCCAGGAACAACCTCCTTCCTTTCAGCAGCTTTTACCTGCCCTGTCAAAAGCAGGGCATACCGTTCAGTCAATTCCTGCATTTGCGCAGGAATAGTCTCACCATTGAGAAATCTCTGAAACATGCGCAGTTGCTTAAATCCAAACTTGCAGCTACAGGCTACCCAACAAACCTTATAAAGAATTCTTTCAAAAGAGCGCAATACTTTATTAAGGACAGCATGTCTGAAACAAAAAACAAATGGAGGATAAATTGGTTTATGTCACTGGACATTCCGACATTGATGCAAAGATCAGACAAATTATCAATGCTCAGTGGCATTTATTGAATATTAATAATGATGAAAATAGACTTGCACAAATTATCATTTCGATTAAAATAAATCAGAACCTTTGTAATCTTATCAAGTTAAGTCAAAAGTAAAATGTATTTAGACAATTGGTCTTTAAACCACGTAAAAACATGACATTTTCAAATAAATATTCTAAAATCATTACAAGTTCATCAACCAACACCATTATGGAGCCTGATTTTCATATATTTCCTCTCAATTTTACACAATGCTCCATACATAAGTCATATTCACACCCATATATCCACATAAATAATCTAAAAAATAGTAAAAGTCCTATTTTAAAATATTTTAAAAAGATTTATAAATGAAATTTCCCTAAAATCCCTTGACATCATAACTTTAACCTAGCTTATAGCCAACCATTTCATATTCCCTAAAAAAGCCTTTTTACAGCCTGCATATTATACTTCGCAATGGCTATTGCAATTTCAAGATTTGTCATATCAATAAGCAGTTCAATTTCTTGTGCAGGCAACCTAGTACCATATTTTAAAAAGATAGGGCGTAAAAACTGTTTCCGCAGAGCTAACAATTTTTGGCAGTCTATTAGGATGTGTAAACAATTGCATTTCAAACCCAACCTACATGTGCATTAACCATTAGATCACATCAGTTCTGTTTTTAGGTCTCGCACCTGCGAACCGATCGCGAAGCGATCGTCGCTGCTAGACTCTATTGTAATCATTTCTGCTTACAAGGAGTCAAGGGAGACAGGAGACAAGTGATGTGCACGCGCAACCGTGCGAAATCGGATCAGGTCGCGCGCGCGTTCACAATCTCCTTTTTCCCTTGGCTCCTTGTAAGCAGACACGCACGCACACACACACCCACACACATAGAGAACCCCACTCCCTCCCGCCGCGCGCGCACACACACCCGCATGCACACACACATACATACATACAGAACCCCCCCTCAGTCGGTAACTACACAATCAACTACCGGCTTCGTCTGCAACTCCAACTCCAATTCCGGAACACTTGCATGCATAAGAGACCGGCTAGATGCTGCCGATTGTTCGATTGTGGGGTGGGATTGGCTGAGATCAGCTGCCTGGTTGGCTTGTGCAGGCTCTCGTGACACAGTCCCCAGGCACAAACTTGCTTCTCCACATATCCCGTAACCTGCGCCAACCAGTCAGACAAGGCAAAAGGGCACGCCCGGGCCACGCGCCTGGCGGCTTTTGTGTCGTCACCGAGCGCGCGCGGCCCTGGCAGAATTGGAACGGATGGCTTTGGGTGAGGTGCGCGCTCGCAACGACGTGTTACGTCAGAGGGGTGGGCTGGAGTCGTGTCTGGACTCTGCGTTGGAGGTTGACGGGGGCGAGCGTGTGGGCTGATGCACAGGGTAAGCGCTCGTGGCCGAGGCGGGAAAGCTATCACCCGTCAGCTGTGTTTAGGAAGCACGAGGGGTCGATCCCCACTAAAACCACTGATCCTGGCCGACCAGTGTTCACGTAGTGTTGTCGCTCCTGCAGCGGATCACACATGCGGTTTGATCATATTGGAATTTAGGATAGCAAAACTCAGGGTGTCAAGCGCGGGCCCGACCCACTGTATAGTTTCTGGAATCTAACATGCAGTAGTTCAATAGAGATTGATTGTATATTACACGTTAGTTCTAGGTTTCTAGAGCCTGTGTTGACAGCGTTATATACACCTACAAAAAAAAACTAAAAAAGTGTGTTTGCACCTTCACATGAAATAACGTTCTGAGTGTGTCACGTGCCAGTGGACGGGTACTGTACTCCGGAGGTGACAACCCTTCTGCAGGTGAGCATCAAGGGAGGCTGACAAGCCCACCCATTGGACTCAATTTGCACTTGCGGAAATCCATCATAACGGTGGAATGTTCATATTCGCAAATGGATGCATGGCACATCATGCCAATTGTGCCCACCCCAGCAGTGTGGATGACTCCACATCCGTGGCATTCAGAGTTTGTGAAGTATGTTTGTATAGCGGGCCGATCTTGCAGGCATCCAGCATTGGCCCTGGATGCGCCAGGGATGAGGATTATCATGTTCTAGGTAATCCCATACGGAAACATAGTTTTTAAAATATCACAATATGTAGGCGACCTTAAGCCCACTAGATACAGCGTCGGCAGTCAATACAACTTCCCTCTGGTGTTTAATCATTCATTCAAATGAGAAATCATGCGCTTATCATTTTTTTCAAAGACCTGCCATGTTCTTTTGCTCCAGTTTGTGCATTGCAGCTAGTAATCGTCAATGTAATATTTTCTCTAATATTATTTCCATAGAGGAAGTTTTAGTATTTCACACGTTTCTCAGCAGTTCACATAACTCAAGCCACTTGTTATAGTCACTGTATTATTCACTGAAAACTGAAGTTCTATCAGTTAGCCCCTCTTATTTACAACCAAAAACTCAATGCTTTGTTGCATTCATATGAGTCACTTTTCCTCTCTCGAACGATGGTGGGGCGGGTGGGTATAAATCAAGATTTTAAAATGCTGTTCTTCAGCAGTTCACTTGTATCTTTGATTCTCCACTCCCTGTGTTTTTGAACAAACTCAAGACTTGCCTGTAAAATGGCATTTACCCCAAGGACAGAGAACTTTCCAGACATGTTTGGGGTATTGTTCAAATATTTCCTACCAGTTATAAAATACTTTACTCCTCTATTGGATCAGCTCCTAGATACTGGTGAGACTGGAATCTTATTATGTATTTAGTGTGTGGCCCTAATTTATACTTACAGCTTCAGAATGGCTAACAAGAGTTACTGAATTCTTGCGAGACTCCAGAGATACTCACCTACGAGGTCTTCCCCTTTGCATCCAGCATAGCTACCCCTTTTGGCATTGCCACCAAGGTCCGCAGATGTTTGCATGCCCACAAACGTGCATTTGTTCCTTCACAATCTCTGCTTGGCACCTGCGTTCCTTGTGAGGTGAGCATCAGAGTAGCCCATGACAGTCATATGTCCAATCATGATTTGTTTTGGAGGGATTGATTTGTTGATAATAGTCTATAATATGAGATTTCATCGTATCTCAGAACTAGATCTCGTAATAGGGATGGGTGAAAAATCAATCCACTTTGCCTCATTGTTCTCAGATGCCACAACAGAGCCAACTCTATTTCAGCGTAGCCCAAAATTATTATGAGTTTATATGGTATTGTGGACTCAAGGCAAAAGGGATTTTACTATAGCATATGTTCTCTAAGAATGCAAAAAAAAGGTGTAATCTGTTCGGTCCTTTATTTGAGCAAGCCCCTGAATGCGTTGTGATGTGGTTCTACGCAGAGTTTATTTCTCCATCTACCACAAGAGCAACTGTGGCAAAGTTACCAAGGATGAAATTAAAACCAGGAAGGAGTCTTCGCTGGTGTTCTGAACATATACCAAAGCTGATGCTAACAGTGTCCCCTGCCTGTGGTCCAAACAAGCCCCTTAATATGTTGCACTGTTACCCGATCTGTATTTGATGGGGTCCTACACCATGCACATATCTCCAGCCGCCACAAGATGACCCATGGCAAACTCATCTAGGGTGAAGACTAAAACAACAAGGCTTTGCAATGCATTAGGTCTAGCATTTACGTACGTTTTAGCTATTGGCATTGTAAATGACAATGACTTTTATTTATGTTTTTGGTTTTAAAATGTAAATAAAAGGCATTGTCATTTACAATTCCAATAGCTTAAACGTGTGTAAATGGGAGATCTATTGCATTGCAAATGCTTGTTATTTTACCATTTGACATAGCAGGATTGATACTAATTCAAACCCTTAGTACTTCTAAGCTGTTGGTTACATAGTGCATCTAGATAGGGGCACCACATTTCTTTCACAGAGCTATTTTTCAGAAACTTCACAGATTCTTTCTTTCTCAGGTACTCCATGTCGTCCAACCTAGACATTTCTTTCCCTAAAGATCAATTTTCACATTCATTTTTTACAGATGGTGTTTATCTGAGACTTCTAGCAATGATTTTTAAGAAACAATTTATCACACATTTGTATGCAAAATAATTGAATATTGAAATATTTTTCTCATTATGTCATATATGATTTTTACTAATGTGTTTTTTTAGTATTGGTCTTTGAATTATTGTTGTATAGTTTATTTGTGAGTTTTTGATACGTGGAAGTATGTCTGTTGAATGAATGTGGTGAGATTTGTATGGGTGATGTAATTGAGTATCAGTGAGGGTGGCTCTATGGTGCCTAAATGAATGGTATAATTGTTTTCTGTTATGTGTGGACCTTTGGAATGTCTTGTATTATAATATGTATAGATATATGTATATTTACATGGTTGCAATTACAATAAACAATTCATATTTTTGATAAAACTTTGGATGATGACATTGATGATTCTCTGTATGCCTCCTTAACTCTATTGAGGAATATATAGGCATATACACTATGACTCTTTGATGGCCTGGTAAGCACCCTTGCAAATATTGTGAGAGAGATACTCTGCTAACTGAATCCCTCAGGCAGTCTTTTTATGTTGTTTTGCTGATGATAGTGTGGATGTTCAGATGAAGGAAATTTCAAAGATTAGGAGCAAGTGAAAATAAAGTTCTGGCCCCAAACCAAGATTTACGAAATGATATTCAAAGTGCATTGAGGAGGAAGTCACAGCATAAGGGGTGGTATCAGGAGATTGTCGAGGTGAGAAGGCCGGGTAAACATTAATGCACCAGGTATAGGAATTTGAAATATTTATTCTTATGGATGGGAATCCAGTGTACCTGTAATAGAACAGGTTTTGATCATGCAACGCGAGAAGCAGAGGTAATTCGGCTGGGGGAAAGGACCTTTACAATGCAGTCATTACAACGCAATACCTTTACAGCGCGGTTGTTACAATGACCGCGTTGTTAGTATTCGATGTAATGACATCGCAAGTCTTTACAACGAATTCCACTAGGGGGCGTTGAGGTATTGGAAGTACATTTCCTACACCTTCCCTACTGTTGGGCAAAGTGGAGTAGGAATAGTAAATAATACTATTCCTAAGTCCAGCGCGACCCCTAGTGGTATTAGGTTGATTGCAGATATGGTCATAAGTGTAGCAAATTCGACATTTCTGTACGAACACTCCAAAGAGTTTGCTTTTTCTTGGCCCAATTTTTTGCTGGTAATTGGGGAGGTTGTGCACTCTGACAGTTCTATTCAGCACCTCAGTGTGTGTGCTTTGGCTTTAAAATGATAGTAATAAAATCTATTTCACCTCATTTGTCTATTCAACTGTCTTGCAAGGCCATTGTCAACAGCACAGAAAAGGCCCCTGTGGTGTAGAAGCTAAATGTCATATTTGGGTTGCAGTGTGACTTTACATCACCCACGAATGTGACAAAATATATATCTGCCAAAAGTAGCTATATATTTTGTCATGTGTTTATCTATATCATATCGGCTGATCCGGAACTGAATGACAGCACAAGAAAACAATTCCTGCAGTTGGCTGACATTTTGCATACTCTTTAAACAGCATCTCTGCGCTTATCCAAAATCATATTCCAGCAAGCAAACTATGAAGCCTGACCCTCCACCCCTCTCTGTCTACTTATCACTTTTCTTCTTCTTTTCTGAAACTTGACAAAACAACTAAAGCTGTCTATTTGTGCCAAAGCAAAAGAGCAAACCCAACAGTAGTCGTCAATATCTAGTTTAGCCCTTCAGAGCTAGGTGTTTTCAACCAGTGCTAAGCTCTTTTTGTTACATTTGGAGCAGATCACATTTGTCTCCGTAACATTTTTCCCACAAATATTATTCATGCCAGAGTTGCATTTTTTTAATGTTTGGCCTTTGAGGCTGCTTGAGCTGTCTCGCAGGACTATTGTTTTTTGCAAAAATATTCATACATGATCAACATATACAGATGGGTCTTTGGTCATTGGTTTTTGGTGTTCATCTATTAATATGTTAAACTGTCATTCACATTTTGTGTTAGTCATGCGTACAGTATGAGGCAGAGGGTCAGTTCCCTTCAGTCATTGGCTCTCTTTGATTTGAGTGACATAATTTTGCTAGTACAAATCCACTTAAGAACTAGGGGGCCCTTAGGAAGACGGGCTGAGGCACAACCGCGGTGCTGGCGGAAAATGACCTTTTCCGCACTCCAGCAGCGATCCTCCCGCCCACCACATTATAATGGGCAAACATAGCCCAATTTCCGTCTGCCGCGGAGCACCATGAACTGCCAGAAATATGCACCAGCCACCGTGGTGGTGTAGTGTGTTTATCTGGGGACCTGTATCGATACTCCTATTTCTGACCCTTGCCCAGTTATAAATCACTAATATCCATACAACGGCACAGAAACCCGTTTCATAAATTAGTCATAGCGCATGCTGTCACATTAAGCAAGCACTATTCCTCCAGCCCCCTAGAAAGCACACCGAGTTCTTAAACAAATCCAAGCCTCGAGCAAACCTGGGAAATCCCCGCCTGCCATGTTTGGATTTAGTCCAAGAACTCCTGTAAAGCACTGCAAGAACGCTCAGTTATTAGTGACATCCTTATTGACGTCTTATGTCCATCCTTACGTCAAACCCAGCACCTCTCAGGTATAAATATACCAACGCTGTCCTAAGCAGACACACTGTGGTGATGAACCTGGAGCAGTGACTACTTGCCGGAGAGCCCAGCTGATGCGAGATCCCACGGACGCTGCCCCTCCCCTTTTGACGCGCTGAGGAAGACGCTGTCTTTTCTCTTGCCGAGAAATCCAGCCTCCAGCGTTTCCAGCCCACCTTGGCGGGTGACTGGGATACCGAGTCCTGAGAAAGAGATACCAGACCTCCAGCCTTCTAAATCCCACGTACTGAACTGACTAAACCCTTATAGAGAATTCATGAGTCAGATTCTTGGCAAAACAAACTTAACTTAAACTGCTACTTACTTACTCCCTCCCATGTATTAGGCTTAGGTCAGGTACACCGGGGTAGGCGTAGTTAGAAGCACCAGTTGAGTACGATTAGTCAATATATATATATGTATGTATATCTTTTATCCATTTTAAAGTATCATATGGCTAAGTAACCATATCAATGCTTTTACAGTATTATTTTATACTCCTGCTTTTACTATATGCATTCTACTTAACCCTAAGTATTGCAATTGTAGTGATTCATTTCTCTTGTATGAGAACAGAGACTGATCAATAAATAACACCTTTTATTGAACACGCCCGTCTCTTCTTTTCTCTACAAATCTGGTGAAACTAAGTATGCACGTATTGACTGAGTAAAATAGCTGTCTTTTGTTTTCACACGACTCTAGAGATATACTCTTGATCAGGGAGAGCAAAGTTGTCATGTTCTATGGTTGTCAGAAACTAAATCCCTTCTTGTCTAACCAGGGAGGTTAAACTCCTCCTCGCTTATTCGAGAAAGTTTCTAGTGAACTCTGAGCTAGCTGGCACATAAAACTTAAGTCTAATATCGTCAGTAAAAGACCTAGTTAACCTCAGTCCTACGTCTACACTACTGAAGATATTATTCCAATGCGCAGAGCCTATTGGGAATATAGGAACTACACTACAGTGGAGGGAGCCAATAGAGACTCACCGCCGTGCGGAATAACGCCCCGTCCGCCGTACAAATCATGATCCCCCAAACAGCCCATCACACCGTAGCAGAGACTCCACCCACCCGGAGACGGTGGAAGCACGACAGCGGAGGGTCAAACCAGACTCCCGGTCCCCTCCACTTGGTCCTGACCACAATGGAAACAGCTCTTCAAGCCATTCCACTGCTGTACCTCATCCACTACCAGCAAATAATGCTCCTTCGCGGACAACGCCGCAGGTATGCAAATATACAACTCCGCACACAACCACAACATACAACTCCTTTGCTGACAGATGATTCCTTTCCACATCAGACACTCTGGTGGGGACAGGAACATATCTCACAGTGTACCCACACATGTCCTACCTGCCAGAAAATCACCCCTCCACATCCGGGTCACCCACCAATGGCGAAATCACAGCAATGTCCCAGTCACGTCACCACAGCAGTGAAGACACAGGAAAACCTGCACACAATGTAGTAGGCAGGGCCGGCGCCAGGCATAGGCAGTCCGCAAAGATTCACAGGGCTCCACCTCCACCCTTCCCACACTATGCTTCCCACACCCATTTGGGAGCATGCTGTGTGCTCCTCCTGTGCCCCCCCCCTGCACAATCAATCTGCCAGGTGTAGCCAGACCTTGCACCTCACCCACCAAAGGACAGGGAAGCCTGACTTGGAAGGTGGGGGTGAAGAGGAACACCCAACACACAAGTTCAGGGACTGGACAACCCTCCTCCTCACACCTGCCTCCTACTCATGTGAAGCAAATTGAGTATGAAAACAAAATGAAGACTCACACTGCCTATAAACATCCACTGAACTGTACATACTGCCTGTCAAGTCACACATAAACCCCCAACACTGACACCCAGACACATATTCATACCAAAGCCCAGCAGCAATGGAGGACAATGAATGGGCCAGCCAAAAGTGAAGTGGACAGTGCTGGAAAACCATGGATCTAGCCACATAGCATCTGTACATCACATGCAAGAGAAGGAACATAGCACACCACCCTTAGGCCATCAAATCAGATATGGGTGGCACAGTGAGTGAAATTAAACCAAAGTGACCTCTGTGCAACAACTCAGGGATACATCAAGGCAAGCCATGCATAGACAGAGGAATGATAGGAAGTGTCTGAAGTCATACAGTGACCAGCCACACATCTGGCTCAACTTACTTGACATAAGTATGTCATCAGTATAACACACATGGACCATTCTCACACTCCTGGACTGTCAAACACTAGTAGGACCTTCTCACATACCCATCCTCTACCCTCAGAGGAACACTCGTCTACAGACCACCCGGACCCCGACCACAGTTCAGCGACTCCATCGCCAACCTCATCAGCACGCACGCTCTCGCCTCCACGAACTACATCCTCCTCGGGGACCTGAACTTCCACCTCGAGAACAACAACGACGCCAACTCCACCGCCCCGACCGACATCCTCGGACTCAAACAACTCGTGACGATACCCACCCATGCTGCTGGACACACACTGGACCCCATCTTATTCCAACCCCAGCTCCAACACCAACGACATTCCACCATCACAAGACCTGTGCAACTCACTGGCCACCTTCTTTCACCGCAAGATCACCGACATCCACGACAGCTTCGACACCGCCACCCCTACATCCACTGCCGAGACCTTCCCACCTGCGACCGCCACCCACACCAGTCGCCTGACCGCTTGGTCCAACGTCAGCAATGAAAACACCATCAAGACCATGAACTCCATCCACTCCGGATCCCCATCTGACCCATGCCCTCACCACGTTTTCAACAAAGCCAGCACAGCCATCGCACCCGATCTCCGAAAAACAATCAACATATCATTCAAGACAGCAACCTTCCCAGAGAGCTGGAAGCATGCCGAGATCAACGCCCTACTGAAGAAACCCAAGGCGGACACCAAGGACCTCAAGAACTTCCGACTCATCTCCCTGCTCCCTTTCCCGGCGAAGGTCACGGAGAAGATCGTCAACAGACAGCTGACCCGCTACCTCGAAGACAACAACATCCTGGACCCATCCCAGTCCGGCTTCCGCAGCACCCACAGCACTGAGACCGCCCGCATTGCCGCCACCGACGACATCAGGATCCTTATGGATAAAGGAGAAACAGCCGCCCTCATCCTTCTGGACCTATCAGCAGCCTTCGACAAGGTCTGCCACCGTACCCTAACAGCACACCTCCATGACGCCGGAATCTGAGAGAAGGCCCTGGCCTGGACCACATCCTTCATCTCCGGCAGAACCAAGAGCGTCTGCCTCCCACCCTTCCGCTCCAAGACCACCGAGATCATCTGCGGCGTTCCACAAGGATCATCCCTCAGCCCAACGCTGTTCAATATCTACATGGCACCACTCGCCCATGTCGCACGACAACATAGCCTCAACATCATCTCCTACGCCGAGGACACCCAGCTGATCATGTCCCTCACCAAAGACCCCCACACCGCCAAAGCCAACCTCCACAGAGGAATGAAGGCCGTTGCCGAATGGATGAAGGACAGCAGGCTGAAGCTGAATTCTGACAAGACGGGGGTTTTCATCCTCGGCCCCACCCCCTCAGCCTTGGACGACTCCTGGTGGCCAACATCGCTAGGAACAGCCCCAGAACCCAACGACCAAGCAAGCAACCTGGGGGACATCCTCAACTCCGCCCTCTCCATGACCAAGCAGGTCAACGCCGTCTCCGCTTCCTGCTTCAACATCATCCGAATGCTCCGCAGGATCTTCAAATGGATCCCCTCCAACACGAGAAAAACAGTCACCCAGGCCCTCATCACCAGCAGACTGGACTACGGGAACGCCGTCTACGCAGGAACAACAACCAAGCTCCTGAGACAGCTGCAACGCATCCAGAAGGCCTCGGCACGACTGATCCTCAACGTCCCCCGACGCAGCCACATCACACCACACCTGAGAGGCCTGCATTGGCTCCCCGTCAACAACAGGATCACCTTCAAGCTCCTCATCCACGCACACAAGGCCCTACACAACGCTGGACCAGAATACCTCAATGACCGACTCAGCTTCTACACGCCCACCCGCAGCCTCCGCTCTACCAACCTCGCCCTCGCCACAGTCCCACGCATCCGGAAAACCACCGTCGGCGGCAGATCCTTCTCCCACCTCACCGCCAAGACCTGGAACACCCTCCCTACCAGCCTACGACAGACCCAGGACCTACTGGCCTTCAGAAGACTTCCCAAGTCCTGGCTTTTCGTGCAGTAGCAGCCCCCCCCACCTCCCCCCAGCACCTTGAGACCCTCACGGGTATGTAGCGTGCTTTACAAATGAATGATTGATTGATTGAACTACTCACACACAACAGCATGCAAATAGAACATCACACACAAAGAGTAGCTGTCAGTAGAAAGAGCCAACACAGGCCAAACACTGTAACAATCCACAACAAAAACACAACAGATGCACAGACCAATCCATCACATTGCAAACTCACCTGGACATCAGGGGGATGCACAACAAGCAAGTACAAGGCAACATACACTAACAATACTGCATGCACACCAAGCAGTGTGTGTACACCAACCAAATCTGTAGCACACACATCTGAGTGCCACATCATGAACTCCCACAACACAAATCATCACAGCACACAGAGAACATCAGAATCAGGAAGGGTAGCAGTACCTCAGCAAACACACATCCAGTTTACCCATCACCCACAGATGCACAACTCGGGGACACCCAGGTGCAAACAACATGAGCAGAGGACTGTGCTGCTCAAACAAATGCACTGCACATTAGCAACAATGACAGCAAACCAGTAGAAGAAAATAACACATAACTAATAGGGAAACTGTCCTGAGTGGCAGATTGGTCCTGTACACAGTCCAGCATAACAAAGCATAGTGTAACAAAGGAAGTGGTGGGGAGGCTCACACACTGGCAAGCCATGAGGTGGAAGACATGAGATTGAAGCGGTGTGTACATCCGTAGTGGGCAGTTGAGGAGTGTACTGTACACAAACACATAGAGGAGTCACACACAATGTGTAGGCATCAGAAGCACCTATAGGGGATGGCATGACTCCACATACCACATATCATACTAGAGCCAAAAATGGGTCAAGTGACAGCAATGCATGAGAAACCACACAAATAATGTAAGTGTGGCTGAGCAGGCCTGCACAGTGAGCATAAACAGTAACAAGACACATGGCTGATCAACAAAACACAACACAACTGCCATTTTAACAGTGACGGAAGAAACTAGAGCTGTGCTGGACTGGGGAGGAAAAGCAGCCATTATATTACTCGATCTCAGCGCCGCGTTCGACACGGTTAACCATGCCACTTTATTACATCGTCTAAAAGGCATGGGCGTGTCGGGCGCGGCACTGGAATGGCTGTCCTCCTTCCTGGATGAGCGATTCTTCCAGGTGTTTGAGGACGAGGTAGTCTCCCACAAGCATCCTCTTAGCTGTGGGGTTCCTCAGGGCTCCTCCCTGAGCCCCACACTTTTTAATGTCTATATGCAACCTCTAGCAGAGATAGTCCATCCCTTCGGGGTGCGTATTGTCACCTTCGCAGACGATACCCAATTGGTGGTCTCTCTTGACCACTCGGAGGGATCGTCCATCACCCTGGGCCCCTGACTGGAGGCTGTTGCTAAGTGGATGCAACTCTCCTGTCTCAAACTTAACGGCGAGAAGACGGAGATTATGCTACTCGGCAACCCTCCTCTGACTCCTCTGGCTTCCATCTGGCCCACATGTCTCGGCGTTCCTCCCCCCCCTAAACATCAGATAAAGAGCCTTGGTATTTGGCTTGATAAAGCGCTAGACTTTTCGGTCCAAGCCACCAAAACAGCCTCCACATGTGTAGGGCTAATGAAAATGCTCCGCAAAGTGCTCCCTCTGCTTCCTTTCCAGGCGAGGAGAGTCATGGTTCAGGCCCTGATACTCTCCCGCCTAGATTATGGAAATGCTTTATATCTAGGAGCCCCGGCAGCAGTGACCTACAAGCTTCAAGTCACGCAAAACTGTGCCGCCCGATTACTGTTCAACATCCCCCGTTGGCAGTCAGCCAAGAAAGCCCTAAAAGACCTTCATTGGCTTCCAGTGGCTGCTAGAGCACAGTTTAAGGCCATGTGCATTGTGCACAAATCCTTCCACCGAACAGGCCCTGCCATCTTGTTTCCCTTAGTTGTGCCCTACGCCCCCTCCAGAGCCTTACGTTCTGGGTCACTGCATCTAGCGACCACAACTAAAATCAACAAAGCCCAGTGGGGCGGTCATTCCTTCTCTCACACGGCCGTGAGGCTTTGGAACTCTCTTCCCTTGGCTCTTAGAGAGAACACCAACCGGATGGCATTCAGGAAAGCGCTGAAAACTCATCTGTATGCAAAAGCGTGTTAATCCTTCCGGTAGCTCGCCACAGTAATCAGTCTAAAGTGCTGCAAGGCCTCCGGGTAGTTTGAGCGCTATACACATATAATTTTTCATTTCATTTCATTTCACAGACTTGGCAGTCACACACTCTGCATACTCACAACTGGCAGCAACAACAAGTAGGTGTTCCCCAGGAGTGCAAGGACACACCAACACACTGCACAGTGCCCAACCTACGACTCCTACTTGTGCCCACAATTTGAAGCACATGGCTGACAATTGAAACAAACAGGCACTCATTACCTGGGCCATACATGTGTGCAGTTGCCATTACAGGAGCACACACACATCAACACTACTGACAATGTCAGCCCATTCACACTGCATGACTACTCAAGTGCAGACATTTAAATGTGCCTGTGACTAGGAAGACAGGCCATAACAAGATGTCCACATATCAACACTGCTGTCCACACATCAAGAAATATCACCCAGATATAAGGGACCCAGGCCACCATGAAAGTATTCCTGTGGATAGAAGTCGCCTCTGTTGTGGTATAGCATCATAACATGACGTGTACAATTTAGCAAACATGACCATATGATGAGAAGGACAACAGTAGATCATCAAACACAACCATCATTGCACCCTCAAGCCTCAGAGTCAACAAGAACTAAAGTGCCTTTCACCTCTGGCAAACTCTGAAAAAGTAAAACAAGCAATTGGCAATGTTAAAGTGGCATACACAGCATTTGTCACACGCAACTATACCCATACAAAAAACATTTTATTTAGCATGGACATTGACAAAGCAGACAACAGGACTAACTGTCTTTATTACATGTAACCCAGATAGGCATCAAAAGGAGAAAACAGCAAGGCCATTAGCCAGTTCATAGTTCAAAGTATGTACATGTGCGCATGAGAACCTGCACAGGAAATGGGCATCCAAAGTGAGAAACAAGGCCATTAGCCAGTCCATAGTTCAAAGTATGTACATGTGCACATGAGAAACTGCACAGGGAATGGGCATCCAAAGTGACAAACCGCAAGTCCAATGGCCAGCACATATTCAAATGAAGTACATGTGTGTATAAGAAACTGCATAGGGAATGGGCATCCAAAGTGAGAAACAGCAAGGCCATTAGCCAGACCATAGTTCAAAGTATGTACATGTGTGCATGAGAACCTGCGCAGGGAATGGGCATCCAAAGTGAGAAACAACAAGGCCATTAGCAAGTCCATTGTTCAAAGTATGTACATGTGTGCATGAGAACCTGCGGAGGAAATGGGCATCCAAAGTGAGAAACAGCAAGGTCATTGACCAGTACAAATTCAAATGAAGTACATCTGTGCATAAGAAACTGCATAGGGAATGTGCATCCAAATTGAGAAACAGCACGGCCATTAGCCAGACCATAGTTCAAAGTATGTACATGTGTGCATGAGAACCTGCACAGACACCATACACTGCCATAGGAATAACCACAGCTCGGGGAATACAAATGGGAAGTCCAGGCACCGCTGTGGGAGGGATAGGTTTGGAGGGAGACCTTGCCTCAGACTTGGCTGTCAGCCGAACTGGGAGGTGGCTGATTGTCGGGGCCAGTTGGGGGACTGGACCTGGGAGAGAGAGAGGACCAGCTGAGGTAGAGGCATCAGTGGCTTTGGGAGCCGGATGGCTGCTTGACCGGGTGGTGTGGTGGCACGGGGAGATGGAGACATTCTGCCGTGAGACACAGTGTGTGAGGGTGGATGTGGAGGGCTGCCTCTCCACTTCTTGGGGATTCAATTGGTAAGAATTGTCTTGGTAGGAGAGGGAAGTGGGGCAGGCACAACAGGCACACTCTCCACCAAAGGTGCATCAGGTGCAGGTGGTGGCCCTCCCTGTGGGGAAATGCTGGATCTGGTGGTACTCTTGGCCTGGCCTTGCCTTTTCCCATGCCCTCCTGTCCCAGCTTCACAGGGATGTGGGTGGGAGTTGATGTTGTGGGTGAATCTGCCTTAGAGAGCGGTTTCTGCGGACTCTTTGCAGGCACCATCTTCACAGCAGGCACAGACACTGATTTAGATGCAGGTGAGCCTGAGGCCTGCTTCTTGGCCTGATGCTCCTGATTGTCAGCGGAAGGGCTTTTGCCTTTGCGCTCCTGTGTGCCTGTTTTTTTGGGTGGATGGTGTCGGCTCTCTGGCCCGCTTGGAGTACTGCTGTTGTGTGCTGCGTGTTGAGTACCTGGAGCCTGAGTGCTGTTGTGTGTGGTCACTCTTGTCAGATGTTGCCACTGGCAGGGTGGTTGCCGAAAGGACTGGAGCAGGACTCTGAGCCTGTGACAGCTGAATTGCTGCCTTCACTGAGGAGGACAAAGACTGGACAATTCTGTGTCGCCCACCGACGTCAGAATGAATACCCTCCATGAAGGCAACTGCCTGTGCCACATCACCGGTGTCCGTCCCCTGTCCTTCTGTGCCCTCGGTAGATGCTGCAATAGTCAGAGATGTAGGTTCAGTTTAGTGCCATACTCACAAACATAATATGCAAGCATAGCACAAAACTAGATTATGGTACCCCCGTGTTGCACATCATCTGTGCAGTCTGCACGTGCAACCTTCATGCAAAAATCAGAAGATGCATGGTAGCATGCATACTTGGCATAAATGACCCATGTAATGTTCACACAGCCAAATACCTTGCCTGTGCCTCCATGAAACCTGACATACAGATTCATATAAGTATACCTACGTACCTGTAGGTGAGAAAGATGTACATCTCAAAATGTTGTCAGAGTCACAGATGGAGTCACTTTAAGGGGACAACATAGATACTGACTCCAAAATTTCCTTTTACAATGGCCATGAGCTGCAGATGTTCACCATGTTGTGTTTTGAAGCACAAGGACCGTTGCAAATTGGTGTCAGATGTGTAGTTCTCACAATTTCCAAGTCAGGCACTGCACACATTTACGAAAGCACACTAAGATGAGCTACACTTCTGTTCACTGTCCGGGGATGTCCACGACTCCCCTAATGCAACGATGCCATAAGGCCACATCTCAGCATGCAATGTCAATGGCCATTACATTAACGACATGAGAAAGTACATGTAGCGTAAATACACGACAGCTGCACTCAACACTGAGGCCACTTAGAAGCCATTGCATCACAGTAAAAACATCACCGAGCTCTGCACTGACTCAGGGTTGGGATACATGCAGTCACTCACACCCAATCAGAAAAAAACACAATGCCTCGGGACCGATAGATATACTGAACAGTAAGATGAAGAGAAAATTAATTTAACCTCTTCCTATCAAAATAAATCTCCCCAATAAATCTCATCTATTTCCAATATCTGCAGTCAATGAACAAACAATATACGTACACCTATTTTCAATTCAGATTGATCTGGGTTTATAATGTGTGAGGTGCATCCTAATATATAATAAGGGCTAAGAGAGCAAGAAAGTTCTTTACACTTGTGTTTGTGTTATATGTATACATGTAAATAAGTTTATATATATGTTGTATCAATGTATGTGTGTGTATATTGATTTTGAAAATATGATGTTTTGTTTATAATGAAATACAATACAGATCAATCTGAATTGAAAATAGGTGTACTTATAGTGTTTGTTCATTGACGGCAGATATTGGAAATAGATGAGATTTATTGAGGAGATTTATTTTGATATGAAGAGTTTCTCTTCATCTTACTGTTCAGTATATCTATTGATCCCGAGGCATTGTGTTTTTTTCTGATTGTATACTATTACCCAGATGCCTAAGGGTTGATTGGGTTACCCCCTGTGTTTAATAGGTCACTCACAAGCAATAGCACCCTTTGCAGAAGACTCACCCCCACCTTGCTGCTGATGGGCCATCAAATGTCCATCCAGCTCTGGCTGTGTCACTGCCAAGATGCAGGCCATTAGTGGTGTCATGCTCCTGCGAGCCAACCTGCCAGTTTTAGGGAGCAGCCCTAGCATCATCTTTGCCACGTTTTTGCTCAGCCGGCAGATGTCATCCTACCTCTTGTGATAGTGTGTGTGCCGTCAATTGGAGACACCCAGAGCCTGCACCTTGCATGCAATGGCCCTTCACAAGGCCTTACGCTGGTGGACTTTAAGCTGCAGGCATGGGAGACAAGAGGAGGAAATTTCAGTGACACTGGGTTATGTGCCACTCTGTCTCAGTACAGGAGCATGCACAAACTTAGCACAGCTATTTAGATATGCTTAGCAGAGGCCATACAGCCTCTGCTGTATGGCCTCTAGTACATTAGCATCAGATAATCGTATATGAATGCATGCAGGTATGAGGATGGACACAGTACCTGGCCATCTCATACAAATGCAGAATGCCAGCACAGAAAGCAATGTGATGAAGGCCCACCTCTATGATGCAGTTTGTGAGGGAGCAAGATATACATTACATTGGAAATGATGTGTCGGGGCAGACTCACTGCGTCCAACACTACACACCCATCAATGTCCTTGGCCTGTGAAGGGCCCACTGTATCATGGAGGTCACATTTAGGGACATGATCTTACATTCTCACACCCTTCTCACAAGGTCTGTCTTGTGCTATCCACAGACCCAAGATAGCTCATTGATGAATAGGGTGGCAGACAACACATATGTTTGACTCTGTCCATTCAGTGATGGTTCCCTGTCAGATTGGGCAGTAACTGTGCAGGACAGAGGGGCTCACACTGAGATTAAATGTGTGCCATCAGAACAGTCACATGCATGTACAATATGAGAGGGCAAACGGTGCCAACACAAGCGAGTTAGTACATATAATGAAAAGAATGGAAGGCCGATGTTTCAGAAGTACAACAATCCGATGTGTCATTGGTGAATTTCCACCAAGAGTGTCACCCTCAGGCATTTCACTCTTGTGCATAATGCTTACATATCCATGGTGGCAATACAAAGTCAAACACACTTCCAACAGTACCCTCTGGACGAAAAGTCATTGTAATGTCACAAATGAGCATGTGAAACCTCATGTACTCGGGCATCCATTAGCACAGGCAATGTCTGGTTTGTCTTCCACTTTCCAAACCAGGAGTGTCACTGTATGGCTGCAAAAACACTGCATGTCCCTCCCATCCTGAAATACAGCCCGGGATCTAAAAAAATTAGGCTACAAACCACATTTACCCGAAGTCAGTATGTTAGGCAGTGTATCACACAAACCCACACTCTCAGTCACATACTGCAGCAGATCAACTTCATGTGTGCACTCTCTGCACTCCCCTACTTGCACCCTGAAACACTTACCATCACATCAGGAGCACCATATAGCCTCCCATACTGTGAGAGCACCTCATCCACCAGGACCTCCAGCTCCTCTGTGGTGATGTTCTCAGTTCTCACCATCACTGGGTCCATGAGACAGGAACAGCAGCAGTTGGTGGTAAAGAGTGTCAGTCAGCAGTGTCTGGATGCAAAGGAAATGTGTGGCTCTCTCCCAGACATATATAGCCCCCCTTGGGTTGGTTCAGTGGGACTCAGCTGCTGCAATTGGTGTTCCAGGTCAGCTTTTATCAAATGTGACCAATGACCGGCCCGCGGTAGCGGGCACGCTTACCGTGATTTTCAAATGTGTATTTCACTACGGTGATTGTGGTTCCCATTGGCTGTGAGGGCATGGGCATTGGCGGTGTCACACCACAGGAGCCAGGCAGTCGCTACCGCAATCATGCATCTTTGAATTGCATCCAATGACCGGCCCCGCGGTAGCTGTGCACGCCTACTGCGATTTTCAAATGTGCATTTCTCTACCGCGATTGTAGTTCCCATTGGATGTAGGGGCATGGGCATTGGCAGTCACACACCGCAGGGGCCTGACGGTCACCAATGCGATTTGGCAGCTTAACATTGGTGCCAATGACCGGGCCGGCGGTAGCGGTGCACGCCTACCGCGATTTTCAAATGTGTATATCACTACCGTTATTGTGGTTCCCATTGGAGAAGTGTGGCTCAGTGGTTAGAGGCGGCAGACCCGGAAGCTGAGATCGGCCGTGGACCAGGGTTCGATTCCCCGCCTCGGCGGGTCTCGGGCTCTAAAATTCCACTGACTCGATAATTCTCGCTCCGGTGCCTACTCGACTCACGGGGTCACACTCTGCGACTCTGGGCAATAGCTTGCTTAATCTCCACTACGGCCCCTCGCGGCGGGATGCCTGGCTTTCACCTTGTGGATACCCTGCCGGGGTATCTCACAGGGGAATACCAGGATGGGTTCCCTAAGCAAGCGCTTAGATACTGTGTCGGTGATTTGCGCTATATAAATACATGTACATTTACATTTACATTGGTTGAATGGGCATTGGCGGTGACACACCGCAGGGGCCAAGCGGTCACTAGAGCGATGTAGCAGCTTAACATTGGTGCCACTGACCGGGCCAGCGGTAGCGGTGCACGCCTGCCGCAATATTCAAATGTATATATCACTACCGCCATTGCGGTTCCCATTGGTTGAATGGGCATGGGCATTGGCGGAGATACACCACAGGTGCCAGGCGGTCGCTACCACGATTTGGCAGCTTAACATTGGTGCCAATGGCCGTGGTGGCGGTGCATGCTTACTGCACCTATGGACACCGTAGCAATGGCAATGGCCAGTTCTCAGCATTTAACAGTAGACACTTCCTATGACTCATGCCACCAGATAGTGTGATTCAATGCCAGTGTGACATTTAACACACTGATGACTACACGTGCCATGACAGTGTACAGGATTGAATGCATTGGCATGTACTCCCTCACATGTCACTTATGATATTGTTGCACATGTACACAGATGTGTTGTGTGATGAACTCTCAAATATGTACGCATGTCAATGTGTGATATGGCCAAGCAACCCACAGTAATAAAGGACTGACTACATAATGTGCATATTTCACTGTGTAGATTGCTGGACTCATGTTTACACTTGATCTTTATGCACACACTGTGCTCTTTGTGTTGGTAATGTGTTGGGAATGTGTGCCCTGTCCGAATCATGCAAGAGGGTGTGACTGGTGCAGCAGCTACATAGAAGCCAGCAGTGTTGCTCTTTCGGACATGTACTGTGTCAACTACTCTCAGGGCTGGTGACACAAGATGTTGGAATGTACCTTTTGGCAATCACATAGTCCGAATCTGTTTGGGGGTACTCACTGGGTAAATACTGGACAAGTGTACAACTACTTTAGATCAAAGTGTCTGGACATGTGAGTTGTGCTGTAAGCTGTAGTTTCAGGCCATTCATTGTTGGTGCTGTGTCAGTCAAAACGTAAGTTGGACATATCTCAGAGGGAAATTGAATTGACATGTGGCCCCTCTCATCCTACCTAGGAGGTGCCCAAATGTGCATCATCCATTTACATTGCTTGCGGACATGGAGGATGAGTACATCATACGGAAATTCCGTTTGGGTCGAGCTACCCTTCAGTACCTATGTGGTCAGTGGGAGCCCCATCTGAGGCCGCGCTGAACCTATCCAACTGCTTTGACACCAACATGTAAGATGATGGTGGCCCTGCATTTCTTTGCAACAGGTTCACTCCAGTACACAGTGTCCAGCGCAGGTGGGGTATCTCAACCAATGTTCAGCATGGTGCTACGTGATGTCTTGTCCGCTATGATGACCTACAAGGACAGATTCATCCATTTCCCCAGGAGACATGAATTGGCAGCTGTAATGGGAGAATTATGTGACCTTGCCCACATCCCTAATGTAGTTGGTGCCATTGACTGCACACATGCTGGCCTGGTTCCACCACAGGCACGTGAGCACATCTACAGGAACAGGAAGCATTTCCATTCCATCAATGTGCAAGTGGTATGCTAGGCAGATATGATAATCTCCCATGTCTGTGCCAACTATCTGGGATCAGCCCATGACTCCTACAGCCTTCGTAACAGCATCGTAGCACAGCTGATGGTAAATCTGCATTCGGAGCATGTGTGGATTGTGGGTGAGTAAGCAGATTCAAGTAGTGTGCTGTATGTGTGACATGCTGTCCTCTGCCACAGTTACAGTACAAAATTGATCTGTCTATCTCACACCTAGGTGAGTCTTCATATCTCAACCGGCCTTGGTTGCTGAGCCCACTGAGGAATGGGTAAACATCACTTACAATGAAACTTTTACAACGCACTACCATTACAACACGGTCATTACAACGCAAACTAATACAACGCATTGCGCTGGGGGGCGCTCTAGGATAGGGAATAGGTTAATTTACGATCCAATAACCTTCCCTAGTGTCCACGGGGACTGAAGTTGGAATAGTAAATTAAACTATTCACTATCCAACACCCAAAAGCGCTATGCGTTGTAATGGTATGTGATGTAAAAACCACGTTGTAAAGGCAGGCGTTGTAATAGCCTGCGTTGTATCGTCATACATCCGAGGAATGCCAGGACCCTGAGAAGTCTGCTACAATGAGGCCCATGGGAGGACGCATCGTGTGGTGGAGCGTACTTTTGGTCTTCTTAAGCCTCGATTTCGGTACCTGGACAGGACCAGAGATACACTGATGTACTCTCCCCAAAAGGAGTGTCAGATCGTAGTTACATGCTGCATGCTCCACAACCTGGCCTTGTGCAAAGAGATCCCCCTGCTTCTGGATGAGGATGAGCTGCAGATGCCCTGCCTGCAAACCCACACATGTTCAGTGATGAGGATTGTGGAGAGGAGGAAGGTGTCTACCTGTGTCAACAGCTCATGAACCGCTACTTCCCTTGAGTGTGAGTGACATTGTATAACAGTAACATTGTCTGCCGTCTTTGATGGTTGTGCAAAGGCCTAGGGCAGCTTTCTGACTGCTGTTTGTTGTTGGCTCTGTGCTGATGGCTGATGTTTGTGGCACAGTGTAGTCATGATCAGCCACATGATGTGATGTATATGTTGATGTTCTTTCTCATTGTAATGTATGCTGGGTTGTATGCCTTGATGGCTAGTGTTGTCTACTGGCTTTGATGCCATCACCTGACAAGTAAATGTCGTTTTCTCGTGTCTTTCAAGGTCCCTTCAGTCTCTCAATACCTTGTCACAATCCTAGCTTCAGGTACATTGGAATCAGAGTCAACATTGTACATCCTGTGATAAACATGGAGCTGACACAGACATAGGTGTGTAAAGAGTGTTTATTTACAAAGATTGTTTGTGATAAACAACTGGGGTTTAAAAAAAATGGTGCAAAGTGAATTAATGAGTTGTCAGTGATGGTAGACGAGACAATAGAGTAGTCAACACATTGATGTGGTGACACAGTCCAACATGGCAGTGTGGGTAAGGATAGTAAACAAAGTCAATGTCAAGGTGAAGAGATGTGCCATCATGGCTAGCTCTTTGACTTGTTTATGGCTGGTGCTTTGCCACATGATCCTCCCATAGGGTTTCTCGGATGGCCCCTTTTGCGTTTTCCAGGGAGGGCCTCTACTACAGGCTCAGCGATGTCTGAGGAGTCATCTTGTTCCAGGTCACCACTTTCTGTGGCCTTAGCTGAGGTGGTAGGATTAATGTCCTGCGGGCCACTGGAGTGAGGTTGAGCTGCACTATGGGCCTCATGTCTGTCCCTCAGAACACCTACAAGCTGGCCCATGAGGTCCACGATTTGGACTATACGCGTATCCATGGACCTTCAGCAGCAGGCGGAGCTCACGCACCTCCTCCGAAACCTGGCCCATCTGTCCCTGGGTTTGTTCATATGCCCCAAAAACTCGGGCGATGTTGGCCAGTGCTTCGGCCCCAGTGTCCTGTAGAATTTGCCGCCCAGTTGCCTTCCCCCTGCCCTGCTTTCCCGGACCTGTGGCGTCACCACTCGACGCACCCACAGACTCTCCCTGCCCTCCTTAGATTGTGGGGTGGTGTGGATATCCTCTGAGGCAGGGAGAGTGTTGCAGGCAGCACTGGTGGTGATGCTGGTGGTTGAGGCCGTACAGGTTGTTGCATCAGGGGTCAGCGTAGTTGTTGTTTCTGAGGTGGTGGTGGTGGGGACCTGGGACGTGGTGTGCCCTGGGTGTCCTGATGGGCCAGGTTTGGGCTCCACATCCGAGGAACTTAGGAAGTCTGCATCCAAGAGTTCATGTTCCGGGGGTTGGGGGAATCTGGCTCTGCAGGTTGGTGTTGTCATCTGCAGCAGTCAATTTTTGGTCACCTGTTGGACAGAGATGAAATGTTCATTGAAGTGTGCCCCACAAGCTTGGTGTTAGATGTTTGGTTGTTACATGTTATACACCACACAGTTTACATTGATATCACATGGTATTGCTGCGTGGTATTGAGCATCATGACGTAATGTGGAGGTAAAAACATTACTTGTCCATGGTGTGACATGTCAATAGAGGACATGTTCCAATGTACAGATTATGTGATTACAAGGACATGTCGTCATCTCACGACTAGCAGCACAACAACTTTATGTATAGCGTCTTTGTTGTTTACTCTGCATGGAAGACATTACATCTGAGCATGTACTAGCCATTGTGATTTCGTGCATCCCTTTGTCATATCATGTACTTTGCTTTCTTTTTACAACTGACCATGCATGTTTTGTGTTCATATGGGACTTAATGCTCTGCCCCCATGGTAATTACAGATAGCATTTTGTGCTGTGTATGATTGTGCCCTGAATTTCTTCAACATGTGCTTTGGTGAGTCAAACTTTAATTTCTGTGACAGTTATATAGGCTTAGCTGTCTGCACACTGGAAGAGTCTATTGGATCTATGCCAAGTCGGGTGTCATATGGGGGCTAGTGTGGTCATATGGCTCCATGCTTTTTGAGTGGAATGGCAGGGTGCACGCACTGTCTTCCTACCTGTTCCGTGACACAGTTGAGGGGAATTGCTGCCACATGGTTCTGGGTGTGGTGGGAGTGTTCCATCCTGCTGAGCTGTGGGGCAAGGGGGCCTGGTGGGAGTTGTGGTTCAGGCTTACCACTCACAAACACCCTTCCCTGTTAAGATGGCTACCTACCTATTAGGTGAAGATGAGCAATGCTATGGTTGCCACATGGTTGGGGGAGGGGGGAGTGTTCCATCCTGCTCAGCTGTGGGATAAGAGGCCCTGGAGGGAGTTATAGTGCAGTATTCTCACCCACAAACACCCCTCCCTCGTAAGATGGCTACCTACCTGTTAGTTTGATGAGGGCAATGCAATGTCTGCCACATGTTTCTGGTTGGGGGTAGTATTCCTTCTTGCTGAGCTTTGGGACAAGGGGGCCTGGTGGGAGTTGTGATGCTGGCTTCCAACCCATAAACACCCCTCCCTGTTAAGATGGCTACCTACCTGTTAGGTGAAAATGAGCAATACTATGGCTGCCACATGGTTGGGGGTGGGAGGAGTGTTCCATCCTGCTCAGCTGTGGGACCGGAGGGCCTGGTGGGAATTGTAGTGCAGTCTTGCCACCCACAAACACCCTTCCCTGTTAAGATGGCTACCTACCTGTTAGGTGAAGATGAGCAATGCTATGGCTGTCACATGGTTGGGGGTGGGGGAGTGTTCCATCCTGCTCAGCAGTGGGACAGGAGGGCCTGGTGGGAATTGTAGTCCAGTCGTCCCACCCATAAATACCCCTCCCTGTTAAGATGGCTACCTACCTGTTAGGTGAAGATGAGCAATGCTATGGCTGTCACATGGTTGGCAGTGGGGGGAGTGTTCCATCCTTCTCCGCTGTGGGACAGGGGGCCTGGTGGGAGTTGTGGTTCAGTCTTCCCACCCACAAACACCCCTCCCTGTTAAGATGGCTACCTACATTTCAGTTTGATGAGGGCAATGAAATGTCTATCACATGGTTTGGGGTATGGGGAGTGCTCCATCCTGCTGAGCTGTGGGACAAGGGGGCCTTGTGGGAGTTGTGGTGCAGGCTTCCCACCCACAAACACCCTTCCCTGTTAAGATGGCTACCTACCTGTTAGTTATTTTCTTGAGGGCAATGCAATGTCTGCCACATGCTTTGGCTGGGGGAGTGCTCCATCCTGCTGAGCTTTGGAACAACGGGGCCTGGTGGGAGTTGGTGTGCCAGCTGCCTGTAACCATGCACACACGGCAATATCGCTAGCTACTTTTGGGGTAAATCAGAGGGAGTAAATGTTGGATCTGTGAGACGTGTTGGGGAGAGTGTGATGCACATGAAGGCATTTGGGCCTAGGAGGCGTTGCTTTGTAGTTGTGCAAGACAGTAAATTGCAGTATAATGGGGACATTTGTTGGTACTTACCAGCCTCCACTCCCCCGGCTATTCCTGTGAGACTCTCTGGATGCAATATGCCAAGCACCTTCTCCTCCCATGCAGTGAATGTTCATAGTGGAATGAGAGGGCCACCGCCAGTCCTCTGAGCCAGCTCACGGTTCTTGTTGTTCTTCTCTTCCACCTTACTCTTGAAGTCATGCCACTGATTCACAATCTGCTTATTGGAGCATGGGATGGTCCCTACTGCATTGACCTTGCTGACTATCCTTGCCCACATTTGCGTTCTGGTGGCTAATGCTGTCTGTTGGACCAGGTTTCCAAACAAATGTGGTTCTACTCTGTTTACCTCATCTACCATGAATGACAACTCATTGTCAGTGAATTTGAGCATTTTCTTCTGTGACATAGTGTATGATGTGCAAATGGGTTAAAGGTGCAGGTGTGAGAGTGGTGATGGTATGATGCAAATTCGCCTCTCCTTTGTGCTGTGGGGTTGGTTCCTTCATAGTGGAGTATTGCAAAGGATTCTGGTCAGGGAAGGGACTCGTTTTATACTCAGCTATGTGGGTGTTTCAAAATGGAGTATTGCTGTCAGGTGTGTTGTGTGGGTTGACCTGGGATTTGTATATTTTACTTGCCATGGGGATTTGTCATTGAGGTGTGTTATGTGTTTTTTGAGGCTGAGCCAGGCTCATGGGTGCACTTGGTAGCCTTGTGGTGTCTTTTTTTAATCGACCGGCATTACTGTTCCAGAGCGACCGCGGTGGTGGGTAGTCAACTGCCCTTCCGCAAACTCTCCCATTCATCAATCGTTGTGATCGCGGTAGTCGGAAACAGCGGATCGTTCCGATGTCACCTCAATGGTATCCTAAATTCATGTGCGGTAAATCTGCAGACCGTGCATCGGTTTTGGGTTTTTCCGCAGGGAATCCGACTGCCGCGGACGGTTTTTCACCTGCTGTGCATGCTATCGTCTTTCATGGCATCGGTCTGCTGCGGTCGGATTTTTCTGGCGGTTGATCCTAATCTGACTGCCAGATTTGCTGCAGTACCAGCAGACGGTTAATTTCCGCTACTAGGGCTGTCGGAATGGTTTTCTGACCGTCATCCTAATCGACCCCCTAATTCAGTTCAGTGCCAGGGATAATAAGCCAAAATAACTTTTGATTTCATCATGATTTTTTGGGGGGGTAGCCTGGCACCATAGAGGCACAGGGGGCCCTGATTTACTAAGCATTTGTGTTGTCTGTGCATAAGGACAACATAAGGACAGCACAAAGGTTTGAGTAATATTTAAAAAGTCACACAATGGGAAATTTGCACCGCCTTGTGTGGCTTTGTAAAGAAATGTATGCAACTCAGCGGCTTGTGCTGATCTACGTTGCATTTCTAGCAGGGCAGCATCCCATGGTTGGCGCATGGGAGTTCCTGTGCATCCACCCATGCATTTCACGCAATTCAGGATTTACAAACGTTTGTAAACATAGGATTGCATCAAATTGGTATGTCTGTCAGAGGATGGCGTAACAATAAAAACAATCTATTTTTCTTCTCATTATTTCTAACCCTGGGCATAATACTACGCTACGCTAACAGAGCATGCAAAGTTTGTACTAATTCGCACTTCGCAAATTGCACGTAGTACAGTACCAAAACTGTGCTTAATCACATAGCGTAGCAGCTAAATCAACAACATTCTCAGATGCTTTGAAAAAGCAATCTTACATGCTTAAAAGCATATAACCAACTCACAAAAGGGAACTTTTACAATGAAAACATTAGGCAATGAGAGAGCTGATGATTTTGGGGTCCCCCCGAACCTAGGGGGAGGACCAAGCAGAATCCTTGAACAGAAAGAGCATTAAAAAAAAGCACAGTTGGTTGAACTTCAGTGGTGGTCCCATCCTCTTAGGACCACCCCAAGCACAGTTATTGGCAAAAAAACAATCCCAACCAAAGGCCCTGCAAAGCATTATGGAACAAGATTAGCAGTGGGCAGTGAATATTATAGTATCCAATATCAAAATAATTCTACAAAGAGCTGCAGTTCACCTAGTCCTTACTAGATGTCCCTCACAAGTCAAATGCAAAGCATTGAAATTATTCTTACATCAAGCTGCAGTTCCACTAGTCCTTACTAGGTGTCCCTCACGAGTCAAATGCAAAATCATTGAAACCCTTTCATCAAGCATTTGCATTTGACTTGTGAGGGACATATAGTAACCAAACAAAAAACGAGAAAAACGTGAAAAGGGGACAGAGTAGACACATCCAGACCCCATAGGCCTGCTCACAAGGACCCCCAGGGCCATTTTTTTTTTAATCGCGGGATGCGCGTAGGATCCGCGCATCCTAGCAATATAAAAAATAAAAGAAACGCGGTCTCCCGTGGTAAATATGTTAATTTGCCCCCGGGGGGCCAGATCCTGGGGGCATTATTGAAAAAATATTATGGGGGGTCCCAATCCCCCCACACTGCCCCGGGGACCGCCACCCCCGGGGCTCTAATTTAATATATGTGGGGCGCTCATGGGCCACCCGCAGCCCCGAGGACTGCCACCCCCTGGAGGTTTAAAATGTTAACTGGGGGGCTCTGAGACCCCCAAGCCCTGGGGACCGCCACCCCCTGGGGCTCGATTTTAATGTATGCGGCTGGCTCACGGGCCCTCTCGCAGACCCGGGAACTGCCACCCCCCCGGGCTATTTTGAAATGGGTGGGGGGCTCTCAGCCCCCCTAGCCCCGGGGACCACCATACCCCGGGGCAAGAATTGGATGTATGCGGGGGGCTCACGGGCCCCCCGCAGCCCTGGGGACTGCCATCCCCTGGGCTTCAAACAAATGGATGGGGGCTCTCAGGCCCACCCAGCCCTGGGGACCGCCACCCCCCCGGGGCTTAAGAAAATTGGATGGGGAGCTCTGAGGCCTCCCCAGCCCCGGGAACCGCCACCACCGGGGCTTCTCAAAAATGTGTGAGGGGGCCGCGTGGCCCCATTCCTGGAGCCCTCGATGACCCTGGAGACCGCCACCCCCCAGTGCCGGCTCCTGCAGTGTCCCGGGGTGGCCCAGCTTTTGACTGGGTGTGAGTGTTTGATTGGTTCAGATGCTCCGTCCATCACCACCCCCTTTTGTACCAGCTCCCACGCTGTCATTGCAAACGGCTTTCCTATTTGGAAGAGAGAGCAGTGCCAATATGGAAAAGCAATGTCGGCTCCCGCAGGATGCGGGGAGCTGGCTGGGACTGTGGGGGTATTGGGGACCCCCCCACCGTCTCGGACCGTGGGGGGATTGGGGACCCCCTCCATGGTTCCCAATGGACTAGCCCACCAAGTACCTCCAGTATGTGCCAAGGGGATGAGTTGCAGAGAGGTGTTCTGAGGCCACGCCCCTTTTTACACCTCTCTGCAATGCAGCTCTGTGGCGCTTACTGGAGGTAGCTGGTGGGCTAGTTGCACCCCAGGGACCCTCCAGATTCAAGGGAAGTTAATCGCCCAACTAAAAAATGCGCCACGGGGCACGTTTGCACATTGGTGAAGGCAGGGGGCGGGCCTGAGTTCACATGCGTGCAAACACGTCCAGTGGCGTGTTTTAAGTTGGGGAATTAATTCCTTGTCAATACTGAGGGTCCCTGGGAGCAAACTAGCCCACCAGGTACCTCCAGTAAGCACCACGGAGCTGCGTTGCAGAGTGTTGTAAAAAGGGGCGTGGCCTCAGAACATCTCTCTGCAACCCAGCCCCCTGCTCATACTAGAGGTACCTGGTGGGCTAGTTGGCCCCCAGGGTACCTCAGGATTCAAGGGCCCTTAATCCTGCAACTTAAAACGCGCCACAGGGCATGTTTGCACACATGTCGCCTCAGGCCACGCCCCCTTCATTCACCATTGTACAAATATTCCTGTAGAATCAGCCGAACTACAAATTCCGATTTACTCACCTGTTATCAGGAGAGAACCCAGTCCGGCATCTTTTAGCCCAGCACTGACCCTGAAAAGTATGTCTAAGCGTACTTACCAGTAACTTGTATTTCCTTCCATAGGAATCCATTGTGTGGCTTTCAGCAGAAAAGTTTCTAAGTGTTGATTTTTGAAACGTACAAATATTCCTCGAAAATCAGCTGAACTAGGAATTCCGATTTACTCACCTGTTATCAGGAGAGATGTCAGTGCTGCATCTTTGAGCCCAGTACTGATCATAAAATGTAATTCTAACAGTACTTACCAGTTACTTGAATTTCCTTCCATAGGCGAACATTGACTGGTTTCACTTGGAAATTAAGGGGCCGATTAGGATTGCGGTGAATCCGCATCCTCCGGGCCGGCGGAAGCCCCCGACGGCCCGCAGGATGCGGATTCACCGCTGCGGTGACTGAAAAGACCCCCCCGCAACATTAGGATGGCTGGGGGGTCTGCGGCGGACGGCAAGACCGTCCGCCGCTTTTCCGCCGGTCGCCTTCGCGACCGGCGGAAATAGTGCATACATATGGTGGCGGTGTCTACGAGACACTGCCAGCCATATTATGATGCCCGTGGTCCCATGCCTTTCCACGGCGGCATTGCCGCAGTGGAAAGGCATACGGTCTTTCCTTTGGGGGCCCGTTGCGGGCCCCCAGGGTGAAGGGGGGGTGGGAGGTGCACATGGGGAGTACCTATGGTACCCCCTGCATGTGCATGCACAAAGCGGCAGGCACCGCGCGGTGCCTGCCGCTTTGTGCATGCACATGCAAAGCATGCATATTTAACCTTGCGGCAGGTGCTGCTTCAAGCAGCAACCGCCGCAATGTTAAATATACGGGACGTGACCGCCACGGTGGCGGTCACATCCTAATTCAGATGGAGAGACCGCTGCTGCCCCTGCGGACGGTCCCTCCACTTGGGCGGTGGCGGACGGACGCAGGTCCGTCCACCATCATAATAGGCCCCTAAGTGTGGAGTTTTTGAACTTGAAAGAAAATCAGCAGAACTACGAATTCCGATTTACTCACCTGTTATCAGTAGTGACCTCAGTGCTGCTTCTTTGAGCCCAGTACTGATCTTGAAAAGTAATTCTAACTGTACTTACCAGTAACTTGTATTTCCTTCCATAGGAATCCATTGTGTGGTTTTCACCAGAAAAGTTTCCAAGTGTCTATTTTCACACACTAAAAATATTCCTTAAAAATTGTCTGTATGACTTAAACGCATTCTTTCGACTGTTTACAGGAGATGCTACCATGCTGGAACCAGGATCCACCACTGAGTAAGAAAAAGTAACGTTAAAACTACTTACCTGATAAGTGAATTTCCTCCCATAGGATAACATTGTTGATTCTATGTGAAAAAGTTTCTGTCGTCTTTTAAAATACAATAACATTCCTTAACAATCACTACTGTAAGCAAAACGCTTTTACTCAACTGTTTAGAGGTGATGTCTCAGGACTGAATTTAGGATCCAGTCCTGTGGTTAGAAAAGTAATCCAAAAAGTAATTAATTACATTTAACTAGAAACATTGACCTCAATGTTACATTGTGTTTGAAATTGAGTTGCCATTTGCAACAACTGTGACTACTGTACTTAAAAGTCTATTGCCTTTTTGCAAGGTATTTAAACTAAAGTAATTCATTCTGCGAAAGTATAATTTGTAATGTAATGTATAATGTAATTATAATGTAATTTAAAAAATAAAATATCTAAAATTAAACTGTTTAAAAAAATGTAGAATATCAGTATAAAAAATAAACAAAAATAACAATAAATACATTTAAAAATTGTTATTTACAAAACCTTTGAAATTCACTGGAAAAACCATAGGTTTGGGGCCTGTTATAGTTAGGAATTAGCATTTAAAAAACCTTTGAAATTCACGGAAAAAACCTTAGGTTTCAGACATGTTATAGTTAGGAATTAGCATTTAAAAAATGTTAGAAATTCACTGAAAAACCATAGGTTTTAGGGGTGTTATAGTTAGTTGGACATTTCACTTGTACAAAACCATTGAAATTCCCACGTTATAGTTAGTTGTACTAACTATAACACGCGCGCCCACAATCCACTGCTGATGATGTCACATATTACATAATTCATGACATGGTCAGTGACATCACTGATGACATCTCAAATTACATCACTGATGACATCATCCACGTGACAATCTGATACATCTTATCATACAATTGTATAACCTTTCAACACTCATTATAAAATATGGAGTACCATATTTGAAACCATTGACACACCAATACAATTCTAAAAACCCACTCAGTGATTCCCACATTTACACACACATCTAAACACTTACTTATTGTATTGTAGTTCCTATATTCCCAATAGGCTCTGCGCATTGGAATAATATATCCTATAGATGTGACGTAGGACTTATGTCTACTAGGTCTCTATCTAATATATTAAACTTAATTGTGAGTGCCAGCTAGCTTAGAGGTCACTAGAAACTTTCTCGAATTCACAAGAAGGCATTAGTTTCTGACAACCGCATAAACATGACAACTTTGTTTCCCCAAGATAAAATTGATCTTCAGAGTCGTGGAAACAATAGATAGATATTTTACTCAGTCATTTGTGCATGCTTCATTTCACCAGAGGTGCAGAGAAATAGAGAGACGGGCGTTTTCAATAAAAGTATTTATTGAACAGTCTTCTTTCTCATGTAGAAGAAATGAACTGCTACAATTGTAATACTGACTGTGAAGTATAATGTGTACAGAAAGAAGAGTATTATAAAATAATACTGTAGAAGCATGGTATGGTTCCTAAGCCATAAAATACATAGATAAATAAAGACTAAAGGTACTCAACTGGTGCTTCTAAAATACGCCTACCCCGATGTACCTAAACTAAGTCTAGTACGAGAGAAGAAGTAAGTGTGGTGTAGCATAAGTTTAGTATTCTTTTGCCAAGAATCTATCCAAGATTTCTCTTAGGGTCTAATCAGCTCCGTACCTTGGTTTAGAATGAAGGAGGTCGGTATATATCCCTGTCTCAGGACTCGATTTCCCAACACCCCGCAAGGGGAGCTTGGAAACAATGAAGCTGGATTTTCCGCAGGAGAATAGACAGCGTCTCTCTCAGTGCGTCTGCTGGAGGTTCGGCTTCCTTTGGCACTTGCTGTAGCGAGATGCGCCGGGCAAGTAGATAGTCGAACTGCTCCAAACCACTGTGTGTTTGCTCGGGCAAGTGTGGTCATATTTATACCTTGAAGGTGCAGAGTTTGACATAAAGGTGGCCATAATAGCGTCATCAAAGAGTCTCAGTTCTTTGAAAACTCCATGAGTTCTTGGACAAATCAATATTCAAGCAAAGGGAAGTCCCTAAAAGCTGAAGCAGAGTTTTCCAAGAAATCGTTGTGGATTTTCGTAACTAGTGGAAGTAATCATGCCGTATTTGGACTGAATCGGTCATGTCTAAATATGGTTATGATTTCTATGCCTATATAAGGACGAGGTGATTTATACCTATATAAGGGCATGAATTGGGAAAATTGCACTAGGGTCCTAAAATGCTATACAACACCCACTCCACTTTATTATCTTTGACATTACTAAATTTAAGCACTAAAACATATCTAAAGCATGTGTTTACAATCCCACCAAAAAATACATAAAAAAACATTTGAAATGGTTGCACACGTAAAATGAGCATTTGTACTGTACGCATTTAAAAGCAATGATTTCATTTTAAGCATATAATATGACATTGTCAATGCTAACTAAATGAATCATAAAAATTACATTTACGAAATGGCTCTAAATACAGAAGAAAAAGGTCGAGACCATCCCATAGCAGAATATATAAACTGTTTTGGTTTGTTGATAAGGTCAATATTGTTTCTAGGAAGTATTCAAAGAATTCTTGTTCTCTAAGAATAGTTCTACTTTAAGCAGATTACTTTGTGCCAAAGTTCATTTTTGGAAAAAGTCAAATCAAATCGTAGAAAAATAGAGTTCCAAAGTTAGAAGTTGTTGTTTTTTTTAAAAACGAAGGTCGAATTCAAAGTTGATAGAACACTGTGTTCTAATTTCAAAGGTTATTCTCGGTGTCAGGAGAAAACATTAAATCTTCTAAGCTGACAAAGAAATCGTCTACCACAGTAGGTGAAAGTTGAACCACTTCATTAGGTAGATCAATCGTACACAGAAGAAAAGCATCGCCGTCAACGTCAGTCGTATTAGCAATGTTCGCGGTATATGGTACCTGTGTGCCTGTTGGCCCACGTATCTCACCCTCATCTGGAATTGCCGGTGAGACCTCAATGAATGCCGTCATCAGGATTGGTAGCCATTGGGGGCAACACAATGAATGAGCCATTACCGAACCAAGCAAAGCGTCAACATCTGTTGGCAGTGCGGATGGAAGTGTCAGACAAATATCCAACATGCATTCCTCTCCACAAAGCAGGCATCGTAGAACAGGTAAGATGCAATCTTGCCAGATTGGTCTGAACGATAGGAACAAAGTCGTATTCAGATCTCTCAAACGAGCCAAGCCAAGAATCTGTGTTATGCGCTCACGATACTGCATTGTCAGAAGAGTGTTCTCCATGGTAATCTGGGTATCACTGGTGACTGGACTTGCCATATCGAAGCAGAAGGAACACAAATAGTACCCCTGCTACGAGAACCAAGATGAGAGACAGGCCGCCGAACACAGACTGCACAAAGTTTGGAAAAATGCCTAGGACTGCTTCATAAGGTGCTAACAGTCCCGAAAAAATCATCTTAAATACATGTACAATACCACTGGTATCAGACATGTTTAAGATACGACCTAACATTTCTGCGAAATGTATGGGGCAGTTTGTTGATAAGAAGGCATGTATCTCCGCAGTGGACCTTGCAACTTGCAGATCATACGTCTCGCTGGACGAGTTCAGTGGCACAGTTTTTTGTAAAAGAATGGCTTTCATTCTGCTTAAAGTATCAATTCGTATAGAGATGTTCAGTGAAGGCCATAGCGGCGACTCCCCGTCTGTCTTAGTTTTAGGAAACAATACTTGCATACAGCAAGTGACCCTGGCTGACACACTAACGAGATAGGCTATTCCTGGCATCACTCCACAACAGCTCTGATCATTCAACATTATGTAGCTCCCATTGGATAGCTGCCTAAAAATTGGATCTATCACTGCTGCCGGGGAACCCTGCAGGTGGCAGGATAAACTGTTCATAGAACCTTTGTAGGCTCCATGTAAATTAATACCCTGACATAGAAGTGTACCGCTCAGTGTGGTTTTGCAATTTTTACCACTAAGAAATACCTCCTTTTCCCTACTCTAAAATTTGTGTGTTAATGGTAAATTCCAGGTCGACTTTATGTATTCTTTACCCAACCTTTCATACAGGCCTGCTGGTATGTGTGTTAAGCAATACTGAAACTGGAAAATTGTCACTGGTATCCTGATGGTGCCATGTATTATCCATTCAACGGCTGGTTTCTCAGAAACGGTTAATAGTAATCTTTCCAGTTTTTCTATGCTCAGCACCGTATAGTCTGCTCCCCTCGGTGCCAAAGAGATTTGTTTATCTGTAAGGTGGGGTGGTGTGGCTCACTGGTTAGAGGCGGCAGACCCGGGAGCAGAAGTCGGCCCGGGACCAGGGTTCAATTCCCGACGCGGCAGGGTCGTGGACCAGGGTCAGCGGACTCGATAATTCTCACCTCGGTGCCTACTCTAACCTGGGGTCCCACTCGGCAACTCTGGGCATTAGCTTGCCTAATCTCCACAACGGCCCCATCAACGCCGGGGATGCCTGGCTCCACCTTGGGGATTCCCAGTAGGGACCATCCCACAGGGAAAGCCAGGACGGGTTCCCCAGCGGTATACAGCGCCGGGACGCCCCTTTGCTGGGGCAGCTGTGCGCTTTACAAGTATACAACATTTAACATTTAAACAATGACTCTGGTGTTGATTAGACGCCAAGGCACATAGCCTGAATGAAGGTTTTGTAACGTCCAGCCGAGCAGCATTATAAAACGCAGTTGAGACTGTCCATGTTGTAACATGAGCAAGTCCTGTTCCATTATGTCTATGGCAGAGGATACAAGGCTGTCCAAAGAATAAATTCTGGATGACAGAGTTGTTAACCCATTGTCAACTACAGAGAGAGCTTTCTCTAAATTTATATGATCAATTTCTCTTATTCGTTCTGCAGTTTCCATTTGCGTGACTTTCCATGCTTCATTATAAGCAGCGTAAATACCGGCGTATTTGAAACGTTTATGATGTTGTTTGCGAGGTCCTAGTAAGAATTCTCTCAAAACAATGATATCTTTAAGTAAAGTTAAGTGTTATTTTATATCTGGGAGTGCAGATTTTTGTACCCACTCAAGGCACAGTTTTCCTACACTGTAAGTTGTTATTATCCCTGGATGTTGTCTCTGGACATATCTTGGATCTGGCCTAGTTACTGTAAACCCTTGTGTCTTATTCAGGAATCTATCTTGACAGTTATTCGTGTCTGTTGGTCAGATTAACCACTGTTTCCAATCAGAAGTAGTTCTGTTTTGTTGTAAAATATATTTTACGTCTACCTCCTCATCTGTAGTTCCATTATTATCAGGTGTGGGCTTAGGTATGGACGGTTTGTTTAAGTCTTTTATCTTGGCCAGGCCAACTGTTGAACAGTTTCATTTAAGAAGATTATTTGTTCTGGGATGATGCAGGCTCTGAATAATGCTTCTAAACCTTGCACCTGCCAGTCTTTTGTGCCCCAGACAATTTTTGTATCAATGTTGTCTTTCCAAAAGTCAAAACCTAATGTGGACAATTGAGCATAAAAGCCCGCAGAATAAATTTGCTTAGTATTAGTCGACATACTTTTCATTTCGGTCTTATTAAAATGTTTAAAGTAAAATTGTTCTGGATTCGTGACATTAAAACCTGAGAAGTATGGACATTTTTCATAAAATGTTTTAGAGCTACCCTTTGGTGGCGTTGGTCAATATTCCCATTGATTAAAAGTTAAAACATTTCTAGGGTTTGCAGATTTGTGCAAATAATGATGACCATAATGATTAAAACAATACATTTGTTCATAATCTGATGAACTTTCCAAGTATTCATATTTTGTAAATTTTGTTGACATTTCTAAGTCTGCCATCATGTTATTAACAGTCTCAAAGTCCCAATCATCAGAAAATGTGCTGGGTGAAACAAAGTCACTCAAGGAAACCCTAAATTGGTGTGGAGTCTTCAAAAGCTCTACTGGACCATAAATGTCATAGTCAGTTCTATTCCCAAGCTATACCACCAGGTAGAGGATCGGCTGTGATGTTCACTGATGACAGGTCTCTTTGTTTACGATGAGATAATTTGTGTGGCTTCAGGAGCAAGTTGATATTCTTACTTGCTGTGTCCATTTTACTTTATTTTCCATCTATCAGCTTTCCCAAACTTAAAACATGAATGAGCCATAGTAGGAGAAAAAGTACACCTAACACAATCCAAAATTCAACCCATGGTAAAACCAGATATGTATTTGCAAGCTGGTGCAAAGGTTCTGTTCCTTGTTCCTTGAAAGTTTTATTTGCTGGCATTGTTTCGGGCACACTGGGATCCTCAGAAAACGTATCAAAGTTGATTAAATAGCCAGAGGCAGTTCTGTCAATTGTTGGTATTACACCCGGATTATTTGAAATCGCTGGAGCTGCTTGTTACCTTGACATATTAGCAAAGTCAGATGCTACATCATTGTAGACTGGAGTTTCTTGACAAACTGTTATTTGGGATTCAAGAGGCACGAGTTCCATGGCTTTCTTGCATAGTCCTTCTTTTCTCACTGCTGATTCTTCAAAGGTGATGGGTCTTTCAGTTTGAATCTCTTGGATAGTAGCAAGATTTGGTCGTCTGATACATCTTTGGAGTCCACTAAGCCTTCTACTTATTATCGGCCACATGGTGTGGTTTTATCAGGTCAATTGATACGAACCGGTTCTCCTTTCTTCCAGCAAGGGGCGGCAGTAACACTGTTCTTGATAAGTGGATTGCTAGTACATGTACTGGTTTTCTGTAAGAAGGCCCAAATTCCTTCTTATCTGCTATTTTCTCTCTGACAAGATCCCCAGTCTTTGGAATTCAGACAGGTCATGCTGGGACAGGTGGTTTTTCTTCAGTGGTCGTTGGCTTCTGTATTGTGTTGCTTAGACTCCTTCTTGTTTCATTTAAGTCCTGCAAAACAGCCAAACGCTCTTTGATATCAAAAGGTTTTTGTTCTACCACCGAAGTACGATGATTGAGGTCTTCGACCGTCATTCTAGTACCAAAAAGTATTTCATAAGGAGTGATTCCACCCAGAGATTTTCTTGGCAGATTGTTAAGACTACTTTGGGCACTTATTAGATGTTTGACCCACCCGTCACCCGAGCCTAATACCCTAGCTGTTATAGATTGCTTTATGTCACGGTTTTTTCTTTCCACAACTGAATTTTCCTCAGGATGGAATGGACTTGAGTACCGCAATGCAACGCTCAAGTTGGCCATGGCCTCCTTGTAAGATCAAGAGCTAAACGCAGGGGACCCTGGTCAGAATGTAGCGTTCTGATTGCATATGTGCCGATAAAGACTCGCAAATCTTTTATAACAGTACGGGCGTCAGCCGAGCGCTGAGGCCACATCCAAATGAATCTTGTCCTAATAGTTGTGGGACAGCTTTTATCCATAGGGACGTCTGAGCGTGGATAGTCTAATGAAATCTAACAATGGTGTATGTACTAAGCTGGCTACACTGTAGTCAGGAATCTGGCGGCACTCTAAGCTGTGATCTCTGTAACAGACATCGCAATTAATTCCAAATTCGTAAATGTGGGCATTCATCCATGGCCACCAGTACATCTCTTTTCATTCTAGTAGAGATTTTGAGATCCCTTGATGTATCAGACCCTCTCCCATATGTGCTTCTTGAATCAAAGCACCTCTCCGATTCCAGTTTGGAATTACCCTATCCCCCACTACAGGGATTCGAGCAAAGGGAACGGAGTTGGCATCAATTATGTATGATTATTCAAGTGGATAGTTTAGAGGTAACGTTGCACAGCAGCCTTTGCTTGTGGCATTGACAGCTAGCATTGTTGCACCGTCAATTTGTGTTTTTGAACGAGTGATTGCAGCTACGGAAGCCGTTTGCACAGCTGCCTTCGCAGCTTCATCAGCCAATGAATTCCATCACGCTGATGACTCAGTGTATGGATCACATGAGCCTTTTGTAGTTCTTTCTGTAATAGAACTACTTGTTCCCAAAGCAATTTATGCTTGATTGTGCCACCTTTTGCATCTTTGAAACCATTTTGAACCATTTCTGCAAGTATTCATTGTAAGATTGGATGCAGTAATACGAATCGCACACTATGAGTGTGGGGAATACGCGATCGGTATTTTCAAGCGCCATCTTGAAAGCCTGTAGTTCAGCTCGCTGAGCTGTACAGTCTCCTAGAGATTGAGTTTTTGTTACCATAGCTCGGAATTTACCATCGCACCAGTGACTTTTAACAATCGCACACGCTGCACTATAAGCTTGTTTTCCCCCAATCGCGGGCTGTTCTGATCCGTCTGTATAAATTATACATCTGTAATGCTCTAGAGGCAGAATCTCAGTGGGCAGAGGACATTCTTGTTCGTATTGTAGAATTTCTTGAGTTTTCAAGTAGGGTCAAAAACGTATTCAACGTCTGTTGCAGCAAGAGAATTAACCCATTGTATCCACCTTGGATGTAAAGCTTTTGCATTCGGAATGCTCGCTTTTGTCACTGCCTCTAAGGCAGGTACAGGAGTAACAATCTTTATGTGCTTTCCCTGCACGAGAGCTCTCTCTTTTGCTACTGCAGTTTGAACCACTGGCAAAAAAAATTCTGTTGAAGTGAATTTCATTTCAGCTTGTGTGTACAAGTGTGATTTGTAAGCTATTGATACCTTTTCACCTTCGTTAAAGGTGAGGTACGTGAATCCGCATCTCCCTGGGATTATAGGGATTACGAGGTTGCATACATTTACGCATGTCTGTAAATGGGTTGTTGCTAACATGTCTGTTTGCACTGAACGCAACATTTTTGTGTGTTTTTGAGTCCAATTAGTAAGTTTGAAATGAGGTTTGATTAATTCGTAGAGAGGTTTAACCCTTTCTGAGTAGTTTAGAATGTAAATTCTTCCGAAATTCAGGAATCCTAGAACTGACCGTAGATTTTTCAGCGTTTTTGGAGGTTGTAGCAGCGCGCATTTCTCTAAAAAGTTTTCTGCCAGCTTTTGCCTCCACTTGAAAGTTCATATCCTAGGAATAGGACGTTGAGGTGGGCAATTCTTGATTTCTTAAAATTGAATTTGTACCCTTCAGAGGCGAAGCCAAGTATTATGGTGTTCACCCTGTTCAAGTGCTTGTCCAAATCAACGTCTGTAAGATAGATGTCATCCGCATACAATAATGCCTCATCATCATACGTTTGTAGTAACTCTGTTACTCTGGCTGAAAATACCCTTGGACTATTCTTGAATCCCTGGGGGAGACCACAGAAGTGACGCTCTGTCCCCATAATTGAGAAAGCGGTCAAGTACCTGCTTTCAGGTGCAATATTTTGACAGAAGAAACCGTTTAAAATATCTAATGTAGTTTTATATTTTTTGCGCACGATATTATTCATCAGTGCTGCACTGTGTGCATTTTGTACTGCAAAGGTTTTGCAACAAGAACTTAAATGTCTGTAGTCCAAAACTAGACGATATGTATTGTCTGGTTTGGAGACAGGAAACAAAGGATTGTTCATGGACGAGGTGCATGTTTCAATCACCCCTTGGTATTCAAGTTGATCTAAGATCTCCCTGACCTGTTTCTTAGCTTCTTGCTTAACTGGATACTGCCTCTGAGCAGTAGGTTGATTTTTTAACTGGTTCCTATGGTGAGGAGAGTTCTCATCCCATCCCACATGGTTTTTATATAATGCTGGAGCCTGGGCTACAGCCCATTTTTTGGCAAAGGTATATTTTTTAGGAATAGGAATATGATTTGAGAAGGCTGGCATAATGATCTCTTCGCCATGTGGGCAATCCCTGACAAATTCAGGTGGCCAGTCTTTTTCAGCCAGAAGGATCTCATAACCCTTAGAGAGTTTCTCCCAAAAGAGTGCTCTTATTTTTCTAGTTATTTCCCCCTCTATCCTGAATGTTACTTCATGTAACTTATGGGGTACACTAACCCTGGTATCGGCAGTTTCAACTTGAATGTATTCATTCAAGTCCACTGTCTCCAGAGTCTCCTCGGCATGTCTGATTTTTAGACCTGCTACGTTCTTTTTGGTGAATTGAGTTTTGTTATTTTTTTTAATGTGTTGATCGTGTTTGGACTTCACGCGTTCTTCCTTGTGTTCTGATCATCCTCTTCTTTCCAATTTCTGTAAGGAAGTCTGAAAGGTACGACAGGAACGTGTATCAGTATCTTGGTATCAATCAGGTTTTCTCAAATTATCCCTGTTTCTGAGGTTATACCTCTTTTCAGAGGGCTCCTTTTGAGGAGACCTACCTCTGGATTGAGAACACTTCTCTTTAGGAAGTGTCTGTGTAGTATTTTCCCACTTCTTTTTAGGAGTAGTGAGAGTGTTTTTAATAAAAACTTTTTCAGGATTTTCTGTTAGTTCGGGCTTTACTGGTTTCCCACCCAAACTATCTCTTCCTAGTTCTTCATAGGATTTTTCTATTATTCTGGCCAGTTCATATGGTTGCTCAGTTAAATCAAGTTCTTTTAGTTTTTGGCGGATTGCCACGGATGCTGCTTCACCTTTAATATTAGCTAATATTATAGCTGAGACCAGTTTGAAATCCTTCAGTAACTTCATACCGAGATTTAAAGCAGGCTCTTCCCCGTATTCATTTTGAATCTGTTTCAGGACATCTGGTATTACCGCTATAGACGGAACCCCATCTGTTTTTGTGTAGATTGCAGCAAAGACTGTACCCCAAGTGTCACAGTCCTCCAAGTGTAGTGCGATCCCCATTGGTAAACAGATTTTTAGAATCCTGTGTTTCTCATGAGGTGTACTAATGGGAAATACTGCCTCGATCTGAGTAACTTTTTGAGCTAACCAGAATGGACTTTGTTGCCTTTTTGTTGGTAATTTACCAGTGACTGATTGTATAGTCTGTGGTGTAATTGTGTTTGTGTTCCCTTGATGAGGGGTTTGCTGTGAAATCCTGATAGTCGGTTGGACTGTTAGAGTCCGCATGACATATTAAACCAATTGTCTATGTATTTTAATTAATTGTTTTAGCTGAGCTAACAGTTCTACATGTGTCATTCTTTCAATGTCAGGATGTGGTGTATAGCTGGTTAGTACCGGCCATGTTGCTCCTGGTCTACCTAGTGGACCAAGCCTGGTAATGTGATTTTGATGTTGTAGGGCGCCTTTAAACCAGAGCTGATGCTCTTGGTGAGTTAGTGGAATTTCAATGTCCTCGAAAGGAGCGTATTCTGCTGGAGGTGCCTCGATCTTGTAGAAGTGGAACACATGTGTTCTTGGATTTGCTTCTGGGAAGATAATCCATGAATAGAATACCTCTGTCTGCCGATATTCGTATGCCTCTATGACAAATATCACCCTACCACCTCCCGGTGATAGGCCATTTTCTATAAGCTTTATAGCTATTGTTTTCCGTACATGTTCTGGGATGATTATAGCATCCGCTTCGTCTTGTTGGAAACCTGTAACATCTAATCCCGGTTGGGCTGCATTTACTGCAGCTCCACCGGTTGCGTTGTTGTCGCTATTCGACATTTTGTTGAAAGTCTTGCAGAGCAAGTTTCAAGGATACAAAGATAAAGTCCACAATATTTTTGGAACACTGTATCCTTCAACGTTGAACAAATCAAAAACTAATAAATATGATTTTTCGTCCTACTCGGTTATGGCAGATATTTTATCCTTTAACCCACTCCAGACGTCTATTGGAGTATTTTAAGGGAAAAAAGGGGTCTCTGTGAAAAGCACGACTGAGTTACTCTAGTATATAGCGTTAAATTAGTGTCTTACCAAACGTTGGGCGCCATGTAGTGTAGTTCCTATATTCCCAATAGGCTCTGCGCATTGGAATAATATATCCTATAGATGTGACGTAGAACTTATGTCTACTAGGTCTCTATCGAATATATTACACTTAATTGTGAGTGCCAGCTAGCTCAGAGGTCACTAGAAACTTTCTCGAATTCACAAGAAGGGATTAGTTTCTGACAACCGCGTAAACGTGACAACTTTGTTTCCCCAAGATAAAACTGATCTTCAGAGTCGTGGAAATAATCGATAGATATTTTGCTCAGTCATTTGTGCATGCTTCGTTTCACCAGACCCTTCCTTTGCCTTAAGCCAATCATTTTTGAATGTTGAGCAAATTTGTGAATTGTTTTGATGGCTTAACAATTGATTGTTTCAAAAAGGTTATTCTAAACGCTGTTGTGGTTATCACCTGCCAGATATAATTAGGATCAGTGCAGGGCTCCCATTTCCACACAATCCCTTTTTTCCTTTTCCTTTTCACTCACAGATGTTTGCATGGCTGCCTGCTTGAGGTTGATGTATGTTTTTGAGTAGATCATCACGCTTATTATTTATTTTCTAAAACCTTTTTTCCTACCACACACTTGTATATATTCACATATAGATTTTAGCGTTAGGAGTCTCCCCTCCTATGTATTTATACGAGAGACTTTGAATTAAAAGGAAAATGAAAAATGTCCTAAACTCTTGTTTATCACACATATATATATAAAAAATTAAAAGACTCCCAACCCTCGGTTGAAATAAAAGACGAAGAAAAAGATTTATGAAGATTCAATTCTGGACTGAAAGAGTGGTCTATAGAAATGAGAGATTTGTTGCTCATTGTTCTAGTTATTCCTTTAAACTATTGAGCAGTACTGGCATTCTGTTTTGTTGATTATATCGTTTCACCAGAAGTGCAGAGAAATAGAGAGATGGGCGTTTTCAAAAAAGTATTTATTGAACCGTCTTCTTTCTCATGCAGAAGAAATGAACTGCTACAATCGTAATTCTGGCTGTGAAGTATAATGCGTACAGCAAGAAGAGTATTATAAAATCATACTGTAAAAGCCTGGTATGGTTTCTAAGCCATAAAATACATACATAAATAAATAAAGACTAAAAGTACTCAACTGGTGCTTCTAAAATACGCCTACCCCGATGTACCTAAACTAAGTCTAGTACGAGGGAAGAAGTAAGTGTGGTGTAGCATAAGTTTAGTATTCTTTTGCCAAGAATCTATCCAAGATTTCTCTTAGGGTCTATTCAGCTCCGTACATTGGTTTAGAATGAAGGAGGTCTGGTATCTCTCTATCTCAGGACTCGATTTCCCAACACCCTGCAAGGGGAGCTTGGAAACACTGGAGCTGGATTTCTCGGCAGGAGAAAAGACAGCGTCTCTCTCAGTGCGTCTACTGGAGGGTCGGCTTCCTTCGGCACTTGCTGTAGCGAGATGCGTTGGGCAAGTAGATAGTCGAACTGCTCCAAACCACTGTGTGTTTGCTTGGGCAAGTGTGGGCATATTTATACCTTGAAGTTGCCGAGTTTGACGTAAAGGTGGACAAAATAACGTCATCAAAGAGTCTCAGTTCTTTGAAAACTCCATGAGTTTTTGGACAAATCAATATTCAAGCAAGGGGAAGTCCCTAACTGCTGAAACCGAGTTTTCCAAGTAATCGTTGTGGATTTTCGGAACTAGTAGAAGTAGCCATGCCGTATTTGGACTGAATCGGTCATGTAATGTAAAGTAAGGGAATTTTATATAGCGCTGAACTGTCACCCAAAGGGTATCCTGGGGCTTACATTGTCCGAACAGCAGAGGCGAAGAAAAAAGAAAACAGGAGGGAGGAGGGAAAAACGGAACAGGATCTAGGCTCTTGGAAACAGAATGGTTTTTAGCCTCTTCCTAAACCTGGATAGGGTATTAAGTTGCCTAAGCTCTAAAGGAAGAGTATTCCACAGTTTAGAGGCAGTAAAGGTGAAGGATCGTCTGCCCATACGTGCTCTCTTGATTTTTGGAACCATGATCAAGTGTGCCGTGGAAGAGCGAAGTGCTCGGGTAGGCACATACCAGGTGAATTTTCTCTGGAGCACTTTGTGTCCAGTTCTATGGACAGACCTACGTACAATACAGAGAGCCTTAAATTGTATCTGCTGTACAACCGGCAGCCAGTGGGGGTCCCTAAGGGCCATGGAAGAAGACGTTCTCCATGGCCGATTCAATGTAAGTTTTGCAGCCATGGTTTGTATTCTCTGCAATTTCTTAAGTAAGGAGGCCGGAGCATCCAGGAACAGAGCATTATAATAGTCGATTCTACTCAAGACTATGCACTGAACCACCTAAGCCCTAGCGTCCGAAGGCAGACATGGTAGAATCTTACGCAAGGCCCGTAAGAGGGATATACAGGTGATAACCGTTGTATTCTCCTGGGAGTCCAATTGGAGATTCCTATCCATCAGTACTCCAAGGTTGCGTACCGTATTAGCGGTTACCAAGGAAGTATTGGAGGAGGCAGGCCAAACATTTGTGGGAAGGGGGCTTGAATACTACCTGCCGAGCAGCATAGAACCTCAGTTTTGCTTTCGTTAAACTGTAGGGAGTTTCATTTCAACCAAACTCCCTCTTGATATAGACAGTTGTGGCACTTTTCCCTGGACACTGCATTATTGCCCTCAAGAGTGAAGACAAGTTGAGTGTCGTCAGCATAATTAATAACACTGATTCCAAAAGTTCTTATTAAGGAGATGAGGGGACGAAGATAGAGATTGAACGGAATGGGGCTGATAGCTGAGCCCCGAGGAACCCCTTGTTTAACCTCTTCATATTGAGAAAAAAAGGGGGCAGAGTCACTGCCTGCTGCCTATTAGAAAGGTACAAGGCTATCCAGTCACAAGCCCTACCCCCACCCCTCCTTCCCTCAGTCTGCTAATCAGAATCTGGTGGTCGACCGTATCAAACGCGGCCGACATGTCCAACAGTATCAAAAAGACTGTCTGTCCACTGTCGGCCCGCATTCGTAGGTCGTCGAGGACTGCCACTAAGGCGGTCTCAGTCCCATGTGCGGGGCGGAATCCAAATTGGACTTCATCCAGCAGCTGATTATCTTCCACATGTTTGGAAAGGGATTTAGTCACTATTCTTTCCAATATTTTTACTGGGTAGGGTAGCAAGAAGATAGGCCTGTAGTTGCTCGGAACTAGCGGATCCAAAGAGGCCTTTTTCAGTAAAGGAGAAACTATAGCCATCTTCCAAAAACCGGTGAACAACCTTTACAACGCAACTTTTACAACGTAGTGCCTTTACAACGCGGTATTTACAACGCAAACCATTACAACGCATTGCGCTGGGGGGCGCTCTAGGATAGGGAATAGATTTAATTTACTATCCAACACCTTCCCTACTATCCACGGGGACTAGAGTTGGAATAGTAAATTAAACTATTCACTATCCAGCACCCCAAAGCGCTATGCGTTGTAAAGGCATGCGTTGTAAATACCGCGTTGTAAAGGCATGCTTGGTAAAAGCATGCGTTGTAGTGTCATACATCCCCAAAAACCCGGCACTACAGCAGTAGTTAGGGACTGACTACAAATCTGATGGAGACGCGAGAAAAGCTCATCTCCGAACAGCTTCCAGAACCAATGGGGCAAAGGATCCTTAGGAGAGCCTGATGAAACTCCAGAGGCAAGAACAACAAAGTCTTCATAGGAAGGCATAGCCAATTGCTCCAGGGCAGGTGGATATTCCCTTTTCAGTGAATTGTTCTTTAGCCAATTAATATGGTCAGTGCATGAATCACTCTTTGCATCGGCTGATGGTTTCAGGCGTATTAAGATTTTATTAATCTTATCCTCAAAAAAGCAAGACAGCTCATTGCACAAGGCTTGTGAAGCTGGAATAAAGGACTTGGCGCAGTCAGGGTTAGATAGACCCCTGACCAGAGAGAACAGAGTTTGAGATTTATTGGAGGATTGAAGGATTAGTTCCTCAAGGTACTTAGCCTTGTGTTTGCCAATAGATATTTTATAGGCATGAAGCATACCCTTGAAGGTTTCCTTATCCTCAGCTAGATATTTCTTTCTCCGCTGTCTTTCAGCTTGTTTAACTCTAGTTTTCAATAATATTAGCTCTTCATTGTACCACGGGGCAGAGGGCTTTTTGCCAGTCTTGGCTTTCCTTAATGGCACTAACTGGTCCAGTGAGTTACAAATCTGATTGCAGAGGTTAAGATAGTTTTCCTCCACTGAATCCTGCATAACAAAGTTTTCATGCAACAACTGTGTAAGATTAGCTAATTTAAGAATTTTTGACCACTCTCTTCTAACCCGAGCTGCAGAAGAATGGCTGCATTTTTGACCTTGCTTCGGTAGCTGTATGGTGAAGAGAACCAAAGAATGGTCTGTTCAACTTTGGGGTAATACATCCTCTAGGCCAATATCGTTTTTGTCTGCAAACACAAGGTCGAGTACATGACCCTTCTGGTGAGTGGCATGTGAGACCAGTTGATGAAGGTTAAAACTCTCATAGCCCTGGCAAAGCTCATTTAGTGCCTTGTCTAAGGTGCCGTTCTCCCAGAGATTAAAGTCATGTCTAAATATGGTTATGATTTCTATGCCTATATAGGGACAAGGTGATTTATACCTATATAAGGACATGAATCGGGAAAATTACACTAGGGTCCTAAAATGCTATACAACACTATAGATTCACTCATGCATGCTAACAAAGATCAATAGAACACTATTAAATATACTTATACACCTACATCGACATTACACACTAGCACACATCCTATTCACTTAGGCAGTCATCCTACTCACTTATGCAAACAATTGATCATACTTACATTTACTATGCTACACACTTACACAAACACCACTTTATTTATTCATATAGATAGTAACTCATACTTAGTGTGTTATAAAATCACTATTACAAATATATACATACATATATACACATATATATATATATATTCACTGGAAAAAAACATAGGTTTCAGGTCCGTTATAGTTAGAAATTTGCATCCAAAAAACCTTAAAAATTCACTGAAAAAACCATAGGTTTTAGGGAAAGTTATAGTTAGTTGGACATTTCAGTCATACAAAACCATAGAAATTCCCCTGTTATAGTTAGTTCAGCTAACTATAACTCGTGCCACCGCAATGCATTGCTGATGACATCACATATTACATCACTCATGACATGGTCAGTGACATCACTGATGACATCATCCAGTGACTGTTCTGTAAAGTTTAAATATGTATATTATATATAGGAAAGGGCGTATTGAAGAATGAGTGGGTGTATAAGTGTCTGAATGGATGATTTAGTAGGTGCGTGACTGACTCTATAAGTGAGTGATTAAATGTATCTTACTGAATGCATGGGTTAGTGACTAAACTGTGTGAATGTCTGTATCCGTCTGTCTGTTGGTGTGTAAGCTATAGCTTGGGTTTCTGAATAGCTACATGAGTTTCTATATGCGTTATTGATTGGTTGTCTGAGTATCTGTATGAGTGCCTGAGTGTTTGTATTTTGTATTTTTTTGGTATTTATAGAGCGCATATATCACCACAAAGGTCTTATAGCGCTTGCTAGTATTCAAGACAGACAGGAAAGCGCGGAAACCAGATGGAGAGACTGGGCTAGAATAGCCAGGTTTTTAGGAGTCTACGGAACTTTTTGTGGTCTGTTTCCAGGTGGAGGGGTAAAGGCAGTGTATTCCAAGTTTCGGGTGCTACACGGGAGAAAAATCTACCACCATTTCTGACAGTGCAGACCTTCAGCACTGTCAGAAGGTATTTGCTATTGGACCTTAGAGTTCTTGTGTGTTGGTGTATAGTGAGTTTTGTAGCTGGGTAGTGAGGCCCTTTGTTGTTGAGCATCTTATGCACCAGACAGCACAGTTTGAAGTGGATCCGCTTTTTAATTGGAAGACAGTGCAGGGTCCTTAGACTGGGCACGGAGGGCGAACGCGGGGGCAGATTAAGGACCAGTCTGGCAGCTGTATTCTGCATGTCCTGGAGCTTGGCCAGGAGTTCTACATTAGTGGAGGCAAGGAGCGAGTTACCGTAGTCCAGGCAACTAATAATTAGTCTCTGCACCAGGGGCATGCGGGAGGAGAGTGGGATCCACTTGAATATTTTTCAGAGACTATGCATAAGTCCATAGCAAATGCGGACCAGATTGTTAATGTGGTCGGACAAGGAAAGTTTGGAGTCTAGAATTACACCAAGGTTGCGTGCAGCTGTCTTGGGAGGAGGACAAGGTCCTAGAATAGGGGGCCACCAGTCGTTGTTCCGTAGTTTGGCTGCGTCCCCAAAAAGCAGAATCTCTGTTTTGTTGGCATTAAGCAGAAGATGATTATTCGTCATTCAATTATTTTTGGTTATCATACAGAGTTTGAAACGCTTTTTGGTCTCTGTGACATCTGATCCCATGGTAATTAGCAGCTGAATGTCATCTGTGTAAGACACTGTTTGAAACCCAAAGGATTTGATTAGTCCGGCCAAGGGGGACACGTACAGGTTGAATAACGTGGGGCTCAGAATGGAGCCCTGGGGAACACCTTTGTTGATAATTTGGCTATCCGAGGAGAAGTCTCCTATTTGAACTTTAGAGGAGCGGTCCGTCAGATAGCTCCTGAGCCAATTCAGGGCTGCGCCTTCGACATCGGATACGCGTAGGCGATCGAGAAGGATGCCATGCGAGATGGTGTCGAAGGCAGCCGACAGGTCAAGTAGGACCAGTTTTGCTGATTGCCTGGCATCCAGGGAATGTCTGATATTAATGACCATTTCAAATAGGGCCGTTTTGGTGCTGTGGAATGCCCAAAATCCTGATTGGGAGGGATCCAGTAGTGTATTGTCTTCCAAGTGATGGGTAAGTTGGCTGTTAAGCAAAGACTCCAGAATTTTGCCAAAGAATGGTAGGAGGGATATTGGTTGGTGATTGGGATCAGCAGACGGCTTTTTTAAAATGGGTCTGATAATGGCCTCTTTCCAAAGGGTTGGGACTATGGACTGTGACACGGAATGGTTAAATAGTGCCGTAAGGTTGGGGAAGAAGACAGGGCAAATTTTGGATAGGACTTGTGCAGAGGCGGGATCAGTAAGGGAACCTGATTTGATATGCTTAAGAGTTGATAGTACTTCGTCCTCTGAAACTGTGCTGAAGTCTGTGCAGGGGACAGTATGTAAAGATACAGGGTCGGGATTACTTCCACTAGGTGTGATGTCTGTTGATTGGGGAAATAGATTGTGAATATCATCTATATTTTCGACAAAGAATGTGGAAAGGGAGTTCACCCACTCCTGGGAAGCCATTATCGGTTGTCGACAGGAGGGAGGGTTGGTGAATTCCTTGACGATAGTGTAAAGTTCCTTCTGTGAATTAGCTGCAAGGGTGATTCTGTTGCCTAAGTATTCTTTTTTGGCCTCGACTATGTGAATCATATATAGCCGATGAATAGTTTTATAGTGCTGTTTGTCACTACTATCCTTAGAGTGCCTCCACTTGCGTTCTGCCTTCCTGATGGCAAGTTTGTCAATCTTAAGTTTAGGGGAGAACCAGGGGGAGAGTTTAATGGGACATTTGGTTTGCTTCTTGGGGGCAATGAGATCAAGAGTAGTGGTGATGGCAAGGTCGAGACCTCTGGCGCCATGATTAGGATTGGTCGGCTCAGACAAAGGGATGGGGGGAAGTTGGCAGTAAAGGAATCTGAATTGATCTTGTTCCAAGGTCGACTTAATTTGATTTCATTCAAGGGTTAGGGTACACTTAATGAATCCTGCAGGCGGAACCTTATCACATAATGGTCCGACCATAGAATAGGGAAAGATAGGTCGGTTTCTAGTAGGGGGGAGTTGGTCCGAAGTAGATCCAGGGTATGACCTGCCGAGTGAGTAGGGACAACGACACGTTGAGAGAGTCCTAAAGTGTTTTGACTGTTTATAAGGTCACTTGTGTGAGGGTTGGATAAAAGCTCGGCATGGAAATTGAAGTCCCCTACTAAGAGGAAATTGTCTGCAGCCAAGACATGGGGAGCAATAACCTCTATGAGATTGCTGGAAAAATTAGCTCTGTTGCCAGTGGGACCATAGATTAGAGCACCCCTCCAAGACTTGTGATTGGTACTCTCTATGGAGAAAATGCAAATCTCACCCCATTCTGCCTGAGATGTCTCAATGACGTAGATTTTAATGTTGGCCCTGAAAGCAATGGCGATCCCACCCCCTCTTTTATCTTTTCTATCCAGCCTGGATAGTTCATACTCCTGAGGGATGGCAGTGGCTATATCAGGTTGTGAGGTTTCATGTAGCCAGGTCTCTGTAATGAGAAAGAAGTCAGGCTTCTCAATGTCCAATAAGGACCAGCTTTCTATGGCATTCTTTGGGAGAGAACAGGCATTACAATAGAGCTCTGTCAGATATTTATTATTGGATGCTGCCTGGTTAGTATGGCTAGGTTTTGTCGCATCTCTAGTTGGTGGGAGTTTGCTATAAAGGGGGAAGTTGAGGAAGGGGGAGCCATTCTTAGCAGACGCAGGGAGAGGGCTATCTTGATTTGGTCAGGTGCTGTGTTTAAAGAATGTAACTCCAGACTGGAGAATTGTATGATCGCCATGGGGCAAAGAAACTCCACGGAAAACGGGCAACGTGGCTGTCAGCTGGCAGTGGTCTGGCACGGACGGGTGCAGACGGGCTTGCCTTTGGCACGCCGCTGTGCTTGTCCGCTCGGCGCACTTCCCTAAGTGAGGCAGGAAGTGGGCGGGACCGCTGCAGCGAGAGTGACCTCCGGTGTTTGTGCTGCTGGAATGGCGATGCCGGCTCCCTCCTCTCAAACGGCACTTGCCGCGGCGGACCAGGGAAGCATGCCTCAACCGGTGAGTAACACAGAGCAATTTTAAAAACCAATAAAACAATGGTGATGTTCCGAGCTTTTTAAGAAAAGCAGGGAGGCAGTCTTAAAAGCAGGGAGACAGTCTTTAGCAGGTGTGCGTAGGCTGACCTGTATTGCAGTTTGTGGATCGCTAGCCGCGCGCGTCCACTCAGCGCACTTCCCTAAGTGAGGCATGAAGTGGGTGGGGCCGCTGCTGCGAGAGTGAACTCTGGTGTTTGTGCTGCTGGAATGGCGATGCTGGCTCCCTCCGCTCAAACGGCACTTGCCGCGGCAGACTAGGGAAGCATGCCTCAATCGGTGCGTAACACAGAGCAATTTTAAAACCAATAAAACAATGGTGATGTTACGAGCTTTTTAAGAAAAGCAGGGAGACAGTCTTAAAAGCAAGGAGACAGTCTTTAGCAGATGTGCGTAGGCTGACCTGTACTGCTGTTTGTGGACCATTAGCTGCGCGCGTCCGCTCGGCGCACTTCCCTAAGTTAGGCAGGAAGTGGCGGGACCGCTGCGGCGAGAGTGACCTCCGGTGTTTGTGCTGCTGGAATGGCGATGCTGGCTCCCTCCACTCAAACAGCACTTGCCGCAGTGGACCAGGGAAGCATGCCTCAATCGGTGAGTAACACAGAGCAATTTTAAAAACCAATTAAACAATGGTGATGTTACAAGCTTTTTAATAGAAGCAGGGAGACGGTCTTAAAATAAGGGAGACAGTCTTTAGCAGGTGTGCGTAGGCTGACCTGTACTGCCATTTGTGGATCACTAGCTGCGGGTGGGTGGGGTGTGTGTGACTCTGTGCATAGATGTGTGAGTGGGTGATTTACTGGGTGCATGGTTTCAAGAGTGCATCTTGTATGGATTGTATGGGTTGGTGAGTGTGTATGGGTGAGTTAGTGAGTGAATGTATATATCTCAATGGTACATGTGTGAGTAACTACATATGTGAAAGGCAGTATATATGTGTCTTGGAGTATATAAATGGCTATAAGTGAGAGTGTGTGATTGTGAGAGTGGATGTATGGATGAGTGTGTGCATGTATCAGTGATTGTATAAGAGATTAATAATGTGCTAGTATTTGTATGAGTAATTGAGCTGGTGTGTATAATTGTATAGGTGAGTAAATGGCAGTGTGATTCATTATTTACATGACTGACTAGGTGTGTGAGTACCTCTATGGATTAGTTTTGGTGTGTGAGTGTCTACATAGGTGTATGAGTGCATATGATAGTCCTGTACTGAGTGGCCATAAGTATGAGTGACTGTACGGGTGAGTGAGTGGATGTGTGTGTAAACCTAAGAACCAGTGAGTGGGTATGTAGTTATTGGTGTTGGAGTGTCTATGGTTTTGAGAATGGCAGTCTGTAATTTAGAGTGGGTGCATCAAGGGTTCTATTAGGGTGTAAGAAGATGCATCAAATTATCACATGGATGATGTCATCAGTGATGTCATTTGATATGTCATCAATGATATCATCAGTGATGTCACTGACATGTCATGAGTGATGTAATAAATGTCCAACTAACTATAACTTTCCATTAAACCTATGTTTTTTTCAGTGAATTTCTAAGTTTTTTTAAATGCTAATTTCTAACTATAACGTACCTGAAACCTATGCTTTTTCAGTGAATTTCAAAGGTTTTTTAAATGCTAATTTCCAACTATAACATGCCTGAAACCTATGGTTTTTTAAGTGAATTTCAAAGGTTTTTTAAATGCTAGTTTCTAACTATCCCTACAGAGGAAGGACATGTGAAGAAAGAAGAAAAAATGCACAGAAAGAAGCAAATGAAATACAGAAAGAAGCAACAGAAGTCCACAAAGAAAAAGAAAAGTACAGGAAGAAGCAAGACACGTGCAGAAAGAACCAACAGAAGAGCAGAAAGAGGCCTTTTTGCAAAATCATCCTGTGCCCACAACTTTTTTAGACAGGTTCTGGTGGTAACTGACTCTGACTAACTAAATGAAATCTGTATCTTTTTCAAATTAAGGTTTTTAATTGAAGAGGAGATCATCACTCCCCTCTCTACAAGATTTGAAATCGCATTGATTTTAATCACCAGATGTGTTAGTTAATTTGAAGTCTAACATCATCTTCACTGTGGTTAGGAATGTGGCTATCTATTTTCATATTTTCTTTTTCCTTTATGCATAAAGCAACCATTATTATTATAGTTAATCTGTCAGAATGAAACAGTAATGTGTAGTTTGTTTTCTCTGTCCTGGTGGTAATTTAGGATATATAAAATGTCAGGAGGAGTAAAAAGAAATGATGATTTTCAACTAGAACTGTGATGTCAACATGTATATGATAATAATTGTATGACTCCCACCATTTAAAAAAATGTCCTGAAGGTGTTGTTTACACTGAAACACTGTGTCGAAATGATGTATTTATATTGAAATGTTTTTTATTGTCTATACAACCATATTTAATAAATATTCAATGCAAACGTATGTTTTTTGTTTTTAATTAGAGTGTTGACTATATAATATTGTATCACTTTGATGTCTTCTCAGATTGGCAGCTCCTTGACCACCAGCATTGCTTAATAATTGGTTTTTGTATACATTCTTTTAGTTAGTGAATTATCATTACTGTTGTTAGGGACTCATTTGTTTTACGTCTGACTAACCAAGCCTAGAGCCAGTGCTATGCTAAAAGACACTAAGAATATAGTGAAAACACCTTCATACACTAGGGAACACTATGCGTTGGGGTACCCTGTGATTAGCATGACCTCCTCTGTAAAGCCCTAGTACATAATAGGGCAGGGGGATTAAAACTACCTCTAAGTCAGAGGTGCATAAATATGCTACTTTAACTAGTAGTCGTGTTTGCAGAGTGGTGGAGAAAGGGTGCTGGGCGTCCAACCAGTGCTCAGGAATTCCGCTGCGTAGGACTTACAGGAGGTACCAGGAGGGATTCTTGGCCCCCAAAACTCCCTCGGAACTAAATTGGACTTCAACCGCCATCCTGTAGTCTGCCACAAGGCACGTTTTCAGAGAGTAGAGAAAGAGAGCCATGGCCTCCAAAGACGTCTTAGCAATCCCACTGTGTGGGACTTACTGGAGGCAACAAGAGGGGTAGTTGGCCCCCAAGGACATCCTTAGGGCCAACTTCCCAAACTATTACCTCGAGTCAGTCCCACACAGCAGCACAGGTAAGTACTCATACCAGGCTACGCACACTTTGCCCACCACTCTACAAACGCGCTCCCGGGCATGCTCTTGGATGGGGATTGAAGTCCCCTTCACTGCTGGGGGTCGTTTAGGGTCCAACTAGCCTACCTTTTACCTCCAATAATCCCCACGCAGTAGGATTGGTGAGAGGCAGACAAAGGCTATGCCCCCTTTCTCCACCACTCTGCAAACGCAACCCCAGGCGCTTTGTAAGTAGGGGGATTAAGTCCCCTTGAATCCTGAGGGTCCCTGGGGTCCAACGAGCCCAGCAGGTACCTCCAGTAAGCACCACAGAGCTGCGTTGCAGAGAGGTGTAAAAAGGGGCATGGCCCGGCCCACCTCTCTGCAAACCAGCACAGTGGCACTTATTGGAGGTACCTGGTGGGGTTGTTGGCCCCCAGGGACCCTCAAGATTCAAGAGGAATGAATTCCCCAACTTAAAATGTGCCACAGGGAGTGTTTGCACACATGTCATCTCAGGCCCGCCACTCCCTTCACCACTGTGCAAACTCGCCCGTGGCGTGTTTTAAGTAGGGGGATTAAGTCCTCTTGAATCCTGAGGTTCCCTGGGGTCCAACTAGCCCACCAGTTACCTCCAGTTAGCACCACAGAGCTGCGTTGCTGAGAGGTGTAAAAAGGGGCTTGGCTTGGACCACCTCTCTGCAACGCAGCGCAGTGGCGCTTACTGGAAGCACCTCGTGGTTTAGTTGGCCCCCAGGGGCCCTCAGGATTGAAAGAGAATTAATTCCCCAACTCTATATGCGCCACATGGCATGTTTGCCACATGTCACCTCAGGCCCGCCTCCTCCCTTCGCCACTGTGAAAACGCGTCTGTGGCGCATTTTAAGTTGGGAGATTAAGTCTCCTTGAATCCTGTGGGTCCCTGGGGTCCAACTAGCCCACTAGGTACCTCCAGTAAGCACCACAGAGCTGCATTGCAGAGAGGTGTAAAAAGTATTGAAGGGGAATTAATTCCCCAACTTAAAACGTGTTGATCGCATGTTTTTTTTATTATTTATTTTCAAGAAGGGGGCTGTGTGGCCCCCTTCCTTTCCTATTTTATGGGCCCTAGGGACCCTATCCCTCAGGGCCTGACCACTAGTTTTGAAAAAAAATGGAAGGGGGCCATGTTTCCCCATCACCTGAGGCCATATTCGGCCCTGGGGACCCCATCCCCGGGGCATGGCCACTGTTTTTTTTACACAGTCGCCCTTCTCAGGCCATTTATGGCCCGAGACCCCATCCCCCGGGGCCGGCCTTTGGGTGTTTAAAAAAAAAAATAATAATAATTTTATTATGGGGTAGGGGGGCCAGGTGGCCCCTCTCCCGGGCCACTTCTGGCCCCGGGGACCCCATCCCCCTTGGCCTGGCCACTTCGTTGGGGACTACAGGGGGAGCCCCAATGCCCCCACGGTCCCTGCTGGCTCCCTGCCTATTGCGGGAGCCGGCATTATTTTTCCACATGGGGAGCTGCTAACATGCAGCTCCCCATGTGGAAAAGCAATCTGGTTTGGATTTTGGAAGAGAGAGCAGATCCAAACCACAGTTTGCTATGGCATGGCGGGAGCCATGAGGCTCCCACCCTGCCATAGCAAACAGGAGTGTCCCGGGGTTGGGTACCCTGGGATACTGCAGGACCGGCCCTGTGGGGTGGTGGTCCCCAGGACCATCACTGGCTCCAGGAGGGGGGCCGCGCGGCTCCCCTCCCATCCAAAGAACAGCCCCGTGGAGGTGGTGGTCCCTGGGGCTCGGGGTCTGTAACAGACCCCCAAATTAGCATATTAGTGCCCCGGGGAGGTGGTGGTCACCAGGGGCATATGGGGGGCTTGAGCCCCCCACACGTTTAATTATTTTTTGAGCCCCCCACAAGTTTAATTATTTTTTAAAAAGTCCCTGTGGTAGCGGTCCCAGTGTCAGCTGGGGCGGCCATGCGCCCCCCTGCAAATCATTAATAAAAGCCCCAGGGGTGGCGGTCCCCGGGGCTTGGTGGGCCTTTGATGCCCCCACACTTTTTAAAATTAGCCCCGGGGGGTGGCAGTTCCCCGGGCTGGGGGGCTGTTTCACTCATACAAAACCATTGATATTCCTCCGTTACGGTTAGTTATACTAACTGTAACTCTCGCGCCCACAATCCACTGGTGATGATTTCACATATTACATCATTCATGACATGGTCAGTGACATTACTGATGACATCTCAAATGACATCACGGATGACATCATCCAGTGAATGTGGTTTGGTTCCATATTTATATTTGTATTATATATATATATAGCAATCTGCATTGAAGAATGAGTGGATATATAAGTGTCTGGATGGAGGATTTAGTAGCAGTGTGATTGACTGTTTACTTGACTAATTTATAGTGTCTCACTAAATATATTGGATAGTGACTAAACTGTATGAATATCTGTATTACTTAATGATAGTCTACACTGTGGATAGCATAGGGCATAATTTGAATCTCACTTTTTCTTCATTGGAAACCTGAATTTCTTTTTTGGAGACAAAAATGGCTACACCACTGGAGGAATCATCTGATTCTGATAATTGTGTGGCTGAAGAATTCATAACCATCAATGGCACTTTTTCTCCTCCCTCAAAGTACATACAGTCCAGTATGCAACAGTCAATGCTTTGAGTACAGCCCGTTCAGACCACGCATCATCGCAGTGTGAGCACACGCTAAACACTAGACGTACCACTAACTCAGTACACCATAAATATTCACCAAAGGCTTTATTAAGGCAACATTCTGTAGTCCAAAAACATTATCCCCAGTGCGGCCTATCTGGACCATGGATTATCTCAGGTTACGTACACGCTCAGTCCCAAAGGTACTACTCACTCAGTGCACCATAATTCATCGCCACATGGCCGTATTGAGGCAGAATTGAACAGATTTTTCATTCATTATGTATAAAGTGCAGTACCAAATAAAGTAACGTCCCTCAACCCTACACAAAATCGCCGCTTGGCCTTACTAAGCCAGAATTCACAAGACAAAAAACATTACTATCAGTACATCCTGCCCAGTCCACACATCATCACAGGCTCCACAGAACCTTGTCGTCTCAGGTACCACTAACTCAGTGGAAACCAAACTAAGTATAACACCTATGACACCCTACACAATATCCCTTTAGTATGCTTCCTTCCCAAAAAAAATCTCAGACCCTGACCCTGCTTGCAGGCCAGGTTGCTCCCCTACTGCCGCACTGCTCCACCTGTCTGCCAGCACCTTACCCTCCGCTGCCGCTGACCGCTAGTTCGATCCTGCTGTGCCCCTGATCGTGCTGACTGCCTGCTTGACCCTGTTTTTGTTCCCATTATTGCCACTGTTATTGTGATTATCTGTGCATTTTGGTAAGTTCCGTACTTGTCTGTACCTGTTTTTTGCCTTATGCCCTCCTGTCCTGCTCCTCTGCCCGCCCCTCCCCCCTTTCTTTTCTGTACCCTCTGCCCATTTTCCCTCTGCTGCTCCCCTGCGGCCCCACTCTTGCCTCCCAGCTGCTCCTACCTCCCTCCCCGCCTTAAATGACAGCCGCGCCGCTGGCGCACTGGAGGCACGCCAGTGGCAAGCCTGTCTGTGCCCGTCCGCGTCCGTGTGTGCCTGGACCGTGCCCAGTGCCAGACTCCCTGGACCCCACGTATGCCACGATGCCAGACTCTGATACGACGCCAGCACTCTCCACGCACTCAACGCCAGACGACACCCAACCTGCTTCCAGGCCGCCCCGAAACGCACCCATGGACCTTTCACCTGCCGCAACTGCAGCTCCACCTGCGACAGAACCGCCAATCCACCAAAGAACGAACCCAACCATCTCTGCTGCATACTCCTGAACACCCTCTCTGCACGCAAACACGCCGTCGATCTCAGGGACCTGCTCAACACTTCCGCCCCAGATGTCATCTTCCTGACCGAGACCTGGTGGAACGACTCCTCTGCACCCGACATTGCCATAGCCGTCCCGGACGGCTACATGATCTCCCACTGAGACTGCACCAACGGAATCGGAGGAGGAATAGCCATCGTCCACAGGTCCTCCCTCAAGGTCTCCACAGACTCAGACAACACCCTCAGCACCGCCGAACACCTGAACTTCCGGATTCACACCGACCCCATCACCACCCTCAGAGGATCTCTCATCTACAGACCCCCCGGACAATGCCCACAGTTCAGCGACTCCATCGCCGACCTCACCAGCACCCTCGCACTCGCTTCCATGGACTACGTCCTCCTCGGGGACCTGAACTTCCACCTCGAGAACAACAACGGCGCCAACACCGCCACCCAGATCGACAACCTCACCAACCTCAGCCTCAAACAACTCGTCACCGCACCCACCCACACCGCCGGCCACATGCTTGACCCCATCTTCTCCACAAGCACCCACGTCTCCTTCGACCACATCACCGAACTCAACTGGACCGACCACCGCTGCGTCCATTTCACCTACAAGAAGCCTACCACGCACCACCGCACCCAACAGCTGCCCCGCCGCTGCTGGAGCAAAGTCATCGAAGACCAGCTAGCCACTACCCTCGTCCAGAAACCACCCGCCGACCCCACCCACCCAGACACCGCCTCCCGCAACATCAGACAATGGATAGACGAATGCGCCAACACCCTCACCCCACTCAAGAAACACTCCAACAGCCGCACCAGCAAGAAAGCCACCTGGTTCTCCGAAGAGCTCCAGACCTCCAAAAGAGCATGCCGGAAACTGGAGAAGAAATGGCTCCACGAACGAACACCGGACAGACACGCAGCCCACAAGACGCCACCCGCAGACATCACCACCTCATCGGATCAGCCAAGAGATAGTCTTTCAAAACCCGCCTGGACAACAACGCTCATGACAGCAAAGAACTCTTCAGCATCATGAAGGAACTCTTCAACCCCAGCGCCAACACCAACGGCATCCTGCCCTCACAAGAACTGTGCGACTCGCTGGCCACCTTCTTCCAGTGCAAGATTGCTGACATCCACAACAGCTTCAACATCTCGACCGCCCCGACAACGCCAGACTCCACCCCCCCTGCGAACTCCACCCGCACCATCTGCCTGACCTCCTAGACCAACGTCAACGAGGACGAAACATGCAAGATCATGAACTCTATCCACTCAGGTTCACCGTCTGACCCATGCCCACCCCACATATTCAACAAAGCAGACGCAGCCATCGCACCCCAGCTATGGAAAGTAATCAACATCTCCCTCAAGACAGCCACATTCCAGGAAAGCTGAAAGCACGCCGAGATCAACGCCTTTGTCAAGACACCCAAGGCGGACGCCAAGGACCTTAAGAACTTTCGGCCCATCTCCCTGCTCCCGTTCCCAGCGAAGGTCATCGAGAAAGTCGTCAACACGTGTTGGACTTTGGCCCTTAGGGCAGGTTCACCCCTAGACTTTTTGCTTTAAATGGTGACCTGGCAATGGTGATTTTTGGGATTCTGCACACTTTCACTGTGTCCCAGTGGAAAGTCCGTGCGCACTCTGAGTGCATGTGCTGAGCTAGGCCTGCCCGCCCATAGGAATGCATGGGGAATGTATGTGTCCCTGGTAGTTCCTGATGCGTGGGGTGTACAGGCTTGAGTCTGGTATGTGTAAACTTGTGAGAGTGAATGCTGCGAGATGGTGTATGCAGCATGTATGTGTCTAGTAGGGAAGTGTCATTCCTAGACATGACTGTACGTGTGCTGTGAGGGTGCTGGCGTGTGATTGGCTGGAGCTGGCTGGCATGCCAGGCTCCAGGAAGTCTGGATGGGTCTGCCCGGTGGTGAGTGTGAGATTAGCATGAGTGATGTGTGGGAGGAGTGTACCTGTGTCCTGGATGGGCTGGGTTTTCCCCACACAATGCTGGCTCCGCCCCCCTGTGGTGTGTCTAACGACCCAAGCCCTGCCAGTGAATAGAGAGGGTGGTTGAGGTAAACAGAGTACTCAAGAACCAGCTGCGACTGGTTCCGCCCCCACCCTGCACCTTCAGACAAAGGAATGTACTGTATAAAAATGGGGCTGTGTCCCCACAGATGTTGTTCTTTTCCAGGATTCTGAGGGGCTGTTGCTGCTGCTGCTGGGCCAGAGGACCGCCACTTGGGGTGTCTCCCTGCCTGGAGACCCAGTGAGCTGGCTCTGGGCCCAGCCTTGCCCCCCTGCCTGCCCAAGGACTTGCTGGAACTCTGCCCTGCTTGCTGAGGGCACCTGGGAGCGCTTTATTTTACTTATAGCGCTTAAGAGTGCTGTATTTTGCAGTTAGCGCAGGGAGCGCTGTAAATTGCCTTTTAGCGCTGAGGAGCGCCTTGCCTGCCTAGCGAGTGCCCACCTCGCTTATTTTTGGTTAATTTGCCCCCTGGCAGGTGCCCACCCTGCCAGGGACCTTGTCGCTATATTTGGAGTTTACATCGAGGGAGCCCACTCCTCGGTAAACTCATCCCCCGCCTACGAGTGCCTGGAACGGGCCGCCGCGCTGCCCGCGACGACCCGGAAGTGGCTGGCCGGCCGCCCAATCCGAGCGCGGCCCGACGGAAAGCCCGCCCCCGCGACCCGGAAGTCAGGCAGGCCGGGGACAGGACATAGAGGCAAACCGGAAGCTGACGGGAGTCCACCCCGTGCTCCGGTGCAAGAAGGGAGAAGTGTCCAGACGCCAGCACCGGTTCCAGCAGGGCTCTCCTGAGAAGGGGGAGAGCCCGCCTAGGCGTCTCGTGAGCGGAACGGAGAGTGAGGAAGTCCGCCCGTACCAATCGGAGTTCACCGCCGCCGACCCCTCCGGAGTCCCTGTGCTGCACACCGGTGAGTGGAGCTGACCGGGAGGAGGGGGAGTGAGGCCGAAGCCCCGAGGAGCGGGAGCTCTCGTGAAACAGCCACCTGCCAGACCGGTGAGTGGGGCTCTGAGTGAGGCGGTTGGGGGGTGTGTCGGGCACGCTTTCGGTGCCGCCCCCGTGACCTGGGCCCCCTTCTCCCTTCCGGCGAGGAATTGTTGGTGAGCCCTGAGAGGCTCAGGGGCCCAAATGCCATTTCGAGTCCCCCGGGAGGGACTCCAACGCTAGTGACGGGCCCAGAGAGGCTTGTGTGGGCATTGTTGGTTTGGAGCGCTGTGAGGCTCCCCAGAGGGCCGCCCCTGCCACAGTTGTTCCTAGAGCCCAGTGAGGTTCTGGAGGGCCACATTCATTTCTTAGGGCCCGGTGAGAGGCTCCAGGCGCCAAAGTTGTGTTGAAGAGCCCAGAGAGGCTCAGGGGGACATTTTGTTTCTGCAGAGCCTGTGAGGCTCCCACATCGTGTTCGCCCCACCAGTGTTTTGAGAGCCCAGCGAGGTTCCCACATTGGCCCCATTGTTGTTCTTGAGCCCTGGCAGGCTCAAACATTGTTGCGCCAGTTGCCCAGCACTTTGTGGGCAACTGCCACGTTTAGGACCCTGACACTTTGGACACAGGGCATCCTAGCCCCAACAAGTCCAGAGGGCCTAGGGACAGTCACAGGTGGTGACTTATGTGAGTTTGGCGCAATTGTTCATTTTGCTTACACCTCTGAATGTGTTATTCATCATGTGTGTTGTTGCTTTTACACCTCTGAATGTATTGTGATGCATCATGTGTTTCCTTCCTTAGACCCCTACAGGTATAGCGATACATAGGTGGTTGTTTTCTCCCTAGTACAGGTGGTGATAGTGAGATCCTGGTTACCAGTGATTACTGGTTGTGTACTTTATGTTCTAATTTCTTGCTACAGTGATTTTAGATTTTACATTCTATGTTTGACATTCTAAGTGCTATTTCTGAAAGTGTTACTTCTGATTCCTGACAGTGGTCCAGGTGGCCCTGTCTTGTAAATAATCCCTTGTAAATTCTGCCCGTGCCTCTGGCACATTGTAAAGTGTGTGTTTTATCTAATGTGTTTTGGTGTAATACAAAGGCTATTTTTATATAACCTTGTGTGGAGTTTCCTTTGTGGTGGGTCCTGGATGTTGTTGCTGGGGTGCGTGCGCAAATACTTAACTTACATCGCCTCCAAGTTTAGCCTTGCTGCTCGCGCCACGTTACCTAGAGGGTGAGCAGGGGTTATCTTGGCGTGTAACTCCCTTGCCCTGACTTGGGAGTGGTGGTCTCTGACTGACTTTGGCGAAAGCCCTGGCCAGCCGGGGATCCCATTTCCAACATTGGCGGCAAGCGGTGAGGATAAGGATTTGTGTTTGCCTTGTACCTTAGTAGCAGATGGCTGCACCACAAAACTCTGCATTTTAGATGACCACATTTTAGGGGATTGTTTTTTTTTGAAGTTTCATATTTTCTTCTCCTGAAGGTATCCATTGTGTAATTGTGTCCAGTACATTTGTCCCCTGCCCTGCGCCCAGAGTCGGTACCTGTGTCACTTGTGGTCAGGTTGAGAAGTCAGGGGTGGTAGAAACTGCCTTACTAGTCCGAGGGGGGGGTTGTGTGTGGATGAATGGTGTGTGGCACTAGGCAATTGAGTGTGAGTTCTCTGGGGTAGAGAGCTTGCTAATACCTTTGTGAATTGTGTACTCCTGTGTTAGCTCAGACCCCTAGGTTCCCTGTGTAATCTTGTCTCTAGAACGTCCTGCCAAGATGGAGCTTGTCTTTGATTTCAGTGATCTAGATACCTACAGTAAGTGGGAGCTGGTAAGGTTCTGTGACGAGAGAGACCTAGGGAGGGGTGAGTCAAACTGGTACGACCTTAGGGACCGCCTGGTCAGATGGCAAGAGGGTCAATGGGATCGTGAGCGCAGTGAGGAAAGGGTCTGGGCCCCACACCAGGAGGGTGGTGGGTCTGTGGGGAGCCCTGAAGATTCAGAAGAGGAGGAAGAAGATGACAGCACCTGGATGCCAGTAGAGAGTGAGGACCCCATAGATAGGGAGTCCCTTGCTGGGTCCAGCGTAGGAGGCAGCGCCTCATCCCTTTCCCTGTCCCCAGAGGAGCTGGAAGATAGGAGGAGAGAAAGGGAGCACCAGCTGGCTTTAGAAAAGCTCAGGTTGGAGCATGCCCAGGCTATGGCGCAGCTGGAGCTTAGGAAGCAACAGCTAGAGACCGAGAGGGTCTTAGCGCAGGAAAGAATAGAGGAGGCTGAGAGGGCCTCCATCAGAGGCAAAGTAGCTCTGGAGGATAGACTATCCCCTGCGCACAGTTTTAATTTTCTGGACTCCCCAGGGAGGGGTGGGTCCAGTGGTGGCAGCTATTTAAATGTTAGTGTAGACAGTCACACTCCCAGTTCCCCGAGTATGGTACCTGTTTCCCCAGAAGAGGAGTTCAGGGTGAAATTCAGGAACCTTAGGAAACCACCTCACCAGATGTGGGGGTATTTTGTGGATGACTGTTCTGATGCAATGTGGGATTGGCTGATGACTAACTCGGACAATGAGGTGGACGGAGTGGTGAATATGTTTCTCAAAGAGCAGTTGCTCAGTGTTGTTTGTCCAGAGTTGCGCCAGCACCTGCTGAGGTTAGAATGTTTTAGTCCGTGGGACCTTGCAGAGGAAGCAGAGCGCTGGGACAGTGCCAGAGGTTCTCTAGAGTCATTGGTGAGTGACTCCAACAGTAGTGGTTCAGGTATCTTCCAGCCCAGCTTGGTGGAAGAGGCTCAGTGTAGCCCAGCTAGGTCCCAGGATAGCGAGGAGGGTGTAGGGGCTCACTGCCTGGCTCAGTGGAGCAGGAGTGAGGGGGAGACCGAGGTTCCCCAGACGCCCGAAGCCCTGCCTCAGGACTTGGATGGTTTCTGTAGGGAACACCAGGTTGGGGACCTAGGCTGTCCTGTTAGTCCACTTGAGGAGGATCTCCTAGTGAGTAGAGGACCTGGAGCGTCTGTAACCAGAGCTCCTGTGGTTCTAGAGGCTGGCAGTACTGCTCCGGTAGGGAGGGTACAGGAGTCCAGCGTGAGGAGTGATTGGGGGATGAGTTTCCCAGTGGATGCACCAGTGGACCAGGGACTAGCCAGTTGGGCTAGATCTTCTTGGGGGGACCCGGGTGGCGCCACTTCTGGTCTGGGGGATCGTCACGCACTGTCAGGTGGACAGGGGACGGGAGATCTGCGCCAGACAGACAGTCACACAACATATGTCTCATTTGTTAGCCTCAGGGGGATGGAGTGTAAGTCCCCAGAAGTCCTGGAGTACCAGGCAATTGTTCCACCGAAGGTTTTAGACCAGAGGTTGGAAGGCCAGGTTCAGGATCAGCCTGACCTGAAGGGTAGGATGACTGTAACCAGTGTCCTGACCGGTTCTTCTTCCAGAGGAACTTCTCCAGGTGGGAGAGGGCAGACCTCTGGAAGGGGGTGCAGAGGGTGGGAGAGCCCACCTCTGACCCCGGTGCAACCTGAGGGGTTAAACCCTGGGTTGGAGTGGCGTTGTAAGGGTACCTCTCGCAGAGGGAGGAGGAACCCTAGAAGAAGAGGTAGGGGGAGGAGAGCCTTCCCTGAGACTCCTGGTCCGCCTGAGGGTGTAGACCCTAGGCTGGAGAACCAGTGGCAGTCTAGTCCTGTCTTGCAGACAGGAACAGTGGAAAATGGCCGCTATGTGCCAGGGGTTACTACCCCCCGCTCTGCGAATTGGCAAAGACCAGTGGCACCTGGGTGGCCCAGGGCCTGGTCCTGGCCGCGGACAGCTTGGGAGTACCAGTGGGGTAGCCCAGTTGGTCCAGACAGTGTGTTGAGAAGGAATCCCATGGGTTCACCGTGGCGTAGAACAGGAGGGTGTCCCTGCAGTTGCAGGCCCACGTCCGTGTTCTATCGCCCCAAGCAGGGAAGTCCATCACGGTGGTGATTGTTCTACCCTGCGTTTTGGCTGGAAGGGGTTGTGTTGGACTTTGGCCCTTAGGGCAGGTTCACCCCTAGACTTTTTGCTTTAAATGGTGACCTGGCAATGGTGATTTTTGGGATTCTGCACACTTTCACTGTGTCCCAGTGGAAAGTGCGTGCGCACTCTAAATGCATGTGCTGAGCTAGGCCTGCCCGCCCATAGGAATGCATGGGGAATGTATGTGTCCTTGGTAGTTCCTTGGAGACCCAGTGAGCTGGCTCTGGGCCCAGCCTTGCCCCCCTGCCTGCCCAAGGACTTGCTGGAACTCTGCCATGCTTGCTGAGGGCACCTGGGAGCGCTTTATTTTACTTATAGCGCTTAAGAGCGCTGTATTTTGCAGTTAGCGCAGGGAGCGCTGTAAATTGCCTTTTAGCGCTGAGGAGCGCCTTGCCTGCCTAGCGAGTGCCCACCTTGCTTATTTTTGGTTAATTTGCCCCCTGGCAGGTGCCCACCCTGCCAGGGACCTTGTCGCTATATTTGGAGTTTACCTCGAGGGAGCCCACTCCTCGGTAAACTCATCCCCCGCCTACGAGTGCCTGGAACGGGACCCGGAAGTGGCTGGACGGCCGGCCAATCCGAGCGCGGCCCGACGGAAAGCCCGCCCCCGCGACCCGGAAGTCAGGCAGGCCGGGGACAGGACATAGAGGCAAACCGGAAGCTGACGGGAGTCCACCCCGTGCTCCGGTGCAAGAAGGGAGAAGTGTCCAGACGCCAGCACCGGTTCCAGCAGGGCTCTCCTGAGAAGGGGGAGAGCCCGCCTAGGCGTCTCGTGAGCGGAACGGAGAGTGAGGAAGTCCGCCCGCACAAATCGGAGTTCACCGCCGCCTACCCCTCCGGAGTCCCTGTGCTGCACACCGGTGAGTGGAGCTGACCGGGAGGAGGGGGAGTGAGGCCGAAGCCCCGAGGAGCGGGAGCTCTCGTGAAGCAGACGCCTGCCAGACCAGTGAGGCTCTGGAGGGCCACATTCATTTCTTAGGGCCCGGTGAGAGGCTCCAGGCGCCAAAGTTGTGTTGAAGAGCCCAGAGAGGCTCAGGGGGACATTTTGTTTCTGCAGAGCCTGTGAGGCTCCCACATCGTGTTCGCCCCACCAGTGTTTTGAGAGCCCAGCGAGGTTCCCACATTGGCCCCATTGTTGTTCTTGAGCCCTGGCAGGCTCAAACATTGTTGCGCCAGTTGCCCAGCACTTTGTGGGCAACTGCCACGTTTAGGACCCTGACACTTTGGACACAGGGCATCCTAGCCCCAACAAGGCCAGAGGGCCTAGGGACAGTCACAGGTGGTGACTTATGTGAGTTTGGCGCAATTGTTCATTTTGCTTACACCTCTGAATGTGTTATTCATCATGTGTGTTGTTGCTTTTACACCTCTGAATGTATTGTGATGCATCATGTGTTTCCTTCCTTAGACCCCTACAGGTATAGCGATACATAGGTGGTTGTTTTCTCCCTAGTACAGGTGGTGATAGTGAGATCCTGGTTACCAGTGATTACTGGTTGTGTACTTTATGTTCTAATTTCTTGCTACAGTGATTTTAGATTTTACATTCTATGTTTGACATTCTAAGTGCTATTTCTGAAAGTGTTACTTCTGATTCCTGACAGTGGTCCAGGTGGCCCTGTCTTGTAAATAATCCCTTGTAAATTCTGCCCGTGCCTCTGGCACATTGTAAAGTGTGTGTTTTATCTAATGTGTTTTGGTGTAATACAAAGGCTATTTTTATATAACCTTGTGTGGAGTTTCCTTTGTGGTGGGTCCTGGATGTTGTTGCTGGGGTGCGTGCGCAAATACTTAACTTACATCGCCTCCAAGTTTAGCCTTGCTGCTCGCGCCACGTTACCTAGAGGGTGAGCAGGGGTTAACTTGGCGTGTAACTCCCTTGCCCTGACTTGGGAGTAGTGGTCTCTGACTGACTTTGGCGAAAGCCCTGGCCAGCCGGGGATCCCATTTCCAACAACACGCAACTGACCAGCTACCGCGAGGACAACAACATCCTAGATCCATCCCAGTCCGGATTCCGATGAAACCACAGCACTGATATAGCCCTCATCGCCGCCACAGACGACATCAGGACCCAACTTGACAACGGTGAAACATCAGCCCTCATCCTCCTGGACTTATCAGCCGCCTTCGACACGGTCTGCCACCACACACTAAAGACACGCCTCCATCCAAGAAGCCGAAATCCAAGAGAAGGCCCTGGACTGGACCACATCCTTCCTCTCTGGCAGAACCCAGAGCATCCGCCTTCCCCCCTTCCGCTCCGAAGCCACTGGCATCATCTGCGACGTACCCCAGGGATCAGCACTCAGCCCGACGCTGTTCAACATCTACATGGCCCCCTCGCACACGCCACCCGCCAGCATGACCTCAACATTTAGCGCCAAGACACCTGAGGGTATTCGTGCACTGCACACATTTTATTAACATAACATAACATCATCTCCTATGCCTACGACACCCAGTTGATCATCTCCCTCACCAAAGACCCGCACACCGCCAAAACCAACCTCCACGAGTGAATGGAGGCCGTCGCCAAATGGATGAGGAAAAGTCGACTGAAGCTGAACTCGGACAGGACAGAGGTCCTCATCCTCGGAACCACCCCCTCAACCTGGGATGACTCCAGGTGGCCGACAATACAGGGAACAGCAACGACAGCCACCGACCAGGCACGCAACCTGGGATTCATCCTCGACTCCTCCCTCTCCATGTCAAAGCAGGTCAACGCTGCCCTCCTCATGCTTTGCAGGATCTGCAAGTGGATCCCCTCCGAAAAAAAGAAGAACGGTGACCCAGGCCCTCATATGCAGCAGACTGGACTACGGCAACGCACTCTACGCAGCTATCCCGGCCAAGCACCTATGACAACTGCAACGCATTCAAAACGCCTCAGTCCGACTGATCCTCAACGTACCTCCCACAGCCACATCACCCCTCACCTGAGAGAACTACGCTGGCTCCCCGTCAAAAAGAGGATCACCTTCAAGCTACTCACCCACGCACACAAAGCCCTCCATGACACAGGACCAGCCTACCTCAATGGCCGACTCCTGCCTCTACACCCCCACCGGCCAGCTCCACTCCGCCTGCCTCGCTGCGGTCCCCTGCATCCAACGAACTACATCCTAAGGTAGATCCTTCTCCTTCCTCGTGGCCAACACCTGGAACACCCTCCCTACCCACCTACATCAGACCCAAGACCGACTGACCTTCAGAAGACACCTCAAGATCTGGCTCCTCAACCAGTAGCGGCACACCTTTCCCCTCAGTGCCTTGAGACTCTCACGGGTAGGTAGTGCGCTTTATAAGTACATTGATTGATTGATTGATTGATTGAACAGATTGACACCATTTAAGCGAAAGGCACAAGTCTGAACTGAGGACTACCTCTTTGCCAAATTTGCTGTCATTCCGTTCAGCCATTCGGGCTGTAGCTATGGCTAAAGGTCCTATGGGAAATTGCATGGGGAAAACACATTTTGGGACCCCCCTCTTTTCTCAGACCCCACTTGATGAATCACCCCGAGCGGACCAGAGATGGCCAAAAGTTTGGAAAATTTCGCAAAGATTCATCAATCGGCGCCAAAGTTATTGGGAATAGAATGTTGCGGATTTCCTATGCATAATAGGTCCTAACCATAACTAGGATAGGATATATATATATATATATATATATATATATATATATATATATATATATATATATATATGTATATATTACATTACCTACTGGCGGTCGCCAGTAGGTAGTTATAGTTAAAAACTAGTTTCCATAGGAAATCTGCAACATTCTATTTGGAATAACTTTGGCGCCGGTGCCGCTCCTTCCCTGAAAGTTTGGGGGTGATTTTCCATAGGGACCTTTAGCCAGGGCTACAGCACGAATGGCTGAACGGAATTACACCAAATTTGGCAGAGAGGTAGATTTCGTTTCATAGATTGTGCTTTTTGTTAAATGGTGTAAATCCGTTCAGTAGTTCCTGAGTTCCTGAGTTCCTGAGAAAATCAAAAGTAAAATTATATCGATATCTAGAGACGGAGTACAGTATGCGTACCTTCCCGAGCACGAGCTGCATGCCGATTGGCTGTCAACTGTCTGTCAACACTCAAAACCAGGAAGTGTTGGCAGCCATCTTGTGCCTCGGTAGAACTGAGTCACAAGAAAACAGGGAAACATAGGTAAAAACAAAGAAAAGGGTGCAGGGTCGAAAAACCCTGACCCCCTAGGCCTGCTCAGGGGGTCCCACAAGGACCCCCAAGGCACAAACTTAAAAAAAAAAAAAACTAAATAAATCACGGGGTACGCGTACACTGCCGATCCCCCCAAAAAACATAAAGGCACCTCTCTGCAAATGCGCCCCCTGGCACGTTTGCAGAGGGGGAAATAATTCCCCTTGAAAACTGGGGGTCCCTGGAGGCCAAGTAGCCCACCAGGAACCTCCAGTAGAGCTTAAAGATGATGGATTAATATACCGTGTGTGTACCTTTTTAAAAATGGCCATACGATCCCGTATTTCTATGAATTAATTCTTATTTAAATGAACTATGTCACCTCAACAGATCGGAAGGAGGCCTTTTTGCACTTTGCACATTTGCACCTTAAATTTATGCTGCTATTTGTAAATATGAGAATTATTTTTCCCTTGTTCTCACTCTGGTAAATATGGAGACATAGATCACAATCTACTCCTAGATCTTTGGCTGCTATTACACTATGCACTTTATTTAGTCTAATAATTTTGGATTTACGCCCTATGCACTTTAGAAAATCTGAGAGTAAAATAATGCTGCTAAAGATCTGTTCTATGTATATCTTGCTGCTAGTTTAACGGTGATCTCTGTATATGTATATTTATTAGATAGAGTTATAGAAACAGATAAGAATTGGTGGATATGGACATCAATGATATCTTGCACTTTTTTGTTTGTTATAGCGGGCCCGCGGTGGTCGCCCTCCATTTTGGGAATAGCCAGTTGTTGAGCACTGCTGGGAGACAGCTTGGGAGACAGTGTAATCATAAGTAGCGTGGAAGATGGATCCCGGAGTTGGTGATGTCGGCACATGCACCACTGACATTACAGGCTGACACAGTCCTGCCAAGTAGACCGCAGGGCTGCTGGTTGGCATTTCTGACAAAGGAACTCTTAATACGGCAGGCGCAGGTCACTGGCAGTGGTAGCGTGGATGATTCAGACATGGCTTCCCGGTGGTCGGACCACCAAACTCATAATAAGTCCCTTTAGGTTTCTTATCCTGTTGTAAGCTTTTCCATTGCATACAATGAATCACAGAAGGAACTGTCCTATACCTCTTATAAAATATGGTATACCTTGTTTGTGTATGGAGTTGTTTTGGAATGCAAGACATTTTGGAAGTACAGAGAACTTGATGTGCATTTACCTTAATATTAGAAACTGTTGAAGATTTATGTTTTCTTTGAAATATAGCTGAGTATTCATCGCTCAAAGGAGAGCACTTGCTTGTTTCTGGTGTGGCATAATCTAAATTCATGTTTTCGGTAGGTAATGTTATGTCTATTGAGCTCCACATCAATTCCTTTTTAATGCTTTTTCAGAACCTGAAGCTCAGAAGCTTGGCAGATTGTTATTCCTCTTGCTTTTTCAGTTAACAAATAGCAACCAGGGGTACTCTTTAGGGGCTCTCAGTTCAGTAATTTAAGGATGTTAGCTATCTGAATTCTGCAGCATATTGTACGGAACAAGGGTGCAGTTCTTGGATTTGTTTCCATTTTCAAGAAGCAGTTGCAACAGCTGCACAAATTAAATATTCATTTGCATGCCATTTCTAGCAGTTTATTTCCATTGTACTGTCTTTCCAGAAGTCAGTTCAGATGTTTACTATTCTAAAGCTATACGTTCCATGGCATAGGAAATCAAATGTGTTCTTGGCAGAAAAAGGTGCATATGTGTACTATTTCTTACTTTTACAGGCTCCATACCGTATAACAAGCGTAGGCATTATGCGGACTGCCACATAGACCCCTGTTAAAAAATAACTGAACAATTCTTCTTTTGTGAATAAAACCACCACACCTTCACCCTTCTGCTAAGACAATTAAACGAATCAATGATCTCATTACTTACCAGTAAACCTAATTACCCCAGTTAAGGTGATCCTTGTCCCATTTATTCCAGAATGAGGTGACCCTACCCCTAGACAGCCCTTCACAAGCTTTTTCAGTTTGTTGTAGTCTTTTCCTTATTTTTATTTGCTAACTAGAAAAGACACCTCCCTCCATTATGGAGTCCTGCCTAGTACCAAGCTACAAAATATTGTTGGTGCCAGTAATAAGTGGGGGTGGTGGAATGTGACTGGAGTGAGGAGCACCTTAACTTGGAGTAATAAAGTTTAGTAGTGAGGAATGAGATCATCTTGTGCTCCTTTGTGCTCCTCGCCCCAGTCATTCAAGGTCGAACTGGCCGTACTGAGCATCAGGAATGTCCCCAGGAGGCTGGAAAAGTGGGGGACCGGTTTTGTTACTGTGGGCCATTTTGTAGAAGTAAAGCAGTTATGTAAGGACCCGCTGTAAAGTTCCTTATATTTACAGTACTTTTGAGGCTACAATAAGTGTCAAGATAACTTTGGTGATTAATGTACCTGCTGGAGAGAGATCCGAGTTTTGTGTAGTGTCAGTTTTGACTAATATAAGATAGCGCAAAGGGGAACGTGTACCATGCAGATCACAGAACTGTATTTTCTGTGCATAGCTTAGTGGGTTACTGCTGTTTTGGTACTGTTCTGTTCATAAACTACAATCATAATCTAGCACAGTGAGCTATAAAGTGACAGCAAAGAGCTGCATGTAAACTACACAGTACAGGTTAGAAAGTTATGTTTTTTTCTAAGTCTTCCCTTTTCCTAATATTGCTCAAAAGGGTTTGTTGGGGTAGAAATACATTTTTAATATTTAAGCCAACCCTAACCACTGTGTTAGGTTCAGAATCCTGGGTGCATGATTCTTCAGACAAAGTATTCTTAAAGAATGTCTACCAGTATAAATAACATTTAAAATCCTACACCTTGTAGTCCCCTTTGTCTTATGTGACATTTTCTATACACTGATTACCACAAGTATGATTCATTATCTCGGTATGGATATGTGATATAAAGCGCTCCAACATCCAATACCGGTTTGAGAGGCACTATAAAACAAATGAAATACATGTGAGAGAGAAGCTATGAAGAGATGAGAGGCACTGTTGGAGAGTGATAGTGAGGAAATCATCGAAGAGCCAAAACAAAGATTGTCTTATCCTGGTATACAGTACGGTCATCATTTGCTATGTTTTAAAAGCTAATACAATTGAAAATATAATAACAAATGTGTTGTAGAATGCTCCTTTTTCTACATATTGTTTGGGGGAGAACCTCCCTAACCCCTCCTTGTAGAGGTCAGGCTCACTCGCTGTACTCACTATGCACCATAGGGGGCTGGTCTGACAGGATTTGCCAGGGCTACTTTGGGTTTCTAATCCGGCTCTGCTGTCATTACAGAATGAGGATATACCAAAGCAATAATTCAGCAACACAATATTTCAGACAATTAGTTAATTATTGTTTTTAACACTCCTGAAGCAAAATTAGTATGTTCTTAATTTTCTAGATCTAACTGATAATGAGAGACAAAAGTGTTTGAGGTAGACCATTGAAAGTGCCAGGCCCATAAGTTCTGGACCGTTCTAGAGTCACACTCTGTTCTTTTTTCGCAGCATGACAGTGTAAAGGGAAGGGAAGTCATTAGGAAATCGATTAATTAGCGAATAATCCCTTTGGATATATAATAACTCACAGACAACTACTTAAGTTTAGTTAATTTATTACAAAGCCAAAAAGAAGTGACATTATGGGGCTGATTCACAGAACTCATCTGAGACAAAATCCTAAACTTACTACTTTTGGTATTCACAGAAGGCATTTAGTAGCAGTAAAGTTAGGATTTTGTCTTAAATTAGTATTTTGTCTTCAATTAGTATTTTGTTTTGAATTAGTATGTTGTCTTAAGTTAGGATTTTGTCTTAAGTTTGGATTTTGTCTTAAATTAGGGTTTTGTCTTAACAAAATTTAAGACAAAATCCTAATTTAAGACAAAATCCTAACTTAAGACAAAATCCTAACTTAACACAAAATTGTTTCTTAAGACAAAATCCTATCTTAAGACAAAATACTAACTTAAAACAAAATCCTAATTTAAGACAAAATCCTATCTTAAGATACTAATTTAAGACAAAATACTAACTTAATACAAAAACCTAACTTTACTTCTACTAAATGCCTTCTGTGAATACCAAAAGTAGTAAGTTTAGGATTTTGTCTCAGATTAGTTCTGTGAATCAGCCCCAGAGACACTACAACACAAATGTACAGAAATACAGAGGCACAAGCATAGAGCCAACTCTGTGCAACAAGTTTAGATGGTGCAGCATAAGCTACACAATTAATTCAAGAAGTAGAATACACAAAAAATCAGTAAGCATGAGTCCAAATTTCCTTGCGTCGAGGATTGGTGGTAAAAAGCATTAAATCTATCCCTACCCTAATTCTCTATCTCTCCTCTAACACTAAGGTGCATTTTCAAGCATTTTCAGCAGGTGGTTAAAAGGGCCAGCATGTGGGGTCTTCCTAAGAAGTTTCCCCAGGATCAATGGGTCAAATAGCATAAAGCTACCAAAAACAGAGCTCGATGTAAGATGCTCTCTCTCTGAAGGCTAGAAAGAAGTGGAGCACTAGCGCTAATTCCAATATACAATTATTCTCATGTGGCACTCCCATGGTGCACTTTGGATCATGCCATCCACCCTGAGTACAGTCCTGAAGGAAATTGTTCCAAAATATCGACGTGTACCTTTTTCTATACAGTTTTTTCTTGGTTCCCAGGCCTTCTCCGGTGTAAAGTGTAAGAGGGCGGGCCCTAGGCCCTCATGCTGGAAATGACTGGGACGCAAGACACACTGCTTACTCGGTGCAACTGGCCCAGAGCACGTGCGCTCGGCCTCTTTTATTGGTACTGTGTCACATGACCAGTGACATCAGTGGTGGGTGGGTGTTAAGTGTAAATACAGAGTTAGCACTAGAATGCTAACAGATTCTAGGGCACTACATCCCTTCCCAAATTGGTTAAAAATTAAACCAAAAACGGAAAAAGTCCAAAACCTGTGGGGGAAGGAAAACACAGAAAATGACATTGGACTTGCGCTTTCAAAATGAGTCTCTTTGGCTGCTTGCAAGCCGCAGGCAGTATAGTTCTTGCGTTCAGGACTAATAGTTCTCGGTGGCACGGTTCGCAGTTGTTCGGCGGGTTCACTCTTTGTCGGTGCTGTCTGTCCGGTGTTCTCAGCTCTTCCATTGCTTCGCTCTGTAGGTGATGAGAGATAGATGGATGACATGGGTGTCAACAGTCTTCTGGTTTTGTTCTCTCTTCCGGCTTTGTGACGTTTCCGGGCAGGCTTTAGTGTTGACTCTTGGCAGGTGAATAGAGTAGGTGCAAACATCCCTCTCACTAGGATGCCCCTCTCGCCGGTTTTCTTCTGCCACAAGATGTCCGGGAGGACCTCTTTGCCAGGTTTCCACTGGACTGGTGTTTTCGGTCGCGTTGCTCTACCATAGCCTTCGGGCCGTGAGCAGGGCGCTCCACGAGCCTCACCGTCGTGTCCTAGTTCCACCTGAAGGTTGAGTTGTCGACTCTCTTCATTGCTCTCGAGGCTTTCATCCTCTTGGGTCCTGCAGACGTGCTTCTGTAGATCTGTCTCCCGTGTGGGACTTGCTGCCACCAGAGTTCCTTGAGGCCTCTTCTTGGGTTGCCACGGGTCGGTGTGGAGCGGTCAGTTCATCAGCTGGATGTGTGAGCACTCTCGCCATTCGATCTTCCGCCAACCCCAGAGGTAGATGTCTTTAACAGTCTATCTTGCTCTCTTCTGCGTTCGCCATGTGGATGGATGACTCGTAGGTGGTTGTCTTTGTTCTGCTCTGCCGGTGCTCTTACCAGGCTTGTTCTCCATTGCACTCCGGTGTTCCAGTGCCTGTCACCTTTCTTCTTTTCTTAGTGGCGGTGGCCACTCTGTTCTTTCTTCCTTCTTCTTAACCTGACAGTCGTGCCACTCTGATTACTTCTTCCTTCTTTTCTTCTTAGTGGCAGTGGCCACTCTGTTCTTTCCCCTTTCTTCTTGAAGTGACTGGGTGTCACTCTGACTTCTCTTTTCTTCCTTTCTTCGGTGGCGGGGTGCCGCTCCGATCTTTCTTCTTCTCTTCTCCTCTTTTGGCAAATTACCCTGTTCCCCTTTTCTTCATCTTTTCTGGCCAGGCTTCCCCATGCAGCGCGCGCACTCTGCACGTGTCTTCCTGGTCTTGTCCTGGTCTTAGGACACTATCTTCTTGTTACACACTTCCCAGGGTGAGCGTCGCGACCTTCACATCTTCTTCCTGTTACTTTCGTTAATTTGTGTGGTTGAAGTTCGTGAGTCTAGGTCGTCGGACCGTGCATTGTCTGAACTTCTTGGACGTCGTGCTGGTCCCTTCTGCCGAGGTCTGGCAGGTAGGATTTGTGGTGCTGAGCTTCTTGGACCTCGTGCTGGTCCCTTCTGCCGAGGTCCGGCAGGTAGGCTTCTTGGTGCGACCATCTGGCTGGTCGACTTCGTGCTTTGTGACCAAGCTGAGTGGTCAGGTTGCTTCTGTGATGTATCTTCAATGCTGCGGGTTGTCTGAGCAACCATTTCCTGTTCATCGCAGTTGAGTTGCTTTGGTGCGCATCTGGGTGCGCTCTTCATGTCTTCTCTTGTGACTTGCTGCTTTGGGCTAGTGCGGTCTGCACTGCTGCGCATTGGTGTCATGCGCTTTCGCACTTCCTGGTGCTGGGTTCTAGAACCATCGTTGGTTCGTGTGGGGTGTTCTTACTTTCGCCATTCTGCTGCAGCGATGGCCTGTGGCCACTAGGCATCGCTGTCTCCTCTTCTGGCGTGGTATAGGTGCTTCTTGGGTGTTTGCTTCTGGAGGGTTGCGTCACCACTCCATGGATCTTCTCCTGGTCGTGCTTCTTCTATTTGGCGCTGGTTGCGATTCTTGTGATCTTCTTTTTGTGGGCGCACTTGTCCCGCGTTCTCTTGGATATCTTGTGAGGAGTCGCTGCACTCCTGGCGCGCTTCTGGTGCTTCAGGCGCGATTCTTACGTTCTGTTGTGTTCTTGTGCTTCTGGCGCGCTCCTGCGCCGTCGCCTCCCAGTGCCTTGAGTGTAGGCCTTGTATCCAGTTTTGCTGATTGTTTCTTGCGTGCCCTTCAGTTCCTTTGCTGTGGCTGCAGGCTGTGTTCATTTTGCTTGTCCCAGGCTTGTCTCACCTGTGGCATTTAATTTAGCTGTCATTGTCTTTCATTGTGGGAGGATGATTCCGCTTTTGGCCACTAGATGGCAGTGTAGGGTTGAGTTCTGGCAGTTCTCGGCCGTTTTATTCTTCCTTCTGGAACCTCGTTCGATTCCGTGGTTGTTCCTTTGCCCAGTGCACGAAACTCTTCGGAGTGTGGGTAGAAGGACGATCCAGATGTGGTGAGTGTTTTTGCTTTGGTTCTCTCTGGCTTGTGCACAAATATGGCTGGGGCGCTTCACCGCTGTCACACTTTCCTAATTGTTCCACAGCATTGACAATCACTGGGGAGTGTAGATTTACAATATCCTCGAGCCGGGTGCTGCCTTCGTTCTTTCACACCCAGCCGCCGCAGCTTCACTTATTACTGCAGCGATGGGAATAGGTAGGGAGATGTGCCGGCGTGGTTCTCCGCTCTCCGCCTTCAGCTACACACACACGGAGCAGCGGTGGGCAAGGCAGGCGTGCGCCGGACGGCTTCCTTCTTTTCTTCTTCTCCCCCCGGTGAGTTTCTTTGATCTGCACTGCACCGGGGGTGTGTAGATGTTGCCTTTACCGGCTGCGGGCCGGGTGCTGGGTTTCTCGCTTCCCCACCCCGCTGCTGCAGCCTTACAGATCACACGCTGCGCGGGGTGGAGGAGTGTTGGCGCTTTGCGGGTGGGCTCCGCTTACTTAAATTAATGGCCCAGCAGCTCTCCTCACGCTGCGGGCTCCTTTTCTCGACCGCCGCGGCAGCTTTAGTCAGACGCTGCGCGGCGGGGCGGAGATGGTTGCATGCAGGCCGCGGGTGGGCTCCGTTGGCACTTCAGCTCATCGCGGGTGGGCTCCGCTTCAACCATTCGGCGCCCGGCAGCTCTCCTCACGCTGCGGGCGCTGTGCGCTAAGGTTTTTCTTTTCACCCCGCCGCCGCACTTCACACACGCGGCGGGGGAGGCAGCAGGCAGGCCGCGGGTGGACTCCGCGAGCCTTGCTATATCATCGGGGGCATTGCGGCCGACGCCGCGTCGCAGCAGGCAGGCCGCGGGTGGGCTCCGCGAGCCTTGTCTTAATTGCGGGGCCAGTAGCCAACGCCGCTCACGCCTTAGGGGGCACAGTCAGTGTTTTTAGCGGGTGAGCTCCGCTTTGTATAGCCCTGGGCGGCGCTAGCAGGCGGCCGCCATTATCGCTGTTGTGATCATCGCGGGTGGGCTCCGCTTTTGGTGCTCAACAGTCTGGGCTCACCTTCGGCCGACGGGCCTGTTCTTCAGCGGGTGGGCACCGCGATGGCTCCGCTTGTCTTTTCGGGGCTCCGCCACGGCAGGGCGGACCACGGCAGGCTGGAGAGGTGCGGGGTGAGCTCCCGGTCACCTCCTCCTTCTGCTCTACGCCCGGGGCTCGACACACGCCGCACGGGCCTCTCGGCGGCCGGCTCGATTCTTCGCAGGGGGTGCTCTCAGGCGAGCAGCATTCTCTTCCCCTTTTCCTCGATGATTTTGAGAGCTGTGGCACGCGTGGACACAGCTACCCTCGTCGCCATTGTAAGAGGGCGGGCCCTAGGCCCTCATGCTGGAAATGACTGGGACGCAAGACACAATGCTTACTCGGTGCAACTGGCCCAGAGCACGTGCGCTCGGCCTCTTTTATTGGTACTGTGTCACATGACCAGTGACATCAGTGGTGGGTGGGTGTTAAGTGTAAATACAGAGTTAGCACTAGAATGCTAACAGATTCTAGGGCACTACATCAAGCACAATGACCTTCCTTTATCGACTCACACCACACAATTGTAGCTTCTTCTTTTCTTGTCTGACCAGTAAAACAAAGACATTATTCTATCTCCATGAGTGCTTCTTCACCTGCAACACAACACGTGGGAAAAAACAAACTCCACAGTACACATAAAATTCAACTGTTAATCCTGAAATGAGAGTTTCAGGGACTCCAAATTTTAGCTAACACAAGAAAACCAACATATAAGCTTTACAAATCCAAATAACGTCAATGCAATTTCAACTAATGCCTTTCCCTATATGTAAAGTAGTGAAAGAATTGAACACATTTAAAACGTGAATAAGTGTCAGTTGCACACCACAAATTTTTCATGTTATTTCTCCATGTTACTTGTAAATGGCTTAATAAACACCACATATTCATGTTAATACATTTCAAAATTATGACACTTCATGTTAATACAACAGGTGCGCCCTCGACATGATTATGATGCACCCCTACAGTTGAAATTAAAAATTAGCTTCATCACCATGTATCTGTTCTCTATATTTCCTACAGAGGCACTTCAGCTATTGCCACCCATACAGTATCTATTGCCCCTGTAGAGCGACCTTGAACTCTGCGAGTTCTTGCTACAGCTGATGAAGTATAAGCTTACAATATAACTTGCTTAACCCCTCTGCTCAGTATTGAAGTACAAGCTTTTAACCTCTGTTTACTACCACATGAGAGATGAAAAGACAAGTTAATTGTCTGAAATCCTTGATTCTTTGGACATAAATCTGTAATACCCTTTTGATGTCTAGCATTGTCAGAATATAATTCGATGCATCTTCCTCCATAATCAGCAAGATTATCTCCTGCGAAAAATGACATTTATTGTTTCTAATGGCAGTACATAAATACGTTTCACTGGCAAATTTCAGTGATTTTATTTTATTCAGTAGGCTTTCCCAGTAAATTTCAAAGGCTTTTGAAATTAAGTTAATATCTTCCTACACTCTTCACAAATTCCTCCACTTTAGCCTTTGTGTTTTTCAGTGAATTTCTATGTTTTTTTAATTTAAAAAACGTAAAGTAATATCTTTTTACCATACATTTGTGACCAACCTAATTAACACCTGCCAGCCAACCCTCTCTGGGAGGTCAACACTTCCACGAGTGGCCAACCAGCCACAGACTCCATATTTCCCACAATTCATTTTTTACATTGTGGCCCCTGGGCAGATTCCGTGTGAATCCCACACAAGATCTAGGGGATCAGGGTAGGCATGCCCTGCCCCCTCGTATGTGCTTTTTAAAATATTTTCAAGATTTTTAGACAGAACCCCCTGAGTCCTGTAATGGCAGAAACAACATTTTTCTTCATGTTGCGGCCACTAATCACAACGCTCAGTTCCATGGGACTCCCATGGGCATCACAGGATTTATTTCTTTGTTGTTGTTATCCCTCAGGAATCCCATGGGAGTACCACAGCACTGTATATTGGTTATTATTTTAACATTTATTTCCCTAAAATGGTTAAACACAATTACACTAACTCACAAAATGCAAGCTTTCTGGATACATTTCTTGCTTTCTGCCAAGTTTTGTTAAAATATCTTTCTCTAAATTGCTGTTCAATTTTTCCTATAAAAGTTGCATGGGGAAAAGGTGTGTTTTTCTCTGCCCACACTTGATAGATCACCCCAAACATTTTCTAGAAGAAGCTGAGCTGGAAAAACTTTATTTTTATAATTTGAAGATTCGTCAAATGATGCCAAAGTTATCAGCAAAACAAAAATCACTCTTTTATGAAAACGCTGACTTGCGTATAATTACGCAGTGGTATATATTTTGAACAGTGGCAGTCGCCACGTTGTAGTTATAGTTACAATCAGGTTTACATAAGAAAATGATTTTTGTTTTGGTCTGCAAATAACTTTGGTGCTGTTGGATTAATCTTTAGGAGTGATCCATCAAATGAGGGCCAAGGAAAGGAGGAATGGCTCCCAAAACTTGTTTTTCTTATGCAATTTCACATGGAAAATTTTGCCACATCTGCGCCCAAAATGGGTGAACGGAATTGCACCAAATTTGACAGAAAGCTAGATCTTTATCTATAAGGTGTGCTTTTTGTTGTTTAGTGTAAATGTATTTAGTAGTTTTTGAGAAATTAAGGTTCAAAAGGTATAGATCTATAGAGACATAGGAGTACTGTGGGACCGGCAGATCTAAAGATAAAATCTGGTTAGTTGCCTCACTTCAACCATTTAAGGATTTGGAGACTTGGTCCCCAAAGCAAAGCAAATAACATATAGGGTACAGGGTAGGAATACCCTGACCCCTTAGCCTTTGTGTGCATGGAGGTCCTAGAGGGATCACCCAGTACCAAAATCCCCCACATTTTTTTTGCAGTAGCACAGTCCTGCAGTAGTACCACCAGGACTCGGGGTCAGAACATCATTTATATTAGAAGAGAGGGGCATGTAACACCCCACCCTGAGCTATTTAATGGCCCTGGGGACCCCATAGACCCCATATCCCTTGCCACAGTGATAATATTTTTTTATGGGGTGGGAGCGTGCAGCTCTCTCCCCTAATCCTCCATCGGTCCTGGAGACCCAATCCCCCTTGGTCGATGTCATATTTATTTGGAGAAGGTGACATGAGGCCCCCTTTCCCGAACCATATAATTGGCACTGTCTTGTTCCCTGCCTGGTAGAACGGTAAGCAGGGAACAGAAAACAAATTCCCTGCCCATACTCTCCCAGGCAGAGAACATAGGATGGCTTCTGCTTTTGTTTCTACTCCTGCCAAATGGAAGCAAATTAGTGCAGCCAGCTCCCACTGACACCCAGAATGGGTGCTGGTAAGGGTACCGGCGGGGCCCCAGGGATCATGGACCACTCCCATGAACCCCAAAGGATCTAAATGTTGTAGGTGTACTCCATGTGGAACCACAAAAAAAAGGAATACTGGCTCCCACCGGCACCAAGGGTGAGTGTTGGCTGGAGAGTTGACAAAGGTGTGGGCTATGGGCCTTCCCTCATGGCCACCAATGTGGCAAATCTTTGCTGGGAGCCCCGGGAGGTACCAGGAGGAACAGGGCACCCAAAAGATTAAAAACATACCAGCTCCTGCTCACGTCCAAGTAAGCCTGCATGAGTAGAGAGCAGTTGGGGCCCTAGGGGCCCCTGTGGCACCCAACAAGCATTTACTTGCTGGGTTCTCCCAGGTGGGAGTAGGGCACCCAGAAATGAAAAAAAAACAGCAGCAGGAATATGAAATGAGCAGAGGAGCTGCTGATTTTCGGAGCACCCCATAATACGAGGGCTTTTAACACCTATTAAATGTTCCTTATGGTGCACCAAGAAGCGGTACGGGTACCATCAACCATTTTTTTTAATGTTGTGGATGGGCTAAGGTAGAGCAGCAGACCTCCTAACAACATTTTAAAAAACTCACAGTGAGTCTTGTAGGTCATTGACTACATGAACCCAGGGCAGCTTACCATCTATTTTAAAGTACTCTGAGCTGGAGCTGTATGCTCTTCAGCTTGAGTGTGGGGTCCCCTTGTGGTGGGTTCTATGGCTGCATTTTGCAGCCTGAAGAATGTTAAAGAAAGACTCAAAGACATGTTTAAGATTATTTTGATTGAAAGGGCCTTATTTAAAATATTTTGTGACAATAATTATTACTAAGCATTGCAGTGTGTGTACATGTGAATTCACTGGATTATCATTGTTGATAATCTATTGTTGTGTTGTATTAAAAAATGCAATAGATCTGCCTATATAGTTGAAGTGCAGGCCCACAGATAAAGCCTACTTTTATGCCTTACTTAAAATTACACTGCTTCATGTTGCTTTTTTATTTTTTCTAAAAACCTAGACATTCACTAAAAAAACTAAGGTTAAGTGACGTTATAGTTGGGTGAATATGCGAGTAAAAACTTATTATTTAAAATTAAAAAAACACTTACATTCACTTGTTATAATTTACTGAAGTAACTATAACTTGCGCACATGTACTGTTTAGCACCTCACATATTACACCACTCATGACATTTTTTATTTCACCATTGATAATATCACTGATGGCATTTGAAATGACATAGTTGATGACAACACTGTGTATCATTTGTTTGTCATTTGTATGCTGCTAAAGAATTCAGGCCGTAATTTGTATATTTCTCTTCATATTTTTTCCAGTTCCAATTGAGGATTCTTGATTAGTTTAGCAGCATTGACTTGCATGTATCCACCATTAAAGCTCACCATTCCTCTAGGAACGTAGGGTCTGGGTTCTAATAGATAGGTACTAGAAAATGTCTGAGTCCCCTAGGGATTATTCCATTTCCATATAATATTCCCAGGATGAGATTTTACACCATTTGTTGAATTCTTTCTCTAGTAGTCTCAACCATGGCAGACATTTTTTTGTCCTCATGTCTTTCTCGCTAAATCCCAGTGCCTGCAAATACTCATGTGTTACTGTTTCTGCAACCCAGTGTCCGTCAATCCATTTTATCCGGTTTCGGAAAGTCAGACTACCCCTCTTGTCCTAATGAAATGCAATGTGAAGATTTGGCCCACTACTGTGAGCACAGTCGAAAAAATATATTATGCACTGTCCAGTGACAACTTGTTAAATACTTTACACCCGGCCGTTCCCACCCCTAATGCAACTAGTGCCACGGTGTTGGAGACGCATAGGAATACTAAATCCATCGACAAACTGGAAGCTTGGTCCCTCTTGGAAGCGAGCTCTTTCAACCAGCTTCTAGCAAGCATTAAATCTGGCTCCCCTTGTGACTTACTTCCTATCTCAGTGTTGAAAGAGCTTGAGTCTCCTATACAGCGATAATTATGGATCTCCTCAATGCCTCCTTACAGGGGGGTGTGGTCTCTCCAGAATGGAAAAATGCATGATACTCCCTTTTTTATAGAAGGCCAATGCTGATCCTACTGGGCCATCTGATTCTAGCCCTATTTTACTGCTCCCAGCTTTTTCCAAAATTCTTGAAAAACATGTGAACTCACAGTTGTCCTTTAATCCGGCATTTTCAGGAGAGACATTTACAGAGGGGCCTCCAATTCAACACTGGCCCTCTGTTGGTCTCACTCTATGCTGATGGCACCATTCTTTATGTTCGGGAACCTCATGCTAACCTGGAGCCACTTATCAGGGAAATAATCAGATGTGGACAACATTCTGGCTAGGCATCAACTGGTGCAAGTCAGTTAACTTCCCCTTAACCTCAAGCACACTGCAGTGGGAATGCGTATTTCCCCTCGAATGGTGCACTGACTCCGTGAAATATTTGGGCATACATATTCATTTGGATGCAGATCATATCCTCCGCCTCAATTATGGCAGAGCAGTTAGTGCCCTTGAGACACAGATAGAGAGATGGCTGCGCTTACTGTTATCCATCGCAGGTAGAGTAGCACTAATCAAAATGGTTGTGCTCCCCCGATTTTTATATCTTTTTAATAACATCCCCAAACCCTTTCCAAATAGATTTTTTTTAACATTACGCTCACATCTTATCAGATTGGTCTGGGGGGGCAGACAACCGAGCGGGCGTTGGCAAGTACTGACCCTACAGTATGAAAGAGGCGGGTTTGGTGTGCTCGACCTCCAACTATACTATTTAGTGGCCCAGTGCATCTACGCATATGCTTGGTTCCACCCAGATGCTACGATCCAATTTCTCCGCCCGAGGCTGACGTTGTACTGCCAGAACTGTTGTCGACAGTGCTGCCCAAGGGCATCCCTAGAGACCCCAAAGACATACAAAAGATCTCTTCCACCAGTTGAGCCTGGGAGAAGCTGAGACGGATCACGGGCATCTCCATACTATATTCTACGGTTCGACCCCTTCCTAATGCCCTCTGGTTACCTATCACGGGAGAGAGACTGGTGTAGCGTACATTCACCAAATTTGACATCACTAAAGCAGTGGACTTGTTCCCTAATGGACATGTCTTCTCTGTGGCGGAAAAGGGATGCTTCCGCAACGCCACATTCATGGATCACTTCATCATGGGATGAATCAGTTCGGCTGTGTGGGCATCTTTGCTTGGTTTTCCCATTGAGGCGGATTCGTTTACCCCGCTCTCGATAATCATCGAGGAGCAGGGAGGCATACACCTAGTATCTAAACTATGCAAGGCATGCTCAGATATCATCCCGGTCACTGGCAATAAGATCTGTAAAGACTGGGAAGACGACTTAGGGCGTCCCATTACAGACGATCAATGGGTCAAATGTTGTATGGTAATGAAAGAAGTCTCTTGAAATAGCTGACACAAACTGCTCCATTTTTAAATTTGTACGCAGAATGTACGTTACCCCAGCCAAATTCCACAGGCTTGACCCATCCAGACTGTACAATTGTCACAAATGCAATGCCCCACACACTGACTTTGCTCATCTCACGTGGTTTTGTCCCAAAATACAGTCGTATTGGAAGGCTGTACAGGAGACACTGGGAGACATGATTGAATTGACCCTTATCCCTACGCCTGAGATTGCATTATTAGGCTCTGGGGTAAACTTCCCCAAAGGACTCTTGAGGTTTGTCTCTCCTAGTTTGCTGCTGGCCAAAAGGGAAATCGCACTGCTTTGGGGCCTTAAAACAGTGCCCACGTTACAAAGTTGGCCTAGCATTCGGCAACACTAACAGCGAAGAATACTCCACCACATTGCCATGCACCTCACGTCCCAAAGACATCTGGGGGCCTTCCAGGGCTTACATGGGGGGCAAACTCTAAACTCCTGGCTTCCAACTCGAATAGAGTATAGTCCCGACTGGAGTGGGCTGACCGGCCAGGGCATCACAGTCTCCTGTTTCCAAATCCTTCTGTGTGATACTAAGAGACCTCATGCATAATAAATGAAGCAAGTTTTCTCAGAAAACCACACAATATTTATTCTGCAGATAATCTTCTCCCTCTCTTCATCTAAAGAATCTGAATCATGGGCTCTCCAGTCTGGTTTGAGGAAAATTGTGTCTTGGATTCAAAATAATCTGCTTAAACTTAATGGAGGAAAAACTGCAGTTATGAATCTAGGGAAGCAACAAGATCTCAGGGGCCCCCAGCATTGGCCCCCTGAAATGGGTGCCTTACCTCCGCCTGTTCATTAGATTCGTAACCTGGGCATTATCATCGACGACCATTTTTCAATGAAACAAGTCACAAAAGTGGCATCAACTTGTTTCACCATTCTTAAATGGTTAAAGAAAATTCTTTGGATGCTACCCCCCTCCACTCAGAGAACAGTAGTCCAGGGGCCCTTGTCACATCTAGGCTAGACTACGGCAATGTTCTCTATTTGGGCTCTAATAAAGCTGTGATACAAAGACTGCAGGTGGTGCAAAATGCGGCTGCCAGGCTGCTTTGCCATGTTGCTAAGAGTGCACCTATCTCTGGCTTCCTTCGTGATCTTCATTGGCTAAAGTTGGAGAATCGTATCAGATTCAAAGCCTTGAGCTAAATGTTCAAAATCAAAACTGGTCTGGCTCCACAATATCTGCAATCTTTAGCCCAATCCTATACATCTTCACATCCCCTGCGCTCTGCCGTAGAGTCTAAGTTTACTGCTCCCAGAATCAAACTTATGCAAATGCATTGTTTGTCCTTTTCTTATTTAGGACCATCCATATGGAACTCACCCCCCATTTCATTACGAAAGGAAACCGTTTATGAGAGATTTTGCAGATGTTTGAAAACAGGGCTGTTTAATCTGTTTAATCTGTAATGTTCTTGTTCCCTTTTTCCCCACCTACCAGGCTGGCGCCAGGAAGGCCCTCGGGGTAGCTGTGCGCCATATAAATTTAAATAACATAACTTTCCCGCCTCCTTGTATTTCAGTTGGAGTGTGCACAGTATTGCTGTCCACGGGCCTTCCACAGCCTTCAGAAGCTTCTATTCAAACTTCACTGATGTCCATCTTGCACACTGCAGTCCAGACATTTTACCCCCTTCAAAAAAGGGAAGCTGGGGTGCACTGAGGATCTAATGTTATGAGCCCCAATGTACTCCAATATAGGCCTAGGTAGCTGTACAACCTTTTACCTACATTTGTCCAATCTTGCTCTACATAATTGCTCTGACACCGACTTTTTGCTAGTTATTTGCCGAATAAATATTGTGTGGTTTTCGGAGAAAATTAGCTTCATTTATTATGCATGAGGATTCTTAATATCACACAGAAGGATTACCATCTTCTGTATAATAACGCTGTGCAAAAGTCACCGCTATTGTCATTCTTGGATGACATGCCCACAATCCCATTACAAATGTAGGTATACCTTCTGAGGGTATCTTTTGGGTATTTAAGCACCACATCTTCACTGGGCAAACTAGAGGAGACGTTTCCATGCTGACACAAGGCGCTGAAGTCCCTGTGCGCATAAACTCCAGCATGCGGTGGTCTGACATCCCCTGTGGGGTGTCCAACTCGAGACCAAGACATGGTCTTTTGTTCTTTCCCAACAGGTAATGGGGTTTGCTCTTTCCTAGGGGCATTCTTGGCTTCACACCTACATATATGCTTGGAACACTTTGGTACACTTAGCTAGGGTATGCATCTTAGGAGGACACTTGATTACTGCCATGTATCTATATGCCTGCATATATTCACTGTGTTAACACCATGGTAGAATTCTACCTTTTATTTACTCTGCTGGGGCTTGTAATCATATGTATCTGTATGTCGAATGGTTGTTGCAGCACACCTATTTTATGCTAGAATTACGCTGGTTCAAATACTGTTTAAAAACGTCCCCATCGTTTATTCTGTGTATCTCTCTGAGAATGAGCACGAATGACTGAGCAAAAAGTACTGTACTGTTTCCATGATCCCTGAAGGATTAAGGGTTATTTATTTGTATTTATATTGTATTTATTTTTAAGGTTTTATATAGCGCTGGCTAGACCCAGAGGTATGAGAGCGCTTTACATGAGAAGATAATATAAAGCAAACATGGCATACAAGTAGAAAAAAAGAGAAAGACACAACATGTGAAATATACAATTCAAAGGAGATATACAGGTGCAAGAGCTATACACTTCAAGTAATTAGGTAGATAATGTTTGGGAAATGGACAAATATAACACGGTGATTGGAGATTAGGTGCAGGTCACAGGTTCGGACCCCCAATAATAATTGGGCCATACATGGCATACAAATAGATAAAAGATAATGAAAACAACATGCGAAATATACAAATCAAATAGATAAACGGGGCAAGAGCTATACATATCAAGTAATTAGGTAGATGAAGTACAGGAACTGGACTTATAATACTGGACTATTATAAAATGGTGAATTGGAGATTAAGTGCAGGTCACAGGTTAGGATCCCCATTAATAATTGAGGAGGTGGATTTTGAGGTCTTTTTTGAAGCTGAAATAGGAGGGGTTACAGCACAGGTTTATTGGGAGGGCATTCCCGATGATAGGGGCATTACCAGAGAAGGAGCATGATTGTGTGGCTTTCTTTTTATGCCGTGGTGGGATTAGGTGGAGGGTATTGGTGCTTCTCAAAGGTCGTGTCTGATCATGTTTGATAGTTGCCAGAAAACTATTCACTCATTGGTAATGTTAGGGGGCTTATAGTGGCACTGTGAGGTAGCTGGTCCAAAGGCTAACATATCCTTTGGGGGTGTCTAGAATCAGTCTGGACACCAATCCCTTAATTTCATGTTGTATAAAAGCACAGCACCTAAGTAGATTTATAGTAACTATGTGACATGGCACCGCCAGTGTTGGTTTTGGTTCTTATTTAATGGTCAAATGTGAGTAGTTCAGTTGTGTTTTTCCAAGGACGCCTCCTCACATTAACCCAGAGACGTCTGGGGTGGGGAGGGAATATCCGCCAAAGCTGATTAGGTATACCCTATGTATTGACTGTAGGATTATTCATGCTTGAAGGATTATAGTTCCCAACATTGTGCAAAACCTTATCTCTTTCTCTATAAACTTCCTTCCTTAATGTCTCAGACCGCAGACGCTGGTGTGAGTGGTGCTAGTGGTGCTAGTAGGGAGGACGCTAAGCAGGAAGGTGCTCAAAACCTTTCAGAAAATTGCAGAAATGCACTTGCTATAACATTGGAAAATTATGGTCTCTCAGCGTTAGGTGGTACAGTTATCATTGTGATTGAGGCACACTAGGCATACAGGAAAGAGGTGTTCTAGTCTTGGGTTGAATTCCCACCTGTAGATGCATGCACACATGTTTCATAGTTACATTCCAGATGTAATACCAGATGAATACTCTCCATACGAGGACATAAAAGTCCCGCTAACTTACCAAGAGCATATAAATTGGTTTAAAGGCACCCTCACCCATACCACAGAAGAAGTGAGACTCTGTCCGCTCAGCAGAGACAGAGCGACTTGGCTGGTCCTAGCTGCATACACACCGCATCCAGAGATTGATGCACTGCCAGCAGCAGACTTACATCCACTTTACAAAGAGATAATAAAACTATACAGAAATCCTGGTCAACTGCAAGGGACCGCAACAAAAATCACCATACAAACACTGAACGCCATATGGGAAGAATGCCCACTAAACGATAGCACAGAAAATAGCACAGCTTGAGGCAGTTTTTCCACACACAGGCCCGTAAAAATACACAAAATACTGACAATTTGCTTGCCAATGGGAATAGCTCCCTTGATAGAGGGCTGTACCACTTGGGGTACAGTTTTCCATGCCGTTTATACCAGAATGCATGGTACCCCCAATAGCATTCATACGAGAGGTATTGAAACAAATACAGAATGAGTATGGGGCAGAACCTGCCCTGGACTTAGAGATAAAATTGATAGGCATTTTTTTCCAGGTATCCACAATTATGTTAGCCAACATAAAAGGGGAGACAGCAGCGGTGGCTATACACCCAAGCCTAACGAAATGCACTCCTGCACAGCAGGAGTGAGAAATACCAAACATTATGGAAGATAAATATGCGTCACTGTGTAGATATAATTAGGGAGCTGGACCTGTGAAACCACAATTAATGGGAAATTCCTGATGAGGACAACTCAAAGCAGGCACCCAATTCTTCAAAAAAGAAAAAGGACAATAAGCAATCAAAAAATAAGCAGAATACATCACAATCACGGGGACGTCTCCTAAACAGGAGCCCTCTGGCAGAAAATATAACCTTAGAAACCGTGACAATATTAAAAAAACCTGACAGGTATCAGGATACTGATGTACGTTCCTCTCATTCTTTTCAGGTTTAAAAAAAAACTCCAAAAGGAAGGATGGTCAGAACGCAAATCAGACGAGCGCGCCAAGCCAAGAGTTACACATCACACTTCGGACTACATTATCAAACAAGAGGATAAAGAAAAAAGTAAACATTGATTTAAAAAGAAGAAGGTAGCAGACCTTTAAATAAGAAATGCCCAGACCACTGAGGACTCAACTATTGAACAAGGAATGATCAGTTATGATGCTAGACAGCGCAGCAGAAGTAACAATAGCTCGGCAGAACCTGCTGAAATTTCTGGTGACAGCAGCATAGAATGAACACATCACGGTGGAAACACCTGATACATGGGCAAATATCACACAATATTTATACTAAATAATACTCCAAATGGAGGTGGAAATACCCAGGAAAGTGAAGGGCCTCTTTTGTGAGAACCTGACTTTTGAATACAATATCTGTTTGCTGAAAGAGATTGGCCAGCTGAGTTTGTCATGGATTGCCCAAAGGGGGGTAGAGGTAATTTTACTGGCTTTTTCCTAACTCATTCCAGAATCACTAAATACACATATGCGCAGGAGGGAGCGGTAGCACTAGCTCCTGCATTATACCACAATCATGTAGGGTGGGATGTTAAGTCACCTCACCATGAAATCCCAGTTAAAACTACTTCAACTCAAAAGAGGCAGAACCCAATAAAACATGACGCGAAAAAACAAGTATGGGAGGTCTTAGATCAACTTGAATACCAAGGTGTTATTGAAAATTGCACCTCCTCATGAATAATCCTTTGTTCCCCATAATGAAACCCGACAATTCACACCATCTAGTTTTAGACTACAGGCATTTGAACACATGCACAAAAACATTAGCAGTACAAAATGCACACAGTGCCGCATTAATGAATAACATTGTGCAGAAGAAATAAAAAGCAACACTAGATATCTCAAATGGATTCTTTTGCCTAAATATAGTGCCTTAAAGCAGATCGTTGACAGATTTTCAGCCCTATGCTCTCAGAGCCAATTTTGTAGACTACCCCAAGGGTATAAGAATAGCCTAAGTTGTTCTCAGCAAGAGTATAAAAGTTACTTGAAAATTGTGGTGAGGAGGCATTGTTCTACATAGATGATATTTATCTGACGGATGTTGAATTATTAGATCACTTGCACAGAGAGAATAACATAATTCTGGGGTTCACCTCTGAGGGCTACAAATTTAACTTTGAAAAGTCAAAAATTGCCCACCTCAATGTCCTATTTTTAGGATATGAGCTCTCAAGTGAATGAAAAAGCCTGGCAGCTAATCTTTTAGAAAAATGTGCGCTGGTCCAACCTCCAAAGACTTTGAAAAACGTACAATCTATTTTAGGATTCCTAAATTTTGGCAGAACACTTTTTGGATTACAGGGAAAATGTGAAATCTTTCTATGACTTAAATATATACCTGATTTTTCAGTTCGACATTGGACACAGGAACAAACAGAAGTTCTCAGATCCTTACAAGCTGACATGATAGCTTCTAAACACTTACAAACAAGTGTAAATACTACAAATTTGGTGATCCTGGTAGTCGCGGGTCAATCTGGGTATACCTATCTCACCTTCAATGAGAGTGAAACCCATTGCATACAGATCTCATTTGTACACAAACGCTGAAATGCGTTTTGCATCTACAGAACAAATACTGACAACAGTACAGACTGCTTGAATGAAATAATACCTCTAGATCAGTATGAATACATAATTTACACCAACGGATCTGCCCAGGTGGCCGTAGGAAGTAAACAGCAATACAGCGCAATTGTGAAGGGACGTATGCGGACGATAAGTTCTGTCCTAACAATAAGCAGAGGCAGTCTCTAGGAGATTGCACCGCACAGCTGGCAGAACTAAAAGCCCTGAAACTGGCACTTAAAATACGGATCAGGAATTCCCCACACTTATTGTGTGTAATTAATTTTATTGTGTCCAATCATACAACAAATATCTTCACTATTAGGGCCAGAATTGGTTTAGAGATTCCACAGGTTGCGCAATAAAGCACAATTTGCTTTGGCAACCAGTGGGAGAGCTGAAAAGTGCTTGCCGCGGGCTCACGTAATTCACACATTGAGTCAACAGCGTGTTGGCGTGCATGTTGAAGGGAATTCAATGGATGAAAGCCACCAAGGTGACAGTGCCATTGCTGCAATCACTTGTTCTAGCATGAAGATAGACGGACAGATAATATTAGCTATGAATGCTACACACAACTGCTCAGCCTTGCCAAAAGGCATAGCTTTTAGAGTAATACCAAACATGGAACGCAGATTAGATTTAGTTCTAGCTGCACACGAGGGTCTGGGTTCAGCACAAACAGGTATTACTGAAATGGTTTCACTCTTGAAACAAAGTTATTGATGGCCAGGTCTTACCAAACAGACCAGAGTTTTTTTTCTTAAATACTCTAGTTTCCTGTGGGTTTGGCCCCAGTTCTCGGCTGATGCTCGAACTGTTATGAAAGATTTGCGAGTCTTCATAGGGACATACACAATTGGCACATTACATTCCACCCATGACCCTGCGTTTAGCTCTGTGGCTTACAAAGACATGGGAAGTTTGGGTGTGGTCTTCCAGTACTCCCCTCCTTATCAACCTGAGGGACGTTTGATTGTGGAAAGGAAAAACCATCACTTAAAGCAATCCTTAACAGCTAGGTTATTAGACTTGGGTCGCAGTTGGGTCAATCACCGATATGGGGTCCAGAGGGCACTTAATAATATATGAAGAAGTTCCCTAGGGGACCGTATTCCATATGAAGTCCTGTTTGGGACTAGAATGTGGGTACCCAACCTCAATTGTGGCAGCGCATTGGCTGATGAAAAAAACTATTTTACATCAATGATCGTTTGGCTGTTTTACAGGAATTCAATGAATTCCTGGCATTACAAAGCAACGTCCAAGTAAAACGCACTGCCACTGGAGAAGTGAAAGCTGTTCTGGCAAGACCTGAAGGAATCCCAAAGACTGTGGACCTGGTCAGAGAAAAGATTGTGGAGAAAAAATTAGTTAGGCCATCTTACCTGTACCTGTCCTGGCTGTTGAAGGAACAACTGGCAAGAAAAAAAAACATTTGTCTCCATTGACCTGATCAATCCCCACTATGTGGCCGATACTGAAAAGTAGGCCACATGGAATCCTGGGTAGCTGCTGATCTCCTCTCACTACCATACAGGAAGTTCAGACAGAAAGATTAATAACCTTTGAAGATTCGACTCTACGAAGTGACGAAGTTACCAACAATGGAATGGAACTTGTGACTGTTGCAATTGAAGAACAACAAAACACAGATGAAACACAGATCTCAATTCGGCCTAATACCTACATCTATGTGAATATCTCTCAGAATGAGTCATCTGCCAGTTCTCAAAACCTACTGAGCTACCAAATATAGATCAAACTGCGTCTGGCTACTTCATCGATTTCAATCGAAGTGAACCGAAGTCACCGCCAGCTCCTGTTTCCCACAAACAACAACTTCATGATTTCTACCTTTGGCTGAACACGACTTACTTTGTCTCTCCCTGGCTAAATCTTAGGATTGCTATAGGTCTACTGTTCCTAGTCCATTGGATAGGTGTAGTGACTGTCTTTTTCCTGCTCCTGAATGGACACCATCTTCTAGAATGCTCTGCAGTACAACATGTGAACTTGGTCCTGAAACCACATGCACCCTCACACCGTGAACAAAAAGACCGGTCCTTGGTCAACATTACAGCAGTTCCATTTCCAAAAGGAATAGTTTGGGACAGAGTTTCATATGATGTATATGATCCAACTGAACTTTTAAACATACCACCCTAGTTTAAAATGTCTTTAAACAAAATCATCACCTCCAGTACTTTCTCTGGTGATTGGGACTTTGACACTGTAAATACTATGCTATCTGATTTTGAACAATGTGCTGTATTTTGAATTGTATGATGATACATCTGATTTTGACACCATGTATTGTTACCGACACTATGGTCATTATTTCGTGAACAAAGCAAGTATCCCATGTAATAATTTAACTTACCATCAATGGGAACATTGCCTGACACCGCCAAAAGGTAGTTCACAAACAGTTGCACAGAAGTTTGCCTATTTTTCTGGGTTTAACACTTCAGACCTAAGTTCTTATTATTATAAGCTTGCACCTACACCTGCAAAGAAAAATATGCTCAACAACACTTAACAGATATACTCTGCTTGCTTAATTTCCCAGTTTTCTCTACAGGGTTTTGACTTTTGGAGGGACACTACAGACACAAAATCTGTCTGGGGGAGTAACGATTGGCACGTTCAGGGAACTGATGCCTTATTTAGAGCATGCCTCATACCAAAGCAAATTATCATCCTGAACGTCACTGTACAACAGACTTCCTGCATTGGGTAGCCAGGGTCAAGGACTTGAACATACCTTGGATTTCCTCACCTACACACTTTGAGGGATGGTAAAATGACACCCAACATAGTGAGGATACATTAGATGACATTCTACATGATGGTTCGTACAATTCATCAGATCCCAAACTAAAGGGATGGTTGTTTTGGCCTATTGGCATAAATAGGTGGCAGTCCACATTCAGGGGTGGTACTGAGGGGTTTGGTATCCATAGGCCTGACCAGTGCTACGTACAACGTGAGCACTCGGGGTGGTGGCATCTTACAGTGGTGGGAAGTTATGTCTAGAGTGGTTAAAGACCTCAACACTGTCCCAGGTGAAACAACACTTGCCCTTACTCTCAGATGACATGGATCTTAGGAATTATTTCATTAAGTCCCCAGAACCCACGCCAGCAGCACTTCTTATACGCTATTCACAATAAAATATGGAAAATCTCTCAACAGGAGGCTGTGGATAGATTGTGTGAAATTGACAGGGTTAACCTAGAAAAGACTTTGGCAGTGGTCCGCAATGGCATTACCACACTGATATCCAGAAGTTATTCACTGGGCAACATTGTATCTTCCGCAATAGATATAATAGAACAGTATTTGTCTATTGTTTAACATGGGCAATCGCAATTGCGATCCATTCTATTATTGAGCTGGACGCTACACTCACTGCACTCTGGTCACGTGCCCTGATATAACATCAACAGTATGTCTCTATTTTCTGCATAAATCTAACAGACAACTTTGGCACGAAGAGATGCAAATAGAGTGGGTGGAAGGTCCCTCTCCTACCTTCCAACAAAGATCTGGAGTGATCTCCCCCTTCAACTCCGGCAAAGCCCGACACTGCACCAATTCAGGAAAAACCTCAAGACCTGGCTTTGTGAATGACCCAACGGAGATCTGCACACCCACCCCTCAGCGCCCTGAGACCCTAATGGGTGAGTAGTGCGCTTTACAAAACCCTGATTGATTGATTGAGGGAATGCTGCATACTGAAAAATTTAACCAATTACCTTTCACCGTGGCTGAGTCACCTTCAACAAAATGGTTAATCCATGGCCATATTACACTACTAGTCACAACATTCCAATTTCAATACTGTCAACAGTATCACTAGGTAGGCAGGTATGAAGCATTGGGTATGGGATACATACATGAATCTTGGGAATTACCTTACAAATTGAGATGTAGAAATGGGGACACTGATGTTTTTCTCAGTGGTTCAGACTGTGAGAGTTCTTTAAGTGAGTCTCTAATTTTTCAGGATATTATGCTTCACAGGGGAAGTAATGCTTCTGTTGCAAACTTATTGTGTCACTTAAAAGGATCCCCAGCTGCTGTGATCCATCCGGTGATCAAACTGCTCTTGAATGGGAGTTATTTAATGTTGAATGATCCAGGTTGCTGTGGGATGCTGCCAGGCTCCGCATATCTAGTCGCAGTGAGCTCCGGGGTTACTTGTTGTATCCAAGTATTGTTTCCACTGTGCCCGTGCCCTGAACAGCACCTCTGGAGCAGAGTGCACAGGAGAAGACAGGCTCCGATCCAGGACACCTGTAGTAATAATTCCAAGAAAGAATCCCAGGAACGGGCTAACACTAAAAACGGGTCAGGGCACGGGCAGAGAGCATGACGTGTTATAATCACGGCATGCTCACTACACCACCAGGAAGCATGCAGGTACTCCTACTCACATGGGGACCCTGTTACTGCACGCAAGAAGCATGAGGGGTATGTTACAATAAGGATAATGAGTACACCGACTCAAACATGCATTAAGAGCATGCTCACCTTAGCACTAGGTAGTAAACAGATACTCCCACCTATAAAGGGAACCTGTTACAACACTTAGTATATTAAAAAGGGCACGTAACAAGAGGCACAGTGCTCAAACTCCAAGGTAAGCATGCGCCAAGAATAGCAATACCCTAATCGATTCAGACCTACATGCGGGGCTGGAGAACAGCCATAACAACGCGGGGATTACCCCGCACTGCCATTACAGCGCGGGGATTACAACTAAAGACGTTAAAACTACTTTCGCTGGAGGGCGCTGTTAGATAGGGAATAGTTTAATTTTCTATCCGACACCTTCCCTACTGTCAACGTGGGCTGGAGTTGGAATAGAAAATTAAACTATTCCACTATCCTGCGCCCTCCAGCGAAAGTCGTTGTAATCCCCGTGTTGTAATGGCATGTGGGGTAAAAGCCCGCATTGTATTGACATACAACCTGCGGGGCTATTGAGCGAGACCGAGGTACGTGTAAACTCACAGTAAAAGACAAGAGTAGCACCATCACAAATAGCACGATGCTCAGAATGCTCAAAACATATCCAAGATAAACTGTAGACTTACCCAAACGCCCAATTCAACCTACAGCGGGCACAGGCACGGTCAGCTCACTGATTGCATTATTCCCCAGTATATACCACAACCAGCACCAAGAAATACCATGAGTCGGAACACACCAAGTCTCCCACAGACATGAGAGTTGGCACCAGCATCAAGATCCACACCAGGAACATAATGTGGTACACTCAGCATAAATAGTGGCACCATTCCCCACACAATCTAAAGTCCCAGAAGGGAAGTAATGCATGACTAAGACATTGCTGAGCAACGGATACGACACACTTCGCACTAAGTTAACCACCAAGGTTTGTAAGACAGCAAGACAGCTAAGCTTTCCCTCCCAATGTAACCTTCAGGTGATAGAAGCTGCATGAAAATGCGCTAAGCCCACAATACCGGCAATTGAAGACAGCCTTCCATGCAAAGAAAACGCACAAGCAGGAATACGGTATGTTCCAACAGTGGAGTGGCTAAAGAACATCTTAAGTACAACCCATTTGTGACAAACACAATACCTGACATGTCCTCTAATGCACCCACAGTGTCCCACAAAAATGTTTTGCCCTGAAGAAGACCTTCCGTGAAACTACAATCCAGGTCCACCCCAGAAGGTTGAAACGCGTCTACGTATCCCACATAGAGGCTAAGAGCTAACATGAACAACTAACAACGCTTGAACATTTTATCCACTAAAGCTCTGACCGCCATAGTACCTCACAATAGTAGTAACATGCATAGATGAGAGAGGACGCAAGGGAATCAGGTCCCAACAATAAACAATAGAAGGACACATGTCACACCAATAGAAGTCTGGATAAATTTAGAAATCATCCTTAAAAGACTTGAGGTGTAAAGTGTCTGTAAATACATCTTATATATATGTAATTACCAAATATATGTCACTCTGTACAAAGATATTCCATGTGTAAGTCACAGTGTCACACAGTGTTACACATTGTTCTGAGCGCTATCACACACCAATCATCTGTGTATTGTCACAGTGCAGTATGTACATTTTCTATGTGTATGTGAAAATGTGATATGAAAATCAAAGGAAAAAAAGATAACTATCAATTCAGTCAAATTCCCAGCAGAAGATTTGTTGCAAGGATCCTGCTCAAACACAGAACTGTGCACAGAGACCTAGGACATCAGTGAATTGTGGTGTACCAGAAACTCACCTCAGTACCTAGAAAACCCCCAACCAGCTAGCATCAGTGTCACAATAGCTCTTCGTCCTATAGCAAAGTAACCAATGATTAGACAACCTAGAACATGCGACTTAGTACAAACTCAGGAATAGTGGGAAGTGAGAACACTCTTTCGTTATACTCATACCAGTCCACAACAGAAGTAAAGAAGAGACAAGGTAAGGGTAAAATATTTATTTTAACGACGTGTCTTAGATAACATAAGCAGACATATGATTAAAAATAATATGGTCAGCATTGTTACAATTCCATAAAATACAAAAGGAGAAATCATATTACAATGTTGGTGAAAACAGGACTTATAGCACCTAGCTTTAACACCCTCCCTATATAGGAATTATGTATTATAAACTAAAGAAGGTCTCGTAGGCTTGTTTGGGGGACCCCATTACCTTTCCGCTCAGTAAGAGTAAATCACATCCGGATCAACTAAAGCTCTCTGCATCCCTGGAAATGGAAAATCTTCCAAGTGTTTGAAATCATGGGAACTGTGCAATATTAAGGGTACCAGAATCTCAGTTGGCTAACAGCTGCCAAATTGTTGCGTCTAAAAAGCGTTACTTGATCATGTCGAACAACAGCTACCATGTTATGATCACCTTGAGGGCTTCAGCACTCACTGTGCAGACTAGGGGCACGATGTAAATCTAGAGATGTTGAAAACAAACCTTTCCTCAAGTGTAGACCTTCACGAAGCCTAACTTACACAAAAAGCTATATGCAGTATCGTGTGCAAAAGCGGCAAGAGGTAAAATGGCGTTTAAACTTCTAATAAGCCATGCTAACATAACATGCATGCAAAGCAGACCTTAAGCCACACTACACCCTCCCATGATCGGAGAACGCACAATCAAGGGGGAAAGATTCATAGAACACAGAGTTCAAGTTCGAATGAGACAGAACCAAGTTCAGAAATTTTGCCAAACTTGATAATTGGAAGCAAGAATCCGAATTAAAAAGTAAACAATTTAGTAAAACATTCATGAGTGGCCATGGTGTGAACAAGACCTCCAAAAAAAATGTAGAAAATATGAATATATCACTGAAAAAGATTCATGAGTTCAGTACGTGTTAATGAAGCTTGAGGGAGGGACATCTAGTAATGACTAAGTGAACTGCAGCTCTTTGTAGAATTATTTTGATATTGGACACTATACTATTCACTGCCCACTGCTAATCTCGTCCCATAATGCTTTGCAGGACCTTTGGTTGGGATTGTTTTTTTGCTAATAACTGTGCTTGGGGTGGTTCTAAGAGGATGGGACCACCACTGAAGTTCAACAAAATGTGCTTTTTGTTTATGCTCTTTCTGTTCAAGGCATCTGCTTGGTCCTCCCCCTAGGTTAGGGTGGACACCAAAATCATCAGCTCTCTCATTGCCTAATGTTTTCATTGTAAAAGTTCACTCTTGTGAATTGGTTATGTGCTTTTAAGCATGTGAAATTGTTTTTTCAAAGCATCTGAAGATGTTGTTGATTTAGCTGCTACGCGATTAAGCACAGTCTTGGTACTGTACTACGTGCAAATTAGTACAAACTTTGCCTGCTCCGTTAGCGTAGCGTAGTATTATGCCTTGGGTTACAAATAACTACCGTTTGCAAACAACGAGAACGTTGGCATAATAGACGGTGTGGGCCTGCCTTTCAAAACACACGCAAGATTCGGTGCCATCACATTACAAGAACCATGCAATTGCAGATTTCTACAGACTAATGAGTGATCTGGTGTGGATGTGCAGTCTTCACCTTTTAAATAAACTTCCTTTCCTTCTCTCAAGCACCTATATGTAAATGGGAGATTCCAGACTTCATGAAGATAAGCACCACCTAAAAGGTTCAAATCTACCTATGGCATAGTGTTTCATGCATGATTCAAATTTGAACAGAGGGAAAGGTAGTGTTATTAACCCATGGATAAGCCACTGAATTTGTTTCGGCCACAGAAAATGGTAATGGTTCTAACTTTTCGATATGTTACAGTGAAAACGTGGTATCCTTCATTGACATAAATGTTGTTTAACAGTCAAATTAAAAATCAAAAATAATGAAGTCGTGTTCATGTAATCCCAAGGCACCTTCCCAGATTTTAACGTTTGAAGAATCCAAGCGAACTGCATAATAGAACGCAATTGATTTTGTCCATCGTACAAAACTGCAACATCTTCTTGTACAATATCAACAACAGATGAAACAATATTATCTAACATGTAAATACAGGAAGAAAGGGTGTTAAAGCTATTATCTACAACAGCAAGCACTTTTTCTAAATTGGCCTGATCAATAACTCTGCGCCTAGAAGCAGCTTCAATTTGGACAGCTTCCAGATCTCCTTGTAAGTAGCATATATCCATTGTTTCGATCTGCCTACTGCAGGACCTTTTACAAAATCATTCAAATCCACGGCGTCAGTCAGTTTAGATGCGATTTAACTGATGCCAAGGTAGAGTGTTTGAGCCAGCTCTGACACAATTTGCCTACAGAGTAGGTGGTGACCGAATGTTGACTCTGAAAACGGGGATCGACTCTAACCTCGGTATAGCCAGGGGTCAGACTCAGAAAACTGTGCTGGCAGGAATCTGCACTTTTTGCCATAGCAACCAGCCTTCGGGATTAATGCTGGGAACATTGAAAGAGGAATTTCACAACAGGGCTTGTAAATCACTAAGGGAAGTACTGGTGTAATGATTCCAATGGGGATATTCACCCAAATCAGGAAATGAAGAAGCATCTAATTTTTTAGACGTGGCCAATCCAAAGCAGGTGGTTTGAGAAATGGAAGCATTCAAAAACAACATATGGTTCGGGATGAGGCATGCACGATGCAAAGCCTCTGTGCCAACTTTTAGAACCCCAAACAGATTTAAGATCAACGGTATTTTTCCACAGCTCATAGCCCTCAACAGCCAAATGGTCAATAAAGGACTTTGAATACAGTAATTTTGTGTGGGTAAGTCTAACCTTGAAAGAGGACTTCTCAGTCATCTTAAAATAAAATGCATCAGGGTTTGATTGATCAAAATCAGTAAAATAAGAAAACTTTTTCAAAAGTGTTTTAGAGCTGCCTTCAACAGGTGCGGGACAATGTTACCACTGTGTGTAGTTAACCACATTTCTAAATGTATTTGTCTTATGCAGAAAGTGATTGCCAAAATGCTGGTAAAAGAATAAGGGCCAGATGTAGGTAGGCAAATACCGGTCGGTAACGGCCGAAATTCAGTAATTTCGTCCGTTACCGACCGGTATTTGGAAAATGAGATGTAGAAGCACGTTAAAATACAGATTTGGTAATGTTACCGAATCGGTAAAATACCGAACCGGTATAATTACCGAATCTGTATTTTGACATGTAGGTAGCACTGTAATCAGTGCTACAGGGGTTTTAGAATTCTTAATTTACCACCAACTAGAAGTTGGTGGTAAATTAAGAAAACCTTTTAAAAAGCATTTCTTTTGCTTTTTAAACAGTGCCATGTTGCAGACATACATGCCCTAAGGGCATGTATGTCTGCAACATGTGCACCCATGCACAATTGAGGGGTGCAACAGGGTGTCAAAGTGAGACCCTGTCCCCCTTGTAAATTCGGTAAATTTACCGAATCGGTATTTACCGATTCGGTAATTGACATTGATTCCTATGGGCATCAAGGCCCATAGGAGTCAATGGCAATTACAGAATCAGTAAATATCGATTCATTAATTACCGAATCATACCGATTCGGTAATTAATTCGATAAAATTACGTACATCCCGGTTGCCAGTTCTTAAATACCGAATCGGTATGATTCGGTATTTAAGAATCGGTAATCTGGGATTACCTACATCGGGCCCTTAATCACCATAGTTAGCAGAATCCAAATACAAATTTTCAGCATCACAAGCAGGATAATATTTCAAACCAGAAAATAGAGCCTCTACTGCTTGGACGCCCCAATCATCAGAGCAAATATTTTGTTCAACCACATCCCCCATAGAAACACGGAGTACATTGGGAACATTAATAACCTCTGTTGGCCCATGAATCTGGAACTTTACAGCATCCCATACAATCCCATCTAAAATAAGCTAAGCAGTTATATTCACAAAAGTCTGGTCCCTCTTCATGATGTGCGAAGAGGAGTGGGGGCCAAAGTTCCATCAATTAGTCTAATTGAAGTTCTTTCTTGAACATAGTGTCCATTCACAAAACGAAAAAAATACACCACAAATCGGATGGACATGAATAAAATAATTGAAAAAAGCACCAGCCAAATGTAAGTCCAAGGGGGAATCAAAAAATGTTTTTTAAACCAGGTAGCAAAAATCGAAACTTTTGAAGGGGACTTTGATGTAATAGAGCCAGTGTCAAATGAAAAACATGATTGATTAGCCACATGGGTCTACAAATCAGGCATAGACAAGTCCGTGAGGTAAGTATATTCAGTATCATTAAGAGGATCACCAGCAGTTAAATTCAATAAAGGATTCACAACTGTATTAATTTCAACGACAATATCAGGCCCGATGGCAGGATCCAGGACCAAAACAGAGTGTCGCACCATTGCTGGACACGAAACCCCAGGTGTTATACTATGAAGAATCGGCCACCCTGTGTAGTTAGACATTGTCAATGGATATGTACCTGTTCCCCTTTCGCCCAGGAAGAGGAGGTAAAATTTGGAACTCCCTGCCACTCTCTTTGAGAAGTCAGAGGGATTATCTTCCGTTCAGGAAAGCCCTAAAAACGCATTTGTTTCCCTAGAACTGGCTGAGCAGTGGTGGTGTGGTTGACTGGATCTCAAGCGCCAGGATGCCCTTGGGGCGACAGGACTGCGCTATACAAGTACACAAAATAAATAAATAAATAAATAAATAAATAAATAAATAAATAAATAAATAAAATTACTGTTCTTGTACCCTGCACGCCAAGCACGGGAACTGGAGCTTGATAGGAGGGACCGAATTCCTTCCTGTTCTCGATCTTCTCTCGGACCAGTTCTCCAACTTGAAGTAGCCAGCCGACTACCGGAATCTGCAACGCAGCATCAGATAAGGAGGGAAAAGGTTCCTTTGCAAGACTGTCTCTGGTCTTTTGTAGGTTCTGTAAAACATTAGAATGTTCATCTAGGTCAAAGGATGCGGCGGCCGCTGCCATGTCTAAACCCTGAAGGTCCGGAACAAACATTTTGATGCTGAAGAGCATTTCATATGGGGTCCATCCACCCAGAGACTTTCTAGGGAGATTATTTAGTGCACGCTGAACGCTATTGAAGTGGGTAGCCAGTCATGGCCAGTACCTATAACCTTAGCTGTCAAGGATTGCTTTAAGACACAGTTAATTCGCTCCACAACACTATTACCCTCAGGCCGGTATGGAGACAAAAATTTGTCCTGGACCCCCAAAGGAACTCATGGCATCCTTGTATGCCTTAGAGGAAAACGATGGACCCTGGTCCGAATGGAAAGTACAACACGCAAAAATTCCCACAAAGACAAGCAAATCCCTTACAACAGTTCTGGAATCAGCACTGCATTGCGGCCACAACCACACAAAGCGTGTGCATGAATCAACTGCTGCTAAGATGTACTTATATGCAGTATCAGATGGGAAAGGACCACAGTGATCTAAATAAACACACGCAAGTGGTTTATTAGGTATGTACAATTGAGTTTGAAGTGGAAGTGCAGCAGTAGAAGGTTTAATTTGCTGACAAATGCCACATTGAAGGACATAATCATGCACCTGTTTGTACAAACCCCGCCACCAATATCGTTGCTGTAGAAGAGAAACAGTAGCTGACACTCCGGCATGCGATGAGCCCGTCCCAGTGTGGGGTGCTGTAATCAACGTCTATCTGCGGTCCGCGTTGGGTATCAACCTGTTACGAATGTCGTTAATTCTCACATAAGGAACTTTATTAGGGCTTAAATGATAAGAGTCTTAAGAAGGGAAACCTCTAGGGTAATTACCTCCCTTCTCTGTTGCGGCAATACCTGCCAAGATGTTATCATCACTCTTACTTTTGAAACGTGTAACTGCTGCTACTAAGTATGCTGCAACTGCGGTCTTAGCGGCTTCATCCGCAAGACAATTGCCAACATTGTGAACTCCGACACGCTGGTGACCCAGAGTATGAATTACAAACACGAGTGGTAGTCGCTCTTTAAGTTCAGCCACTCAAACCCAGATCATTTTGTTTTATTGTGCGACACTTGAAGTCACGATAATCATTTTGAGTCCAAAAGGGTAGATTGTGATTGTATGATTGAACACAGTAGTAAGAGTCACTTACGATAAGAGTAGTCACACTGGGATCTGCATACTCCAATGCAAGCATCAGAGCACAAAGCTCTGCCAATTGGGTGGTACAGTCCCCTAATGTCTGTGTATGCACGACATCGGACTTGAATTCAACATCCACCATAGTACCAACCACAATTGCGCAGGCCGAAGAATATGCGTGCTTCGAAGCAGTAGCCGCTTGCGCGCTTTCGGCAGTGTAAATGATACAACTGAAATCCTTAAGTTGGCGCATTGTCAGAGGAGCAGGATGAACAAATTCGTAGTGCAAGAACTCCTGAGTCTGCAGAGAGGAATAAAAATTGAACGTGACATCTGGGGATGTCAAGGACGTGGCCCATTGTATCCACCGTGGGTGCAAAGCTTTTGAATTTGGTACACTGGCTTTCGTCACTGCCTCCAAGGCAAGATACGGAGTAACAACCAAAATGCGTTTTCCCTGCGACAGTGCACGTTCTTTTAGAATTACCACTTGCACTGCTGTCAAGAGTTTTTCCACAGTGGAAAAACGCAACTCAGCCGAAGTGTACAAGTGTGACTTGTAAGCGATAGGAAATGTGTCACCCTCATTAAAAGTGAGGTGCATGAAACCCACCCCCCCTGGTACGATTCTTATCACCAGGTTGGTGTGGTTATCACGGGTCAACAAGAATTTAGATTCCAGAAGATCAGCCTGCAAAGATTGCAAGATGGCTGAATGTTCAGGCAGCCAGCACGATTTGGAGAAAGAAGGTTGTATCAAGGCATAAAGAGGCTTGATACGCTGGGCATATTCGGGAATATAGGTACGCCCGAAATTCAAAAATCCCAGTAAAGATTGTAATTTCTTCAGTGTTGTGGGAGTGCGCAAAAGTGCGCATTTCTCCAGGAAGTGAGGAACTAAACCTCAACCTTCATTGTTGAGCTGGTAGCCCAAGAACAACACTGTGTACTCTGCAACGTGAGATTTTTCAAAGTTACATTTGTAGCCAAAATCTGCAAAATTGCTAAATATGCAGTCAACACGGCACAGATGCGGCCATAATTCGTCGTCTGTGAGATAGATGTCAACCACATACGAAGATGCATTTGTGTCGAGCCCCTCCAAGCGAGAGACAACGCGGGCGGCAAAGACGCCTGGTCTGTTCTTATAGCCCATAGCCAGACGGCAAAATTGGCATTATTTGCCACCACTGGTGAAAGCTGTCCATTGACTAATAAGAGGGGACAGATTGTGGGCAAATAAAACATTGGATATGTCAAGTGTTGTCTTACACTGTTGGCGCGCAAGACTATCCACAAGAGCAGAACTGTGAGTATTCTGCACCGCGCACGTACGAAATTGTGAGTTTAAGTGGCCGTAATCAAATACCAAAAGGAACAAGCCATCTGGCTTGGTCACAGTAAAAAGAGGGTTATTCATCTGAGACACAGACGTTTCAATCACACCTTGATATTCCAATTGTTCAAGGATTTCCGCAACGGAAGCTTTTGCTTCTCGCCGCATGGGGTATTGGCTGTGGCATTGACGCGAAGGAATCTCATGTCGAGGGGAAAATGTGTCCCATCCACAGTGAGTACGGTAAAAAGCCGGCGCAAGCGCCTTAGCCCAATCTTCTGCAAAATGCAATGCCTGCTCTTTCGGCACTGTGTGCACGAAACTCGGGAGGCAGCTAAGACAAAGGGTGGGGGCCAGTCGACCTCCGCCAACAAAATATCAGTGGTAGTACTAAGATTTTCCCCAAAAAAACCTTTTATGGTACGTTCTATCTGACCTTCAATCATAAGGACAATTTCATAAAGTCTTTCGGGGGGAGCCACTCTAGTGTCAGCTGTCTCAACTACAACGAAGTTGTCAGTTGCTGTCACCCTCAGTAGTGGATGCACGCCTCTCGAACTATGGTAATCTCCACCGTGCTGCCCAACAGTGTTAACGCCCATGTCAGAGTAACAAGCTGCGTTCTCACTATCTGTGGCATATCTCGCTGTCACTGCAGCAACTTTCTTCTTTTGAAACTGGGATCTTTGACGTGGTGACTCGTCCTGCGTGCCTTGCGAGGCTGCTCACGGCTATGTTGGGCATCTTGTCCTCTGCTGCCACCTCCTCCACCGGTGGGTGATACCGATGTTTCCTGCAAAGAGCGAGGAGAACATTGTTCAGGAACCTGAAATCTATCAGGTGACTTAATTGTAGTGCGGTCGCACAACTCATATGTACGCTCAGTAGATGCAGGTGTAGGTGAAGCAGGACGGGACCCCTGTTTCTGTTGCTGTTTCCCCTGTTTCTTGTTCTTACTCCAATTTTGTTTTGGAACTTTCTGGCGGTCATTTTTATCAGACGACGCCACCTGTGTTTGCTGCTGTGTCTGTTTTTTAGCAAAAGGCTTAACACCGAAACTATTACGGCCAACGGTCTTATGAGCCTCTGTAATAATTCTTGGTAACTGAAGGGGTTTCTCAGCCTGGGGAATATCGCGCAAAGCATTAGACACCTGGAAACTTACCGCATCCCCCTTAACAAGGACGAGATCCCGAACCATGTCAAACGTCCCACGAGTCGCATTCCCAACTCCACAGCCGCCTCCGGTCCGTGTTCATCCTGAACACGCTTAATGACGGAGGGCAGGACAACCATTGACGGGGTGCCGAAGCACCTAGTATAGACTGCCGCAAAAATCACACCCCAAGTGGTACAGTCATTTACGTCCGGCACTAAGTCTTTCTGCAAACTAATAGTAAGGATCCTGTGTTTCTCCACAGGAGTGGTATTTGAGAACACTGCCTCCAGTTGGTCAAATTTCTCGGCAAGCCAAAAAGGCATTTCATCCTTATCCTGGGGATGCTTGCCCATAACTGCTTTAACCATAACAGGACTAAGCTTCAACCCGTTCGTCCCAATTGGATGCGCCTCACCACCCGGAGCCCCACCCGGGAGGTTGCGGGAGATGTAATGAACCAGACCCCTTATCACTGACACTGCAGAGGCATAAAGGGGCCTTAATTCAACAGCTGTTAACCGCGGGGCACTAGGGTGCGGGGTATAAGCAGCTAAAACCGGCCAAGAAGCGCCTGCAATAGACAACGGTCCATGTCTGACCGCCGTTACAACGTGTGGGAGGGTGCCATTAAACCAAGTGGCATGCTGCCAAGCCAAAATTGGAACTTCCTGTGTCCTATATGGCGTGTACTCGGCAGGCATGGCAGATGGAGTGTAAGAGTGAAATACACCAGTACCAGCATCGACCGCAGGAAACGTGACCCAAAAGTAAAACAGCTCAAACTGGTACACTGCATCTGCAGATACAACAAAAACCACTCCCTGTCCTTCCAAAGAGACTAGGAAATCCTGCAAATGATTGCTCACAGCCAACCGGCTGTGTACTGGGAAATCTACCGCAGCCATAACGCCACAGTGAAAGACTAGTAAAAGGCAATAAAAAGCAGAACTGGGTAGTAATTCAATAGAAAACCGTTTTATATTATCAAGCTTGAAATTACCTATTTAACTATAGGTAGGTTTTATCCGTCACCACTGTCAACCGGAAACAATAGTGAGGGGGTCTTTGACTAATACAAGCCCTACTCGAGAGTCTTACAATAAGACCACATTGTTGGTGGCGCCATGTTGCAAGGATCCTGCTCAAACACAGAACTGTGCACAGAGACCTAGGACATTAGGGAATTGTGGTGTACAAGAAACTCACCTCAGTACCTAGAAAAACCCAACCAGCTAGCATCAGTGTCACAATAGCTCTTCGTCCTATAGCAAAGTAATTAGACAACCTATAACATGCGACTTAGTACAAACTCAGGAGTAAAGAAGAGACATGGTAAGGTTAAAATATTTATTTTAACGACGTGATCTCTGGTGCAGTATCTTAGCTCACATAAGAAGACATATGATTAAAAATAATATGGTCAGCATTGTTACAATTCCATAAAATACATAAGGTGAAATCATATTACAATGATGGTGAAAACAGGACTTAAAGCGCCTGGTTATAACACCCTCCCTAAATAGGAACTATGTATTATAAACTAAAGAAGGTCTCTTAGGCTTGTTTGGGGGACCCCATTACCTTTCCGCTCAGTAAGAGTAAATCACATCCGGATCAGCTAAAGCTCTCTGCATCCCTGGAAACGGAAAATCTTCCCCAAGTGTTTGAAATCATGGCAACTGTGCAATAATAAGTGCGCCAGAATCTCAGTTGGCTCACAGCTGCCAAATTGTTGTGTCTAAAAAGCGTTACTCGATCATGTTGAACAACAGCTACCATGTTATGATAACCTTGACGGCTTCAACACTCACTGTGCAGACTAGGGGCACGATGTAAGTCTAGAGATGTCGAAAACAAACCTTTTCTCATGTGTAGACCTTCACAAACCCTAACTTACAAAAACAGCTATATGCAGTGTCATGTGCAAAAGCGGCAAGAGGTAAAATGGTGTTTAAACTTCTAATACGCCATGCTAACATAACATGCATGCAAAGCAGACCTTAGGCCACACTACAGAGTGTTTATTGATATAGTTGGGTTAAACTTTGAATTTTGAGTAGGGGGCACAATACCTTCTTGAAAACGCAATACTAGATAAAAAAAGTTCATTCTTTGAACCAGAGTAGGGAGACTCATGTAGATCCCTATTCAAGAACAAAACCCAATTCATGGTCTGGGAGGCATCATGCTGTAGATACTATAGTTTACTTTGAGTAGAGCACCTAGCATCTTCATGTAAATGTTGAAGATGACAGGTTCTATGAAATGCCTTATGCTGTATCATGTTGAGTGTATCATGTAGGTTGAAGAGGGTGTCTCTAGTTTTTATGAGCTTGCATTGTCATTCTGAGTTGCGTAGAAAAAGAAATGGAATGTCAGCAGTTCCACGTAGATGACTGTTACTTACCTGCCTGGTATGCAGGTCCAGGAGGATTATGGATGACAGCAAGGCCTTGTCACTTCTTATGTGTGATGATTATGCTATAGCCTGTGGTAAGAGGGACATCAAAGATATAGGAAAATGTGGGGGGCAAACAGTGTTTCTGTGATGAGTAGGGTGTCAAGCTTGTCATTGCTGATAAGGTCTGCAATGTCTATCGAGTGCATGGCGTAATACAGAGTGAGCACTGGAGAGCATGAGATGAAGTGTGGGTTCTGAAGTTTGAGGGTGTGTGTAGTCAATGAGATGTGTATGAAGTTGGGTCCTGGTGACCTGACCTGACCTGACCTTGGTCGGAGACGGTCGCTCCACTCGTCGCGCGGCTCCCCCTGAGTGTGCCCGGCCTCCCTGCCTGCCTCCGCGTCGTCGCCGCTGCCCCTGTGGCATAGGTTTCTTTTTTTGTGCACTTTCCTGCTCCCTGTGCCTGCATCTTGCCTGCTTTTGTTTCTCTTTTTGTGCCCTGTGACTGTTCGTCTTTTCTCGCCCCTCGGGACCGCTTTCCCGCTTCGGACCCCTCCCTGCTCCTTGCCGCTGCTCCCCTGCGGCCCGCCCCCCTTTTTCCTCCTGTATCCTATCCCCTTCCCTGCGCCACCCCGCTCCTGTCTCCCAGCTGCTCCTCCCTCCCACCGGCTATTTAGGGTCTGTCCACACGACGGTGAGCTGTGACCTGACCTGACCTTGGTTTGAGACAGTCGCTCCACTCGTTACGTGGCTCCCCCTGAGTGCACCCGGCCTCCCTGCCTGCCACCGCTTTCCCGCTTCGGACCCCTCCCCGCTCCCTGCCGCAGCTCCCCTGTGGCCCGCACCCCTTTTTCCTTCTGAATCCTATCCCCTTCCTTGCGCCACCCCGCTCCCGCCTCCCAGCTGCTCCTCCCCCCTCTTCGCCATTTATTGCAGAAACCACGCATACGTGCAGCGGTCACGCGCAGCGGGCGCGCCGACTGCGCCTCGAAGGCGCGCCAAAGGCAAGCCCGTCTACGCCCGTCTGCGCCTGGACCGTGCCCAGTGCCAGGACCCCTGGTCCTCAACGATGCCAGCCCAAACGATGGACCTACGACGCCGCCACCCTTCACGCACTCAACGCCGGTCGGAACGCCGCCTGCTACCAAGCCAACCCAAAACGCACCCACGGACCCTTCACCTGCCAAGCCTGCAAATTCACCTGCCTCCGAACCTGCACCGCACCCGCCAAGCCGAGCACCAGCAACAACCACCTCAAGTGCTTCCTGCTCAACACCCGCTCCGTCCACAGACACGCCATCGAACTCTGGAACCTCCTCGACACAACATCACCAGACGTCCCCTTCCTCACAGAAACATGGATGAACGCCTCCTCAGCCCCCGACATCGCCATAGCCATCCCGGAGGGCTACAAGATCACCCGGAGGCACCGCGTCAACCAAACCAGAGGAGGCATCGCCATCGTCCACAGAAACACCATCCGCATCACGACCAACTCCGACGACACCCTCACCGCCGCCGAGCACCTTCACTTCCAGATTCACACCGACCCCAAGACCACCCTCAGATGCACCCTCATCTACAGACCACCGGGACCATGCACACAATTCAGCGAAACCATCGCAGACTTCGTCAGTCCACACGCCCTCACCTCCTCAGACTACATCCTCCTAGGAGATCTCAACTTCCACCTAGAGAACAACAAGGACTGCAACACCACCGCCCTGCTGGACAACCTCGCCAACCTTGGACTCAAGCAACTGGTGAACACCCCCACCCACTACGCCGGCCACACTCTTGACCCCGTCTTCTCCTCCAGCAAGCACATCTCCTTCAGCCACTCCACCGGACTACACTGGACAGACCACAGCTGCGTCCACTGCAACTTCAGGAGAACCACCACCCACCACCACCCACAACAGGTTCCCCGCAGAAGCTGGAGCAAGATCACCGCCGACCATCTCACCACCACCCTCAGCCAGAACCCGCCCACCAACACGACGGACCCCAACGAAGCAGCCCGCAACCTCACACAGTGGCTCATCTACTGCGCCGACGAACTCGCACCACTGAAAAATCCTCCCAGCAGAACCGGCAGTAGAAAAGCCTCGTGGTTTACCAACGACCTGAAAAACTCCAAGAAAACCTGCCGCACCCTCGAGAAAGCCTGGTGCCACGACCAGACAGCAGAAAACATGACAGCCCTCATGAACGCCACCCGCAAACACCACCAACTGATCCGCACCACCAAGAAGACAACATTCAAAGAACGACTGGACAACAACACCCACAACAGCAAGGAACTCTTCAGCATCGTCAAAGAGCTCTCCAACCCCAGTTCCTGCAACAACAATATCACACCCTCGCAAGACCTCTGCGACTCACTCGCCTCGTTCTTTCACCGCAAGATCGCCGACATACACAACAGCTTCGGCGCGCCGACCATGCACCCAACCACTGAACCAGCACCCGCCACCACCACCCTCTGCACCTGGACCCCTGTCAGCACCGAAGACACAACCCGCCTGATGAACACCATCCACTCCGGCTCCCCTACCGACCCCTGCCCACACCACATCTTAAACAAAGCCGACTCCATCATCGCACCCCAACTCCGGAACATCATCAATAGCTACTTCGCATCCGCCACCTTCCCGGAGAGCTGGAAACATGCCGAGCTGAGCGCCCTCCTGGAGAAACCCACCGCGGACCCCATGGACCTCAAGAACTTCCGCCCCATATCGCTCCTCCCCTTTCCAGCCAAAGTCATCGAGAACACCGTCAACAGACAACTCTCTGCCTTCCTCGAGACCAACGGATCCCTCGACCCCTCACAGTCCAGCTTCCAAGCAAACCACAGCACCGAGACCGCCCTCATCGCAGCCACCGACGACATCATGTCCCTGCTCGACAACGGGGAAACTGCTGCCCTCATCCTCCTGGACCTCCTGGACCTCTCAGCAGCCTTCGACACCGTATGCCACCGCACCCTGATACAGTGCCTCAGCAACACCGGAATCCATCGAGCGGCACTGGAGTGGATCATCTCGTTCCTCGCCGGAAGAACCCAGAGAGTCCGCCTCCCCCCGTTCCGCAAGGATCCTCACTCAGCCCCACCCTCTTCAACATCTACATGAGCCCTCTCGCAGCCATCGCTCGCCAACACAACCTCAACATCATCTCCTACGCCGACGACACCCAGTTGATCCTCTCCCTCACCAACGACCCCGCCACCGCCAAAGCCAGCCTCCAGGAAGGAATGAAAGACGTCGCAGAATGGATGAAGATCAGCCGTCTGAAACTGAACTCAGACAAGACGGAAGTCTTCATCCTCGGACCATCCCCTTCTGCCTGGGACGACTCCTGGTGGCCCCCTGCCCTGGGCACCGCACCCAAGCCAACGGACCATGCACGTAACCTGGGCTTCAACCTGGACTCCTGCCTCACGATGACCAAGCAAGTCAACGCCGTCTCGTCCTCCTGCTTCAACACCCTGTGTATGCTCCGAAAGATCTTCCGATGGATCCCCACCGAAACCAGGAAGACGGTCACCCTGGCCCTCGTCACCAGCCGTCTGGACTACGGGAACACCCTCTACGCTGGCACCACTGCCAAAATCCAGAAAAGACTCCAGCGCATACAGAACGCCTCAGCACGACTCATCCTGGACATCCCTCGCCACAGCCACATCTCTACCCACCTGAAAGACCTGCACTGGCTCCCCGTCAGCAAGAGGATCATGTTCAGACGCCTCACCCACGCACACAAGGCTCTCCACGACACGGGCCCGAAGAACCTCAACAGCCGCCTCACATTCTACACACCCACCCGCTAGCTCCGATCCGCCAGCCTCGCCCTTGCCTCCGTCCCACGTACTCGCAAATCCACCGTCGGAGGAAGATCCTTTTCCTACCTGGCGGCCAAGACATGGCACTCCCTCCCCACTCACCTTCGGCTGACCCAGGACCATCTCTCCTTAAGGAAACAACTCAAGACCTGACAGTAACGACCCCCCCCCCCTCAGCACCTTGAGACCCTTGCGGGTGAGTATCGCACTTTACAAATCTTGTTGATTGATAAGGTCTATGTTTTGTGTAAATTCTAGGTTGTGTCTGGGTTGTCTATATCTGTATGTGATTGTAAGGATTGGCAACATGAAGTGCTGGGTGAGGTACCTAAATGTATTTTTAGCTTGCAGGTTTCACTGGAACAGGAGTTCTGGGCCAATGCCCTTCCAGGCCCTAACTGGCCCACATGGACAACAGATTTGTCTGTGTCCGCTCTTTGCCGGGAACACCTAGGCAATGGGTTGCCATGAAGAGTTGACTGATGTGGGGAGAAGACAGAAAATGTCACTTTTCATGTAGATGGATGATGGGAAATCCAGTGATGTCCCTTACTGGGCATATTAATTATGGGCACTACAGTAATGTCACTTACCCTGCAGATGGATGATGGGAGCATGGGCACAGAGGAAGCATCAGGGTTTAAAGATTTTAGCTCAATGCGCTGTTGCAATGGGAGGTGTACACCCAAGCTGACATTAGTGGCACTTCACCTCAGTGTTTATGGTGAGAAGGACTTGAAAGGGGTCATGGCATTGCGCTGTAGAGCGGATTTTTGCTGGTGCCATCGCATATGGACCTAGTCCTAACTATTGAACGTAGCATATTTCGGTTGGACAGGCATGTATGGCAACTCAGACCTGAGAATGGAAACAATATTTACAGGGTGCTTGCAGTATTTAAGTGTCATATCATCATTCAGGTGCAATTGAGTAATGTAGAGTCAGTACTAAGTAGAATAGGCCACCCCATAACTACTTTGTATGGCTTTGCATAGTCTTTTTGTCTAAGACTGACTTACACTGACCAGAGCACTAAGGGTTCTGCACCAGGCCACTTAAGTTCTGTTTCTGCCTAAATTTCAGCTATTCTGTTCTTCAAGTGGAGCTGAAATGCTCCACCATCCGAGTGGACCTGTGGTAGTTTGCACAGTGTATGTATTATTTAACACCAAAGGCTTTGCATTGCTTCTGAACTACAGAGGAGGCAAAGTGAGAGCCCTTGTCACTCCCCAGTTAAGGGGAGATCCCATTCAAACATGTAAAATCCCTGATCCCTTTAATTGCATTAGTGTGTGCACATGCATAAGCCTGAATCCAACCAAACAATAAACAGGCCAAAACAAGAACATATATGGAAGTACAATATCTCGACATGTGGATGATGTCCTTCTGGATGCGTACAAATGTGCTCTTTGAAGGTGTGTAGGCTTGTGTAGTGGTTTGGATTCCCTTCTCAGGCTTATACTGTTATGTGCACAGTCTCTGCTCTCGTAAACTTACTATTAAATCACAGTTTGTGAATACAAAAACACAAAAGTGTAAGCTTACCTTTGTGAATCAGGCCATAAGACTTCCCTGAGTTCTTATTATTTAGTTTGCAAGCATCTATTAATATATAACTTTGTGATTACTGTGCATAACACAGATCACAAAAAACATACAAAACATTCCATTTCTCATTTCTTTAAAATGTTATTAAAATAATAAATATATATATATATATATTCACTGAAAAAACCATAGGTTAGAGACCATATATAGTTAGGAATTAGCATTTAAAAAACCTTGAAAATTCACTGAAAAAACCATAGGTTAGAGACCATATATAGTTAGGGATTAGCATTTAAAAAAACCTTATTTTACTCACACAAAACCATTGAAATTCCATATATAGTTAGTTGCACTAACTATATATCGCCCACCCGCAATCCACTGCTGATGATGTCACATATTACATCATTCATGACATGGTCAGTGACATCACTGATGACATCTCAAATGACATCACTGATGACATCATCCAGTGACTGTGTGTTTCTGTAAAGTTTAAATATGTTTTACATATTGAAGAATGAGTAGATGTAGAAGTGTCTGGATGAAGGATTTAGTAGGTGCGTGACTGACTGTATGAGTGAGTGATTAAATGTGTCTCACTGAGTGCATGGGTTAGTGACTAAACTGTCTTAATTTGTGCATCATTATGTCTGTTGTTCTGTAAACTGCTGCATGTGTTGGTCAGTAGCTATATGAGTAACTATATGGGTTATTGATTGATTGCCCAAGTGTTTGTATGGGAGACTGAGTGTGTGTGTGGCTGGCTGGGAGGTGTGTGACTCTGTGCAGATCAATGTGTACTTGTATCAATGATTGTATAAGAGAGTAAGTATGTGTTAGTATATGTTTCAAAATGTAAGGTGCTCTATGTTTAACTGTATAGATTAGAAAATGGAAGTGTGATTGATTATTTACAGGACTGACTAGGTGTGTGAGTAACTCCATGGATGAGTGACAGAGTGTGAGAGTCTGTATAGGTGTATGAGTGCATATGATAGTGTTGTAAAGATGAGTGATTGTATGTATGAATGATTGTATAGGTAAATGAGTGAATGTGTGTGTAAACATAGGAATCACTGAGTGCGTATGTAGTAACTAGTATTGGTGTGTCAATGGTTTCAAAAATTATACTCTGTATTTAACACTGGGTGTAACAGAGGTTATATTAAAGTGTGAGGAGATGCATTGTATTGTCACATGAATGATATCATCAGTGATGTGGTCATTGATGTCAAATGAGATGTCATCAGTGATGTCATCAGTGATGTCATTTGAGATGTCATCAGTGATGTCATTTGAGATGTTATCAGTGATGTCATTTGAGATGTCATCAGTGATGTCATCAGTGATGTCATTTGAGATGTCATCAGTGATGTCATCAGTGATGTCACTGACCATGTCATGAATGATGTAATATGTGACATCATCAGCAGTGGATTGCGGGTGCGCGATATATAGTTAGTGCAACTAACTATATATGGAATTTCAATGGTTTTGTGTGAGTAAAATAAGGTTTTTTAAATGCTAATCCCTAACTATATATGGTCTATAACCTATGGTTTTTTCAGTGAATTTTCAAGGTTTTTTAAATGCTAATTCCTAACTATATATGGTCTCTAACCTATGGTTTTTTCAGTGAATTTCAATGGTTTTTTAATAGCAAATATCATAAGCTGTCGAATGTCAAGTACGTGGTAAGTAAAAACATTTTCGTGTTTATGCACACTGATCTGCTTTGAATGCTGCCCCCCCTCCCCCTCATTTCTATTAGGAGTACTCTCTCTTTGCAGATAGTGAAGGGTAGTTAACGCAGGCCTTTGCCCCCGTTGTAATCCGTCGTGCCTGCTTCTCTCTCCATTTGATTGATTGTTATCCAAGCATTTACTGTTTTAGAATTGGTTCTCTTTGGTTCATTCTCTATTTACAAACAAGCACAGAGTCGCAATACTCTGTTTAGTCTTTGCAGATAGCGAAAAATCGTGTAAAAAAACAAAAGGAATCGAGCAAAATCAGTAGGCCACTAATGGGATCTCTTTTTGACCTCGCTAAAATAGAAACATTAGGAACAACCCCTCATGACAAACACGAAACTATTGAGATGAACTGAACTCCACACCATGATGGCTGCAATACAGCTCGGCTCCGCCACCCACCCCGCCCAAAATAACGATAAACTCTATGCAAATATTACAAATATATACAACACACCAGCAAAGTAATAGGGTAAAACATTTTATTAAACAACTATTTACATAACTATTTTATACTTTTTGTTGCCCGATCCGGCTAGCTCAATCGATCGAGCATGAAACTCATGCACTCTGATGGTTCAAAGTTTTGAGGAGTGCTTGTAACACTGTCTGAAGCCTATTTGCACTTGCATCAGCTTCACTATTCTCAAAGTAAAGTGGGGGCTGTTTGAGGACGTGACTGCATTTGTGAACAATGTAATGCGGTGCCACCCTGAACCGCTTGACGGAGGCCCCCGAGGGACGGTGTGATGGCGCGGACTCGGAGGGGGCGCTTGGCTCCGGCTCCCTCCCCAAGTCGTGTTCTCCTGGTGTAGCCTGAGATCGCCCCCGACATAGGTGGCCGGCTCCCGGGATCAAGCGGAACTTTTTGCCTTTTGGTAACTCTTCCATTCTTGACCTTGTCCCACAATCCGTTTCACCTAAAGACACGCTGTAGTGGGGCGCCCCTTTACCATTTCAGTTGCCATTCCGCCCGCTTTTGCTACACTGTGCCTCTTACGCTATTCAGCTGTTTACCGCCCGCTCTTTCGACTACAGCGTCTCGCTCACCATGTAGTTGAGTTGCTCCCGCTCTTGCGGTGCAGCGATAGCCGGCTGCCACAGTACTCTCAAAATGGCGGCCGGCTCTTCAGATTTGGGCGTGGTCCACTAAAATTGCCCTGCGACACCTTGGAACTCGGACGCTTGTCTGCTAGAGATTGGGCTCCATTCTCGAAAGCGTCCCCTCAGCCTTGAAGATTCTACAAAAGTCTTGGGGGCCCCCGACTCCCGCAGGCTTCTGGTGGGGAGCGGCTAGCATTATTGCTCGTGGAATGGCCACGACGGAGCTACGAAATGGTGGTGCTCTCATGCTAACGCCAGCTTCAGTCTGAAACATCCAGAAACACTGTAGACTACCAATTCGATCAGTTTCGGTAGCGCCCCAACGTGACCCGGTAGAGAAGAACTAGCCCTCCCCTCTTTGACTGATGGTTCTTGTTGCCTGTCCCTTCTGTTGTCATTTAACAGAACTATTTAGCCTGCTGAAAGGGGTTGTGTTCCGACCGCTGGTTGGTGGAGACATTTTGACTATATTCTGGACCTGCGTTGTCGCGTAATGCGTCATATGACGCGCCGCGTTAGCGCATCCGGAAGTGATCCGGGGCGCGACGCGCAGCGCGTAACGTAAGCATAACAGGTCATGTGACTTGTTAATAAAACTTTTCATTGGTTCATTTTACTTTTCTTATTCTAATGATGAAAGGCTTGGTCATATGACCTAAAAATTACGCTTTTCATTACTTCCGAACATTATTTTTTCTTAAATATATGTTATAATGTTCCAGGCTAATGTACTTTCCCGGAAAATTTACAACTGTCCTGCAAGTAAAATATATTCCTTTTTCGAGAAAAAGGGCGTTTCTTCGTCCCATGACGGAGCCGTTGAGCAAAAGAGGGTCGGCCTGCTGTCTTAGTCGCCGATACGCCAGAATATCAGATTCTTATCGATCACTTTATGTTGCAGGAGTAGAAAACACAACAGCCCTTGACCATTTATCTTTACTGCGTTCCTGCGTATTATACCTTTTACCCTTCATGTAATTGGTCTGCTTTATTTCACTTGCCTTTTACTGATTCTAAAACAGTGACTATTATTAAAAACGTTACCAATGTATATACTACTACCATGTTTTCTTTTAAAAACCTTTATTGTGAAAATGTCATTATACAAATACGGGCCTATAACCACGTGGGCCGGCCACGGAGCAAACTGTAATCGTATATGATGAGTAGACATTTACACTGTAGAGGAACGTAACGGACGGGCCATTAGGTTGCAAGAACTAAAGTGTCTAACAGTTGCGGAATCGGTGGACGTACATTTTATAATTAAAATACGACAGGGCCAGTTACAATAAAATTATCTAGATATACATTTGCGGGCAAGTACCATGGGTGACGTTAATTCGAACTTTCAATAGTACAGTAATCAATAACACATCAGAACTTAATATCAATAGGGATATCGAAATATTCAATCTATTCTCGTCCCCGCCCGCCATGTGCTTCAAAACTGCATACGTATCTCGTGATATCAAGGTTGTGCAACCAGTACACAACAAGGAGTTACGAGTCCCATTTATTCCGGCGCCATTTTGGGCGAGGACGGGCAGGTCCAGGATATAGTCAAAATGTCTCTACCAACCATCGACTATGATGATGTTCATATGCTGTATTTATTAGAGTAACACTCATCTGTCCACATGAAATTAATTTGCCACAATCTAAACATGTCATTTTAATCTTTCCAAAGTTCTTCTAAATATTTGGGACCGTTTCCCTTGCCTCTGATGCTGTCAGTGCCACTTCTTTGATGAATGTACTGGCAGGTCGGGGGTTCTCCTCCAAATCTCTCTTTTATGCAGCACTATAATTAATCGGTGCCACCTCTCCATATGACGATGCATGGTATAGTTACCATAACTATATTTTTTTTCCTCTGGAGAGTACATCGTGGCAGATGAAGCGTGTAACGTACCGGGCATTTACCTTTTTTTGCATGTAGAGGAAAGGAAAAAAAATTAGAGCGTCCGAGTTCTAAGGTGTCCCAGGGCCATTTTAGTGGACCAGGCCCAAATCCAAAGAACAGGCCGCCATTTTGAGAGTCCTGTTGCAGCCGCCTGTCGCTGTAGCATCAAGAGCGGCCGAAACTCAGCTGAATGGCAACTGAAACGGTAAAGGGGCGCCCCACTACAGCAGACGAGCCTCCACCTAGGAAGGCCCGTTCACGCCGCCTCCCCCCCCCCCTTTGGGCACCCCACGCCGTTATTCGGAGCAGGATTATAGGATGGCCACACCAGTACGGCAACTTGCTAGACACCACCTCGGTGCCTACCGAATCTCAGCGCCTTGTGGTGTCTTCTATTCAGAAAACATTGTTGTGCTGCCTTTGACCTATTCGCCGCAAGTGTGCACGCAACTCAGCTGCATAGCTTGCTAGACACCACCTCGGTGCTAACCGAATCTCAGCGCCTTGTGGTGTCTTCTATTCCGAAAATATTGTTGCGCTGCCTTTGGCCCCATTCGCACATCGGTCCGCTACTGACGCCATCTCACAGGCCAACGGGGCGCCCCACGCCGACTTTCAGCATTGTAGGATGGCCACACCAGTGCGGCAACTTGCTAGACACCACCTCGGTGCCATCCGGATCTTGGCATCTCAGCGCCTTGTGGTGTCTTCTATTCAGAAAATATTGTTGCGCTGCCTTTGGCCCCATTCGCACATCGGTCCGCTACTGCCGCCATCTCACAGGCCAACGGGGCGCCCCACGCCGACTTTCAGCATTGTAGGATGGCCACACAGGTGCGACAACTTGCTAGACACCACCTCGGTGCCATCCAGATCTTGGCATCTCAGCGCCTTGTGGTGTCTTCTATTCAGAAAATATTGTTGCGCTGCCTTTGGCCCCATTCGCACATCGGTCCGCTACTGCCGCCATCTCACAGGCCAACGGGGCGCCCCACGCCGACTTTCAGCATTGTAGGATGGCCACACCAGTGCGACAACTTGCTGGACACCACCTCGGTGCCATCCGGATCTTGGCGCGTTGTGCTGCCTTCGGCCTATTCGCACATCGGTCCGCTACTGACGCCGCCTCATGTGCCAACGGATTTTCTACGCTTTTTATACCCTATGCGCATAACAGGTCATGTGACTTGTTTATAAAACTTTTCATTGGTTCATTTTACTTTTGGTTTCCTAATGATGGAAGGCTTGATCATATGACCTAAAAATAACACTTTTCATTGGATGAAAACTTTTTTTTTTTCCCCAAACGATGAAAGCCCCACCTTGTTTCTGGATGTTTCAGACTGAAGCTGGAGTCAGCATGAAAGCACCACCATCTCGTGGCTCCGTCGTGGTCATTCCGCGAGCAATCATGGCAGCCGCTCCCCACCGGAAGCCTGCAGGAGTCGGGGGCCCCCAAGACTTTTGTAGAATCCTCAAGGCGGAGGGGACGCTTTCGAGAATGGGGTCCAAGACCTAGCAGACAAGCGTCCGATTTCCAAGGTGTCCCAGGGCCATTTCAGTGGACCAGGCCCAAAAAGGAAAGAGCCTGTCTCCATTTTGAGAGTCCTGTGACAGCCGCCTATTGCTGCACCGCAAGAGTGGGCGCAACTCAGCTGAATTGCGGATTTTGACACAGTGGACCAAAAGCGGACGGAATGGCAACTGAAACGGTAAAGGGGCGCCCCACTACAGCAGACGAGGCTCCACCTGGGGAGGCCCGTTCACGCCGCCTCCCCCCCCCCCCCGGGGCGCCCCACGCCGTTATTCGGAGGGCGGCAACTTACTGGACATCACCTTGGTGCCATCCACATTTCAGCGCGTTCTGCTGCCTTGGAACTATTCGCACAACAGACCGCTACTGACGACCCACCCCCCGGGACGCCCCACGCCGGATACCCAAATCAGTGCGGCACCCAGGCAACATCACCTGGGTGCCGTCCAGAAATCTGGACGTTGTGCTGCCTTGGGACTATTCGCACAACCGACCGCTACTGACCATTGTTCCTTCTTTTTCCCTAAAAATGTTTAAATGTTTTTACTGTTTTTGTTTTGTTGTATATATTTATAAGTTATTAAAGTTTTATAATCCTACTACTTTGTTAGAGTGCTATATATTTTTAATGTGACACATAATTGTAAAAACTTTGATGTACAAAGAGTCATCCCTGGAATCTTCCGCTTCAGGCTCGGTCCCCTCCCCAATCACAATACAGGATGTTTTTCAGATAGTAGGAACGCGTGTGGTGTGACGGATCTCATCGGGTGTGGGCCTTGATCTACTATAACTCCTTTGAAGAGGGGTGATTCTTTACAGCTGGGGCCATAAACTACATCTGCAAGGCTAGCTGATAGCCTGGGACCGGCCTGGACAATCGGACACAGAGGAAGAGGAGTGTCAGAGGGTGCGGTAGTGAATAGGGCGAAAGGGAGGTGTCGGGCGGGCACAGGGTGTGATTCTCAGGGAAGAGCAGCGCAGATGGGGGAGGTTTATTGCCCATGCATAAGACAGAGAGCGGGGGTGACCAGTGCCTGGGGGAGATGCTTGCGAGGGTGGGGAGCCATGCTAAGGATCGACAGCGTGCAGAGAGTGGGTCTGGTCAAGTCATCTAAAATGGCTGCCGTGCACGACAAAAGTGTGGCATTTGAAAAAAGGCAAGATGGCGCAGACAATGTTTTTCAACACTTCCTGATTTCCTTCGAATCGAACGTTAACAGACGTTGGGGCATATTACCAAAGTTAAGCGATATTTATCCCTAACGATGCTTAGCAACGAATTTTTTACCGCTAAGCATCGTCAGAAATTATCGCAGATAAACCTTGCTATTATCAAGGTTTATCGCAAATGCGATAAAAAACGGCCGCAATGCATTAATATCGCTGAAAAGTCAGCGATATTCATGCATTACCGAGCTAATGCTCTTAGCCATGTTATCCACCTCCCATTGGATAACATGGCTAAGAACTGCTCAGGGCAGGTGTTACTTTTTGGAGATATTCGCGCTTAGCGCGAATATCTCCAAAAGTTGGTAATAGGAGATAGCGATGTTAGCGACTGTTTCCAGTCGCTAACATCTTGGCATGCCCACTTTGCATGTCATTAGTGATAAATATCACTGACATGCAAAGTGGGGCCCAAGATGGTCGCTATCTCCTACTAGCGGTCGCTAACTGGTGTTAGCGACAGCTAGGTAATACGGAGATAATTTTATCTCCGCTTTCTTGGCTTTTAAAGCCAAAAAAGCGGACATAAACCCCCTTGATAATATGCCCCGTTATCTCTCCCACACTACCGGTCCCCCTGGGCTTAAACGCCGAGATGGTAGCGACTGCATCCTGTGAAGATAGGCCGAGACGTCACTCAGCAGAAAAAAAAGTAAAAAAAAGTCTATAAACATACAATAAGTTAAAAGTCAATCATTCTTCATTCCTTGTAGTACGCTCCCCAGTCCGCTTCCCGTTACGCTAACCGGGCGCACCCCACCAAAAAAACGATTTTTTTTTTTTTTTTTTTTTGCCCCGAGGAGCCCTTTTAAAGCCTCCACATCAAACCTATGGGGTCAGGGAGGATCTACTATGCCCCCTTATGGTCATTTGCCCCTTCGCTTTGGCCTCCTCTTGTCTCTCGATCCTACCGAGAGACAAGATGGCGGCCGCTACGGACTGTTTGGAATGTTTACAGACGCCGGAGAACCAATCAGCTTCGCTTCACAAAGCTCCGTAACGCGAAAAGTACGCGAAGTGGAGCGCTGCCCGGAGCGCTGTTACAGATATATATCTTTTTTTGAACGTTAATTTCTCAAAATCCACTGGAGCACATATATTGAGACCTAGCAAAGGCACATCGGGCTACCAGTCCCTACAATTTTGCCAAGTTTCGTGCAAATCCATTCAGCCGTTCGATTATTATTATTTTTTTTTTTTTGCCCCGCGGGGCCCTTTTAAAACCTCCACATCAAACCTAGGGGGTCAGGGAGGATCTACTATGCCCCCTTATGGTCATTTTCCCCTTCGCTTTGGCCTCCTCTTGTCTCTCGATCCTACCGAGAGACAAGATGGCGGCCGCTACGGACTGTTTGGAATGTTTACAGACGCCGGAGAACCAATCAGCTTCGCTTCACAAAGCTCCGTAACGCGAAAAGTACGCGAACTGGAGCGCTGCCCGGTCCGCTGTTACAGATATATATCTTTTTTTGAACGTTAATTTCTCAAAATCCACTGGAGCACATATATTGAGACCTAGCAAAGGCACATCGGGCTACCAGTCCCTACAATTTTGCCAAGTGTCGTGCAAATCCATTCAGCCGTTCGGGCTAAAAGTGAGGCCAACCGCCCTATGGAAAACTCAATGTTAAAAACACGTTTTGGGACCCCCCTTTTTTCTCGGCCCCCCCTTGACGAAACCCCCCCAAATTTTCAGGGGCTGCTCAGAAACAAAATGTTCCATTTTCCTGAAAATTTCAGCCAATTCCGTCCACAAACGCCAAAGTTATTAGACATAGGATTTTTTCTCTATGGGATTTTTGAAAATTCTAACTATATATACCTACTGGCGACCGCCAGTAGGTAATATATATATATATATATATATATATATATATATATATATATATATATATATATATATATATATATATATATTCACTGAAAAAACCATAGGTTATAGACCATATATAGTTAGGAATTAGCATTTACAAAACCTTGAAAATTCACTGAAAAAACCATAGGTTATAGACCATATATAGTTAGGAATTAGCATTTAGAAAACCTTATTTTACTCAAACAAAACCATTGAAATTCCATATATAGTTAGTTGCACTAACTATATATTGCGCACCCGCAATCCACTGCTGATGATGTCACATATTACATCATTCATGACATGGTCAGTGACATCACTGATGACATCACTGATGACATCTCAAATGACATCACTGATGACATCATCTAGTGTCTGTGTGTTTTTGTAAAGTTTAAATACGTTTTACATATTGAAGAATGACTGGATGTATGGAAGACTGAGTGTGTGTGTGGCTGGCTGGGAGGTGTGTGACTCTGTGCATATCAATGTGTACTTGTATCAGTGATTGTATAAGAGAGTAAGTATGTGTTAGTATATGTGTGAAAAGTATGGTGTTCTGTGTTTAACTGTATAGATGAGGAAATCGAAGTGTGATTGATTCTTCACAGGACTGACTAGGTGTATGAGTGCATATGATAGTGTTCTAATAATAACTGACTGTATGTATGAGTAATTGTATGGGTGAATGAGTGAATGTGTGTGTAGACGTACGAATCAGTGAGTGCGTATGTAGTAACTGGTATTGGTGTGTCATGATGTCATCAGTGATGTCATTTGAGATGTCATCAGTGATGTCATTTCAGATGTCATCAGTGATGTCATCAGTGATGTCACTGAAGTATGGTGTTCTGTGTTTAACTGTGTAGATGAAGAAATGGAAGTGTGATTGATTCTTTACAGGACTGACTTGGTGTGTGAGTAACTCCATGGATGAGTGGCAGTGTGTGACTGTCTGCATAGGTGTATGAGTGCATATGATAGTGTTGTAATAATAAGTGACTGTATGTATGAGTCATTGTATGGGTGAATGAGTGAATGTGTGTGTAGACGTAGGAATCAGTGAGTGCGTATGTAGTAACTGGTATTGGTGTGTCATGATGTCATCAGTGATGTCATTTGAGATGTCATCAGTGATGTCATCAGTGATGTCATTTGAGATGTCATCAGTGATGTCATCAGTGATGTCACTGACCATGTCATGAATGATGTAATATGTGACATCATCAGCAGTGGATTGCGGGTGCGCAATATATAGTTAGTGCAACTAACTATATATGGAATTTCAATGGTTTTGTGTGAGTAAAATAAGGTTTTCTAAATGCTAATTCCTAACTATATATGGTCTATAACCTATGGTTTTTTCAGTGAATTTTCAAGGTTTTGTAAATGCTAATTCCTAACTATATATGGTCTATAACCTATGGTTTTTTCAGTGAATTTCATTGGTTTTTTAACAGCTAATATCTGTAGCTGTAAAATGTATTCTTCTTTAAATCCAAAAATATATTTTATATGTTTATGAATAATTTTTTTTTTAAATATTTTTTTTTCTTCGTTCCCGCTTCGCGAATCGGGAAGCTTCCCGTTAGCTGACCTTGATGCCGCGAAATAGACCGCGAGCCGGTAAACGTTTCTTTACCGCAAGTGCCGCGTTAGAAAACAACATCGTGACGCCTCCCGTCCGCATGACGTTTCACGTTGTCGCGTGATACGTCATATGACGTGCTACGTTAGCGAACTGGTACGCGAAGCGAGTCGCAAAGCGCAGGTTTCTGGAAGCAAACCGGGAGGCCCTGCAAAGCGCTTAACGTAAACACAGCAAGTCATGTGACTTGGTAATAACACTTTTCATTGGTTCATTTCACTTTTGGTTTCCTAATGATGTAAGAATAGGTCATATAATCTAAAATGAACACTTTTCATTGGTTGAGAACTCTTGTTTTTCCCAAATGATGAAAATCCCTCCTTCTTTCCTCACTCTGACTTTCATCATTGTGAGAGAAAGACCCTTTGTGATCACTGAGCAATGGCTTCTTTAGTAGCTTCAGCTGGTGCTTCCCCACCACCTCCACCACATCCAAGGAAGAGTGGACCACCTGCTCAAGTTATAATTCAGCAAGAAGAGGAAGAAGAGGAAGACGAGGAAGAGCAAGAAGAGAGGCAGTTTTTGCCTGAGGAACCCAGGACGTCTCACCGGAAAGAAAACTTCATTTGGCAATTTTTTAAAATTCCCAAAGGTCAGAAAAAAGTAAATGCAAGATACGTAACTTGCCTTATATGTCAAGATAGACTGTCCAGAGGAACCGAGAAAAAATACAGTTTCGGAAACTACACAATGCATCGCCATATGACTAGGTGGCATCCTAACAACTACAGTGCTGCACAGTTTCGGAACGACCTAGATAATCTCCCTATTATGGCCAGAAGATCTGTTGTACCGGAAGTAACGGGACCAGAGGGCAGGGAGATGGTGCCAAATATACAAATGAGATTTGGTGAAGTAAAACACATCTGCGTATTTTGCGATGGATTCATTTGCTACGGAGAAAGAAGCATCACTCTGATCAACAGAGCTATTGACTATCATATGCAAGTTTGTACGAAACGCCCAAAATAATAAATACTTTTTTTTTGTTTTGTTGCTCCTGTTGAGCCCTTTACAATGAATCGTTTTCATTGCCCCCTCCAAGAAAAACCCCAAAAAATATCAAACTGTTCAGAAAAATTCAAAAAAAGTAAAAAAATGTTCTGAAAAATAATTAAAAAAATATAAAACAACAAAAACAATTAAAAAAAAAGTTCTTTTCAGAACTACCTCCCCGTTATTAAAAAATTGGTACAATATTTGGAACTGTGCCAACCTCTATTTCTCTTAGTTCGCTTCCTAGTTCGCTCGCCGGTACGCGAACCGGAAGCGAACCAAAAACAGTAAGTATAAGGGAAGGAAACAGACACTTATGTTAAAAGAAAGACAGCTATAGGGGAGTAAACTAGAGATACTATTACCCGTAATCCACTGCTGATGATGTCACATATTACATCATTCATGACATGCTCAGTGACATCATCAGCAGAGGATTGCGGGTTTTTTGGCAACGTGCCTTATCCACGGTTTAATAACGCTGCCTTTTGCTTTATATAAGTTTTCAAATTGTATGAAATATATACCAATAGGTCGTTATGAACCTTTAGGTAGTGCTTTTCTTCATGAGGTCTGGTCGCTTCCATACACATACAGATGTTTCAAAGATGATCAAGAAGTTTATCTGAATGGAGAGGAATGCACTGAGACGCCAGATCATTCACTAATGTGTAGGCACATACAGTTACACGGTTCATGCAACAAACACCGACCAAATATGGCTTGCGTGTTGCAAGGCACGCCAGTTCCTGCTATCATCCCCACGTTCAAGTTGTTGGAAAATGGTAGTTATTTGATGCTCAATAATGAAGATTGTTCTGAGTTAATTAAAAGTATTCCTTTTATCGTAACAGTAAGTGAACGGGTTATTTGCTGCAGAAATGTTCTATTTCCTCCCACACATGAACATAGGGAGTTTTCAATCTGGCCACAAATACCAACCTTGGGAGCACATTTCAACGGCATGGCAAGAATAAGAGCTCTTTTGTCTCAGAGAGAGGTGGCCTTGAGTTCGGCCCGTGAAACTTGCGTGCTTCACATAGCGAACACCCGTACAGAGGTGCAGACCCTTTTCAATTCAGATTTGCCTTTCAATTTCAGCAAGATGGTTCGGACTATCTTTAACGCATCCTCCACAAAGGCCCTGGCGCACTTTTTTAAAGTTGTTACCAGTGGTCTCGTGACTTCATTTGAGAAAATCTTTGGAGTCATCCCTCCTTTCTTTCATTCTATTTTCTCCACTCTGCTTCGTGGATTGGCATTTTTACTTGCATTACCAGCGGACGCTCTTGTGCTTTTTTACATTTTTAAATATGGATGTCCCTCCTATGCAACCTCCCACCCTGCAGCTGCTGACACTGTTCCGCAATCGCATGCTAGAATATTATGGCACAATGCCGTTGGCGATATTAAGCACGGCATATGGATTATCTTTTCGATTCTCCTACTTCACCTGTGTCCAGCCTGTATTTCACTGCCTGACCTGTGATTTCGATTGGGCCATTGATTTGTGTCTCTGCGGACCGGTTTCTCCTGACGTCGACTTTAATCAGCTGATGACTCCTATCATTACTCACGAGTTGGTTTGTCCTGGCGAAAGGATTATGGCTGTGGCATTGATGCATGGACTACTTGGTCCCTGGAATTTACTGGCGGCAGCACAGTCTTTCTTGGAACAGAGCTTTCTTGAAAACCCACCGAGCTGTCCTCTGATGGTGATAGAGGATCCGGTGCTGGGAGAGCACGTATGTTCTTTTCCGCTTTTAAATTGGATGGCTGAACTGTTTTCGGATGAAGACGGTGACTTCCTATTGGAGGCTGTTGCAGCTTATTTTGCATACACAGTTATGTCATAGACCTTTTTCATGTTTGATATGCTGAGTACTAGCATTTCATTGACAATTCATTGACTTATTTGTCAAGTTTTTATTATTTACCTTGCCTATTGGCTTAAGACTCGATAAAGTACTTGGCTGTTTTATTTTTCTTTAGCATTAAATTTTCCTAGTTTTTAATGCTTTACCTTGCGGACCGTCCACATATAAACTTGCAATCTGCTCTCATGAGATGGCACTTCTATTATCTTATTCAGTTCGTTTCCGGATCATGGGGAGGTGTCATCTAGGTCCTGGATATCTTTACACCGTGTTAAGTTAGCATGGGCTCATTACCGGTTTAAACGCCATTTTTCCTTTTTTGCAACTTCTGCACACGACACTTAGTTGTTGCTTTAGCTTTCCACCTAGTAGTTCATCGTGGTTTACATGAGAATAATATGTTATTGCTCTACTATCTGCTTTGCTTGTTAAACTATATCTGTACAGCGAGTGCTAAAGTTTCAAGAACAACACGATACAGAATTGTTATGAGGTCTGATCTCCACGACTTCATACTCATAACATAAGTGCAACTTCTGCCAATTCTGGGCATGAGGCGGGTTTTATATTGCTTTGCCGAACACACATACACAACAGTTGATGCGGTTCACATGAAGAGAGAGCTGGTGTATGCTGATGTGATTCCTTCAAATCTAAGACACTAAAGTATGGGCACGCCCTAAACCAACACAAAGAGACCTTCTTAGCAAATAATATAATATGTGTATTAGGGAGGGTGAGATATAAGCAGCCGCGGCCGTGGAGGGAGTTACGGTGAGGCAGGGAGGCGGGGAGGGGGAGAAGCAGGGTGGAGCCCTCTCTACCCTGCCCCTCCCCCTCCCCGCCTCCCTGCCCCACCGTAACTCCCTCCACGGCCCGTGGCTGCTTATAAGTGTTGCTAACTCTTATTCATTTACAGCATGTTAACATACTGTCACCATTCGCTTTTTATGTACTAGTAACTATGCTGGTAATTTTGCTACTGATAATATGTGTACTTGTATTCTCCACCCTGCTTCTCCCCCTCCCCGCCTCCCTGCCTCACCGTAACTCCCTCCACGGCCCGCGGCTGCTTATAAGTGTTGCTAACTCTTATTCATTTACAGCATGTTAACATACTATCACCATTCGCTTTTTATGTACTAGTAACTATGCTGGTAATTTTGCTACTGATAATATGTGTACTTGTATTATCTAAGATACTACGCCTGAGAAGACGGCATTAGTAAATAAACATTTCAAATACACATGTGTTCTTCTTAACTCCATGTTCTGGTTTCTAAGAAATATATAACGACCGACTGTTCATGAGTTCCACGTATCCTGAGGTACTATAAGTTCATATTCTGGATTGTCTAAACATTGAGAGTTTGTTATATCCAATGTGACACTGTACCTAGCTTGCTAAGGGGTTTTTGATTACTAACGTGAGTTTTGGGACACCCTAATTCGCCGAGGTTCCAATCCTCTGTCCACAGTTCTGTGTGAGAACAGAAACCCTGCGACAGGGGCACCCCCGACCCTTGCTGGAGCTTCATCACACTTGCGATACAACTCCAGCATTGCGCCACCTTTACGGCACAGATACATCACGCATCTGTGCTGTTTTTGCCCCATGATGCGCCGCATTGTAAATGCAGCACACCATAGGTGACGGAACAGCGGCACAGAATGACTAACACATCCCTGGTGATGCGCCAGTCATCATAAATGTATCCCTATGCTTCTTATCTTGTTAGAGATGAACCGCCATATGTATCATCAAAGTTTTTTGCATTTCCTAAATAGCGAACTTTAAGGAATAAATAGCGATTCTTTACCATTCCTAGTTTGCGATTAGCTATTTGCTAATTACAAATTACCCATTCATTTCCTTCATTTCCATAGGGCGGTTGGACTCACTTTTAGCTCGAACGGCTGAATGGATTTCCACGAAACTTGGCAAAATTGTAGGGACTGGTAGCCCGATGTGCCTTTGCTATGTCTCAAGATATATGCTCCAGTGGTTTTTACGAAAATTAACTTTGAAAAATATATATTGGGCTACATTGGCCTATATATATGTTGGAGCCCAAATGTAGCCCAATGTAGCCCAATGAAGCCCAATGTAGCCCAATGTAGCCCAAAGATGGCCGCCAGACACACAAAAAAACAAATGTAGCCCAAATATCAGCCAGATGTAGCCCAACTATAGCCCAGTGACAGAATGACCAATCAGCTTCGCAAACCTCCGTTACGCGAAGCGGAGCGCTGTTACAGATATATATCTTTTTTTGAACGTTAATTTCTCAAAATCCACTGGAGCACATATATTGAGACCTAGCAAAGGCACATCGGGCTACCAGTCCCTAATATTTTGCCAAGTTTCGTGCAAATCCATTCAGCCGTTCGATTATTATTATTATTATTTTTTTTGCCCCGCGGGGCCCTTTTAAAACCTCCACATCAAACCTAGGGGGTCAGCGAGGATCTACTATGCCCCCTTATGGTTATTTCCCCCTTTGTTTTGGCCTCCTCTTGTCTCTCGATCCTACCGAGAGACAAGATGGCGGCCGCTACGGACTTTTTGGAATGTTGACAGACGCCAGAGAACCAATCAGCTTCGCTTCACAAAGCTCCGTTGCGCGAAAAGTACGCGTCCTGGGACGCTGCCCGGTCCGCTGTTACAGATATATATCTTTTTTTAAACGTTAATTTCTCAAAATCCACTGGAGCACATATATTGAGACCTACAAAAGGCACATCGGGCTACCAGTCCCTACAATTTTGCCAAGTTTCGTGCAAATCCATTCAGCCGTTCGGGCTAAAAGTGAGGCCAACCGCCCTATGGAAAACTCAATGTTAAAAACACGTTTTGGGACCCCCATTTTTTCTCGGCCCCCCCTTGACGAACCCCCCCCAAATTTTCAAGGGCTGCTCAGAAACAAAATGTGCCATTTTCCTGAAAATTTCAGCCAATTCCGTCCACAAACGCCAAAGTTATTAGACATAGAATTTTCAAAAATCCCATAGAGAAAAAATCCTAACTATATATACCTACTTGCGACCGCCAGTAGGTAATATATATATATACATATATATATATATATATATATATATATATATATATATATATATATATATATATATAGTGTTAGAAATAATAATGTTTATAGACTACTAAAATATTACATTCAAAACCCACACTTCTCCTTGGGAGTAGTGGATCTTTCTTATAATGTATCATTAAACATTACATAAGTCACCAATCCAATTTATAGTGCCTCAATGCGAGATAACCCATTTCTGAGTTTAACCTACTGTTCCATACACCTGCACATGCTTTTTCAATGCTAGTGGCACATTGCTTGGGGAGAAGACATTTTACCCCCATTTCTCTAAGTATATCCTTATTCACAACCAAGAAAGCATTACGGTGTCTGCTAACCTTGTACTGCAGTTCATCCCATAGAGAGAGTCCACTAGAACAGAAACAGGTATGGGTGAGTCTTGAGAGTTCATTCCTGCCTGTTCTCATTGAGAGAGGGAAGGAAGTGGAAAGTAGAATTATTTCATGATTATCCAAATTCTTTCATGCTTGTCTACTGACTCCCTGGATTACAAAATTCCCCGATCACGGCCTGTGTAGGATTGCAGAGGTCCTTGACCAGTTGGATCACCATCTGTCTTTCATTCACACATTCATCTGCTAGGAACTGTACTAGCAAGTGCCTCTGCACACTTTTTTAACTTCCTGCTCTAGACAATGGAACCATGGCTTACACCACAATTCTAACTCCCAGTAGCCTAGGACTCCCCCTGTTCCCACCCAAAGCTCTGTATCCATCCTCACCATCCAAGAAAACAATTTCGAAAATTGTTTTCAGATTTATCAGAAAATGAACACAATCTAACTTTGCATACCTTAAAATTTTAAAGCTTACTATTTCGGTCTGACCTGATGGGTAAGTCAAATGCTGGGACTTCATTGACCTCCACCTAAGTTCTCCTTGGAGAAGCCACTGTCTTACCAACAGCACCCAGGCTCATCATGTGCAATCGTAGGTACTACCCAGCCAAAAGCATCTAGGACCACATGTACGTACTTTTGAAATTGCAAGTTCCTAACTGTGATTTCATGCTCATCACAATTTCAAATGTACAAAACTCTATAGATTTCTATTTGCGATTCCCAGCACATGGGCAGGGAGAGGAACCGAAAGGATCGGGAGAGGAAGCTCTAGGATGCAGCCTGGCCGGGTAAGTGGTGCTGGCCCCGGGTTTTTGGGAGGGGTCATTTTTAGGCCTGGGAACCGGTTTTAGGGCTGAGGTGGATCAAGGTGATATTTAGGGCTGGAGGCCGAGTTTTAGAGCTCACTGCAGGGGCAGTTTTTTTGGGGGGCTGGGGTCAAGGTATGTTTTAGGGCCGGGGACCAAGTTTTAGAGCTCAGACCAGGGGGCTGTCGATGGGGTAGTTTCAAGGTCTGAGGGTGGTTTTTAGGGCTCAGGGCAGGGGGGAGGGGAGGCGGCACAGGTTTCAGGGCCAGGAGAGGGTTTTAGGGCTCAGGATAGGCAGTCGGGGTAGGTTTTAGGGCTGAGGCGGGTAGATTGCAGGGAATGGGATGGGTTTTTGGGCTCAGTTGCGGTATAATGTTTACTATTCATAGGCCTTTACCAATCATGCCTTTACAACAGAATTCATTGTAAAGGCATGCATGGTAAAGGCATTCATGGTAAAGGAATGTGTAGATAAGACGCATTCATTGATGAGACTTCATTGTTGAGGGACGTGTGGTTTAGCCATGCATGCTTTTTTCATACAACTGTCCAGGAAGGACCTGGCCTGGCAGTTCCGGCTGGACTGTTCCCCTGGGGAGCAGTGTCAAGACTGATGTACATATAGCTGGGTCCAAACCGGGGTGGTGTGCTGATCAAATAAACAATTGATTAAACCAAGCTGTGACTGTGGGTGAATGTTCGATTTGTTCAGCATCTGTTCTTTTTACTTTTGTTGCCCTAAGTGTGAAAGGTATGCCCAGAAGTGGGTCCCCTCCTCATTGTGCCCCTGGATTCAAGCTAGCTGAGATGATATGGGGTGATACCTTGAAATTGGTCCCCAGGATGCGTGAGCCTGGTCCAGGGAGGGCCTGGCCTGGTAGTTTGGGCTGGATTGTTTCCATGGGGAGTAGAGTCACGACTGATTTGTATTTGGCTCTGTCCATTCTGGGTTGGCATGGTGAGTAAAACAACTGATGGATTAAACCCAGATCTGTGACTGGCGTTGAATGTTTGATTTATTTGGCATTCTGTATATGATCAGTTCTTTTTGCTTTTGTCACCCTAAGCGGTAACAGTATGCATAGACATGAGTCCCGTACTCACTGTGCCATAGGATTAAAGCTAGCCTAACTGATAAGGGGGTGATGCCTCGAAGCGGTCCAAGGCTGCTTGATTCCGGTCCAGGGAGGACCTGACCTGTCACTTCAGGCTGGGCTGTTCCCATGGGAAGCAGGGTCAAGACTGATTTACATATGGCTGTGTCCATTCAGGAGTGGCATGGTGAGAAAGAAAAACATTGGATTAAACCCAGATTTTGTTACTGGGGGTGAATGTTTGATTTGTTCAGCATTCCATTCATCATCTGTTCTTTTTAGCAGAAATGCTGTGCACAAATGTCAACAGCTATAACAACGTGGACAACATTCTTACTAAGTTGTCTCTCTCCTATTATTGGAGAGAATAGAAAGAAGGTGGTGTATTTTATATAATTTATAATCTGATAAATCTCAACAAAAGAGGTGTTCACCTTTATACATTAATTTTCAGATCCTGCTGTAGACCGTTTTGGTCTAGTGACATCTTTCTAGCTCTGTGAGGATTTAGGAAAATTTGTTTTTAAGATTGACTTGCTTGTAAAACACAAGGTTTTTCTTTGCCTAAATCTGTAGCAGACTCCCCTGCCATACCTCTTTCAACCCTTACCTCTCATGCTAGCACTCCAATCTGGTACACAGGATTCTCCTCTGGATTCATGCCCAGTCCACATTTTTAGAGACTTATAGATAAACATTCTTAATTCACTAAGTAACATTTTAATCTCTTCTCGTAATAATGGCACAGTCACTCATCAATATAAGCAAGCTACTGCTCTTCCCTTAATAAAGCAACCTTGCTGATTATTCTAGCTATAAAGCTCTAACTGGGAGTCTCTAACTGAACTTATCTATAAGCAAATCATTTCTTGGATTGTGGCCAACCCTGCTTCTGCCTTCCCAGAAGCACAGAGGCAGTCAGTCCTAATGCCAGTCATGGATGACCTGAGCCTGTCTTTCGTGGTCTACAGTGTCAGTGCTCTGATCTGTTTAGGTTCATCCAGCACATTTGGCACTTTGACCATAGGTTACTAAAATAGGCTTGAGAATTCCTGCCAAATTCTGTTTTAATGCACCTAGGGACTCCTTGCTCCACTTCTACTCCTGGTCCTTCCCGCAGGTACCTGACCTTACATTAAAAGATTGGCGCTTCAGATTGCAGATTATGTAGTTTTGTGGTTTGTAAGACTCCATTAGCAATGCCCACTGTACAGCAGAGAGTCAAATACCAAAGGTCAGGAAGCAAAGTACTGGCTGGAAGTGTTTATAAGGTTAGAACAAAGTTTCCTAACATTTTGCAATACAGAAGTGAAAATAAATGCTATAAATTGTTGCTACATATAAAATTACGTACAACAATATATAATATGCAAGATAGTTATTGTAGCATTCTGAGCTTCTGTTGCTATGGCTTCAGAATCTGATGAGGTCAACGGGACTGGGAAGGGAGTTGAAGTTGAGCCTGTTTCCCAACAGGAGTGCACTGGTGGATGGGATTCTTTCTAGAAATAAACAACTCACAGTTACTTCAACTACCACTGTCTTCATTGTGAGGGGCCTACTTTGTTACACTGGTGACAGAGGATACTTGGATTTTAAAGAAAGGATCTCAACATTGAACTTAAGGGTCTTGTGTCGAACTTAGGTATCTTGATTCAAGGTGATAGCTGTTCAGTTATTTCCACAAGTTTGTTCAGACAGCTATCTTGAAGAAACCCACTCAAAGTACTGTTTCCTTTATTTACAAGTGATTTTGGGAACTCTGCTTACGGTACTAGTCTCAGCATATATTTAAATTACCACTTGAGGACTCGCGTGCAGCAGCATGCACACCAGAACTCTGTGCTCAGCTACGTGTGACTCGCGCACACTGCAAGGACTCTTGTGCTGTAACATGTGCATCAGAACTCTATTTACTGCAATATCTTCACTTTCACGCACACACCCCTGTGTCTTGGGGGAAAAGACTCCCAGCGTCAATTGCACCCTCTGACCTTACCGCCGTCACGTTACACTTACGTGGCGGCCATCTTGATTGGAGTTTTCTTTCAATAATAAGCAGGTAGCTACAGTGACTTCTTGCCTGAACTTTGCGTGTCGTTCAGGTTCAGTGACATGCACACTTACCCTTAATTTACGAGGAGCCTCAGTTGCAATTCTGTGCATATCTTGGAGTGATGCACACCTACTTTGATCAGAAGTAACATGCATTACAAGTTCTGGTGTGTCATCGATTATCAGTGATATGCACACTGTATACAAAAAAAACTCCTCCTCAAGCTGTTTATGCATTCCATGTGTGCATCTGTGACACGCACATTTATAGTTTTAAACACAGCTTTGAATCTTCCATTGCATGTCAGTTTAATTCAGCAACAGGCACACTTTATCTCAAAAGTTTGTTTTACTAATTATTAATTCTCCATGCTTGTCACTTATTCCTGTCATTTACTTCAACTTTCCCTCCCATAATATTTATTAATTTGCTTCTCCGTGGTGTCGTAGTGATTTTTACATTTTGGAAGTTTATTCAATATGCAAAATGTTACTGTGCCACACTTCTTTTTGTCATCTCCTGGTGATCCACCTATTAAGTGGCAAAAATGGTGTAAAGTGTTTGAAAGGTATGCCAGGGTGTGTGGCTCTTCTCTAACTGCGGAAAGAAAAACGGCTCTACTGTTACACTGTCTAGGGTCAGAAGGACAAGACGTTTTTGATCATCTGCCTGACATTTATGAAGGGGACCTTAATGAGTATGACATTTGTATTGCTAAATTGGACAAACAATTTTTACCCAAAGTTAGCACCATACTTAAAAAATACCATGTTGGCCAAAGGAGTCAGTAAGAGGATAAAATTGTAGAGACATTGTAGAGAACTATATAACTAGTTTGAGGAAACTAGCCTTAACATGCAAATTTGGTTCCGCTCTTGATGAAAGATTTAGAGACTAATTTATGTTGGGGTGTAACATTGAACGAGTCAGAGAGAAGCACTCTGGCAAAAGGATGAACCTACCCTTAGGGATGCCCTACTCATTGCGAAGAGGATTGAACATTCCACCAAAAAAGTGGAAGTCATAAGAAAAGAAGGTGACAAGAAGGATTCTGTTTAAGTTGTCAAACAACCACAAAAAGATCAAAAGGAACATGAGAAAAAGAGGAGTAATTTTGACAAAGCGGAAAAGTCCTACACCTTTCAAGGTAGATGTTTTCGTTGTGGGAAAGTAGGACACTTAGCTAATGACAAACAATATCTAGCTAGCAAAGTCACTTGCAGTAATTGTAGAAGAGGCCATTTTGCTGCTGTCTGTAAAGGCAAGACACTTAAATTAAGGTTAAATGAGATTAATGATGATGCTGTATGTCCAAATGATCCACTGTCTCATGTTGGGTGTGGGCTGATACTATTCCAAGACACTGAAAATGTTGATAGTAAAAGTAGCCCATTTGATGAAATTTTGGTGGAGGGTGAAACAACCCATGTTCTTTTTGATTCGGGGGCTAAAATCACTATAGTTTCCAGAGACTTCTACTTAAAGAAGGTCAAAGATGAAACAAAAGTGTTTCAAACTGATATAATACCTCGTGCATATGGGGGTGAGCCAATTAAGTTGTTTGGTTACTTTTGGAGTCTTGTGGAATACAAGGGGAGGTTTACTAATGCGAAAATATATATTTCACAAAAGGGTGACAGTATTTCGAGTTGGGTTTACCAGAGAGATCTCGGGGTGATCCTAATGAATAATTTTGGGGTAAAGAACATATGTACTATGCAAGATAATTCATCAGATAATTTCATACATGTGTTGAGGATGAAATTTCCTCAAGTGTTTTGTGAAACGTTGGGATGTTTAAGACATTACATTCATTGCATATGTCTTGTGGATGGTGCGAAGATGGTATGTAGTAACGTGCGTAATGTACCTGTGGATGTGTGAGAACTTGTGCATACAGAATTGGAGAGGTTAAAGGCAGATTGTGTTATTGAAGAAGTGGAAGCAACACAGTGTCTTGCTGCTGTTGTAGCAGCCAAGAAAGCTGATGGGTCTTTACGCTTGTGTGTTAATCTGGGAGAGTTAAACAAGCATGTGATAGTAGACCGTTATCCTTTACCTAAGCTAGCTGACATGTTGATTCTAAGGTGCCAAGGTGTTTACCACCATTGATCTAAAATCTACTTATCATCAGATTAAGCTTGATGAGGCATCTAAAGATCTTACGGTGTTTGTGACTCCTTTTGGGACTTATCATTTTGTCACACTTCCTTTTGGTTTAGTCTCAGCAGCCTCAGTTTTTCAGAGAGCTTTAGAAAATGTTTTGAAAGGACTAACTGGTGGGAGAATATATCAGGATGATATATTGAGTTTTGGGAGAGATAATATGGAGCATGATGAGAGGGTCATGAGTGTTTTGAGCAGACGCAATGAACTTATTCTGACGGTCAAGATTGAGAAATGTAAATTCAGGAGGAAGTCCATTCACTATTTGGGACATTCTATCTCAGCGGTAGTGTGATGCCCAGAGAGGACTTGGTTGATGCAATTCGCAAGTTGCATTCCCCTACTAATAAGGAAGAGTTAATGCGTTTTCTAAGAACGGCAGAATACTACAGCAAATTTGTCCAGGGTTTTGCTACTTTATGTGTTCATATGAGAGCTCTGCTTCGTAAAGGGTGAGGGTTTATATGGGACCAAGCGTGTAAAGAAGAGTTTTGCATATTAATGGAGAGATTGAGTTGTGCACCAAAATTGAGAAGTTTTGATCCCAAAAAGAGGTAATTTCTGAAAACTGATGCTAGCATGAAGGGACTAGGTGCTGTTTTAATACACAGGAATCAAGAGCATGATAAGGTAATTCTGTTTCCTTCAAGGAGCTTGAGGGGTACTAAAATGCTCTATTCTGTTGTGGAAAGAGAAGCCCTCGCTGTATATTGGTCTGTAAATAAATTGAGGAATCTCTTTTGTAAATTGAGGAATCTCTTTTGGGCCTGCATGTTTGAAGTAAGGACGGACCACAAACCATTATGCAAGATTTTTTAGAAAAAGGGTATTGATACAATTTCCAGGTTGATTGCCAAATGGGTATTGGTGCTACAATAGTTTGATTTCAACATTAAATATTTGCCAGGTGTTGAGAACAAGGTAGCAGATGCTTTTTGCTGTTTGGTAGATGGTGATAACAAGAGCTTATCTGTTGAGAGTGAACAAGATAAAGAGGTGGTCTGTTTCATAGAAAGGAGTAGCATTGCCAAGGAAAGGTGGCATGAAGATCTTGCCTCTGATCGTGGTATGCTTAAAGTCTTAGATTGGGTAAGGGCAGGTTGGAACGTCAAACCCAAAGGAGATGAAGAAGTAGAAAAATATTGGCAATGTTAAGGATGAACTGTCAGAGCAAGAAGGCCTGCTGGTCAGGGACATGAGGTTGGTTCCCCCAGTATCCCTTAGGGAGTAACTTATCTCTTTAGCTCATGCAGGTCATCAAGGAATGTCCAAGACAAAGTAGAGACTCAGATTAACTTACCGGTGGCCGGGTATCGATTTGCAAGTGGAACGTGTTATCAGAGATTGTATTCAATGTGTGTTGAGTGAAAGAGTAGCAAAGCATAAGGTCCAACCCATGGTGAAAAGGGAGTGCCCTCATGGTCCATGGAAGGAAGTGGGCTTAGATATAGTTGGTCTCATCCATTCTTCAGGATCTGAGTGGTACATTTTAGTTCTTGTTGTTTTATTTTCTAGATGGCCTGAAATAACCATTACACATAGTGTTGAAGCCAAGCATGTGAAGGCATTTTTGGAAGAGCTTATGGCTATAGAGGGGATACCTGATGTCATTCTTACAGACAATGGGGTACAGCTAGTTTCAAGAGACAGGGAACAGTTTCTGTACGGACGTGGAATTAAACAAAAAGAATGCTCATTATATCACCCTAGACAAATGGAATGGTAAAGCGTTTTAATCGTGCGTTGAAAGAAACCATAGACATGACAAAAAGTGCAGGTTTGGATTGGAGGATAGAAATATTAAAAAAGGTGGATGTATACAGGGTGTCCTCTCATGCTGTTACCAAGAAGACTTCTTTTGAGTTATTCAGGGATAGGCGTGCTAACACCCTGGTGGCACCTACTTGGGTCATTGACATGCAATCAAATCATAATGTGTATAATGAGGGGTATGATTGGAGGTCGACAGAGGCTAAGAAGATTGATAGTTCGTAAAGAGCTTTATGACCTAAGAAAGAGTGTTAAAAGAACTGTTGTCAAAGTGGGAGACTAGGTTTTTCTTAAGAATCAATGTGAAAAAAAGGTTTTTCTACAGGGTTTTAAAAACCTATACAAGAGATCAAATTCTTAAAAAAAGCTGTCAAGACTACTGACTATCGCATATGGAACTTAAACAGTTGTCGTGATCAGAGGTGATTTGATTCAGGATCATCTTTTGAGTCTGTAAACCCATCTGGGAACTGATCTTGTGGGCTCCTCCAAAAATACTGAGCCTATTCAGAGGTCTGTGAGGGTGTCTATGCCTCCAGCGTATTGGAGTGAATATGTGAAGTAATTAGTATGGTTCTTTATGAATTGTTATCCCCATCTTATATCTTTTGATTTGTGAAACAAAAAATTAGGAATTTTATTTTATTTGTGATTCTACAGTTGCTGTGTTCTTTCAATAAGGTTGGTTATACTTTGTAAAGAAGAGAGATGTGTGGAATTTTGAGCTTCTGTTGCAACAGCTTCAGAATATGATGATGTGAACGGGACTAGGAAGTTGAGCCTGTCTTCCAACTGGAGTAAACTGATGGACGTGGTTCTTTCTAGAAATAAACAACTCACAAGTTACTTCAACTACCGTTGTCTTCATTGTGAGGTGCCTGCTACGTTATAGTTATTCCATCAAATCTACAGTATGCAGTTGCCTGAGCTGACAGTCACTCATCTCACCACATGCAAGGAAGTATCACACAGTGGAATATCACACCAAATTAATGGGTCACCAGCATGATGCAATTAAAAGACACAAGTGAGCAGAGGGGTGGACACCTTTGAGAAATATGGCACCATCAAGATTTCTGAGAATCATAATGGGGCGCATCTACTAGAACAATGGTGGACCTGCAGGATGGGAGGGAATGCCAGGGAAGATGCAGATAGTAGAATGGAGTAATAGCACACTCAAGGGACTCAGTGGAAGGACTTAGTGGAATGACATGGAAATTTAAATTTGAAGAATGGGATAATGGCATAATTCTTGGGAAGGCCGCAAGAGACAACATTAGGGATACAAATTGGCAAAAATGGGTTCCACCAGCATGCCTAAGAATGGGTAGAAGAGCAATTAAGTGAGAGCTATGAAAAAGAAGCTGCCACTGCAGGCATGGTAAGGCCATGGAGGACTACATGAGGGTTTGTTCAGGTGGAATGGGACAGTAGCCGGATGGGTGGAAAGGTGTATGGGGCATGTGCCGCAAGTGAGCATAAGTGCACCACACTAGTTTATTGGAGCACTGACAGAATACTTGTGAAGAGTAAAGAGGATCTGGCAGGAAGTTTGGGAAGCACATGGGGCTGCACACAAGGGTGTAGCTTCTGTTGGTGCAGCACGTACAGTGGCAGCAAGGCCCAGAGTCATGAGGGGCCCACCATATCCTGAGTTGTGCTGTATTTTGAAATTCAAACAGCAGCAAGAGGGTCTATTGTCTTCCTTCCCCTAGGGTGCATGACATACTGGCTACACCCCTGGCACTCCATTGGGTACCCACACAGCAATCTACCTGTGGAAAGAGGCACCAATCAAGGGTTTTGAAGGCCCGGATACAGAACAGACTTGAAGTTTACTACCAATTGTCCACTAATTAAAGCTCCCATAATGCTAAACAATATTACATTATATGTAAAACTTTTACAGATTCACAAAAAGCCAGTTAAAATAGCCCTTGATCGGACCACAAAAATCCTTAAGATGAAACTGGGTAGAGAGACAGAGTCAGAGGTAGAGGCAAGCAGAGAGGAAGAGAGGTTCAGATAGAGAAATAGAATAGATGGGATCAAATAGAGTGAAGTTCACTTTGTCATGTGGTCCCTTGGAAGGTGGGGGCCCTCGGCGATTGCCTATATTGCCCATGCCTTAAAACATCTCCAGGGATCTTACCCATGTACCTCTGTGTGGCTTACACTCAGAATGCCACCGACACCCACCACGGAATACTTGTTCCAGCACAGACTCTACCACCTTGGTCGACCTGGTTTTGGGGGTGATAGCACATACAGTTGCTAATACAGAGTAACGTGGCCTTGTGTTTGTATCAATTTTAGAACACCATACATCTCAATCAAAGACACCACTTTTGGAAGGCTACTAAAACCTTCTCAAAAGAGCTCGAGGGCAAAAATAAAATAAAAAATAAAAATAAAATAATAAAAATAAAAATAAATGAGCTTGATGGCACATCTTTGTCAAAGTACATATGCCATATGATCTGGCAGATTAGTTCTGAGTGGGTAAACAAAACCCTCTTTCGGCCGGCACCAGCTGCACCAAAGCATATACAGTGGCGGAGGCAAGGCTCAAGCAGATACAATAGAATTGAAGGCATCCACGTTGACCTATGTCGACTCTCATTTCACCCACGTTTCCTTTTTAAGGAGGCATGTACCTTATCTGTTTTTAGTAAATAGGGTCCTGGCGAGTGGCTGGTACTGTAAGTACAGTTGGACTGATCAAAACTTCCATATCAAAGTGTTAAAAGCCCTAATCTTCCATTTTACCAATTAGTTCTTTCTAGCTCTTGTAGTATTGATTTACTCAACAGAACAAGTTGGACAGATGTAATAGCCATGTCTATTTTGGTATCCTCAAGACATTGATCAGTCACCAGCCCTGATGGTACGCTACTGTTATAATGTAGTAGGTAGATGGCAGGTAAAGACATTGCAGTTATTACATCGGAGGTAAGCACTTCGAGGGTGTGTTTTCACTATCTTTACATCATTGTAGTTTCGTTCACTGGTACGTTTTTATGATTCTAAGTGACAGAAACTTAGGTGTATATGAGTGGGACCCTTCCAGTACATAAACTATCCTTTAACTTTATTTCTGCTTTTTATGTATGCTGTAAACATAGAAAAACAACAAGAGATGAAAACACTTCTCGTTATGCCATCCTTCAGAAGACATAAGATGTCTTCACAAATCACTTGCTACGAATGCTTGTTGATAGGGATTTTTGTCAAAAACCAGTTGCATGGGAAATGCCTATGTACCACCCATCGTTACATGAAGGGTATACCCGATGGTGCTGGGACCTGGGTTTTATGCAGTACAGTATAGGATGGTCCCAGTAAACAATTTTTAGCAGGAGAATATAATGAGCAAGTTTCACATAACGTAAAAAACAATACATACAATCAATGACTGAGCACTGTTATTTAATCACACCATCATATTGGCAAATATATGAATAGCAAATTTTGAATATATACACATTGTGCCCAGAAGAAAGGAAGGGGGTATTAGGAATAGATTGTGATTTATGTGAGGATGAAGTGTCATGGACAGGCAAAGAAATTGGTGCAATAAACTGATTCACATTAGGTGTCAGAATTGGACGTGTTACTTCGCCACTACTACACGTGATTGGGAATAGCCAAACTACATAGCAAAACACAGTAGAAAAATCTCCGTTGTTTATAGGGTGGCTTGAAGAGAAGTGTAGACGTTTCGACCCCACAGACTGGTAGGTTAATAGCCACCTTACATAGGGGTCTTCCTCAGGACTGTGATGGGGGAGTGGGCACCGTATACAGCCCTACACGTAGGGCTGAATTGTGAGAAGATCGGGCTCATAGGCTCCGAAGCACAGAGAGTGGGGCAACTGTACTATCATTGGATATGATCCGGTATGTCCCACCAAGACTAATTGAAGTAAGCCAGCCGTTGTCATCAACTAGGCCCCCTGAATACAAATCTGCTCTTGCTCCCAAAACTGTATCACACGATGGCACTCGATCGCTCCTCGGTGGTCTTGACTGTATCAGGGAGAAATCAGGCCACGCAGAGCGGAATCGCTTAAGCGCTGGCTGCTGTCTCAATCGAAGCGGAGAGAGTATATACCAATTCAAACAAAGGGAAAAAAAGAGAGAGGAACACTCCCAGTCCCCTAAGTACAAATGTTGAATAACAAAAGAGGGAGTCTCCCCAGGACAGAAAATCCTAGTGAGTTGTACGGAGTAATATGTAGCTCAGACACATTTTTGTCTTTCTTTTCTAGAAAGAAGTTTTTCTTTCTTTTAGAAACCCATCACTTACCACCTAATGGTGACATGCTTCATCATCGGGGTCCACCCAAGCGGCCGAGTGCCACTCGGGTGTGCTTCAACTCCTGCAGCTGCAGCGGAGCTGGTTATTTGTGATATTATGTGTAGTGAGTGATTTTTTTAAAATATCTTTGTGGTATTCCCTATTTTTATTCTGGATCCACAAGATATGTTAAAAACAGGTGTGATACTAACTGTATGGCTAAATTGACCAAAGAGTTTCAATATTAAAATGGGAATATGGTCAACATGTTTCAACCTTAGTAGCTTGTCGCAAGGTATTTTTCAGGACCAAATGTGCGAAACGGGAGGTCTACGCGCGCTAAGGCGTACCCTTTCCTGATTCGCTAGATTGCCTAATCATATACTCACAAATAGGCACACTTAGAGCATTCTATGTAAGGTTGGAAGCTTCTGAAAGAGAAAAACCGGGAGGGGGTGGCATAGTTTATATGCAGACATTCAATGATTTCACATTCCGTATGCCCCGGTTATTTTCTATGTATTTACTACGTGAGATATGCCAAACGATGTCAGCCTATAATGAAATGCTGACAAAATAGTGCACAGTGTGACATGAAAGAATCACGAGTCTTAAAAGACAGCTAGTTGTGGCATGCTGCCTATGGTGGCATATAGTGATGCGCGGTTATTGCTCTTATACTTCATGTATGTGCTCACACACTCTTATTTACGTTCGAATTCACGTAAATCTCATTTGTGCCCTAATCAATGTCGGGCTTCTTGAAAACAAGGTGATTCGTAGCATGCATTACCCCGGTTCATTTTTTATCAAAGGGCAGGGCAAAACTATAAAACAAAACCAAGTGCGAAACCAAGGCGAATGAAATGGTACGTTAAAACGTTACAAAACACTTACGAGTTGTTAATAACACTAAAGCCTCATGGATAACGTGGAGGGACTGGTTAGTGAGGCATTCTGTTGGTAAAGTATAAAAACTCGGTAAGTATTATTTGCAGGACTCGAAAGGTTGACCTCGATTGAGACAGCCGCATCTGTATTATTTCGGTTTAGGGGTCGGGGGATCGGGGAAGTGAAGTGCAGCATGCAGCCTTCACTAGTACTCACATTTTTCTGCTGTTTCGCCCACCCGTCTACCTACATTCTGGCTCCATCGGATCCCGTCGATAACACACGCTGCTCACTTGTTTGCATAAGAGCAGTTTGTGCCTCTGAAAACGCTTCCGCCCACGTGATCGAGTAAGGGGGCTTGGCATTAGTTTTCCAGGGATCGGGTGGTAAACTCTATTCATTCCCCGCATGTTAGGGAATGTCTTAAAAAAGGGAGGATTGAAGCTCACAGTGTGCTCAAAAACTTTATTGTGAAACCATGTTAGACACAGTTGTTGGATTAATCGTGTGTAAGTCCACTTTTGACAGGTTCAAGTATAATGTGTGAACAAATGTTAGAGACACTAGATTCTTACGTGTGGGAGTCCGTATGTATTTTTTTAAAAAGGGGAGTGTTTGGTTATTATCGATTATGTGGCTCAAGTCCAATAGTGTATGATGGTACTACACAATTGTGTTTATTCATTTCTGCGGATTTTTCATCTAACGTAACCTCATGTTGCTACAAGCTATTGGCAATCAGTCATGAACCTCTGTGTGGTAGACCCTTATCTTTGTCTAACCGTATTCTAGGGTATATTATCATTTAAACCAATAATGTTGGCGGAGAGCCTGTACACCCAACGCTGTTCCTTTTCGAAAAGATGTTGTGTAGTGCCTTGGCCTGGATTCACCGTTTCTATGACGGTCCACGTCATGTCGTTTGGAGTGTGGTTATTCTTCAGAAAGTGGTCAGTCAATTTAGTTGTTGCTTTTTTGCACCTTATCGTGCTCCGGTGTTCACAGATTCTTTGTTTAACCTTTCTGGCTGTTAGACTGCATGGGCAGGTTATGAGGTACACCACGTTGACGCTATTACAATTTGTGCGGGCCCTTTGTGTCCAGACTTTGTTTTCTTCCAAATTCAGTGTTTTCGTGGCTGCCGTTAAATGGCAAACACTACAACTACCGCATGGGTAATGGCCTGTTACTTTTCGGAGGCCCAATGCGCTCAGTACTGTTGGTGTATTCTCGTCAAATGGTCTAGGGCGGGTATTTACTAAGCTGTCTTTTAGGCTCCTAGCCCTTTTGTATGAAAAAAAGAGGTTTTTCCCATTCTAGGTTTCCAGTTTTAAGAATTCCCCAATGTTTGTTGATGGATTTTGTCACTTGATTTGACAGTGTGTTTAAAGTTCATACACACGTAAGGGGCAAATCCTGTTCTGGTTTCTTCTGATCCTCTAGGAGTGCCTCTCTTGGCTGGTTCCTTGCCCGTTTCTGGCATTTATTGAAGATATGGTCTGGGTATCCCCTCTCAGACAGTTTTTCAGTCAGTTCAGAAGATTGATTCTTGTAATCGTTCAGTTTACTTCAGTTTCTTCTCAGTCTAAGATACTGGCCGTAGAGTACATTTTCTTTGAGAGGCCTAGGATGGAAGCTCTCGAACATTAAAATGTTGTTTTTAGCAGTAGGTTTCTTGTATGTCCTTGTCTCTAGGCCGTTTTGTTCCTTCGTGATGACTATGTCTAAGAAAACCATGGTAGCTTTGTCCATGGTATGTGTAAATCTTAGTTAGTATCACAAGTGTTTAACCAAGTTATGAATTTGGTTAAGAGGATTTCAGGTCCTTGCCAAATGGCAAGAACATCATCAATATACCTTTTCCAGAATGTTGCACAGGTGAGTTATAATAATAAAAATGGTAAAGTTTGAAAATGAGTGATTGGTTATTTTGAATGACTGTGCAGTTTGAAACGTGTCAGTGGTAGAGCACTTACAAAGAACAATAGATAATTAGGAGCAGCATGATTTAATGGCCATGTTTTAATATAGATTTGGACACAATTTCTGATCATGTGTTTATAACAATTGTATGGCATTAATTATATAGAGAGGTATTGAATGGACTTTGGAATTTCTCTGAATTATACTGTAGAGGTTCTATGAAGTTTATGAACTAAGCAAGCATTATGTAGACAAATATTTTATTTTTACTTGTAAGGTAAAATAATGTTTTATTTCATTTTAATTAGGTGATGCAAGTCATAAGGAGAAATATATATGTTTATGTCCTGATGAAGGTGGTCTTATCGAGTAAACACCACCGAAACGCGTCGACGCTCTAGGTACTGTTAAATTTGGAAGGTCAAACAGTATTGTGATGACAGGGAATCAAAACTCATGCCCTTTGTTGTACCAACACATTCCAAAATAACATCTGTAAGACAAAGTTAACTGTCTACGTTTTCTCCTGTCCACTTATATGTTTTTTAGGCTTTGATGTTGTTTTTAAATCATGTGTATGATTATTTTAATGGAAAAATAATTTTTGTATTAGGGAATTTGTTTTTAATGTCAAATAAATATTGTGATACTTTCGTGTAACTGCTATTTTCTCTGTAAGTGCTTCATGATTTGATAATGGTTTGAGAAGTGTACTTGATGTGAGTGGATAGGCGAAGCCTTAACAGCTTCTACACATTGCGCTACTAAACGGAAACCTTTTTCTTTTACAACATAGTATTTGGGTGCTCCATTCCCTTTGGTTAAAAGAGCCCCTCTCCCTTTTTTAGGATAAACAGAATGCCATAATGCATTTGTTAAAAGGAGTTCAATGCTGGGCTCACAGCTTTCCCATTTTGTGTTTAAATGAGCTATATGTCAAAATATGTATTGGAAATGCCACTGTTGCACTTGAACCGTGTCAGTTTCTTTCAGCACACACACACTCACTCTATTCCACACTCCCAAACAACAATTTTAATCACCCTCTATCTATCTTGTACGCACGCTCCCCTCCTTCTGACCATATTACTTAGTACGCAATGACTGAAACAGTTCACAATTAAAGGTTCTAAAATTAACCTTTGGAAACCTTAAACAGTGAACACTTTCGGTTTCCTTTCACATCTATATAGAGAGGATGGGATTATAGGTTAAATGGGAAGAAAGGTGCCATGGAAACACGATTCTTATGGCTTCTTCCCACCTGGGGCGGGGGGGGGAGGGGGGAGGGGGAGCAAATTGTGTGATGCTGGGAAAATGGCTTTCTGAGCTAAATATATGGGTTGCTGTTTACATTAATAAGAGCTGCTACCCCCAGGACATAGAGAAGTCTCAAAGGTGCTATCAGCCCTGGTGAAAGGAAGTAAAATGGGTCCTCTATCCATTGCTGGAATTACACTACAGTCCTAATTGGGGTGGGGTAGACGCTAAGGCCACTGGGCCCTGGTATCACTACACCTGCTGCACTATTTGCAGCTACACCCCTCTGGCAGGGCGTATACTAAAGAAAGAACAGCTGTCGTGATATTAGGAGGCTGGTGTATAATTTCCCCAGCTTCTGTTGCTATGCAGCTCCTGCTGAAAGTAAACTAGATCAAAGATACTTATGAAGTTGTACTAACTCGGAGCAGTGAAAGTGAGTAGAAAAGTGAGCACACCTTTTACAGAGCTTGGCAATTCTGTGGTCCGTTAATGTTTTTTTCAGTAACCTATCCAGTTTACATTGCCCAGGTACAGGCCGGGTTTGCTATCTTTATTTGCTTAAACATTGAAAAGTGGGTAGTTTCCCCTTTCTGAATGAAGATGTAGATAAAGGAAAGTGCTGGTAAGGTGGTTAGGTTTTACAAACGTGTTCCCCCTTCAGGGAGGAGTAGAAATAACAATGCTATGTGTTTGTCATGCCTTCCAAGAGTTTCATCACCCTCTGTGCTGGTTGCAAGGAGCACTGCAGTTTTATTAGCTTGTACTTTTCTCATGCTTGCTCTTTCTGCACCCCCTTTAATGATTGCTATATATTGCAAAATCATAAGCAGGAATGTGCTGTAGTGAGTTGACAGTTTAAGTGTGCAAATCCTCAGGAGAGATTTGTTCTCTCCTTTCTCTTTTTGAAACAAATGAAATGTGAGGCAGAGCTGCGCTCTAAGCTTCGAGAGCAGTGGTGGAAATCCTCTGCATTTTTCCTTCTTTTGCTTTGAAGACAGGGATGGTGCACTGATAGTTGCGGCTGTTTACAATATGTATTTGATATTTTCTTTGACATTATATTAGCCTGTACAGTTTTTTTTGTGTATCTTGTTAGACCACCTCTTCAGTCTTCCTGACATTTTTTGGTAAATTGCGATCCCATTCACTGAGATAAGCGATCACAAGTAGCTATTCAAAAGGATTGTTTAAAATAAATCACACATTGTACTCCTGCCCTAGAACTACTTATATAGCTGATCTGTACATTGTGCAAGACCAAAATGCTGTCACTCACACAAAGGGAGGCCAGAGTTTGAAGCAGGCTGACTATTTGCCCCATGCTTTCTGCTGTGGTGGGTATAAGCAAAGTGTGAATGGCAGTTTAACAAACCAATAGATGAAGACCACTGTCAAAAAACCCTATATGCATATACATATATTTAAAAAAACAAGGATGTGGCTTGAAGCGTCAAGATGGCGGTCACACTCTAAGAGTGCTCCGGACCCTTCCGTCATCCACTCAGCCAACTTTGTGCATCGCTGCTTATAAAAGTACATCGAAGCCTGGTGATACCATCCTGGGCTGGAAGCGAGTGTCATGACGAGCTGCGATGTTGCCTGCTGATCAGAGGTGCTGCCCAGCGAGGATCCGACTAGTGGCCCACACAAGATAGTGGTGGGGCCAAGGGGCTGATTCCCCAGGCACCAGCAGCTGTGGAGAGCTCAACTGCCTGGGCCGACGCGGGTGCCTTCCGCTCCAAATTGATTCCCGGCGACGTGGCAGCTACCCCATGACTCCTTATCCAAGCTCCTTGAGGGTGGAGGTGGAGTCGCGGCAGCTGCGAAGAAGTTCCAGACCCGTCGGGACCTCCTGGCGCTGGGGCTCTGAGGGAAACTGACAGCGAGGTGGTTCTCGGACATGCCCACGCTGCAATGCGCTGCTCGACTGAGATGGGGCTGGGCGCGATTGGGCCTGAAGTTGTCCGGCACTCTGTGGCATGGGTTGCCTTGTGGGCCCTTCGCTGGACTCCTGAAATTGCACGTGAGGAGCCTGCAGCTGGTGAGTGCTTGGGAGGGCGGCAACCACCTGGGCTGTGGCGGACTGGCCCACGGCTGCCCCCGCCTGAAACAGCCTCCACTGCTGAGAGGGGCCAGTGCCTGATCCATCGCCTGGCGTATGGGAGTGTAGCCGATGTTACGCATCGTCTCCCGGGCCCTGCATATGCCCCTGGACTGCTTGAAGGGGGAGGTGCACTGAAAGCTGCAACTCCCAGACCTGGTGCCGGATGAGTGAAGCGAGCCACGAGACCAGCCGGATTCATCAATTCCTTGTCCACCTTGGAGGGCCGAAGTGCGACTGTCGCGCCGTGCCTGCACCTGGAGACTGCCTCTGTTTGCCCCTCAATGGGACGGTAAGTGTCTGAGAGAAACTAGCCTCGGGGGCCCGGGATCACGGATTACAGGTGGACCCACTGGAAAGGTATATCCTGGCCTCCTTCTGCCCTGCTTAGCAGCAGGCATCCTTCTGGGGACCCTCTCTCCTGTCACACACCCATCCTCATCGAACTAGGCAGGAAGATTGACTCCGCAGTCCGGGAGTGCGTGCGGCCTGCCTGAGGCCTTCCGGCAATTGCCATCGACCCGCTTCGGCATGATTCCTCCCCTCAATGCCTGTGTGCTGTGGGCTCCCCTCCATTACTGGCTAGGTGGGCAGAGCCAGAGGGTGCATTCACGGAGACTACGCCCTGGACCACACTGCGACCCACCATCCAGGCTAGCCATCAGTGTCCCTGAAAGAAACAGCTGCTGGGTTTGGGGTGGATGGTAAATCAGAGGCCTGCTGCAGAAACAACCTGTCTCATCGCTAAACTCTGAACATAACGTAGCTGGCCCTGCTCAGTCTTAACTAGCGCTCTCCCATCCCACTAAAGATCGAAGTTACAGATGTGCTTTTTCATCCTCAGGGGTGCACCGACTGGCCTATTATGACCATGTAAGAAACATACCCTATCTCCAGCATGTGGAGAGACCATGGCCCTAAACCCCCCAACGTAGACCAAAATGGACCAATTCACGACAAATGATCCTGGGGCGATAAGCGGATCCACGGAGAGGCCACCCCCTGCAGCAGCTGACCTCAATACCATACTACAGGCAATTAGCGCCTCCCAGGCTTATAAATAAAATTGGTGAAGTCGGGGTTGAAATGGGCCTCATTCGGCAGGACCTCTGCAATGCGATGGCCCGAATTGCGGAGACAGATCCTCGTATCTCCACAGTCGGAAACAATGTCAGCCAACTGAAGGAGCGAGTCACACGTGTACAAACCCACACCAATGAATTACACAAAAGGGCAGAAGATGCTGAAAGTGGTTCAAGACGAAATAATTTGCGCCTAGTAGGATTTCCGGAGGGTTTGGAACACGGCCAAATGAGCAACTCTATAGAACAATGGATAAAATCCTGGATGCCAGAAGGCTCCCTCTCTGCTTGGTTTGCGATTGAGCACGCCCACTGCTCTCTGGCCCCAAGACCCCCGCCAGGAGCGCCACACCGGCCTATCATCAGCAGGGTCCTCAATTTCAAAGACAGAGACCTTATCCTCACTGAGGCACGCACCCAGAAATCTTTGTTATATCAAGGATACTCAATAATGATCTTTCCAGATTATACACGGGAAGTCCAAACTCAGCGGCGATCATTCACTACGGTGAAACAGAAGATACGAGCTCCCACCCTCCAATACCGGCTGCTCTTCCTGGCCCACCTCCAAGAGTAGTGTTCCAGAACAAATCGCTCTTCTTTGATTCACCGGAGGCAGTCTGGACTTGGATGACTGAAGAACAACCACTGAGGGTTAATGCTTCGGCTCCACTCACCGGAGCCCACGATGACTACATACTGGAAAAGTCGCTCAAACCGAGCAGAAATCGTACACGTTCTCATAAGGGTCAAGGAATACGTAGAGCTAGGTCCAGCTCACCCGCGAGACCCGGATTGTTCCTCAGAGTCTCTGCACTGCTACAGGGCCTCTGCTTCTCACAAAGATCCAGCTCCGTGGCCCGTTCAGAGCCTGATAACGCCTCACTCAAGGCTCTTCATTTGGACTCGGAAGACTCAGACCTCTCTCGAAGCCCAGCGCTTCCAGTGTGAATAGCTGAACTGCCTGTACCCATCCAAAGATGCTCTGAAGTAGAAAACTCGGAGAAGATGACTTTCATCATATTGTATAACTATTCTAATATGTAGTGACTGTTATCCTCATGTAAGGAGGGGTCCACCACGCAAGCCATTCCCAAGCGTTTTAGTTTGGTTCTCTCTTTTTTGTCCCTTTGGGGCGACAGATGCTTCCGTTCTTGAAGTATAGGGTGGGGGGGAACGGGGTGGGGGGGACAGTTGTCCCGAGTTCCAGTTCTCATGTTATGTTCACCACACCAGGAACATTTTTCATCAGCGATTCATTCTAGCACATTACACACAACTCAAGGGGGCACCCATAGTCCCGCAATCTCCCCCCAAGGTACAAAATCCCGCACAATGCTCACGACATGCAGACCTCCGTCTACATCCCTACACACCGTGGCAAACACAGATATAACAGAGATTCTCTCCACATATTGTCATGGAATGTTAATGGGCTACTTGACAAGGTGAAGCGAATGCCAGTCCTGAGATATGCCCAATGCCAGGCAGCCAACATATTATTACTCCTAGAATCACACCTACTGGGCACCAACTGCCCCTTTTTAGCGCGCTATGGCTATGATAAAGCCTGGCACTCTGGGTTCACACAGGGCTCACGAGGAGTAGCTATTCTCATGCGCTGCAATCTTCTCTTTACACCGAGAAAGACCTCTACTGAGGCCCAGGGATACTTCCTAACCCTTAGCGGGTCCATGGGATGAATTCCCTTAAAGCTGCTCTCTATATACTTCCCCCCCCCCCCCATTGTTGCTTATTTCCACCCTGCAGCGCACCACTGACCTTGTCGCCTCACTGCCCTCTGGGCTGACGGTCATTGGTGGGGATTTCAATGCAGTTATGCATCCGAGCCTTGACACTATGAGCCCACCATCCAGCACAAGATCCTCCCACGCTCGACTCCTCACTAATTGAACTGGCACGCTTGCGATGTGTGACACTTGGAGAACCAGGCACTCCTGACCAAACAATATGCTCACACCTCTGAAGCACATCACACACACACACACGCATTGACCACATCTTTATGCCAGCACTGGACTGCCAAAAAGTCAGGCGCATCACTATCCTGCCCTGGGGCATTTCGGACCATTTACCTATACTCCTGAGAGTCGGGGGATCTGGAGATTTAATACATGGTTTCTCCAAGACAAAAACCTTAAAAAGGCTGTTGGAGCAGAACTCCAGCAGTACTTTTGTACTAATCACAACTCAGTCCCCTTCCCACGGAAGCGAGTAAAGCCACCATTCACGGCTTTGCCAAGGGGCAACTCAAACTCAAGCGCTTATCCCAGGACGCTCAGATCACTCTCTTGGAGGCCCAAGTAACTCTCCCTGAAGGCCAGACAGCCGCCCAACAGGACGATACGGGAAACATCCTTTTCAAAGCAACTTTTACCACGCAGCGCCTTTACGACGCAAATATTACAACGCATGTCATTACAACGCATTGCGCCGGGCGGCGCTCTAGGATAGGCAATGGATTTAATTTACTATCCAACACCTTCCCTACTATCCACGGAGACTGGAGTTGGAATAGTAAATTAAACTATTCACTATCCAGCATCCCTTAACGCTATGCGTTGTAACAGCAGGCTTTGTAAAACTGCGATGTAAAGGCATGCGTGGTAAAAGCATGCGTTGTAATGTCATACATCCGGACGATACACATGAGAGGCAACTCAGGCATTTGTGAGATGAAATCAAGCAAGTCTCCATGGAGGCCGCCAAACTCCTGTGGAGATCCTCTGTAGACAGAGTATATAGCTGGGGAGACAAGAATTGGAAACTCCTGCATCATTTAGCCATGTATCCAATGGCCAATAGTATCCTCCCAGAGGTCAAAGAACCAGAAGATATCACTCACCTCACTCCTTCGGCAATAGCCCAGACCTTCGCCACCTACTACTCTAAAATCTACTTGAAGCATCAAGCCGAGCTTTCTCTTTCAAGCCTGATTGCCCACATGCATCTCCAACTCCCTCGCCTAAGCCTGGTTGACGCTTAAGTCCTAGAACTTCCTATTCCCCGGAAAGAGATCGGCGATGCCATATCGCGTTCCGCTCCAGGTAAAACCCCAGGCCCAATGGTCTCCCTCAGTAGTACTACGCTGCCAACCAAAGGACACTTGTCCCACATTTGTCGGACCTCTATGTGGAAGCGACCGAAATAGAGATACCACCACTATCGTGGTAATTCCTAAAATGCAGCCTCCCTCACCACATTGCGCTGAATACTGTCCCATTTCCCTCATAAACACAGAGGTCAAACTCCATATCTTTCCAAATTGGTCCACCCTGACCAATGTGGATTCATGCCTTCCCTTGGAACTAGATATTGTCTCTGACGTCTACAAGTTGCCTTAGCGCATCGCCAATCATTATCTCCTTATGTAGCTCTCCTTCTTCTTAATTTCGGGAACGTATTTGATTCCGTAGATTGGCAATACCTAGACGACGTCCTCATTGGGATGGGCATAGGCCAACATTTCTAGAACTTGGTCAAGGTGTTATATTCTCGACCACAAGCACGAGTCCTAGTCAATGGGGCACTTTCAGAGTTATTCTTTTTGCTCTAGTAATGGAACCTTTGGCGTGCCTGGTGCGATCTGATGAACGCATCCAAGGTTGGAGGTGGCCAAATACCATGGAGGACAAAATCGCATTGTACCCGGATGATGTCTTGCTTTTCTTAGCTGAACCGGTCCAGTCCGGCCCTCATTGCCTGCGGGCCTTGCATCTTTTTGGACAGATCTCTGGGCTAAAGCTAAACACCACTAAATCCATCCTGGTCAAACTTCACTTGTCAAGAGACTGTTTTTATTGGCAATCCACAAAACCTATGAAACGGCAGCCCACCAAATACCAAGAAATCTGGGTGACACTGCTTCACGTCCTTGCTTGGTAGCTCAACATCACCCCACTGATGAAGAAAGCACGTGCCAATCTTTATATGTGGCAAGTGCTACCGCTTAATCCCCTGGGAAGGGTCACCCTCTTCAAAATGATGATACTCCCCCGGTTCCTCTATTTGATCCAAAATACGCCCCTTCAATTCACACAAACTTGGTTTAAGAGCTCAGCAGTCTGACTACCAAATTCCTCTGGGCTGGTGGGGACCTCGCTAAGCCCTATCACAATGTCGATCCCGCCTTTTGATGGGGGCATGGGAATGACTAACCTATATCTATACTACTTGGCAACCCACTTGCTAACACTCCATGACTGGTTAACGGTGGCTGTTCGTTTCCAGCGTTTAGACTAGAACTGAATGAGCTGGGTTTACCCATGATCCAAGAGATGATGTATGGAGCAATGGTCCCTCGAACGATGCCAACAGTGGTTCTCCTAGCCTGGCTCGCCTCCTTGCACCACACCCAATGGATGAATAAATTAACCCAATATACACCACTCTGGTAGGAGACCTGGCTTCGGAAGGTTAGCGACCTCGGGGGAATTTGACCATGGGACCGTATTGGTACCTCGCAGCTTGGGGACGAATGGATCGGTGACCATGTGCGTACCTTCCAAGACCTGCAAACACATTATTCCCTGCATTCCTCACAGATTTATTGATATCTGCACCTGTGTCACGTCCTCTCCATACTCATACCTCAGGGCACATAAGTTCCCCTGTGGTGCAAATTATGACAGGTAACTTGGGGGAAGGGGGTGTTTCCGCATCTACTGCTCCCTCACTAACAATACTCCAAACACACCAGATCGACTACGAAACCTGTGGGAGGAATGGGTGGGACCTCTTGAAGAGGAAGACTGGCGAGATGCTCTAATGGCTCCGAAGACAGTCACCACCTCCACCAGGCTCCGTCTGATCCAAGTATACAATTTACATGCTTCCTACCTAACACCCAAATGCCTCTTTAGCGCAGGGATGAAACCACATGCATCTTGTCCGAGGTGTGTTCATGACCAAGCTGACTTCTTTCACATGGTATGGGCCTGTCCTGTCATTGCATGCTACTGGGACTCCATAGAAAAAGAACTCACAGAGGCCCTGGGCTGAGAGGTCCCACATAACCCCCTAAATATACTCCTGGGGGTTACGGATGGGCTAGATGTCTTTTGATCCGACAAGCAGTTTTGTTGCTACTGCCATAATGATGGCTAAGCGAGATATTGTGACCAACTGCATAAATCCGAAATCCCTTGGCTTGGCGAAATGGCGCAGGGGCGTAGACTGGTGCGCCGCACAGGAGAAGCCGCTGTTCGAAGCCCAAGGGTGTCCAGCCAAATATCATAAGGTTTGGGGCAAATAGCTAGGGCAGATAGAGTAAACACATTTCCTTCTGTGACATTGTGCGCTTTGTGGGATCTTGGGGATCATGTACTCCAAATTCATCCCCCCATTTATGTAAAGTGGTAATGTCAGACGAATGCTATGATACACTATATTCGACTATTGCTGGTTTTCTCTGTTTTAAAAAACTAAGAAAATTGTTTATAAAAAAATAAATAAAAAACATGTCTATTGAGACAGCTAATGCTGACTCAGAGGTCACACCTAAAAAGGAGGATACACCCCTCATTTTAGGAGTAGCAATGGATGTAAAATAACTTTAATAACATACTGTCTTCTGCTGAAGGCAGTATTACATCTAGTATAAAGGTAGCCAGTACAGGCCATTGGTCTTTCCAACTTCTAAGCCCTATACCACTACAGAGGCAGCACCAATGATAACTATGCCTCTGGCTGCACTCTCTATTAAGATTCCAGGATTAATTTCTTGTACATGTAAAACTGAGTTGTTGCTTTCCGCAAACTAAATATGTATAGAATGGCTGTGAGGCAAGGAGTCAGGGGAGATTAGACTAGACTATTGACAAGAACAAAGATGAAGCGTATATGCAGACAGACATAACAGAAGACGAGCAGCTGACTAGACCATGGATCTATTGGATACTCTCAAAAACAGAGGTCCAAGACCAGACTTTAACATGAGGGTTTCCCTGGAGTCCCTGTCTGCTACTCATATTGGGTGACCCCCAGTCTCCACACCTTGGGTTAATTATGGTCCTTCCTGAGATCTGAGATGGATAAGAGCTATTGCTGTAGCAGTATGTCAGTTAAAGGGGATCGTTTATGGCATTCATGAATAATAACTTAAGCTGGTTATGATGTTATGTGTAATTAATCAATTAATTAATCATTTGTGTAATAAATCAATCAATCATTTGTAAAGCGCACTACATACCCGCGAGGGTCTCAAGGTGTTGGAGAGGGGGGTGCTACTGATCGAACAGCCAGGTCTTGAGTATCCTCCTGAAGGTCAGCAGGTCTTGGGTCCGTTGTAAAAGGGGGTAGGAGCACACGGTCTTCATGTCTCAGCGTCATTACCTCTGGGCATCTTGGTAGATGTAGTGCCTCATTTTCAGTTCAGTACAAAGTTAGTGGTAATATTAGGCTAATGCCTTAATTTGTTATCACGTATCCCTAGACACATGTTTGTGGATTCCTCCGTCAACAGTAGGGAAAAAGTCGTAGGTTGCTGGACATGCTGCCGCTTAATTTTCAAAGGCATAATTCCACTCCGGGCATGCAGGCGCTCCCAAGCTCGTCAGCTCAGGCGGCTCAAGGGAGCCAATTTAAACGGTAAAAGGGGGTAGGAGCACACTGTCTTCACGTCTCAGTGTCATTACCTCTGGGCATCTTGGTAGATGTAGTGCCTCACTTTCAGTTCAGTACAAAGTTCGTAGTAATAATAGGCTAATGCCTTAATTTGTTATCGGGTATCCCTAGACACGTGTTTCTGGATTCCTCCGTCATCAGTAGGGAAAAAGTCGTAGGTTGCTGGACATGCTGCTGCTTAATTTTCACAGGCATAATTCCTGCTGTAGGCTCAGTGGGAGGGTGTTCCATGTCTTGCAAACAAGCTCCTCAGTTTTCTCCTTTGAAACGAGCCAAGATGGGGAGATCAAAACGATGGAACACCGGCTTATCTGACACCATCGAAGCCACTGCTGCCTTGCAAACAAGCGCCTCAGTTTTCTCCTTTGAAACGAGCCAATAACCGGTTTGAAAAAATCATGCCATAAACGAAAAGTCAGGAATGAGAGAAAAACTGCCTGAAACACCCTAGCACGGCATTTCCACACACCTGGGACCCGGACGCCATCTCAATGAGGGGGAGGAGCATCACGCTAGCGGGAAGCGCCATATCTGCCATCCATGGTCCGCGGTTGTTCTTCGGATGCGTGGGACAGTGGTGAGTGAGAGGTCAGCAGAGCGGAGCTAGCGGTTGGGTATGTAGAAGAAGAGCCGTCTGTTGAGGTAGGCTGGGCCGGTCTTGTGGAGTGCTTTGTGTGCGTGGATGAGGAGCTTGAAGGATATGCTCTTGTTGACGGGGAGCCAGTGCAGGTTTCTCAAGTGGGGGGTGATGTGGCCATGTCGTGGCGAGGCGTTTTAGATGCGTTGTAATCGTTTGATGAGCTTGGTCGAGGCTCCCGCATAGAGGGCATTTCCATATTTGAAACTGCTGCTGAAGAGGGCCTGGGTGACTGTCTTTCTTGTATCTGTCGGGATCCATCTGTTGATCTTGCGTAGCATGCGGAGGGTGTTGAAGCAGGAGGAGGAGACGGCGTTGACTTGCTTGGTCATTGACAGGGTTGAGCCGAGGACGATACCCAGGTTGCTTGCGTGGTTGGTGGGTGTCGGGGCTGTCCCCAGTGCCGTCGGCCACCAGGAGTCGTCCCAGGCTGAAGGGTTGGAGCCGAGGATGAGGACCTCCATCTTGTCCGAGTTTAATGTCAGACGGCTCATCTTCATCCAGACGCCTACGGCCTTTATTCCTTCGTGGAGGTTGACTTTGGCGGTGATGGGGTCCTTGGTGAGGCAGAGGATCAGTTGAGGTTCGTCAGCGTAGGAGATTATGGTGAGGTCGTGCCGTCGGGCGACGTGTGCGAGTGGGGCCTTGTAAACGTTGAACAGTGTCGGGCTGAGGGACGATTCCTGGGGTACGCCGCAGATGATCTCGGAGGCCTTGGAATGGAATGGGGGAGGCAGACTCTTTGGGTTCTGCCGGAGAGGAAGGAGGTGGTCCATTCCAGAGCCTTGTCTTGGATCCCTGCGGCATGGAGGCGTTCGCGTAGAGTGCAGTGGCAGACGGTGTCGAAGGAGCCGGAGAGGTCTAGGAGGATGAGTGCTGCGGTCTCACCTTTGTCCAGCAGGGTACTGATGTCGTCGGTGGTGGCGATGAGGGCAGTCTCGGTGCTGTGGTTGCTGCGGAACCCTGACTAGGAAGGGTCCAGGATTCTGTTTTCTTTGAGGTATCGGGTTGGCTGTCTGTTGACGATTTTCTCGATGACCTTGGCCGGGAAGGGGAGAAGAGATGGGCTGGAAGTTCTTGAGGTCTCTTGGATCTGCCTTAGTTTTTTTGAGTAGGGCGTTGATCTCGGCGTGTTTCCAGCTCTCTGGGAAGGTTGCGGTCTCGAGGGAAAGATTGATGACGTTGTGCACGTGGGGTGCGATGGAGCTGCTTGCTTTGTTCAAAACGTGGTGCGGGAATGGGTCTGACGGCGGGCCGGAGTGGATTGTGCTCATGGTCTTGATGGTGTAATCGATGCTCACGCTGGCCCAGGCTAGCAGGAGGTCGTGGTCGATGGTGTGTGGAGAGCCTGTGTGTACATGTCTGTTGGGGCTGTCTGGGTGTTGAAGCTGTCATGGATGTCTGCTATCTTGAGGTGGAAGAAGGTGGCGAGGGAGTCGCACAGGGCTTGCGACGGCAGTATGTTGTTGGGGTTGGAGCTTGGGTTGGAGAGTTCCTTCACGATGTTGAAGAGCTCCTTGTTATTGTGTGCGTTGTTGTCGAGGCGGTCTTTGAAGGAGGTCCTCTTGGCCACCCTGATGAGGTGGTAGTGGTTGCTGAAGGTGTCCTTGTGTGCTGCCTGGCTGTCCGGAGTTTGTTCACTGTGCCATTCCTTCTCTAGTTTCTGGCAGGCTTGCTTGGAGGCAAGAATTTCTGGGTTGAACCAGCTGGCCCTCTTGCTGGTGTCTCTGGGGGGGGGGTTCTTCAGCAGGGCGAGGGTGTTGGTGCAGTCCTTGATCCAGCGTCGGAGGCTGCGGGCAGCGTCATCGGTGTTGGAGGGTTCAGTTGGTGGGCTGAGAGCGAGGTTTGCATGTAGTTGGTCTTTGGTGATTTTGCTCCAGCCGCGGTGGGGGATTTGTTGGGTGCGGTGGTGTGTGGTGGGTTTCTGGAAGGCATAGTGGATGCAGTGGTGGTCGGTCCAGAGGAGGTCGGTGGTGTGGCTAACGGAGACGTGCGTGCTTGAGGAGAAGACAGGGTAGAGCGTGTGGCCGGTGGAGTGGGTGGGCGTTGTAATGAGTTGATTCAGTCCGAGGTTGGCGAGGTTATCGATCAGGGTTGTGGAGTTGTTGTTGTTCTCAAGGTGAAAGTTCCGGACTCTGAGGAGGATGGAGTCGGTGGAGGTCAGAGCATGCGTGCTGATGAAGTTGGCGATGGACCAAGTCTCTGTCAGGAAGGATGTTGTGTTGAGCAGGTCCCAGAGCTCGATGGCGTGTTTGTGTGCGGAGTGGGTGTTCAGTAGTATGCATCGGAGGTGGTTGAGGTCTTACTTGGTGGGTGGTTAGTCGTGTCTGAGGCTGTTGTAGCTGCATTTTCGGCAGATGAAGAGACCGTGTGTGCGTTTCGGGGCGGCCTTGCAGCAGTTGTGAGTCTGTTCGGAGTTGAGAGTGTGCAGAGTGCTGGCATCATAGTGGTGGCGGTCGTCGTGGTGGGTGTGGGGGCCAGGGGTTCTGGCACTGGGCTTGGTCCAGGCGTGGACAGGTGCAGACGTGCTTGCCTTAGGCGCACCTTCGGCACGCCAGCGGCACGGCCGCAGAGCGGCTGGCATATAGGGGGAGGTGGGAGGGAGGAGCAGCTGGGAGGCGGGGTCAGCGAGAGGGCAGTCAGGGCGGCGGGGGCACAGGGGTCACAGCGGCGGGGGCGGTAAGGGACGGTGAGAGACGATGAAGAAAACAGAAGGCAACAAGGCACAAAAAACAAAGGAAAACGAGTGTCACAGAAGGCAAGAGGGCACAGAAATACAAGGGGAAAATGAGTGGCACAGAAGGCAAAAAAGGCACAGAAATACAGGAAAAACAAGTGTCACAGAAGGCAAGAGAACACAGAAACACAGGAAAAACGAGTGTCACAGAGGCAAGAGGGCACAGAAACACAGGAAAAACGAGTGTCATAGAGGCAAGAGGGCACAGAAACACAGGGAAAAAACGAGTAGCACAGAAGGCAAGAGGGCACAGAAACACAGCAAAAACGAGTGTCACAGAGGCAAGAGGGCACAGAAATACAGGAAAAACGAGTGGGCTACAGGCAAGAGGGCACAGAAATACAGGGAAAAACGAGTGTCACAGTGGGAAGGGTTTAAAAGTATATTCCCTATATCACTACCCTAACTTGAGCCTATCAGGAGTAGAGAGGGGCGTGGCTTGGTGGCCGATGGAGGAAGACGTGTGAGCGCTGAGCTCCACAGCGGCCTTCCCCCATTAATCCTGCCGTAGCTGATCCTGGTGGCCCTGGCGCCCTGAGACTGCCCGTGTCTCCTCCTGCACTCCTGGGGGCCTGCCCGGAGGCGGCGGGGGCGAGCCCCAGGCTGCGTGGAGCCCGCGCCGCACCGACGGATTGGTGGGCGGCGCCGGCCATATTGCGGCCTTGAAGATCAGCCGCATCCCCGGCCTCAAGTACTCCGGCGGCCGACCTGCGGCGATACCTGGCCGGCCACTGACTGCCGAGTGGCCTGGAGCCCTGGGTGCGGAGTTCACCTTGTGGGGTGACCCGTCGGGGGTGCCTGCACGCGAGAGGACCTGGTGAGGCGCCCGGCCCGGGGGGGGCCCTGCTGCTGCCCGACCGAGAGGCTCGCGCTTGGAGTCGGACCTCTTCCTGCGCGGCCCGCCAGGGACACGGCGACCGGCGCTGCCCCCTCCCAGCTTGATTTGGGGCCCCCGCTGTGCACCGCCTGTGGTGCCCAGGCTTGGAGTGCGGACCGGCACAGTGCAAACCGGAGGAGTGGGGTGCTGCGGGCCGAGGGCCCCGGGATTGGGGCGCATCCGGACTTTGAGGCTGCCGACCTGGGGGGGGACGCCCCTGCGTGACCCCTGGCCATCCTCCATTGAGGGACCCTACCACCACCGGCTGACGAACTGGTGACCGGCACCTGAGGACGCCCGGGGGCTCCTCTCTTGGGGCCCGGGCACGCTGATCCTTGACCCTCGTGCACTTGGGTCCCTGCACGGCCGCCCTGCCGCCATTTTGGACTGACGGAACTGCACGTCGCAGTTGGATTTGAGGGAGTGCGGCGGCTAGGGGGGCCCTTGGTGGCCGGCGGACTGCATTATATCGAGGGGGTCCCAGGCATCGTCGGAGAGTGGCTGGTTTTGGGGACCGGCGAACCCAGAGGGAGTGCCGCACGACAAGAGGCCCCGAGGATTGCGGTCTGGCGAGCTGTACGCAGGGTAAGTCGTTGACCCTGTTGCTGCGGGGGAGAGACGCGGCTGCCCCCATGGGGAAACGCCCCTTGAAACCCCCCCCTGAGGCTGCTGGGGGGCCTGTGGTTGATGGGGGCCCCATTCCGGACGCTGTCCCGGCGGCGGGTCTGCCGCAAAGTCAGCTGGAGCAGGTCCTGAAGGACATAGCTGATACCAGGGAGGCCCTGCATCGTGATATCGGGCAGGTGTCCACGAGCCTGGGCCTACCACGTGCAGACCACGGCAAATTGGCAGATCGGGTCAAAGAGACCGAAACCCGAATTGAAGCGCTGGAACCTTCGTCGAAAGCGGCTGGCGCCTTGCTGGGGGAGCTGCAGCAGAGGGTGCACCTGCTGGAACAGAGGGCGGAGGACGCAGAAGGGCGAAACCGCCGCAACAACATTCGCGTGGTGGGCCTGCCGGAGAAAATTGAGGGGGCCGACATGCTGGGCTATCTGGAGGTCTGGCTACGGGACGTGGTTGTCCCGGAGGGGCTGTCGCCGTTCTACACTCTAGAGCGTGCCCACCACATGCCGGCTCGCCCTCCGGCCGAGGGCCGGCCTCCCCGCCCGGTGGTGGCGCGGTTGCTGCACTACAGAGATCGGGACCTCATTCTGCAAAGGGCGCGAGCTTTGGGGCCTTATAAAGTGGACAACGCCCAGGTCTCCATATATCCTGACTACTCCTGGGAGGTCCAGCGGCAGCGATCTACTTTTTTGGCGGTCAAGAAGGCGCTTCGGGAGGAGGGCGTCCGCTACTCTCTCCTGTTCCCAGCCCGCCTACGGATCATGCTCGATGGCAAATCTTCCTTCTACGACAACCCCGATGATGTCTGGGACTGGCTGGAGCTCTACAGGACCGGTGCGGATGCACATCACGCGCCTGGGGAACAACGGCGGGCGCCACCGAGGCCTAAACGGGGCAGGCGACGCAAGAAACGTCCGCCGAAGGTTCGGACACCCACGGTCTCACAGACTGAGCAGGAGCGCAGGGATGCCCTCCAGGCGGTCTCCGACATCTCCCAGGCGTTGGACTCCGCGACGGCTGTGGAGTCGGGGTCTCGAGGTGGCACTGGCGGGGGGACCTCGGAGGAATCGGTGACTGGGGACCCCGCGCCTCCGCATGTCACGCCTGGGACTGCAGATGGTCTGATGGACGAGTGAAGCTACTGCTCTCCTGAACTGGTATCGTATGACCTGCTGTGTTCGTGCCCTGGGATGGCGACATTGGCCTGCTGGGCCTGGGACTGGAGTTGGGCGGCCACCACCTGTAGTGCTGATAGCTTTACTTGAGGAGGGGATGCGGGGGGCGTGGGGCGCGTAGGGGAGGCCTCACTGACTCGGGGGAGTGAGCTGCTGGCGGTCTGGTGAGAGAGGCAACGGGCCACCCCCTCATTTTTTCCCACACCTACTGTGGGACTCTGGTAGTTACCAGGGATTGTTGCTGTTGGGTGCTACTTATTTGGATGGGTTTCTGCTGTTGGGGACCTATTCTGGGGAGGGGTGGGACATGGGGCTGTTGGGGTGTGTCGGGGTTCATTTCATGGGGAGTAGCCAGTGTGCGTGCGGAAGTTGCCTTCGTTGGGGTTGTGCTTGTTCTGAGGTATGGGGACCCTCCTTGACCTGAAGTGTGTGACCTGGAATGTGAGGGGTCTGAATTCCATGTTGAAACGCCACAGGGTCCATGCACATCTTGTCCGCAGGGGGGTGCAGATCGCCTTCCTGCAGGAAACTCACATTGATCAAACTGAGGGGCGGGCCCTGCAGCGCAGGTGGCGGGGGCATGTGTTTTGTACCACTTACTCGGCATTTGCACGGGGGGCTTTGATATGGGTCCGGGCGGGGGTTCCCTTTCAGCCTTTGGTGACGATAATTGATCCTGAGGGAAGGTTTGTTGCTGTACAGGGCCGCCTGGATGGGAGGGACGTGACACTCTGCAGTGTCTACGCCCCGAACGTGGACCAGCTTGCCTTCTTTGCGCGACTGTCTGGGAAGCTGGCGACTGTCCTGGCTGGCACGGTCCTGCTTGGGGGGGATTTTAACTCTGTGTTGGACGTGGGACTGGATCGATCTCACCCGCCACTGGCGCAGGCAGCGGCTCACAAGTTGGCGCAGGGTAGGAGGGATTGGCAGGGTAGTTGGGGCCTACTCGATGCATGGCGGACCCACCACCCGTCGGAAAGGGATTACTCCTTTTACTCCCCCCCGCACGATCTGCATGTTCGCTTAGACAGCATTCTGTGCTCACTGGACATCCTGAGCCTGATCCGCCATAGTGAGTATTTGACTAGAACGGTGTCTGACCACAACCCTTGCCTGGTGTCGGTACAGTGGATGCGACGACGCCAAGCTATTCCAACATGGCGGTTAAACCCACTGACGCTGGAGGACCCGGCATTTAAGGCAAGTGTGCGTAGTGGGGTGGAGGGGTATTTTGACACCAATGTGGACACAGCCTCCAGCAGAGCTGTGGAGTGGGACGCCTTTAAGGCGGTGGTTAGGGGCGTCTGTATCTCGGCCACCGCGGGTGTCCGCAAGACCCTGCTGCAGGATGTGGAGCGCAGTGAGGACCGATTGCGCGCGGAGGAACGGCGCAACCACACGGACCCCGAGGCTTGTGGCGCGGTTTCGGAGGCGCGAGAGGTGGTGGCGGCGGCATTGGAAAAGCTGCGCTGCTTTGATTATAAGGAGTTCCTGGTCCGGGCTCACGCTGAGCGGGACAAAGTGGGTTCGTTGCTGGCGTGGTTGGCCAGTCCTGGGGCCCGTGGCTCCCCTATAGTGGCGCTTGCCACCCCGGAGGGGCGCATGGTCTACTCGCAATTAGACATTAACAACCAATTCCTTCAGTATTATGAACACCTTTACGTGAGCAGGATGCCGGGCCTCCCGGCAGGGCTGGAGGAGTTCCTGGTGTCGGCGCAGTTACCCAAGCTCGACCCGGAGCACGTGAAACAGCTGGGCGGAGATATCTCCGAGGGTGAGATCAGGGTGGCCATCAAACACATGGCTCGCCGAAAGACTCCGGGTACGGATGGACTCCCGATAGAATTTTATGCGGCCTACGCGGATGTGCTGGTTCCACGACTGCGGGCGGTTTACCAAGAGGCCTGGGACTTGGGGCGCTTGCCGGCGTCTACTCGCGAGGCCTTGGTGATACCCTTACTGAAGAGAGGGGGTGATGCGAGCTGCCGATCGGCGTACCGCCCGCCCTCTCCATGCTCACCACGGATTATAAGATCCTCAGCCGGGTTCTCGCGACGCGGCTTTTGACCCACATGCGCTCCCTGGTGCATACCGACCAAGCGGGCTTTATTCCTCAGCGCACCACTGCCACCTGTGTGCGCCGGCTGCTCAGGATCATGGGGGGTGAGGCCGCCAGCTTTCCGAATGCCGCAATCCTCTCAATTGACATCGAGAAAGCGTTCGACAGCGTCGAATGGCCATACCTGCTCCGTGTCCTGGAGACATTTGGGCTGGGTGAACGCTTTGTGAAGTGGACTGCCTTGCTCTATGCTGCGGCCACAGCCCGGGTCAAAACGGGGTCCACCATTTCTGCCTCGTATGTGGTGGGTAGAGGAACTCGACAGGGGTGCTCTCTGTCACCCCTGTTATTTGCACTGGCCATAGAACCGCTGGCGGCGCATGCCCGGCTGGGACGGGCGTATGCAGGGCTCCCGCTGAGAGGCGACGCTCACTACATCTCTCTCTATGCGGACGATTGCCTGTTGTTCTTGGCAGACGCGGGCGATTCTCTACGCGGGGCCGAACAGCTCCTGTCGGACTTTGGTCACCTCTCGGGGCTGCGAGTCAACTGGGGGAAGTCTTGCCTCTTCCCGTTGACTCCGAGGGCCGATGACACCCAGCTGGAGGGTGCCTTGCAGTGGGAGCATCATTGTCTCCCCTATCTGGGCACGCACGTCTATCACTCGCCTGTGGCCCTCCTAGACGGTAACATCAACAGGGCAATTCGGAACCTACGGGGTTGCATGGGCTTCTGGCAGACGCTGCCGCTCTCGGTCGCGGGTCGAGTCGCGCTGCTGAAGATGGTAGCGCTTCCCCGATTGCTGTATCTGTTCCGCACTCTGCCGATCTGGATACCCGTATCGGTTTTCAGCAGACTCCGTTCCCTGATGACAGGGTTCATCTGGGGCTCGGGCAGGAGACGGGTTGCGCTGACCACGCTGATGCGCCCCAGGGCGGACGGAGGCCTTGCAGCCCCGGACTTCGAGTGGTACTATCTGGCAGCGCAGTTGCAGTGGCTGACCCAGGCAGTGGCTTTGGAGTTCCGTGGCCCGGAGGACGCGCCAGGCAAATTGTTCCCGAGACATATCATCTCTTTTATAGTTTTGGGACAGAAACTGGACCTAGCTCTGCTCACTTTGGAGGAACGGACGATCCGCAGCTGCTGGCTTCGGGCGCACAAGCGCTCCGGTGCTGTTCGCCCTTACGCCCCAGACATCCCGCTCGGGATGTGCACTGCCTTCCCTCATGGTGGCGACTGGTCCGCCCTAGCAGTCTGGGAGGAACTTGGCCTGCATATGGTCAGCGACCTCTACAGGGACGGCTCGCTGCTCCCGTTTCAGGAGCTGCAGGACTCCTACGGTCTGCCGAGGGGTGGGTACCTGCTGCATGCTGCATTGGTGGCAGGTGTTTGTCGATATTGGAGGAGTGGGCTCACTGAACCCCCGACTTCGGAGTGCTGCCAGTATGTGGTGACGGCCGCTGGCACTTATAAGGCCGTCACGTGCCTTTACCGACGGCTGACGTCTACGGCCTTGCGACCCTTAGACGGGCTACGAGCCAAATGGGAAGGGGACATCGGGCGTCCTATTCCTGACACGGTGTGGCCACAGCTACTGCGCAGAGCATGGAAGGGCACAAGGAACGCCAGGTTCCAAATGGTCCAGTTTTTCACTCTACACCGAGCGTACCTAACACCGACGAAGCTCTCGCAGTATTTCGAGGGGGCTTCCTCGCTTTGCCCCAGGTGCGGAACCGCGGATGCGGACTTCGCCCACATGTTCTGGACTTGCACCAAGCTAGCGGGTTATTGGGAGGCGGTGATGTCTTGCCTGAATGCTGTCACGGACCGGCAGATCGATCTTGACATGGGCACATGCCTTTTGTTGTGGTTCCCTCACACCCCTCGCAACCGAGTTACCAGCAAACTTTGCGACCTGGGTTTAATACTGGCTAAGCGGGAGATCTCCATGCATTGGAAGTCAATTCAGGGCCCCAGCTACCTGCGCTGGAAGACCACACTAGAGCGCTGGGCGAAAGCGGAGAGTACATTGCGGCTGCGACAGGCTAGGAGTCTTGACAATGACAAAGCGCTGGAGGTGGCCAGGGCGTGGGAGGCCTTGGTGGTAGCGCTCCAATTGCCGGATGGCGACCAGAGCGAGGATGAGGGGGGGACCCCGGGGTGAGGGCACCGAACTTGGGATTCTTCACACTCCCCAGGGTGCACACACTACTTACACTTACTGCTGGCTGATCTGGGGGTCGGGACTCTCCGTTGAGGGGAGCCTCTTACCCTCCATTGTGGTCCTTATTCAGGACGAGTGCTGATAACACATCATCGACTGGAGGGGAAGGGCACGACACACTGGCTACGGGGGGGGGTAATGTGGGAGGGGGGGGGTCAGTTGGGGACTGTTCTTTATAAAAGGTGTCTTGTTGGAGCTGTGCCGCTTTATCGCATCGTTAACTGATGCCTGACTTGCTTTATCCTGTAATGTATCTTTCCACCTGATTGCCAATAAAAACCGTTTTTGCAAAAAAAATCAGGAGTAGAGAGACTTTTTTTTACAACATTGACGTTATGACAGAAGGCAAAATGTACTATGTACTACTTTTTTGCAACTCTCTCAGTTGCTGACATCTCTTAAATTATGCTATTACTGTTGAGGTGCTGCTAAATCTGCTTACATTATTGAATTGGGTGAACTCTTTTGTTTTTGTGCATTTTATTGAGTCTTAGTTACACATTATTAGGGGTGACGGGTAGGGGTCGTTTTTGCCTTTTTAATTGTGGCCGTGTTCAGTGCCACCTACAGCCACTTCCTGGTTGCCATTATCTACGACAAGAACTGCCATTTTGAAGTGCAGTCCTGTCGTTTAAGCTATGTCCAGTCCAGTACTTAAGGCATACTGCGGCGCTGCAGGCCCAGACACGTCCAGCCGGGGCCAGAGACCCTGCTAATTTTTTTATATGAGAGTTACCTATTCATCAGAAGCACTGCTTCAAATTGACAAGCATAAGGTAAACACATGTAGGAATTTAATACCATTGCCAGATATTCCTTCAACGTACACAAATTGTAATTGGAAGGTAGGACATTAGGACCAAATTGCCTAAAATGTTGTGTCACTCCAGAAGAAGCAGATGTATTTATTAAACTGCAGATCCCTCACTAAACACAGCCATTTTTAGGTCGAGCATTCAAGACCTCTTGTATATACTTTAGTATATACTTATGTGTATGTACTTTGTGGGCTCTGGAGATCAGCCCTAGGACTTGTCTGCTTCCGCTTAGGGACTTTTTTTCTGTTCAACTGCCTCTATTTAACTGTCTTGATAGAAAACGACCAACAGAGGCCAGTAAAATACCAAAATCACTTTAGCATTCTCTAGATTCCAGTCCATAGAAATTGTCTTCCACAAGCACCGGTAGACCATAATATTTGTTTCAAATCTTGTATTTTCAGTGATATGACCAGCGAAGGCCCTGATTGTATATAAAAACAGAGCTTTGGACTGTACCATTTCCTGCTGAAAGGCAATATTTCTCTCCATGAGTTCCCATACCTGGTTACCTCTTAGAGAAGAGACCTAACACCATGATTCTAACTGAAACATCGCTAAAAAATGAGTCAACCCCAGACATAGTCATGACTCTTCCACCTGGCTACTAAATAGCGAGTAGCAATAGGAAGGACAGAAGAGAAGGAGGGGTGGCTATCATTTTCAAGAAGGAATACACTGGAATTTTTACGCCCATAGACATGCAGGGCTGTGAGAGTGTTCAGTTCTCCCTGGAGTGTGTTCTGACTTTGACTTTCTCATGCATTGTATTGTATTGCCCCCTTCAGTCTGCCTCAATACAGGATTTAGTGGCTGAATGGAGCCTCCAGAAAGAAGATTTTCCCCTTTTAGGGGATCTTAACATGCATTTTAAGCATAATGGTGTGATACTGCGAAGATGATTATCCAAGATCTAGAAACACTGTGGTAAATAAATAAATAATACCTCTCTTTTTGACTAGACATATATCATAACAGATAGCTCAATAAATAAGAGTCAAGATTCGAGGTAGTAGGAGTTTTGCAGGTTTATTACAGCATAAGGACAGGAACAGGACAACCTGCATGGGAATAGGATGACAGGGCGACAGGGCCCAGCAGCTGCTGGGGCTGGATCTGGGATGAGCGCGCTGGCTCTTAATAACAATACATGAGCATATATACATAACGCAAACACATAGCATTACATTGCAGTAGGCGTAGCAGTGGGTGGAGCAGAAGGTGTGACGCGTAGCAGTCGCGAAAGATAAGGGCGAAAAGTAGGTGTAACGGGGCGTATACATAGACATGTGGTGCAAACGTAACAGGATATGTCATGAATGGGCGGAAACATTGGAGGGGGCTACCTAAGGAGCCGGGACCTCTAACCTGGTGGTGCGCGCAAACTAGCAATGACGTATCACTAGGAGAAGCTGGGGGCTATGAACTCTGTGCTAGGAGCAGAGACTAAAGTCTGGAGGGTCGGAGCGACATGTACCTAAACCCTATCTAGTATCTGATGTTTAGGGAACATGTTGATATAAACTAGAAGTCAGGAGAGGAAAGGCTAACTTGATTCTAAGACTGGACCATGCATTATTCTACATGTAGTGCGTGATGAAGAATATTAAATGACCATTAAATGCAGTGTTTCTCTAACGTGGAGACGTGAAGGCTAGACAATGACGGAAACTATTGATGCAGTTCAGTAGCTTTAGGAATGCAGGGAAGGAGGACTGAACTGATAACTGGAATCATAACATATTCTTGGCAGACTCAGAGACTGAGCCATGCTGGGCCGGGCACTGCGAGGCAGGAAGTAAGTGAAGGGTCGAGGATACAGGTGGGGGCTGTATCGCTCCTCAGCGAGGCTTCAGGAGACAGGAGCTGAATCTGGTGTCCGGGCCCTTTTGAGGCCTAGAAACAGGGACTTTATAATGGAATAACGTGCACACTGAGAAACGTGGCAACGTAGCTTTACATAGGCCTGATATTCGTAGTATTCACGAGAACTGGAAACTGGCATATTTGGCATATTAGAGGTGGACACAACTGTACTTGCGTCATTAATCAAACGTGGGGAATTGCATATGCATATGTAATCATGCACACATAACATATGATGGATGACACGTAGGGACACAGAACATGGCAAAATTTACTTTTCCACATTCCCTCCTTGTCACTACGTTCCCATCAGGAAATATCAATATTCATGATACCATCTATCATTTCATACAGTATCATTTGCTCGTCTCGAATTATCCTGGAACGGGATTTAGAACGGGGCTTGGGACTAGGAATACAAGAGGTAGCACAAATGCCGCAAATCGCAGGGCCACATTGTATACAGAGGCAGCAGCTGAATATGATCGCTACTGCAATACCTAGAAAGGACAATATTTTCCATCCCCATGCGGAAATTATATTCCAGAACCAACCGGACCATGTCCAGGTGCCTGGATCTTGGTGTATCAGATGGGCAATTTTATGGAGTCTGGTTATAGCTGAATAAACAGACGGCGCGTTATTTGGAATGAAAATGCAGCAACTAGATCCGATGACTCTACAGGCCCCGCCCCTATCGGCCAGTATGACGTCAAGGACGAGACGATTCTGTAAAACGACAAATCTCATAGCAGATTGCTCTTCGGTTAAGTTACCTAGAGCAGAGGTAGTCTCATTTACTACAGCTTCAAGGGTTCTGGTTAATCTACGGATTAACTTACTATTCTGGACAGGACCTATAAAGAAGAAGAAACCTTTATTGAAATCTGTATATTGTTCTAGAGTAGTTTCAGTATAATCGACAATTGGGGACTCGATCTCCCTTCTATGTCTAATGTGTACTAGGTGTGTGTTTCTGTGATAATCAGATGGGGCTAGGAAAACTGGTGGCAGTAGGAAGGCAATGTAACAGGTTCCCTTCCAATCGAGGGGCAGACGAACATATGCGGTCTGACCACAAATAAAATATGAATGACGTGAAGCTTTGAAAATAGATTTCCCACTGTCACTATACTTGACAACAGTAGTACAATCACTATGTCCTACATGTATGGAACCATTATTTCGGACACATAATTCGCCTTTGACTGGTAGTACTGAAATAGCAGGTAAGTCTGGAGTAGTATCAGACTGAACATTCAGGACCATAAAATTCGACGAATAATTACCTAAATTATACACTTCATTTTCTAGATCTAAACCTGTTCTGTGGGGAAGACCTTGCTTGTCTGGAAAACATGTACTGTTAAGAAAAGACATATCTGTTGAGGATGACGTTAACGTGGACCATGCTCCACACGAACCATTATGTGAAAAAGGATAAGGAAAAAGTGGCAGAACTCCCTTCGGCGTCTGGAAAGGGGGGAGTCGACCACATACCCAACAATTAGTGGTATTGCTGGTCTGGTGTGAGTAATGTAACATGCGGATAAAAGTATTGTTTCGCATAGCGAGGCGGTAAGAAAATTCATGAGGGGGCAGATCACTAAACGTGTGCTCTGCTGTAACATTAGAAGACTTATTTACATGTGAAACTGAGAAACACAGATAAAATGCATAACTGGTGCAGGAAATCATAATGCTGAGAAATAATATGAAACTTAGAAAAACGATACATCGGATTGAGTTTTGACTGACTCTCTCACTACGGGGGTCTATTTTATACATGTCAGAAACAGTCTAACCGTTTCACCTAGGGGAGGACTTAGACAATCAAACTGGCTGACTTAATTTACTAGACCGTAGTTTCTGTTTATACTCCTGCTGCGGAGTTTTCTCTAACAGGGGAGGGGTTGTAGCAATGTCTTTTGCGGGACAGTCCTTGAGAACAATGCTTTGGCAATCCTTTGAATCCTGGGAAATGTTCTTTAAGGCGGGTTTCAATCCATTAAAAAGTTTAACATGAGAAAGGTGTACCCAGCCTTTGCGTCCTTCCAACTTCACGGCTGTACGGGTAGTGAGGAGGACCTGTCGGGGCTCTTTCCAACGAGGCTCCAGCGGACTTGATCTGTCAAAGTTGCGGACCATCACCATGGATCCTGGAACGATTTCATGCGGTGCCACCTCGGTATTGTCTGGAAATGCGGCGGCAACCTGTGAACGACATGAGTTGAGGGCAGACATCAAGGAAGCTAGGTAATCTGTCAGCATATTACTTGAAACATCGGTAATACTTCGGGGTCTAGGAGTACCCCACATGTTAGGGGGGCGGCCGAATACGACCTCATACGGGGACAGACCTGATCTGGAATGTGCGACCATGCGCATATAAAACAAAGCGACTGGTAGGGCTACTAGCCAGTCCACACCTTTTTCTTTACACACTTTTGCAATACGGATTTTCAGGGTCTGGTTATGTCTCTCAACGAGACCAGCTGCTTCAGGATGGCGTACACAATGGAACTTCCACTGGTACCCTAACAAAAGGGAAACATGCTTCATGAGTTCAGATGAGAATGGCTGACCGTTGTCAGAATATACGACTCTAGGGAGTCCATAACGGGGGAAGAACTCACGAACCAACTGCTTGGCAGTGGTCGCGGCTGTGTAATCTGGGACTGGATATGCTTCTGTCCACCTGGACAAAGCGCATACAACTACAAGGACATACTTGAAACCTCGACATCGCTCCATCTGAATATAATCCATCTGGAGGACTTCAAAAGGGTGGTCAGGGGGCTGGAATCCACCTTGTTCCACCAGGACACTTTTACCTGGATTAAACTGACAACATATCATACAGGTACGGACTTTCTGCTTAGCTGCAGCTCGTAAATGCTTGTTGAACCAAATGTTCTGGATACTATCTAACATAGCTTTTTCTCCTAAATGTGCTGGACTATGTGCGGTATTAATAATGACTTGAACCATAGAGTCGGGGAGAAACCATGTGGCTCTACCCTTCGTTAACCATCCTTGATCTGTCTGGACCCCTCCTTGTTCGGACCATTTCTTGATTTCTTCGGGAGTAGCATGTAACTGGATATCTATGACATCTTGAGTAGGGTCCTTAACTGTCATGCATGTAGTCGGATCTGGAGTGTGTGTCTGTGTCGGATTAACTTGAATGTCTGGAGTCTGTGCTGTAAGCTTGGCTGTGCGATCTGCTAGATCGTTACCTTGAGAAATAATGTCAGTAACTTTCGTATGTGCTTTGCACTTCATAATAGCGATAGATGTCGGTAAGTGTATGGCATCTAACAGAGCTTGAATAAGGAGACCATGCTGAATCTTGGTTCCATGAGAAGTCATGAAACCTCTCTCCTGCCAGAGCACTCCGAAGTCGTGTACAACTCCAAATGCGTAACGTGAATCTGTGTAAACATTAACTTTCAAGTTCTTGGCGTGTATGCAGGCTTGTGTCAGAGCAACTAGCTCTGCTGCTTGAGCGGACAGAGTATCAATACGGTGTGTCTCAATAACTTTAGTGTCAGTAGTCACTGCATACGCGGCGACTAGTTCTCCTGTACTAGTTCTCATACATGAACCATCCACATAAAGTGTCAGGTCGGGGTCTGGTAATGGAATATCTGTCAGATCTTGTCTTGGCTTTGTCGTAATGTTAACTACTTCCACGCAATCATGTGTGTCAGGATTTGAAGTAACTGATGGTAACAGTGTAGCAGGATTTAAAATGTTGCAGCGTCTGATTTCTATGTGTGGCTGGAAAGTGTCAATTCATAACCTGTTAAACGTGCAATTGTCAAGTGTTGAGTTTGTGTTCGATTTAGAAGAACTTCTACGGAGTGTGGAACTTGTACTGTCAGGGAGTGTCCTAAAACTATGGAATCACTTTGCCTAATAGCTAGTGCTGTGGCTGCAACTGACTTGAGGCACACAGGCAACGCCTGGGCGACTGGATCTAATGTGCTAGAAAAATAAGCACATGGCTTGTATTGTCCTGCTTGATCTTGTGTGAGAACAGATAATGCTGTACCTTCACGTTCTGTGACGAAAAGTGTAAAAGGCTTACTGTAGTTCGGTGTCGCTAGAACTGGAGCTTGGCATAGGGCTTTCTTTAACTCGTTGAAACTAAGTGTATGTTCAGATGTCCAAGGGAGGACAGTCGATACGGCTGCCTCCTGTGTCGTTAACTGTATCAGTGGCTTGGCTAGAAATGCATACTGTGGAATCCATTGTCTGCAGTAAGAAGTAAGGCCGATAAAAGCACGTACCTCCTTCTGGGTCTTGGGCTGAGGAAGACTCGCTATTAACTGGATACGGTCTGGTGTCAACTGTCTACCCCTCTTGGACAGTAAGTGTCCTAAGTAGACCACTTGCTGGACACAGAATTGAAGCTTAGAAGGGGACACCTTGTGCCCCATCTCGGCTAGGAAATACAAGACTGTAAGTGATGCTCGCTCGCAAGCACGTACAGAACGGGCTGTGATCAGTAGATCATCGACATACTGGAGCAGGGCAGTGTCAGTTGGCATGTGAATGTTGTCTAGTTGTCTCTAGAGTGCTTGACTGTAAATACTAGGACTTTCTGTGAAACCTTGAGGAGCTCGTGTAAACATATAGCTCCGTCCATTTAAACAGAATCCGAAAAGAAACTGGCTGTCTGGATGAATTGGAACACTAAAAAATGCGTTCTTGAGGTCTATGACAGTGAAGAACGTGGCTTCGGAATCAATGGCTGTCAATAGGGAAGAGATGTCTGGGACAACTGGGTACTGAGGAATAATACATTTATTAAGCTCTCGTAGGTCAATCACTAATCGATATACTGGGGGTGCATTTGGATCAGTACGTTTCATGACTGGAATGATCGGAGAATTGCATACGTTGGAGTCAGTTTCTACAACCACTCCTTGAGCGATGAGCTCGTCAATAATTTTGGATAAGGCTGCTACAGCCTCGGGTGGCAATCTGTACTGTCTGATTCGTGGTAACACTACACCTGGCTTGAGAGTCACACAATAGGGTGTGATTTGCATATAACCTACATCAGTTGGACCTTGCGCCCATAAATGCTGCGGAACATTAGACAGTCTTGAATCAAAATCTCGTAATACATAGTGACCCTTAAAGTCACGCAGGAACAAACGTATTCCCTCTGGGGAACAACATATAACTGCACCTAACTCTTTCAGTGTTTTAATGCCTAATAGATTTTCTGGACATGACTTAGTAAGTAACAGATCAGTAGTGCGGGACAATGGACCTATTTCTAGAGTAACTGGCTTTGAAATCTCATTTACGATACGAAATCACTAATATCTTCCTCTTGTTTCTGCTTACAGGCTGAGATTGCATCCCAGTCTTCTTTTCTAGTTGTCAATAATCTGGGTAAAACTTGAATCAATAATTCTGGTAATTCTTTACATTTCTCTCCTAGACCGGTACCTGGTACTCGTGCCTTGTCTTCAGCTTCTAGAACTGCCCAATCGATCTTTTTCTCTCCCACCTCCCATTCTTTTTCCTTGAGCTTTTCATACACCCCTGCGGGCAATAGGACCTTTAACATTTTAATTATATCTGGGTAAGTGTATTCTCCCATACGGAGCATGTCTTTTAATTCTCTATGGAACCCTGCTGGATCTTTGTCATGACAGGGAATTAATTTCTTCATTTCGAGGAGTTCCATCTTTGTAATCGGGGTGTAAACAAACACTCGTTGCATTTCACCGTCCTCTGTCTTAACTGGATGCACTTCTCGTAACGGGTTCTGTCTTTCCATGTAAAATGGTTTACTTTCTGGGGGTGAGACATGAACAAAATGCGGGTTCAGAAACGTTCTATATTTGTGGCGCTGTTCTAGAATGACACTAATTAGATCGGTACCTAAACCTCTCCATCTATACTGGAGTAACTCGTTCAGGATATCGTGTAACGGACCTGGATCAGAGTGCTGACCCTCATACAATGTAATGAGGTGCTGGATCATATACATACCCACCAGTCGCTGCTCGGCTGGGGGCAATTTCAGAAACATCTGTGCCACTATTTCGTCTGGAAAAGTGGTAGAATCAGTAATCCATCGGACTGCTGATCGGGCTAGTTCCTGTTCATGCATGGTACTTAACTCACTGTAACCGATTCGTGATTTCAGAATGTGATCGGTAGCTTGGAATACTTGTTCTAGGGAACCTTGTTCTGGTGCTGAATGATGGAAAATAGACTTGTGTTCTAGGCGTAAATGGCGATCTGGAAATCTAGATTTTCCTACATACGCTATTCTGGCGGTATTCTCGTCGTCTTCCTCTTCAGGATCAGAGTTACTTTCTTTCTCGCTTACTTGTGCTGCTTTACGTTGTTCGTGTATCTTTATTATTTCTCTACGGATTTTCTTGTACATACTCTCCATGGCGCTAATGGTATTGTGCTTACCCTCGGCTATATTATCACTCCACTTTGTCAGGGTTTTCATTTCGGCCTGATCTTTAGACGGGTAATCTTGTTCTCTTATTAGACAGTTAATTAAAAACTTTAATATCATACGCTGGATCTCAGCTTTCCTTTGAGACATGGCATCACTAATACTTTCTGGATCATCCCCTGTACGGATGAAACGATATATTCTGTCTAGATCTTCTTTCATATTGGGTAGGGTGACTAGATACTCGGTCACCCTCCTTACGCGTACTGAATATAAAACCATATTATTCTCGCCTGGGACTGGGTCATAGGCACATTCGCCAAGGGCTTGCCTGATTTCTGCAACAGACTTATTACTCTTGGGAGTACGCTGTGATGCTTGAGCATGTAATTCGAGTGCTGATAAACGCTTGCGTGGCGGCGGGGTTTGAGGAGGACCTCCTCCTGCGGCCCCTAGACTAGAATCGTCGACTGATATTCTTCGTGGCGGAGCGGGAAATTGAAATGCTGGCTGGACCGGGGGTACCGTAGCAGGTACTGCATGGGGTGCCCCGGTGTCTGGAGGAGCAGGATGTGCCTGATTTACAGGGACTGGCGGAGCGCGAACAGGATTTACATATTCAGGGACTATGTCGTCCAGATAGGACGAAATAAAAATATCAGCTGCGGTCGGTTTGTGACGTAGCTTGGTCGGAACTAATGGTGGCGGGAAATTACTGGATGCCTCCGGGGTCGCTTTTGGCAAGCCCTCGGCAAGAAGAGGATACATACCCTTAATAAGGGCATTCCTCTGTCTGTCTCTCTGTTCAGTTTTGACTTGTTCACCTATCTCGATTAATTCTTTTTCTTGGGCTCGCTCTTGGGATTCTCTACTTAATTCTGACTTTCTGATTTCTTTTTCAGTTCTTTTATGAGCTTCTTTGCGCCATAACTCGATGGCATCTTTCTGTGACTGTCTGGCTTTCTTTTTCCATAATGCTTCTTCTACTCGCATGATGCATTCGGCATCCCATGTACCCGATACGGGCCATCTATACTTTTCTTCTAACTGTTTGGTATACTCTACCCATAAATCTAGATATAATATGGCACTTATGCCATGTTTCTGATACATAAAGTGACCTGGACTGTCCCTGGGCGGGACGGGAACTGCTGCTTCCAGCAGACCCTTTCTAGTTTTTAACTGACGTAACTTGGAAAATATGGGCATGACTGAACTGTGATCTAGACACAATACAATACACAATGAACACGATACTTATTCCCCATTCATACCACGACATTGAAATACATGAAAAAACATTTAAAATAACAGTTCGAACAGAATACTACCTGGAAATACTGAGAACAGAACACATAAATTTTCTCGAGAACAGAAACTGACTAGAACAGAAACTAGATGCACTGCTGAAACAGTACGAAACTTACCGGTCTCATAAAGAGACACGTCAGGACCCGCATCCACCGAAGTGGACACTTCGTTTGTGGGACTGTGTACCACCAACCCACAGACCAGAGTCAATGAAATTGACCCTGTCTAGATACCACCCCAGTAACGGTACTCACCGGGCAGCAAGAACGGAAGGCCTCGGACTGGACTGGACTGCTACGACGACGGACGACGAACTTCGGACTTCGGACTTCAGTTACGGGTGGACCTCCGGATACCTCGGACCTTGGACTCTTGGCTTGGGCTCTGGTCGGGACTCGCCGCGTTCCTCCACCGTCTCGTCTGGATGCTGGACCGCCTCCTCCGTCTCCTCCGTGGGCCTGAGGGATACTTGAGCAGAAATATCTGCCACTGCGCAGAAGAGTTCCGTCACGACTGCAGAGGGTCAGGGGGTCGGCGTGGCTTCACCGACGCGTGGGGAAAGGGCAAGTCCCTATTCGGGCGCCATTATGTGGTAAATAAATAAATAATACCTCTCTTTTTGACTAGACATATATCATAACAGATAGCTCAATAAATAAGAGTCAAGATTCGAGGTAGTAGGAGTAAGCATGGGCGGATTTTGCGGATTGGCAATCCGCGAACTTGCGTATTTACGGATTCGCAATCCGCGAAGATCCGCGAACTCTAGCGGATTTGCGGATTTTTCCGTTTTTTGTGTTGGCGCGTGTTCGCGCCGATTTCGGGACAAGTTCGCAATTGCGAACTTACTTTTCGGCTTGCAACGGCCGCGACTATGTTGTTTCTACGTCTGGTTTATCATCACAGGTTCACAGCACCCTCTGTTTCACCACTGCCACCCTCTGGGACACCCATGCCACCCTCTAGTACATCCTCACAGGCACCTATTAGGTTTATTTATTAGTACTGTAGATTATGGTGGTTGAAAAAAGCTAGCACACCTGCCCTTCTTCAACTGCCATCAATTAATTTGTGTTTCATTAATGTGTCAGTAATTTTGAAAGTTCCAGTCTGGCTGGCACCTGCTTCCTTCCTTATCTGTAATTTGCTTTTTGTTGCAGTGAAATTTTTTTTTTACAGGACCTTTATGGTGCTATTCTATGAGCCTGCTGTTTGGGTCATAGCAGGGTCATAGAATTGTTGCAAACTCTGGAGGGGCCCATCAGGAAGCACTACCTTGAATGTTACTAATGTTAAGTTTGAACTTTTGCACCTGCTCATTGCTTTCATTTTAGCTAAAATCGTGTTTTTTGCAATTTCGCGCGTTATTTGGGGCGCGAATCCGTGCGAGATCGATTTCGGAAGCCGCGAATACGTGCGAATACAAAATTGTTTTTGTTGCGACGTGTATGTTCGCGTGATCTTGCGCGTGTTCGCGAGGCGCTTCTAGCTTTTCGTTTGCCAAGTTACCCTATCGGTCGTACACGGGCGCGGCCATCTTGTTGGCGTGACGTAATTCCGTTTCCGCCCGCTATGTGTAATCTCGCAAAGTGTGCTGCTCGCTAGTACAATTTTGCGCGTACTCGCAAGGAAAATCTCGCGCGAACTTACCCACGCGGTCGTGAACGGGCGCGGCCATCTTGTTTCTCATTCATTGCTATGGTTCTGGGCATGCTTTCTGTATCCTCTCTCAATCTCTGCCATCCTTTGCTTGTTTGAAGTTTTTTTGATCTAATTTTACTTATTATCTAACCCTCTATTTTTCTAGCTCTATATTTTTGTGTTTTCTGCAGCTTTTATTTACTTTTAAACTACTTTTTTAAACTCTTTTCTTTTCTTCTTCACTATTCTATTTCTTCTTTATCATTTAAGTTTATTTCTGCCCAGACCATGGTAAAGGGAGCCGGGAAGCACCCTGAGAAGGGGAAGGGTCCCGCACCCCGTGCCCGGCTCCCGTGCGGGCGTTTAAGGGGGGAGCAAGTGGTCCCGAGGGAGATCTTCAGCGCGGAGGAAGTGGCGGCACTGATCTTCCATGTCCAGCGCCGCCTCCCCAAGACGATCCTGGGAGGCGGCAAGATCGCGACCGGCTATGGCATCCGGGAGCGCCGCCAGCGGTGGGAGAAGGTGTGCCGGGCCATGTACAAGATCTCTGGGGTCCGGCGCACATATAACCAGGCCACCCACCGCTGGACCGATGTCATGGACCGGGAGCGGGACTTGCTGGACGCGCTCGGCGTAGAGGTCCCCGGGCTTGGTGAGTAGTAGTAGTAGTACATTTACTACTCTGTTTTATCCTGCTCTGTTATTTGCAAATCTTTGTTCTTTACCAAGAGCAATAATGCTGCCGATTACATTGAGGTAAATTATATTTCAAAATCTTCTATGCATTTCATTTTCAGGTGCACTGCTCTCCTTCTCAGTAGCCTTGCTTGCTACTATGCTTCTTTGTTTTGTATGTTGTGTTCAGAAGCATTTCATTGGCCTGAGAAATTATGTATGAGTGTACTGTAAAGAAAAGAACTGCGTAATGCTAGACAGTAAGGGTCATATTTTCAATTACCGGCGCATCCCTGCAAAGTAGCAGGGATGCGGCAGTAATTGTGTGCCATGCCACCACCACCCATTGGCCCAAAACGTCACAGAAGCCTTACGCATCTGTGCCGTAAAGGCAGCGCATTGCTGGAGTTGCGTGCCAACGATGGCGCAGCTCCAGCAATGCTCTGGGGTACCCTATCTCCCCAATGCTGCATCAAGCCGTACGTCGGCTTCAAGCGCGCAGGGTTTGAGTCATGCATCATTGTCCTAAAAATGACTGATTGACATCTTGTAGATTTCCCTCAGCCACTTTTAGGATTCGTTCCTGCGCAGGTACGCCCTCCCTTGCGCCGGAACGCCCCCTGATGGCGCAGGGCTTTACAACGTGATGCATCGCCCATATGCCCATATGTGTTTTTTTTTTTAATATATACGCCGCACCAACACCATGGCGAGTCTTTTGTTCTGCCGCTGCGTCAGAAAAGGCACGCAACAATGGAGGAAAATCAGCCGCAACTTCCGCAAGGGACTTATAAATCAGCCCCAACAGACTGAAGTCCAGTGTCCTTCCTTTAGACAGTCACATGGCTATCAGAAGAAATAGTGGCGGTGGTGGCGGGTGGATTGATAGTTTGAGTATTCACTGATCTGCAAGCAGGATGGACTTTGTCTGTCACGTGTTGCGCACTACTGCCTGCAGTGCCAGGCCTAGGCAAACCTCTTTAGTAGTCTGTTTATTGAGTTACATAGGAACTTTCTAAGTCAACGTTCCGCAAATCAGGCAATACGAATAACGTAGTATACCACATTAGATAGATCCCGTGGAATAGTTGTCTATCTATTTGCTATTTTTCCAAAATATGTTGTTATTGTTCTTTTGAAATGTTTGATTTGGTTGAAAAATCTCATCCATGTTTTATGGTTTTTCTTTCTTTCATGTTGTACATCACCAGCTCCCCCCAAGGGCAAGAGGACACAGGAGGAGGGTGCTGAGGATGCAGGCCAGGATCGGGCAGGCGAGGGCTCCTTTGCTGGCCCCAGTAAGTTTACATTTTACTAAACAGTACCTATTTTTTCCTAGCGTTCCTCATTCGATTTTTTCTAAATCGTCTTTGATCTTCTTGTAGACTGGATATAAATTCTTATCCTGCCTCGAATATGACTCCCTGTGGTATTACTAGACTATTCTTATTAGTCTGTCTGTGTAGCTAACTAAGATTGGACATTTGGCAATTCCATTGGACTCCCATTATATTCAGCAATACCTCTATGCACTGTCTCCTTACTGACTAGATAGTGTGGCAGAGTCATTCAGCTCCCGAAGTCACCGATTATAGATCCCCAATGATCTCTAGATTATCGTACGCAGGACAAGAGAGTAGTACGGAGTCACAGCACAGTCAAGAAGTGTCAGAGGCACTCATGCTTGCAAAAATTCCAAAACCTTTAGCTCATCCACTCTAGTCTAGAGGAACAAAAACCACAGAGTCTATTTAAGTGTAAAAGCTTTATTAAAAGTAAACACATTTATTAAAATCTACTTTGTCATAAAACTATTTAACTGTAAACGGAAAAGTGGTTAGTGCTGACGATTAATTGGACACATTTCTTGTGGTCGAGCCGAACTCTCACCTAGTTTGAACTTGATCCTGGTCGTGTTCTTAGGACTCAGGAGTCAAGCTTCTGTCTGTTAGGAGAAAAAGTGGTGCGTGTTAAAAATCAAAAGCAAGCATTCATCAGTTGTGCATAAAAGTGCAGCAAGACAACAGCCTTCCCTGGAAAATGGGACATTTTTACTATGGAGTAGACAGTCACAAATTATTACATTGTATTCTGTTTTTTTAACATTTCTCCTAGACCAAATATTATATAGTAGTGAGTGGTGTATTCTAACTTTCTTAAATGTACTTTGTAGGTGTAACATCTGGTGACGGGGCCAGCGCGGAGGTGGCTGTGTTGGACTTGGACTCGGAGGCCTCTGGGGAGGATGCGGCGTTAGAAGAGCTGTGGGGGATCAAACGGTGGTGGCGGAAACAGGTAAGCTATATATTCCTTACTTATTGAGATTGAAGACTGCATAGTGTGCTTTCTGCACGGGTGTATTACAATTACAAATCAACCAGGTAGTAGCCTCCTCGAAATGTACTTCGACTTAGCTGTGAAGTTTTTGGTGAGAAGAATCCCAATAAGTTCTTAGACGAACGTGATGGATGGGATGAACGAAAAGCGAAAGAAGGGTGTAAGTAAGTGGGACGCGAACTTGTATGATGGCTGGCAAAGAAGAACGATATGTGTTTGCTTGGACCCAGAGGTGGCTGGGAAGGAAAGAATATGGTATGGTGCATGGCTGGGTCAATGATGAAGCAAGGATGGGTGGAAGGACAGCAGCCTGGGTGGGTGAAACAGAAACTGTATGTGTGCGTATACTTTGAATGAATGGATGCCTGGAGCATGGTATTCTCTGACTCTTACATAGCAAATGTGTATCTAGAGAGAGTAGATGGTCGCCAGGTGAAGTAAGTGTTACCTTGAAGAGCATGTACCACCGCACCCGCACGTCCGTCCCAGTGCAGGGAAGGCAAGGAAAAGAAATTGTAAATGTGTCCAATACTACCATGAATAGTAGCAGTACTTTGTATTGCGTTTGCATTCACAGCATATATCTGGTTATTACGGTGGACACTCCGTACCTCTCTTAATAACTTTAGTTTACTTGTAGTACGTCATTCATGTGTGGGTGTATCACTGTGTTCACTCAATATTAAGCAAAGCACCTAAAGTCATCTCATCTGTCATTAAATACGTCCCATGTGAAGTGATAGATAATCAAATTAGTTAGCTTCTTCAGTTTCCTTTTCTAGTACTCATTTGCACTGTAGGGTGAAAGGTAAATTAATTAAGCAGTAGCCCTTGTAACAGAGTATTCTCAGTGCCACCCGTAATAGAAAAGTAATAGCTTCACCACCTGCATGTACTGGACCGGTACAGTAACGCAAGTCTGTCTCCATCATCATGGTGTGCAACTTTTTTTCTCGGGTGCAACTTCACTGTGCTGTGTCCATGTCATTCTGCCGGCTTGCATAAGATAACGTACCCATTTCCCTAAACAAGAGAGAAGAAGAAGAATAAGACTGGTGTACTGTCATAGTCGACTGTAATGGAAGTCCATAGTGGTCGTAGAATTAGTTCATTAAACTACCACTACTGTTAGAGCAAGGATGCAGAAGTGGGAGGTTACATAGATACTGTCCTCAATAGTTATGTACTGTGCTTTCAATTTGCTACTTGTACTCTGTGACCCAACTTTCGGCTCAATCACTTTGTGTTATTAATAAGGAGCATTGGTTACAGACTATGTCTTTCTTTCTTCATATAGTTGCTCCTTCCAAATCAACAACAAGGAGGGAGCAGGCTAGATTGGCCCGGCAACGGAGGCTGGAGGCCACAGTCGCCGAGTATCGGCGGCTGGTGGCCCTGGAGGAGGAGGAGGACACGCAGTCGAGCGGGGCAACATCTTCGACTGTGACCACTGCATCCTCCTCCGTGACTAAACCAGCGGGACCGAGCCGGGCTAAGAAAGCCGACCGCCACCGCCAAGCACCCGAAATACCAGCTGCCCCCCACAGGAGCTGCAAGGAACGCCAACGCCGCCTACGAGTCCGCATGTCCAACCTGGAGCAGGAGGTCCTGAGGTATAAGACCTTGGTTAAGGGCCTCCGCTCCGAGCTTGCCACCCTCCGCAAGGAGTATGATGCCCATGCCGCATCATGCACCAGCACCAGCACCCTCCAGTAGTGGAGTGTCCCTTGCCCTTTTTTTATAGACTTTTGGGGGGTGGGATTTGGGAGTTGGGATCGTTTTGGGACGTTTCAGAGACAATCGTTGGGGTTAGGGTGGGTGAGGGAGATTATTTTGTTAGGGATAAATAAATATATTTTTCAACTTTATCTGACCATACCTGTTTTTTACTGCTTTTCAGTCTGGTGGGTGGGGGGCGGGGGTGTAACAGTAACTTTGTTTTCCTGAACAGTCGTAGGACTTTAGTAGTACAACCGTCAATCTCTTGTCTACTCCGAAATAATACTCCATTATACTACCTCCCACCAAACGCTTATCTTACCTGTAATTTGTGTTAGAAATTAGGGCTAGGCCCAGGGCTGGCTCCAGGTGAAATGGGGATTAACGTTGTCATTCCTGTGCGGGTGACATTTCCTCATTGCGGTGTTACTAGTGGTGTGACACAGTGGCAGTTGCATGCCTATGGAAAAAAAGAAAACGAAACCTTGTTTGTACTCCTTACTGTAGCATTACAACGGTTACGGTACGATCAAGAAAATAGCAGGTGACAGTACACTAGAACAGTGCCATAATGTAGCCTAACAAATGGTAAAGTATTGCAAGTATAACTAGTACTTGCGTTGAATTTATTTGACATTGGCTACTACTACTAGAAGATATAGTACTGAAGCTGAGTAAGTCTAGAAGATATCCTCGTATTCCTTCACCAGCCTGTTGCTGCTATCACCTTATCCTCCCCAGCAAGTGTGTGGAATTATTGATGTCATTTTAGTCAGACATCAAGCAAAACAACACAGCCCGGGGGAAGAGGGTTAGGGTTTGTAAAATGGATGGGAATGGGGGTTTCTTTTTGGGTAGGTTTTGTTGAGAGAAGAAAAAAAAAGCAGAGCATGGACAAACAATAATTGAAGATACAGAGTTTACAGACAATCTTTGGTTACAAACTAAAGGTAAGCACATGCAGTCACACTCATAGAATAAAAGACAACAATGGATACTGTATCTGTATTGCGTATGTTGTTGGAGTTGTCCTGTTGAAATTGGTAAGTAAGTTGCATGCAGCAAACAATTCCTCTTATTGGCGGCACTCCTCCATTCCAGCTGACGCTTCGTCCATCAATGTGGTGGTGACCACTGACAGAAGAGACACCCGGTCCACTGCCTGCCTGGCGGATGTTGACTGAAACCCGGCCTGTAATTATTGAACGGAAAACAGGAAGTGCTATTACAATACCACTGATAAATAAATAAAAGGTATGTACGCTGTGTGGTTCAAAAAGTGACACTTTGATTTCCCTAATAGACAGTACAATATTTTTGAAATTGCGTGCTCTGTCTGAGTCACCTTTTTAAGGATCAATAAGTATGGCCAAAATATTATAGCGGATCTTTCCCCTCAAGGTGGGTGTACTACTGTGTTTTAGAACAAAATTTGACCTTCCCAGCAATGCTCCCACCAAGACCCTTACTAAAGCCAGTCGCAAAAATGTAGAAGAACCCAATCATATCTCCAAAAACGATGCCTAGCAGAAAAATGGTTACAAAACGTACTTTGAAAGTAACAGTAGACCCAAATACAGACCGTGGATTGTATTCAAACCACTTGCCTGCAAGCAAAAGTATCCATAGCCAGCATCGCTCCAACAGTGCTCTACAACAACAGAACCGCGTTGCAATCGAACCCCCCTAAACACATGCAATCCTGCTGCTAGGGCTAACCCTAACGAACCCTAACTTACAAAAAGTGCCAAAACTGGTGTTTCCTTATGGATTTTGTCCAACTAACTTCTAGCCGGTATTAGACCTTCCCAGGAATGCCCCAGGCAAGACCCGCCAACCCACCCGGAAAAAAACACCCGACACAACACCACCAAACAGCGAAAAAGCTAAATCTCATACTTACAATGTCTCTCGGCCTTCGGTCCAAACGCGGCGCTGTGCAGCTAGGTCGTCATCATCATCAATCATCATAACTCCTGTTTTCCACCACGGATTTCCTGAAAAGCAAATGCAATCAAGATTAGACTGTCGCAGCAGTGCTTCGACAGAGACCCCGGCCGCAACCCACCCACGAACAGCAGGAAGCCCCCCAAAACGCTACATTGAGCAAGATGTCTGAAGAAATGGCAAAAAAAAGGCTGTTCCTTATGGATTTTGTCCAAAACACTTGTATCCGGTATTAGACCTTCCCAGGAATGCCCCAGGCAAGACCCGCCGGCGCCAACCCACCCGCAAAAAAACACCCGACACAACACCACCAAACAGCGAAAAAGCTAAATCTCATACTTACAATGTCTCTCGGCCTTCGGTCCAAACGCGGCGCTGTGCAGCTAGGTCGTCATCATCATCAATCATCATAACTCCTGTTTTCCACCACGGATTTCCTGAAAAGCAAATGCAATCAAGATTAGACTGTCGCAGCAGTGCTTCGACAGAGACCCCGGCCGCAACCCACCCACGAACAGCAGGAAGCCCCCCAAAACGCTACATTGAGCAAGATGTCTGAAGAAATGGCAAAAAAAAGGCTGTTCCTTATGGATTTTGTCCAAAACACTTGTATCCGGTATTAGACCTTCCCAGGAATGCCCCAGGCAAGACCCGCCGGCGCCAACCCACCCGCAAAAAAACACCCGACAACACCCCCAAACAGCGAAAAAGCTAAATCTCATACTTACAAGTTACAATATCTCTCGGCCTTCGTTCCAAATGCCGCGCTGTTCAGCTAGGTCATCATCATCAATCATCATAACTCCTGTTTTCCACCACAGATTTCCTGAAAAGCAAATGCAATCAAGATTAGACTGTCGCAGCAGTGCTTCGACAGACACCAAAAATTACACACAAACCCCCGGAACCCCGCCAAAGAGCACCTCAAAGGCAAGCAAGTCAGCAAAAACGGCAAGAAATTTCCACCTCATATTTGGTCCAAAACACTTTTGTCCATTATTAGAGCTTCACAGCAATGGGCCCAAAACCGTCAACTCACCCGCAAAGAAGTACAACACCCCCACAAGTGCTGAGTCTTTCTTCATTGTGCGTAATCCAGCACTCTGCTTGGAGGTAAATCGCAGTCTGGAGGAGGAGGATAGAGGAGCATGTTCTTCAGAACTTGTGAACCTGAGGAATGTAGACTGCGGCACCTTCAAATCAATAAGCAAACAAGTGAAGACAGTTCTGATGATGGTCTTGTTTTTGGGATTAGGTGATTAAAGTTTGAATTAAATTAACTGTGCAAAACAAAGAAAGAGAGACACAAAGCACACAGGAATAAAAGTGAATAAGGACGAAAAAGAAAGTTCTTGATTGACTGTCTCATTTTCAGGGCTCGGTGTCAGGGAATAAGAACAAGATTTCGTCATCATACTCTGCGAATTCAGGCTGGATGAGGTCAGTGGCACCGAACAGAGAAAAAATCCCCTCATCTACGTTGCTGTCCTCCTCGTCTTCATGTGGCGTGCTTTCTCGCACTTTGTAATCTGGTGGTATGAGGTGCTGATTCATCTTGATCATTGTCAGCCGCTCCACATTTTTGGGCGATAGGCGGCTCCGTTTGGGAGTTACAATGCCACCAGCAGCACTGAAAACACGTTCAGAAGACACACTTGCGAGTGGGCAAGACAAATAGTTTATAGCCAGGTTGTAGAGCTGTGGCCACAATTGTTTTTTGCCATGCCAATACTGCAATGGCTCCTCATTAAGAAAGACCACTGTTGAGTCATTCAGATAGTCCTGCACCATCGACTCAAGGTCATCAACTGTTCCTCCACTTTGCTTACTTTTTGCTGTGCCTGTGACATTTTTTCGAGAACCATACCCCATCAAACTTAGCCAATCCTCCTCCCCAGCCACTGTTAGTGTTGTCATTGTGTGTGGTGCAGATGATCCAGTTGCCGGTGTCTTTAACGGCTGAGAGGTCACTTGTGCCCCAGCCACAGGTGCAGAAGTGGATTCTTGTGACTGCGGATGGCCTGCTGATGCTGATGTACTGGCTTCTCCTTCAATAACCTGCCGTTCTTTTTCAAACCTCTTGGCTGACCAGGCTAACCAATGTTTGTACTTTTGAACATCTGCATCAGCGAAAGGAAAGAATGCGTTGTCTGCCAGCGCCTTTTTGTAGCGTGGATCCAGAATAGTAGCACAAATGTAATGCTGATCTGAGTTGATGTTTTTAAGACGTTCATCACCACGTAGGCGATGTAATAATTTCTCAGACAAAATGAAATGGTTTTTTTTTTTTTCATCTTTTTCAAACTCAGAAGAAACCGCCATCAGTTGGTGCTCCAGTATGCACAACAATGGGATAGCTTTTCCCAAATTACAGTCCTCCTGGCTGACTGCACGCGTGAAGAACTCAAAAGGACGAAGCATGTCTGTCAGGCTTTTAACTATGGCCCATTGCGCCTTACTCATCCGCAGGTCCTCCTTCTGAGATGTAGCCTCTGTCAAGAAATAGTGATCGAGTACCGTATACTGCTCATGCAGACGCTCAAGCATGTAGAAGGTTGAGTTCCAACGTGTTGCCACCTCCTGGATGAGTGCTTTCACTGGCATTCCACGTTGAAGTAGCAGTCTCCGCAGATGCTTCCGGGCCTTAAAAGAATGGCTGAAATGGTTGCACATTTTGCGGCAGGTGGCCATTACCTCGAACGCTGGACTCTCTTTATCACTCAAGAATTTTTGAACTACCAGGTTGATACAGTGCGCCAAACACGGCACTCTAACATAGCCACCCTCCGACATGGCCTTAACTACATTGGCGCCATTATCCGTGGAAACATAACCAATCTTGCGTTTTAGGGGGGATAGCATTGTCAAGACCTTTTTGTTAAACTCTTGCAAAAGGTTTTCTGCTGTGTGACTTTTCTCCAAGCCAAACATGGCTAGTGTTGCATGTTTCCGAGCAGCTTTGAAAACTTGGTCCGGGTCAACACCTGCGTTTAGCTTTGCTATAACACCTGAAAAAGAGACCCAGTGTGCAGTGATGCACATGTAATCATCGCCTGGGCCACTGGTCCACATGTCTGTTGTCAGATGTATTGTGTGAACAGCACTCTTCTGCAAAGCTGCCCCAATCGCCTGCAGCACATCTTCATGTAGTGCTGGAACCGCAACTCTGGCAAAATAGAACCGGCTCGGAACCTTCCATTTAGGGCAGAGCGTTGCAACTAATTCAAGAAAACCTACCGCTTCTACAAAAGAAAAAGGTAGAAGGTCCACAGCTAGCATTTTAGCCAGCTTAGTGTTATACAGACGCGTCAGTGGGTGGTTGCGTTCATATGGCACCTCTGAAGTAAGCATTGTTCTAATGTTGCCCTGGACCAAGCATTTACGGGCTGATAATGACTTCGTTGACCCAATTTTGCTCGCTGGTGAACTTTTGTGCGTTGGTGTCTCACTCGCTCCAACACTCTTAGTGTGCCTCACATTGGGTGTGCTGCTGAGAGGGGTACTGGGTGTAAGGGAAGTGTTTGACACGTCTTCTTCCTGCTCGTCAACATCAGATGAAACATCAACGTTTCCTTGATTTTGGCCTTTCTTGATCGCAGCTAGGTGCGCAAACCATTGGACAGCGTGCTTTCTGTCAAGATGACCACTCTGGCCGCCGGTACCATAGTTGCTACCTGGCTTACCACGACTAACTGCAAGCTTACAAAGGGTACAAATGGCAAACTTTGGATTTTTGGGACAAACAGTAAAGAAGTCCCAAACTGGGGACTTGAAGTGTCTGTGGGACCTGGAGGAGGCGGCGATACTGGTGGTGGTGGTGGTCATGAAGCTAATGCCAGATGAAGTGGAGGATCTGGATTGGCCAACTTTTGTACGTTTTCCACTTTCACCGCCACTAATTAAGGTCGAGGTTGACGCAGGTCTCTTCTTGCCAGAAAGAAATATGGAAGCGGGACGAGTTGGTGTACTACTTAACTCCAATGATTGTGGTGTTTCCACTGCCTCCTCATCGACAACATCATCATCATCATCATCACGCGCAGCAGCTCTTCGGGCTAGGGTCAAAATGTCTGTTTGCTGCATGCCCGCTGGGGCTGCAGTGACCTTTATGATGACTGGGTCGTCGTTGGCAGAGTCTTCATCAGCAGCAGTATCCGCCACTTCTTGTTGAGCCTCATCACACTCCATAAGTCTGAGACTTTGGACGAGCTTCCTTTTACGCTTAAGTACCTTTGTTGGATCATGGTGTGCCTCACTCTCAGACGGCTGTGGTGCTGGTTCCCAAGTTTGATCCGTATCATCAGAAGGAGGTGTGCTTGAAGAAGATGTAGACACCACCCTTGATCTCTTCCTTGCTAGGGGTGTGGAAGACAATGAAGGATCATCAGGAGGAGTGGCTTCCTCAAATGATACCTCGCCTTGATTGTCGATTTCCTGATGTGCCCCTACTTCGGGAGGAACAACTATTGTGGGCACTTGTGACCCTCCATGCACCTCTGCTTGCGCATCTCCTTGCGCTGCCTCTCCTTCCACATGTACTTGGGCTTGTACTTGCACATGTGATTGTTGTTGCGGCTGTGGTTGTTCAACACTCGTCAGATGAGCTACAACAACCTGTGTTGATTGAGGGACATTGCTGCTGCTTTCTTGCGATGAGCCAACATCACTGGTCGATGGTGATTGAAGAACTATACTGGCTGCCTCTGCAGCACTCAAGGGCTTGGACTTAAGTTGGCGTGGTGGTGGTGGTGGCACTGAGCCCAATGGAGCGGGGGTGCTGCTGCCAGCTTGGTCCCCAGCAGATCCCGCTGCTGCTGCAGGCATACTTTTTTTTTTACTCCCAAAAAAAGGGGCGGGCGGCACACCAGTGTCCTTGGTAACTTGCTTCTTCTGCTCCTTACTGGCACCTTTCTTGCTAGAGGAGCTACGGGTTACTTTTTTTGGGGCCATCTTCTTCAGAGCAGGTCAGCGGGCAGCAGTTGCACGAGTTGCAGAGGGTTCTGTGTCCAGACGTGACGTCGCGTGACGTTATGCTGCACACACACACCGCTGCAGGACTTCTTCCTGGCACTGGTGGTTCTCTTGAGTCTTCTTGTGCACCTAAAAGCAATGGAAGACAGAGGAACATCAGTTCAGTTATACACCCCAAAAAATCGACAAAACACAGAAAAATGAGCACAATCCCATGCCATCCATGATGTTTACATTGAAGACACCCCACAGAAAGACTACGGACATGCAAGTATGCAACACTCACTACCCCTGGGCATAATGGATGAAAAGTAGGCAAAATAAGTGCAGGCACACTGCCTCTCCTCAAAATGGCCCCTTACACCCCAGGCACATGTTGCCTGTACCAGCCAGCACTCAAGATGGCCACCACCACCACCCACATGACCAGTCCACATCAACAGTACACCCCCAAAAAACAGAAAAACAGCCAGAAATCACCACAATCCAACGCCATCCATGATGTTTACATTAAAGAGAGTGAGACCACACCACAGGCACACTCAGTCCATGCACCACCACCCCTGGGCAAAAGGCCACACCAGCAGCCCCCCAAAAACGACAAAAAACAATAAAATAAGCACAATCCCAGCCCATCCATGGCCTCTATTATGTTTAAATTCAAGAAGACACCCCACAGAAAGACTAGGCCCATGCAACACTCACCACCCCTGGGCAAAGGGCCCCACCAGCAGGCCCAAAAAAACGACAAAAAACAATAAAATCAGCACAATCCCAGCCCATCCATGGCCTCAATGGTGTTTAAATTCAAGAAGACACCCCTCAGAAACACTAGGCCCATGCAACACTCACTACCCCTGGGCATAATGGATGAAAAGTAGGCAAAATAAGTGCAGGCCTCAGACACTGCCTCTCCTCAAAATGGCCCCTTACACCCCAGGCACATGTTGCCTGTACCAGCCAGCACTCAAGATGGCCACCACCACCACCCACATGACCAGTCCACATCAACAGTACACCCCCAAAAAACAGAAAAACAGCCAGAAATCACCACAATCCAATGCCATCCATGATGTTTACATTAAAGAGAGTGAGACCACACCACAGGCACACTCAGTCCATGCACCACCCACCACCCCTGGGCAAAAGGCCACACCAGCAGCCCCCCAAAAACGACAAAAAACAATAAAATAAGCACAATCCCAGCCCATCCATGGCCTCTATTATGTTTAAATTCAAGAAGACACCCCACAGAAAGACTAGGCCCATGCAACACTCACCACCCCTGGGCAAAGGGCCCCACCAGCAGGCCCAAAAAAACGACAAAAAACAATAAAATCAGCACAATCCCAGCCCATCCATGGCCTCAATGGTGTTTAAATTCAAGAAGACACCCCTCAGAAACACTAGGCCCATGCAACACTCACTACCCCTGGGCATAATGGATGAAAAGTAGGCAAAATAAGTGCAGGCCTCAGACACTGCCTCTCCTCAAAATGGCCCCTTACACCCCAGGCACATGTTGCCTGTACCAGCCAGCACTCAAGATGGCCACCACCACCACCCACATGACCAGTCCACATCAACAGTACACCCCCAAAAAACAGAAAAACAGCCAGAAATCACCACAATCCAATGCCATCCATGATGTTTACATTAAAGAGAGTGAGACCACACCACAGGCACACTCAGTCCATGCACCACCACCCCTGGGCAAAAGGCCACACCAGCAGCCCCCCAAAAACGACAATAAAATCAGCACAATCCCAGCCCATCCATGGCCTCAATGGTGTTTAAATTCAAGAAGACACCCCTCAGAAACACTAGGCCCATGCAACACTCACTACCCCTGGGCATAATGGATGAAAAGTAGGCAAAATAAGTGCAGGCCTCAGACACTGCCTCTCCTCAAAATGGCCCCTTACACCCCAAGCACATATTGCCTGTAGCAGCCAGCACTCAAGATGGCCACCACCACCACCCACATGACCAGTCCACATCAACAGTACACCCCCAAAAAACAGAAAAACAGCCAGAAATCACCACAATCCAACGCCATCCATGATGTTTACATTAAAGAGAGTGAGACCACACCACAGGCACACTCAGTCCATGCACCACCCACCACCCCTGGGCAAAAGGCCACACCACACCAGCAGCCCCCCAAAAACGACAAAAAACAATAAAATAAGCACAATCCCAGCCCATCCATGGCCTCTATTATGTTTAAATTCAAGAAGACACCCCACAGAAAGACTAGGCCCATGCAACACTCAGTCACCACCCCTGGGCAAAGGGCCCCACCAGCAGGCCCAAAAAAACGACAAAAAACAATAAAATCAGCACAATCCCAGCCCATCCATGGCCTCAATGGTGTTTAAATTCAAGAAGACACCCCTCAGAAACACTAGGCCCATGCAACACTCACTACCCCTGGGCATAATGGATGAAAAGTAGGCAAAATAAGTGCAGGCCTCAGACACTGCCTCTCCTCAAAATGGCCCCTTACACCCCAGGCACATGTTGCCTGTACCAGCCAGCACTCAAGATGGCCACCACCACCACCCACATGACCAGTCCACATCAACAGTACACCCCCAAAAAACAGAAAAACAGCCAGAAATCACCACAATCCAATGCCATCCATGATGTTTACATTAAAGAGAGTGAGACCACACCACAGGCACACTCAGTCCATGCACCACCCACCACCCCTGGGCAAAAGGCCACACCAGCAGCCCCCCAAAAACGACAAAAAACAATAAAATAAGCACAATCCCAGCCCATCCATGGCCTCAATTATGTTTAAATTTAAGAAGACACCCCACAGAAAGACTAGGCCCATGCAACACTCACCACCCCTGGGCAAAGGGCCCCACCAGCAGTCCCAAAAAAAAGACAAAAATCAGCACAATCCCAGCCCATCCATGGCCTCAATGGTGTTTAAATTCAACAAAACAGTTGTATCATGCACCCCTAACCAACCCTGGTCCTACTGGATACTGTGGCTACCCACAATATAATTTATTTAATGTTCTGAAAAAGTTCCAAAATTTTACTTGCAGCAACTGTAATGCCCCAAACAAACTTACTTGTGAAAGTTGATTTCTAATCCAAAAGTGATCCAAAGACAGTCAAAAAGGCCTCAAATCCAAATATCCAGCAGCACCCACAAAAAGTAATCCTTCCAGCTCCAGATCCAAATGAAAGTGACCAGGAGATGGACAAAGCACTGGGAGGAGCCTGCTGGACAGGAACAGGAAGTTGGAGACTGTGGGGCACTTCCTTCCTCCCCCCCCCCCAAAATGGACTCCTTGCAAAAAAAAAAGCCATGCAAATGTCAACCTGAGGAGTGATTCTGATAAAAATCATAATTTTCTGAAGGTTTATCCTGTTTGCTGGTGATTTTCTTGTGCGAAATGGCAAAATCTCTATTTCGCAAGTGCGAGATTGTTCCTTTCCGCCGCAACTACGTGTTCGCAATTGCGAACTCTCGCGAGGTGTGCTGTGCAAGGTGGCAAGCCGCGAGTACGTATTCGCGGGCGACAAACTCCCGCGGGAACACGCAGCAAGATCTAAAATGGCGCGTCACTCGCAAAGAAAAACAACTCGGCAAACGCTAAAATGACGGAAAGTGAACGCCGTGCACCACGCCGCGCGCCGCAACCAAGCAAAAAATCCGCCGCGAGCGGATTCACGGATTTTCGACAAATTCGCGAGCGTTCGCGGATTGCGGATTTGCCGAAAATCCGAAAAATCCGCGAGCGGAGCGGATTTTACGCCCATGCTTAAGTAGGAGTTTTGCAGGTTTAATACAGCATAAGGACAGGAACAGGACAACCTGCATGGGAATAGGATGACAGGGCGACAGGGCCCAGCAGCTGCTGGGGCTGGATCTGGGATGAGCGCGCTGGCTCTTAATAACAATACATGAGCATATATACATAACGCAAACACATAGCATTACATTGCAGTAGGCGTAGCAGTGGGTGGAGCAGAAGGTGTGACGCGTAGCAGTCGCGAAAGATAAGGGCGAAAAGTAGGTGTAACGGGGCGTATACATAGACATGTGGTGCAAACGTAACAGGATATGTCATGAATGGGCGGAAACATTGGAGGGGGCTACCTAAGGAGCCGGGACCTCTAACCTGGTGGTGCGCGCAAACTAGCAATGACGTATCACTAGGAGAAGCTGGGGGCTATGAACTCTGTGCTAGGAGCAGAGACTAAAGTCTGGAGGGTCGGAGCGACATGTACCTAAACCCTATCTAGTATCTGATGTTTAGGGAACATGTTGATATAAACTAGAAGTCAGGAGAGGAAAGGCTAACTTGATTCTAAGACTGGACCATGCATTATTCTACATGTAGTGCGTGATGAAGAATATTAAATGACCATTAAATGCAGTGTTTCTCTAACGTGGAGACGTGAAGGCTAGACAATGACGGAAACTATTGATGCAGTTCAGTAGCTTTAGGAATGCAGGGAAGGAGGACTGAACTGATAACTGGAATCATAACATATTCTTGGCAGACTCAGAGACTGAGCCATGCTGGGCCGGGCACTGCGAGGCAGGAAGTAAGTGAAGGGTCGAGGATACAGGTGGGGGCTGTATCGCTCCTCAGCGAGGCTTCAGGAGACAGGAGCTGAATCTGGTGTCCGGGCCCTTTTGAGGCCTAGAAACAGGGACTTTATAATGGAATAACGTGCACACTGAGAAACGTGGCAACGTAGCTTTACATAGGCCTGATATTCGTAGTATTCACGAGAACTGGAAACTGGCATATTTGGCATATTAGAGGTGGACACAACTGTACTTGCGTCATTAATCAAACGTGGGGAATTGCATATGCATATGTAATCATGCACACATAACATATGATGGATGACACGTAGGGACACAGAACATGGCAAAATTTACTTTTCCACAACACTACAACAATGCTAAATGCTAAACACTTCTACGCACAACTAAGGGCATCTACTAGATCATGTTGGTACAAACTTCAATGATCTAGCGACAGATGACACAATCCAATTTTATGGTTCGGCCATCACTTAGTCCCTTTCTATTTGAAGTTTCCAAAACATCAGCCAAAGCAGCAGCCCTCTCAAACACCTAGGTGCTTATGGTCCAAGCTCAATGTAAGGAAATTGACTGGCACTGAATCGGTTCCTACTCTAAATGATGACACAGCTGAAAAATACAACACTGTTAAGAGATGGCTTAGTAACACCTTAGAGCCATGAATCCCCTGTAAACTTGCTAAATGAAGACAAAAGATAAGGGGGCATATTACCAACAACTAGCGATAATTTTTGTCTCTAACTTGTTTAGAGACAAAAATTATCGCCGCACATCGGCGATTTTTATCGCAGATAAACCTTGCTATTAGCAAGGTTTATCGCAAATGCGATAAAAAACGGCCGCAATGCATGAATATCGCTGAAAAGTCAGCGATATTCATGCATTATCGAGCAAATGCTCTTAGCCATGTTATCCACCTCCCATTGGATAACATGGTGAAGAACTGCTCAGGGCAGGTGTTAGCTTTTGGACATATTCGCGCTTAGCGCGAATATCTCCAAAAGTTGGTAATAGGAGATAGCGATGTTAGCGACTGTTTCCAGTCGCTAACATCTTGGCACGCCCACTTTGCATGTCATTAGTGATAAATATCACTGACATGCAAAGCGGGGCCCAAGATGGTCGCTATCTCCTATTAGCTGTCACTAACTGGTGTTAGCGACAGCTTGGTAATAGGGAGATAATCTTATCTCCGCTTTCTTGGCTTTTAAAGCCAAAAAAGTGGAGATAAACCCCCTTGATAATATGCCCCAAGGTTCCTTGGTATACTCCAGAGCTGACTCCGTTAAAAAGAGAAGCAAAAACGAGGGCGAGAGAATGGAGGAAAAAATACAATAACAACAATAACATTGCTATAGAGTAGCAATAAAGAACTACAAACGAGCCATAAGACAGGCCAGAATTGCCCACTTCAAGGAAAAAATGGAGACTGCCTCCAATTCCTCCAAGGTATTATTTAAGGTAGCACAGAACCTCATACATCTTCCCTTACAATCCATAGGTCCCCCACCTTCAAGTGAGCACTGTAACAATGCTTGCTAACTTTTGTCTTAGCAAAGTTAATAAAGTGTTGTGCCTTCTTTCTTTATAATCTAATGCAATTTCTTTAGCAAGGCAGTGGTCTGGTCCCACCCTGTCAGCTTTTCCTGCAATGAACCATGAAACCATGGAATCTACTTAAAAATCAATCAAATCAGCATCTCCTTTAGATCTGGCAATTCCTGATATTTTAAGTCTAGGTGGCAATGTCTTCTTGTCCATCCGTATAAACATTCTTAACCACTCCCTGGGAAGTGGCCATATTCCCCAGGCGTGGAAACACATGACAGTAAAGCCCCTCCAAAAAAAAAATCGACTGCTAATTCCCTTCTGGCTGATAACTACAGATCCATCTTCTTGCTCTCGGTAGTGAGCAAACTAATAGAAAAACATGTCATTAAACATCATTCCAGTTTTCTGGAATCTCATGTCATTCTCCACTCCACCCACAGGGGCTTCAGATCAGGCTATAGCAAAGAGACGGTGCTACTGGCAATGACCGCTGAACTACGTTCCATTTTAGATCAATGTGGTTCAGCAACAAAGATAATGTTAGATATCAGCGTGGCCTCTAAAACTATGTCACATACTAACCTCATCCAAAGGATGATGGAAGTTGGAATCTCAGGTGGTGCCATCAAGTGGCTGGGAGTCTTCCTCAGTAACAGGAGCTTCCAGGTGTGTGAAGGCTCATTCTTTTCAACCATCCATCCGTTACAATGCAGAGTTCCAAAGGGCTTGTCTTTGAGTCCTACACTTTTTAATCTGAAAGTACGCCCCCTAGCAAAAATTGTATGGTCACATGGACTTACCTTAGTGTCATATGCTGATGACACTCAAATCATCAGGGCCCTTATGTCAATCGAACCTCCACTCAACTCAATTCATGCCTCAAGAAGGTCACAGACTGGATGTCTGAAAGCAATATGAAACACAATGGTGATAAAACTGAGGTACTTGTAATCGGAAACAATAGGTCAAGAAGGATGGACCTGGCATTGCTAGAACAACTGGGAGAATTACCTAAACCTGCCATAGCAGTAAAACGTCTTGGATTCTGGATAGACGGTAAGCTCAGGATGGCAAACACAAGTCGGAAAACATGCAGGATCTTGTTTTGGCATTCTTAGATCCTTTAGAAAGCTCTTACACATGTATCACAATCGATGAGGAAGATAGTGGTGCAGGGTCTTATAAATTCACTTCTAGATTATGGGAACTATCTTTACTTAGGGAGTCTAAAATATGTTATAAAAGAACTACAAGTGGTCAAGAATGCAGCAAGAGTCCTTCACAAAATACCGAAGCATCAGTCAGCCAGACCAGTGAGGTTCCGTGATTTTCGACTTCGCTTCGTAGTCAGCCGCCATTTTGTGTTGCCCTCACTCAGGCGACACGGCGAACATAATGTTTTTGCCTTTTCAGGTGCTCGCCTCTCCTGTTAAAAAGTAACCCTTTGTCCTTGTTTAAGAAACCGTTGTCAGGAACTGGCCGAGTTAGTTAATCCATGTCTAGACTGATTGATCCTTGTCTTAGTTGACTGTTTGGGTCTCACCATTCTCCTTATCTTGTTTAACTGGCCTTCACTATTCTCTCCGTGTATTCTCTTGTTACACAACTGTCCTTTGAAGCTCGCAAATACGTCCTGCCACCTGCAAATTGAATTACATGCACTAGCATTGATTAACTTGAGGGGAGGGGAGAACACGAGGTCTGAAAGAAGGGCGTATACAAGATACTCGATAGCTTGTTTTTGAGCTTTTCTCATTTGTCAGTTCTGTATGTTTTGGGAGTGGGTATTGTAAATATGTATGGTATAAAAGACTGTTCGCCACGGAATGAAGTGGCAGTCTCCTGAGAATTTACCTCTGGTGTACTTCTAGGACCACTGTGCTTAGCTGCAGCTAATAAACCTGATTTTCTACGCCTAACAGAGTGTCTCGTGTCTCTGTCTGATAAGGCAGGTGAACCCGGAGATATCAGGCGTGCCCTGCGCCGCTGGGCCCATAAGGCCCAGAACTCCAATTGGCGTCCCAACGTGGGGCGACTTCAGTGGTAGCGGTTCAGCCCGAAGATCGTGAGGAGCCTCGCAAGAAAATTCTGGAGGATTCGCGGACCACGTCAAGCGACCCCTGTATGTCGAAAGTGGACCGAAGGTCTTTTTCAGCGCGGCTACTCCTTTTCCGACGGCTGCAGAGGACTGCTGCCCTGACTGTCGCCCTGCCTTGGCCCTCTGGTGATGATTGGTATCGCGAGATGTTAGACGGACACCTGTTGGCGTGAGAAAATACTTAGTTAAGTATACATGGGTAGCTCCCACTCTTTTGTTTTGGTTGTTATTCGACAAATGCATTAGTCGAAGCCGAGGGGTAAGTACGTTTGTGCTGTAATAATTGTCTTACACCCCTTGAAGTTTGAGAATAGTCCAGTTTGTTACGAAATGCCTGGACTTAGTAAGTTTAAGAAATGTTGTTGTTTTAGTTGTAATAGGGATTCCCATCTCGAGGACTCTTGTCCAATTACTCCGGTTGGAACTCCCACTTATGAGTTCTATTCAAAACATGGTCTTAGTCCTATTATTTTCAATGAAACATGGATTCGATATACAAACAAAGATGGTGTTTTGCAGTGGCCACAAAATGGTAGCTTTGAGCCTGACATATTAGATAATTTAGAAACGATTTTATTTAAAAGAAAAGCCCGGCCGGCAATGTTTGACTCTTTCCACCTCTGGCGTAAGGAAGCCAAACAGAAGGAAATTAAACAAGCGAAAAAAGATAAGAAAGCACAGGATATGATGATCCTACAGGCTGCTCAACAGTTTAAAAATAATGAAATTGATCAAATGATTGACGTGTCAGAACGACAGCACTGCATGGCAATAGATAGATGTTGTCCGGTGTTGCCTCCTTCCATAAAGAGTAAAGATCTTGATGAAGATCCCTTAATGTCTCATCTGTTGCGATTACCTCCGCCTTATGTATTGGGCGCTAATGAACCTCCATTGCAACCTGTTGTTCAGCAACCTGTTGTTCAACCCATTGTTCCAGTTCCTCCGCAATTGCCTCTTCCAGTATTTCCGCCCCCACCTCCTTTGCCACCTACTTCTGTACCTCAGTCTCCTTCACCGTCAGTTTCTTTTACAACTGATAGTTCTTCCCCTGCTGTGCTTAACACGATGTCTCCAGTCTTACTGTCTAACTCTCCTACGGCTCGTCAACGATTAGTTGAGACCGTTTCCGGTATTTTGTTACCTTTCTTCGGGTCTCTTAATTTGACTCCTGCTTCGTCCCGAAGACAATCTCGTAGTCAAATTCCGGATACTGACGAACGAATTAGGTTAGACTCTCTCGCTCACAATTGGATCATGAGTGGTCCACAGTATAACGTGCGCAAAATTTTGGATACTTTTCTCCAGTGGAATGCGCCTACACAGAGATATGTTTTTAATGTTATGTGTAATACTTTGATTAAAGGATGGGGTGATATGGATTTGGATTTACCTCCTCAGGGTTTGTTTGATATACATGCTAACTTTGATAGAGCCTTATTGTGGGCTCTGATGTCGAAGAGGCTGTTAGAACACTTATCACTTTTAGGTCTTCCTTTTTCTCTCAAACTTCTCTTGAACCGGATCCTGCGGTAAGGTATAAAGTGAAACACTATCCTATGCGAGAGTTACCTCCGATATGGAGGGAAGGGGATCAGGGTTCTGTTCCGCCTGTCCCTGCTCATTTTCAGTGTATATGGGTACATGTTCCTTGGAAAAGATCTGAAGTTCTAGCGCTTAAACAGTCTCTACCGGACCCTCGTAAGAATCCTGCTGGGTATTATAAAGAGTTGTCCCAGACTGTTGATGCATGCGTTATGAATTTGGCAGATATCGATTTGCTGATGGGCAACGTAGTCCCTCAAGCATTATGGGCTCGGATTCGTAAGGAAGATCACGATCAAGCTTTGGGTGGTGATTGGGCTGCTTTAACTGCCGCAGATGCGCAACAAGTAGGTGGTGCTAAACCCGATGCTTTGATCACTGCATTGCCTGGTAGAATAATAGCTCTATTGAAAACGATGATGCCTGCCCTTCGAGTTAATTGGGATAAGTTAGCTGCATGTAAACAGAAGAAAGATGAGAGTGTCTCTGATTTCTTTACTCGTTTCGAGGATAAATTTGTGTTTAATTTGCTTCCCAAATTATCGCATAAATTGAAAGATTCCGAGAGTTCGTGGGCCGTTTCTTCGTCTGCCCAGATATTAGCTACTGGTCAGTATTACGAGAACAGGGATAAGGAAGAAAAGGATAAAGCAGAGAAAAAGACTAAAGAGTTGAAAACGAAGGTTCTTTTGCAACAAGCTTATCCCCCTCGTTCTGCTCAGAATCAATCGCAACAGCCTCAACAGTTTCAGAGATTGTTACAGAAACCTACATCGTTTGTTCCACGAGCTTTGTTAGGTCCTAATCAATGTGCCTATTGTAAAGAGGAAGGTCATTTTAAGAATAGTTGTCCAGTTTTATTGCAGCGTAATGGTGGACTACCAGGGCCACGAGGCCGTGGTGGTTTTCAGTCAACACCTAGGGGTAGAAGACGAGGTGCGCCGTCTCAAGGACATCGTTCCTTACCCCCACAGAATACTATGAATTATTTTGATCAGCAGAATTCTCAGTCTGCACAGTATTACAATGACGATTATTGTATTGAGAACGACAATTCTGACTTTTCCACTAGCTAGGACAGTCGTAGACAAAGCAAGGGAGTGGTATCAGTTCCAGTGGATCAGGATGGGCCTTATGTTAACGTTGTTACATTGGGTGTTTCAGAGCCGTTTCTTTTGGATACTGGTGCAATGAGAAGTTCTATTATTCACTCCAAACTCCCTGGGGCACATTTGTCTGGCTTAACGAATGTTTCTGTAAGATTCTATGGTGCCCCAGTTAGCAACCCAGTTTCATGTCCCTTACCCATCTCTATTGGTCCTTACGATTTGGAAGCCCCGCTCATTTTAACAACTGGTTGCGGTGAGAATTTGTTGGGGTTGGATTTATTGAAACATCTACATGCAACGTTGTATTGTTCCCCCTCTGGTGTACATCTTACATTGGGAGATAAATTGATTTCTCCTATGTATCTGTCTAAAGATTAACTACCATTTGAATTGCGTTCACTTCCTGCTACGCTTTGGGCCACGGGTCCGAATGATGTTGGTTTGCTCAGAATTCCACCTTATGTGATCACTGTCAAGCCAGATGTTCAGTTGCCACGTATTCCTCAATACAAGATTTCTAGTGATGGTGAAAGAGCTCTGCTGGCTATTGTGCATGATTTAGTTCAGAAAGGTGTCGTTGAAGAAACGAGAGGAAACGTTTGCAACAATCCTGTTTTGCCTGTTGTTAAACGTACCGATACTTCTAAGCCACCTGTGTATCGCTTTGTGATTGATCTTCGAGAGGTCAACAAAATTGTTGTCCCCCAGTTTCCTATTGTCCCAGATATTACTGCTTTGCTCACAATGGTACCTGCTTCGGCTGCTTGGTTCTCAGTTATTGACCTTAAGAATGCTTTCTTTAGTATTCCTATTGCTGAGGAAAGTAGAGATCTTTTTGGTTTCTCTCTTGGAGGCCGAAGCTTTAGATTTAAACGCGCACCTCAAGGCTACTGTGAGAGTCCCTCCATTTGTAGCCAAGCTTTGGAATCCCAATTGGATTCTTTCTCTTTGCCTTCCGGTGCTACTCTTATTCAGTATGTGGATGATTTGTTAGTGGCTGCTGATTCAGAAGATGTCTGTAAAGATGCAACAGTTTTGCTTTTGCGTCATTTGTCTGATTTACAGCATAAGGTGTCACCCTCTAAGTTACAATATTGCCGCCAAGAGGTTACCTATTTAGGTCATGTCTTGTCGAAGGAGGGATGGCGATTGACCCCAGAACGTATCCATGCAATTTCACGAATGTCTGTACCATCCACGCAAATGGAAGTGTGTGCCTTTTTGGGCATTACCTCTTATTGTAGACAGTGGATCCCAAATTTTTCTCTACTGGCTAAACCTCTGTTGGCACTAACTCTGAAAGACACACCCCAACCTGTTCCCTGGACTGACGAATGTCAGAAGAGTTTTTCTGATCTACGTACTGCTTTGTGTTCTGCTCCTGTGTTGGATACTCTAAGCCTTTCACACTCTACGTGCATGCACGAGAAGGTTGTGCATTGTCAGTTTTAACACAACAATTTGGAGATAAACCAAGGCCATGTGCCTATTTTTCGGCTACTCTGGATCCAGTAGCCAAGGCATTACCTAGTTGTCTCAGAGCAACAGCAGCAGCGGCGATCTCTATTCGTCAATCTGCTGGATTGGTATTAGATCACACTCTTGTTGTTATGGCACCACATGCAGTAGATAATCTTTCGAACAGAACGAAAACGCAACATCTCACAGGTGCTCGTTTGTCTGGGTATGAGTTGACGCTTTTAGCAAGCCATACACACATCAAAAGATGCAATGTTTTGAATCCAGCAACATTGTTACCTACTCCAGAAGAGGAGGATACACAAAATCAGCATGATTGTTTTCTCCGACCGGAGGAGGAAACTAAAGGCAGAATAGATTTAAAAGATACACCACTCGTGGATCCGGATGGGATCCTATGGGTAGATGGCTCGTGTTTTAAGCTTCCTAATGGTGATACGACTGCAGCTTATGCTGTTACCACTTTGCATACAGTAGTAGAAACTGCACGTATTACACATAATTCAGCACAAGCAGCTGAGTTGATTGCATTAACGAGAGCGTGTGTGTTGGCAAGAGGAAAAAGAGTGACTGTTTACACTGATAGCCAATATGCTTTTGGCGTAGCACATAATTTGGGTCGCTTGTGGAAGGAAAGAGGATTCTTTACTTCCCATGGAACTAAGATACAGCATGGTCAGTTGGTTACTGACCTTCTTGAATCACTTGCCTCGCCTATCCAAATAGCAATTGTAAAGTGCAGTGCGAATAAAAGGATCACTGATGATGTAGGTCGTGGGAATGCATTTGCAGATGAAGTAGCGAAGGAAACAGCGAGAAACGTTAAGAGCCATATGTATGTTGCAGGCCCTGCAAATTGGGTTAGAGAAGGAGGTATGTGTGTGGATACAGTGGAAAGTGTGAAAATGATGCAAGCAGAAGCGACTGGGAAGGAATTAAGCAAGTGGAGAGAAAGTACGGGAATGTTGGATGAGACAGGATGTTGGACGGAATTGTCTGAACACCAACGATGGTTGTTACCAGATGCCTACGTACTACCTGTAGTTACTATGGCGCATGGTCCAGCTCATATTAATGTGAAAGGAATATGTAAGCTTCTGGCTCCGGTATGGCAGAATGAAGGTATTCCCTAAATGTGCGGAAAATGTAGTGAAGCATTGTATTGTTTGTTTAATGCATAATCCAGGAAAGGGAACCCCAACTCCGGCAGGTCATTTTTCTCCCCCTACGTATCCTTTTGAGGTTTTACAAATAGATTACTTTCATATGGAACGTTCCAACAACCTCAAGTATGTCCTTGTAGTGGTCTGTGCCTTTTCCAGATGGATAGAGGCTTACCCCCTAAAGGATAATACTGCCTTGTCCACCGCCAAAGTTCTCTTGAAAGAATTTTTCCCAAGGTTTGGTTTGCCGCGCATTGTCTGGAGTGACAATGGAAGTTAATTTGTGGGTCAAATTATGCAGAAGGTGTGTGCGGGTCTTGGGATTAGACAGAAATTCCATGCGGCATACCATCCTCAGTCAGCGGGTTTGGTAGAGTGCTATAATGGCACTCTAAAGCTCAAATTAGCGAAGATTCAGGCCAGCACAGGCCTCGCTTGGCCTGACGCTTTACCTTTGGCACTTCTCTCTACGAGAACAACTGTGCATTCTCGTTTAGGACTTAGTCCTTATGAGGTCGTTTTCGGACGCCCAGCTAATGTTTGGGGAGTCCCTCGACCAAAGAAATATTCCGACATTCCATAAACATTGTTGGTTGACTACTTGCATGACCTCACCACTAAATTACGTGTTATTCATCAACAGGTCCAAAACGCTTTACCGGAGGCTTCCTCAGATCCAGGTCATTCCATCTGACCTGGCGGTTACGTCTGCCTCAAGAATTTTCAGAGGAAAAAGAATCTGGAACCTCGTTGGGGGCCGCCGCGACAAGTGCTTTTGACGACACGTACAGCTGTGAAAGTCGCCGGAAAGAAAAACCGGGTCCACGGCGTGCACTGTAAGAGGGTACCCCTGCCTTTATCTTATAATCAGTGGGTTCAAGAAGGCATTGGCGATAGTGAATGTGAGAAAGTACCCCGATTTGTACCTTTTAGTAGTGCACGCCTGGACTGGACAAGTTCTGAGAAAGAGGATGATGATGTGCTACAAGAAGCTGTACTACCACATTTAAGGCTGGATGCGACTAACCCAGAGACTCTATTCCGGGACCAAACGATACCTGGCAAGACACGGTACAACCTAACACCTAGGTTGTCAAAAGACAATTGAACTGTGTTTTCTTTTTCTTTGATTACTTTTTTTGAAAAGACATTTCCTTTCCACTATCCATCAAGTTGCAGGGTCACGGTAGGCGTCTTAGGCTGTGACCTGAATAGTGACTAGGTCAACAGGACTTGCAGTCTCATAGGACGGCTAATAATCACACCTAAGTGATCTAGGAAGATTACCGTGAGCAACGCCTTTAGAGAAATGGATAATAAGATGGAAGGGAATGATGTTATGATTGTAAAAAGAAATAAGTACAAGAAACTGCTATTTAGTCGATGTGGCGTAGCACTATGTATTCTGGTGTGTTTATGTATTTTATTAGCTTTTGTGGGTTGGATTGTCCACAATATGCAGCAAGCACCTGTTCCAACTTCTGTTCCTTTGCTCTCTTTTTCTACTAACTCTCCGCATAAGTTCTACACACTCCCAGACCATGAACAAGTTAGGAGACCAGAATATTTCAACAATTCTTTCATCCAGTTATTACATTTGCATCAACTGGTAGTTAACACTACTGATTGTTGGGTCTGCGGGCTTATGCCCCATAACGCTGAGAAAGGGATGCCATATTTAGTTCTCCCGTTTTCATATGAAGGTTCTGCTTGGGCTTATTTGGCTATGTTTTCCAATGCATATCAGAACCAACTTCAATATCCTCCTGGTGATCTATATACTGGTGGATCAGACTATAGTCATAGTCCTTTGATAAAAGGAATAGTGACTATGGCTAAAATTGCTGACATTAGTAAGATTCCCATGGACGAGAAGCGGGCATATGATGGTTGGAATGTGACTCGCTACATTACTAGCCTCACTGACAGGGCTAAAGAAAGAAGATCCTTACCAATTTGGACTGTACCTCATGAAGGCACCCTATGTTTGCAAATAACTGGTCAGAATGATAAGAATAAACAGGAAAGGAGTGTTTGTTCCCATACCTATGTCTATTCCCCCTTGATTTCTTCTCCGTTAGTACCATCTCAAGGTACATATTTTGTCTGTCATAATAGGGCCTACACATGGCTTCCTGCCTATTTTTCAGGAACATGTTATATAGCTTACCTTCTCCCCCCTACATACACTGCTCCTTCTGGACACCACAGGAAAAGATATGGTAGAGAGGTTATTGATTCTGGAGACACAGCTGAACAAGAGGGAGGAGACTTTATTAAAGGGTTTTTTCCCTTTTGGGGCCCAATGGTCAATAGCAGAAACATTAGACAATTGGTTCGTGTTGTTGAGGCTACAATAAATGTAACTTCCGGAGCCTTGAGTAACTTGACGGCTGAACTTCAGGCGGATCGTCTTATGACTTTACAAAACCGAATGGTTTTAGGCATTGTTCTTGCTGATAGAGGAGGAGTTTGTAAATTAATTGGGTCTAGTTGCTACATTTACATTCCTGATAATGCCCCTACAGTATACCAAGCCATTTCTAAGCTACATGTCATTTCCGAGTCTATTCATCAGGACTCAGGAGATTGGTCTGTGATGGGATGGTTTTGGGGACTACTGTCCATGTGGGGATTATTTTAGCCATAATTTTCTCTTGTTGCCTCTGTATGCAATGTGGTCCCGCTATCTGTGGTCTTTGTGCCACCTTGTGTGTTCCAAAGCCAGTGTCACAGCAAACAGAAAACATTAGAATGATGTTGCAGCAACAGCTCACCGACCTCATTACCATTGACATTGACTCAGACTAGCATGAGTCCTTTGTGTTTTGCCTGAGAAATGGCAAAAGGAGGGTCTGAGGTTCCGTGATTTTCGACTTTGCTTCGTAGTCAGCCGCCATTTTGTGTTGCCCTCACTCAGACGACACGGCGAACATAATGTTTTTGCCTTTACAGCGGCTCACCTCTCCTGTTAAAAAGTAACCCTTTGTCCTTGTTTAAGAAACCGATGTCAAGAACTGGCCGAGTTAGTTAATCCATGTCTAGACTGATTGATCCTTGTCTTAGTTGACTGTTTGGGTCTCACCATTCTTCCTTTATTTTATCTTGTTTAACTGGCCTTCACTATTCTCTCCGTGTATTCTCTTGTTACACAACTGCCCTTTGAGGCTCGCAAATACGTCCTGCCACCTGCAAATTGAATTACATGCACTAGCATTGATTAACTTGAGGGGAGGGGAGAACACGGGGTCTGAAAGAAGGGCGTATACAAGATACTCGATAGCTTGTTTTCGAACTTTTCTCATTTGTCAGTTCTGTATGTTTTGGGAGTGGGTATTGTAAATATGTATGGTATAAAACACTGTTCGCCACGGAATGAAGTGGCAGTCTCCTGAGAATTTACCTGTGGTGTACTTCTAGGACCACTGTGCTTAGCTGCAGCTAATAAACCTGATTTTCTACGCCTAACAGAGTGTCTCGTGTCGCTGTCTGATAAGGCAGGTGAACCCAGAGATATCAGGCGTGCCCTGCGCCGCTATGCCCATAAGGCCCAGTTCACCACCAGGCTTAGTAGCCCACTGGCTTCCAGTTCAAAAGAGAATTCTTTTTAAGACCCTCGCACATTGGGCCTTCCATGGGAAAGACCACTTATCATCTGGAATTACTTACCTCCTATGTTCCAGGGAGGTCCCTTCGGTCAAGCAGTCAAGGGATCATGTCGGTGCCCAAAGTTAAAAAAGCCAGAAGTTGTGGCCGCTCCTTTGTGTAACTTGTTCTCAAGCTCTGGAACTCCCTCCCCGCTTTCCTCAGGAGTCAGAAGCATGCTTCAAAAAAATTCTTACGACCCACTTCTTTTAAGAAGCAGGGACTCTAGCTATATGGGTCATGTAGGTATTCCGGAGAGGTTGTTTCATTAAGCGCTGGGAGGCCTAGTTGGGTAACTATGCGCTATATAAAAAAGACTTGAATTTAATTGAATTGTGCTATGTACAGTCTCATAAATTGAATCCTGATTCAACCATCTATAAATCAGTTCTTCTTAATGTAAAACACCTATTAGTGTGCTCTATGGATGAGCCTCTTAGTGGAGGACCAAGCAGTGATTATAATAAGAGCACTAGTTCAACATGAAAAGTGTCTCTTTGTATACAACTGTGTGACTTGCAAGTGCCTTTTCTCATCAATTTATATATGTCTTATTTCCATATATTTATTAGCACCCAAAACAAAATTCTGGGATCTGAACATCCAATCGGAAACCTTCCTTTGTTGAGACATATCTACCACAATATGATCAAAGATGTGCCTCCTTTTTATGTAACAGAAAATGGCTTTAGATCTCTCCCATCACCTCTTAATTTGTTTATTTTCTTTTTTAATACTCTCCAGGGACAAGGCTCATCCTAGTTTTGAAACGCAGACAATAATCCTTCTGGAGTGCCAATACTAGCTGAGCAAAACAGAACATTCAAAATACTGGCATGAATTACTGTTGTTTACATACCTATAGGTTCAGTGATTCTAAACCATAGATGTTAGACCTGGCACCATTGGCATGGGTCTCCCTTCCATTTTTGCTCTTGCCTCATGTGTTTTTGTTGGTGTTAGATGCTTTGGGCACTGTGCCACTGCTGTCCAGTGCCACAGTGCGAGTGCTCCCTACTGTAAATTGATGTATTGATTAGTGGTTCCATGATTGGATATTTGGTTTACTTATCAGACCCTAGTACAGTGTACTGAATGTGCCCAGGGTGTGTAATTCCAAATGCCGTTAGTGGGCTTGCAGCACTTGTTGTGCCACCCGCAGAAGAGGCCTTGTAAAACGTGTCTAAGGTCTTCCATTGCAGAACCTGCGTGCAATCTGGTACTGTCATGCTGACTGGACAAGTGCACCCACTTGTCAGTCCCTAAACCTTCCCTTTTCTTCATATTAGTCACCCCTATGGTAGGCCCATAGGCAGAGTCCATTGTAAGTATAAGGTAGGACATGGTATGTGTGGCATGTCCTAATAGTGAATAACAGCCATTTTCATTTTTCACTATTGCAAGGTTACCTGTTCTCCATAGGCGAGAATGGACTGTTAGATTATTACATGTTTATAATCCTAACAGACTCAGAGAACATGGTAGAAATTTGAGTTTAGTATGCCTGGACTCAGAATAATAAAATACATCTTTTAGTGAAGTTTATTTTAATATTCTGTGTTTGCAAATACCACTTTTAGAAAGTAGGTATTTGCTTGCCTAACCATTTAAGCCTGCCTCTGTGAGGTTGTGTATTCCTTCGTCTGGTTTTGTGATTGACAGGGCTGGGGGATTCCAAGAGACAGGCTGGGGCAGCTCAGTGGTGAATAGGGAGATCTGCATCTAGATAGGAGGGAGGAGTTGCACCTGGGACCTGAATAGGGCTGGGCCTTCCCTCTACAATGCCGGCTCCTCCCCCTGTGGTGTATCTGATGTCTCTGCCCAGCACACTGAAAGAAGAGAAGGAAGACTGTTAACAAAGTGCTCCAGGACTGTACTTGCCTTCCACAATGCTGGCTCCACCTCCTGTGGGGCGTCTGATGTGCCTGCCCTGCGCAGTGAAAGGAACGGAGAAGTCTGGTAAACAGGGTGCTTCAGAACTTGTTTGGACTAGGCACAGGGCTCTCTCCCCTCAGAGAACACAGGATTTTGGGGTATAAATATTGGGACCTTGATCCCATAAAATTAGATCACTTCTGGACTTACAGGACGAAACCTCTGCTTGGGACCATACCTGTTTGGAGGTATGGTACTTCAGGTTCCTCTCCTGAAGAGAAGAGAAAGAACTTTGTGTACTGTACTTTCAACTTGTGAAAAGATCTCCAAGGACTTAGAAGAGAGATTGCCCCCTGACCAAAGTCTCAGGACCAGTAAACATCACCAGACTTTGTGAATTGCTGCTGGAAACGCTGTTTCAGTGGCTACAGAGGCAGGGAGCTGTGACCGACTCTAACGACAGGCCCGGTGTCCTGTAGGCACCGCATCAAGCAACATCAGCCTCGAATAACGCAAGCTCTGAGCTCACCGACTCCGTCCTGACGCCGTCACCGAGCCGTTGCCTGCACCGCGACTGGTGGACACCACGACGTGCAATGCCTCGCTACACCGACTCGTACTGGTCTGACCGACGCGATCACTGCTACTGACTTCGAGTCCTGTGAACGCACCGGAGTTGGGCACCGCCTTGCACGCTTTGCAACGCACCGCCCGACTCGCACCGCAGTCCAGACTGATCGACGCCAGCTCCCGAACTCCGGCTCTATTGTCGCACCGCAAGCTGCAAGCACCGCATTGAAGCACCGTCTCGCCCTGCAACATACGCCTAGGATCCATCAACTCTGTCAATGGGCCGCTGCCTACACCGCATCGAGGGACAAAACGTCCTGCAACGCTTTCTTTTCTCCACCGCGGCGAACACCGGAACTGGCTCGCACATCCGTGCTGGCCGCCTCAAGTAAAAGGTACTGTGACTGAGTCTGTCGACATTTGAGTGGGCCCGTCCCAACACAGTCCGCTGGATTTGATAGACTCTGTGTTATTTCAACAACGCTGTAGCCAGACCGGGCTATGGACTCGCATAGAACCTTGATTTAAGCCTTTTCAACCAGAACTCTTGAATTCTTATAGTACTGTGGATTATTTGTGTCGTTATTGGTCTTGTGGTAACTCTATATAAAATATACTTATTTTTTATATAAAAACCTTTGGGGGGTGTCCATTTGTAGTGTTGTCACTGGCTTACTGTGTGTGGTCACAAATGCTTAACTTACAATGCCTCTGAGATAAAGCCTTGCTGCTCGTGCCAAGCTACCAAGGGGGTGAGCAGGGGTTATTTTAAGAGTGTAATCCCCTTATCCTGACTAGAGGAGAGGGTCCCTATTTGTCACAAGTACCTACCTGTGCCAACTAGAGACCTCCAATTCTAACAGTGGACATGAAGCAGATTTGGACAGCTATCTTCATCTGCTTCTTGGCGTTAGACTGGGTGGGGCCAGGGGCCAGATGACCTCCACCTTGGTTTTTACAAAACCTTTGAACCCGTTATTATGGCCCCCTTGGAGAACGTCCTAAATAACATTGCGTCCCTGGGGGTGGTATCTGGTACTGCTGTGCAGGCCACTGTTGTAGTGATCCCAAAAGAGGGAAAAGATCCTCTGATCCTTAAAACTTCAGACCAATTTCCTTAATAAACATGGAAACCAGAATTTATGCTAAAATCTTAGTGTCCCATCTCAATTCTCTAATAATGAAGTTTATTCACCCTCTCAGATGGGCTTTGTAAAAGGCAGGTTACCAAGTAATAATATTTGTTTGTTCGGCCATGTCCTTAAAAAAGCAACTCTTCTGTAGGCTCCAGCAACAGCCGAAATAGCTTTGGGCGCGGAGAAGGCCCTCAATTCGATTTCCTGGCCTTTTTTTGGATGCCGTATTGACTAGGTGCAACTTTAGGAATACCTATATCAAAATGATTATGGCCTTATATGCCAAGGTTGCTGCATGTATCTGAGTCAATGGAGAATTATCATCCCTAGTTCTACTCGAAGAGGGCACCCATCAAGGCTGTGCAATTTCACCTCTTCTCTTTTATTGGCCATCTACCGCCTGATTTTGGTGTTAAATATGTCAACAGACATTGAGGGGATGAAGTTTGGAAATTTTGTCTTTAAAACTGCAGATTAAGTGGACGATATTTTAATCTTTCCAGAGAAACCGGACAAGGTTATTCCTGCCATTGTAAATATATTCAACAGGTTCTCCCTTTTTTCGGGATACCCTTGAAATAGGGACAGCAAGGAAGTTATGGCTCTCAATGACCATTTTACCTCCTCTTGCCTAGGCTTCTCCCAATTTAAATGGCAACCTATTTCCATTAAATACTTGGGTGGTATCTGGTTTTGTAACAATCTGACTGAATCTATATCCCACAACAGTAAGAAAACAATTGGTAAAATTAAGTAATTCTTCTTGGCCTGCTCTCCCAAATTTGTATCATGGAGGGTAGGTTGGAAACTGTGAAGACGATGGTGACGTCCTTGATCGATTTCCTTTCTAGTATGTCCCCAATCTATCCATCCACTTCTTTCTTCTCCACGATAGATTTGATTTGTTCCAAGTTACTTTGGAGTGACAAAAAGGCCACAATGAGTTTGAAAGCTTAGGACCCCTAAACGTACAGGTGACTGCAAACTCCCAGATTGGTTCAACTATCAGAAGGCGTGCCTATCAGCTCAGGGCATATGTTGGTTGAATCTGAACCTTATCTATTCCCCACCCTGGCTTAAGGTTAAACAATATATTAGCTATCCATTCCCAATACCAGTAAATTTGAGTATGCCCCACCACAATTTTGCTCACTCCCGTGGCATGCTAAAAGACACAATTAAAGCCCTACTAATATTAGACCAATGTCTAGCCTCCACCATTAATAAATCCTTGTCCAGTTCCCTGTGGTACATTAAGAAACGTCTTGCATCCAATTCCTCAACTTCGAGCTTGGAATGATAAAGAAAGGCATCATCTTCATCTCAGATCTATATAACAGATAAGGAGCCCCTGTCATTTGAGACTTTACAAAGGAGGTATGCATCACCCAACTTAGACTTTTATGACTTCTTGAAGCTCAAAACTAGAATTTCTAAGTTGGGCCCATTGTACTCCTCTCCCTTCTTCTCTGCCCTCAAACATATCCAAACAGTGGAACATTTAGCCTCCAAGGTGTATAAGTCCATAATTGAGGGCTCTACCATACCAACGTACCTATGTACTAAATGGGCCAGTTACTTTCATAACAAAGGTATAACTCTCCTATTGGAAGACACTTAGAATAGGATCGGATCCTCCCTGATTCAGGGTAAACTTGTTCCCTCACTGGTACAAACAACATTCTTTTTCATTCACTCATTATATTGGACCCTGCGTAAACTTTTTAAACTGAAATTGAAGGACACTGACTTTTTCTAATCCTGCGGAACATCGCATGGCTACATGTAACACATGTTCTGTACATGTTCTTACCTTGTTGTCTATTGGGAAGATTTAGCAACCCAATTAGGTAAAATATTTAACAATACAATCCCGTTGGATTCCCTAACTATCGCACTTGGCCCGCATGCAGCCATCAATTTCCAAACGCTTACAGACAGTGACCTCATTCTTTTTGACTTGCTGACCACCGTTGCAATTAAAGGTGTTCTACTTGATTGGAAAGACTTTACACTTGTCTCTTACCACTCTTGGTGTACGTGGGTTACATATCTTAGTAGCACACATTACTCCCAGTCACATCACACTAGTAATCCAGTACCTTCTATCCATATCTGGGGAACCGTAGACTCTTTTATAAATGCCTTGGAGTGATAGCCACTTGGATTTCCTATGGGGCCTGCCCCAATCACACTGGTCAGACGATGCCCCATTTGTGGCCCAAAACACCATTTAGTTGTCTCTCTCTCTGACTTTCTATCTCCTTCTTGTCTCCACTTAAAGCTTTGGGCCTCATTACTGCAAACTGCAAACGTCAGGAAAGAGCATGGAGGAAGGACTATAAGGTGGAAAATAAAAAAAATTACAAAGAGGCCTTAAAAGACTACCATAAAAATATACAGGCAGCGAAGAAGAGCTTTTATGTCTCAAAAATGTAATCGGCAGGGAATAAAATCAGGGAAATTTTCAACATCGTTAAAAGCTTCTCCTCACCGAAGGCAGAGGCTAGGTTGACCCCCCTCTCGGATGAGTGGATTGGTAATCTAGCTAATTGTTTCTATTCAAAACTTGCTACCTTCCAATCCGCTTTCGATGACCCTGCTGTGATAGAGGTATCCTCCTCTTTACAGATTGCCTCAAAGGGGCAGGAAGTTAGGGCCTCTCTGTCTACGTTTCCACCTATGCCGTTAACAACTTCTTTGGCAATAATGAAGGGCCTGAAATCTGGCTGGCCGGTGGACCCATGCCGGTCCAGGTTTTTGGCATCCATGGCAGAGGTGTTGAATCCTACCGTTAATTGTTTACTGAATACTTCCCTCTCTAAGGGTCAGGTTCCGGCAGGCTAGAAGAGTGCGCAGGTAATTCCTTTACTAAAAAATCCCACGGCTGATCCTATGGTCTTAACTAATTACAGACCTATTTCTCTTCTTCCATTTTTTTGCAAAAACAGTCGAGAAATATGTTCATATTGTGATCAGCATCTTCGCAGAAGCAAATCATTTGTTTCACCCTAGCCAGTCAGGGTTTAGGCATAATTTCAGTACAGAGACTGCGTTGCTGGAGGTATCAGACTCCATCAAAGAGACTTTGGATGCAGGTGGCAAAGCGGTCTTGGTCTTGTTAGACCTCTCGGCGGCTTTTGACACCGTGCCCCACAGCCCCCTACTGCAAAGGCTAAGGGAAGGCAGTTTTGTGGGCATGGTGTTGAAGTGGTTTACCTCTTTTCTAGACAGTAGGAATCAGGAGGTCTGGTCACCTCCGTTTTCAGCCAACATACCATCTTTAAGCATGGGGGTGCCACACGGCTCTATTTTAAGCCCTGTATTTTTCAATCTGTACATGGCCCCCCTGGCTTCCCTGGCCAAAGAGAACGAGGTGACAATAATATCATAGGCCGATGACACCCAAGTGCTGTTCACCTGTAGGAAAGGAGAGGAATTTAATGGGGAGAAGATTAATAAATGCCTGAAAAAAACTTTTGGGTGGTTTAAACAGAATCATTTGAAATGTAATTCAGATAAGTCAGATATTATCTTTTTCGGCTCCCCACTACGGGATGTCTGGACACAATGGTAGCCTCAAGATATGTCCCCACCTCAGGCCGCGATCACGGTTGTGAAGAACCTGGGAGAAAAAATAGATGACACCCTTTCAATGGTACCCCAGGTTTGCCCTTCTAAAAATATTGAATTTGAATTTGAATTTAAAAATATTTATATAGCGCGCATTTACCTAGCGGTTACATGGCGCTGTGGGGACCATACAACTTCAAGAACAGGCACAGGATTAGATCAAGATGAGAAGGCTTGTGAAAACAGAAGAGTTTTCAGTCTCCCACGAAACTCCATGTAAGATGTTGATGTTCGAATGGAGAGGGGTAAGGAGTTCCAAAAGGATGGGGCAAGGACAGAGAACTTGCAGCCTCCTGTCCTGCTTTTCTTAAATCGGGGGACCACTAAAAGAGATAGGGAGGAAGACTAGACTGCCTACTAGGAGTGTAGTAGTGAATGCTTGATTTGATAAAAGCAGGAGCTGTCCCGCAAGAACCTGGAAAGTCAGACATCCAAGCTTAAACAGGGCTCTTTCTTTTATAGGGAGCCAGTGTAAAGAACAAAGAAACGGGGTAATGTGCTGGGATCTAGGTAACCTGAGGACCAAGCGAGCAGCTTGGTTCTGCACTAGCTGGAGCCGGCGGAGAGCGTAACTGGGAATGCCGTTGTACAGTGTGTTACCATAGTCAAGGCGAGAGAGAACCATCGCCATGACGATGAGTTTAAGGGCTGAGAGAGAGAAAAAGCGTGAGATCTTGCGAATGGTGCGCAACACAAAAAAACAAGAAGAGACCACCGTGCTAACGTGCGAATGAAGAGTAAGGTGTTGATTGAGAGTGATCCCCAGAGTTTTGACAGAAGAAGAGGGAAGAGGAGGAGAACCAAGCGAGGAAGGCCAAAAGGCGGAAGACCAAGGATTAAGTTTTTCTCCAGTCAGGACAAGCTCAGTCTTATCAGGGTTGAGTTTCAGATGGTTGGAATTCATCCAATCCCTGATAAAGACCATCACTGACTGGAAGTTATGAATATAGTAGGGTGAGTTTGACAAAGTGAAAATAAGCTGGAGGTCATCAGCGTAATTAAACACTGTGACCTCCATCCGCTGTAAAGCAAAAATAAGTGGGAAAATATACAAATTGAAAAGAAGAGGGGAAAGAGAAGAGCCCTGGGGGACACCACATGGTACTTTATGAGCCGTAGAGGAAAAGTCTGCCAAATGGACGGCTTGGGTGCGATCACTAAGAAATGAGGTCACCCATGCCAGGGCGGAACCCCCGATACCTGCCGCCTCGACACGGGAAAGAAGGATGGTGTGATCAACCGTGTCGAACGCGGCAGACAAATCGAGGAGAATCAGTGCTTGTGGGAGATTGGAATCGAGCCCCTCTCTAAGTGTGTCCATGACGGACACCACCACCTTTTCGGTGGAATGAAGGGGGCGGAAGCCCGCTTGGGAGGGGGCAAGAAACCCACTGGACTCAATAAAGGAACTAAGAGTGATGGTGATATGCCGCTCCAAAACCTTAGCCAGGTAGGGGAGGAGGGAGATGGGACGATAGTTTGCCAATACAGTGGGATCTGCACCAGGCTTTTTTAAAATAGGGACAATCGTGGCTGACTTATGGGAAGAAGGGACAGTTCCTGTTTTGAGGGACTCATTGAGGGGAGGGAGAGGACAACTCTGGAAGATGTCACACATGATGTGAGCCGGGCAGACATCTGCAGGTGAGCCAGATTTAACACTAGGGAGAATAGAAAGAAAAGTCTCCTCAGATAACAGAGTAAATTGTTCAAAATGACAAGGGTTGTTTGGTGGAACAATGTCAGAAAATGTTGTAGAGGGGGGAGGAATATTGGACTTGATGTCTTCAATTTTACTGATGAAGAAATCATTCAGGGAATCGCACAGCTTTTGGGAGAGAACCGGTTTGGCAGTTGTTCTGTCCGAGGAGGCCAATTCGAACACTGTGGCAAAGATTTCCCTCGGTTTGTTCTCCGCCTGGAGAATCTTGCCTGAAAAATAGAATGTTTTTGCCTTGAGAATAGCTTTCTTATACTCCGCCTGGATAGAGTTATAAAAGATTTTTGAGGTCTCACTATAGGTGCGTCTCCAGGTGCGCTCTGCCTGGCGGGCCGCCAGTTTTTTCTCTTTAAGCTCCCGGTTAAACCACTTGTTCGCTTGATGGGTACGCTTCACCTGAACACGCCTGAGGGGGGCCACCTGATCACATGTCCTGGACAGCCATTTATTGATGGCCTCAACTTGAGATGGAATAGTGAGGTTATCAATGGCTGGGCGAGAAGTAGAAAGAGAGGGGCACAAAGATGGAATGTCGGCTTTACCCCATGCGGAGGTTTCTGTTTTTACTCCAGACCTCACAAAGGAAAATTGTTATTCAGGCCCTCATTATGTCCAGATTGGACTATGCTAATGTTCTGTATCTGGGCCTTCTGAAGCTCTTATTAAATAGAATGCGGGTGGTGCAGAACTCGGCAGCCAGGGCTATTCTGAGTCTTGGTCTGAGAGAGCGTATTTCCCATCATATCAGAAATTTGCACTGGCTGCTCGTTAGCAGTAGATTTTGTTTTAAGGCATTGGTCCTGGACTTCAAGGCTCTGTAAAGCCTTGGAGCAAAGTACATCTGCAGAAGAGTCTCTGGTTATGTACCGGTTAGATCTCTTAGATCTGCCCAACAACATCTTATGGTCATTCCGAAGTTTTGCAGGGTCCGCAAAGGAGGCCGCTCTTTTCAAGTGCAAGTGGCAGGACTTTAGAATAAGCTCCCCCTTCCACTTAGGCAAACCGCCGATCTGTTGACTTTCCGGAAGCAGCTGAAGACCTGGCTGTTTAAACAAACAACCTAATTGTCTCTTTTGGTTTCTTTCTTTGTTTTTTCTTCTTCGCTTATCTCCTGTGCTTTTAGCTTTGGGTTTTTTCGTTTTTATTTTCTGTCTTAGTGCCAGGACACGCTTTGAGTAGCCGAGCGCTCTATAAGACCTTTTTTAACATAACATAACATTACGATGTCGGTTGTTAAGCCTTCGAACGACATTGTAGGTTTACAGTCAGACTGCCGAATTTCAATTTCGTCAGTCAAAGTGTAAACTGGCCAGTCCATCTAACTGGGTTCGGACAGGCTTAAGGAGCCCTTTGGATAGTCAGAAGCCACACATAGTCTCTTCGGACGGCGTTTCCGCCTTCTGAATAATGATATCAGTTTCCTACAGCCTTTCCATGGCGGCCATTCCGACATGGAAAGGTTGTCGGAAAGTGACTTCAATGGCCCCTAGCAGGGCCCCCAACCCTCTGTGGGCTACGGTTGTGGTAGGGGGCCCCTATGGTGCCCCCCTGAAAATACCTGCACCGTGTGGCCGTAAGGTACCTGCCACTTGGTGCAGGGATTTCAACAAACTCTCATTTCTCAATGGGAGCTTGTGCTGCGGGTGGTTTCCGCCCACTGCTCAAGCTCCCATAGTGGGCCACATGATAATTAGGTGTGTGGAACCACGACCCATGGTCAGTCGGTCCTCACACAGAAACGGTGTTGGTCGGAGGCAACTACGACCGACATTGTAATTGGGGCTTCTGTGTTTCAAGTCACTTATCAAGCCTCGACCACTATAAGAATAATAAAAGTAGCATATACGATCACTTTTCCACCCAACTGATAGTCACTTATAGAGTGACTTTTATACTTTTTCTTTAGATTTCTGTATCAAGATATAATTTTCACGGTGATGTTCGGTAACTATGTGGTTGCCCTCGTATTTATGTTTCTGAACACAAGTGAACTCCTTGTCCTATTATAAGGCAGGCCGGGTACTAATATACTATTTGCTGAACAGCTTCCACCTGTTAGGTGACACTGACATTTTCTCTCGTTGCATGCCCTCGTCTTCTGTGAGTGTCCCTAATTACACATAGCAGGCAATTAACATAAGTTACTGCCCTCAGAAGAGGATTCAATTGCTTTTATTTAGAGATATACGAAGTCCAGTGGCTTGTAAAATTCCACAAGCTCCACAATTTGTGAACTTGTGATGTTTATAAAAAAGATGTGCAGTAGTGCCATAAACTTCTCACTACTGCAAAGCACCAGGAGGGCAGGGAGTGGACAGGCACCACTTAGAACCCTTTCCTCCTGACAGCACCTGGATTGTCCACTGCCTCTCACATTATCTACAACAGTCGTGGGCCTCTCCATCCTAACCAAGGTCCCTTACAAAAGTCCTGGGGGTTTCAGACCACTTCCGTGCTCCTTCATTGCCTATGATACTGTGATTCCACTTGAAAGGAACTTTTTTTCATCTGCCAATGAAAGAAGGATATCATTTAGCTGGAGAACAGCCCAACTGGGAAGGAAAACTTTGCGTTAGCAATTTCAGGCAGTAATGCATCACTTCACCCGACTTCACAAATGCAAAATTTCCAAATTCGCCCGAGTTTACTGGCAAACATTTTCCTTTTACCCACTCCTACCTACTAGGCGGCATTAATGTTCAATCGCTACTAAATAACTCAGTTGTAGTCAATTTTCAATCTAGAAAGAGCAATTCTGAGTCTGTTCAAAATGGGCTGCAATACTATACACAGACATACCCAGCTTGCCTATTACCCACTGATCTACCTTGATAACAAATTAAATGGAATCCTGAGTGTCTATATTATCAATGCGCTCTTCCGGCCGCAAAACTTCAACTCACCCCAGGCCTGATAAAACACTGACTTTCAATATTCTCTAACGCCCATTGGTCTGCATCAAATCAGTCACCCTCATTTATGTTCTTGACCTTTTCCAGCCTGGACATTTGATTTCTCAATTCTGTATCCATTTCTAAGGCTATGGCACATAACATGCTCTCTGCCAAATCAGTGACTTCCTTCATTTGATGCCTCTTGAGGAATCTTTATCTACCTTCAACCACTGTGTGTTTGCCCTTTTACAAATACACCTCTCTTTTGACTAAAAAGCATTTGCAATGCAATAAATCTTGCATTTACTAGAGTTTGAGCTATTGGCATTGTAAATGAAAATGGCCTTTATTTATGTTTTGTTTTTTAAACAGATAATTAAAAGGCATTGTCATTTACAATGTCAATAGCTTAAACTCTAGGACATGCGAGACCTATTACAAAAAGCATTAGAAGAGAGTGTGTCCTGCCTGCAACAGCAGCCAGGACAAAGCTATTTGAGAAAATAGTGCTCGGAGGCTGTAATTAAAGCTTACTGAGTAACAACACACATAACAGGTGGCGTTTCCTTGGGAGGTTTCAAAATAGAACAAGGCGGTACTAAAGAGGGACTACTAAGCCAATTGACCAATGAACAACCAAAGTTTAGAGAGGACAATGACACAAGCCAATGAAAAATATGGGGGAGAGTGGGTGGTGCTTCAAGTCCCTACCTGATTACAGCATGCCTTGCAGAGCAGCGCATGCGCTGCACAGACTCGACCTAAAAACTGATTTTGATTAACTGTTACTCAAGTGATAATATTCAACCTCATCCCCAATTCAATGTTGCAACGTGTTTTTAATACATTCAGCTACCCAAGGAGAAAAGGCTTTCTCTTCATGAACATCTGCCTCTAAAAAGAGGCATGATAATAATAAAAGTCATTTGGGGTTCGCCTAGGTCACAGTTGCAGCCAATGGCAATGCCCTTGTGATCCCTGGCATCTGAGGGGGTAAATAAACCACAGGTGCGTTTAACTGAGCAAAATGGCACAGAGGTTCAGAAAACAAGAGTTGCTTGTGGCAGAAGCTCCCTGCGATTGCACGTTTTAACTATTACAATTCAGCCTAAACATTTAAAGGGTCACCTCGTAATACACTCCTAGGGCAATCCCCAGCAAAAGACTACTCCAAGCATGAGTATTCTTGTCCTGGAGGCTTTTACTGTTGGTGTGCAACATCAGACTGGTCTCCAGTGCTTGATTTGTAAAAATATTAAGTGCCAGGGCTCTTGTCAGGAGGCCATTGCAGCTTGCACCAAACAGTGCCCTTGCTACTCTGCCAATGATAGTAAGAACACGACCACTACCCATCACACTGCTACAAGTGTGACAATTCAGACTATTTCAGCCCCACAAAGCTGTAAGAATGGCTTGGGCGGCAGGTAATAGTCGTTTTTAATGTATATTGAATTAATGATTAACTGTTGTTGTGGTCAACTCTAATGTAGCTAGACAGTGCCACCTTCTGGCAGACTGTCATAAGCGCTTGTGTTGACAGTTAAGTGAGGTGCTGAGCACCAGAAAGCACACACTCAAATTAAGCACTGGTCTGCACAGGATAAAGAGTTCTGTCTTCAAGTGTGACGGCCATAGCTCTTCTTGTGCAAACATGATGAAATGCCACATTTATTGTAGCCAGCCACAGTCAGTGATGCTTTTTTAAAACTTTTTTCTATTTACTGCAGTGTGTGTTTACTTTGGTGGTGCACTCTGTGTTTTTTAAAACACCATATTTCAGCAGTGGTGTAGCAATACCTTTTTGCCATTTGCACTGTTTGAAACTCTATAGCCTCATTAGCTGTTGCTGCCACTCGAGAACCTCATGCAAGAGTTTAGGAGCTCTTCATAGGTAACCGTGCCCATGTAGAGACAGTATTCCATATCTTGTGGGCCCTGGCACCCACCTGCACTATACTGTGGTTCTGCTGATCACGTCGGACTCCTAGCCACCATAGCATTCCTTGCTTTGAGGACTTAATTTAAGCCATTGGCTGCACCTGCTCTAGTTTTTGATGAATGACAATTGTTTTCCCTTATCAGACCTTCTGTCAGAGAAAGAGAGAAAAAAACACAAAAGGGATAAAGAAGTTGGGAGGGTAAGATGGAACATCAGTGATAAATACTGTAGGGATGAAAAGAGTAAGGTAAAAGGGGAGGGAGTGTACTGTGGTGGATGAAAGAGGCATGAGGTAGTCTCAAGACTACAAAGCCTTAGTATTTGGCACCCCTGAATTTCAATAGAGCATGTATCGGGCTTCTGAACAAAAGCTTGGGCACCAGCACTTATTCTTTTACAAATTTAGCACTGTGGCTACATGTCCCTCCTGCCCTATGCTGCAGCTCTGCATGATTGGGCTGCAGAGTGACACTGACTCCAGTCCTCAGATCACATCAGCAGAAGATCAAGGGTTAAGATGCAATCCAACTTGTCTGTGCACCACTAGACCTTGGTGAACAGAGCCTGCCTTTACAGCTACCAAACATCGAGCCTCACCAAGCCGCCAGCCCTCCTCTGTCCATGAGCAGTTAGAGAACTCATAATCTATCCCCAGAAGTGGGGCCAGATGGTATGGGCGACCATTGCCTGTGACATTACTCTATCACAGAGTTGTTAATTGCAGAATCTGAGCCTGGTTCTATCAAGTGAAATTCTAGCTGTCATCCTGCAGGCAGTGGCGTAATGTAGGTCACTCTAGTGCCTGTCGCGGAGGGAGGCCCCCCACCCTTAAAGGGCAAAAGACATGTCAAGGGGCCCCCATTCAGCCCAAGGTCCATGAATACCTGTGAGATTTGGGAGACTCAACGGGCCCTCCTCACATTTTGCAGTTGGACCCTGTTAGAAATGGGGGTCTGGGGTTAGCAGAGGCAGTAGTAGTAGTAAGTATACTTGTAAAGCGCACTGTTACTCCATCTCGGAGTATCCTGGCGCTGTATACCGCTGGGGAACCCGTCCTGGCTTTCCCTGTGAGATGGTCCCTCCTGGGCACCTCCAAGGTGAAGCCAGGCATCCCCGGCGTTGATGGGACTGTTGTGGAGATTAAGCAAGCTATTGCCCAGAGTTGCAGAGTGGGACCCATGGTTAGCGTAGGCACCTCGGCGAGAATTATCGAGTCCGCGGACATTGATCCAAGACCCTGCTGCATCAGGAATTGAACCCTGGTCCCAGACCGATCTCTGCTTCAGGGTCTGCCGCTTCTAACCAGTGAGCCACACTTCCCCACTAAGGTAGGTACCTTTGTCCAAGTAGAGGCCTTCTTTCTCGTCAGGGTAAGGGGGTATACACTTCTAAAATAACCCCTGCTTTCCCCCTTGGTTGCTTGGCACGAGCAGACAGGCTTATCTCAGAAGCAGTGTGTAAAGCATTTGTGAACACATACAGTAATACCGTGAAAACACCACAAATGGAGACCACACCAGTTTAGAAAATAAGTAATCTTTATCTAAACCAAACAATCCCACAATGAAAAAAATCTCCAATACAGTTGTCAAGATATCCTAAAAATAGGTTATTCACTCAAATAAAGTTTGTAGCAACAAATAACTCCACCTGGAGATATTACGACGTCGTGACAAATAAAAAAATAAAAAATATATGGGAATCAATCAGACCCCCAGAGAACAGTACCTTGGAAACAATGAAAGCAAAGGTGCTGCGCGGCGTCAGGAGGTGATGCTTTGTCGGCGCCGGGAGGTGTCGGTTCATTACAACCCTAGGGGAGGTGAAGCCTCGGTTCCTTACTGCAATGCACGTGAGGTGAGACGTCAGTTCTTTACTGTGTCAGGGAGGTGATGTTACGTGGCGGACAGGCATCAGATCCTTACGACGGTGCGGTTTCGATGCAATCGGGAGTCATCCACATTGAGTATCGGCTCTACGTTGATGAAGCACCGGCGTCCGTGAAGTCGGGGCTGCGGAGCGAGTTGGGATGGTGCGTTGTGGATGTCACCAGCCGTGTCCTTGGCTCCAGTGCAGGCAGCGGCCTTGGTGACGGCTTTGGAGTCGATGCGGCACGACATCAGCAGGTGTCTGGCCTACAGTGCAAGTCGGTGCGGTGCGTCATTCTCTCCACGAGCGGTGACCACGGCTTCCGTGCAGGTTACGGCATCGCTCGCCAGCGTCGATGTTGCAATTTCCTTCTGTGCCAGCTGAAATAGCAGTTCCAGATGCAGAAAGACAGAAGAAATTAAGTATTTGTGTCCCTGAGACTTCAGAACAGGAGGCAAGCTCTATTTCAAGCCCTTGGAGATCTTCCTCAAGCATGGGGACACAGCCAACACCAAAGTCAGTATTCTTTCCTTGGCAGCAAGTAGCCACTGCAGGCCAGCCACAGACAGCAAATAGCAAAAGGGCAGTATTCCTCCTCAGCTTCTCCGACTCTTGTCCTTGGCAGAGGTTCCTCTTGATTCCCAGAAGTGATCTAAAGTTCTAGGGTCTAGGCCCCAATATTTACACTACAAAATCCTTTGTTTTCTGGTGGCAGAGAAGCCCTGTGCTCAATCAAAACCAGTTCTGTCCTCTCTGGTGGTGCTTCCTGGCAGGAGGTGGAGACAGCATTGTGGAAGGCAGTCCAGGCCCATTCAGATTAAAGGAAATCTCCTCCCCCTACTCTAAATGCAGCCCGCATCTATTCAGCCAAGCCCTGACTCATCAGACTCTCTGGAGCAACTCCACCTCCCCAGCCCATGACACTCCAAACCCAGACAGTCAGTCCACATCCCAGCAGTGGCACACTGGATGGTTAAGCAAGACAATACCTACTTTCTAAAAGTGATATTTTCACACACAGACTGTAAAGATCACCCTCACTAAAATATGCATTTTAACATTCTGAGTTCAGGTATACTAAACGTTACTTTCCTACCTTGTTCCCAGGGGGAGTTAGGCTTATTAGATGTTAAAAGCAAACTCCCCATTCAATCATGTGGGAACAGGTAGCCTTGCAATATTGAAAAACAAAATTGGCAGTATTTCACTATCAGGACATGCCACACACACCAGGGCATGTCACACCTTTCACATACACTGCACCCTGCCCACAGGGGTATTTTAGGCCTACCATAGGGGTGAGTAACATGTAAGAAAAAGGAAGCTAGGGCCTGCCAAGTGGGTGTTTTTGCCAAGTCGACATGGCAGTACTAGACTGTCCACAGACACTTCAGTGGCAGATCTGAGTCATATTTATAGGCTGCTTATGTGGGTGGCGCAATCAGTGCTGCAAGCCTACCAGCAGCATTTGATTTACAGGCCCTGGGCACACTCAGTGCACTGTAATAGGAACTGAGTAGTAAACCAAATATACTAATCATGGAAACCCCAATCCATAACAATAATTTACAAAGGGAGCTTTTGCACTTTGGCATTGAACAGCAGTGGCAAAGTGCCAAAGCATCTAGACCAGCAAACCGAAGTCCAGCACACAACAAAAACACAGGAGGTCAAGAGAAGAAACACAGGGGAAAGCCACACCTATGATGCAAGGTCTAACAGACCCTATCATTTTGTGTTACGCCACTGCCTGCAATGGATTGGTTCTGAAGTGAGCAGCTGACAACCTCAGTTTCTAGTTCCAGGGAATCATATTTGTGTATGTTCAGGCTCACGAGAACTGAATTATTTCAGGGCCAGTTATACAGCAACATGGTAATTCATTTATGATATTGTTTTATTTTTGGAAAATATTATTGCCTCAAGAATCAGTGGTGAGGTTCAATGAACAATATGGAGAGGGAAAGAACTGTGGCAGTGAGATGAAGTAGTAGTCTCTTGCCACAGGTGCTACATGGGATAGACACTCATAAGAATCCACCACTCCTCATTGCCTGTCAGCTATCAGCCCAGGGAGACATTACTCTTTACAAGTTATTTTCTGAAATCACATTTCTTTGACCGTTCACAAATTACTACATATGAATAATTAGCCATCTACACACTTGTATTTACATTGATTTTTAAGGCAGTTTGTTCCTTAATGAAACCATCTTCAACAGAAGTCTTCCCCCGCACTTACCTTCATACTAACTAAAGTTCAGCAACCTTACTATGTATTGTACATCCAACTCTCGTGTGAAATCTTCATCCAGTATGACTTTTCGGCCACCCCACAATACTTGCAATGATGATATGCAAACCTGAATAACCAACGGCACAACAATATTCCAGCAAAAAAAATTACAGGCTGACAATGTCACTTTTGTCAGCAATGACGGAAAATAGCGTATTCCCCTTTTTATATCTGAATGCTGCTGCAGTGGCAGCCAGCATCATAAATGTGCAAGTTGTACCACCTTTTAGCAAAGAGCTTTATCGCAATTGATATGTTTTGCTAGGAAATTAACTGCATATTGTAGGTAAAGTTTGAAATTGTTTAAAAAATATACATTTCAGAACTTTGAACTGCTCCCTTACTTGTCTGATAATTTCAGAATTTGAAATGTCCTCAAGTGAATATCACAATAAAATAATTTTACTCACTACAAAAATGCATGGGAACTGTGGAAAAATTCTATTGATAGTGAAGTTTTACAGTTCAAGGTATGAATTCTTGACACAAAAGGCCTCGTTAAGATGCCGGTCGGACACGCATTCGACCACCATTATTTCAGGAACGAGACGGTCCAACTCCTTGGTTGGGCTGTGTGGGGGTGGTCGTAAACATCCCTTTTTCCATTGCGGTTTGTGCTGTGGCACAGCAAAGTTATTTACAACAAGGAGTGAGTATACCCTTCCACGCTTAGGGTGGACAAAATTATTTACAACAAGGAGTGGTGATGGACAGAGTCTCTGAATTAAGCAGAGTACTCTCACCCAGTCAAGAGATCAGGGCTAGATCCAACACCGTTTTTTAGCTCATTGCACCATCCCAGTTTCAGAACCTGGCTGTATGCAAATTAGTCTGTCCCTGGCCCAGTGCATCATGGGAACAGGGCAGACCAGACTACAAAAGCCAATTCTTACACTGGGAAGGAAACAAGCTTCCGGGGACCGGTTTCTGCCATATCAGGCGTCTTCGGCCCGGCTTGCTTGAATCCTGATGGTGCAATGAGCAAGGGACTCACATCTGAGTTTTACAGTTCAAGGTATGAATTCTTGACACAAAAGGCCTCGTTAAGATGCCGGTCGGACACGCATTAGACCACCATTATTTCAGTAACGAGACTGTCCGACAAGGACTTGGCGGTCCAACTCCTTGGTTGGGCTGTGTGGGGGTGGTCGTAAACATCCCTTTTTCCATTGCGGTTTGTGCTGTGGCACAGCAAAGTGCCACAGCACAAGCTGCAATAGAAAAAGGGATATTTTTGAACATCCATGCACCGTGTCCCGACACAGTGCATGAATGTTTGGGGGGAGCACATCGCAGAGGCCTACGGGGCCAGGGGCGTAGCTAGAGCTTGTGGCGCCTGGGGCTATCCCTCAGATTGCCGCCCCTTGGGGGGGGGTGCTGGGGAAAAAGGACGGTGAGCACTTGAAAGTTGTCCGAGAGACACGTGGTATTGCTGCTAATAGTTACCTCGATCATGCAAGTTACATGCACATACATGTATGGCAAACATAGCGAACAAAGTTGGATCTACAAGCATTTCATGAATTATCTGGTCTCTCATCAGCAGGCTCTGTTTTTGAGTTTGAAAAAATATTGGCAGCCAAAGTTGGAATCTGGTCAGTTTTGCTTTTACCGAAAATCTCACACTACTCTGTTGCACCCAAATTTTAACATGTTTCTTTTCAGTTATTGAGGATCATGTAAATAGAATTTGGATAGATGCACAGCTGGTTTCATAGAAAGCTTTTTCTTGATGTGGTATCAGTTCAATTGGTTTGAAGGTGCTCAGCCAGGTGGCGACGAGTGCCCAACGGCGTCCCGAGATACAAGTGAAACAGTGAGACCAGAGGGTCTCTGGCCTCATCCCTGAGCTGGCACACCCATGTTTGTCTTATACCAATAAGACTTCCAAACAACAAGTTTCTTTAAAGTGTCTTTATATATTGTACTTCATATATTTTCACTTGAGAGTTCCAAGTTTAGATATCATATGTTTTTTCTCCTTTTTACGTTTGATACATTTGTTTTTCCACTCAGGCAATGTCTTTACAAAGAGTCCAATGCATTTCGGGCATTTCAACACATGCCCTTCGTCAGGGAATAGACACTATGAAACAATAAGATAGTCTGCTGTTAGTGTGGTTACTAACCTAGAACAAAATAAATACATACCACAGTACAAAAACGGGGTACTACTACTTGTAACAGAAATATAATCCTATGCTCCTGTTTTGTCCAATACAATTCATCGTTTGTCATACAATGGCTTATGCAAAACGGTAATCATGGTAATGTGCTTATGGAAAAACAATACATTTGACAGAAATATAATCCTATACTCCTGTTTTGCCCAATACAATTACTCGCTTGTCATATAATGGCTCATGTGAAGCAATAATCATGGTGCAGTGCTTACGAGAGAAACGGTTCGCCGCGAACAAAAAGTGAACAATAAAGTTGCATTTCACTTACATGCCTGTCTTCAATGTTGTGTCAGTTCTAGGGAAAATTAATAGAAAAACGCTGTCAGAACGCGCTGCGGGACTTGCAAGTGTATCGTTGCAACTTCAAGTTTGAATAGCGCTGATGGCTAACCTGCATTTTGTTGTGATCGGGTAGCGTTTCATGCGATGCTCTTCAGGAAAACGCCGGTGCAAGGATTCTGCCCGCGTTAGGGAATATTTCCAAAAAGTTTCCGGTCACGTGACCCGTGACAGACATTGAGGAGGGACTACGCTTATCCGTGGCAACCTCCGGGGAGACAGTGATTATAAGCTTTAGTATACATGATTAAGTCGCTGTGTGAATATGCAGCTATATGGAGTAAACGTGGAATTTGGGACAATATAGTTTGCTCTGCGGGTATGAACGCTGTGGTTAAGGGGTTGGGAAAAAATTATACGTTAGTATAAATGCTCCGGGGTCTGGGCTCGAACCGGGTATCTGTGGGGTAAAAATTCTATATCTAGTGGTGGAGCTATGGGAAAAGTGAAACGAGAAGGCTGAAAATGGGAAGATAGAGTAGAGGGATAATACAATAGTGTCGTTAAGGGTGGTATCAGTGCACAGTTAACACTAGTTATGGTACATGGAACAAATATTTAGAGGTAACAAGACAGTTCAATTCTTTCGTTAAGACCCCATGGTTTCTGGGTCGATAGCTTCTGGATCCAAAAGTTCTCTCTTTTTAAGAGATTTTTGTTGTTATCAATGCCTTCCTGTCTTTGTATGGTTTCCAGGATGATGAATTTAATTTGTGACACATTATGTTTCTCTTCCACATAATGTAAAGATAATGCTGACTTCAGGTTTTTCAATCGAATGTTTGATTTGTGTTCCGTAAGACGCACTTTGATGCGTCGCTCTGTTTTCCCAACATATATTTTGCCACACGGACATTTGATTCCATAGATTAAGTTGCTGGTATCGCAAGTGGCGTTCACTCTTAGTTTTATCGCGTTGCCTTTCATCGGGTGATGGATAGTGTTCCCTTTTATTATGCTGTTACAGTTTCCGCAGTTGAAACAAGGTTTCGTGCCAGAGTATGTTGTTGGTTTCATGGGTTTATGTTGCAAGATTTCTCCCCAATTTTTCGCTCTAGTATATGCAAATATGTTCTTACGGAACACAAATCAAACATTAGATTGAAAAACTTGAAGTCAGCATTATCTTTACATTATGTGGAAGAGAAACATAATGTGTCACAAATTAAATTCATCATCCTGGAAACCATACAAAGACAGGAAGGCATTGATAACAACAAAAATCTCTTAAAAAGAGAGAACTTTTGGATCCAGAAGCTATCGACCCAGAAACCATGGGGTCTTAACGAAAGAATTGAACTGTCTTGTTACCTCTAAATATTTGTTCCATGTACCATAACTAGTGTTAACTGTGCACTGATACCACCCTTAACGACACTATTGTATTATCCCTCTACTCTATCTTCCCATTTTCAGCCTTCTCGTTTCACTTTTCCCATAGCTCCACCACTAGATATAGAATTTTTACCCCACAGATACCCGGTTCGAGCCCAGACCCCGGAGCATTTATACTAACGTATAATTTGTTCCCAACCCCTTAACCACAGCGTTCATACCCGCAGAGCAAACTATATTGTCCCAAATTCCACGTTTACTCCATATAGCTGCATATTCACACAGCGACTTAATCATGTATACTAAAGCTTATAATCACTGTCTCCCCGGAGGTTGCCACGGATAAGCGTAGTCCCTCCTCAATGTCTGTCACGGGTCACGTGACCGGAAACTTTTTTGAAATATTCCCTAACGCGGGCAGAATCCTTGCACCGGCGTTTTCCTGAAGAGCATCGCATGAAACGCTACCCGATCACAACAAAATGCAGGTTAGCCATCAGCGCTATTCAAACTTGAAGTTGCAACGATACACTTGCAAGTCCCGCAGCGCGTTCTGACAGCGTTTTTCTATTAATTTTCCCTAGAACTGACACAACATTGAAGACAGGCATGTAAGTGAAATGCAACTTTATTGTTCACTTTTTGTTCGCGGCAAACCGTTTCTCTCGTAAGCACTGCACCATGATTATTGCTTCACATGAGCCATTATATGACAAGCGAGTAATTGTATTGGGCAAAACAGGAGTATAGGATTATATTTCTGTCAAATGTATTGTTTTTCCATAAGCACATTACCATGATTACCGTTTTGCATAAGCCATTGTATGACAAACGATGAATTGTATTGGACAAAACAGGAGCATAGGATTATATTTCTGTTACAAGTAGTAGTACCCCGTTTTTGTACTGTGGTATGTATTTATTTTGTTCTAGGTTAGTAACCACACTAACAGCAGACTATCTTATTGTTTCATAGTGTCTATTCCCTGATGAAGGGCATGTGTTGAAATGCCCGAAATGCATTGGACTCTTTGTAAAGACATTGCCTGAGTGGAAAAACAAATGTATCAAACGTAAAAAGGAGAAAAAACATATGATATCTAAACTTGGAACTCTCAAGTGAAAATATATGAAGTACAATATATAAAGACACTTTAAAGAAACTTGTTGTTTGGAAGTCTTATTGGTATAAGACAAACATGGGTGTGCCAGCTCAGGGATGAGGCCAGAGACCCTCTGGTCTCACTGTTTCACTTGTATCTCGGGACGCCGTTGGGCACTCGTCGCCACCTGGCTGAGCACCTTCAAACCAATTGAACTGATACCACATCAAGAAAAAGCTTTCTATGAAACCAGCTGTGCATCTATCCAAATTCTATTTACATGATCCTCAATAACGCCCCCAGGAAAGATAGCACGCAGCAATAAACCTCACAAACCTTTGAGATAATGAGCAACTACGAAGATATCTCCAAGAGCACTGAGGCCAGAGCCTCAACTTTTGCATTTGAAACAAAGGACGCAGACCAGATATATTCCCTCATCAGGGAGGAACTCGCGCAGGACACCACTAGCCGGTCCAAGGAGCAAAACGTAAGACAATTAATCTACCTATCCAAAAGGAAAACCAACCAACAACTTCACGCCAGCACTCTCATCAAGTATCACCGTAACCAGCGCATACCAAGAGGCTTAAGGATCGCACTGAAGCCATCCCTATGCAAACACTCAAAAAAATTTCAAGAACGTTGGTATGAAATACTTAACAAATGTTCATTGGATCTGATCCTCTTAATTATTCAAGAACTATCCACAATATTAGATGAACTCACCGCAGAGATTGAGGAAACCTCGACAGAACTTGCAAAAATGATGACAGAAGACGAACTAAACACAACTCTCGAAGACATCAAAGCCCAAATTGAGCGCCATTCTAAAGAAATCAATGAACGAAAAATTAGAAAGTTCAAAAGAGACACATTGGACTACAGATTAGACGAGGTCTATACATGGGCTGACATTTATGCCCAAAAACGCAGGAATCGACCATATAATTCTAACACAGATACGTCATCATCTGATAGTGACACTAGACAAAGAACATACAAAACTCAACCTACGACTAAACCCAAAGGTCAAACAACCACTGAAGAACCAACTACTAGCAGAACACCAGAACCTAACCCTTTTTTAGAACAGGGCCAAGCCCAAAAAGGAGACCCAGGAGAGGCAAGGGAAAAGGACAAGGAAAGAGATCCCCCGACCACCAGGAGCGCGAGCGCAACAACCAAGGACAAAGAAAAAGAAAAAGAGAAGAGACCCAAGAAGAACCTACAATAGAACAATTAGCCATTAACATCAGTCATCAAAACTTTACCGCTTATGAACTGGGATTACTCCAGAAGGGCACTTCCTTCGTACCCACCACCTCGACTAACCCACTGGAACTTGAAGTCAGCTTTTTCAAGCTAATGCGCAAACTTCGTCTAAGGCATTTCTTCGACAACGTAGTACCAGAAAGACCTCTACAAGATAAAGATCAACTTTTGGGACTCCGACCGCATAGCACCTTTCAAGCACCTACAAGCCACAAGACTCTAGACCTGTTTGAAATATTAGTGAAACAAGACCTCAACAAGATCAGTCACAACAAACCAAAAAAAAGGAACATGACACAAAAAGACCACGACACGTTGCGCAAACTGGCAGACAACGACGAAGTCATATTCACCAAAGCGGACAAGGGAGGAGCCATCGTGATTATGGACACCACCATGTATGACAATAAAGTTTTGGAGCATGTTTCCGATACCGACACATATAATCCATTACCTCACAACCCAACGACAGAATATTCAAAACTCCTGGAGATCATTATAAAAGATGCGCACTCAAAGGGAACCATTACTGAAAGAACAAAAAACTTCTTAACCACCGCCAACCCTAGAAGTCCATCACTAAGGATGGTACCAAAAATCCACAAAAACATAAAAGACCCACCAATGAGACCGATCGTCTCTACCAGAGGCAGTATACATGAGCCCATAGGACAGCTAATAGATAAATACCTGCAACCATCAGTGCAAGCTATGCAAACTTACATCAAGGACACATCACAATTTCTATTGAAAATGCAACAACAACCATTCAATCCAGAAGAAAATGTGATCCTATGCACAGCTGATGTTTGTAGCCTATATACGAGCATACCCCACAACATGGGGATCGAGGCCATGGAATCAGCCCTCGTAAAAACTGACCTGGATCAAGACTTACAAGTATTTCTAATGGAACTGATGGTTTTCATCTTACACCACAGCTACTTCAAAATCAAGGATGAGTGGTACCAACAACTCACGGGGATGGCAATGGGCAATTCAGCCGCCCCTGTATACGCGAACCTATTCATGCAGTGGTATGAACAACAACACATCCTGACGAAAACAACATGGACTGATCATTTGAGATTGATCATTCGATACATTGATGACTATTTTATTATCTGGAACAACTCAGAAGAGTTATTACGTGCTGAACTGATGAGGTTCAATGAAATTGATCCAAGAATCCAACTAACGTGAAATATATCAAATACCTCAGTCAACTTCCTGGATGTGAAAATATCGTTAACTCCACATGGTTACACCACAGAACTATACGTAAAACCGACCGACAGAAACAACATGCTCCTACATTCTAGCTTTCACGAACCGAATTTGATCCGAAACTTGCCATTCTCACAGATGGCCAGAGTGAAAAGAATTACCTCAAATGCAACAACTCTCAACAGCAGTTTGAAAGAAGTATCTAGTAAATTCATGAACAGAGGGTATCCGCAAAAACTAATCGAGGAAACACAAGCAAGGGTTGTGCAATTGGACAGACAAGATCTCTTAACCCCCAAGATCAAACCAGAACAGACACGAACAGTGGTAGTTTCTAAGTATTCAACTGTCAGTAATAAATACAAACAAGCCATTTTAAAACATTGGTCCATCCTAACCATTGAACCTGACTTCAGACAAACTTTCAAGCAACCACCACTCTTTGCATATACTAGAGCGAAAAATTTGGGAGAAATCTTGCAACATAAACCCATGAAACCAACAACATACTCTGGCACGAAACCTTGTTTCAACTGCGGAAACTGTAACAGCATAATAAAAGGGAACACTATCCATCACCCGATGAAAGGCAACGCGATAAAACTAAGAGTGAACGCCACTTGCGATACCAGCAAGCAACTTAATCTATGGAATCAAATGTCCGTGTGGCAAAATATATGTCGGGAAAACAGAGCGACGCATCAAAGTGCGTCTTACGGAACACAAATCAAACATTAGATTGAAAAACTTGAAGTCAGCATTATCTTTACATTATGTGGAAGAGAAACATAATGTGTCACAAATTAAATTCATCATCCTGGAAACCATACAAAGACAGGAAGGCATTGATAACAACAAAAATCTCTTAAAAAGAGAGAACTTTTGGATCCAGAAGCTATCGACCCAGAAACCATGGGGTCTTAACGAAAGAATTGAACTGTCTTGTTACCTCTAAATATTTGTTCCATGTACCATAACTAGTGTTAACTGTGCACTGATACCACCCTTAACGACACTATTGTATTATCCCTCTACTCTATCTTCCCATTTTCAGCCTTCTCGTTTCACTTTTCCCATAGCTTCACCACTAGATATAGAATTTTCACCCCACAGATACCCGGTTCGAGCCCAGACCCCGGAGCATTTATACTAACGTATAATTTTTTCCCAACCCCTTAACCACAGCGTTCATACCCGCAGAGCAAACTATATTGTCCCAAATTCCACGTTTACTCCATATAGCTGCATATTCACACAGCGACTTAATCATGTATACTAAAGCTTATAATCACTGTCTCCCCGGAGGTTGCCACGGATAAGCGTAGTCCCTCCTCAATGTCTGTCACGGGTCACGTGACCGGAAACTTTTTTGAAATATTCCCTAACGCGGGCAGAATCCTTGCACCGGCGTTTTCCTGAAGAGCATCGCATGAAACGCTACCCGATCACAACAAAATGCAGGCTAGCCATCAGCGCTATTCAAACTTGAAGTTGCAACGATACACTTGCAAGTCCCGCAGCGCGTTCTGACAGCGTTTTTCTATTAATTTTCCCTAGAACTGACACAACATTGAAGACAGGCATGTAAGTGAAATGCAACTTTATTGTTCACTTTTTGTTCGCGGCGAACCGTTTCTCTCGTAAGCACTGCACCATGATTATTGCTTCACATGAGCCATTATATGACAAGCGAGTAATTGTATTGGGCAAAACAGGAGTATAGGATTATATTTCTGTCAAATGTATTGTTTTTCCATAAGCACATTACCATGATTACCGTTTTGCATAAGCCATTGTATGACAAACGATGAATTGTATTGGACAAAACAGGAGCATAGGATTATATTTCTGTTACAAGTAGTAGTACCCCGTTTTTGTACTATGGTATGTATTTATTTTGTTCTAGGTTAGTAACCACACTAACAGCAGACTATCTTATTGTTACATAGTGTCTATTCCCTGACGAAGGGCATGTGTTGAAATGCCCGAAATGCATTGGACTCTTTGTAAAGACATTGCCTGAGTGGAAAAACAAATGTATCAAACGTAAAAAGGAGAAAAAACATATGATATCTAAACTTGGAACTCTCAAGTGAAAATATATGAAGTACAATATATAAAGACACTTTAAAGAAACTTGTTGTTTGGAAGTCTTATTGGTATAAGACAAACATGGGTGTGCCAGCTCAGGGATGAGGCCAGAGACCCTCTGGTCTCACTGTTTCTTTTCAGTTATTGCCAATGTGTTGCAACTATTACGCTTCTGATTACTTTCATTAAACGTGTCTTTAAGTGTTTAATCCCTATTGCACAGTGCAACTGAAATTCTTACATCATTAATTTTATCTAATCGCCAACTCCCATTTTTAATTTGTATAGATTGTTAATGTATTAAGAGGAAAGTATACAGGAAACGTCATATTTTTTAGTAAACTATTAAATGCGACAAAACGATCTGCTTTTGCCTTTCATTTATAATATGTGGCAATCATCTGAAATCTAATTGATAATAAATCATGTCAAAGTCTAGTTTGTCTATATCCGTGTTTGGAACAAGTTCAAGCACGTAATAGTTCTTCAGATGACCCAAATTACTTGATGGCACTTGAACATATCGTTTAAGAAAGTGCACGCTTTTGTCTTGCTGGATAAACTTGGCGGGTCATACAATGAAGGTTGATAATGTAAGTTCCGTTCAGTGCTGCTTACGTCATCGTCCTGAAAAGAATGAAATTACTGCATAAGCCTGTCGATCTTTCAGCCTATACTTGTTTACTTCAAACATATCTAAAGAAAGGTGCTCTTATTCTTACTTTCTCGCTCGTGGGTTTTAAATCACTAAGACACCTGGAAGGGTGTTGGTGTCATGGTGTGCTGCAAAGTTTTTACACAGAAAAAAGAAAAGCTGTGTTTATGTGCTTACCCGTGGCCTTGTTAACAACTCTCAAGGCTTGGTGGGGCACAGTATCATAAAAACATATTGATTCTACTGTCATGATTAATACGGCTCGACCTAAAAAAAAAGCTATGGTGAAAGGCAGCAGTTAGCGTAAACAAGACTTACATTCCTTGGAAACATAAATTGCTGCAACATAAAGTGTAATGAGGAACTGGACTCTGAGCGACCGCGGCCGCCTCAAAAAAGGTGGCACCTGGGGCAGACCGCCCCCCCTAGCTACGCCACCGTACGGGGCCCTGCTAGGGGGTTGACAAAGTCCCTTCCAAACAGCATTTCCATGGCAGTGGGACCACCATGTAAAGGCTGTCAGAAACGGATTTCGTAATCTGTGCAGCGTTCCTGCGCAGACACCACCCCCATTGTACGGATTACAGTCCGACCCATGCCCCAACTGTCTCCTTGAGCCAATCGGAAGTACTGGTCCGTCCCTCCGACCACTGTGGTCTGACCAACCAAATCCTAATGTGGCGGTCGGACCGCTTTCCTGGCTGTCAGGTGGACCGCCACTGGCGGCCTGTTGGTAGTGTTCTGATTTTGCAACCTTTGACACAGCTGCCAATAAGATACATGTTTTGTATATGACACCCTCATTCTGGCCAGACCTTCAAGTCAAAAGTACTTTCAATTCTGAGACTTGCATTTTCACATTCGTATTGGACATAGCTAACATACAGCTCTAATAAACTAAGGGAAGGTCACCAAAAGAGTTTTCATATTGTTTATTTCAACAAGACACGTTTCCAGCACTATTATGTTAGAAAAACAATGTTTCTTGGTAGCATTAAATGAGTGCTTCGGAAACATCTTAGGTGTTTCGTGGCAGTTCCTAGACCATTGTGTTGTGCAAACGGTGGCTATTTCATGTATTATTTATCCGATTACCAAGAGATACACTACTGTGCTGTACTAACAATACATTGTCACACATATCAGATTGAAAAGTCACACACAAGCACACCGAAAGCATAAAATGCCACACATGGGCACGCAGAAATTTTGGTATGAATATGGATGGGGCTACAAAGCAGGTTGATCTGCATGAATGAAATTGGATGGTGTACGACAGGTCATGATTGAAGTGTATGGCAGAGGTTCTTTTGGGTACTACAACGGGAAGAACAATGTTGGTTGTTGCGTGTCAAGACTGAGGAGTATAAACGAGCTGCTTGTGAGTCTGAATATTAGCAGAGTAGTGGTTGGAGGCTACAGGTGAGGACTAGGGGACATGGTAGAGCTGGTGGGGGCCAAGGTATGGGCAAAAAAGTAGGTGATGTTGCATGCAAGTAATCAAGTGTATGGAATAACTCACATATGTGTCATATTTCTGTAAGAGCACAGGTGGGCAAAAAAGTCTGGACTGATGTACTGATGCGTATGGCTCCCAGTGGTCAAAGAACAGTGGGGGTGGTGTTGTAAGTCATTGCTGAGGTGCATGTCAGTGGGTTCCAGTATAGAAGAAGTAGTGGGGAGTGCTGCAGGGCAGAAATTAGGTCCTAGTCATGGAAGAAAAAGGGTTGGATTCCTGTTAAGGTGTAATGCCAGAGCTGCATGTCGGTGCATTTATTTGTATGGCAGGACTGTGGTGAATGGCAGAGCTGTGTATGAGGCCCAACACAAACAAGTCGGTGGTGGTTGCTTTAAGTCAGGAGGCACATGGAACACCTGCACACAGGTCCCAATACTGGAACAACAGTGAGTGCGGGCTGTAGTTAAGGATGAGTATAGCAGGGCGGCATGTGGGTCCCAATACGGGAGTAGTGTATGGGCGAGGATGTGGAATAAGAAAGAGCTTCAGATGTATTTAATTTCAATAAATGTATATGGATTAACATTTGTACCCAGCTCCTTTCCATTCTGTATCTTAAAGTATATCTATACGAAGAAGGCTGAATGGACATTACATCAAGATACTTGCATTCTGTATTACTAGCCTTGTGGCAGGAGAATACATATAAAACAAAAGAAGGAGTATCCCCAGGACAGCGTGTCCTAGTGATCACAAAGGAAAGAGCGATGCGTTCAAAGAAAGAATTCTTTCTTTTTTTATAAACCCCTCACTCACCAACCTGGTTGGTGACATACTTCATCATCGGGGTCCACCTGAGTGACTGAGTGCCACTCAGCTGTGCTTCGACACCTGTAACTACAGCGGAGCTGATTTTTTTGTGTGTGGTGATAGTGTATTTGGAAAAGTGAGTGAATTAAAAAGTGTCGTACATGTGCTCTCTGCGAATTTTATGCTGGAGTCATGCGGCACGTATAAAAACAGGTGTCATACTTCTACTGGCGTGTTTGGACCAGAAAGTATCAGTGTTAGTGTGAGTATGTGGTCAACATGTTTCAACCTTTTTCAAAAATCAAAGGTTTTCGTCAGGACCAAATGAATTGGGTAGAGAGGTCTGCGCACGCTAAGGCGCACCCTTCTCAGACCCAAATCAATGCCGGACCGTGTACTTACGGTTCCGCGTACTTACAGCCTTCTATTTAAGAAAAATCTGAAATAGAGCAAAAACAAATAGTTGCACACATAAAACATTCATATTGTGCGTGCGTTGCTCTACACTCAGAGTGCATTCTCTCTTCGTGAATCAATGCAAGTTGTGCACTAAAATTCAGGTGTGGTATTCACACTGTGACAAGACACCCTTACAGACAAACATGCCATGATGCAACAATAGCTGGGGGTGCACCTTGATTCTGATCAGCATGTGTGTTTTTATGTTCATTCCATACCCACTCGTTAAACCTCATATAAAGTGTGTGTCATATGCTCCATGTGCAGTTTGGAGCGCCATTCGACTAGTCTTGGCTTTTTTTGTATTCAGTGCCAATTAAACAGGCGTGCTTTGGCTTTGTTGTATTCAGTGCTCCGCTGTAGTTACAGGCGTCAAAGCACACCTGTGTGGCATCCGGTCACTCAGGTGGACCCCAATGATGAAGCATGTCACCAACCAGGTTGGTGAGTGAGGGGTTTATAAAAAAAGAAAGAATTATTTATTTGAACGCATCGCTCTTTCCTTTGTGATCACTAGGACATGTTGTCCTGGGGATACTCCTTCTTTTGTTTTGCAAATATATAACTCCAGGGGACTCGGAGTATAACCCCACACAAAAACCCTTGCTCTCCTACTGTTTTTACAGAAGAATACATGTCCCATTCTGCTCATACGTCGGTTTCAGCTGAGTATGTAGACTGTACACTATAAATAAGTAGATTACTGCATGTGTGCTGCGAAGCATCGCAGTCACCGCTTTATTGGATCACCAATGCCAGTAGCAAAGAGTCTCCGATTCTACTAAGATTGTCAGAGGCAACAGGTTGTAGCCGAAGTCGTTGCCACTGTCTATCTTATTTACAAATTAGCCACTGTCTCCACATTTACAAATTGGAGCAGTATTTATCAACATCTTTGCACATTAATCTCGATTTGCACATACATTTTTATCTTAACAGTGTTTTCTAAGATCATCCAGTTCTGGCATTATTTGGTAACAGTTTGATGTGATTTTGGTTAATTATATTTAATGGAGTTTATTGTGTGCTGTTTGCAAGTTCTCAATTACATTTCAAGATATTATTAATAATTTAGCATAGTATTTAATGCATGATGTCACCTCCTGTAATATCCCATCTTTATTTGCAGTGTCATGTCACTTCTTGTGTCATCACAACATCAGAGGTAAAGGTCATGAGATGTGACTTCCTGAGGTGTCATGAGGGCTAAGTGATGTTTCTTCCAGTGATGTCACAGAGAGTCAAAGGGCTCATAATGTCACTTCCGTTACCCCTGTCATTTTGGTGTATCAACATCCATGCTGATGTCCTCCTGGCATGGAGGACATCTGCTCCCACAGCTGATAGGTCTTGAAACATGACACTATCTAAAATTCTCCTGCTCACTATTTGTGAACGTGATATTGGTTCGTTCCTTGCCATTGCTATTACATTCTGTGCTTTTTTGGCTCTAAAACAACTTTTCACTTAATTAGTACAAATACACAGTCATACCCTATCGTTGGACCTGGATATGTTATTTTGACACCATTTTGTGTCTCTTTGTTCACTTCATCTTTGTTACTCTCTGACGTATGCCCCCCTAGCAAAAGTCTTTTCTGGTATATTTGTGGGTACAGGTGCTTTCAGGCGGGTATGCTGAGGTGTCTGTCGGATTTCAGCAGGAATGTTTACATACACACAGAAAAAAAACGCACACACACTCTCTCCCTCTCTGTTTTGAAAGTCTTCAAATATGTTATTTATTTTAGAAAACATTGTCCTTTCTCTGACCTTAGAACCCCTACAAATCCGCATTAATCTTCCTTTCCACTGCCCCTTCAGCCCCTCTCATGCACCGTGCTTGTCCAATAAAATATTACAGGACAAGATTACAGGACAGGGTGGTCGCTGGAAAACCTGAAGCTGACACCGCCTGACCCCTTACTCACCAAGCTAAGTCCCAGTACCAATGCTGTCCCCCTCCACTGATTCGAGTATTTCACCCATAGACAGAGAAGGAATCAAAAATTCACATTTGATTAAAGGTGGATGCACTGAATAGCGCAAATCGAACTATCTCTTAGGTCGGACAAAAAACTACAGCTGGACCTATTACTCTGTGTGATCAACGTGGACAGGTTTAAAATATTCAAAATCAATTCAGCAGCCAATTACACGATGCTTCAATAAAGGAAGATACGTGCCAATGAGAACACTTTTCATTGAATCAAACAGTCGTCAGTGGCCTGCAACGTTAACAGCGTCCATGCAAATGAGTCATGGAGCTCAACCCACCGCAGTTAAATGTGAAACTAATTAGCTTCTCTGCAGAGGTGATGGCTCTGAGGGTGTTGGATGGGCCAGCGCCACCAGGGAGAAATAATGAATGAGATGTTGGGTAGCAATGTCATGACTCACCAGTGGCGAGGATACTTCTGCTTGTGGCGAGAACCTCAAAGGGAACAGAAATATACCCACGGATTGTCATTGTCAATTTTCCAAGTGGAATACATGTAATTGTTTCACAGCATGGAAAGGAAGTGAAATGTATGCGGGTCTTCTGACTCAACACAAGCGCCAGAGAACAGGCCCCCATCCTTTACATACCCCTGGAGCTGTAAAGCCCTCGAGGATGCCACTTTTAGCAATTCTTCCTTCTGACTAGTGTGCATGAGGTACAGTGTGGGTAGATAAGTCATTCGATGTGACGTAAATCAATTCATCTGACTCAGAGAGGAAGAATTATCACCAATTGTCACTCACATCAAATCATTTTTCTTTCGATATGACACATACCAGCTCATTATTCCGTTCCATCTAATGCTTACTGGGCAATGCACTGTACTTTTTCTTCCATTGTCAAGTTCTTGAAACATTTTAATATAAAAACTAAACTTTTTTGTTTCCCAGGTTTCATTTGAGGTATCCTGGATATGACATTCATATAATCGAGCAGAAAAAAATCAGTTTATCAAAATCATAATCCCGCTACTATCTATGAATACATTTTGCTGCATGTTACCTTATGATTACTTTCAAGTGGTAGAGGAACTAGTATTGTACAGTATAATGAAGAGAAGGGGGGGATTGATTCCAGTTTAATAGGTGAGTATGAATGTCTAATATTCTTAGATTTTGTCACTATCCTGAGAGGAAATAAATTAAAAAGCAAATCGGCATTATGTTTCATGCCCTTGAATAACTGTTGATGGATTGGGTGGGTGGACGATGATCTGTGGTTTTTGGCTAGGTTGTGATGGGGACAAAATGTCTGCAGATATTCTGGCCGTGAACCTTAGTAAGTTTTATGGACAGTGGAGAGGATCTCAAACTCGATTCAGGCCTCTTCTGGGTATCAGGGGAGAGCTTTCAGGGCTTTTTTGATGTTATCAACTTTGCAAAGATCGGACACAGTCTGGCTATGACTCTCTGTAGCCTTTGAAATCTGGCAAAGTGTTTCCAAGGCCAACAACTACAGAAGATGTTGCAGTAGTCCAGGCACTGGATCTTTTTACATTTATCTTATGGTCCATTTGGATCAGTGAAAGACTTTTTCTAAGAGGATTGGGCGTTGATGCCCCTACCCACTGACTGACTTGACTTTATGGATGAATGTCAGTTCAGATTCGATTGTAGCCCCTTGTGGGTCCCTGATGGAAGAGATCTCAGAACTAGGGGTTGTTTGAATATCGTGGTACATGCACAGAGTGTTGTACTACTAAGATCCTAGTTTAGGCTCGCGTCATGCATAGGACACTCTCCTTCAGGTAGAGGAGACATGGTCCAAGCATAAGGTGATGTTAGAGGGTTTCCACAGTCTGTTGTCTAGATAGATGCTGGTGTATTGTGAGTGTATATTGTGATCTGTTCTAGTAACTGTACCAGGAATCATACATAGCTATTAAACAGCGAGCAGAAAAGTTGGATCAACCTTAGGGTAAACCACAGGACAGTGTGCTGATAATTCATCTAAGTTAATGCTTTTTGCTTTCCTAATGTTGGACAGGATAGACATAATCCACAGCACACCCTGTCCAGATATGATCACCCATTGTTCCAAACGTCACTATTCTGTCGCCAACCTTGTCCTAGGCCCAGACAGGTTAAGGAGCATAGCAGCTGTTTCTTGTATTTATTCATGGATACTACGTATGTACTTCACCCTTTTTTTGACTTATGTTGATTTAGTGCCCTAATGGTCTTAATCCAGGCTGACAGTCATGTAGAAGGTAGGGTATATCAACATGTTCTTCAAGTTGCCTTGTTGTGGTTCAATGGCCATGCTAAAAAAGGGAGGTTGAAGATTAGTTGGTATTTTGACAGTACCATGGCATCTATGGAAGGTGTTTCAGGAGGCTTGTGATTATGGGTTGTTTGTGGGTTAAAGTACCACTCCAGTCACCGCAGTTTGCTTTGGGCCCCTGAGAGGACTGACTTGCTTGGCTTCTTTCCCCCCAGAGTACGCCAAACCATCTTGCAGGCCTCCATTCTTGCAAGGCTTGATTATGGCAATGCCTTATATCTAAGTGCCAATAAAGCAAGCATTAAACGCCTGCAGAGGGTCCAGAACGCGGCAGCACGTATGCTAGTGGCACTCCCTAGATCTCAATCAGTGGCCTGGGTGCTCTTGAAGTTGCACTGGTTGCCAATTGAAGCCCGCATTCAGTTTAAGGTGCTATGCATCGCGCACAAAATTCTGAGGCATCAAGCCCCTTTGGGGTTATCGGGTTTACTGAAGCCCTATGTGCCCAGGCACGCTCTGCGTTCGTCCAACCATGGTCTGGTCTGTGTCCCTAGAGTAAGGAAAGCGCGGGCAGGGGGTCGCTCATTTGGCTTTCTGGTAGCCAAACTCTGGAATTCTCTTCCAGCAAGCATCCGAGCCACCCCTAATCTCTTGACGTTTCGGAAGTCCTTAAAAACATGGCTATTCCCTACTATCTGATATTTTCTGCTTGCTGAGCTTCCCTGTCCTTTCTCTGGTTTCTGGCTGCGCTGGGACGCCTCGTCGCTGAGACAGCCATGCGCAATACAAATCCTGTATAAATAAATAAATAAATAAATAAAACTCCAGAGATAGGGTAGCATTAATCATATATTTGGTGTCCTTTGCAAGACAATGGGTGAATTTCTAGTTTTATCTTGGAGGTCTGTGCTTAGGAGATCAATGATCTCCAAAGGTTTGAATGAGGTGAAGGCACATTGTAAGAGGAATGGCAAGATCCGCACTAGAGTGGGAGGGAAGAAAGACTGGCCCTCTGTGTTTAAGAATGAGAAACCCTCTGGGTTTCATCCTCATAAATGGTATGCACCACTCTGGACCGCTCACCCTCACCCCTAATTCGCCTACAGCAAGTCCCCTTGAACCCACAAGCCTATATCATGCCTGGCTCAACTTATCTCTACCATAATAGTACTGCTGTGAACTAATTGGTGCTTAATTCTCTACCATAATTGTCTATATCTCTGCCTTTGTGTCCACACCACTACCTTAATAATCAAGGTCTCCTTCAAATGCTCATAACTTTCACAAATGCCTGCCAACCCCTATTGCTAATGCACCTGCAGTAATTAAGACTACCACCAATGGTCCGGCCCCTACTTAGTGGGCATGCATAGACAAGTTCCTGCTTCCCCTTTGGCTTTTCTTCCTCTTTTGTGCTTTATTTTAATAGGGGCCTTTGTTCTATGTATACATAAGTTGATTATTTATCCTGTGTTCTCGATTAAGTATGCTTTGTACTGCATAATTGTTGTATAATTGTTTAAATATTGTTTTATTATTGCATACTTCCTGTATCTCAATCTAAAACCCAATAAAAAGTTTTGAAATAAAAAAAAAACAAGAATGAGTGGTAGAATTTGTAATTTTTTATTTAAGGGCCTCTAATAGTCTTTGCAAGGTTCTTGGGTGTGGATACTGTGTAGGTCTACCAAGGTACCTTCTTGATTGCCTGAGGAAAGGGTGAGTCCTACCAGTAAACATGGGGAACCAATCAATTAATAATGCACTTGAAAAAAATTGAGTGTCAATTTAAAAGGATCCCAGGTAGTCGGAAAAAGCCACGAGACCAGGAAATCTTCTGAAAATCATGTAATTTATATTGAAGATGAACATTAATGCAGAAGTAGACAGGCAGGACACCAAACCATCCTGACATCAGGATGGAGAATACAGCTAAGCCAGTACGTCCAATATAAGACGCAAATAGAATGAAAAACGGCCTAGCTTTTGTAACAGAAAGTTTTAATTTTATTAAAGACACAGAGCTGAGTATTATGCTGTACTTTCTTTACTTTATTACTTACAGAAGCCATTTTAATAATATAACAGGACTTAATTTACCATGACACTATGAGATAAAGTCAAACAACAACTGTCCAAAAGGTTCTCCATGAAACCCATTCATGGTCCTTTGTCCCTCTTGCTGCCTCCTCTTTCTTCTTGCCACAGATATCGGTCAATGGTTTCTTCAATCATGTTTGGACATGCCTGATCCTGGGCAAACAGACAACATATCCAATAAAACTCCCATACATGTCAATGCAAAAGCAGAGTATGCATCATTCATGAGCAAGTATCATGCAACATTACCTGTTAACCAACAGATAAACATATGTGAGAAAATCTCACACAATATCCCAGAGCAACCAGCTTATCACACCCACCCTTACCAAGAACTCCCTCTACCATCCGGTGCAGGAGGATAAATATGGAATCTTAGGTGAGCTAATCATCGCCACTGTGTCCTTAATAGAATCAAAACTTTCCATTACAATAGCTAGGAAATGTTTAATTCTGTCTGGACAAGAGGCGAGGATTATCCTAGTTCAAAGCTCATCCACCACCTGTGATGCATTTAACTCACTGTTCAATGGTAAGAGAGGAGACTGCCTTAAGCGGTTTATTGAGGGCAATCAGAAGTTGCCATTCACCATGTGGATGGATATCCGTCATCAGTGCTTAATAGCTTTTAATGCATCAAACCACACACAATTTTGGGGCACCTGGAAAGGAAGGGTAACACCATCCAGGGTGAATACTCAACACTATATCCAGTGCTCTAACATTCAAAACTGTTCTACATGAAAGCAAACATAAAACCGTAGCTAGTTTGGCCAGGATCTCTTTCCTTGAAAGGTATTTATTGGATTGCCAGGACAAGAAGAGGTTCAGAATGTTGTTGACATCTAATCTGTTTAGCATCTGGGTTCTGGGGAAAGGGATAACCGAACGCCTCAATGAGGTTTCTGCACCAAAGCGTGCTCCCCACGCGATGATCACCCAAGTGGGAATGCCCTGCCAATATTGCTGATCTGAAGGTGTTTATGGATCTTTAAGCCAGTCCTTCTGAGGCCAAGGAAGCAAGAAAATTGAAGATATGGACAACCTCTGTCCCCACCAGATCCAAGTGTTGTTAGTGACACCAGCCTATCCGTTGAGACCAAGCTAATCTATATCTTTTGACAACACTATCAGCCCATACCTTTGAGAGGAGGGGCACAGCATGGTGTGAAATTCCTGAGACTTTCCAGCATTGCCGGTAATCCTCAACACCCTAAGAGATAGAGTCTCCTCCAGGACCAAATGATTGTAAGTCCCCTTTGGGTCTCAAGGTGATCCATAAAGAGGGGTGTAGGGATTGAAAAATCCCAAGAAAATTCCAGATGAACCGGACACCAACCTTGGAATCTCCAAATTGGGGTAACTAGCACCTGAACCACCTGCTGCCTCTGCACATGGGCCAAGAGACGCATGCTCATTGCAAACAGGGTAAAAGCGTGCCCCTTCTCCAGAGGACAGTTACGGAGGAAAGCATCCATGGCCACTACATTGGGGTCTAGCTGCCAGCTGAAGTACCTGGGAAGGCGATGGTCCAGACGAGATCTAAAGAGGTTCACTGAAAATGGACCTCATTTGGTTTGGAGAGCTTGGAAGACCGAGGAGTAAATTTGCCAGAGGCTCAAGTCCTCCAGATGGCAGGAGTGCCACTTGATTGGATTTCCCTGGAAAGTGTTCTGCTGTTACTGAGACTTGACTCTTGAGGCAGTAATCCCAGGAGCTCCTGGTCAGGTCAGAGAGGGCTTTTGATCTCATACCTCCCAGTTGGTTTATGTAAGGCACTGCCACTACATTGTCTATTTTTAACAGGACGCAGCATTGCGCTTGGTCCTTGGTCCAACACAAGACCACAAAGGATCCTGCCAGTAGTTCGAGACAGTTGACTGGATGGATTTTTTGTGAGATGACCATCTTCCTCCTGTGGAGAATTTCCCATACCGTGCACCCCAACACATGCCACTGGCATCAGACTCTATTACCAGATCTGGCATTTGAATAAATAAATGCGACTGTATGACTGTAGGCAGTACTCCATTAACATATAATTAAAGTAAAGAGAGTTGTGCCTCAGGAAAATTAAGTTGTAGCGCAATTAGGAAAAAAAAACTGAATCGATGAAGGTCTTACAACTTTTATGACTATAGTAAGCCTTAGAGTTTCTCTATTAGAGTGATTTCAGGTTAATAAGAGGGAGAGAATCACAGTAATGAGGACAGAAAAACAGTTACCAAACAGATTCTTTGAGCAGGGAGATACAAATAGAAAGGACACATAGGAAAGAACAATGAGAAAAAAGGATGTTCAACATCTACACTTACAGTTTCACGAATGTAACCCTCTCCCTAGTTACTTATAAAAGGCGTAAACAAGGCTGCAGGTAATTTGTCATGAAAGAAAAACGGTAACCACACAGTACGTGGCAGTCAGGATGGCATCACACTGCACCTGTTCAAGAAACCATCCCACTGCAAGGGAAAAAAAGTATAATGCAAACATTTCACCTATGCCCCTCCCTCACTTAAATTCTGCCACACTTCTCGAGACACACATAACAATTAACAAATCAGGCATAAAAGATTATCCCCACCATTTCTCCTGTTATTGTTTTCTGTCTTCGAGACACTCTTATGGGTTGATGGTGGCAGAGCCTTGGTGTCATTACTTTTCTAGAAGTATAACGTTGTGATCTTTTTTATTTGAAAAGTTCCTTCCCATCCACCTGCAGGGCAATGTGTGGCTGGAAAGGTGCCCGGCAGAGTAGTGCTAGGTTCTTGTCTGTGTGGTGGTCGATACAAGCGTCTTCCTAGAGAAGTTGTAACGGAGTACGCCCAGCTCACAAATGGCTGGGGCTCTGCTTCCAAGGAATATTGAAGCAGCATACTCACTCTGAGATAGCGTGGTGCGGGAGACAGCAAGGCTTTCTCTTCTGCAAAGACAGCAGGCATGGCTGGGAAAAGCATGATTGTTGATTCACCAAAATGACTCGGGTATGCAAAGTGACCTTTGTTGTATTCTATTCTGCCTATGTTATGTTTTACCTCCTGGCAACTGCATGCTTCTACTACTAGAATCCAGCATGTTGGAATCTAGGAGACAGAGGCATACGTTGAACTAGATGGAGGCTGCTGGGGGTTGCTGCTCCTATTTCTAATAAAGTTAGTTCTCCAACAAGCAAGCTGTGATTCCCCTCCTTAAAAATGGCCACGAGGAGGGGGCGTGTCCAAGATGGCGACGGAGTGAGACGTGTTTTCTGTCCCTCCCCCGCCGTGATCTGCTCAGCCTTGCCCAGCGCCTTCCCTGGACCCTGCCAACGGCTCCAATTCTAGCGCGACGCTCCCGGAATCACTAGGGTGCTCTGTGCGCGTCCGCGGCTTCAAGGGTGGCAGGCTAGTTCCGCATCGACGTTGGGGCCTGTGCCGTGGCGGAAGAGTGAAGCTGGGGACTTGCGTGCGGCAGTGCGGAGGAGGGGCCGCTAGACTGCGCAGCTGTGGAGCCGCTCACCCAGACGGAAGCCGATTGTACCCTCGGCGGTCGGTGGTCCAGCCTCGCTGGGGGTGAGTGCCGGAGTTGCCCAGAGAGGCCCCTTGAGCGACGTCAGGCTGTGTCGAGGGGCGTGAGGGGCCTCCCGGATCACGCAAGCCCGGGGATCTGCGGCCTGGCTCCCGGACGCGATTCTGCGGTCCGATCCCTTGAGGAGCGGCTGATCGAGGCCGGGAGAGTAACGGGGGCGGCGCCCACCCCAGGGCCGGCACTGAGGAGCTCGGAGCTCCGCTGGGGGCTCTCTGGTCCTGGGACCACCGGCGGCCCATAGCTGTGTCGGGCCCCGGTGGTGGCCTGCTAGCGGTGGACCACAGGCTCCCTGCCTGCTGCCCTGAAGCGTGGTCCGGCTGGGCCAAGGGCCGAGACGGGCCTCCAAGATTGTACGAGCCCCGAGATCAGCGGCCTGGTGCCGAGACGCGCTTTCGGCGGTCCGGCCCCCTGAGGTGCGGCCGATCGCGGCCAGAAGATAGACAGGAGCGCCCCCCCCCACCTGGGACGCTCTGAGGAGCGGGGAGCTCCACTGGGGGCTCCCATTGCCGGGTATTGCAGGCGGCCCATGCCTGGGACAGCCCCCGGTGGCGGCCTACTTGCGGTGGGCCCCAGGCTGCCTGACTTCTGCTTGGGGTAGTGTTGATCCTCTCCCGCTGAAGGAGGCGCAAGTCACGCGGATCCACGCTTGGTGGGCCTGAGCTGCCGAAGGAGAGCGGAGAGGGGTTGCCTGGTCCTGGTGGAGACAGGAAGGGGAGCGCCGTGGGCCCTCTGGGGGGCGATCGAGAACTGCACCGAGGCCTCGGGGTTGCAGTGAACCCTCTGGCGCGACTGGAGGGGGATCGCCATTGTTGGAAAGGGCTCACCAGCAGGCGCCAGCGACTGGTCAGATCGTGATGGCTCAAAGAAATCGCAAGGACAAGCCCGGCAAAGAGGGACCTCTAAAGGGATCGCAGGCGACGACATCACCAAGCACTAGCTCCAGCTCGTCTCCCCGACTGCGGGATGATGAGGCTCCGGCCACCAAAGCCTTCATGCTGGAACTCTTCTCGGCCATTAAGGAGGACATCTCTGAGCTACGATCTCAGCTCGCCTCGGACCTTTGGGAGGTGAGGAGGGATGTCGATGGCATTGGCGAGAGGGTCACGACGCTGGAAGAGCACGATCTGAGCACGGCGGAGGACGTACATCGGCTCCAGCAGGATGTGATCAGGCTGACGGAGCAAAATTTGGATTTGCAGGCCCATGCTGAGGACTTGGAGAACCGTTCTCGCCGAAATAACATCCGCATCCGCGCGGTGCCCTGGGAAGGTGAGGCGGGGGACTTGCGTGGATATGTGGAGGCACTTTGTTTGCAGATCCTGGGTGAAGAAGACCTGCATGAGATTCGAATGGACAGGGTACATAGAGTTGGGCTACCGAGAGGTACGGGGGCTCCACCCCCGGACATTTTGGTCTGCATTCATGACTTTCAGCTTAAAGAACGTATCCTTCGGAAGGCGAGAGGGGTTACTGACTTGCAGTTCAGAGGGCATCATCCCCAACTTTTCCAGGATTTGGCTGCGTCAACGCTGCAAAAGAGGCGCACCTTTAAACCTGTGACGTCCTACCTAAGGGAACGAGGTGTGGTGTACTCCTGGGGTCATCCCTTTCGCCTGGTCTTCCGCTGGCAGAACAGACTAGTCCAGGTTCGATCGCTGCAGGCGGCCAGGGAGTTACTGGGCCTGGATGACACTGCCCCCTCCCCAGGGGCGGGTCGATCACCGGCGCGGCGGCGGCGCCGTTCATCTTCCTGGCAGAGAGTGGAGTGTCCGACGATGCACAGTAGACCAGATCCCTCGGCCAGCCAACAGGAGAGAGTCGGCGCAGTGGCCTCGGTGGCGAGTGCGACGGATTTGCTGTCACAGAGCAGCACAGGAGCGGCTTGAACCTGCAGGGGAGGCTGATAGGAGACGGAGGGACCACCCCCCTCCACTCAGGTACCGTGGGTAATTATATACTTTTGGAGAAGACACCCCGGTCCAGGAACTGTTTGGGACATTGACTGGTGTCCCTCCCGCAGCCCGCGGTGGGCTGCTGAAGCCGCCCTTATGGTGGCCTTTTGTTTCTTGTTTTTTTTCCTTTTTCTGTTGCCCCTTCAGGGCCGTTGCAGTTGCCGGTGGGGGAGGCACTCCTGTTGAGGCTCTCCAGGCCTGGGGGTCGGGAGGGGGGTGGGCGTTTGGGGAGAGTTGGAGGGGGGGAGGGGAGGTGGTGGTGGTAGTGTGAATGTGTGTCGCGGTTTGTTTCTGCCCTCGCAGTCTCCGGATGTGGGGGATCGGAGGGCGGGGGATGGGGAAGATGTGTGTCTGTCAAGGTTCCGGAGGTGCTGGATGGAGTGGTGTGTGTCTAGTGTAGGGAGAAGGGACGCTGAGCTGAATGAGAGTACTTATCCGTCATGCCGGTCATTGTTGGCACGTGGAATGTGAAGGGGCTGAATTCCCCTCAAAAGAGGCAGAAGGTGTGGAAATATATTTTGGATCATGATTTGGATGTGATGGGCCTCCAGGAAACGCATCTGGCGAGGAAGGACGAGTCCCGCCTCAAGCACAGGCAGGATCCTCTGCTCACACTAAGCACAGAGGGGTGGCTCTTAAGTTCCGTTCAGCAGTGCGATTTCAACCGCTGGGAGTTAGGACTGATAAAGAGGGTAGATGGATCTTGGTCAAGGGGGTGCTTCGTGGTAAACTGTGTACCTTTCTAGTCCTCTACGCTCCCAATGTAGGTCAAAATAAGTTTCTCCAAGACCTGCTGACTACGATGGAGGACTTTGTTGAGGGGGCGCTTTTTGTACTGGGGGATTTTAACTTAGTGTGGGACCGTGAGCTGGACTGCTCTCGCCCCCAGAGGGCAGAGGCGGGAGTCTGTTCGGCTGAGACACGTGGGCGATTTGTGGACTGTGGGCTGGTTGATGGATGGCAGGCCCTTCATCCCCTCGCCCGGGACTACACTTACTACTCGCATGTCCATCAGTCTTATTCCCGCCTGGACTATGGGTTTCTGAGCCAGTCCCTACGGGGAGCCCTGAGCGATGCTAAGATCTTCCCCCTTTCGGTCTTGTATCATAGCCTGCTGACCCTCTGTGTTCGTTGGGCTCCGGACGGCGCGGGAACACGCAAGTGGTATTTACCAGCCTCCTTGGTCTGAGACGACCCCTCCTGTAGAGCCCTGCGGGCTGCGATCCGGGAATTTTTTGACCTTAACCCTGTCCAGGACACCTCAATTTTTGTCACTTGGGATGCCTTTAAGGCGTCGGTCCGGGGCAGTTGCTTAGCTCTCAACGCGGCTATTAATAGGCAGCGGCGGGTGGAGAGAGAGGGATTGGAGGACGAACTGGCTAAGTTGGAATTGACACATAAGCAAAATCCCACCAGGCAGACGCTCCGCTCGCTGACAGCGATTCGGGGTAAACTTAGGTCCCATTATAGTAATAGAGCGGAGTTCACTCTCCTGAAATTGCGCCGTCTCTCCTACTCACAGGGTAACAAGATTGGAAAGCACCTAGCGCGACAGTTGAGGGACAAACGGGAGAAGGAGTATATAGGCGGCATCCAGGACCCCAGGGGTGACCTGCACCATCGTGATGAGGAAAAGGCGGAACTTTTTGGTGAGTTCTATCCTGCGCTATATTCGGGCGATACCCTAGACCCTGCGGCCCAGCGTGACTATCTTGATGCTCTTCCACTCCCTCACGTCTCTCCCGAATGGAACGACTTGCTGGAGGCCCCCTTCACCAGGGAGGAGGTTTTGACGGCGATCAAAGCCCTGAAGCCTAATAAGGCACCCGGGGCGGACGGGTATACGGCACTCTTTTATCGGACCTTTGCGGCAGCAGTATGTGACCATCTGGTGCTCCTCTTCAATGCCATGGCGGAATCGGGCACGACCACGGGCTCCATGGCTCAGGCGGTTGTATCGGTTGTCCACAAGCCGGGGAAGGACCCTACCAAGTGTGCCTCCTATAGGCCTATAGCCCTGCAGAATATAGACGCCAAACTATACTCGTCCATAATGGCGGCCAGGTTACAGGATCTCATGCCCACTCTCATCCACCTCGATCAATCCGGGTTCATTAAGGGGCGCCAGACCCACGATAACACTCGCCGTGTGGTCCATCTTATTGAAAAGGCTAACCGCTTTCACACCCCAGCGGTATTGGTGGGGTTGGACACGGAAAAGGCCTTTGATCGAGTGGACTGGGGCTTCCTTTTCCAGACCCTGACGGCTTTTGGCTTTTCGTCCAAGTTTGTGACCATGATATGTGCGAACTACAGCTGCCCCCGCTCCAAAGTCTCGGTCAACGGTCGCCTGTCGGCCTTCTTCCCCCACTCCCGTGGCACGAGGCAGGGGTGCCCACTTTCGCCCCTGCTCTTTGCCTTGAGTATAGAGCCGCTAGCGATGGCGGTACGGCAACACCCTGCCATCCGGGGTCTGCCTTTCACAGGCGAACAACATAAAATTTCGTTATTTGCAGACAACGTCTTGCTGTCTTTATCGGATCCTGCACACTCCCTACCCCAGGTCCAAGCTGTATTAGAGCGCTTTGAGGGGGTGGCGGGCTTCAAGGTCAACTACGACAAGTCCTTTATTTTGAACCTTACGCTCTCCCTGGCGGAGGTGGACCGCCTTCGCCCGCTGTCCCCCCTGCCATGGACCCTTTCTTCCCTTCTGTATCTGGGGATCCACCTCACTCCCACGGTGGGGAAACTGTACGCCGCCAACTTCCCCCCCCCCCGGCTGGCGCATATCCGCTCTGATCTGAGGCGCTGGCTACCTCTTTATATCTCGTGGCTGGGGCGGATACACGCAATTAAAATGACACTTCTCCCCAAGCTGCTATATCTATTCCAGGCGCTCCCCATTGTGGTCGACACCGATTTCTTTCGCAGTGTAAAAACCCTCATGCTCCGCTTTATTTGGAGGGGAGGAAGGGCTCACTTTTCCTTTGTCACACTTAGACGTCCGCGAGAGGAGGGGGGGGTCGGCCTTCCTGATATCCTTCTCTACTATAAGGCGGCGCAGCTCCGAGTGTTGGTGGAGTGGTCTCAACCGATGTCAGAAAAGCACTGGCTCCATATGGACAGGAGTGTGGCGGGGAGGTCGATATGGGATCTGGTGTGGAAGCCCAAGAGGGACAGGCCCAAGAATGCGTACATCAGCACTCCCACGGGTACCACCTTGAAGGTGTGGGATTCACTCGCCGGGGATGAGAGATGGACAACGTTCCCCTCCCCGTTTACGCCCATCCACTTCAATCCTGCCTTCCCACCTGCCCAATTTGAGGGACCCTTTGACGTCTGGAGGAAGGGGGGATGTTTTGCCCTCACCCACCTGTTTCATGGAGTGGCCCGCTCACATTTGACAACTGCAGACGGGACTATGAGGTCCTGCCGACGGAACGATACCATCATGCCCAGCTTCTCCACTGGGCGCTTTCCCTTGCTGTACGCGACGCCGCTACCAGAGCCCTCACCCCCTTTGAGACCTTTATTGCCCGGGCCTCTAGCATGCAGGAAACTATCTCCTTTCTTTACCGTCGCCTCCTGTCCACGGCGATGTCCCCCAGGCCGCGATACATGGGATCGTGGGAAGGATTGTTGGACCGCGAGATTTCTGAGGTCGAGTGGTCACAGTTATGGAGAGACTTAGCAAAACACAAACACTCTATTGAACTCCGAGAGGCCCATCTCAAAACGATGATGGACTGGTACCTCACCCCAGCCAAGCTTCACCGTATATTTCCGGGCACTTCCGACAGATGTTGGCGGGGCTGTGGCCTGTTAGGTGACTTCCGCCACGTTTGGTGGGACTGCCCCGCTATCCGCCCCTATTGGGAGGAAATCCTCTCTCGTATTAAAGAGATCCCGGGATACCCCGTGGCAGACTCGATGGCACATGTGCTGCTGGGTCTCCGAGATCCACTGCTGGAACATCAGACCCGGGCGGATAAGAAGATCTTATGGTTGTGCTTTGGGGCGGCCAAGACTACCCTGGCGGCGGCCTGGAAGAAGAGGGAGGCCCCAGCGATTTCTTTATGGTATGCTAGGCTGTGGTGACTGTTACGCATGGAACGCATGGCTGAGGTCTTCCTAGGGATTTTAAAAACTTCACCTTCCGCTGGGGTCCACTGGTCCACTTCCTCTCTAAGGGGCTTCCATCTGCGGTCTACCCGCCTACATTGCGGGCCCTACATCTCTTCCAGATCTGAATGCTAGTCGTGTGATTGTGTGTGCATGAGGGACGCTACCACCATCGGGAGGGGGGGTGGGGGTTGGGGGGGGATTTTTCTAGGTTTTTTCGTTAAATCTCTGGGACACTCTTCCTCGATTGTGGCGGGAGACACACAACGCTGTTACGAAGGAGCTCCTGCTGATTGCGATCATCCATGATAACGAGGCCTACCCGGTCTGTGTCGCTAACACCCGCGGGCACACTGGACCTGGAGTGCACGATCTGTGACTGTTCATCATACGAGCCCCGGCCTCTGGATGAGGGTCTTCGCCTTTAATCTTAAATCTCTCCCGCCTGCCATGATTGCCCCCTGTGAGGGAAGTTGTGCGAGATTGTCGCGAGTGTTTTTCTTTCTGTTGCCTATTAATAAAATACACCTTTGACAAAAAAAAAATTTGGAAGTGCGTAATTTGTTCCTGTTAGAGGCGACGCTCTTGCTACCATCTGAAGCGTTTTGCCTGAGGAACAGAACATTGATGAGAGGCACACCGCTTGTCATTAAAAGGAAAATGTAGATTTTCATCAGCTTTGATGGACAGAAAATCGGGATTTTATTGAAGACACGGAGGCTAATAATATGCAATTCTCTTTATTGCACCACCCCAGCAGCATCTTTAAAGAACATAGAACACAGTAAAAGTTCATAGAACATTAACAGAGAGCCAGAACCTCCACGACTCTTCCTTCTTTTTGTGCTGCAAAGAATAATTAAAAGTCTTTATGAATCCATATAAACCAGGAAATAAATAATCCGAAATAAATACTTCTTCCTTTTTCATTGCTGTCCACGAGCTGAAAAAGAACAAACAACTGTTAGCAACAAGGGTAGGGAGAGGAGGGATAACATTAGCCTCCGTGTCATTAATAAAATCCAGATTTTCTGTCCATCAAGGCTGATAAAAATCTACATTTTATGGCAAGACCGGAGGCTAATATTATGCAAGTTCAAAGCCCCTCAAGCAAGAGGGAACTTGCACTCAATACAGGTTTAAAATACAATTTCCTAAAAACAAAATAATTTGACCAATCTCAAAATATCATTTAAGGCACCCCCAAGCATAAAAGCTTTTGATGCCGAAGCACTCCTCACTGAATGAACACCAAACCTTCTCACATCAACACCTGCATTCCTCATCACTTCTTTCATCCATCTTGCCAAAGTAGGATTTGAAACAGCTTTGTGAGGTTTTCTACATGAGATTAATAACTGCTTCTCCTTAATAGGATGAATATTTAATGTCCTCTTCTCATATTCCTTTAAACAACGTACTACACACAAACGCTCATGACCTTCAAAATATGGATAAAAAAATGCTATCTGATTTAGTCTTTGTTCTCTACACAAATAAAAACAAACACCTTCTGGAATAAAAATCCTAGCTCCCACATCCAAAGTTCTAACATCCGACACCCTTCTAAAAGACAATAAACATAGTCAACTTTCCACCTAAAACTCTCAAATCTAAATCACTGTTCTTCCCTAAACTCTTCAAATAGTCTAGAACTCTAAAAACGTCCCACACTGATTAATATCTTTCTATAGGAGGTTTTGAAACTCTCACACTCTTCATCAATCTCCTCACCAATCGATGTTGCCCAACCGAAATACCATTAACTATCCCATCACCAGCGGCAATCGCTGATCTATGCAAATTAACTGTTATATACGCTAAACCTGAAGCAACCAAAGACGCCAAAAAATTTACCACATAAACTGCATCCACTGAAATGGGATTGTAATCCCTCTCCATACACCAGCGTAACCATTTCTGCCATGCCAATCTATACATCTTCCTTGTTCCTGGAGCCCAGGATTCTCTAATAAGTTGAAAAGCCTCATCCGAAAGCCCTTGTATTTCCCAGACTCTCCTGAAATCTTCCATGCTACCAGACTCAACTGACCTGAAATCACCAACTCGTGAAACTCTCCTTAAGCTCCTCTCAGAATGCCTGGAAAGATTGGAAGCAGGATTGGAGAAGGATTGGAAAATCTATTGACATTTCTAAAAGAATAGGATACCAAACTTGAGATTTCCAAAGAGGAGTTATTAATACCAATGTCTCCATCCACCTGCGTACTAGTAATGTCACCCTGGTTATCAACACAAAAGGGGGAAAAGCATATGGACGAAGGCCTCTACAATCCTGTCTGAAAGCATCGATCCCTGCTGATTCTGGATCTGGACGCCAACTGAAAAATTTCACCAAATGAGTGTTCCATCTGTTTGCAAACAGATCCACTTGGCAAGGGCCCTACAATTCCATTATCTTAAAAAAACTGTCCTGTCCAACATCCAATCGCTTGAATCTGTTTGATTCCTCAAATACCAATCTGCTTGAACATTCCTCTGATCTGGAATATATTCCGCCTGAACCAATCAATCAATCAATCAATCATGCCATTTGTATAGCGCACTACTCACCCGGGAGGGTCTCAAGGTGCTTGGGGGGAGGGGTATGCTACTGCTCGAACAGCCAGGTCTTGAGTTGTTTCCTGAAGGCGAGATGGTCCTGGGTCAGCCGAAGGTGGATGGGGAGGGAGTTCCAAGTCTTGGCAGCCAGGTAAGAGAAGGATCTTCCTCCGGCGGTGGCTCTTCGGATGCGTGGTACGGCTGCGAGGGCGAGTCTGGTGGACCGTAGCTGGCGGGTGGGCGTGTAGAAGGTCAGGCGGTCGTTGAGGTACTTGGGGCCCAGGTCGTGGAGAGACTTGTGTGCGTGGGTGAGGAGCCGGAACGTGATCCTCTTGTCGACGGGGAGCCAGTGCAGGTTCCTCAGGTGGCTGGAGATGTGGCTGCGTCGGGGGACATCCAGGATGAGTCGGGCAGAGGCGTTCTGGATGCGCTGGAGTCTTTTCTGTAGCTTGGCTGTGGTTCCGGCGTAGAGGGCGTTTCCGTAGTCCAGTCGGCTGGTGACGAGTGCCTGGGTGACAGTCTTCCTGGTCTCGGTCGGGATCCAGCGGAAGATCTTGCGAAGCATACGCAGGGTGTTGAAGCACGATGAGGAGACGGCGTTGACTTGTCTGGTCATCGAGAGGGAGGGGTCCAGGATGAAGCCCAGGTTGCGTGCGTGTTCGGTTGGCTTGGGTGCGGTGCCCAGGGCTGGGGGCCACCAGGAGTCGTCCCAGGCGGAGGGCGAAGATCCCAGGATGAGGACTTCCGTCTTGTCCGAGTTCAGTTTCAGGCGGCTGTCCTTCATCCACTCGGCGACGTCTTTCATCCCTTTGTGTAGGCAGGTTCTGGCGGTGTCAGGGTCTCTGGTGAGGGAGAGGATCAGCTGGGTGTCGTCGGCGTAAGAGATGATGTTGAGGTTGTGCTGGCGTGCGATGGCTGCGAGAGGTTTCATGTAGATGTTGAAGAGGGTGGGGCTGAGTGAAGAACCTTGCGGGACGCCGCAGAGGACTTCGGTGGCCTCGGAGCGAAACGGGGGGAGGCGGACTCTTTGTGTTCTTCCGGCGAGGAACGAGATGATCCACTCCAGGGCCTTCTCTTGGATACCGATGTTGCTGAGGCGCTGGACTAGGGTGCGGTGGCAGACCGTGTCGAACGCAGCGGAGAGGTCCAGGAGGATGAGGGCCACTGTTTCCCCCTTGTCGAGCAGGGTCCGGATGTCGTCGGTGGCTGCGATGAGGGCGGTCTCGGTGCTGTGGTTGGCTCTGAAGCCGGACTGCGAGGGGTCGAGGGATCCGTTCGTTTCGAGGAAGGCGGTCAGCTGTCTGTTGACGATCTTCTCGATGACTTTAGCAGGAAAAGGGAGGAGCGAGATGGGGTGGAAGTTTTTGAGATCGGTGGGGTCCGCTGTAGGTTTCTTCAGGAGGGCGCTGATCTCGGCGTGCTTCCAGCTCTCCGGGAAGGTGGCGGTGTTGAAGGAGGCGTTGATGATGTTCCGGAGTTGGGGTGCGATAGTGGAGTCGGCCTTGTTGAAGACGTGGTGTGGGCAGGGGTCGGTCGGTGATCCGGAGTGGATGGTGTTCATCGTGCGGGCTGTGTCTTCGGTGGTCACTGTGGTCCAGGTGCGAAGGGTGGTGGTGGGGGGCATTAGTTCGACGGTTGGGTGCGTGGGTGGGGCACCGAAGCTGTTGTGGATGTCGGCGATCTTGCGGTGGAAGAACGAGGCGAGGGAGTCGCAGAAGTCTTGTGACGGAGTGATGTCGTTGGTGCCGGTGCTGGGGTTGGAGAACTCCTTGACGATAGTGAAGAGCTCTTTGCTGTCGTGGGCGTTGTTGTCCAGTCGTTCCTTCAGGGATTTCTTCTTGGTGGTGCGGATGAGCTGGTGGTGCTTGCGGGTAGCGTGTTTGAGGGCGGTCATGTTGTCGGTGGTCCGGTCGAGGAGCCAGGCTTTCTCGAGGATGCGGCAGGTCTTCTTGGAGTCCTTGAGGTCGTCGGTGAACCAGGATGCCTTCTTGCTTCTGGGTCTGCTGGGAGGGTTCTTTAGTGGCGCGAGGTCGTCGGCGCAGGCGGTCAGCCACTGTGTGAAGTTGTGGGCTGCTTCGTTGGGGTCCGTTGTGTTGGCGGGTGGGCTCTGGCTGAGGGAGGTGGTGAGCTGGTCTGCGGTGATCTTGCTCCAATTCCTGTGAGGTACCTGTTGCGGGTGGTGGTGGGTCGTGGATCTTTTGAAGCTGAAGTGGACGCAGCTGTGGTCGGTCCAGTGGAGTCCGGTGGCGTGGCTGAAGGTGATGTACTTGCTGGAAGAGAAGACGGGATCAAGCGTGTGGCCGGCGTAGTGGGTGTGGTGGTGTTGACCAGTTGCTTGAGTCCGAGGTTGGCGAGGTTTTCCAGCAGGGCGGTGGTGTTGCGGTCCTTGTTGTTTTCCAGGTGGAAGTTGAGGTCCCCGAGGAGGATGTAGTCAGTGGAGGGGAGGGCGTGCGGGCTGATGAAGTCTGTGATGTCTTTGCTGAATTGTGAGCGTGGTCCCGGGGGTCTGTAGACGAGGGTGCCTCTGAGGGTCGTCTTAGGATCGTTGTGAATCTGGAAGTGGAGATTTTCGGCTGCGTCGAAGGAGTCGTTGGCGTCGGTCGTGATGCGGATGGTGTTCCTGTGGACGATGGCGATGCCACCTCCGGTCTGGTTGATGCGGTCCCTCCTGATGATCTTGTACCCGTCCGGGATGGCGATGGCGATGGCGATGTCGGGTGCAGAGGAGGCGTTCATCCAGGTTTCCGTGAGGAAGGCGACGTCCAGTGATGTAGCATCGAGGAGGTTCCAGAGTTCCACGGCGTGTCTGTGGACGGAGCGGGTGTTGATCAGGATGCACTTGAGGTGGTTGCTGCTGGTGTTTGTCTTGGCGGGTGCGGGGCAGGTTCGGAGGCAGGTGAACTTGCAGGTGCAGCAGGTGAAGGGTCCGTGGGTGTGTCTCGGGGTGGCTCGGCAGCAGGCGTGGGTCCGGCCGGCATTGAGTGCATTGAGAGTGGCGGCGTCGTAGGTCCGTCGGGTCGTCTTGCCTCGGCGAGGAGGGCCAGGGGTCCTGGCGCTGGGCGCGGGCCAGGCGCGGACGGGCGCAGACGGGCTTACCTTTGGCGCACCTTCGGCGCTCCCGCTGCGCGCGTCCGCTGTGCGGTCTCTCTGTGGGCGTCATAAGTAAGGAGCCGGGAGGGAGGAGCAGCTGGGTGGCGGGAGCGGGCGGCGAATGGAATCACAGGGGGGCGGGGCCGCAGGGAGGCAGCGGCGGGAAATTCCAAGAAGCAGCGGGAAAGTCCCAGGAGCAGCGGGAAATTCCCAGGAGCAGCGGGCAGCGAGCGAAGGAATCTGCAGGCAGGAGGCGGCAAAGGCAGGCAGGAGCGGCAGCAGTGAGTGGGGCGACCAAGCCCTGTGGAGGGCTGAGCGGTCACACTCTGTGGTCCCCTTAAGTAAGGAGCCGGGAGGGAGGAGCAGCTGCGTGGCGGGAGCGGGGCGGCGAATGGAATCACAGGGGGGCGGGGCCGCAGGGAGGCAGCGGCGGGAAATTCCAAGAAGCAGCGGGCAGCGGGAAATTCCCAGGAGCAGCGGGAAATTCCCAGGAGCAGCGGGCAGCGAGCGAAGGAATCTGCAGGCAGGAGGCGGCGCAGGCAGGAGCGGCAGCAGTGAGTGGGGCGACCAAGCCCTGTGGAGGGCTGAGCGGTCACCAAAACACTCTGGTTCAGACAATAATCCTAAAAAACTCTCGCAAAGTCCACTAAATCTTTTGATTTTGGACCCCCAACTTGTTCACATATCTCACTGCTGAGATATTGTCCATCCTCAACAATTGGCCTTGTCTTTTGTAAAACTCTTTATTGCAAAAGATCCTGCCAAAAGTTCCAAACAGTTTATATGCATTTGTTTCTCCTCTACAGTCCACATTCCACCTGTTGAAACTGCACCTCAATGAGCCCCCCAGCCAGTTACACTTGCATCCGACTCTATTATCAGTTCCAGATTTACTCCAAAAATAGCTTTCCCATTCCATGCCTCCATATTCATTAGCCACCAAATCAAATCTGATCTTGCCTCTCCAGAAAGAGCAATCTCCTGAGAATATTTCATACCATGCCTTAAATGATTGCCCTTCAATCTCTGAAGTGCACGATAATTCAAAGGTCCTGGAAAAATAGCTTGTATGATTGATGATAAAAGACCTACAATTCTCGCCAACATCCTCAGGGATATTACATCCAAAGACAATACCCTTCGAATTTCCGTCCCTATTTTCTTTATCTTGTCTAAAGGTAACCTCAGCTGACCCTGAATCGTGTCTATCTTGAAACCTAAAAACTGTGTTTCCTGACTTGGGACTAAACAAGACTTCTCTCTGTTCATAACAAAACCCAGACTCTCCAAAGATTCATAGCCAACTTTGTACGCTCCTCCACTCTCTTCTTCTCCTGATCCATAATCAGAATGTTGTCTTAATAAATTATCACACAAATTCCTCTTTCTCTCAAAAATTCGACAAAGCATTTTTGTGAAACACCATGGGGCCGATGAGAGTCCGAAAGGGAGACAAACAAACTTCCATAATTTTCCTCCCCATCTGAACCTCAAAAACCTCTGGTGTTCTAACCATATCAGAATTGTTAGATATGCGTCCTTCAGACCTAGATGAGTCATCCAATCCCCTGTCTGGAGAACATCTCTCAACATATGCAAACCTTCCATGTTGAAATGATGGTACTCTACCCAATCGTTCAGGCTCTTCAAATTGATCACAGGTCTCATACCCTTCTTTTTCTTCTCTACCAAGAAAATGTTGCTCACAAAACCCGCACATGTTTCCAGTTCTTCTACAATCGCACCTTTCATTAACAACTCTCTTACTTCTTTTTCTACCAACTCTGACAGCTCCGAGTTGAACCTGATCATAGGAGGACAACGATCTTGTACCGGAATCTCTACGAAATCTATCTGATAACCCAAAACCCAAGGATCTCTTGTTAACATACACCAATTCTTGTAAAATGGGCAAGTTTGCCACCCAATTTTACATGGGTAACAAAAAGGTCTTCTCTTACCTGACCTTCTTGATCTTCTATTTCCCCTAGTATTTCCTCTTTCCTTCTGAGGATAGAAACCTCCGGGCTGATATCTAGTCTGCTGCTGATAGTTGTAATTGTAGTTTCTATGTCCCCTTGTAGTTTCTATGTCCCCTTGTAAAAGAGGCCCTTGTGATGCCTTGACCACGGCCGGGAATACGACCTCTACATCTCTTGGCCCTGCCAAAAACCCGTCGATCAAAGACCTTCTTTATGTCTCTCTGAGACATCTCCAGATAACTAAAAACACTCACATACTTGCTCGTTTCTATAATAAAAGCTTCTCAAAAAAGCATTCCATTTGCTTCTGATCCACTTTCGTTATTTGCTAATTCCACCAATTTTGGATCAATTTTTAAGAGAATACTCTTTCTCTTTTCAACTGAAATCGCGGTGTTTGCATTCCCCAACAAGCACACAGTTCTCTGAATCCACTCTCTAAGTTCTTCTATGTCAAGCTCCTTCTTTTCAACATAGGCCTCTTCCGCCATATCAAAGATTTTTGTTAGTGGCCCTGTAAGGTACAGCCTGACTTGACACATTTTTAACCCTTTATCCAATCCTTTCTTAGGATCCCTTCCACCTTTTGCAACAAAAGCAATAATTTTTGCATCTAGTTCAGGGGTCATAGCAATCTTATTTGCTACACTAGGTCTAGGACATTCTGAACGTAGTCTCAACCTTACTTCTTTTGGAATCTGTTTACAAAGCCACAACCGGACATTCTCTGCAACATGTGGAGCCGGGCTCCATTCAGGAAATAACGGGTGCTTAATCAACATAGAATCAAACACGGGCTCCCCTAAAGGATCCATCACCCCAGCACTCTCATCATTCTTCTCCTTTTCCTTACTTTCATTGCTTTTTGCTTTATCCACCAATTCAACATCGGTTCAAAATCAGATGAACAACTTATCTCTATTTCTGCACTACCCGAAAACTCATCACATAATATGGTAGTATGTGTCTTACTACCTTGACCTCTTTCTAGGTCACCATGTGTGTCCTCGACGCCAGCTTGTTTTGCACGTTTATGCAAAAAACCTGAGTCTTGATATGCAATCCACGCTTTTGTACTCCTAAAACCTTCTGATTCTACATTCTTTCTCTTCCTGTTCACTTTACCACCTTTTTTAACCATCACTGGTGCTTCACCAGCAGACCAGAAATGTTTTTCCTGTGAAGAAAGTCCCCTACTTTTTTTTAATTCTTCTAACTTTTTATCCATTTTAGTATCTAAATCACTTGCAAATTTGGATAACATAATCATAATCCTTTCGTCCATACTCAAATTTGATTGAGTTATTGCATTAACTTCTGACATATTCAAACCTAATCCTCCACAAAACATATTCTAATAAGGAAGAACTAACAAACAAATGTATTCTAACACGAGCCTTAACAAAATCCTTTTCCCCCATAAAATATTAACTTTGTAACCAAAATCTCCTTCGCCCTCATAAAAACCGTCAATTTCCTCGTCAGTTTCAGTCAAGATAAACACACTTGTATGCGACTCACGAATGCCCGTGCATTGATGTGAACTTTCGTCTTTCAACACGTCATAAACACAGAAAAACGCTACAACGCAACGTACGCGACGTACGAAAGCACATTCAAAATATGGACTGAGTGACCTTAAAATGGCTTCCCCGAACCTCATAGACGTTCGAAAAAAACAACAGTAAGCTACAGTTTATTTATAACTTTCAAAAACCAAACTGTCTTGCTCAATGTTAAAATCCTAATTAATCCGCCCAAATTCTTTCACACAAAAAGCTTCACACACAATGCCAAAATTAAAAATCCTTTGTGTCACTCGATATCCAACCACATAAAAGGTTATATCTACGATCACTTCAACTCTCAAAGCCCTTTTATCTTCCTCCGATCCACACGCTAGTTAAACTTAACTAAATATCACTCCTATCAACCGCCTAACTTGTTTCATCCATTCTTATTTAAAAATTACCCTCGCTAATAAACAAAAGAAATATAACCCTCTAATCAAAATAAATACTCGATGCGCACACCGTGCTAAAAGCTCAAATTGTGTTAAACCATTCTTATTTATAAAACATCTCCTTATATAAACTTACACTTCTACTGGCAAATAAAATGAATTATTTTAGAATTTAAAAAAGGTGATTCATTCACTCATTCAATCTTGAATTAAATAATTTGAACATAAATCATCTTTTAACACCACAAAGACTCATACAAACGCATATATGTTAGAGAAAATAACAAACACAACTTATCTTATGGGCAGCAGCAAAAAAGAAGGAAGAGTCATGGAGGTTCTGGCTCTTTGTTAATGTTCTATGTTCTTTAAAGATGCTGCTGTAGGTGGCGAAATAAAGAGGATTGCATAATATGAGCCTCCGGTCTTGCCATAAAATCTGTTTCAGAGCAACAGAGGACATTGGTTATGGGCACAATGCCTGTCATCAGAGGGTAAATCTTTTGGACACTTATTTACCTGTGAAATTTTCTATGAGTGCTAAACTCTATTTTTTTGGGGGAAGTAGTAATCAATTATCTGGTTATAAACCATGGCCAACCAAGTTAAAGTTCCTCCTCCCTCATTTTTACAAGAACCAGGTTCCACTTGTATGGACTGGGAGAATTGGAAGGAGTCCTTTTCTACATACCTGGAGGCAACTGGAGACGATGTTTATGTTGCCAATAGAAAATAAGCGATTTTTAAACAGCCTTTATCTGTTGAAAGAAATGCAGATGAAACTGATGACGACGAAGATGTCTACGAAATTGCCATGGCAATGTTGGAGGAAAGAAATTAAGCGTAGTCGTAGAGAGACATAAGATCTTTTCCCGCAAACAGTTGCAGAGGAAAAAGATTGAACAGTACGTTGCAGCGTTGAGGAGATTGCAACTACGTGCAGATTTAGTGATCTTAGAGATGAGATTATTAGAGACCAGTTAATAAATGCTACAAATAACAAGAAGGTTCAAGAAAAATTATTAGATTTAATGGACCCCACCTTAGATAAAGCTGTACACCTAAATTATGTGATGTAAGAGATAATAAAAAAGGTGGGGAAAGAGAAGAAAACAAAAGTGAAAAGAAGAAACAATTTATTAAGGGTTAACAAGTTATGTTACAGATGTGTAAGCAACTGGCACTCTGCTGATGCTGTTCATTGTCCTGTGTTACAGAGTAGGTGTTCTAAAATGCAAAAGAAGTGGCCATTTTTCGAGGGTTTGCAAGTCGTCTGACATGTCTCATTCAAAACCAGTCATAAATGTGATTAGAGAAGACTCTGTAGTTAGCTCTAGTGAGAGTGACATTGAACTAGTGATAATTAATGATGTCAATGATGTGTGTGGAAATGTCAGTGACGCATATAAACCTTCTAAATGCAACGTTTGTACAAATAACAAAATCATACCAATGTGGGCTCATTTGTGCTCCCCTTTTACTTTGATTGACAAACAGAATTGAGTGTACTTGGGTTCTAAGGAACTACATGTTGCAAATGTGAATCCTGTGGGGTACTGTGGATAAAAACTACCTGTGCTTGGTTATTTTTCATCTAAAATTAAGTTTCATGATAGGGAGGCTGTGGCCAAGATATATGTGGTGGAAAAAGGAAAATCCTTGCTTGGATGGAGAGAGCAAAAAGCTTTAAACATTATATTGAATCCTAACCATCCTGCAAAGGTACTTCTGACTGAATCACAAGCGATAATGAATGGGTGTCCAGGTTCCCCAATCTCTTTAAAAAAGAATTAGGTTTTCTGAAGAAGTTTATACATCATATAATTCTCAAGAAAGGGATCATTCCCAAGGTACACATGGTGCGGAACGTACCTTTAGCATTGAGGGAACCCCTTAAAGAAGAATTAAATAGGTTTTGCAAGGAAGGCATCATAAAACCGATTGAGGCATCGGAATAGTTGAGTCCGATTGTGATCGCACTCAAACCCAATGGCAATATCCTCATGTGTGTGGACTTAAGAGACTTGAACAAATATATAGGAGAAGCGTGGCTCAATGGTTAGAGCGGCAGACCCTGATGCAGAGGTCTGGCCCGGGACCAGGGTTCAATTCCTGCCTCGGCGGCTCTTGGACTCAATTTCCCCGGACCTGATAATTCTCGCCTCGGTGCCTAGTCTAATCATGGGTCCCACTCTGTGACTCTGGGCAATAGCTTGCTTAATCTCCACAACGGCCCCAGCAGCACTTGGATGCCTGGCTTCACCTTGGGGGTGCCCAGGAGTGGACATTTCACAGGAAAGCCAGGATGGGTTCCACAGCGGTATGAATACAGCGCTACGAGGCCTCCGGGTAGAAGTGCGCTATATAAATACAATACATTTACATTCACATTTACATATGGATATATATATATCCCTTGCCTCATATCAATGAAATGTTGGCTAGTGTAGACAATGGTAAGCTTTTTCCACTCTGGATTTGTCAAGTGCATATCATCAAATTTTGTAACAACCTGAATCTAAACACTTGACATCCTTCAAAACTCCTCAAGGAGCATTTCAGTGGCTTCTGCTTTGGCAGTTTTCCAAAGAATGATGCAAGGAGTTTTGAAGGACATCCCTAATTTGCTTGTTTCCCAAGATGACATTTTGGTGTGGGGAAGAGATAAGCTTGAGCACAACAATCTGTTAAAAATTGTAATTAACAAACTAGAGGAAGCTGACCTATTAGTCTACTGAAGTGTAAATTGTGTCAAACAGAGGTGGATTACTTAGGCCACAGGTTATCCCAAGAAGGAAGTAAACCTAAGCTCAAATTAGTGGAAGATTTGGAGAAAGCTCCAATTCCGCAAGATAAAGTGCAGTCAAGGTCATTTCATGGACTTGCTGAGCATTACTCGAGGTTCATTTTTAATTTCTCTGACCGTGTGTTTCCTCTGCGTGAACTGACGAAAAAGAACGTGACCTTTGTGTGTACTGATGACTGTCAGCGTGCTTTCAATGTGGTGAAGAAAGACGTTGCAAATGCCACTGCTTTAAAACCTTTCAATCCTAAATGTATTATTTTAACAGATGCCAGTGGGACGGATTGGGGGCGGTACTAATGCAAATACATGATGGTAAAGAAAGACTAGTGGCCTTTGCATCACGCATCCTCAAGGGAGCTGAGATCACGTACTCCACCATAGAAAAGGAAGCATTAGCGTGTTGGTGGGTGGTGCAACACTTTTGTACTTTTGTATGGGGTACTAGTTTTGAATTACACACAGATCAAAAACCCCTAATTGACCTATTCTCCGCTGCGGGTGCGAGCAGAGCCACACCGTGCATTGCTATGTGGATATGTTGTCTGCAAGAATTCAATTTCACTTTGAAGTATTTACCAGGTGTGAGGAACATAAACGCTGATGGCCTATCACGTCTTCTGTGGTTAAATTGGACAACGAATAACCTAACACAGAGGATGATGATTGGGTAGTATCTGATTTGGTTGATGTATGTCAGGCAATCAATAAATCTGAATGGAAGCAAGCCAGTTTAGATGATGTGGTGATGAAAAGCTAGAGAAGACTTCTGGTGGCCTGGTAAGGACAGGCAAATCGACAGAGAATGTGTAGCATGTTCAAGGAGTGACAAAGCTCATGTGGTACAAGAAACTCGTATTCATCAGCTGAAAAGGCCAAAGCACTCATGGGACAGGTGGCTATAGATATTTGCGGTCCTTTTGGATACTGGGTGTTGGCAGTAAGTACGCAATCGTATTGATAGACTATTTCTCCAAATGGCCCGAGGTAATCTTTGTGCGAGAAGTCAAAACCAGTAATGTAATAGATTTTTGTGAAGACATTTTTCATAGAGAAGGATATTCTGCAGAAATTTTGCCAGGTAATGGCCCCCAATTTGTGTCTAATGAGTTTAGTGAGTTTCTTAAAAAATGGGGCATCAAACAGCTTAGGACACCAGTTTATTATCCATGGGGAAACGGTTTATTACAGCACTTCAACCGTGTCTTAGGTGAGTGCATCCAAATGGCTGTGCATAGCAATGTATGTTGGAAGTGTCTGGTGAAGAAGATGCTGTGGAATGACAGGATCACCCCACATTCTGTAACGGGAGAAACGCCTTTCTGTTTACTTAAGGGTAGAGTTCCATGTTCCAAAGCTGCGCCTGCATGGATGGGGAGAAGTGGCTAGAAACTTGTGAATGAAAGTGCAATAAGAACAAAAGTAACAAAATACCAATGTTCATATGAGCAGAGACACAATGACAAGTTAGTTGAAAAACTGAGGATGTTTGACTTAGGTATGTTCGTAAGAGTGCAAATGGGAACCACTCATAGTAAAGGTAGTTCCAAATTGTCTGATCCAAGGAAGATCTTATTGATCAGGGGTGACTTACTGAAACTCTCTGATGGAAAATGGTGGAATGTTAATCGCGTTGCCAAGTGCAGCGAGATAGAGGTTTGTGAGAGGTTAAAGTCGAAACCAATTGATGGAAAACAATATTGTGATGTTCTGGGCAAAGAACTTAGTTCGTCATAGAGTACCGACTATGAAGTTCCAAGACTATATCTGCAATTAATTTGAGTATGTTTGATCACAACTTTACCATGTTGTTGTTTATTAAAGGGAGAGGATATGTTGTAATCTATTCTGCCTTTTTTATGTTTTACCTCCTGGCAACTGGATCCAAGCAACTGCATGCTTCTACTACTAGAATCGAGCCTGTTGGAATCTAGGAGACAGAGGCTGACGTTGCTCTAGATGGAGGCTGCTGGGGGTTGCTGCTCCTATTATTATTAAAGTTATTTCTCCAACAAGCAAGCTGTGATTCCCCTCCTTAAAAACATCACACACACTTTGACCGTAACAACATCACAGGAAGTGACATAATCATGACCTTTGTCTCTGGATCTTCCCTGGAAGTGACATCACATGAACCTTAGGGTGCTCATATGATATGCTAGGGAAATCTTACTGCTTTCTCTTTGTGTTACATGAAGGATACAAAAATATCTAGCTCACACTCAAGAATTTTCAATTCTATTAAGGATCTGGAGGTGAAGATGATGTTTCTCTTTTCTTTTCTGTAAAATTCAGCAGCTAATGATATTTAATTAAACATAACTCCATTTTCAATGTAACCATTATACGTCACTTATTACATGCCCCAATCACAACAGGGCAACCCTTATAAGTACTGCCGAATCCATTTTGTGTCCTCTTTCTTTGTCAGGATAACACTATAAGTACAAAAATCTCCAAGTTGAAACATAATAATAGTCACCAAAAGCCAAAATCAACCCCAAACTTGGATGCAACTTCTTCCAGACAATTCTACAGACATGCCTAACAAATGAAACTAAAGAAGCAGCCTTTCAAACTAGTGTTCCAGCAACGGAGAAGGTAACAAGCCATACTCGACCTCTTCTCTTGTATGAACAGAGACTGAAGTTGGAATCTCATTTCAACCATTCTTCTGATATTTTCTGAAAAGCAAAATATCAAACCGTAAAGCCTGTATGCGTATATCGATGATACAACATATGTCAAACAACAGTGGAAGAAGAAATCACTACAGTATTACATAAATACATTGTTACATAAATCAATGAAAAGCCTTTGAATACAGTAATTGCATATATTGGGTGGGATAATCCTCGCTTCCGTGTCCTTAACAGAGCTGAAAATTCATGACACATAAGGTAGACATTTTTTTATTCCATGTCAGAACCGGAGGTTTTAATTATGCTTGTTCAAAGCTGCGTTACCACTACAAACGCAACATCGACAATCAGTTTATAATAAAAATATTCTAAATGTGGACTTGGTAGACTAATCCACTGCATCATAATATCCTCTATGCAAGAGCCTAAAGCATATGATTTTGATGCCATGGCTCCCCTAGCAGAATGAGCTACGATGGCAGAGATCTCAATATCTCCTTCCACTAACAGCCATCTCATCCATTTGGCCAAATCCACCATTCTATAAGGCTTTTGTAGTGTCTGCCTCACTTTGCTAGTGGAAGGCTCATATTCTTCAAATCATTGAACAACACAAAACTAATAATTACCCGCAAAGACCAGATAAGATACCAACCTGGAATTTGTTTTTGAATGACAAGTGATGTTCAATGTAAATCCATATGGGTGAAACACCCTGCCTGCAAATCTAATGCCTAAACTTCAGAGACCGGTTTACACAAAATTTAACACAACAACATAGTAAACTTAGCTGAAAGCTGCTCCCGTAACAAATATCTGTTTGCTGGCCATCGCTCCAGAAAGATGAGGACAGAATTCACATTCCATGAAGATGAGTGTTTTGGTACAAGAGGACTGGAAATGTGAATGCCCCTCGTTAGCTTACATACCAACGGGTGTTTACCCACAGGTTTCCCATCGAGAGGTAAATGTCCTGCTGACACAGCCGACCTGAAGGTGTTGTAAACGTATCTAGGACCCTATTTAAATATTCCCGATTTATGCCCTTATGTGGTTATAACAAATCATATCCTTATAAAGGCATAAGAATCATATCCATATTAAGTCATAGCCAATGCAGTCCAAATACGGCAAGACTACTCCCATAGACTCCTAAAAAGCACAACGCGTTCTTAAACAAACCAAGCCTCCAGCAGCCCGGGAATTCCCCCTGCTTCTGTATTGATTTGTCCTAGAACTCCTGGAGTCCTGAAAGAACTGCGAGTTCTTAGTGAGGTCTTCTGTCCAACCTTACGTCAAACTCGGCACCTTCCAGGTATAAATATACCAGCATCTGCCCTAGCAAAACACACGGTGGTTTGGAGAAGATCAGCTATCTACTTGCCCGACGCCCTGCTGTGGCAAGTGCCGAAGGAAGCCGACCCTCCCATTAACGCACTGAGAGAGACGCTGTCTTTTCTCCTGCCGAGAAATCCAGCTCCAGTGTTTCCTGGTCACCCTTGCGGGTTGCTGGGAGATCGAGTCCTGAGAGAGAGATACAAGACCTCCTTCATTCTATAAACAAGGTACGGAGCTGATTAGACCCGTAGAGAATTCTTGATTCAAATTTTTGGCAAAAACTATCTTAACTTAAACTGCAGCTCACTTACTCCTTCCCACGTACTAAGCTTAGATTAGGTAGACCGGGGTAGGCGTATCTTAGAAGCACCAGTTGAGTACGTTTCGTCATGGTTTTATCTATGTATATATTTTATCTATTTTAAACACCGTATGGCTTAGAAACCATACCATTCTTTTACAGTATTATTTCATAATACTCCTTTTACTGTACGCACTTTACTTTATGACAAGTATTGCAATTGTGTCAACTCACTTCTCTTGCATGAGAAAGAAGACTGTTCAATAAATAACCTCTTTTATTGAAAATGCCCGTCTCTCTGTTTCTCTGCGCTTCCGGTGAAACTAAGCATGCACGATTGACTGAGTCAAATAGTTATCTATTGTTTCCGCGACTCTGGAGATATACTCCTTATTCTGGAGGGAGCAAAGTTGTCATGTTTATGCGGTTGTCAGAAACGAATCCCTTCTTGTCTATACAGAAAAGTTAACACCTTCTTGTTTACTCGAGAAAGTTTCTAGTGACCTCTGAGCTAGCTGGCATTCATAATTAAGTCTAACATATTCAATAGAGACCTAGTCGACCTAAGTCCTACGTCTAAACTATCGTTTATGTTATTCCAATGCGCAGAGCCTATTGGGAATATAGGAACTACACTACATGGCGCCCAACGTTTGGTAAGGCGATAATTTAACGCTAGATACTAGAGTAACTCAGTCGTGCTTTTCACACAGACCCCTTTTTCCTGTAAATACTCCAATAGACGCCTGGAGTGGGTGAAAGGTTAATATCCGCCAAAACTTAGTAGGAAGAGATTCCTAGGTATTAGTTTTTGGTTTAGTCAACGTTGAAGGATACAGTGTTCCAAAATATTGTGCACCTAATCTTTGTTTCCTTGAAACTTGCTCTGCAAAAAACCTTTCAGTCAGTAAAATGACGGGAAGTGACGAAGAAAGAGATGCTTTGGCAGCTCAACTTTTAGCGGAAGACACAAGTCTCCAACATGAAGACCCGAATGCTATAATCATCCCGGTAAATGTAAGGAAAATCATAACTATAAAACTTATAGAAAATGGAGTATCACCAAGGGGTGGTACAGTCATATTTGTGGTAGAGGCCCATGAATATCGGCAGACAGAGGTATTCTATTCATGGATACATTTTCCTGCAGCAAATGCCGTGACACGCGATTTCCACTACTACAAAATAGAGGAATCTCCAACGGAATACGTTCCTTTCGAGGACATTGAAATTCCACTAACGTACCAAGAGCACCAGCTCTGGTTTAATGGCGCCCTAAAACATCAAAATCACTTCACCAGGCTCGGTCAACTAGGTAGACCAGGAGCCACATGGCCGGTTCTAGCCGGCTATACACCACATCCTGACATTGAAAAAATGTCAAGCGGAGAACAATTAATTAAAATACATAGACAATTGGTCCAATATGTCATGCGGACTTTAACAGTCCAACCGGCAATAAGAATTCTAAAGCACACCCCTCACCAGGGGAACACAAATAAAATTACATCACAGACTATACAACCAGTCATTGGCAAATTACCTGCAAAACGGGAACAAATTCATTCTGGTTAGCTCAAAAAATTACTCAGATAGAGGCAGTATTTCCTGATACTACACCTCATGACAAACACAGAATTCTGACTGTCTTCCAATGGGGATCGCACCACATGTGGAGGACTGTGACACTTGGGGCACATTCTTTGCTTCAATATACACAAAAGCACATGGTGTTCCGTCTATGGTACCAGACGTACTAAGACAGATTCAAAATGAATACGGTCCGGAGCCTGCTTTAAATTTAGGTATGAAATTATTGAAAGAATTTAAGCACGTCTCAGCTATACTATTAGCCAACATAAAAGGAGAAGCAGCATCTGTGGTGATCCGCCAAAAATTGAAAGAATCAGATATAGCAGAACAACCTTTTGAACTTGCCAGAATAATTGAAAAATCCTATGAAGAATTAGGTAGAGATAGTTTGGGTGGGAAACCACTAAAACCACAACTAACTGAAATTCCTGAAAAGAGCTTTTTATTAAAAATAATCTCATAACTCCAAAAAAGAAGTGGGAAGGTAATAAACAAACCACTCCCAGAGAAAAACAGTTCCAGTCCAGAGGAAGGTCTCCCCAACGGAGAAACAGATCTCCAGAACGGGGGGGGGCAGGTCTCCACAATGGCAGCCCTCTGAAAAAAGATACAACCTTAGAAATAGGAATAATTTAAGAAAACCTGACAGATATCAAGATAATGATACACGTCCCTCTCGATCTTTTCAGACTTCCTCACAGAAATCGGAAAGAAGAGGACGGTCAGAACATAAAGAAGAGCGCGTCAAGATATTCCCAGCAACAACATCCAGGGATAATTACAACATACAGTGTAGGGAAACTATGCCTCGAATGGCTACAGAAATCCACACTGCCTGAAATTAAGCAAAACTTGACTTTACTTAAAGAAGGGGCTGACTTGCGAGATTTCATATTGGGACCTCGCAAACAGCACCAAAAACGTTTCATATACGCCGGTATATACGCTGCTTACAATGAAGCTTGGAAAGTAACGCAAATTGAAACTGCTGAAAAAATACGAGAAATTAATCGTATTAATTTGGAAAAATCACTGTCTGTAGTGGACAATGGGTTAACGACTCTGTCCTCCGGAATTTATTCACTGGAGAGCATTGTATCATCTGCTATTGATATAATAGAACAGGATATGCTAATGTTACAACATGAAATTCAAAAATGAGGGGGAGGTAGAGGAAAAAGCAGCTAGGTTCGCCCTCCACAGCCAAGTATAAGTAAAAAACAATCCGAAATATCAGATCAAAAGAACCTAGCTTACAAAATGAGTCACTTTCAGCGTTGGATGTGGCTCAAGAAAAAAGGGGGGGAATATCCTTTTTCTTTAGTCCCCTCACTCACCGGAGTTTCCTCACGATGACATGCTTCATCATAGGGGCTTCCCAACCCGCTGCGGGTTGAGGCATGCTACAACTTGCGCCACTACGTAGGAGCACTTTTTAATTGTAGACTATGTGTGGTGTCATGTGAAAAAAGGGGAAGTGAGTGAAGTGGTGTGGATTAAAAATATCCTACTAGTGGGCGGGAAACAAAAAAACATTATTCGTGCTCCTAGCGGATATATTAAAAGTGGGGTGGTTCTCTAGGTGAGCTGGTCCTATTATGAGATCAGCACCCTAGTAGAAAGCCAACTAGTTTCGAGCTGTACCCCTCAGCTCTTCTTCAGGACGTCACAGGGTCCAGCCCTGTGAGTACCACTCCAAAAAAGTTAAATATATGCCTATCAATGAGCATGAATTAATATATATACATACGACTCTTCTGCAATTCAATGGCGTATCAGTAGAAAAAAGAATAGAATTAACATGTAGACTCTGGAAGGGTCTCGTATTGCTTTACTGTGATCTAAAAAAAGAGCTTGTTAGAAGTGCCTATATGCTCAATTTTGTGACGCTCGTGAATATGAGCGTGATGTCCCTAGAGGGAAATAAATGTTAAAAACACCGTTTTTACATGCACCGTTAAACCCTCGTGTTCTCCTGTAATCAGGAACTCGAGTGTGAAATCAAGAAATATATACAGATATATACACACACTCCACGGGATAGTGTAGTGCCTATATACAACACAAAACACAGACTTACAACAGTGGGTAACATACGTTTTTTTAAGGCTCTAATGGGTCTCTGGGTCATTCAAGGGAAAGGAAAGGAAGTCCGCGAAACCATCTGTAAAGTTAAATGATCGAAGGTTAGTTTAGCGCGGATCTTACCAGTCCAGCCGGGGCGTGCCATATGTGTCGAACGCGGTCGCCCCATCGACTCCGTGCGGTAGTATAAACAGGAAGGGTCTTACTTGTTACGGAGCTCTTCCTCACAGTAAAACCTAATCGGCATCCCTCAAGACCGGCGGATGCCGTCTCAGTCTCGGGGGCTCAATAAGAAGCTTACCGAGTTGCCGCCCAGCTTCCTGTGGGAAACTAGACCGCAGGTGATCTCCCAAGATGGCCACCCTGCTTGGAACAAACCGGCGTCCATCTTTGAATACTCGCGAGGTTATAAGTATCAATGAAAACCAGGGAACAAACAACATGGATACAGTGGGAAACAGATACATTTTATTTATATATATTTACAGTGTGGTAGGTGGAATTTAGACCATTGTGCAATGATTAACTAATACCCCTGGGTGGTTTACTATGAGGTGTTTTTCTAATGGATACCCAGTCTGGACAGGATGGAATACAAGAGAAAAGAAGGATTAGTAATTAAAGCCAAATGTGGCTTATGATTGTCTAGCCAGAAGGCCCCATAGAATGGCATCATTCAGTCCGTGGGTATCAGTCTTGAGTTTGTACACCCAGCGTTGTTCTTTCTCCAGAAGGCGTTGTTCCAGGTTGTCCTGTCCATTTAGGTGTTCCAAAATTACCCAATTCATGTTGTTAGGTGTGTGGTTCTTTTCAATGAAATGAGATGTCATTTTTGTGGTGTTCTTTTTGCATCTTATGTTGCTTCTGTGCTCCACTATTCTTGTACTGGCCTTTCTAGTCGTCATGCCAATATAGTGTAGGTTACAAATGCAGGTAATCATGTATACTACACCCGTAGTGTTACAGTAAGTGAAATGTTTGATTTCCCACGTCATTTTGTTGTTAAATTCAATTTTCTTTGTCACGCTCGTCAAATGACACACACTACAGTCACTACATGGGTAGTGTCCAGTGGGTATCGTGGTGATCGTTTTTTGTTTTAAGTTCCTGTTCTCCACTTTAGGGCGGGTGTGGACAAGGTAGTCTTTCAGGTTTTTTCCTCTCTTGTGACTAAACATTGGTTTTGGTATATCTAGATTCCCACAATTCAGAGTGCGCCAATGTTTCTTGATGATTTTGGTTACTCTGTCAGAGGCAATGTTATATGTAGTGATACAGATGGGTCTTTTTTCTGGTGTATCCTTGATTACCTCCGGTTCCAATAATGCCTCCCTGTTGTTATTAGCAGCTCTCTTTTTGGATTTTTTGACCAGGTCCACTGGGTATTGTCTGTCAATAAGTTTTTTTGTGAGGTCATTCGCTTGTTGATGGAATGCATCTTTTGAGCTACAATTGCGCCTTAATCTTAAAAACTGTCCAAAAGGCAGGTTCTCTTTCAGTTGTCTCGGGTGGAAACTATCAAAGATTAAGAGGCAATTCCTTGCAGTAGGTTTAAAATGGGTTGTGGTACTTAGGGAATCGCCATTTGCCATGATGTTCAAATCTAAGAACACTAAGTGTGACCTGCTCATAGTGTGTGTGAACTTAAGGAAAGGATCCTGCTGGTTGAGCCATACTAGAAATTCTAGTGCCTCCGTCTGTGTGCCTTCCCAGATAAGTAGGACATCGTCGATGTACCTTTTCCATAAACTCACATGTTGTTTATGTGGGTTGTTGTCATTCAGGATCTTTTGATTTTCCAGTTGGTGAACGTACAAACCCGCCACGCTCGGCACGAAAGTGCTTCCCATGCTGGTACCATGGGACTGACGGAATAGGGTTTCCTCAAACCGGAAAAAGTTTTCAGTGAGGGCGAGGCGGCAACACTCAAGAAAGACGTGCCCCGGTGTCTGGTATCTCCTTGTTTATTCAAACAGAACGTCCTCCAAAATCTGTAATGTCTCAGTATGAGGTAGACTTGTGTATAGACTCTCCACATCCAATCCTATAAGGATATTTTTAGTGGGGTCAAATGGTAAATCTTGGAGTAATGTAAGAACTGATTTGGTGTCCTGTAGATAGGTATCGGTGGTTTGGATCAGTGGTCTAAGAAAAGCATCGGCAAACTTTGATAGGGGCTCGAGTATTGATCCTATGCCTGATACTATCAGTCTGCCCGGAGGATGCGTTATGGATTTATGAATTTTTGGTATTGTGTAGAAGTAGGGAGTGATAGGGTTTTTGTTTTCCAGGAAATCAGCTTCTTTCTTTGTTAGCCAATTATTCGCAGTCGACTCCTCTACTAGGTATGCAATTCCTCTACCTCCCCCCTCATTTTTAAATTTCGTGATTTACAGCGTGAAGTTGTGGGAGTTTCACAATTTTTTTCCCCTACACAGACCACGGTACTGTTTCAGCGCCATACCACAAAAATGGCAGGGATCACAGGTCTCACTTTTTCAGAGGAAGAAGTAGAGAGAATTATAGCATCAATGATTCCACTAACAGACACCACACACAAGGACTCTGATGATTTCAACCAGTGTTGGGATGAACTATCTGAACTTAAAAAGAACCAAGTGAAGACCCTGATACATGGTGTCATGATGGCACAGTACTTAAGAGCGAATGTAGCCCCAAGAGGACTAATAGTAAAAAATGAACAATTCATTTTCCAACAAGACAAACAATTTATAACAGACTGGTCGCTAATTTCTTGGCACTGCACCAGGGACTGGCTCGTGCTGATCATAAAAACAGCAGGGAGACTGTGTGAAGAGATGAAAGTAGAGGCACCTCAAAATTGAAGTACAGCTAAAAAGCTTACAAAACGTAACTGATCTTAAAAAACGCCTGGATGAACTGAACAAACAGATGACAGACTATGAGATAAGTCTCAAAGACACCAAGTTCACAAAATTCAAAAAAGATCTGAAGAACTTCTCTCATGAAAAAGTGTACCCATACACAAAGGAAGATTACATCCCCTCCAATAGAAACCCGGGATACAACACAGATTCAGATAACTCAGACACTGGTTTGGACAACTCTAATAATGGTGACAATTACACCCGTAACAAAACCAGACGCCCCAGAGGAGGACGTTTCAGAAACAGAGGTGGATATAACCCTAACTGGCCAGGATATTATGGACCGTCACCTTATGGGGCACCCCCACCCCCACCACCTCATTTTTTCTACGGACCCCCTGCTTTCCAACAACAATACCCGCACCAACCCAACAATTTCTGGGTCACTGCACAAGCACAAGAACAACAGACACAGTCTTTTTTAGCGAGAGGCCGAGGACTACAGAGGGGAAAAACAAGAAGAACACAGCAAGTCCTGTGGGCTCAACCGCTGGAAACATCCAGGAGTCACACCAGGAGCATGGGCCCAGTGGATCAGCCGACAACGAGCAAACCACCAGCCTAGTGGTTAACCTCTCTGACACCCTGATTACTGACACACAAAGAAAAAATCTGGAGAAAGGGTTGGGCTTTGTTCCCACCCCTAACATTGACAAATTCCTCCTAGCTCGTGAGTTAAACGAGTTTATAAGAAAAATTAAGCTACAAGTCTTTTTCAAAGACAAACCTATACCCAACCTGTCTGCAAATGACACTAATTTACAAAAAAAGTCAATTTTTACTCCACCAAGTGCAAACCTTCCGGTGGAGGTCCTAGCTTTTGAAAAAGCGGTAATGAAAGACATTGGGGAAATACATCCTAGAACTGTCAAAGTCTTCCACAACCTCAGTAGAATAGAAAGTGAAGCACTAAAGAACCTTGCAACAATCAAGGAGATAACAGTAAAACCAGCGGACAAAGGGGGTGTCATAGTGTTACAAAACACAACTACCTACAGGGAAGTATGCTTAAACCTCCTGTCTGACCAAAGAAACTATGTCAAAATCTAAATCTCCGAAGACCCTACCAACCGTCTTAGAAAAGAGATTGCATACCTAGTAGAGGAGTCGACTGCAAATAATTGGCTAACAAAGAAAGAAGCTGATTTCCTGGAAAACAAAAACCCTATCACTCCCTACTTCTACACAATACCAAAAATTCATAAATCCATAACGCATCCTCCGGGCAGACCTATAGTATCAAGCATAGGATCAATACTCGAGCCCCTGTCAAAGTTTGCCAATGCTTTTCTTAGACCACTGATCCAAACCACCGATACCTATCTACAGGACACCAAATCAGTTCTGAATTACTCCAAGATTTACCATTTGATCCCACTAAAAATACCCTTATAGGATTGGATGTGGAGAGTCTATACACAAGTCTACCTCATACTGAGACATTACAGATTTTGGAGGACGTTCTGTTTGAACAAACATGGAGATACCAGACACCGCGGCACGTGGTTCTTGAGTGTTGCCGCCTCGCCCTCACTGAAAACTTTTTCCGGTTTGAGGAAACCCTATTCCGTCAGTCCCATGGTACCAGCATGGGAGGCACTTTCGCGCCGAGCGTGGTGGGTTTGTACGTTCACCAACTGGAAAAACAAAAGATCCTGAATGACAACAACCCACATAAACAACATGTGGGTTTATGGAAAAGGTACATCAACGATGTCCTACTTATCTGGGAAGGCACAGAGACGGAGGCACTAGAATTTCTAGTATGGCTCAACCAGCAGGATCCTTTCCTTAAGTTCACACACACTATGAGCAGGTCACACTTATTGTTCTTAGATTTGAACATCATGGCAAATGGCGATTCCCTAAGTACCACAACCCATTTTAAACCCACTGCAAGGAATTGCCTCTTAATCTTCAATAGTTTCCACCCGAGACAACTGAAAGAGAACCTGCCTTTTGGACAGTTTTTAAGATTAAGGCGCAATTGTAGCTCAAAAGATGCATTCCATCAACAAGCGAATGACCTCACAAAAAAACCTATTGATAGACAATACCCAGTGGATCTGGTCAAAAAAGCCAAAAGAGAGCTGCTAATAACAACATGGAGGCATTATTGGAACCAAAGGTAATCAAGGATACACCAGAAAAAAGACCCATCTGTATCACTACATATAACATTGCCTCTGACAGAGTAACCAATCTCATCAAGAAACATTGGCGCACTCTGAATTGTGGGAATCTAGATATACCAAAACCAATGTTTAGTCACAAGAGAGGAAAAAACCTGAAAGACTAACTTGTCCACACCCGCCCTAAAGTGGAGAACAGGAACTTAAAACAAAGAACGATCACCACGATACCCACAGGATACTACCCATGTAGTGACTGTAGTGTGTGTCATTTGACGAGCGTGACAAAGAAAATTGAATTTAACAACAAAATGACGTGGGAAATCAAAAATGTCACTAACTGTAGCACTAAGGGTGTAGTATACATTATTACCTGCATTTGTAACCAACACTATATTGGCATGACGACTAGAAAGTCCAGTACAAGAATAGTGGAGCACAGAAGCAACATAAGATGCAAAAAGAACTCCACAAAAATGACATCTCATTTCATTGAAAAGAACCACACACCTAACGACATGAATTGGGTAATTTTGGAACACCTAAATGGACAGGACAACCTGGAACAACGCCTTCTGGAGAAGGAACAACGCTGGGTGTACAAACTCAAGACTGATACCCACGGACTGAATGATGCCATTCCATGGGGCCTTCTGGCTAGACAACCATAAGCCACTTTTGGCTTTAATTACTAATCCTTCTTTTCTCTTATATTCCATCCTATCCAGACTGGGTATCCATTAGAAAAACACCTCATACTAAACCACCCAGGGATATTAATCATTGCACAATGGTCTAAATTCCACCTACCACACTTTTTTGTGGGAGCACCAACTACTCCAAACACAACAAGCGGGCTTTAGAGCACATCATAGCACTAAACTGGTGATGCTCTCGGTTTTAGACGATTCTAGGAATATGGCTGACAAAATCAACAGAGTGCCCGGATTTTACTAGATCTTTCAGCGGAGTTGGATACGGTCAACCATACCCGGTTACTGGATTGTCGAACAGCCTTAGGTATTCAGGGGTCGGCACACCAGTGGCTAGAATCATTTCTAACAGGGTGGTCTGAGAGGATTCAGTTGAGGGAACGAGAATTGGACAAGGGCGCCCTCACCTGTGGCGCCCCCAGGGCTCTGCACTTTCCCCGCTCCTCTTTAATATCTACCTACAGCCCCTGGTGGCAGCCCTTGCCCATATGGACTGCCGTGTCTTCAACTACGCGGACGACACCCAGCTCATTTTCCGGATTGACAACTCCACCTATGCCCAGGAAAAAGCACAAAATATTTTCAGATTCACTGTAAACTGGATGACCGCAAACTCATTCAAAATTAACCCGGAGAAAACAGAAGTCCTTGTCATCCCTACAAAAGGCAATCCGTGGAGTGATCATTTTTGGCCTAAGGAGTCGGGTGTCACCCCTCACTCCAGCCATTGCCATAAAAAGCCTAGGCATCAAATTGGTCCAAGAGCTCTCCATGGCTAACCAAGTCACTACTGTGGTGGGCACATGTATAGGGCTTCTAAGACAGTTACGGAAACTTGTCCCCCTCCTCTCAACTGCACTCCTGCAAATGATTGTGTCTGCCACAATTGTCTTCAGACTGGACTACGGATATGCATTGTATTTAGACCTCCACCTAAAACTCATCAATAAACTTCAAGTATTGCTTAACGATGCAGCTAGGCTGATCTTTAGGTTATCTAGATGGGCCCAGGCCTCCTCTCTGCTTCGTAAACTCCACTGACTCCCCATCAAGCCGAGGGTAAAGTTTATAAGCCTTTGCATTGTTCATAAAGCACTCTATGGCAAAAGCCCCGGCCTATATTAAGGAATGCCTGAAGAACTATGTCCCGGGACACATAATGCTGTCCTCTGAAGCCTGCCTACTGGCCATCCCTAGATGCAATACTGCATCAAAAGGGGGTAGAGCTTTTTCTGTACTACTCCTACGACTCTGGAACCAGCTGCCCGACTACATGTGTAAAAGAACCGGCCCTCCTCCCATTCAGAAAACAACTCAAAACGCTCCTGTTTAGGGAGGCACTGGATACTGTCTAAATTCACCATACTGTGGGGCTTAACATCTGCCCACGACCTCTGGCTATCCCCTCCTTAGCGCTTAGAGACCTGCCAGTGATTAGCGGTATATAAAAATAAATTACAATTACAATTACAACCTGTATATTGGTATATCTCGAGAGACATGGCTGTTTCATAGGTAATGAATTAAGAAGAGGTAGTAAGACTTTGAGTAACGTGATTACCTGGAAAGTAGTTGGGGCAATACCAGGTAGTAAAGGCTGCACTCAAAATAGTGTTCTGAAAATGTCAACAACCATGTGCACTGTTTCAAGAGAAAGTGCCTACTTTTATACCTAGCCGCATATCAACGGAATAAAGCTCTATCTCAAGCCTTACATATTTCACCATGGAGTCAGAGAAACTCTAGAGAAACGTTGTGGGTAAAGCAGAGAATAGACTGTGCGGTAACCATTTATTGAATAATTAAGTGGGAATTCTGAAAGTTGAAACTAAAACCATTTGCTTTTTCTAAGCCTTCAAGTGCTTCAGAGTGAGCACAGTTTCAAAACAGTCAAAGTGTATACCTGTATACTCAGGACAGGCTCCTTAACAAATACTACTGAATCGAGAAACTACTATCTCAGACTGTGAGAAAGTAGATTATTAGTAGATAGTAATCATCTTCAAATAATAATGGCACTATTCCTTACTAGGTCTAGTTAGGTCTCAATAATTTAAACCTGAGCTCAACCTTTGGCAGCTGTAGCACAGAGCACACAGGCTAAATTTAGGAGAAATGCTGTCAATAACAAAAATATTACAGTTGTATATTATTACAGAAAGAGTCTACTGGCTCAATGTAATATTCACTATATTGGAGTGGCGTGCCTATGCCCATCTGGTAGTGTACATCACAAATTGGGGTGGCTTTCTCTAACTCGTAATAATTTTCTTAGACTTGGATAACAATGTTAATTGACTAAGTGGCCTTTTTAGAATATGGTGGTGGTTCTTATGCTTTCATGTATTTGCCACGTGGTTTCTGCGTTTGGGTAGATATGACACATAAGACAAAGTATATTACTTAAACCCTACTCTGGTAAGGTGAGTGAGACCATTTTCCTGTGACCTCTTTTGGTTTTTAAGCATATAAAAAGTTGGTATTGACATCTCCAACCCCTATGTTAAGCCAGCTCACTTTTTCTCTTACTCACCATCTTTTACATTTGATGGAACCTCCACAATGAGCATGAACCCAGCTTTCATTGTGAGTGCAAAACAAGTTTCCTTCATTGAGGTGTTCCTCTGTGCAGTTTTGCAGAGAAATCATTCATCATTAAACCAACAGCCACAACTCTCCAAAAAAGAATCTATACCTGGAGGTGGAATAGCTATTGGGTTTTGAGATAATTCTGAGGTCCAATTTATTGAAACCCTACTAGGGGACTGGGCAGAAATCAGCATTTTAAAATTTGAGTTGTCTGCCGATATTAACTAGAAAGGCATGCTTATCTATCACCTGGCAGGTGCCAAGAAAAACTTGAACAGTCTTCTCGCTGAATGCATTGCTACTTTTGTTCTTTCCTCTAACAACTTTCTTTTGCTGGTGGATTTCAACTTCCATGGGGACGACGTTGAGAATCCTGAGATTATCCACCTTTTCACTGATATGGAGACGGTTGGCCTACAATAATGCGTGGTTGGACCAACACATTGGTACTACTCTGGATTTAATCCTTACTAACTTCTTGCATCTAGAAGCGTAAAGATTGGTCCCTTTGTCCTGGGCAGATCACTATTTAATCAAATGGCAGATTGCCAAGATGGCATTCTAAATCATCCTGTCAAAGTAACGAAAAATACCTGCAGAGCCTGGAACTCTATCTTGTCAGAGACATTTTCCAAATAATTTACCCCGGCGGTTGGAAACCAGGGCTCACATGTTAACTCTGCCTTGACTATCTCATCAGGCTCTCACAGTAGCCTTAGATAGCACAGTATTGATTAAGCAGGCCAAGCCTGTTTCCTCTAGACCCAACGCTCCATGGTTATCTACGGAACTGCTTATTATGAAAGAGGTTTGTAAAAAACAAGAAAGATGTTGGTGAAAATCTAAATTGCATGAGGATTGAGAAGCATATAAGTTAGCTCTTATTAGCTACCAGGCTCAATTTAGGAATACCATGAGATCTTTCATCACAAACAAAATTAAGGAGTCTGGTAATTCATCTAAAGAGCTCTATAGAGTTCTCCAGGCTTTTACCAACCCTCACGCCTGCTCCCTGCAACTCTGATCCTTTAACTGACTTCTTTGAGGAAACAATAGAAGTGATCTATCAAAGGTTTCCCACCACCCAGTCTCACATTAAGCCAATGAACTTGGCACTATCTCTACCTGAATCCTTGCCCCTCCTAGTCAAGTTTGAACCTTGCACATTAGAACAGTTGACTGGGCTTTTGGCCCAAGCAAACCCCGGTTCCCCAGCCAATTTGTGCCCACCCAGAGTTACTGCTAACCTCGCGTCTTTCATCATGCCCACCTTTCTCTCACTCTTCAACATTTCCTTAGACACCTATACATCCCACTAGCCTGTAAAGCTGCACTGGTCTCTCTGATATTAAAAAAAACTAAAGCAGTTCCCAAACCCTGTCTAACTATCACCTCATCTCCCTGCTCCCATTGCTGGGAAAAATTCTGGAAAGCCTAGTAAATAAACAGTTCATGGCTTTCCTTGAGGACCATAAAAATCTTGATGCCTCCCAGCTGGGAATTAGAGCTGGCCACAGCACAGACAGAGTTGGTGGTAGTTGCTTACACCATTTACCCCTCTGTAGACGTGGGCTCACCTGCCATGCTTGTGCTGCTAGATCTGTCAGCAGCCTTTAACACCGTCACACATGTAATTCTGTTGCATAGACTGCGTGAGATTGGTCTTGTGGCAAAGATCTCTGTTGGCTTGCAGACTGTCCAGATACCTTAACGCAGACAATCGTGCTGGGTTTGGTTGAGTCGCGCTCTATTTTCTTCAATAAGTGGGTGCCTCAGGTCTCATCCCTGAGGCCAACATTTAACATCTACAGAGCCCCACTTACCCAGATTGTTAAGTCCTGAAAGTTTGATGTCATCTCATATGCAGATGACGCCTAGCTGGTTATCTCATTTGAACAAGAATATAAAGGAGTTAAATTCCGTCATAATAGGTATGAGAAAGATTGCAGCATGGATGATGGCAAACTGTCTGCAACTGAATAGTGAAAAGACAGAAATATTGCTGTTTGGCAAAGCCCAGGATCTGTGGTCCCCTGAGTGGTGGCCTCTTGAACTTGGTACAGCCCTCTCCCTCAAGCTGACTGTGAACAATTTAGGAGTCAAATTAGATCAGGCACTGTACATAAAAGATCGTGTTTCTGCAATCTGTGGATCTTGCTTTTCTGTCATGCGGCTACGGCAGAAAGCTTTCACCTGGCTACTATCTATTGCAAGGAAAATCTTGGTTCAGGCCCTGGTTATAAGCTGACTTGACTATGGTAATGCCTTGCTGATGGCCACTGACCACACCTTATTGGCCAAACTCCAGGTAATGTATAATACAGCCACTCACCTGGTCTGCAATTTGCCAGCAGGTTGCCCGTTGGCACCTTTTTTTTATATCTTTGCACTGGCCTCCGCTCAGAAAGTGCACCATTTTCAAGATCTGCTGCCTTAGTCGTAAGGCTATGATGGGGGATGCCCTCCTTCTATCTAAAGGGCAAACTGAGTTACTACTGACCTGCAAGAATGTTTAGTTCATGCGATATTGACTGTTCCCCACTTCCGCGCCACCAGACTAGAGCTTTCTCCTTTCTTGCCCCTTCGATCTGGAATCAATTTCCATTCCATCTGTCCTGTTGCTCGGACTTTGCTAAGTTAAAAAAATCTTTGAAGATTTGACTAGCCACTGTGGTGTTTCTGTGCTGGCTCAATGCCAAGATATACCTCAGGGTATAATTTGTTACCAAGTAGAAAATACCATAAAATAACATACCATTGGTTTAATCCCTATTAGTAACAGAATTCTGCCCTTGCACAATGTGCACCTATAGACAAAATTTCCTGTTCTACAGTTAGTTTTACAAAAAAATACAAACATTGGCAAAGCTAAACTTTGTCAACCAGTGTGAAACCCTATTTCTTTACCAATGATGGTTCCGGCTATGGTTTCCGCTCTATGTGTAACAGCATGCAGGTTCTTTGTGAGCATCCACAATGGATGCAAATTCCAAGTGGAACACTGAGAAGCACTGAATGCAATGTGGTTTGACTTACCATGGACCTTGAACACTACTTTGCTGATCCTTGAACACTCATGCCCACTAAATCCTTTCCTCCCCAGGTTCGGTTCATCACAAACAGGCAGATGTGAATAGACAAATGTTGGTACCCAGACTTGTAGCTGGTACCACAAATCATGAAGAATTTATAACATACCCTAACATTCACGCTTTGGGGCATCTTTACACTGAATAACAGATGATTGTGGAAATGTGTAATTTCTACAATCAGTGCAATAAAATATGAATGATACAATAGTACAGTTCACCAATCTATGGCATATAATTTGTTGGAACTGCCAATTAATGAAGAATTAACAAGGCCCAGAATTGTGCAAAATTGAAACTAGCTTACCTACAACTTTATCCTTGAAGAAGTCCCAATTGTTAGAGGACAATGTGTCAGCTGTATTTCGATGTCTGTTCATATGCAATAATAATTGGGCTGCTTGTTGAAGAAAAAGAAGTTGAATATAAAGCACGTGCAGCAAAATGGACATGATATCCGTCATGTTTTAAATAAAGTACCTGTCCACCAAACTCTAAATTATGTCCATGGTCTGCTTCCAACCTTGCGTTTTATAAAAGAGGGCATTCTTAAAATAACACTGGGTTTGCTGGCCTATGTAAAATGTTTTGGTGGCCTAGTATAAGAGGATCAACTAAAGTAACACTTTGGTGTGGCAAGTTTACTAAGGTCCAGAACCCCAACTTCATATTTGATTTGGGACATTGAGAGTGTAACACTAAGTCAACTGCTACACTATTGTACAGAATTAAGCATCATCTATGGTGTTTTCCTTGATTTGTAGTCATCACACAGGATGTGATTTTTGGATGTATTCGCCTGCAGTGTTCTATGTTATGAGTCATTAGTTAAAGGACTGTTGCAACAGCTCCGTTTTCAGGAGCAGTCTTCTCAAGGATTAATCGAAAATTGGACTCTAAAAGGTCTTTTAGCAATATTTTTCCTCTTTGAACTTTTGTTGGCACATTGTTTGTGATTTGGTTGATTGAAGGTTTGTGGAAAGAACAGAGGGGCAAGCAAGCTTCTGGAGAAACACTTAAGCCTGTTGCAGAGGATTTCAAATGTAGCTGAGATGTAATGCTGGACAATCATGGAAAGCAAATGAGGTCTCTGATCTCATGGCTGTGTTATTGATTCAGTCTAACAATGTTTTTTATTGGGAAGTTGATGTAAATATGTCAAAACAGACTACAGTTATTCGAGCCAAGGTTCACACCAGCTTCACTCAGTGGCTGGTTTATTGAAGAGCCAGATATCTGAGAGCATGAGTAGTTTAAAGATATTACCTAATAGAGGCAAGTATTTGGAGGGAGGACATTTAACCACATCTAAACATAGACCACTTATGTTCTCTAGTATCTACATAGAAACTGAGGCTGTTTATGGGCTGTTTGTCACATGAATGCAATTATGAAATACTTAGATCTCTTTAAAAGCACAAACTGCTTAGCAACAGTAAGACAAATGACATTAAGTAGTAGATATAATCCAGGCCCTTGCACTTCTATGTTATGTTGGTTTGTTATAGGGAATTTATTGAGCGCACGTACACCAAAGGTATCCTGGCGCTAAGTTAAGAGCCACTGCAGAGGTTGTATCTAGCAATAGGCCTGAGTGAAAAGCCAGGTTTTCATTTTTTTCCTGAAACTCATGTAATCAGCCGTATGCCTAATCTCAATCGGCAAGGAGTTCCAGAATTGGAGCCCAGCATAGAGTATTGTGAGCCACCCATTCCTTTGCGCTTAAATCTTGGAACCGTCAGAAAGTTCATTTGTGCCGATCTCAGTTTCCGTTTTGGGAGGTACAGATGGATCTTCATAGAGATACAATTAGGGCCCCTGTCATAGATTGCTTTAAAGATAATATAGCCTGTCTTAAACATGGACCACTGTGCCACGGGAAGCCAATGAAGCCACTTCATCAGTGGCTTTGTTTGGCAGTTAGCGCCAGTTTGGATGACGAGGCTCTTTGCAGAATTCTTAGGGATTTTATTGAGCGCACGTAAACCAAAGGTATCCTGGCGCCAAGTTAAGAGCCACTTCTGAAGTTGTATCTAGCAATAGGCCTGAGTGAAAAGCCAGGTTTTCAGTTTTTTCCTGAAACTCATGTAATCAGTCGTATGCCTCATCTCAATCGGCAAGGAGTTCCAGAATTGGGGCCCAGCATAGAGAATTGTGAGCCACCCATTCCTTTGCACTTAAATCTTGGAACCGTCAGAAAGTTCATTTGTGCCGATCTCAGTTTCCGTTTATGGAGGTACAGATGGATCTTCATAGAGATACATTTAGGGCCCCTGTCATAGATTGCTTTAAAGATAATACAGCCTGTCTTAAACATGGACCACTGTGCCACGGGAAGCCAATGAATCCGCTTCATCAGTGGCTTTGTTTGGCAGTTAGCGCCAGTTTGGATGACGAGGCTCTTTGTAGAATTCTTAGGGATAGGTGGAGCTCCTAATGTATCCCGTCAATGGTGTAGTCTGTTGCTAGAATCGACCTCCGTTGTTAGAAATGACTATCTCTGTTTTTATCAGAGTTCAACTTAAGGTGGTTGTGATTCATCCAGTCTTTGATGATGTTCCACAGATCCATCTGTGCCTCCCTTACCTAGATCATCTCACCGAATTAACAAATAAAGTAAAATCTGTCTCACCTAAAGACCCACGCCCCCCTTCAATACAAAAAGACATATTCATCAGTTTCCCAGTCTCTTGAGCAAGGTGTGGTTCCGTGTGCTTTTAAGACATTGTCTATTGTTGGCGGTAGATTAGATGCCAGGGTATTGTAAAGATCTGACAACTTGATACAATTCCAGTTCCTAGTCAATAATTTAGGGCCAGCTGAGGGTTTGGTTATTGATAGACCACTTAAGTTAAAATGTATTAAATAGTGGTCTGACCAGACACACAGCTTAACTGTTAAACTCTGGACCGAGAGCTTAGTACCCCATAGCGGGTCACGTGCATGTCCTTTGATATGTTTAGGCTCGTTTATGTGTCCTTCCAGATTCAGATTTGTTTAGCAAATCTGTGAGTTTTTTGGAGCCCTTGCTCCCCTTTTCCTCATTTGCCTAATAATTCAGATCTCCAACTAACAGGATTTTCGCATAGTCTATAGTTAAGGGTGCAAGATAATTACCTGGTTCTTTAGTGAATGACCACATCACAATAGGAGGCCTATAGATCAGAACACAGACCAGTGTGGGCGTGGGAGAATCCAGTTTTAGAGTGAGACTATCCACTAATGCAACTTCTAGGGGGGAGATTGCGGTGAAGGAGAGGTGCTTTTTAACTGCTGCTGCTATCCCTCCTCCTCTTTTCCCTGAAGGCCTATTGGTATGTATAGATAGACTGTACTTGTGTTTTACTCAATATTATGTTAGCATTTATATGGCTAATACATTATATCTGCATATTGTGTGTAGACGCAATCAGTATATACAGATGTTGCATTAGTTAGGTTGACATCTGTGCTACCACTTTAGCTCTAGAAGATGCAATTTTCTATTACAATCAAAACTGTTACTTGCTCATTTACGAGAAATTATCCTTGGTAAGTTTAGTTTCTCTGATGCTGAAACTTGCTCATTAACGCATGCCTTTTCTGTTACATAGAGGCCTTCTCCCACCTGTCTAGAAGGAAGGATAGGCCAGACGACTTGGATAGAAGATAGATTGTACCAGACTGCCGAATCGAAACTTATGTTCTGTGCCCCCATTGTATTACGACTGCTACCAGTACTTTTCCATTATAGGCAGGTCTTTGTGGGCTCCGCCACCTACATAATGTAACTTTATGCTTGTTAGAGGCAGTCCCTCGTCAGCTATCATAGGAGGCTGGTCAGACGGGACTCCACTGCAGTGTACTTTGTAACTAAACTAGTTTGCTTGTATTCTCTACTGCGTCATCGACTCTTCATTCTCGGAAGGCAAGAGGAGGTCGAGAGTGACCTGGGTGACCCTAGTGGGTCACTTCCTTCAGTATGAGATAGCAGTTGCCAGGAAACGCTGCCAGTGTATCTGGGGTAGATTCAATGGTCAACCAAGTCTCTGTTACAAGTAATATACCTGGGGCTTCGGTGTCTAGAAGGTTGAACATTTCTAATTGGTGTTTAACCATAGAGCGTGTATTTAGATACACCATATTTAGCTCCTTAAGTGCTGGGGCATATAAAATAGGCGTGGCAGGTTAATACTTGTTTAAGGGAGTTTCCAGCACGAGAGCAATGGGTACCTTTGCTGGTTCAGGATTTAAAAGGCAATGCGTTATTAATTTATTTTGAACTGTGGATTCAATCTATGGTTTTGCCTGTGGCGCTAAAATTCGCAGTTCTTGGGAAGAATAAGTAAAAAATTGCACATAGTGGCTGGCCCCAGGCCCCATCCGGCCATGGACGGGCACAGACAGGCTTCCCTTTGGCGCGCCTTAGGCACGCCGGTGGCGCACCCGCTGCACGTGTCCGTTGTACGTCTGTGCAACTGTCATGCTTTTAATCCCTTGGTGACTTCCTGACTCCACCCCCTCCCTTCCCAATTGGGTTGGCCCTGTCCAATCAGCCTCCCTTTCAGCTCGGGAAGGCGGAAGGAGCTGCCTGCAGTGCCGGCGCAATTCGCCTCCAGGTAAAATACCATCTCAAAAAGAGTTCAACACACAATAATTAAAACCAATGTGACAAGTTTAAAAGCATTAGGTCAAAAGCTAGCGCACTGTTGCAATTCGAGGGATGACTTCTAAATTCTAACTTCTATATATGGATCCTGTTTGGTCGCGTGTTAGATCATTTTGAGTGACGAGGTCACAAAGTAAATTTCAAACTCTGCAGTGTGAACTGGAAGCGATTGCGCGTCCCGGAAGTGGATCAAATTGTGAGGTTCTGATATTAGATATGGTAAAAAGACTCAGGAAACATATTGTCCTGATGAATAATGTGCAAAGACTATCCATGGAATTGAAAAAAGTCAAATTATATTATGGTGCACCATAAATGTTCGATTTTCCAGTCTGCTCTAAGTAGCTAAATGTCATTTGAATAAAAATGTCATTTGAATAAAACGAGTGACCCGGAGGTTCTGATAATAAAGATGGTGAACAGACTCAGGGAACATATGGTCCCAATAAATGATGTGCAAAAGGTAGCCGTAAAATGACATAGTGGTACATCATAAATATACGATCTTCCACTCTACTCTAATTAGCAGTTACTGATGAAAAATATTGTTTTAAAAAAAAAAATGCGTGACCCGGATGATGTGTCTGACTTGTCTGTATTACATTTCAGAGGGTTATGTTTGAACCAGGTAAAAGTTTCTTTGAGGCACTTGTTGATCTTCTCCCCGTTGAACTCCTCTCCCTTCCTGCAGGTAAACAGCAGTTGAGTGTCATCGGCATACGATATTATTGCAACCTCATTCTCTTCAGCCAAGGTAGTAGGGGGGCCATGTACAGATTAAAAAGTACAGGGCTCGGGATAGAGCTCTGTGGTACACCCACACTCAGAGATGGCATACTGGCCGAAAAGGGAGGCAAACCAATTCAACACTGTGCCCTCGAACCTACACTCCTTCAATCTCTGCAGGAGGTGGCCGTGGGGCAGAGGACCGCTTTGCCGCCTGCGTCCAGGGTCTCTTTGATGGATTCACATACCTTCAATAATGCCGTCTCTGTACTGAGATTCTGCCTGAAACCAGACTACTAGGATGAAACAGATTGTTAGCCTCTGCAAAATTGCTGATCACTGTGTGGACGTATTTCTCAACTGTTTTTGCAAAAAAAGGCAAAAGAGAAATGGGTCTATAGTTAATAAAGACCGTGAGATCTGCTGTGGTTTTTTTAAATAAAGGGATTATTTTTGCACTCTTCCAGCCTACTGGGACCTGACCGTTAAGGAGGGATGTGTTCAAAACACTGTTTACAGTGGGGCTCAAAATCTCTGCCATAGAAGCCATAAATTTGGCCAGGCTAGAATCTACCGTCGAGCCAGATTTCAGACCCCTAATTATTGCCATCGATGTCACTAAGGGCATAGGCGGGAAGATGGAGCTGGAAACCCCTTCTTCCTGGCACTGGAGTGCAGCCCTTAGAGTGGCCAGCACATCTTTCACACCTGGGTCAAACAAGGATTGTATAGTTACTATCTTTGTGTAAAAGAAGTTAGCTAGGCTCCCAATCCACTCGTCAGAGGGGGAGGTGAGCCTGGTCGCAGCCTTAGGTGAAGAGAAGCTTTTGACAATGTCAAAAATTTCTCTGCTTTTATTTCCAGCAGTATCAATTTTTAAAGCAAAGAAGCTCTTCTTAGCTACCCGTATCTTTTTGTGGTAGTCTCTTAAAGCCTCTTTATAGTTCTTTTATTTTCCACCTTAAAATCCTTCCTCCAAGCTGTTTCCTGACCTTTGCAGTCCTTTCTGCACTGACGTAAGGTGTCGTAAAACCAGGGGTCGGAGGATCTAATTACTCTAGTGCAGCACAGGATAGGAGGATCAAGGGATAAAGTGCCTTGTGCAATCCATTTTACCAGAGCCTCAGCATCCAAATCTATGTCAACAGTGAGCATAGACAGATGAAGGTCTAGTTCGTATTTAAGAGCATCTGGGGTGATCTTATAAAAAGGTCTGGAGATGGAAGATGGCTGCTTAACCTGAGCCTGTGAGTGCTTTATTAATTTAGGTAGCCTAAAACTGATCAGAGAGTGATCTGACCAGAGTGGGGGTAGAGGGGGCTCTGTCTGGATTGAACAATTCGCAAAAACCTGATCAAGGGTGTGGCCCTTCTCATGCGTGGAGACAGATATACATGGAACAATACTGAGCTCACCCAGGGATTCCATCAAAGAGAAGGACTGTGAGGTGTCCTGTCGATCCATGTGTATGTGAAAGTCCCCTAAAAAGATGAAGTGTTTAAATCTAAGGGCCATAGGAGCGATAACATCGCCAATGGACTTGAAAAATCTCCCGCATGCCCTGGGGGTCTGTACAAGAGGAGTCCCGCAAGGCACTCATGGGGGGACAAAGTGGCCTGAAAACATAAACATCTCTGCCCCTTCAATTTCCTCCATGGGAATGCAAGTAATGGCTATCTCTGCTTTACGGATAATGGCAATTCCGCCTTCCTTGCTTCCAGCCCGATCTTTCATTACAATGGAATAGCCAGGGGGGATGGCTGAAGCTATGGTAGGATTAGACGAGACAGACAGCCATGTTTCAGTCAGGAACAACAAATCAGGTTTAGTCTCAGATTATATATCATAAATGTGTAAAGCATGTTTATTGAGTGAGCGGCAGTTTAAAAGTAGGGCTTCGATGTATTGTTGATTCTTAGATATAACACTCGACCAAATATCTCCGAGACACCCCACCCCCCCAGACCAGCCAAATCTTGAACATTTCCCCCTATTAGACCTTGACACCCTTAAGCAACTGGCACTCCAAGTCAAATCTGGCTCTCCTCGTGACCCAGCTCCCCCGGAGATCCTGCTCCAGGCAAGCCAAGCCACCCTTCCCGTAATTCTGGATCTATTAAACTCCTCTATTTCCTCCTGTACAGTGCCTACTGTATGGAAGAGAGCCATGGTAAGTGCACTATTAAAAAAAAAACAATCTTGATCCAGAAGATCACTCCAGTTACCGTCCTATTTCACTACTCCCCTGGGTAAGCAAGGTCCTGGAGAAGCATATAAACACCCAGTTAGTCCAATTTCTTGAGAACAACTTGCTATTGGACACGACCCAGACAGGCTTCAGGCCTAAGCACGGTACTGAAACCGCCTTGTTAGCGGTTACCGAAGAATCACGCAGGATACTAGATCTAGGAGGATCAGTGGCAGTGATCCTCCTTAACCTAAGTGCAGCCTTTGATACGGTCAGCTATACCACCTTGCTGAACCGTCTACGTAACATCAGAGTAACAGGCGATGCACTGAGGTGGCTTGACTCCTTCCTGACCAACAGATCTTTTCAGATCTTTGACGGGGAAATAGTGTCAGCCAGCAAACCACTGAGCTGTGGGGTGCCGCAGGGCTCTTCTTTAAGCCCTGCGTTGTTCAACATATACATGAAACCACTGGCTGGGGTCGTCGAACCGCACGGTATTAAAATCATATCGTATGCCGACGATACCCAGCTAGTGGTTTCTCTGGCTCAAGAGGGCAACAGGCAAACCTCGGAAGGCCTGATGAAATGTCTAGAGGATGTCAAGGAGTGGATGACATCCTCCTCTCTAAAACTCAATGGAGAGAAAACTGAGCTCATGCTCCTGGGCCCAGTATCACCAGTGCCACTCATCTCCCTATGGCCTTCCTGTCTGGGCACCCCTCCTACCCCTAAGGAAAGTGTAAAAAGCCTAGGAGTATGGCTGGACAAAAGTCTCTCTTTCACCACTCAGGCCACTAAGCTATCTGCCACATGTTTTGGCCTACTCAGAACACTGAGGAAGGTTCTACCCCTTCTGCCAATGGAAGCCAAACAAGTAGCAGTACAAGGCCTGATTCAGTCCCGGCTAGATTCGAACAACGCCCTATACGTGGGAGCCCCTGAGATAACCTTACGAAAGTTGCAGGTGGTACAGAACTGTGCAGCCCGTACCTTGCTACAGATCCCACGCACTCAGTCAGCCAGACCCGGATTAAAAAGCTTGCATTGGCTGCCAGTGAGGCAGAGAGTGGCATTCAAGGCACTATGCATTGCCCATCGGGCCTTCTGGAAGACAGGCCCAGCAATTAATGACAACTTAGTCACCCACTACCACCCAAGTAGAAATCTTCGCTCTGCGGAGGCTTTCTTGGCTGTGGTACCTAAAGTTAGGAGAGCTAGGACCGGAAGCAGGATGTTCTCTCTGAACGCCTCGAAATTGTGGAACACACTTCCTTTACAACTCCGGTCCAACTCGAACCTGCTCTCCTTCCGTAAACAACTGAAGACTCTTCTGTTTACAAGGTCCACCGAGTTCTAACCTCTTCGGCACTGCCCAGTTCTGTCTACATGCGCAGCGCTTGGACGCCCATTGGGCAGCAATCGCGCTATATAAATCAATATTCAATATTCAATTCAATTCTGCTCTTCCTGCCATTGTATATTATGCACGGGCATTGTGTTTAGGGTGTCATTAGTGTGACCCCCAGCTACAGTGTTGGCACCCTGTTAAGAGAGGGCTAGTCTCTATGTTGGTAGCTTTCTTACACTGAGAAAAGGAGCTCAGCTCAAAAAAAGTTTCCCTATTGTATGTAAGTACCTTATTTAAAGGTGGGTTCAGACCGACAGAGTTCCCGGCTCCGGCCGCCTCCGGGACACTGACGGGCGCAGATGGGCTTGCCTTTGGCATGCTGTCGGCACGTCCACTGCGCGGCCAGGCATCCATCTTGATTAAATGCTGTGCCGTCAGCGGAAATGATGGAGGCAGGGGGAGGAGCCTCGTCCCTCCACAGCAATCGGTCGCTAGGTGACCGTGGTGGACCAGGGACCGGCTGCGCTATGCCACAAACAGCGAAAGATTAAACAAAAGAAGAGTTCCCCCCAAAAGCAATTCCCCAATTTCATACATGATCATATCTATTTTATCTATCTATAGCTTACTATAACATTTAACCGAATAGCTTGCATACTCGAGACCAGCATGTAATTGGATTTGTTTTATTTCAATTGTTATACCCCACCTTTGCGCTCTCACTAATCTACATCTCAAATGTCTAAACTAATCAATGATGTTATCTCAATTGTTATTCTATGCCTTTGTGTTCCCACTCTAGCTCATTACTTAAGATATTGGATTGATTATTTTGTTCACATGTTTCTACAACAAATGTAGTTTGTACTGTACTATTATGGCTCTCCACTCACTTCCCTCGCCCTTCCCCCCTTTTATGTACTGACTTGCATCAGTTGACTTGCTATTTGTTTAATTTCGACAATTGTCAAACACTGATTACTTGCACGCCTACTTTTCTTTCCACTAAGTTCTTCTTTACTCCTTGCAAAGCACTTTCTCTTTATTTTAATGTTCCCTGTGGGCTCTACCCCTTCATTTATTTCCATGTTTCTTGTACGGGACCTTTTCCTTTCTGTGCCGCAACCCACTTCCACCATACCTGCACGTTGCCCTGACGTCACTCGTTACTTAATGCCAGCTCTCCTATGTGTCGTTTCCAGCTCCGAACTAATGCTGCTATAGCTGCCGAACCTGGAGGATCTGACCACTTGTACCAGATCTCCGCTTCACTTCAATTCTCCCTGCCTCGTACCAGTTCTGGTATGTGCTCCATCGCTGCTGGAACCTCGCTGCCTATGCCTGAGCTTGACCTCGCGTATTAAGGTTTTCGCCCTATTTTTTCATTTCCAGCCCCTGACCTTGCCTAACACTCTCCTCCCCATTTTCATGGATTTCTTTTTTGGCACCGGGGTAATGCACTCTGGATTAACCATGCCTTGTGGGTACATAGGACTACCTTTTACCATGGGTCAGGCCCTGCTCCTCTGGTCATTCTCATCATTTACCTGTGTCTACACCTGATACCGGTAAACACACAAATGTCCACTGCAGATTTAGTTCTAGTCCATGGCAGCCTGGAGTATTGCTCCTATCTAATATCATACTTTTACCCCGCAGATAAGCTGGCTCTCAACCTCAACCAGCCACCCCCCAGCACACTTACTCATAGGTGCTGCTCTCCATACCTGCTGGACTTGATTTCCAGCTCCAAGTATGTATTATCTTTCCACCTGAATTTTTGCTTTCTGTGGTCCCAAGAACCGTCCCCTAACACTATCCTTATTTTTCATGCAGCACTCTCCAAAATCACTTAACTTGGTCCCAAGGATGACCTGAAACAAATATAAGTCAAAATGCCATCAACAACACAGCGTAATTTTGAGCACATCTTTTGTGGTCCCCTACAATTGTTTATCTCCTTTTGATTTATTTGTTAATGAATGAGACGACATACAAGTCTTTTGTATATATTTACTACCTTGCGCTTCCTACCCTGTTTATTCACAATTTTTTGCACTTGTTACTTGAGCCGTTCATGTTGATTTGCACGTGCACTATTGTGCACAAGATTGTACAGGTTATATATACATTTAATGTAACAGAGTGTTACCATTGTGTTTATCCTACTTTGCCTTAAATACAGACCACTCCTTACATTCAGTGGTACTATGTGTTATGCCTCCCTGTCTCATTCTTTTTGCAATTTATGTGCATTATTGTTTAGAATTGTCTTGAAATATTACCTGTTGAGACATTGTTGTTGTAATATATACAATTCACCTGGTCTCAACTAGATTTAATGGTACCCTCCTGTAATTTGTTTCTATGTCACAATTAAGAGGGCATGGGCATTGCTATACTTTGCTGAGAATGGTATGTGAGTTATGAAGGTGCAGCGACTCATCAAAGTCAGCTACATAGCAAAATATAGTAGTGATGAGGTTGAAGAACAGGTTCCTTAAATTGGCCTATGGGTGCATGCTTTGGCTCATCATATGTCTGTACACTTCAGCCTGCCTTACCAATGTGTATCATTCAGGCAAGTCAACTATGCCATTTGATTACTTACAACCTGAAACGTTACATAGAAAATAGCTATGCATATGTACTATGCTTCTACTGCATATAAAATATGTGTTCTAATTTAACTCATCTATTTTACATGTGATGTCTGTCTGTCGATGGACCACTTTACAAAAAGAGGGAGAAGGAGGATATGGCTTGGGTCAACCTCCTAAACTTACAGTACAACGTAAAGATCCATGTATGATGGACCGTGAAAACCCAGCCAGGGAAGATTCTTAAGGTATTCCCAGATTTTGGGTGTACCTCCTAAGAAAAGAAAATTTCTTTTCTTGAGTCCCCTCACTCACCCAGGTTCGCCCCTAGGTGACATGCTTCATCATTGGGGCCATCCCAAGCATCTACTGCTTGAGGCGTGCTGCGACTTGCGAAAGAGACGTAGGAGCACTTTTTTGTGGAACTATGTGTGGTGCAGGAACGATAGTATTCCCGCGCATGGCGGGAAAAAAGGCTAGAGCGTGAGTCAAGTAGTGAATGTATGGCAAACTCGGTCGCCATTACTATTCCCAATGCGTCTTATTGAGATTTATACGGGCGCTCTGTCTCCTTGATTGTTATAATCAATTTTAGTTTTTATTACTCGGCGTGCCATTATATTTAAAAGTTGTTATGCAGGGGATTGAAATAATGTGTATAGTCCGATATTGGGTATCGAACCCTGATCGGTCTATATCGTGTGGTGGCCATTTTGTTATGGGAAAGAGATTCTCAGTTGCCTCGGAAGCATTTTTAGAAAAGGCAGTGTATATATTAACCTACACATTTTGTTTTTCTCCAAAAATACAGATACTGTGGGTACAGAGCTAACCGTATGTATATAGACACACACATTGGGTGTGTTTCTTTTTCTAAAAAATGTTTACTACCCTAATTTTAGGTTTGGAGAGAGGAGTGGTACACATGAGGTGGGCCCTCATGCTGTCCTGAAGAAATGGTGTAGGGGACACCTTGAAACATGTCGACAGGCTATTAGGGATCATGACCACATAACAGTTCTTTTTCCTTTTATCTACCCCTTTTTATTGTACCAGCTAGGAGTAGGAATAAAACTTTAGCTCACTAGTTAGGTATTTTTAGTATCACTACTCACCACTCTACCATACACTGCACCACACATAGTTCCACAAAAAAGTGCTCCTACGCCTCAAATGATGAAGCATGTCACCATTGTCGGTGGACCACCATCATACAAAGTTGGTGAGGTGTATTATTTCAAGGACCCCAACATCACCAATGAGTGCCTTCATCAATGTTAATTATGCAGTGCAAAAATTGAGTGTGATGTCAGATGCTGAGTGAATTGACAGATTCAATGTGAATCCCTATCACAAATACAAGTTTGTGTAATGATTAATAGGTCAGGAAAGGTGGATGTTAATTGTTGCATGTGTATCAGTCTCTGACTAATGGCAAGGAAAATACAATACCAACCCTGGATGGGCCACTTGACAGAGATTGACAGGTGAACCATGATCACAGTGGCAGACTATGTGAAAATATTTGGTAGTGGATAAACATCTGAACATGGCCATGGATGTGAACAAATGAGAATGCTTGTCAGTTGCGCATGCTATGATATTGGGCGCATGTAATGAGCGGTGGTATGGTTCACAATGGACTTTCAATAGTTCAGATAGGAGAGGTTTCATATTCCTCTGTGTGATGTGAGGTACTTATCCAGCATCCATTGTTACATATAATACCTACCAAGTGTTCAGTATAATTAGCAATGTGTCCTGATATGGGTCCTTTACGTTGTGAAACAATACATGTACTCTGCAGACATTGCACAACTTATGGTGGCAAATGTAAATGGCATAAAGGCCATTGCAGTATGCAGAAGGCACACTAAAGTTCAGTAAAGATGACATGTGTACCATACCATGGGTACAAAACAGCATTGTTCTTAAGCATACTATGTACTGACATGGTCATAACTGGATGTGCCAAGGTGGAGCAATTGCATTGTGCAACAATTGCCATGCCTTTGTACGTTGGTCTTAATAAAACTTAGATGATAGGCATGTGTATGCTCACTCTAAGCTTCAAGATGAATTTAGGCAGTAGGGGCTGCTACCTTTGATGTTGTGAAAATAATATAGTTTCATGATGTTTGGACCTGTTCCAGTCACTCTTTGACTGACAGTTGTCCTGTTTGCTTATGCAGACAACATGACTCCAGAGCAGTTGAGGAAGCACAACCTCAGGAAGGACCACTATCTCCACATTCTGCGAGTTGCAAAGGCTCACAGAGCAATGAGGAAGCGATATGAGGAGGAGAAGGCTCTAGGCAAATGGAAATTCTTCCCTCAGGGACTACGACCCTGGAAAAGACAGGCAAAGGAAAAGATGGTCCGGCAGGCCAAGGTACCTCCAAGGCACCTCCACCAGCATACCCTCACAACCACCAATCCCTACTCCTCAGCCCACAGGAGGGGCTAGCTCTTTTAGGCAAGACATAAAGAAGGATCTGTCGGACTTTAAATTAAGGATGGTGGTGCTTGAGCACAACATGGACTGGGCTATTACACTGCTCCAGGAAGTGAATCAGGCACTGGCAATGTGGCGGGTTAATGTTTATCATGTTGTACTAAATTGTAGAGTAAGCTTGGTTAAGTTTTGTTTTTTTATGGAGGTTTATATAGCGCGAACTAGACCCGGAGGTATCAGAGGGCTTTTCATGAGCACCTTTTACGTTACAGACGGACACATGAATTTATGTAAGTTAAGGTAGTTTTAGATAGTATGTAGGATAAGGTAGTGCAGGTTAGGTTAGATTAGTTACTTAGTGTAGGTTAGGTTGTTTTAGTAATTTTCATTTTTTGTGACATTTAGTAGTCTATTAGGATGGCGGGTGGAAAACCACCGCGACCGCCACGGAAGCGGAAAACAACCGCCCGCCGGTACCAGGGGAAAACCGGCAGACAAATTAGGATCAACCCTCAAAAACACCGACCACAGCGGACCGGGGCCAAGAAAAAACGCCCGTAGCGGGCTGAGATGACCAACACCCGTCCGCGGCGGTCGGATTTGCGGCAGAAAAACACCAACCCGCTGCAAGGATAGCAGAGACACCGCACAGGAAATTAGAATATCCCTGACAGTCACGCAGTACGTTCCGCTGTTCCCGACTGCCGCGGTCACCAACAGTGATGAATGGGAGAGCTGGCGGAAGAGCTGCAGCACATCCACCCCTGCGGACGCTCCGTGACAAATATGGCGGCTAAATGAAAATACCCACAATAAGGCCACAAAGTGTACACAGCAAACTAGCAATGCCACCCAAAAGCACAAAAAAACAATGACACAACCAATGGCAACAATAAAAGTACAAATCCCAGGACAACCCACACAACACACCAGACAGCACTCCCCCATTTGGACACACCCAAATAGCTGAGTATAAAACCAGCCCCTTCCTTGACCACAATCCTTTGCAATACTCCACAACTGAAGGGCCCAACACCGAAGCACAAAGGAGAGGTAAACAACACAACAACACAACCCACACCATACACATCACCACCACACCCACCACACACCCCTGCACCCACAACCACTTTGCACACCACACACTATGGCAACACATAACATGCCCAAATTCACAGAGAGTGAGTTGAAGTTTATGGTAGATGAGATAGTCAGAGTGGAACCACAACTGTTTGGTAGCCTGGTCCAACAGACACCATTAGCCACAAAAGCACAAATGTGGGCAAGGATAGTCAAGAAGGTCAATGCAGTAGGGACCACCCGCGATCAAGAAAGGAAATCATGAAGCGGTGGCATGACCTGAAGAGGTTTATCAAAGAGAAGAGGAGCAAGAACCGTGAGCTGGCTGACAGGACTGGCGGTGGCCCTTCCATTCCACCAAAACCATTCAAAGCATGGGAGGAGAGTATGCTTGTTATACTGCACCCAGAGAGTGTCACAGGCGTACCCAGGGGAGTGGAGGCTGGTAAGTACAAACAAATGACTACCACCACAATGCTATGTACTGTCTTGCACAACTACAAAGCTACACCACCTAGGACAAATTCCATTCATCTGCACCACACACTCCCAAAAACATGTCTCACAGATCCAACATTTACTCTCTTCCATTCACCCCAAACGTAGCTAGCAACTTTACCATGGGGCATGTGTACAGGCAGCCAGCACTACAACTCCTACCAGGCCCCCTTGTCCCACAGCTTAGCAAGATGGAGCCCTCCCCCACCCCACCCAGAAGCATGTGCCAGACATTATATTAACCCCATCAAACTAACAGGTGGGTAGCCATCTTGCGGGGAGGGCTGATTGGGGGAAGGAGGCCTACTTTACTACTCCCACCACGCCCCCTGTCCCACATCTGAGCAGGATGGAGCACTCCCCCACCCAGAAGCAGTTGGAAGCCATTGCAGTACAGTACACCAAACAAACTTACAGGTAGGTGGCCATCTTCACAGTGAGGGTGTTTGGTGTGGGAGGCCTGCTCTGCTATTCCCACCATGCCCCCTGTCCCACACCTGAGCAGGATGGAGCACTCTCCCATCCAGAAGCAGTTGGAAGTCATTGCAGTACACTAAACAAACATACAGGTAGGTATCCATCTTCCCTGGGAGGGCAATTTGTGGGTGGGAGACCTGCTCTACTACTCCCACCATGCCCCCTGTCCCACACCTGAGCAGAATGGAGCACTACCCCACCAAGAAGCTGTTGGAAGCCATTGCAGTACACCAACCAAACTTACAGGTAGATAGCTATCTTCACAGTGAGGGTGTTTGGGGGTGGGAGGCCTGCTCTACTACTCCCACCATGCCCCCTGTGCCACACCTGAGCAGGATGCAGCACTCCCCCACCCATAAGCAGGAGGACGCCATTGCAGTACACCAAACAAACGTACAGGTTGGTAGCCATCTTCCCTGGGACGGCAGTTTGTGGGTGGGATGCCTGCTCTACTACTCCCACCATGCTCCACGTCCCACACCTGAGCAGGATGGAGCACTCCCCCACCCATAAGCAGTTGGAAGTCATTGTGGTACACCAAACAAACTTACAGGTAAGTATCCATCTTCCCTGGGAGGGCAGTTTGTGGGTGGGAGACCTGCTCTACTACTCCCACCATGCTCCACGTCCCACACCTGAGCAGGATGGAGCACTACCCCACCCAGAAGCCGTTGGAAGCCATTGCAGTACACAAAACAAACTTACAGGTAGGTAACCATCTTCACAGTGAGGGTGTTTGGGGGCGGGAGGCCTGCTCTACTACTCCCACCATTCCCCCTGTCCCACACCTGAGCAGGATGGAGCGCTCCCCCACCCATAAGCAGTTGGACGCCATTGCAGTATACCAAACAAACTTACAGGTAGGTAGCCATCTTCCCTGGGAGGGCAGTTTGTGGGTGGGAGGCCTGCTCTATTACTTCCACCATGCCCCCTGTCCCACACCTGACCAGGATGGAGCACTCCCCCACCCATAAGCAGTTGGAAGCCATTGCAGTAAACCAAACAAACTTACAGGTAGGTAGCCATCTTCACCTTGGGGGTGTTTGGGGGTGGGAGGCCTGCTCTACTACTCCCACCATGTCCCATGTCCCACACCTGAGCAGGATGGAGCGCCCCCCCCATCCAGAAACAGTTGGAAGCCATTATAGGACACCAAACAAACCTACAGGAAGGGAGCCATTTTCCCTGGGAGGGCGGTTTGTGGGTGGGAGGCCTGTACTACTACTCCCACCATGCCCCCTGTCCCACACCTGAGCAAGATGGAGCAATCCCCCACCCAGAAGCAGTTGAAAGCCATTGCAGTACACCAAACAAACTTACAGGTAGGTATCCATCTTCACAGTAAGGGTGTTTGGGGGTGGGAGGCCTGCTTTACTACTCCCACCATACCCCCTGTCCCACACCTGAGCAGGATGGAGCACTCCCCCACCCAGAAGCAGTTGGAAGCCACTGCAGTACACCAAACAAACTTATAGGTAGGTAGATATATTCCCTGGGAGGGCAGTTTGTGGGTGGGAGGCATGTACTACTACTCACACCATTCCCCCTGTCCCACACATGAGCAGAATGGAGCACTAACCCACCCATAAGCAGTTGGACGCCATTGCAGTACACCAAACAAACGTACAGGTAGGTAGCCATCTTCCTTGGGAGGGCAGTTTGTGGGTGGGAGGCCTGTTCTACTACTCCCACCATTCTCCCTGTCCCACACCTGAGCAGGATGGAGCGCTCCCCCACCCATAAGCAGTTGGACGCCATTGCAGTATACCAAACAAACGTACAGGTAGGTAGCCATCTTCCCTGGGAGGGCAGTTTGTGGGTGGGAGGCCTGCTCTATTACTTCCACCATGCCCCCTGTCCCACACCTGACCAGGATGGAGCACTCCCCCACCCATAAGCAGTTGGAAGCCATTGCAGTAAACCAAACAAACTTACAGGTAGGTAGCCATCTTCACATTGGGGGTGTTTGGGGGTGGGAGGCCTGCTCTACTACTCCCACCATGTCCCATGTCCCACACCTGAGCAGGATGGAGCGCCCCCCCATCCAGAAACAGTTGGAAGCCATTATAGGACACCAAACAAACCTACAGGAAGGGAGCCATTTTCCCTGGGAGGGCGGTTTGTGGGTGGGAGGCCTGTACTACTACTCCCACCATGCCCCCTGTCCCACACCTGAGCAGGATGGAGCATTCCCCCACCCAGAAGCAGTTGAAAGCCATTGCAGTACACCAAACAAACTTACAGGTAGGTATCCATCTTCACAGTAAGGGTGTTTGGGGGTGGGAGGCCTGCTTTACTACTCCCACCATGCCCCCTGTCCCACACCTGAGCAGGATGGAGCACTCCCCCACCCAGAAGCAGTTGGAAGCCACTGCAGTACACCAAACAAACTTACAGGTAGGTAGACATATTCCCTGGGAGGGCAGTTTGTGGGTGGGAGGCATGTACTACTACTCACACCATTCCCCCTGTCCCACACATGAGCAGAATGGAGCACTAACCCACCCATAAGCAGTTGGACGCCATTGCAGTACACCAAACAAACGTACAGGTAGGTAGCCATCTTCCTTGGGAGGGCAGTTTGTGGGTGGGAGGCCTGTTCTACTACTCCCACCATGCCCCCTATTCCACACCTGAGCAGGATGGGGAACTCCCCCACCCATAAGCAGTTGGAAGCCATTGCAGTAAACCAAACAAACTTACAGGTAGGTAGCCATCTTGACAGTGAGGGCAATTTGTGGGTGAGAGGTCTTTACTACTACTCCCACCATGCCCCCTGTCCCATACCTGAGCAGGATGGAGCACCCACCCACCCAGAAGTAGTTGGAAGCCATTGCAGTACACCAAACAAACTTACAGGTAGGTAGACATCTTCCCTGCGAGGGCAATTTGTGGGTGAGAGGCCTGCACTACTACTCCCACCATACACCCTTGTCCCCAATACAGCAAGATGGAGCTCTCTATACCACCCAGATGCATGTGGGATCTAATGGATCACTACAAACAAACTAACAGGTAGGTATACATATTGTTCTGTCTTGTGCCACCACTGAGCAGGATGTAAGCCTCCCCCAAGCACACACAGATGTGTCACATAACAAAGCCAAATGCGAATAACTAACAGGTAGGTAGCCAGTATGTGCACCTAGCCATTTGTCACAAACAGAATGGTGCCATATGACAACACCAGCCCTCTCATTGCACAAATATGTACACTGATCCTATTGCCCCGCACAGCATGCACACAGCTAAGCAAAGGAAACTATCACAGCAACCAAAGTGTGACACACCAATTTACATGTAGAAGAAAGTCTGTGCACAATCATGCACAGCACTGATTGACATGTGTAGTGCCATGGGGCCAGAGCAATAAGGACCATATGAAAAATAAGAACTCATGGTTGGTGGTACAGATCCAGATATTCACATGACAAGACAAAGGTATGCAGGCGATGAAAATGGCCAGTCAATGCCTAGATTTGACGTCTGCCAGGTCATACAAATAAACAAAGAGTCCTCACTGAAATTATATGTTGCGCCAGTCCCTAGATGTCAACATGTCCCTTTAATCACAAATTATGCACATGGCGCATGGTATGTATTGACACCTCACACCATGGACAAGTAATTCATGTACCACTGCATTATGTCAGGAGGCACAGTAGTGCACATAGAAAACAACGTGATGATCAGTCAACTGTGTAGTGTACAAACAGTGAATGACAAACAGCTAACACAAAGCTTGCGGGGTGCACTACAATAACCATTTCCTATCCGACCCACAGGTGACCAAGAACTGACTGCAGAGGACAACACCAGCAACCTGCAGAGCCAGTCTGCCCCCCCCCCCCCCGGAACATCAACTCTCAGATGTTGACTCCCAGGATTCTTTTGACGAGGAGCCCGAAGCTGGCCCATCTGGTGCTCCAGGGCGCAACAGGACCCAGGAAACCATAGTCCCCCCAACACATCTGCTGCTGCAACAACCTCCCTGCAGACCACTGCTGCTATGGCCGGTGCGTCCTCCACCACCACCACCACCACTACTAGAGCTGCCTGCAACACTCTCCCTGTCCCACAAAATGACCACTCCACCACACCGACTGAGGAGGGCAGGGAGAGGATCAGGTGCCTACAGTGGAGAGGCAACAGGTCCATGTCAGCTGGGCAGCTGGGAGGGGCAGGGTCACCCACAGATGACCTGAGCCTGGGACCGAATCCCTGGAGCACATACACAGAGTCCTTGGGGCATATGAACGGGCGAGGGACAAACGGGCCGGTCAGAACAAGATTCCTATGAGCTCCTCCTGCTGATAAGGTCCATGGACACCAGCATGGGCCAAATTGTGGACCTCTTGGGCCAGCTAGGGGTGGTACTGAGGGACAGGCCTGCACCACAACCAACACGTCCCCCTCCCACTGGTGGTCCGCAGGATGACAGTTCACCATCCTCACCTGTGACCACAGAGAGGGGTGAGTCCTCAGACCCCATTAGCCCCCCAGCAGAGGCCCCACCTGCCAAGCGGCGAAGGGGCCGTCAAAAGAAAACCCTGGGAGTATCTGTTGGCAAAGCACCTGCCAAACGCCAGTCACAGAGCCAGTCATGATGACAACCCTCTTCCCCACTGCATTGACTTTTTGGACTGTCCTTCCCCACATTGCCTTGTGAATGGCATCTGTCTGTTGGACTGGGTCACCACATCTATGTGGTGACTATTCGATTATCTCATTTACCATAACTGTCAACTCCCTGCTTCACTAATCACCTCAATGAAAATGTTCACCCCCTCATATGTCACCATAGTAAATAAACAACTCCTTACACACATGTTGTTGTACCTGCTCCGTGTTTATTCCAGGACGAACAGTCTTTACCATGATTACAATGTTACAGGAGTCTGGAGTGTATGTAGGCAAGGAGAAATTGAAGGCACCTAGGAAAACACAACAGAACAACATTCACTAATCTGGGTGTGGCATCACAGACATCACACAACACTTCACAACAAGAGAATCCCACTTGCACACATCACACTGGGCAACAAGTGCCAACATACACATCCTGTAGATGTACCCAAATGAACATTCACAAAAACATTGTAAGCCACCACTGAGTCTACAACAGGCTGTTGTCTGAAATCTCACATACACCTTCACAACAACATCAACATCATCAGACAATGGGTACGTTGTACATTGTCACCCACCTTCAAGCGAAGTAGCGGGTGATGAGCTGTTGACGTAGGTCAACACCTTCTTCCTATCCACTGTCCTCATCACTGGACACGGGTTGGTTTGCAGGCGGGGACCTTGGCTGCTCATCAGCATCCAGGATCAGGGGAATCTCCTTGCGAATGGCTAGGTTGTGGAGCATGCAGCATGCCACTACAATCTGACGCACCTTCCTGGGCGAGTACATCAGTGCACTGCTGGTCTTGTCCCGGCAGAGGAACCGTGACTTCAGCAGTCCAAAAGTACGCACCACCACACGACGTGTCCTCCCATGGGTATCATTGTAGAGGACTTCACCCGGGGTCCTGGGATTCCGAAGTGGGCTCAGCAACCCAGGACGGTTGGGATATGCAGAGTCACCTAGGTGTGACAAACACTAATAAACATTGCAATGTCGCTGAGGAAGAGGACAGCAGGTTACACACACAGCACGCCATATGACTAGGCATACTCATCCACAATCCATGCATGCTCGGAAAGCAGATTAGCCATCAGCTGGAGAACAATGCTGTTATGCGGGATGTACGAGTCATGGGCAGAGTCTCGGAATTTGGCACACACGTGTGAGATGATAATATCTGCCTGGCACACCACTTGCACATTTATTAAGTGGTATTGTTTACGATTCCTGTAGATGTGCTCACAAAGGGTTCGTAGGGTGGCCCTATCCAGACGTAATTTCCGGATGATATCCTCATCCTCCATGCCTGGCAGCACTGTTGAGTGACGATACAAATTTGGCCATCCTAGTTGAGGTGAAAGTGGACACATGTCAATGCAACACATCATGAGATGGACACAGCAACTCACATTCTGGCTGACACTACGCCAAAACTGACTGTCATCAAAATTGAGTTCCAGACCAGCTTACATGTAGGGACACCTTCAGCTACACTAATCGCACACTTGTCAACTTACACACAGCAAGTACCTCAGACACCACCTCGGTAAATGTTAATGCACATAGGGAGATGGCCACATTTACCATGGGCATGCCTGGGAGTATAGCATCCAGCATATGTGTAACAAAGCAACCCCACTGTCTCATACCTAGCTGGTGTACCTGACACACCTTCATGCGTCATTTAAACCTGGCACACATCAACAACACAATGACCACAGTCTGAGTATAAATGACGAGTGTGTGCATGATCAAACATAAGAGGACATGCAAAACCCAACAACATTCATTGAGACAAACATTGCTGTGATTGTCACTGCACCTCAGTACATTGACATGTGTACACATTGTAGAGATCATATCAACAACTCTGTCCTGTGAACAGGCCCATCAATATCACAAGTGACATGTGAGGGAGTATATGCCAATCTACGAAGTCACATACACAAACATGGCATGTGTAGTCACCAGTGGAGTAAATGAAACATTGGCATTGTGTGCACAATAATGTGCCATTGACCATGTGGCCAATGTGCACTGATGATGTTTTCCAAATGGCCATTGGCACAGCATGATGTATCCATTGGTGTTGTATAAGAAATCCGCAAACACAATCCGGCACACCCATGTCACTGTATGGCACCCAAATCGTGGTAGCTACCGCCTGGCCCCAGCGGTGTGTCACCAACAATCCCCAATACACAATTGTGGTAGTGATAGCCATAGAGACATGCCAAAATGGCGGTTGGCATGCTCCGCTACCCAAATCGCGGTAGCTACCGCCTGGCCCCTGTGGTGTGTCACCCCATGGAGCGTGCCCTTTGTTGTAGGTTGTAAGAAGATGCAGGAAACCTGAGAGAAGTTGGTTGGTGAGTTTATTCTTAAAGAAACGAGCCACCGCACCATACACTGGCACAGGGAAACTCCAACTGACAATAAACAGAGTTGGAATTTAAGCAGCACCATGACAACTTCATACGTTCCATGAAAGGAACATAAAAGCACAAGCAAATACAACACCCTTACAGCCAATGGGAACCTTAATCGCGGTAGCATGATGCAATTTTGAAAATTGCGGTAGGCGTGCTCCACCACCACGGAGCCGGTCATTGGATGCAATTGAAAGATGCACCATTGCGGTAGCGCCCGCCTGGCCCCTGGGGTGTGTCACCACCATGGAGCTGGTCATTGGATGCATTTGAAAAAGGCAGACCTGGAACACCAATTGCTGCAACTTGGCACCTCTGAAATGACCCCAGGGGGCTATATATGTGTCGGAGGGAGCTTCACACTGCCACTGCTCCCAGAGCCTGCTGCCAGAGACCCCTCACCTGCTGCTGCCTCCAAGGACTGCTGTCAGAGACCTCTCACCCGCTGCTGCCTCCAGGGACTGCTGCCAGAGACCCCTCACCTGCTGCTGCTTCCAGGTACTGCTGCCAGAGACCCCTCATCTGCTGCTCCCCTCAGGGACTGCTGCCAGAGACCCCTCATCTGCTGCTGCCTCCAGGGACTGCTGTCAGAGACCCCTCATCTACTGCTGCCTTCAGGGACTGCTGCCAGAGACCTCTCATCTGCTGCTGCCTACAGGAACTGCTGCCAGAGACCCCTCACCACCCAATTCCACCGCTGCTGTCTCATGTCCACAGTGATGGCAAGGACTGAGAAGATCCGTGCCAGTCTGTTCACAAGCGAGGAGCTGGAGGTCCTGGTGGACAAGGTGCTCACACAGTACCCAAGGCTATATGATGCTCCAAATGTTCTGATAAGTCCTTAACAGTGGGGGGCTAGTGCAAGGGGCGCACACATGTAGTTGGACTGATGCAGTATGTGCCTGAGAGTGTGGTTGTGTGTCATGCACAGCCTAACATGCTGTTTCCTGGAATAAGGTGGGTGTACCCTATGCCACACGTTTCCCTGCCTGCACATTAATATTTGAGTGACCTGTGTTGTCTTGTCAGCCATGCAGTGACGCAGCAAGTTGTTAATGCAGCAGTCAGGACAGTGATTGTTTGGCTAAATGGCTGTGTGTGCCCCTGTGTCCATCTCAGTGTGAGCCCACCTGGCCTTCACAGTATCCGACCAAAAAGACAAGTACACATCAGTTCACTTATAGAGTATTACATCTCTCTTTTCGCATTGCACTCCAGCTATGAGCCATCTCAGCTCTGTAGATTGCACACAACCAGCCTTGTGAAAGGATGTTTGATTTGTGAGATCATGTCCCTCAATGTGACATCCATGACACAGTTATCTATTCACAGGGCAGGGACATTGAGGGCTGCGCAGTCTTGGACACAGTGAGTTTATCCCCAAACACATGCTGATATGTGATGTATGTCTTGCTCAACCTAAAAATGGACTGGAGATGTGGGCAGGCTACACAGGGCTTTCACTGCTGTCATCATGCATGTGTGTGAGATGTGCAGGGACTGTGTCCCCCCTCACACCTGGATGCATTTACATCAGCTCTGCCCATGCAGATGTACCATGTGAGATACAATATTATCTATGTTAGACATATCTGTGGATTTGGGATGAGTTTGTATCATGCTACTGGTCTGAGAGATGATGTAGATACATGACACTGTGTCATTGATCATTTCCCCCTCTTGTCTCCCATGCCAGCAGCTAAAGCTACACCAGTGTAAGGCTGTGTGGAGGGCTATTGTGGCGAAGGTGCAGGCTCTGGGTGTCTCAAACCGACGGCGCACCCACTGCCACAAGAGGTGGGATGACATCAGCCAGCTGGCAAAGAACATGGTGGAGATGACCTTGGGGCTACTTCCTCGCACTGGGCGGTTGGCACGGCGCAGCATGACACCACTCATGGGCCTCATCTTGGCAGTGACACATGCTGAGCTGGATGCACGTTTAAAGGAGCATCAGCAGCAAGCTAGTGGTGAGTATTCTGGGAAGGGTGACTTTGGCTGGGAGTGGCTACATGTGTACACAGCCTGTGCCAGCGCTGGCCTATGTGATGTTGGTAGTGTGATGCAGTAGCTTGTAAGTGGCTGCTGGGCTGGGAATTTGTTCATGCCTCTGCCTCATGACACCAGCGATATCAGCCTAGAACTGCTGGAGGCCATGAAGTGGAGAGTAGGTGCCTCGGATGGCCGCAGAGTTATCCCTATTGAGACTGAGGCACCCAAAGACTCCCTATAGGGTGGCCATCACAGTCTCCATCCCTGCCTGCTCTACCATCTCCTGCTGGATTCCTACCCCAGTATGTAGGAAAGTAATCTGTGGGTCCTCAGGGTCTAGGGCTTGGGATGGGGTGACTGGTTGTGCCTGTTGCTTGGTCAACAGGGGAGGTGGAGACTCCGCAACACTGTTGCACCTCCCTATGTCCAGAAATGGTGTCCTGATTGAGTCCAGGAGTTCTTGGAGGGTGTCCTGGATGATGGTTTGCAAGTTTTCATCGCCATAATCGCTGAAGTCTGGGATAGCATGCTGGCCTGGAGGTGAAGGTTCATCCTCTGCAATGAGACTGTTAAATGCTCTGTTGATCTTTCTTAAATGGTGACATGTATAATCCAGTTGGCAATCAAAGTTCAATACATTTTACTTTTAGTTCCTCATTAATGTGTAGGACACATGTTATGCAAGGGTATGGATTCCAAATTGCACCATATTTCCCTTTCAGATGACTGGATCTCAGCATTGTTCCCACTACCACTGTTTGCCTACTCTGAGTGGATGGGCCCTGTCATACTAGCCAGATTATGATCACTGATATCTAACCTATTTAATCCTGACCACAGATGGTTATCTGCAGGGGTCAAACATTGTTTTAATTAGACCCATGCACATGTATCTGTGCATGCCTCCTCTGGCTGTTCCCAATTTGGTCCAGGAAGCCAACTTACTGCCACACAGTGATGGGACCCATAACATACATTGACTCTCATGTGTCTATGACACCTACATTATGCATAACAATATCCAATAGACTGACACAGCAGGTTGATATAGAGTGATAAAGGTCAGGCAGCCTCATATATGGTAGCAGTGCTGGGAATGGTGACATGTACCTACCCAGTTTTCTAAGATAACTGGGCCCATCCACCTCAGCCTCTGACTTTTCTGGATGTGTGTCCTTTGTCGTGACTAAGTAGTTCTACCTATTCCTTGACAGTTCCCTGTATGACATCCTCCGACTTGTACATGTGGCACAGTGAGACAATTTTAGACCACATTCCCTCCTGGCATATACCACATCTTCACCCAGGTCCACATGACATGTAGAATGTAGTACCATTATGGGCTGCGACACATGTGTGACCCAGTGAGACACAGCAGTGCATGTGTATTTGTGAGGGTATCTTGCAGTATACGTCATCTCACCTCCTTGCTACGCAATGTCTGCCTGAGACACAGAGGCAATTCGACGCGCACAGCAAGCACCTACTATGCACTGCACTAGCATGAGCCTACCAGGGTCACACACTATCATTTGTTTTGACAAACATGGGGGCATATTTACAAAGGCATTGCGCCACCAGAGTATCACTTCTTCCAATGCTCTGTTCACGCAATGCCATGCTCTTTGTTTACAAGGTGTCGCTAAGCCATTTTACATTGCTTCACACTACCTTGTAAATATCATCCCCTTTGACACAGTTTTCTATGTCAAAGGGGTGTGCAATGTGTGTTGTGTAGGTGTTCCCAGGCAACCCCCATTGCTATTTGGCACTGCCCCAGATTCACAAGTAATTGTAAATCTGATGCTGCGCCAAAAATACAAACGCCTTTTAAAAGGTGGCTTTAGAGTGGGCCAACGGGGAGAAACACTTTTTTCACGGTTTTTGGTCTTTCCATGTTGCAGCACATGTAGAAGGAGGAAAATACCATTATTGGTTGTTTATGTGCCTGAAAGGATACACAGTATTAACAGGAGTACATGCCACCCCAGTGCAGGTGCAAAAAGAACAGCCATGCGCCAACGCAGGCCCCCTTGCACCATGGCGCAAGGGTGCGTGCGTTGGCGCACACCTGTTATTTTTGCACCAGGGCTGAGGTGATCACAGGGGTGGCACGTATTTCTGTAAATATTGCCCATCCCTGCATATTTTTAATGGCGCATCTCGGCACTGCTGAATTGCTTGCAGCAACACGCTGTGTAATTTCATTGTAAATATAACGCATGGTCCTCTGGTGTACATCACTTGCATTCACCCCCACACCCAGTCAGATTTAATAGATAAGCGGAGTTCAGGTGGTCCCGACCATGGCAGCTGAATCCTGTATTCTCTGATCCTGCATGCCAGGACAGCTGTGTGCAATATAGTTTAATCTAGGCTACTATGGACAGGGCTCTTATAATGTCCCTATATGGAGATACTTCCCATGGCCCAAATATCCCCTAACATTCAGGTGGCTCGTTTCTCCTCTGACAAACCACCCATGCTATGGATTTGCAGGCTAGGTTAATGTGTGCATGGGCCCAGGTGAGACCAAGGGGTATATGTGCTAAACATATGGTGCAGTGCAGCACCACAAAATATCTTGCTACGCCAAGCTGTGTCATTAGGAAAGTCCAGGGATGCACTGTATTTACAATAGAATGCATCCCTGTGCTTTCCTCTGTATTGGTGCACAATAGGCTAGCTAGCCCCAATGCAGGAACCCTTGCAAGGGTGCCTGTTTTGGCGGTGGCTGTTGTTTGTACAAGGCACTGGCAAAAAGGACAGGAATTTAGAGATACTGTGCATTCCTGCCCTTTTCTTTTGGCATAGGGCAGCACATCTAGAAGGCTTGTGGACGAAGACTGGGGTCTAGCTATTGTTCGTCATCTGACGAAAAAGCTGACTCTAGCGACTCTGATTCATCTGCCCAAAGTGGACAGCAACGGGGGAGAGGTAGAGGTAGAACCTACCAACAAAAATGGCGAGGGGGCTCTAAACATCAATTTCCTATATGGTGGCAACCTAATCCTTGGCAACCACCGTTTCCCTCTGGCCCTATGGGTCCTATGGGCCCAATGTTACCATATCAGAATTTTCAAGGTAATTTTCCTAACCAGCTTTTTTAGGGTTTGGCCGAGGACAGCAGAGAGGCAGACGCAGAAACCAGATAGCACAAGTCCATTGGAGTCCACCTCCTTCACCTCGGACTCTGCGGAGTTCCAAGAAGACCAAGCCGGGGCAAGCAGGGACGAGCAACGAGTCGGACTAGTCATTAATTTGAGCTCCAAAATGCTTACGGAAAATGAAGAAAAGATACTCAACAGAGGCTTGGGGTTCGTAAGTACCACTCATGGCAATCCTTTTAAAGCTAATTGGGAAATGGCTAACTTTTTTCGTAAAGTAAGATTACACTTTTTCTTTAAAGATAGGAGGAATGCTGAGGAACCTACAGATTTGAACACTGGGTTGAGACAGCCGTCCACTTTTTGTCCTCCAACGAATCTTGTACCTCCTCAAGTACTTACTTTCAAAAAAGCAGTTAGCAGGGACCTTACACTTACTCTTCAGAAGGAACGTAAGAAGTTCTCTAATTTAACAAAGGAAGAACATCTAGCACTCCGTAGCCTTATGTCTGACACCACTGTTACTATCAAGCCTGCGGACAAAGGCGGAGCGATTGTCCTCCTTGACACAGAGGTCTATCGCAGTGAGTGTTTACGGCAGTTGGGCATGAGAAATGCTTACCGACCCCTAAAAAAAGATCCCACTGATAGAATCAAAAGAGAAATATCTATTATTGTGGAGGAAGCTGAGAGTGAGGGTTGGATAACAGCACATGAAGCCAAATATCTCTATACCAACAAACCTGTTATGCCGTACTTCTACGTCCTTCCTAAAGTGCACAAGCCAAATCGACCACCTTTGGGATGCCCGATCATATCAGGGATCGGGTCATTACTTGAACCCCGCTCTACTTTTGTTGATTTCTTTTTAAATCCAATGGTGAAGGAAATGCCCACCTTCCTTCAGGATACAAAAGATGTCCTAAGGCTCATACCTGACATCGAATACAATCATGAAACAGATCTCCTTGTATCGTTCGATGTAGAGTCTCTCTACACTTCGATCTCACAGGATGAGACCCTTGATTCTGTGAACACTCTGTTGTCACAGCGGAACCTTGACTCTATAACACCGCCTCATTTCATCATGGCGTGTGCTCAAATAGCCATGAAAGAAAATTTCTTTAAATTTGAGGACACCATCTACCTCCAAACATCAGGTACGAGCATGGGAAGCATTTTTGCTCCAAGCATGGCTAATTTGTACGTTCACGTTTTTGAGCAGGGGCATGTCCTCAATTCCAATAACCCATATCGTAATTCCATCCGCCTATGGAGGCGATATATCGATGACATTTTGGTTATTTGGAGAGGAGATACCAACAGCGTGAACGAGTTCCTTGTGTGGCTAAATAGTAGGAAACGACTATTTGAAATTGAAATTCACAGTAGAGATGGACAAGTATAAGTTGCCTTTTCTGGATCTTCTGATTACTGCCTCGTCCAATGGCCTGGAAACCGAACTCTATACGAAACCCATGGCAAGAAATTCCCTGTTGAGCTACAATAGTCATCATCCGGTAGCTCTCAGGGATAACTTGCCTTATGGGCAGTTTCTACGTATTCGAAGAAACTGCTCATCAAAAGAAAGTTTCCTGAAACATGCAAAAACTCTCTCTTCCAATCTGATTGATAGAAATTACCCGAGAAAAGTTGTGAAGCAAGCAGCCAAACGGGTCAGCAACAACAATCGAGAGAGTTTACTTGAAGTTAACACCAAACAGACTTTGACCCCGAGATTGACATTTGTGAACACATACAGTACGGTGTCCAACGATGTCAAAAAGTCTATTCTGAAGAATTGGAAAATTCTCAATATTGAAGGTGACAACCTACCTGTTCCTCTCTTTGCTTTTAAAAGAAACAGCAATCTACGTGACAAATTAGTGCACACTAGACCACGTGCTATTGAAGCTGCCACCCAAGATACCATCTGGGGCACATCCATTTCACAAGGACATTATCTTTGTGGTACCTGTAAAGCGTGCCCTCTGACGAAGAAATCTAAAATAGTAGACATAGGCACAGACCGTCCATGGGTACAGAAGAAGATGACCAATTGCAATAGTGAAAGGGTGGTCTACTTGATCACCTGCCCCTGCAAACTTAACTATGTTGGCATGACGACACGTAAAGTGAAGCTACGAATCATGGAACATATGAGCACCGTGAGGTGCAAGAAACAAGCTACGAGACTGACGGCTCATTTCCTAGAGATGAACCATAAACCTGAGGACATGTTGTGGACTGTTTTAGAACGACCCTACATTCCACAACATATCACTGACATTCCTAAGTTCTTACTCCTTAGAGAACAGCGATGGGTTTTTAGGCTTGGAAGTGACACACAAGGATTGAATGATTCTATTCCTTGGTCTTCTTTGTAATGCCTACCAGTTGTATAATCACTGTTCTTATTTGTTGGTCCTGAGTGATGTCTCTAGAACCCCTAGGCATGTTGCCCATTTTTGGACTACGACCTCTCAGGTCTATAGCTGTGAGTATCTGGGGTCTAGGTTTGGTGACAATACTTTATCCATTTTTATTATGACCTCTATGCATTATAAGTCAAGGGATGATCCTTTGTTGACTATTTATACTTACTAGTAGGCACTGTAGGTATATCCATTACTGATGGAATTTGGGGTATTTTTCAAAAATGAAACGTATCTTTCTGTGTTCATGATCCCATGCAGTTATAGTGCGTCAGTAGGCATGTTCGATAAATATTTAATATCACTATGTAAATTTCGGCACTTGATGACATAGTAGCCCCCGCATACTAGGTTTGCATATATGATCTATGTTTTGCATCTTTGTAGTGGGGGGGAATATATTTAACTACATATTTCATGCCATCCGGCAGTTTCCAGTAAAGTCCCACGAGATTCTGTAGACTCCGTGATCCAGCGCGGGAGCCCATGACATTGCCAAAGTTTACACAAGCTTATTTTAATAAACTTTGACTTCCTGTTATATTTCAGCATTTGATGACAAAAAAACTTGTATATATTTTGGTTGTTTGAATCATTACAGTTTCGAACCGTGGTATCTGTGGATATCGAACTACATTTCCCAGATCATCCAGTAGTTCCCAGCGTAGTCTCGCGATATCCTGTGTATCCTGAGACTTCGCGTAGGAACCCGGAAGAACGCCTTAGAAAGACTCAGGCGTATTTAACAACCTCTGGTTTCCCGTTCGGTACCTCCCCGACGGCTTGGAAGACCGTCAGAGGTACCGACGGAGAGGTAAAAGTGGGTTTTATCCCTGCATACGTCCGATAGATATGGGGCAAGTATGTCCTGTTTTGACAGCCTTAGGACTCTATTGGGCTTTTTGCTTAACTGTATTTTGCATGTCATCAGTGTCTAAGCGAATATTGGCAACGCTAAGAGTAGTTTCCATACATGCTGCTTAACAACAGCCTTGTAATTAGGTCTTAATATTAGTTGATAACTCGATCTCATGGGTGGGTTAGAGCATCTCTGCTCTACCTATACAAGTGATGTCTGATTAGTGGGAGATGGTGTCTGGATGTACTTGTTGGTCTGGTTGCATCGTGAACCTGTGCTAGTGGTCTCTGTTTCTTCACGTTAAAGTCTGATACACCACAAGAATTTTAGTTTGGTGTATTTTTCTTTTTAGAGCGGTGCCTCCTTTATCCTGAGCTGTTGCCACGTGGGGTGAGGTTTTGTTCTCTGTATCAATAAGGTAAGACGGAGTGTGGCCCCATTGACTGGGTATTTATGTGATGGCTTAATACTTTCTTATCACATATAATTAGAGAATTCTTGAGTTTTTCTTTTTCAAGATTCATTTGTGTGTTGTGCTATTTTTTGTCTTTCAGAAAATTGTTGATCCCATGAGGAATTCTGTAATGTGAGACGTCATACTCACACTATATCCTTTTTGAAGGGTTGTAAATAGCAGTAGCTTTATTTTTAATGGTCCTGACGAAAGCACATGGTTTAATCTTTTTCCTTTAAGTGCTGAAACATGTTGACCCCCCCTGTTGAGGACAGCTATTTGTTAAAACTGGTCCTTGAGTCATGTTTTTAACCTTTGATCACGACAGACACCAATAAAATGTATTGTCTGTTCATGCATCAATTTTATATATTTTTCTCACTTCACATTTTGCACTGCACTTAATAACGTGTTCCCACATATTCAATCTTGCTCATCTTGGTAACTATACCGTTGACATTCGTGAGCTCTGATATTTAAAGAGCTTGAAAGTCATTTGACACAAAAGGATACCCAAATGATGAAGCTTATCACCAGGCTTGGTGAATGATGGGAATCCACACACATACACTTTTATGTTACCTTGCTACATTACACTTTTGAGTCTTGTTAAGAATCCTCATTTGGTTCTCTTCTCATACAGACGCTGGGATATATTTTGTATTAATAGTTTTTGTTAAAACCAGAGCCAAGTGAAGTTCTGTCCTGCCCATACTCACCCAAGTCACCTTCAGTAAGCTAACATAGATCCAGCTGGGATGGACCATGATCTGTCTACACTTTTTCTGCCGTTGGTTGCCCTCTCTGCTGCCTCCCAGACCATTTTGTCCTGTTGCCGTTAGCCTTCGATGGCACATATATGTGCAGCCTCTGCCCCTCTCTCTGCTTTTTTTTCATAGCTCACACTTCAGAATTATTGTGAGGCTACATTTGTGAACAACAGCAGGTTTCTGTAATTTTTTCACCTAGTTGCCAAGACCCAATCTATGCTGAAGGAAACGAGCATGCAAGTGTTGGCTTATAGTGTTTCACATGAGATGCGGCACTTGGACACCTATGATGTTGACCACATTTCCTCCACTACCTCACAAGACTCAAAAACGTGCATGATAATCTTTCAAGAAGTTACTGTAGGTAGTGCCAGAGTTGATGTCTCTGAATGGTGTAAGGGTGCCCATATGTGTGGTGGTGGGTATCAGGACTTCCTTGCCTTCTCTGGTGATTGTCAAAGGCTCACTGTCGTCTCTAGAGGGGACAGTGTGCTCGTACTGTTTGTGGCGTGTGTTAAAGCTTCTCTTGGGGGTGTCAGAGTTTCCTACAGCTCTGGAGGGTGTCAGACCCATCTATCCCATGATCGGACAATGAAATGCCAGTTCTGTAATGGCCTTTTATTGTCACCCGGTTTCTAAATCCCGTCAACGTGTGACCTGGGCTGATGTTGTCATGAGCTTTCAGTGATGTGTGGCTGGTTCCTGCTGAAGGCTGTGGTAAGTGGGATGACGCCATTGTCTACCAACAATGAGGTGGTTGTTCCTTTTGCTATTCGCCTGGGATCAACTGAGTTAATTAGTATTACGTGTTCATTGATTCGAAGAATGCACTGTGCATAATATACATTTTATAAACTCAAATACTGCCAAAGATTGATTTGTATGCTATTTCTATGGCGCCACAACGTTTTCCAGGCGTGTTCGTTTTAGAAAAAAGAAAGTAGGTCTGTGCCACTTTAGGGGTGTTGCAGAGAGGTTATTAATGACAGGTCTTCTTGAAATTGTCAGGTAGTAAACTGGAGAAGCAAGTGGAAAATATGTTAAACCTTTGCCCACACAATCATTGCTATATGCACGGAGCAGCGGGTCACAAGGCCTTATAATCAACGTTAAACACTACATCAGACGCGGGCAGCATCCGAGATTTGCCCTCCTGCATCTAGAAGCCGCTGTATAAAAACATCCTTAAAGATAACAGTGTCATTTGTATTTTTTCACACATTTTATGTTGTCGAGAGAGGCTCTCCACTATAATGCTTTGCATTTGAATATGTCAAAGTTTGTGTATGATGACATCAGTCGTGTACTTTCAAAGGCAAAGCTGCCTCTCCACGTGGTTTCCCTTGAGCATCGGGCTCCGTGCCCAATGAACGGAATGAAGGATGCATTTAAAGACGGTTCTGTGCATATTACATCTCGCCTTATTCCAATCACGGTGAGCTGTGTGAGTGCAAGGGTCCTCATTTGAGTAGGGCATCCATGTACTGGAGGCAGCATTCCTAGGTTCACCCTTTCCCGCATCCCTTCATGTGTTTTCATGTCCAGTCTAAGCCTCTTTGTGCTGTGTCACTTAGGGAAATCGACAGCTCTAACGCCCAGTAGAGAAATTAGTATGCATGGTACAGGAGGTCCAATTACACAACTTTCAGCTCTGAGCTTTCCCTGTTGTACTCTGATTAGCTCCTTAAAGCCAGTAAAATCTAATCTGTTGCAGGAACTAGAAGCTCAACATGCAAGCCAAAACAATGAAAAAACATCATGCACACACATCCCTCCCCCGACTCCACAGGTGAGCAACATGCCAGACAAACAAGCTGTCACCATTGCGCGAATGAAAAAAAAAGGGCCTTATTTATGAAGGCCTTGCGCCGCCGGTGCGTCACTTTTCCCCATTTTAAAAGTGACGCACCAGTGGCGCAAGGCCTTCATAAATAAGGCCCAAAGTGTTTACCGACTAATTGAAGGAGACAATATAATGCTGCAACTCAAGTGATCCAATCATGGGCGGGGCTTCTACGGCACTTCCACATCTGTCCCTACTACAATATGCCTTGCAGAGCAAGCAGCACATGCGCTGCAACGCTAGGCTCGACCTAAAAACAGAACTTAACACAGTAGCATATACTGGAAAAACAGAACAAAACACAGGAAACACAGTACAACATAACATCACATTGTAATAGTTGAGCACAAAAGCATAGCAGAACAAAAATAGAGCAAATCATCACCACAAATAGAATGCCACGCAGCAAGTTCACATAGCCATTTAACTCATACATTTGCACCTAATTTCGTGGTAAACGTTTCACCAAGCACTGCCTTAACATACCAGCAAGGACAAAGCGTCTGGCAAAAATGTCGTGTGTTCTTATCCTCCCTTAGTCTTTTCTCACTTAACTCCTACCTTGCAATGATGTAATGTTCTAGTACTGTGCTACAAAAGACATACGGCAGCCACGGTGTGCATCTTAATCGGTGCCATCACGTTTTTCAGTCACGACAGACCTTCGCGAGGAGGCGCCCGAGATGCGTTTCCTTAACAACAGTTGCGCTATTAAAGGCTTATCTTGCGCGTTTATCCAACAGAATAGCTACAAATCAATTCAAATTCGCATCTGCTGAGGTGAATATTTTGGACAGAGTAATATTTTATGAAATTGATATATCGTTTTCATGGCATGTGTTGTGAAAATATTTAGGTTTTTCAATATGTTCATTCATCCTCCCCTGTCTCTCATTTTCCTCTCAAGTGAAATGAAGGCCCTGTAATTGTTCCTTTTGCAGTCTCGCGGAGGGGGGCAGGGGCCTTGGAACATTACTAATGACTGCAATTAGCGTCAGTGAACTGGTGCACGAATCCAAAGAGAATGCAGACTGCACTGGGATAAACTCAGCGATTTGGCACCGTGCAGCCCTTTCAACAGATGGGTAATATGAAACACGCCACCCGCTTCTCCTATCTGATTTCCCTCTAACTAGTAATCAAGCACTGTGGGATTTTCGCAATATGTTAACGGCATGCTGCTGGTGACAGTTTGCTTTCATGCCTTTTGAGAATAAACATTCGAGGTTTTAATTACTGCGTGACTGGCTACGTTGGCAGTCAGAGTATATAGTGAACAGTGCAGATGTGTGAGTGCACATCTTAGCTCAGAATCTGAAAATTACTGGTATACCATGATGTTCCTAAGAAATCGGAATGACAGTGTGTTTGATGTGTCTGTTTGAAAGAAATGAATGAATGTAAAATAAAAACAAGCATTGGCGATGCCAATAGGCCTGGCGTTGAAGGGATGTTTTATGTGAAGCATTACAAGTAAATAGCATGAGAATAGATAGATATTTGTGTGGAAATAAAGAACGATAGAATAATATTAGTGTTGGCTAAATGGTCAAATTGACAGTTGCACTGTCAAGCCATATATCCATGTGGGTGATGACTGCCCTCCTCCCATCTGTGCTCCTGCCATAGAAAAACAAGCATTTGCAATGCAATAGGTCCCACATTTGCGAGACTTAGAGCTAACGGCATTGTAAATGACAACGTCTTTTATGTATGTGTTTTTGTTTTGGAGTGGAGTGGTTTTATGTGGTGTGGAGAGGAATTATATGGTTTGAATTGAAATTGTTAGTTGTAGAACTGTGTGGTGTGTAGTGCATTTGCGTATTGGAATTATGTGCATGGTGAATAGATAAGGGTGAGAGCTGCACAGAATAGATAGAAAGCAAGATAGAGAGGGATATGTAATTTGTGCATGAAGCAGTGAATTAACTCCAGACAGAGCAGCAGAAAGTGTATGTGAGAAAGAAGGGGAGAGGAGGCGATAGACGCATAAAGAGAGAGCTCATTTGTATGCAGAAGATACCCTAAGAAGAGGAGGAGCACTTGGGTTTGCGGGTCAGAAATCTTGAAAAGGCACGGGAAAAAAACTGTGATCGAAGACCTGAAGTGAAACACATGAGAGAGGCGGGAAGAGTGCATGAGAGAGCGTGAGAGAGGTGTGAAAGAGAGTACAAGAGAGAGAGGGATGAGTGGGAGGGGAACCCTGGGAGTGGAGGCAAGAGGTGGACCAGTGCATAGTGAGAGGAGGTATAGGAAGGTAGTATGTGAGAGCAAGCAGGATAGAGAGGAGCTAGGGGGTGTGAGGGAGGGATGACAGGGTCTCAGTGGAATTGTGAGATAAGAGGGGGTAGTGTAAGTGTAAGGGAGAGAGAGAGAGAGAAGAGGGGCAGTGGATGTGTGGGAGAGAGATGACTGGGTTGGTGGAAGTGCGAGGTAGGGATGTTTTAAAAAAAATTGTTTTGTTGTGGAATATTGTATTGTGGAATTGTATAGAGTGGTGTGATGCTGTGTAACGGAATATATGTTGGATGGTGTGCTGTGGAGTTATGTGGATAGTAATTTAATGGTATTAACTGTTATGGAAACATTTAGAGTGAGATAGTGTGTGGTGGGTTTATTTATGTGCAATGGTATTGTGCGTTGTGGAGTGATGCAGGGTAGAGAGGAGAGGTGCAGGGTAGCGAAGAGAGGTGTAGGTTAGAGAGGAGTGGTGCAGAGTACAGTGAGGAGTTGTAGAGTGCAGTGGGGTGGGGTGTAGGGATGCAGAATAAATTAGAGTGGCGTAGAGTAGAGTGATGTATTAGAGTGGCGCAAAGGGCAGTAGAGTGGCGTAGAGTTGAGTCCAGTGGTGAGAGTGCAGTGGTGCTGTGGCACGGAGTGCATAGTAGAGTGGGGTAGAGTGTACTAGCAGAGTAAAGTGGTGCACCGTAGATTAGAGCGGCATACAGTACAATAGTGCACAGAGTATAGTGGTGTGCAAAGCATAGTGGTGCAGAGTGCAGTGTTGCAGAGTGCATTGGCATAGAGCGCATTGACATAGATTGCAGTGGCATAGAGTAATGCAGACAAGAGTGCAGTGGCGCAGAGCAGAGCATAGCTGAGTGGAATAGAGTGAATTGTAGAGTGCAGTGGCATTGACTGGTGCAGAGAAAAGTGATGTAGAGTGCAATGGTGTAAAGTAGAGTGCCATAGAGTGCAGTAGAGTAGAGCTGTGCTGAGTAGATAATAGTGGCGTGCAGTGGTGCACAGTACATTGGCGTACAGTGCAGGGGTGCTGAGTGCAGTGACATAGATCGAAGTGGTGCTGAGTGGAAAAGAGTGGCATCGAGTAGATTGTTTCGAGGTGGAGTGAAGTGGCATTGAGTGCAGTGGTGCAGAGTAGAGTAGTGTGGAGTAGAGTGCATTGGTATAGAGTACAGTGGTGTAGAGTAGAGAGGCGTCCAATAAAGTTGTGCAGAGTGGAGTGTTGACAAGTGGAGTGCAGAGACACTGTGTGGAGTGGAGTGGCATAGTGTGGAGTGGTATAGAGTATAGTGCAATGACCTCATGGGATTGGCACATTGTGGAGTGGTGCAGAGTAGAGTGGTGTTGGGTAAGGTGGAGTATGCATGGTGTGGTAGCGCACTGCCATTACAGACAACACATTTTGAATTGGAATGTCCATTACATTTGCACTGACATACAGTTTTACTGATAATAGTAGAAAGCTCCGAAACAATAATGTGTGGAAATGTCATCACCATGTGTAATGATTTGTTTTGATCTCATTAAAATATTTGTTTCCACCACATTCTGAATTACCAACAAGTATGCTTTATTCAAGATTTTCATATTCTGAAATACCTGCACAGTTCATTTACAGACATTTTTTAAAAAAAAATGAATAAAAAAGAACAAAGTAATTTATTCGGTTTCAAAAGACCATAAAAGTTCATAAAATCAGCATAACAAATTATTATTCCAGTGGTCTATATTGAAAACAGTATAATAAGCAATTCATACACTTCAATTCATTTACGAAGAAAAGGAGAAAATATACACCTTAGAACAATCTTCTACTAAAAATACAATCTATATTACAAGGCACTTATCACCATTACGGCATGCAGCTCCCTCCATAAAATACATCAGTGCTTAGGTTTGTGTCGTGGAGAGTTACGCTATTCGGGTTCAGTAACAATGACTAATACTGTTTCCTAATAGCCATTGCAACTTTAATGTAGTTGGAGACCCTAGTGCACCTATCATAAGTAGCCAATGATATACAAAATAAAAACCTTCAATATAAGAACAGGGCCTAATTTCTTTTAAAATCGGGACTAAAAATCTTCCTCTTGGTTCTTTATAGAGGGGACAGAATAGCATAAGTGCACAGTGCTTTGAGCTGCCAAATTATCACAGGGGCAAGGCTCCAATTTATCGTCCCACCCCAATTGTTTTGGGAAAACCACCAGAAAGTGCAAGGTAAGTAAACGGAATCTAGTTAAATAAAATCGGGTCTGTACATATAGGAAATGTTAACCCCTTCACTGCTAAGCCTTCCTCCCTCCGTGCTAAGCCTTTTTTTGGCTATTTGGGGTAGTTTGCGCTTAGACCCCTGTAACTTTTTGACCACATATGGTATCCATGCTAAATTTGCGTGCTTTTCTTCCAACATCATGGGGATTCCAAAGGTTCCCAGGATTTGCGGATTTCCCTGGAGGGGACCCAGAAGTTGGCCAAAATACAGCTGCATTGTGTTTTTGGGGGGAAAAAGGGGAAAAAGGGCCTCAGATGAAAGCGTCTGGATTTTTCCCGGCAAATAATATCAAAAAAGGGGTTGTGGTGCTGAAATCACCATCTTCCAAGCTTTCTGAAACAAGCAGACTTTTATCAGAAAACCAACATTTTTTACACAGTTTTGGCTGGGACATAGCCTAATTTTGCTATTTTTTGTTCTTTCAACCTCTTTCCAGTTAATGGTAGAAATGGGTATGAAAGCAATAATGGATCCTGGAAAGCTATACGTTTTAGAATAGTAGACAACATTTTGAATTCAGCAAGGGGTTATTTGTGTAGAATCTTCAAGGTTTCTTTATATAAACTAACCGTTGAATGTAGGAAAAATTGAAAATTAGTGGAAAAAAACAGCCATTTGTGAAGACGTTTTCACCTATAACATCTTCTAATTATGACAGCTGTTTGAAACCAATATATATCGTTATACCTTTCTGGTTGTGGGGATATATAGGACTTGTAGGTTCACCAAGAACCCGATGAACTCAGAGCCAATAACTGAGCAGCATCTTGCAATAGTTTTTATTATGTACCGGGTATATAGCAATTAATTTGGGAAAATATATACATGGAAAAATCGGTATGAAAGACACCTATGTATTTCTGAAATTGAAAAAAAAGTATAGAGTTTAGAAACAGTAGATATTTGCACATTTCTGAAATTGTGAGTACCCACACTAGCATAAGAATTATGGGTCATTTTTCAAAATGACTTCTTTTTTTCACATTGTCTTTCATTTGGAAGGCAGAAATGCATCGAAAGTCAATAGATAATAACAGTTGCTCTACGATTCTGTGTTACCCTAATTCTCCCGATAAAAATGGTACCTCACTTGTGTGGTTAGGCCAAGTGCCGTGACAGGAAACGGCTCAAAAAGCAACGTGGACGCACTTTATTTTTGCAGTGAAAACTGACCCTTTTTTAGTAAAGTTCCTAGCTGTGGATTTTAAACCCTAGCTCTGCCGGCACCTAGGGAAACCTAGCCAACCTATACATTTTTTTTAAACTAGACACCCAGGGAATCCAGTATGAAGTGACTTGACTGGCTCTCACCAGGTTCTATTACCCAGAATCCCTTGCAAACCTACAAATTTGTTAAAGAAAAACACATTTTCCTCCCTCACATTTCTGTGGTGGAAAGTTCTGGAATCTGCGTGGATCCACAAAATTCCCCCCGCCCCGCGTTCCCCAAAGTCTTCAGAGAAAAATGGCATCTTACTTCTGCTACTGTTGAGATAACTTTACATTGGCAGCATGCGCTGAGCGGGACAGCTACTCCATTCTTTTTGGACGGCCCAGAGGACAAGAATTACTGTGGGAATAATTTATCACGCAAGTGCCAGGTGTCTTGGCTAGAAGGTGGATCTCTTGGAGTAAGCAGATATCACTATTGGCATTTTCCAGGAGGGAGAGCACTGCGGAGCGTTTCACCGGGTTGTTCAACCCTCGCACATTCAAACTAACTACCTTCAAATCTCTACCCATTGGGCAGTTGAGAAAGTGTGAAGCAGAGTACGAGCCGATTCCTGAGCAACGCCTGCGCCGTCAGGGAAATCATGAGGTGCCCTGTCGCCTGCCCATCCCACCTAAGAACTGATGCAGAGACCCCAGAAAGACCCAAACAAATCCCAGCCCTGAATAATAACAAACAACTGAATACTGAAAAGGAAAAGTCTGGTCTAGGAAACATGACAAACGTTTGTCTCAATGGTTAAAGTCTAGGGGGTCGTGGCAAGAACAATGTCAAATCAAAAGTAAAATCTCTCTTACCACTCCGGCGCCAGGGGAAAGGCCACCTGTCACCTCGAACAGTCTTCTCCGCCCCTCCGGCGCCCTCCATTGAACACAACTGGGAGCTGCTAGTTAGGAGTATTAAGGGGTGTCCGGGCGCTCAGTAACTTGTGTCAGTGATGAAAGAACCACCTCTCTTTCTTGTTTGCTTATAGCCATGTCAGGCTTGGGCTTGATGAAATCCTTCCGACCCGCTGCCATTCCGAAGCTCAATGGCATTGTCTAGGATTCAGACAATCCTCCCCTTCCGTAGATAGGGCCTTGTCAATACCCTGGGTCTCCATCACCTCTTCCAATGATTTGATCTGGAGGAGCTTTTCTTGCTATTTGAATATTAGACTAAACGGGTGGCCCCAATAGTAGGGAATGTTGTGTTCTCGGAGGTGGTTGGTTACAGGTTTAAATGCTCTATGCTTAACAACCATGCAGGCCACTAGGTCTTGAAAAAGAGCTGGGTGGTGCCTGTGGAACTGCACGGGATGTTGCTCTTGAGCCCTCCAGAGGATGAGCTCTTTTAATTGAAAGTCATGTACACATATGAGGATGTCCGGAGGGGGTGCCTTAGTGCCGCGGGGGAGGCCCACCCGGTGTACCCTGTCCATTTGGATGCCTGAACACTCTTCCTCCACCAGTATCTGTTGGAATACAGCGCTATAGGCACGAAGATCTCCTTCCTCTTTCGATGGGATGGCTCTGATCCTTACATTGTTCCATTTGGAGCAGTTCTCCAGTCCCTCTGCGTGGGCCTGGAGATCAATATTCTGTTCAGGGAAAGCGTATAATATCCAGTTGCAATTGGTGGAGATCTTCTTACCTGCTGACATCATGCTCCTCTAGGGTCGCTACCCTCTCACCTATGTCGTCTACATCCCGTCTAACCTCTCTTACATCGGCAGTTAGTTGAGAGTGGAGTTCCTGAATGTCCTCTTTGATAGCCGTGAAGAGTTAGACCATGAAAGCTTCGGTCACAGGGGATTCATCGCCTTCCATTTGGCTAAGCCTTTTCTCGCTCTGAGGGTTCGATTGACTGGCTTGCTTCTGGAGGAGTTCTTTCAATGACTTCTCCTTCCGGGCCCTTGCCGCAGCCATGCTAGGCTCTTCTGCACCGAGGCGCCTTCTGAGCACGACCACCACAGCGGTCCGTAGTGCTGGCACAATCTCCTTAAGCCTCAGACCTGGCCTCCGTTTCCACTACTGGGAGCGTGTCACCACCTCTGCTCCTCCAATCTGGAGCGATGCCCCAAGCCAGCCGTCTCCCCGCCACGTAGGCTATGGTCTATACGTGCACCGCACTGGGTGAACGTGGGCAACAGGACACCACCCGCGTCCGCACCGTCCGCACACTGAACTGGACCACCACTGGTCCCGCCACGCACTGCAGGGTCCGCTTCATCGCAGCCCCGGCATGGGGTTTTAGCAGGTTGCATTCAGTGTTGGGCCCTCGGACAGGCCCCTCATCCCAGAAGGACTCACATCACTTCCACTCTCCACGGACCGGGATCAGCCCCACTAGGCCAAGGCCCGCACCCCAGGCCCCTTCACTCCTCACCTCAACTCTCCCGCCGTGCTGCCGATTACTCCAGCCGCTACAGAATGGCTCTACCACTGCTCTCGGGACCCTGGTGTCCGTCCCATCTTCCAAATCGGGGGAGCCGAGCGGAGGTGTCCACACCACCGGTCTGCGGTCTCCGCCAGCCATCAGTCAGGCCGTGTCAAAGGCATTCAAGAGGGTGCAGGCCCAGCCCTCTCACCACCGCGACAACGCTGGCCGCCTCGCTGCCTCACTCCATCTGGCACTCGTATAGGAGAGCGCACCAGTGCAGCGTGCCTCCACTTTCCACTATCCAGCAGCACTCCTGGGCAGACGCTACTGGAGCTCCGATGAGGTCGTGGCCCGATCCAGGCAAGCTAGGCCACAGCCACGCGGTGGGTGAAAGGTCTGCAGATAGGAGGCTGCGGCCAGAGAACTGCGAGCTGTTGACGCCGGAATATCTGCTCGGGTCACTCCGCTTGCGTGGACTCGCAAACCCACGTCCTATCTCGACGCCATCTTGGCCATGCCCCCCTAAAAATTGATTTAAAAGAACTAATTTTTCTCAAATTTCTGTGGGGGAAAGTTCTCGAATCTGCGTGGATCCACAAAATTTCACTCACCCCATATTCCCCAAGGTCTTCTGAGAAAAATGGTACCTCAGTTGTGTGGGTATGCCTAGGGCCCGCAACAGGAAATAGCCCAAAACGCAATGTTGACACACCACATTTTCACAGTGAAAAATGGACCAATTTTTTGCAAAGTGCCTAGCTGAAGATTTTGAACCCTAACTCTGCCAGCACCTAGGGAAACCAATAAAACCAATACATTTTTTTAAAAAACTAGACACCCAGGGGAATCCAGGATCGGGCGATTTGACTGGCTCTCACCAAGGTCTTTAACCCAGAATCCCTTGATAACCTAAAAATTTGTAAAGAAAAACAAAGTTTCCTCACATTTCTGTGGTGGAAAGTTCTTAAATCTGCAGGGATCCACAAATTTCCACCCCCGCATTCCCCAACGTGGACACAACACATTTTCACAGTGAAAATTGACCCTTTTTTTGCAAAGTGCCTAGCTGTAGATTTTGAAACCTAGCTCTGCCGGCACCTAGGGAAACTTAGTAAGCCTGTACATTTTTTTAAACTAGACACCCACGGGATTCCAGGATGGGTGACTTGACTGGCTCTCATCAGGTTCTATCACCCAGAATCCCTTGCAAACCTAAAGATTTGTAAAAACAAAAATAATAATAATTCCTCACATTTCTGTGATGGAAAGGTCTGGAATCTGCATGGATCCACAAAATTCCACCACGCCCCACGTTCCCCAAAGCCTAGGGCCTGCGACAGGAAACGGCCCAAAACGCAATGTGGACACACCACATTTTCACAGTGAAAACTGACCCTTTTTTTGCAAAGTGCCTAGCTGTAGATTTTGAAACCTAGCTCTCAAGGCACCTAGGGAAACCTAGCAAACCTATACATTTGTTAAAACTACACACCCAGGGGAATCTATGATGGGGTACTTTACTGGATCTCACCAGGTTCTATTACCCAGAATCCCTTGCAAACTAAACATTTATTTAAAAAAACTAATTTCCTCACATTTCTGTAGGGGAAACTTCTGGAATCTGCGTGGGTCCACAAAATTCCACTCACCTCACATTCCCCAAGGTCTTCTGAGAAAAATTGTACCTCACTAGTGTGGGTAGGCCTAGTGGCCGTGACAGGAAACGGCCCAAAACACAATGTGGACACACAATATTTTTACAGTGAAAATGTACCCTTTTTTTAAAATGTGCCTAGCTGTAGAGTTTAAACCCTAGCTCTGCTGGCACCTAGGGAAACTTAGTAAACCTATACATTTTTTAAAACTAGACACCCTCGGGAATCCAGGATGGGTGACTTGACTGACTCTCACCAGGTTCTATTACCTAGAATCCCTTGCAAACCTAAAAAATTGTAAAAAAAAAAACACATGTTCCTCACATTTCTGTGGGGGAAAGTTCTGGAATCTGCGTGGATCCACAAAATTTCACTCACACCACATTCCCCAAGGTCTTCCGAAATAATGGTACCTCAGTGGTGTGGGTACGCCTAGGGCCCGCAGCAGGAAACTGCCCAAAACGCAACGTGGACACCATATTTTCACAGTGAAAACTGACCTTTTTTTGCAAAGTGCCTAGCTGTAGATTTTGAACCCTAACTCTGCCAGCACCAAGGGACACCTAGCAAACCTATACATTTGTTAAAACTACACACCCAGGGGAATCTATGATGGGGTGAGTTTACTGGCTCTCACCAGGTTATATTACCCAGAATCCCTTGCAAACCTAAACATTGATTTAAAAAACGAATTTCCTCACATTTCTGTGGGGGAAAGTTCTGTAATCTGCGTGGATCCACAAAATTCCACTCACCTCACATTCCCCAAGGTCTTCTGAGAAAAATTGTACCTCACTAGTGTGGGTAGGCCTAGTGCCCGTGACAGGAAACGGCCCAAAACGCAATGTGGACACACCACATTTTCACAGTGAAACCTGACCTTTTTTTTAGCCATGAGCCTACCTGTGAATTTTGAGCCCTGCACTGCTGGCACATAGAGAAACCTATGAAACCTGTACATTTTTTAAAACTAGACACCCTGGGAAATCCAGGATGGGGTGATTTAACTGGCTCTCACCAGGGTCTTTTACCCAGAATCCCTTTCAAACCTGAAAATTTGTAAAAAAAAAAAAAGCACATTTTCCTCTCATTTCGGTGGTGGAAAGTTCTGGAATCTGCGTGGATCCACAAAATTCACCCCACCCCGCGTTTCCCAAAGTCTTCCAAGAAAAATAGTTCCTCACTAGTGTGGGTAGACCTCATGCCCGCAACAGGAAACGGCCCAAAACGCAACGTGGTCACACCACATTTTTACAGTGAAAATGTACCCTTTTTTTGAAAAGTGCCTAGCTGTAGAGTTTGAACCCTAGCTCTGCCGGCACCTAGGGAAACTTAGCAATCCTGTAAATTTTTTAAAACTAGACTCCCATGGGAATCCAGTATGGATGACTTGACTGGCTCAGGTTCTATTACCCAGAATCCCTTACAAACCTAAACATTTGAGAAAAAAAATGTTCCCCACATTTCTGTGGTGGAGAGGTCTGGAATCTGCGTGGATCCACAAAATTCCCCCGCCCCACATTCCCCAAAGTCTTCAGAGAAAAATGGTACCTCACTTGTGTGGGTAGGCCTAGTGCCAGTGACCGGAAACGGGACAAAACGCAACGTGGACACACCACATTTTAACAGTGAAAACTGACCCTTTTTTTGCAAAGTCCCTAGCTGTAGATTTTGAAACCTAGCTCTTATGGCACCTAGGAAAACATAGCAACCCTATACATTTTTGAAAACTACACACCCAGGGAAATTCAGGATGGAGTGACTTGACTGGCTCTCACCAGGTTCTGTAACCCAGAATCCCTTGCAAACCTAAACATTTATTTGAAAAACATCATTTTTCACACATTTCTGTGGGGTAAAGTTCTGGAACCTGTGTGGATCCACAAAATTCTACTCAGCCCACACTCCCCAAGGTCTTCCGAGAAAAATGGTACCTCAGTTGTGTGGGTACGCCTAGGGCTCACAACAGGAAACGGCCCAAATCACAACGTGGACACACCACATTTTCAAAGGGAAAACTGACCCTTTTTTTGCACAGTACTTAAACGGTAACCCAGCGGTGTCAGGGAATACACACCCAAAGACCTCGAGTCCTTTTCCTGATTCAGACCACAGAAACTCAGAGTCTTCTAGGTGAAGTCAAAGATTAGTTTATTGGCTGCAACCAAGGTAACAAGTGTCCTAGAAGTACAACACGGGGAAGTATATTCTCAGGAGACTGCTCGAAATTAACAAAGTCGGGCTTCTCTCTTTATACAGAATATTCAGCTTCAGGCAAACATTCTTCGAATTTGTAGTATGTCATTTACAGTTATTGGTTTACAAAAGAAAAGCAGAGTCATGATGACATGTACATATTTCACGTCATGCTGCCCATAACAAATCACCTGGCAAGGCCCAACATTTCATCAGATATCGGTGGACCCCCAATAAAACAGGCACCTCCCCATCATAAAGTAAGTGAAGCAAAAGAGTAAAGACAGATGTGAGCAAGATACGGCAGGTGTGTGCGCAATGAGGAGGTTTATGGCCGGCTGAGCCCTGATGCTATCTTGCTTGGCCACTGGAGAGGAACTGACCTAACAGGTCCGGCCTGGGGCAATGGTTCCAACTGGCATAGGTCAAGGAAAAGTCGATCAAGGTGTACGTGTCCTTCTGGGGTCGAATCCAGCTGGTTTATAAGCCTATGTAAAGGGCAACTCACAAAATGGCTGCCATGCACAAAATGGAAGCCGAGGGTTCTGAATGAGAGTGACGATTTCAAAGTGAAGTCGTCACTTGAATATGCTGAAAATACCTGTACAGGACGTACTCGTCATTCTCGGCATTTTGGTACTAAATTCGTCAATTTACGATGAAGTTTTATTCTCGAGTGCAGACACATTACACGAGTCCAGAATATTCAGTACTACAATCCCTCCTTTTGCCCTTACATAGGCAATTAATCTATCCTCATGTTAGTCTGAGTCCAGATCTATATCCCTAAAGTCATTGAGATGTTGCTGTAACATCATTCTAGTACTTAGTTCATCTCTTCACACAGGTTTCCTTACACATGATGTAACACAGAGGCCACATATTGCAGGAGCACACTGTATGCATAGACAGAACAGGAAAAGAATGGCTGAGACCATCCCAATGACCATCAGAATTTTCCATCCCCAGGTGGATATCACTTCCCAGAACCAACCCGTTAACGACCAATCCCCTTTTCCCACATGAATAGATTCGGAAATCTTATGTAGTTTGGAGATGGCCTGGTACACTGTTGGAGCATTATCTGGGATAAAAATGCAACAACTTGATTGGATCAATCTGCATACTCCACCTCGGTCTGCAAGGATGACATCTAAGGCGACCCTGTTCTGAAGGGTCATAAGACGATCCGACTGGAGCTCAGCAGTCAAGTTACTAAGGTCACCAGCAGTTTCAGTCACGGTGGACTCAACTACCCTTGTCAATTGTCTTATGTTCCTACTGTTAGCCATGGATCCCCAGAACGGCAGAAAACCCTTTGCGAAGTCCCCAAATTCTTGACCTGCAGTGTCCTCTTTACTCAAGACACCTCTAACTACCCTTGTCCTGTGGTAATCCGCCGCTGCTGTGTAGGTGGGAGGTAACAGGAATGAAACAAAACATGAGCCCGAAAAGTCAGGGGACAACCATGTGTAGGCTCTATCATGACAGATAAAATAAGTACCCTTAGCTGCTAAAAACGCTGGGGAAGTCTGAGATCCAAAGACATATGTTTCTGTACAGACACTCTTCCCTAACTGAGCTCTGGGATTCATGCCAATACCTTGCAGACACAGGTGACCCTGATGGGGTACGATCCATATTGGGGATGATCCTTTAGCTTGCTGTCTCTCACTGAGAGTGGCTTCATATCCGGTCACGTTCCAATTTACATATGCAAGTATCTCATCATCAGGAGTATCTTCATAAGAAATTACTTCCTTAATCATGTCAACTATGCCTTTTACTAGGGCGCTAGTCTTGAGGTTGTCTTTTACAGAACGCAGGGGTTGGATTTCATGTGCATATATGAACATCGTTCTGTACGCCCATACAGAGCCATTACGACTGAAAGGCAAAACTAGATAAGGGATACCTTTATCCTTAGTGTGAGGCATAAGGCCACAAACCCAACAGTCAGTTGTGTTCATCACTAGCTGGTGCTGGTGCAATAGCTGAATGAAGGAGTTATTAATGAACTCTAATCTTCTATTGTATTCATGGCCAGGAAGGGGGTGGAAAGAATGAGAGGAAACAGTAGTAGGAGGTATGGGTGATGCAGTGGGTGCAAATGTTACACGAAAGGAGAATAAAGCGTAACCTATCAAAAATATCGTCATACTGAATAACATACAAATGCACTTTATGAAACTTTTCTTTGTCATCGCAATGCATAACATGTTTTTACAGTTCGCTCGTTTGGCAGGTTTCTCCACATCAGGAAACTCCATCCTCTCTAGAGTGCTGCCCGCGGTGGTAGGTTGATTCTGCTAAAGGATGCTTCTGTCAGTCCAGGGCAATTCCCTTAGACCAACCAGAACTACCGACCTAACGTCGTTAGCTGCACCCAAAATACTTTTTAGGCAACCGCGGCCCTAGCAGCGGAACCCGGATGGCGGTTCGAAAAACAAAAATGAGCAAGTTTCCTTCTGGTGGGAGAGCTGCACCTTAAAAATAGTACTTGGAGGGGAAAAATACTCTTTATTGGTCCATAGGTTTTTGCCTTAAAGTGGAAAAAGAAATCATTTTATTAGTTCGTATTTCTTGGTCTCAAATCGTATCCTCGTCTTCCCGGTACTGTGTTGTCCTGAAACAACAGTTCAGGCTCCGAAGTGTTCAATCGTTTTGACGGTGTCACACCTTCTTGAAGAATGTTCTCGTTTTCGCGCTCAGAGTTAGTTCCTTTCACTTGTGCATCACTGAAAGGTACGAACCGAGGCACCGTGTCCGTTTCTGCGTCGCCGACACCCTCCTGGACCCACTGGTCATATGGCAGAGGAAAAGGGATCCTCTTACAATGGACCCCGTGGATCCAGGCCTTTTTCCCTTCCACTCGAACCGCCGATCTGGTAGAGAGAAGGACGAGGTGAGGCCCTGTCCACCTGGGCTGGTCGTTTTTAGTCCTCTGGAAGTTCCGCACCAGCACCCAGGTTCCAGGGTCAATGCTGTGTCCCGGAGTCTCAGAGACCGGAGGCAGGGTGTCGTTGACCTGTTGATGCAAAACACGCAATTTAGCCGTCAATTCATACAGATAGTCAAGCAAAACAGGGTGTTCTTGCTCGCTGAACTTCGTGGGCCTAGGCACTCCCCATATGTTGGCTGGTCGGCCAAAGACAATCTCATAGGGGCTGAGTTTCACTCGCGAATGCACAGTCATTCTGGTGGATAGGAGTGCTAAGGGTAGAGCGTCAGGCCATTTAAGACCTGTGCTCGCTTGGATTATGGCCAATTTAAGTTTTAAAGTGCCATTGTAACATTCTACTAATCCAGCTGATTGGGGGTGATTTGCAGCGTGAAACTTCTGCCTAATACCTAGCCCTTCACACACTTTCTTCATCACGCGACCCACAAATTCACTCCCATTATCAGACCAGACCATTCTAGGCATTCCGAATCTAGGGAAGTACTCTTTCACAAGGGCTTTTGCTGTGGACAAGGCAGTATTGTCCTTTAGGGGATAGGCTTCTATCCATCTTGAGAAAGCACAAACAACAACGAGCATGTATTTTAAGTTGTTGCACCTTTCCATGTGGATGAAATCTAGCTGCAAAACCTCGAACGGATACGTAGGAGGTGCAAAATGACCAGCTGGAGTTGGGGTTCCCCTACCAGGATTGTGTTGCAGACACACCATGCAATTCTTGACAACATTCTCTGCACACTTGGGAATTCCTGAATTTTTCCACACTGGGGCCAACAACTCGCAAATCCCTTTCACGCTGATATGAGCCATTCCATGAGCCATTGTAACTACTGCAAGCACATATGCATCGGGTAACAACCATCTCTGATGCTCTGTCGATTCAATCCAACAACCATTTGCATCCATTCTACCTGTACTCTCTCTCCACGTGCTCAACTCTTTCTCTGTGGCCTCATCTTGGATGGACTTCACACTTTCTATCGTGTCCTCACATATTCCAACATCACCAGTCCATCTTTCAGGGACTGCAACATACATTCGACTCGTCACATTCCTTGCGGTTTCTTTCGCGGTTTCATCAGCAAATGCGTTTCCATGACCAACGTCATCAGTCACCTTCTTGTGAGCACTACATTTTACAATCGCCACTTGTAAAGGCAAAGTCAGTGATTCTAGAAGCTCATTTACCAACTGACCATGCTTAATTTTAGCTCCATGCGAAGTCAGGAACCCACGTTCTCTCCACAATCGTCCAAAACTGTGAGCCACACCAAACGCGTACTGGCTGTCGGTGTAGACAGTCACTTTCATTCCTGTCGACAACACACATGCTCTCGTGAGTGCAATTAGCTCCGCTGCCTGAGCTGAATTATGTGGGATGCGTGTAGCTTCAACAATCGTGTGCAAAGTCGTGACAGCATATGCTGCAGTCGTATCGCCATTCGGAAGCTTGAAACATGAACCATCCACCCACAATGTACCATCACATTCAGCAAGAGGAGTGTCGAAAAGGTCTACTCTTCCTTTCATCTCTTCTTCTGTTCTATAAAGACAATCATGCTGTTCTGAAGCATCTGATTCTTCTATGAATGGTAATAACGTGGCTGGGTTAAGGGTGTTGCACTTTTGAATGTGCACATGACTTGCTAGCAAAGTCAGTTTGTACCCTGACAATCGAGCACTGGTTAAGTGCTGTGTCTTGGTTCTATTTAACAATGTGTCTACTGCATGTGGGACCATCACGACTAGTGTATTATTCATGACCAGGCCAGCAGACTGTCGAATAGAAACAGCTGCTGCCGCTGTGGCTCTTAGACAACTTGGCAATGCTCTAGCTACCGGGTCCAAAGTCGACGAAAAATACGCGCATGGACGTTGTTTGTCCCCAAATGACTGAGTCAGTACTGATAATGCGCAACCTTCCTTCTCGTGGACGTACAATGTAAAAGGCTTACTGTAGTTGGGGTTACCTAACACCGGAGCCGAACATAATGCTGTGCGTAATTCGGAAAAACTCGTTTGACACTCTTCAGACCAAGGGACGGAATTGGGTGTATCTTTACACGTTAACGCCACCAAAGGTTTGGCCAATAACGAAAAATTTGGAATCCATTGTCTACAATATGGTGTAATGCCCAAGAAAGTACGTATTTCTCTCTGTGTTCTTGGCACACTCAATTTCGCTATTGCCTGAATTCTCTCTAGGGTCAGTTTCCTTCCCTCCTTCGATAAGAGATGACCTAAGTAGGTCACCTCTTGTCGGCAGTATTGAAGCTTGGAAAGTGACACCTTGTGATGGAAATCGCACAGATGGCGTAACAATGACATTGTTGCTTTCTTGCAAATTTCCTCAGTATCCGCAGCTATAAGCAAATCGTCAACATACTGTACAAGAGTAGCACCTTTTGGCAAAACAATCGTATCAAGCTGTGTTTTTAGAGCTTGACTGTATATTGACGGACTTTCACAGTAGCCCTGAGGAGCGCGTTTAAAACGGAAGCTTCGACCTCCTAAACTGAAGGAAAAAATATCCCTGCTCTCCTCGGCGATCGGGATGCTGAAGAAAGCATTCTTCAGGTCAATCACCGAAAACCAAGTGGCAGAAGCTGGAATCATAGTCAATAATGTAGTAATGTCTGGGACAACTGGAAATTGTGGCACCACGATCTTATTCACCTCTCTGAGATCGATCACAAATCTGTACACCGGTGGCTGAGATGGGTCAGTTCGTTTTAAAACAGGTAGAACAGGACTATTGCAAACGTTGCCTCTTGTCTCTTCAATCACATCTTTTTCAATTAACTCGTGAACGATCGCTAGCAAAGCTTTCTCACCTTCACTAGAAATTCGATATTGGGGAATTCGTGGCATTTGAACATTGGTTTTCAATGTTACAACATATGGTGGAATTTCTAAAAGACCGACATCGTTAGGACCAGTAGCCCAAAGAACGTCCGGAAGAAACGACAACTCTGTTGGAAGTTTGTCTCTCGACAAATACATGGCAGAAACCACTTTCTTACCTAAAGTGAGTTGTACTCCCGAGGGAGAACAGTACAGAGTCGCATACAATCTTTTTAACAGATCCAATCCCAACAAATTTTCACCACAACCTGTTGTCAGAATAAGGGGTGCTTCTAATTCACGGGGATCAACAGAAAGAGTCAAAGGGTCAGAAATTGGATTTCTAACCGGGGCGCCAGAAAAACCTACTGATACATTTGTTTCGCCAGACAAAGGTGCACCAGGGAGTTTTGAGTGCTTAATGGAACTCTTCGTAGCACCAGTATCCAACAGAAAAGGTTCTGACACACCTGATGTAATCACCTCAACGTATGGTCCGCTCTGATCTACTGGAACTGAAACAACTCCCTCTCTTTGTCTATGGCTGTCCTAGCAATCATTACTCTCCCAATTCTCACTTTCTGTATAGTAATCATTCGTATAGTACTGAGCTGTCCTACCAGATGTGTTATTCTGCTGATCAAACTTGTTCATGGAATTTTGAGGTGGAAGGGGACGTTCGTTCCGGGGGGTATTCCCGTGTCCTCTTCCTCTAGGCGCTTGCTGAGCACCTCAACGTCTTACACCAGAAGCGCCATTCGCGCGCTGTAGTAGGATAGGGCAACTATATTTAAAATGACCTTCCTCCTTGCAATACGAACATTCGTTGGGACCTACAGAAACACGTGGTTGACAATACTCGATTCTTTGCGAGTTCCTCTGATATTGTTGAGGCTGCTGCAAATTACTCTGGTAATTATTCTGACCGTTATTATTTTGACCGCCACCACCACGTGGTGGATATGCTTGCTGTAACAAGACCTTCGTTTTCAACTCTTTCGTTTTCTTTTCTACTTTATCCTTCTCGTCTTTGTCTCGATTTTTGTAATACTGTGCTATAGCTAATATCTGTGCCGAAGACGAGACTGCCCAAGAACTTTCCGAGTCCTTTAACTTTTTGCACAACTCAGGAAGCAGATTGTGCACGAATTTATCGACGAGCAGTCTCTGACCACCTTCTGTGCTCATATCTTGACCACTGTGGTCGACAAAAGTTTCTTCAAATCTGGTGAAGAAATCAGACACCGTTTCATCTTTCTTCTGTTTACATGCAGACAGTTTATCCCAATTCATGCGTATTTCAGGCATTATCTTTTTCATATAATCAATTATTTTACCAGGCAGTTCTGCTATCAAAGGTTCAGGCTTAGCGCCACCTACTTGTAGGGCATCTGTCGCAGTAATGTTAGCCCATGAGTCACCTAATTCCTGATCATGATCCGTGTGACGAATCTTTCCCCATAAAGGCTGTGGAACAGCGTTCCCAAATAACATATCGATATCGGCTAAATTCATTACACATGACCCAGCAGTCTGCGACAACTCTTTGTAATATCCTGCAGGGTTTTTACGCGGATCAGGTAATGTCTGTTTAAGTGCTAAAACTTCAGCTCGCTTCCATGGGACATGTACCCACACACGCTGAAAGTGTGGCAGAATAGGTGGATTAGCCGTTGCGTCATGGGATACTGTTGCGCCTTTTTCCTAGGTGTATCGCGCTCAGATTGCGAACCAGAAGTGTTCCCTTTACTCCGATAAGACAACAATATCTCAACCGCTTTTTGGACATCGGGACCTACGATCATTCCTTCCCCAAACTTGAACCGTACATGACACAACTCCTGCGGGTTGCGTTCTAAATCATTGTCTTCCAAATCCTCACAGAGGAAAACACACATTTGTTCAAAAACATATTTCTGTGTCGGTGCTTCTCACTGAAGGAAAACTTTCATGACAGATTCAACGTCATATTTTACAGTATCCATAATCCATGTATGAGCTAAACGATTCAATACATCTCTCTCTTGGTAGTCAGGCAGTTGACTTCGCAACTGTCTTCGTTCCGTGTTAGGGGTCGTAGTAGGCGACCCGAAAAGAGGTGAGAAAATATTAGTTATAGTGCTGGCCATTCTCTGTCGAACCGATGGAGAAACTGAAGGGAGAACGGGTGGAAAAACAGGGTGAGATAAGGCTGAAGTAGAGGCAATAGCAGAGGGAGCATTATGAGAAATCGAAGGTGCACTAGGCAAAGTCGTAGAAGGCATAAGCGAAGTAGATGTAGTCGGTGTGCCTTGAGGAGACTGCACCAGAGGAGCGGAAGCCAGCTGAAGAGCAGCTGGTGGGTGCTGTAGAGGAGCAGGCATAACAACCATGGGCGGCGCAACTAAGGGTTGCGGAGGCGCCGTGGCCGTTTGTGCATAGGGGGGTGGTGAACTTAACAAATGGCCCATTAACGGGTCTTCCTTAAGGTCTTTTGCTGCATCCTTCTTGGGACGCGGCAAAACTGGATAGTATTTATCTATCGCCATTTTACGTTGCCTGTGCAACTGCTCACTCATCTGTTCTTCTTCATTGTCTTTAAACTGCATAGCAGCTTTCATTACTGAAATATTCCCTTCTCTCTTATTTTTCTTCTCTAATTTAATTTCTTTTTGTCTGGCCTCCTTACGCCATAGGCGAAAAGAGTCAAACATTGCCGGCCGGGCTTTCTTTTTGAAAAGTTTAACTTCGAGGTTATCTAGAATTTCCGTGTCGAAGCTACCATGTTGGGGCCATTTTAAAACACCATCTTTCCTGGTGTATTTAATCCACACTTCGTTGTATGTGATGGGGCCTACCCCATGTTTCACATATAACTCGTAGGTTGGAGTTCCAACCGGAGGAACCGGACATGAGTCCTCCAATCGGGAGTCCCTATTATTACTGCCAAGACAAAACAAATTTCCAAGTCTAAGACCAGGCATCTTCGCTCTCTAGTCTAGTTCCAAACTTCAAAGGATTATCGATTACGATATTTCTCGTGAATACACGAGTCCTTCGGTTTTGGTGCTTGCAAGTACCAACACAAAACTTTTTATCCCAAGGATACCAAAACTAAGATCAACTAAGGACTGGGAGACGCTCCACTTATACTTAACTGAGATATCGATGACGTCACCAGAAGACTCGTCTCAGTGTTTCGCTCTACCAAACTTCAAGGGTCCAAATCAGGGCGATAGCCAGGGCAGCAGACCTTCGTAGCCGATGGGAAGCCGTTGGGAAGACTTTCGGACCACGTTGACATGCAGGGGTCGATGAAGTGGCAGGCCTTCCTCCCGAATTTTCACACGAAGCTCCTCACAAACCTCTGGCTGGACCGGTACCGCTGGAATCACCCCAAACGTTGGGCGCCAACTGAGGTACTGGGTTTTTCAGAACCGGTACTTAACCGGTAACCCAGCGGTGTCAGGGAATACACACCCAAAGACCTCGAGTCCTTTTCCTGATTCAGGCCACAGAAACTCAGAGTCTTCTAGGTGAAGTCAAAGATTAGTTTATTGGCTGCAACCAAGGTAACAAGTGTCCTAGAAGTACAACACGGGGAAGTATATTCTCAGGAGACTGCTCGAATTTACAAAGTCGGGCTTCTCTCTTTATACAGAATATTCAGCTTCAGGCAAACATTCTTCGAATTTGTAGTATGTCATTTACAGTTATTGGTTTACAAAAGAAAAGCAGAGTCATGATGACATGTACATATTTCACGTCGTGCTGCCCATAACAAATCACCTGGCAAGGCCCAACATTTCATCAGATATCGGTGGACCCCCAATAAAACAGGCACCTCCCCATCATAAAGTAAGTGAAGCAAAAGAGTAAAGACAGATGTGAGCAAGATACGGCAGGTGTGTGCGCAATGAGGAGGTTTATGGCCGGCTGAGCCCTGATGCTATCTTGCTTGGCCACTGGAGAGGAACTGACCTAACAGGTCCAGCCTGGGGCAATGGTTCCAACTGGCATAGGTCAAGGAAAAGTCGATCAAGGTGTACGTGTCCTTCTGGGGTCGAATCTGGCTGGTTTATAAGCCTATGTAAAGGGCAACTCACAAAATGGCTGCCATACACAAAATGGAAGCCGAGGGTTCTGAACGAGAGTGACGATTTCAAAGTGAAGTCGTCACTTGAATATGCTGAAAATACCTGTACAGGACGTACTCGTCATTCTCGGTCTTTTGGTACTAAATTCGTCAATTTACGATGAAGTTTTATTCTCGAGTGCAGACACATTACACGAGTCCAGAATTTTCAGTACTACAATACCTATACATTTTTAACAACTAGACACCCAGGGAAACCCAGGATGGGGTGACTTTACTGGCTCTGACCATGTTCTGTTACCCAGAACCCTTGCAAACCTAAAAATGTGTCCAAAAACAATTTTTTCCCACATTTCTGTGGTGAAAAGTTCTGGAATCTGCATGGATCTACAAAAAATTCCCCTCACCCCACGTTCCCCAAAGTCTTCCGAGAAAAATGGTCCCTCACTAGTGTGGGTAGGCCTAGTGCCCGCGACAGGAAACGACCCAAAACGCAGAGTGGAAACACCACATTTTTACAGTGAAAACACACCTTTTTTTGCAAAGTGCCTAGCTGTAGAGTTTGAACCCTAGCTCTGCCGGCACCTAGGGAAACTTAGCACACCTATACATTTTTTAAAACAAGATACCCACGGGAATCCAGGGTGGAGTGACCTGACTGGCTCTCACTAGGTTCCATTACCCAGAATCCCTTGCAAACCTAAACATTTGTAGAAAAAAACTCATTTTCCTCACATTTCAGTGGTGGAAAGTTCCTAAATCTGCTTAGATCCACACATTTCCACCAACCCCGCATTCCCCAAAAGACTTCAGAGAAAAATGGTACCTCACTATGGTGGATAGGCATAGTTCCCGCGACAGGAAACAGCCCAAACGTAATGTGAACACACCACATTTTCACAGTGAAAACTTACTCTTTTTTTGCAAAGTACCTAGCTGTAGATTTTGAACCCTAGCTCTGACGACACCTTGGGAAACCTAGGGAAAACTAGACACCCAATGGGAATCCAGGATGGGGTGACTTGACTGGCTCTCAGTAGGTTCTTTTACCCAGAATCCCTTGCAAACCTCAAAATTTTCAAAAAAAACATATTTTCCTCACATTTCTGTGGTGGAAAGTTCTGTAATCTGCGTGGGTCCACAAAATTCCACCTACCAGGCGTTCCCCAAAGTATTCCAAAAAAAATGGTGCCTCACTTGGGTGGGTAAGCCTGATCCCTGTGACAGGAACCGCCCCAAAATGCGACATGGACACAACATATTTTCACGGTGAAAACAGACCCTTTTTTTACAAAATGCCTAGCTGTAGAATTTGAACCCTAGGTCTGCCGGCACCCAGGGAAACCTAGCAAAAATATACATTTTTGAAAACTAGACACACAGGGGATTCCAGGATGGGGTGACTTGTCTGGCTCTCACCAGGTTCTTTTACTCAGAATCCCATGCAAACCTCAAAATTTGTTTGAAAAAAACACATTTTCCTCACATTTCTGTGGTGCAAAGTTCTGGAATCTGTGTGGATCCACAAAATTCCACCGAGCATGCATTCCCCAAAGACTTCGGAGAAAAATGGTTCATAACCTTTGTAGGTCAGTCAAGTACCAGCGACAGGCAAGGGCCCAAAAAACCTATTGAGGCAACTTCAAATTACCTATCAAAAAACGACCTGGTTTTGCAAAGGGGGGTCCCTTTAGTTTTTGGCCCAGGACTCAGCGGCCATCTAGGGAAACCTACCAAACCCACACATTTCTGAAAAATAAACACCCTGCGGAGTACAGCAAGATATGGCTTGCGTAGGTCCCCCAACATTTCCCTGCCGAGAATCCCTTGAAAACCTCATATTCAGATGAAAAAAAATCACCTTTTTCTCAAAATTCTGGTGGGAAAGTTCTGGAATCTGCTTAGATCCACAAATTTCCTCCTACACTGCATTCCCCAGGTCTCCCGATAGAAATGGTACCTCACTCGTGTGGGTGGGTCAAGTACCCGCCACAGGCAAGGGCCCAAAACTTGTTAAGGCAACATCAAAATTACAAATCATAGCACAACCTGGTTTTGCAATTGTAAATGTAAATTGATACTTGTATAGCGCACTACTCACCCGCAAAGGCCTCAAGGCGCTTGTACGAATACCGCTGTGGAACCCATCCTGGCTTTCCCTGTGAGGTGTCCACTCCTGGGCACCCCCAAGGTGGAGGCCACGCATCCTTAGCGTTGTGGGGACCGTTGTGGAGATTAAGCAAGCTATTGCCCAGAGTTGCAGAGTGGGACTCCATGATTGGAATAGGCACTGAGGAGAGAATTATCAGGTCCGTGGAATTTGTTTGAGCCCAAGACCCGCCGAGGCGGGGAAACGAACCCTGGTCCCGGGCTAGACCTCTGCATCAGGGTCTGCCGCTCTAACCATTGAGCCACACTTCTCTCACTTCTCTCAATTGGGGTCCCATGAGTTTTTGTCCCCAGGCTCGGAGCCCACCTAGGCAAACCTACCAAACCCAAACATTTCTGAAAACTAGACCCCTTGGAGTCCAACAAGGGATGGCTTGCATGGGTCCGACAACATTTCCTTACCCAGAATCCCCTGCAAACCTCAACTTTTATTGAAAAAATCAATTTTTTCTCATATTTCTGTGTGGGAGAGTTGTAGGATCTTTGGGCTGACACAAATTGCCTACCACCCAGTGTTCCCCAGGTCTCCCAATAAAAATGGTTCCTCACCTGTGTGGGTAGGCAGAGTGCCTGCAACAGGAAATTGCCCAAATCGTACTATTGAGACTTCAATTACCTATAACAAAACTACCTGGTATTGGGGAGCACCTGGGGTTTTGGCCCCGGGCTCGCCGCCATCTAGGGAAACCTACCAAACCCATATATTTCTAAAAACTAAACACCCTGGGGAGTCCAATGAGGTATGGCTTGCATGGATTACCCAACATTTCCCTACCCATAATCCCCTGCATACTTCAAATTTAGCTGAAGAAAACACATTTTCCACATATTTTTGTGTGGCATCACGGTGGTGGCACAACTGTGCTACCCCACCGCATTCTAGTTAGTGTGCCGAGTAAAATGATACCTCACTTGTGCGGGTGTCCAATGCAGATTTGGCTAAAAACTTTTTTTTTTAATGTAGCGCTTAGAATACTCGGTGCTATACCCTTATTCCCTATGCTTTGGGATCTTCCCAGTCACAGGTCCTTGCCCCACCCACACAAGTGAGGTATCATTTTACTTGGGTGACTGAGGGAAACGCTATGGGGTAGGACATTTGTGTCGGCACAGTGATTCCACCCACAAATATGTGGAAAATGTGTCTTTTCAGCAGAATTTGAGGTTTGCAGAGCATTTTAGGTAGGTAAACGTTGGGGGATCCACGCAAGCCATACCTTAATGGACTCCCCCGGGTGTCTAGTTTTCAGAAATGTGTGAGTATGGTAGTTTTCCAAGATGGCCACCAAGCCCGGAGCCAAAAACCCAAGTGACCCTCCTTGCAAAACCAGGTTGGCTTGTGATAGGTCATTTTGATGTCTCCTCAATACGTTTTGGGCCCTTGCCTGGTACTTGACCCACCCACGGGAGGGAGGTATCATTTTTACTGGTAGAGCTGGGGGAACGCTGGGAGGTAGGACATTTGTGGACCCAGGCAGATTCCAGAACTTACCCACACAGAAATTTGAGAAAAAAGTGATTTTTTTCATCTATATTTGAAGTTTGCAGTGGATTCTTGGTAGGGAAATGTTGGGAGACCCACACAAGTCATACCTTGCTGGACTTCCCAGGGTGTCTAGTTTTCAGAAATGTATGGGTTTGGTAGGTTTCCCAAGATGGCTGCCGCGCCCGGGGACAAAAACTCATGGGACCCCCCTTTGCAAAATCAGGTTGTTTTGTGATAGGAAATTTTAAAGTTGCCTCAATACGTTTTGGGCCCTGGCCTGTCGCAGGTACTTGACCCACCCACACAAGTGAGGTACCATTTTCTCTGAATACTTTCGGGAATGCGGGCTGGTTGCAATTTTGTGGATCCACACAGATCCCAGAACTTTTCACCACAGAAATATGAGGAAAATGTGTTTTTTTTTCAATGTTGAGGTTTGCAAGGGATTCTGGGTATCAGAACCTGGTGAAAGCCAGACAAGTCTCCCCATCCTGGATTCCCCTGGGTGTCTAGTTTTCAAAAATGTATAGGTTTGCTATGTTTCACTAGGTCCCGGCAGAGCTAGGGTTCAAAATCTACAGCTAGGCACTTTGCAAAAAAAGGGTTTGTCTTCACTGTGAAAATGTGGTGTGTCCTCGATGCGTTTTGTGTCATTACCTGTCAGGGGCACTATGCCTACCCACACAAGTGAGGTACCATTTTTCTCGGAAGACTTTGGGAAATGCAGAGTGGGTGGAATTTTGTGGATCCACGCAGATTTCATAACTTCCCACCACATAAATGTGGGGAAAATGTGTTTTGTTTGACAAAGTTTGAGGTTTGCAAGGGATTCTGGGTAACAGAACCTGGTGCGAGCAAGACAAGTCACCCCATCCTGCATTCCCCGTGGTGTCTAGTTTTAAAAAATGTACAGGGTTGATAGGTTTCCCTATGTGCCAGCAGTGCAGGGCCCACAATCCACAGGTAGGCACATTGCTAAAAAAAGTCTGTGCTTAGTGGGCTTTCTGCCGCCTTGGGGGAGAATCGGGGGGGATTCCCCCTGATATATCCCTAAGGGGGTCAGAAAGACTGTGGCTATTTTTGGGGGCATTGGTGTGCACATTCTGGGCCACCCGCACGCATAAAAAAGCCAGTGTAATTGCTGGTGCCTAGTGGGCTTTCTGCCCCCCCCTGGGGGCAGATCAGGGGCCACTGCCCCATCTGTCCCCCAGGGGGGGAAGAAAGACTGGAATTTCTCTGGGGGTATTGTCATGCCCATTTTGGGCAGCCCCCCCATACATGAATACAAAAAGAAATCCCTGGTTTCTAGTGGGCTTTCTGTCCCGGGGGGGCAGATTGGGGGCTCCTGCCCCCTTTATGCCCCCCAAGGGGGCAGAAAGACTGGAATTTTTGTGTTAGGGGTGGGGGCATTGGCATGCCCATTTTGGGCCGCCCCCACCCCTGATTCAAATTGGCAAAAAAATCCCTGGCATCTAGTTGTCTTCCCCCCCCCCCGGGGTGGCAGATTGGGGGCCACTGCCCCCATCTGCCCACCAGGGAGGCAGAAAGGCTGTAATTTTGGCAGGGGGTGGGGGCATTGGCATTCCCGTTTTTTAAAGCCCCCACACTGATTAAAATTGCCCCCCTAAAAATCCCTGGTTTCTGCCCACCCGGGGGGCCAGATTGGTGGCTACTGCCCCCATCTGCCCCCCAGGGGAGGGAAAAAATCCTGTAATTGTTGCAAGGGGTGCAGGTATTGGCTTGCCCGTTTTAGGCAATCCCTACCCTAATTCAAATTGCCCAAAAAAATCCCTGGCTTCTAGTGGGCTTTTTGCCCCCCGGGGGGTGCAGATTGGGGGCTACTGCCCCCATTCTCCTCCCACAGGGGGGCAGAAAGGCTGTAATTGTGCCCATTTTGGGTAGCCCCCACCCTAATTAAAATTGCCCCAAAAAAATCCCTGTCATCTAGGGGGCTTTCTACCCCAAGGGGGCAGAAAGACTGTAATTGTGGTGGGGAGGTGGTGACATTGGTTTGCCCATTTTGGGCAGCCCCCACCCCAATTAAAATTACCCAGAAAAAATCCCTGGTGTCTAGTGGGCTTTCTACCCCCTGGGGGGCCGACTGGGGACTACTGCCCCTATGTGCCCCAGGGGGGGCAGAAAGGCTGTAGTTATGGTGGGCTGGTGGGGGCATTGGCATGCTCATTTTGGGCAGCCCCCACCCTAATTGAAATTGTCTCAAAAAAATCCCTAGAGTCCAGTGGGCTTTCTGCACCCCGGGGGGATGGGGGCAGAAAGATTGAATGTGACCAATATTTTTGGGGGGAGCAAAGCTGGTGTTAAGTTGTGAATCCCTGCTTGGTGTTCGCTCTCCTGGGGCGATCTCCAAGCAGGGATCCACTGTGGAGGGGATTCTCCCCTTTCCAATGATACCTCTCCCGTCTTTCTATATGCTCAGGGGGCTGAGGTAGCCCCCTGAGCACATAGAAAGTGAAACTGTTTTGGTTTCCATGAAATTATGTCAGCGCAACGTGCACACTGATTGTCATTTCATAGAAACCACAGGGGCCTCGGGAGCTGAGGAAGCTCTTCCCAAGGTCCCAAGACTTTGTGGAAGAAAAAGAAATCCCTCTGGTGCCTGCACCAGAGGTATTTCTGGTGCCATGTGCCAGGACAACCGTGAGCCGCCCTGTGCATACGAGCACCGTTGCGCACCACAGCTCCCGGCTGTTGTGCGCACCGAAAGGGTTAAACAAAATTGCTGGTGATCCGGGGATAAACAAAGGCAGCCTGTTTCATCAGGGTGACAGTGGGATATATTCGCCCCTGTAGAATGTACCTCTTTTATGATATTTTTGCCATTTTCAGGGATGCTGGCTTGACACTCAAAATAATGTCCCAAACCTAGCTTATAAAGGCTATGCTTGATGAATCGGAGCCAAGGGATAGAAAGTGTTCCATCAAGGTTAATACAATCTTTTATAACCTCTCTGGAAAACACTAACTCTTCGGACAGCCAGATTTGAGCCCATAATAACACGGGGGCAATGTCTATGCGATCCTCTACGAAGTCAAGCCCCAGCTCTTGATAACAGAAGATTGTGGGGGCACTGTTTGGGGTCATCGATAGTCTTTTAATAAATTTGTTTTCCATAACTTGTAGCTGACTGCTGTTATGGTATCCCCACACTCCTGCCCTGTATGTTACAACAGGCACACATTTGGTTATGTGAAGTGTAACCAGCTCAGTCACTGGGTTATGACCCAGCTCTTCGACAAAGCGAAAAAGCCCCTCAACTACCCTTCCCACTTGTTGCGCCTTTGCAGTAACAAGCGAATCCCAACTCTACCTATTATTAAAAACATTCCCTAAATAATAAAAATTGTGCAGTTTATCAATTCTCTTATTTCCAACCACGTATTTCCTTGTTTTCTTGTCATTTTAGGGCCACACACCATGATATACGATTTTATAAACTTTGCTTTTAGATCAAGAGCCAACATAAAATCTGTTAATGCGTTTTTTTTTTAAACAAAATTTTATTGATTTTCAGTTTTCTTCACAGCATACAGGAATATATGCGTGCATATCCGTGCATCGTACATCTGATAACATTACATTCAGCACACTATCACAGTGCTCGTATTTCACATTTCAAAAGCTTACAGTCGTATACTACAGGCAGTGATATTATCTTCTAGTTGCTCTACTATTTAATCCCTGTTAAGCCAGGTAAAGGATATCATGGTGCTATGTCAGCTTGCCCTATCAAAGCACAACTTTGCATACTATTTTATCGCTGACTTGTCAGAACATAGAATACTTAAACCCCCCCCCACAACTGTATGTTACCCGCCCCCGCCCTCTGATCCTGCAAAGATACATAGAGGTTCTCTCCAGATTTAGTTGCTGGCATTGTCTGAATCATTATCCACACACCCATCTCCCTTCAGCAAGTGTCCAGGGCCATGCCACTCTAACCCGTCGGTTTAGTCACCACCTTAGTTATGGCTGACATTAGTGTCTAAGGGTATGTCCAAAGATCTACATGCCTCTAACATGTTGTCCCAGTCCATTGCAGTCGGGGTCTTGCGTAGTCCTCTGGCCTCTTCCCACCTCAATGCAGCGCTCTCTGCTACACCCCACCGAATCAGTTCGCTGTGCCATGCATGGATAGTGGGGTGGCGTCTTCGACTTCCACCGCATGGTGATCGCTCGCACTGCCAGTAGGAGTGCCAGATTTTCAAATCTATATTGCACTTTGTACTCAGAGGCCCCCTTTCGTAGTCCAAGGATACAACCCCCCTTGTATCAGCTATCTCTCTATTTGTGATTTCCGCCGTGTGTCCCCTGATCAAGGCCCTATATCCACCGATCCGCGGGCAGGATCAGATCATATCTGCTAGATCCGCTCCCTCTAACTGGCATCTGGGGCAATGGTGACTCATTGTTGGGTACATCCTGTCGAGTTTACGTGGTGTAAGGTACGCCCTGTGTAGGATCATAGTTTGAATATATTTAAAGCGTGCATTCCGTGATACCCTTTTTGAGTGCTCCAGCACTCTCTCCCATTCAAATCTGTGAATACGTCAGGCAGTTTTTGGAGGCCAATTGCCGTCAGGGCCATTAACAAGGTGTCATCCACATAGGAGAGTAGCGGAAACTGTGTGCCACCAATGCACGGACACTCAATTTCTATATCTATTAAAAACGCCTCTAATCCATTGGTGTACATTAAAAAAAGAAAGGGGGCCAAGATACATCCCTGCCGGACACCTTCCGTGGAGGCTATTGGCCTAGTTTTTTCTCCTTAGGGGCCATATCTTATAACAACAGAGGTCGATGCATGGAGCCTAAGTAGAAGAGAAATCAAAGCCTCCTCCACTCCCATGTTCCCCATAAGAGCCCACAGCGTCTCCCGATTTACAGTGAAAAAAGCACTGGACAAGGCCATGAAGGCCAGGTGGATAGAACTATTCCTGGTCCTCATTTACTTGCCTATAACCAGTGACAAATTAAGGCACTGTTCAATGGTGTTCATCCCTCTGCTGTAACTATACTACGTTCTTGCCATCACTCCAGTATCTGTCGCCCAGGTTTCAAGTCAGGAAGGACGAACCTCCCTGGTCGCTTTGCCTTGGCGTCAATAAGGGAGACTGGCCTGTAGCAGGCAGGTTCACATCGACTAACTTTATTGAACTTAGGGACATCAGCCTCTCTCCAGGATACTGGGATAGGGCCATTCACAACTGTTTTAAAAACATTGGTCAACAATGAAGCCCATAGCTGGGGATTACTTTTAAAAAGAACTAGAGGGACTCCGTCCAAACCTGGTGCTTTCATGCAAACTCCTTTAGCTAATGCTTCCTCAACCTCTGCCGCTGAGATAGATGAGCTTAGCTTATAAGTTGAAGTTAAATTTAAGGGCAAATCCCCACTTAAAGCCTCAGTATGGCGGCCATAAGAGTTAAATATAGCCGAGAAATAGTTTCCCAAACATCCCCTGGGATAAAGGAATCTATCTTCTTCACCTCTTCAGTGAAAAAAGGGTGATTTATAACTGCCCAGAAGCTGTTGGAGTCTTTGAGGTAGCTGGCTCTCTCCAGGTCGTCCAAGGCTAGTGACCTTAGTTCTTCCTTCCTCTGCTTAACTATGGTTTTATAAATCTTCCAGGCGTTTTTAATTTGTGCCCAGTCACATGGGTTAGCGTGGAGAGCAGATTTTAGTGTTTTATGAGCTTTTGAGCAAGCGGCATTAAACCACCATGTCTCTGGGAGATTCCTGACCTTGGTCGATTTGGTCAGGTTTTTTGCTATATCTGAACATATCAATTAAAAATAACTGAAGATCTCAGCTGGGGGTGAACCATAAAGTAAACACCTCATTATTGAGTCATAATTGGCTATGACGGGTTTTTCCTCAAATTCAAATGGGTTTACTTTATTCCAGTTGAGTCTTATCCATTTAGTAGGATTAAAATGAATCGGGCAGTCACCAACTTTCCTAGACTGAGCAATTATACTAAAAGTCGCTATGAGGGCATTGTGATCACTGGCATTATTTGGCTCCACCTCGAAGTCTTCAACAAGCGGTAAGAACTTCTGTGAAATAAACATAAAATCAATGAAGCTTTCTCTACCCCCTCCAACGAAAGTGGGGCACTGTATTAAGCAATTAATAGCTAACTCATTAATGAGGCCCAAATCATTTTCCATATTAATAGAGTTTATGGCCTCACCCTGGGGAGTATCAATAAAGTGCGAGAGGGGCTGCCCCTCTGTGTTTAGTAACCAATAAGCATAGTTAGAGCTATGTGGGCAGGAAGAGCAATTAAAATCACCTGCCCAAAGAATGCATAAGGATTGCCATTTCTCAGAGGTTTTGTTAATTTCTGCCCGCAGAGCCTCTCACTTTGAAGTCAGAGAAAGAAAAGTAAACACCAAAACCTAGGAAGGCAAAACCTGACGTTTGACCTCTGTCTTTTAATGCACAGCAAATGTGAAACGATAAGAACAAGACTTAAAGGCTTGCTTACAAAAATTCTGTACTGTTGGAAGAAAACACTAAAAAAGGCTTGGGCAAGGAAAGGGACAAACTCAAGCTGTACAGCCTAAAACAAATAAAGCCAGCAAACAGAAACGAAGCAAATGTGAGCTACAACCCACAAGGCCAATTGTAAGCAATATTTCAAATGCATTCCCAAGGAACCTATCCAAATGTCCCCAAGATGTTGTAAGCAAACCAGACACCTGTGCTGTCAGTTAGGCTTTGACCTAAAAAAAAGTCTCCATTGCATTCCACTGGATGATACAGTAAAACAGACAAGAGACAAATGGTGAGATAATCAAGGATATGCCTGACAATGTCTCATGCCAATAGCTGAATGTTGCGGAGCTAAAGAAGCCACTGGCTTGAGGAGTTACATCCAATAATGTCTTATGCCAATGGTGGAAGATTACAGAGCTAAGAAGCCAATGGCTTGATGAGTTACATCCAAAGTCCATTAAATTAAGTACAGGAGACTCTAAACCAAAAAAAATAAAAAAGAGGCTAGGCAACCAGTCATCCGCTTACCCTTTTGTCACCTGCATCCCACATGAAGTATTGACAATGTAAAAGAAGCAAGTCATTCTCAAAACACTCCATTCTAATTGCATATTATCTCAATCTGTTAATAGGTGGAGATAGGTGAAGGGTGCTACAGATCACCAATTCTTACTTTGGTTGTTTTTGGAGCTTTCTTGAGTGAAACAATTGCTATTGCATTTATCCTTTCATATTCTTTATACCCCCACTGCTCCTCCCTAAGTAGTAGATGCACCCTTTTCTCACCAGCCATCTAGCACTCTCCAAGATGGAGGGCAGTAGGCCCTTGACTGAACTGTGGCAAGAAGCAACAAATAAATAATAGGAACGTGCTGCTCTTGAGCTAAAAAAATGGATTCTCTGTGTACCACTCAGACGTCACTCAGAGGGAAGATTAGCTCATGGATGTGAGGTAGGTGAGTGGTGGAATGGCATCCTGAATTTCTCTCTGGTGGACAAGAGTTCAGACAAATAGAACAAGATCACCATCACCAATGGCAAGAGCCAGCTGAGCAAAGAGCAGATCGAAAGGTTGGTGCTGGAGGCAGAGAGATACAAAGCCGATGATGCAGCCTCGAGAGAGAAGGTTGCTGCCAAGAACTCACTTGAGTCCTACGCTTCCAAAGTGAAAAGCACTGTGGTGGATGACAGACTCAAAGACAAGAACACTGAAGATCATGGACAAATGTAACCAGATCATCTCCTGACTCGAGAGCAACCAGCTGGCAGAGGAGGAGTATGAGCACCAGCAGAAAGAGCTGGAGAAGTAGGTTCGCTGCATCATTTGTGGCACTTGAGTATGTCCTTGGTAGACACTACTCCATCTCCGCTGCTGACATACACCTCCAACGGCCAAAGAGTAAGTGCCATCTGAAATTTGCCCTTTTGTCTACCCACCCTATTTAGAGTGGGTGGACAATTGGACAGTATTTACTGTCCGTCATCGCCAGGTAAAATCGGATAGTAAGGGACAATAAAAACTGTAAAGTGACCCTCAAGCCATGGGAAGAAACTACCATGGCGAGATGGTCATTGGTTTTTTTAATCTTTAAAAAGAAAATCCTGCTTTGTTTTTTCCTTTGTTTTGAAAAAAAACATTGAAAGTGTTCCACATGGCTCCATCAATCTCCAATTTATTTCAGGAACCACCGTGGCAGTAATTCCTGTAAATACAAGAAATGACTGCTGGGCCGTTGGACATTTGTAAATTTGGTGTCAGGATACTCCGTCAGGGCAATGGAGTACCTTACCCCGTCACCCTGATGTAGTAAATGCGTGTGTGCCAAAACTTTAGATTAGGCCTTTTAGTCTTTTGCTAATTTAATAAGCGCATGGAACAAGCATTTGTAAAGCCAATAGGTCTGAGGTTGGATAGCATCCTTTTGGCTTTGTGCTTGTTTTTGTTTTATCAAGGGTGCTAGCAGAAATGTCCTATTGGGAAAACTGATGGGCATTTGCCAATTTAAAGAAAATACATTGCCTAAAAGCAAAATATATTTCTTTGTCTCTAAAAAGCACAGATTGCCATAGTAGCCAGTAGCGCTTAAAGGAATCATGAGTTCCTTGTGAAAGAGCGTAATGCCATCACTTGGAGAGAAGTTAGCCAAGGGATGAAGTGTTTTTTACCAATTGTCCCATGCTGTATGCTGTAATGGGGGGCAGTAAAATGTGAATGACAACAGACGAATGGCTGAAGAGAGCTGCCTCAAATCTCCAGTAAGTATGTTATAATTTTAACATACAATAGAGGTGGGCGATCCAACAACTTAATAGGGCGAGCCGATTCAGAGCCGAGCCAAGGGTATGGCTTCGCTCTTACAGGCAGTGCAATCATACAATAAACATCACCTAAAACATGAAAACGTGTCTTTAAAAAGGGTATTTCTTTAACATAAGGAAGCTTTGTTTTCTGGTTTCACTTTGTACAAATCAGCTTCAAAACGGATATCTTTTTGTATATGCTATTTATCTTAAGTGTTAATGTTTTGTCTTTACCTGTATGCATGAGGATAGGGCGAGGGTGACAGGCAGAAGCAACATGAAAGATCGGTTCGAGGTTTTAACAGGAAATCGAGCTGAGCAAGAACCGGGCTTCAGGCTCGAGCTTTCAGTGTCTTGCCTACCTCTAGCAAAATCAAAAGGTCTTAACTAGTAAACTCAAACTTAAAAAAAAAAAGTTCTTAACTAACACTTGTCCAAAAAGCTGTTGTTCTGTGCAAAGGTGCCAATGGATAATGATCCACGAAAACTACTGGGCAAACACAGTCTTCTTCCAGATGCAGATATCAGTCAAATGTATTAATGAATTTACTCAGAAAAAAAAGATTGTCAGTTGCCCAGGCACGATGAACAAAACCGTAGCCCATGAAAATATGCATGAGGGGTTTCTAGACCTGTAAAAAAACGTTGGCAACAATATAAGTGGAGGCCATGCGCCTTCTACATAGAAATGCCCTGCTGGGTAAACATTCCGGACATGGCACCCACAATATGCTCTGTGTTTCATAAGGTTTATACATCGTGAAAACAATGCCATCATGTGCAACCCGCTTTCATTGTTTTAGCTGTTACGGAGTCTACACCTTAATTTCCGCTGCCAACTCTTAACACTACTATACATGAAACGGTTTCATCAGATTTTTCACACTAGCTTCCGTGTTCGAGGCATCTGTGTTCATCATAGCAAAGCATTACGTAAATATGTAATGTACGCGCTCGACGGGGGTACCTTAGTGCTAAACAACAGATGTTAATTATCACCCAACTGAATGATACTTTAATATCAACCATAAGAGAATGAAAGGCTGGCTTAATTCGCCAGGTTTGCAAACTGTGGCCAAAGGGTCACATACAGATCTCTGTAGTGGGTTCAAGAGCCATTGAGCCAAGAGACCTGGCTTCCATGTGTGTACATTACAAATACTTTTATCCATTTATGTGTGCAGAAAATAATCAGAGATTTTGTCACGAACAGTGCTAAATGACAAACGTCACTCGTCTGTTTATTTAGCAGGTGGAGTCCATTGTGTGTTCTGCAGACAAGCCCTGATTTTCATTGTCCGTCACACTCTCTGTTGTCTTGCACTCTCCATAGTCTTCATAATATAGAGAAGCAATGCTTACTGGGAAAAGCACCTCAGGCTGTACATACCAAAAAAAAAAAATGCAACATAGGAAATAACTTAGGGGACCACAAGGTATTAAGGGGCACATGCATCAAGGTAGAATTTTGTGATTCCTTAATTGCGATTATTAAGAAATCGCAAAAGCCTATGCATGTAGGAATTGCTATAAAAATAGTGATTACTAAACATTCCTTAATTGCTACTTGCATATTGTAACTTGAAACCTTGGAAAATGAACTCTAGTGCATTTTTCTCAGTTTTTGCAAAATACAGACCAGAGTAATTTCTCTGTATTGTGCGGCCCCAAATAGCGAATTTGCTATTTCATAGGGGCACATGCATCAACCTATTTAGGAAGTGCAAACGGTGCGAATCGGTAAATTCGGCCGTTTGCGCTTCCTAAATACGTTTTTGGGATGCATGAAACAATTTTTCAAAATTCGTTTTTTTTGCATTTCCTAAAAATGCGAATGCATTTAAGGAATCGCATTTGTGTGATTAATTAAATGCAATGCATCAATTTTTTTTAAAATGCGAATTTTGAAATAGGAAGTGCAAATTAACACGAGGTTGACCCTCGTGTTAATTTGCGAAATTCTTTAAAAAAGCACAAAAATGCATTTTGGAAAGTGTCATGTTACACACACACATGTCCTTAGGACATGTGTGTGTGAAACATGCACTTTAAAATACATTTCAGGGGTGCAGGGGGGGGTCCTTTGGACCCCCCTCTGCACCCTTGCATTGCATCAACAAATTGCGAATTCCAAAAAAAAGAAATGCAAAACGGCATTGATTCCTATGGGCCTCTAGGCCCATAGGAATCAATGTAATGCCATTCCTTAATTGCGAAAAAGAAATGCAAAACGGCATTGATTCCTATGGGCCTCTAGGCCCATTGGAATCAATGTAATGCCATTCCTTAATTGCGATTCGCAATTAAGGAATCGCAATTTCCAAAAATTAAGAAATCCTAAAAACTTTTAGGATTTCTTGATGCATAGGATTTTGCACTTCCTAAATTGCGATTCCTTAATTTTCGCATTTTAGGAAGTGCAAAATCCTACAATGATGCATGTGCCCCTAAGTGCTTCTAGCATTGCATTTAAGGAACCGCAAATTGCGATTCCTTGAATGCAATTGCAGTTTAAGAAATCACAATTAATTGCGATTTCTTAAATTGAGAGTGCCTAACACTTTAATGCATTCCAAAAGGCCTTTTTGCGGGCGCAAACGGACGATTTTTGTGAATCGCACCGTTTGCGCTCTCAAAAACCTTTGATGCATGTGCCTGTAAGAGTGTTATACAAATATCCCTTTGCAACTTGAGCTCACAAAAAGGCAAAGCAGTACAAAACACTTTCCATTTACTTAAAAGAACATAAAGGTAGAGAAGCTCTGAGATTTTTCATATTGCAACACCAAACATTGATTTGGAATCCCATTTATTCAACAAACACCAACTAGACAGACAACTAGCGAGCAACTTGAAATGTGTTTTGCTTAATGTACAAAAGTAAATGTAAACATGAAGAAGTAGTGGATTTGCATCAAATGTTCTTGAAAGGGGGACTTCACCAATTAAATACAAAATGTAGCTTCTCAGACTCAAGGATAACGGACAACAAAACTCTTCACCTCTACTGGTTGGTGTTTGGGGGGATGGGCGGACATCTCATCATCAGTAGTGAGGAATTGGCATGTCTGAGTATAGACAAGAGTGTCTGGTTACAGCCTGTTTCAGTTAGGCATCAGGCAATAGCTGAAATAACGTTTAACCCTTAAGAAAGTATGACTCAAAAGGAAAGCAAAGTTAATATGAAAGCAAAAAACTCAACTTTATATTCAAATCGAGATTAAAACACGGGTTAACTTTCCTTTTTGGGTTTTTACTTTTTGATAAGCAAGTAAAAAGGATTCCTTTCCATGAGTACAAAAAGCCTAGAGTGTATTTTCCCATCACAATTGCTTTAACAGGGCATTTCGTTATTCCAGAGAAACTGATTCCATAACAGAAGTCTTACTTTGAAAACTATTTCAATAATAACTTAGCAGTTGGTTGGAAAAAGAAAATATATTTCAGTTGAAAATCTCCAAGACAAACAAACCATTTACAAAAGAAACTCCCCTGCCACCAACTTAAAAGTGAAAGCAGCCATAAGGGCGTTTGGTGTATTCACAGGTACCTTCTGACGTTTGATCTATGTCAGGCTGATAATACCAAGTAACAATGGGCAGAAAGCAACAAAAAAAAGAGTTCTCGAAAAAAACAGATAAAGAGTGAAGCCGTAACCAGACTGTAATTGGCCAGTGCTCCTCTGACTTGAACAGAAGTGAGCTATTAGCTGCTAGAACAAGTCAGGATGCAGAACTGGAGTGAACCCTATGGCAAGCAGCATACTTGAATAACGTTGTGTTAGTGATTACAGCAGGTCTTGCAGACAGCACATGCGTGCTGTAGGCTCACCCTAACAAGTTATCTAAGGCACATACGGCTAGATGTTGGTAATTGTAATTTATCGACTCTTGAATACCGAATTTTACCGATTCGTTATTTATGAGTCAGTAAATGCAATGTAGGTAAAAAGTCGGTATTTTTTACCGAATCGGTAAAATTCGGAATCGGCCATTCGGTATTTACCGATTCAGTAAATACCGAATCGGTAAATACCTAATCGGAAAGCAAAGAAAAGTGAAACTAAATCAGGCAGCCAATCAGGTGCCACCACCCTCCCCTTCCCCACCAGGAAGTGGCTACATAGGCAGCTGCAACTAATGAGAAGCTTCTGGAGAGGCAGTTGGAGCTGAGCTGAGTCCCTGAGCAGCAGAAAGAGTTTTGTGCACTTTTAAATTTGTAAAATGGCAAGCAGCACAGACAAAGATCAGCCAGAGAGGAAGAGGAAACTAAAATTCAGCAGCATGGAGCTGCAGGTCCTTGTTGAGGAGGTGGTGAAGGAGCACCAAAAACTGTTTGGCAGGCAGTCCCTCACTGTGGCTGAATCTGCCAAAAGGAAAATTTGGCTGGACATTCAAGATAAAGTGAATGCAGTTGGAGTGACTCCTAGAGATATAGAGGACCTTAAAAAGAGGTGGTACGACCTCAGGAGCCTGACAAAAAAATAAATTGGTGAACACCACAAGCAGGCAAGCAAAACTGATGGAGGGAAGAACCCAGCACCCCCCCTTACTGACCTGGAGGAGACGGTGGGCTCAACCAAAGAACCTGAAAGCGTCTGCGGACTGGGAGAAGTAGACAGCTCAGCCAGAGCTGCCAGCAGAAAAGGTAAGACACATGCACAGCAATCCCCCCCACACCATCATCCTTCCCTTTACCCTATGTGGCTAAGTGAACCCCAGTCCAGTACAGCTAGCACTGTACAGGAGCAATGCATTATGGGACATGTAGTCAGTAAATGAAAGACCATGTCATACAGCATAGTAACCAGCAAATTAGGGAAATGATTCCAGACAGAATGAAGCGCAGGCAACATGTACATTGTTCAAGTGAAAATTATTTAATTGTAGTGGCTGTGAGGCAGTAGCGCTTAGCTAATGTACGCTCATTTGTTCACAGGTGAGACATCTCGCAGGCGTTCCCAAGAGACTGAAGGCACGGCACCAGAGAGGGATGAGAGTCAGGAGACAGGTCCAAGTGCACAGAATGTATCAGAGGACACAGGTGCACCAAGTACACAGCCACCATCCCAAGACACAGAAATGGCTCCAGAGTTGCAGGCGTCCCCAGAACATACACAATCCCCTCTGTTACTGTCATCCCCAGAAATGCCAGCATCACTGCCTGTGACAACACCTGCATCACAACAGAGCAGGAGACATGTTGTTGCCCCACTATTGGAAATGGAGTCATCAGCAGGTGACATGGAGGGGGAAGACACACACACCTTGTACGGGCCACACTGCAGTCCAGTGCAGAGGTGGCCCGTACTGGTACCAGACGCGGCAGGCTCCGAGAAAGCAGTGTAGCTGCACGTGTAGAGGGTCCCAGTGTGTTCCGTGGCCTGGAGGGGAGCATGGTCAAAATCCAAAGGATGCAGGGAAAGGCCATCATGTCTGTCCAACGCCAAATGAGGAACCTAAACAACAATATGGAAGACATAGGGAAGGGCATCAGAGAACTAGTTGATGTCAACAAGGAGATGGCTGCAGGGGTGCGTGATATGTCACAATCGGTGCAGCTTCTGTGCACCAAACTAGATCAGGAAATTGCATCAAGGCGCAAGGAGAAGCAGCGTGAACAGCAACAAAATAAAGCCATACACCGCCTGGCCACAGCCACTTCCCTGCTATGCAGGAGATGCATAAACATGCAGGAGGGACTCACGCAAAATAGTAATGAGGTTTCTAGGGGCATTGCTAGTCTGACCAGTGCTGTTCACGTGCTGATAAATGCACAAACGTATTTCAAAAAACAAGGGTCCCTAGTAGTTCAGGGATATTAGCAAAATGATAGACATACGCTCAGTAGTATGTATGACCTTTGTCCAGCTGGACAGGATTTTAATTAAAGTAATTTACAAGAATACGAAGGATTTTTTACAAAGTGGGTGCAGCCAGCAACCCACCGGGGACAAGACAAAACAAGGGGATAAGGGTTAGAGCGAACAAGGCGGTCTGTATACTAGTAGTTCAGTGAACAGACGAAAATACATTTGACAGCATCATTGTATACAATTTTATACTTTTCTTTATACATATGACGCTAATATGTCGACGTTTCGATGCCCATTTTGAAATGATTGGCATCATCTTCAGGACAGAGAAATAATATGCGTGTCTTGAAAATCTTTAGGCAAATTATGGCCAGATTTTTAGTCCAAACAATGTCTAATATCGGGGGCAGTGCCCAGTATCAAGGGACATGCGAAGAAATACTCAATTATCTGAGCATTTCGCTCGATATTCTCCAAGCCAGGGCAAGAAAGCCTCTTCATAGGAGACCGGACCGATCGTGTCTCATTCCTGGTTGGGTTGCTCAATGGCAATTCTGGATTCAGATGGGTGGTCCCCGGAATTAGACATTGTTTGGACTAAAAATCTGGCCATAATTTGCCTAAAGATTTTCAAGACAAGCATATTATTTCTCTGTCCTGAAGATGATGCCAATCATTTCAAAATGGGCATCGAAACGTCGACATATTAGCGTCATATGTATAAAGAAAAGTATAAAATTGTATACAATGATGCTTTCAAATGTATTTTCGTCTGTTCACTGAACTACTAGTATACAGACCGCCTTGTTCGCTCTAACCCTTATCCCCTTGTTTTGTCTTGTCCCGGGTGGGTTGCTGGCTGCACCCACTTTGTAAAAAATCCTTCGTATTCTTGTAAATTACTTTAATTAAAATCCTGTCCAGCTGGACAAAGGTCATACATACTACTGAGCGTATGTCTATCATTTTGCTAATATCCCTGAACTGCTAGGGACCCTTGTTTTTTGAAATACGTTACTGCCCAAGGTCCCTAGTGATATACCTTTGGGTTCCCTTGTTTTTTATGATAAATGCACAAACAGCACAAACTGCTGCTCTGGATGTGCCAGAGAGTGAAGGGAGCACAAGTAGGAGCAGCATGGCAAGCCCCCTTGTCGTAGAGACACGGAGGAGCAGCAGGCGCCAAGGTGAGGCAACAGCCCAAACGCCAAGTGAAGACAGCCGCCACAGACATCTGGCACTGGTAGGCGTGGACGAAAATGAGTAGTTCAGTCAATGGGGAAGTGACCCAGGACTAACATCATTGAATGTATATAATTTGTGTTGCACAATTGTGCTTTAGAAACCTGTGTAGTGACAAAATTAAACTACGTTGGGTGCATACTCCACCTGTCTGTGTCTCTTTACTTACTTAAAAGTAGTTGCGTGTGATCTCTTCCCGTCTGTGTCTGCCATCTGTTGGTGTTGCAACTCCTGCAGTGTTGGGTGCAGGCAGTGCTTGTTCGTCATCATGGTCCTCATAATCAGATAATTCCACCTCGGTGCCCTTCTTCATGGCAAGGTTGTGCAACATTGCACAGGTTGCAATCATCTTGCAGCAGGTCACTGGTGTGTACTGGCATGCCCCTCCACTTTTGTGGAGTCAGCGGAACCTACTTTTCCACAGCCCAAAGGTGCGCTCCACAATGTTCCTGGTAGATTTGTGTGCCCTGTTGTATCTCCTCTGGCTGGGGGTTGAAGGGTTGAGGTAGGGAGTAAGAATGAAAGACCGGACCCCATATGCACTATCCCCTATATGTAACAGAAAAATACATTACTCATCCACACATACACATACATCTGCAATATGTATCAAGGGAGTGTCACACAGTGTTTTACCTAGCAGGTATCCTTCGCCACATTCCCCCGCAGTCAGACGTGTGTATATTCCACTATTTTGAAAGATGTATGAGTCGTGGGTACTTCCAGGTACCTTGGCAACTATGTCCGTGATGATGTACTTTGCATCACAGATTACCTGTACATTTATGGTGTGGGTAGACTTCCTGTTCCTATAAATGTACTCTGTGGCCGCACGTGGACATATTGGTATGTGGGTGCCATCAATACGGCCAATGACGTTGGGGAAATGTGCCAATTGATAGAACTCTGTCTTGGTCCTGAGCTGTTCTGCGTGCGTTGCAGGGAAGCTGATGTAACGATGCATTTTCTGCATCATGGCCTCTAGGAATTTCCTAAAAAAACGTGACAGGCAGCTCTGGGACACCCCACCTACCGCAGCAACCACACTCTGGAAACTCCCAGAGGCAAGCAGGTGTAGGCTACACAGCACCTGCACATGGGGTGGGATGGCGTGCGCCCTTGGGGTTGGGTGCTCCTAAAGTGTGTGGAGGTCCCTGATCAGCTCCAGGATGGTTTGGGGGTGTAGCCTGTACCTTTGTATGATCTCTGGCTCAGTCAGTTGGAATAGGGTGATTCTCTGCCTGTAGACCTGCTCCTCCCTTCTCCAGACCCTCTCTCCTTCTGCCTGGAGCCGTAGCCGCCTCGCAATCACATAGAATGCCGCCATTCTGGTCAAACAGTTGTTTTTTAGGCACTCTTTTATAGCCTGCACCTGGTTACCACCTGATTTGAATCCATGGTAAATACAGACTCTTAAATACCGAATTTCATGTGAATTCGGTATTTTAGCGGTTACCTACATCTCAAAAGTCAATTCATAGCATTTCTTATTTACCGAATCGGTAATTTTACCGATTCGGTAATTTTTCCGATTCGGTCAATTTACCGAATCGGTAAATTATCCGATTCGGAATATTTTCCGATTCGGTAATTTTCCGATTCGGTAAATTTACCGATTCTGAATATTTTCAGATTCTGTAAATTTTCCGATTCGGTAAATTTACCGATTCGTACGATTTTGTGGCCCCTACATCTCAAACTCCTAATACCGGTCGGTAACGGCCGAAATTCGGTAATTTCGGCTATTACGGACCGGTATTTGTTTACTACATCTGGCCCTTAGTTATCAAAAGGCCCTTTAATAGTATTCCAACGTCATGCATGTGCCCCTGAACATTCAATCTTGAATAAACAAATGATCACAGCTGGGTGGAGTGCAAGCAATGTTTTGCAGAAGCACACAACTTTTGCCCAATCACCATATGTACTCCTGACTCCCAACAAGTAGGCGGAACCGAAACCCTTTTTTAGTGATGTTCATAAAATTGGTGATAGCTGTGCTGTCAAGTCAGACCATAACAACCTATTTAGAAGTTATAAATGTAAAATATGCATTTCGCGCAGGTCAGACCTCATTATGCCTTCTGTGGCGAAGGAATGGGTTGCCAAAAAACACAGGTACAGCTCCAAGTGTGAAGAGGACTGGGCCATTCTGTGCACATCTGTAGTTACAATTATCAGTTTATGGCTTCACTGCCTTACTAATGCATTGAACAAACATGTACCCTAGGCATTGTGTTAAGTGAATAATTTGTAAAGAAATAAGTTCAGGGATCCAGTGGAAATGTATGTTCTGGTATTTATTTCTCTTACCCAATGCATACCACAAATATATTCTGAAGAGACGGGAATTGTCCATTTCTAGCTGGATAAGACAAAGTGGAAATTAGTAGAAATTTCTCCTATCACTTCAATAAGCTGGGCGGGGACATCCTAAGGATTTTGGGGGCCCTGGGCAGGGCCGGACTGGCTGTAGTGACATTGACCATTTCTCGGGAGGCTAGAAGGGTGGGGGTCATTTTTTTGTTACTGGGGGCTGGTTTTGCAGCAGTGCTGCAATATCGGCACCCAGTAGCAAAAGCAGCAATGCTTCACACTTGCACCCCACCTCCCCCCAGTTGGGCTAGTCCTACAAAATTGCCTGGGCTACTTCGGATTCTCAGTCTGGCTCTAGCCCAGAACTAAACATATTTTGGGGGCCCCTCTTCTACACAGCTTTGAACCAATTTCAGATCTTTCATGTTCTCTTTGGCCAGGTCAATGACAGTGCACAGGCACACTCGTTCAGATTCTAAACATTTACATCTAATATTCAGGGAGAGTGACATTTTTTTTAATGCTGTAATACAGCCGCAAGTTACTAATATTAATCGGAAATAATTCATGTGCCACCCTTCCGTTTCTCATATGTGAGCTCCTGTTTTGAGCTAAAAGAAACTTTTTTATGGATGTTGCATGAAACATAAACACAATATTTCCCTGAAACTGTGTGCAGTAGACTGTCACACATCACTCACATTAAAAATACATTCAAATAAATGGTATTTAAAGCAATCCGTTTAAGAATTATTTAAGGTCATCAATGCAAGACTCTGCAGGACAGAGCTGTCTCTATCGTCGAGAACACTTTTGAAGCATAGTAAGAGTGGTTTTCAGAGTGTCTCAATGACCCAGTATGCCTTTCAACCTGAACTCCAGAGCTCTCAATCTGGATCCTATATACACCTGGAGCTGACTCATTCTAAAATATTCATTATACAAGAACAATATGTTGCATGGAAAAAACACATTTTGGAAATAGCTATCACATTAGATAATGCAAGATGAAGTAAAACATGTGAAATGTAAATACCAACTAAATCGCTGTTATGGATTACCTTAACGTTTTTGACATTCATTCATTAGAAAGCGATCAGTGCTTTTGCCCACAAATTTAAGGTTGTTTACGGCAGCACTATTAGTTATTGCAAAGCCTCATCTAACACCGTTGTCTGTCTTTAATTTCCACGACAATGTTGTGGAAATTAAAGATGGACAACAATGCTTAGTCCAGTCCGTATGACTCGCACTTGCCATCCTAAACAAGCATTTACAATGCAACGGTCTCGGCATTGCAAAAGTTAGAGCTATTAGCATTGTACATGACATGATTAATTTAACACGTGAATGTCGAAACATTTTTAGGCAATGAGCTGTCCTTCGCCCCAGGTGTATGGTATGTGGGAGAATGCACTGAACTGCCCGCAACACATATCATTCGTTTGTTTTTGTATTTTGTTCCTCGTGTATCACTATTGGTCCTTTTGTGAAGCGCTCTGACACCTTCGGGTAAAGTCCGCGCTATATAAAATTGCATAAAGAAATAAAGAAATAACGAAGACGGAAATCTACGCACCCACCGGAAGTCAGGCAATGTCGCCTGTGACGGGGGCGGGCCGCGTCAGGACCGGAAGAGGAGGCATGCGTATCGCGGCCCGGGGCTCCTGTGAGCAGTGGAGAGCCCCGGGCCCGCCAGCAGGAGGTTAGGCGACTGTTGCGGGGCTCCCTTGACCAAGAGGGAGCCCCGTGAAAGGAGCTGGCAAGAGCTGCAGCGGCGGAGTTCCCCGAGATTGCCCCGGTAAGTTAGAAAGGGCTGGGGGGTGCGGTGTGCGGTGTGCGGTGTGCAGGGTGTGGGGGGGAGGGGCGAGGGGGGCAGCACTCGTGTGTCTGTGTACGTGCGCGTGTGTATGTGTTTGGGGGAGGCTGTATGTGCGTGCGTGCCTGCATGCATGGGCGCTTGTGTGTGTGTCTGAGAGAATGAAGTGAGCGTTCGCATGCGCGTGCTCGTTTGAAATCGCCTCCAAGGCGATGCGCGCGGCCAGGAGTGTCTCCTGGAAAGGAGACACGGCCACAATAGGTTCTCGGCGGACACGCGCTTCCGCGCGTTCAGCCGAGACCTAAAAATGAAGGCTGCACTGTCCTCTTGATCACGACGCCACTTCAATTTGACTCTTGGGAGGGTGGACAGTGACTGGCCTCCTTTCGACCCCCAGTAACCAAAACCTGCATCCACTCTTCCAGCCTCCCAGATCTCTTCGGATGGAATGGCCACAGAACTACGCCTCACTATTCCTTCAGCAAATGGCTCATATTGTATATGAAATGGATATAGATACATTTATCTTAGATAACAAAACATGCAAAAAGATCTCCATAAAGTACTCCTGGCACACACTTTACCAAATTGCCTCATTCATGGTTTACCACTAGAAGGAGGCACTGGTTGATCCAAGACAGAGCAAAGTGAAGTTAAAAATGACTTAATATATTCTGGTATTTCTAAAGACAATGGTCCCTAGACAGTCTGGTATAGTACAAATCAATATAGACTCAATCAGTGCTGTATTCTCTGTCCAGCCGGACAGCTTTTTAATATGCAATAAATGTAAAACAAAAAGTAAGGGAAAGAATCCAAGTGGGACACAGCCTGCGTCCTACTGACATAAACAAACAGACAACATTAAGGGAAGGGTTTAGGCAAAGGAAATGTGTCTGCCTATGACTTTAAATACAAAACAGACAGAATAACTCGCGGACACCATTACATATTTCACAAAGCAGTATAGTGAATGCATATGGTGTACATTGTGTCAACGGCATTTCTATCCCTTAAATAATTAGTGGGATCATCTTCAGGACATTAAAAATTGCATGCCTGTATACATAGAGCTGTAATTGCATAAACCATGGAAGAAATGGGGAGAAAGTAAGAGAGACATGAGATTAAAAAGGGCAACTGAAGGTCCAGATAGTCGATTGCATGGTTCTGCCACGTTAGCGGTACAGTTTGTCAAGTGCACAATATATAAAGAACTGGGTGAGGAAATTGGCTGTGTAAAAAAGTTTGCGACAAAAATACGGGAAGAGAGAATTTACCAGGGACAGAATAGAGCCAGAAAACATGTGACATGCTCTGGTGAAGAGAGAGCCAAATCAGTGAAAACCAAGTGAGTAGAAGACTGGCCGTGTGGCAGAGATGGAGAACCAAGGTGCGGTGTGCTAACCGGATGTGCGGCACATATGCTAGGTGGCAAGGCAAGGGTGACTTGGAAATTCATGTTGCTTACCCAAATATGGGGCCAGTAGTTGTGAGAGGCTAGTGGGGCTCCAGCTGGAGGATAATGTCCACAAGATAGCTGCAAGCAGATATATGCGCAATTAAGAAACCGTATAAGGTATTGAATTGCGATTCAATAACAAGTTGTAAAGACGCTTACCTGAAACCAGAGAACCGAAGGTCCACAGTGATTGGGGCGAAAAAGTTGGCGGCTAGTTGGCCTGACAATTGCCTGAAAAAGGAAGGGTCACTAGGTTACCCTATTAATCCTCAGACCCGCCTGGCAGTATAAAATAATTGGATTTATGCTTACTGTGGTAGGTCAAGTTTAATACATTGACTGCCTGGACCACTCGAAGATAATTAGAAGCCTGTAGAAAAGAGGCTTATATTAGGGGCTGTATGTGTTGAAGCCTGGAAGGCGCAGGCTGACCCTAATTTGGAGAATAGCATGGATCAAGAAAGAGCCGCGGTCGCGATCTCCGTGATTATGATGTCCTATGGGGTTACACAAGGGGTACTAATGGTATTTAAGGCCTGCCATTAGAGCCAAGCCTCCGCAGCTGGGGGTGCGGTGTGGTAATTCTACTTACAGAGGGATCTCGGTTCTTGGCTTCAAAATCACGGTCTTGTGATTTTATCTGTGGTTGAGCACAGGTGCGTGGCGAACGGCATTGCTCAAGTTAGCTCAGAGCAGTCATGTGACCTAAGGGACACTGCGTGGGAGGCTGGGATAATGGGCCCAATGTGGTGGCCATCTTAAGAAGTATGATATATAGTGTGTAGGCTTTAAAAGCCTGTGATGAAAAGAAAGACAGCGAGTTAAGGGATAAAAACATGAAGACATTTTTTAGAATATAACTTGCTTTACAAGCAATTTAAAACTCTCTTTTCATTAAAAAAAACATTTCTCATTCCTCTGAAATTGTTGTTGCTGCAATGGAGATCAGGAAACATTTAGAGTAAAGAAGTCCAATCTTCAAGATGGTTCAGGCCAGTATGTATACTGCCCGTTTTCAGGATCCATTTAATTTCCTCTTTGCTGAGCAGTTGATGGATGTCAGCACCCTGGGAGGTGGTTTGATCACATTGATGACTGTCCATTTGATATCTTTTTCAGTATGCCCTGTCGCATTGAAGTGATCTACCAGTGGTGCATTCGGAGTATTGCAACGTATCCTGCAGCAATGCTGACAGATTCTAATGCATGCTTTCTGAGTGGTTTGGCCTATATATATTTTGTTACATGGACACTAGATGGTGTATATGATATTATGGGTGTTACAATTTGAGAAATGTCTGCGTTCGAACGTAATCTTGTCATTTACAAAATCTTTACCTTTAAATCTTTATTGTTGTTTCACAAACAATGCAATCCCCACATTTTGCACGGTCAGTAAGTGGTGGTAGACTATATTCTGGGCTAACTGCCGAAGAAGATGACTACACACAAGCGCAGCTCCGGCACAACACTCCCGGCAAGTTCTAAAATGTGTTCAATGATCCGTTAGTAAGAGCCGCATTCAACCACGCTAGAGCCCATGAGCACCAGGAGGACCCTGAAACAAGTGTGGTGAAGATTTAGCACCAGAGACCAGAGATACGCCCAGGGCATCGGCGTTGGGGTAGGGCAGCGTCGCCCGAAATGACAGTGCTGAGGCGGCTCTGAGACAAGTGGCCATAGGGGGGATACTACCCGCGACGAAGTGGATTGCTGCAACTCCGGCAGCAGTGGAAAGTGAACACGGCACCGAAAGTGGCCCGGCCCGGCCGCAGTGATGACCACATAGATAAGTGAGCATCAGCAGCAAATTTGCAGGCGGGCGGCTGGAGATAGCATGGGAAGCCGTCAGGCCTAAGCGATCCAGATCCTGCCCGTGACACCAGACAATGGCCGGTCCCACCAAGCTGTGAGCAAGGGGACTGAGGACAACACAGCGACCACCCATGAGACGTAGCCCATGGGCACAATGCAGGCCTTAGAGACCTAGTGGGAATAGAACAGACCGGGAACTAAATTATTGAACTCTGCCCACATGGAGTGGTAGCGTTGTTATGTATACGGGCTTCTGGATCTGCTGCTGGGTCAAAGAAACAACCCTGAAGCCGCAACAGCATGCAGGAGTTGACACCCCTATAATGGGAGAAAGGCACTTAAGGGGGCAGAAACCAGAATTACACAGGTTTGGCTGTCGAAACCCGACAGGCCGGACAGGGTCTAAGCCCAAGAGCAGGCGGCGGAGAGTAGTCAGTCAAGCACGAGCACCGAGACTAATTCCACGCACCCATCAAGAGCAGCAATGGCCGGAGGGAGAAGTGGCCGAGTAACGATGCAAGCAAAACTTGACAAGTATGCATAGCAAAAGGGAGCCGACACAAAAGAAAAAGGATCTGTAGTGGTGCATGATACAACGCTCTTAACTGAGGGGCAATCAGATCTGACCCCACAAGACATAATGTCGGCCATTACTACGGTCCAAAACTCCCTGAAATCCAGGATAGACACAGTCTCAACTGAAGTTTCCCTGATTAGGGCAGATATCCGCAACATGAATGCCAGGATTAAGGAAGTAAAAGCCTGATCCAACTCATTAACCTAGGGCTCTGCCCTGCTAAAAAAAAATAGGTCAAAGACTCCAGGCTAGCAACAACAAGATGGAAATCCAGCTGGATGACTGTGAAGACAGAGCCCGACGCAACAATGTGCACATTTTAGGCTTACCTGAGCAAGCGGAAGGACATGTGACAGATTTATTCATAGAAGAGTTCATAATGGCTAACAGACTTTCTTAAGGACCGAACTCAAACCATTAATCTGGGCCCCTTTAAAGCTAAGACCACCTCTGTTACCAAAGGAGTCCCTCAGGGATCTTGTCTTAGCCCCACTCTTTTTAATATTTACATTGCCCCGCTGGCCGTTCTGCTTAGGAAGATCGGGTTTATCCCGGTCTCCTACGCAGACGACACACAGCTGCTTCTTACCTACGACACCGAGGCGCCTAATATTCAAGAAATATTCTCTGAAGGAATGCTTAAAATCACAGCATGGATGAGCCAAAACTTCCTCCAGCTTAATACTAGCAAAACAGAAATCATGCTATTCACAGAGGCAGTCACTAGTTGGTCCCCGAGTTGGTGGCAGGAAGAACTAGGTACGGCACCAACCCCCAAACCGGTTGTAAAAAACTTAGGAGTACTTGTTGACAACAAGTTAAACATTGAGGAGCACATAGCACTCACGAAACGATCTTGCTTCCATACCCTCAGTCTTTTACAGAAAGTTTTTCACTTCCTTCCCCTAGCTACTCGTAAGACTCTCATACACGCATTAGTACTAAGTCGACTGGACTTTAGTAACGCCCTCCTTATCTCGGCCACAGACTCTGCCTTACAGACCCTACAGGTGGTCCAGAACACAGCAGCTCGCTTAGTCACTAATGCCCCCGTCGCACTCCCTCCCTCCCGCTTCTTCACAAACTGCACTGGCTCCCCGTTCGCAAACATATCCATTTCAAAATATGCTGCTTGGTCTTCAAAGGTCTCCATCAGCTGGGCCCCAACATATTTATCTAACAAACTGATCATATACACTCCCTCGCGCAAGCTTCGCTCAGAAGGCAGAGGCCTCCTAGTCATTCCCCTCTTTAAGGAAACCAAATGGGTTGGAAAAGCCTTCTCCCACCTTGCGCCCAAATTGTGAAACCAGCTACCTGAGACACTCCGGCTAATCCACAATTACTTCAGTTTTAGGAAGAAACTGAAGACATTCCTATTCTAAATGACATGATCTCTTGCCTCTACTGTCTTCAGCGCGGAGATACCCCATGTGGGGCGATTCATGCGCTTTATAAATCAGCTAAATAAATAAAAATAAAAAAATAACGAAGCATTTGCAACCCAAAGACCTGTCCAAATACTTCTCAATCAAAATTGTGCACAGAGTCCCAGAGGGCCGACCAAAACCTGGAGCACCACCCAGGCCCATTTTAGCACGAGTATTTAACTTTTGAGAAAGGGATGCAATATTGCATACGGCACACATTGCACCCCCGGTCCAACTAGAAAACAGCAAGATAACATTCTTTTCCAGATTTCACGCTGAAAAAGAGCCCTGTGTAATAAAGAGATCAAGTATACTATGATGTTTCCTGCCAAATTAAGGGTTGAGTCACAGGGGAAGGTGTGGTTTTTCAACAGCCCGGAGGAAACATGGGACTGGCTTGAGGAATGGCGCATGGTCAGAAAAACAGCCACATCTGGACCAACGAGTAAGAACAGATCGGACCAGGCCAGAAAACAGCAGCGAATATGACAGTCACCAGCCCAGAGCGAGACCATCTAGACGGGGGAAGCAGTGGATAACAAAGTGCAGCTAACAGTGCAGCTCCAAAAGGCCCGGGGGCCCACGCCAATTCAAACTAGGACTTTACTGTACTAAGAAGATGAATCTTGGGAGAAAAGACACAACCAGACAATCCTGAGAATGTGAGGACTGGTACCCAAGTATAATGAAGGGACTTGTCCCTGCTAGTTTATATTGCCTAGCCAGGCTCTGGAACAGATGGACGCCAGGGGTGAGGTTGGATCACGCTCCACACCATTTCTAAGGTGGGCGATAGGCACTTTACACAGTTGGGGAGGCGGGAGGTTTAGTTCCCTTCATGCAGGGAGGCAGGGAGGGGAAAAGGATAGAGCATGTGGGGAAGGGGTATTCAGTTAGTCTACCTTTCAGTCAATATGGTGGGGAGGGAGGGGAACACACAGCAACAAGCCTGCAAGTGCAAAACGAAGGGTAGGTCCTCCCTTCGGAGTCAAAGCAAATTAGACAGCACAGGCATATAACACTATGCAGTTGTTCTCACCACATGCAGGAAAGATGACACTTAACCAGAAGGGACGCTCCATCCCATTCCTCACATGGAACGTCAACAGGCTTGGGGACAAAATAAAAAGAGGCATTGTACTTTAATACTTAAAGCAACAGGCACTTGAGATCGTCCTATTATAGAAAACCCACCTGGTAGGCAAAACCTGAAAAGCATTAGACAGATGGGAATATAAACTAGCAATCTACTCGGGATTCACCTCTGGCTCTAGAAGGACCGGTATACCTTACCGGAAAAACTGTCCCTACATAATACACAAAACATGGACCGATGTACAGGGTAAATTCGCAGCAACAGCAGGAACATGGGAAGAGAAATCGATCAACACACTCTCAGTATACATACTCCCTGCCATGAAGAAGACGACACTGGTAGTTCTCAGCAGACTCCTGTTAGCCTTCCTGGCTGGTATTCTGCTGCTGGGAGGAGACTTTAACAGTAAATGAGCAAGAAGACTGTTGCCCCCCTGGAGGGTGGAAAAATGACACATTGCAACTGGCAGACTTTCTACTGGCTTTTGGTCTCGCAGATATCTGGAGGAGCTTCAACCCACACACACACTAATATACATTCCATTCGGGGGCTCATGGCAGCCAGTCCTGTATTGACTACCTACTGACACACACAGAGGACATCCCCAATTTTACAGAGGCAAGGAGCTTAACACAGGGTGTCTCCGTTCGCTCCCCTGTCAGCACCTAAATAATAACGCATCTAAACACAGGACGCACAGCTCTTACGATCAATCCATGTTGTCTGAAAATCCTGCATGTAAAAACAGAAGTAATAAAAGACACTGACTGTTAATTTAATGAAAACACAGGCACAGTGGAGTCGTCACAGACCCTGTGGGGTGCTTTCAGGGCAGTGATGAAGGGCCGAGCTCTTGCTCTCACAGTTGGGCACAAAAAAGAGTTAAGGGCACGCATAGAGACGCTACAGAGGGAAATCCTGGAAGAAGAAGCAAAGGTAGCAAACACAGATGACAAATTAGCTAGACACACCCTTAACATGAAAAGACTCGACTACACGAAACTATTAACGGAGGCAGCCAGATCCAAACAGAGGGCCATACAGCATAAAATATATGAGCTAGGTGAAAAAAACTGCCAAATTGTTGGACTGGCTGGAAAAATGGGACGGGGCCTAGAGATGGGTTCCCCTACTATGAGGAGATTAGGGAGAAGAGTTGAGATATCCACAGGAGATTGCAGAGACCTTCGCCTCTTATTTTGCACATATTTATGCATCTGTAACTACAACTACACCCATGGACTCTAGAGATCTACTGGCCACCATCCCAGTTACCTCCTTGGCCATGAAGGACCGCAAATCCCTGGAGGGGGACCTTACTGAGGAGGAGATGGCGATGGCCATACAAGGTAAAAAGTCAGGGAAAGCCATGAGACGTAACGGGCTCCCCATTGATTTGCTAAAATTGCCGATAACACCCGCTCTCTGTGCCATGTACCAAGAAAGCTTCCAAAGGGGTTTCCTGCCAGGAGATCTAAGATTAGCATCAATAGTTGTGATCCACAAGCAGGGTAAGCCGGTCGAGGAGTGTGGCCCCTACTGACCTATCTCTGTGCTCAATGCAAAAATAAAGATTTTGTTATGTTATGTTATGTTATGTTATGTTATGTTATGTTAAATTTAATTTCTATAGCGCACGGCTACTCGATTGGAGTGTCCCGGCGCTTTATTTTGGCAGCTCAGAGAAGAAACATAACACCATATAAAACATTCATGAACAGGAAAAAGAAAACACACTAAAGGGTAAAAAGCCAGGTTTTAAGGCCCTTCCTGAAAGATAGAAGATTGGAGGTATCGGGTAAGGCCAAAGGCAGAGTGTTCCAGAGCTGTGGTGCCCTCAGTCTAAAGAAACGCCCCCCAATGCAGGCCCTCTTTACTCGGGGAACCGCCGCCAGAAACAAAGATTGAGATCGCAAAGATCGGGCCGGCGGTAGAAGACAACCCTGCGCTGCAGATATTTTGCTCCTGAACCAAAAAGCGCCTTATGAGCCAGGGTCAACGCCTTGAAAATAATCCGCTTCCGGATGGGCAGCCATTTTAGCCAAAGCACTGGCCAATCGACTAATCTCTATCATTGGCAAACTTGTACACCCGAACTAATCGGACTTTATCCCTGGACGTAACACTGCCCGTATTTTATTTATTTATTTACAATGTTTTGTATGGCGCGACCAAGACCCCGAAGGGTATCAGAGCGCTTCACAAGAGTGGGGGGGAGAGCAAAGTAAGGGGGAACATTGCAAAGAGGGTAAGAGAGGATACTATAATGAACTAATAGGAATGTACAAGGATGCAAAACAAACATTACTTAGTAAGGTAAGGCAAACAATCCTGGGCATTACAGTTGTTAGGCCTAAATAAAAAGTGAATCAAAGGACACTTATAAAACAGACGAACCATGGTCAATTAAGGCAGGAACTTGTTCATTAGGATTATCTTTGCTTCGCATTTGAAGGCAGCTGTGTAGGGGATTCTGCAGATTTCCAGTGGGAGAGAGTTCCAGATCTTCGATGCCGAGCCAGAGCCTCGTTCTTTTTTTGCGAAATGTCTGAGGTTTCAGTAGTAGAGAATTTGCACTTCTTGATGGTCTACCCCTTCCTGATAGTTATAGTTTTTGAGCCAGGTAACCAAGGGTTTTGAAGTGGAGGGCTTTTTGCGTCAAACAAGCAATCTTTAGTTGTATTCTTACTTCATTGGGTAACCACTTTAGAGATCTTAGGACCTGGGATATGTGATCATCTCTTTTTGTTTGAGTGATCAGCCTGGCAGCTGCATTCAACAAAGCCCTGAGAGGGGCCAAGGTATATTTGGGAAAGCCACATAGCATTGTGCTACCATAGTCTAGCCTCGGAAGGATAGGCGCTTGAACCACGTGCTAGAAGTTCTCTTGAGGGAGGAATGGCTTTAGGCTTCTAAGAATCCTCTTTTGGTGGTTAGCACCCTTATACATCTTACTATTCTTTTCTTCATGTTCAGCTGCGTGTCTAGGGTGATTCCAAGAGATTTCGCTGAGTCGATGTTAAGAGAGGAGCAGTTGAAGGAAGTGAGGTGCTTCATCCAGAGGTCAATCTTGGGGGTGTGCTTAGGAGGCGATATGAGAAGGAATTCTCTTTTGGAGGTGTTGAGTAGGAGGTGTTTCTCAGTTAGCGTGTTTTGGGCAATCGTCAAGGAGGAATTGAGTGAGATGAGATCTTCAGAGGAACTGATTTTCAGGTAGAGTTGAGTGTCATCCGCATCATACATATGAAAAAGAATGTTCATGGATCTTAGAGCATTTGCTAGTGGTTCCAGGAAAATATTAAAGAGCAAGGGAAAAGTGCAGATCCTTGCGGGACTCCCATGGAGACTGTAGATGGTTGGGATAGGGTTTGATTCACCTTCACTCTTTGGGATCTATTGTGAAGGAAGGAAAAGAACCATTGCAATACAAGACCGGAAAGGCCCATCCTGTGATTCAGAATGGCTAAGAGGTTATCACGATTAACTGTGTCGAATGCAGAGGAAAGATCAATGAGGATTAGTAGGCAGGATTCATTATGGTCTGACATTTTTAGGATTTCATCCATGATATGAGGAGTGCCAATTCAGTACTGTGACCGCTCCTAAAACCAGATTGGTGTTGATCCAAGAGGTTGAAAGACTCAATGTGCGAACAGAGTTGCGATTGAACACATATTTCAAGGAGCTTAGCCAGATTGCACGTGGCACTGGGAAGGAGGGACACAATACACTTTCACTAGATGCTAAAATGGCGTTCAACGGAATGGCCCTTTCTATTTGAGGTATTGGAACGCATGGGCTTCGGCCATAAGCACATCATTTGGATCAAACTTTTATACACTGATCTGACAGCACAAGTAGTTGTCAATCGCCACACATGCTGGCAATTATGATTTGGGGAGGGGTTACCCCTGTCACCTCTCATATTCGCATTGATGCTCGAACCATTTGCAACACGGGTGACAGGGACCCCATGATTAGAGGGCTGAAATGGACAGAACAGCATGAAGACAGACTCTCTATATATACGGATGATATACTCTTACATCTAGTGGCCCCAGCAACTTCGATCCACAGCATCCCGCACATATTTGCGATCTATGGCAGAACTCAGGCTATAATAGAAATTGGGAAAAATCCACACTGTATATGATTCGGGAGCCCGCGCCGCGAATACTGTTAAACCACAAAATTACGGTAGCGGAGACAGGATTCAAATATCATGGAATCTTTATAACACCTGAACCACTCCTCTTCTACAACGCTAATCTCCAGGCCCACTGAAACGGTTAAACAAGGACACTGGTGAAGTCATCCTCTGATCCTTTTTGGCAGAACGGCACTGTTCAAAATGTTGGCACTGTCCCAGTTTCTCTACGTGCTACAAAACACCCCGGGCACATACTTTAATAACATAGAGATCGCAGTACAGACCCTATCATGGGACGGGAAAACCCACGTATAGCTATACCAAAACTGAAGAGAGGGTGGTTTGACGGGGGGGATCTCCCTGCCAGATATTAGACAATATTACTCGGCTTCCCAGGTAAAATCAATTAACCAATGGATCTATGGCCCGCAACTAACACCAGCCTATCAAATAGACAAATGCCCTCTGGGTGCATGTATTATTAAATCCAACACTGACATCAGTGTGGGTTTATTAATTCGAGATATTTGATACCAAACATCCCTATTTTCAGTGATGCCATCATGTAGTTGGAGAACTAATTTTCACCAGTGTTCCGCACATGTACTTGAAATGGCTTTTCTGTTCACTTGTACGGACAGCAATTAGACTGTCCAGCACAGGGGCATATCTGCTCAGTATCGTGCAACCTGCCTTACGGCTGTAGGGACTGCAGTAGGGGGGATTTGCCTATACTGCATGCAGTGTTTGTGGGCATGGCACACAGGTGTGTGTTTGAATACCAACCAAAAGTAGCATGGGGTCAAACTGAGGAAAAAGAGACAGTGTGTTTGTATACCAAAGACGAAATCAAACAGTGGGCGCTCTCCAAAAATTAGAGATGTTCCCATCAGAATCCCAACCTGTACCGCCCCACATCATTTGGGAACAGTTGAAGTCACAAATGGGAAAGATTGCCCAGTGTATGATTTGGCCAGCCCTAGCCAAACCTATCATTCGAGTCCCATTGTGTATGGAATGTTGAATCAGTTACAGGTGGTATCTGAAAAGGAGTGCTAAATTGTGAAAAACAATAAGTGTTAAAGTGACATAATATAAAATTGGGTAAAGTCGAGGAAAATCATTTTAATAGGCACCTCCCTTTCCCAACATTAAAAACAGTGCATAGGCAGTGTTAACAAATAACTACCTAGATGTATGTAATGGTCGACATGTTTCTGCAGTTTACCTAGGGCCCATAGGTCACCTACTGCTTCATCAGGACCTAATATGCTACTGCTGTATTAAGTGAAAAACCAAATAGTGAGATAATCATCACCTGGAATTCTCCTGTTTCCAAGATCCCAGGATATCCCAAAGTAGCAAACACACATGCAAGAAAAAAGGGGAATTACGTTATAAAGTGAAAATAATGAGGTGGAGCTACATTCTCCTAACGATTGGGTGAGTGTCTTTGCATATTTTAAGAACGCTCTCATGTTATACTTCTATGGTAAACATGATACTTTGTACCTTATTCTCCAGACTGCATAACGAAATTAGCTGGTACTTGATGACATTAAATAATATTGTTGTCGTAATTATTTTCACTTTATAACGTAATTCCCCTTTTTTCTTGCATTCTTGTTTGATTTCGTTTTTGGTATACAAACACACTGTCTCTTTTTCCTCAGTTTGACCCCATGCTACTTTTGGTTGGTATTCAAATAGTTAGAAGGGCTGTAGCATAGGCTGGTGGTTAAATATTCCCTAGGACCCCCCCCCTTTTTAGTGATTAAAACACAGGTGTGTGTGCCATGTCGTGTTTTCACTTTTTTCAGCACCAAGACGCGCAGCCTGTTTGTGTGTGGTGAGGGGCCCTTTAGAGTGGCGTAAATCATGCTGCAGCCCTTAAGTACCCTCTTTAGCTTCCTTGCCCTAGGTACGAGGGGTACCACTTACTAGGGACTTTTTTAAAAAGAGATCTGGCACTGGCATTGGCGACCTGGTTAGCAGGAACCCAGTGCACTTTCAGTCTAAATCACATTAAATACAAGGCAAAAAGTGGGGGCAACCATGTCAAAAAAGGTACAATTTTCTACAGTGAGTGTTGCAAATGGGTTTTCAAGGACAGAGAGGGGGATCAGGGTACAGCCGGCACGATGCCAAATAAGTCAGCAAGCCATGTGATGTTATCTGAAGAAAGGATTTTTCCGCTCCTCTGACATAGAGTGGACACCTGTTAGACCTGTTGTACTGCGATGTCATTCCGGATTTTGGCATAACATGAGAAAGTATGCTGCACATGTTTTCTTTCTTGTCTATAGTCATGATGCTGCTGTGGGATTTGCAGGTACTACTTTAGATCCTAATCTTGATGGCCTGACACAAAAGGATATTGAATGCCTTGTCGATAATTCAGCAGATCTTGAATGCGAGGAAGGCTTCAAAGGAGGCAATGAGTAGGTGAATGAGTGAGTGAGTGAGTGAGTGAATGAGTGAGTGAGTAAGTGAGTGAGTGAGATATATCTTTGTACAACATATGCCAAAGTTTTCTTGGCACTAGGATTGGAGACCTGACAGGAGAGGAAATAACAAAACAAATAGCATAAACAGTTAGAACTGAGAGGCTGATGAAAACTCTGTAGTGGGTAAGTCCCACAGGTACAGGTGTAGATAAGTAGACACCGTAGAACAATTCAGGTACTTGAAATAGATGTTTATTAGTTGAAGTCATGGTCAGGATAACAGCCCCATCAGGAGCAGCCTACTGGCCGCTCAGCCCATCCTTAACTGTAGCTCTGATGCATCCAACATTCCACCCACACTAGGATTCCAATAAGAACACACACACTGGGCTGAGCAGCTGGATACTAGTACATACATATAACATGAGAATACTACATTATCCTCTCCCTTTAATAATTTAAAACAAAAGAACAGAAGAGAAAACAAGGAGAAACTATGCACAAGAAAATTATACAACTTCCAAGAAATCTGTGACCCAGGGATGGATATAAAAGGCATCACGAGAGGGAAAACAGAAATCTAAATTATTAAAGAAGGAAGAAAGCGAAAAGAAATAAATAAACAGATACCATCCTCCTCCTTCAATAATTGAAAATTGAAAATATAAAGATATACTTAAATGGCTAACAACAACTCACGATATATTGAAAACATAAGGGGACGACAAGACCCCAAACAGCTTATTTAGAGAGAAACAAAAATCAATGAAAATACTACAAACCTTAGAAGAAAAACACTGCACCTCTAGAGGGGAAACACTGTTGGACTAAGACCAACGTGGAAAACTGTTAGCGACTAAAACCCGTAAGTCACAACAAATTAAACTATCTTACTAAAAAGATAAAAACCCTTCACGAGGTAATGGGGCTATAACCCACACCAAAATGAAAAACAATAGTTAGGGAAAGTGGGACTCGCAACCCACACCCATCCCAAGACAAGATAGGGATAACCTACAAAAAAAATGATGAAAAGATGTAATGGGACTGAAACCCACTAGGGAACATGGGACTTGGATACCCACACCCATCCCACGACAAGACAGGGATAAACAAATTGCATGAAAAGGTCATGGGACTCAAACCCACACCAAAATGCAGTGAAAGGGACTCAAACCCAAACCATAAAGGAGTGCAAGAACAAAGGAAGGTGGGACTAGGGACCCACTCCTATCGCAAAGAGAACAAAGGAAAATAGGACTTGAACCCACTCCATCCCAACGCAGGGATAAATACCATAAAAATGGGGTGATGGGACTTAAAACCCTCCCCCAAAATTTAAGAGAACGACAACATGTTACAAAAAGGAGATGGGACAATGCACCCACCCCAATGATAACCACAAGTTTTAAGTTAACATTACTGTAGAAAAGCATAAGCAGAATACGAAATATATTTGCTAGTTAAATAAAACATTACACTGTAAATATCACCTAAAATATACAACTTTCAAGTTAACATTTCAGCAGAAAAACATAAGCAGTATACGAAATACACTTGCAGGTTAAATAAAATATTATACTGTAAATATAGCCTAAAATATAAAACCAAAAGCATTAACTGACAGAGGTGTGCCTGTCACCGGGAAGAGGCGGACAGGCAGGTTTTAATAAATCATAACACCACTTTCCTAAAGCCAAGGGTGTGCCTGTCACCGAGTAAAGTTGCAGACAGGCAAGTTTCATTGAACTAAAATGACATTACTTTAAAGGAAAGGGTGTGCCTGTCACTGGAAAGATGCTGGCTTTCAAATAAAATAGCTTCATGTAAGAACAGTACCTCAAAGTTAACATGGCGCTCTATTTATAACGGTGCTTGAATTGTTGAAAAACAAATTCTAAAAAGAAATGTTGGGAAAACATTGCAGCCGGCATCAAAGAAAACAAAAGCAGAGCAGATCGAGGACATAACCACGTTGTGATGACTCGTGTTGAGTAAAGTTTTGTTGAAAAGAAAACATTGTGGTTGGCAAAAACGAAACACTCTCATGCATGGCAAGGCAGGACTCCATAGCGTTGTGGTTGGCAGAAGATTCCAAAATGGAGGCACGTTTCCTCACGTAGTGCCGAGTGGTTCACAGTGCAACCATGCACCATCATGCAGCAGTGAAACAGAGAAGACGTCATAAGGGAAAGCTTTGGCTCTGCGCGGCGCTTCAGGAAACAGTAAGTAGCGCAAGCAAATACTTTTCAAATTTAACGATGTGATGGCGTCGCTTGTAAAATCACATGAAGAAATGAAAATAAAGCGTTTCCAAAAAAACGTTCCCAAAACCACCAAATAATACATATCTCCATTGTAGAAAGAAAACATGAGCTGATGAATAATTCTTATCCTTTTTGAAAATGGTAAAACACGAGTGATTTGGCATAAATATCGTAAACTCGCCATAGTCACACTGCCAAACAAGAGTTGGGAGCTTCATTCACTTCAAATTCTGGGCAGTTTACATTTCTCTGCATGACTCTTGAGAAAAAGAGTTATCTTATAGACAAACACGTCCCGCAAAAACAAACAGGAGGCTGCAGTAAACCTTGAGCATGGCCTCAGACCTTCAGAGTTTGCTCAGACGATAATAGTCATTTATAATATAAACAGCCTCTCACTGAAGGAGAAATTAGCTCCTCTTCGGTGGGCAAAGATAAACAAAGTCAAAATGAATAACATTCTTTTTTTTTTCTTCGAAAGAATGGACCCAGTTCGTTTTAAACTTGGCTAAGAATGAGGCTTGAAAATCTTTAACGGTTACACAAGCAGCTTGTTAAATAAATGTTCTTGAAGAAAATTTACAGACACAGCTCACCTGCATTTGGGCTGTCGTTGCGATGGACACTGATGGGGCAGGCAGGTAGCAGTTGGTCTGGTTACTAGAAAAGAGTCTTTTACCTTGAGCTGTGTTTTTCTTAATCAGCTTAATCTTCATTTCTTTTCATGTAGTTGCGTTTTAAGTTGCTGCTTTATCTTTACAGGCGTGACCTCTCACATACTTGACATGTTAAACTTCTTAAGTACGCTTTTTCTTCCTTTTGCTTGACTCTTGAGTGTAGTTCTTCATCATTGGTAGGTTCTTTAAGTCCGACGTCGCCAAAATGTAGTGGGTAAGTCCCACAGGTACAGGCGTAGATAAGTAGACACCGTAGACCAATTCAGGTACTTGAAATAGATGTTTATTAGTTGAAGTCATGGTCAGGATAACAGCCCCATCAGGAGCAGCCTACTGGCCGCTCAGCCCATCCTTAACTGTAGCTCTGATGCATCCAACATTCCACCCACACTAGGATTCCAATAAGAACACACACACTGGGCTGAGCAGCTGGATACTAGTACATACATATAACATGAGAATACTACATTCTCCTAGTGGGGGAGACCCTTATATGGGCTGCAAGTTCAGAGAAGGAAGGCCAAGTGCCAAAGGTGAATGCATCTGAAGCAAGGAACAGAGAACAGAAAGAGATAGGCAGAGCAAAGTACACAAGGCAGTACATGTCTGAACAGTTTCAGAAGAATGCCTTGATGCTTACCCCTTAGGCGGCTTGCTAAGCCATGCAAACAAATTTGAAATAGACTTACTGCAGTACCCGGAGCCATTGAAGAGATTCAGAAATGTGTTTACATTTTTGAAATCCAAAAACAAACCAGACCGCCATGTGCTGACCCCACTCAAAATCTTGAATAGTCCTCCTGGGAGCCCTAAATAGTTGAGTGTGTACAGAATTTCTACACTGATCACTGGATCACGCAAAATGCTGTGGGAGAAAAGAGAGGATGTTGTACAAATACCTCAGTTGGTTGTAAGATCCAAAACCGCTTATCTAAAAATATAGGCGTGTAGCAAAGAAGAAGTCATATTTCTTTACCAAGCCTACTCAAAAAGGAGTTAATTGCAACTCACTTGATCACCCAAAGATTGTAGTTTCACAAGCAGTCCTTTAGTCAATCTTGTTGATATGTTATACAACTGAGCAGGGAGTTGACTCTGTCGCGGTTGTAAGTATCTAGGGTTTAGACAACTCTTCTGTAGTCTGAGATTCAACAGACTGTCACTTACCCAGATCTGAGTGGCCGAAAGATATCACTGGAGGGTCAGCTGAAGTTAAGACACAGGATAATTTCAGCACAGGATCAGTTGAGAGTCATCTATAAGAGTGACGCAGTCCGTACCACAAAATGGAGTTAGGTGCAGGAGCATATAAATGCTAAAAATAATAGACTACAGAACAATTTCTGTGGAAAGCCATAAATAACAGGCCTTTGGCTGGAGCAAACTGAGGGCAAGACTATGCTGAGCTCTGCATTCACATCTCTGCTAACCAGTGGCTCAATATAGAGTGATTCACCAAATCAAAAGACATGGCAAGGTGACGTACTGTGACACCTGTGACACAACCTCCATATAAGAGGTACACCTTGTATACCTTACATCATACAAGATGGAGAGCAAAGCTATTTCCATTTACATTCCTGACCAAAATTCCATTTGTGATGGATCCAAGATATTCATGGTCTCAAGGGTATTACAGAGCCATCTTGCTAGATATTTATTTTCCATCTTGGCCACAGATGCTAATAAAGAAAAGGGTGAACGAGGGAGTCCAACTTCAGGTTCAGGGAGAGTTTTGCTTAGCAGAATTTGCTCACACCTGTTGCACTACTGCATCGCCCGACGCATATTACCACAGCATTTTTGGGTGGGCAGGGTGCAATGTGCTTGGGTAGTAGAAGAGCTTCCTGGGAGGGCCACCACACACTCTCCATACAGGCACTTACATTGCGCCAACCAACCTGCCAAAATAAACTACTGCATCTCCATTCTTTTCCTGGGGACGTAGAGACTATAAGGCTACTCTGGCGTCTCCATTACCAGAAACAATCTTCTTCCCACAATCTTCTAGTGAAGGGTCATGGGATATAGCTTCCAATCCAACATGGTGGTGTTAGAAATTGGATTTCTGGTTGGCTAAGGCATGCGCCTAAGCCAGGCAGAAACCACCAATCTAATCAGGGCAAGGGAGTTACAAGCTGAAGATAACCTCTGCTCACCCCCTTGGTAGCTTGGCAAGAGCAGTCAGGCTTATCCCAGAGGCAATGTGTAAAGCATTTGCGCAACACACACACAGCAGTGACACACTAGGCACACCACAAAAGAAACACCATACAAGGTTATATAAAAAATAGCCTTTGTATTATCATAAACACATTAGAATCATAATCACAAATGTACACTGTGCCACCTGGCACTAGGCAATACTTAACAGGGGATTATATACAATACAGGGCCAATTGGGCCACTGTCAGAAACAATAGAACAGGTAATAACACAACCAGTAACTACTGGTAAAATACTGTACTGAGCGGAAACATATTATGCATAAACACATTATTTACAACAAGGGGTGGTGATGGACAGAGTCTCTGAATTAAGTAGAGTACTCTCACCCAGTCAAGAGATCAGGGCTAGATCCAACACCGTTTTTAGCTCATTGCACCATCCCAGTTTCAGAACCTGGCTGTATGCAAATTAGTCTGTCCCTGGCCCAGTGCATCATGGGAACAGGGCAGACCAGACTACAAAAGCCAATTCTTACACTGGGAAGGAAACAAGCTTCCGGGGACCGGTTTCTGCCATTTCAGGCGTCTTCGGCCCGGCTTGCTTGAATCCTGATGGTGCAATGAGCAAGGGACTCACATCTGAGTATACCCTTCCACGCTTAGGGTGGACAAAATTATTTACAACAAGGGGTGGTGATGGACAGAGTCTCTGAATTAAGCAGAGTACTCTCACCCAGTCAAGAGATCAGGGCTAGATCCAACACCGTTTTTTAGCTCATTGCACCATCCCAGTTTCAGAACCTGGCTGTATGCAAATTAGTCTGTCCCTGGCCCAGTGCATCATGGGAACAGGGCAGACCAGACTACAAAAGCCAATTCTTACACTGGGAAGGAAACAAGCTTCCGGGGACCGGTTTCTGCCATTTCAGGCGTCTTCGGCCCGGCTTGCTTGAATCCTGATGGTGCAATGAGCAAGGGACTCACATCTGAGTATACCCTTCCACGCTTAGGGTGGACAAAATTATTTACAACAAGGGGTGGTGATGGACAGAGTCTCTGAATTAAGCAGAGTACTCTCACCCAGTCAAGAGATCAGGGCTAGATCCAACACCGTTTTTTAGCTCATTGCACCATCCCAGTTTCAGAACCTGGCTGTATGCAAATTAGTCTGTCCCTGGCCCAGTGCATCATGGGAACAGGGCAGACCAGACTACAAAAGCCAATTCTTACACTGGGAAGGAAACAAGCTTCCGGGGACCGGTTTCTGCCATTTCAGGCGTCTTCGGCCCGGCTTGCTTGAATCCTGATGGTGCAATGAGCAAGGGACTCACATCTGAGTATACCCTTCCACGCTTAGGGTGGACAAAATTATTTACAACAAGGGTGGTGATGGACAGAGTCTCTGAATTAAGCAGAGTACTCTCACCCAGTCAAGAGATCAGGCATAACTCACATTTAGAAGTGCACCGTAGTAACACTCCCTAGGTGCATACATCACCTCAGGCATAAACACATCATGCATCCTTTTAGGGCTTTGCGCCCTACCAATACCACAAAAATGACCCCAGGCCATTGGCCTTCTTTGGGGCCCTCCTGGGCTGTCACAAATGCCCTCTGTCCAAAAGTCAGGGGGCAATAATCGTTGGCCCTTCCTTCAGGTCCTCTGGCTGCCAATGCAGCAAGTCGCAGGCCCACCAGGCTGGCACCCAAAATGGGGATGGAGGGTGTCACCCACCCTTGTCTCTCCTGAGACCACACCAAAAAAAATGCCCCCGTGGATGCAGTTGCTGGCTTTCTTGCTGTGCAACTGTAGGAGAAAAAGCACTGGCACCAACCGTGCCTTGTGAACCCCCTTTACTGGGCTCCTCCTGGTGCCCTCAATCAGCACCAACAATACTCAATGATCAGCCCCATTCACCGGGGCTGTTCTGGGCCGGATTCAGGAAGGGGCGAAACAGCACGCATCGACAGTGCTCTGTAGGTCCCCACTCACCGGGACCCTTTAAACACAATGCCCCCATGTTTTAGCAGCCCACACTCTCGCGGTGCCGCTGAAAGAATGAACTCTGGCACCAAATAGCGCTCCTGACAGGCCCCACTCACCGGGTCTCTTCTCTGGGTGGCTGTCAAGGAAATGGAGTGGGCCTCCTGGCAGGACATGGCAGCAGCGGAACACGGAGCGAAGTCTCCGTCGGCGTCGGCCCCTCTGCCTTTCCTTCTCCCACAGCAGTCTCTGGTCATACACAGGGCTTCCACCGGCACGGGAGCCCCGCCTACCTCCAGGCAGCAGGTCTGCCTGACATCCCCTTGTGGCGCCTTCTTCCCGCTTCCTCAGCAAGGCTCTGCCCACGTCCAGGCCGACTGCCTGACTTCCGGCTCGTGCAGCTGCGGTTCACAACACAAGCCCACGCTAAAGGCTCACGTCGGGTGGCACAAAACAGCGGGGTAGTCTCCCGCCCATGAACAGGCAGCACGGGGGAATTCCCACACTGGGATTCCTTCCTCACAGCGCTTTCAAGTGCAGCACCCCTGAGGCACTCATCCCGTCCTCTCGTGCCAGCAGTAATAAAGGTGTAGAGCTCACGAGGCGCTAGGACACAAGTTCTTTAGTGGGCAGAGCTGGGCAAAGCTGGGTCCAGGCAGGTCAGCTCACAGGGCCCTCCAGCAGAGGGGCAGTCTCTTGTGGCGGTTCCTCCTGGGGCCCAGCAGGTACAGCAAGCACCAAAAGCAGCACCAAAAAGCGCACAGACATGGGGTCACAGCCCCAATATTTATATCAGCCAGGTCTTTGTTCTACCCTGGCACAGGGCTTGAGGAATCCAGTAAAAAACAGCTCTGGGGGGCACTCAACATTTTATTTACAGTGCCCAACATTTCCCTTTGACATCGCAGGTCCTGGCCCCAGACACACCACAGGGGGGCAGAGCCGGCTTTATCCCAGGCAGGCACAAACCTATTCAGGGGCTACTCCTCCCACTACTCCAAATGCAGATCTGCCCATTCATCCTAGTGCTGACTCACCCAGCCCCTCTAGAGTCACACACCTTAGCAGCCCCTGTCACTCCAGAGCCAGATATGCAATACACATAGCACACAGAAATGCCAACTACTAAAAGTAGCATTTCTAAAATAGTAATAATAAATCTGCGAACACCATTACACAGCATTTATTATTACTATTCCAAACATACCAAACTTGACCATTCTGCTCCTCCCATATTAGAAATTACCACTGAAACACTTATTAGGGAATCCCCAATGCATTCCTATAAGAGGGCAGCCTTTCAGCAGTGAGAAACAAAAATGGCTGTTTGTCACTACCAGGATATGTCCACTGGTGCCAGCAGTAATAAAGGTGTACCGCTCGCTAGGTGCTGGGAGACAGGTCTTTAGAGGGCAGAGCTGGGCAAAGCTGGGCCCAGACAGGCCAGCTCACAGGGCCCTCCAGCAGAAGGGCAGTCCCTCGTGGTGGTTCCTCCTGGGGCCCAGCAGGTACAGCAAGCACCCAAAGCAGCACCAAAAAGCACACACATAGGGTCACAGCCCCAATATTTATAACAGCCAGGTATTTGTTCTGCCCTGGCACAGGGCTTGGGGAATCCAGTAAAAACCAGTTCGGCGGGCATTCAACATTTTATTTACAGTGCCCAACAGTTCCCTTTGACATCGCAGGTCCTGGCCCCAGACACACCATAGGGGGGTGGAGCCAGCATTGTCCCAGGCAGGCACAAACCTATTCAGAGTCAGAGGCTACTCCTCTCCCTACTCCAAATGCAGATCTGCCCATTCAGCCTAGCGCTGACTCACCCAGCCCCTCTAGAGCCACACACCTTACCTGCCCCTGTCACTCCAGAACCATGCATGCAATACACATCAGGCAGACACAAAGTCACATAGCACACAGCAATGCCAATTACTAAAAGTGGCATTTCTAAAATAGTAATAATAAATCTGCGAACACCATTACGCAGCATTTATTATTACTATTCCAAACATACCAAACTTGACCACACTGCTTCTCTCATATTAGAAATTACCACTGAAACACTTATCTGGGAATCCCCAATGCATTCCTATGAGAGGCCAGCCTTTCAGCAATGAGAAACCAAAATGTCTGTTTGTCACTTCCAGGACATGTCACACAATTAAGGTACATGTCCTATCTTTTACTATAATGCACCCTGCCCATAGGGCTAGCTAGGGCCTACCTTAAGGGTGACTGGACATGCAGTAAAAGGCGGGTCACAGACTTGCACCCACTTTAAGTGCCACGTAACAGCGGCAGTAAACTGAGTGCACAGGCCCTGCAATGGCAGAGGCCTGAGACAGGTTTGAAAGACTACTTTGGTGGGTGGCGCAATCTACGCTGCAAGCCCACCAGCAGCATTTAATTTACTGGCCCTGGGTATCTGAGATACCACTTTACAAGGGACTGACAGGTAAATTAAATATGCCAAACAGGTGTAGACCAATCTTACCATATTTACCATAAAGTGCACACCCACTTTACACTGGGAAGCATTGCTAAAGTGCTCAGAGTCCTAAAACCACCAACACCTGGTCAGAAACAATACTAGGAGAAAGGCAAAAAGTTCAGGGATGACCCTGCAAAAAGGGCCAAGTCCAACATGTGTCCTCCTACAGACTATTACTAGGTCTTCCCAATCCATGCTGGTGACATCCTTCCTGATGTAATTTCCAGGAAATTTAGGTTTTTCTTTGTACCGCGACGCTTCGACAGTTTTGTTGTTAGCCTCTTTGCTCCCAACTTGTTTCCAGTTATTCCTGGTTCTTGTTTGGTATTTTTTCTCCATAGTATTCCTACGTGCTCTTAAGCTCCTTGTCGCTGGCTTGTTCCCTAAATTCTTTGACTGCTCCTGTTCATTGTCCACTACCGGATTTCTCTGCCAACCTTTGAGGTATTTTGCCCACTTGGTTTTTTCCTCTGACAGGGGCTTTTTCTGGAAAGAAATATCTGCATTGGCATGGTCTAATGCTGGTGGCATCATGGCTACTACAAGAGATCACCCTTACTTCTGGCAGACTAGGAACGTCAAAACCTGGACCTCCTGATCCAACCACCACCAAGGGACACGGTGTCAGTCTTTGGAGGACAACATCCTCCTTTCTTTAACTGGGTGAGGTGGAATACCGCTCTACCATTGAGCAGGGAGTTGGCTTTGTCGAGGACTAGTATTTGGACAGTTTTTTGAAGTCTGTTTCTGATAAGAAGGCTTTCGCTTTTCAGAGTAAATACTTTTGTGCAATGTGTTTTTGTGCTGTTATTGGTTGTTTCTTTAAGCTGAGGTTCTTGTCTATGTGAACGCTTAGGCACTTGGTGCAGCTGAACAGTTCAGATGAGAAACCATTACAATTCTGTGTATACAGCCAGTCCTGAACATGTTGTTTATCCGGTTGTTGTTTGGCCCTGGGTACCATTAGAATGAATTCTTCGTTTTGTTGATTTGAATTTGCAACAAGGAAGCTTCCAAGGTTGATTATGTTGAAACTGGAAGGCATCGTCTTGTACAGTTCTGGCTTTACGGCGATGCCACCGCTGCCATTGCACTGGGCACCAGGCTCGGGCAGGACTTGCGTTTGAAAATATTTTACGGGGTTAAAGACGCCTGCTGCAGAGCTCGTTGTCAGGTGATAATAACAATCTTTAAAAAGTTGGTGATTACTGTGCTTAGCTAGAGAGATCTGCGTTTTCTTAAATCACAGTCATGACTCATTGTAAAGTAGCACACAGTGTTGATGTTCCTGCTGCAAAGCGCTACGTAAGATTCAGATCTGTGTTTTATGTAAATAGTGGAGTGGTTTACTTTTGCCACAGAAATCCTTTTGTTACTTGCAGGTCACAAATGACATTCTTCCCAATATAGCACAGTGAGCTCGAAACCAGCATCAAAGAGCTGCTTGCAAACTGAAAGGCCTAGGTTTAGAACGTTACAGCTATTTTTCCCAAGCGTTCGTTATTCTAAGGTAGCTAACATTGTTCCTTTGGGTAGTGACACATTTTTTTCCTTACTAATGCAGACCATCCCCAACCACTTCGTTACATTTTAAAGTTTGTTTTTATGTTTCTCTAGACTAAGTACTCTTACTAGTATAAGGTGTGTACCCAGAATGGCTGATATGTAATTCCTATATGTATAAGGCCCAGTGTGGTGAGACAAAGGGACTCTAGTACGCACACAGCAAGCAGTATACCATTAAACCGTTTTAATTATTTTTTCATTTCTTGATGCCAACAAATTTTTTGAATTCGTTATGATATTCATCAAACATATCATTAATAAACTAATACAATATTTTTTCGCAATAACATAAATTCAATATTATGACAACACAGGATTATGAACATAAAAGTTTAAGGAAAAACAACCCAATGCATTTCGGGGCGTAGTCGCCCCTTCGTCAGGGGTCTAAGGAAAAAATGAAAATAAACAAGGAGAATGTTATTCATGGATGTAGGAATTATATGAAAATCTAAATCGTCACAGATGTAAGTTGGTGGTTCTTACCTAAATAATAAGGGACAATGCTTATCCTGCAGTCTATTGGCTTATGTCATTTGAACAATTTGCCTAAGGGAAAAACCGAATAACAGTGTGTAAACAAGGCGGATGTTGTGCTTAGTTATAACCTAATGAATATCAAAATCAGTTTATAGGTGTGCACGAGGCATTACCTGTAGATGCGTAATTCCGGCATCTTGTAGCCCTCAAAATCTTAAGTAACTTTTCCAAGACTCGTACGTTTCATTGTCTCTGTATAATGTGGATGTGATTTAAAGTTACTGACACACTACTTTGGGATGAATAGCGTGATTAATGAAATTAAATGTGAAAAATGGGCTGATGAGGGGCACTGGTGGGGTGTGGTAGTGAGGGGTGGATAGAGAGGGTCATGAAGGGGTACCAATAAAGACCGTCGGACCGGGCACCACCAGCAATAGCCCCGACCCTGGTTATGTAGATGTGGAGTTGGTTGTCAGTTTATTGATGCCTGCTATTCTCTTTATTCATCAGTAGGGCTCCTGGTGGCTCCATGTGTGTGGATAAGGGGGGCAGCAGGCTTTTCAACGATCTTGCCTGGCAAGGAAGGGGACGAGGGTTATCCAGTAGCAAATGTGTAGGGGACCGTCGGGATTAAGGTTAGGTTTCTTCAAGAAAGGCAGGATGTGTACAGTCTGGAGAAAAGTCAAGAATGATTTTTCAATGAGGGAGATGTTGATGAGGCGGGGGGTAGTGTAAGTGTGCTGCAAGTGATGCCCTCGATTTTGGATGCAAGTATGGTAGTGTTTCTATACATCATTCATATAGAAAGTCTACAGAGATTGGAGGGAGGTAATCCGAGTGTTGATTTTGAGAGCAAGGAAAGGGGTCGATTTGGACACACTGTGAAAGAGGATAGTATTATTGCTGTAGCATTGTTTTTTGCCATGCATCTGATGACTGATTTTGATGAGCTTGTTGAAAAATACAGAAATAGCTGTGCAAGCCGGGAACTTGTAGGGTAGAGGAACTGGTTTGTGATTCACCTTTAATTGTGTTAATGGGAATCCTGCTCTTTTTGCAGTCTTTTTTGATGGAAGTCGTCTACTGTGATCTTTTGACTCGTGCGATTAGATGTATGTAGGTGGAGTTTTTCTCAATGTGTCGATTCTAGAAGTTTTTTAGACTACTGTTCTGCACTATGAATATCAGTAAGACATTCCAATATTTAATGCAATTATTTACCATATAACTGAGGTAGAATTCATATTATTGACTGCCCACAAAGTATCTTAAGGTGTTTGTAATTATAATCCTAGTTATATTGTGCTAGCTTTAAAATATTATAATAGTATCTGCCAGTGTAATTTAGAACCCGATTTATAATTTGGCGGAGAGGGTACTCTATCGCATTGTCAGCAGAGCACCCTCTCTGCCAAAATGAAGGTCCATGCATTTCACTTAGATTTAGGAGGACCTTCCAGTCTGTCGACGGCAGCAACTACTCTGTCTCTGCCACCAACATACACCTCCAATGATCTGACATAGGGCCGAATTTAGATCTCGGCGGACGGGTTGCTCCGTCACAATGGTGAGGGATATCCCGCCCACCAAAATATTAATCCCATAGAAATGGGATTTATATTTCGGCAGATGGGATATCCACGGCCACTAGAGGTTTTGCCATATGTCCGCCCACTTTATTTAGAGTGGGCGGACACATGGCAAGTTTTCACTGTCCATCACTACCAGATACACCCTGGTGGTGGGGGACACAAGAAAACGTTAAAATCACCCTCATGCTATGGGAGAAATCTCCCATGGCAAGGGGGTGACTGTTTTGTAAAATTTTTAAAACCAAAATACCGCTTCAGGATTTTGTTTTTAAAAATAAATTTTAAAAAATTGAAAGTTTGCAGTACGACTCCATCATGTTACCGTAGCCTTCCCTCAAACTTTCAATGCATTTACAGGAACCACCATGAAGGCGGTTACTGCCAATGCAAGAGATGTTACCTGGGCTTGTGGGCAGCTCAAAATTTGGCAGACGGCTACTCCCTCAGGGCGATGGAGCGCTTCACTTTATCGTCCTGACGGCGTAAAAACCCATCCACCAAACTCTAAATCAGGCCCATACTTCTTATTTATCCCTTTTTCTTAGAGATGGGCCAATTACATTTGCTTGTTTAGTTGTCTTTGATATGGAAAATAAAGATAATGCCATTGTTCTTGTAACTGGAGTGCCCCTGCATGCTTCAGAGCAGTACTTGATCAGATGAAATGCAAGCCTGTTGAACGCTCTGATAATTAATGGTGAACACTTCTCTACTTGTGAGTAACTGAACATGTTAGGAACTGCAATTAACAAAATGCAATTAGGGACTTATGCTGAATTATAAGCAGTGTGCTTGCTCCTGCCTCCCTCAAAATACTAAATCCTAAAACTGATAATTGTGAGTGGTGTACTTTAATGACAGAGGCTCTAGAGACATGTTCCAGACAAATTTCCAGAATGAATGGAAATTCTGTAGATCAATAATTCACTTTGAAAAAAATGGCCATTGTTTCGCCTAATGGTAAATATAACTGGTGAAAAAGCTTTTGAAGTGCTTACATCCGCTGAAAGCACTCTCAATTAAGCTTAACATTTAGTGATAATTATACTTTCAAAGTCTTCATTTGTTCCGCTTCGGATCACATAGATTACTCAACATTACTCCAAACAATCCGTTATGAGTCTGCTGTTTCACTACAAAAATACGTCAAAAGTCGTTAAGGATGAGATGGCATAGCAGTGGCTGAGATCAATTCAAGCATTCCATTCATCAATTTTTTGTATGGTTCAAAGCTCGTTACCACCATATATATTCTATTCATTTCCAAAGAAGAATCAATTTTCAATTCAATTAAAAAAACTTTATTCGATCAGTTTTTTAAAATAATCATAAAAGTGCATACAGTACATCACATAACTTACAATTTTAGCAAGTTCAAATTTATAGACATTAAGTTAAAAAAGACATACTTTTCCTAACAAATACAGATTTTAAAATATATACAGCAGTAAAAAAGCACACATCAGGTGCATCAAGTGCAAATAAGAGGCTCATGGCTGATTTAATAGAAAATACATTATATTTCTTAAAAAGTGGTTTCAAATAAATAATACGAAATTGTAGGTAGTAAGGGCAGATCAATAGGAAGTGCTCAGTACTCTGCTTTGAGGTCCCGTCACACGGGCATGGGGTTACAGTATGTGACTTGATGTGAGGGCAAGCAACCAGCATGTGAACAATCCCCATTCGTAGTCTAGTAAGGACATACTGGTGTGAACGTATAGTCACCATTTTTAGATATTCTGCAAAACCTGGTTCAGCCAGATTATATGTATTGTAAAAACGATGTGTAGAATACTGGCTGGTAGCAGCACTACGCTTTTGTGCCTTAGCCCTCATGTACACGAGCTTTAGCTCTTTTTTTGGAATGTCCGAGGCACTGGAAGGGTTTTCATGGACATTCAGCTTAAAGACATCTTTAAATGAAGTAACAATATAATTGAGCCAGGGAATCAAGTTACACTTGTCCAAGTGGAGGCAATCATTAATAATTTTCCTCGTAAAACTGGTTTGTTCTTTAAGCCAGATAGATCTCCATACTAGTAGGGGCCTAAGGCCGATAAGATCTGATAAGTGCTCCAAACCAACCTCCTGATGGATCAAACTGGTAGAGGCTGAGGATGGTAAACAGAGGAGTTTTTTAACGAATTTATTTTCCTCCACTTGAAGCAAGTTATGATTACAGTGTCCCCAAACCCCAGACCTATAAAGGGCCAAAGCTACACATCTATGGCGATATATGTACAGCATATCGGATATGCGCCTGGTGCCCAATTTGGATGCGAATTTAAAAATACCAAATGCACATTTGCCCATTTTTGCCCTGACGTTAGTCATCTCATGAGACCAAATACCCCCTCTATTAAAAGTGATACCTAGGTAACAGAATTTGTCAACCACTTGGATCGTTTAATCCTTAAACGAAAATTATCTTAATTTATTTACTTTCTTTCCACAAGCCGAAATGAAAGTTTTTGAATTGTTAATCTTAATTTTTCTCCCATTGATAAAATCCAGAAATGTATCCATAAGTCTCTGCAGCCCGACAGGGGTTCTGGATAAAAGAACCGTGTCGTTCGCGTAAAGCAGAACTGGGATTGCTAAACCGTCAGCAGACAGAGCATCGGCACTAACTAATCGCAATTCGGACTCTATGGCATTAATAAAAAGAGAAAAAAGAAGGGGGGCGAGGACACATCCTTGCCTAATACCGGAACGTACTCGGATACTAGAGGTACATTCACCCATTTGCCCAAAACGGATCTTAGCAGACAAATTACTATACAAATGTGCCAAAAAATAAATAATTTCGGGTGGGGCCCTCATTTTCAATAAGATTGTCCATAGTAAACCATGGTCAACCAAATCGAAAGCACTCGAAAGGTCCGCGAAACAGAGGAACAGCGAACCCTGTTTGGCACGCGTATACTTGCCTATAATAAGGTCTAGGTTGATGCACTGTTCTATAGTGCCTAGCCCCTTGCGAAAACCAAACTGGGAATCCGCAAGGATGCCATTGTCTTCTACCCATTCCTCCAGGCGAATCAATAACACCCTGCTCATTATTTTCATGGAGGAGTCGAGAAGAGAGATAGGGCGATAGTTCTTGGCCTCGCCCCTATCTCCCTTTTTATAAATAGGAATAATAATCGACTCTCCCCAGGTCTGTGGTGCAGAGGCCATAGCAACAGCGTTAAAGACCTTGGTCAACAGGGGGTTCCATAACAATACATCTGCTTTGTATAGGTCGATAGGGACCCCATCAGGGCTGGGTGCCTTCCCTCCCTTACTACACCGAATGGCGTTATCCACCTCGACGGTTGTAATATTTAGCGGTGTAGGGGGACCGGAGTCCGCAACCGTATCTCTCACTGGGGATATCCCTCCTGGATTGAATATACTAGAAAAGTAGGATACCCAATTTTCCTCGCTTACTTGAGCAGAAAGTACGGGGTAAACCTCGATATGTAGGAATGGACTATTAACAGTATTCCAAAATAGCTTAGTATCCCAGAGTTCCACGGCCTTGGACATATTATCCCACGCTTCCTCCCTTAATTCCTGCTTCCTTAAATTCAGGTGCATTTTATAAGTGCGCCTTAGAGAACTGACCGCTTCCCTGTCCCTGGGTTTACTAGCAAGGGCATTTTTTAAGTTTTGTAAGGATTTTGTACATGCCCTGTTAAACCATCCTCTAGGAGCCCCTACTTCCTTTACCTTATCGCTGGTCAGAATCTTTTTCGTAATCTCATTAATTGTGACAAACCCAGCTAATATACCTGTCAGGCCTATATTAGGGTCAAGACAACATTCCACCTCCTGGAGGCATGCAGACACGATTTTAACCAACAGCTGCTCCTCATTATGCCTCCCCCATTTATAGGACCATTTGGTCTATGCGGGATTAAGTCCGCCACTGTTCTATGTGACACGCCAGCCTTCTCCCCCCACAGAAACAAATGCATTGTAAGACAATTGTGATCACTAGGAGCCGGATCTACTACTTCCGGGGTGCAGAGGCTATAAGGTAGTCTATGATAGTGGCGGAATTCCTTCCCACAAAGGTTGGTACCTGATTACCCTCATTATCTTTTCTAGGCGACAAAATCAGCAAATCCAGTTTGAGCAGAAGGGTATTCAGTGAATCACCATAGGCCGTATGTAAGAAATGAGCCTGGTCCTCCCCGTCCTCTCCTCCAAAACCACACACCCTCAAGAAAGAATAAGGACACATATGAATATTAAAATCTCCTCCCCACAAGATATCAAAGGGTACACAGGTTTGCCCACACAAATTGTCAACTGCCGCATCGAGTTCATCGACCACTAAAGAACTGGAATGGTTGAACACATTATTATAATGGTTGATTAGTAAAACATTCCGACCCCCATTATACTGCAACCATAGTACCTGTGAATGTGAACCGACTGTCATGTGAGTTTTAACTCTCACCGGGAGACTCACTGACAGCAGAGTCACCAATCCACCTATGGCTCTACCCATGTTGGAGCTCTGGGCCGGACAGTTATAAGCAACATAACCATCCAGAAGGATATCTTCAGTAGACCACGTCTCCTGGAGACAGAGGATATCAAACTTTGTAACAAAATCCGACCAGCCCAGGCGGTCCATCTTATTATACCACCCTGCGATATTCCAACTCATTAGCTTGTATCCTTTTCCTGGATTACTTGCTTCCCCATCAATATGAGTTCCCATATGGGGAGGGTGCAAAAACCTATTCAGTGGTTCATCTAAAATCAGGGGGTTGGAAGGTGCCATCCGGGGTGCCATGGGCGATGCCATTGGGGTTGAACTATCATTCTGGGCAATAACTGAATCCGAGTTTACCCCTAATCCCTCATCTCCATTAACCGGGCAACCTAGGATAAGTCCAGTGTCATTATCATGACAATGACCTGGAAGTCCCTGCTCCCCAGGCTCATTTTGGGGTTCCAATTGGGACTCGCTATATTGTAAACAGGCTTGCCCATGAGGAGTAATGGAACCCGAAGGGTCATTACACCCCATGGACCTCTGGGTGTTGTCATACAATCTCGGGGCTTCCGCTTCAGTTCTTCCCATTGGGCTACTTAGGCGTGTTACAGTACTTAAAGTGGTGTCCCTAGGAATCCCCATCATATCAGTTCCGCTGTCAATGCCCTCCGTGCTGAAAGTATGTATTCCCCTTCCCTCCACCCCTAAACTCGATAAACTTCAATCACAATCATCCAATCCATTAAATATGTCGAACCTATTTGTGGTCTCCAATGGCGTGAATGGCTTTAAATGGTCCATTCTCCGATTGGCGGTTGTATTGGACCTAGAATGTACAAAATTCCACTCATAGGGATCAGGAACCGGTACAGAATAAGGCACATAAGGAGGGTTCCTGACATTCTGTATGAATGGGGGGTAGGTATTAGAGTAAGCATGTATTTGCGGGTGTTGAGGTGGGAACACCACGGATCTTGGGTAGAAATACATCAATGGTCGGGGAATGATGCGGTTGTTAGCATTACCTGGGGGTCAATTTAAAATAAAATGAACAGCGTTTTGATCTCTAAAATTCACTACCACCACATCGCCCTCAATATCCTTAGGTCTACCCCCCAACCACTGAAGGCGGCGGACATGCACAATTTCGCCGCTGATGTTACTTGCAATTGGCCTGTATAATCTCAACCAATGCATTATTTTGTTCTTCAGCTGGACGAATCCCTCCCGCTTGTTCTCTTCCAGCTCAGGCACCCCAGTAAGAACTACCACGAAAGGCACTGCTTCCGGTGGAAGTTCGGGAAGGGGGGCCCTGTTTTGTATCCCCCGAGTATGCCTGATACTATTCCCCTTCCTTGTTGCAATCCCCAGAGATGCATTACCCAGGCCCTTAGATGGTTTGCTAACGGAGGTAGTAGGAGTCGGGTCGGGTTTGTTTGTTGGCAATTTAGGAGGTGGATTGTGTTGCTTATTATTTTTGTTGTGGGGGGTTTTGGGGTAGCTGGAATCATGTTCAATACAGGGTTGGGGGCAGATGTAGTAGGTTTGGTTGACCCATTAATGGTTTGTGCAGCATTATTTGCTGCAGCCCTTATAGGGGCTTCCTTGTTTCCCAGTTCCCGCTCTATTTTCCCTAGTCTTTCTTCCACCTTGTTTAATCTCTCTAGGATTGCCAGGGAATAGCTCCTAATTAAACACTCAATACTATCCAGTGTAATACTATTATGGGCTACTTGCGGCACAGTGTCAGCTGAAGGAATATCAATACTAGCCTCCATATCTATATGTGTGGAGGATGAGGATGCTGGCATTGGGCCAGATGCTTCGGGAGCAGCTATTGGGGCCTTATCACTCCCAGTACTACTCTTTACCTTTATGCCAAAATCGGAGTGACTCAACTTTTGCTTTTGTGGATCCCCCCTTTTCCGCCTTTTTTTATTAGGGGGTGGGCCAAAATTTCTATGCGGTGTAGTTTTCTTAGCCCTATTCTGTATGATTTTACATGGCATAGTTGTAGGGGTAATCAGTGCCTCAGTTACAATGGAAGTGCAGGTAAATTTAGGAGGCGAAGTACTATTCCCAGTTTTCTTGGGGCAGGTGCTAGATGTAGGCGTGCAGTCTCTACGTACGGGACACACACTCCAATAAAACAACACTATCATTACCGTTATGGCTCACTGCGATAGGGGGGACAGCTGTAGAAGGTAACTCAGTCAGTGACCTATTTTTCATGCTTTCAATGGAACGACAGCGTTCCGCTCGCCGCTCTGCTAAAGAAATTTCCTTGGGAGCATCAGCGGCAGTCTTTGTAAAATAATTATCCAGAGTTCCACTGAGCAGACCCCCAGACCTGTCCGACATTATAGTGTCTGTACTTAACCCTGACAATGACATTTATAAATGTTTAACACACCAGAAAATGGAGGGCCTGGGTAAACTTACTCAGAATGTACTGAACGGGGCAATACACAACCAGGGGTTCGTGCCCAGTCCAGTCTCCTCGGGCCTCTGAGGGCCACAGAGGGCCCGCCCTTTGCCCGGGCTTAGCCCCGGGCGCTCCCGGGCGCTCCCGCGCCGCGAGGTTCTCAGTTACCTATATACGTGAGGACGTAGAAATAAGGATGGGGCGGTCAGGGAGAGCGGGCCAGGTGTGTGTCGGCCTCGGGGTTGCCGGGACTCCTGGGAGATCGAGTCCCGGTTCCCAGCGCTCGCAGCCCTGCAGCCCTATCAAACACCCAGCACTCAATCCAAGGTCCGGTGTCAGCAGCTCCGACGATGCGGGACCCGCGCAGCGGGTTCCGCGAGGAGTGAAAGTATTTCCCGGTCAAGGCAGCAAAAGTCTTCACTGGTGTCCCACGCACCAAACAGCAGGCAGGGTTTTTAAAGTAGTAAGGATGGGGCGGGCGGTCAGGGAGAGCGGGCCAGGTGTGTGTCGGCCTCGGGGTTGCCGGGACTCCTGGGAGATCGAGTCCCGGTTCCCAGCGCTGGCAGCCCTACAGCCTTATCAAACACCTAGCACTCAATCCAAGGTCCGGTGTAAGCAGCTCCGACGATGCGGGACCCGCGCAGCGGGATCCGCGAGGAGTGAAAGTATTTCCCGGTCAAGGCAGCAAAAGTCTTCACTGGTGTCCCACGCACCAAACAGCAGGCAGGGTTTTTAAAGTAGTAAGGATGGGGCGGGGCGGTCAGGGAGAGCGGGCCAGGTGTGTGTCAGCCTCGGGGTTGCCGGAACTCCTGGGAGATCGAGTCCCGGTTCCCAGCGCTCGCAGCCCTGCAGCCCTATCAAACACCCAGCACTCAATCCAAGGTCCGGTGTCAGCAGCTCCGACGATGCGGGACCCGCGCAGCGGGTTCCGCGAGGAGTGAAAGTATTTCCCGGTCAAGGCAGCAAAAGTCTTCACTGGTGTCTTCAAAGACGAATCAAAATGTTACTCACGAGGTCTTTGATTTAAAGAGCCAATTTTTTATTATGTACGTCTTGTGCCAAACATCTTTGTGTAAATAACTGTAAGAGTTAGTTAATTCTTTGGATACCCTAGCTAGACCTAGGGCTGCCAGTGTAAATGGCATTTGTTCATATGCCCTATCCTTCAGGAAGATTCATCAGCACAGTTTTTAACGTTTGTATTTTGGACTGTTCCCTCCTTCAGAATACTTTTATGTACAAACCATCATAAACTGACCACCAACTCACTAAATATTTCCAGAGCTCTCACACCCAAAGTTTCATTATTGCCTGTTTCTTATCTTGCTTCTTTCTGCATCTCTCCCCAACACATGCTCGAAGCTGCTTGTGTCTAATAAAATGTTGAGGATTCTCCTGGTCCCTCCAACCCAAGGTGCATGATCCTTGGTGCAAAATAACATCACTCATAACCTCACCTGGCATAATCGCAAACAGCAATTGGTGATAACTTTGACCTAATTAAGGGTCTTATGTTCGCACAAAGCAGTCTGTAAAAAGGCCTTTAATTTCTGCACTGACTTCGTTTTTTGCAGACCAACATATGTTCAAACATGTTGATTCTCAAAATTCCAATTTATAGAGGGTTTGCAATTTGACTTACCTTATAAATATGCCTGAGGTAGGTCGTAAATTGCTGCCGACTATGAATCACTGCCATTACAGGCGTCAGCAGACCACCACGTCTGTGGTTGCTTTAAATAAAGCAATCATTTTTTTTCTTTAAAGGAAAATGAAATGCATGGAAGAGGGGGTTAGATTTTTGTATGGGGATGGAGAAGCCCATCTTTCTTGCCCGGGGCTGTCCTCGGAAACACTATAAGATCTGGAAACATTGGGCTGATTTCAGGGGCATTTGGCTCGAGCCCCCGCCAGAACAGGACCCGATATTGGATGACTAAGCGTGCTGTGCCGATAGATGTGTGTATGTAAATTGCTGACATTGGCTGATACCGTGCGGGGGAGGGATCCGGGAGGGCTGGGGGTTAACAGTATTCATTTTTACAGTTTTTTGGGTGTAAAAGACATGATGGATTGCACTGCGTTATGTGTATCTACTTGATTGGCAGCTGCCTCTGGGGTACGGAGCTCTGCAATTTTTATGTGGTCTATCAATAAAATCTGTTTTTTTTAAAAAAAGGAAAATGAAATGCATTAAAAAAAAGAAAAGTCTTAAAACCCTTTTCTTTACCAGTAAACAATGGTCACAGGGACCACCGCCTACTACTAAAAATGTTTTTACAACATTGACAAATGGGAAGCGGTCTCTGAGGGACCCATTCCTGTTTGCGAGTGGTTACCACCCCCTATGAGGTGTCCGGAATCTAACAATGATTTGCAGCTGCAATTGTGGTCGGAAACCATTGGTACATAGCATTAGAAATTACAAATTGGAAGGGACCCTGCTAAACATGCGCATTTAGATTTGCAATTAGGTATGCAGTCGCAAACCTGTTTGGCAATTCAGAAACTAGTTACTAAATCGCAATTTAGATTTTGAACATCCCAAAAAGCTATTTTGAGGTCACAAAGCCTCCGATTTTGCAAATTGAAGCCTTGGCTACTGCAAAATAGTTTTGAACATAAGACCCTCAATGATTCTCCGGATAGCATGAGCCAGTTACCATCTTGTTACTGATGCTGCCAATTTCCGCCAGGCAATCTGGGGTCGCATGCATTTGAAATTTTGTATTTATGCACTTGCAAGCAAAATTCCCTAACAGGGAACAATTCTTAAACTGAAGTTTGATTGCTAGGTGCATTAACTCCAGGAAGAGCCAACAGTTCAGAATATAACCTACAGGAATCTAGTCATCTGGAGGTTAATCTGCAGGTCAAGAGTATATCCCTTCCAAGGTCAATTCAGCCTTCCAACCTTCTGAAGTCAGTAAAGTGAGTAAACACAAGGAGATAATGGACTGAGCGCTGAAACTTTTCAGACACTCACCCCCAGTCACAGATCTGGGTTGAATCCATCATCGTTCTTTAGCTCACTTTGCCACCCAGTTCAGACACAGCCATATGCAAATCAGACTTCACCCTGTGCCTCGTGGAAACGGTCCAGCCCTACTGCCAAGCCATGTCTTCCTCGGCTCGGAAATAGGAATCCTGGGACCGGTTTCTGGCTATCAGCCGTCATCAGCCAGGCTAGCTTGAATCCAGTGGCAAACTGAGCAAGGGACCCACATCTGGGCATACCCTGTCAATTTAGGGCATACAAAGCAAATACAAGGAGATAATGGACGGAGCACTGAAACGTTTCAGACATTCACCCCAGTCAAAGATCTAGGTTGAATAAATCATCGTTCTTTAGCTCAATTTGCCACCCCAGGTCAGACACAGCCATATGCAAATCAGTCTTGACCCTGTGCCTCATGGGTACAGTCCAGCCTGAACTGACAAAGCCATGTCTTCCCTGGACCAGAAACAAGCATCCTGGGACCGGTTTCTGGCTAACAGCCATCATCAGCCAGGCTAGCTTGAATCCAGTGACAAAGTGAGTAAGGGACCCACGTCTGAGCATACCCTGTCAACTTAGGGCAGACAAAGCAAACACAAGGAGATGATGGACGGAGCGCTGAAACTTTTCAGACACTCACCCCCAGTCACAGATCTGGGTTGAATCCATACTCGTTCTTTAGCTCACTTTGCCTCCTCAGTTCAGACACAGCCATATGCAAATCAGCCTTGACCCTGTTCCTCATGAGCACAATCCATCCCGAACATCCAAGCCATGTCTTTCCTGGACCTGACACAAACATCCTGGGACCGGTTTCTGGGTAACACCATTCATCAGCCACGCTAGCTTTAATCCAGTGGCAAAGTGAGCAAGGGACCCACATCTGGGCATACCCTGCCAATTTATGGCAAACAAAGCAAACACTAGGAGATGATGGATGGAGCGCTGAATCTTTTCAGACACTCACCCCTGTAACAGATCTGGGTTGAATCCATCATTGTTCTTTAGTTCAATTTGCCACCTCAGTTCAGACACAGTCATATGCAAATGAGTATTGACCCTGTGCCTCATGGGCACAGTCCAGCCCGAACTGCCAAGTCATATCGTCCCTGGACAAGAAACAAGCTTCCTGGGACTGGTTTCTGGCTAACAGCCGTCATTAGTCAGGCTAGCTTGAATCCAGCGGCAAAGCGAGCAAGGGACCCACGTCTGCGCATACCCTGTCAACTTAGGACAGACAAAGCAAACACAAGGAGATGATGGATGGAGCGCTGAAACTTTTCAGACACTCACCCCCAGTCACAGATCTGGGTTGAATCCATAATCATTCTTTAGCTGACTTTGCCACCCCAGTTCAGACACAGCCATATGCAAATCAGTCTTGACCCTGTGACTCATGTGGGACCCTGTGCCTCACGTGGGTCCCTTGCTCACTTTACCACTGGATTCAAGTTAGCCTGGCTGATGAAGGGTGGTTCCCAGAAACCGGTCTCAGGATGCTTGTTTCCGGTTCAGGGAAGACCTGGCTTGGCAGTTGGGGCTGGACTGTTCCCATGAGGCACAGGGTCAAGACTGATTTGCATATAGCTGGGTCTGAACTGAGGTGGTGAAGTGAGCTACAGAATGATGATGATTCAACCCAGATCTATGACTGGGGGTGAGTGTCTCAAAAGTTTCAGCACTCCGTCCATCATCTCCTTGTGTTTGCTTTGTTTGTCTTAAGTTGGCAGGGTATGGCCAAATGTGGGTCCTTTGCTCACTTTGCCACTGGATTCAAGCTAGCCTGGCTGATAAAGGGTGTTACCCAGAAACCGGCCCCAGGATGCTTGTTTCCTGGTCGGGGAAGACCTGGCTTGGAAGTTTGGCTGAACCGTTCCTATGAGGCACAGGGTCAAGACTGATTTGCATATAGCTAGGTCTGAACTGAGGTGGCGAAGTGAGCTAAAGAACGATGATGGAATCAACCCAGATCTATGACTGGGGTTGAGTGTCTGAAAAGTTTCAGCACTCCGTCCATCATCTCCTTGTGTTTGCTTTGTTCGCCTTAAGTTGGCAGGGTATGCCCAGACGTGGGCCCCTTGCTCACTTTGCCACTGGATTCAAGGTAGCCTGGTGATGAAGGGTGTCACCCAGAAACTGGTCCCAGGGTGCTTGTTTCTTGTTCAGGGAAGACCAGGCTTGGCAGTTCAGCTGGACGGTACCCATGAGGCACAGGGTCAAGACTGATTTGCATATAGCTGGGTCTGAAGAGAGGTGGTGAAGTGAGCTAAAGAATGATGATGGATTCAACCAAAATCTGTGACTGGGGGTGATTGTCTGAAAAATTTCTGTACTCCGTCCATTATCTCCTTGTGTTTGCTTTGTTCGCCTTAAGTTGGCAGGTTATACCCAGACGTGGGTCTCTTGCTCACTTTACCACAGGATTCAAGCTAGTCTGGCTGATGAAGGGCGTTACCCAGAAACCGGTCCGAGGATGCTTGTTTCCGGTTCAGGGAAGACCTGGCTTGGCAGTTCAGCTGGACTGTTCCAATCAGGCACAGGGTCAAGACTGATTTGCATATAGCTCGGTCTGATCTGAGGTGGCGAAGTGAGCTAAAGAACGATGATGGATTCAACCCAGATTGGTGACTGGGGGTGAGTGTCTGAAAAGTTTCAGCACTTCGTCCATCATGTCCTTGTGTTTGCTTTGTTCACCTTAAGTTGGCAGGGTATGCCCAGATGTAGGTCCCTTTCTCACTTTGCCATTGGATTCAAGCTAGCCTGGCTGATGAAGAGTGTTACCAGGAAACCGGTCCCAGGATGCTTGTTTCGGGTTCAGGGAAGACCTGGCTTGGCAGTTCGGGCTGGACTGTTCCCATGAGGCACAGGGTCAGGACTGATTTGCATATATCTTGGTCTGAACTGAGGTGGCGAAGGGAGCTACAGAACGATGATGATTCAACCTAGATCTATGACTGGGGGTAAGTGCCTGAAAAGTTTCAGCACTCCGTCCATCACCTCCTTGTGTTTGCTTTGTTTGTCTTATGTTGGCAGGTTATACCCAGAAGTGGGTCTCATGCTCACTTTACCACTGGATTCAAGCTAGTCTGGCTGATCAAGGGCGTTACCCAGAAACCGGTCCCAGGATGCTTGTTTCCGGTTCAGGGAAGACCTGGCTTGGCAGTTCGGCTGGACTGTTCCCATGAGGCACAGGGTCAAGACTGATTTGCATACAGCTGCATCTGATCTGAGGTGGCGAAGTGAGCTAAAGAACGATGATGGATTCAACCCAGATCTGTGACTGGGGGTGAGTGTCTGAAAGGTTTAAGCACTCCGTCCATCATGCCCTTGTGTTTTCTTTGTTCACCTTAAGTTGGCAGGGTATGCCCAGACGTGAGTCCCTTGCTCACTTTGCCATTGGATTCAAGCTAGCCTGGCTGATGAAGGATGTTACCCAGAAACCGGTCTCAGGAGGCTTATTTCCGGTTCAGGGAAGACCTGGCTTGGCAGTTTGGTCTAGACTGTTCCCCTGAGGCACAGGGTCAAGAGTGATTTGCATATAGCTTGGTCTGAACTGAGGTGGCGAAGGGAGCTACAGAACGATGACGATTCAACCTACATCCATGACTGGGGGTGAGTGCCTGAAACGTTTTAGCACTCCGTCCATCATCTCCTTGTGTTTGCTTTGTTCGCCTCAAGTTGGCAGGGAATGCCCAGATGTGGGTCCCTTGCTCATTTTGTCACTGGATTCAAGCTAGCCTGGCTGATGAAGGGTGTTACCCAGAAACCGGTCCCAGGAGGCTTGTTTCCGGTTCGGGAAGACCTGGCTTGGCAGTTCGGCTGGACCATTCCCATGAGGCACAGGGTCAAGACTGATTTGCATATAGCTGGGTCAGAACTGAGGTGGCGAAGTGAGCTAAAGAACGATGATGGATTCAACCCAGATCTATGACTGGGGGTGAGTGTCTGAAAAGTTTCAGCACTCCGTCCATCATCTTCTTTTGTTTGCTTTGTTCGCCATAAGTTGGCAGGGTAAGCCCAGACATGGGTCCCTTGCACAATTTGCCACTGGATTTAAGCTAGCCTGGCTGATGAAGGGTGTTACCAGGAAACCGGTCCCAGGATGCTTGTTTCGGGTTCAGGGAAGACCTGGCTTTGCAGTTCAGGCTGGACTGTTCCCATGATGCACAGGGTCATGACTGCTTTGCATATAGCTGGGTTTGAACTGAGGTGTCGAAGTGAGCTAAAGAACGATGATGGATTCAACCCAGATCTGTGACTGTGGGTGAGTGTCTGAAAAGTTTCAGCGCTCCGTCCATCATCTCCTTGTGTTTGCTTTGTTTGCTCAAGTTGGCAGGGTATGCCCAGACGTAGGCCCCTTGCTCACTTTGGCACTGGATTCAAGCTAGCCTGGCTGATGAAGGGTTTTACCCAGAAACAGGTCCCAGGATGCTTGTTTCCAGTTCAGGGAAGACCTGGCTTTGCAGTTCGGGCTGGACTGTTCCCATGAAGCACAGGGTCAAGACTGATTTGCATATAGATGGGTCTGAACTGAGGAGGCGAAGGGAGCTACAGAACGATGACAATTCAATCGAGATCCATGACTGGGGGTGAGTGCCTGAAAAGTTTTAGCACTCCGTCCATCATCTCCTTGTGGTAGTTTTGTTCGCCTTAAGTTGGCAGGGAATGCCCAGATGTGGGTCCCTTGCTCACTTTGTCACTGGATTCAAGCTAGCCTGGCTGATGAAGGGTGTTACCCAGAAACCGGTTCCAGGATGCTTGTTTCCGGTTCGGGAAGACCTGGCTTGGCAGTTCGGCTGGACAGTTCCTATGAGGCACAGGGTCAAGACTGATTTGCATATAGCTGGGTCTGAACTGAGGTGGCGAAAGGAGCTAAAGAACGATGATAGATTCAACCCAGATCTATGACTGGGGGTGAGTGTCTGAAAAGTTTCAGCACTCCGTCCATCATCTCCTTTTGTTTGCTTTGTTCGCCATAAGTTGGCAGGGTAAGCCCAGACATGGGTACTTTGCTCAATTTGCCACTGGATTCAAGCTAGCCTGGCTGATGAAGGGTGTTACCAGGAAACCGGTCCCAGGATGCTTGTTTCGGGTTCAGGGAAGACCTGGCTTTGCAGTTCGGGCTGGACTGTTCCCATGATGCACAGGGTCATGACTGCTTTGCATATAGCTGGGTTTGAACTGAGGTGTCGAAGTGAGCTAAAGAACGATGATGGATTCAACCCAGATCTGTGACTGTGGGTGAGTGTCTGAAAAGTTTCAGCGCTCCGTCCATCATCTCCTTGTGTTTGCTTTGTTTGCTCAAGTTGGCAGGGTATGCCCAGATGTAGGTCTCTTGCTCACTTTGGCACTCGATTCAAGCTAGCCTGGCTGATGAAGGGTGTTACCCAGAAACAGGTCCCAGGATGCTTGTTTCCAGTTCAGGGAAGAGCTGGCTTTGCAGTTCGGGCTGGACTGTTCCCATGAGGCACAGGGTCAAGACTGATTTGCATATAGATGGGTCTGAAATGAGGTGGCGAAGTGACCTCTAGAACAATGATGGATGCAACCCAGATCAGTGACTGCGGGTGAGTGTCTGAAAAGTTTCAGCACTCCATCCATCATCTCCTTTTGTTTGCTTTGTTCGCCTTAAGATGGCAGGGTATACCCAGACCTGGGTCCCTTGCTCACTTTGCTACTGGATTCAAGCTAGCCTGGCTGATGCGGGGTGTTACCCAGAAACCGGTCCCAGAATGCATGTTTACGGTTCAGGGAAGACCTGTGGCAGTTTGGGCTGGACGGTTCACATTAGGCACAGGGTCAAGACTGATTTGCATTTAGCTGGGTCTCAACTGAGGTGTCGAAATGACTTAAAGAACAATGGTGGATTCAACCCAGATCTGTGACTGGGGGTGAGTGTTTGAAAAGTTTCAGCACTCCTTCCATCATCTCCTTTTGTTTGCTTTGTTCGCCCTAAGTTGGCAGGGTATACCCAGACGTGGGTCCCTTGCTCACTTTGCTACTGGATTCAGGCTCACCTGGCTGATGAGGAGTGTTACCCAGAAACCTGTCCCAGGATGCTTGTTTACGGTTCAGGGAAGACCTGTGGCAGTTCGGGCTGGACTGTTCACATTAGGCACAGGGTCAAGACTGATTTGCATATAGCTGGGTCTGAACTGAGATGGCGAAGTGAGCTTAAGAACCATGATTGATTCAACCCAGATCGGTGACTGGGGGTGAGTGTCTGAAAAGTTTCAGCATTCCGTCCATCATCTCCTTGTGTTTGACCAGTAAAGTGAGTACCATTCAATTGTGTAACAGGACAATCTCTTTGTTATAGTGCTAAAAAATATTTGGAGTGTGTTATCAAGCAACACGTAAAAAAACAATTGACTGCGTTGCAGCTCTGGAATGTCCTGTAGACAACTTTGCCATGCAGTACTAGGACGCTCCAGTCAGCATTCACCAGGAAAACAGATTTGAGCAGTGGAGGGAGCGGTCCGCCCCTGACGTCCCGAGTTTTGAGAGCAGTGGCATCCCCCGCCCACCCTCACCTGCAGCAGTCACAGGCGGTAGTCACAGAAATTGCCAGCACACCCTCCCCCGCTCTTACTTTCAGCTGCCGCGGGGTGGTAAATGCAGGGACCACCATGGGAGGGCCAAATACTTAGCTACACCTCTGGATATGGGAGGGCTCAAGGAGAAGGTAAAAGAGAAAAAAGCCATGGCTCTGCATCTTTTCACTGTGTCTGATAGTTTGCCATTTTTCAATGAATTGATGTCGGTATGAAGGAATGTGAGTGTATTTGATGCAAAGACAGTACTGCAATAACCCAGCAGTCCTGAAAAAACTACATCAAGCGGAAAGCTGGGCAAAATTTTATCTCACTTCAATTTCTTCAATTAGATCATTTCCACTTACTGGGCCCATAACTTACTTCACTCACTGGTCCTCCAATGGATCTTTTATGTGAGCTACCAGGGACTTGGACATTTAGAGAATGTGCAGCAATTCCTTATGAGGACCTGGAATAAGAAATGTCAAGTACATACTAATTCCCATCACCAATTCACAGTTGTACAAACATTTCGAACTCTTAGGTCAAGAAAGTTCACTCCAATAATTTTTTTTTTTTTTTAAACTTTATTTTTGTGCAGGGATTAAAAGCAATAGGCGTGTCAAGCCCATACAAGTGAATACTTTTACAGTAATGCCACACTGCCACAGCCATCGTGCCCACATCCCTGAGGCCGGGCGGCAACGTCTGAAACAACACGAGATGTAAGTTAACGCTAAGGCTGACACTCTCCACATGTCTCTTACCCATCCTGCTTTTTGATTTCTACCCGCAACTCCCTTCTCCCCCCCCCCACCCTCACGAAACAATCAACTTGTAGCTGGTCCCCTTGGAAGGGAAGACATTCAGGTCTAGCGACTCTCAATCAAAGGGTCATCACTTCATTCGTGTCAAGTACATATAGGTAAAACAGTTGCTGATCCCTCCATCCACGTCGTCGTTCAATGCCCAATATGTGTAGTATCTCCGTGCTCCCTGCGTCCCTGATACACCTTAGGCACACCTTTCTTTCAGGTGTTCCCCTCTACGCCTCACCGCCTTCCCCTCCCTCCCGGGGTCTCCTCTGATCGCCAACTTCCAAGCCATGGTACTGTCTCCACTTGCTCCACACCTTTCGGAATTTCTTGGGGCAGCCTCTCGCCTTGTACGTCACCCGTTCTGCTGCCATATAGAGGTCCAGCCCTCTCCTCCACTCCTCTATGTCTGGCACCTCCTCCACCCCCCAATGTTTCGCAATGTCCCTTTTGGCCACCACTAGTGCCAGCACCAGGAAAGTGAGAAGCGGGCGTGGCAGGTCTACCTCCGTGACCATCCCCAATAGTGCCAGTTTCGGGTCCAGCGTTAATTCTACCTCCAGCAACTCCCCCAGCTCGTGGAAAATGTGTGACCAATATACTTGTATGTCTGTGCACGACCAGATGGTGTGGAAAAAGTCTCCCTGGGCCGCTCTACATCTAAGGCATGTGGCGTCCGTTATCCTGCCCATCTTAAGGAGGCGTAGTCTATCGAAGTAAGTCCTATGTAAGACGTTCAACTGTATCAGCCTCAGTCTTGATTTAATAGCCACCTCACGAGGGTGCATCAGTATGAGCTCCCAATCTAAGTCCTCCATTCTTCCGACCTCTGCCTCCCAAATCCCTCTAAGTTTCGCCAGAGTCCCCAATATATTGTTCGTGAGTGTTTTGTACGTGAGGGACACTGCCTGGTGTACCAGCTGTTCCTGCAGGAGTCTCCCTTCTAGTGGTGCATATTCTGGCATGTCTTGTAGTGATATCTTCTGGGCGTTCCACGCATGCGTTAGCTGTATGTGTTTGTACCGTTGTGTGTGATGTAAGCCATATTCCGCCCTCAGCCTCGCGAACGACTTCAGCTCACCATTCCTTGTCAAATCCCCAATAGTGGATATTCCTATGTCGTCCCACCTGGCGAAGCCTCTCAGTTTTCGCAATTCTGTGAGCCAAGCGCAGTGCCATATTGGCGTCTGACGCGTCAACCTCCCCTCCCACCCCGTGGCTTTCGTGGCCTTTGTCCACGCTCGAATTGTAATCACCGTTGCCGGCAAGAGCGTTCTCCCTGCCTTCCCACCATACAGATAGTGAAGTATATTGTGGGTAGACAATTTGTGTCTTTCCAATGCGTATGTGGGGTGGTCCGCTGGTGTATGTAGCCAATCGTTTATGGGAGTTAGGTGTTCTGCCCAATAGTAGGCCTCCAGGTTTGGCAACGATATCCCTCCATTATATTGGTGTCGTTGGAGTGTCCGAAGCGCGATGCGCGGTTGTTTACCTAGCCATATGAAGGAACGCAGGTCAGCGTGAATTCTGGGAATGGTGTTAGCTGGGAGCGGGTAGTATTCATTTTGAAGTGCGTATAGGAATTTGGGTAAAGTGATCATTTTATACATTGCTGCTCTTCCCAGGATGGTGAGCGGCAACTGCCTCCACCGCGTCATATCCTCCACCGCCTCCCTCATTATCCTGCCCACATTCTTCTGGAAGGAGACCTTCTCGTCCACTGAGATATAGACCCCAAGATATTGGAATCCCTCCACAGTGGTGAGCAGGCGGGCCGGTAGTGCTACCCCCTGTAACCCCCCCTGTGGTGTGTAGAGGACAGACTTATGCCAATTTATGGTGTGGCCCGCCCTCGCCCCAAAGCCCTCGAGCTCTCTGAACAACGCCCCCACCGTTACCTCCGGTTTCGTAATGTATAATAATACATCGTCGGCATACAGTGATATTTTCTCCTGGGACCCCCCTATCTCGCCCCAATCAAAACCATGTATCTCCGGATTTTGCCTTATTCTAGCCGCCAAAATTTCTATGGTGAGTGTGAAGAGCAGCGGCGATAGCGGGCATCCTTGTCTAGTGCCTCTCTCTATTCTAAATTCCCGTGATAGGCAGCCATTCACTCGCACCCGCGCCTTCGGTGCTGCATAGAGCAGCTGTATCCAGTTCCGAAAATTCGGACCAAAGCCAAACCGGCCCAATGCCGCCAAAAGAAACGGCCAGTGCACAGCGTCGAACGCCTTTTCAGCGTCCAATGACATGAACCAGTGAGGCTCCATCCTACCCTTCACCTCCTGAAGCCAGTTGTGTGTCCGTCGAAGGTTGAGTTTTGTCGCTCTGTCCGGCAAAAACCCGGATTGGTCTGCGTGAATAAGGGTAGGAGTGACTGTACGTAGGCGTGCCGCCAGAACCATGGCCAGCACTTTTACCTCCATATTCAGCAAAGAGATGGGACGGTATGAGGCACAGTCCTCTATGGGCTTGCCCTGTTTGTGGATTGGTACTATGGTTGCTAATTCCAAATCTCGCGGGAGGCTCCCTGTGTCGTAGGCTTCGACGTACAAGGCCAAGAGGTGACGTGTTAGTAAGTCAGCTGTCTTTTTAAAGAATTCCGCCGGGAACCCGTTGGGTCCCGGCGTTTTCCCTGATTTTAAGTTATTAATGGCTGTGGTGATCTCCTCCCGAGTAATTGTCTCCTCGAGTGGGGCACTGAGTTCCACCTCCAAGGATGGAACGTCCACGTGTTCCATGTATTGCGCGGCCTCGTCCACTGTGCCGAGGTCCCTTGCTTTGTAAAAGTGTTCGTAATGGTGTGCAAACGCATCGGCAATGCCCCGGTCAGTCGTTTCTAATTCCCCCTCGTCCCTCCTGATTTGGGCCACCCACCGTGCCGCTCTCTCCTTCCTTCCTAACCACGCCAGCAGCTTGCCCGATTTATCGCCAACATCGTAGAGGCGGTGTAACGTTGCTAGCGACTGTGTTTTTGCCTCGTTCGAAACCAGCTCCCTGTATTCTCTTTGTTTGTCGCATAATTGCCTCAACATGCCTACCTCCTTGTGCCTGAGATAGTCACCTTCCAAGGACAGGATTTCCGTTTCTAATGACATCGCCTCCCTACTTTGCCTATTTCGTTCGTCCCTCAGTCTCCCTTTGAGTCTGTCTCTCAACACCGGTTTCATGGCCTCCCAGAAGGTAACTTTGGAGTCTACCGAGCCCTCATTTTCGGCCACATACACCTTTATGTCCGCCCTCAGACCCCATTGTATATCTGGAGTGTGTATGTCCCAAGCCGACAGACGCCATTCCGTCTCTCGCCGTTCGGTCGAAAACCCCACTCTTGCATAAAGAGGGGAATGATCCGAAATCCCCCTAGCTTTATAGGTGTATTCATCCCCCTCCGACAAGTATTGCCGTGCCATGAAAATGTAATCCAGCCTGGAGAAGGCTTTATGTGCCCCTGAATAGAAGGAGTACATCTCCTGTGTCGGGTGTCGCCAGCGCCAAGTGTCAATGAGTCCCATCCCGGCCATATACGCCGCCAGCGCTGTCTGTGCCCCCCCTCTGCGTGTGGGTCCCGAGCGATCCAATTCTTCCGACATGACATCATTGAAGTCCCCCCCCACAATTTGCATCGTATCTGCCGTGTCTAGCAGTATGGACGCCACCTCTCTAAGCGTGCGTGATTGGAGCTTCGGCGGGGCATAAACTGAATTCACGGTAATGTTTAGTCTCTTCCACGTTCCCTGTATCCCCACGTATGTTCCTTGTGGATCACTCCATGTGCGTGTTATGGTAAATGGGTGTGTTTTGTCCACTAGTATCGCGACCCCCCTCGCACCTGAAGTATAGCCCGCATGTGCCAATACCCTGTACCTCCCCCTCGCTATGAATGTGCAAGTCCCCACCTTCATGTGTGTCTCCTGTAGGAGGACCATGTCCGGGGCGAGTCGTTTGAGGTATGAATTCACCAGCCCTCTCTTAATTTTGGGCCCCAGACCGTTAACATTCCATGCCACGATGGAGATTCCCCTTTGCAATGTTCCTGCTGACGTCAATGTACCTGCCATGTTGTGTAGTTCCACTGCCAATTGGTAGGAGACCCCCGCCACTGTGTGTAGCCTATGTGAGTCTCAGGTGTCTGACTGCCTTCCTTCGTGTGTTCCCTTCCCCAACTACCCCCCCAACTTCCCCAACATGTCATAACTCCCATCTCCCTTACCCCCCCCCCCTCCCCACCTCCCTCCCCCTCCACACTCGACCCCATCAAGGTACAAGCTGTTGGTAGGAGTCGGTCTGTCATCCCCCCCACTCCCACCCTCTATCTAACTATGTCTCACAGAACTCCGCCCAGACCAACCCGCGGTGAATCCCCCCTGCTGGGCGCTCAACCCAGCCGAGGTATGCACCACTCCCGAGCTTGATTCCAGGTGGTGAAACTACGATTTCACAAACTATGTACTGTTCCTGGAAAAACAGAAAAGGGTGGTAAGGAAAACAAAAAACAACAACAACTGAAAGGGTTGTGGCCACTTGCGTGTCAAGTCCGTGTCCCGACCGACCATCCAATCGTCCATCACTGCCACGTTCAGGAGCGCGAATCTTGCGTGGTCGGCTCCGTGCTGCCATGCGTATCAGTTCTGTCCTGTTCCAATTGTCGTATCTCGGCTTCTAGTGGATGTAAGGAGCGTTGATCACTGTCAAAGAGATCATCGTTCCCGTCTGAAATTCTGAGGCGTTCCCCTTCCCCCTCCGAGCAGGCCTGGTCCGGATGCCTCCCCGGCGACTTGCGTGTCCAGCTCGACGTCCCTGGCGATTCCGATCTACCCCTCCTGGTTCCTGCTGACGGTCGTGACTGGTATGGGGTCCCCGTATACCTTGAGTGCAATCTTCTGGATCTCCTCCGCTGCCGTTGTGGGGAACCCCACCGTGCCCTCTCTTGTGCTGCTTTCGCCAGTTCCTCTCTCCCAACCGTTTCACGACTATTGAGGATCGGTCTCTCCTCCAACCACTGCCATGCGTCGTCTGGGTGTGTGAAAAAGTGAGCTTTATCTTTGTAAAGTACCTTGAGCTTTGCTGGGAAGAGCAACATATATGTAATGTTCATCGACCTCAATTTGCTTTTCACCGATTCGAAGGAGCGCCTTTGCCGCTGAACTTCTTGACTATAGTCTGGGAAAATCATTATGTTCGTGTTTTCCACTCTGATGTTACCCATTTTCCTTGCCTCACGCAGTATTAAGTCTCTGTCGGCAAAGTTTAGGAAGCGGGCGATCACCGGTCTGGGCCTGGCTCCCTCCGGAGGTTTTGCAAGGAGTGCCCTGTGCGCCCTTTCGATCACAAAGCATGATGAGAAGCGGGCCCCTGCGAAAGTGTCCGTGATCCATTTATGGAGGAACGACGCCATATTGCTCCCCTCAATTCCTTCTCTGAATCCCACGAAGCGGAGGTTGTTGCGCCTGGCCCTATTTTCCGCGTCGTCCACCTTCCACAGAAGTTGTCTGTGCGACGCCTGTAGCTCCGCCATATCCTTCTTGAGCGTCGTGATCGAGTCTTCGGCCTCACCAATGCGTGTTTCAGTCTCTGTCACTCTGGCGGAAAGGTTCTTAAAATCCTGCCGCAGGAGCGTGACCTCAGAGCCCACCTCGCCAATTTTAACCTCCAAGGCTGCTCTCGAGTCCTGGATATCTGATCTAGATGCCTGAATCGCCGCTAGTAACCTGTCTGTGTCGGTGGCTCCCTCCGCCGTTGCACCCGCGTTGTCCTTGGATGATTTCGGCGCTGTAAAGGTGTCCAGAGTGCCCTGCTTGGGCGGCTTGGGCTGGAGTTGGTCCTTCTTCACCATCTTCGCTGAGGTTGTGGCGCTGCCGCGGAGGCGTGCGGCGGTCGGCCTTTCGTGGGTACCCCCGCGTAGTCCGCCGCACCGTGCACCACTTGCGCCGGACTCCGTCTGCCGTATGATCACAACTTTCTCGCCGCTTGCCACCACCGTGACCGGTCCTCGAAGACTGCTCCGGGTGGTATGTTGGCTGGGTATCCTGGTCCCTGCCGCTCCGGTCTGCTATGCCCCACCCGGGCGCTCGCCGCCACGTGGCCACTCGTTCTTGTCCCGGTGTTGCCCTGGCTGGATTGGGGTTCTGTCTTGTAAAGGCGTCGTTGTGTCTCTCAACCCCCTTGCCTGTGGTCAGTGCCTCCTCTGCGCTGTAGTAGTCACTCCACCTCGCCTGTCAGACGGCCGGTGGCAAACTCTCGCCGTCCTGGGGAGTGCCCGGATGCTATGTACCTCTTTTCCCCTCGTTTCCAGGCCGACCCTCCGGTGCTGGGGGATGGGGGGGGGGGGGGGCGGTGAGTAGTCTGCCACTGTCACCCGCAGCCAGGCACCGGATGGTCACCCCCACCTCACCGCCAGATCTCTGTCCCACCGACGCACAGCCCTACCGCTCCTCCGATGTTGTGCTCGCGTTGCTCTCTCTTCAGGCGCTGCCTGACTTCCCCACAGTGGCCGCCATCTTGGTAAAGGTCGCTGCTCGCCGGGCCGCTCCGCCAGCTACTCCGCTAACCTGGCTACTCCCCGTACCTCCTCCGGGCCGTCGCTGTAGAGCCTGCGTGTAGGGAACCACTCACTCTCCTCGCCGGTGCCTCTGTGTTCCTCCCAACTCGGCAGTGTGACACTGCGGCCGCCCTCTTGTGTAGGGGTATCTCGTACCCTGTTGCCGTCCGCTGTCTCTGTGGTGCACTTCTCCCAGGGGTGTATGCGTGCCTCCCGGCGCGGTCGGATCCACCTTTCCGCTGCTCCGCTCTCCCCCGCCAGTCAGGATCACCCGGTCCTGCGCGTGTCTCTCGCGCTGACCGGTCACCTCGCCGCCATTTTGTCTGCTGCTCACACAGCCTCCCGAAGTGTCCACAGAAATCGGCGTATCTCGCTCAGAAGGGCGCCGTGGTGCACGCCTGACCACTCAATCCACTCCTGACCACCTCCTACGACCGTTGTGAAAGTGTCCGGTCGTGATGGCGCCGATAGTAGTCGGATCTTTAGTCGTCGGCCGGGAGCTCCCGGGAGACACGTCTAGTCTGGCATGCCGCTGGCCACGCCCCCCGAGTTCACTCCAATAATGACTCAAATAGGATAAAGTTTGCTCATGTAAGTCATTTAAAAAAGCCTCAATTTGAAGGGTCAGGAAACATGATATCGCATTTCATAATCAGATTTATTAACAATGAATTAGTACAATTAGCCACACAATGCCATAAAGATTCAAATATAAAAAGAATTCTGGTTGCCTAAGGAAGAAATGAGAGAAACATGAGAAAAATCAAGATTTCAGTATTTAGATCATACAAACCAAATATGCAGAAAACGAAGCACAGCCTGCTTGATAAAGGTGTCAGTCAACCCTTCAGCCAAAAGGTTATTTGCTGTACACTTTACCAGCTGGCAAAGTGCAGGTTCGAGTCAGTTCAGGAAAGTTCAGTTCAATGGTTTGGCATCAAAGAGAAATCAGAGTTCAATCCAACAGCATGCCAGGCAAGGAAAATACAATATTACAGCAAGCCCCGCCTTCTCCTCCAAGAGACAATTATACTTCAAAAAGTTTCAGTTCACGCCTATAAAATATCCTTTTAGTCATCCCATATGATTTCCATCAGTTATCCACAGTGGGATGCTCATGGTGTAATCAATACATCACCAAAAAATCCCGAACCATTAAGTAATCCTTTTGCACAGTCATCAAATTCAATTATTTTATAATTCCATCCTTTCCCTTGGAAGTAAGAAAATTCACTTTGTTCACTGTCCATCCGTTCCCAGATGCTCTCTCTGGGTTTGTAATTCTATTGACACAGTTCTGTCAAAAGTGTTGCTGAATCAAAGGAGAGTTCTTTGTCTTAGTGCACAGGAAAGAATCTTCATGAAAAATTCTCAGGCATCAAAGTGACTTGTTATTTTGTTATGTTATGTTATTTTGTGGCTTTTATAGCGCACGGCTACTTAGAGAGTGTCCCGGCGCTTTATTAACATCCTGAAAGCAAACATAACACACAAAGAATAAAGAAGGGAACAGAAGGGAATTTAAAATCTACGAAGCAAACAGCCAGGTTTTTAGGCCCTTTCTAAAGGATAGCATGTTGGAGTTACTTCGTAACGCGAAGGGCAGAGAGTTCCAAAGCTGAGGAGCCCGAAGCATAAAGGAACGACCTTCCAGTCGGGCCCTCCTCACACGAGGAACAATGGCGAGAAGCTGCGATTCTGATCTCAAAGATCGCGACGGACAGTATTGCTTAAACCTCCTCTGCAGATATTTAGCCCCGGTGGAATAAAAGGCCTTATGGGCAAGAGTCAAGGTTTTAAAAACTATCCGCTGTCGGATAGGCAGCAAGTGAAGTGCCTGTAACAGGCCAGACACATGCGCTCGCCTGTGCAGACCAAAAATGGCGCGAGCCGCCGCATTTTGGACCACCTGCATCCGCTGCAGGAGGTATTCGGGCAGGCCAAGATATAAGATGTTACCATAGTCCAATCTTGACCCAATCAAGGCCTGCACCGTGATCCTCCTGTGATCCTCTGAAAGCAGCGGAAAAAACTTCCGCAGCATGCGGAGAAGTCCAAAGCATGTGCCTGTAAGGGTGAGAATCTGAGATCTGAGGGTCAGGCTGTTGTCAATTTTGACCCCCAGATTCTTCGCAACCTGCGAAGATTGGCTCGGGGGTGACATGTCCGCCGGCCACCACATCTGCCAGTCCGGGTCGGATTGACAGCCGAAGAAGAGTATCTCCGACTTATCAGAGTTGCACTTGAGGCTGTTCAGTTGGAGCCATTTAAAAACAGCCCCTATGTACTCACGGATACTCTCTCCGTCAAAATCCTCCCCTTTCCGGCAGGTGAAGAGCAGCTGGGTGTCATCCGCGTAGGATACGATCTGGGCACCATAGGACTCCGCCAGAGCCGCCAAAGGGGTCATAAAGATGTTAAACAGAGTCGGGCTCAATACCGAGCCCTGCGGGACTCCGACTCCCAATGGCGGCATCTCGGCGGAAGCCGAGGAAACCCAGACCGACTGTCGGCGACCAGCTAGAAAAGATGCAAACCATCTAAACACCGTCCCCCTCAGACCGTTCTCATGAAGTCTGATGAGGAGACCCTCATGGGGGACGGTGTCGAAGGCCGCCGACAGATCGAGCATGATCAACATCACTCTACCACCCAGATCTAGCATCTCCTTGATGGCCTCAGAAACCTCCAGCAGTGCCGTCTCCGTACTCAGATTAGGGCGAAAGCCCGACTGAGTGGAGTGAAGCAGGTCGTTGGATTCCAAAAAGTTGGAAAGCACTCTGTGAACATGCTTCTCCAGGGTCTTGGCTAAAGCCGGAAGAAGAGAAATCGGCCTATAATTAGCCAAGATCTCAGGAGCTAGACCGGGCTTCTTAATCAAAGGGATGACCATGGCCCGCTTCCATGCCGGAGGGACCTCACCTAGGCTAAGGGAACGATTCAGGAGAGGGTTGACCAGCGGGTTAACTACCTCCGCCGTCCTCGCCAAAAATTTGGCCGGGCATGGATCGAGCGGTGACCCAGATTTAAGATTGGCCAGCAGAGCCAAAGAAGAGGCCATGGATAAAGGCGTGAAGTCTGACAGGACAGGTCCCGAAGAAATCGAAGGAACAGAGCCAACAACGGGGCCAGGCAGGACAGCCACCGGCCGCGGTGGAAACGACTCCTGTATCGTCTTGATCTTCGCGGTAAAGAAACAAGCCAGATCCGAGGCCCACTTCTGAATGGGAACGGACTGGGCCACGTTCGACCGTGGGGTGATGTATTCCCTAACGATCGAGAAGATCTCTTTACAGGAGTTCGAGGCATCCTCGATCCTCCTGGCAAAATAGTTTTTCTTCTCGACCAGAATCGCTCGATGGTAAGCTTTGACCATAGTTCTATATTCGAGCTTGGCTTCTGGATTGTACTGGGCTCGCCAAGTCCTTTCAGCCACCTTGCACTGCCTGCGAGAAGCTAGCAGTGCACCCGTAAACCACGGGGCAGAAACCCGCTTAGATAATAATCGAGGAGGCCTAACCGGGGCCAGGTCATTTAGCCTCTCCTCAAGCCAGTCCTGCAAGGATTCAAGGTCACTATCCAGATCTCCCGTCAGCGGGCACGGATGGGCATGCAGTGCTTTAGACAACAGTTCAGGAGTCACCTGGTGCAGCGCCCTTGTCTCTGAACCAAGCTGCTTAGGGGCATTGCTCCGGGGTCTCTCATTAACCGGTATATAGAACTGTACCAGGCGATGGTCAGTCCAGAGCACCGGCAGAAATGCTGTCACCTCTATGGGGGAAGAGGAAAAGACCTGGTCCAAGATATGGCTTCTTCAGCTAGATTCTGCCTTTCCAACAAGGAAATAAAAGCATCTGAGGCCTACATGAAAATGTGCTGAATCATTACCTCATTATGATTAATATAAACACACATTGATATAAGTATTTCAATGTTCTTACTTAATTCAATCATTCTTCTTCTTTTAAAAGTTTCATGTCAATATTAAGCACTACTAAAAAGGAAAAAAATAATTTGCATGGTATAATTTTCCAAACAAAGTTATATACGTGTCACTCTGAAATAAATGTTTTTATCACACTACTAAAGGAAAACTGAGAATCTGCATATTATCAATCATCTCTGAATCAAGCATTTTAACCATTTCCAGTGTTTCATTATGCAGACATTAGTTTAATTTGACACATTTTAGAAGTTACCGTCAGCACATTTTCTGTGTTAACTATGTTCAGTTTCTCAAACTCGTGATTACATGCATAGGTAAATGATCATTGTTTCTTTCATTATTGACATTTTCACATTTCCATGCTTCAAAAAATTTCTGTATGCTTTTATGATGCAGTAGGAAACCTAACGTTTTTTGTCTCAGTCATTTTACATGACTTCATCAAAAATGTATTATTGGAAATCTCTTTTAATAGTGAGAATTGATAGAGGCAACCGTTATTTAACTTTTACGCCCCATCACCCAGCAGGACTGAAAAAACGACATCAAGGTCTGAAAAAACTACAGCAAGCTTTCTTTTTCATTCACCTATCAATCTTCGCCTATCAAACTTCAAATGCTTGGTGTAATGCAGGCCCAGGATGCTATTTCCTTCTCTACCCCTCGCCGCCCCCGTGTCTCAGTTCGGTTTTTCCTTCTGTTCCGCTCGCTGCCCCCAGGCCTCTCTGCCCGGTTTTCCCTTCTGTTCCCCTTGCTGCCCCGTGCCTCTCTGCCCGGTTTTACCTCCTGTTCCCCTCGCTGCCCCCATGCTTCTCTGCCCGTTTTTGCCTTCTGTTTCTCAGCGTGAGCGTCGATGACACCATCAAGACCATGAGCACAATCCACTCCGGCTCTCCGCACCACGTCTTCAACAAAGCAAGCAGCTCCATCGCACCCCACCTGCACAAGGTCATCAATCTCTTCATCGAGACCGCGACCTTCCCAGAGAGCTGGAAACACGCCGAGATCAACACCCTACTCAAAAAGCCTAAGGCAGACCCAAGAGACCTCAAGACCTTCCAAGCTATCTCTCTGCTCCCCTTCCCGGCCAACGTAATCGAGAAAATCGTCAACAGACAGCTAACCCGATACCTCAAAGAAAACAGAATCCTGGACCCTTCCCAGTCAGGGTTCCGCAGCAACCACAGCACCGAGACTTCCCTCATCGCCGCCACCGACGACATCAGGACCCTGCTGGACAACGGTGAGACCGCAGCACTCATCCTCCTAGACCTCTCCACCGCCTTCGACACCGTCTGCCACTGCACTCTACGCGCACGCCTCAACACCGCAGGGATCAGAGACAAGGCTCTGGAATGGACCACCGCCTTCCTCTCCGGCAGAACCCAGAGCGTCCGCCTCCCCCCATTCCGTTCCAAAGCCTCCGAGATCATCTACGGCGTACCCCAGGGATCCTCCCTCATCCCGACACTGTTCAACATTTACATGGCCCCGCTCGCACACGTGGCCCGACAGCACGACCTCAACATAATCTCCTACGCCGACGACACTCAACTGATCCTCTCCCTCACCAAGGACCCCATGACCACCAAAGCCAACCTCCACAGCTGTCTGAAGCTGAACTCGGACAAGACAGAGGTCCTCATCCTCGGCTCCAACCCTTCAGCCTGGGACGACTCCTGGTGGCCGACGGCACTGGGGGCAGCCCCGACACCCACCGACCACGCACGCAACCTGGGAATCATCCTCGACACAACGCTCTCAATGACCAAGCAAGTCAACGCCGTCTCCTCCTCCTGCTTCAATACCATCCGCATGCTTTGTAAGATCTACAGATGGATCCCGACAGATACAAGAAAGACAGTCACCCAGGCCCTCGTCAGCAGCAGACTCGACTATGGAAACGCCCTCTATGCGGGAGCCCCAACCAAGCTCATCAAATGACTACAACGCATCCAAAACGCCTCGGCACGACTGATCCTCGACGTACCACGATATGGCTACATCAACCCCCACTTAAGAAGCCTGCACTGGCTCCCCGTCAACAAGAGGATATCCTTCAAGCTCCTTTTCCATGCACACAAAGCACTCCACAAGACCGGCCCAGCCTACCTCAACGGACGGCTCTCCTTCTCTCATCCCCAACCGCCAGCTATGCTCTGCTGACCTCTCACTCACCACCGTCCCGCGCATCCGAAGAACAACCACCGGCGGGAGATCCTTCTCCCACCTCGCTGCCAAGACATGGAACAAACTCCCACCGAGCCTACGACAGACCCAAGACCTGCTGACCTACAGGAGGATACTCAAGGCCTGGCTGTTCGATCAGTAGCAGCCCCCCTCCTACTCCCCAGCACCTTGAGATCCTCACGGGTATGTAGTGCGCTTTTACAAATGATTGATTGATTGATTGATTTTAACTTTCAGTTGGCACAATCACGAGCGTTACTTTTAGTGACCCACTACGGAGAAGGGCAGTCTCTTACCCACCCAGCCTCGCCTCTATCACGGATATTGGAATGCAGCAGAGTCCCTGGTGCATCTGACTCAATACCATATGTGTGTGTGTGTGTGTGTCTGTGTCTGTGTGTCTGTGTGTGTGCCTGCGTGCGTGCGTGAGTGGGTGTGTGTGTTTGTGTGTGTTAGACCTGAAACCTTTGGCATAGTATTCGCCCAGCCTTTTTTTCCCTTCAATACCCTGTTTTTTGATGCATTTATTTTAGTTGGCATTAGGACTATTTGCACTTTACCCCTGCTAATCAGTCATAATGTGCTTGTGCCCTCTCTTTTAAACAAGGTAGAACTGATTAAATGTAACCGGGGCCTATAAATTAAATGCCGTTAGTGGGCTGCAACACTCATTATTCCGCTCACTGAAGTAGTCCTGTAAAACTCGTCTGAGGCCTGCCACTGGTCCTTGAAATGCAGTTTTTAAACAGCCATTTTGACCTGGCAAAATAAACCTTTTGCCTGGCCTAAACCTTCCTTTTAAAAGCATTTGTCAGCCTCCCCTAAGGTATGCCCTTAGGGCTCATAGGGCAGGGTGCATGGTATGCAGCAAGTAAGACACGAAGGACAAAGAAAAACTCTTAAAGTCGTTTTCGCTATTGTAAGGCTATCTCTCCCATTAACTAACACTGAGTTACCTTAATACCTTAAGACGTGATAACTTCAGTTTGGAACAGATAGACAAATGCTTCTTCCACTCAGGAATAGTGGCAAAGTCAGATTTTAAGATACTACTCTGGAAAATGCCACTTTTAGAAAGTAAATTTTTTTTTTACTTAGATCAGCTGAGACTTTCTGCCGGTGTCCTGGATCACATGACTGTGAATGGCTCATTTGTGCTGCTTTGTGGATTGTTTGCAGTCAGTGGTTGTACTCAACCCTTCCTGAGCTTCAAAGGGTATCCTCAGGGCTTTCCCACATCCTTCCTCACTTCTAAGGGCTGCCTGCCCTGCCACTGATAAATGCACCTCAATCCTAGGTATGCCTGCCCTTTGTTACCTTATACATTTTGGAGCCAAACCAAGGAAAAGGGAAAGATTAGAGAAAGGGTAACTTATTTTAAAAAGAAATCTATTATCTTTATTTATGTTTAAATTGCAGCAGTAATACATTTTCAGATGGTATAAGCAATTGGCAGTTTACAGCACACATTTACAATCAGGAAGGAGTGGTAAATGGCAATTCAGTTAACTGTACAATTAAATACAAATATCTCATCTTTTGCATATCATTCATCCTTCCCCTCAGTCGTGCCCACACTGGTGTCTGAATCACGCGGCTCACTCATATCCAGTTCAGGGTTCAAAAAGACATCACACAACTCCCTCCATTCTCTAAGATCCTCTTCCAATTTATCATCCCGATGGCTTAACTTCATATGTGCTTCTTCCGCCAGAGTCCACTTCATGAATGCCGCTATACCATGCGTCCACATGCGTCCACATCTGGGGCATGCTGTCTCATCCATGATATGATGTATCTTGCACCTCTTAGGTTTCCTAACATGTCCCAATAAACAGTACAGTGATGACCCCTCAACCCGAAAGCCCGTGCGCCTCTGCACAATCTCCACCACATGGCTCCAATACTGACTCACCTTGGGTCACCTCCATGCCGAGTCAGCATCTCATGCTGCCCTTGCCCTAGGAGGGGGGCCAATCCTTCCTCATTGCATTGTTTAGGAGAGAGATCAAGCTGCACCCAGAACCACAGGTGAGTAATATATCTAGTGTTTGGCATGTCTGAGGAACAGCAGGGTATGCAGGCCAGATCACTTCAACTATTTCCATTAGTCGAATGTGGTGTACGTAGTGGCCTTGCCCCAGCATAAAGTCCCCACAAGCCTGCTCATATGTAATGAATGTTTCACCCAGGTAAAGGTCGGCTAACACTTCGCAGTTCCATTCTCTCCACACCTTGCATGACTTGTGGGCCATCTTTCTCTGCACTGGGCCAAGTATCCATATAGGACTCTCCCGATGAAACGGGGAGCTTCGCAGGACCGTTTCCACGTATAACTGCCAGATGTTTGCAGTATGACAGACTATGTAAGGCATGTCATCCGAGACCCCCATATCCTCCATCAACGCCACTGGGAGTTTGTCCGGTGGACAATTCCCGCCAGCAGTCTTTTCTCCCAATGATCCCCATAGCCAAGACACCAGCTAGCATGATGTAAGTGCGCTGCGTATTAATATAAGTCCAGGCTTGGTGCCTTTAGACCCCCTTACTCGTACCCTTGGATAAGAGTACTCAAGGGCACCTGCCGGGACTTCCTGCCCAAAACAATGACACAAGCACAGAGTTTATTTGCTTAAAAACCCTTTTAGGACTAGGGCATAATGAGTTATGTAACATATGCAGGCAATGCAGCAATACCACCATCTTGGACACCGCCGGCCAGCCCATTAATGAGAGTGGCAACAAGTTCCAGAAGGTCACTGAATGCCCCAGCATGGCCACAACCCTGTTCACATTAAGGTGCAACAATTGGACATCTTCATGCATCACCTGCACTCCCAGATATCAATAATGCACCTGTTCCCAGCGTAACCCAAGACAAGGGAAGTTCTCCAAGGGCGTGGTGGCCATACCAGCCAGAGGGAAGAGCAAGGAGTTATGCTGACTGAGAGGCAGACCAGAGAAGTCCCCAAAGTCCTCCATGAGCTGCAGCAGCCTAGGCAACGCCACAAGGGGTGAGGCAATAGAGAAAAGGGCATCATCCCCACACAGTGATATCACATGCTATGTCCCACCTATCCGGATACCCCATTGTGCAAGGTCTCTCTGCACCCAGACTGTCAGCGGTTCACTAGCAAGAGCAAAGAGCAGCGGAGAAAGCTGGCACCCATGACATGTTACCTGCTCCAACAACCACACTCCCGCCTCAGGCCCACGAGGACCTGCGCGCATGGTTTGGTATACAGTAGTTTAACCCAGCGACAAAACTGTAGCCTGTATCCCACTGCCCTCAGCACTACCAGTAGGTATTCCCAATCTTTCAAGATCTATCAACAACAGGGCCAATTCCTCATCCCTATGTTTCACCTTGTGCATAATAAGCGTTAACCGCCTGAAATTCATGCCAGTATTATGAACGGGGGTCTCTAACAGTTTACATAGTATGTTAACGTCCGAATTTATCATAGTGAGCATGGGGTATGTGGCCAGATCCAGCCTGTCTCTCTCAGGTTTTAGGAGCATGTCTATCTCCCTCTCCTTCATAGTGGGGGTAAGACTCTTCATTCAACTGCCTCCCTGTATACCTATAGAAGGGCCTAGGCCACCGTGGCCGAGTTCGCTTGTTAAAATTCAGATGGAAATCCATCTTCCCCAGGGCCTTTGGCTCTGGGAAGCGCCCACAGTGCAGCACGGATTTCCTCCAGTGATAACTGGGCATCCAGTTCCTCCAATTCCTGTGAAGGGAGGTGCATCAGGGACAGACTCCACAGAAACAGTATGTAGCAGTCCGCCTGGTCCGCTGGGCTGCTGTATACACTCTCTGTAGGTGCTGTGGGTGCTGCTGAAACACCCCCAATACTGCATCCCTGGGTGTACTGCTTAGCCCACTGATGTGAGCCAGCTGGTTGTCAAGTGTGGGGTCTGTTCATTCCGTAGAATCCAGTCCAAGAGGTACCCGGATTTGTCGCCTTCTCTGTGTAGTCATTGTCGATACTTGCATAGAGTACTTATTCAGACTGTCCCATTCATCACTGATACGTTTGCCCGCTCTCGATCGTCAGTGGAAGGGTGAGCCTGAACCTCTGCCTGGACTACATCTAAGGCATGCTCCTCCATCCTGAGGTCATGCTGTGGTTGCCGGTGGACCCAGCATGTCAGTCCCACACAGACACCCCATAGTACTGCCTTCATCGCCTCCCATTCCGTGGCTCTACTGGATGTCTCCTCTCAATTAATTGTCATATAATTGGTCAGTGCCTAGGACAGGGTCTCTCTTTCTATTGAGTCCTCTAGAATGTCTGCAGACATTCTCCATGTTGTGGGATCCGGCGCGGGGGCATTCCTTTTCACAATGCTGCTAAACGGGGCAAGAGTGGACAAAAAACAGGCCAAATGAGTCACTTCGACATCTGGGAAGGTGGTCATCCCTGCCACAAATAACCTGTCCAGTATGCTATGCGTGTTGGGTGTGGGCGAGTAACATGTGAACAGTTTCTGCATTGGGTGCCCCTCCCACCATGCATCCCATATGCCCATGTCCCGCATCACCTCACAGTCTTTTAATCATCTGCGGTTTAGTTTTCTGTCTGGGCTAGTGTCTGTATAAATTCGGGTCCAATACACAGTTTAAATCCCCTATCCACAAAAGAGGCATTTCAAGTTCTTGGGCTATCAGATCCTGCATGGACTGGTCAAACGCAGGGTCATTCAAATTTGGGGCATCCGTGTTTAGCATGGTAATGTCACAACCGTCAAGGATCCCCCTGAGCAGCACAAAGTGGCCATTATCATCCGCCGCCATCTACCTCAGGGTGAATGGGATCCCGGGAGCCACCCATACCAACACGACCTTAGCGTAAGATGAATAGGAGAAGTGGAATATCTGACCCCGCCACTTCTTCACCAACCTTGCAGTACCTGTGTCATCTAGGTGTGTTTCTTGTAGGCACACTACAGATACATGAGGCCATTTAAGGAATGAGAGCACTCTGAAGCGTTTTGTTCATGCACCTATGCCGCTAACTTTCCAGCTTCGAAACCTAACCTCTGTCGCCATGCTAATATGCTGTCAGTTTCAATCGTCGCCCATGCCTCTGCCCTCCACCTGCTGCCAACTCTTGCTGCATGCCTTCATATCATAACTAACAAACAAACAATTGTGTAACATGTTCCCCCCTTCCCCACCCACGGACAAATAACGTGCAACTGTGCAGTCAGCAATGCTCGCCCCATGTTCGTGCAAGGACCTGCACAGCTTCCCTATCTGCCTATCAGGGGCAAATTAACTCCCCATTTCAATAAGCCTCCCGATCAGGCCCATCCATCAACATAACAGGCAGAAGCCCACCAAGGGACGAAAGTAGTGCCATCCCAGGGGTGCATGCAATACGGACAGTGGTCATCATTCGCAGCCACCTCCCCAGACATCTCATCAATTATCTCCGCAGTCCCATACAGCTTGCATACAGCCCATCCATGTCCCCACACTTGCTGAATTCTGGGTCTAAGACCTGTACACACTACATTCACTCATAGTAATTTGAAAATACCCGCTATCCAGAGTCTTCATGTATGACACCCCTCACTGTGACATCGGTATCAGGGGCTGCGTCCAGCATAGTTTCCAGTTTCCTGGACAACGTCTGCCAATAGGCTCAGTGTTTCCGGCAGTTCCCCAGGTTCCAGCATTGATGTCGGGCCCCCCAGTTTCACAGTCCCAAGGTGAATAGTGCCATCCTCACCCACAGTGGCTCTCTGCTCCTTCAGAGGGGTCAGTTCCTTTCCTGGGACGGGTGCCCCACCTTCACTCTGGCTACGCTATTCATGGATCTCTAGCCATTCCCACACCTCCTCCAGTGAATCAAAGAAATGGGCCCTGCCTAGCGCCAAAACCTTCAGTTTGGCCAGATGTAGTAGCATATACTGCAGTGCTAGGCCCAGCATGCTTTTGCTTGACTCCCTGAAAATGTTTATGCAGTTCCTGTACCTGTTTGGTGTAGTCTGGGTATATGGCGATTTTACTATTTTCCTAGCAAAGGTTCAGCGTCTCCCTTGCAGACAGACCCAGGACACAGTCTCTGTAGTATTTTGGCTGTGATAGCCTGTGACTGGTGGAGGGTTGGGGGATGTGGCAGCACCAGGGCCATATGTGATCTTTCCACGACAAAGCGTTCAGACAGTCCTCCTGGGCGTAAATGAGTGTTTATCCAGTGTTCTAGGGACTGTTCTTGATCCCCCTGCACACATTCCGCGAACTCCATGACCTGAATATTGCTGCACAGAGCGCATCCTTCCGCATCCTCAGACCGATGTTCTAGGGCCCTTGTGGCCGTGGTCATCTGGGCCACCTGGTGTTTAATGCAACCACTCCTTTTCACTCTACAATGTCACCCTCGGCCGTAGACTCTTTATCTGCTGCTTTACCCAAGTCCCTCCTCAGAAGGTTCATGTCAAACGACACTGTCTCGATTTGATTTTCCAGAGCCTTCTAAGGACCCTGCACAGCCGCCAATAGTTCCGTGTGGAAGGGTTCTTCTCTGTCTTCTCTTTATGCACTATGGAGGGTGGCGTGGTGCAGTGTACTGTGTGATTGTGTTAGTGCCAGGTTGCTTTATCCTTGCCCATCCTGCAGATACCGAGGGTACCCCTTGCTGTGAGCGATCTTGACTGCGCTGCCCAAAGCTTGCCCGATATCGTCGCCGGTCGAGGCCCCTCTAGGGCATCCCCCGCACCAGTCTCTCCTGCAATGCATGCCGTTGATTGGGTACCATTCCCCACCGTGTCTCCAATCCCCTCACTGGAGCTCTGCACTCCCGGTCAAGCAGGGAGTGACCCCGTCCTGCTCCAACCCCACCGCCACCGGGGTTCCGGTCCGTCTTCCAACAGCCTTCTCTTGCAGGAGAGGCCCAGGTTGAGACAACCCCCATACCGTCAGCGCGTGGGCACTCATGCCACCTCAATGGAGTTACCAGCGTCTCTACAATTCTGGTTGCTGCCTGCCACAGGTGGTGTGCTGCAGTTCTCAGGCAATCCCCCTTACTGGTCACCACATATGCCTGGATTGTGGGCGGGCCCCCTCCTAGCTTCATCCATCAGTATTGTCCCCCACGGCCCGGGGCCTTCTGGGTCCATTATCTAAGCCTGGTAACTGTTCAGCTTGCCCGGGACCAGGCCCGGTTCCAGGAATTTTTATTTGGGTGGGCCAAGGGTGCATTCGGGTGGGCCACTTCGGGCTCGATTTGTCGCATATATGTCTAGGCAGGCCTGCTTCAGGGCCCTCCTTTATCTCTTCTTAGTCTTACAAGGCTCAGTAAAACGCACTCTTTCCCAAATCTCTTTCTAAATGTGATCACTCACAAAAAGTGTTTTTCCCATGTAATGTCCCTTTGATGGGAAGAGGAGGTTTCTGAGGTGGGAGTATCAGGCGAGTGACACTTCTCGGGCTCCCTCTGTGCAAGCCTTCAGGGAGAATCCCTCTTCATTACTACCTCCACCTGTCCCTGGACTCTGCAGCGCACTCCCTTACAGGCTTGATTACCCATTACTCCTCTTCAGTGCACCTTATCTCAGAGCTGAACTTGGGCCACAGCCCCATAACAGGCAACATCAGGCTCCACTTTCATTTTTCCCGGTAAAAACATTAGTAAAATCACCTTCAAACTTAAAACATTGAATATAGCAGTAAATATAATTAGCACGCACTTTAAAGTATGTTCCACAGTAGCCCTTATGACCCGACTGCTAATTAAATAAACAAAAACAGAAAGGCCGGCTTTAGCGCTGATGCGAAAGTCTTATTTGGCACCGCACAAATAACCTCCGTCTCCGTAAATACCTTCCCTCCCACCTTCCAACAGTGCCCCTCATCTCCCAATCGCCCCCTCTATTGACCTTCTCCTTGGATTCCCTCAAAGCCACACGCCACATGTGCCCCTCATCTCCCCATAGTCCCTTCCCTTATTGACCTCCTCCTCAGATTCCCTCAATGCCACTCTCCACCAGTGCCCCTCATCTCTCCATGACTCCCCTCTCCACCCCATGACCTCTTCCTCAGATTCCCTCACAGTGCCCCTCATCGCTCCATAGCCCCTTCTACTATCTCCTCCTCGGATTCCCTCACTGCCACCCTCCAACAGTGCCCCTTATCTTTACATAGCCCCTCTCTCATATGCATTTCATTTGTTGCACAGTGCTACTCATATCAGTGTAGTGTGCGGCAGTACTTTACACAACGCACACATTGTACAGAGACAATGAATCATACAAGTATTGTGGTTCTGAAAAATTATGGACTCGTGTAATCATTCTGAACTCGAGAATTAAACTTCGTCGAAACATGACGAATTTGGTATCAAAAGACCGAGAATGACAAGCATAGCATGTACAAATATTTTCAGCAGATTTGAGTGACGATTTCACCTCGAAATCGTCATTCGCGTTCTAAACCCTTGGCTGCCATTTATGTGTTGCCCTTTACATAGGCCTTAATCCAGCTGAATTCAATTCCACAAGGATACATACTCCTTAATCGACTTTCCTATGACCTGTGCAAGTTGGAACCATTGCCCCAGGCCGAACTCGTTAGGTCAGTTCCCCTCCCAGTGGCCGAACAAGATAGCATCAAGGCTCAACAAGCCATAAAACCATTTCAGCGCGCACACCTGCCGTATCTTGCTCACATCTGTCTCTACTCTTTCTGCTTCACTTACTTTATGGTGGGGAGGTGCCTGTTTTATTGGGGGTCCACCGATATCTGATGAAATGTTGGGCCTTGCCGGGTGATTTGTTGTGGGCAGCACGACGTGAAATATGTACATGTCATCATGACTCTGCTTTTCCTTTGTAACCAATAACTGTAAATGAGATACTACAAATTCGAAGAATGTTTGCCTGAAGCTGAATATTCTGTATAAAGAGAGAAGCGTGACTTTGTAAAATCGAGCAGTCTCCTGAGAATATACTTCCCCGTGTGTTGTACTTCTAGGACACTTGTTACCTTGGTTGCAGCCAATAAATCGATCTTTGACTTCACCTAGAAGACTCTGAGTTTCTGTGGTCTGGATCAGGAAGAACCCGAGGTCTCTGGGTGTACCCTGACACCGCTGGGTTACCGGTTCTGTGCCGGTTCTTAAAAACCCAGTACCTCAGCTGGCGCCCAATGTTTGGGGTGATTCCAGTGGTGCCAGTCAGCCACAGGTTCGTGAGGAGCTTCGTGGGAAAAATCCGGAGGACGGCCAACCACCTCATCGACCCCTGCATGTCGACGTGCTCCGAAGGTCTTTGCTGCGAGGTTCCCCGCTTCCCGACGGCTACAAAGGACTGCTGCCCTGGCTATCGCCCTGATTTGGACCCTTGAAGTTTGGTAGAGCGAAACACTAAGACGAGTCTTCTGGTGACGTCATCGATATCTCAGTTAAGTATAAGTGGAGCGTCTCCCAGTCCTTAGTTGGTCTTAGTCTTGGGTATCCTTTGGGATAATTGTTGGTACTTGCAAGCACCAAAACCGAAGGACTCGTGTATTCACGAGAAATATCGTAATCGATAATCCTTTGAAGTTTGGAACTAGACTAGAGAGCGAAGATGCCTAGTCTTAGACTTGGAAATTTGTTTTGTCTTGGTTGTAATAATAGGGACTCCCGATTGGAGGACTCATGTCCGGTTCCTCCGGTTGGAACTCCAACTTACGAGTTATATGTCAAACACGGAGTAGGTCCCATCACATACAATGAAGTGTGGATCAAATACACCAGAAAAGATGGTGTTTTAAAATGGCCCCAATATGGTAGCTTTGATACCGAAATCTTAGATAACCTTGAAATTAAACTTTTCAAAAAGAAAGCCCGGCCGGCGATGTTTGACTCTTTTCGCCTATGGCGTAAGGAGGCCAAACAAAAAGAAATCAAATTAGCTAAGAAAAATAAGAGAGAAGAGGGACTTTCAGTAATGCAAGCTGCTATGCAGTTTAAAGACAATGAAGAAGAGCAGATGAGTGAGCAGTTGCACAGGCAACGTAAAATGGCAATGGACAAATGTTATCCAGTTTTGCCGTCTCTTCAGCAAGAGGCAGCAAAAGAGCGTGAAAAGGATCCATTAATGTCGCATTTATTAAGTTCTCCACCCCCCTATGCGCAAAATGCCACGGCACCCCCACAACCTTTAGTTGTGCAACCTGTGCCTCCTATTCCTCCGCAGCACTCACCAGCTGTTCTCCAGCTGGCTCCTGTCCCTATGGTGCAGCCTCCTCCAGGCCCACCGACCACATCTGCTCCACCTGTACTTTCTACGATTTTGCCTACTGTACTTTCTACTTCTCCTAATGCTCCCTCTACGATTTTGTCCAGTGCCCCTTCTATGTCTCCTGATGCCTCCTCTGCTATTGTCTCTGCTCCTGCCTTATCTCACCCCGTTCTTCCACCCGTTCTTCCTTCAGTTTCACCTTCCGTTCGGCAGAAAATGGCCAGCACTGTCACTAACCTTTTCTCACCTCTTTTCGGGTCGCCTACTACGACCCCTAAAATGGAACGAAGACAGTTGCGAAGTCGACTGCCTGACTATCAAGAGAGAGACTCATTGAATCGTTTAGCACGGAAATGGGTTATGGACACCGTAAAGTATGATGTAGAGTCTGTCATGGAAGTCTTCCATCAATGGGAAGCACCGACGCAGAGATATGTTTTTGAACAGATGTGCGTTTTCCTTTGCGAGGATTTGGAAGACAATGATCTGGAATGCAACCCGCAAGAGTTGTGTCGCGTACGGTTTAAGTTTGGAGAGGGCATGATTGTAGGTCCCGATGTAGAGAAAGCGGTTGAAATATTGTTATCATATCGGAGTAAGGGGAGCAGTTCTGGGTCACAATCTGAGCCTGGTGCATCTAGTAGGAAACAGGCGCGACAAAACCCGATGAGAGAGGTTCCCCCACAATGGAGAGAGGGCGACGCAACTGTTAACCCACCTATTCTGCCACATTTTCAGCGTGTATGGGTACATGTCCCATGGAAGCGAGCTGAAGTTTTAGCCCTTAAACAGACATTACCTGATCCGCGTAAAAATCCTGCACGGTATTACAAAGAGTTGTCACAGACTGCTGGATCATGTATAATGAACTTAGCCGATATCGATATGTTATTTGGGAATGTTGTTCCACAGCCTTTATGGGGTAAAATTCGTCATACAGATCATGATCAGGAGTTAGGTGACTCATGGGCTAATATTGCTGCTGCAGATGCCCGACAAGTTGGTGGTGCTAAGCCTGAGCCTTTGATAGCAGAACTCCCTCTTAGAATAGTTGATTACATGAAAACGATAATGCCTGCAATACGTGTAAATTGGGATAAGTTATCTGCATGCAAGCAGAAGAAAGAAGAGACAGTCTCAGATTTCTTCACCAGGTTTGAAGAAACATTTGTCGACCACAGCGGTCAAGATATGACCACAGAAGGTGGTCAGAGATTGTTTGTCGATAAATTCGTGCACAATCTGCTTCTGGAATTGTGTAAAAAGTTAAAGGATTCGGAAAGTTCTTGGGCTGTGTCATCTTCAGCCCAGATATTGGCTACTGCACAATATTACGAAAATAGAGACAAGGACGAGAAAGATAGAGTAGAAAAGAAAACTAAGGAATTAAAAACGAAGGTTTTGCTACAGCAAGCATATCCGCCACGTGGTGGTGGTGGTCAAAATAATAATGGTCAGAATAACTATCAGAATAATTTTCAGCAGCCTCAACAGTATCAGAGGAACTCGCAAAGAGTCGAGTACACTCAGCCACGTCTCTCTGTAGGCCCCAACCAGTGTTCGTATTGCAAGGAAGAAGGTCATTTCAAGTATAGTTGTCCTATTTTGTTACAACGTGCAAATGGTATTTCTGGTGTAAGAGGTCGTGGTATTCAGCAAGCGCCTAGAGGTAGAGGACGTGGAAACGCCCCTCAGAACGCACGTCCCCTTCCACCACAAAATTCTATTAATAGGTTCGATCAGCAGAACCACGCATTTGACAGGACAGCTCAATACTATGTTGATGATTACTATACAGAAAATGAGTATTTGGAGGGTAATGATTGCTAGGACAGCCAAAGACAAAGAGAGGGAGTTGTTTCAGTTCCAGTAGGTTTAGGTTTAGGTTTCTTGTATTGTACAGTTAATAAAAACTCACAATTTTGAAAAATGCAAATTTTAAAAGGTCAATGTTTTCTTAAAAACAAGTAAGGTGCAATAGCTCAGTTTCAGTAGATCAGAGTGGACCCTACGTCGAGGTGATTACATCAGGTGTGTCAGAGCCTTTTCTGTTGGATACTGGTGCTACAAAGAGTTCTATTATGCACTCCAAACTCCCTGGCGCACCTTTGTCTGGCGAAATGAACGTTTCTGTAGGTTTTTCTGGCGCCCCAGTTAGAAATCCGATTTCTGACCCTTTGTCTCTTTCTGTTGGTCCTTGCGAATTCGAAGCACCCCTCATTCTGACAACAGGTTGTGGTGAAAACTTGCTAGGATTGGATTTGTTAAAAAGATTGTATGCGACTTTGTACTGTTCTCCTTCAGGAGTGCAGCTTACTTTAGGTAAGAAAGTGGTTTCTCCCATGTATCTGTCAAGGGACAAACTCCCAGCAGAATTGTCGTTTCTTCCAGATATTCTTGGGGCCACTGGTCCTAATGATGTAGGCCTTTTAGAAATTCCACCATATGTGGTAACATTGAGAGCCAACGTTAAAATGCCACGAATTCCCCAATACAAAATCTCGAGTGAAGGTGAAAAAGCTTTGCTAGCGATCGTTTACGAATTGATTGAAAAGGATGTGATTGAAGAAACACGAGGCAACGTTTGCAATAGTCCTGTTCTACCTGTTTTAAAACAAACTGACCCTTCCCAGCCACCTGTGTACAGATTCGTGATTGATCTTCGAGAGGTGAATAAAATAGTTGTGCCACAATTCCCAGTTGTCCCCGACATTACCACATTATTGACTATGATTCCAGCATCTGCCTCTTGGTTTTCGGTGATTGCCCTGAAGAATGCTTTCTTCAGCATCCCGATCGCTGAGGAGAGCAGGGATATTTTTTCCTTCAGTTTAGGAGGTTGCAGCTTCCGCTTTAAACGCGCTCCTCAGGGCTACTGTGAAAGTCCATCAATATACAGTCAAGCTCTAAAAACACAGCTTGATACGATTGTTTTACCTAAAGGTGCTGCTCTTGTACAGTACGTGGATGATTTGCTCATTGCCGCAGATACTGAGGAAATTTGTAAAAAGGCCACGCTGTCATTATTGCGTCATCTGTGTGAACTTCATCACAAGATGTCACTTTCCAAACTACAATATTGCCGACAAGAAGTGACCTACCTAGGTCACCTCTTATCGAAGGAGGGAAGGAAACTGACCCCAGAAAGATTTTAGGCAATAGCGAAATTGAGTGTGCCAAGAACACAGAGAGAAGTGCGTGCTTTCTTGGCCATTACATCGTACTGTAGACAGTGGATTCCGATTTTTTCGTTATTAGCCAAATCCTTGGTGGCATTAACGTGCAAAAATACACCCAATCCCGTTCCTTGGTCTGAAGAGTGTCAGAAAAGTTTTCTCGAATTGCGCACAGCATTATGTTCGGCTCCTGTGTTAGGTACCCCCAATTACAGTAAGCCTTTCACATTATATGTCCACGAGAAAGAGGGCTGTGCATTGTCTGTGTTGACTCAGTTGTTTGGAGGTAGGCAGCGTCCATGTGCCTATTTTTCGTCGACTTTGGATCTGGTAGCTAAAGCATTACCAAGTTGTTTAACAGCCACAGCAGCAGCAGCTGTTTCTATTCGACAGTCTGCTGGTCTAGTTGAGGAAAATTGAATTTTGCCTTGTCATATGTGCCTACGTGTTCCCCATCCTATGTTATATGTGCATGATCGATATGCATATATCCCCCTATGATCGATTAAAGACGCAATTATAGTTGTGTCCAACGTTAGTATGCCAGTTTCCAGTTCTCGTGAAAGCAACGAGTATTAGGCCTATGTTGCCCACGTTTTACATTATGCACGTTAATTCATTGAATTGTCCCCGTTTCTAGGCCTCAAAAGGGCCCGGACACTAGATTCAAGCTCCAGTCTCCTGAACCCACTCCGAGGAGCGATGCAGCCCCCACCTGCATCCCTGACCCTTCACTTACTTCCTGCCGCGCAGCGCGGTGCCCGGCCTGGCTCTGCCTGCCTGTCTGCCAAGAATATGTTATGCCTCTAGTTATCAGTTCAGCTCTCCGTCTTCACATTCCTAAGCTACTGAACCGCATAAACAGCTCCAGCTCTAGTCTAGTCTTTCTGTCTCCATGCAAGAGAATTACTGAATTAATATCCATAGAAGATTCATAGCACACGCAATACATGTAGAAATCTATGCATACACCAGCCTTAGTGTCAAGTAGCCTTTGCCCTGATAACTTTTAGATTCTATCAACATGTACTCCAAAACACCAGATACCAGATATGCTATAGGTACATGTCGTCCTGACATCGCAGACTTTCGTCTCCTCTTCTAGTGCAGAAGTCATAGCCCCCAGTTCTCCCAGTCACACGTCATAGCCCGTTTGCGCGCACCACTAGATTAAAGGTTCCAGCTGCTCAGGTAGCCCCCTCTATGTTTCCACCCACTTTATGACACTTCTGTGACGTTTTCATCACATGTCTACGTGCACGCCCTGTGCACGCCTTCTTTTCACTCCCATGTGTTCTTATCGTACGCTTGTCACTAGTTACGCCTACTGTATGTAATGTAATTGTGATGTTTTACTATATATATCATGTACTGTTGATGAAACGTTGCAGCTGCCTTCTATGCCATTCTATTTCAGGCTGTCCCGATCCTGTCCCTTCCCTTATGCCTGAATAAAGCCCGTTCGACTCAGATACATCGGATCTTGCCTCTTATTTATTGAGCTATCTGTTTTATTAATGTATTCAAAAATAGTACCGGTAATTAATTATTTATTTACCACATAATGGCGCCCGAACAGGGACGAGCCCCTTCCCCACGCGCCGGCGATGTAACGCAGGCCCCCTGACCCTTCTACAGCCGTGACGGAACTCTACCGTGCACGTGCAGATATTTCTGCTTCAAGTCTCCCTCAGGCCCACGAAGGAGACGGAAACTGCGGTCCGGCATCCAGACGAGGCGGTGTGGAATGCGGTTCGTCCCGACCAGAGCCCAAGCCGAGAGAACAAGGTCCGAGGTATCCGGAGGCCCACCTGTAACCGAAGACAGAGGTCCGAAGCGCATGCGTAGTAACCAGACGTCGTAGCAGTCCAGTCCAGTCCGAGGCCTTCAGTTTCTGCTTCCCGGTGAGTACCGTTGCGGGGAAAGTATCTAGACAGGTTCATTAGTTTGTTCCTGGTCCGATGGGTTTGGGTACACAGATCCAGTCCGACGTGTCCATCTAGGTGGATACGGTATGACGTGTCTCTTTATGAGACCGGTATGTTCTGTACTGTTTTAGCAATGCATCCAGTAATTCTAGTAAGTCCGTTCTCGAGAAATTCAAGTGTTATGTTTTCAGTGTATCAGGTAGTATTCTGTTCGAATTGTTATTAATGTATTTCTATGTCGTGATATGAGTGATTTGTTTGCCATTTCATTACTGTGATTATTGTGTATTGTGTTTAGTACTAGTACGATCCGATCATGCCTCTGTTCTCGAAATTACGTCAGATCAGAACCAGAAAGGGGTTACTCGAAGAATCAGTTCCTGTCCCTCCTAGGGACAGTCCTGGACATTTTATGTATCACAAGCATGGTTTAAATGCCATATTATATCTAGACTTATGGGTGGATTACACCAAACATCTTGAAGAGAAATATAGATGGCCTGTATCAGGTACATGGGATGCCGAGTGCATCATGCGAGTAGAAGAAGCATTATGGAAAAAGAAAGCCAGACAGTCCCAGAAAGATGCCATCGAGTTATGGCGCAAAGAATCTCATAAAAGAACCGAAAAAGAATTCAGAAAAGCAGAGTTAAGTAGGGAATCCGCAGAAAAAGCCCAAGAAAGGGAATTAATTGAAGAAGGTGAACGATTTAGAGCAGAACAGTCAGACAGACAGAGAAATGACCTTATTAAAGGCATGTATCCTCTTCTTGCCGAGGGCTTGCCGAAGGCAACCCCGGAAGCACCCTGTAATCTACCGCCACCATTGGTCCCGATTAAGCTACGTCATAAACCGACCGCAGCTGAAATTTTTCTTTCGTCCTACTTAGACAATACAGTCCCAGCATATGTAAATCGTATTCCGCCTGCTCACGCTCAGCATCCTGTAAATAATGTGATTTCTGTTCCTCCAGCCACTGGTCCCGGGGACTCTATTAATGTGCCAGTGCCCCCGGACCAGCCCACATTAGGTGTACCCGTTTTGCCAGCCACTCTACCAGCACGTACAGTATTAACTGACGATTCCAGTTCAGGAGGTGCGGGGGGAGGTGCTCCTATCACCCCGCCTCAAGTAAGACGACTGACGCCGCGAGACGCAGCGTTACAGCGTACGCCAAAAGTGGCTACATACGCAGACCTCAAGAGACTTCTTACCGACTGTATATATGATCCAGTCCCAGGCGAAGATCACATGGTATTATATTCAGTACGTTTAAGACGGGTTGCCAACTTTTTGGTCACCCTGCCCGACATGAAGGATCATCTAGACAGAATATATCGTTTTGTCCGTATAGGAGAGAATCCAGGAAGTATTCACGAAGCTATGGCACACAGAAAAGCCGAGATTCAACATATGATTTTACAGTTCTTGATTAACTGTTTAATAAGAGAACAAGATTATCCTGATAAAGATCAAGACGAGATGAAAGGCCTAACTAGGTGGAGTGACAATATAGCCGAGGGAAAACACAAGACACTAGGTAGTATAGAAAGTATGTACAAGAAAATTCGTAAGGAAATTATAAGTATACACCAGAAGGAGGAAGTAAAAAGAGCAACCAAGAAAGAGAATGACTCTTCCAGTGAAGAGGTAGACAGCGAGAATCCCTCCAGAATAGCGTATGTAGGTAGAACTAGACTTTCCGACCGACATTCATGTCTAGATTACAAGAAAGTTTTTCCTCCTCCAGTACCAGAACAGTGTTCTCTTGAACAAGTATTCCAGGCCACCGATCAAATTCTGAAATCACGAATAGGTTATAGCGAGCTTAGTACCATGCATGAACAAGAACTAGCCCGATCAGCAGTACGATGGACTAGTGATTCTACCACGTTTCCAGATGAAATAGTGGCCCAAATGTTTCTGAAACTGCCCCCAGCCGAGCAGCGACTGGTGGGTATGTATATGATCCAGCACCTCATTACACTGTATGAGGATCAGCATTCTGATCCAGGTCCTTTACATGATGTATTGAACGAGTTACTCCAATACAGATGGAAAGGTCTAGGTACCGATTTAATTAGTGTCATGCTAGAACAGCGCCACAAATATAGAACGTTCCTAAATCCGCATTTCGTTCCTGTTCCACCCCCAGTAAGAAAATCATTCTACATAGATAGACAGAATCCGTTGCGAGAAGTACATCCAGTTAAGGGAGAGGGGGGTGATCTAGAACGAGTATTTGTTTACACCCCTATCACGAAAATAGAACTTCTGGAAATGAAAAAGTTAATACCTTGTCACGATAAAGATCCAGCAGGGTTCCACCGTGAATTAAAGGACATGCTCCGTATGGGAGAATACACGTATCCTGATATCATTAAAATGTTAAAGGTCCTGTTGCCTGCGGGCATATATGAAAAACTCAAAGAAAAAGAATGGGAGGTGGGAGAGAAAAAGATAGATTGGACCGCATTAGAGACTGAAGATAATACACGAGTTCCAGGTACTGGTCTTGGGGAAAAAGCTAAAGCATTGCCCGAGTTACTGATACAAGTCTTGCCAAGATTATTAGCCACGAAAAAGGAAGACTGGGATGCCATCTCAGCCTGTAAACAGAAACAAGACGAAGACACTAGTGATTTTTATTCTAGATTTGAGAAATGTTTCATTATTAATAGTGGTCTGAAAACAAGTAGTGAATCGTATCCACATCTTTTTGTTACCAAGCTAGTCGAGAATTCAAGTCCACAAGTTAAAAATCGAGTACTGAAAGTCGAAAGTACCTGGCAAGCTAATACTCCGTCACAGATGCTCCAGATGCTCCAGTATCACCAGAACAGAATTAGGGAGGAGCAGGAACATGAAAGGAGACGTATGAAAGACACGAAAATGAAAGTACTAGTTGCACAGTCTGTTCCGCAAGACAGTCAGAAGAGGGGTACGAATCAAGCCAGTCATTCTGCAGCTCCCGTTAAAGGGACATGCAATTACTGTAAACAGCCAGGTCATTACATAAACGAATGTGCAGTTCTGAAACACAACATAGCTACTGGTAAAACGAAAGAGAGACCACGTCCGCCTAGACAAGAACAAGTTTCACAGACTTCCCAGTCACCGCAGAACGCACAACAGACAGTTACAGTACCGCAGCCTATAGCTGCAACACAGCACGTTACACAGCAGATGTACCAGTACGCACAGTCAGAATATCCAGATTACCAGCCGTATTCATGAAACAGCCTAGAGAGGGAGGTTGGCTTGCCTCTCATCGAGATTCCTGTAGATCAAGAGGGTCCTTATGTGCATAGTTAAGTATTAGGGAAAGACAGAAAGTTTCTGATTGATACAGGGGCAAGTAGGACTACCATCAGTCATGACGAGGTTCCAGGGGCTCCGCTCTCAGGCTCTAGAAATGTTTCCCTTGGATTTTCAGGAAAGCCTATTGTTAATGAAATATCGAAACCAGTTACTCTAGAAGTTGGTCCATTGTCCCGAACTACAGACTTGTTACTTACGAAATCATGTCCAGAAAATGTACTAGGCATTAGGACCCTGAAAGAATTAGGAGCAGTTATATGCTGCTCCCCAGAAGGGGTGCGACTGTTTCTGCGAGATTTTAAAGGTCATTATGTATTACGTGATTTTGATCCAAGATTATTGAATGTACCACAGCATTTATGGGCGCAAGGTCCAACTGATGTAGGCTGTATGCACATCACACCCCATCGTGTTACTCTGAAGAAAGGTGTTGTATTACCACGAATCCGACAGTACAAATTGCCACCTGAGGCTGTAGCAGCCTTATCCAAAATTATTGATGAGCTCATTGCTCAAGGAGTAGTTGTAGAAACTGACTCCAATGTATGTAATTCTCCTATCATTCCGATTCTGAAACGTACTGATCCAAATGCACCTCCAGTTTATCGATTAGTGATTGACCTTCGAGAACTTAATAAATGTATCATACCCCAGTACCCAGTGGTTCCAGATATTTCTTCCCTATTAACTGCCATTGATTCAGAAGCTACGTTCTTCACTGTTATTGATCTCAAGAACGCATTCTTTAGTGTCCCCATTCATCCAGACAGCCAATTCCTTTTCGGATTCTGTTTAAATGGAAGGAGCTATAAATTTACACGAGCTCCTCAAGGTTTCACAAAAAGTCCTAGTATTTACAGTCAAGCACTTAAAAGACAACTAGACAATATTCACATGCCAACTGACACTGCCCTGCTCCAGTACGTCGATGATCTATTGGTCACAGCCCGTTCTGAACGTGACTGCGAACGTGCGTCACTTACAGTCTTGTATTTTCTGGCCGAGATGGGGCACAAGGTGTCCCCTTCCAAATTGCAATTCTGTGTCCAGCAAGTGGTCTACCTAGGACACTTACTGTCCAAGAGGGGTAGGCAGTTGACACCTGACCGTATCCAGTTAATAGCACATCTACCACAGCCCAAGACTCAGAAGGAGGTACGAGCTTTTATCGGCCTCACTTCTTACTGCAGACAATGGATTCCTCAGTACGCATATCTAGCTAAGCCAGTGATACAGTTAACGACACAGGAGGCAGCCGTATCGACTGTCCTCCCTTGGACCCAAGAACATACACTTGCTTTCAATGAGTTAAAAAAAGTTTTATGCCAAGCACCTGTTCTAGCAACACCAAACTACAGTAAGCCTTTTACACTTTTTGTCACTGAACGTGATGGTACTGCATTATCTGTTCTCACACAAGATCAAGCAGGACAATACAAGCCCTGTGCTTATTTCTCTAGCACATTAGATCCGGTGGCCCAGGCGCTGCCTGCGTGCCTCAAGTCAGTTGCAGCCACAGCTCTAGCTATCCGACAAAGTGATTCCACAGTGTTAGGACACTCCCTGACAGTACAGGTTCCATACTCCGTGGAAGTTCTTTTAAACCGAACACAGACTCAGCACTTGACAATTGCACGTTTAACAGGTTATGAACTGACACTGTTTCAGCCACATATAGAAATCAGACGCTGCAACATTTTAAATCCAGCCACACTGTTACCTTCAGTTACCCCAAATCCTGCCACACATGACTGTGTGGAAGTTGTTAACACCATGACAAAACCAAGACAAGACTTGACAGACATTGCATTACCTAATCCCGACCTGACACTTTATGTGGATGGTTCATGTATGAGAACAAGTACAGGAGAACTAGTAGCCGCGTATGCAGTGACTACTGAAACTGAAGTTATAGAAACACATCGTATTGACACCCTGTCTGCTCAGCAGCAGAGCTCGTCGCTCTGACCCAAGCCTGCATACGAGCCAAGAACCTGAAAGTAAACATATACACAGATTCACGTTATGCATTCGGAGTCGTTCACGACTTTGGAGTACTCTGGCAAGAAAGAGGTTTTATGACTTCTCATGGAACCAAGATTCAGCATGGCCCCCTCATTCAAGCTTTGTTAGATGCAATACATTTACCGACAGCTATCGCTATCATGAAGTGCAAGGCACATACGAAAGTCACTGATATCATTTCCCAGGGTAACGACCTGGCAGATCGAACAGCCAAGCTTACAGCTCGGACTCCAGACATTCCAGTTAACACGACACAGACAGACATTCCAGATCAGACTACTTGTATGACAGTTAAGGACCCTACACAAGACGTACTAGATATACAGACACATGCCACTCCAGATGAAATCAAGAAATGGTCCGAACAAGGAGGGGTCCAGACAGATCAAGGATGGTTGACGAAGGGAAAAGCCACATGGTTTCTCCCCGACTCTATGGTTCAAGTCATTATTAACACCGCACATAGTCCAGCACACTTAGGAGAAAAGGCCATGTTAGACAGTATTCAGAACCTTTGGTTTAACAAGCATTTACGAGCAGCAGCCAAGCAGAAAGTGCGTACCTGCATGATCTGTTGTCAGTTCAATCCAGGTAAAGGTGTCCCGGTGGAACAAGGTGGATTCCATCCTCCTGACCACCCTTTTGAAGTCCTCCAGATGGATTATATTCAGATGGAGCGATGTCGAGGTTTCAAGTATGTCCTCGTAGTTGTATGCGCTTTATCCAGGTGGACAGAAGCATATCCAGTCCCAGATTATACAGCTGCAACCACTGCCAGGCAGTTGGTTCGTGAGTTTTTCCCCCGCTATGGATTGCCTAGGGTCGTGTATTCAGATAACGGCCAGCCATTCTCATCCGAACTCATGAAACAAGTATCCCTTCTGTTAGGGTACCAGTGGAAGTTCCATTGTGTACGACATCCTGAAGCAGCCGGTCTCGTAGAGAGACATAATCAGACCCTGAAAATCCGCATTGCAAAAGTATGCGCAGAGAAAGGCGTAGATTGGATAGTAGCACTGCCAGTCGCCCTTTTCTATATGAGAATGGTCGCTCACTCCCGTTCAGGTCTGTCCCCTTTCGAGGTAGTGTTCGGTCGTCCCCCAAACATGTGGGGTACACCTAGACCACGTACAATTACCGATGTTGACAGTAATATGCTGACAGATTACCTGGCCTCCTTGATGTCTGCACTACACTCTTGTCGTTCACAGGTTGCCGCTGCTTTTCCAGACAACACCGAAGTGAAACCGCATGAGGTCATACCAGGCGACCTCGTTTTGATTCGTAATTTTGATCGTTCAAGTCCGCTGGAGCCCCGCTGGATGGAGCCCCGACTTGTCCTACTAACAACAAGGACCGCCGTGAAGATCGAAGGCAGGAAGGGGTGGTTGCACTCTAGTCATGTAAAGAGATTCCATGGACTCAAACCAAAGACTTTTCTCAAGGACTGCCCCGTTCTCAACGACTGCCCAGACAATGAATCTAAACTTCCCCTGTTAGAGAAAACTCCGCAGCAGGAGTATAAAGAAAAACTAAGGTCTAGTAAGTCAGCCAGTTTAATTGTCTAAGTCCCTCTCGGGTGAAACGGTTAGACAGGTTCCTGACATGTATGAGATAGACCCACACAGTGAGAGAGTTAGTCAAAACTCTAAGAGAATACGATACTGTAAGAATCTTCGAAGTCGATGTATTATTACTTTATTGCTTTTGTTATTTCTGAGTCTTATGGTTACCTGCATAAGTTATGCCTTACATTTATGTTTTCCTATTAATTCACATGTACATATGTTTTCTAATGTTACAGTAGAGCACACTTTTAGTGACCTGCCTCCTCACGAGTTATCCTATCGTCTTGCCATGCGCAATAATACGTTTATCCGAATGTTACACTATTCACACCAGACCAGCAATGCCACTAATTGTTGGGTGTGTGGTCGACTCCCCCCTTTCCAGACACCGAAGGGAGTTCTGCCACTCTTTCCCTATCCATTTTCACACAATGGTTCGTGTGGAGCATGGTCCACGTTAACGTCATCCTCAAATGATATGTTTCTCCTGAATCAGACATGTTTCCCAGACAAGGAAGGTCTTTCCCATAGAACAGGGTTAGATCTAGAAAATGAAGTATATGATCTAGGTAATTATTCCTCGAATTTCATGGTTTTGAATGTTCAGTCCGAAACTACTCCAGATTGGCCTGCTATTTCAGTTCTACCCGTTAAAGGTGAATTATGTGTCAGAAAGAATGGTTCCGCACATGTAGGTCATAGTGATTGTACTACTGTGGTCGAGTATAGTGACAGTGGGAAATCTATTTTCAAAGCCTCACATCATTCTTATTTTGTATGTGGCCAGACCGCATATGTACGTCTGCCCCAAGATTGGGATGGAACATGTTACATTGCCTTCCTACTGCCACCCGTTTTTCTAGCCCCATCCGATTATCACAGAAACACACATCTAGTACACGTTAGACATAGAAGGGAGACTGAGTCCCAATTGTCGATCAAACTGAAACTGCCTTAGAACAATATCAAGACTTCAATAAAGGTTTCTTTTTCTTCATAGGTCCTGTCCAGAATAGTAAGCTAATACGTAGGCTAACCAGAACCCTTGAAGCAGTAGTGAATGAGACTACTTCCGCTCTAGGTAACTTAACTGAAGAGCAATCTGCTATGAGATTTGTCGTGCTCCAAAATCGTCTCGTCCTTGACGTCATACTGGCCGATAGGGGAGGAGCTTGTAGAGTCATCGGATCTAGTTGCTGCATTTTCATTCCTAATAACGCACCGTCTGTTTATTCAGCTATAACCAGACTTCATAAAATAGCCCATCAGTTACACCAGAATCCAGGCACCTGGACATGGTCCGGTTGGCTCTGGAGTATCATATCTGCCTGGGGATGGAAAGTATTGTCATTCCTGGGTATAGTAGTAATGATCATATTCAGTTGCTGCCTCTGTTTACAATGTGGCCCTGCGATTTGCGGCTTGTGTGCTACCTCTTGTATTCATAGTCCTAAGTCCTGTTCCAAGACAATTCGAGACGAGCAAATGAGATAGATGGTATCATGAATATTGATGTTTCCTGATGGAAACGTAGGGCACAAGGAGGGAATGAGGAAAATTTAATTTTGCCTTGTCATATGTGCCTACGTGTTCCCCATCCTATGTTATATGTGCATGATCGATATGCATATATCCCCCTATGATCGATTAAAGACGCAATTATAGTTGTGTCCAACGTTAGTATGCCAGTTTCCAGTTCTCGTGAATGCAACGAGTATTAGGCCTATGTTGCCCACGTTTTACATTATGCACGTTAATTCATTGAATTGTCCCCGTTTCTAGGCCTCAAAAGGGCCCGGACACCAGATTCAAGCTCCAGTCTCCTGAACCCACTCCGAGGAGCGATGCAGCCCCCACCTGCATCCCTGACCCTCCACTTACTTCCTGCCGCGCAGCGCGGTGCCCGGCCTGGCTCTGCCTGCCTGTCTGCCAAGAATATGTTATGCCTCTAGTTATCAGTTCAGCTCTCCGTCTTCACATTCCTAAGCTACTGAACCGCATAAACAGCTCCAGCTCTAGTCTAGTCTTTCTGTCTCCATGCAAGAGAATTACTGAATTAATATCCATTTAAGATTCATAGCACACGCAATACATGTAGAAATCTATGCATGCACCAGCCTTAGTGTCAAGTAGCCTTTGCCCTGATAACTTTTAGATTCTATCAACATGTACTCCAAAACACCAGATACCAGATATGCTATAGGTACATGTCGTCCTGACATCGCAGACTTTCGTCTCCTCTTCTAGTGCAGAAGTCATAGCCCCCAGTTCTCCCAGTCACACGTCATAGCCCGTTTGCGCGCACCACTAGGTTAAAGGTTCCAGCTGCTCAGGTAGCCCCCTCTATGTTCCCACCCACTTTATGACACTTCTGTGACGTTTTCATCACATGTCTACGTGCACGCCCTGTGCACGCCTTCTTTTCACTCCCATGTGTTCTTATCGTACGCTTGTCACTAGTTACGCCTACTGTATGTAATGTAATTGTGATGTTTTACTATATATATCATGTACTGTTGATGAAACGTTGCAGCTGCCTTCTATGCCATTCTATTTCAGGCTGTCCCGATCCTGTCCCTTCCCTTATGCCTGAATAAAGCCCGTTCGACTCAGATACATCGGATCTTGCCTCTTATTTATTGAGCTATCTGTTTTATTAATGTATTCAAAAATAGTACCGGTAATTAATTATTTATTTACCACATAGTAATGAATAATACACTAGTCGTGATGGTCCCACATGCAGTAGACACGTTATTAAATAGAACCAAAACACAGCACTTAACTAGTGCTCGACTGTCCAGTTACGAATTGACATTACTAGCGAGTCATGTGCACATAAAAAGGTGCAGTACCTTAAACCTAGCTACGTTGTTGCCAATTGCAGAGGAATCAGATGTCTCAGAACAGCACGATTGTTTCCTCAGAACAGAGGAAGAGACGAAAGGGAGAGTAGATCTATCCGATACTCCTCTTGCTGAAAGTGATGGTACATTATGGGTGGATGGTTCATGCTTCAAGCTCCCGAGTGGTGACACGACTGCAGCATATGCTGTTACGGCTTTGCATACAGTTGTTGAAGCTGCACGTGTCCCACATAATTCGGCTCAAGCAGCAGAATTAATTGCACTCACGAGAGCATGTGTATTGTCCAAAGCAATGAAAGTAACTATCTACATTGATAGTCAGTATGCATTTGGAGTGGCTCACAGTTTTGGGCGATTGTGGAGAGAACGTGGGTTCCTGACTTCGCATGGAGCTAAGATTCAGCATGGTCAGTTGGTGAATGAGCTTCTTGAATCACTGACCTTGCCCCTGCAAATGCGATTGTGAAATGTAGTGCTCACAAGAAGGTGATTGATGATGTTGGTTGTGGAAATGCATTTGCCGATGAGATCGCGAAAGAAACGGCAAAGAATGTAATGAGCCGAATGTATGTTGCAGGCCCTGCAAGATGGACTGGTGATGTTGGAATGTGTGAAGACACAGTAGAGAGCGTGAAGTCCATTCAAGCTGAGGCCACAGAGAAAGAGTTGAGCACGTGGAGAGAAAGTACAGGTAGAATGGATGCAAATGGTTGTTGGATTGAATCATCAGAGCATCAGAGATGGTTGTTACCCGATGCATATGTGCTTGCAGTGGTTACAATGGCTCATGGAATGGCTCATATCAGCGTGAAAGGGATTTGCGAGTTGTTGGCCCCAGTATGGAAGAATTCAGGGATTCCCAAGTGTGCAGAGAATGTTGTCAAGAATTGCATGGTATGTCTGAAACACAATCCTGGTAGGGGAACCCCAACTCCAGCTGGTCATTTTGCACCTCCTACGTATCCGTTCGAGGTTTTGCAGCTAGATTTCATTCACATGGAGAGGTGCAACAATTTAAAATACGTACTCGTTGTTGTTTGTGCCTTCTCAAGATGGGTAGAAGCCTATCCCCTAAAAGATAATACTGCCTTGTCCACAGCAAAAGCCCTTGTGAAAGAGTACTTCCCCAGGTTTGAAATGCCTAGAATGGTCTGGTCTGATAATGGAAGCGAATTTGTGGGTCGTGTGATGAAGAGAGTGTGTGAAGGGCTAGGTATTCGGCAGAAGTTCCACGCTGCAAATCACCCCCAATCAGCTGGATTAGTAGAATGTTACAATGGCACTTTAAAACTTAAACTGGCCAAAATCCAAGCGAGCACAGGTCTTAAATGGCCTGACGCTCTACCCTTAGCACTCCTGTCCACTAGAATGACCGTGCATTCACGAGTGAAACTTAGTCCATATGAGATAGTTTTTGGCAGGCAGCCAACATATGGGGAGTGCCTAGACCCACAAAATTTAGTGAACTGGAACACCCTGTTTTGCTCGATTATCTGTATGAATTGACGGCTAAATTGCGTGTTTTGCATCAACAGGTCCACAACACCCTGCCTCCGGTCTCTGAAACTCCGGGTCACGCCATTGACCCCGGTTCCTGGATTCTTGTCAGAAACTTTCAAAGAACGAAGAACGACCAGCCCAGGTGGACCGGGCCTCACCTCGTCCTTCTTTCTACAAGATCAGCCGTTCGGGTGGAGGGGAAGGCCAACTGGGTCCACGGGACCCATTGTAAGAAAATCCCTTTTCCCCTGACCCATGACCAGTGGGTCCAGAAGGGTGTCGCTGACCCAGAACCCGAAACAGTGCCACATGTCACCCCTTTTAATGATTTGCATGTAAGAAGAACTGACTCTGAACGGGAGAAAGAGAACATTTCACACGAAGCCGCGCCACCATCCGAGCGATTGAACACTACAGAGCCTGAACTTTTGTTCCAGGATCAGACAATACCTGGGAAACAACGATATAATTTGAGACCGAGAAAAACGAACTAATAAAACAATTTCTTTTGCAATTCGAGACCAAGATCCATGGACTAATAAATAGATATTTCTTTTTCCTCCCAAGTACTATTTTTGAAAGTGCAGCTCTCCCATCTATGAAACTTGCTTATTTTTGTTTTTCGAACCGCCATCCGGGTTCCGCTGCTAGGGCCGCGGTTGTTTAAGTCTTTGGGGTGCAGCTGACGACGTTAGGTCGGTAGTTCTGGTTGGTCCAAGGGAGTTGCCCTAGACTGACAGAAGCATCCCTTAGCAGAGGCAACCTCCCACCGCGGGCAGCACTTTAGAGAGGATGGAGTTTCCCGATGTGGAGAGACCTGCCAAACGAACGAATTTTAAGCACGAATTGTGCAACGTGATGACAAGGAAAACTTTTACAATATTGTGTATTTCTATGCTATTCAGTGTAATGATATTTTTGATAAGTTATGTTTTACTTTCTTTTCGTGTAACATTTGCACCCACTGCATCACCCATACCTCCTCCCTCTGTTTCCTCTCATTCTTTCCACCCTCTGCCTGACCACGAATCAAATAGGAGATTGGAGTTCATTAATAACTCCTTTGTTCAGTTGTTACACCAACACCAACTTGTAATGAACACAACAACTGTTGGGTGTGCGGTCTTATGCCTCACACCACGGATAAAGGTATCCCTTATCTGGTCCTGCCATTCAGTCACAATGGTTCTGTATGGGCATATAGGACAATGTTCATATATGCACACGAAATCTACCCCCTACGTTCTGTAACAGACAATCCTAGAAAAAGTGCTCTAGTCAAGGGTATAGTAGACATGATTAAGGAAGGTATTTCTTATGAGACTATCCCTAGAGATGAGACACTATTATACATAGGATGGAACATGACTGGATATGGCGCTACTCTAAGTGAGAAACAGCAAGCTAAGAGATCGTCCCCGATTTGGATTGTACCCCATCAGGGTCATCTGTGTCTGCAAGGTAATGGCACGAATCCCAGGGCTCAGTTAGGGAAGAGTGTCTGCACTGAAACGTATGTTTTTGGATCTCAGACTTCCCCTGCGTTTTTAGCAGCTAAGGGTACCTATTTCATCTGCCACGATAGAGCCTATACATGGTTGCCCCCTGACTTTTCGGGCTCATGTTTTGTTTCATTTATGTTGCCTCCTACCTACACAGCAGCGGCAGACTACCACAGGACAAGGATAGTTAGAGGTGTTTTGAGTGAAGAAGACACTGCAGGTCAAGAATTTGGAGACTTTGCGAAGGGTTTTCTGCCATTCTGGGGATCCATGGCTAACAGCAGGAACATTAGGCAATTGACAAGGGTAGTTGAGTCCACCGTGATTGAAACTGCTGGTGCCCTTAGTAACGTGACTGCTGAGCTCCAGTCGGGTCGACTTATGACCCTTCAGAACCGGGTCGCGTTAGATGTCATACTTGCAGACCGAGGTGGGGTATGCAGATTGATCCAATCAAGTTGCTGCGTGTTCATCCCAGATAACGCTCCAACAGTGTACCAGGCCATCTCCAAACTACATAAGATTTCCTAATCTATTCATGTGGATAAAGGAGATTGGTCGTTAATGGGATGGTTCTGGGAACTGATATCCGCCTGGGGATGGAAAATCCTGATGGTCATTGGAATGGTCTTAGCCATTCTTTTCCTGTTCTGTCTATGCGTGCAGTGTGCTCCTGCAATATGTGGCCTTTGTGTCACATCATGTGTAAGGAAACCTGTATCAAGAGACGAACTAAGTACTAGAATGATGTTACAGCAACATCTCAATGACGTTAGGAATATAGATCTGGACTCAGATTAGCATGAGGATAGATTAATTGCCTATGTAAGGGCAAAAGGAGGGTTTGTGGTTCTGATAAATTCTGGACTCGTGTAATCATTCTGAAGTCGAGAATTAAACTTCGTCGAAACATGACGAATTTGGTATCAAAAGACCGAGAATGACAAGCATACCATGTACAAATATTTTCAGCAGATTTGAGTGACGATTTCATCTCGAAATCGTCATTCGCGTTCTAAACCCTTGGCTTCCATTTATGTGTTGCCCTTTACATAGGCCTTAATCCAGCTGAATTAAATTCCACAAGGACACATACTCCTTAATCGACTTTCCTATGACCTGTGCAAGTTGGAACCATTGCCCCAGGCCGAACTCGTTAGGTCAGTTCCCCTCCCAGTGGCCGAACAAGATAGCATCAAGGCTCAACAAGCCATAAAACCATTTCAGCGCGCACACCTGCCGTATCTTGCTCACATCTGTCTCTACTCTTTCTGCTTCACTTACTTTATGGTGGGGAGGTGCCTGTTTTATTGGGGGTCAACCGATATCTGATGAAATGTTGGGCCTTGCCGGGTGATTTGTTGTGGGCAGCACGACGTGAAATATGTACATGTCATCATGACTCTGCTTTTCCTTTGTAACCAATAACTGTAAATGAGATACTACAAATTCGAAGAATGTTTGCCTGAAGCTGAATATTCTGTATAAAGAGAGAAGCCTGACTTTGTAAAATCGAGCAGTCTCCTGAGAATATACTTCCCCATGTGTTGTACTTCTAGGACACTTGTTACCTTGGTTGCAGCCAATAAATCGATCTTTGTCTTCACCTAGAAGACTCTGAGTTTCTGTGGTCTGGATCAGGAAGAACCCGAGGTCTCTGGGTGTACCCTGACACCGCTGGGTTACCAGTTCTGTGCCGGTTCTTAAAAACCCAGTACCTCAGTATGTAAATCAGTCTACAGGGAATGTCACATAAGCCAATGAGGATTACAAGGTGTATGAATCACATGTCATCCATACTGGTGGGTGGGATATTTTAAGAGGGTTTGGTCTGGGGAAACACAACCTTAGGATTTAAAGAGTATTCCATGGGGGTCAGCGTTACTGATAAAAATGTATATCTGCCCAAACATGCTAATTTTAGCAACATTAGAATAATGAAAGACTGGGAAAGTTCTAACTATATCACAAAACAAAAAAAGCGAAGTTCTAACTATACCATCCATGTTTGTATGCAGCTCTTTGTTGACAGTTCATTGGTTACTGTCCTATGTTAGGATTGTAACTTCTGAACTGCAAGTAACACAAAGATCTCTGTGACAAAGGCAGTAACCCACTAAGCTATCCAGGGCTTTAAGTAGGCCGGGTCTCACTGGGTCTGAGCACCGGCAACTGTTTTAAGGGGGCCTCGAAATGGGTCTCTATCGGGCTCTGTTTTGTGCGCTGGTCACAGGTAGTCAGTTTTTTTCCAAAAAGTGCCAGGGAACAAAACAGAGCCCGATAGGGACCCGTTTCGAGACAGCAGGCACATTGGTGTACCCTGCTCACACTACTCACAAGTGGAAAGTTACAGCATGACGACATGCTAGGTGAGCGTTGTAGGGGGAAGGGAAATCCTTTAAAGAGAGTCATTTTCTCTCTGGATTTCCCTTCTCTTTTTGAAACTCAGGAACAGCAACACTGTTGTGATGTCACCAGTGCTTTAAGTGGAAGCTTTTGCAATATTATATACTAGCCATAGTTGCTGTTATTTATCTTATGCAACTAACAACCATTGACAAAGCCAATAGTCCTGACTTGTAGGTATGATGTTACTTGTTGTATCATATACCTGGATGCAATGACAGAAACAGCAAAATACAAGTCGGGCTGCACACTGCTTAACACAGATTTTTAACGTACTGTTTTTAAGCCACGTCCTCAATTACATTGGCTACGCCCCTTTGAGAGACCCCCCAGTTTTTTCATCCCACTTAAAGCCCTGGAGCTATCCCCATAAAATACAGTTCATCTGCATTTGAAAACTACTAACAGACAAATGATTGCTCTCCAGCAGGATTATTAATCACCAGCGTTATCTGGGCATTTTATATTCTTATTGTTGTCCTTCATCGGCCATGAGAAGGATAAAAACTGTTTAAATGAAGCACACACAAAGTATGTGTCCTGCTGGGCCTGTGCAGATTTGAAAAAGAAAAAAATATAGTAACATTCTCTTACCTACTCCATTAGTCAAAGTTTGTGTCACAGCCGTATGTGATAAGCCACTGCAGGGGTCAGGAAAGGTGAATAGGAATAAACAAACTTCTTTACTTCTGCGGAGCTTAGAAAAATAAATATCAACGCAGCAGGACAGTAGGAAAAGGTTACCAAAGGTTACCGTTGTCAAAGAAAGGATTTGTCACCTTTCGCCTTGCAGAGATGAAGGGGTGAAAAAATAAACAAAGCCTCGTTAACATGTACATGGTCTTGTAAAGACCTGTGAAGTACTGGGGTGCGGCTGCGATAATCTCTAAAACTGTCTTTGTGTGTGTGCGCCCCTTGGCCCGGGCTGACACACACAACGGGGGAGGGTTGAAGCACTTTGATCCTAAAGGTATTGCGCGCCTGCCGCCAAGCCCTCACTGCGAGAGCCAAGGATCCTGTTTGAGTGGGCCAGGCTGATGTTTGGGTGGGCCTGGCCCACCCGGCCCACCCGCTAGAACCGGGCCTGCCCGGGACTCATGTGCACCACAATACTCGTTCTAGCCCCCCCCCCCATTACCTATTAAGGTCGCTGGAGCAGTCCGTGGCTCAAGCAACTTTGTATAACTGGGTTCAACTTTCCAACTTTATTCCAGGTTCAGGGTAATTTGAGCAAGCCATTCATTGTTACTTGTGGAATGACAATACGACATCAGGAGGACGCCCATCACGTGGTGCACCTCTTTCCATCCTGGGCCCCCAGAAGGTGTTAGTGAGCCTTTGAGAGAGGTGTGTATTTGGAGCAGTGCAATTAACAAGTCGCCAGTTTGAGGAGGAAGCTTTTGCCCCCCACAGCAGGTCACAAGGATCAGACAGACAAGCCTCAGGTCCATAAGACAGACATTCTACATTCTGTCCATTCTACATTCTGTCCATCAACTGTGTTTTTTGCAATTTTCATCCCGAGTGGGCTGGGTATGCTCAGACGTGAGTCCCAGGCTCTCCACACCACTGGAGTCAAGCTATCCAGGCTGAATGAAGGCTGATAGCCAGAAACCGGTCCTTGGATGCTTGATTCCGGTCTGTGAAAGACATGGCTTGGTAGTTCGGACTGGACTGTTCCCATGAGGCACAGGGTCAGAGCTGATTTGCATATAGCCAGTGTCTAACCCAGGGTGGTGTGGAGTGCAAAAAAACGATGGATTTAGGCCCAGATCCTTGTACTGGGGTGAATGTATGACATTGTTCTACATTCTGTCCATCAACTGTGTTTTTTGCAACCATCAGACAGACAAGCCTCGGGTGCCTGCTGCCAGTTTTCTCCAATTGAGGTTAGGAGTCTAATTCAAATACTGTGCAATGGAATGAAGCAATGGAATGAGAGCCGAGTACAAGAAACACAAACGTTTATATTAACTTTACAATTTAAAAACAAATCTGACTCGAAATGGATGCCTTTTTTTTGGCATGAAGGTTTGCAAACACCAATTGTGGGCCACTTTTTTTCAGGGTGTCCGGGTCCATTTTTTATCCCAATCCGACCCTGCGTCCCGGATGCCAGAAATTGCCAAGGCCGATAGTTCAGCCTCGGCTTTTGTGGGCGGGCGGAACGGGCAGAGAAAGTAAAGGGCTCTTTCTTTTCCTTTGTGCCCACAGAAGACAAGGACAGTGTGCAGTTCTCCTGCTGCTGGCAGCTGCCCCCCACGCCCTCTTTGTTTCCCCTCTTCCCTCTCTTTCTGTCTCGCTTCTCCTCAGCTAGGGAAAACCGAGAATTCCAGAAACGGGTATTCCCTCTCTTTCCTCCTTTTTTTTATTTGCTCCCCTTTGAAATGGATCCAAAAAATATGTATATTTTTGCTGGAAACATTGTCTTTTACTAGAGTTGGGCTCTCACCCTCTTCAACTATTAACCAATTTCTAAGAGAGAGAGAGAGAATGTGTGTGTGTGTGTGTGTGTGTGTGTGTGTGTGTGTGTGTGTGTGTGTGTGTGTGCGTGTGTGTGTGCGTGTGTGTGTGTATGTGTGCGGGTGTGTATGTGTGTGGATTGTGTTTGTTTGTGACAGAGAGAGGGTATTAGAGTGCATCACGATTTTCTTCAGAGAAAATGATGTTATATATACACAGTATCGGTGAAATAGACATTTCATAAGATTTTGCACTGACACACTCTAAATAGATATCAAAGAGATGCAAGCAATTACTTTGACAGTTTAATTCCTCTTTGTGCCATAGCTTAGGAAGGGGTGACATTCAACGAATCCACACCATTAATCTCAAATGCATCACACCAATGTCTGCGGCATTAGTTTATTCAAACATGCCATATGTGTCAGGTGAAGGTCAGCATTTGGAAGGTTCAATTTATTTCACATCCAATTACAAAGTGCTGAGTAACTAAAACTCCCGAACAATTACTTTGAATGTTTTCAGAGGAAGCCTCTTCATAGAGCATGGGTACAAATGCAGTCATCAAGGACAGTACAAAAAGGGATCCGAAGCCTACTCATAAATTAGAGAAACAGCTTGTGTTCGTGTAGATCGAATGATGCTGAAATTATCACCCGACCTTCATCGTCATATCAGTGAACAATATGCTTATTTTTTTCTTAGTGAGCATTTTTTTTGCACATATCTCTGAAAGGTATCTCAAAGTTTACAGTACACAATGATTCGTCGTCTATGCGGAAACGGATGGTAGCTTTTCAGATACACAATATATTTGTTGCTCGATCATTGTATTGTATTGTAAGGGGTGCTTATAAAGCGCACTGACACCATGGGTTTCCTGGCGCTGGGTAGACATAGAGAGTGCAGAGGGACTAACCAGATTGAGGGAAGAGCCAGGTTTTTAGAGACTTACGGAAAAGAGTCAGAGAGTTAGAGACTTTAAGAGAAGAGGGAAAGGAGTTCCAAAGCTTGGGGGCCAGGTGTGCAAATCTCCAGCCTCCGGATCTGCAGGGCTTGTAAGAAGGGACGATCAGAAGGTGAAGATGGGAGGATCTCAAATTCCGGGGCGGGCAGTAGGGTCTAACCAAAGATTTCACAAAGGCGGGGCAAGGCCCGGTTAGCGATTTGAAAATAAGGCAGCCGATCTTGAAGGCCGACCTTGCGGTAACGGGGAGCCAATGGAGTTTGGCCAGGAGAGGCCTGGCGGACTGCCACTTCGGGATCCCTAGGGCCAGTCTTGCCGCTTGATTTTGCACCACTTGCAGTCTAGCTACCGATGTCTTAGGCAGACCGTGGTAGATTGCATTAGAAAATCTAAGCGGGAGAGGACGAGAGCCATGATGACCTGCAGGAGGGCATCGGATGTAAAAAGGGATGCCACTTTCCTGATCCTGCGCAGCTGGTAGATACAGGACGAGACCACCGTCCCCACCTGTGGCCCAAGGGATAAACCGGAGTCAATTGTGACCCCTAGGCTCTTCACCGAGGCCACAGGGGTGGGAGAGGGACCAAGTTCCGCCGGCCAGAATTGTGGCCCCCAGGAGGTGGCGCTCCTACCGGGAAGGAGGAGCTCCGTCTTCCCGGGGTTCAATTTTAGCTGGTTATGGCCCATCCACTGGAGGATGTGGGACATGACTGCCTGAAAATTGGGAATAGCAGAGGGGGAGTTAAGAGAAAAGATGAGTTGCAGGTCGTCCGCGTAATTAAACACGCGAACGTCCCACTGCCTCAAAGAAAAAAGAAGGGGACGAAGATAAAGATTGAAAAGAAGAGGGGATAGAGAAGAGCCCTGGGGGACCCCACAGGGTGAGTGCTCCCTGGGAGCCCTAAAGGTACCCAGGCTGAGCGTCTGAGACCTGCCGGTCAAAAAAGATTTGACCCAGTCCAGCGCCAGGCCCTGGATGCCAGCCTGCTCGACACGGTGGAAAAGGATGTTATGGTCCACCTTGTCGAAGGCGGCAGACAGATCTAGTAATACCAGGGCCTGGGGGGTACCCTTGTCAACCCCGTCTCTCAAGGCATCCAGCACCGCCAGGATCACAGTCTCCGTAGAGTGGCCGGGTCTGAAGCCAGCCTGGTTGGCCTCGAGGAAGTTGGAACTCTCGATAAACTGTGAGAGACAGGTGGTGACGTGGGCCTCCAGGATTTTAGAAAAGAAAGGTAAAAGAGAGATAGGACGGTAATTTGCTGGAACGGCGGGATCCGCCCCTGGCTTCTTCAAGAGGGGGACCAGAACGGCTTCCTTGAAGGAGCCAGGCACCGTGCCAGAAGAGAGAGAAGAATTTAACAGAGGGAGGATACAGTTGGGTAAGGAGTGGCAGATAGCCCGGAGTATGGACGGGGGGCAACAGTCGTCTGGGGATCCAGACTTGATGCGGGTGGTAAGAGTGGCCAAAGAAGTGGGGTCTAAGAGAGGGAATTGTGAAAATGAAGAAGGGTTGTGGGGGGGCGAAACAGAACCAGCGCCGGGAGAAGTGACTCGGATGGTGTCCTTAATCAATACAATTTTTTCGACAAAATAGGTGCCAAGAGCATTGCATGCTTCCTCTGTGGCAACCTGGGTGGGGAGCGTCCTGGGGTCGGAGGTAAATTCATTGAGGACTTTAAAGATTTCTTTGGGTTGACATGGGGCCGATAGAATTTTTCCTGATGCATAAGTTTTCTTTGCTGCAAGAATGGCAAGTTTGTACCTATTGCGGGCGGCCACATAGGCATCTCTACTTAGGGGGTGGTAGTCTCTCCTCCACTTACGCTCGAGTTGGCGGAGTTCGAGGTGGAGGGATTTGAGATGAGGGGTAAACCATTTGTGGGAATTGCTATGCCGGGATTGGGGAAACTTGGTTAGAGGGGCAAAGATGTCGCTGGCTGTCGTAAGCCAGTCTGCTACCGACCCGTAGAGCTTATCAGTGCCAGTGTCATAAGGTAGCAAAGGACAGGTTTGGGACAGGTGGGCTAGCAGTTTGGGGGAATCGACAGCTTTCCACTTGCGAGCCATGCCGCCCTCCCGCTGGGGGACCCTAATCTGGCCAACCGCCGATATTGTGGTGTCGATCATAAAATGATCCGACCACACACAAGGTGTTATTAGTGGGTGGGAGGACTTGACCCCATGGATCCAGATATGATCGAGGATGTGGCCGCCCTTATGGGTGGCCGACCTGACCAGTTGAATGAAATTCAGGCTCGAAAGACCCTCGAACAATTCGGAAGCATGCGGGCCAGCGTCCTCGTGCTGAAACCAATAATTAAAGTCGCCAATGATGACAGTGCGGGGGGAGGAGGTAGCAATGTTGGTGAGTTGATCAATGAATGCTGAAGGAAAAGACGGCATCGGGTGGGGGGGGCGGTAGAGTACCACGAGGGTGACTGCCCCTGCCTCCGTCCCAAGACTGAGAACCAGGGTGTCCACTTCCGGCAGGGTCATAGCCGCAGAAGTAATGATCTTCAGGTCCTTGCGTATGACCGACGCCACCCCTCCCCCAGCACGACCTCCTGAGCGGTTGGTATTTAACAGGAAGTAGTCTGGGGGCAGTGCAGCCAAGATGTCAGGAAGTGAGTCATCAGTGATCATTAAATGTACAGGCAGGGTCGGACTAGGACAAAAAATAGGCCCGGACACCAAAATAAATGTGGATCCCATTAACGAACCATGTAGCTAAAAAGGTGGTCCAAATTTGCAAACTAAGGCCATTTTGGAGACTTTAAATGGTATTTTGAAAATCATCGGAGACTGCAAGCACTTGTGTTTGCTGCAGGCAATGTCTTTGGAACTATAAGGGAAATCAACCGTAAAAACAACGGCCCAGCTGGCCATAAAACATGTTCACCAGCTGCTAAAAAGCCGGCCCACACATTGGCCTGTCAGTCCAGCCCACCGGGCGCAACCTGATTGCCCTAAAGGCCAGTCTGATCCTGTGTACAGAAAGACTAGAGGGTGGGCTTACATGCTCTAGAGTGCAACAAATGCATCAATATAGCACTGCCAACAGAACTGCACTCCGAACCCTACAGTGAATGTCCGAAAGGAGATAGGTGACCTCAACAAGGGGCCTGATGGAAAAAAGTGTGAAGTACTCAGGACGTTTCCTTAGTGATTCCCACACTGTCTACTGTAAGAAGAAATTGTCAGATTGGAAGTGATTCCCACCCACTGGGCGTGGAGAGCCTCACAGGTGTGCCCCATCAGACTGTGGGGCATATTTACAACCCCTCTTTCGCCACTGGATTGTCACTTTAATTGACGCTCTGGTGGTGTTGCGCCATTCCCCATATTTACGAGGTGGCTCTAAGCTACTTAATGTGGCTTATCACCACCTTGTAAATATGCCCCTTTCTGCAGCAGTCCCACGCAACACCCATTGCTTTTTGATGCTGTCCCAGATTTACATGGCTAGGGCAGTGCCAAAAACTAAGGCCAGGTAATACTTCTTAGAATGGCGACACAAGGAGAAATTATTAATTTCTCCTAGTTTTTTCTCTTTCTAACTGTACTGAATAGAAAGAGCAAATCGCCTTGAATGATATGTGAAGGAAGGTGTCCCTTCCTGCACATAAACAATCGCTCCTGCAGTGCAACATGACAGCAGGGTGCCTGAGCTGACGCTAGGCAGATTTGTTTGCACCAGCTCTAGGGGAAACACAGAGTTTTCTGTATTTTTGTTAATACGGAGCATTCCTGTGCTTTAAAATTTTTGAGCATGCAATTGCCAAATTTGGCGCAGCGCACACACATTTGTTTGTAAATATGCCTTCATGACTGTGGCTCTGCAAAACTGCAGATTTACCCTGACCTACAAATACCAAACTTTATGGCTCAATAAGTATTTTTTTTTTCCATGAGAAAGAGAACAAAGAGAACTCAATTATTAGGGAGCATAGATTTTTTTTTATCTGTACCTAAAATGGAGCAGGAACAAACTAGACAATCAACTTTAACATTGTATAAACAGAAGCAGGACATCAGCCTGTAAACACCTAGGGGCCCATTAGGATGTCGGGCGGATCGCCACCTCAGGCGGTGGCGATCCGCCCGACATCCGTGACCACCCACCACCTATTTCCCCCCGCCATATTACAATGGCGGGGGGACCGTGGCAGACGTAAACACCGTCCTCCGCTTTTGCGCCCCGGTCACCTTGCGGCCGGGGCGGAAAAGGGTTCATATGGCTGGCGGTGTCTTTAGGATGTCCTCAATCAGATGCCTTTCCATGGCGGCCCCTGTGGGCCCCCATGGTGAAGGCGAGGGAGGTGCACATGGGGGGCACATGTGGTACCCCCCTGAATTTGCATACACAAAGCGGCAGGCACCGCGCGGTGCCTGCCGCTTTGTGTATGAAAATGCATGCCATGCATTTTTAACATTGCGGCGGGCGGTGCTTTCGGCACCGCCCGCCGCAATGTTAAAAATGCATGATGCGCCTGCCAGTCTGGCGGGCGCATCATAATTGGCATGGGGGGACTGCCGCTCATGTCGCGGGCGGTCCCATTTTCCACAGGGATGGTGGGCGGGCAAAGTCCGCCCGCCATCCTAATGGGGGCCCTAGTCTAATGGTGCACTACATCCAAAGCAGTAGGCAGTCCCATTGCCACATTGATGGAGAGGGAGATGGTACTGTGGCGGTGCAATAAATGAATACGGAACATAAAAGGAAGGGTTCATCTGGTTCATTGAGCAGTATGAGTTTCTCTGGGAGAACGAAACTGTGGGTGACAGGCGCTTTGAAGAAACAGAACAAGTAGATGGCTGGTACAGGGTACACTGATCTCAGCACACAGGCATAAGGAGATTTTGATGATACATATATTTACATTAGGTTTGCTGGTACCACAGAGAGGCAGTTCCCATGGTCACACAACGTATGAAGTGCGTGACATGGACATCATCCTGATCTGCTCCCAGTGGTGGGTGTGGTCTGGAGCATCTTGCAGCAGGGTGCAATGAATTAACAAAGAAAAACAATGTATTCAGAGTCGCAAGGTAACAAGTAAAGCTTTAGGAGCTGGATGCAGAAATTCTCAGTGGGTTCATCTCAGCCTGCGTAAGCCTAGCATTTTTGCTTGACTGATAGCTTGAATTATGACTCGAACAAAAATGTTGAGATAAGGCAGAAAGCAACACTGACAGCTGCAGTGCAGTTTTCTACAAGAGCTGGGTGGCACCTAGCACCCTTGAATAGAGGGGACGGACTAGTGTAGGGTCTAGACACAGTTGCAGCACATATTGGAGTAACTGCACATAAGCAGTCAATTCAGGCAGACAAAGATCACTGTCCGCCACATTTAAGTGCCACAAACTACTCTTTGCAGAAAAGCAGTGAAGGGCACAATCAAGGGGTACTTGTTAAAGATGAAAATGGAAAGTAAAAGAATGGCCCTCGAACCCTAGCAGTGAATAGCACTCATTTTGAGACAGGCATGTACATGTGATTAGGCAAAATGCTGTGACTCAGTGTGCTAGCTTATTGCCCTAATAGTAGATACAGAATGTAAATGACACTCAAACAGACCAATGGCTGAAGCGGACTAACCTGAATCCTGTCTATGTATGGCTATGTATTTTTATGATTGTTTTTATTACATAACCTGGCCAACAGTTAAAGTAGTCAAGCAAGACCTATAAAGTACACCAGAACACCCACAGTTAAGTACTAACATACAGTTACAAAAACAATATACAACACCTCAGATGAGGGGCTAGCACCGATGATCACAGTTGATATCTTCTTCACCCAGAGTTTGTTGGAGGGAGTAAATAACACCAAAACCTTTGTCTACTTGGATAAACTGTGAGAGTTCTTGCAACACAATACCTCTTCATAGGCCTTACTAAAGTGCAACACAATTCACTCCTGGAAGCATATTAACTTAACACATACATGTAAAAATAATTAAGAAATAATTAAAGTCAAAAGATAGACAAAAATAAAATGAAATTACCCCAAGGAAAAAGGAGACAACTGAGATAAACATGAGAAGTTTTAAGAATTGAGTAAATACTAATAAAACACACGGGATGAAATAACTGAAATTATACTATTTAGAAGTGAAAAATAACCAATAGACAAAACAAGGTACAACCCTACTTACTGTATGGCTGGCAATAATGGCAGGCTGGCCTCTAAGGGAAGAGGTAGACTGCCAAACAGGCGCATGCCTCTCAAAGTCAGCAGAGCAGTGGCAGATGTGGTCACATTTCAGTCTCCCCTGTAAGAGGGCATTAGGAATTAGGAAAAGCAGGCCTACTCTTTGGGGACAGATAAGGCTGGGACTGAGTCATTCACATGCCAGGGCGCCGCTCAAAGGCTGATAGAGCTTGGAAGAGTCCATCACGAAAGAACTGTGCATTCAACAGAGGGCTAGGAAGTGTGAGTTGGGTACCAGCCCTGCTCTGAAATGACAAGTAGACCGAGGCTTACCCTCCTGGTCTGCACTCAGTGTCTGAGAGGCACTGCTGTAGTAGAGCTTCCAGGGCTCCAATGCAAGCCCTCGGTCGCCATTTGGGAAGTAAAGGACAACCAGACATAGTATGCAGTCAACAGACTGTTACTTTAATAATAAAACCTCAAAATGTCATTTAATGAGCGCTGACCCATCATGCAGCTGCAATGGCACAGCTTGCTGTAAAAGCCAACCTTCACAGCTCACCGGACAGCACCCCAGGCACAGAGCTGGTCAGTCTGCTCTCCTTGCTCCCAAGGATCTCCTGCAAAAATTGTATCAGTAAAGAGGGCCGCGTGAGGGCCTGCAGAAATGCGGAAAAAGCACGTGGCGGAATATGGAGGGGATGGGGGCAGAGAGGCAAACGGCCAAAAGAGAGCAATAGGAGACACCGAAGGGAGGACAAAAGCACACATACAAACTAGTAACGTGGAGCGCCGGGGTGAACAGATTCACACAGTGCTATCAGCAATACAACGCAGCAATACAACGCAGGGAGAAAAGCATCCGAGGGAGACTACTGTAAAATAAATGCGCTCACATAGAGTCTTCCACTGGAAATAAATCAGGAACCAGTCGTATGGCAGTATTAAGTGCCAGCCTCAGGAGTATCACAGCCCTAGTCTATCGCGTGGACCAGTCGCAGTTGCCTACCTCGGGAGCTGAAAAGCTTGGCGAGCAGAAAAAAGTACAACTACAGTGCAATTGAAGCTCAAATGTTATTATATAAGAAATAATAAAATATCAGTAACAATATTACAGTAAAAATAAATAAAACACAGTTCAAAGTCCTAACCTACCACTTTTGGTAGCAGCCTGTTTGAACCAGATCATACACACTGCTGCAAGACTCGAAAAATGAAAAAGAAAATTACATTTGTTTCTTCTGCATGTCTACATACTCTGCCCCGTCTGCTCAACCAAGGAGCTGCAGTGTACGATGTACCCTGGCCAGGCATTCTTGTGAACCGATGAACCAGGGCAGCGTGGCTCTTTCACTAAAACCGCTCTGTGGGAAGACATCCCAGCTGATTCATTGCAATTATCCTTGCGGTTGCATCGAACAAATGTTAAAAAAACAGCTAGCTCTGTAACATAATTATATACAAGCTGTATAGACAGCCACAGTAGACAACAGCAGCACACCATCATTATAATCAGAGGAAGTCACGAAAAGGATGTCCCCTTTTGCCCTGGGAGAACTACTGAGTGCACGCTGGCCGGAAAGCACTCAAGGGAGCTCCTGCTTGTGCCCCGGGGGCACTAGGTTGTGTTTGCTTTCTCTGGCCCAGGCAAAAGGACAAACAAGCAGTGACAAAGTCAGCAAATCAAGCAGGCAACTCCTAAAATATTAAGCGTGGTGCTGTGTTGTTGGTAATGCTGAAAGTTTAGCGCTCGCCCAGGGGCAGGACAACAATAAAAATGATGGGGCGCAGCCAAACGCAAGTAGCTTGGGGATCCCTGCTCACTCCCGCAGCAATACTCCATGGGAGTGAACTTAAGGAAAAAGGCAGGACTTGTGTGAGAAGTTGGCCTGGCATATGCTGTCCACTATTCTAGTGGGCACCTTGCACGAGTCCAAACAACCCTTATTGATGGTAGGAGAAAGACAACCTTTATAGAAAGCTATCCTAGTGGTAACTGTGGAGAGCAGACTTCAGGCTAAGTCTTGGAGGAATGTAATTATTTAACAACAAGGGGTGGTGATGGACAGAGTTTCTGAATTAAGCAGAATACTCTCACCCAGTCAAGAGATCAGGGCTAGATCCACCACCGTTTTTTAGCTCACTGCACCATCCCAGTTCAGAACCTGGCTATATGCAAATTAGTCTGTTCCTGTCCAAGTGCATGATGGGAACAGGGCAAACCAAACTACCAAGCCAATTCTTACACTGGGAAGGAAACAAGCTTCCGGGGACCGGTTTCTGGCATTTCAGCCGTCGTCGGCCCGGCTTGCTTGAATCCTGATGGTGCAATGAGCAAGGGACTCACATCTGAGTATACCCTTCCACGCTTAGGGTGGACAAATTATTTAACAACAAGGGGTGGTGATGGACAGAGTTTCTGAATTAAGCAGAATACTCTCACCCAGTCAAGAGATCAGGGCTAGATCCAACACCGTTTTTTAGCTCACTGCACCATCCCAGTTCAGAACCTGGCTATATGCAAATTAGTCTGTTCCTGTCCAAGTGCATGATGGGAACAGGGCAAACCAAACTACCAAGCCAATTCTTACACTGGGAAGGAAACAAGCTTCCGGGGACCGGTTTCTGGCATTTCAGCCGTCGTCGGCCCGGCTTGCTTGAATCCTGATGGTGCAATGAGCAAGGGACTCACATCTGAGTATACTCTTCCACGCTTAGGGTGGACAAATTATTTAACAACAAGGGGTGGTGATGGACAGAGTTTCTGAATAAAGCAGAATACTCTCACCCAGTCAAGAGATCAGGGCTAGATCCAACACCGTTTTTTAGCTCACTGCACCATCCCAGTTCAGAACCTGGCTATATGCAAATTAGTCTGTTCCTGTCCAAGTGCATGATGGGAACAGGGCAAACCAAACTACCAAGCCAATTCTTACACTGGGAAGGAAACAAGCTTCCGGGGACCGGTTTCTGGCATTTCAGCCATCGTCGGCCCGGCTTGCTTGAATCCTGATGGTGCAATGAGCAAGGGACTCACATCTGAGTATACCCTTCCACGCTTAGGGTGGACAAATTATTTAACAACAAGGAGTGGTGATGGACAGAGTTTCTGAATTAAGCAGAATACTCTCACCCAGTCAAGAGATCAGGGCTAGATCCAACACCGTTTTTTAGCTCACTGCACCATCCCAGTTCAGAACCTGGCTATATGCAAATTAGTCTGTTCCTGTCCAAGTGCATGATGGGAACAGGGCAAACCAAACTACCAAGCCAATTCTTACACTGGGAAGGAAACAAGCTTCCGGGGACCGGTTTCTGGCATTTCAGCCGTCGTCGGCCCGGCTTGCTTGAATCCTGATGGTGCAATGAGCAAGGGACTCACATCTGAGTATACCCTTCGACGCTTAGGGTGGACAAATTATTTAACAACAAGGGGTGGTGATGGACAGAGTTTCTGAATTAAGCAGAATACTCTCACCCAGTCAAGAGATCAGGGCTAGATCCAACACCGTTTTTTAGCTCACTGCACCATCCCAGTTCAGAACCTGGCTATATGCAAATTAGTCTGTTCCTGTCCAAGTGCATGATGGGAACAGGGCAAACCAAACTACCAAGCCAATTCTTACACTGGGAAGGAAACAAGCTTCCGGGGACCGGTTTCTGGCATTTCAGCCGTCGTCGGCCCGGCTTGCTTGAATCCTGATGGTGGAATGAGCAAGGGACTCACATCTGAGTATACCCTTCCACGCTTAGGGTGGACAAATTATTTAACAACAAGGGGTGGTGATGGACAGAGTTTCTGAATTAAGCAGAATACTCTCACCCAGTCAAGAGATCAGGGCTAGATCCAACACCGTTTTTTAGCTCACTGCACCATCCCAGTTCAGAACCTGGCTATATGCAAATTAGTCTGTTCCTGTCCAAGTGCATGATGGGAACAGGGCAAACCAAACTACCAAGCCAATTCTTACACTGGGAAGGAGACAAGCTTCCGGGGACCGGTTTCTGGCATTTCAGCCGTCGTCGGCCCGGCTTGCTTGAATCCTGATGGTGCAATGAGCAAGGGACTCACATCTGAGTATATCCTTCCACGCTTAGGGTGGACAAATTATTTAACAACAAGGGGTGGTGATGGACAGAGTTTCTGAATTAAGCAGAATACTCTCACCCAGTCAAGAGATCAGGGCTAGATCCAACACCGTTTTTTAGCTCACTGCACCATCCCAGTTCAGAACCTGGCTATATGCAAATTAGTCTGTTCCTGTCCAAGTGCATGATGGGAACAGGGCAAACCAAACTACCAAGCCAATTCTTACACTGGGAAGGAAACAAGCTTCCGGGGACCGGTTTCTGGCATTTCAGCCGTCGTCGGCCCGGCTTGCTTGAATCCTGATGGTGCAATGAGCAAGGGACTCACATCTGAGTATACCCTTCCACGCTTAGGGTGGACAAATTATTTAACAACAAGGGGTGGTGATGGACAGAGTTTCTGAATTAAGCAGAATACTCTCACCCAGTCAAGAGATCAGGGCTAGATCCAACACCGTTTTTTAGCTCACTGCACCATCCCAGTTCAGAACCTGGCTATATGCAAATTAGTCTGTTCCTGTCCAAGTGCATGATGGGAACAGGGCAAACCAAACTACCAAGCCAATTCTTACACTGGGAAGGAAACAAGCTTCCGGGGACCGGTTTCTGGCATTTCAGCCGTCGTCGGCCCGGCTTGCTTGAATCCTGATGGTGCAATGAGCAAGGGACTCACATCTGAGTATACCCTTCCACGCTTAGGGTGGACAAATTATTAAACAACAAGGGGTGGTGATGGACAGAGTTTCTGAATTAAGCAGAATACTCTCACCCAGTCAAGAGATCAGGGCTAGATCCAACACCGTTTTTTAGCTCACTGCACCATCCCAGTTCAGAACCTGGCTATATGCAAATTAGTCTGTTCCTGTCCAAGTGCATGATGGGAAGAGGGCAAACCAAACTACCAAGCCAATTCTTACACTGGGAAGGAAACAAGCTTCCGGGGACCGGTTTCTGGCATTTCAGCCGTCGTCGGCCCGGCTTGCTTGAATCCTGATGGTGCAATGAGCAAGGGACTCACATCTGAGTATACCCTTCCACGCTTAGGGTGGACAAATTATTTAACAACAAGGGGTGGTGATGGACAGAGTTTCTGAATTAAGCAGAATACTCTCACCCAGTCAAGAGATCAGGGCTAGATCCAACACCGTTTTTTAGCTCACTACACCATCCCAGTTCAGAACCTGGCTATATGCAAATTAGTCTGTTCCTGTCCAAGTGCATGATGGGAACAGGGCAAACCAAACTACCAAGCCAATTCTTACACTGGGAAGGAAACAAGCTTCCGGGGACCGGTTTCTGGCATTTCAGCCGTCGTCGGCCCGGCTTGCTTGAATCCTGATGGTGCAATGAGCAAGGGACTCACATCTGAGTATACCCTTCCACGCTTAGGGTGGACAAATTATTTAACAACAAGGGGTGGTGATGGACAGAGTTTCTGAATTAAGCAGAATACTCTCACCCAGTCAAGAGATTAGGGCTAGATCCAACACCGTTTTTTAGCTCACTGCACCATCCCAGTTCAGAACCTGGCTATATGCAAATTAGTCTGTTCCTGTCCAAGTGCATGATGGGAACAGGGCAAACCAAACTACCAAGCCAATTCTTACACTGGGAAGGAAACAAGCTTCCGGGGACCGGTTTCTGGCATTTCAGCCGTCGTCGGCCCGGCTTGCTTGAATCCTGATGGTGCAATGAGCAAGGGACTCACATCTGAGTATACCCTTCCACGCTGAGGGTGGACAAATTATTTAACGACAAGGGGTGGTGATGGACAGAGTTTCTGAATTAAGCAGAATACTCTCACCCAGTCAAGAGATCAGGGCTAGATCCAACACCGTTTTTTAGCTCACTGCACCATCCCAGTTCAGAACCTGGCTATATGCAAATTAGTCTGTTCCTGTCCAAGTGCATGATGGGAACAGGGCAAACCAAACTACCAAGCCAATTCTTACACTGGGAAGGAAACAAGCTTCCGGGGACCGGTTTCTGGCATTTCAGCCGTCGTCGGCCCAGCTTGCTTGAATCCTGATGGTGCAATGAGCAAGGGACTCACATCTGAGTATACCCTTCCACGCTTAGGGTGGACATATTATTTAACAACAAGGGGTGGTGATGGACAGAGTTTCTGAATTAAGCAGAATACACTCACCCAGTCAAGAGATCAGGGCTAGATCCAACACCGTTTTTTAGCTCACTGCACCATCCCAGTTCAGAACCTGGCTATATGCAAATTAGTCTGTTCGTGTCCAAGTGCATGATGGGAACAGGGCATACTCAGACATGAGTCCCTTGCTCACTGCTCCATCAGGATTCAAGCAAGCCGGGCCGACGACGCCTGAAATGGCAGAAACCGGTCCCCGGAAGCTTGTCTCCTTTCTGGTGAAGAATTGGCTTGGTAGTTTGGTCTGCCCTGTTCCCATGATGCACTGGGCCAGGGACAGACTAATTTGCATATAGCCAGGTTCTGAGCTGGGATGGGGCAGTGAGCTAAATAATGGTGATGGATCAAGCCCTGATCTTTGGACTGGGTAAGAGTGGTCTGCTTAATTCAGACACTCGGTTCATCACCACCCCCTTTTTTGGAGGAATGTAAAGCAGCTTGTTTTACCAGTCTATAATCTTGAGAATGACCAAATGAAAGGAGAACCACACCAGGTATATATATAAAATATACGTATTTATTCTAAACACATCCCACTAGTCTCCTTATGAGGCTAGAGGCAAAAGTACATTCAGTAAACTCAATAATACACAGTAAATTAGCACAATATACGTTGAGCCCTAGGGGCGTACCAAGCCATATATCAATAAAGTGGTATAAGAACCACAATCTGCATAGATACAAGGCCTAAAGCCTATAGAACTGCTGGGGCCACCAGGAACCCCCCAAGTGACACAGGGGACCCACGGAGGACGCGTGCAGTGTCTAAACACAGCCGCCAATCACTATGAACTTCTATGGGGAAAGTCGCGGTTGGAAATTTAAAGATACAGGACACTTAGAGGAGGACTTTGAGCAAACCCCTTTAGACCTAAGGGGTTCTATAGCCAACACCCACGGGAGCATCGGAGTACTCGAGTTACCTCACCCAGGGAACCAGGTGGATAGGTGTCTTTTGGTGTCAGGTTTCGTCATCGTTTTCAATGGCTATCTGCTACAAAGTGCTGCTGCTAAAGAATTGGAAAGTGTCCAGAGTGATCCAAGCCTGGATCGAAGATGTGAAGAGCCTGAAAGCAGAGGGGACAGAGTCTGGGTCACTAGTCAGTGACCAGGGGCACGATACTCGAATGCCCACAGATGTCGGGTGATTTCAGGTGAAGAAGGTGAAGCTTGACTCTTCAGCCACGAGGACCAGGAGGCGTCAACGATGACCAGGAGATGGATTCAAGCTGTCCCACAAAGGATGTTGAGTGCTGCAGTGGCATTGCCCAGATTTGACCCAACAAGCCTTGGCAACAGCAACCCATGCAGGAATAAAAGACATTCTTTGGTGCAGACCAGCAAGGTCTGAGGAACTCACAACTCAGTGGAGAGTCAGGGCACATCTGGAACAACCAGAGAAGCTCAAAGAAAATCACAGATACCTTCACAGGGACCCACCAGTTGATGGACCAGGGATCGCAAAGGAGCCTCAAGCGGTAATGCAAGAAGCAGGCCCACGGAACTCTCATGGAGTGTAGGCCCACAATCTTCAGTGCAGATGGTGCTTCGGGACTGGGTTGCAAGTAACCCAAAGCACAACATCAAGGGATGTCGAGAAGTCAATGCACTAGCAAATGTGCAAGGTGTCCTGGAGTTCCGGTTCCACGTCACTCACGAGGGCTGAGGGTCTCAGCTTTGCTGGAGACTCGGGTCAACCTCTGAGAAGTCTGGAAATCCTCTCACTGTATTGCAAATACTTCAGAGTCCTGCAGGAGCTTTGTAAATGCAGACCGGCAAGATGCTTCTTTGGTGCCTGTTTGAACAGGGGAGTCACTCCTTGACCCCAAGGGAGATTCTTCCATCCTCTAGTCTTTAGTAGCGCGTCGAAGTTCCAGGATTCAGTTTCAGAGTTTCATTGAGGTGTAATCTAAAGTCCTGTTGCCATGGGTCCCTTGATTATACTAAGAAAATGGAATGGACATACTCTGGGGACCCACATATGGGAGGGTTTAGTAATAGGGGTGGCTACACCCATTTCCTTTGTCCAGTTTCACACCAGTGGTACAAAAGGGGGTGGTGATGGACGGAGAAGAAGGCATGGCTTGGCAGTTCGGGCTGGACTGTTCCCATGAGGCACAGGGTCAGACTGATTTGCATATAGCCATGTCTGAACTGGGGTGGCAGAGTGGGCTAAAGAATGGTGATGGATCAAACCCAGATCTTTTGACTGGGTGTGAGTGTTTGATTGGTTCAGATGCTCCGTCCATCACCACCCCCTTTTGTACCGCTTTGGCCGCCATAAGTGTGGCAGGGTTTGCTCAGACGTGAGTCCCTTGCTCCCTTTGCCACTGGATTCAAGCAAGCCGGGCTGAAGACGGCTGGAATGCCAGAACCGGTTGTCGGAAGCTTGTTTCCGGTCCAGGGAAGGCATGGCTTGGCAGTTCGGTCTGGACTGTTCCCATGAGGCACAGGGTCAGACTGATTTGCATATAGCCATGTCTGAACTGGGGTGGCAGAGTGGGCTAAAGAATGGTAATGGATCAAACCCAGATCTTTGGACTGGGTGTGAGTGTTTGATTGGTTCAGATGCTCCGTCCATCACCACCCCCTTTTGTACCGCTTTGGCCGCCATAAGTGTGGCAGGGTATGCTCAGACGTGAGTCCCTTGCTCACTTTGCCACTGGATTCAAGCAAGCCGGGCTGAAGACGGCAGAAATGCCAGAAACCGGTCCTCAGAAGCTTGTTTCCGGTCCAGGGAAGGCATGGCTTGGCAGTTCGGGCTGGAATGTTCCCATGAGGCACAGGGTCAGACTGATTTGCATATAGCCATGTCTGAACTGGGGTGGCAGAGTGGGCTAAAGAATGGTGATGGATCAGACCCAGATCTGTGGACTGGGTGTGAGTGTTTGATTGGTTCAGATGCTCCGTCCATCACCACCCCCTTTTGTACCGCTTTGGCCGCCATAAGTGTGGCAGGGTATGCTCAGACGTGAGTCCCTTGCTCACTTTGCCACTGGATTCAAGCAAGCCGGGCTGAAGACGGCAGAAATGCCAGAAACCGGTCCTCAGAAGCTTGTTTCCGGTCCAGGGAAGGCATGGCTTGGCAGTTCGGGCTGGACTGTTCCCATGAGGCACAGGGTCAGACTGATTTGCATATAGCCATGTCTGAACTGGGGTGGCAGAGTGGGCTAAAGAATGGTGATGGATCAAACCCAGATCTTTTGACTGGGTGTGAGTGTTTGATTGGTTCAGATGCTCCGTGCATCACCACCCCGTTTTGTACCGCTTTGGCCGCCATAAGTGTGGCAGGGTATGCTCAGACGTGAGTCCCTTGCTCACTTTGCCACTGGATTCAAGCAAGCCGGGCTGAAGACGGCTGGAATGCCAGAAACCGGTCCTCGGAAGCTTGTTTCGGGTCCAGGGAAGGCATGGCTTGGCAGTTCGGGCTGGACTGTTCCCATGAGGCACAGGGTCAGACTGATTTGCATATAGCCATGTCTGAACTGGGGTGACAGAGTGGGCTAAAGAATGGTGATGGATCAAACCCAGATCTTTTGACTGGGTGTGAGTGTTTTATTGGTTCAGATGCTCCATCCATCACCACCCCCTTTTGTACCACTTTGGCCGCCATAAGTGTGGCAGGGTATGCTCAGACGTGAGTCCCTTGCTCACTTTGCCACTGGATTCAAGCAAGCCGGGCTGAAGACGGCTGGAATGCCAGAAGCCGGTCCTCGGAAGCTTGTTTCCGGTCCAGAGAAGGCATGGCTTGGTAGCTCGGGCTGGACTGTTCCCATGAGGCACAGGGTCAGACTGATTTGCATATAGCCATGTCTGAACTGGGGTGGCAGAGTGGGCTAAAGAATGGTGATGGATCAAACCCAGATCTTTTGACTGGGTGTGAGTGTTTGATTGGTTCAGATGCTCCGTCCATCACCACCCCCTTTTGTACCGCTTTGGCCGCCATAAGTGTGGCAGGGTATGCTCAGACGTGAGTCCCTTGCTCACTTTGCCACTGGATTCAAGCAAGCCGGGCTGAAGACGGCTGGAATGCCGGAAACCGGTCCTCGGAAGCTTGTTTCCGGTCCAGGGAAGGCATGGCTTGGCAGTTCGGGCTGGACTGTTCCCATGAGGCACAGGGTCAGACTGATTTGCATATAGCCATGTCTGAACTGGGGTGGCAGAGTGGGCTAAAGAATGGTGATGGATCAAACACAGATCTTTTGACTGGGTGTGGGTGTTTGATTGGTTCAGATGCTCCGTCCATTACCACCCCCTTTTGTACCGCTTTGGCCGCCATAAGTGTCAATCAATCAATCAATGCATTTATATAGCGCACTACTCACCCAGAGGGTCTCAAGGCGCTAGGGGGGCAGAGGGGTCCGCTTCTGCTCGAACAGCCAGGTCTTGAGTTGCTTCCTGAAGGCGAGGTGGTCCTGGGTCAGGCGGAGGTGGTTCGGGAGGGAGTTCCATGTCTTGGCGGCGAGGTAGGAGAAGGACCGTCCCCCTGTGGTGGCTCTTCTGATGCGGGGGACGGCGGCGAGGGCGTGGCTGGTCGATCGAAGCTGGCGTTTGGGAGCGTAGAAGTTGAGGCGGCTGTTGAGGTATCCTGGGCCCTGGTTGTGTAGGGCTTTGTGTGCGTGGGTGAGGAGTCGGAAGGTGATTCTCTTGTTGACCGGGAGCCAGTGCAGGTCTCTCAGTTGTCCAGAGATGTGGCTGCGACGGGGGATGTCCAGGATGCGTCGTGCTGAGGCGTTCTGGATCCGCTGGAGTCTCTTCTGGAGTTTGGCGGTGGTTCCGGCGTAGAGGGAGTTGCCGTAGTCCAGATGGCTTCTGACGAGGGCCTGGGTGACCGTCTTCCTGGTCTCGGTGGGGATCCACCGGAAGATCTTCCGTAGCATGCGCAGGATGTTGAAGCACGACGAGGCGACGGCGTTGACTTGTCCGGTCATGGAGAGGGAGGAGTCCAGGATGAAGCCCAGGTTGCGTGCGTGGTCTGTTGGTTTGTTTGCGTTGCCTAGGGCGGGGGGCCACCAGGAGGCGTCCCAGGTGGAGGGTGAGGATCCCAGGATGAGGACTTCCGTCTTGTCCGAGTTCAGCTTCAGGGTCAGACTGATTTGCATATAGCCATGTCTGAACTGGGGTGGCAGAGTGGGCTAAAGAATGGTGATGGATCAAACCCAGATCTTTTGACTGGGTGTGAGTGTTTGATTGGTTCAGATGCTCCGTCCATCACCACCCCCTTTTGTACCGCTTAGGCCGCCATAAGTGTGGCAGGGTATGCTCAGACGTGAGTCCCTTGCTCACTTTGCCACTGGATTCAAGCAAGCCGGGCTGAAGACGGCTGGAATGCCAGAAACCGGTCCTCGGAAGCTTGTTTCCGGTCCAGGGAAGGCATGGCTTGGCAGTTCGGGCTGGACTGTTCCCATGAGGCACAGGGTCAGACTGATTTGCATATAGCCATGTCTGAACTGGGGTGGCAGAGTGGGCTAAATAATGGTGATGGATCAAACCCAGATCTTTTGACTGGGTGTGAGTGTTTGATTGGTTCAGATGCTCCGTCCATCACCTCCAAATTTTGTACCAGTTTCACACCAGAGCAGGGGCTGGTAGCCCCTGCAACCGGTTTGAACTGGACTATGCACAGGGACACCAAATGTGCCCCCAATGCAGACTTCAAAGAACTCTCAGAGTGCACCCACCCAGCCCCAATCCTCTAAAGCCTGTCTGGGAGGTGGTTACACTTCCCTGTGACAGGAAACCTATTGTCCAGGCCGTCCCTGCCAAAGTTCCGGTCAGCAGCAGGAGGCCAGACTCATGCCAGTGGCTGCAGCATCCATTTTGTGATGGCAGGGCTCTTTTAAACTATTACCGGGCAGACCTGTGTGTACATGTCTCTCCCTCTAGAAGGGTGGAATTCTACCCCTTCTGCCAGGACTGGCAGGGGAGGTAGGATTCCAAAGTGGTTGACACCAAACACGACATGTTTCGATGCAGCCATTCAAAAGTTAGCATTTAACACAAGGTTATAATGCACTTAAGAGTATATGGTCTGGCTGCATCACAGAACAGCCTCAGAGAATAGGCTCCAAAAGCTGCAGAGAGGCTCAGCTCATGCATGGACACCCTCTCACACAAAACCAAGCACTCTGCCTTCAGGATTGATAAGGCCTGCCATAGGAGTAACTGATCGGTTTATATGTCAGTTATTAAAGGTAGATATAGGTAACCTATATCTTAGTAAGGGGTGCATGCACCACCGTACCCAGGCTGCAGTAGCAGTCATGTGGTGTCATTTTGGAAGGCTTAAGCCCCTGTAGACCTCTGGGGTATCTATGCCCCGAGTACCTGGTATACCATGTACTAGGGACTCACAAGTGTAACCCAGTAACCAAACTGGAGTGTACCTAAAGTACTTGGAATCAAGTTAGAGGTGAAAGCAGATAGCGCCCTGAATAGCAGGATCCCAGTCAAACTAAGTCAAAAACCATCAAAACACCAGGAAAAAAGTGGGGACAACCATGCAGTAAGATTCCACCTTCCTACAACTTGCAACAACCATTAGCCATTTGCAAGCTACGAATTTTAAAGACAGACACAAAAGCCAATGCAAAGCATGGAAGGAGTCAGGCCCCACAAAGTACAGACAACCGATTGCCTACCAGCACAAGCACTGTTTAGGCTCAACCTAAAAATATTCATTTTAAATGAATTTAGATACCAAGATCATTGGAATCAGGTAAGTACTTTTCGAGTCATCAATTTTTGTACACTGCTGGATGCGTAATGTTATCCTATGGAGAAAAACATGTATTGCATTCAGGCACTGGTCAGTGACTTATGGGACCCTTCTCCTGGACTTAGGGTGAGTATGGTGTTGTGTTTCGATTTAGATTCCGAATTAATTTCCAGATTCATGCCATTTTATAGGTACAATTCACATTGCCCTTATATAGGCATAGAAATCCAGCCCTTGTTTAGGGAAAATCCATGCTACCCAAATACAGGCATGGCTACTTACATCCGTTCATCTACGTCACATCGAGTTCCTGGAAAACCAGACTCTTAAGCCGTTGGGACTTTCTCCCTGCTTGAATATTGATTTCTCCAAGAACTCATTTATTATGCATGAACATCTATTCCTTAGGGGTTCCTCCATGACGTTCATATGCCCGACTTTTACGTCAATACTGGCATTCCTAAACACCTTCAAGGTATAAATATACCTTCACTTGCTATGCCAAGGCACGGTGCGGTTCGATTACCTACTTGCACGCGGCTCACCACAGCAAGTCCCGAAGGAAGCCAGATCGCAACAGACGCACTGACCAGACGCTGTCATCCTCCTCGCCAAGAATCCAGCTCCAGTGTTTCTGACTCCCCTAGCGGGGTGTTAGAGATCGAGTCCCGGAAAGAGATACCAACCTCTCTCATTCTAAGGTATGGAACTGATAGAACCTAGAGGGACTCTTGGCAACTATAGTTAAACTAAACTATAGAGAACTCTTGACTAAACTAAACTATAGCTAAAACAGCACCTACTTCTTCCCTTGTACTAGACTTAGGTTAGGTACACTGGGGTAGGATTATTTTAGAGGCACCAGTTGAGTATTTTAGTCTGTGTTATTTATGTATGTATTTTTATATATGTCATAGCTACAGACCATGCTATTACAGTATTATTTTATATTACTGTTAACGCTGTACGCATTATACTTCCCATTCTGTCTTACGATTGTAGCAGCTCATATTTCTTGCATGAGAAATAAGACTGTTCAATAAACCCTTTTTATTGAAATGGCCATCTCTCTATTTCCATGCAACTCTGTAGAAATGAAGCATGCACGATTGACTGAGTGAAATGGTTATCTATTGTTTCCATGACATGAAGATAATGTTCTGACTGTGAGGGAAACAAAGTTGTCATGTTTATGCGGTTGTCAGAAATGAATCCCTTCTTGTTCATTCGAGAAAGTTTCTAGTGACCTCTGAGTTATCTGGCACACACAAGTAATTAAGTTTAATGTACTCGATAGAGACAAACTAACCTCAGTCCTATGTCAAAACTATAGTGTATATTATTCCAATGCGCAGAGACTATTAGGGATATAGGAACTACACTACATGGCACCCAACGGTTTGGTAAGGCACTAATTTAACGCTAGATACTGAAGTAACTCAATCGTGTTTTTCTCAGAGACCCCCTACTCAAAATACTCCAATAGACGTCTGGAGTGGGTAAGGGATAATATCCACCATAGCTGAGTAGGACGAACAATCCTATGTATTAGCTTTTGGGTTTGTTCAACGTTGAAGGATACAGTGTTCCAAAATATTGTGCACCTTATCTTTGTTTCCTTGAATCTTGCTCTGCACTTTTCATTAAACTATGTCTATAAACGGGGAAACAACACCACAACCGGTGGAGATACAGGTGAAAACGCCATACCAGCTTTAAACTTAACAGGTTTTAATGAAACCGACGTGAATGCTGTAAACATTCCTCCACATTTAAGGAGAGCCATCACTCTAAAACTTATAAATTATGGCCTAACATCAAGAGGTGATAGAGCAGTTTTTGTGATAGAGGCACATGAATATCACCAGACAGAGGTATTCTATTCATGGATAGTATTCCCAGAATCAAATCCAGTAACACATTTGTTTAACTTCTACAAAGAAGATGATCCACCAGAGGAATATATTCCTTTCGAGGATATTGAAATTCCACTCACATACCAGGAGCATGAGCTCTGGTTTGAAGGTGCCCTAAACATTTAAATCACATTACCAGGCTCGGTCCACTAGGTAGACCAGGAGCAACATGGCCGATTTTAGCCGGTTATACACCTCATCCTGACATTGCAGACATGTCAGATGAAGATTTACTCACTCAACTCAAAGAGTTAATCAGAATTTACAGACAAATGCTTCAATATGTCATGCGGACTCTTACAGTCCAACCACTAATATTAATTCCACAACAAACCTCTCAGAAGGGGAATACACTAAAAATCACACCACAGACTTTACACGCAGTCATGGGTAAATTACCCACAAAATATGAACAGATTCCGTTCCAGATAGCTCAAAGAATTACTCAAATCGAAGCAGTATTTCCTAATACTTGCCCTCATGAGAAACAGAATTTTAACAATCTGATTACCAATGGGGATCACACCACATCTGGAGGACTGCACCACTTGGGGTACAGTCTTCGCTGCAATCTACACTAAACCACATGGTGTTCCATCTATGGCGGTAATACCTGATGTCCTGAAACAGATTCAAAACGAATACGGGGCAGAGCCTGCTCTGAATTTAGGTATGAATTTACTGAAAAATTTCAACCAGGTCTCAACAATAATATTATCTAGTATTAAAGGTGAAGCAGCATCAGTCGCAATCCACCGGAAATTAAGGGAATTTGAGGTAACAGAACAACCACAAGAACTAGCAAGAATAATTGAAAAATCCTATGAAGAATTAGGTAGAGACAGTTTGGGTGGGAAACCAGTTAAACCCCCTACTGTCTGCAAGTCCTAAAAAGGCCTTTACTGAAAACATTCCTACCTCTTCTAAAAAGAAGTGGTTCAAATAGCAAACACACTTCCAAAAGTGAAGCGTTCTAATTCCCGACGTAGGTCTCCTCAAAAGGAGCCCTCTGAAAGGAGGTATAACCTCAGGAATTGGGATAATTTGAGAAAACCAGACAGGTATCAAGATACTGATACACGTTCTTCTACCTTTCAGATGTCACAGACATCCAAAAGAAGAGGACGGTCAGACAACAAAGAAGAACGTGTGAAGTCCAAAGACGATCAACACGTTCAGAAAAGTAAACCAAAAATTCAATTCACCAAACAGAAAGTAGCAGGTCTAAAAATCAGACATGCCGAGAATCACGAGGACACAACTCAAGAACATAGAAGGGGCTCAGACAATGTTGGACAGTGCAGCAGAAGTAACAATAGCTCGCCAGAACCTGAAGGGACTTCTGGAGACAGTGGACTTGAATGAGCTCGTTGAAGTTGAAACTGCAGACACCAGGGTTAGCTCTCCACATAGGTTATATGAAATAACACTCCGGATGGAGGGAGACATACCAAGAAAAGTGAAACCACTCTCTTGGGAGCGACTTTCCAAGGGCTATGATATACTTCTAGCAGAAAAAGGCTGGCCACAAGAATTTGTCAGGGAGTGCCCACATGGCGAAGACATCATTATGCCAGCCTTCTCTAATCATATTCCAATACATTTAAAATATACCTTTGCAAATGAAATAGGCAGTCGCCCAAGCCCCAGCATTATGCAAAAATCATGTAGGATGGGGTGAGGACTCCCCTCACCACAAAATACAGTTCAAAAATCAACCAACTGCACAAAGGCAGTACCCAGTTAAGCACGAAGCTAAAAACAGGTCAGGGAGATCTTAGATCAACTTGAATATAAAGGGGTGATTGAAACATGCACCCTATAAATGAACAATCCTTTGTTTTCTGTTTCCAAACCAGACAGTACATATCTTCTAGTTTTCGATTACAGACACTTAAAAACTTGTTGCAAAACACGTGCAGTGCAAAATGTACACAGTACAGCATTAATGAATAACATTGTGCGTAATAAATATAAAACCACATTAGATATTTCAAACGGTTTCTTTTGTCAAAACATTGCACCTGAAAGTAGGTATTTGACCGCTTTCTCAATAATGGGAACACAGCGTCACTTCTGTCATCTCCCTCAAGGATTCAAGAGTAGTCCTGGGTTATTATCAGCAAGAGTAACAGAGTTACTACACACTTATGATGGTGAGGCATTGTCATATGACAATGATATCTATCTGACAGACGATGACCTGGTTAGGAATTTGAACAGGGTGAACACCATTATACTGGGATTCGCCTCTTCTTAGGATATGAACTATCAAGTGAGGGCAAAAGCCTGGCAGCCAATTTTTTAGAAAAGTGTGCGCTGCTCCAACCTCCAAAAACGCTTAAAAACTTACAGTCGATTCTAGGTTTCCCGAATTTCGGAAGAACTTAGTCATAGTCAAGTTTATTTGTTTGATTAATTAAAATCTTACAAAAATACTTTTTTAAAATATCATCGGCAGTAAAATGCTTAAAACCCCATGCACATAATTATTCTAGTATTATATAATTTAAAAATGAAAGACCTAAATAATGTTTTCCTTAAGGTTTTTGCCAATCACAGATAAAAATTTTACACATGCAGAATTCCTTAATACATCATTTGGGTTTAGACATGCCATTAGCGCTTGTCTGCATGTTCTTACTCCTCAAGCATTAAATAATCTCTTAAGGATAACTTTCCTTTCCACCTCTATTGCAGGACACAGACATAGCAGATGCAAAATTTCTTCTTGACCACATTTACATAACCTACATATCGTATTGTCCTCAATAGTCTTCCATAGTGGCCGATGGCACCAACCTGGCCAAAGACCAAAACGTACTCTTATAAAAGTTTGTTTACTTTGCTGTGACCAAGGAGTTTCAAGATATTTTTGGACTTGCTTTTTTTTGTATCCATTTATAATTGGCCATGAGTGCCTTCTTTTTACCAATAATTCTGTGTCTTTTAAGAGTGACAGATGGATAGTCAACTTATTAATTGTTCTTTTGAAGCTTTCCTGGGTAATTGTGTTTTCCCAAATTAGTATTATTCCAAATTCTTCTTTTGCTTCATTTAAATATGCCCAAGCTTGCAGTTTCCGGTTGTCTTTTACTTCTTGCCATAATGTTCGAGATAATTGATTGTCAAGATAATTTTGCTGATTTTTTTATCCCAAACTCCAACCTATTCTATTCTATTCTGGGTTTGGTGAAGCGCAACAGCTACCCCAGCAATGGGGCGTCCCGGCGCTGAGAGACAAACACACACCTTACAGGACGGGGGGGGGGAAATCACCTGTGCTTGTGAGGCATTACCTGGCAGGTTGAATAATATCTTGTAGGTTTTCGCCACTGCGTTGTTAATTATCTCTGTATCTTTACCATTTAAGACTTCAGAGCAGTGTGTTAAAGTTGGTAATAATTTGGCAGATATAATCTTTAATAAAGGACCATATGACAGTGTAGTTAACTTCTTTTGTATGGTTCTAAATGCAGTCACCAAACTATTTGCTTTCCTAGTGATATCTTTCCTCTGTGGGAGAAAACTTCCACTATCATTAAATAAGACGCCGAGATACCGGTAATTATCAACCTGCTCTAGCTGAGTTTGTTCCAACATCCATTTGTTTTTTTGTTTTCTGTTCTTTGTAACTACCATTATTTTTGTCTTTGCCTCATTTATTACCATTTGATTGTCTTTTGCGTATCTCGATGTTCGATCAATTAGTCTTTGCAGTCCCACTTTGGTCTGACTCAGCAACACAACGTCATCCGCATACAGAAAATTTGACATATGTTTTCCTGCTAGCCTCGGTGGATGTGAGTTAACTTCATTTAGTGCAATGGTGAGGTCGGCTATAAATAAATTAAAAAGTAGTGGGGCAAGGACACAACCCTTCTTTAATCCTCGTGTCACCGGTATTTTATCTGATACTGTTCGGCCATCACCAATCCTCACGATGACCCAGTTTTTGGAATATAATAATTGGATATGGTTTAGTAGTGAGTCCGGAATTCCATAGTCCTCAAGTTCTTTCCATAGGAGATTCCTATTTACAAGATCAAATGCCGATTTGAAATCGGCGAAACAAAAATAGAGGGACTGTTTTGCTAATAATGCTTTATCCATTAAAACAGATAGGGTTACTGTATTTGTTGAAGTTCCTAATCCTTTGATGAACCCGGTTTGGTTTGGGGGTAGTATTTGCTTTCCTTCGACCCAACCTGATAAACTCGCCTATAAAATACCTGCAAATAGCTTTGCGTCCATGTCTTGGAGAGTAATCAAACGGTAGTTCTCGGGTAGTTGCCAATTACCCTTTTTGTAATTGGGAGATATTAATGATCCTCTCCAGGATTCCGGTATTTGCCGTGTTTGGACAACTACATTATACACCTTTGTCAGATAGGTAGCCCATAAATCAGGATCCTCCTTATAGAGTGCATACGGAATTCCATTAGGTCCCGGTGCTCCATCCTTTTGTCTCCTTATTAAATTAGCTACTTCAGTGTTCGAGAAAGCATTTACCAGATCAATTTCTTGTTTATTATCGACCTTCATTGTCTGTTTGTCACCCTGAGGCTTAAGTTCCGATTCAGCGTCTAGGGTCTTTTTGAGGAATTCTGTCCAGTCCTCTTCCGTTATTGGTGAAGCTACCACAAGTTTATTAGGTCTATTCAAGCCATTGATAATTTTCCAAAATTCTCTGGAATTTACTTGATTACTTGCGTGAAAGATTTTTGTCCATAACTCTTGCCGGATTTTATTTTTTTCATTCCACAATAATTTCCTCAAGTTATTGTTGGCGCTTTTAAGTTGGTTTCGAATTTCTTCCTTATTCGGGAGCCTGGTTAACTGCTTCCTCAATTTATTACGAATCCGCCTGACTTTTTTAATTGTATATGGAAGGTTAATACTAGAGTCTCTTTTTTCAATTGTAATCCGTTGATTTTTCCTACTACTTGAAGTAACCTCGTTCAATTGGACTACCTTCTGTGTGAATTGTTCCCATTGCTTAAGTGCAGACTGCGTAGAATGTTCTTTAAAGCACTCTTGAACTAATTTCTGGGCCTTTTTTTCCATGTCATCTTTATTGTCCGGTTTCCAAATAATTTTCCTATGGTTGATCATATCGATCTGGCCATATGTAGTTAAATAATTTTCGTGTTTTGAAAGTGCCATTTCCATTTCTAAAATTTGTTGGCTATGGTCACTCTCGTTCACTTTTTTTAATCTATAGGAGACAATTTTTTCAAAAATATTTATAGATAACAATGTAAAATCTATTCTTGATTTTGATTTTTGCGTTTGAAATGACCAGCCAGCGGGTTGATCGGTTGGGAACCTGCCATTTAATACTCTTAGTCCCAGTGCTTCCACATCCTTCAATAGTTTTGTTCCAATTGGATCTTGTTTAGTATTTATACTAAAGTCAAGCGTTTGTTCCGGGATTGACCATTCGTAATTTTGGGACTGGATGAAATCGTCCCGTGTTAATTGTATCAGCAAGTTTATATTAAAGTCCCCTGTAACAAGAAAGTTAACAGTCGGGTCAAGTATTATTTGCTCCAATAGAAATCCTGCTAGAGCGACACTTATATTCTTCCGTGATGAATGCTTTGGTGGAATATATATGTTGAGTAATATTAATGTATTTCTATTTTTTTGCATAGAGTGACATAGAGTGACATGTGACATGTGGCACACATACATGCCCTAAGGGCATGTCTGTGTGTCACATTGCACAGGTGTGCATGCACAGATGTGCATGCACACCTGAATTCGGTATTATACCACACAATAGGATTGTGTGGTAAAATACCGACTCTTAAGGGCATGTGGCACTGTAAACTGTGCCACCTACATTTGGAATTGCAGAATTGGTATATTTACCGATTCGGTAATTTACCAAATCGGTAATTTTACCAAATCGGGAAATATACCGATTCTGTATTTTTCAGCCCCCTACATCTGAAAACCCCAATACCGGTCGGAAACGGACGAAATCGGCTGTTTCCGACCGGTATTAGGGCTCTTACATCTGGCCCTTAGTACTCAAAAAACATGATAATAAAAAAGAGGAGGTATCTCACTCTCTGGACAATAAACGTGAACATCTTAATAATTCTGGAAGAAACCAATTGGAACTAGTGAAAGGTAATGAATCGAAGCAAATAGAAAAAAGAATAGTTCAGAATGTGGAAATTGAATTGATAACTAAAACTAAGCAAGAGACCCATGGAAAAATAAATACAAAGAAGGAAAATTATCAAGTTCAGAAAATAACGAAGAGACAAAGGAAAACAATTCGTAAGGCAAGAAATAAGGTAAAAAATGAAAATATAGTAAAAGTATATCCTAATTTGGAGCAGACAGTAGAAAAGAACCATGAAGGATCAATACAAGAAGAATCAGGAATAGAAAATATTGCGGTACTGGGGACCCAGTCCGAAAAGGCGGAGAGTAATGAAAAATACTATGACATCTTTAATAAGTCGGCAAAAGTCCAGATAGATAATAAACTACACACAATCAATACAACTACGTTAGTAGACACTATGGATCAACAACAGCTGACCCAAATACAAACCAAATGTAATAAAAAACAACACCAAGATGAAAGAATTCAAGATAGAAAAGTAACATGCGGTCAAAAAGGAAATGGATGTATATCTTGGAGCAATGTAAGTGATATCCAAAGTAACCTGAAGGAAAAAAAGAACGAGTTGACTTCAGTAGAATTTAAGACTTTACTAAACAGGGATAAAATCGCCCAGATTTAAGACTACAGAGAACAATTCAACAAGATCAAGATAATTTATTCAATCCAACTTCAAATCTCTCGCAACAAAGAAAACATCCAGATCCTATAGAACAACAGTTAGGTGAGTCTGGGCTAACACTGTTTCATCAAAAAAAAAAGAGAGACCAACATTAAAGGCTACAAATGTAGCAAGAAAGAACTAATTATTACAAAAGTTGGTCAAGAAAAGCAAATTACTTATAAAAGCTATCAAAATGGTGATATAAAAATGACAGACTCGTTACCTTTAAAGATGACACCTCAAATAATTCTCACACCATTATATGACTCGAGAGGAAATAGCGACATTCTCAATCGAAGTAATATTCTACGACTAAGGAAATCAATACCTTCATTAGAAAAAGTAACAACAAAAGATATTGAAACTGTGGGCTTTGTACAAAATCCGGAAGGCACCCAGCCAATTACACTCTTTACTGTAAAAACAGTCTCCTTAGTGGAACTAATCAAGCAGGAACAAGAAGTTTTTCAAAGTTGGGGATAAAAATCAGTCAACCTGTGTCTAAGCCTTATCCGAGTCCGTTTATAAAGGAAGAACTTCCAACAAAAAACTGTAAAGATAAAAAGAACAACCCAGTGTATTCAATATTAAAAAAAAACCTTAGGTAGCATACATCGGGATGATGAAAAATGCATGGAAGAAATAAAAACTGTAGAAACAAAACAAATAAACGAAAATTGGATTAGGGCAGCACTACATGAGCACTGACAGGATAGAAACCAACATAAAATAGATCAAGGGAGGGACGATCTGTGGCTGATAGGAATATGTTCCTGGAACATAAATGGATTATGCAAAAAAATAAAAAATGCTCAAATAGATTCCTTGCCAAACCTCTATCAAATCATATTACTGCAGGAGACATGGGAAACGGACCCTTTCTTTCTACAAGGGTACAAAGGGTACTACGTGCCTGCAATTAGATATTGCAAATTTGGACCTCCATGTGGAGGATTGGCAATATTTATTATGATTGACTTTCAAATTGAACATGAACAGTTGGATACAAATAACTCAAATATTCAAGCAGTTAAGATAAAATATGTAAAGGGAAGGCATGGCTTGACAGTTTTGGGCTGGACTGTTCCCATGAGGCACAGGGTCAGACTGATTTGCATATAGCCATGTCTGAACTGGGATGGCAGAGTGGGCTAAAGAACGGTGATGGATCAAACCCAGATCTTTTGACTGGGTGTGAGTGTTTGATTGGTTCAGATGCTCCGTCCATCACCACCCCCTTTTGTAAAGCTTTGGACACCATAAGTGTGGCAGGGTATGCTCGAACGTGAGTCCCTTGCTCACTTTGCCACTGGATTCAAGCAAGCTGGGCTGAAGACGGATGGAATGCCAGAAACCGGTCCTCGGAAGCTTGTTTCTGGTCCAGGGAAGGCATGGCTTGGCAGTTCGGGCTGGACTGTTCCCATGAGGCACAGGGTCAGACTGATTTGCATATAGCCATGTCTGAACTGGGGTGGCAGAGTGGGCTAAAGAACGGGGATGGATCAAACCCAGATCTTTTGACTGGGTGTGAGTGTTTGATTGGTTCAGATGCTCCGTCCATCACCACCCCCTTCTGTACCGCTTTGGCCGCCATAAGTGTGGCAGGGTATGCTCGGACGTGAGTTCCTTGCTCACTTTGCCACTGGATTCAAGCAAGCCGGGCTGAAGACGGCTAGAATGCCAGAAACCGGTCCTCGGAAGCTTGTTTCTGGTCCAGGGAAGGCATGGCTTGGCAGTTCGGGCTGGACTGTTCCCATGAGGCACAGGGTCAGACTGAATTGCATATAGCCATGTCTGAACTGGGGTGGCAGAGTGGGCTAAAGAACGGTGATGGATCAAACCCAGATCTTTTGACTGGGTGTGAGTGTTTGATTGGTTCAGATGCTCCGTCCATCACCACGCCCTTTTGTACCACTTTGGCCTCCATAAGTGTGGCAGGGTATGCTCAGACGTGAGTCCCTTGCTCACTTTGCCACTGGATTCAAGCAAGCCGGGCTGAAGACGGCTGGAATGCCAGAAACCGGTCCTCGGAAGCTTTTTTCCGGTCCACGGAAGGCATGGCTTGGCAGTTCCGGCTGGACTGTTCCCATGAGGCACAGGGTCAGACTGATTTGCATATAGCCATGTCTGAACTGGGGTGGCAGAGTGGGCTAAAGAACGGTGATGGATCAAACCCAGATCTTTTGACTGGGTGTGATTGTTTGATTGGTTCAGATGCTCCGTCCATCACCACCCCCTTTTGTACCGCTTTGGCCGCCATAAGTGTGGCAGGGTATGCTCAAACATGAGTCCCTTGCTCACTTTGCCACTGGATTCAAGCAAGCTGGGCTGAAGACGGCTGGAATCCCAGAAACCGGTCCTCGGAAGCTTGTTTCTGGTCCAGGCAAGGCATGGCTTGGCAGTTCGGGCTGGACTGTTCCCATGAGGCACAGGGTCAGACTGATTTGCATATAGCTATGTCTGAACTGGGGTGGCAGAGTGGGCTAAAGAACGGGGATGGATCAAACCCAGATCTTTTGACTGGGTGTGAGTGTTTCATTGGTTCAGATGCTCCGTCCATCACCACCCCCTTTTGTACCGCTTTGGCCGCCATAAGTGTGGCAGGGTATGCTCAAACGTGATTCCCTTGCTCACTTTGCCACTGGATTCAAGCAAGCTGGGCTGAAGACGGCTGGAATGCCAGAAACCGGTCCTCGGAAGCTTGTTTCTGGTCCAGGGAAGGCATGGCTTGGCAGTTCGGGCTGGACTGTTCCCATGAGGCACAGGGTCAGACTGATTTGCATATAGCTATGTCTGAACTGGGGTGGCAGAGTGGGCTAAAGAACGGGGATGGATCAAACCCAGATCTTTTGACTGGGTGTGAGTGTTTGATTGGTTCAGATGCTCCGTCCATCACCAACCCCTTCTGTACCGCTTTGGCCGCCATAAGTGTGGCAGGGTATGCTCGGACGTGAGTTCCTTGCTCACTTTGCCACTGGATTCAAGCAAGCCGGGCTGAAGACGGCTGGAATGCCAGAAACCGGTCCTCGGAAGCTTGTTTCCGGTCCAGGGAAGGCATGGCTTGGCAGTTCGGGCTGGATTGTTTCCATGAGGCACAGGGTCAGACTGAATTGCATATAGCAATGTCTGAACTGGGGTGGCAGAGTGGGCTAAAGAACGGTGATGGATCAAACCCAGATCTTTTGACTGGGTGTGAGTGTTTGATTGGTTCAGATGCTACGTCCATCACCACGCCCTTTCGTACCACTTTGGCCGCCATAAGTGTGGCAGGGTATGCTCAGACGTGAGTCCCTTGCTCACTTTGCCACTGGATTCAAGCAAGCCGGGCTGAAGACGGCTGGAATGCCGAAACCGGTCCTCGGAAGCTTGTTTCCGGTCCATGGAAGGCATGGCTTGGCAGTTCGGGCTGGACTGTTCCCATGAGGCACAAGGTCAGACTGATTTGCATATAGCCATGTCTGAACTGGGGTGGCAGAGTGGGCTAAAGAACGGTGATGGATCAAACCCAGATCTTTTGACTGGGTGTGAGTGTTTGATTGGTTCAGATAATCCGTCCATCACTACCCCCTTTTGTACTGCTTTGGCCGCCATAACTGTGGCAGGGTATGCTCAGACGTGAGTCCCTTGCTCACTTTGCCACTGGATTCAAGCAAGTCGGGCTGAAGACGGCTGGAATGCCAGAAACCGGTCCTCGGAAGCTTGTCTCCGGTCCAGGGAAGGCATGGCTTGGCAATTCGGGCTGGACTATTCCCATGAGGCACAGGGTCAGACTGATTTGCATATAGCCATGTCTGAACTGGGGTGGCAGAGTGGGCTAAAGAACGGTGATGGATCAAACCCAGATCTTTTGACTGGGTGTGAGTGTTTGATTGGTTCAGATGCTCCGTCCATCACCACCCCCTTTTGTAAAGCTTTGGCCGCCATAAGTGTGGCAGGGTATGCTCAAACGTGAGTCCCTTGCTCACTTTGCCACTGCATTCAAGCAAGCTGGGCTGAAGACGGCTGGAATGCCAGAAACCGGTCCTCGGAAGCTTGTTTCTGGTCCAGGGAAGGCATGGCTTGGCAGTTCGGGCTGGACTGTTCCCATGAGGCACAGGGTCAGACTGATTTGCATATAGCCATGTCTGAACTGGAGTGGCAGAGTGGACTAAAGAACGGGGATGGATCAAACCCAGATCTTTTGACTGGGTGTGAGTGTTTGATTGGTTCAGATGCTCCGTCCATCACCACCCCCTTCTGTACCGCTTTGGCCGCCATAAGTGTGGCAGGGTAGGCTCGGACGTGAGTTCCTTGCTCACTTTGCCACTGGATTCAAGCAAGCCGGGCTGAAGACGGCTGGAATGCCAGAAACCGGTCCTCGGAAGCTTGTTTCCGGTCCAGGGAAGGCATGGCTTGGCAGTTCGGGCTGGACTGTTCCCATGAGGCACAGGGTCAGACTGAATTGCATATAGCCATGTCTGAACTGGGGTGGCAGAGTGGGCTAAAGAACGGTGATGGATCAAACCCAGATCTTTTGACTGGGTGTGAGTGTTTGATTGGTTCAGATGCTCCGTCCATCACCACGCCCTTTTGTACCACTTTGGCCTCCATAAGTGTGGCAGGGTATGCTCAGACGTGAGTCCCTTGCTCACTTTGCCACTGGATTCAAGCAAGCCGGGCTGAAGACGGCTGGAATGCCAGAAACCGGTCCTCGGAAGCTTTTTTCCGGTCCACGGAAGGCATGGCTTGGCAGTTCCGGCTGGACTGTTCCCATGAGGCACAGGGTCAGACTGATTTGCATATAGCCATGTCTGAACTGGGGTGGCAGAGTGGGCTAAAGAACGGTGATGGATCAAACCCAGATCTTTTGACTGGGTGTGAGTGTTTGATTGGTTCAGATGCTCCGTCCATCACCACCCCCTTTTGTACCGCTTTGGCCGCCATAAGTGTGGCAGGGTATGCTCAAACGTGAGTCCCTTGCTCACTTTGCCACTGGATTCAAGCAAGCTGGGCTGAAGACGGCTGGAATGCCAGAAACCGGTCCTCGGAAGCTTGTTTCTGGTCCAGGGAAGGCATGGCTTGGCAGTTCGGGCTGGACTGTTCCCATGAGGCACAGGGTCAGACTGATTTGCATATAGCTATGTCTGAACTGGGGTGGCAGAGTGGGCTAAAGAACGGGGATGGATCAAACCCAGATCTTTTGACTGGGTGTGAGTGTTTCATTGGTTCAGATGCTCCGTCCATCACCACCCCCTTTTGTACCGCTTTGGCCGCCATAAGTGTGGCAGGGTATGCTCAAACGTGAGTCCCTTGCTCACTTTGCCACTGGATTCAAGCAAGCTGGGCTGAAGACGGCTGGAATGCCAGAAACCGGTCCTCGGAAGCTTGTTTCTGGTCCAGGGAAGGCATGGCTTGGCAGTTCGGGCTGGACTGTTCCCATGAGGCACAGGGTCAGACTGATTTGCATATAGCTATGTCTGAACTGGGGTGGCAGAGTGGGCTAAAGAACGGGGATGGATCAAACCCAGATCTTTTGACTGGGTGTGAGTGTTTGATTGGTTCAGATGCTCCGTCCATCACCAACCCCTTCTGTACCGCTTTGGCCGCCATAAGTGTGGCAGGGTATGCTCGGACGTGAGTTCCTTGCTCATTTTGCCACTGGATTCAAGCAAGCCGGGCTGAAGACGGCTGGAATGCCAGAAACCGGTCCTCGGAAGCTTGTTTCCGGTCCACGGAAGGCATGGCTTGGCAGTTCGGGCTGGATTGTTTCCATGAGGCACAGGGTCAGACTGAATTGCATATAGCCATGTCTGAACTGGGGTGGCATAGTGGGCTAAAGAACGGTGATGGATCAAACCCAGATCTTTTGACTGGGTGTGAGTGTTTGATTGGTTCAGATGCTACGTCCATCACCACGCCCTTTTGTACCACTTTGGCCGCCATAAGTGTGGCAGGGTATGTTCAGACGTGAGTCCCTTGCTCACTTTGCCACTGGATTCAAGCAAGCCGGGCTGAAGACGGCTGGAATGCCGAAACCGGTCCTCGGAAGCTTGTTTCCGGTCCATGGAAGGCATGGCTTGGCAGTTCGGGCTGGACTGTTCCCATGAGGCACAGGGTCAGACTGATTTGCATATAGCCATGTCTGAACTGGGGTGGCAGAGTGGGCTAAAGAACGGTGATGGATCAAACCCAGATCTTTTGACTGGGTGTGAGTGTTTGATTGGTTCAGATAATCCGTCCATCACTACCCCCTTTTGTACTGCTTTGGCCGCCATAACTGTGGCAGGGTATGCTCAGACGTGAGTCCCTTGCTCACTTTGCCACTGGATTCAAGCAAATCGGGCTGAAGACGGCTGGAATGCCAGAAACCGGTCCTCGGAAGCTTGTCTGCGGTCCAGGGAAGGCATGGCTTGGCAATTCGGGCTGGACTTTTCCCATGAGGCACAGGGTCAGACTGATTTGCATATAGCCATGTCTGAACTGGGGTGGCAGAGTGGGCTAAAGAACGGTGATGGATCAAACCCAGATCTTTTGACTGGGTGTGAGTGTTTGATTGGTTCAGATGCTCCGTCCATCACCACCCCCTTTTGTAAAGCTTTGGCCGCCATAAGTGTGGCAGGGTATGCTCAAACGTGAGTCCCTTGCTCACTTTGCCACTGGATTCAAGCAAGCTGGGCTGAAGACGGCTGGAATGCCAGAAACCGGTCCTCGGAAGCTTGTTTCTGGTCCAGGGAAGGCATGGCTTGGCAGTTCGGGCTGGACTGTTCCCATGAGGCACAGGGTCAGACTGAATTGCATATAGCCATGTCTGAACTGGGGTGGCAGAGTGGACTAAAGAACGGGGATGGATCAAACCCAGATCTTTTGACTGGGTGTGAGTGTTTGATTGGTTCAGATGCTCCGTCCATCACCACCCCCTTCTGTACCGCTTTGGCCGCCATAAGTGTGGCAGGGTATGCTCGGACGTGAGTTCCTTGCTCACTTTGCCACTGGATTCAAGCAAGCCGGGCTGAAGACGGCTGGAATGCCAGAAACCGGTCCTCGGAAGCTTGTTTCTGGTCCAGGGAAGGCATGGCTTGGCAGTTCGGGCTGGACTGTTCCCATGAGGCACAGGGTCAGACTGAATTGCATATAGCCATGTCTGAACTGGGGTGGCAGAGTGGGCTAAAGAACGGTGATGGATCAAACCCAGATCTTTTGACTGGGTGTGAGTGTTTGATTGGTTCAGATAATCCGTCCATCACTACCCCCTTTTGTACTGCTTTGGCCGCCATAACTGTGGCAGGGTATGCTCAGACGTGAGTCCCTTGCTCACTTTGCCACTGGATTCAAGCAAGTCGGGCTGAAGACGGCTGGAATGCCAGAAACAAGTCCTCGGAAGCTTGTTTCCGGTCCAGGGAAGCATGGCTTGGCAATTCGGGCTGGACTATTCCATGAGGCACAGGGTCAGACTGATTTGCATATAGCCATGTCTGAACTGGGGTGGCAGAGTGGGATAAAGAACGGTGATGGATCAAACCCAGATCTTTTGACTGGGTGTGAGTGTTTGATTGGTTCAGATGCTCCGTCCATCACCACCCCCTTTTGTAAAGCTTTGGCCGCCATAAGTGTGGCAGGGTATGCTCAAACATGAGTCGCTTGCTCACTTTGCCACTGGATTCAAGCAAGCTGGGCTGAAGACTGCTGGAATGCCAGAAACCGGTCCTCGGAAGCTTGTTTCTGGTGCAGGGAAGGCATGGCTTGGCAGTTCGAGCTGGACTGTTCCCATGAGGCACAGGGTCAGACTGATTTGCATATAGCCATGTCTGAACTGGGGTGGCAGAGTGGGCTAAAGAACGGGGATGGATCAAACCCAGATCTTTTGACTAGGTGTGAGTGTTTTATTGGTTCAGATGCTCCGTCCATCACCACCCCCTTCTGTACCGCTTTGGCCGCCATAAGTGTGGCAGGGTATGCTCGGACGTGAGTTCCTTGCTCACTTTGCCACTGGATTCAAGCAAGCCGGGCTGAAGACGGCTGGAATGCCAGAAACCGGTCCTCGGAAGCTTGTTTCCGGTCCAGGGAAGGCATGGCTTGGCAGTTCGGGCTGGACTGTTACCATGAGGCACAGGGTCAGACTGAATTGCATATAGCCATGTCTGAACTGGGGTGGCAGAGTGGGCTAAAGAACGGTGATGGATCAAACCCAGATCTTTTGACTGGGTGTGAGTGTTTGATTGGTTCACATGCTCCGTGTATCACCACGCCCTTTTGTACCACTTTGGCCGCCATAAGTGTGGCAGGGTATGCTCAGACGTGAGTCCCTTGCTCACTTTGCCACTGGATTCAAGCAAGCTGGGCTGAAGACGGCTGGAATGCCAGAAACCGGTCCTCGGAAGCTTGTTTCCGGTCCACGGAAGGCATGGCTTGGCAGTTCGGGCTGGACTGTTCCCATGAGGCACAGGGTCAGACTGATTTGCATATAGCCATGTCTGAACTGGGGTGGCAGAGTGGGCTAAAGAACGGTGATGGATCAAACCCAGATCTTTTGACTGGGTGTGAGTGTTTGATTGGTTCAGATAATCCGTCCATCAATACCCCCTTTTGTACTGCTTTGGCCGCCATAACTGTGGCAGGGTATGCTCAGATGTGAGTCCCTTGCTCACTTTGCCACTGGATTCAAGCAAGTCGGGCTGAAGACGGCTGGAATGCCAGAAACCGGTCCTCGGAAGCTTGTCTCCGGTCCAGGGAAGGCATGGCTTGGCAATTCAGGCTGGACTATTCCCATGAGGCACAGGGTCAGACTGATTTGCATATAGCCATGTCTGAACTGGGGTGGCAGAGTGGGCTAAAGAACGGTGATGGATCAAACCCAGATCTTTTGACTGGGTGTGAGTGTTTGATTGGTTCAGATGCTCCGTCCATCACCACCCCCTTTTGTAAAGCTTTGGCCGCCATAAGTGTGGCAGGGTATGCTCAAACTTGAGTCCCTTGCTCACTTTGCCACTGGATTCAAGCAAGCTGGGCTGAAGACGGCTGGAATGCCAGAAACCGGTCCTCGGAAGCTTGTTTCTGGTCCAGGGAAGGCATGGCTTGGCAGTTCGGGCTGGACTGTTCCCATGAGGCACAGGGTCAGACTGATTTGCATATAGCCATGTCTGAACTGGGGTGGCAGAGTGGGCTAAAGAACGGGGATGGATCAAACCCAGATCTTTTGACTGGGTGTGAGTGTTTGATTGGTTCAGATGCTCCGTCCATCACGACCCCCTTCTGTACCGCTTTGGCCGCCATAAGTGTGGCAGGGTATGCTCGGACGTGAGTTCCTTGCTCACTTTGCCACTGGATTCAAGCAAGCCGGGCTGAAGACGGCTGGAATGCCAGAAACCGGTACTCGGAAGCTTGTTTCCGGTCCAGGGAAGGCATGGCTTGGCAGTTCGGGCTGGACTGTTCCCATGAGGCACAGGGTCAGACTGAATTGCATATAGCCATGTCTGAACTGGGGTGGCAGAGTGGGCTAAAGAACGGTGATGGATCAAGCCCAGATCTTTTGACTGGGTGTGAGTGTTTGATTGGTTCAGATGCTCCGTGCATCACCACGCCCTTTTGTACCACTTTGGCCGCCATAAGTGTGGCAGGGTATGCTCAGACGTGAGTCCCTTGCTCACTTTGCCACTGGATTCAAGCAAGCCGGGCTGAAGACGGCTGGAATGCCAGAAACTGGTCCTCGGAAGCCTGTTTCCGGTCCACGAAAGGCATGGCTTGGCAGTTCGGGCTGGACTGTTCCCATGAGGCACTGGGTCAGACTGATTTGCATATAGCCTTATCTGAACTGGGGTGGCAGAGTGGGCTAAAGAACGGTGATGGATCTAACCCAGATCTTTTGACTGGGTGTGAGTGTTTGATTGGTTCAGATAATCCGTCCATCACTACCCCCTTTTGTACTGCTTTGGCCGCCATAAGTGTGGCAGGGTATGCTCAAACGTGAGTCCCTTGCTCACTTTGCCACTGGATTCAAGCAAGCTGGGCTGAAGACGGCTGGAATGCCAGAAACCGGCCCTCGGAAGCTTGTTTCTGGTCCAGGGAAGGCATGGCTTGGCAGTTCGGGCAGGACTGTTCCCATGAGGCACAGGGTCAGACTGATTTGCATATAGCCATGTCTGAACTGGGGTGGCAGAGTGGGCTAAAGAACGGGGATGGATCAAACCCAGATCTTTTGACTGGGTGTGAGTGTTTGATTGGTTCAGATGCTCCGTCCATCACCACCCCCTTCTGTACCGCTTTGGCCTCCATAAGTGTGGCAGGGTATGCTCGGACGTGAGTTCCTTGCTCACTTTGCCACTGGATTCAAGCAAGCCGGGCTGAAGACGGCTGGAATGCAAGAAACCGGTCCTCGGAAGCTTGTTTCCGGTCCAGGGAAGGCATGGCTTGGCAGTTCGGGCTGGACTGTTCCCATGAGGCACAGGGTCAGACTGAATTGCATATAGCCATGTCTGAACTGGGGTGGCAGAGTGGGCTAAAAAACGGTGATGGATCAAACCCAGATCTTTTGACTGGGTGTGAGTGTTTGATTGGTTCAGATGCTCCGTCCATCACCACGCCCTTTTGTACCACTTTGGCCGCCATAAGTGTGGCAGGGTATGCTCAGACGTGAGTCCCTTGCTCACTTTGCCACTGGATTCAAGCAAGCCGGGCTGAAGACGGCTGGAATGCCAGAAACCGGTCCTCGGAAGCTTGTTTCCGGTCCACGGAAGGCATGGCTTGGCAGTTCGGGCTGGACTGTTCCCATGAGGCACAGGGTCAGACTGATTTGCATATAGCTATGTCTGAACTGGGGTGGCAGAGTGGGCTAAAGAACGGGGATGGATCAAACCCAGATCTTTTGACTGGGTGTGAGTGTTTGATTGGTTCAGGAGCTCCGTGCATCACCACGCCCTTTTGTACCACTTTGGCCGCCATAAGTGTGGCAGGGTATGCTCAGACGTGAGTCCCTTGCTCACTTTGCCACTGGATTCAAGCAAGCCTGGCTGAAGACGGCTGGAATGCCAGAAACCGGTCCTCGGAAGCTTGTTTCCGGTCCACGAAAGGCATGGCTTGGCAGTTCGGGCTGGACTGTTCCCATGAGGCACAGGGTCAGACTGATTTGCATATAGCCATATCTGAACTAGGGTGGCAGAGTGGGCTAAAGAACGGTGATGGATCAAACCCAGATCTTTTGACTGGGTGTGAGTGTTTGATTGGTTCAGATAATCCGTCCATCACTACCCCCTTTTGTACTGCTTTGGCCGCCATAACTGTGGCAGGGTATGCTCAGACGTGAGTCCCTTGCTCACTTTGCCACTGGATTCAAGCAAGTCGGGCTGAAGACGGCTGGAATGCCAGAAACAAGTCCTCGGAAGCTTGTTTCCGGTCCAGGGAAGCATGGCTTGGCAATTCGGGCTGGACTATTCCATGAGGCACAGGGTCAGACTGATTTGCATATAGCCATGTCTGAACTGGGGTGGCAGAGTGGGATAAAGAACGGTGATGGATCAAACCCAGATCTTTTGACTGGGTGTGAGTGTTTGATTGGTTCAGATGCTCCGTCCATCACCACCCCCTTTTGTAAAGCTTTGGCCGCCATAAGTGTGGCAGGGTATGCTCAAACATGAGTCGCTTGCTCACTTTGCCACTGGATTCAAGCAAGCTGGGCTGAAGACTGCTGGAATGCCAGAAACCGGTCCTCGGAAGCTTGTTTCTGGTCCAGGGAAGGCATGGCTTGCCTGTTCGAGCTGGACTGCTCCCATGAGGCACAGGGTCAGACTGATTTGCATATAGCCATGTCTGAACTGGGGTGGCAGATGGGCTAAAGAACGGGGATGGATCAAACCCAGATCTTTTGACTGGGTGTGAGTGTTTGATTGGTTCAGATGCTCCGTCCATCACCACCCCCTTCTGTACCGCTTTGGCCGCCATAAGTGTGGCAGGGTATGCTCAGACGTAAGTTCCTTGCTCACTTTGCCACTGGATTCAAGCAAGCCGGGCTGAAGACGGCTGGAATGCCAGAAACCGGTCCTTGGAAGCTTGTTTCCGGTCCAGGGAAGGCATGGCTTGGCAGTTCGGGCTGGACTGTTCCCATGAGGCACAGGGTCAGACTGAATTGCATATAGCCATGTCTGAACTGGGGTGGCAGAGTGGGCTAAAGAACAGTGATGGATCAAACCCAGATCTTTTGACTGGGTGTGAGTGTTTGATTGGTTCAGATGCTCCGTCCATCACCACGCCCTTTTGTACCACTTTGGCCGCCATAAGTGTGGCAGGGTATGCTTAGACGTGAGTCCCTTGCTCACTTATCCACTGGATTCAAGCAAGCCGGGCTGAAGACGGCTGGAATGCCAGAAACCGGTCCTCGGAAGCTTGTTTCCGGTCCACGGAAGGCATGGCTTGGCAGTTCGGGCTGGACTGTTCCCATGAGGCACAGGGTCAGACTGATTTGCATATAGCCATGTCTGAACTGGGGTGGCAGAGTGGGCTAAAGAACGGTGATGGATCAAACCCAGATCTTTTGACTGGGTGTGAGTGTTTGATTGGTTCAGATGCTCCGTCCATCACCACCCCCTTTTGTACCGCTTTGGCCGCCATAAGTGTGGCAGGGTATGCTCAAACGTGAGTCCCTTGCTCACTTTGCCACTGGATTCAAGCAAGCTGGGCTGAAGACGGCTGGAATGCCATAAACCGGTCCTCGGAAGCTTGTTTCTGGTCCAGGGAAGGCATGGCTTGGCAGTTCGGGCTGGACTGTTTCCATGAGGCACAGGGTCAGACTGATTTGCATATTGCTATGTCTGAACTGGGGTGGCAGAGGGGGCTAAAGAACAGGGATGGATCAAACCCAGATCTTTTGACTGGGTGTGAGTGTTTGATTGGTTCAGATGCTCCGTCCATCACCACCCCCTTTTGTAAAGCTTTGGCCGCCATAAGTGTGGCAGGGTATGCTCAAACATGAGTCGCTTGCTCACTTTGCCACTGGATTCAAGCAAGCTGGGCTGAAGACTGCTGGAATGCCAGAAACCGGTCCTCGGAAGCTTGTTTCTGGTCCAGGGAAGGCATGGCTTGGCAGTTCGAGCTGGACTGTTCCCATGAGGCACAGGGTCAGACTGATTTGCATATAGCCATGTCTGAACTGGGGTGGCAGAGTGGGCTAAAGAACGGGGATGGATCAAACCCAGATCTTTTGACTGGGTGTGAGTGTTTGATTGGTTCAGATGCTCCGTCCATCACCACCCCCTTCTGTACCGCTTTGGCCGCCATAAGTGTGGCAGGGTATGCTCAGACGTAAGTTCCTTGCTCACTTTGCCACTGGATTCAAGCAAGCCGGGCTGAAGACGGCTGGAATGCCAGAAACCGGTCCTTGGAAGCTTGTTTCCGGTCCAGGGAAGGCATGGCTTGGCAGTTCGGGCTGGACTGTTCCCATGAGGCACAGGGTCAGACTGAATTGCATATAGCCATGTCTGAACTGGGGTGGCAGAGTGGGCTAAAGAACAGTGATGGATCAAACCCAGATCTTTTGACTGGGTGTGAGTGTTTGATTGGTTCAGATGCTCCGTCCATCACCACGCCCTTTTGTACCACTTTGGCCGCCATAAGTGTGGCAGGGTATGCTTAGACGTGAGTCCCTTGCTCACTTTGCCACTGGATTCAAGCAAGCCGGGCTGAAGACGGCTGGAATGCCAGAAACCGGTCCTCGGAAGCTTGTTTCCGGTCCACGGAAGGCATGGCTTGGCAGTTCGGGCTGGACTGTTCCCATGAGGCACAGGGTCAGACTGATTTGCATATAGCCATGTCTGAACTGGGGTGGCAGAGTGGGCTAAAGAATGGTGATGGATCAAACCCAGATCTTTTGACTGGGTGTGAGTGTTTGATTGGTTCAGATGCTCCGTCCATCACCACCCCCTTTTGTACCGCTTTGGCCGCCATAAGTGTGGCAGGGTATGCTCAAACGTGAGTCCCTTGCTCACTTTGCCACTGGATTCAAGCAAGCTGGGCTGAAGACGGCTGGAATGCCATAAACCGGTCCTCGGAAGCTTGTTTCTGGTCCAGGGAAGGCATGGCTTGGCAGTTCGGGCTGGACTGTTTCCATGAGGCACAGGGTCAGACTGTTTTGCATATAGCTATGTCTGAACTGGGGTGGCAGAGGGGGCTAAAGAACAGGGATGGATCAAACCCAGATCTTTTGACTGGGTGTGAGTGTTTGATTGGTTCAGATGCTCCGTCCATCACCACGCCCTTCTGTACCGCTTTGGCCGCCATAAGTGTGGCAGGGTATGCTCAGACGTGAGTCCCTTGCTCACTTTGCCACTGGATTCAAGCAAGCCGGGCTGAAGACGGCTGGAATGCCAGAAACCGGTCCTCGGAAGCTTGTTTCCGGTCCACGGAAGGCATGGCTTGGCAGTTCGGGCTGGACTGTTCCCATGAGGCACAGGGTCAGACTGATTTGCATATAGCCATGTCTGAACTGGGGTGGCAGGGTGGGCTAAAGAACGGTGATGGATCAAACCCAGATCTTTTGACTGGGTGTGAGTGTTTGATTGTTTCAGATAATCCGTCCATCACTACCCCCTTTTGTACTGCTTTGGCCGCCATAACTGTGGCAGGGTATGCTCAGACGTGAGTCCCTTGCTCACTTTGCCACTGGATTCAAGCAAGTCGGGCTGAAGACGGCTGGAATGCCAGAAACCGGTCCTCGGAAGCTTGTTTCCGGTCCAGGGAAGGCATGGCTTGGCAATTCGGGCTGGACTATTCCCATGAGGCACAGGGTCAGACTGATTTGCATATAGCCATGTCTGAACTGGGGTGGCAGAGTGGGCTAAAGAACGGTGATGGATCAAACCCAGATCTTTTGACTGGGTGTGAGCGTTTGATTGGTTCAGATGCTCCGTCCATCACCACCCCCTTTTGTACCGCTTTGGCCGCCATAAGTGTGGCAGGGTATGCTCAGACGTGAGTCCCTTGCTCACTTTGCCACTGGATTCAAGCAAGCCGGGCTGAAGACAGCTGGAATGCCAGAAACCGGTCCTTGGAAGCTTGTTTCCGGTCCAGGGAAGGCATGGCTTGGCAGTTTGGGCTGGACTGTTCCCATGAGGCACAGGGTCAGACTGATTTGTATATAGCCATGTCTGAACTGGGGTGGCAGAGTGGGCTAAAGAACGGTGATGGATCAAACCCAGATCTTTTGACTGGGTGTGAGTGTTTGATTGGTTCAGATGCTCCGTCCATCACCACCCCCTTTTGTACCGCTTTGGCCGCCATAAGTGTGGCAGGGTATGCTCAGACGTGAGTCCCTTGCTCACTTTGCCACTGGATTCAAGCAAGCCGGGCTGAAAACGGCTGGAATGCCAGAAACCGGTCCTCGGAAGCTTGTTTCCGGTCCAGGGAAGGCATGGCTTGGCAGTTCGGGCTGGACTGTTCCCATGAGGCACAGGGTCAGACTGATTTGCATAAAGCCATGTCTGAACTGGGGTGGCAGAGTGGACTAAAGACCGGTGATGGATCCAACCCAGATCTTTTGACTTGGTGTGAGTGTTTGATTGGTTCAGATGCTCCGTCCATCACCTACCCCTTTTGTACATGTCACACAAGCCTGTACCTGGGGTGCTAGAGGGTGTCAAAGTGATACCCCCTGCACCCTTGCAGGATTCGGTATTTACCGATTCTGTAAATACAGAATCGGTATTTCCCATTGATTCCTATGGCCTTCAAAGCCCATAGGAATCAATGGGAAATACCGATTCTGTATTTACAGAATCGGTAAATACCGAATGTTACAGATTCGGTAATTCTGAATTTAAAATTACCTACATCTGCCTCCTTCCTATTTACCCACTCTTAAATACCGAATCGGTAAAATTCGGTATTTAAGAGTAGGGAAATCGGAATTACCTACATCTAGCCCCAGGTCTTTGACGTCTTCCAGTATGGTGTTTACTACTTCTGGGATAGTTGAAAGTTTGTTTATGATTGGTTCACAAGCGCATTCAAGGTAGTTGAAAGCTGCATTTTTTTGGGCTTTGTTAATTAAGTTGTTTAACTCTGATAATTTTCGGTCTATTCCACTGACTGCATTGGCCATTACTCCAAGTATTTCAATTTGTGTATCCATTTTGTTTGACTGATATGTCAATGCCTCTAATGTTAAGGTTGATGTTTGATAAAATATATCCCATGTGGCTCCTAGATCCTGACTTATTGTATTTTTTGTGTTTTGATCACAATTTATCTTAGTAGGATGGTTTTTATTATCCATTTCATCAATGTGATGATCTCCTTCCGACTTTTTCTTTTTAGTTAAGTGATCATAATTACCTAAACCATATGCAGTGTGTTCACATTGGCCTCCACTTTCAACATTTGTTCTCTTTGAGATGGTATGATCTGCTTTTACGTAGTTTACGTCCCCATTTTTTTTCCGTGAAATTGAAAAGTTTTGGGATGAGACATTCTTGATTTCCGTCTATTAGTTCATTGCTTTTTCCAAGTTTTTCCAATGGTGTGGATTCCACTACTACCGCATACGTTGTGTCAGTATTAATTGCATCTACTAGTTTCCGCTTTTTTGTTATCTCAATTTTAACTTGCTTGGGTATTGGAATATCCCTAGTTAATGTTCCTGAAAAATTTTCTTGTAGTTGCAAGTTTTGTGTTATCTCTTCCATCTCACTTTTATCCATATTCGTTCCTTCTACTTGTATTGGCTGCGATGGGGAATGATCTAGTAGTTCCCTTCTTAGGTCCATGATTTCACATAATGAGTCCTTTTGTTTTATATTACTTATGATATTCTTTTCATCGCTGATTTCTAATATTTCACTTTTTTTCCCTTCTAAGGTATTTATTGGTTCAATTGGGGTCTGTAATCGGTTTTTGGTTGTATCTGATTCCATTGACTTGAGTACTCCGGCCGGATCTACCAGGAAGTCAAATTTCTGTGGTATTTTTGTCGATCTTTCGAACATCCGAGCAATTGGTGAGATTAGGGTTTGGTTTAATCCTTTTAACTGTGCTTTTACCTTTTTTTGTACCTTAGGTGCTTGAGTTTTCCGCATCCGCTTTGTCAGGGGACCTATTGTTCTTTCCTTCACAGAACGCATCCTCAGTTATCTTTTTATTATTATGCTTGGCAAAGAATTCTACACCGCTGATGTAATAGTTGATGTGTCAACACAAGATGATTGTTTCAATGAAAACCGTTTTTATAATAGTGGTAACTCTTTAACCTCTCACTTGTGCTAGTTTCATGACCAATGTCCCGTTTATTCAATTTGAGCCTGAGAGGGAGTTGTCCAAAGGGTGTAGTTCCACAATTGGTTCCTGTTTCCCTCTGGGCCCACTCTGCCGTGGCACCGTCGTAACACACCCTCAATAAGTTCCCTCCACTTGCTCCAGCCTGTATGCTTGTTTCCTCTATGGGCTCAAAGCCCAACGCCCAGATCCCGTCACACAATTTATTGCCGCAGCCTACTGCAGTACTGACGTTGCTAGTGCCATATCACCAGGCTGAACAGAATCGTTGCCAATGTCAACACAGCTCAGCACAGAATGAAACAAGGAGCCGTGTAACATTCAGTTGGTAGATAGGCAAGTTGGCAAGTTGGCAAATCACTCAGCTCCAGGGCCATAAGGGCTATTTCAAGGGTATAAAACACCTGCCGTCGGAGACTGATAGCGGAGGGCTTTAGGTGCGATGCAGTTAACCTGGCAAAGGAACACAGTCAAGATAGTCAAACTCAAGTTGTCTCTTTACCTCCTATGGGTATTCCAAGTCCTTTTATTCCCTTTTATTCCCTTTCCCTTTATGATCTTTTCCATGGGGGGAGCTCCTAAAGGGGCTTAGCACTCGCGAATCAAGACTCACCCTCGCTGCTCCGCTTCCTCCACTCCTATACAGGGAAGGGCAGGTCTGCTGGTATGCTGCAGCCAGGACTCATTCCACACTCCACAGCTACTGTCAAGACTCGGGTCTTTTCCGCTGAGCTCCGCAAGTCCGTAAGTCGGCTCACTCCTCAGCTCAGCTCCATTCCACTCTCCCGCTCTTCTGCTGAGCCCCGTTTTCGAGCTTTTCCAGCGGGGATGGACAGAGAGGGGCGGCGAGGGGAGGCCGGCCGGGGCCGGGCCCTGGGGTTTTCTTCCTCAGCTCCCACCTCTCCCACCTTCTACCCCTATCTCTTGTCTGCACCGGAGCCGTCAGCTGTGAGAGCTTTGAGAAGTCGCGTGGGGGGGCGATGGGCCAGGACCAGTACCGGTACTAGTACTGGGATACAGGGTCACACAGAGTCACTATGCAAGACAAGGCGAGGTATTGCACGGTATCGCTCAAGCGCGGTATGCTGAAGGGCGCTGGCGCCGCCGCCGTCAGTCGTGAATCTCCTCTGCTAGCCACCGCAGCCCGGCCCAGCTCAGCTCAGCTCCGAGGTCTCCTGGACACAACTCAACTGCTCGACCGCTCACGCTGCTCTCTAGCGCCACCTCAGTCTTCGGAATTTCCGAATTTTGGAAGAACTTAAATTCTAAACTATGCAGAAAGGGTTAAACCTCTCTTCAAATTAATCAAACCTGATTTTAAAACAGTAAATTGGACACAAAAACACACAGAAATTTTGCGTTCACTCCAAATAGACATGTTAGCAACAAAACATTTACAAACACGCATAAACGTACGTAACTTAGTGATCCTAATCATTCCGGGTCAATGCAGATTCACCTACTTAACTTTTAACAAAGGTGAAAAAGTACCAATCGCATACAAATCACATTTGTACACAGAAACAGAAATGAAATTCACTTCTACAGAAAAAATTCTGACAGCAGTTCAAACCGCTGTAGCAAAAGAAAGCGCCCTAGCACAGGGGAATGCATAATGGTCGTTACTCCTGTACCTGCCTTAGAGGCAGTTACAAAGGCTAGCATTCCAAATGCAAAAGTTTGACTTCCGAGATGGATACAATGGGTTAATTCTCTTGCTGCAACTGATGTTGAATTCGTTTTTGATCCTTATTTGAAAACACAAGCATTCCTGCAATACAAACAAGAATGTCCTCTACACTGATCCCGGCTATTCTGGCATGCAAATCTGCACTCTGCGAGAATAACAACGTGTCAGAACACAAGATCCGTGTTCCGACTACCTCCAACCTGCTGAAATCCTCCAAAATTGCAGTGAAGCCCGATTGGGATTGAAGGCCGGGTTGAGGATAAAATGGCGGCAAACTCAATAAAGCCGTGAAACCAGTAACCGCTGCAGGGGATAGCCCACCGGAAGACTCGCGGCTGGAAGGCGGCGACAAGTGTGGTGGGGAGCGGGAAGCTGTGAGTAGCGGAGGGTGTTTCTCCATCGTTCAGCCGTGGCTCTGGTGCCTCCCTCCCCGTCCGCGACGGGTGCGCTGCAGTGAGACGGAGTCCCGCGGTGGGCAGTGGAGACGTCTTAGTGGGGTGCCAGCCTACGTCGCGGACACCGATGCGTGCCTGCCCGGATGTGGGTTTGGGGCAGTAGGGATCCTGACTCCGCCACTGGTGTAGTGACGGCCCGGAAGACGCAGCTGTTTGGAGGAAGGGAGAGCGCAGCAACGCTGGGGACAACAACGGAGAACCCAGTGGGCCAACGCAGAGGGTAGTGCAGGGGTTGGCAGGACTCCCAGCGACGAGGGAGCACGTGGGGAGGAGAGTCCTCCCTCCCCCCTCCCAGAATCGGCCCCATCGGGGGAACATTGAATGAAGTGAATAGATGCCAGTGAGCCATTAAGTGGGAAGAACTGGTAGTGGGTCCTCCATAACACAACACCCCTGTTACTTGTGAGAAGAAAGAGCACTGTAGTGGGGTGGATCCCTCCCCACTTCTCAGTTGGTGGGGCACTAGGCTGCGGCTGGGGGCGAGATATTGGACATTCGCCCAGTGACCACATCTGCACCTGAGACCCCGCGCAAGGCGAGAGATTCAATCTGAGGAAGGTGGCACCAGAGGAGGAATACATGGAGGAGCAGGGGGCTGTTGCGTTCCCGGGACCCATGGTGAGACAATCGCCTGTTGGGGAAAACAGCCGTGGGTAACCAACGCTCGCCCTTTCTGCTGCCCCACACCCACTGAGTGCCAAGAAGTGGGCACCAAGACCTGCAGTCGGGGGTGTGCACCCATTGAGAGAGGCGGCGGCCTATTGACCATAGAGGGCGGTGGGCGGCAGGCGGTGTCCGGAAGCGCCCAGTGGTTCTTGCGGGATACGCTTGGTCGGCCCATGTGGGTGGCAGCTCCAAATGGCACGTCATAGTCTCCAAGACACAGAAACAGGGGACGATGGATAAGTTCACTAAACCGCTAATGGCTAGAGATCCCCTACCCTGCGTCTCGACGGGCCCACTGGACAACAACGTCCTCCTTCAGGCAATCCAATCCTCCAGGGAGGCACTGGAGGGCAAAGTCGATGAGATCAAAATTGACGTTAACCCACTCCGTCAGGACCTACGTAAAGTGTCGGAAAAGGTGACACAAGCGGAACGTCGTATGTCAGAGGTGGAAGACACGACGACCGGCCTCAGAAATGAAGTCACTGCCCTGTCGGTGGCCATGAAAGACGTGCTCTGGAGGGTTGACGATGCAGAAAATCGGGCCCACAGAAATAAGCTCTGCTTTCTTGGATTTCCAGAGGCCATCGAAGGGACGAATGCCGGGGCCTACCTGCAGGGATGGTTGAGGGACACTTTCCCTGATGCCCGCTTCTCGCAATGCTTCATTATCGATAGATCGCATAGAATACCAGGAGCACGGCCACCGCCGGGCCCTGCCAAGACCACTGATCGCAAAATGTCTGAACTACCAGGATAGGGACCTTATCCTCAGGGAGGTTAGGCAAAAAGAGGCATTCATTTGGACAATACAAAGATCATGGTGTTCCTGGACTACTCCCGCGAGGTTAAAAAACAAATGACTCTGAAAAAGACAAGCTATGCCAAATGCAGATTACGTATATGCTTCTGTTCCCCGCCAAACTTAAAGTGATCTACCAAAGTAAGACCCTATTGTTTAACACTCCAGAGGAGGCCTGGCACTGGCTGGAGGAGTGCCCCTTGCCGAGAACATTGAGTGGCGCAGTGGCTCTTTCGAGGAGACTCCCGCCAAGAGACAATACTAAGCCCCAACAACGGCATCTCAAAGGCAGGGACACAGAGATGCCCAATAGTGGAATGCTGAGAGCGATGCCGTATCGCAGTAGAATAATACCAGGATCAGCGACCCGGGCATCAGACTCTGAGAGTTTGCACCATGCGGAGAACCACAGGGGTCATCACGGATCGGGGACACGGCACGTCGGCGCTCAACGGAATGTACTGATCAGGATATTACGACAGACTCGCAGGGGGAACACCCACTGCTGCAGAACATCAACCTCCTGGAGGCTGAGATGGAGACAGACACTGAGACCACAGTAGATACCGGGACTGCTCAAGCAGGCGTGGAAGAATGATGTGCAGAAACCCGCCCGGAGTGGCACACAGACAGTTTAAGACATTGCTTTGCACGCCGCCCCGCGAGTGCTGTATATCCTTTTCCCAATTTTACTTTTTCTTTTACGGGGGAAAGGGTTTTATTGTTTTTCCTTTTTTTGGGTGTTCTGTATTCGAGAGCAATTTAATCTGTAGGTTTAACAGTTGAAGAGGGTGGGCGATAGACCTCTCCTGCTCCCAGCGACACAGTTGGTCACGTTGGCCCACAGGGGAGTCAATTGGGTGGGGGTGGAGTGTGGGGTGGGGGGGAGGAAGGGAGGGAAGGGGGAGCTCATTTGGGGGGTTGTTTTTGGGTGTTTGGGGTGGGGACAAAACAGAGGAATGTTTTACGTGAGCATGTACCGATTGAGGCCATTCAAGGCGGTTAGAAGAGAGGGCACGCAGTGGGAAGAGGTGTGGGAGGAAAACAGACAGTGCAAGAATGACTGTTAATCACGACTCCTACTCGGTTCTATCATGGAATGTCACCGGGATGGGAAACAAGGTAAAACGTGGACTTGTAGCCGCATACTGCAAACGATTGAAACCTGATGTAATACTCCTACAGGAAACACACTTAAAGGGCACAAGATGTAACTTTCTGGTACGCAGACCATATACCATGCTGGCGCATGCAGGCTTCTCCATAGCAGCAAGAGGGGCGGCGATATTAATGAAGAAGAACCTGCCATTCAGGACAGAACGCACCTGGGGTGACCCTAACGGGACATATGTGGCGGTGCAAGGTCTCCGGGGCAGGAGACATATTACGCTTATCAGCGTATATGCCCCCCCACCCGGCTACAGGAGCAGACAATGGATAATCTGGCAGACGTTCTCCCAGAAGCAGGTTCCCACACCCATATCATAGGGGGTGATTTTAATGATGTGATGGATCCTGCACAAGACCGCACAATGACCCACCAAGGGAGGACTAGGGAAACCTGACTTAAAAGATTCGTAGGCACACTGACGCTTACTGATCTGTGGCGGAAATAGCACCCCCAGACCAACGCATACTCCTTGTATTCAGGGACTCACAGGGCATTCTCAAGGATAGACTACATATTCACCCTAGCTGGAGACGTAGGGGAAATACAGAAGATTGACTATCTAGCAAGTGGTCTTAATGACCACTCGTCTCTGTGGCTAACGGTTGGTGCACAGTCACGACACCAGCATAGAGACTGGAAGTTGAATGAGTAGATACAAAGTTATACTTCCAGGAAAATGTAGGATCGGTAGACTCTGCCATTACTCTATGGGAAGCCTATAAAGCAGTCCTCCGGGACAGGGCACAAAACATTATCACGCATAAGAAATGTAAGGAGACAGAGGAGATAGAGACAGTGGAAAAGCAGCTCCTGTGGGCCGAGTCACAAACCAGCACAGGTGGTGATGTCACCAGGTTAAGACAGCTTAAACTTTTGCAGCACGAGTATCTCTCGCTCGCCAAAAAAGACATGCAGTTCGCGATACAAGCCATGCATAGGTGACTTTATGAGGCCAGCCACCAAACAGGTAGATTGCTTGCATGGCTCTGCTGGAAAAAGATAGAAAGCAGATGGGTAGCCCAAATAGAAACGGGAGGGGACCAGGTCCACAAGAACCCAGACGCAATAGCGCAGGTTTTCTCAGGATTCTACAAAGCTTTTTATGCAAAGCGACCCCTAGAGAGTTCCAACCAGATACACACATACATACAGTCTATGTAACTTACCCGACTAGAATCAAAGGACGTGCAAGCGATGGACGCAAAATTGACAAAAGAAGAGATAGTAGAAGCCATCAGGCAGTTGAAAACAGGGAAATCTGCGGGTCCTAATGGGCTCCCGCCGGAGTTCTTTAAACAGCATGGGACATTTTTTAGCACGCATCACCTGCAGATGTATCTCGAAGCGAGGGACAGGGGTGCACTTCCAGAAGATTTGAGGACTGCCACTATCGTAGTGATACCCAAGGAGGGGCTACCTCTACAGAAGTGTGGTTTGTATAGGCCCATTTCCCTAATAAATATGGAGACGAAGATCTTGGTCAGAATTCTGGCCAACATACTGACCACGGCCATAAGAGAACTTATTCATAGGGACCAATAGGGTTTTATGCCCGGCAGGTCGACGAGACTCAATCTTAGACCGGTCACCAATTAGTTGGAGCGAGTGCAACATAGGACTGATCCCCACCTAATATTATCTCTAGATGCCGAAAAGGCATTCGACACGGTCCACTGGCCGTTTCTTATGGCAGTACTAGAGAGACTGGGATTTGGTCCAGAGTTCAGAAGATGGATAGCTCCTCTGTGCGAAAAACCACTGTCCAGGGTCAGAGTTAATGGGGTGATGTCCCAGAAGTTCGGGATCGAGCGGGGTACAAGACAGGGTTGCCCCCTGTCCCCTCTCTTATTCGCAATAGTCCTGAAACCCCTGGCATGTGTCATACGTGCACACCCACACATAAGCGGTTTTCGGGTCAATGACAGGGATGACCCAGATGAATGCATTTCGCTGTATACCGACAACATACTGCTGTATGTCACACACCCGGCAACAACGTTTCCCAGTATTATAGAGAGTTGCGAGGAATATGGCAGACATGCGGGGTACAGAATTAACTGGGAGAAGTCAAGTGTGTACCCGTTATGTCGCGAGGTCGAACACAGTATTTATCCTAACCAACTACAGGTGGCAACAAATGGGATAAAATACCTAGGTATCCACATTACGCTAGACAGACAACTGGTGCTTGAACGAAATTCGTATAGAGTATTGGGGGAATTTCATTCAGGCGCAGACCGCTGGGCCTCCTTACCTCTGACGCTGCTATGGAAAGCTGCGCCCTTCAAAATGGTAGCCCTCCCTAAGTTCTTAGATGCCATGCAAAATACCTATCATCCGATTCCAGAAGAAGTGTTTAGTAAAACTGACAATATTCTAGGGAAATTTCTTTGGGGAGGGAAGCCCCCCAGGGTAGAACTGGGGAAGCTGCAATGTAATCAGTACCAGATCTACGGGCTTATTATTGGGCGGCTCACCTTATAGTAATTAATGAATTGGCCTTTGGGGAGAGGGACCATCCTGCCTATGCGCTTGAACACACACAGTTTCTGCACAGGCCATATACACACTACCTTTAAAGAGGGAAGGGGGTTGCAAAATGCTACCGACCACACAAATAGTGATAATGGCATGGAAAAAGGCAGAAAGGCGCATGAAGTGGGAAGACCGGGTGACTAAGGAGACCCCGCTTTGGGTGGGAACACGACTTAAGGAATTTCTCAAGCTTTTCAGAAATGGGTTCTGGTGGGTATCTCCCAGCTTAAGAATATAGTATTTCGAAAGGAGTTGGTGACGTTCTAGCACCTACAACTAGAATACGATATGACCATTACACAATATTTTAAGTATCTGCGACTGAGACATGCCTGCCGTGCACAACATATTGATATGGAAGGCCTCCCGGAATATGCTCCATTAGAAGGGAGATTCTTTATGGGCAACATAGGTAGGAAAGCAGTGTCATGGACCTACAAGACAATTATGAACAACACACCTGACCCACTGCTAAAATTGAGACTACACTGGGAGGCGGATCTGGGGGACTTAGAAGATCTGGACTGGAAAATGGCCTAGATGCACCCCAGGGAGGTGGCCATTAAATCTAGGCTGAGGTTGATCCAATTTAAGTATCTACACAGAATGTACTATGATAGAGCTCGATTCAATAAGATGGACAGATTGGAATCCCCCAAATGTTTGAAATGTAAAGCTATGGAGGGGACCTTCTTCCATACGGTATGGGAATGTGCAATGCTCCGTTATATAGGGGCAAACTCCTGAAGAAACTAGAACTTTTACTGAATGCACCAATACCCCCAGAACCCATATTCATTCTGTTGGGTATTCCCACAGAGATTGACCTCCCCAAAACAAAACTGACTTTTCATCATCTTGGTCTGCTTGTAGCCAAAAGAGATATGGCAAAGGCTTGGGGAGCGATCACTAATCCGACACTGGAGGACTGGCGGGAAGGGATGGACATGTATATGCTGGGAGAGAAAACAACATACCAAGCGAAGGGGTGCCCGAAGAAATTTTGGAAAATATGGAAGCCATGGCTAACCTACTATGGTTTGACACTTACAATATGTGGGGAGGGGGGAGGAGAGATGGGGGATTCCGTTGATAGACAACTGCCGGTGCTGTTGAATATTTATGTGCTAATATCGTACAACTTAGCTATATCTGTAAAGAAAATTGAAACACAATGTTTTGTATATTTGCTGTGGTCTTGTAATGTGATTGAGACAATGCAAATAAATACATTTAAAAAAAAAAGAATGTCCTCTGCCTAGTGAAATTCTACCTCTATAAAAGTATGAATGTATAATTTATACTGATGGATCAGCACAACCCTCTACGGGGGTAAACAAGCCTATAGTGCAGCATGCGAGATCGTTAAAGGTTGTATGCGTGATGTAAAATTCAGACCTATGGTCACTAAAATGCAATCTCTAGGAGATTGTACAGCTCATTGAGCTGAACAACAAGCATTCATAATGGCACTTGAAAATACGGATCGAGAAATCCCCAAACTCATAGAGATCGCAGCACAGAACACCGCCAGATACCTGACTACAGCGTAGCCAGCCCAGTACAGACACCATTGTTAGACAGCATTAGACTATCTACATGCAGGCGTCCTTATGGACGAATGCAGTCGCACAAACACTAAATCAAGATTCATTTGGATGTGGCGTCAGCGCTCGGATGACTCTCGAACTGTTATAAAAGATTTGCGAGTCTTTATCGGCACATATGCAATGGACACACTACATTCTGACCAGGGCCCTGCGTTTAGCTCTCGAGCTTACAAAGAAGCCATGGCCAGTTAGGCTTTGAATTGTGTTACTCTAGTCCATTCCATCCTGAGGGAAATTCTGTAGTGGAAAGAAAAAAACGGGACATAACGCAGTGTATAACAACTAGGGTATTAGGTTTGGGTGACGAGTGGGTCAGACATCTAATAAGTGTCCAACGTAGTCTTAATAACTTGCCAAGAATTTCTCTAGGGGGTATCACTCCATATGAGGTCCTATTTGGGACAAGAATGTTGATCCCGGAATTTGATTGTCAAACAGCAGTGGTGGAAACGAAAAAAATATGATATCAAAGATCGTTGGGCTGTTTTACAGGACTTAAATGAACTAAGAACGAAGCAAAGCAACGTGTTCCTGAAGCCAACCACCACTGGGGAAAAACCAACCGTCCCAGCAAGACCTGTTTGGATCCCAAAGCTTGGTGATCTAGTCAGAGAAAAGATCGTGGACAAGAAGGAATTTGGGCCTTCTTACAGACAACCAGTACCTGTCCTTGCAATCCACGGATCAAGAACAGTTTTACTGCCGGCCCTTGCTGGTAAAAAGGAGAACAGGTTCATGTCCATCGACCTGGTCAAACCACACTATGTGGCAGATACTAAGCAGTAGGCCAAGTGGGCTTCGACAATGTAGCAGACATACTCCTCTAGCTACAATCCAAGAGGTTCAAACTGAGAGACTCATCACCATTGAAGAATCTGCAGTGAGAAAAGAAGGACTATGCAACAAAGCTATGAAACTCGTTCCTCTTGAGACCCAAATAACAGTTCGTCCTGATGCACAAGTCTACAACGAAGTAACAAGTGATCAAGTGGTTCCAGCGATTTCTACAAATCCAGATGTAATTCCAACCATTGTCAGAACTGCCTCTGGCTATTTCATTACCTTTGATAAGTTTTCTGAGGATCCTAGCAAACCTGAAACAACGCCAGCAAAAAGAACATTCAAATAACAAGCAACAGACTTTTTTCATCACCTGAAAAAGACTTATCTGGTTTCACCATGGATTGAACTATGGATTGTTTTGGGAATATTTTTTTCTTCTACTTTGGTTAGCTCTAGTAATAACTCTGGGTATGCTGATAAATGGAAGATATGTAAAAATGGATGCAAGTGCACAAGTGAACTTACTCCTGAAGCCACACAAATCATCCCATTGTGAACAAAGAGATTTGTCAGCAGTAAACATCACAGCCATTCCCATACCTGGTGGTATAGCTTGGGACAAAACAGAATATGACATTTTTGGCCCGTCGGAGCTGTTGAAGATTCCACACTTATTCAAGATTTCATTAAGTAACTTTATTACCTCTAGTACCCTTTTCTGATGATTGGGAATTCAAGACTGTTAATAACATGATGTCTGATCTAGAAATGTCAGCAGTATTCACAAACCATGAATATTTAGAAGGTTCATCAGACTCTGAACAAATGTATTGTTATAACCATTATGGTCATCATTTCTTGCACAAATCTACAATGCCTAGCAATGTACATATGTATAACCAATGGGAACATTGTCCTACATCTCCAAAGGGTAGCTCAAAAACTTTTGCTATGACGTTTCCATATTTTTCAGGGTTGAATGTATCCAATTCTGAATCATTTTACTAAAAAATGTGAACAGAACAGGAATGAAAACTATGTTAACAAATACTAAACAGATTTATTCTACAGCCTTTTATGCCCAACTGTCTAGTCAAGGTTTCGACTTTTGGAAAGACAATATTGGGACAAAAACTGTCTGGGTTTCAAAAGATTGACAAGTGCAGGGTGTAGAAGCTATGTTTATCCCTTAGCAAATTATGTTTTTGGATGACACTATCCAACTAACTTCTTGCCTTGGGTTAGCCAAGATCAAGGACTTGAAAACACCGACCACACCTACACTTACGAGTAATAGCACTACACAGGGATATCGACGTACATACTATTTTGCATCACAACAGATCAGATCCAGATTGGCACAAATGGTTGCTCTGGCCCCTAGACACAAATAACTGTCAAGATCGATTCCTGAACAAAACACAATGTTTCAAAGGCAATAGGCCACAGCCGAGATATGTTCAAAGACAGCATACTGGGGTAATAACAACATAAAGTGTAGAGAAGCTATGCCTTGATTGGCTACAGAAAGCTACACTACAGGATGTAAAACAACACTTATCTTTACTTAAAGATGGTGCAGACCATAGGGAATTCTTGCTAGGACCAAGAAAACCACGTCAAAAACGTTTCATATATGCCGGTATGTATGCTGCATATAACGAAATATGGAAGATTACGCATGCAGAGACTGCAGAACGAATACGAGAAATTGATCATATTAATTTAGAGAAATCTCTTTCTGTAGTTGACAATGGGTTAACGACTCTGTCGTCCAGAATATATTCATTGGACAGCATTGTGTCTTCTGCCATAGACATCATGGAACAAGACTTGGTCATGCAGCAACATGGTTAGTCTCAGCTATGTTCTATCATGCTATAGGGCTGGACGCTCCAAAACCCGCGTTCAGGCAATGTGCCTAGGCGTTTAATCAATACTACGTCACTGTTTTCAGAATTCAATCTCACTGATAAACAGATCAAATTGGCATAGAAGAGAGCAGACTACATGGTGCTGAGCATTGTAAAATTGGAAAGATTGCCATTTAACAGTCACGGAAATACCAGCTACTAAATGGATAATACATGGAACAATAGTATGTTACAATTTTCCATTTTCAGTAATGCCTAAAACACTTATCAGCAGGCAAATATAAAAGGTTGGGTAAAGAATACATCAAGACATCCTGGAATTTACCATACATACACAGATGTTGGAGTGGGGGACTTGAAGTGTTTCTTAGCGGTCCAAACTGTGAAAACGCACTAAGCGGTTCTCTTCTTTCTCAGGGAATTAATTTACACAGGGCCTGCAAGGTTCACCAGCTGCGGTGATTGATCCAATTTTTGGACAACTTTCAAATGGGAGTTACCTTGTGTTGAACGATCACAGCTGCTGTGGCATGTTGCCAGGTATTCCATAGCTAGTCACTGTTTCATCCAGGTTCACTTGCTGTATGCAAGTATTGTTTCGACAGACCAAGATAGACAGGGAGTTGCCTTTATTGCCTTCATTGAACATCTCTTCTATACGAATTGATATTCTAAGCAGAATGAAAGCCATTCTTTTGCAAAAAACTGTGCCACTGACCTCGGCCAAAGAAACCTATGATCTACAAGTCACAAGGACTTCTGCCGAGATATATGCCCTTTTGACTACAAACGGCCCTATACATTTCTCAGAAAAGTTAAGTTGTATCTTAGACATGTCTGATACGAGCGGTATTGTACATCTATTTAAGAACGTATGTTCTGGACTGTTAGCATCTTTTCAAGCAGTCCTCAGAATATTTCCAAACTTCGTGCACTCTGTGTTTGGCGGCCTGCCCCTCCTTTTGGGACTCATTGCAGGGATACTATTTTGGCTCCTACTGCTGCGATATGGCAAGCCAAATCACCAGCGTCAATCCAAGCACCATAGAGAGAGCTCTATTGGAGATGAAGTGCCATGAGCGCATCGTTCAAATTCTGGGTTTACCTTGTCTACTAGAATTAAATATCACATGGTTTCTGTCATTCAGACCAATCTTGCAATCTGGCAAGATTGCATCTTACCTGTTCTACGCTGCCTGCTATGCGGTGAAGAATACGTGCTAGACATCTGTCTAACACTCCCGTCAGTCATGCCTACGGATATCGATACTGTGCTTGAACCGGTAATAGCCCATGCTCTGTTTTGTCCCCAGCAGCTACCAATTCTGATGACGGCCTTCATTGAGATCTCACAGCTACTGCTGAAGTATGAGAGGAAACAAAAGGCACGCAGGTAACATCCGATATGAACATTGCTAATGCGAACAATGCTGAAGGCGATGATTCACATCTATCTGCGGTTAATCTTCTACACAAGGTAATCCAACTTTCACCTACAATGACAGACGATTTTTGTCTACATACATAGAAGATTTCATGTTTTCTCCAGGCCCGAACACTGGCTTTTGATTTTGGCACGCAGTATTCTGAGAGACTTTGAATTTGACCTTAATTTTTATGAAAACTTTTTCCTATGATTAATTTTTTTTCTCCAAATTTGTATTTTTTTTTTTTTTGGTATAAGTAATCTGCTTATAGTAGAACTATTCATAGAGAACAAGAATTCTTTGAATACTTCCAAGGGACAATATATGACCTTGTCCACAGAAAAACATTTTTATGTAATTTTTATGTAATCTGACATGAAATGGTTTTGGCCTTTTTCTTCTGTATTTACCAGCCATTTCATAAATGTATGTTTTATGATTCATTCACTTTGCATTTCAAATGTCAACATATGCTTAGAATGAAACATTGCTTTAATGTGTACAGCACCTATGCATGTTTATGCTTACAACCAGTTCTAATGCATTTTTTATGTATTTTGGATGGGTTTTAGCACTTCATGTGTAGATTTATTTTAGATATGTTTAAACATGTTTAGTAACGTCATACATATGAAAGTGGAGTTTGTGTTGTATTACGATTTAGATTCCGAATTCATTTCCCGATTTATGCCCTTATATAGGTACAATTCACATTGCCCTTATATAGGCATAGAAATCCAGCCCTTATTTAGGCATAATCCATGCTACCCAAATACAGGCATGGCTACTTACATCTGTTCATCTACGTCACATCGAGTTCTAGGAAAACTAGACTCTTAAGCCGTTGGGACTTTCCCCCTGCTTGAATATTGATTTCTCCAAGAACTCATTTATTTTGCATGCACATCTCTTCCTTAGGGGTTTATCCATGACGTTCACATGCCCGACTTTTACGTCAATACCGGCATTTCTAAACACCTTCTAGGTATAAATATACCTTCACTTGCTATGGCAAGGCACGGTGCTGTTCGACTACCTACTTGCACGTGGCTGGCAACAGCAAGTCCTGAAGGAAGCCAGTTCGCAACAGATGCACTGACCAGACGCTGTCATCCTCCTCGCCGAGAATCCAGCTCCAGTGTTTCTGACTCCCCTAGCGGGGTGTTAGAGATTGAGTCCCGGAAAGAGATACCAACTTCTCTCATTCTAAGGTATGGAGCTGATTAGAACCTAGAGGGACTCTTGGCAACTATAGTTAAACTAAACTATAGAGAACTCTTGACTAAACTAAACTATAGCTAAAACAGCACCTACTTCTTCCTTTGTACTAGACTTAGGTTAGGTACAGTGGGGGTAGGATTATTTTAGAAGCACTAGTTGAGTATTTTAGCCTGTGTTATTTATGTATGTATTTTTATATATGTCATAGCTACAGACCATAATATTACAGTATCTATACTACTATTATAAAGGAAGAACTTTGCACCTTTGAGGCGGGTAAACTCAGGAACCACAGCGCCAATCCACACACCCGATACATCATTTTAATCATCAGGGTGTGCAGATGGACATAGGCTATATAAAGTATAAAAATATGCGTTATTTAAAAAATTAACATAAAAAAAAAGTAGTCCCTTCGAAGTAGCACCGGCCGCGACCTGCGTGCTGACGTCAGGAGCGCGGGGAGGAGCAGCGTCCAGGAACGCGAGGAGGAGCGGCGGAGATGGCGTGGAGGAGGAGCGGTGACGAGCGGCGGAATGGCGGTGAGGACCGGCGGACAGGCGGGAGGAGCGGTAAGCGGCGAGGAGCGGCGGAGCGGTGAAATGAGGAGCGTGGGGAGGAGCGGCGGATGAGGTAAGGCTCTGGGCAGGCGGGGGTCGGGGCAGGCGGGGGCCGGGGCAGGCAGGGGTCGGGGCAGGCGGGGGATAGGGCAGGCGGGGGCCCGGGCTGCTTGACAATGTCGGGGCGGGCGGGGGGTCGGGCTGCTGCACAAGGCCGGGGCGGGCGGGGCCCGGGCAGCTATGTCGGGGCGGACGGGGGTCAGGGAAGCCTGATTGCTCCCGGACAAGGTCGGGGCGGGCTGTTAGTTATTATATGCTGTACACATTATACTTTGCATTCTGTCTTACGTTTGTAGCTGCTCCTATCTCTTGCATGAGAAATAAGACTGTTCAATAAACCTTTTTTTTTAATGCCCGTCCCTCTATTTCTATGCAACTCTGTAGAAACGAAGCATGCACGATTGACTGAGTGAAATGGTTATCTATTGATCCCATGACTCTGAAGATATTGTTTGAATCTAAGGGAAACAAAGTTGTCGTGTTTCTAGTGACCTCTGAGTTAGCTGGCACACACAAGTAATTAAGTTTAATGTACTCGATAGAGACATACTGACCTCAGTCCAATGTCAAAACTATAGTGTATATTATTCCAATATGCAGAGCCTGTTAGGGATATAGGAACTACACTACAATGGTGCAAGGTCCAAGGGGACTCCAACAGGTCACCTCTGGAAGCTCTGGAATGTACGGGTGCAGAGATGTGTTATGGCGTTGGGTGCTCGATTCATTTCAATGGGGAACTGTCTGCTCAGAAAGAGGCTGCAAGCTGGGACTGGGGGACCAGTCCAGGAGAACCCACAGGTGTGCTCAACTCTTGAGATGATCGGGCATGTAGGAACGCCATTGGTACACTTCTCTTTGGACTGTGGGTCTCGGGTGCAGTGGTGTCTCTTGGCATCGGGACTGGTGCTGGAGTCACTTGCGGTTGGAGGGGGCCTGCAGAAAGAGGCTGCAGGCGATGACTGGAAGTTCAGTCTTTGCAAACCGAAACATGGGTTCAGCCTTAGAGGTTCTGGGGACCCCATTCACACCATCACCTCCCCCTCGAGCTCGGGCTGTGGGGAGCTGGTGCAGAGTTACTTTAAGGAGTTGGGTAGCAGCGGTTGGAGGCTCTCTCTTTGTCCTGGTTTCTGATCAAGAGGGGCAAACAGGACAGCTGGTCCACTCTTGATATTGGTCTCATGTCTCTGAAGTCCCTCAGCGTGCAGGCTGGTTTTTCTTGGCGTTGGTGTCCAGACTTGACACAACAAGCCTTGGCTGCTGCAAGGGGTCCAATACCCCAGGGATGAATCCTATGCAGCTCTGGCCAGTCCTGGCGTCCCCACCTTGGAGGGAGGATGATCTGTCCTAGGAGAGCATGGCTACTTCTTCCTTGGTGGCTGCAGTGTTGAATGTCCTGGTAAGTAGTAGGTTGGTGAGCAGGTCCATGTTTCTTTTGGTGCCTTTGGCTGCAGGGGAGTAACTCCTCCACTCCAAGGGACTTCTCTGATGATTTGTGAAGAACTGGCAGCCCTCCAGATTCTTGGAATCTGCACAGTGACAGGATGAGTTGGTTTCACCACGAGGGTCCGGTGCAGCGGACAGTCTGGCAGAGTTGTCCCAATGCCAGTTGTGCTCCTCTGTTCTCTGGTCAGCAAACTTCTCAGTCCACTTCTTCTTTTGGTCCATCAAATCTGAGTTCCTAGTGTATGGGGTGCCATCTAATTTTACTCAATTTAGAGGTGTTACAGGGAATGACAGGTGGTAGCCAATTGACTACTTACCTTTAGGGTTTCTACACACTCTATAAGACTGCATCCTTTGGGAAGTGGGCATAACCCTGACCCAGAAAGCCTAATTCTGCCAAAAGTAAGATAGCAGTATTCTAAAAGTCATGTCTACTTTAGGTAGGCCACCTTAGGGGTTGCACTAGCCTGAGAAGGGGAAATGCCCCTGACTAGCTAATTGTCTTAACTGTCCTGGTGCCAAATGGGCCCAACTGGCAGGTGGTGGCATTTCCCCTGTCCGGTGAAGCCTGGGGCCGCATATCATAGGCAGCAGATGATTTGAAGACTCCTGCCTTGATATGCTGATCACTTTGCCATCTGCTTTGGAGGAGGTTAAAACTACTCCTGCCGGAGGAGGCATTGTTTCTGCCCTCAGAGAGCATGGGCTCTCATCTGCAGAGGGTCAGAACCCTGCCTGTTCTGGCAGGCTGGTCTACATCAGTCTGCCAGCATACTAGTAGTCTGTAAGTTTTCAGAAGGCACCTCTAAGGTGCATATACTAATAAATCTATCACTGGAATCAGTGTGGGTTTATTAATATGAGATGTTTGATACCAAATATCTCTGGATTCAGTGAAGTCATCAAGTAGCTGGGGAACTCGTATTTACCAGTGTCCAGCACATGTACTCAAATTTGTCGCCCCTGTTCACTTGTAATATCTAAGAATCCACAGTGGCATATCTGCTTATGCAGATATGTTCACACATGTAGTATAGAGCACCCTGCCTTAGGGCTATAAGGCATGCTGTAAGGGTGACTTACCTTTACAGCCTGCATTGTCTGCAAGCGCGGCACACAGAGGGTGTGCCATGTCATGTCTTCACTTTTTTCTGCATCATGGCACGCATCTTGCGATGGAAGTTTGCATGTTGGTGCTGAGGGGTCTCTTAGGGTGGCACAATATATGCTGCAGCCCTCAGCGACCCTCTTTAGTACCTCATGCCCTAGGTACGAGGGGTACCATTTACTAGACTCTTAAATGGGGTGCTAAAGGTATTGGCAATTGGGCAACTATTGTACAGTGTGTAGGGAAAGAGATCAGGCACTGGCGACATGGTTAGCAGGAACCCAGGGCACTTCTGTAAAGATTGCATCAGTTACCAGGCTAAAAGGGGGCAGTGGCCATGTCAAAAATGGCACTTTCCTACAGGACCCACTTAGGTCTGCTGAACACAGCACCTTAGTCCTGGTTACAAACAGATGCAGGTCCGAACTGAGTATGCATTGTGCAGCAGAGGCGATGCAAGGTTCGAACTAGGAGTTTTGTCGTGCAGCGGCGGGTCCAGGGAGATACGAAATGTGATGCTTGTGTGGCGATGCATTGGGTAGCAGCAGTTCCGAGGGGCTGTAATGGGTGATGCAAAGTCCTTGCATCAGGAACATCACCTCAGCAGAGGCGATGCATTGGTTCCAAGGGCAATGCAATGAGCAGCAGAGGTGATGCTGTGATTCTGCAGGAAATGTTCCGTGGAGGGGATGAATCAGGTCTTCAGAATGCAAAAATGGGCAGGGAGATCACCTTCAGACCCCTTTCCAAGGGACCAGGACTGGGGTGGCACTACTTGGGAGGGCAGGACTCACAGATGGCAGAGTCCAGGTGATGGGTTCAATGTTGTTGGAAGCCTGTTTTGTCCCTGAGGCTTCTGATCAGGAGGTGAGCCAGCTACTGTTGCTTGGAGTCACTCTGGGGTCCTTGGTTTAAAGATGCAGTTCTAGTCCTTCTTACCCAGGCAAGAAGGTAGCAGGGCAGCAGGCCAGCATAGCAGGGCAAAAGTCCAGCAGAGTGGCAGCTCTTTCAGCCATACATCTGTCCTTCTTCCTGGAAAAGTCCATGGGTCCAGAAATTTACTCAAGAGTTGGGTCTAAGGGTCCAATATTCAAACCTGGTGTCCACTTTAAAACGTCTAAAGGTTTCTATCCCGTGAGGTGTCAGGCATAGCCTTTCACCCTGTCCTTATTTTGCTAGGTCGACATGGCATATTCAAACTGCAGACGCAGGCTGCAATGGCAGACCTGAGACATGTTTAGTGGGCTACTTACATGGGTGGCACAATCAGCACTTCAGGCCCGCAAGAAGTATTTAATTTGCACAACTGAGTATATGTAGTGTGAGAAGTTGGCCTGGCATATGCTGTCCACTATTCTAGTGGGCCCCTTGCACCAGTCCGAATGACCTTTATTGAGAGTAGATGAAAGACAACCTTTATAAAAAGCTATCCTAGTGGTAGCGGTGGAGAGCAGCCCTCAGGCTAAGTCTTGGAGGAATGTGAAGCAGCTTGTTTTACCAGTCTATAATCTCATGAATTATCAAATGAAAGAAGAACCACGCCAGGTATATATATAAAATATATGTATTTATTCTAAACACATCCCACTAGTCTCTTTATGAGGCTAGAGGCAAAAGTACATTCAACAAACTTATTAGCACACAGTAAATTAGCACAATATACGTTGAGCCCTAGGGGCGTACCAAACCATTTATCAATAAAGTGGTATAAGAACCACGACTTGCATAGATATAAGGCCTAGAGCCTTCAGAACCGCTGGGACCACCAGGAACCACCCAAGGTAGTGACACAGGGGACCCACGGGGGACGCGTGCAGTGTCTAAACACAGCTGTGAATCACCATTAACTTCTAGGGGGAAAGTCGCGATTGGAATTTTAAGGATAAAGGACACTAAAAAGAGGACTAGGAGCAAACCCCTTTAGAACTAGGAGGTTCTAGAGTCAACACCCAAATGAGCACCGGAGTACTTGAGTTACCTCACCCAGGGAAGCCAGATGCATAGGTGTCTTTTGATGTCGGGTTTCGTTGTTGATTTCAATGGCGATCTGCTGCAAAAGTACTGCTGGCGACCAAGTGGAAAGTGTCCGCAGTGATCCAAGCATGGATCGAACATGAAAAGAACCTGAAAGAAGAGGGGACAGAGTCTGGGTCACTAGCCAGTGACCAGGGGCACAATAGTCGAATGCCCACAGATGTCGGGTGCTTGCAGGTGAAGAAGGTGAGCTTGACTCTTCAGCCACGAGGACCAGAAGGTGTTGATGATGACCAGGCACTGGATACGAGCTGTCCCACAAAGGATGTCAAATTCTCCAGTGTCGGTGCCCGGTAAGCATGGGCGGATTTTGCGGATCCACGATTCACGAATTTGCGTATTCACGGATCGTGGATCCGCAAAATCCGCGGATTTTGCGGATCGGCGGATTTGGGGGCGGGGCTTCCATGCCAGGACCATCGTGCCAGATTGAACCCTGCCCTTCATATTTATTCAAGAAGACACCACCGTTTTGTGCCATACCTCTACTCAACTGGAGTACTTTCTAATGGATAATCAGTAAGTGCTACCTCGTTGGGTAAATGTATAGTGCTTTTACTACACTACAGCTACCTAAAGTGCCCGAGAGTTGTCAACAGCGACCAGGTGTGTGTTACTATGCAATCGCGCCGAAGGGCGCAGGGGTCCCTTGAGTGACCTATCATACTGGGTAAATGGCGGGAAGACGGTGCACACCTCGAGTGTGTGGGCGGGGCCAAACGGACGGGGCTTCCATGCGAGTGCACATGCCTCTTGTGTGTATAAAAGGTCAGAGACAGATCAGAGCAACAGATGTAGAGACAGAAGCTCCTGGTCACAGAACAGCACGGGGATTGCGCTCGTGAAGGTCAAAGATGCAAAGGCCTGTATCCAGCGTCACAGCTGATGTTCGACGGTATATTTGGGAAGAAGGCACACCTGCCCAGCCTCCACAACGCTCAGGATTGTTTTTGGGCTGATGAATGAGTCACTGAATTAAAGCTTCAACTAGGGCACATGCTGTATTGATATCTGTAAGTGCTTCCTGTTGAGGTGTAATTTTTGTGCCAGGACCGTCGTGCCAGAATGAACCCTGCCCTTCATATTTATTCAAGAAGACACCACCGTTTCGTGCCTGTTGTAACTAATTTACGATGGCGCCGGCAAGCTGCCAGCGCCATCCTAAAATAGTTACTAAATTAGCTTCAACAGGAAGCTCTAATTGGTAACATAAAGCAGGCGCTCGAGCCCCTGCTTTATCTTATCTATTAGAGCTTCCTGCTGAAGCTAATTAAGTAACTTTAGGATGGCGCTGGCAGCTTGCCGGCGCCATCGTAAATTAGTTACAGACCAGCAAGGCGTGAACTTTTGACCGAGGAATCCGCCGCTCGCGAATTGCGGATTTTCGGTAAATTCGCGAGAGTTCGCGGATCGCGGATTTACCGAAAATCCGCAAAATTCGCGATCGGAGCGGATTTTTCGCTCATGCTTAGTGCCCGGATTGGACCCACCAAGCCTTAGCAACAGCAACCCATGCAGAAAGCAGAGATTGGGTTTGGTGCAGACCAGCAAGGTCTGGAGGACTCACCCTTTGGTGGGGAGTCAGGGCACGTCTGGAGCAACCAGGGAAGCCCATGGAAAAGTAGAGTTACCTTTGAGGGGACCCACCAGTCAACGGACCAGTGATCGCGAAGGAGCCTCAAGCTGAAATGCTAGAAGCAGGCCCACAGAACACTCGTGGAGTGTAGGCCCACAATCTTCAGTGCAGATGGTGCTCGGGTGTGGGTTACAAGTAACCCAATGTACAACTTCGGGAAAGCTTGGGAAGTTGATGCACTAGCAGATGTGCACTGTGTCCAGGAGTTCCAGTCCCATGTCACTCGTGAGGGCTGTGGGTCTCATCTTTGTTAGGATCTCATGTCGGCCTCTGAGAAGTCTGGAAGTCCATGTCCTGTGTCGCAAATACTTCGGAGTTTGGCTGGAGCTTCGGAAATGCAGACCGGCAAGATGCTTTATTGGTGCATGTTTGAACAGGGGAGTCACTTCTTGACCTCAAGGGAGATTCTTCTGTCCTCTAGTCTTGTGTAGAGTGTCAAAGTTCCAGGATTCAGTGTCAGAGTTTCGTCCAGGTGTATTCTAAAGTCCTGTTACCAGGGATCCCATATTTACACAATGAAAAGGGGTTGGACATACTCTGGGGACACACCAATGGGAGGGTTTGAAAAGAGGGGTGGCTACACCCATTTCCTTTGTCCAGTTTCATGCCAGAGCAGGGGCTGGTAGCCCCTGCAACCGATATGAACTGGGCAATGCACAGGGACACCAAATGTGCCCCCAGTGCGGACATCAAAGCACTCTGAGAGTGCACCCACCCAGCCCTCCCTGTGACAGGAAACCTATTGTCCAGGCCTCCCCTACCGGAGTTTCGGTCAACAGCAAGAGGCCAGGCTCGTGTCTGTGGCTGGAGCATACATTTTGAGTTGCTGGGGCTCGTTCAAACTATTACCAGGCAGACCAATGTGTACATGTCTTTTCCCTCTAGAAGGGTTGAATTCTGCCCTCGCCGCCAGGACTGGCGGGGTGGAGGGGGGGGTAGGATACCAAAGTGTTTGACACCCAACACGACATGTTTCTAGGCAGCCATTCCAAAGTTTTGTTAAACAACAGGAGTGAAACCCATAAACCACGTTGAGATCAGGGTAGGTACGTGAAAGCAGTAGCAATATCTCAACTCTCAAATCTCATTAGAAAGGACAGTTAGACACACATGTGCAATACATTACATGAAAGAACGGGAGACTCACGGTCAGTTTTTTAGAATGTGAACATGGCATCATATAATGAAGTACAACTTATAAGAAGATAAACAGTTGTAACAGCACTGTAGGCAAGACGTGCAAAAAGCAACCCGAATTGGACTTGATTGTGTATGTGACACAAGTGGAGGCAACGCATGTGACAATGTGTTATCAGCAAGGAATGGCGCAAGGAGCAAGGTGAAACCATATGTACAGTGAATATGGTGGTTCCAGTCAATAATTTACAATCTTATTTGACAATTTGATAGTAGTTTCTATTGAACCACAACATGGGTGCGCCATCAATTGCGCTGACAGGTCATCGACGTTTTGATCCAATAATTTAGGATAATCTTCAGGACCGGGTTGAAAGGATTAAACGGTGCTGAAAGGAAAGGACTGGTTGGGCTGTCCTGTTCAGGAGGACGGCAGTGAATTGGAAGGATCACAATAAAGGAAGGACGCTCGAAGTCTCGTGAAGAATTGGAAGAGTGCCTTGTCCAGGAGGACATCGCCGGAGCAGAGGGTGTCCGGGTCACACAAAGAAATTGTGTGCGCTCAGGATCTTGAGGCATGAAAATCTCTGGCAGGATAACTTGTCTGTGAACCGCCACGATCATGTGCGGTATGGTGCGCCATTCCAAAGTTAGCATAACCGCGAGATTATAATGCACTTAAGACAATATGGTCTGTCTGCATCACCGAACAGCCTAAGAGAATAGGCTCCGAAAGCTGCAGAGGGGTCCTGCTCATGCATGGGCACCCTCTCACACAAAACCAAGCACTCTGCCTTCAGGAATGATAAGGCCTGCAATAGGAGTGACTGATAGGCTTATATGTGTCAGTGATTTAAGGTAGCTATAGGTAACCTATATTTTAGTAAGGGGTGCAAGCACCACCATACCAAGGGCTGCAGTAGCAGTCCTGTGGTGCCATGTTGGAAGGCTTCCGGGGTGGCATTATACATGCTTCAGCCCCCGGTAGGCCTCTGGGATACCTTTGCCCATAGTACCTAAGGTACCATATATTAGGGACTCACAAAGGTAACCCAGTAACCAATCTGGAGTGTACCTAATGTACATGCAATCAATTTAGAGAGGAAGCATCCAGGCTGGGGTCCTGGATAGCAGGGCCCCAGACAGACTAAAGTCGAAAAACAGTGAAACACCAGCAAACAGTGGGGGTAACCATAGTAAGCAGATCCTACTCTCCTACATGTAGTACCACTTTACTAGGGAATTGCAAATAAATTAAAGAGACCAATTGGGTGTTACCCAATTCTACCAGGTTTTAGGAAAAGTGCACAAGTATTTAGCACTGGTGATCTGTGGTAAAGAGCACAGAGTACTACAGCCAGCAACAACAATGTCGGCAAAAATGGGGGGCATGGCCTGCAGCCGATGAAGTCAGACACGAGCTGAGGAGCTCTGACCGCCGCTCCCCATTAATCACTCATCCTGACCCTCTGGCTCGCCTGGGGAAGCTGATTTTTTAGCCGGATGGCACCCGATATTGTCAGCAGTGAGGTGGAAGCAGTGGAGCAACTGGGAAACACCGGAAAGTGCTGAAACTGTTGTGGTCGGATTCCGCGAGGCCAAAAGACAAGATGGCGCCCATGTCGGAGCTGGCCTGGTAAGCTCACCTCATCGCACAGCTGACAGCGCTGGGCCCAGCGGCAGTGCTCATAATGCACCATGGGGAGTACGAGCACCATGGCACTGTAAAGGGACTGCCGAGGAAACTCTTACGGGGCAGTTGAGTGGATCGCTCGATGCTGCTGGAGAGGCCACAAAATGGCGCCTGCGCTCTGGAAGTTGCAAAATGGCTTCCGCAGCAGCTGAGCGGCCTTGACTCCCTGAGGGTCTCCGAGACTCCGTAAATCACAGTGAGCATTGAGGGGACGCCGGCGAAGGGTGAGTGCCTGCGCTGCCTAAGCAGAATCGGCTGGCACCTGGCAGCGGCCACAGAGGCTGGGAGTCATGGGGTGAGCGGCCAGGAGATGACCCACGCAGAAGGGGGCCCTGCATTGTGTGACCAAGCCTTGCCAAGAGGAGAAGATCTCGCCGAAGTCGGCTACATTGTCCTCCTCTGAAGTTACCCTGGACATGGGGCTGTCTCTGTGAACAGCCCCACTGACAACTGACAACCCCTGCACCCGCTCCTCTCCTCTGGCGCGGCGGCCTATCCCCAGCAAGGCTGCTAGCGTGGTGGGGAGTAAAACGGAGTGGCTGAACAGTAAAGTATTTACAACAAGGGGTGGTGATGGACAGAGTCTCTGAATTAAGCAGAATACTCTCACCCAGTCAAGAGATCAGGGCTAAATCCAACACCGTTTTTTAGCTCATTGCACCATCCCAGTTTCAGAACCTGGCTGTATGCAAATTAGTCTGTCCCTGGCCCAGTGCATCATGGGAACAGGGCAGACCAGACTACAAAAGCCAATTCTTACACTGGGAAGGAAACAAGCTTCCGGGGACCGGTTTCTGGCATTACAGTCGTCTTCGGCCCGGCTTGCTTGAATCCTGATGGTGCAATGAGCAAGGGACTCACATCTGAGTATACCCTTCCACGCTTAGGGTGGACAAAAATATTTACAACAAGGGGTGGTGATGGACAGAGTCTCTGAATTAAGCAGAATACTCTCACCCAGTCAAGAGATCAGGGCTAAATCCAACACCGTTTTTCAGCTCATTGCACCATCCCAGTTTCAGAACCTGGCTGTATGCAAATTAGTCTGTCCCTGGCCCAGTGCATCATGGGAACAGGGCAGACCAGACTACAAAAGCCAATTCTTACACTGGGAAGGAAACAAGCTTCCGGGGACCGGTTTCTGGCATTACAGCCGTCTTCGGCCCGGCTTGCTTGAATCCTGATGGTGCAATGAGCAAGGGACTCACATCTGAGTATACCCTTCCACGCTTAGGGGGGACAAAAATATTTACAACAAGGGGTGGTGATGGACAGAGTCTCTGAATTAAGCAGAATACTCTCACCCAGTCAAGAGATCAGGGCTAAATCCAACACCGTTTTTTAGCTCATTGCACCATCCCAGTTTCAGAACCTGGCTGTATGCAAATTAGTCTGTCCCTGGCCCAGTGCATCATGGGAACAGGGCAGACCAGACTAGACTACAAAAGCCAATTCTTACACTGGGAAGGAAACAAGCTTCCGGGGACCGGTTTCTGGCATTACAGCCGTCTTCGGCCCGGCTTGCTTGAATCCTGATGGTGCAATGAGCAAGGGACTCACATCTGAGTATACCCTTCCACGCTTAGGGTGGACAAAAATATTTACAACAAGGGGTGGTGATGGACAGAGTCTCTGAATTAAGCAGAATACTCTCACCCAGTCAAGAGATCAGGGCTAAATCCAACACCGTTTTTTAGCTCATTGCACCATCCCAGTTTCAGAACCTGGCTGTATGCAAATTAGTCTGTCCCTGGCCCAGTGCATCATGGGAACAGGGCAGACCAGACTACAAAAGCCAATTCTTACACTGGGAAGGAAACAAGCTTCCGGGGACCGGTTTCTGGCATTACAGCCGTCTTCGGCCCGGCTTGCTTGAATCCTGATGGTGCAATGAGCAAGGGACTCACATCTGAGTATACCCTTCCACGCTTAGGGTGGACAAAAATATTTACAACAAGGGGTGGTGATGGACAGAGTCTCTGAATTAAGCAGAATACTCTCACCCAGTCAAGAGATCAGGGCTAAATCCAACACCGTTTTTTAGCTCATTGCACCATCCCAGTTTCAGAACCTGGCTGCATGCAAATTAGTCTGTCCCTGGCCCAGTGCATCATGGGAACAGGGCAGACCAGACTACAAAAGCCGATTCTTACACTGGGAAGGAAACAAGCTTCCGGGGACCGGTTTCTGGCATGACAGCAGTCTTCGGCCCGGCTTGCTTGAATCCTGATGGTGCAATGAGCAAGGGACTCACATCTGAGTATACCCTTCCACGCTTAGGGTGGACAAAAATATTTACAACAAGGGGTGGTGATGGACAGAGTCTCTGAGTTAAGCAGAATACTCTCACCCAGTCAAGAGATCAGGGCTAAATCCAACACCGTTTTTTAGCTCATTGCACCATCCCAGTTTCAGAACCTGGCTGTATGCAAATTAGTCTGTCCCTGGCCCAGTGCATCATGGGAACAGGGCAGACCAGACTACAAAAGCCAATTCTTACACTGGGAAGGAAACAAGCTTCCGGGGACCGGTTTCTGGCATTACAGCCGTCTTCGGCCCGGCTTGCTTGAATCCTGATGGTGCAATGAGCAAGGGACTCACATCTGAGTATACCCTTCCACGCTTAGGGTGGACAAAAATATTTACAACAAGGGGTGGTGATGGACAGAGTCTCTGAATTAAGCAGAATACTCTCACCCAGTCAAGAGATCAGGGCTAAATCCAACACCGTTTTTTAGCTCATTGCACCATCCCAGTTTCAGAACCTGGCTGTATTCAAATTAGTCTGTCCCTGGCCCAGTGCATCATGGGAACAGGGCAGACCAGACTACAAAAGCCAATTCTTACACTGGGAAGGAAACAAGCTTCCGGGGACCGGTTTCTGGCATTACAGCCGTCTTCGGCCCGGCTTGCTTGAATCCTGATGGTGCAATGAGCAAGGGACTCACATCTGAGTATACCCTTCCACGCTTAGGGTGGACAAAAATATTTACAACAAGGGGTGGTGATGGACAGAGTCTCTGAATTAAGCAGAATACTCTCACCCAGTCAAGAGATCAGGGCTAAATCCAACACCGTTTTTTAGCTCATTGCACCATCCCAGTTTCAGAACCTGGCTGTATGCAAATTAGTCTGTCCCTGGCCCAGTGCATCATGGGAACAGGGCAGACCAGACTACAAAAGCCAATTCTTACACTGGGAAGGAAACAAGCTTCCGGGGACCGGTTTCTGGCATTACAGCCGTCTTCGGCCCGGCTTGCTTGAATCCTGATGGTGCAATGAGCAAGGGACTCACATCTGAGTATACCCTTCCACGCTTAGGTTGGACAAAAATATTTACAACAAGGGGTGGTGATGGACAGAGTCTCTGAATTAAGCAGAATACTCTCACCCAGTCAAGAGATCAGGGCTAAATCCAACACCGTTTTTTAGCTCATTGCACCATCCCAGTTTCAGAACCTGGCTGTATGCAAATTAGTCTGTCCCTGGCCCAGTGCATCATGGGAACAGGGCAGACCAGACTACAAAAGCCAATTCTTACACTGGGAAGGAAACAAGCTTCCGGGGACCGGTTTCTGGCATTACAGCTGTCTTCGGCCCGGCTTGCTTGAATCCTGATGGTGCAATGAGCAAGGGACTCACATCTGAGTATACCCTTCCACGCTTAGGGTGGACAAAAATATTTACAACAAGGGGTGGTGATGGACAGAGTCTCTGAATTAAGCAGAATACTCTCACCCAGTCAAGAGATCAGGGCTAAATCCAACACCGTTTTTTAGCTCATTGCACCATCCCAGTTTCAGAACCTGGCTGTATGCAAATTAGTCTGTGCCTGGCCCAGTGCATCATGGGAACAGGGCAGACCAGACTACAAAAGCCAATTCTTACACTGGGAAGGAAACAAGCTTCCGGGGACCGGTTTCTGGCATTACAGCCGTCTTCGGCCCGGCTTGCTTGAATCCTGATGGTGCAATGAGCAAGGGACTCACATCTGAGTATACCCTTCCACGCTTAGGGTGGACAAAAATATTTACAACAAGGGGTGGTGATGGACAGAGTCTCTGAATTAAGCAGAATACTCTCACCCAGTCAAGAGATCAGGGCTAAATCCAACACCGTTTTTTAGCTCATTGCACCATCCCAGTTTCAGAACCTGGCTGTATGCAAATTAGTCTGTCCCTGGCCCAGTGCATCATGGGAACAGGGCAGACCAGACTACAAAAGCCAATTCTTACACTGGGAAGGAAACAAGCTTCCGGGGACCGGTTTCTGGCATTACAGCCGTCTTCGGCCCGGCTTGCTTGAATCCTGATGGTGCAATGAGCAAGGGACTCACATCTGAGTATACCCTTCCACGCTTAGGGTGGACAAAAATATTTACAACAAGGGGTGGTGATGGACAGAGTCTCTGAATTAAGCAGAATACTCTCACCCAGTCAAGAGATCAGGGCTAAATCCAACACCGTTTTTTAGCTCATTGCACCATCCCAGTTTCAGAACCTGGCTGTATGCAAATTAGTCTGTCCCTGGCCCGGTGCATCATGGGAACAGGGCAGACCAGACTACAAAAGCCAATTCTTACTTTCTGAATCGTTTTTGGCCACTATAGGTGTGGCAGGGTATACTCAGACATGAGTCCCTTTCTCACTGCTCCATCAGGATTCAAGCAAGCCGGGCCGAAGAGGCTGAAATGCCAGAAACCGGTCCCCGGTAGCTTGTCTCCTTTCTGGTGAAGAATTGGCTTGGTAGTTTGGTCTGCCCTGTTCCCATGATGCACTGGGCCAGGGACAGACTAATTTGCATATAGCCAGGTTCTGAGCTGGGATGGGTCAGTGAGATAAATAACGGTGATGGATCAAGCCCTGATCTTTGGACTGGGTAAGAGTGGTCTGCTTAATTCAGACACTCTGTTCATCACCAACCCCTTTTCTGAATCGTTTTTGGCCACTATAGGTGTGGCAGGGTATACTCAGACATGAGTCCCTTTCTCACTGCTCCATCAGGATTCAAGCAAGCCGGGCCGAAGAGGCTGAAATGCCAGAAACCGGTCCCCGGTAGCTTGTCTCCTTTCTGGTGAAGAATTGGCTTGGTAGTTTGGTCTGCCCTGTTCCCATGATGCACTGGGCCAGGGACAGACTAATTTGCATATAGCCAGGTTCTGAGCTGGGATGGGGCAGTGAGATAAATAACGGTGATGGATCAAGCCCTGATCTTTGGACTGGGTAAGAGTGGTCTGCTTAATTCAGACACTCTGTTCATCACCACCCCCTTTTCTGAATCGTTTTTGGCCACTATAGGTGTGGCAGGGTATACTCAGACATGAGTCCCTTTCTCACTGCTCCATCAGGATTCAAGCAAGCCGGGCCGAAGAGGCTGAAATGCCAGAAACCGGTCCCCGGTAGCTTGTCTCCTTTCTGGTGAAGAATTGGCTTGGTAGTTTGGTCTGCCCTGTTCCCATGATGCACTGGGCCAGGGACAGACTAATTTGCATATAGCCAGGTTCTGAGCTGGTATGGGGCAGTGAGATAAATAACGGTGATGGATCAAGCCCTGATCTTTGGACTGGGTAAGAGTGGTCTGCTTAATTCAGACACTCTGTTCATCACCACCCCCTTTCTGAATCGTTTTTGGCCACTATAGGTGTGGCAGGGTATACTCAGACATGAGTCCCTTTCTCACTGCTCCATCAGGATTCAAGCAAGCCGGGCCGAAGAGGCTGAAATGCCAGAAACCGGTCCCCGGTAGCTTGTCTCCTTTCTGGTGAAGAATTGGCTTGGTAGTTTGGTCTGCCCTGTTCCCATGATGCACTGGGCCAGGGACAGACTAATTTGCATATAGCCAGGTTCTGAGCTGGGATGGGGCAGTGAGATAAATAACGGTGATGGATCAAGCCCTGATCTTTGGACTGGGTAAGAGTGGTCTGCTTAATTCAGACACTCTGTTCATCACCACCCCCTTTCTGAATCATTTTTGGCCACTATAGGTGTGGCAGGGTATACTCAGACATGAGTCCCTTTCTCACTGCTCCATCAGGATTCAAGCAAGCCGGGCCGAAGAGGCTGAAATGCCAGAAACCGGTCCCCGGTAGCTTGTCTCCTTTCTGGTGAAGAATTGGCTTGGTAGTTTGGTCTGCCCTGTTCCCATGATGCACTGGGCCAGGGACAGACTAATTTGCATATAGCCAGGTTCTGAGCTGGGATCGGGCAGTGAGATAAATAACGGTGATGGATCAAGCCCTGATCTTTGGACTGGGTAAGAGTGGTCTGCTTAATTCAGACACTCTGTTCATCACCACCCCCTTTTCTGAATCGTTTTTGGCCACTATAGGTGTGGCAGGGTATACTCAGACATGAGTCCCTTTCTCACTGCTCCATCAAGATTCAAGCAAGCCGGGCCGAAGAGGCTGAAATGCCAGAAACCGGTCCCCGGTAGCTTGTCTCCTTTCTGGTGAAGAATTGGCTTGGTAGTTTGGTCTGCCCTGTTCCCATGATGCACTGGGCCAGGGACAGACTAATTTGCATATATCCAGGTTCTGAGCTGGGATGGGGCAGTGAGATAAATAACGGTGATGGATCAAGCCCTGATCTTTGGACTGGGTAAGAGTGGTCTGCTTAATTCAGACACTCTGTTCATCACCACCCCCTTTTCTGAATCGTTTTTGGCCACTATAGGTGTGGCAGGGTATACTCAGACATGAGTCCCTTTCTCACTGCTCCATCAGGATTCAAGCAAGCTGGGCCGAAGAGGCTGAAATGCCAGAAACCGGTCCCCGGTAGCTTGTCTCCTTTCTGGTGAAGAATTGGCTTGGTAGTTTGTTCTGCCCTGTTCCCATGATGCACTGGGCCAGGGACAGACTAATTTGCATATAGCCAGGTTCTGAGCTGGGATGGGGCAGTGAGATAAATAACGGTGATGGATCAAGCCCTGATCTTTGGACTGGGTAAGATTGGTCTGCTTAATTCAGACACTCTGTTCATCACCACCCCCTTTTCTGAATCGTTTTTGGCCACTATAGGTGTGGCAGGGTATACTCAGACATGAGTCCCTTTCTCACTGCTCCATCAGGATTCAAGCAAGCCGGGCCGAAGAGGCTGAAATGCCAGAAACCGGTCCCCGGTAGCTTGTCTCCTTTCTGGTGAAGAATTGGCTTGGTAGTTTGGTCTGCCCTGTTCCCATGATGCACTGGGCCAGGGACAGACTAATTTGCATATAGCCAGGTTCTGAGCTGGGATGGGGCAGTGAGATAAATAACGGTGATGGATCAAGCCCTGATCTTTGGACTGGGTAAGAGTGGTCTGCTTAATTCAGACACTCTGTTCATCACCACCCCCTTTTCTGAATCGTTTTTGGCCACTATAGGTGTGGCAGGGTATACTCAGACATGAGTCCCTTTCTCACTGCTCCATCAGGATTCAAGCAAGCCGGGCCGAAGAGGCTGAAATGCCAGAAACCGGTCCCCGGTAGCTTGTCTCCTTTCTGGTGAAGAATTGGCTTGGTAGTTTGGTCTGCCCTGTTCCCATGATGCACTGGGCCAGGGACAGACTAATTTGCATATAGCCAGGTTCTGAGCTGGGATGGGGCAGTGAGATAAATAACGGTGATGGATCAAGCCCTGATCTTTGGACTGGGTAAGAGTGGTCTGCTTAATTCAGACACTCTGTTCATCACCACCCCCTTTTCTGAATCGTTTTTGGCCACTATAGGTGTGGCAGGGTATACTCAGACATGAGTCCCTTTCTCACTGCTCCATCAGGATTCAAGCAAGCCGGGCCGAAGAGGCTGAAATGCCAGAAACCGGTCCCCGGTAGCTTGTCTCCTTTCTGGTGAAGAATTGGCTTGGTAGTTTGGTCTGCCCTGTTCCCATGATGCACTGGGCCAGGGACAGACTAAATTGCATATAGCCAGGTTCTGAGCTGGGATGGGGCAGTGAGATAAATAACGGTGATGGATCAAGCCCTGATCTTTGGACTGGGTAAGAGTGGTCTGTTTAATTCAGACACTCTGTTCATCACCACCCCCTTTTCTGAATCGTTTTTGGCCACTATAGGTGTGGCAGGGTATACTCAGACATGAGTCCCTTTCTCACTGCTCCATCAGGATTCAAGCAAGCCGGGCCGAAGAGGCTGAAATGCCAGAAACCGGTCCCCGGTAGCTTGTCTCCTTTCTGGTGAAGAATTGGCTTGGTAGTTTGGTCTGCCCTGTTCCCATGATGCACTGGGCCAGGGACAGACTAATTTTCATATAGCCAGGTTCTGAGCTGGGATGGGGCAGTGAGATAAATAACGGTGATGGATCAAGCCCTGATCTTTGGACTGGGTAAGAGTGGTCTGCTTAATTCAGACACTCTGTTCATCACCACCCCCTTTTCTGAATCGTTGAACAGTAAAGTAGTTTGCGCTTTGCATAAGCTCCTTCCAATGCGGTGATAGCGGCCAATAGACTGTTGGGAACACTGAAGCTTGAGGGGGGAGGCTGCACCTGCCCCCTCATACACATCCTGGATCGCGGCTGTTTCCCTTGCTGGGCCAGTGGTGCTGAATCCTTCTGCTACCCCGCCTGCCAAGAAAAGAGAGGAAGGACTAGTCATTTCCCGGGTGTCCCTGAAAGCTCGATGCAAACACAAGTGTGCTGAAACTTTTCAGAAACTCGCCCCCAGTCACAAATCTGGGTTGGATCCATCATCATTCTTTAGCTCACTTCGACACCTCAGTTCAGACCCACTATATTTAAATCAGTCTCGACCCTGTGCCTCATGGAAACAGTCCAGCCCGAACTGCCAAGCCAGGTCTTTCCTGAACCGGAAACAAGCATCCTGGGACTGGTTTCTGGGTAACACCCTTCATCTGCCAGGCTAACTTGAATCCAGTGGCAAAGTGAGCAAGGTACCTATGTCTGGGCATACCCCGCCAACTTAGTGCGAACAAAGCAAACACAAGGAGATGATGGACGGAGTGCTGAAACATTTCAAAAACTCACCCCAATTCACTGGTCTGGGTTGGATCCATCATCATTCTTTAGCTCCCTTCGCCGCCTCAGTTCAGATCCAGCTATATGCAAATCAGTCTTGACCTCGTGCCTCATGGGAACAGTCCATCCCGACTGCCAAGCCAGGCTTGATGCCATCGCCGGCTGTGGCCCCTTGCCCTTAAGCTGAGGCTCTGGAACCAAGGGTGGCAGCGGACCTCATACATCTCAGATGGAGTGTGGACTACCACGAAGAGTGACACCTAATTGTGGCTCTACGGGGGTAATTGTTCTGTGCAGCCGTTGATTCCTTGGGGGCTGGAAGATCATCGCTGACTGGTGGGACATAGTGATCATCCTAAAGGATTGACCCATCTTGAGGACACAGGCCCCTAGATGTGAGACGTATGCCAAAGGTGATCAGCCACTAAAGCATAGCTTCGCCACGATGGGGAGAACGCAGAAGGAAAGAGGGTTCACTGTCTTCAGAGTGGACACCTCTGGTCCCCAATCAGAAGAGGAAGATGAAGTACTGTAGACAGGCCGGGACTCGACCCCTCGAAAACCCACTTTGTTCCATTTGATGCAGGCGATTACGGCTTCCAGAGAGGGGTTGGAGGGGAAAATTGACGCCATTGGCACTAACCTGGGCCTACTGAAGACGAACATTGTAACTCAAAGACCGAGAGTCCACTAATAAAAAAAAACTTGAAAGGTCTCCCGAAGACAGTGCATGAGATGCGTTGATCCCTCACGGACCTTGAGGCTAAAATAAAAACTCTGGAAATGAGGTCTGAGGACAGTGAAGGGAGATCACGTAGGAACAATATCCGCGTTATCCAGTCCCAGAAAAAGCAGAAGGAACGAACATGGTACGCTTCCTGGAGGACTGGATCAGATCTGTGGTGGCCCCAATGGGCCTTTTGCCCTTTTATGCCCTGGAGGGGGTGCACAGGGTCGCAGCTAATCCTGCAAAACCAGGGGCTTCTCCCCGACAGATTGTGGCATGCCTGTTGCACTCTCGGGACCGGGACCACATTTTGCAAAGAGTCCGCTAACAAGAGGATCTCCACATTGATAATAATACCATTATGATATTCCCAAACTTTACGAGGGATGTCCAATGGAACATAGCGTCCTTTACCGCTGTCAAGGTCAAATTATGACAATTACACTTGCCTTACGCAATGTGATGTCCCCACGCGGCTGCAAGTGGTGGACCCAGTGGGAACTCGCTTCTTCCTCACGCCACAAGCACCTTGGAACTGGCTTGAAGAACGGGGATCGAAGGAACTTCGTGCCTCCGTTCTGAGCTCCCCGCAGCTGAGCCCCTGCAGCTGTAAACCTGGATCTAATTCCCCTTCTCCCACGGAACTTAGCCTTGAATGCCGCAAAGCGCTACAGGCCGTGGTGACGCGTAGCCGAACGAATTCCAGCCCTTCTCCGAGTAGGAGTGGACGTCACACTGACAGATCGGAAACCTCTCCGGACCACCGTGACACTGATAGCTTGGGAACAGTCTTGCCTCAAGTTACAACCCAAATGGCCGATGATCTCATATGAGGGCCCGCCTGCAGTGGCAGCTACAGCTGATTCCAGGGGCCTGCTGTCTCTATGATATCTTTAGAAAAAAACAGGGGTTATGCCCAAATCACCCTCCTATACATGAGCAAGGTACATCAAACGATGTGTATAAACAAAAAATAGTACAGAGGGATCAATTCAATATTTATTTACATACAGGGTATAACTAATTACCCTGATGTTCAAAAAGGTATTTAGGTCATTTATATTCACAGATCACAACAACATATATACGTGTCAAGTGACAAGGTGAGGCACAGAAAAAAATATATAAAAATTAATACATATATACTAAGGACTATACAACAATGAAACACCCTAGATTGCATTCATCTCTATATACAGTACAATATACAAAATATATACATCACATGTACAATATATACAATACATACATAAAACATATATACCCTAAGAAAACACAAAAAATTCTCACAGTGTACACTCTTAAATCAAATTAATACACTTCTAGGAAGTCTATGATATCGGCGGACTTTCCGCAAAGGAGATGTTCTCCCCCACTGCACTATGGGTAATGTTTAAAAGCTCTGTGGATAGCCGCCTAGGTCAGTTACTGGGGAGGCGGCATTGCGGGAAAGTCAGCATAGTAGTTGTCAGGTGATCACCCTTACCACTATCACTAGATAATGTTACGTTGTTGTCCTGCTTGGATGGGGACTCTTTTCTCAATACCTGTCCTGGGGAAGGGGAGTTGGGGATGTTTTTTCAGGTGAGAAAAGGTATGGGGAACCAGGTGTGTCCACTAGGCTTGAACTGTCTCTTGTGGAATGAGAGGGGCTTGCACTCCATGATCCGGCGTCATAATATACACTCCTGTCTGGTCCACAGAGGCATTCAGATTGCATTTCTTCAGGAAACCCATCTATTGGGGAAGGAGGGGATGGCGCTGCAACGCCGCCAGAGGGGCCAAGCCTATTTCACCATGTACTCCGCTTTTGTGAGCGAAATGTTAATGTGGATAAGGGCTGGTCTCCCATTTCAATGCACAACACAGTTGATGTAGGAAGGTGGAATCTGACTGCATGTTTACCCCCACTTTTTAGGTCTCGGCCTGATCAAGCGCATGCCCTGGTCTGGCTGAGACATTCAGTAGCTGCTTTGAAAAGTGCTACTTTTGCGGCGACCAGCTTACTATCACGTGAACAAGAGAGCGCGCATGCGCGTAATAGCAAGCTGGTGGCCGGCAAGGTAGCACTTGCGGTGATACGCGCGCGCACCACTCGTGTCACCACTTGAGTTTTTTTTAAATTTCATTTCCCGGCCGCGCGGCTTTACTTTTACGGCCGCGCAGCCAATGCTTGTTTATTTTACCATCACTTAATCTCCTCCCATCACATTTATCCCATGTTACACACGACCCCCTATCCGGCTTACGTTGCGTCTTTTCACCTGAATTCCCATTTCTCTTTAACTATAGTTTGCAGTCCACTTGAATCCCTTTAGTTTGCCGTTTAAAACACCAGGCACAACCACTCGCCTGACCCTAGCCACGGGGGACGTATTAGACATCCCCGGACGTGCTGAACGCATTTTTCAAGATGTCAAACGCTGGCCTTGACACTTGCACCAATTACAGCCCATCTCGCGTCTCCCTCACATGGAGTGGTTGTCATGATCACGAGGCAGCATACAGCCCCCAACCCTCACCTTTCCAGGTTGCGCCTGACACGTGTGAAAGTAGCAGGGACTACATCTCCCATAAGGCCAAGGGACAAGGAGCATGCCGACAGGAAGGAGCACACTCCTATTTAAGTCCCGCCTCCGGAGAAAACGGCGCTTGACAAACTGCCAGCGGAGCTAGTACCTGGTTTCCCGTTGTTGTGCTACGTTTCCCGAGGGACCGGCTGTTACTACCCGGAGTTGAAGGACGCGTCACCTTGATGGACTTGAAGGCAGTTTTTCCTCGTTCGCGGTTATTTCCGCGGAACAAAAGGAGAGCCGTGTCACTGTTCCTAGGAACAGAACAGGGGACGCAGACACTTTCGCGCTGGTTGGGAGCGTGTTGTTTAACCTCCCGACGAGCAGACCCGTGTTTACACGGAAGCACATCCATCCCTTGTCCCGGTTCTGGAACCGAACCGAGGGACTACTAAACTGACTGTAAAGGGTTTTTTATTTACTTTACTTCCGCATTTGCTGGGGAAACCCAGGACCTGGCAAGCCCCTCTTTCTGGTGACGTCGCTCCGGAGATAGGAGCAACTGGAGAGAAGGAGAAGGCGGATGTCAGAGTTCTTCTCGCCCCACGCCCTCACAAGACTCTCAGCTAGTACCATTTACCGTAAGTGTAGACGGAGTGTGTCTTACTGTGCATAGGGGGGAGTGATTGCGGTGCTATTAATTTCTGTTCTTGTTCTCCTATGCAGGGGTCCCAGAGGGAGGATAGAAAAGGTCTTCTCTTCCTGTGACGGAACAGGCTTCTTTATTATTTTGTCCCATTCCCCTTTTCCCTCGAATGCTTCACTACCCGCAGTGAGTGGATACATTGTGGTGTGTGTAGTGTTTAGGGGACATTGGGAACTACTCTTCACGGCATCGTTCCTGCTGGCTGTTCTAGAGGTTAGTGGCTTAGTATCGTTGGCGCTACTGACACCTGACAGTGGTATGCTCCCAATCTGTTCACAAGGAATCCAAGAACCGGCTGGGTGACTGCCACCCACATCTGCCCGCTGGGGCCTCGCCACAACAGCACTCAGGGAGGTCTGGGCTCGAGACTAAGGACAGGTCTGTACATTCCTCCCACAGACCTCTCTGGACTGTGCACCATTGACCCCAGGCTTCACGGAGTGCCTCAACGCATTCACCGCATTTTGAGGACTCTCATCGTTCCCCAGCAATGACAGACAACAAGGTAAAATAGGCGCCTCCTGGAGGTTCCGTGTTCTGCATATAGCCAGCCCTGTGACCCCAGATCCCTTCTTGTGGCCTCTCACTGTCATTCATGGGGTGACACAGGAGTCCTTTCTGTTGGCATTTTATGACTTCACTATCCTACAAAAGTGGCGGGAGAATATTCTAGTCCTGGAACGATTCCTGGTGCAGGAGCACCTCCGCAGAATGTGGGTGGCTCCGATCCCTCAAACGCAGGGGCAGATTTACTAATAACTGCCCTGGTGAGTGGGGGAGAGAGGAGGTCAGTGCCAGGTCCACTGAGATCTAAGCATGGGCGGATTTTGCGGATCCACGATTCGCGGATTTGCGTATTCACGGATCGTGGATCTGCAAAATCCGCGGATTTTGCGTATTTGCGGATTGGCGGATTTGGGGCGGGGCTTCCATGCGAGTGCACATGCCTCTTGTGTGTAGAAAAGGTCAGAGACCGATCAGTGCCAGAAAGTACCCTGCCCTTGATATTTATTCAAGAAGACGCCACCGTTTTGTGTCATACCTCTACTCAACTGGAGTACTTTCTACTGTATAATCAGTAAGTGCTACCTCGTTGGGTAAATGTATAGTGCTTTTACTACACTACAGCTGCCTAAAGTGCCAGAGAGTTGTCTACAGCGACCAGGTGTGTGTTACTATGCAATCGAGCCGAAGGGCGCAGGGGTCCCTTGAGTGAGCTATTATAGTGGGTAAATGGCGGGAAGACGGTGCACACCACGAGTGTGTGGGCGGGGCCAAACGGAAGAGGCTTCCATGCGAGTGCACATGCCTCTTGTGTGTAGAAAAGGTCAGAGACCGATCAGTGCCAGAATGAACCCTGCCCTTCATATTTATTCAAGAAGACGGGGATAATCTCCTTTGCCTGATTTTCGATGGTATATTTGGGAAGAGGGCACAGCTGCCTGGCCTGTGAACTATTTTACGATGGCGCCGGCAAGCTGCCAGCGCCATCCTAAAATAGTAACTAAATTAGCTTCAACAGGAAGCTCGAATAGATAAAATAAAGCAGATGCACGAGTGCCTACTTGATTTTATCTATTAGTGCTTCCTGTTGAAGCTAATTTAGTTACTATTTTACGATGGCGCTGGCAGCTTGCCGGCGCCATCGTAAATCACTTACAACAACAGGCCAGGAAGGCTTGAACTTTTGGCCTCGAAATCCGCCGCTCGCGGATTGCGAATTTCCGGTAAATTCGCGAGAGTTCGCGGATCGCGGATTTACCGAAAATTCGCAAAATCCGCGAGCCTAGCGGATTTTGCGCTCATGCTTACTGAGATCTGGTGCTGCTGCTCTTTTTCCAAGCGGTGGCGCACAATCCGGCTTCCAGTAAAAAACACTATGCCTAGACTAACTTAAAAAATGTTTCCACTTAGCACACATGTATACCATTATTATTAGATAGGGCTTTCGTAGAAAACCCTCAGTTGCACCACTCACAGAACGATCCTTAATGCAAAATAGCACAAGCACTACTTTGTACTACTTTTAGATAACGTTCCAGTGGCAAAGTACATTAAACATTATGCTAACATTACAGAGGCGACAGTGGTCGGTAGAAGAGAGAACCTACCTCCTTAGGACACAGCAGTATGGCCACCAGCACAGGATGGTCCCCCTGCTCTGGTCTCGAGCTGTACAAGGGGGTTTTCTCAAAATATTGACTTTTTATTACTGACGTCCAATAATATTATGCAGGGCTTGAAATGGAAAAACATAAGTGCAGGTACTTGTTTCTGAGAAGTGTTGGTACTCTCCAATTAAAAGTATTACATCTCTCTTGAGAAGTGCAGGTACTCTCCCTCTCAAAAATAACAAGCATTGGCATAGCCAATACGTCTCACCTTTGGGACCTGCTGCATAACTAAATACTTATAAGGTCCCAAAGGCGAGACCTATTGGCTATGCCAATGCTTGTTTCCTGGTGTTTTGCTGTTTTTTTATTTAGTTTGACTGGGATCCTGCTAATCAGGAACCCAGTCTATCTGCTTTCTCCCTAATTTTGTTGTTCATGTACTTTAGGTACACTCCAGATTGGATTCTGGGGTACCCTTGTAAGTCCCTAGTATATGGTATAGTATATACCCAGGGCTTAGGTACCCCAGAGGCCTCTCAGGGGCTGCAGCATGTATTATGCCACCCCTGGGAGAAAATTCAAAATAACACAACAGGTCTGCTACTGCAGCCTGTGTAAGGTGGCGCATGCACCCCTTACTTAGATATAGGTTCACCATATCTACCTTATATCACTGCATATATGTTATGTTAGTCTAAACTTTTTAAGCGCACGGGCACCCAAGGGTTTCATGGCGCTGACAGTGAGGGACATTGAAAGCAGTTAACCTATCCAGAAGCTTGCTTGAATAGCCAGGTCTTCAAGGCTCTCCGAAACTCCATAGGATTAGTGCATCTCCTGAGCATCAGAGGAAAAATGTATATAAACCTATCAGTTACCCCTATGGCAGGCCTTACCAATCCTGAAGGCAGGGTGCTGGGTTTTGTGTGAGAGGGTGCCCATGCATGAGCAGAGCCCATCTGCAGCCTTCGGAATCTATTCTACGGCGTTGTTCTGTGATGCAGCCAACCATATACTCTTAAGTGCATTATAACCTCGTGGTAAATGCTAACTTTCAAACAGCTGCAAGTAACAATTTCATGTTTGGTGTCAAACAGCTTGGAATCATGCCTCCCCGCCAGTAACTGGCAGGGGAGGTATGATTCCACCCTCTTTGAGGGAGAAATATGACAACCCCGGTACACCCAGTACCAGCTTTCTCAACCCTGGCATCACAAGATGGATGCTGCCAGCCACAGACACGAGTCTTCCCTCCTGCTGCTGGACGAAACTCTGGCAGGGGATGGCTGGACAATAGATTTGCTGTCACAGGGAGGTCTGCACTGCGGGCACATTTGTGGTCCCTGTGCATAGCCTAGCTCAAACCGGGTGCAGGAGCCATTTGCTCCTTCTCCGGTGCAAAATTGGACAAAGGACATGGGTGTAGCCACCCCTCTGTCCTGACCCTCCCATAGGTAGGTCCCCAGAGTTTGTCCCATCCCTTCCTTGGGTATAAAGTAGGAACCCCTGACTACAAGACTTTAGATTCTACCTGGACTAAACTCTGCTACAGAAACCAAGTACTTCGACAATCTATACTATGCTGGATGACTGAAGAATCTCCCTTGGAGTAAAGGAGTTACTCCCCTGCAAGGCAGGCACCTGAAACGCATCTGACCAGTTTGCATCTACTCAGCTCCTGAAGGACTCTGAAGATTTCTGCAACACAGGAGGGGGGTTCCCGTGGTCTCTGAGGTTGATCCATGCTCCCAGGAATTCTGAGATCCGCATCCCTTGTGGGGACCATGCAACCCGAACCCCTGGGCACCGTGTACATTTGCAGCAGCATATGATTTTTGGCGACCCCTGAGCCTGTGCCTTGGGCTACTTGTAGTCCTGACCCTGAGCAGTGTTTCCACAGAAGATTACCGGCCTACACTCCACAAGTGTTCCGTGGGCTGGTATTTTGTGATTCCTCTCGAGGTCCCTTCGCGATCCCTGGTCCGTCGACCTGTTGGTCCCTGAGAAGGGAACTTTAACTTTCAGTGTGCTTTTCTGGTTGCTCCAGATGTGCCTTGACTCTCCATCGCTTGGGAAGTCCCCAGAACCTTGCGGGTTTTCACCGAAGCATCTTTTCTCTGACCGCGTGGGTTGCAGTTGCCAAGGCTTGTTGGTCTCCAATCCGGACACTGAACCCCAGCAGTCGACATCCTCCGTGGGACAGCTCACCTGCAGACTTTGGTCATCCTCGATGTCTCCTGGTCCCCCTGGCTGCAGAGTCAAGCTTCGCCTCTTCTCACCTGAAACACCCGATATCGGTGGGCATTCGTCTAGCTTGCCCTTGGTCACCCTGAAGTGACCCAGACTCTGTCCCCTCTGCTTTCAGTTTCTTCTCAGCTTCGATCCAGGCTTGAATCACACCAGACACTTTTCATCTTCCTGGCAGCAGCAATTTTCAGCATCACGCCATTGAAAACGATGATGATTCCCGACACCATTTGACACCTATGCACCCGGCTTCCCTGGTTTAGGTAACATGAGTACTCCGGTGCTCACATGGGTGCTGGCCTTAGAACCTTCTATCTTTGAAAGGGTTTGCTCAAAGTCCTCTCCTAAGTGTACTTAATCTTTAAAATTCAAACCTCAACTTTCCCATAGAGTTGGATGGAGCTCGCGGCTGTGTTCTCACACTGCACATGTACCCGTGGGTCCCCTGTGTCACTACCTTGGGTGGTTCCTTGGGGTCCCAGTGATTCTACGTGCTCTAGGCACTGTGTCTAGTCAAGTCGTGGTTGTTATACCACTTTCTTAGTATATGATTCGGTCCCCCCTGGAGCCCGCTGTGTATTGTGCTATTTACTGTCGTTCTAGTACAGTAATATTGTGTGCCTTGCTCTCTAATCTCATAAAGAGGTTAGTAGAGAGTGTTTAGTAATAAATACATATATTTTAAATATACCTTGTGTGGTTCTCCTTTCATTTGGTGATTCAGGAGGTTATACTCTGGTAAACCAAGCTGCTTTACATTCCTTCGATTCTAAGCCTGAAGGCTGCTCTCCATAGCTACCACTAGGATAGCTTTCAATAAAGATTGTCTTTAACCTAATCATCTGTAAGGGTCGTTTGGACTGGTGCACGGTGCTCACTGTAACTAGTGGACAGCATATACCAGGCCAACTTCTCACAGTTGATCGACCCAGAGGGCAGATATGTGGTAGTGACCGGGCGGCTGGATGGTAGAAACCTTACGCTAGTTAGTATATATGCACCCAACTCGGATCAGCCATCTCTCTGGAAGACTGGTGACCATCCTCACAGGTCCGATCTTCCTGGGGGGCGACTTCAATTGCACGCCCGATGTTAATCTGAACCTCTCACACCCCCCCACTCCCTGACGCACCCGTACACAAGCTGGCAGAGGCACGTCGCAGCTGGCAACAGAAATGGGGCTTAGTGGATTCCTGGAGGGCACAGCACCCATAGGCTCAAGATTACTCCTTCTTCTCAGTACCTCATGAATTACATGTTAGGCTGGACGACATTTTGTGTTTCCCAGAAGTCCACAAGGGGATCAGTAACAGTGAATACCTCACCAGGACGATTTCTGATCACAACCCTGTGCTGGTACAATTGCAATGGTCCCGCTCGCGCCCCAAGATCCCCACCTTGCGCCTGCACCCCGATGCTTTAGATGACCAAGTATTTCGCGCAGCAATAGGTTAAGTTATCATTTCCTACTTTCAAATTAACAAATGCACTGCCACATCCTCCCTAGTAGAATGGGACACATTTAAGGCAATCGTTAGGGGGATTTGCATATCAAAGATGTCTGGGCGGAAAACAATCCTTCTACACATAGAGGGGGATGACTGACAACTGCTTACCCTTGAAACAGATAGACCTGAACACCCAGCTAAGCAACAGGAGTTACTATCAATCAATCAATCAACAAATTTGTATAGCGCGCTACTCACCCGCTAGGGTCTCAAGGCGCTGGGAGGAGGGGGAGTCGCTACAGCCCGGTCTTGAGTTGTTTCCTGAAGGAGAGATGGTCCTGGGTCAGCCGTAGGCGGGTGGGGAGGGAGTTCCATGTCTTGGCTGCCAGGTAGGAGAAGGATCTTCCTCCGGCAGTGGTTTTGCGAATTCGTGGGGCGGTGGCGAGGGCGAGGCTGGCGGATCGGAGCTGGCGGGTGGGTGTTCAAAATGTGAGGCGGCTGTTGAGGTATTTGGGGCCCATGTCGTGGAGAGCCTTGTGTGCGTGGGTGAGGAGTCTGAACGTGATCCTAGAGACCAGGGGAGCAATAGCAACACAAGTTGAGCGGCTACGCTGTTTTGATTAAAAAAAATACATAGCCCAAGCGCATTCTGAAAGGGATAAATCAGGGGCCTTCTTGCTTGTCTGACCAACCCGGCCAGATGAGGCTCGTGATCTTGGAGTTAAGAGATCAGAATGGGGTACCGAGGCATGACCATCAGGGAATCAATGATCTCTTTTTCTCATACTACACTGACCTCTACCGAAGTCAGCTGTCCCCAACGGAGGAGGACCTACATGAGCTCACGCAGGGTGTAGAACTGCCAGCCCTAGATGAGGACACAGCAATCACCGTGGGGTGAGAGATTGAAGTTAGAGAGGTGTGGGGGGCTATCAAGAACTTGGCCAAAACTAAACCCCAGACTCTGATGGTCTATCGATAGAATTCAATCTTACATACATTGATCTACTGAATCCAAAATTAGTGCAGCTGTACAGCAATGCTAAATGAATAGGCAAACTACTGGTCTCGACCAGAGAAGCAATTATCACCCCTTTGCTCAAATCGGGGAAGTAGGCATGGGATAAAACTGCATATCACCCACTGTCCATGCCCAATTTAGACTATAAAATACTCAGTAAAATCCTGGCTACCCGCCTACTCACCCATATGACTACCCTGATACACGGAGACCAATCTGGGTTTATCCCCACTGGAAACACAGCACTGAATGTACAGCGACTACTGCGAGTCCTAGAAGCTGACTCTTATCGCACTGATGTTGCAACGATATTTGCTGTGGTTATAGAAAGAGCGTTTGACAGCCTGGAGTGGGCTTTCCTATTCCATGTGATGCGGACAATGGGGTTGGGTAAGGATTTTGTGAGTTGGTTTGCTCTCCTGTATGCTGACCCCACTGCTAGAATTAAAACTGGTGGACTCATTTCAGATGCCTGCAGTGTGAGTAGAGGAACCCGACAGGGGTGGCCCCTCTCCCCACTGCTGTTTGCTCTGGCGATGGAGCCATTGGCAAGGTGAGCCAGGTTGGGGAGAGCATACTGGGGGCTCAATTTCCATGGACAGAGTCACCACATAGCACTGTATGCTGATGACCTGCTGCTTTTTTTAGCTGATTCGGGAGCGGAACTTAGAGGGTCGAAAAACTTACTTCAAGCCCTCAGTAGAGTCGCAGGACTGAATGTAAACTGGACGACATATACCATAGTCAGGATGACTTCCTTAATGGTAACATAGGGCCATATGTAGGTAATCTACATTTACCGATTCTAAAATACCAAATTTTACCGATTTGGTATTTAAGAATCGGTAAATGCTTTGTAGGAAAATAATTCGGTATATATTACTGAATCTGTAAAATTCGGTAATTACCGATTTGGTAATTCCCATTCATTCCTATGGGCCTGGAGGCCTATAGGAATGAATGAGAATTACCGAATCGGTAAAAGGGGGAAGACTTACAAGTGTGGCAGGGTGTCACATTGACACCCTGTTGCACCCCTGAATAGTGCATGGGTGCACATGTGGCAGACACCACATGTGCACCCATGCACTATTCAGGGGTGCAACAGGGTGTCAACTTAGTACAGCACACAAATGCTGGAACAGATATCTGCGGTGGACAAACACTAGATGCCCAATATGCACCGGACATCCCCTTACTTATGTACAGAGCCCTACCCCATGGAGGTACCTGGCAGAGGTTGGGGACTTGGGCGGAACAGGGGTTGGCGAACATAGGAGACCTATATGAGGAGGGAGCCATGATCCCATTTATTGATCAAATATAAATAAACAAAGAGAGAGTAAGGGATCAATTCGCCAAGGCGAAAGGAGTGTACTCCTGGTCCCCTAGGTCCAAAGTTTTCAAAAACATAAGAGGAGTACCATCAGAAGCTGTTTAAAGACAACAGTCTGAGTGGGATGACTACAACAAGAAGAGAGTCCTTCTTTTGTTTAAAAACCCCTCACTCACCAACCTAGTTGGTGACATGCTTCATCATCGGGGTCCACCCTGATAGCCGAGTGCCATCAGGGTGTGCTGCGACACCTGAATTACAGTGGAGCGGGTATTCGTGTGTGAGAAGTTAAAAAAAGTGTTAAAAATTGTCCTGTATACTTGTGTGAAAAAATTTTTATTGGCAAGTTACTGGACAATATTAAAATCAAGTGTGTGGATACAAGAGAAGGTATATTATGACCATGTGTATCACTATGTGTGGGGTCTACATGTTTCAACCCGTAGTGTGGGAGTACCGGGTTTTCATCAGGACCAAAAGTAGGAAGGTGGGTGGTCAGGACACACTAACGACCTGCCAGTCCAAAGTTCCTTTAGGCTACAGACAAAAATATGTCGTAGTCAAATCTTCACGCCCAGGTTGGGGTGAGAAAAGCAAAAAGACCTGTGGAAGAAAAGGAAAAAGGTCACGAATATACATGTTACAAGCCTGTAACGTCGTGCCGTGCTGATTCTCACGTGTCTGCTTGCTTACTGTACATCCCATTCAGAAGATATTACAAACGGTAGTGGTGTGTAAGACTACACATCATTCGATTCGTAATGATGGTGTCCACACTTAATGTGAAATATAAAAAGCCTGCCTGAGGCTGGAACACGCATACTATATCAATATTGGCGTGCTCTGTGGTCAATAAGCCGTTATTTCAACAGTCGACAGCACCCAACGTTTAGATGTGCGTGGCTCGGCTCCTCACAGCAATAATAGCGTGAATCAAATAACGGCGTGAGACATTATTCACTTACACATGCATTCACACCCGACAAAACATACATCAGCCACACAGAAGGAGTCCGCATTGTGAATAGGGCTTACTCCTATTATGGGTCTTTTGGGCTTCACGGGGCAGAGGGAAGGAAAAACCTTGTGATGTAACGTATTCTGTTGAGGAAATAAAGATCGTCTTAAAAAGAGGCTCACGGGTGGTCAATCGATCCTGAGTGCGGGCAAAATACAAAGGAGGGGAGGGGGGTCTGGATAACTTACAGTTACTGCATGGTTTAGTTGCCGAGTACCTACTCGCCTCTCCGTGCCTCCCTGCTAAGGCTGAGACGCGCCCGGTAGCGTTTAGTAGGGGCGGGCTGGTTTCCGGGGAGGGCGTGTTTGGACGCACGCGTGATGACGCAGTGCGGAATACAGCGAAAGGAAGGAAAGACTAAGCGTGGTGTTGCCAAGCAACTCAGTTCTCCGTAACTGCCGAGTTAACGGAGGAAGTTATTATGAGCAAAATCTAGGTAATGCTACCAGTAAAGACTAATTGGTTAAATTTAATACAAATGACAGGGCAATAGGTTATCTTACTAGACACCAACTTAATACGAATAAAAGGTCCAGGGACTGCTGCAGGTGGGTACTGAATGTCAGTTGACGTATTAAACAGCAGCAATACCAGAGTGCCATAATATAATTTCAATGGTAGAATGAACAGAGGGGAGGGACCTGATGTGGTTCCAGGTATGTTTGCTGATGTTTACAAATAGTAGGAGCAAAATAAGGTAAAGGAAGGTTAATCAAAGGGGAAGGGCAGAACGTAGTTACGAGTTCAGGATATGCAAGTAAATATTGTGCAGCAGTTAAATTAGAGATGGATTTTTACATGACACTGGCCCACGGAATGTTATCATTCAATCCTGTGACATGGGTGGAAAGCCTGTATATCCATCTTTGCTCTTAACTGTGAGCATCGCAGCACCATCCGCTGCAAGAAAAACGCAACGAGACTCACTGACCATTTCCTTGAAAAGAATCATACGCCCAACGACATGAAATGGACAGTGATTGAACAAATCACTCCGGGTCCGAACCTGCAGAAACGCCTGTTTGAGAAAGAGCAAAGAGCAAAGAAAATGTTCGGGGAGGACCATACCAAGGATGCTGGGTCCAATAGTCCTATATGTGAATATTTTGCTGGTAGTATCAGTAACAATTTGGGGTGAGGAACATTTTGAGCTTCTGTAGTACTGTGTGAAGCTCCTAAATACTTTCCTCCACATCCCCTTTATTATTCACACTGTTATCTATGTGTGTTCCACTGCCTAGATATTAATCTAGAAGCTGAATCGCTACTTGAGTGCCTTCTCTTTATGAGCATTGACGACATTTATTAACTTGTGCAAGCCTTGCATGTTGCATTCCTCTTTGTCTCTCACTACCAGTGTGATCTTGGGCAGCTCTTTTCTCTTCCCTTTGCTTCCTTTGCCATTAGTCATTGACTGACCCTTGCCAGACCCTTGATGAAACCATTTAGTTGTCCTTCTACACTATTAAACAACTCCTGTTCTAAAAATGGAGTCCTTCTACCATATATATCTTTTTATAAACACGTAATCACTCATACGTTCTGTCACCAGAAGAACCTATGGAATAATCATACATGCCAATAAACTTTTGTCATTTATGTGACCCAGTGCCAATGACATGTCTGTGAAAACCAATATGTTGGCCTAGCAGTAAATGATCTCTTTACATCCCACAGAAATTACACATCAACCATGATTAGTAAGAAACTAGACCAGCCTCTATCAATTAACTTTAACATTGCACACCATTCGCAGTCAGCTGTGAATATTTTCTAGTGAAACATGTTTTAAAGACAGAACTAATGGCCTCCAGAGAAAACTTTTATTTTTAGCTTTTGATATCATTGCATCTAAATGGACTGAATACCATTAGTAACACGAGCTGATCACTGTCTATCTCACCATATCCCAGGGCAACATTCATTCTGCATTAAAAATGGAATCGTCCCAAAAGATGCTATTTAAAAATGCAGCACCTGAGCAATCTTATAGTACCTACGGAAGGCAGAAGCTGCAATGTTACAATGGAAATACATATTTTACTTGTTTGGTGAGGTTGCGTGTTTGAGTCATTTCCCTCTTGGATATTTAAAGAGATATGTCCTTCTAAACTCTTTGTATCACAGGGAAGACGTGGCGTGGACACATTCCCTGTATTTACTTATCTAACTGTACAGAATCCCCATATACTATAGTAAAGGGCACAGTTATGACTAAGTGTGATGCTACATTGAAAAGTTAGGTTAGGATTGGAATGGCACGTATTGTGCAGCTGTATCATAGTAGGGAGGGTGGTCAAAAAAGTGACTATTCCCATTTTAACTCCCATTGGATTTGTTTCTCTCCTCTACAGGAAAAGCAGCAAAATGGAATTACACCAAACTTGGCATGCAAGGATAACTTTCACTCAAGAAAGTGCCTTAGTTTTCTTTAGTGGGCAATTGGGCTTGAAATGGTTAAAAAGTTACAGGTATCTGAAAACTTGGTCTGCTAATGGTCTTTAAAATTGGTTTCGGGATCATCTGTGGGCCTATATTTAAAACATAATTGAATCAGATTGGATGAGAAGCATTTTTTCCAGCATCCATTTAAGGTCTGCCAACACAAACCAGGTTCTACATACCTGAACCTTCTGACTGGCTGATAGAAACAGAGAAAAATACGTTGCAGCCATATTTACACAATGCTGTCCACAAGTTCTAGGACAAAATAAAGGACGGAGGAGGCATGGCATCCTGTGACTTTCTAGCTCAGGTGGAGGTGGCCCCGAAGTGACCACCTTTGATATTTAATTACAAAAGTAATTTTGATACAGGGTTAATGGACACTGCAACAGGGTTCACAGGCCTCCAACACAGCTATGACTTTCTTCTACCCTGCTCTGGGGTCAATAAACACTGCATCAAGGGTGCACAGACCTGGAAATGGGTTTGCAAACCTGAAAGGTGGCCCAAATAGGGTCAATGTCTTTACCAGTCTGCAGAACTCTAAAAAGGGTCTGCAAACCCCATTTATTTTAAAATAAACAATAGTAAATAACATTCAATTAATTATAATAGCATTATTGTTAAACCTGACATACTTGGCATGATATTCCCCAAAACCTTTTTCTTTCACTTCCTTAAATTACTTAACTCATTTCTGCTGGCATTAGGACTCTGTGCACTTCATCCCTGCGAACCAGTGCTAAAGTGCTTGTGCCCTCTCCTCAAAACATGGTCCAATTGGCCGACATGTACTTACTTACACATTTAATTTGCTCGTGAAACCATAGTAAATGATGCTACATGTACCCATGGCCAGCAAATTCAATGCTTCTAGTGGGTTGCAGCACTCATTGATCCAATAGTCTATTACAACATGTCTCAGGCCTGCCACTACAGCCTGTAGTGCAGGTTTCACCTGCCATTTCACCCTGAGAAATGTAACCTTATGTCTGTCCCAACCCTTTTGTTTTAGTTCTTATAAGTCGTGCCTAATGTAGGCCCTAAATGCTCACAATGCTATAAAGTAGGTCATGCGTGCTTGAGTTTTGCATGTCCTGGCAGTGAAAAACTCTTAAAGTTGTTTTTCACTCATAGACTAACACTGGGTTACCTAATTACATTTAAAATGTGCTAACTTTAGATTGGGAGCAGTTTGGGATATGCTGTGTACACTTAAATGAACTGTAATGTAAAACCCTCCTTAATGGTGAAGTTGGATTTTAAGTTACAATTTTGTGAATTTCACTTTTAGGAAGTTGCCATTTTCTTGTCCAGAGCAACTGTGCCTTGGTGCCTGTGTGCTGTGTCACATGACGGTGAATGGCTCTGCTCTTGGAGATGTATGTTGCTTCAAGACTGTGAGAGAAAACTAACCTAGGTATGAGAGGAGAAGTTCTTCCTGAAGAGATGGCTGGGGAGAAGCTGTCCCCTGCCCTGATTATATTTCAAAGGACTCTGCCTGTAGCACCCACAAAGGAACCTGACATTAGGCCTTCCCTGCATTTTATCACCCTAGACAGCTTGGAGCCAGGTTCAGGGAAGAGGAAGAACTAACAGGAACATGTTTTGGGGGCAGCTAGGTAATTGCACCACACAAAGGATGGCACCAGGAATACAAATTCGACCTCAGAACTACTTATGAGAACACTCCTGGACCTGTTGAAGATTCAGAAGAAGGACTTCCCTGCAACCTGAGGGACTGCCTTGCTGTCAGAATACCTGCTTGCTTTGGTCCCAGGTTACCCAGAGTGACTACAAGGGTCAGCTGGCTGACCTCCAGTGTGAGCTACGGTGACACAACAAGCTTTCAGAGGCCTCTCTGCAACTACCAGCTAACCTGCACCAACTCGACCGGCCTTGACCTGTCTGACCCTGCTGCTGGCCCCTGCTGGAGTGAATCCCAATCCCCAAGAGGTGCCCCCCCCCCCAGGTCTTGGACTCTTGGCTGGAATCGGTGAGAGCTCTTGCTGAAGTAAAAGGCAACGTCTTCCAACACAAAGATCCAGCGGGCCTGCTTTTCACTCTGATAGCGACCATCTGTGGCAACCGACAATAATAGACTTGCACTTTACACCAATAGCTGCAATGCTCAATGATCAACCAATGCAAAGCTCTGGTGATTACCACTTCTTTGTACTACAGCAACAGCCGTCAATCATGATCGACCTGCTCTTCATGCCGAAATCCGCCTCCTAACAGACATCTTTATTGTGACTGGAACTCTTTGCGCATGACTTGAGATGAGAACTCCTTACTAGGGTAACCTAGTTTAGGTATCTGACCAACGCTCCATTGTGGTTGGCCTGACCTCTTGACTTTCCCCAGTCTAGTGCGGCCAGATAACCATGCTACTTTTTAGCGCTATTTTCACTAAAAACTGTAAAAAATCAACATATCCATGTATGCTGATTGGAATTTTAGTACCATTTTATTAATTAAAATTGACAGTTTTTCTACTTTGGTTTCAAATTTTTCATGAGTTGTGATTTCACTTTATTTCTGTTTGTGTGCTGCATAAATACTTTGCACATTGTCTCAGTTTAATTCAGTGTATTTTCTGGTTGACGCTGACAAGGATTGTGGTTGTTGCCTGAGTACGGCTCCCATCCCTCTCAACTGACAATCCAATATCATACAATTATAAACATTTCAAAAAAATAAAAGTAGGCAGTCTCTACTTGAAGGCTTTGCCCAGTGGTGCTTGATCACCCCCAGCTGGTTAAACACAGGGTCTGACCAAAGGTCAGGGTGTTGGAAACCTGTGGAAGTGACTGAAGGCCAGGGCTTGCAGCCTTCCTATAGTTCATATGGCCATTGGTTATGCACTGCAGGAGAGGGCAAGAGATAGTAGTAGAAAGGTGTTTTTAAGTGGTCCAGTAACAAAGCCACGTGCTAGGGACAATGACTGACCAAGAGGCACCCACAGAGTAGGGGTGTGAGAAGTATGTAAAAGAGTCTTGAATGAGGTTGAACCAGAAGGGCTATTGCTCACTTCATGGTGTCCTATGTAGGTATCTTGTCAATGGGTATGTCCTGAGATTTGTTCTGAAAAAGATGATGGATATGTTCTTAATTGAAATGGGAGGGTGTTGTTGATGGCAGACCAAGCTCCAGAATAGGATTGTCTTTGAGTTTGTGTTATTTTGAAAATCCAGGGCTCCATAATAAGGGAGACTTTACTGCAGGATTTTCTAGAACGACCAAACATTTACCAAGAGGTCATTTAAGTAGCTCAGTGTGTCTTTGAGGAGGCTCCTGCATTTGATGCAGAACTTGATTTAAAACTCTGGGTGAAGTCATTACAGATCATTAAGAATGGAGATATGGTTAAATTTTGTTTTTGTCAGAGATTATTTGGGCTATAGATTGTAATACTGTTCCTAGAGTAGCAGGTCGTTAGCCGGAGGCTAGAGTGGATCGCGTTGACTGAGGCTAATTTGGAGATTATTAGCACTTGTGCAGAGGTCTTTCATCATTGATCCACTTAATTATTGAAGAGCAAATGTTTTATTCTTTTTTAATATGCTCAGATGTGAATTTTCAGTGTGGGCTATCTTGTTAATGTGGGGTTGGAAAGAGAGGATGATGTTGATGAGGAAATCATGTGAATTTACAGTCGTAGATGAAAAAGGGAGGCATCCGTAGTCAGTAAGCATATGGGCTGGATCATTCCTTTTGGAACATGATAGTAGGATCTGTTTTCTGAGGATTAAGTTTCAAGGAATCTTCAGATGCCGATTTGAATATAATTTCCAGGTTGATTTTCAGATTTGTGATGTTGTTTAATAAGGACATTTTTAAATACAGTTGCATCTAAGGCATCTCTATACAGTTGGAAGCAAAAAGTTCCAGTAGCTGGCAAAGAGATTCCACCTAGCGATTGAAGAAAACTGGGGATGTGGTGGTACCTTGAGGGATTCCATAGGTAACGATCTCCAGCCTGGATGTGCATATTCCTAGTTTTACAAAGCTGGTGTGACAACTGAGGAATGAACGAGCTTAGAACTTTGGGCCCGATTTTTAATTTTGTGGTGGGCCATCTCCCGCCAGGGTGACAGAGTAATCTGCTCCGTCACCCTGACAGACGTCCCAAAAGCCAAATTATGAAATGTCCGTCAGCCTGATGGACATTCCAAGCATTTACATGAACCACCATCATAGCGGTTCCTGTAATTGAACTGGAACTTTGCCATAAGGCTCTGTCACGCACGCGGAGCATTACAGCAAAGCTTCCCAAATATTTTTGTTTTTAAAAGAAAAAAACCCATTGTGAGTTTTTGTTTTTGAAAATAAAAATGCCTAATTCCCCCTCACCATGGGACTCATCTCCCATGGTGAGGGGGCATTATTTTTTGCCTGCCCCTTCCCTCCAGGGCTTTCCTGGTGGTGAGGGGAAATAAAAACAGCAGTACGTCCACCCATCCAAATTAGGTGGGCGATATATAACCAATTCTTTGGCTGCCTTTCCTCTGTTGAGCATTGGAGAAGTTTGCCCTTGGTGGAGACAGAGAAGTCCCGGGTGGGCAAATTATGGCCCTTCCACATCTAAATTCCGTCAGCAGACCATTATGTGAGCAGTAAGCATACTCCATTGCCATTGTGATGCAGTACACTTACCATCAACAAATAAATGGAGCCCTATATCATTTATGCTCATTGCACATTTAAATGTTAAGAGAGTTTCACGATTGACTGTGTTGTAGGCAATAGACACTTTTAGTAAGTAAGATTAAGAGGCAAGTATCTCCATTATCAAGCAAGAACCTTAGGAATTCATAAATATGTTTTCACCAATGGGGTAGAGAGATCGAGTTTAGGTCCAGAAGCTTTGCCTTTATTAAATTTTATTACAATCTTAACTTGGTTTTGAGACATGGCAATATGCTTCTGGATGTGTGCAGCATTCACGATTTATATTTCAGCTTTATATACTTTTCTGGTTGAGTTTTGACTTGATTCTGGGGGTAAACAGTCTAAATATCAAGTTTTTTATTTCGACCTACAAGAATATTGAGTTGGAAATATCCTACACTATCCAACACTTTCCCTACTTTTGCACTCTCTGGAGTGGGAATAGTAATTTTTACCCCTACGCTATTCAATATTTACTGTTTTAGTTAATGTAGTGTATAATTTATTTTTAAATGTGTTTATTTAATTTGGTATTTATAGTTTTGATTTTTTTATTTATATTATTGTTGTATGTATGTATATATTTACTATTTATAAAATGTTTTTTTAACAATTTATAAGTTATAATAATTAATTGTAAATATTATTAAGTATATATATATTATATTGTATATGTATATGTATAATTGTTTTCATTATATGTAATACTTATCATTGTAAACATATTTTTAACAATGTTTATTGATTGATTGATTGCTTTATTTCGATATGCACATATCATAAAAGCAGTACAAAAGATAAAAACAGCATGTCGAAAAAAAGTAAGACTGTACATATAGTATAAGAATTAAAAACACGTTAGGTCAGCATAAATTAGATGAAAAAGGATTAAATTGATATGGACAGTCTTCTGAGTCTAATCAACCAAGCCCATTTTAAAAACTTAGCAACAGCACAAACAATGGGAGGGGCTGTATTGGTTAAAAGAATCCGGAGTGCAACGGAGTGCTGACGAGTCCCCAGTTCTCTGCAGATGGGACCAAGCCAACGTGATCTGGGGCGACCATAGTCCGGGCATTCGAAGAGGAAATGTGGCACCGTCTCTGGCTTATCATGGCAAAGAGCACAGAAGCATGATGTGGGCTGGGCTTTATTCCACCTCGAGCAGAGGTCGGCCAAGGGTAAGGTTCCTAACCGAAATTTAATATACAAGGACCTGTCCATAGCAACTGATATTATGTCCATGTATGGCTCGTACATGGCAGCGTCTTTGAACAGCAGGAAAGCTGCGGTGGTTTTGCAGTGCTGCTGACTTCTCAAGCGCTTCACACTAATCCACTCCCAAAAAAGTTTTTTTAGGGTCTCCTTTGGAGGGGCGGAGTGACTATGCCAGCAAGAGTCCAAACCTAATTCCCCTAGGAGGTATTTTATATCCTTCAGCCATTTGATGCTGCGCCAACCATCAGAGTGCATCACCTCTGCCAAGCCATTGGCATAAGATTGTAGCTCCGGAACCCTCCATAAACGTGCCCAGAGCAGAAGGGGTCGAAGCCGAGCCAGATCCCTTATGGCTTTGCAGCCAGTGTCCATGAGCACTGGGATGGTCGGGCTGCTCGATGGAATGGCAAGGAGATCCTTGATGAATTTGTTTTCGGCCTTGCTCAGTGAGTCAACTTTGCCCAAGCCCCACAGTTCCGCTCCATAAAGTGACGCAGGAACCGCACGTGCTTTGTAAATCTCAAGTAGGGGGGCAACACAATGTTTTGTAGAGTTGTTAAACTCCTTAAGAAGGGCACCCCCCACCCTTTTATGGGCCAATGTCATTTTCTTAATGTGGGCAGACCAGTTCATCGCATCATTCAATCGGATTCCCAGGTAATCGAATTCTGCCACTCTTTCTAGAGGTATAGAGTTCAGAATTGGAGGGCGGCCAAGTTTGCGCGGTGGGTGCATAACTAGGTACTTAGTCTTGTCTACGTTGATAACAAGGCCCTTGGTGGTACAGAAGTCCTGGAAGCGGTTCAGCAGTGTCTGGAGACCTTGGGGGGTTTTAGAGATGAGGAGGGTGTCGTCGGCGAACAACAGGGTTGGAGTTTTTACTCCTCCCAAAATGGGAGCGTCTGATGGTTCGCCCAGTAGGTGATCTACCACCCCGTTAATATAGAGGGAGAATAAGGTAGGGGCCAAAACACAGCCCTGCCTTACTCCCCTCTCGACCCTGATCTTATCGGTCTTTTCCCCATTCAGCCCCCATCTAACCTGGGCATAGGTGTTGGTGTGCAGGTTGATAAGGAGGTTTAGTATGTACGGGGGCATCCCTAAACCGTGAAGCACCCTCCAAAGTTCCTCCCTTGGTACCAGGTCAAAGGCAGTCTTAAGGTCAATAAAGGCCAAATAAAGACTGCCTTTGCCCAGCACCACCACCTTCCAGTATAATAACAAGAGCCTGAAGACCTGTTCTATAGTTCCTGTACCTGAACGGAACCCAGCTTGCATATCGGACAGGATGTGATTGTCGTCCACCCATTGGGTGATCCTCCCCAAGATGGCTTTCCCCGCCAATTTCTGGCTTGAGTCTATTAGGCTTATGGGCCTATAGTTCCCGGGTAAGTCCCGGCTGCCCTTTTTGTAAATGGGGACCACCTCCGCACCTCTCCAGGAGTCAGGCACAGGGCCTCCCCCCATAATTGCGTTGAGGAGTGCAGAGATTAGTACCCCCCATTCTTCCGGGTAAGCGCGGAGGATATCGCCTGGTAGGCCATCCGGACCAGCTGCTTTCAAAGGAACCAAGGTTTTGATCTGCTTTGTTACATCCAAAGCAGAAAAAAGTTCCAAGTCACGAACTAGAGTAAAGGGTGGGAGTTTAAAAGAGTCATTAAGTGGGCCTACAACAGCAGAATAAAGTTTTTGGAAGTGGGAGAACCAAGTCTGGGCGTTGATGGTACACGTCCTCCGGGTGTCATCAGGACGATTCCTTTTGCCCACCATGTCCCAAAAACCTTTGGCATCTTTCCCACGACTGGCAGCCAGGAGGTCCTGCCAGAAATTATCCTCCCACTCCATCCTTGCATTTTTTTGGCAGAGGGCATAGTGTCTCCTGGCCTCCCTAGTCCTAGACGGTAGTTTGGACCTGACTGCCTCAATGAGAAGTGACTTCGCCTCCCTACACTTCTGATTGTACCAGCCCTGGCCCAATCGTGTGCTTGGTTTCCTTCTACTCGAGTGAGCTGGAACTACGAAGAGGTCGCTAATGGCCTGAGTTATGACACAGAACCTGGGTGCCACCTCCATCAGCCCTTCCTCTTGGCAATCGAGATTAGCTAGGGCTGAAACAAGGAGCTGCCTAATGGCAGAAGTTTTCTCCTCTGAAAGTGCTAGCTTCGCCCACTTTAGCCGTCGTCCACAGTTTGTGACCACTGACGGGTCCGGGGCGGGGTTACAAGGAGATCTACTCACAGTGCTATTAAGACACCTGTAGGACAAGGTGAGGGACAGGAGATTGTGGTCACTCTCTACAGAAGGTACAATCACCATGTCCTCCACCGAGCTCCACAGGTGTAGGTCAAGGAGAAAGTAATCAATCCGTGACATGTGCCCTGGCCTATTATAGGTGTGGGCCCCTCCTTTATCGGACCTAGTCCTACCGTTGGCAGCTCTAAGACCAAACTCCATAGCTAGTGAGTTGATCTGTAGGGCCACTTCTGTCCACTTTTTAATAGGACTAAGCTCGAGGGGCGGAATCCCCCACCCATTATCATATTCCTCTTGGTCTGTTAGGATTTCCCGATCCAGGGGCTCGAAAGTGCAGTTCAGGTCACCCGCCAACAAGGTACAAGACCTATGAGGAGATGAGCGGAGCTGGGCTTCCAGACAGGCTATTACTGGAGATTCTCTTCCCCCCTTTGTGCCACGGGCGTAGATGTTAAAAATGTTCAAAATGACTCGCCCTGGGAATTTCTCAGCAATATATTTAGGAGATCCGGGCAGTTAGTGTCCCGCTCCACTACCCTGCAATTGAGTTCTGTGGCTACCCAGATTAGTAGGCCACCCGAAGGGCGGCCCCTACCGGTTGCACTTTGTACTGCCGGCAAAAAGTGGGTGGAATAACCCGCCTTGTGTAGGGGCACCCGACTCCAGGTTTCCTGGAACAGGCATATGGAGTATTGCTCCACAAGCTCGTTCCAGTCCGGCAGCGCTAGCTTCCTCTCGAGGCCCGCCACATTCCAGCTGAAAACCCTAATCTGAGGGTCCGTTACAGCCGTAATGCTACACTCCTCGACAGTGAGCGATAAGTCCACAGCTCCCACACCAGGGGGACTAGCCAGAAGATTAAAGGATGCCCCAGTCTCCCCTGTCTCTTCTACAAGCTCAGCCGTAGCCTGAATTTGCGATGAGGAAGAGGAGCCATTGGTTTTAAAGTAAGGTGTTGGCTCAACAACAAGGCTTGGAGCCACAGAAACCTCCCCGGGAACATTACTGAGTCAGCAACTCCAAGGTCCCCAGTTCGGTATCACTGGAGCTAGGCATAGCAGCTGAGGAAAAACTCCCGGGGTAGAAAGGCCGTGGGCGGTGTTCTCCACAGAAAATTGGCCCCCAGGACTGCTAAAGTGGGTGGGTTGGCCAAGGTGGAAGGTGGGAGTGGTCGTAATGGACCGTGGGTAAAAGAATGTCAAGTCGACTATGTCGATACCCGTTCCAACCGTGGGTTGACCTTGAGAGCATATCAAATGGGCAACCCTAGCATCTTGGAAATTTACCACCACGCAATCCCCTTCAAGCGATTTTTTCCCGTTTCCAATCCATCCCACCCTGCGTACACCAAGAATAATACCATCCACTCCCGAAGGCAAGGGCCTATTGGCCTTCAGCCAGTGGATGACCTTGTTCTTAAGTGCCTGATGGTTTTCCTGCTGGGTACTCCTAATAGGGGGGACTTTGGTAAGAATAACAACATACGGGTGGCACTCAGGGGGGAGGTTAACTGGGGGGCACTTTTGTCTAATATTCTGAGGCGGACCTACAGGAGAAGGGTTTATAGGTGGGACGGGGATAGGTATAACCTTAGGAGTAGATGCTATGCCACCAGTTGTAACAGGTGAAACGGCCCCAGGTTGCGAAGTAGGGCCCGTCCCTCCCTTCTGATGTTGCCTTGGGCCTTGAATAGGCGCCAATGTTGTTACTACTGGGGGAGGGGTAGCATGCACTTGAGCAGCATGGGTAGCGACGTTCGGCTTCGTCTGCCTAGGGCCATCCTGTGGAGCAACCGAGATAGTATTCCCAGGGACTGATCGCTTGGGCGGCTGCGTCAACTGATCTCCCGAGGGGGATCTCACTGGAACCTCTATCCTGTTGGTCTTATCTATCCTGTCTGGCTTAGCCTCACTGAACTTTGGCTGAAGTTTGAACAGGGTTTTCAGGGTAAAGAAATTATCCCTGGTAACCTGTTCAAAACAGTCAAGCCTATCCCCCAACCTCTTAACCTGGTCAGTAAGTGGTGTCAAAAGAGACCTGACCAGCTTCTCAATCGACTCCAGAGAGGGACCCACATTGGCTAGGTCAGGCGTTGATGGGACCAGCAGGGAAGGTGATACAGTATCAACTACAATTGGAGCAGAGATAGGTGTCCCTGAAGGTACAGGTCCTACGGCACCCGGGGGGGAAAGACCCCTCTGGGGCGGGTACTTGGAATGCTTAGTAATTTTGGAGGGACAGCCCTTTCGAGTGTAAATTGCCCTTTTCCCCTTCCTTTTGTTGAGCTCCTGGTTAGGTCGAGTTTTAGGCGGGGGTTGTGGGTCAAGAGCAGAAACCTCAGAGCAGTGTTGGGACTGGATGCCAGGAGGGCATGCTATGGGAAACTCGGTGCAGGGTTCTATAGGCGCGGCACAAGGGCTAGTAAAGCGGATACCAGTCTGTGAGCTTTCTACCCCATCTATACCACCCTCTAATGGTGCAATGTAAGAGTCCCTAGGTAGATCCCCAGGCAAGAGTGCAGGGGAAATAGAATTTTGTGAGGACAACACTATTGCTGGAGATGGACTTTTAGAGGGGGGAAAGTCAAAAGAAAGGCGCCTTTCTGATATGGCGAGTTCATTGTCGATGACAGCCGCCACCCTAGTGAGGAATTTGTCCATGGAGCCGAACATAGTGCCCCCAGGGGCGCTTTCCCCGCCACCCCTCAAGGCCTTACCGGAACGAGTTGACATGCTGAGTTCCGGCCCCACGGTGAAGCACCACAGTTTGAGACCTGTACGGTGGATGAAAGTGGGATGGCCCTGCCCTGCCTCCTCCTGCCCCGGACGGCCACAGACGGCCCGCCCTCTGCCCGGGCTCCGCCCGGCGTCGCCCGCGCGCGTCCCGCGACGCGGAGGTCAAGGCTCCGCTTTGTAGCGCCTCCGGGCGCGAAGACAGCGTGGACAGGAAGTCCGCGCAAAGCCCACTGGGAGCTGTAGTCTCCAGCCGCTCCTGGATGTCGATGGCGGCGAGACTTACAGCGTTGGCAACCCAGGGGCAGAGGCAGAGTGCTGGCGTGTGGTCAGGTAGGCTGTCAGCGCTGGAAAACACCCCCGCTCCACCGAGGTCAAGGCTCCGCTTTGTAGCGCCTCCGGGCGCGAAGACAGCGTGGACAGGAAGTCCGCGCAAAGCACACTGGGAGCTGTAGTCTCCAGCCGCTCCTGGATGTCGATGGCGGCGAGACTTACAGCGTTGGCAACCCAGGGGCAGAGGCAGAGTGCTGGCGTGTGGTCAGGTAGGCTGTCAGCGCTGGAAAACACCCCCTTAAGACAAGAAAGAAGCAGTTCTATAGATTCGTTGCAGTTACGCAGACAATGTTTATTTTAAATATATGTATTATATATTTTATTTCACATTATTTGTATACATTTTAAAAAAATATATATTTTAACAACGATATTTTTGGGGGGATATTTTTGTACTTACCATAATGTAGATAGGACTTCGATATTCTTGATATCGATATTCCGCCTCCGATATTTTTGACGTCGATATTTTTGACATTGATATTCTGTCAGTGATTTGATTCTGGGAGAATTGTCCAATTTCCAGTGCTTCTCTAGATCGTTAGTTGCAGATCTAAGGTTGAAGAGATATTTTGGTTATGGTTATGACTGGTTAAAACACATTAATGCAGGTTTAAAAAAATCTCTGAAATTCATTTAAAAAAAGCCCACAAAGATATGATTACAAAAAAAACCTAAAACCCATTGTAAATTCACACATTATGGTATGCTCTGAAATCCATAGCTTGCACAACAGTCATGCAAATCATAATCTGTACACCTTCTTCGCCAGAGCAATGGAGTATATTACTCTGTTGTTCTGACAGAGGATCCACCCCCAAAATTTAGAAATGGCCCAGTGGAAATTTCCAGCATTGGCAGGAACCGCCGTCACTGCGTATCCCATCAAGGCATTGTAAGTTTGATGGGCAGTTCTGTCAACATAACTGAGCCATACAGCAAACATTGACAATATTTTTTATTGTCTTAAAGATAATCCCATAGCGGAATTTTCTTTAAAAATATCAATGATGCCCTTGCCATGAGAGGATTTTTTTATTTTCCACCCAAAAAAATCCAAATCAGTACTTTCTTTTTGAAAATAAAATTAAAAAAATAACCCCCTTGCTATGGGAGTTACCTGACATGGCGAGGGGAGCATTGAGCACATGTTTTGACCACCATGTTTTTCCTGGTGGTGATGGACATTGAAAATTAGCTGTATGTTCGCCGTTCTAAATTAGGTGGGCAGACATACAGACAATCCTCCAATGACCCTTACTCCATCAGGCCATCTGACTGATGTGACCACACCAGAGACAGAGTAGTCTCTGACATCGTCAAATGTATGGTCTGCTCGATTCTAAGTTGGGCAGGCGGACCATAATGTTGGCAGGGGTAGAACTGTGTTTATTTTTTTTAATTTATTTTAAAGGTTTTATATAGCACTGGCTAGACCCGGAGGTATCAGAGCGATTTACATGAGCATCAGATCATAGTTACAGGTTACATTGTTACAAAGGTTACACAGTTATTAGAGTATGGCAACATAGCTACTTGTAAGGTTGAGATAAACAATAAGCACAAATACGTAAGGGGAAACGCAGGCAAGGGGAAAAGATTCAGGAGAGGGGGAAGGAGCTGGGGAAGTAGACAGGTAATGAAGGCGAGAAAGAGGAGGGGCGGATGAAGGACACCACATGGAAAGAGGAGGGGAAAGGCGACGGGGACACAAACCGGTAGACGAGTCAAAGCAACGTCCAAAGTCTAGTAAGGTGTGATCCCAGGGGAAGTGGTATCACTTCCCTATCTCTGTTGCGGGAGGCTCCCTTTACTCAGTGGTCTCTCTCAGAGGGGTCTCTGAGATTCTAAGGCCTACATACTGGATCCTTCCCCAAAAAGGGGAGAGGGAGTGCTTTAGCAAGGGGGGCCATACCATACCTCAGCTGTGAGTGGCTCCCTTGGCGCAGTGGACTCTCTCAGCAGGTTCGCTGAGACACCAGATTAGAAATATTGGATCTTTCCCCAACAAGGGGAGAAGGAGTGCTTAGTCAAAGAGCACAAAGGACAGGGGACTAGTCAGACTAGCAGGCAAGGTGAGAGATTCAGTGGAGAGGGTCTAGGAGCTAGGGAAGTAGACAAAGAGGGAGAGAGTACTAAATGAGAACAAATCTAATTAATAAGTTATTATATAGCGCTGGCTAGACCCGAAGGAATCAGAGCGCTTTACATGAGGAACAATAATGTTGCAATTTACATCAGTTAGAAGTTACATAAGTATCAAGAAAAGCATTTAAAGAACATAGGGGACAAGGTGAATGGAGCAAGGAAGGGTAAGGGGATAGGGTAAAGGGGTAGGAGGAAGATAGGACATAGAGACGAGGGGAAAATCTGCCCAAGGTCCGGCTGGGTAGGTGACGGCAGTGGGGGGAGTCCACAACCCATCTCCTCTTTAGCTATGTGGTAGCTCCACCGGACATCAGACAAATCGTTTGGTCTCCATAGTCTGGGGTAAGTTCTGCAGGTTCCAAGTCCTGATGTGTAAGCAGGTTAGGGGATAAGTTCAAGGTGTGGTCAATGTCCAATTGTTGTCCCAGGGAAGTAAAACAACGTGTAGGGGACCACTATGAAAGCCATCTTGGGGTCAGGCAGGGGACTGTACTGTACACTGGTACACTGGTGGCCATCCTAAGGTCAGGCATCTGCAGTTAGAGTCAATATCCAGGACAGTGGTCGCCAGAGAATAACAAATCCAGCGTGCACACACCATCACACGCACAGATATGCACAAGCACACACAAATGTGAGCACCTACTCTCATATGCGCAAAGACGCACACACACAAGCACATATACAGAAACATCCAAAAACACTAGCACACATAAAATCCCCTGCTCTAGTACAAAAACACCCAAGTACATGCACACACAAACACCATCACATGCACAGACATGGACAAGCACACACAAATGCTCTCACACTCTCATATACGTACAGATGCACACACACAGGCACACATACAGAAACTACTAAAAACACAAGCACACATACAATCACATGCTCCAGAACAAAAAATACCCAAGGACGTACACACAAGTACATGCACACACACACACACCAGCACATGCACAGACATGCACAAGCATACACAAATGTGCACACACACGCTCATACGCGAACAGAGGGCGCACACAAGCACGCATACAGAAATATCCACATGCACAAGCACACATAGAATCCCATGCTCTAGTACAAAAACACTCAAGTACATGCACACACCACCACACGCACAGACATAAGCACTCATACAGAAACATCTGAGCGCACAAACACAAGCACACATAGAATCACATGCTCTAGTACAAAAAGACCTAAGTACATGTCCACACCATCACACGCACAGACATGCACAAGCACACACAAATGTGAACATAGTCTTTCATACACGCACAGGCGCACACACACACATGTGTGTCCGCACACACCCCCTCATACATGCACAGACGCACACACAAAAGCACTCCCATGACACATTTCTCCAGGACTGCCGCAGCATTGATGGCACACAATGGCAGGTTTGGACAGATTAATGAAAGAAGGCTAGTTGTACACGCACTTATTGCGACTGCTGCATCCTCCGCTCCATTATGCAAAGTGGTGTCTTTATGGGCGAGCCATGTCCACATCTAATATTGCTGGTCCCCCATGCATCATAGCTGTGGGGCACTGAAGTGGGCTCTGAGGTCTTTGCCCTGCACATAAATGTGCTCGCCTGCCACTTTGTTAGGAGCCTACTCGTGCGAGCCAGGCCCTCAAGCACCCTCTGAAAAGTTCCCTTTATTTATGGAATCTCCACCGCTGCCTACTGCTTCAGGCAGAATGGGGTTCCCCGTCGTGGGTAGCTTGGGCAATTAGCCGCTGGCAGTACTCGCGCGTTGTCACTCCGCGGGTCTCTCAGCGTTGCTCCAGTTCCGAATATAATTTCAGCGAGGGAGAGGCCGCCGATCCGATGAGCGATCCTACCTCCCGCAGGACGTTCCTGCTGCGTGACGGTGACAAGCGGGCATGTCCTCAGCAAGACGGGTCCTCTCAGTGCTCCTGGGGCAGCAGAGCTCTACGCTAGGTGTTTTTTTTTAACCCCCTCCTGCTCCAACGTCCCGCTCCCGATCTCTTCCCATTCAAAATTACTAAGCGAGCACTTACGTCAGCACAGTCCACAACTGAGATGAGATGCCAAAGGTTCCCCTACCCATCCAAACTAGTGCGACGGTGTCGCAACCGCCAACTGCGTTGCACTTGCGACAGAGGTACCTCCAGTCCACACCAGCATTTAAATCAGGCCCTTAATCTGCTTTTTGTAAGTCAAGGTCTTCCAAAGAACCAATGTCAATGCTGAATTCAGCCCAGGGCCATCAAAGTCAGATACATCGAACTCCCTCTGAAGTTGTCGGTTTCGGGCCATAACGTTCTCAGTAGAAATAAGTCAGATTCCAACAAAGACGCTGTAAATAGGGGTCCTGGGGGTACTGCGACACCCCTAGCTAATCTTTGAAGAGTTCAAAAGGAAAATAAGCCATAAAAGGACTTTTAAAGTATTTTTCTTCTTATAGCCTACAGTTTGTTTAAAAAGAGAGGGTCAAGTGTCAGCCAACTTCATGAAATAAATTGCCACTGCTTCTGTAGACATGGAATTCTAAATTTACCTTTCGGTCATATGCCCAGTGTTGGTGTTTTAAAACGTAACATTTGAACGCAGAGATGCTCTTCCATGGGTACAAAAAAGTGCAAAATTACTGCGTTTTGTGAAAGAAAATGTAAGCCTCGTGTGTCATTGGCGTTATTGGCGTAAATTACATTTATCTTACATACTGGCACTTATTTAGAGCTGCCAAAGAGAAAACATTTGCAGCACCTCAAATTAAACATTTTTGCGCTTCTGGCCTTGCTCGGAGCATGAAAATGTTCTACACCGAACCATACCTCAAAGCAACGTAAGTTTAGCAATAGGCTCCCTGCTGTTATGTAGTTTTACTGCAAGCAAAAACGATGCAGCATTAGCACTAGTAGAATACTGGGGCTACATGCACAGAAGTAAAGGTGTAAATCACGTGCTAACAATTATCACCCATGGTGCCTCATTTTTATTGTGAAGCTTTAAATCAGGGTGCTATAGTGTAGAGGACCAGGTTTTGCCGTTCCATTTAGCGAGGAGGTATAAATGAGCACCTTTGTGTTTCTTTTAACTTTGGGATCCTGGCCATTTCTTTCAGTGCACTCTTTGTTGTAGTGCTTTTCAAGTACAGTATTCATTCAGCTTGCCTTCAATTCACGACGTTACTCAGCGCGCAGCAGAGGCATTAACATACTGTACCGTAGTAGCAGTATTTCGGCTTCACCTGCTGGGTAGAGTTGACTCTTGGTAATTTAATTACATTCTTTGAGAGCGTAAATTATTTTATGTTGGCAGGGTGTCAAGATATAGTGCTTCCAAACTCAGTGTTTAAGAATAAATGTTTTGTAAGTTAAATAACAAAATTCTTTTCACATAACAGTTATTAGGTGCTCACATGTTCCCTATTATAATACCGTAATAAATAAACAGTACAACGTGAAATACAGATAGTAAGCTACACATTTACATTAGCTAACTAACATGCAAGTGTCACAACTCACATGGGAGAGTAATGGGTTGGCAAACTGTTAGCGTACAGACTGGGTTAAGTTTACCTTTCGACATCAGCAGTCGGCACTGGTAAATACTCGGGCCTTGATTGGGGCACATCAGTTGGGTGCAGCTTGGTTCCAGCCACTGGACCCCTTCCTGGGCACACCCGTCGCACTAAGGGCGTTGCACTGAAGTATACAAAAAATCATTTGATGGAATGCTTCAATTATTCGCAGGCACTGGTAATTACTAGTGCTGCATCTTAGTCCATTGATATTTTGCACACAATGCCACCTCTGTTTGACCTCGGCCATATGCAAGTCAGTCTTGACCCTTCTCCATTAGGAACAGTTCAACCCGAGCTGCCAGGCCAGCTCCTCTCTGAATTAGACCCCAAGCACCTAAGACTGGAAAGGCTGGATGCGCCCCAATTGGGGCTCATCAGTTGAGTGCAGCTTTGTTCCAGCGGCACAGTGTACGCATAACCCACATCTGCGCATGCTCGGGGCACTTAGGGCATTACACTGAAGTATACAAAAAGTAATTGATTGAATGTTTGAATTATTCTCAGGGACTGGTAATTACTAGGAGCGCAGCCCAATCATTCTTATTTTGCACACAATGCTACCTCAGTTTGGATCCAGCCATGTGCAAATCTGTCTTTACCAACAAGTTGCACATCTATGAACCCATAGGTGTGTCTCCCATGGCACCAGTGTCGATATTGCTGTACTCTTACAGCTGAATTTGTAACAAAAAAGACTTCAAACAAAAGTTTCTATTGTTCAAGAAAATTGTATTTCAGTTTCTTGTCCAGTATTCATAACGTGTAGCAACACTCCTAATTGTTCCAATGCATTTCGGTGATTCTATCCACCTTCATCAGGGAACGTCTACAAATGAACAAAAATATATACAATGTAACAATTCATCAATCTGTTCTTGTTAATACATTCGCTTTACTTTGTTTATGCAAACAGTTACTGGCTTTAAACTCGTGTTGATACCCCTTTGGGACAAACGTAATGGCTCGTGTGTTACTCCAATACAACCCCGCCATTTAAAAATGGTTTTGAATTTTACACGTACGGCTTTCCCTCTTCTACGTGATCATTTAATGATTCGCGTTTGCCGGTTATCTGAGAGTGAGGGCCCTTCACTAGAATCGTGTGCCGCTTACGCCTAGCATGTCTAATTTGCCAAAGCTCACCTTCGTTGCTATAACGTATAATCCCGCTACTCCGTGTGGGTTCCTGCTACTGTTTGCGCTCTCACTGCTCGTGAAAACTCCAACTGACGCCGCGCCGCTGACGCATGCGCAGTGCCTGAATCTAACATTTTTTATAAAGAAACCAGTTATTTTGAAACGACAAAACTTTAGCATTCAAAACTTCGACACCTGAACTTAATCTACAGGTAGAGGTTAACCAGGACGCCATGTGTAATATTTACATGCATATTGTGTTATAATTATATACAAGGCTACATCATGATTATTTAAAGATACATTAATTTACAAATAGCACAAAAATTCAGTACGATCATTTAAACCATGCGGTTTAAGGCTGTTTAAATAATAAATCCAGTGGTTTTCACGCTTTAAAATGTTTTTTTTGTTCAAGGCTCCTTCTTTCCTCGGTACTATTTCCAGTACACACGCTCTCAATTGATTCAAATTATGACGTTTTTCTGTGAAATGTATCGCTACCGTGGATTTAGTGGAGTGGGTCCTGATGTTACTTTTATGTTCAGTTAATCTCACTTTTAATTTCTTTTCCGTGTGTCCCACATAAACATTTCCACAGGGACATTTCAATAAATATACCACATTGGTGGTATCACAAGTGGCATTGACTTTCAAGGGTATTTTGTGTCCTTTCATAGGGTGACTGATATTTGTCCCCTTAATGATATTATGACAATTTGCACAGTTTAAACATGGAACTGTTCCTCTAAATATCTGGTGTTGAGTTGTTTGCTTGGATTTCTTCAATAGTTCACCTATGTTTTTTCCCCTTGAGTGTGCAAATAAAGCTTCTTGGTCAAAAATCCCATTAAAGTCTGGTTCCATTTTGACGATTTGCCAATTCTTGTATATGATTTTTTGGAATCGAGTACTTACGTTGGAGAATTTACTCACACACGTTAATCGTTGAGATTTTTTGGTAGTTTTATAGGTTAGTAACTCTTGTCTCGTTTTTATCTGTGCTCTTGCCTGAGATTTCTGAATCATGTCCTCTGGATAGCCTCTTCTAGTAAATCTCTCTGCCATGGTTTGTAGTTGTTCTTGGCATACGTGATCCTCAGATACCACTCTCCTAACCCTGAGGAATTGTGTGTACGGAAGGTGATTCTTCAATGATGAAGGGTGGTGGCTGGTGTATTGTAACAAGTTGTTCTTATCTGTGGGTTTACGGTACAGGTTCGTGGTGAGAATTCCATTGTTTAATGTGATTTCCACATCGAGGTATTGAATGATGGTATCATTAATATTCCACGTAAATTTAATTCTCTCATTTCTATCATCCAAGATTCTCAACTGTTGGACTAACGATTCCTTGGTACCTTTCCATATAATGAACATATCGTCAATGAATCTCATATATGCTAACAGATGTGTGGCCCACTCTTGGTTGTTGTAAATGTGTTCCTCTTCAAAAGATCCCATAAATAGATTTGCGTACGCCGGTGCGGCGCAATTTCCCATGGCGGTTCCATTGAGTTGAATAAACCAGCGTTTCTCATAGGTAAAGTAACTGTTCATGAGGGTGAATTCCATCAATTGCATCAAAAAGATCTGTAAGTCTTGAGGATAAGAGCTGTGTAGTAAAGCTTTTTCAATGGCCTCCAGGCCTTCTCTGTGGGGTATGGCTGTATACAACGTTTTTACATCTATGGTAGCCATGATGCACTCTGTTTCAATTTTTACAGCTTGTAACTTAACCAAGAAGTCTGTCGTGTCCTTGATATAAGATAGATTTTTGATGACCAACGGTTGCAAGTACTTATCTATGAATTTTCCCACTGGTTCGTGGATACTCATCTTGGTGGATACAATTGGCCTGCATGGGGGTTTTGTTGGATCTTTGTGTACCTTGGGTACTAGATACAAGGTTGGGCTCTTCGGGTTCTCTTTATTAGGTATCTTTTTGTTTTTTCGTTAATGATACCTTTATCTGTGGCTTGATTCAAAATAATTTGCAATGTCTTGCGAATCTCTGTCGTTGGATTTTGGTCTATTTCCATATATGTGTTAGTATCGCCTAAATGGGTGTTCATAGCTTCTTCATAGAACTCCTTGTTCATTATTACTAACGCCCCTCCCTTATCAGCCTTTTGACATATGATTTGTTGGTTGTTTGCTATGCTTTCTATTGCTCTAAATTCCTTCTTCGACATATTTGGATTTTTGACCCTTTTGTTGGTATTGATTTGGTTGATCTCCTGTTTGCATAATTTTTCAAAAAGGTCAATCGTCTTGTGTGATGTAGGAGGCATGTAACTGCTAGGAGTTTTTAATCCTTTTAATTCATCTTCCTTTGGCGGTGGTTTTTCGGTTATGACGTTCTCAAAAAAGTGTCTCAATCTCATTTTGCGTGTGAGTTTAAAAAGACTCACTTCTAGTTCAAGTTGATTGGTATGGGTGCTTGGTACAAAAGATAACCCTCGTTGTAAAGTTTTTATCTGGAATTCATTTAAGTTTTTATCTGAAATATTCAAAACTAAATTTTCTGTCATTGTTAGTGTTGTTTTTTTCTCTCTTTCCTGGTCGTCGTATTTCTCGTTTGTGGTTGGTTTGTTTCTTTTGTTTTTGTTGCGTCCCCTCCTGGGTCTTCTATTGCTGTTGGGCCTGCGCCTAAAAAAGGCTCTGAAGTTGTCGGTTTATCAGAAGGTATGTTTCTTGTGGATTCTTTTCTTTTATCTGTTCTGTCACTATCTGTGGATGAGGTATCTGTCTGAGATGTATATTGCTTGGTTTGCCGCCTTCTAGCGTATACTTCCGCCCATGTGTAGACTTCTTGTAATTTGTAATCCAGGGTATCCCTACGGTATTTCCTGAGTTTGCGTTCGTTCACTTCCTGTGTATGATGGGCCAATTGAGAATTAATGTCATCTAGGATTTTTTGTAACTCTTCTCCGGTGACTACCTTTTTCAATTCTTCAGTCACTGTTTCTATTTCTGTTTTTAATTCCTCCAATATCTTTGCCAGCTCCTCAATGATGAGTAATATTAAATCCAAACTACATTTGTTCAATATAGCAAACCAACGTTCAGTAAATGGTTTTGAATTTTTACAAAGCGACGGTTTCAGGGCTATTCTGAGGCCTCTGGGGATTCGTTGTGCCTTGTGATATTTAATCATGGTATTCGCATGGAGTCGTTGATTAATTTCTCTACGTGTGAGATACATTAATTGTTTGATTTGTTGTTCCTTGTTCCTCGTGATTTTTTGTTCCGATGTTTCTGCTTGTATTAAGGAATATATTTTCTCACTCGCTTCCGCCGTAAAGGTGAAGGTGTCTGCTCTTTGATCCGTAGAATGCGTGATTTCTTCATATTGCATATTTCTTATTGAGGTTGGCGTGCTACTTCCCTGTTTGGGGGGATTTGCTACAAGCTTTGTGGAAAAGGGTCGTGCACCGCCTTAGTGTCTCAAAGACTTTTACCGTGCTATCATGGAAATCACTCCCCTCCTGGAGTGTATATGTGTAAACCAACAAGTTGCACATCTATGAACCCATAGGTGTGTCTCCCATGGCACCAGTGTCGATATTGCTGTACTCTTACAGCTGAATTTGTAACAAAAAAGACTTCAAACAAAAGTTTCTATTGTTCAAGAAAATTGTATTTCAGTTTCTTGTCCAGTATTCATAACGTGTAGCAACACTCCTAATTGTTCCAATGCATTTCGGTGATTCTATCCACCTTCATCAGGGAACGTCTACAAATGAACAAAAATATATACAATGTAACAATTCATCAATCTGTTCTTGTTAATACATTCGCTTTACTTTGTTTATGCAAACAGTTACTGGCTTTAAACTCGTGTTGATACCCCTTTGGGACAAACGTAATGGCTCGTGTGTTACTCCAATACAACCCCGCCATTTAAAAATGGTTTTGAATTTTACACGTACGGCTTTCCCTCTTCTACGTGATCATTTAATGATTCGCGTTTGCCGGTTATCTGAGAGTGAGGGCCCTTCACTAGAATCGTGTGCCGCTTACGCCTAGCATGTCTAATTTGCCAAAGCTCACCTTCGTTGCTATAACGTATAATCCCGCTACTCCGTGTGGGTTCCTGCTACTGTTTGCGCTCTCACTGCTCGTGAAAACTCCAACTGACGCCGCGCCGCTGACGCATGCGCAGTGCCTGAATCTAACATTTTTTATAAAGAAACCAGTTATTTTGAAACGACAAAACTTTAGCATTCAAAACTTCGACACCTGAACTTAATCTACAGGTAGAGGTTAACCAGGACGCCATGTGTAATATTTACATGCATATTGTGTTATAATTATATACAAGGCTACATCATGATTATTTAAAGATACATTAATTTACAAATAGCACAAAAATTCAGTACGATCATTTAAACCATGCGGTTTAAGGCTGTTTAAATAATAAATCCAGTGGTTTTCACGCTTTAAAATGTTTTTTTTGTTCAAGGCTCCTTCTTTCCTCGGTACTATTTCCAGTACACACGCTCTCAATTGATTCAAATTATGACGTTTTTCTGTGAAATGTATCGCTACCGTGGATTTAGTGGAGTGGGTCCTGATGTTACTTTTATGTTCAGTTAATCTCACTTTTAATTTCCTTTCCGTGTGTCCCACATAAACATTTCCACAGGGACATTTCAATAAATATACCACATTGGTGGTATCACAAGTGGCATTGACTTTCAAGGGTATTTTGTGTCCTTTCATAGGGTGACTGATATTTGTCCCCTTAATGATATTATGACAATTTGCACAGTTTAAACATGGCACTGTTCCTCTAAATATCTGGTGTTGAGTTGTTTGCTTGGATTTCTTCAATAGTTCACCTATGTTTTTTCCCCTTGAGTGTGCAAATAAAGGTTCTTGGTCAAAAATCCCATTAAAGTCTGGTTCCATTTTGACGATTTGCCAATTCTTGTATATGATTTTTTTGAATCGAGTACTTACGTTGGAGAATTTACTCACACACGTTAATCGTTGAGATTTTTTGGTAGTTTTATAGGTTAGTAACTCTTGTCTCGTTTTTATCTGTGCTCTTGCCTGAGATTTCTGAATCATGTCCTCTGGATAGCCTCTTCTAGTAAATCTCTCTGCCATGGTTTGTAGTTGTTCTTGGCATACGTGATCCTCAGATACCACTCTCCTAACCCTGAGGAATTGTGTGTACGGAAGGTGATTCTTCAATGATGAAGGGTGGTGGCTGGTGTATTGTAACAAGTTGTTATTATCTGTGGGTTTACGGTACAGGTTCGTGGTGAGAATTCCATTGTTTAATGTGATTTCCACATCGAGGTATTGAATGATGGTATCATTAATATTCCACGTAAATTTAATTCTCTCATTTCTATCATCCAAGATTCTCAACTGTTGGACTAACGATTCCTTGGTACCTTTCCATATAATGAACATATCGTCAATGAATCTCATATATGCTAACAGATGTGTGGCCCACTCTTGGTTGTTGTAAATGTGTTCCTCTTCAAAAGATCCCATAAATAGATTTGCGTACGCCGGTGCGGCGCAATTTCCCATGGCGGTTCCATTGAGTTGAATAAACCAGCGTTTCTCATAGGTAAAGTAACTGTTCATGAGGGTGAATTCCATCAATTGCATCAAAAAGATCTGTAAGTCTTGAGGATAAGAGCTGTGTAGTAAAGCTTTTTCAATGGCCTCCAGGCCTTCTCTGTGGGGTATGGCTGTATACAACGTTTTTACATCTATGGTAGCCATGATGCACTCTGTTTCAATTTTTACAGCTTGTAACTTAACCAAGAAGTCTGTCGTGTCCTTGTCATGAACAGTTACTTTACCTATGAGAAACGCTGGTTTATTCAACTCAATGGAACCGCCATGGGAAATTGCGCCGCACCGGCGTACGCAAATCTATTTATGGGATCTTTTGAAGAGGAACACATTTACAACAACCAAGAGTGGCCACACATCTGTTAGCATATATGAGATTCATTGACGATATGTTCATTATATGGAAAGGTACCAAGGAATCGTTAGTCCAACAGTTGAGAATCTTGGATGATAGAAATGAGAGAATTAAATTTACGTGGAATATTAATGATACCATCATTCAATACCTCGATGTGGAAATCACATTAAACAATGGAATTCTCACCACGAACCTGTACCGTAAACCCACAGATAAGAACAACTTGTTACAATACACCAGCCACCACCCTTCATCATTGAAGAATCACCTTCCGTACACACAATTCCTCAGGGTTAGGAGAGTGGTATCTGAGGATCACGTATGCCAAGAACAACTACAAACCATGGCAGAGAGATTTACTAGAAGAGGCTATCCAGAGGACATGATTCAGAAATCTCAGGCAAGAGCACAGATAAAAACGAGACAAGAGTTACTAACCTATAAAACTACCAAAAAATCTCAACGATTAACGTGTGTGAGTAAATTCTCCAACGTAAGTACTCGATTCAAAAAAACTCATATACAAGAATTGGCAAATCGTCAAAATGGAACCAGACTTTAATGGGATTTTTGACCAAGAACCTTTATTTGCACACTCAAGGGGAAAAAACATAGGTGAACTATTGAAGAAATCCAAGCAAACTACTCAACACCAGATATTTAGAGGAACAGTTCCATGTTTAAACTGTGCAAATTGTCATAATATCATTAAGGGGACAAATATCAGTCACCCTATGAAAAAACACAAAATACCCTTGAAAGTCAATGCCACTTGTGATACCACCAATGTGGTATATTTATTGAAATGTCCCTGTGGAAATGTTTATGTGGGACACACGGAAAGGAAAGTAAAAGTGAAATTAAAAGTGAGATTAACTGAACATAAAAGTAACATCAGGACCCACTCCACTAAATCCACGGTAGCGATACATTTCACAGAAAAACGTCATAATTTGAATCAATTGAGAGCGTGTGTACTGGAAATAGTACCGAGGAAAGAAGGAGCCTTGAACAAAAAAAACCTTTTAAAGCGTGAAAACCACTGGATTTATTATTTAAACAGCCTTAAACCGCATGGTTTAAATGATCGTACTGAATTTTTGTGCTATTTGTAAATTAATGTATCTTTAAATAATCATGATGTAGCCTTGTATATAATTATAACACAATATGCATGTAAATATTACACATGGCGTCCTGGTTAACCTCTACCTGTAGATTAAGTTCAAGTGTCGAAGTTTTGAATGCTAAAGTTTTGTCGTTTCAAAATAACTGGTTTCTTTATAAAAAATGTTAGATTCAGGCACTGCGCATGCGTCAGCGGCGCGGCGTCAGTTGGAGTTTTCACGAGCAGTGAGAGCGCAAACAGTAGCAGGAACCCACACGGAGTAGCGGGATTATACGTTATAGCAACGAAGGTGAGCTTTGGCAAATTAGACATGCTAGGCGTAAGCGGCACACGATTCTAGTGAAGGGCCCTCACTCTCAGATAACCGGCAAACGCGAATCATTAAATGATCACGTAGAAGAGGGAAAGCCGTACGTGTAAAATTCAAAACCATTTTTAAATGGCGGGGTTGTATTGGAGTAACACACGAGCCATTACGTTTGTCCCAAAGGGGTATCAACACGAGTTTAAAGCCAGTAACTGTTTGCATAAACAAAGTAAAGCGAATGTATTAACAAGAACAGATTGATGAATTGTTACATTGTATATATTTTTGTTCATTTGTAGACGTTCCCTGATGAAGGTGGATAGAATCACCGAAATGCATTGGAACAATTAGGAGTGTTGCTACACGTTATGAATACTGGACAAGAAACTGAAATACAATTTTCTTGAACAATAGAAACTTTTGTTTGAAGTCTTTTTTGTTACAAATTCAGCTGTAAGAGTACAGCAATATCGACACTGGTGCCATGGGAGACACACCTATGGGTTCATAGATGTGCAACTTGTTGGTTTACACATATACACTCCAGGAGGGGAGTGATTTCCATGATAGCACGGTAAAAGTCTTTGAGACACTAAGGCGGTGCACGACCCTTTTCCACAAAGCTTGTAGCAAATCCCCCCAAACAGGGAAGTAGCACGCCAACCTCAATAAGAAACATGCAATATGAAGAAATCACGCATTCTACGGATCAAAGAGCAGACACCTTCGCCTTTACGGCGGAAGCGAGTGAGAAAATATATTCCTTAATACAAGCAGAAACATCGGAACCAAAAATCACGAGGAACAAGGAACAACAAATCAAACAATTAATGTATCTCACACGTAGAGAAATTAATCAACGACTCCATGCGAATACCATGATTAAATATCACAAGGCACAACGAATCCCCAGAGGCCTCAGAATAGCCCTGAAACCGTCGCTTTGTATAAATTCAAAACCATTTACTGAACGTTGGTTTGCTATATTGAACAAATGTAGTTTGGATTTAATATTACTCATCATTGAGGAGCTGGCAAAGATATTGGAGGAATTAAAAACAGAAATAGAAACAGTGACTGAAGAATTGAAAAAGGGAGTCACCGGAGAAGAGTTACAAAAAATCCTAGATGACATTAATTCTCAATTGGCCCATCATACACAGGAAGTGAACGAACGCAAACTCAGGAAATACCGTAGGGCTACCCTGGATTACAAATTACAAGAAGTCTACACATGGGCGGAAGTATACGCTAGAAGGCGGCAAACCAAGCAATATACATCTCAGACAGATACCTCATCCACAGATAGTGACAGAACAGATAAAAGAAAAGAATCCACAAGAAACATACCTTCTGATAAACCGACAACTTCAGAGCCTTTTTTAGGCGCAGGCCCAACAGCAATAGAAGACCCAGGAGGGGACGCAACAAAAACAAAAGAAACAAACCAACCACAAACGAGAAATACGACGACCAGGAAAGAGAGAAAGAAACAACACTAACAATGACAGAAAATTTAGTTTTGAATATTTCAGATCAAAACTTAAATGAATTCCAGATAAAAACTTTACAACGAGGGTTATCTTTTGTACCAAGCACCCATACCAATCAACTTGAACTAGAAGTGAGTCTTTTTAAACTCACACGCAAAATGAGATTGAGACACTTTTTTGAGAACGTCATAACCAAAAAACCACCGCCAAAGGAAGATGAATTAAAAGGATTAAAAACTCCTAGCAGTTACATGCCTCCTACATCACACAAGACGATTGACCTTTTTGAAAAATTATGCAAACAGGAGATCAACCAAATCAATACCAACAAAAGGGTCAAAAATCCAAATATGTCGAAGAAGGAATTTAGAGCAATAGAAAGCATAGCAAACAACCAACAAATCATATGTCAAAAGGCTGATAAGGGAGGGGCGTTAGTAATAATGAACAAGGAGTTCTATGAAGAAGCTATGAACACCCATTTAGGCGATACTAACACATATATGGAAATAGACCAAAATCCAACGACAGAGATTCGCAAGACATTGCAAATTATTTTGAATCAAGCCACAGATAAAGGTATCATTAACGAAAAAACAAAAAGATACCTAATGCAAGAGAGCCCGAAGAGCCCAACCTTGTATCTAGTACCCAAGGTACACAAAGATCCAACAAAACCCCCATGCAGGCCAATTGTATCCACCAAGATGAGTATCCACGAACCAGTGGGAAAATTCATAGATAAGTACTTGCAACCGTTGGTCATCAAAAATCTATCTTATATCAAGGACACGACAGACTTCTTGGTTAAGTTACAAGCTGTAAAAATTGAAACAGAGTGCATCATGGCTACCATAGATGTAAAAACGTTGTATACAGCCATACCCCACAGAGAAGGCCTGGAGGCCATTGAAAAAGCTTTACTACACAGCTCTTATCCTCAAGACTTACAGATCTTTTTGATGCAATTGATGGAATTCACCCTCATGAACAGTTACTTTACCTATGAGAAACGCTGGTTTATTCAACTCAATGGAACCGCCATGGGAAATTGCGCCGCACCGGCGTACGCAAATCTATTTATGGGATCTTTTGAAGAGGAACACATTTACAACAACCAAGAGTGGGCCACACATCTGTTAGCATATATGAGATTCATTGACGATATGTTCATTATATGGAAAGGTACCAAGGAATCGTTAGTCCAACAGTTGAGAATCTTGGATGATAGAAATGAGAGAATTAAATTTACGTGGAATATTAATGATACCATCATTCAATACCTCGATGTGGAAATCACATTAAACAATGGAATTCTCACCACGAACCTGTACCGTAAACCCACAGATAAGAACAACTTGTCACACTACACCAGCCACCACCCTTCATCATTGAAGAATCACCTTCCGTACACACAATTCCTCAGGGTTAGGAGAGTGGTATCTGAAGATCACGTATGCCAAGAACAACTACAAACCATGGCAGAGAGATTTACTAGAAGAGGCTATCCAGAGGACATGATTCAGAAATCTCAGGCAAGAGCACAGATAAAAACGAGACAAGAGTTACTAACCTATAAAACTACCAAAAAATCTCAACGATTAACGTGTGTGAGTAAATTCTCCAACGTAAGTACTCGATTCAAAAAAATCATATACAAGAATTGGCAAATCGTCAAAATGGAACCAGACTTTAATGGGATTTTTGACCAAGAACCATTATTTGCACACTCAAGGGGAAAAAACATAGGTGAACTATTGAAGAAATCCAAGCAAACAACTCAACACCAGATATTTAGAGGAACAGTTCCATGTTTAAACTGTGCAAATTGTCATAATATCATTAAGGGGACAAATATCAGTCACCCTATGAAAGGACACAAAATACCCTTGAAAGTCAATGCCACTTGTGATACCACCAATGTGGTATATTTATTGAAATGTCCCTGTGGAAATGTTTATGTGGGACACACGGAAAGGAAATTAAAAGTGAGATTAACTGAACATAAAAGTAACATCAGGACCCACTCCACTAAATCCACGGTAGCGATACATTTCACAGAAAAACGTCATAATTTGAATCAATTGAGAGCGTGTGTACTGGAAATAGTACCGAGGAAAGAAGGAGCCTTGAACAAAAAAAACCTTTTAAAGCGTGAAAACCACTGGATTTATTATTTAAACAGCCTTAAACCGCATGGTTTAAATGATCGTACTGAATTTTTGTGCTATTTGTAAATTAATGTATCTTTAAATAATCATGATGTAGCCTTGTATATAATTATAACACAATATGCATGTAAATATTACACATGGCGTCCTGGTTAACCTCTACCTGTAGATTAAGTTCAGGTGTCGAAGTTTTGAATGCTAAAGTTTTGTCGTTTCAAAATAACTGGTTTCTTTATAAAAAATGTTAGATTCAGGCACTGCGCATGCGTCAGCGGCGTGGCGTCAGTTGGAGTTTTCACGAGCAGTGAGAGCGCAAACAGTAGCAGGAACCCACACGGAGTAGCGGGATTATACGTTATAGCAACGAAGGTGAGCTTTGGCAAATTAGACATGCTAGGCGTAAGCGGCACACGATTCTAGTGAAGGGCCCTCACTCTCAGATAACCGGCAAACGCGAATCATTAAATGATCACGTAGAAGAGGGAAAGCCGTACGTGTAAAATTCAAAACCATTTTTAAATGGCGGGGTTGTATTGGAGTAACACACGAGCCATTACGTTTGTCCCAAAGGGGTATCAACACGAGTTTAAAGCCAGTAACTGTTTGCATAAACAAAGTAAAGCAAATGTATTAACAAGAACAGATTGATGAATTGTTACATTGTATATATTTTTGTTCATTTGTAGACGTTCCCTGATGAAGGTGGATAGAATCACCGAAATGCATTGGAACAATTAGGAGTGTTGCTACACGTTATGAATACTGGACAAGAAACTGAAATACAATTTTCTTGAACAATAGAAACTTTTGTTTGAAGTCTTTTTTGTTACAAATTCAGCTGTAAGAGTACAGCAATATCGACACTGGTGCCATGGGAGACACACCTATGGGTTCATAGATGTGCAACTTGTTGGTTTACACATATACACTCCAGGAGGGGAGTGATTTCCATGATAGCACGGTAAAAGTCTTTGAGACACTAAGGCGGTGCACGACCCTTTTCCACAAAGCTTGTAGCAAATCTGTCTTTACCCTGCTCCATTAGGAACTATCCAGCCCAAATTGCCAGGCGAGGTGCTCCCTGAACAAGAACACAAGCAACCCAAGACCGGTTTCATCCTATTTGGGGCTGAGATTGAGTCTTGTCAATTCCAATGTTCCAGTTGATACGCTAAGTGTGACAGGCATGCCCAGAATAATGAGCCCAAAGTAGGGAAAAGCACTCTGAGGTTGCTTGTGGTCCTTTTAGGAAGGGGCCTTGGCTTAGGCAGTTCGGGACGGACTGTTCTCATGAGGAGTAGGGTCTGTACTGATTTGCATGAACTTTTTTTCTAGATTGGCATGGTGGGTGAAAAAGGATGGACTGGAATTTTTCCCGAATGATAGCCAGTGGCTTAGATTATGTAAGGATTCCATCTGTCACCTCTTGTTGTATCATATGTCAGATTAATATTTATGTAGTCTAGAAGGTCTGGGGCGAAGCAATTCATATGTCAAAAAAGTGCCACATAGCGGAGAGTGAGAGGTGTCAAGCCAGAATATTAGAACCTGTGCATCTGTGAAGGTGGAGGGGAAGGGGTGGAAGTTTGTTAGTTGGGTTAGAAGCGCAAGGAATGTTGGTGCTTCAAACCACTTCTTAGTTAACTGAACAGATACATGCACTGATACTCATAATTCTTCCTCTCTTGAAGTTACATTTGAACACTGCAATATTTAGCTTTTTAATGTTGTGGTTAGAGAATGAGAAATACTCCCTCACATTACTGTCCTTGGATGGTCATTTGAGGATCTACCAGTGAAGATTAATTTCACCATGTAGTGCTTGACTGGCATTTCCAATGTAATAGCCTCTACCTAAGCATGTTGTTTAGAGGAATAGGTATACCAGGGCACAAGTGAGTCTCCCCTTTATTGTGTGTTCTTCCAAGATTCAGATATCTTGCACTACCTCATGCAGTTGTTGACCTTGATGCAGAATGGGTTGTAATTCCTTGCCAATCTTGTGTATCACTTTTAACTGCTGTAGGACAACTCGGATCCTATGTTGGCACTTCTAGTTTGTGATCCAGGATTATATTGTGAACGCTCCTAGTTGTTCTATGGATTGGTCCAAAAATATTTGGTGGTACCCATTGCTTATCTAGTCAAAAGCCAACTTTGCAGTGTAAATGGTTAACCTGGCATGCATGGAACTCCACAAAATATCGTAATGTACAAGAGACAAGTGAAAAGAGTTTAAGTTGTGCAAATTGCAAATGTATTTGTTAGCCCACTTAAGGTATATATTAGCTGATTTCTTCCGATGATTCATATTTTCTCTTCTTTGGCTAGCATAGTATACCAAACCTGATAAATATAGTCCCAACTTGGCTCACTCTGAGGTGTTGTGAACAGTACAAATGATTGCAGCAGCAGTGGTGTTATCATCGGAACCCACATAGTGCCAAGGATGAGGGGTCCAATTTGCAACCCATCCATGCCAGAGACTTAAAGGCTGTGCCCAGTTGTGCCGTAGTGACATGGGCCATGTTCAAGATCCAGGATGATCGTCCACAGGACCACATGGGGTCCCACATAGTATTGAATGGGGCACACCTGTATGCCTAGGAGCAGGGGCATGATGGGGCAGGTGGGACTTGCTGTTGTTGGCAGTCCCATCCTCTCTGGCTTTTACATGGTTAGCACAAGGCCTCCGTAGAGTGCAGCAGGGCTCACATCCTACGCAGCAGTAGTGGCATACAGTCCAGGCCTCCACAGGTAAAGAGGGGCAGCAAAGGCAGCAGTGAGGGCACAAGGGCCCAGCAGGGGAACGTGCTTCTCCTTCTGCCATAGGCAAGGCCTTTACATGTAAGGGTAGAATCTTACACATGCATAGTCATTACCCAATAAATACTTAATTCTTAGTAGCGAAGCTTGCAGCTGTGAAGTTGCAACCAAGGCAGCTGACATCAACAATTCAGGACCACATTCTTTATTAACTTGGACGGGGAAAGCAGGGTCTCTTCAGACATATTTGTGTTAAGACTCCGTAGGACATATTACAGAAAGTGCCCCAGGGTTGTGTCTGGCGAGTGTGCTCAGTTTCTGTTCCCCTGCTGCACTTTGGTATTACAGAAGTGGCTGTAGATGCTTATGTGGCCCTTCTGTAATACTGATAGTACTGGCACACGTGTAGAGCCAGTGCTATTGTGAGAGGGTGTTCCCTTATTTGCATTTGGGTGTGGCTCCATGCAAATGAGGGACTCACTTTGACTCTGCACCCTTGGCGTAGAACCTATGTGGGTGCAGAGGCAAACATGCCTGTTGGAGGCCTTTTTTTAGGTGCACTGTCATTGTGTCCAATGGGGGCTGCCCTCTCGAGAGATGAAAGGGAGTCCTATGGACCCCTGAGACATCTCCCTGCATAGAGTTGCAGCAGTGCCTAATTCATGCCAGTGGATTCGCTATATACAGTTGCAGCAGAGCTTAGTTTGAGCCAGTGGTTGTTGGTGGGGGAATTGGCACTTGTTTTCGAGGACCAGCACATGCTTTCCCTCATCAGTCATTGACCGAGAGCAAGAGACGGAAAAGCAAAACAGTCATAAAGAGAGAAAGGAGGAACCTGCACGAGTGAGAAAAAGGGGATGGGAGTGTCTGGTAGTAGATTACAAAAGCCTGGGTGGATTTGAGACTATTGCCTTGGTATTTGGCTGGTGTTTAATTCTACCAGCCACAGGCGTCTAAGCAGAGCTCCGAGCACCAGCGTTCTATCTTTTATAGATTAGGCACTGAGCAGTCATTCACTGCACTCTCTTGCAAAGGGTTCTCTATTCTCTCTTAAAACTGCCGATGGATTGCCGCCTGTACTCTGAAACATGGCGCAGCAATGTCAGCAGCTTCTCCTTACTTGACTTAATGGGCAGCGCCCAGGTTCAGCAGAGTTCGCAGCTGTCCTGAGCTCCGCGCGTTCATCACAAAGGTGCTCCTTTTCCCCCTTTGCGGCCAAGGCACCTGTTTAAAGGAGCGCCATGGCACAAAAAGGGAAAATGAGCCCTTTTAGTAATACTGGCCCATGAGTCCTGAAATGTCAGCTCCTATCACTTGAATAACCTGTTGCTGGACTTAAATGAGGTCGTTTTTTGACTTGAGATCGCACACGCTGCTCACTTTCTGAGAAGGGCTCGCTTTCAAGTGGAAGCTTCTGAACTGAAGCGACACTGCCTTGCCACGGATCAGCATCTTGTTGGCGGTTCCAGTTTCTTGCTTGGTTTAATTACCTCCAGCTGCATGGATAGGCGGCCCAGCCTATCAGCCAGGAACTTCCGTCGCCATTTAAGCCCACAGAACAGTAGCTGTGCTGTAAAGCCGAAGGAACTCAAGTTGACCTTTTCAAATCCACTGCTAAAAGCTGTGCGACATTTCTCAGAAATCTGAGCCATCTCTAGGAAGTGGAAGTATTTTTCAAACTGAGATGACTTTTCAAGGAGATTGGCCGAAGATATCAACATTGATACCTACTTTTCCTGCCCACAACGCTTTTGTTCAAACTTTTGCAAATGCAGTTTCAAGTAAGAAGGGCTGGGTATGTAGATTCAGTCAGTGGAAAGATGTATGCCGAACTTACCTCATATCACTGTGTAAAGCTCACTATATAGCTTTACACCTCTCATATGGTTGAATGGTGTTGCCATATAAAATGTATATCTAATCCTACCTCATGTAACTGTAAAGCGCTCTGATACCCAAGGGTCACGTTCATGCTATACAAAACTCTCTAATTCTAAATAAAATAAAAATAAATAAATGAAGTGGCTGCTGCCTGCTTATTCCGAGCCTGAGGTCTATCTCTCTTGTTAATGCTCCCCCATTTGTTAACCTTTGATTAATCAGCATGTTGATATTCAACTGCTCCAAGTTACCTAAATATAATATGTGATGCAGTGTAATGCACCCAGACAACTGGCTGCGCTGCGTCAAATGTAGATGGCAGGAATACGATATATCTTTGAATGTATAGTAGTGTATTCCTGCTCTCTCCCTGCGCTGGCAAACTGCGTGCTGCCTAGCGCCAATGCAGGCCCCCTTACGCCATGGTGCAAGGGTGCCTGCCTTGCAGACAGGATTGTTTTTGTGCAGGAAGGGACACCTTCCTGCACAAAAATAACCCTTAGAGGTGTTTTCTTCTTTCTAAGTGTGGAATAGTTAGAAAGAGGAAACAACGGGGAGAAATTGAGGTATGTCACGACATTGTGCCTCTATCAAGAAGACGTATGATTTTGATGTAGTCCCAGGTTTCTTAATCTTGGTAAATCTGGGAATGCTCCAAAAAGCATTGGTTGATGCATGGGAACATCCACACTGCACTCTTGTGTTGCTTTCCCGATTAAGAGTAACTAAGATAGTGACTTGCGCTGCCTTATGTTGCTACAAATTTACCAAGCAATGCAGGGACACGCAAGGTGGCCTTGCATGACTAGGTATATCTGTATTAAGGATTGTGTTGCCCTTGTTTCACCTTGTGAGACACAGGGGCAACACAAGAGCTTGATAAATCTGGCACTCAGCCTTCAAGCTCTGACTTAGCACTACATGGACTGCATCAGAATCCAATAACACACCTCCTAAAGTGAAATGGGGGTCCCTTAATAAATATTTTGGGGGTGCTAAAAGTTGGCAAGAAAGTTAGATTATGGCTGTAGAAATGGGATAACAAGGATAGAATTGATCTGAAAGTTGTGATATAATCCACATTAAAGTTGATGGGTGATCTGTAGTTTTCAGGCCACTCTTGCTGCGGCTACTGTTTCACAGACCCAGGGCCTCTCTGTGTGACCAGAAAAGGGTACATAAGGGGCATAATGGGTGGAAAATCAAGGCTTAACAGCTACCATTTTTTCAGTGTATCTACCATATTCTTGATGCGCCTGTGGTGGAGAGTTATGTATTGTTTATCAGATTCAGCCCAGGTCAGCTGATTTCAGTGTTGTTTCTCCTTGTTGAATTTGCCTCAAATAATCCACTGTGCAGGTTTTAGCTGGACCTTGTGTATGTCCTGGAGGACATAGCTCAGAGACATTTTAAGGAATACAAAGTGGTCGATTTTACAGGGCCTCCCCATGAAAGTAAATGTTCGCTGTATTTGACCTCTGTCTGTTCCAGTTCTCTGCCTAAACCCCTCTCCTCCTCTGCCTATCTGATCTCTGACTCTCTCTAGGGCTGGGAAATACATATTTCAAAACATAGTTTAGTATTGTTTTGCATAATACAGGCTTGAATTAGTAGGAAATGGGTAATAACATCTAAATGTGTGCCATAGACGGCGGTTTTTTAAAATGTGTCTTGCCTGAGGCCCCTACAATGCTTAAAAAACTGACACTGTCATATGATGGGGCATGCCCCATCATATGGCGCCAGAATAATCCTGCATAAAGCATTGCTTCAAAGTGCCAACTTCAGACGGCCGCCCCTTTTCACCTCATTTGACCCCAGCAATCATGGAAGCATGGGGGGGGTCAATTGGTATGCATAATTTATTTGGAGCGCAGCGCATAAATTGCATTTTAGTGTGGGGATGGCAAATTACTTTAATTTTTGTAGACGTTAGACACTGCAGCACATGTAGTTTACGTTGGGGGAGGCAGGTACACATTTTACGTTTTGAAATGGGTATCAGTTCCTTGATTTTTTTGGCTACATCTATTTACAGGTGTTTAACCGGGAATGCGATTAACTGTGATTGTAAGGCTAGATTACAGCGCACGCGCAGAGGGGCGGCTAGCATATCTCCTGAACCTTATGTCAGACTGCAGCTGCCTGTACCACATCTCCAGTCGTCATGGAGATCGAACCTCACTCTAGCTTTACAGGGCAGTCTAATTAAAGGCTGTGCAGCGCCGCAGCCACTTATCGTGACATGCTGGCACAAGGAGTTGCAGTGCAATAGGATTTGTCAAAAATATTTTTTCTGTGGCTCCATATGTGTGTACAGTGGTTTTTGCCTCTGTGTGCCTTTGACGTGAATTCCAGTATCCTTTTTCTCCCAGACTGTGTTCTTACATTTCTTGTATGTGCGTTTCTTTTGTGCGTGTGCGCAAACTCTGCGTGCTTGTGCGTTTGTGTTCGTACGTGTTGTGTCCTTCACAAGCCTGGGGACAGGACCGGCTTTAGCACTCCTTGCGCCTAGTGCTACCATATTTGTTGCCGCCTCCCAATGAACTTATTCTCCATGGATTTCCTCACTACCAACCTCCCAAAGAGTCCCCCTTTCACATGTATTTCATTTGTTTTATAGCGCTACACATACCAGTGCAGGGTATCAGAGTGCTTTACATGACACAGTATACAGACACAATGAATCATACGTTTGTAAATCATTGTATAGGTTATGTTACATAAGACAGTGAGGAATAAAAGACGTAGGAGTCACATGTCATCCATACAGGCAGGCAATACATTTTAAGAGTGCATGTTCTGGAGGAGCACAAACTCTGGGGTACATTTATCAAGTTTTCCGCAGCGCAAAGCAGCAAGTCATCCTGCTGCACTGAGCTAAGGGAAAAGGCAATAATGTGCCGTATTTAACGTTATACCACGCATTCCTGTCCTTTCCTTGCGCTGGCACACAATGTGCTGCCTAGTGCCAATGCAGGCCCCCTTGCACCATGGTGCAAGAGGGCCTGTGTTGCAGGCAGGATTGTTAATCTGCAGGACAGAACACCTTAATGCACAAAAACAATCTTCAAAGGTATTAGGTCTTGCCTTCGCAGGGCGCATGCGCTGCAAGGCAAAAATACCTTTTTCCGTCGCTTTGGCTTTTCAGCTAAGCACGTGCACGCGTTCCATTGCCATTGCAACGCGTGCACGTCAGGAGTTTCACTCGCGGGAGCGCGCTCCACCATCTGGCGTTCCCCTTCTAATCTGATGTCGGCCATTTACCACCTGAAGTGAGGTTTCCATTATGTTTAGGCTGCATGGGACTTGTACCTGGCAGGACAGAAACACTCTGTATGAGGTGTGTGAGCCAGGGGTGGCGTCCCTGGTCTTTTTGCCCCATTTTGCCTCATTCACCACATATATGCAAACACCCGCGAGAGCAGAGTTCCCAGTGTACTACCCCCTCACCTGGTGTCAGAGTTTGCCCTTACTGGCCGGCTCTTCCCTCTGCGTGGCCCTCCAGGACGCCCCCACTCACACATGCACTGTCCACGGCATGGAGCTGGGATTTGAAAGAGGCCGAGAGGCACAAGAGGCAGGACTGACTAGGCCACACCAAACAATTATCAAAGCAACCCCGCGTGTGGACATATGATAGGTTCCTGCAGGAGACACGTGTACCTACAATGGGCACACCTAGATTCCCGAAGGCGAAGATGCCCCTGGCGCGCAGGGCTGTCCAGTCTCACCATTCTATGCGTGGGCAGTGCACCCGTTTTCTTAGAACTCTGGGACTTGTCCTACTTTTAGAACGAGCTAACAGAGCTACAAACCCGGACACGCAGCTTAACAAATCTAGATTGGATACGCATGGATCTGGGAAGCTTGGAGCTGTGTGTTTGGCTGTCTCTGCGCCAGCCCTAGGCCTTTCCAAACATGACATGTTGGTAAGTTCGCCACGGTCCTTGACCGATGGGGGTTGGAGGGGCGTAGACAGGGGGTGGAGGGGCGAGGACAGGGGGCGGGGGTGCTAGGGGGACGGCGTCCAGTACCTGCTTGAATTGGTGCCACCTGGAGTCTCCCTTAGCGCTTGCTGCTCCTTCAAAGCACTGCTTGCTTGCAGCCCCCCAGTGTGCTTTCATCAACTGGTGCCCCTGAGTGTGCACTCCTCGCTCGCACTGTCTGGTGACGATGAGTACTTTTACTTTACATGTATCAAAAGGAGAGGGGGGGACCAAGGAGCTTATAAGGTCCAGTGTCCGTGCTCCGAAAATCAATGTTTAAACAACAAGGAGGACAAAGTTCCTATGCCAGGGAGCAAAAAGTCACCCATGCATCGTGGTGCAAAAAGTCACCCATACTTAAAAAATTGGAAGAAAAAGAAAGGAAAAAGAGAAAGGGGGATTCCTAGGTGTAAAAGACCCAAAGCTATGAAAGGGAAAGACATTGTGTTTCCTCTGTTGCCCTCACACACCCCGAAGAGTGTCATGCTTCATCATCGGGCGTTTGCTCCTCGTAGGGCCGGCGCTGCAATTCCCTACGGGTCCCCCGAAGGGTCACTTTATCGGAGATCTTTTAGAGGAATGCCGGATGATGCATGTGGGTGTGCGGGTAATGAGTCAAGAGGAGGGTAAAGAAAAATCGTGCCAGTGTGATAGATTGAAATTAAAACAAGGGTAAACATGCAGCGATATGTTTAAAAGTATACCCTTGGCAGTCAATACTGCTAAAAGTTATTGACCCAAGAGGCCTATTATGCCTAGGTGTCAATTGTCAAGGTCAACATGTTTCGCGCTTCCGTTGCCCATAGGTCGTTAGCGCTTCGTCAGGACCATAAAGAATATATAAAGTGCACGTGATTTAGTGAGTATAAAAATTACCCTTTTATCTCAATCAGGGTGGTGTAGAACCTGTGTACCCTTATCATGGTCACAGCTAATAGGTGGAAGCCACTCCTGAATGAAGCCTAGGAAATTGAAAAAGAACAAAACAAAGTAATAAGACAGCATCGATGACAACTTGATGCCGCAAAATGTACCACATGTGTGTACATCAATTACACTTAAGCAATAAAGTAGAAAGGCACACAGGACAGGTTGATCGTAACTGGTCAAACAGAGGGGGGGGCTTTGTTTAATGTGGTTTTGGCCCCTACCTTACATAGCATCAATATTGAAAAAAGGCGGGGAGGAGTTTAAGTGATCCTCAACCTAGTAAAGTTTAAAATATATACTCCATACGACGAAGCAATCTGTCCTGGTTTGTTTACTTAAAACGAGCGTACAAACTGTAAAGTGATAAGTGCTCAAAGAATATGCTCACCAAGCACTGCGTGTAGTAATCCTACGTGGTCAGAATTATGGGCGCCCGCAAGTAACCGGGCTGTAAAAACAAACACAGAGACAGCAGCATACAGGCACATTAGCCAATCATCTGAAGTGCTGGGCCGAGTGCTCACAGTGCAGGATATTTCATCTTTGAAGTACTTACAAATGAGTGCGGGTGCTGCCTTCTTGCAACCTACCCAAGACCACGCTTCTGCCGAAAGGAGACTCACATCGGCAAAACCGCCAGTTTAAATGCACAGGCCGGGTCAGGTGTGAGGCGGTATCCTTTTCCGGGGAGGAAAGGAATCCTAGTGAGAAGCAACTAAATGCGCATGTGTGAGCACAGGAGATAAACGCGCATGAGCTTTAATCGGGCACACTACTCCCCTGCTCATGCGCAATGGCTCACTACATGATCAAGGAACGGGAATTGTCGAAAAAATACCCAAAAACATACAGGCAATTTGCAAAATGAAATAATTTAAATACAATGCCCTCCATCGCCACATAATTTACCATAAAGGGGTTGTCTTGATGTCATGACTGGACCGCACTTCGTCCTGCAAGTAATATAGCCCTGTGATACTGCTACCTAATCGTGAACACTCAAATGGACTCCAGCACTTTCTTAAAATACAATTTGTTAAATTGCTATCTTAAAGGGTTATCCATTACGTACCATGCGCAAATCTACAGTTACGAAAGTGGGGCAAAAAATCACTGCATCGCAATGACAATGAAGTCCAGGTATACTGTGAAACCAAGTCCCACTGAAAAAGTAATCCTGTCTCGTGTGCCTCACGAAAAGAAAAGAAAGAAAGGACAGAATAAAATTAACGGTCCCACGGCTAAACAGCCGTGCTAAATATATGTATCAAAAGGAGAGGGGGGGACCAAGGAGCTTATAAGGTCCAGTGTCCGTGCTCCGAAAATCAATGTTTAAACAACAAGGAGGACAAAGTTCCTATGCCAGGGAGCAAAAAGTCACCCACGCATCGTGGTGCAAAAAGTCACCCATACTTAAAAAATTGGAAGAAAAAGAAAGGAAAAAGAGAAAGGGGGATTCCTAGGTGTAAAAGACCCAAAGCTATGAGAGGGAAAGACATTGTGTTTCCTCTGTTGCCCTCACACACCCCGAAAAGTGTCATGCTTCATCATCGGGCGTTTGCTCCTCGTAGGGCCGGCGCTGCAATTCCCTACGGGTCCCCCAAAGGGTCACTTTATCGGAGATCTTTTAGAGGAATGCCGGATGATGCATGTGGGTGTGCGGGTAATGAGTCAAGAGGAGGGTAAAGAAAAATCGTGCCAGTGTGATAGATTGAAATTAAAACAAGGGTAAACATGCAGCGATATGTTTAAAAGTATACCCTTGGCAGTCAATACTGCTAAAAGTTATTGACCCAAGAGGCCTATTATGCCTAGGTGTCAATTGTCAAGGTCAACATGTTTCGCGCTTCCGTTGCCCATAGGTCGTTAGCGCTTCGTCAGGACCATAAAGAATATGTAAAGTGCACGTGATTTAGTGAGTATAAAAATTACCCTCTTATCTCAATCAGGGTGGAGTAGAACCTGTGTACCCTTATCATGGTCACAGCTAATAGGTGGAAGCCACTCCTGAATGAAGCCTAGGAAATTGAAAAAGAACAAAACAAAGTAATAAGACAGCATCGATGACAACTTGATGCCGCAAAATGTACAACATGTGTGTACATCAATTACACTTAAGCAATAAAGTAGAAAGGCACACAGGACAGGTTGATCGTAACTGGTCAAAAAGAGGGGGGGGGCTTTGTTTAATGTGGTTTTGGCCCCTACCTTACATAGCATCAATATTGAAAAAAGGCGGGGAGGAGTTTAAGTGATCCTCAACCTAGTAAAGTTTAAAATATATACTCCATACGACGAAGCAATCTGTCCTGGTTTGTTTACTTAAAACGGGCGTACAAACTGTAAAGTGATCAGTGCTCAAAGAATATGCTCACCAAGCACTGCGTGTAGTAATCCTACGTGGTCAGAATTATGGGCGCCCGCAAGTAACCGGGCTGTAAAAACAAACACAGAGACATCAGCATACAGGCACATTAGCCAATCATCTGAAGTGCTGGGCCGAGTGCTCACAGTGCAGGATATTTCATCTTTGAAGTACTTACAAATGAGTGCGGGTGCTGCCTTCTTGCAACCTACCCAAGACCACGCTTCTGCCGAAAGGAGACTCACATCGGCAAAACCGCCAGTTTAAATGCACAGGCCGGGTCAGGTGTGAGGCGGTATCCTTTTCCGGGGAGGAAAGGAATCCTAGTGAGAAGCAACTAAATGCGCATGTGTGAGCACCGGAGATAAACGCGCATGAGCTTTAATCGGGCACACTACTCCCCTGCTCATGCGCAATGGCTCACTACATGATCAAGGAACGGGAATTGTCGAAAAAATACCCAAAAACATACAGGCAATTTGCAAAATGAAATAATTTAAATACAATGCCCTCCATCGCCACATAATTTACCATAAAGGGGTTGTCTTGATGTCATGACTGGACCGCACTTCATCCTGCAAGTAATATAGCCCTGTGATACTGCTACCTAATCGCGAACACTCAAATGGACTCCAGCACTTTCTTAAAATACAATTTGTTAAATTGCTATCTTAAAGGGTTATCCATTACGTACCATGCGCAAATCTACAGTTACGAAAGTGGGGCAAAAAATCACTGCATCGCAATGGCAATGAAGTCCAGGTATACTGTGAAACCAAGTCCCACTGAAAAAGTAATCCTGTCTCGTGTGCCTCACGAAAAGAAAAGAAAGAAAGGACAGAATAAAATTAACGGTCCCACGGCTAAACAGCCGTGCTAAATATATGTATCAAAAGGAGAGGGGGGACCAAGGAGCTTATAAGGTCCAGTGTCCGTGCTCCGAAAATCAATGTTTAAACAACAAGGAGGACAAAGTTCCTATGCCAGGGAGCAAAAAGTCACCCATGCATCGTGGTGCAAAAAGTCACCCATACTTAAAAAATTGGAAGAAAAAGAAAGGAAAAAGAGAAAGGGGGATTCCTAGGTGTAAAAGACCCAAAGCTATGAGAGGGAAAGACATTGTGTTTCCTCTGTTGCCCTCACACACCCCGAAGAGTGTCATGCTTCATTATCGGGCGTTTGCTCCTCGTAGGGCCGGCGCTGCAATTCCCTACGGGTCCCCCGAAGGGTCACTTTATCGGAGATCTTTTAGAGGAATGCCGGATGATGCATGTGGGTGTGCGGGTAATGAGTCAAGAGGAGGGTAAAGAAAAATCGTGCCAGTGTGATAGATTGAAATTAAAACAAGGGTAAACATGCAGCGATATGTTTAAAAGTATACCCTTGGCAGTCAATACTGCTAAAAGTTATTGACCCAAGAGGCCTATTATGCCTAGGTGTCAATTGTCAAGGTCAACATGTTTCGCGCTTCCGTTGCCCATAGGTCGTTGGCGCTTCGTCAGGACCATAAAGAATATGTAAAGTGCACGTGATTTAGTGAGTATAAAAATTACCCTCTTATCTCAATCAGGGTGGAGTAGAACCTGTGTACCCTTATCATGGTCACAGCTAATAGGTGGAAGCCACTCCTGAATGAAGCCTAGGAAATTGAAAAAGAACAAAACAAAGTAATAAGACAGCATCGATGACAACTTGATGCCGCAAAATGTACCACATGTGTGTACATCAATTACACTTAAGCAATAAAGTAGAAAGGCACACAGGACAGGTTGATCGTAACTGGTCAAAAAGAGGGGGGGGGGCTTTGTTTAATGTGGTTTTGGCCCCTACCTTACATAGCATCAATATTGAAAAAAGGCGGGGAGGAGTTTAAGTGATCCTCAACCTAGTAAAGTTTAAAATATATACTCCATACGACGAAGCAATCTGTCCTGGTTTGTTTACTTAAAACGGGCGTACAAACTGTAAAGTGATAAGTGCTCAAAGAATATGCTCACCAAGCACTGCGTGTAGTAATCCTACGTGGTCAGAATTATGGGCGCCCGCAAGTAACCGGGCTGTAAAAACAAACACAGAGACAGCAGCATACAGGCACATTAGCCAATCATCTGAAGTGCTGGGCCGAGTGCTCACAGTGCAGGATATTTCATCTTTGAAGTACTTACAAATGAGTGCGGGTGCTGCCTTCTTGCAACCTACCCAAGACCACGCTTCTGCCGAAAGGAGACTCACATCGGCAAAACCGCCAGTTTAAATGCACAGGCCGGGTCAGGTGTGAGGCGGTATCCTTTTCCGGGGAGGAAAGGAATCCTAGTGAGAAGCAACTAAATGCGCATGTGTGAGCACCGGAGATAAACGCGCATGAGCTTTAATCGGGCACACTACTCCCCTGCTCATGCGCAATGGCTCACTACATGATCAAGGAACGGGAATTGTCGAAAAAATACCCAAAAACATACAGGCAATTTGCAAAATGAAATAATTTAAATACAATGCCCTCCATCGCCACATAATTTACCATAAAGGGGTTGTCTTGATGTCATGACTGGACCGCACTTCGTCCTGCAAGTAATATAGCCCTGTGATACTGCTACCTAATCGTGAACACTCAAATAGACTCCAGCACTTTCTTAAAATACAATTTGTTAAATTGCTATCTTAAAGGGTTATCCATTACGTACCATGCGCAAATCTACAGTTACGAAAGTGGGGCAAAAAATCACTGCATCGCAATGGCAATGAAGTCCAGGTATACTGTGAAACCAAGTCCCACTGAAAAAGTAATCCTGTCTCGTGTGCCTCACGAAAAGAAAAGAAAGAAAGGACAGAATAAAATTAACGGTCCCACGGCTAAACAGCCGTGCTAAATATATGTATCAAAAGGAGAGGGGGGGACCAAGGAGCTTATAAGGTCCAGTGTCCGTGCTCCGAAAATCAATGTTTAAACAACAAGGAGGACAAAGTTCCTATGCCAGGGAGCAAAAAGTCACCCATGCATCGTGGTGCAAAAAGTCACCCATACTTAAAAAATTGGAAGAAAAAGAAAGGAAAAAGAGAAAGGGGGATTCCTAGGTGTAAAAGACCCAAAGCTATGAGAGGGAAAGACATTGTGTTTCCTCTGTTGCCCTCACACACCCCGAAGAGTGTCATGCTTCATCATCGGGCGTTTGCTCCTCGTAGGGCCGGCGCTGCAATTCCCTACGGGTCCCCCGAAGGGTCACTTTATCGGAGATCTTTTAGAGGAATGCCGGATGATGCATGTGGGTGTGCGGGTAATGAGTCAAGAGGAGGGTAAAGAAAAATCGTGCCAGTGTGATAGATTGAAATTAAAACAAGGGTAAACATGCAGCTATATGTTTAAAAGTATACCCTTGGCAGTCAATACTGCTAAAAGTTATTGACCCAAGAGGCCTATTATGCCTAGGGGTCAATTGTCAAGGTCAACATGTTTCGCGCTTCCGTTGCCCATAGGTCGTTAGCGCTTCGTCAGGACCATAAAGAATATGTAAAGTGCACGTGATTTAGTGAGTATAAAAATTACCCTCTTATCTCAATCAGGGTGGAGTAGAACCTGTGTACCCTTATCATGGTCACAGCTAATAGGTGGAAGCCACTCCTGAATGAAGCCTAGGAAATTGAAAAAGAACAAAACAAAGTAATAAGACAGCATCGATGACAACTTGATGCCGCAAAATGTACCACATGTGTGTACATCAATTACACTTAAGCAATAAAGTAGAAAGGCACACAGGACAGGTTGATCGTAACTGGTCAAAAAGAGGGGGGGGCTTTGTTTAATGTGGTTTTGGCCCCTACCTTACATAGCATCAATATTGAAAAAAGGCGGGGAGGAGTTTAAGTGATCCTCAACCTAGTAAAGTTTAAAATATATACTCCATACGACGAAGCAATCTGTCCTGGTTTGTTTACTTAAAACGGGCGTACAAACTGTAAAGTGATAAGTGCTCAAAGAATATGCTCACCAAGCACTGCGTGTAGTAATCCTACGTGGTCAGAATTATGGGCGCCCGCAAGTAACCGGCTGTAAAAACAAACACAGAGACAGCAGCATACAGGCACATTAGCCAATCATCTGAAGTGCTGGGCCGAGTGCTCACAGTGCAGGATATTTCATCTTTGAAGTACTTACAAATGAGTGCGGGTGCTGCCTTCTTGCAACCTACCCAAGACCACGCTTCTGCCGAAAGGAGACTCACATCGGCAAAACCGCCAGTTTAAATGCACAGGCTGGGTCAGGTGTGAGGCGGTATCCTTTTCCGGGGAGGAAAGGAATCCTAGTGAGAAGCAACTAAATGCGCATGTGTGAGCACCGGAGATAAACGCGCATGAGCTTTAATCGGGCACACTACTCCCCTGCTCATGCGCAATGGCTCACTACATGATCAAGGAACGGGAATTGTCGAAAAAATACCCAAAAACATACAGGCAATTTGCAAAATGAAATAATTTAAATACAATGCCCTCCATCGCCACATAATTTACCATAAAGGGGTTGTCTTGATGTCATGACTGGACCGCACTTCGTCCTGCAAGTAATATAGCCCTGTGATACTGCTACCTAATCGTGAACACTCAAATGGACTCCAGCACTTTCTTAAAATACAATTTGTTAAATTGCTATCTTAAAGGGTTATCCATTACGTACCATGCGCAAATCTACAGTTACGAAAGTGGGGCAAAAAATCACTGCATCGCAATGGCAATGAAGTCCAGGTATACTGTGAAACCAAGTCCCACTGAAAAAGTAATCCTGTCTCGTGTGCCTCACGAAAAGAAAAGAAAGAAAGGACAGAATAAAATTAACGGTCCCACGGCTAAACAGCCGTGCTAAATATATGTATCAAAAGGAGAGGGGGGGACCAAGGAGCTTATAAGGTCCAGTGTCCGTGCTCCGAAAATCAATGTTTAAACAACAAGGAGGACAAAGTTCCTATGCCAGGGAGCAAAAAGTCACCCATGCATTGTGGTGCAAAAAGTCACCCATACTTAAAAAATTGGAAGAAAAAGAAAGGAAAAAGAGAAAGGGGGATTCCTAGGTGTAAAAGACCCAAAGCTATGAGAGGGAAAGACCCTCTTGGTCCCCCCCTCTCCTTTTGATACATATATTTAGCACGGCTGTTTAGCCGTGGGACCGTTAATTTTATTCTGTCCTTTCTTTCTTTTCTTTTCGTGAGGCACACGAGACAGGATTACTTTTTCAGTGGGACTTGGTTTCACAGTATACCTGGACTTCATTGCCATTGCGATGCAGTGATTTTTTGCCCCACTTTCGTAACTGTAGATTTGCGCATGGTACGTAATGGATAACCCTTTAAGATAGCAATTTAACAAATTGTATTTTAAGAAAGTGCTGGAGTCCATTTGAGTGTTCACGATTAGGTAGCAGTATCACAGGGCTATATTACTTGCAGGACGAAGTGCGGTCCAGTCATGACATCAAGACAACCCCTTTATGGTAAATTATGTGGCGATGGAGGGCATTGTATTTAAATTATTTCATTTTGCAAATTGCCTGTATGTTTTTGGGTATTTTTTCGACAATTCCCGTTCCTTGATCATGTAGTGAGCCATTGCGCATGAGCAGGGGAGTAGTGTGCCCGATTAAAGCTCATGCGCGTTTATCTCCGGTGCTCACACATGCGCATTTAGTTGCTTCTCACTAGGATTCCTTTCCTCCCCGGAAAAGGATACCGCCTCACACCTGACCCGGCCTGTGCATTTAAACTGGCGGTTTTGCCGATGTGAGTCTCCTTTCGGCAGAAGCGTGGTCTTGGGTAGGTTGCAAGAAGGCAGCACCCGCACTCATTTGTAAGTACTTCAAAGATGAAATATCCTGCACTGTGAGCACTCGGCCCAGCACTTCAGATGATTGGCTAATGTGCCTGTATGCTGCTGTCTCTGTGTTTGTTTTTACAGCCCGGTTACTTGCGGGCACCCATGATTGTGACCACGTAGGATTACTACACGCAGTGCTTGGTGAGCATATTCTTTGAGCACTTATCACTTTACAGTTTGTACGCCCGTTTTAAGTAAACAAACCAGGACAGATTGCTTCGTCGTATGGAGTATATATTTTAAACTTTACTAGGTTGAGGATCACTTAAACTCTTCCCCGCCTTTTTTCAATATTGATGCTATGTAAGGTAGGGGCCAAAACCACATTAAACAAAGCCCCCCCCCCTCTTTTTGACCAGATACAATCAACCTGTCCTGTGTGCCTTTCTACTTTATTGCTTAAGTGTAATTGATGTACACACATGTGGTACATTTTGCGGCATCAAGTTGTCATCGATGCTGTCTTATTACTTTGTTTTGTGCTTTTTCAATTTCCTAGGCTTCATTCAGGAGTGGCTTCCACCTATTAGCTGTGACCATGATAAGGGTACACAGGTTCTACTCCACCCTGATTGAGATAAGAGGGTAATTTTTTTACTCACTAAATCACGTGCACTTTACATATTCTTTATGGTCCTGACGAAGTGCTAACGACCTATGGGCAACGGAAGCGCGAAACATGTTGACCTTGACAATTGACACCTAGGCATAATAGGCCTCTTGGGTCAATAACTTTTAGCAGTATTGACTGCCAAGGGTATACTTTTAAACATATCGCTGCATGTTTACCCTTGTTTTAATTTCAATCTATCACACTGGCACGATTTTTCTTTACCCTCCTCTTGACTCATTACCCGCACACCCACATGCATCATCCGGCATTCCTCTAAAAGATCTCCGATAAAGTGACCCTTCGGGGGACCCGTAGGGAATTGCAGCGCCGGCCCTACGAGGAGCAAACGCCCGATGATGAAGCATGACACTCTTCGGGGTGTGTGAGGGCAACAGAGGAAACACAATGTCTTTCCCTCTCATAGCTTTGGGTCTTTTACACCTAGGAATCCCCCTTTCTCTTTTTCCTTTCTTTTTCTTCCAATTTTTTAAGTATGGGTGACTTTTTGCACCACGATGCATGGGTGACTTTTTGCTCCCTGGCATAGGAACTTTGTCCTCCTTGTTGTTTAAACATTGATTTTCGGAGCACGGACACTGGACCTTATAAGCTCCTTGGTCCCCCCCTCTCCTTTTGATACATATATTTAGCACGGCTGTTTAGCCGTGGGACCGTTAATTTTATTCTGTCCTTTCTTTCTTTTCTTTTCGTGAGGCACACGAGACAGGATTACTTTTTCAGTGGGACTTGGTTTCACAGTATACCTGGACTTCATTGCCATTGCGATGCAGTGATTTTTTGCCCCACTTTCGTAACTGTAGATTTGCGCATGGTACGTAATGGATAACCCTTTAAGATAGCAATTTAACAAATTGTATTTTAAGAAAGTGCTGGAGTCCATTTGAGTGTTCACGATTAGGTAGCAGTATCACAGGGCTATATTACTTGCAGGACGAAGTGCGGTCCAGTCATGACATCAAGACAACCCCTTTATGGTAAATTATGTGGCGATGGAGGGCATTGTATTTAAATTATTTCATTTTGCAAATTGCCTGTATGTTTTTGGGTATTTTTTCGACAATTCCCGTTCCTTGATCATGTAGTGAGCCATTGCGCATGAGCAGGGGAGTAGTGTGCCCGATTAAAGCTCATGCGCGTTTATCTCCGGTGCTCACACATGCGCATTTAGTTGCTTCTCACTAGGATTCCTTTCCTCCCCGGAAAAGGATACCGCCTCACACCTGACCCGGCCTGTGCATTTAAACTGGCGGTTTTGCCGATGTGAGTCTCCTTTCGGCAGAAGCGTGGTCTTGGGTAGGTTGCAAGAAGGCAGCACCCGCACTCATTTGTAAGTACTTCAAAGATGAAATATCCTGCACTGTGAGCACTCGGCCCAGCACTTCAGATGATTGGCTAATGTGCCTGTATGCTGCTGTCTCTGTGTTTGTTTTTACAGCCCGGTTACTTGCGGGCACCCATGATTCTGACCACGTAGGATTACTACACGCAGTGCTTGGTGAGCATATTCTTTGAGCACTTATCACTTTACAGTTTGTACGCCCGTTTTAAGTAAACAAACCAGGACAGATTGCTTCGTCGTATGGAGTATATATTTTAAACTTTACTAGGTTGAGGATCACTTAAACTCTTCCCCGCCTTTTTTCAATATTGATGCTATGTAAGGTAGGGGCCAAAACCACATTAAACAAAGCCCCCCCCCCTCTTTTTGACCAGATACAATCAACCTGTCCTGTGTGCCTTTCTACTTTATTGCTTAAGTGTAATTGATGTACACACATGTGGTACATTTTGCGGCATCAAGTTGTCATCGATGCTGTCTTATTACTTTGTTTTGTGCTTTTTCAATTTCCTAGGCTTCATTCAGGAGTGGCTTCCACCTATTAGCTGTGACCATGATAAGGGTACACAGGTTCTACTCCACCCTGATTGAGATAAGAGGGTAATTTTTTTACTCACTAAATCACGTGCACTTTACATATTCTTTATGGTCCTGACGAAGTGCTAACGACCTATGGGCAACGGAAGCGCGAAACATGTTGACCTTGACAATTGACACCTAGGCATAATAGGCCTCTTGGGTCAATAACTTTTAGCAGTATTGACTGCCAAGGGTATACTTTTAAACATATCGCTGCATGTTTACCCTTGTTTTAATTTCAATCTATCACACTGGCACGATTTTTCTTTACCCTCCTCTTGACTCATTACCCGCACACCCACATGCATCATCCGGCATTCCTCTAAAAGATCTCCGATAAAGTGACCCTTCGGGGGACCCGTAGGGAATTGCAGCGCCGGCCCTACGAGGAGCAAACGCCCGATGATGAAGCATGACACTCTTCGGGGTGTGTGAGGGCAACAGAGGAAACACAATGTCTTTCCCTCTCATAGCTTTGGGTCTTTTACACCTAGGAATCCCCCTTTCTCTTTTTCCTTTCTTTTTCTTCCAATTTTTTAAGTATGGGTGACTTTTTGCACCACGATGCATGGGTGACTTTTTGCTCCCTGGCATAGGAACTTTGTCCTCCTTGTTGTTTAAACATTGATTTTCGGAGCACGGACACTGGACCTTATAAGCTCCTTGGTCCCCCCCTCTCCTTTTGATACATATATTTAGCACGGCTGTTTAGCCGTGGGACCGTTAATTTTATTCTGTCCTTTCTTTCTTTTCTTTTCGTGAGGCACACGAGACAGGATTACTTTTTCAGTGGGACTTGGTTTCACAGTATACCTGGACTTCATTGCCATTGCGATGCAGTGATTTTTTGCCCCACTTTCGTAACTGTAGATTTGCGCATGGTACGTAATGGATAACCCTTTAAGATAGCAATTTAACAAATTGTATTTTAAGAAAGTGCTGGAGTCCATTTGAGAGTTCACGATTAGGTAGCAGTATCACAGGGCTATATTACTTGCAGGACGAAGTGCGGTCCAGTCATGACATCAAGACAACCCCTTTATGGTAAATTATGTGGCGATGGAGGGCATTGTATTTAAATTATTTCATTTTGCAAATTGCCTGTATGTTTTTGGGTATTTTTTCGACAATTCCCGTTCCTTGATCATGTAGTGAGCCATTGCGCATGAGCAGGGGAGTAGTGTGCCCGATTAAAGCTCATGCGCGTTTATCTCCGGTGCTCACACATGCGCATTTAGTTGCTTCTCACTAGGATTCCTTTCCTCCCCGGAAAAGGATACCGCCTCACACCTGACCCGGCCTGTGCATTTAAACTGGCGGTTTTGCCGATGTGAGTCTCCTTTCGGCAGAAGCGTGGTCTTGGGTAGGTTGCAAGAAGGCAGCACCCGCACTCATTTGTAAGTACTTCAAAGATGAAATATCCTGCACTGTGAGCACTCGGCCCAGCACTTCAGATGATTGGCTAATGTGCCTGTATGCTGCTGTCTCTGTGTTTGTTTTTACAGCCCGGTTACTTGCGGGCGCCCATAATTCTGACCACGTAGGATTACTACACGCAGTGCTTGGTGAGCATATTCTTTGAGCACTTATCACTTTACAGTTTGTACGCCCGTTTTAAGTAAACAAACCAGGACAGATTGCTTCGTCATATGGAGTATATATTTTAAACTTTACTAGGTTGAGGATCACTTAAACTCCTCCCCGCCTTTTTTCAATATTGATGCTATGTAAGGTAGGGGCCAAAACCACATTAAACAAAGCCCCCCCCCCCTCTTTTTGACCAGTTACGATCAACCTGTCCTGTGTGCCTTTCTACTTTATTGCTTAAGTGTAATTGATGTACACACATGTGGTACATTTTGCGGCATCAAGTTGTCATCGATGCTGTCTTATTACTTTGTTTTGTTCTTTTTCAATTTCCTAGGCTTCATTCAGGAGTGGCTTCCACCTATTAGCTGTGACCATGATAAGGGTACACAGGTTCTACTCCACCCTGATTGAGATAAGAGGGTAATTTTTATACTCACTAAATCACGTGCACTTTACATATTCTTTATGGTCCTGACGAAGCGCTAACGACCTATGGGCAACGGAAGCGCGAAACATGTTGACCTTGACAATTGACACCTAGGCATAATAGGCCTCTTGGGTCAATAACTTTTAGCAGTATTGACTGCCAAGGGTATGCTTTTAAACATATCGCTGCATGTTTTAATTTCAATCTATCACACTGGCACGATTTTTCTTTACCCTCCTCTTGACTCATTACCCGCACACCCACATGCATCATCCGGCATTCCTCTAAAAGATCTCCGATAAAGTGACCCTTCGGGGGACCCGTAGGGAATTGCAGCGCCGGCCCTACGAGGAGCAAACGCCAGATGATGAAGCATGACACTCTTCGGGGTGTGTGAGGGCAACAGAGGAAACACAATGTCTTTCCCTCTCATAGCTTTGGGTCTTTTACACCTAGGAATCCCCTTTTCTCTTTTTCCTTTCTTTTTCTTCCAATTTTTTAAGTATGGGTGACTTTTTGCACCACGATGCATGGGTGACTTTTTGCTCCCTGGCATAGGAACTTTGTCCTCCTTGTTGTTTAAACATTGATTTTCGGAGCACGGACACTGGACCTTATAAGCTCCTTGGTCCCCCCCTCTCCTTTTGATACATATATTTAGCACGGCTGTTTAGCCGTGGGACCGTTAATTTTATTCTGTCCTTTCTTTCTTTTCTTTTCGTGAGGCACACGAGACAGGATTACTTTTTCAGTGGGACTTGGTTTCACAGTATACCTGGACTTCATTGCCATTGCGCTGCCGTGATTTTTTGCCCCACTTTCGTAACTGTAGATTTGCGCATGGTACGTAATGGATAACCCTTTAAGATAGCAATTTAACAAATTGTATTTTAAGAAAGTGCTGGAGTCCATTTGAGTGTTCACGATTAGGTAGCAGTATCACAGGGCTATATTACTTGCAGGACGAAGTGCGGTCCAGTCATGACATCAAGACAACCCCTTTATGGTAAATTATGTGGCGATGGAGGGCATTGTATTTAAATTATTTCATTTTGCAAATTGCCTGTATGTTTTTGGGTATTTTTTCGACAATTCCCGTTCCTTGATCATGTAGTGAGCCATTGCGCATGAGCAGGGGAGTAGTGTGCCCGATTAAAGCTCATGCGCGTTTATCTCCGGTGCTCACACATGCGCATTTAGTTGCTTCTCACTAGGATTCCTTTCCTCCCCGGAAAAGGATACCGCCTCACACCTGACCCGGCCTGTGCATTTAAACTGGCGGTTTTGCCGATGTGAGTCTCCTTTCGGCAGAAGCGTGGTCTTGGGTAGGTTGCAAGAAGGCAGCACCCGCACTCATTTGTAAGTACTTCAAAGATGAAATATCCTGCACTGTGAGCACTCGGCCCAGCACTTCAGATGATTGGCTAATGTGCCTGTATGCTGCTGTCTCTGTGTTTGTTTTTACAGCCCGGTTACTTGCGGGCGCCCATAATTCTGACCACGTAGGATTACTACACGCAGTGCTTGGTGAGCATATTCTTTGAGCACTTATCACTTTACGGTTTGTACGCCCGTTTTAAGTAAACAAACCAGTACAGATTGCTTCGTCGTATGGAGTATATATTTTAAACTTTACTAGGTTGAGGATCACTTAAACTCCTCCCCGCCTTTTTTCAATATTGATGCTATGTAAGGTAGGGGACAAAACCACATTAAACAAAGCCCCCCCCCCCTCTTTTTGACCAGTTACGATCAACCTGTCCTGTGTGCCTTTCTACTTTATTGCTTAAGTGTAATTGATGTACACACATGTGGTACATTTTGCGGCATCAAGTTGTCATCGATGCTGTCTTATTACTTTGTTTTGTTCTTTTTCAATTTCCTAGGCTTCATTCAGGAGTGGCTTCCACCTATTAGCTGTGACCATGATAAGGGTACACAGGTTCTACTCCACCCTGATTGAGATAAGAGGGTAATTTTTATACTCACTAAATCACGTGCACTTTACATATTCTTTATGGTCCTAACGAAGCGCTAACGACCTATGGGCAACGGAAGCGCGAAACATGTTGACCTTGACAATTGACACCTAGGCATAATAGGCCTCTTGGGTCAATAACTTTTAGCAGTATTGACTGCCAAGGGTATACTTTTAAACATATCGCTGCATGTTTACCCTTGTTTTAATTTCAATCTATCACACTGGCACGTTTTTTCTTTACCCTCCTCTTGACTCATTACCCGCACACCCACATGCATCATCCGGCATTCCTCTAAAAGATCTCCGATAAAGTGACCCTTCGGGGGACCCGTAGGGAATTGCAGCGCCGGCCCTACGAGGAGCAAACGCCCGATGATGAAGCATGACACTCTTCGGGGTGTGTGAGGGCAACAGAGGAAACACAATGTCTTTCCCTCTCATAGCTTTGGGTCTTTTACACCTAGGAATCCCCCTTTCTCTTTTTCCTTTCTTTTTCTTCCAATTTTTTAAATATGGGTGACTTTTTGCACCACGATGCATGGGTGACTTTTTGCTCCCTGGCATAGGAACTTTGTCCTCCTTGTTGTTTAAATACTTTTACTTTACAGTCAGGCGCTCGGAGTTTGGGCCAAAATCCGTTGACGGGCGCCGGTTTGAGTCTGTGTTGCACCTCCTCTGTGATCTGCAGAATGCAAACCACAGTGGCGAGGTGAGCAAAAAAATGATGGATTAAATTAAATCAAGATCTGTGACTGGGGTCAATGGTTGATTTGTTCAGCATTCTGGCCATCATGTGTTCTTTTTGTTTTGGTCTCCCTAAGTGGTAAGGGTATGCCCAGACATGGGCCCCGTGCTCACTGTGCCACTGGATTCAAGCTAGCCTGGCTGACGAGGGCCGATGCCCCGAAAAGGTCCCAGGATGCTTGTTTCCGGTTCAGGAAGGACCTGACCCAGCAGTTCCGGCTGAACTGTTCCAATGGTAAGCATGCTCAAGACTCATGTGCATATGGCTGGGTCCAAACTGGAGTGGCATGGTGAGCAAAGAAACAATAGATTAAACCCAGATCTGTGACTGGGGATGAATGTTTGATTTGTTCAGCCTTCCGTCCATCATATGTTCTTTTTATTTTTGTTGCCCTAAGTGGGAAAGGTATGCCCAGACATGGGTCTCATGCTCACTGTGCCACTGGATTCAAGCAAGGCGGACTGATGAGGGCTGATGCCCCGAAACCAGTCCCAGGATGCCTATTTCCAGTCCAGTGGGGACCTGGCCTGGTAGTTTGGCCTGGACTGTTTCCATGAGGAGCAGGGCCATTACTGATTTGCACATGGCTAGATCCAAACTGGGGTGGCGAAGTGAGCAAGAAAACAATGGATTAAACCAAGATCTGTGACTGGGGGTGAATATTTGATCTATTCAGCATTCCGTCCATCATCTGTTCTTTTTACTTTTGTTGGCCTAAGTGGGAAGGATATGCCCAGACATGGGTCCCATGCTCACTGTGCCACTGGACTCAAAGTAGCCTGGCTGATAAGCGGTGATGCCCTGAAACCAGTCCCAGGATGCTTGTTTACGGGCCAGGGAGGACCTGGCATGGCAGTTCGGGCAGTACTGTTCCGATGGGGATCAGGGTCAAGACTGATTTGCATATGGCTGGGATTAGACCCATATCTGTGACTGGGGCTGAATGCTTGATTGGTCAGCATTTCCTCCATCACATGTTTCTATTTTGCAGCACACATAGAAAGAGGACAAAATGAGGAAAAATAAAGAAATTGCTCCTCATTCACCTCACCTGGGGAGGCGTAGCATTTTGATGCATTCCCAGGTGTACCAGTAATGGTAAATCTGGTAATGCACTAAAATTTGAGCTGTGTTGCGTAACTCTAGCTTTATCAAGCCACGCAGGGCCAAACAAGTTGGTCTTGGGTGGCTCGATAAATGTGACTTAGTTGCTGCGTGGCACAAGGGTGACATAATTCATTGATAAATATGCCCCTCTGTATTTAAAAAAGTAACACAATGGTTTTGGTTATGTTTACTAACAAGAATTTATTTCTACCCAAACAAACCCTTTTTTAACCAAGCTTGGAATAACGAAAGAGTAGGAAGAAAAACATAATGTTCTAACCTATACCATGCAGTTTGCATGCAGCTCTCTAATGACAGTTCATAGCTCACTCTGCTATATAAGGATTGTAATTTATGAACGACAAATAGCAAAATAATTTCTGTGACAAAATCAGTAACCCACTGAGCTATCTACATATAATGCAATAATGTGATCCGCATTGTACATGTTCTTTGCAGCATACACAATAACTCTGTGCACTACTTTATTAAGAGCCAGAACTGGTCCTAGACAAAATTCTAATCTCCCCCAGCAGGTGCATTAATCAGTAGAGATATATTGACATTTGTATAGGTGATTCAAAAATTGCTAGATTCACTCTGCAGCAGGTGCTTTTAAAACCATTGTTTATTTCAAAATATAGCCTCCCCTTGAGCATGGTGCCCTGTGCGGTAGCACCAGTTACACCGCCTGCCCAGCCTAGGCATATGGCGCTGGTATATGCATATGCTGGGTGTAAGTATGCATCTCTTGTGTGGCTGTAAGTTCTTTCCATACTAGAATGTGTGGAAGCATGTGTGCATGAGAGTGATTTGCACTCTATCAGCAAGATTCATCAAAGACCCGTTTTGCGAGTCTATAATAGCGATTCATAAGGAATCGCTATTACAGACTCGCAAAACGGGATTCATGTAGGAATCACAATATTTATTGCGATTCCCACTGATTCCTTATTTGCGATTAGCTAATTGCTAATCGCAAATAAGGAATAACTCCCCATTCAGATTGCGATTTCAAGGGTGCCAGGGTGTCCAAAGGACACCCTGTAGCACCCCTGATATGCAAATTTACACAGGTGTTGCGCACACACATGTCCAAAGGACATGTGTGTGTGTAACATGCAAATGAGAAAAATGCACTAAAGTGCTTTTTTCTATGTTTTCGCTATTTAACACGAAGTCAGACTTTGTGGTAAATAGCGACCAAAAATTGCGAATTCGCAATGTAAAAATGGTTCATGAATTGCATTTAAGGAATCTCAAATAGAGATTCCTTAAATGCAATTCCTCGCAAATGTGCGAATTCTTTATTAGCGAATTTTGCATTTGGGATGATGAATCCGAAATGCACATATTGCACTCGCAAAGGGCCAGATTCTCAGAATCTGGCCCTTTGCGAGCGCAATTGAGCTTGATGAATCTAGCTGTATGTATCTGTATTATGACTTCCATACTAGTGTGTACTATTTACCAAAAAGTAGAAAATCTGCTCCCATAGCAGTGCACCTACATACAGATTTGCTATGTTTTGTTTTTCAACAATAGTCAACAGCATTCTTAGTAGTATGCCCGAAAGCATTGCCAGGCGTATGTTTCCAGAAGTACTAAAGGGAATATCATGTCACATGTCCAAGGGGTCCTACTCCTATTGTGCTGAACTCTACAAAGCATAGAATTCAGCACAAGGAGATTGGAGCTGACTTTATAATGATCTTGCCATGCACCCTCACCAAATCTGAGGAGGAGCTGTTCCCTCATCTCATCCTTTAAGAGTAGTTACTTTAACTTTGGGGTGAAGTATATCTCTGACCATTTCAAGTGTGTGAAGGAGATGGATCAGAGTTTGGGAATGCCTTCAAATGTACATGTTTGGGTGCGTTCTGAAACTTTCAGTGCAAACCACGCCTGAAAATGCCCACTTCTCCCCATTTCAGCTGGATTTACAACTGTCAATTTATCCACACATGGCAGAAAAACATTTGCATGCGAATTCCTTGCAATTGTAAAAGGAGGTGTTTTCTCCTGTATACTTATATTTATGACAGAAAATATCTTCATGAATAGGTCCATTTACATATAATATAATCTAGTTTCAGTGAAAACTATTCTGTCCTAATTGGCAATTGAACTAAGCCAGGACTGAATTGGGGAACCAATAGTAACCTTGGCAAATATTTACAAGCCAGCCTTATCCCCTTTCCATCCTTGCCTTGTTCTCTTGTTCTCTTGTTCTATCTACACATCCACTCTCTCTCTTCTTTTCTCCTCTCTCTCTTTAATTACTTTCTCTCCACCTTCTCTTTCCCTCCCTCTCTTTCTTCCTCCCAAAACCTCACTACGCCTGCTACAATGAACCTTAGGGAGTTGGGGAAAGTGACAGAGGTACCAGGAGCAGCCCTAGATTTCAAATCTCTAGCTCACCAGGAAAATGCCTGGTAGAATAAAAGGCATCCCTTAGTTTGATATTCACTAGACACCTCTCCCAAAATAAAAACAGGAAGACAATTCAACAGATAAAGGACGTACAAGCTGAAACAAAGCAACAATGTCCACTGAAACTATATTAAAGTGTTCTTGGTACAAGTAGTGTAGGCCAATTGTTCCTAACCTGTTGTCCGCGGACCCCTGGGTATCCATGATGCCTATTCAGGAGGTCCGTAGGTGTTCATAATTAGTAGGTTAATGATATATGTGTATATATAAGACAGCACAATTGGAAACTGAACGTTTAAAAATGTTCTGTTGTTAGAAATGGGGCCTCTAGTTGGCAATGATTTTCACCTTTGTCCAAATAGGGGCCCTTCCTTCTAGTCAGAATAAGGGAGATACACTCCTAACATAACCCCTGCTCACCCCCTTGGTAGCTTGGTATGAGCAATCAGACTTATTTCAGAGGCAGTGTGTAGAGCATTTTCACATAACCAACAGTAATACAGTGAAAACACTACAAAAGGACAGCACACCAGTCTAGAAAACATCCTATACTTTATATATTCAAAACAAGACCAAAACGATAAAAATCCAACATACAGTACTTAAAAATATGCACTTTGCAATAATGACCTTAAAAATGCTGTTCTTTGAAGTCAGTAGCTCTGTCCGGTGCTACTGGGGTGCTGAGAACAACAGAATTCAACAGTTCCATCTGACCGCTTCTGTCGTGGTGTCGGCAGACTCGTAAACAGTACCTTTTCGTTGCAGCTGATCACATTGGTGCGGGCCGGTCATGGCAACCGCTGTGCTTGCGGTGTGAAGCGGTGCGCTATGCTGTGCCCTCAAGTTGCTTTGCAGGGAGCGACTGGGTGAAGATTGTTTAGCGGTGTCGGTGGGACCAGGGCTACGGGAGGGAGTGAAGGTGGTGCGGTCTGGATTGCAGTGTGGGATGGGGCGGTGCGGTGTGGGACTTATGAACGGTGCCCCCAAGCTACAGTATGTTCACGGGTGTCAAAGTCAGCAGGCAGTGATGGCACAGTGCGGAGTGCAGTGCCCAAAGGTCACGGTGCAAGCTGCGGCCTGGTGGCGGCGGCAATCGGGTTGTCTGTGAGACCAGGTTGCTGTGCGAGATGCGGCAGTGCCCTCTGCAGTGCCTTCAGGATACAGAGTCAGTTGCTACCCTGCCCCTCTGCGGCAACTGAAACCACGGTTCCAGAGGCGGTACCCAGAGGTCAGTGAAGTCTTTGCTGTCCCTGAGACTTCAGAAAAGGAGGCAAGCTCTACTTCAAGCCCTTGGAGATACTCAGCAACAAGCTGAGAAAGTTCAGTCCAGTCGTTCCACTGCCCAAGGCAGAAGCTGCAGGCCAAACCAACAAAGCAACACCACAGCAAAGGGGCAATTCTCCGCTTGGCAGTTCTTCCAACTCTTCTTCTTGGCAGGTTCCTTGATTCCAGCAAGTTCTAAAGTTATGGGGTCGGGCCCCAATATTTATACTCAATTTCTCTTAGTTCTTTTGGGCACAAGGTGTCTGTGCCCAGTCCAAACCAGTTCGGTCCTCTCTGGCCCAGCTTCCTAGCAGGAGGTTGAGACAGCATTGTCCAAGGCAGACCAGGCCCATTCAGGTACAAGGAAATCTCTTCCCACTACTCTAAATGCAGCCCAGGTCTATGCAGCCCAGCTCTGACTCATCCAGGAGAGGCAGGACACACCTCGACCTACCTCCCCCAGTGGCTGTCTGAAGAGAATGCACATCCCCAATATAATATTCATCTTTACTAAAAGATAAATTTTTATATTATGAGTTTAGGCTTTCTAAGCCCCAAATCTCGATCTTGTCCCAATAGGAAGATATGCTCATAAGATGTTATAAGTAAACTCCCATTCTATTCTATGGGAAGGATTGCCTTTGCATAGTAAAAAACAAAATAAACTGTAAGTCATTACCAGGACATGTCACACACACTAGTACATGTCCTACCTTTCATATACACGACAACCTGCCCACAGGGGTACCTTAGGCCTACCTTAGGGTTAGACTTACATGTAAGAAAATGGAAGATTAGGGCTTGGCAAGTGGATGCACTTGCCAGGTTGACATGGCAGTTACAAACTGCATGCAGACACTGCAGTGGCAGGTCTGAGAACCCTTTGTCAGGGCTGCTTGGGTGGGTGGCACAACCAGGGTTGCATGCACACCAGCAGCATTTGATTTACAGGCCCTGGCACCCTCAGTGCACTTTATAAGGGACTTACTAGTAAATCAAACAACCCAAACAGGAAAACACAAATTCATAATCCAATTTACAATATTAGGAGCACTTGCACTTTAACACTGAACAGCAGTGAGAAAGTGGCATAGACACTAAATCAGCAAAAACAAAGCCAAAACTGGTAGGTAGAAAGCAAAGAGACAGGGACAAAATGCCAAAAGATGCCAGGTCTAACATCAGTATGCATAACAAAATGTGAAATTTTAAGCTAAAAATTAAGTTTTTGGAACTGAGTTTGTTCGAAAGTGCCCACGTTTAGAGCACCATGGGTCTCGGGAGGGGGGTGGGAGCAAAATGGCACACCGCCCTGTATGCTAGGCACCCGCTCGGTACCTAAGCGAACCCTCGTATGCCGGACCCCTCCCGAGACCCATGGTGCTCTCATCGTGGGCACTTTCTAATAAACTCGGTATCACTCTAATAATTCAGAATCTTGAGACAGTGTTTTTTGAAAAATTTCTCTTTTAACACTTGCAACCCTGGCTAGGGTGGGCCTTAGCGCGCCCATACCACCGGGGTCTTTGATAACAGTTTACTTCACTTGCATTCACTGGTCCTGACGAACGCCTGATATACCATTATCACGGATTCAGAAACATGTTGACCACACATAGGATAAATCTGGACTTCTAATTCTGGTCCTTTATCCCACACTACTGTTTTTATCCATGTCCAATTGGCAAAATTATTTTTAAAAGATTCCTTTTGACACAATTGGTACATTTTTTAAATCACTTAAAATCACACTTCATTCACAAAAACCCAGCTCCGCAGTAATCTGGCGTTGCAGCACACTAGGGTGGCATTTGGCAACTCCTGGTGGGGCCCGATGATGAAGCATGTCACCAACCAGGTTGGTGAGTGAGGGTTTTCCGAACAACTCAAAGAGGTTCCCCTCACAGTTTATTGAGACTGTCAGGTAGATTCATCAATGCCTCAATCTGCGACTTCTAAATCGCGATTAAAAGCGAATTGCAATTTAGAAATCGCAGAACGGCATTCATGAATTTTAGCGAGAAAAAAATGCGATTCGCAAGCGGCCGCAATCGGCGATTGCGAGTCACAAAAAATCGGTAAATAATCGCAGAATCTGCCAATTCCCGTGTTGAAATTGCGATCTCGCAATGACCGAAATCGCAAATTGCGATCTCGCTAACTGCGAGATCGCAAAAACGGGAAGTCGCATCCTGAGCACAGTGATGACATCACAACCAGGAAGTAGGCAGGTTACACCCTCATTCTGCAGTGAGAGGCTGAAGTACAGGCAGCAGTGTCAGAGCTCCCCTCCAGTGTTTTCCACATGAGTACAGCAGGAGACACCACAGTGGCAAGCATGTCACAGGATGCAGCAGGAGCTTCCACCAGTGGGAGAAAGCGGAAAATTAAGTTTTCTGAGCAGGAGCTCGAATACCTCATAGAAGGAGTAGCAAAGGACCACAACAGGCTATTTGGTAGTGACTCCCAAAGGGTGCCTGAGGCCGACAAAACGCGCATATGGCTGCACATCCGCACCAAAGTGAACGCAGTAGAGGTGACCCAGCGCTCGGTGGACGAGCTGAAGAAGCGCTGGTACGACCTAAGAGGGCGGGCAAAGGAAAAGATTGCGGAGAGGCTGGGGGAGCATGTGGCTACAGGTGGAGGGGAGCCCACTGTCCCACAGAACACACCACTAGAGGACCGCGTGGAGGAGACCCTCAATCCACAGGCCTGCGTGGGTGTGACCCATCTGGACTCCTCCCGACCTACCAAAGACACAACAGGTAAGTGCCATGCGACAGTGACCCCCTGTCCCCTAACAATGTCCATGACTCCAGGTCGTAGGAGTTACTCCGTGAGTGAACTAAGTGGTAGACAAAGTATGGATGTTTCATCCCAATCTGGAAATGAAGTAGATATATTGCAGCTTTCGTTTTTCGATGACTCCAGTGCATCCCATAGCAAACCCCAATCATGCTGCCAAAGCACACCACTATAGCGCTATTGCATTGTGGGACATGTAGTATGACCACAATTACCATCCTGTACCATTAAGCCTGACATGCCCAGTGTGAGTCAGTCCTGCAGCGAGTCAGGGAATGGTAGTCTGCATGCATGTAGCAAGCCTAACCGTGTACGGAACATGTCACTAATCAACGTCCACCTTAAATCACAGGTGGCGCTGATGTCCCCAGCACGGACAGCGAGGCCCTGGTGATTGATGACAACTTGGAGACCACGGAGGGAGACACACAACATACCCCACAGCCCGGACCATCAGGGCAAGCTGCTGCACCAGCGGTCATCCCACCACCTGCCCCTGTGGCCCCTACCACCCCTGTGCCAACAGGCGCTACTGTACCACCGCGCCGTAATCAACCATCAGTGGGGCCTGCAACACCAGCAGCAGGACGCCAACCAACCCGCCGCCCTGCGGCTGTGAGGAGCCAGACTAGTGGACTGGCGAGAGAGCAGCGCACCAACACCTCCAGCGCTGGCAGGGTCAGAAACGTGCGTGCAGGTGGGCTCTCCATCGAGCACAGGATGTTACATGTGCACCAAACTCAGGCCCGTCACCTAGCCGCCATCCATCTACAATTTGACAAGACCGCACGTAATGTGGATAGGATGACTGCAGCTCTTGAGGCCAACACACAGGCCATGTCCAGACAGCGCGATCTCAATCGCCGCAGGCACCGACAACTGATGACCCGCCTGTCGGCGTACACATGCTCAAACTATGTTATGGGCAACGCCACCTCCCAGCTCTCGCGACACTCTCTGGCCATGCAGGTCCAAATGGCCCAGTGCTGCCAGGACGTTGCGACAGCCCTGGAGCATATTTCAACAGCCATGCAGGGCTTGCAGGCTACCGGCCATGGCCAGGCGGGGGGCAGACGACACCAGCGAGGCTACTTCAAGCCACAGCAGCTAGTCCCTTCCACCGGTTGTAGCACCCCGCCGCAGCAGCAGGCCCTCTGCTGCCTCACGGCAGACTCAGGAGGAGGACGTTGAGAGGAGGTCAGGGGCAACTACCCGGAGACGCCACTGAACTGTTGAACATTCCCATGAGGGTACATGCTGACGCCACAAGCATGCCCTACAGACATACAGACATATGACGCAATATGTCAGTCTTGTTGAAGTTAACAGAATGACCATTTTATTGTGCAGAAACATATAATAAAATTCTGATTAACTTAATCTGACTCATGTCATTATTAATGTCATGCATGAGTTGAGTAATGGGTGTGGGGAGTGGGTGCATTAGAAATAGTTCATGCTGATTTGGCTGCGGCGCCTCTGTCCTTCAGCAGGATTCTCTCTGCGTGCGTAGCGCACATGTGCAGGTGGTTGATTGTCCCCTTCCAACTCACTACCAGATATGTCTACAGGTATCCTGCGCTTGGTAGCAATGTTGTGGAGGATAGCACACACGGCCACGATGCGGCAGCAGACCTCTGGGTCGTATTTGAGGGCCACCCCAGTCTTGTGCAGTATGCGGAATCTGCTCTTCAAAAGGCCAAATGTCCTCTCAATGCAATTTCTTGTGCGTATGTGTGCTGCATTGTAACGCCGTTGCTGTGGTGTTACAGGGTTGAGGTATGGTGTGAGGAGGTACTCACGGAGGGCGTAGCCGCTGTCACCTGAATGATAGGAGCAGAGGGTGAGTGCCTGTGCTGCGCAGGATCATTATCACATACTTATATTGTGGGGCATGTGTACTTACCCAGTAGGTGTCCTTCACCAAAGTCTCCCCTGGCCAGTCGTGTGTGAATGCCACTGTGCCGGAATATGAAGGAGTCATGTGTGCTCCCCGGGTACTGTGCCACTATGTCCGTGATGATTGTCTTTGCATTGCACACCATCTGGATATTGAGGGAGTGGTAGGACTTGCGGTTGCGATACATGTATTCCGTTTGTGCTGGTGGGCAGATGTGGATGTGGGTACAGTCAATGCATCCTATTACATGTGGGAATTGTGCTACATTGTAAAATTGCAGCTTGGTGTCATTCAAGTCCTGTTGGCTGGTGGGGAATGAGATGTAGTGGTGTAGGCGGGTCAGCATGGCCTCTAGGAAACTCCTTAGGCAGCGGGACATGGTGGGCTGGGATATTCCCCCTGCAACAGCGACTATCCCCTGGAAGCTTCCGGAGGCCAGTAGGTGCAGGCTGCACAATACCTGCACATGGGTGGGAACGGCATTTGTCCTCCTTGTTGGGTGCTGCATGAGGGGGTCTAGGTCCCGGATCAGCTTCAGGATCATTGGCCCATTCAGCCGGTACTTGGCGTAGATTTGCTCCTTGGTTTGGCCCAGTAGGGTGACCCGCTGATGGAATATCAGCTCCTGGATGCGACGTCTGTTCCGTGCTGCTTGCTGTAGCCTTCGCCGCCTGACCACCATGTAGAGTCCCGCATTGTGAGAGTCCTCAGGCTCCAGCTGCATGTCCTTAAGTATGTTTGGTCAGGCCTTCACCTGTTGCTAATTAGGAATCGTTTAAAAAAAAAAAATTCCTTACTGGTTACCACCTGGTTTGGGTTCTCCTTAAATTGCACGTCGCAAAATGAAAATTTTGTTTTTTTTTGCAATTTGCGATTTTTCATGAATAGCGATTGCGATTTATTTGCGATATCGCAGTTTCATTCGCAGAATCCGTGCTTTCTCGCTATTACAGAATCACTAATGGGCTTCTTCAAGGATTCTGTGAATTTTATTGCGATATCGCAAATAATGTTTTGCGATTTCCCTATTTCTGGATTTCAACTGTCTTGAATTCCATTTCTGGAAATTGCGATCGCAATAGCTTTTTCACAGCTATTGCGATCGCAATTTAGCTTCATGAATCTGGCTGTGTGAGTATTGCTACATGCTTGCTCATTTCCAAAGTTTATTGTTGTGAAGCTCTTTTGTTGTTTCTTTGATTTCAACCTGAGGGGATTAGGAGCGCCAATTCCGTTCCCTTCCTCTCTTGTTGTTTCGAGTATATCCGGGGTTCCAGATAACAAAACAGCAGGATTTCTAACCAGCTACACCCCATTTCAACTCAGTCTTCAAAACAAACAAGTTCATTTTAGGTGACATGTGAAATCCTTGAGTCACAGACTAGGTTGAGAATTTGGCTGGAGACTGTATCAGGGATGTTGATCTCCATGGGGCAGTTCAAGGATGGTGGCTCCTGAGGGTGTGCTGTCTGATGGGCCTTTCTCTCTGGTTGGCAAACGACTGCTACCTGCCTCCGCATCAGCACCATTGGTTTCTTCAACATTAGCCCAGATGCCTCCCGCCCCTTCTCGCCAGCAGACGCTGGGTATTGTGGAGCTGCTTAGATTTTCTTGAATCACAAACTGTTTTGGGCCACTGTTTCCTGTTTTTTCTTGGCAGTCAACATGGTTCTATCACTCCTCACTACTGTCCACACCCTAGGTTCATGTGGTGGCCTGAACTTCCACCCTGGTTTTCGGTCTTTGATAACCACCTAGTCTCCAGGAAGGAGATCACAGGGTATCGCGCCTTTCCTGTGACTGGCTCCAGCATTTCACTTTGCTCTGCACGCTAGGGCTTCTCGGACATCATTGGGAGGAGGTGTCCACTCTGGGTACATGGGGATTGAATCCCAGTGAGGCCCATTAAATATCAAGGTCCATGGTGCCTGTTGGGTTGTGCAGTGAGGCATGCCCTGATACTCCCTTAAGAAGGATTGGAGGTGGCGCTCAGAGTCGACTTTTTCTGATACGGCAATCTGAAGTGATATGTTTTGGGTCTGCATAAATCTTTCGATATACCCATTGGCTTTTGGCCTTTGGGGGGTGATGTGGCAATGGCAGATTCCATGATGTTTTAGAAAGTCAATGAATACTCTGCCTTGAAACTGTGGTCTATTGTCACTTTTCATCATGGTGGGAAAGCCAAACATGGCAAACGACTTCTCCAGGAATGGAATCACCTGCATGAAAGCTGTCAAATTGATTACCTCCACAATGGGGTATTTGGAGTATGTATCCATCATGACTAGGGTGACTCTCCCATCTGGGACGCTTCCAAAGTCTAGGCTCATGGTATCCCACAGGATAGTGCATGACTCTTCAGTGATTATCAGCACCAGTTTCTCAGGAGCGCTTGTTAGTTTATATGCAGGGCACTTCCAGACAACTTTTTCAGCCAGACTTTCAAGTCTGGAAAAAAATACCTTTTTGCTCATCCCGGACTTCATCTTCACTGATCCTTTGTGTCCTCTGTGCCCTAGTTGCGTCACATGAAGCTGTTGGAATGACTATTCAGGATCCACATAAGAGGATTCCTTCTCGGGTCATGCTGAACCCATCTCTAAACCCACAACTTTTTGAGACACTCCCAATCATTCCCTTGCCAGTTATTTATTTATGTCCTCTAGGGTCAAGGCCCGTGGGCAAGTGGCGCTTGAGATCATGTTGAAATAGGCTTCTATGGCCTCAGTTTCATGGCCATTGACTTTGGGTTCTATAGGTCCTGGGTGGCGAGAGGGAAAATCAGCGGGATTTATGACTCCAGGCCAGTAGACAACATCCATCATGTACTACTGCAGCTGGATGGCCCATCATTCGATTGTTGGGGGTGGATGTGGAGCTGATACCTGGAACAGTGGGACGAGAGGTCGGTGGTCGGTGAAAACCTTGAACGACTGACCACTTACATAAAGATGAAATGTCTACACTCCCATTTAATCGCTAGATCTTCTTGCTCAATCTGGGTGTAGAGTGCTTCTGTGGGTGACCATGCTTTGCTGGCAAAATCTAGCCTGGCCTAGCACCTTGGCTCCTGTTCCTCGGCAAGTACAGCCCCTAGACCCACTGGGCTGGCAGCTACCACTAGTTCGTTGCCTTTATCCAAATTAAAGTACACCAGCGTGGTGTTGTTGAGGAGTGCTTCCTTGATCTGTCAGAATGCATCTTCCTCCTGGTGACCCTAGCTCCACTTGGTATCTGTCCTTGTTAGAGCCCTCAGTAGTTCTGCGAGGGTTCGCAAGGTCTGGGATGAATCAGCCACAGTACGTAGCCATTCCAAGGTACCTTCGTACCTCTGACACTGTGGTGGGCAGTGGCAACAGTCTAATTGCCTGTGATTTACAAGGATCAACCTGTATCCTGTCTCGGTTGAATATGTATCCAAAGAGTTCAATTGTCAACTGAAAGAACAAGTATTTTTCCCTATGCAATGTGATGCCATAGTCTTGGAGGCACCTCAGGGTGGCTTGAAGATGTCTGTGGTGCTCTGCAGCTTTGGCAGACTGAATGAGGATGTTGTTGCTGACGTTTAGGATGCCTCTCAGTCCAGATAGGGTCTCACATATGGCATTTTGGAATACTTTGGTCGCTGATGAAATGCATAGTTGAGGTGCCGATACCGGTACCACCCTAGATGTGTACTAAACGTGATTATATATCTACTTTCCTCAGCCAGGACTAGTTAGTGGTACCAAACATTCAGGTCCAACTTTGAAACTACCAGAATACATTGAAGTCGGCCACTATGTCATACATGGTCGGGGTTATGTGGCATTCCCTCCTGATGGCTCGATTCGGGAGCCGGTTGTCAATGCATAGCTGTATTTTCCCCGGCTGTTTTGGCTTTTCAGCAATTACCATTGGGGAAACCCAATATGTTGGACCAGACACTTTATCTATTACTCCTTGCTCCTCAAGCTTCTGTAGTTCACCCTCAACAACCATTTGAAGGTGGAATGGGGCACAGTGGTGCTGAAGTGCCATTGGCACCACCGTCGGGCCGATGTGCAGTATCACTTGATGGCTCTTGAGGCACCCTAGCCCTATACAAAGTTCTGGTCATTGTTCCAGCCGGTCACTGATCTGGTTTGAACTCACATTTCTGGTGAATTATAGTACGCCTAGGTCTTCGTGGTGTGACTGCTAATCAGTGTGTCTGTCTCTTGATCAATGACGTGGATCATTGTCTTGATCTGTTGATCATCAGATTAGACGGATGCAGTCAACCGCCTGCAGAGAGGTAGGGGTGATTGACTCCCATATGCGAAAGATCCCGGTATGTGACAAGACTAGTTGAAGACTTGGCCTGAGACGATTATATTGTTGGATCCCCATAACATTTAATGAAGCTCCGGCATTAATGACAGCTTTCACTTCAGATCCTGACATGCAGAGCATGCAGGTAGGCTGTGGCCTAAAGTATCACTTCACCTCTCTCGTAAATGGTATGAGTATTGCTTTTTCCTCCTCTTCTCTTTTTTGGTGAAGTGTCTTCAAGGCGGTAGTTAGGTTGTGATGGATTCGTTATTGATAGTTGATGCACTGCTTTCCTCAGTGTCTTGTTGTTCCTGGGGTTCACGCTCTAGGTCTTCCTCCGGCAGACTGAGGCAAAGTGGTTGGTAATCCCACAATGAGAGCATGTTCTGCCTTGTGCTGGGCACACAATAACCAGATGTTCCTCTCAGCCGCAGTAGCCACACTTGTTTTCCTGGGGTTGGAACAGGCATCCTCTGGGGGTGTTCCTTTTTCTTTCGTCCTAACAGCATCTAATCATTCGGATTTGATGGTCACAGTCTTGTCAGCTGTTCATGTTAGGGCCAGATCCATCTCGTCGGGTAAGTTTTTTGATCTTGCGAGAATTTGGATGTCATCAAGGCTTAATTCGTTTGTCTCAATACTAGACTGCGTAATGGCTTGTTATGACAGCCCTGAATGAATGGAACTTGGATTTCTTTGAGCTGGTCATCTGCTGTGCCGGTGCTTGCTAACTGATGTAGCCTATTGTAGAATGCATCAATCAATTTACCTTCCCACTGGCGGGCTTGGCGATATTTGAATCTTTCAAAAGTCCCAATTTAATTGTGGGTCAAAATGAGCATTGAGTGCTCTTACTGCGGCATCAAAGTCGGTAGGTAGGCCTATGTTTGGTAGGTGCATGAGCAAGATGTTGCTCTCCTCCCCCGCGTAATGCAAAATCAGGGCGCACCATCAGTCTCTTGTGTGGAAACAAAGTAATGGTCCAAATACCCTATACATGTCTGCCACCTGGGGAGGCAGTTGCGGGGTCAGCCAGCTAGATGAAAGGGGGTAATACTCCTGGGAGTGCGTGTTGTGTGGTAGTCTGGCCGGCAGGTTGGGCCACATTTGGTTCGACTGCCATGTTGGTTCTGTTTGTTTTCATTTCTGTCCACTCACTTTCTTTGGGTATGGCCTCTCTTGACTGTGGTACCGCTCTACCAATGTCCTTTTAATTCACCTTAATGAATTATTTTGTCTAATGTTTTACTGCTTGACTATGAGATGTTGGTTGGATTAGCCACTGCTTGTTTAGTTACTCCCTCCCTCGTTGCAGCCTATCTTCTATTGTATAAATGATCCCTCATATGAGCACAAAGGTACCCCCGGTACTTTAAGGCTTAAGAGGAGGGGGAAGGGAAAAAATACAAAGAGAACAACCTCTTATCAAGCCTAATTTCTAAAATGGTAGTGACTCTAATAAAAATATTTACATTGCAGCATAGAAACACAGAAATTAACTTTCTTTTAGGTTATTTTTATTTATCAAAAATATTGTATATATATGTTTATTTTCACACTTTTTTTGGATTTATATTAGCAAACAAATCTGTATACAAAACAAAAAAATCACATTATTATTTCAATTAGAAGTTAATTGCTATGCTGCAAGGTAAATATTTTGATTAGAGTCACTACTATATTAGAAATTAGAAAGCTTGATAAGAGGTTGTGCTCTTTGTATAAATGATCTCTCAACCATGTGAGAAACTTCTCCTATCAAAAAACACAAATCTTTAAAGAAAAATGATTTACAAAAACCACTGACACAGCACAACCATTAGCTTGTTTGAAATATATTATTTTTCATATATCAAAAGTTTATCTAACTCTTTTCATATTTATCATTTCAATGGCCCTCCAGAAAACACAACGAACAATACATCACATTCACATACACATAGTGAAAATTAAAAATCGACCGGTGATCACATACACAAACATGAGAGCTTGGAACCACAAATAATCAAAATGTCTTTACATATTCCAAGGATACCTGTCATAGGACATAACATAATTATGTCGACTTTTCGACCCTGTGATCAAGTGTTATTCACTATACACTATGGCTGATCTTCCTCAGGACTAAAACAGACCAAAAGGCAGCATTAAATGTATTCAAAGAAAGACACATGTGGCTTGTCCAAAACAGTATTCATTTTTTTGATAACACCTGAAGACACCTGAAGACTGCAATCACGCTGGGAGCTGTTTGATCGCGCTCCTCTTTTTAAAGCCTCCCGTTTTTCGATTTAATTTATTTTAGGTTTCTTAAACCCTGCTTTTACTGGACAGCTTCTAGGGCCCCTTACCTGCACTTTAATAGTTTTCCACCGTATTTGGCGGGTCCGGTTCCCGGTTCTGGGTGGTGGGCTAGGAACGGCCGCCATCTTGGAGTGGGGTGAATGCCACGAAGTGCATTAGTGAGCAGTGTAGTGCTCCGGATGTCCACAGGGACTACTATTTAAGGCGAGCACTCGAGGGATTATCCCTTTTGATAACACCTGAAGACACCTGAAGACTGCAATCACGCTGGGCGCTGTTTGATCACGCTCCTCTTTTTAAAGCCTCCCGTTTTTCGATTTAATTTATTTTAGGTTTCTTAAACCCTGCTTTTACTGGACAGCTTCTAGGGCCCCTTACCTGCACTTTAATAGTTTTCCACCGCATTTGGCAGGTCCGGTTCCCGGTTCTGGGTGGTGGGCTAGGAACGGCCGCCATCTTGGAGTGGGGTGAAGGCCACGAAGTGCATTAGTGAGCAGTGTAGTGCTCCGGATGTCCACAGGGACTACTATTTAAAGCTCGCTTCCCCGCGTAGCGGTGACGCGTAGCGGTCGCGCCTTCCCTGCGCCTGAGTCGTGCCAGAGTCCTGCCCGTCTGCACCCGTCAGCATCCCGGAGGCGGTCCGGGAGGCGGTCGATCTGGACTAGGGGCGACGGGTTTACATCGTTGCAACTATGGTGAGTTATACCTCTGCGCAACTTCGGTCGCTTAATACGGTGACTTATGGCTGTTTTAATGTTTTCCCCGGGCGTTATAGAGGTAAGAGCATATGCCCTGGGTGTGGTTGGTCGAAAGACGCTGGTCCACGGCCACCTCCCCATCGGAAGGTGGTTTCGGTGAAGCATCTGTGTATGCTATTGAACACCAGATCTGTGCGTAGGCACGCTCAGGAGCTCTCAGACCTCCTGACCCTGGAAAAACCGATGTGTCTGATGCTCACAGAGACCTGGCTGGGAGCTTCCTCCAACCCGGATATTGCCTCGGCTATCCCGTCAGATTATAGAACCTATAGGCAGGACCGGCAGGTAGGAAGGGGGGGTGGTGTTGCCATTGTGGTGAATAACTCTGTTGCGTGCTCTATTATTCCCACTGAGGTCATTAAAGGGTGTGAGTCCCTCGCCTTCTCTTTAGCTTTGGCGCCGCATCAGTCAGTGAAAGGTCTGTTAGTCTATAGACCCCCGGGTCCAGCAGGCTCGTTCTTTGATGAACTTCAGTCTGCTATGGCATCGATGGCCATGAGAGCTGACCATTGCATTCTGGCTGGCGACTTTAACTTTCACATGGATGATGCCCAGGACTCAGACGTGATTAAACTAGCGGATATCACGACCCCCTTGGGCTTAGCCCCTTTTCTTTTTGAACCTACGCACGACAAAGGCCATATCTTGGACCAGGTCTTTTCCTCTTCCCCCATAGAGGTGACAGCATTTCTGCCGGTGCTCTGGACTGACCATCGCCTGGTACAGTTCTATATACCGGTTAATGAGAGACCCCGGAGCAATGCCCCTAAGCAGCTTGGTTCAGAGACAAGGGCGCTGCACCAGGTGACTCCTGAACTGTTGTCTAAAGCACTGCATGACCATCCGTGCCCACTGACGGGAGATCTGGATAGTGACCTGGAATCCTTGCAGGACTGGCTTGAGGAGAGGCTAAATGACCTGGCCCCGGTTAGGCCTCCTCGATTATTATCTAAGCGGGTTTCTGCCCCGTGGTTTACGGGTGCACTGCTTGCTTCTCGCAGGCAGTGCAAGGTGGCTGAAAGGACTTGGCGAGCCCAGTACAATCCAGAAGCCAAGCTCGAATATAGAACTATGGTCAAAGCTTACCATCGAGCGATTCTGGTCGAGAAGAAAAACTATTTTGCCAGGAGGATCGAGGATGCCTCGAACTCCTGTAAAGAGATCTTCTCGATCGTTAGGGAATACATCACCCCACGGTCGAACGTGGCCCAGTCCGTTCCCATTCAGAAGTGGGCCTCGGATCTGGCTTGTTTCTTTACCGCGAAGATCAAGACGATACAGGAGTCGTTTCCACCGCGGCCGGCGGCTGTCCTGCCTGGCCTCGTTGTTGGCTCTGTTCCTTCGATTTCTTCGGGACCTGTCCTGTCAGACTTCCCGCCTTTATCCATGGCCTCTTCTTTGGCTCTGCTGGCCAATCTTAAATCTGGGTCACCGCTCGATCCATGCCCGGCCAAATTTTTGGCGAGGATGGCGGAGGTAGTTAACCCGCTGGTCAACCCTCTCCTAAATCGTTCCCTTAGCCTAGGTGAGGTCCCTCCGGCATGGAAGCGGGCCATGGTCATCCCTTTGATTAAGAAGCCCGGTCTAGCTCCTGAGGTCTTGGCTAATTATAGGCCGATTTCTCTTCTTCCGGCTTTAGCCAAGACCCTGGAGAAGCATGTTCACAGAGTGCTTTCCAACTTTTTGGAATCCAACGACCTGCTTCACTCCACTCAGTCGGGCTTTCGCCCTAATCTGAGTACGGAGACGGCGTTGCTGGAGGTTTCTGAGGCCATCAAGGAGATGCTAGATCTGGGTGGTAGAGCGATGTTGATCATGCTCGATCTGTCGGCGGCCTTCGACACCGTCCCCCATGAGGGTCTCCTCATCAGACTTCATGAGATCGGTCTGAGGGGGACGGTGTTTAGATGGTTTGCATCTTTTCTAGCTGGTCGCCGACAGTCGGTCTGGGTTTCCTCGGCTTCCGCCGAGATGCCGCCACTGGGAGTCGGAGTCCCGCAGGGCTCGGTATTGAGCCCGACTCTGTTTAACATCTTTATGACCCCTTTGGCGGCTCTGGCGGAGTCCTATGGTGCCCAGATCGTATCCTATGCGGATGACACCCAGCTGCTCTTCACCTGCCGGAAAGGGGAGGATTTTGACGGAGAGAGTATCCGTGAGTGCCTTGGGGCTGTTTTTAAATGGCTCCAACTGAACAGCCTCAAGTGCAACTCTGATAAGTCGGAGATACTCTTCTTCGGCTGTCAATCCGACCCGGACTGGCAGATGTGGTGGCCGGCGGACATGTCTCCCCCGAGCCAATCTTCGCAGGTTGCGAAGAATCTGGGGGTCAAAATTGACAACGGCCTGACCCTCAGATCTCAGATTCTCACCCTTACAGGCACATGCTTTGGACTTCTCCGCATGCTGTGGAAGTTTTTTCCGCTGCTTTCAGAGGATCACAGGAGGATCATGGTGCAGGCCTTGATTGGGTCAAGATTGGACTATGCTAACATCTTATATCTTGGCCTGCCCGAATACCTCCTGCAGCGGATGCAGGTGGTCCAAAATGCGGCGGCCCGCGCCATTTTTGGTCTGCACAGGCGAGCGCATGTGTCTGGCCTGGTACAGGCACTTCACTGGCTGCCTATCCGACAGCGGATAGTTTTTAAAACCTTGACTCTTGCCCATAAGGCCTTTTATTCCACCGGGGCTAAATATCTGCAGAGGAGGTTTAAGCAATACTGTCCGTCGCGATCTTTGAGATCAGAATCGCAGCTTCTCGCCATTGTTCCTCGTGTGAGGAGGGCCCGACTGGGAGGTCGTTCCTTTATGCTTCGGGCTCCTCAGCTTTGGAACTCTTTGCCCTTCGCGTTACGAAGCAACTCCAACATGCTATCCTTTAGAAAGGGCCTAAAAACCTGGCTGTTTGCCTCGTAGATTTTAAATTCCCTTCTGTTCCCTTCTTTATTCTTTGTGTGTTATGTTTGCTTTCAGGATGTTAATAAAGCGCCGGGACACTCTCTGAGTAGCCGTGCGCTATAAAAGCCACAAAATAACATAACATAACATAACATAACATAGTTATGTAACATGACATCCCAGACCAAAGCCACGATTCACTCAATGTGGGGATGGGGTTATTATTACCCTTCTTCAATTGTAGTCCTCTTGGCCCAATTGTGGCTTCATTTAAAATGAACAGCAGCAGCTCCTGTCTTGTTTTCTGTCTTCCTGTGTGTGAGGGATCATGCTTGAGGGATCATTTATAGGCCCTTTCAGTATTTAATGTTTAATGAGAAACATTATTTTACAATTCTGTTGAGGAGATTTCGTTCACCAGACAGAACTGTTTGTAGCTCATAACTGCATACCCAGGTTCTGAGAGACACAGGGTTACCCCATTATGTTTAATGGTACCGTCTATGTTAGGCCCTTGGTGGAGTCTTGTTCATACCTGCTGTTGAATTGTCCTTTGAAATGGGCTCTTGAGAGGTTTCCTTTCTGCTATTTCTTTAAATATACATTTTTCAAAGTTCCTTCTTTAGCTGTCTGGGTGGTTCTCCAGTGTTTCGCCGTGGGGTAAAACCTAACGGGGCAGGGCCGTGTCACGTGGTGATGCAGGTCGTCCTCCGGCAGCTGCTGGTGTGTTCTACTGGGCCGCGGGGCACCGCGGGTTGTCTCAGCATTGCACCAGGTGTGTCTCAGCGGTGTGGCAGGATGCGTGAGGCCACCCCTGCCCTCATCGCCAGTGTGGCTTCCCACATTATTATCAAAAAGTAGGCTGCTGTAATTCGTGCCTGCTCGCCCTTTACTCACAGTCACATCCACTCACAGTGTTCATTCGGGTGAAAAAACCATGAGCGGTCTCCTCCTAATTATTTATAACCTCCGCCACACCTGTGATAGAGCGCGGGTTCACCTGCCCAAACATTTACCATACTTACCTGGGCCCATAAAAACATAGACAGTTTGAACAGGTAAACCTACGCTCTAAATCACTGATTTTAATTTAACCTTTTTAGGGCCTATACCTTGACTTACCAATCCTAAGGGATCAAGGGAGTAAGCAAAATAGGCAGTAAATAAACATTTGCACTCATAAAATACCCACAGACTCGAGAAAGACTTTAATGCTTTATCTAAATATTTTCTTTGAATATCAAAGACCATTCTACATTAATCAGAGCCTGATCAATTAGAAAGAATAAAATCAAAGTAAGATGATGTGAAAGTATCATGAAACGTTCTTTAAGCATTGAATTATAGGAAGGATAAGAAGAGGGAAACAGCACAATGACATATCTCTCTCAGCTTCATATTTACCTAGAATGGTGTGAAGACAAACCCTGGCCACGGGCTGGGATAAAGGACAGGACCCCCATTAGTGCAGGTGCCAAGAGGATAGAACAGGTGCAGACCAGAATCAGGATAAGTACAGACCAAATTGGATAAGGACAGGACCACCGCAGGTCAGGACTGACACCTACAGCTAAAGTGCAACTCCAGCGTCACACCCCTCTCTGCAGCTAACAGTCGGACCCCGATTGGGTTAGCAAATCTTCTCCCTCAGGAACCCCGATTGGGTTATCGAACTCCTTCCCAGAACCCCAATTTGGTTATCGATTCTTCTGACAGAGTGCCCCGCCAGCACTTCTGCTCCCGAATCTTCCGACAGAGTGCTCCGCCAGCACCTCTGCTTTCGATCGCCTATTGAGCGCGTTAGGTCAGTGACAGGTCAGCTACTCGGACAAGTTGGACAATCTAATTAGCTAAGCCTACCTTAGTTATACCATTTTCCACGGCAGTGTACCACCCCCAATGATGCAAATGTGTGTATTCCCTCAATTTGATTGGTCAAAAGACGAGGAGAGGTCATCACACCATACCAGTCATGAGGTCATGCTCTTCAATATTCAAGTCAATATTCCCGGCCAATATTTTATTTTCCCATGCACTTTTATTCCACCCGGCAATGAATGTTCCAATAGTAAATACGATGTATAATTTGACATCCTCTTGAAAGTTCAGGAGGTCGAGTTCACATGAACATCTTCTTGCAAGACAGGAGTTGGCATGGATTCAATGCCAAGGCTTGTAGACTCTTGAGCTTTTCTGCGCAGTCGCAGCATTGCAAGATGGAGTACAGCAAGATTACATCAGGCCCAAATACCCGCTAATAGCAAAGTCAAAGAGAAAAAGTTTTAGAACAAAGAAAAAATGAATGCACTGTACACCACATATCTCTACTCGATTCCCATTACTTTATTTTAACTATGACATTAGTCATTAAGCAGAACAAACAACTTAGTAAAAGCAATAGTGCAAGCGTTAGCACGTTAACACACAGAGTAGCCATCTTAGTTCTAGTGCGCAGAAGCAAAGTTTTCCCTTCAAGCAGAAAGTACGTCATGTCACGTGAGTGTGACAGACGCATGCACAGAAAAGTTCCCGCGTTGCGGCTGCCATTTGAATGCATTTGAGTTATGGTTAGTAAAAGCACACATGCAAGCTTCCCCAGCTTACTAGAAATGTCGTGTTTCACATTGTTAATAAGACGAAACATGTTTATTAGTGTATTACAGTTTATATCGAGAGGGCTGAGTCCAAGAAAATCACTTTACCTGCAGAACCTTGCTCCGTCAATTCACTCTTTGATGATATTTTATATCATCACAAATTATAGAAACAGATGCCAACTTTTCAACATTTACTCATTTCTATTTCTTCAAACACTCTTTTAGGCTTTTCCCCATTATTCATGTGGAAGTTTTTCATTTTCTTGTACAAATTCCCATTTAATTCTTCAAGCTCAATTTCACTGAAGTTTCTTTTCTTTCCTCTCTGATTTACCTTATATGTCTTTTTATGTTTGCAACATTTGCAACAAATCATTATCCCTAAAATCAGTAGTGCTACTCCCACCATTGGCATCAGTATTTTGCCTACAAAACTTTTTCCTACATTAGTGAACCAACTACCTATTGAGGAGAGACCACTAATGAGTCTCTTCCATGCACTGTCAACCTCCAGTGGTTTCAATTCTTCTCTCAAATTGGTAATATTTCTCGCATACTTTTTAATTTCAACGCTTTCGTCTGGAATGTAAGTGCAACAATGTTACGTCTTCAGCATTCTACAGACTCCGCCCTCTTTTGCCAATAATATGTCAGGAGCAAGTTGATTTTGTAAAACCATTGATTTTACCGCCACTTATTCGGTATTGATCATCAAGAATCCACTAGCAGTGTCAGTCGATAAGCAATCTACCATTGTTGACAATTTGCAAATTCTTTGAGTGTTCAGAACTACTCCCACTGAAGGTATTATTGCAGTAAATATGTCACCTACAATTTCAGCAAATGATGCTCTTTTACTACGAGTTAGTACATTAGCTTCTTCATTGCTTCCAGTGATTTTCTCTACGTGGTACACTTTTGGGAATACTATTCCAAAATAGCAAATCCTGTACCAATGATCAGGCAATTCAAAATAGGCCTTGTTCCCACAAATGTAATAAATTCCAGGATAAACTGGTTCAGTTCCATCTTTGAAACCCCAACCCCCAATAACTTTGAAATTGTGTTCACATTCACTGGAACCAATGAATATATTGTTATAATAATCTGTTTTCTCCCTATGGAGACAGAGTTTCCCTTTCTTTTTGAAATCCAGCAACATAGCAGCTTGAGTCTTGCCATTAGAGGTAAACTCTTTATCCTCAGCCCATATAGAATCTTCCGCTTATGATCAGTGGCTTTTCTATGGAAAGCCTGTCTCCTTTACTCGACTAAATCTAAAAACATCTTGCTTCCAGTGATTTTCTCTATGTGGTACACTTTTGGGAATACTATTCCAAAATAGCAACTCCCGTAGCAATGATCAGGCAATTTAAAATAGGCCTTGTTCCCACAAATGTAATAAATTCCAGGATAAACTGGTTTAGTTCCATCTTTGAAACCCCAACCCCCAATAACTTTGAAATTGTGTTCACATTCACTGGAACCAATGAACATATTGTCATAATAATCTGTTTTCTCCCTATGGAGACAGAGTTTCCCTTTCTTTTCGAAATCCAGCAACATAGCAGCTTGAGTCTTGCCATTAGAGGTAAACTCTTTATTCTCAGCCCATATAGGAATCTTCCGCTTATGATCAGTGGCTTTTCTATGGAAATCCTGTCTCCTTTTCCCGACTAAATCTAAAAACATCTTTTCTTTCTCTTGTAATATACATGTTAGATTATCTTTGTGAGCCTCGGCTACATCTATTGATCCTACTGTTAGAAAATAATCTCCCATAAAGTGTGTAGAGTCTCTAGTACTAGAAATACGATTTAAATTTCTACGTAAAGGAACTTCAGAAAAGATTACATCAAAATTAGAATAATAATACTGCAATTTTCCAGTTCTATAAAACAAACTAGCTAAAATGCTACACGAAATACCATAGGTCAGAAGTAAGTGATGGTAAGTGACCCCTTCAGCTACTGACATAGGCAACTTCATGCACACGTAGCAGTCACTGATTTCCATAGCTACTACTTAATGTACTAACAAATTAGCAAATACATTTAAATGAGTTCTATTTCTAGCTCTTCTATAATGTAAGTCTCCCTCATCTGGTGTTTCTAAATCTACTCCAGGTTGCTTAAGACTAACTGCTTTCTCATGTGTATATGTATCTATTGTCTTAGGTGAACCTACTTGCTCAGGTATATTAGTGTCATTCTGCATTTCTTTGCTCATTAGGTAAGGTATAGCTAATGTTAATCCAAACCATATTATAACTACTATTACTATACTACAAGTGCATATTCTACGACATGTTTTTAGACAATTTCTTTTCGGTCTTCCGTTAACATTATAATCAGCCATTTCTGACTAAGGAGATTTTATCCCCTCTTTGTAACTTTTCCACAGACTTTAACCTGTGTTTCTTTTCTCAAGTTGGTCTCACTTCTTCGTCAGTCTGATCAACAATCAGTTTGTCATCACTCAGTTCTAAATTTTCAAAATCTTCAACTATGACGTAGGTCCACTTAGGTCCTTTAAACTTGTTATTCAGTCTTTTCAAACGCAGACTTTTCCTTCTGGGTTGCTCTGTGGATGGTCCAGCTTGGCTTGATATTTCGTTTACTTGCTCTGGTTCTTCATTTATTGTTTTAAGGTGAAATTTCTCGACCTAGGCCACTTAGCTCCTTTTCTGAGTCTTTTAGCTGGCACTGTGCTTTGACTTTCTTCATATGCTCTTTTATTTTCGTTCAGTTGTGGCACTACTTGTTCTCTGTCAACTTCTGAATTCCTCTCTATCTGACTTAGTCCAGGTCTTATATTTATTTCTTCTGCCTGGATACTAATCTGGCCTTGTTTAGGTGTTTGCTGTACTTTACTTTGACTTTGTTTGCCTTCTTCTTCCTGAACACGTTTTTCTACACCTATCTGGTCCTGCTCAGGTCTTTGGATTTCTTGATTGTCTTCTGCCTGAGCTTTCACCCTAATACCTATCATTCCCTCCTCAGACTCTAGAGTACTGGCTGGAGTTTCAAATGTCTGAGTACACCGATCTTTCCTTATCTGGTCCTCCTCAGAATTACTTTTGACTTGGATTTCTGTAATCTGAGTACATTCTCCTATTCCTGACTCATCCTCACTATCACTCTGTCTATCTAGATAGGTTTGACTTCTGGTTCTCACAAAGTCTGCAGGTATGTCGACTACTGGAATCCATTCATCCTGACTGGTGCTCGGTTGATTCTCATCAACTACTTCAGGATCAACTTCTTGAGACCCTTCAGCTGCGCAACCTTCAGCCTCTATTTCATCAGGTTCGGTCACCCTCTTGGTGTGACTCACGTGGATCCAGTTTGGAATTCCCCTGTACTTTACAGCTGTGGTAGTAACCAATATCACTTGATGTGGCTCTCCCCACCTTGGTGCTCGGCAAGATTCTCGAGTATGTTCCTTTATCACTACCCAGTCACCTGAATTCAGGTCATGTGCGGAGTTGATTGTCTGGCGACAGCATCTTCCTCAACCTGGTGGGAGATAGAACGCACTTGGTCAGCCAGTTCTTTGCAGTACTTGAGCACTAAATCATCAGATATATTTATCAGCTTGTGTCCTGGTACCCTTGCCTGCCTCATTGCTCTTCCCATGAGTATCTCATGGGGACTCAAGCCTGTGTTTCTGTCTGGAATGCTTCTGAGTCCCATCAGAACAAGAGGGAAAGCATCAGGCCACGCCAATTGGGTAGATTCATACATCTTTCCCAATCGTGACTTGATTGTGCCATTCAGTTGTTCTACCACTCCAGAAGCCTCTGGGCAGTATGCACAATGCCGTGTTTGCTCAATTTGGAATGCTTCACAGATCAGACTAATTATTTCATTATTAAAATGAGACCCTCGGTCTGACTCAATTGTTGCTGGAAAACCGTTGTAACTTAGCTACAGTGATGCTATCATTTCTGCGAGTAGGGTAAGCTTCCACCCCTTTTGAAAATAGTCAGGCAATGACAAGGACGTACTTCAGTCCTCGTCAAGGAGGTAATTGGATGAAATCAATCTGGAGTCGTATGAAGGGACCTTCAGCCTTGCCAATCTTTCCTGGCAACACTACAGTTCTCTTACCAGGATTCATTCTTTGGCATGTTATACACCTCTGGCAAAGACTCTCTGCTACATTCCTGAATCTCGCATTGAACCAACTCTGTCTGAACTGTCTAATCATCACGTCTCTACCTATGTGTGAGCTTCCATGATACATCCTACCCAAAGCAGCAAGCATACAATCTGGTAACACAGGTCTCCCATCAAAGTAAACAATAACACCATCCTCAGCCCTTCTCTGACATCCTATTTTCTCCCACTCTTCCTTTTCTTTCATTTCTGCCTCATTTTGCAAATCTCTCACTTCTTCCCATGTTTCACTCTTTCAAGCAACATAAGTTGTCAGCTGTTTCCACGTGTATTGATTTTCTTATTTATTGCCATCTTATGTTTGGCACAATGCTGGGCTGGTTGTTCAACATACCAATTACCTGCTGTCACTCGGTCATTTCCAGATTGGTGAGTAGCACACTTGAACACAGCCACTTCTTTTGGTAATTGAATTGATTCCAGTAAGTCTTTTACAAAATGTCAATTTTTATAGGAGTACCTAAAGAAGTCCAAAACTCCCTTTGCATCCAAAATTGGACAAAGTCATGCACAACCCCGTAACCATACTGACTGTCAGTGTATATGGTTACTTTCACATTTTTCCCAAATTTGGAGGCTGTTGCCAATGCAACTAATTCGGCTACTTGTGCAGACTTGACTCCAGGTAAATAGGATGCTTCCACTGGACCCCACAAAGTACACACAGCATAAGCAGCACTTAATCCTCCTTCCTCATGTCTCATGCATGAGCCATCTACGAACAGCTCATATTCAAATGTCAATAATGGCTCTTCTTTTATGTCTGTCTGGTCGGGGCTTTGTACTGTATTCTGTGAGGTCGATACAATCATTCTCGACTTCCCCTTTCACTTCTGCAAAGTGTGATTCAGGTAACAGTGTAGCTGGATTTAAAACAGTGCATCTGGCAATGGTCACATTCCCTGCACCTAGAATAATATGCTCATACTTAGTCAGCCGACTAGGAGTCAAATACTTAGTACGTGTTCTGGTTAACAGAATCACCACTGAATGTGGAACATACACGGTTACAGGGTGTCCCATAATGATGGAGTCACTTTGCTCAAGACTCATGCAGGTTGCGGCTACTGCTTTCAGACATCCTGGCAATGCAGATGCCACTGGATCTAGTGTGGATGAAAAATATGCCACAGGATGTCTCATTAAACCATGAGTTTGGGTCAGAACAGACAATGCACAATTGTCGCGTGCATCACAGAATAATTCAAATTCTTTTGAATAATCAGGCATCCCTAAGGTTGGAGCTGAGCAAAGAGTCTTGCAGCTTCAAAAAGGCAGTCATGCTTCCGTCATCCCACAATCCGTTGCCTGCAGTAACCTACAACTCCAAGAAACATTCTAATTTCTTTCTGTGTCTGAGGTAGATTCATGTTTCTGATTATTTTGATTCTTTCAGAGGTAACTCTTCTGACACCTCTTTCTATCTGGTGCCCCAGATACTTTACCAATGTGGTGCAGAATTGCAACTTCTCAGGTGACACTTTATGCCCTCCTTTTGCCAAATGATTCAGCAATGCGTATCAACAATACAGTCATTTTGAGTCTTAGACGCCTCCAACAGGTCATCTATATATTGCACCAGGACAGACTGTCCGGGCAAGACCAGAGATTCAAGAAATGTTTTCAATATCTGATTGAAAATCGATGGACTGTCTGTGTACCCCTGAGGGGTACGGTTCCAAACGTAGATATGGTCGTCGAATTTGAACGAGAAAAGATATTTGCTATCTGGATGTAATGGTATGGAGAAAAATGCATGGCACAGATCTATTTCTGTGAACCATCCGGCTCCCCACGGTATCTGATACAGAATCACTGCAGGATTTGGCACAACTGGACAACATGGGACACAATTTTATTAATTTTGCGAAGGTCTTGTACAACCCTATATTTCCTGCTCGGTTTCTTTATGCCAATTATCGGTGAATTACACGGACTGCTCATTATTTCTTGTAAAATGCCTTGTTCAACCAAATGCTTTATTTCTGCTGCAACACCTGCTTTTATTTCTGGGCTCATTTTGTATTGTCGAATGTATGGGTAAACTGCACCTTCTTTCACTGTCACTTGTACTGGGTCAACATTTGCCATTAATCCTACATCTTTTCCAGTGAAATCCCACACTTCAGGATTCACTGTATGCTATAATTCTTTCAGGAGATCTTCCACTAGCATCTTTTTAATATCTGTTTCTTGTTTTGCCAACATTAATTTATATACTCCATCTTCATCTGGGGTTTGAATTTCAACACCACCTGGGGTACAAAAGATTGTGCAATTCATTTTCACAGCAAGTCCCTACCTAATAGGTTCACTGGACTAGAGTCGAACACCACAAATTTGTGCATTTCTTTAAAATTCCCTATTCTGATCTCCATAGGTTCGGTAACAGGGTTACTAATTTGTTTATTAGAAACACCCACTACTTGGATTGCTTCTCCCGAAAGGGGTAGGTTTCGAACGTCTGCTGTTCTCACAGTAGAACAGGTAGAGCCAGTATCCAACAAAAAGGTAACATCATTTCCCTCAACTTTTCCCTCAATATATGGACCTGACTGATCTAACGGCAAGGATGCGCCAAGTACGCACTCCTCGTCCTCCCCTCTTGGGCACTGTCAGTAACTATCTTCCTCAAAAAATGCGTCACTCAAAAGAAATTGTGATGTCACTGCGTCTCTCCTTCCACTTCCCTCCCAATTTGTGGTATCCATTTTGTAATTTGCTTGGCTCCCAGAATCTGGCATAGGTGTAAGTGGTAACTGGTTCTGTATTACTTGTTGCTGTGGCTTCCTTGAACCCAGTTCTGCGTCTGTGGATTCAAATTATCATTTTGTAAAGGGTTACTCAATACAGCTTTACACTCAATCCTCCAATGACCCATTTTTCCGCACCCATTACAAGGAAATTTCTTCTTGGCCTCCTCTCTGTTCATTCTACCTCTTGGTTTACCCACATTTCCATCTCCTAGGTTCTGATTATTTTTCAATTGATTTAACTGAAGTTCCTGTTGCACTGCTAATTTTACTTGTGCCCACATTACCTTTCCCCCGCAATATTTTGTATACTTAAGTATTTCATCTATCGGCTTGGCCTGCCAACGGATTTTATGATCTTTAATCATTTGCAAAATTTCTGGTTTTAGCCCAGACACAAATCAATAAATAAAATGGGTCATGTCTTTCATGTCAATGCTTTCCAAACCACTGTACTGCTTGAATACCTGTGAAAGGCGTTCATAATATGCATGTACTGATTCATCTTTATTTTGGGTAGTTCTGTCTATTCTTGTCCAGTCAGTTTCCTTTGGGGGGTACCTTTCCTTTCAAGTACAGTATTACTTGATTATATTTTTTCATAACTTCTTCTGACGGGTCTCCTGTCTTCAGGTCTCTAGGTTACTCATCATTAGGCCAATCAACCGCTATCTTACATTCTGTCCATAGATCCACAGGAACCACAATGTCAAATAACCCATCTAAATCTTTAAGCAGCACTTTTGAGACTTTTACAAATCTTTCAACCTGCCTGTACCACTCTACAGGTTTCCCTCTGAGTTTCAGGAAATCGTTCGTAAATGACAAAATATCTTGTTGGGACCATGGGACATGTACATAACCTCCTCCGGGCACTTCTCTCATCGGGCACAACCTTTCCACTTTTTAGGGTTCTTTTAATAAATATTCATTTGCAGTATGTTTCGCTTAGGCCTCCTCCTTTTTCTTTGCCCATCTAGTGTCATATAGTTATGCTTTGCCTATATGCTGTGTTAAGTTAGCATGAGCTTATTAAGAGTTTAAACGCCATTTTTCCTTTCTGCTGCTTCTGCACACTACACATAACTGTTATTGTAGCTTTGAGCCTAGTAGAGTGTTTTGATTCACACACGAATAATATGTTATTACTCTGATATCAGCTTTGCTTAGTGAACCGTGTCTGTACAGTGAGTGCTGAAGCCTTCAAGGATATCTCGACACAGTTGTTGTGAGGTCTGATCTTCGCACCTTCCTAGACATAACATACATGCAGCTGCAGCCAAATTCAGGCGCTAGGCGCGTTTTATATTGCTTTGCACAGAGCATACACACACACTTGATGGTGCATGCAGAGAGCTGGTGGAAGATGATGTGATCCCTTACCACTAAGATCTGAGGTATGGGCCTGCCCTACTAAAACCCAAAGAGACCTTCTTAGATATAATATAATATGCTAGCTAGGGAGGGTGAGAATTAGGTGTTGTTTAAACCTATACATTTTAGCATTCTAATATGCTTTTACCTTTTGTTTTCTATGGACTAGTAACTCTGCTGATTACTTTGTTTCTTATAATATGTTTGCTTGTATTAGCTAAGATACTGCGTTTGAGAACAGTGCATTAGTAAATAAACATTTCAAATGTGCACGCGTCCTCTTTTACTCCTTGTTCTGTATTGAACTGATTGTATAATGAAAGAGTGTTCATGTGTTCCACTTTACCTAAGGTATTCTAAGTCCATGTTCTGGTTTGTCTAAGCATTGGGAGTTTGTAATGACCAATGAGACACTGTAGATAGTCTGGTAGGGGATTTTGGGTACTAAGGTGAGTTTTGGCACACCCTAACTCACTGAGGTTCCAAGTCTCTATGCACACTTCTGTAGGAGAACGGAATCACTGCGACATGACACCCAACGCTTTCGGTGGTCTTATTACATGACGCTTGAGTAGTACATCATTCGATCCTTAACTCCTTCACTATCGTTTCCAGAAAGCGGCAGTGTCGGAAAAACCTACCTATTTTTGCAATAGGTCTTGTCAAGCTTGAATCTTTCTAAACGGTTTCCTTGAGTTACAACCCAGTTGTGCTACAAAGTTTACTTTGTCCCTCTATCTTTCTGTGTCGTTATGGCCACGGTGAACATTCCGCATCATAGTCGCATTGCGGTGCGCAACCATTTGCAGCATTATAATGTTCCCGTGGATGGCATGGCCGTGATTATGGTGGTGAGTGCAGAGGTAGCTTACCCTTACGAAATCTTTTACTAGTGGGTGACCTTCCCAACTGTGGACGCAACTTCGGGTGTGTTCCATGAATACACTCCCACTGCTGTGTCAAATGAATATACTCCATATAGGGCACAGCAAGTACCTATTGATGTTTGGCAGCACCGAGTTTGGTTCGATGGCGCCCTACCCCACTCTTTAACAGCCCCGAGGTTAGGTCCTTTGTCCATTCCAGGCGCAAATTGGCCTGTTTTGGCTGGATTTACGTCTCATCCTCAACATGGCGCTTGTACCGTTGTTGAACTAAGACAACTACATGTAGTTGCAATTAGCGTGATTAGGTCGTTAGTGCAATACATAACCCGTAATGTCCCGGGCGGGGCCCCGAGAGCTGCGGCGCTTCCTGCTGGACAGGGCGGTATGAAGCTCAGTCCCGTGATGGTCAACACTGTGATGGGCAAGCGCCCCCAGGATAGGGATGAATTTCCTTTCTGGCTTGGTGAGAAGTTTGACCAGCTGGAAACAGTATTTCCTAACACGACTCCTGGTGAGAAACACAGGATTCTGACAATTAGCATGCCGAAAGACTTGAGCCCTGAGATCGGTGACTGTGAGACCTGGGGTAGATGATTTGTGGCAGTCTATGCGAGGTGTTACGGCACACCGTCTATGACTGTTTTGCCAACGGTACTTAAGCGTGTTCAAGATGAGCACGGACCTGAGGCTGCTGTTGAGTTGGGTATGCGCCTTCGTGGCTCCTCATACTTGCTAATGTCATGGGAGATGCGGTGAACTTTCAGGTAGCCAATGCTATGCAGGAGATACCCGATGTCGACAAACCCCGACAGTTAGCACAAATTATTGTCGCGGTTTATAAAACGGTGGGCCGCAACAGTAGGGGTCTTAAGCCTTTTTCTACGAAAGAGAAAGAACAACCCCAAGGACAGAAGTCAGAAACTGACGACCAGCCCAAGACCAAAAAACAAAATTGGCCGAAAAAATAAAAACAGGGTAAGCAACAACAAAAGGCGGAGATCACCATTGTACGAGAGGCGCTCCGTCCACTACTGAAGGTGACAGCGACTGACCGTTATGTTGTTGTGGAGACAGCTGACACTAGGGTTTCTCCCCCTGACAGACTTTATGAAATAGTCATGTTCATTGAAGGTGACATACAACGTACCATAAAAGGGGTATTTTGGGAAAATCTTAAAACTACCTATGACATTTTGTTAGCAGAGGCTGACTGGCCCCCACCTTTTGTTCTCGCAGCTCCGAGAGGGGAGGAGTTAATCCTCCCTAGTTTTGCACACACGGTCTCTAAGGAGCATGCGCTGAACTTTGCAGAAGAGTGGGCTAGAGCCCTTGCGCCGGCTCTGTACCGTACTCACTGTGGTTGGGATACATTTTCCCCACACCACGAAATTCTGTTGCGGTCACAGCCACAGCCACAACCACAATATCCCATTAAACGAGAAGCAAAGGCTTCCGTTGCGGAAATCCTTGAGCAATTGGAATATCAAGATGTCATTGAAACGTGTGTGTCACCAATGAATAACCCACTTTTTACTCTGACCAAGCCTGACGGATCGTATCGTTTGGTCTTGTGCGTAAGCGGTTTAAAACCACGCTTGACATTTCCAACGGTTTTTATGCCCCCCATTTGGATGGTCTGAGTTCCCAATGGACAAGTTTTACTTGCGGCGGCGTCCAAAAACAATTCCGTCGTTTACCTATGGGCTATAAGAATAGTCCTGGGGTATTTGCCGCCCGCATTGTCTCTCTGCTAGAGAGGATCGACCCTGATGCTTACTCGTATGTGGATGACATTCATCTCACAGACGACGAACTTTGGGAGCATTTGTGTGGAGTTGACCACATAATTTGTAGCTTTGCGGACTTTGGTTACAAATTTAATTTTGCAAAATCGCACATTGCAGAGTATACAGTGTTGTTCCTGGGCTATGAGCTCAACAATGAAGGTCGAGGTTTGGCTCCTAACTTTTTGGAGAAATGCGCACAACTGCGCGCTCCTAAAACACTGAAAAAATTACAGTCTTTGCTGGGATTTTTGAATTTCGGAAGGACATACATTTCGGAATATGCCCAGCGTATCAAGCCTTTGTATGCTTTGATACAACCTACTTTCACCAAATTGTGCTGGCTGCCTGAGCACTCGGCTACACTGCAATCTTTGCAGGCTGATCTGCTCGCTTCTAAATACTTACTGACTCATGATAACCACACCAACCTGGTGATAAGAATTGTCCCTGGGACGGTGGGTTTCACGTTCCTTACTTTTAATGAAGGAGACACAGTACCTATTGCCTACAAGTCACACTTGTACACATCGGCAGAAATGCGGTTTTCCACTGTGGAGAAAGTTTTAACGGCTGTACAGATGGCGATTCTTAAGGAACGTGCTCTGTCACAGGGAAAACGCATGTTGGTTGTTACCTTGTGTCCTGTTTGGAGGCAGTCACGAAAGCCAGTGTACCCAATTCTAAAGCTTTGCACCCTCGGTGGATACAATGGGCTGCTTCATTGACGTCTCCGGATGTCACGTTCATTGTTGATGCCTCCTTACGGTCGCAGGAGTTTTTACAGTATGAATTCGTTCATCCTGCACCTTTGGCTATGCGGCCTTTGGAGGATTTCCCTTGTACCATATACACTGATGGTTCGGCGCAGGTTGCGCATGGTTCTAAACACGCCTACGTTTCCGCATGCGCCATTGTGGTAGGTGCCATGGTGAACGATGAGTTCAAGTCCAGAGTTGTGCAAACGCAGACTCTAGGGGACTGCACCGCGCAATTGGCAGAGCTTCATGCTTTGATGCTTGCATTGGAGTACGCTGATCCTAGTGTGACGACTCTGATTGTGAGTGATTCTTACTACTGTGTCCAGTCTTACAATGAGAACTTGTTCTTTTGGATTCAGAATGACTTTCGTGATTCCAAGGGTAGCACAATAAAACATAAAATGATCTGGGTCCGAGTGGCTGAGCTCAAGGAGCAGTTGCCTCTCGTGTTTGTAATTCATACTCTTGGTCATCAGCGCGCTGGAGTCCACGCTCTTGGCAACTCGCTAGCTGATGAGGCAGCGAAATCAGCGTTATCGACATATTTAGTTGCAGCTGTTACACGGTCCAAAAGTAAGATTGATGATGATATCTTGGCGGCTGTTGCTGCCACTGAGAAGGAAGGTAAATATCCTAAAGGGTTCCCTTCGAAGTACAAATACCACTTAAGTCCCGATAAGGTTCCTTATGTGAAAATACCTGACATTGGGGAGAGATTGATTCCCAACGCGAATCACAGAAATATATTGATCACAGCGGCTCATGAAGGTGTTGCGTCTGCGCATGTGGGCGTTTCGGCCACTGTGTCTCAATTACAACAGCGTTTTTGGTGGCGGGGACTGTACAAACAGACGCGCGATTATGTACTTCAATGTGACATTTGCCAGCAGATTAAACCTTCAACTGCTGCGCGTCCGCCCCAAACACAGTTGTTCATATCTAATAAACCACTAGGTTGTGTTTACTTAGATCACTGCGGTCCTTTTTCTTCTGATACTGCATATAAGTACGTCTTAGTAGCAGTTGATTCATGCTCACGCTTTGTATGGGTCTGGCCGCACCACAGCGCTGATTCACGGACTGTCATAAGAGATTTGCGTGTCTTTGTAGGGATCTTTGCCTGTGGAACCTTCCATTCGGATCAGGGTCCTGCTTTCGCCTCTAAGGCGTATAAGGATGCCATGACTTCGTTGGGGGTCCAAGTCAAGTTTTCATCTCCACACATACCTGAGGGTAATAGTGTAGTGGAACGAATGAACCGTGACTTAAAGCAATCATTGACAGCTCGAGTTATAGGCACTGGCAGGAACTGGCTGGCCCATCTCAATGGCGTGCAGCGTGCTCTTAATAATCTCCCTAGAAGGTCTCTGGGTAGGCGGACCCCATACGAAATGTTCTTTGGTATCAAGATATATGTATCGGACCTTGACGGTCTAGACTCGGTGGCTGATGCTACCTCCTTTGACGTAGATAAACATTGCAATGTTTTACAGACCCTACAAGAGACAAGAGACAGTCTTGCAAAGGAACATTTGCCCCCCACTTCGGATGATGCGTTGCTGATCCTGGTAGTAGGCTGGCTACCCCAAGTTGGAGAATTGGTTTGGGAGAAGATCGCGAACAAGAAAGAATTTGGTCCCTCTTACCGTGCTCTGGTTCCTGTGCTAGGTTTAAAGGGCATGCGAACAGTAATTTTACCACCACTTCCAGGTCGTAAGGAAAACAGGTATATCTCCATTGACAATGTCAAGATACACAGAGTGGCAGATTCTTCTTAGTATGACACTGGCAGTCTCCTGTCCTTCGATTGTGAGAAATTCTGTTTTGACCACTGCTTCTAGTCCTGAGCCGGAGGTGGCCATCGAGATGCCTACAATTTCCAGTCCTTTATTGAGTTCATTGCCTGGTACTCACCTTGATGAAATTGACTACACTTACCCAACTGACTTATCGATGCCTGATTTGCAAACATGTTTGGCCACAGAATCCAGATTTTCATTTGACACTGTCTCACACACTTCGGGAAAGCCCTCTCGGATTGCAGTATATACAAGTTTATTTAAAAAACATTTTTTGATTCCACCTTGGACATACGTTTGGCTGGTACTTTTTTCAATTTACCTTTTTATGTCAATTGGTTTTGTGTTTTATTTTTTCGGAATTGTCAATGGATACTATGTCGAAGAAAGAACATGTATTCGACATCTCAATGGAACATTGGCACCACTTTCCTCATCACATTCTGCCCACAGACTGAAGAGAGACTTGGCATTTGTTAATATCACAGCTTAGCCTGTCCTAGATGGGATTGTATGGGATGCAGTTAAATTTCAAATCCATGGCCCCACTGAAGTGATTAATGTCCCTAATGTGCTTAGAGTTAACATGGGGGATGTAGTTAAACAAAATATACGTTGTTTTCTGATTTGAAATATTATGCTGCCTTGATGCTGAGGATTTTTATTTGGAATCTGCTAATTATGGTGATTTATTTTGCTTCCAACATTTTGGGAATCACTATTTACATAAAACTAATTCCAGAAGGAGTGCTGTCAATTATACACAGTGGGAGCATTGTCCAGCTCCTTTGCAAGGCAGTTCAAATACCTTTTTAAAAAAGTACACTTATTTTACCGACTTTAATCAGTCCAATCCCGCTTCATTTTATTTTAAAATGACAGAAAAGTCCATGTCCAAAGTTAGACTTACCGATACTAAGTTATTGTACTCGATGTCCTTCCTAGACCAGCTAGCTGTTGGAGGCTATGAGTTGTGGAAGGAAACAGTTGACCTTAAATCAGTTTGGGGTTCTAAAAGTTGGCAGGTGCAAGGCACTGAGGCTTTGCACCGTGCATGTCTCATCCCGAATCATATGTTGTTTTTGAATTCTACCATTTCACAGATGTGACGAGGGGGACCAGGATTCGGGCCCTCCAGGCTTACCAGTGAATAAAACCAGCTTTACCAAGAACCCCGTTGTCCGTGAGCCTGTTTGAGTCCCCCAGCGAAACCCCACAACAGACAACGTGCTTTGGATTGGCTACTTCTAAAAAGTTAAACATTCCTTCCTTCCCTGATTTGGAAGAATATTCGGATTGGAGTAATACTACAAAATTTTCGATTAGAGAGTTGCAAACTCTATTGCAAAATTCGTCCTTTAACATATCCAGTTTGGATCCCAAGGGTTGGTTAGTGTGGCACAAAAGTGCTGTTTCGTGCCAACATCGTTTTCTGGGTTTAGCTGATGGTTTTACACAAGTCAGGGCCGATCCCTGTTTTGAGAATGACCATTCTGTCACCACTTATTCAATAGGCAAATTATGTCAGAATTGGCTCAAACATTCTACCTTGGCATCAGTTAAACTGCATCTATCTAAGCTGACTGGTGATAAAAGGCCTGGCTAGTGGTAGATCAAAGCGATGGATATATGCGGTTTATAATGAAATCTGGAAAGCATCGCAGATTGAGGTGGCTACCCGCCTTAGGGCTATTGATCAAGCTAACTTGGAGAAAGTGCTTGCAGTTGTTGATAATAGCATTAACACGCTTTCTTCCCGCATTTACACGTTGGATAATATTGTGTCATCTGTTGTTGATATTGTGCAAGATGAAGTGTCTGTGTTATACCATGGTCAGAATCAATTGTGTTCCATTATGCATTTTGCATGGACCCTGCAGACGCTTAATGCCGGAAAAGTGCCTGGGAATTACATGAATGTCTCCTCCCTCTTTGCCCTGTTTAGTTTGACTGAAAAGCAGCGGTTGCTTTCAATGAGAGATGCATCTTTTTCAATGTTACACATTGAACGCTTAGAGTCTTTACCATTCTCTGTGGCAGAGGCTGCTGCTGCAACGTGGCTTAGCCACGGTTTAATTACTTTACCGTTTGCTTTGTTTAAATTTACAAATTGTGTGAAATATTTTCCAATTGGAAGATACGAGCCTCTTGGTAGTTCCTACCTTCATGAAGTGTGGTCGCTTCCTTTTACATACAGATGCCTTAGGGACGGAAAGGAAGTGTATCTCAAAGGTGAAGAGTGCAAGGAAACACCAGATCACTCATTAATGTGTAGACATATACAAGTACACAGCTCTTGCAACCAAGAACAGCCTAATGTAGCATGTGTTTTAAAAGGTACCCCCGTGCCCGCTATCGTTCCCACTTTTATACTACTGGCAAATGGCAGTTATTTACTTTTAAATAATGATGATTGCTGTGGGTTAATAAAAGGCATTGCTTATGTGGTAACAGTCAGTGAAAGGGTGGTTTGCTGTAAAAAAAATGTATATCCTCCTCCGCATGGGAATCTGGATGTTTCCATCTGGCCGAGGATTCAAACCTTGAAGACAGAGTTCAATGGAATGAGTAGAATAAGAGCCCGATTGTCACAAAAGGAGGTTGCGCTGACTTCGGCTCGTGAAACATTTGTCCTTCACGTGGCTAACACCCGCACAGAGGTGCAAGCTTTATTAAATACTGACCTACCGTTACATTTCAGTGAGCTGATTCACACAATCTTTAACGCGTCCTCCACTTCGGGCCTGGCTCATTTTTTTAAAGTGGTTAGCAGTGGTCTTGTGACTTCTTTTGAAAATATATTTGGAGTCATTCCTGCTTTCTTCCATTCAATCTTTTCCAGCCTCTTTGGTGGATTTCCCGTTTTACTGGCGCTGGCTGCGGGCTTTCTGGTGCTGTTTTGTTTCATTAAAAATGGATGCACGTCCTGTGTTCCAAAATGAACTGCCGTTACTGGCGCTGTTTCGCAACAGGATGCTTGATTACTATGGCACACTGCCGCTCGCCACCCTAAGTGCAGCATATGGATCATCATTTCGATTTTCCTATTTTACATGTGTCCAGCCTGTCTTTCATTGCCTGAGCTGTGATTTCGACTGGGCCCTGGATTTGTGTCTCTGCAAGAGGGTGTCTCCTGATGTGGATTTTGATCACCTCATGAGTCCCTTAGTGGCTCATGGGTTGCTTTGTTCCGACGAAGGGATTATGGCCTTGGCAGCGATGCATGGAGTACTGGGTCGTTGGAATATATTTGCAGCGGCGCAAGATTTCGTGGCACACAGCTTCATTGAAACACCGCCGAGTTGTCCTCTGATGGTGCTAGGGGCTCCGGTAAATGAAGAGCATGAATGTTCTTTCCCAATATTAAATTGGATGGCTGAATTATTTTCGGATGATAACAGTGACTTCCTTTTGGAAGCTGTTGCTGCTTATTTTTCATATTCAGTCCTGGGCTGAGAATAATGAAGGGCTATTTTCACGTTACATTTTTTGGTAATATTTTTTTGAAACTATGGATGACTTTTCAGGTCCCAGAACTATTGACTTTGTTGAAAATGAACACAAAATTGTCATGTTAGTGAGATTTTTTTTTGATAGTGGAAATATTTTTTCATGTTTCCACAAATTTGAATTGAATCTCGTCCTTGAACTCTGTATTTCCAATAAGAAATCCTTATTTTTTTATCTTTTATTATCCGTGCTCGGATCATGGGGGGATGTCATATAGTTATGCTTTGCCTATATGCTGTGTTAAGTTAGCATGAGCTTATTAAGAGTTTAAACACCATTTTTCCTTTCTGCTGCTTCTGCACACGACACATAACTGTTATTGTAGCTTTGAGCCTAGTCGAGTGTTTTGATTCACACACGAATAATATGTTATTACTCTGATATCAGCTTTGCTTAGTGAACCTTGTCTGTACAGTGAGTGCTGAAGCCTTCAAGGATATCTCGACACAGTTGTTGTGAGGTCTGATCTTCACACCTTCCTAGACATAACATACATACAGCTGCGGCCAAATTCAGGCGCTAGGCGCGTTTTATATTGCTTTGCACAGAGCATACACACACACTTGATGGTGCTTCGCATGCAGAGAGCTGCTGGAAGATGATGTGATCCCTTACCACTAAGATCTGAGGTATGGGCCCGCCCTGCTAAAACCCAAAGGGACCTTCTTAGATATAATATAATATGCTAGCTAGGGAGGGTGAGAATTAGGTGTTGTTTAAACCTATTCATTTTAGCATTCTAATATGCTTTCACCTTTTGTTTTCTATGGACTAGTAACTCTGCTGATTACTTTATTTCTTATAATATGTTTGCTTGTATTAGCTAAGATACTGCGTTTGAGAACACTGCATTAGTAAATAAACATTTCAAATGTGCACGCGTCCTCTTTTACTCCTTGTTCTGGATTGAACTGACTGTATAACGAAAGAGTGTTCATGTGTTCCATGTTACCTGAGGTATTCTAAGTCCATGTTCTGGTTTGTCTAAGCATTGGGAGTTTGTAATGACCAATGAGACACTGTAGATAGTCTGGTAGGGGATTTTGGGTACTAAGGTGAGTTTTGGCACACCCTAACTCACTGAGGTTCCAAGTCTCTATGCACAGTTATGTAGGAGAACAGAATCCCTGCGACACTAGCTTTCCATTTGTCTAAATCACCTCACTTTTGCAACAACAATCGTAACTCCTTGATCTGCACTTTACGTCCTGACACATTCATGTTTTCTAAATCCTTGTCAGAAAATTCAGCTTGGTAAGGTTTCTGTAAAACTTTAGATTTTCCAATATCAATTCCCATTTCAGAAGCCAAACTCATTAATTTTTCATGAAATGTTTTAGTATTGCAAGCGATACTTCGACATATAAACAACAATTCGTCCTCATTGAGAGTGTTTAACCTAAACCCACATTTCAAGCCATCATTTCTTCTAATTCAACTCTTAATTTAAAAATATCCAATAACTTTGGCTGTGATTTTGGTTTTTCTATTTCTCGGGACCATCTCTCTATTTCTTCTGGGGTTACTACAGTAGCACTTCTTGTACCTGAAGATGTTTCCATCCGTACCTCTCTGGAAGTTTCAGGAGTGTTTTTCCTGACGGAATCATCTACTGGTTCCCTTATAGGTAAATCCATCAGGGAAATCACTGACTTGCATTCACTTGCTTGGTCATCAATTATTAAAGGTTGTTTTCTAGATTGCACTACAGGTGTAGTCAGAACAGGAGGTTTGGGACAGGACTGTTTCTCTCCATATAATGGAACAATGGGACCGATGGTTACCGGAATGGTCAAGGCTTCAGGACTCATATTCAACTGTGAAATTTTCTGAATTAATCCACTTCTCTGTTTATTTATGGCTTCTCGTTCCCTCTCCTGTAGGACTTTTTCTAATGAAGTTTCATGCACTACTTGCAGAACCAAAGGTGGTTCTAAGAACGGGGCCCTAGAGTTAACTCTATTTGCGTCTTCATGGTAAGGTGGCAGACTTTTCATTAACAAATCCTCCAAATAGTCATCATCTGATTCACCACTAATCATTACATTTTTAGTTTTCTCTGTGCATTTGCTTCCTGACGCTTCCTCTAAAGTCCGTACAGGATATAATCCTTCTACTAACATAGACCATTTCTTCATTTGTTTATCTCTTGTCTCTTTTGGAATTCTTGGATAAAATATACTCCAATTTCTGTCGCTTCTGGGTCTATCTCACTCGAAAGCCACAGTATCCCATTCCTCTAATGCTTCGTACTGAGTTAATCTAGGTCTGGGATCTAATTTATTCATGCATGTTCTCAAATTGTACAAAACTCTACCATTAAAGGTACCATGTTTTCATAATGAGCCAGACAGGAGGATAATGAGGCAAAGTAGACGAAAACCAGCGAAATGATTGCTTCAAGGAAAAAGCATGGTGGTATTGTTTAAAATCAGGAAAACGTATTCCTGAATGAGCTTTGTCTCTACGTAGAGAGGAAAGAGCTATTCGAGGATGTTTACCGTTCCATAAAAATTTCAATAATAAAGAGTCAATCTTTTTAAAGAAAGAAAGAGGAATGTGTAGAGGAAGCATGGAAATAGTATAGAGAAGCAAGGGGGATAACATCATCTTTATAGAGTTGAGCCTACCCCACCAAGACAGAAAGAGCGGGTGCCAGCGAGTAATGGCTGTGTCCATTTTCTTGTAAATATAATCGAAGTTTAGTTTGAGAGTGTCAGATAATAGAGGCGCAAACCAAACCCCTAGATATTTGATTTTAGATGGTTGCCAAGAGAAGCCCGTACAAGAAAAAAGATGTTTCTGACAAAGAGGATTCAGCGGCAGAATTTCACATTTGTCGGCATTCAAACGATAGCCAGAAACTGCAGAGAAGGAAGAGACCTGCTGAAGAAAAGAAGGAATAGAGGTAATAGGATCGGAGCAGTAAAAAAGAATGTTATCGGCATAAACCGAGAGTTTAACTTGTTGGGACCAAATTGAAAACCAGAGATAGTGTCATCTAAGCGGATTTTAGTAAGGAAGGGTTCTAAGGCTAAAACAAAAAGTAAGGGAGACAAGGGGCAACCCTGTCGAACCCCTCTATGTAAAGAAAAATAGTCCGAGGACATCCCGTTGACAAAAATAGAAGCTTGAGGATCGGAGTAAAGTAAAGAAACAATAGAGATGAATTTGGGAGGGATACCAATCCACCGTAAAGCCTGAAACATAAAATCCCACCCAATCCTATCAAAGGCTTTCTCCTCATCAAGGGAGATAGCTGCGAAGGGAAGAGTCAAAGAAGAAGCCTTACTAAGTATATTAAGAAAAACCCGGGAGTTATCGGAGGAGAGACGCCCCTTGACAAAACCAGATTGTTCTGGGCCAATAAGTTCCGGTAAAAGGGGGTCCATGCGTAATGCTAATATCTTCGCTAGAATTTTATAATCAGTGTTAACCAAAGAAATTGGTCTATAATTTTTACATAAGGAGTGATTCTTATCCTCCTTAGGAATTAAGCAAATTAAGGTTTGTTGAAAAGAACCGCTAGAGGAACCATCAACAGAGAAAGATTGAAATAAGAGTAAAAGTTTAGGAAGAAGGAGAGAAGCGAAGTGATTGTAAAATTCGATAGTAAAGCCATCAGGGCCAGGGGATTTGCCATGCCGAAGTTTAGATACAGCATGGGAGATTTCAGAGAGAGATATGTCCTGTTCCAAAGGATGGAAGTCAACATGAGAAATCGAGGGAGATGGAAGAGAGTGAAAGTAAGAGGTGAGAACATCAGACGACGGAATCTGTTCTGGTGTATAAAGGGTATCGTAAAATTTAACAAATTCAGTAAGGATATCTTTAAAAGTGGATTTGCCAGAAGATGTTTTAATAGATTGAATTTTTGTGCGTTCCTTACGGATCTTTAAATAATTGGCCAAAAGCTTCCCCATTTTATTCTTACCTCCATAATATCTGGCATTACATTTTAGCAGAATGTTAGAAGCGGCGTCGGTTGTGAATTTTTTAAAGGAGATTTTCGCTTTGATAAGTGCCTTAAGGGAAGAATCAGATTTAGAAGCATAATAGGCAAGTTCTAAAGCTTTAATGTCAGCCAGAATTTCCTCCGACTTGGCCTCTTGAAGTTTCTTCCGTCGAGACACAAAATTAATAATTAAACCTCTGGAGGCTGCTTTAAATGAATCCCAAACCGTAACAAAAGGGGATCCAGGGGTTTGATTTAGTAGGAAAAATTCCTTGGCAAAGGCAGTGAATTCGGTAGAAAAGGTGGGTTCCAAAAGTAAAGCATTATTAAAACGCCATCTGCCAGAATGGGGAGAGAAGGGGAGTAAGTCAAGGTCTACAAAAACTGGGGCATGGTCGGAAAGCAAGATGGAGCCAATTTCAGAATGGATGGCGTGTTGGGACAGGGAGTTACTGAGAAAAATATGGTCAATGCGGGATTGGGATTTATGAGGAGGAGAGAAAAAACTACTATATTCTCTAACATCAGGGTTGCACAGTCTCCAAATATCTACTAAGGCATTGTTTTGAAAAGAGTTCACAAACTTTTTACATAAGGAGTGATCCTCATCCTCCTTAGGAATTAAGCAAATTAAGGCTTGTTGAAAAGAACCGCTAGAGGAACCATCATCAGAGAAAGATTGAAATAAGAGTAAAAGTTTAGGAAGAAGGAGAGAAGCGAAGTGATTGTAAAATTCGATAGTAAAGCCATCAGGGCCAGGGGATTTGTTTGAATAAAAAGCAATCATTTCGCTGGTTTTCGTCTACTATGCCTCATTATCCTCCTGTCTGGCTCATTATGGAATCTTATTTTATTTCCCCTTTTACTTTCCGCGAATTCTTGTCCTTTTCGTCATCTTTAACTCGTCTTCGCACGCCTATTATTTCACATTCTCGTAATCTTCTTTCTCCCTATTTATCTTCATCGTATCCCTCTCTCCTCTCCACTCATGACTAACCGATCTGGAATAATTCCCTTCTCAAAATCCGTAATCGTACCATTTATTGGAAAACTTGGCACTCTCGAGGAATATGTTGGATTTCTCAACTACTTTCTCAAAATATCCCTCTCTCCTTTCAGGAACTTCAATCTTTTTTCTCTTTACCTGCCTCTGCCCGATCGCAATACACTGCTCTCTATCCAGTCTTAATCTCCTATCTTCAATCTCTTTTACCCTCTAACGATATTCCTTTAGAATACAGATCCACTTCCATTTTATTAGAGACTTCTCCTTCTGCATCCTTTTTATATAATTCTTTCCGTTTTACCAATGACAGACTGAAGTCGCACATTGAGCTTGCTTGGGAGTTGGACTTCTCTCAGAATTGGCCTGTACTTTTTTGGGATAAAATTTGGACTAAGCTTCATAAAACCTCTAGAGCTGCTAACACTACCCAAACCTTATACTTCATTTATCATAGAACTTTATTTACTCCACTTGCTTTATCCCGTTTTTCACTAGATATCCTCTCTACCTGCTGGTCTTGTCCCTGCCCCTCTGCTGATCTCAAGCATATGCTGTTTGAATGCCCACCTACCGCCCAGTTCTGGCAGAAGGTTTGGCAGCAAATACAAAAATGTTTCCAATTTCAAGTCCCCTTTTCACCCGCATTAGTTTTTCTAGGTTCCCTCCCATCAGAACTCCCTCATTCTTCCAGCCATTACCCTTTACTTGACCTTTTCATTGCTATAGCTTTTCATATCATCACTTCTAACTGGAAACAGGCTGCAAATATTTAATATCAGTCCTGGTGGAATGCAGTCTGTTTTAATCATCGTCTAGATACTAATTATGTATCTCCCATTTCCCTAGCTATCAAACGTGACCTGATTTGGCTTCCCTTGATAACATACCTTTCTTCATATGTCCCTTCACATCCCTCTCCTGATCCTGCAACAGTTGAAGTACGTAAACCTCCGTGACTCATTTATTACCGGTTTATTTAAATGCTAAAATTATTAAATTTCACTGTAATGTATTTCATTTATTACATTTATACTCTTATGATATGTTCATAATTCTTCATGCTTATAATGCTTACTTTTTATGAATCTACTATTGTATTGCTTATTTCATCCATCTGCTTATTGTAATTCTTCTCCCCCCTCCCCTCCCCTTCCCCCCCTTTTTTCTATTTCTCAATAAATCAAACTTAAAAAAAAGGTACCATGTTTTGAAAAAATGCCAAAACACCATCATCTTTTGTGTACTCTGTCCAATTCTCTAACCACACACAGGTGTGGTAGCCCCTTTCTACCATCATGTATGATGCGGGCGTATTTGGTGGAGGAATAATAATCCCTTCTCTAATTTTAATCATTTTTTCCTTTTTAAAGAAATTCTTAATTCTTTTAAATAGCGACATTTTCTCTCTCCTCCGTACATAAATAAGGTCTTCCCCTTATGTATTGCTCGTGCGCAAAACCTAAGTACCTTCTATCGGGTCTATTTCCGATAGCTGTTGGATCTAAATGCCACATATAATTTGCACTAAAAATGTAATATGCAGCTACACTCAATTGTTTACTAAATGCTTTACCAATACCTGTATGTTTCTTATTTTCGAGAACCAATCAGTGATTTGAATTCAAATTACTTTTGACCACTGATTGCGCAGCTTTTCTCGTGAGACAAGTTCCCAAGGTCCTGCACTCACCCCTCCTTTACAATTACCTCAGCTACACACCCGCTGTCTCAACCAATAACAGTGCGGCTCTGAGTCACATCAGCGCAGCTCCGCAACTGACTCCCTCTTTTGCAAGGTAATACGAGAACGTATTTCTTTTCACTTTAAATGCAATACTCATTCATTAACAACGTAGAAACATTCGCCACTGTGCCTAAGTGACTAAATTCAAAGGAAAAGATGATTTCTTTTATGGCGAGTAAATCCCTTCCGCTTACTCTTCATACACTGCAAGTAGATCCCTTCCGCCTACTCTTCATACAAGCATTAGAGAACCTGTTACTCCCTCGGGCTTACCCTTTCTAGGTGATATAAGGCCAAAGTTTCACCTACGAACTCCTTTGCTATCTTTTTATCACACATTTATACAGAAATTCCCTAATCAGTTCTTCCAGTTTTACCTTACCATGCACTTACTTCCTTAGGTAAGAGACCTCATTGCAAAGTGGCTTCCATTTACCACCCGCTATTCTGCCCCCGGGGATTCCAAACAAACATTGAACAATACAAACGGGTTTTGGCTAATACATAAAATCAATGCAATTTAAAAAAAAATAATAATCAATACACGACTAACTACCTATCTTAACTAAACCCTAACCATCAAACTGCTACCAAAAGAAATACTGATAGAGTGCGGGTTCACCTGCCCAAAATTTTACCATACTCACCTGGGCCCATAAAAACATGCACACTTTGAACAGGTTAACCTACGCTCTAAATCAGTGATTTTAATTTAACCTTTTTAGGGCCTACACCTTTACTTACCAATCCTAGTCACTGGTCCTAAGTCCTAAGGGATCAAGGGAGTTAGCATAATAGGCAGTAATTAAACATTTGCACTCATAAAATAACCACAGACTCGAGAAAGATTTTAAAGCCTTATCTAAATATTTTCTTTAAATATCAAAGTCCATACTCAATTAATCAGAGCCTGATCAATTAGACAGAATAAAATCAAAGTAAGATGATGTGAAAGTATCATGAAACGTTCTTTAAGCATTGAATTATAGGAAGGATAAGAAGAGGGAAACAGCACAATGACATATCCTGCTCAGCTTTATATTAACCTAGAATGGTGTGAAGACCAACTCTGGCCACGGGCTGGGATAAAGGACAGGACCCCCAATAGTGCAGGTGCCAACAGGATAGAACAGGTGCAGACCAGAATCAGGATAAGTACGGACCAAATTTGATCAGGACAGGACCACCGCAGGTCAGGACCGGCACCTACAGCTAAAGATTGGGTTATCGATTCTTCTGACAGAGTGCTCCGCCAGCATTTCTGCTTCCGAATCTTCTGACAGAGTGCACCGCCAGCACCTCTGCTCTCGATTGCCTATTGAGTGCATTGGGTCAGTGACAGGTCAGCAATTCGGACAATTTGGACAATCTAACTAGCTAAGCCTACCTTAGTTATACCATTTTCCAGGGCAGTGTACCACCCTCCAATATTGCGAATGTGTGTATTCCCTCATTTTGATTGGTCAAAAGACGAGGAGAGGTCATCACACCATACCAGTCATGAGGTCATGCTCTTCAATATTCAAGTCAATGTTCCCGCCCAATATTTTATTTTTCCATGCACTTTTATTCCACCCGGCAATGAATGTTCCAATAGGAAATACAATGTAAATATAATGTATAATTTGACATCCTCTTGAAAGTTCAGGAGGTCGAGTTCACATGAACATCTTCTCGCAAGTCAGGAGTTGGCATGGATTCAATGCCATGGCTTATAGACTCTTGACCTCTTCTGCGCAGTCGCAGGATTGCAAGATGGAGTGCAGCAAGATTACATCAGGCCCAAATACGAGCTAATAGAAAAGTCAAAGAGAATCAGTTTTAGAACAAAGAATAAATGAATGCACTATATACCTCTGATCTCTACTCTATTCCCATTACTTTATTTTAACTATCGCATTAGTCATTAAGCCGAACGAACAACTTAGTATAAGCAATAGTGCAAACGGGATGAGATGAGCGATACCTAATATCAGTGCATGCTATGGCCTGCAGTGTGCAAGGGCTAAATAAAAGTTTTGAATTGTATGGAATGGAACACATAACTAGGAATACCCAAGGGGGGAACAGCGAATTGAAACTGAGAAGGAGAGAGACAATATGGATCATGCCCTTCAAAGCAGTTGAAGAGGGACTAAATATTGACCAGGAACTTCAACACTTTCTGGGATACTGACCATACATGGATGTAACTGAAACTGTCTACCAGTAGACTTTCTGGGATTTCCCCATCTGTTTCCCAATCCTCTATTTCTTTTTTTCTAACACCTGAAAATATAGTGGCTCTACACATAATATTGATTAACAAAATTAACTCATAACACTCATTATTGTGAGAGAACAATAGTAGTTATGTCAGGTTAGTTACAAGACTATACAGAACACCATTAGTTTTATGCATAGGGTTAACTTATTTAGGTGCAATATGGGAGCACAGTGGGCACCAATATCTATAGATGCCTAAACACATATCTTTGGTATAAATAGATAAAGATAGCCCCATTACTTAATTTTGTTAGCACACGTTAAAATGGTTTTGCATTTATTTTATGCCTACAATTTAGATAATTCCCTTTCTCATATAGACAAGTTTACAGGCTTTAGCCATGAAAAAATATATTTAAAGATGGCTGCCATGATAATGTGTCATACCACATGGCACTGGTTTTTCCAGGGGCGAGTATTTCTTTGCTTGCAATCATATAGTCCAGACATGGCTACTGGGTTAGAACCCAACCTGCTGCTTACTCGCTTGGCGCGAGCACTGATGGTTCCTTAGGTGAGTCCCTGTATAATATTAGGTACTTTATTATTAAAGTAGTTTGTGCATCAATATTAACATATGTTATGGTCGGACAATTATGATTCTCATTTACTCTTACTTTCCAGGGAGGAACCCTGCCGTAGACATAGAATATATTGGAGTGACTATAAGAAGGCAGTACTTTTTGCTAATAGATTTTGAATCTATACCATACACTCTATAGATCATGCAACAGATTTATGATCCCGGTAAGCTTTTACGATAATCACAACTAATGAGGATGTATTTGGATATGTATGGCCTTTATACATGATGGGTATTAGCATGGTGGTTCGTGTTACTTTACAAGGAGGACTCTCCTGGATTTGCATTGAAATAGAACAGGGTTACTGAAGATATGATTGTGATCAGCACTATCCACCATTTGAGACACAGTGATACCATTTACACATTATCTGGGCTGAAATAAACAACTGGAAGTGAGGTAGGCACTGTTTGGTTTATTTTTTTTCATACTTATTACTCGAAGATTAGAATGTTGTCTAAAACTATATTCACTTTCATATCATGGGACAATACAGAGGACTTTGTAAATCAAAAAAGTACCTGTTTAGTTTCTATGGGTGATTCACACAAAGATAATATTTGGCATTGATGCCTCCACTAACATACAGACCACTTGTTTAGTTACACACTGCCAGTGGTATAAGGATTATCAGCAACACCTTCCCCTTCCTGTAACGTACAATACGCCAGTGGAGATCTAACTCCACATATTGATTTCTGGTAGAACAAGTAAGAGTAAATTGTCCTGTACATGCAACTTTGGGGTTTTATATTAGAATGAAGTAAATTCCGCACAGTAACTTTCTGTGTTAATTAAATTGTACTGTGAGACATAGCAACATTTCTTATAGGCATCGGTTTACACAACGCAGAATCAATCTGCATCTGTACTTGTTGTCTTTTAATGTTCACACCAAGAAAAATTTTCAAACACTGTGGTCACCAATTTAGGGATTTATGATGATATATGGAAGTAAGATCTGTTTGCAATATTGCAACAATAGTTGTTTCTTTTGTGTTAACCTTGAGAAAGTCGTTGGGACCCCCCCCCACCACCCCCTCCCCCCAAATTTGACGAAACACATTTTTGGCTAAAGCTCGCAAGATTTCGTTAATAAATCTAAAACATCAAGAAACATTTTGCTATTTGCTTTACAAACTGCACTGAATTAAGATATATTTATGTGCGGCTCATACTGTCAAAAATTGATGATCATCAACCCCAGGATTGTAATAGGGGGAGTGGGGCGTACCTTTTCTTTTTGAGAGCACTGTGAGTGAAAACCTTTATCACGAAGATGTATATATGACTGTCAATTGAGCGCTGCAAACCTATCAAACGCCAACGGAGAAGATGGATGTTAAAAAGCCATCCCAGATATGGCGTTCTGCTAACTCAAGCATGCTACCATCTTTGTGATGACTGCAATTCGTAGTGGGTCATACATTGTGATCTACCTAACTATTATTGAGGGTGGTCAATTTGTGCCCCACTAGGAATTCCTAAATTACATTTAGCCCTCCAGTACATTAGGAATTGTGATTTCCAAATGACGATTCAGTAAGACTCGCAATTTGGAAATCGCAATTCCTAATGTTAGTACATCTGGTCAATTGTTCCTTACATTTTGTGACGACAAGGAATGTACCACTTAGAGACTGTGCTTGCTGTAATGGTAATCTGTTTGGTCAGTGCATTACATTACTGATTGTGCCCCTTTGTACTTAGACAGAGTACAAAGAATTGTGCCTCAGCCCTCTTCCCACTCCCTAAGTCAATCAGTTTTATTTAACTTTTGCTTAGGTCGGTGATGTATGTCAAATGCACTGCGCATGCAGATGGATTTATACTACAAGAGAAACTATGTAATCACCAGAAAAGACCAGGAGCATGTACATTTGGCCGAAATCTCCCCAATAATCTTAGTTATTACCTTTATCAAATGGTCGGCTAAAATAGCAGGGGCTACTATGTCAAAGCCCACCCATACGTGAAATTTCATTTATTTATTTGTTTTTGGAGAGGCTTATTTTGTAACCCAAACCATGACTCTAGTAAATGCCTTTCAGAAAAACAAGTTTATGCTTTGTGAATTTTATAAATCACCTGATGTGGGCCAACTGACATATATGTGTAGCTTTGCAAAATTATCAGTGCTTTTGTAAAATTCAAAAGAGACACACAATTACAAACAGACTAGGGAACCAAAAAATGGGGCACCCCAAGAAACAGCAAAAAGCATGTCTGCTCAAGATCTTTAAAAACAATTACCTCGTAGGAACACATTACTGGCAAAGGAATTATATCCCATGGCTGCTGCTTTCGCTCATAAAGATACGAGACACATATTGGCTTCATGACAGAGGAACACGCATGACTGTAGTACATTCCCTCACTTTCAGGGCAAACCGAGAAGACCCGGCAACTCATGATGGTTGTCCCAGGCCCATCGACCTCATTCCCTGGGAGGAGAAGGTGTTGTTCATACTCATACTGAGGGCATTGTGAACATTTCTGGTGGAGTAGAGACTGCAAGGAAACTTGGCAAAAAGCCACCTAATGAGATGCTATACATCTGCAAAGCAAAGCGTCTGCCCTATATGGGGTAGGAGAGTGGGGGCATACAAACTGTCAGACCTTAGAAACTGCAGAAAATGTTTTTTAAGGCACCTCCTTTCTGTACTCAACAGCAGTTCCTTATTTATATGTCATGCTGAATTGGGGGCATCTTTCTAGTAGACATTGCCAAGACGCAAACAATTAATACTCAGGGACTGCCTTAAATCTCCCTTTGCCCATGTAAATCCATGGTTAAAACACATTAAAACAATTTCAGGTATAGTATAAAAGAATATAAAGTGGATTGTCTGTCATTGCTTGAGTATATAACCCCTTGGCCGAGGCGGTAATTCTGCCGCGGCGCTGGTGGGGAGGGGGAGGGGCTCGGCGCTGCCATGCTCGTGATGGAACCACGCCGTCATGATCCATGTGTGCACTGTGCTCATGACGGCGTGGTTCCGTCACAACTCCGCCCACTCACTAATTTGCCCGCGTGGGCGGGGAATCAGTGCTGCGTGGGCAGAGCGGCCACAGCATGACGGAACTACGCCGTCATGAGCACACAGTGCCCGTGGCTCATGACGGATTGGTTCCATCATGAGTAGGGAAGGGGTTAAGGCTGTCCATAGGACTGCTGACACCTAGAGTACTTAAAAATCTAATGATGCTGGTCTCTTATGACATGCAACCTGTCTTAAATTAGTGCACAGTTCCCGACCCAGGTTTGTTTTAACTAGTTTTAGAATGGATATATATCATCACCTTACTAGCTTCCCTAACACAAATGACTGGTCTTCCACTCTAGTCAACTGTCCCTGTGACAACATGTCAACCCAAAACACCATACACATTGTTTTATTCTGTACATTTTGCAATGCCCAGAGGAAGCACTTAGTTTTACCATTGCTGAGGTCCTAAAATGTTGCACAATGTTGGCCTGCATACTTGTTTTTACAAACCCTACTGACTTTACATTTGTAGTATTATGTCAAGATTCCGGTCCCAGGATGCTTGTTTCCGGTCCAGGGAAGACATGGCTTGGCAGTTCATTCTGGACTGTTACCTTGAGGCACAGAGTCAAGACTGACTGCATATAGCTGTGTCTGAACTGAGGTGGCAAAGTGAGCTAAAGAATGATAATGGATTCAACCCAGATCTGTGACTGGGGGTGAGTGTCTGAAAAGTTTCAGCGCTCCATCCATCATCTCTTTGTGTTTGCTTTGTTCGCCTAAGTTGGCAGGGTATGCCCAGACGTGGGCTCCTTGCTCACTTTGACATTGGATTCAAGCTAGCCTGGCTGATGGGGGTGTTACCCCAAAACTGGTCCCAGGATGCTTGTCTCCGGTCCAGAAAAGACTCGGCTTGGCAGTTCGGTCTGGATTGTTCCCGTGAGGCACATGGTCAAGACTGATTTGCATATAGCTGTGTCTGAACTAGGGTGGCGAAGTGAGCTATAGAATGATGATGGATTCAGATCTGTGACTGGGGGTGAGTGTCTGAAAAGTTTCAGCACTCTGTCTATCATCTCCTTGTGTTTACTACTAAATACATACCTTGTATAAAGGTGAATTATTAATTGGGATGGATGTTACTCCACCACAAGTAAAAAAATCAATAACCTGGAAGGTCTAGGTAAAGGTTTCAATATTTGAATCTTGAGCTCAACCTCTAGCAGCTATGACACAGAACAGGCTTGCTTACCTTAAAAACAGTTAACAGGTCAAAAATACAACAGAGTAAAACCCCAGTCCAATTTTTCAAAATAGAGAGAAATGTAATAAGCTAAATGGCACCAAAATGACAGAAATCCAAAAATGGAAGCCGAAGACATGAATTATTCAAAAAGTAAAAATAGAACATTGGAACGTTGGGGGCTCCATTGAAAACAATAGAGTGCTCCAGGCTACTAATGGCCGGTAGAGGCCCAGAGCTTCAACATTCCAATGTTCTTCTTTCACAGCTGCTGCAGTGAACAAAGGGCTCATGGGGCCTGATGGGATTGCAACCCCCTCAGGCTCCGTGAGGCCTTTGTTTTATTTGTTAGAACATTTTGCCTACTAGTGGCTGAATGTTCTAATAGCCTTACAGCTCTCCATTGCCGGGCTATCACGGCATTAACGTTCTGCTCCCTTGTTAAAGGCCCTTGCCTTGGGCTCAGGCCTTTAATGCTGGAGCAGGCCTTTAATGGCCGGTATGGCCCACTACAGCAGGCTATAAGGCTATAATAGCACCACAAATAACACAAAGTACCAATGGTGGTCCATGGAATCTGTAGACTGAGACATAGGTGCAATTTGAGGAAGACTCAAATTGAATTATTTCTGGTGAAATTATGGAACTCAAACATGTATAAAATAAACTCTCAAAGCAGAAAGGGAATTTGAAGAACTGCAAACATTTTTCTACATTGGGACTTAAAAGCTTCTTTCGAACAGAGTTTCAGGGGTACCTGTTGCAAAAAGTATGTGACCAGCAGTTCTATAGCATCACATCAAATTTAAGTTTTGTCCTCTTAAAGGTCCCAGCACCTCCCAAAAAACGACAGAGCTCCTTTCTTTGTTGGCACTTTTTCAGCACAGCCTTACTTTTTCCAGAATTTCTGTGGAACCAATCAACTTGGTATTTCCAAGCTGTGATCCAATGTAGTCAGACGCAAATTGTGCCTTGTCCGTGATCTAATTGGTGCTTTGTCCATTTTGGCGCTATATTTATCTAAAACTTTAACAATTCATATATCCCTTTCCTCTTATTGGATGTTTTTGATTTTGCTCATTTAAAGTTGCTCTTTTTTCTAATTTTGTTTGATGTTTTTACGATTTTGATTTTATTACTGTTTTGGTACTGCATACCTTTACATATTGCTTTAAGTTAGACTGTCAACTTGGTGCAATATCAACCAGAGGTTCAAGTTCAGATTAATTTATCAACTTTGAGCATTCAACCTGACATGAGTTTTTAATATTTATTGAGGTGAACAGGTACCCGCCCCAAATAATGATCCCAATAATTATCCAAATTCTTACATCACTATTACATTCTTTGAAATTTCTGAAACATCAACTGTACTAACTTATGGTGTGTAATGTCCTATTTAAAATCCATATTGAGTCTAGGATGGGTTACACATATAAGTATTGACTTGAAATCTTTTAGGGATTCTACTTCACACACTTTTCTAAGGCACAGTATGATAAAACCTGGGACAGGAGAGTCAACATGACCAGCTTGGTAAAGTTTTAACATACCTATACATTCGTAAACTGTGAAATTAAATTTCAATCAAAGCACACACTATGGCCTTCATTTAGGCCCTGAATTAGTGTATGTCGGACAGCTTTAGCTGTACAAAAATGAGGGATATCCCTAACTGGAAATCATGGCCCAATGAGTTTATAATAAACATTTTCATACCAATAATAAAAACATTAGTAAGGATATTTAATGTGATCAGTTATGATGGTATGTTTTGCTAGTGAAGGTCGAATAGGTCTGCCAACTCTAAATCAGGCAAATGTTATAGAGTATAGAAGATATTTTTTAGCAATAATGGAGTATCATTTTTTTATAGTTACCCATCACAACTGCTGTGCGGCCACAACAAGAACAGTTGTGGCCATCAGTCAAGGTAACAGGGCCGTTTTGACAAGGCTGGGGCAGATTCATCTGTGGGAGGGAGGGTCAGTGGACAGTTTCAAATGTTTGCACTGTATGCCAAAACCTAAAACCCAATGGGCACTGCTACACAGCAGGAAGAGCAACTGGGACAGATTATGGCACTTCTAAGGACCCAGAAAGATCTCCAGAGAACCCAGAATGAAATCTAGAGGGCCCCAAACGATCTACTACAGTGACAAATGAGTGTCTATTTTTTAAGTTCTAACATGTTGCAGGATGACTTAAGAACATTTTGCAGTGATCAATTTAGCTGGCCTTTTCCATGGCCTTCTACCCCTACATTTGCAATCCTCTAATTGACACTAACAAACTGTAGGTTCATCTTTCATTTCTCATCCACCATACCTTTTAACTAATTCTCTGAGAATTTGATTTATTTGTATCATCATTAGATTTAACCAAAAACTTAATGCGAATAATGTGTTTTGGGACATTATTTCTATACAAAGAAAGTATGTCTTTTATAATAGTTTATGCATACCAAATTTGTAATAAAGGTAAAAACTAATGCACACATATTGGCTACACACAATGCATATTTCTCACAAATAACATCACTTTAAATGACTTGCATCCCATTTGTTAGAAGTTCAGCTATATGAATATGTTAAATACTTATGAATGTGATATATTTAATTATACAATATTCACCAGCAAGAAAGAAGTATCCGCCATCGAAGTCTACAAACACTTGCCAAAATGAAAAACATGCACCAGCAGAAAAGGGGTTAAACAGAAAATGTAATTCTCTAGCTGTGACATGCAAGTTCATGAATCCAGGTAAGCAGTGGTGGCTGCTCCCGGGAAGCAGTAGTGGGGAGGTGGGAAGGAGGGAGGGTTTAACAAAATATATATACATATTACTTACCTGCCAGCAGCCAGCTGGCGACCCGTCACCTTTCCTCCGTCCTCTTTGTCCTATTCCTGGCGTTTGTGTGAGCCGGAAGCAGGAAGCACCAAGGCTCCCCTACGCCAATCACAAAGTTGCAATGCAGCATTGTGAGTGGTCTGAGCGCCGTGGTTCGGTGCTCTGACCAGGTAATGGAAGTGTGGGCATGTTCACCACCCAGGCACTAATGCAGCCTGGGTGGAGAACATGCAAAGTGTGCATGACTGTTTGGCCATCCCAAGACGGCCGGCCAAACAGTCATGGGCCCTTAGAGAGTGCCAACACTCCTTCCCCCTCTCCTGCCCAACCCACCCCAAAAAACTGCCTCAATGTAGGAAAATAAAATGCTAATAACTTTACCGTATGAACCAAAAAAGCACGGGTGCACCACACCACAGTATACAATTCAATGCAAGCAATTATAAAGTCCAAATCCAGTAGACAATGAAAAAGAAGTTCAACAGTTAAATCTCTTTATTCCATTTTCTTATTGGGTAGCGAAACACAAAGTACAGCCGATGCGTTTCGTCCAAATACAGGACTTCTTCAGGGCTGTTAAATACAAACATATAAATACAGATATTTAACGTACATATATAAGAACACTTACAACAATTATAAAACATCACGTGCAAACATACAAAAGAGTACAAAGTCTTTTAAAAAACACAGTTAAAAGTCAAATAAATTTAGGATGTGTTTGACATAATGTCTAATCCTAATACTCACATGTATTTGCTTACTACACGATAGAGACAGACGACTAAGCCAACAGACAATTACAGTAATTCTTGTTTTAGTGAATCCTGCAGTTTAACACACTCATGTTGGATTTTATACTGATTCCTACAGTTTTCATACTCATATTAGAAGTTAGCCCAACGCGTGGGCCCTTGACCCAAAGATGACATTATTTGTAAGAAAATAAAAAGGAATATTGATTCTTTACCTTTTGTCATTCAAGATCACATATTTACAACATTTTCAGAGAAGGTAGACGGGAAGGATAGAGAATGTTATGTTATGTTATGTTAAAAAAAAATTCTATAGCGCAAATCAACACTGGTCTCTAAGCGCTCACACAGAAAAGGGACATAACCTGCTGCCTCCTGAATCACTCCGCCCTTGGCCCAGATTAGGGCGTGGATGTTAACATTTTAAACAGATAGGTCTTCAAGTTCTTCCTAAAACACAGTAATTGCGAGTCTTCCTTCAGGCTGGCTGGTAACTGGTTCCAGATTTGCAGGAGAAGTACGGACAGAGCTCTGCCCCCTTTGGATTTCAGCTTAAATCTGGGTTGAAACAAATTGGAGGTTTTACTCTAGCGCAAGGCTCTACCTGGAATGTACTTCGTAAAACGCTGTTTAATATATTCCGGGGCTTTGCCAAAAATGGCTTTATGGGCCACGCAAAGACATTTGAACTGCACTCTGAATTTAACGAGCAGCCAGTGCAGCTTCCGGAGCAAGGGGGTTGCATGCGAATTCCTAGGTAGTGAGTAGATCAGCCTGGCTGCGTCGTTCTGTGCAACCTGCAGTTTCCTCAAAAGCTTCTGTGGAAGGCCTAGGTACAAGGCATTCTCATAGTCCAGCCGCGAGATGACTGTGGCTGACACTATGGATTGTAGTGCGGGGGACGATAGAATGGGTACTAACTTCCGGAGTTGCCTAAGCACCCCAATACAAGATCCAACCACTGCCGAGGCTTGGGGAGCCATAGAAAGGTCTGCATCAATCTTCAGCCCCAGGCTTTTGACCACCCTTCCAGGAATAGGTGTAGTCCCTAATTCTGGGGGCCAAAACAAATCGCACCAGGGGTTTACTTGATTGGTCAGGACCAGCACCTCCGTTTTTTCGGCATTCACTTTCAGGAGGTTGTTGGTCATCCAATTTACAGTGAATCTAAGCAGATTCCTTACCGATTCCTGCGCTTCCCTTGAATCCTCCAGCTGAACCAGTAGCTGGGTATCGTCGGCATAGTTAAAGATTTGGCAGTTCCTATGCATTAACTCCTCCACAAGAGGTTGAAGGTAGATGTTGAAAAGCAGGGGGATAGTGTGGACCCCTGGGGTACACCCCAGGCCACAGCATCTGCCTCCGATAGCTGGTCTCCCAACTGCACTCTCTGGGTCCGACTCTTAAGAAAAGATTCAAGCCATTTGAACGCTTGCCCTGTTATTCCCAGCTTCTTGATACGGTCCAGCAAGATGGTGTGGTTGACCGTATCAAACGCCGCAGACAAGTCCAATAGAATCAGGGCACAAGGCTGTTTATTGTCTGCCCGGACTCTCAGCTCGTCAGCAACTGTGGCCATTACCAGTTCAGTGGTATGTTGAGGCCGAAAGCCCGCCTGCCTTGAGTGGAGTAAACCATGTTCCTCCAGGTAGCCGGCCAGCGTGTTCAGGACATGCTTTTCCAGGATCTTGCCCAGAAATGGCAGTTGAGAGATGGGCCTGTAGTTCTTTAAAGCCTTGGTGTCCGCTCCTGCTTTCTTTAGGAGTGGAGTGACCCTAGCTTCCTTCAAATTTGACGGGAGATAGCCCACTTCTAATAACTCATTTAATAGGCTCAACAGCTGACTTTGAATGCCAGGCATGGCCATTTGAAAAATTCTCGGAGGGCATGGATCCGTGCTAGATCCTGATTTTATTTGGCATGCGATGACCGCCAAGCTCTCTTCATCTAAACATGGGATACTGTTCAGCATCCCTGTCACCTCCTGGCAAGCAGGGCGAGATGGCACAAGAGGATCCGCTGGGGTCTCCCTAATATCCCTGATAATATCTTGCACTTTCTGGAGAAAAAACTTCTGAAAAGTTTCGCAGTCTGGTTGGTCGGTTGCAGGAATTTTCCCCTCCAGCTGCGTTAGCTCCCTGAGGATTGCAAATGTTTCCCTTTGTTTGTTCACCGCCCCTCTAATTCTGTCCTCATAGAAGGCTGCCTTCCTCGCCAGGATGTCCGCCTTGTATTTTGACAGAAGTATTTTATAGGTTTCCGACTCAGCTGGACTGTAGCTGAGTCTCCACCTTCTCTCCGCCTTGCGAAGAACTTGGTTCTTTTCCCTGAGCGAGGCGTCAAACCACGGTGCTCCCTTTCCTTTGGCTCTGGTCTTCTCCAACCGCTCAGGAGCTAGCATGTCCAGAGCAGCGCGGATCCAGACCATAAGGGCTGTGGTGTCAGAGTCTAAGCCTCTCTCACTCCTCTCAGGCAGTGAGATGGAAAGAAGCGTAGAGATTAAAGAGTCTGCCTCCACTTTCTTCCATGGTCGAACCTTTCTCCGCAACGGATTAGACGTTACTGGTGAAAGGTTCCCTGGGACCCAGCACTTGATCAAGGAATGATCTGACCATATACAAGGGCTAACCTCGGATATTTCTGTCTGAGATATGGAGGACCACATTAAGTCCAGCGTATGGCCCTTCACATGCGTGGGTCCCACTACTAGAAAGGAGAAATTCTTTTATTGTATAGTTAATAAAAACCATTACAAAAAGTTAACATACAATAATATTTAGAAAAACTGGTCAAAGAATATATACATTAAAAATAAAAAAAATAAAAAATAAGAGAAAGAAAAAGAAAAAGAAACCTAGGATAAAAATGTCCTTAGAACTTAAAATGGCAGGGACAAATACAGTCGGAACAGTCACACTTTTAGATCATTTAGTCGTTTAGATTTTTCAGTAGTTCCTCTTTTTTTTTTCTTGAAATTGGTGATGAATGTGACTGCCCTACATATAAGTTGGGGGTCGGTCGAGCACAGGACTTGGATGATTGCGGAACGACATGTGCGAATTCCATATTCCTTGAACTTCGCTTTTAGCCTGTTCTGGCGTTCCTGGGCCAGTGCGGGACAGATGCAAATCAGATGGATGAAGTCTTGTTTCCCCGCACCGCATAAGTCACACTCCTTGGAGTCTTGAGACCTCCATTTAGGTTGATCGGCGTTTGTTGACAAGTTGCCCATCCGCAGACCGAGGTATCTAAGTTTGATTTGTGATGAAAATGCAAGTCCTAAATAGGCAGCCGGCACTGGCTTTTTGTATGATTTTATTGTCATCCAGGCATGTGAGCGATGGCTCAGTGCTTCCTTGTCAATAATCAATGAGTGCATATTGGCCGCCTTCTTTACGGCCTGTTTAAACATTGGAACTAGTAGCTTAGTTTCCCACAGTCCTACTAGTTCTGTAATTTCAAGTGAGAGTTGCAAGTATTTGGCATACTGGGAATTCGGACTGTTGAGCATTGTTTCCCACATAGCATGGTTGATCTCAATTTCCTGACTCATCCTAACGCCGTACCAGAACTTAACTCTTTCGTATTTTTTTAATAGGACTTGGGACTGCAGGCCGAACTCGAGTCGCACCTGTGCTGGCGATGCGTTGGGTGGTAAGCCGAATACGCGCTTGTAGACTCTCGTTTGAATCTTGTCTATAAGTTCAGCGCCCCTTCCATGATGTAACACACTGCCGTAAGCTATTGTTGGGAGTAGCTTTGCTTTCATGACTGTTAGGAGGGGGTTATACAAAGGGCCTTTAAGTTTGTTTGATAGACTAATAAATGCATGTAATAAAGCTGTTCCCTTCCTTTCGATGGTTTTGAAGTGCGAGGAAAAATTAAGGCGCTTGTCCAGTTGTATCCCCAGATATTTATAATGTTCTACTACTTCCAGTTTGTTGTCATCTATTGTAAAGATTGGTGATACATTACGGTGTTGAGTTATTATCATGATTTTAGATTTCTTGCTGTTTATTTGTAGAAGGTTCTGCTTTGTGTATCCAGACAGTTCTTGCAAGAGACGCTGCAGGCCTATTTTTGTTTGGCTGAGGAGGATCACATCATCGGCATAGGAAAGATGTGTTAAGCGAAGGTTTCCTAGCCGCGGTGGATGAGCATTGATCCTATCTAGTCTTGGTGTCAGGTCGGCCATAAACAAATTGAATAAATGAGGGGCCAAAACGCAGCCTTGTTTTAGGCCGTCAGAGGTGCTGATCTTCCGGGTTAGCTGCTGACCATTGTTGATCTTTACCTGCATCCAGGTGTTGGTGTACAGGTCAATTATTGGATTTAAAATGGAGTCCGGTAGGCCCTCCCGCTTCAATTTGGACCAGAGTAGTTGCCTGTTGACGCGGTCGAATGCCGCCTTAAAGTCTATAAAACAGCGTACAGGGCTTGGTGATTTTGCAGACTTTTTTCAGCTATTAAACTTATTGCCATAGCATTTGCCATGGTACCCGTGCCGCGGCGGAACCCTGTCTGGTTTTTCGGGATCTTTTTATTGTCTTCGGACCATTGAGCAAGGTCTGCTAACACTAAGGAGGCATAATATTTGGCTTCGGCGTCGATGAGAGCTATCAGGCGGTAGTTAGCTGGATTTTTACGATCTCCGCCTTTGTAGATGGGATTAATGGTGGCCCCTCTCCAGCTTGCTGGGAGCCGACTTGTGGTGTTAATTGACCGAAATAAGAGGTTAAAGTTGCTGGCCCTATAGTCGGGGTCTTCCTTGTAAATTGCCTGGGGGACACCATTTGGGCCTGGGGCGCTGTCTTGCCTGCTTCTTTTAATTATTTGCAGTAGTTGAGTTTCATCATCTATCCGTGTTCTTTGATCTGGGCCTTCCTGTTGGTTACCCAAGCTGTTTAACTGGGCGCAGGCAGTGCTCTTCAGGGCCGCTATGTTTGGTGATTTATATACTGTTGCTGCTGTCAGAGGCATCGTTGGTTTCATTGAGAAAGTGTCAACTAGGTGCTGGACCCAACCGTTTTCGTTGATACATGTCATACTTATTGTTTGTGCTGGTCTTTTTAATGAATTGACTTGCCACCAGAAAGCTCTTGAATCGGATTTTTTTATGTTGTATAGTACTTTGGCCCAAAAGTCGGTGACTCGATTTTTTTTCTCAGTCCAGATTAGTTTCTTATATTGTTACCTTGTTGATCGGACTAATTGCCATGCGTTTGAATTTGGATTGTGTCCCTGTGCTTGCCTCGTGAACTTCCGCAGATTTCTTCTCAAGGAAAGTGCAGCCTTTGTGAAATTGGTGTTATTCGTTGGAATGTCATTCTTTTTATGGCTCAAACTGGTCTTCGGCATTTTATTTAAGAAGACAGACCAGGTTTCAGCACACAGATCTTTTCCTTGAGTCAGTGTTAGGAGAAGCTTCTTAGCGGCCAGCGCTATTTGTGGTAATGAATTACTCGTCCACCTTAACCGCTTCAGGTTAATAGTTGAGGTTTCACCCGCTATCGTCGGTGCCTGCGGATGTTCCAGCAAAGCCAATTCTATTTCAATGTGCTGCATTGAATGGTCACTATCCAAAGTACATGTTATTTTGAACTTTTTAATTAGTCTTAATAGAGATAGCAAAACTATGGTATAATCCAAGATTGTACTTGTACTGTGGCCAATGTAGGTCGTAGCAGGCGGTTTATCCTGGTCTATTCTTCCATTTAACGCCCGCAGTCCCAGGTGCTCAAGGTCCCACATCAACTGCCTGCCAACTTTATCTAACTTCTTGGCTGGTGGGATCTCCTGTGTGTCTACAACCCAGAATTCATTAGCAGTGATGATGTTATCCTCTTCCTCCGGGCGGTGAAACAAATTTGCGTTGAAGTCGCCTGTTAGGATTATCTCCCATGCTGGTTGTTCGAGGCGGAAGGCTGATATCACGTTAATGAGGCATGCAAAGAGGTATTTCTTAACTGTATGTTTTGGATGAGCGTATATGTTGATTAGGATAACGGTTCCACTTTTAGCTTGTGGAATCTTTTCAAGTTTGATAATTTGCATATCTGCCGTGGGTGCTGCCAATTGGGTGGCTTTGATGTTTAATGCAGTGGTTATGTAGACCGACAGTCCACCCTTAGCTCGCCCGTATCGCTGAGGGCGGGTTGCACTGACATGGAAGGACAATCTGCCTGGTACGTCTATTGGCTCCATTAACCACGTTTCCTGCAGGGCTATGATATCATAGGTGGCCCAAGTATCAGTTTTTCTGTTGTCGTTTAGAATTCCTCTTGCACCGGCAATGTTCCAAGAAAGCAGTTTTATTGTTTTTTGCTCGGTTTTTGCCATCCGGCTGTTGGTTCAGACTTCGTTTATACTCAGATGTTGCCTTCTCTGGCATTCATGGTTAACAGATTCTGCACCCCTGGCACCTTGCAATACCGAATATATGGGTCGACATGCCCGCGTGCAATCTTCTTTTTTAGCACGCTTTCTTAGTAGGGGAAGCGGATAACCTGTCTTTACCTCTTCTTTGAGAATAATTCCCCACTCTTCGAATTTGGCCATTTCAGTAAGGATATTCTAGACGATACCAACATTCCTCCAAGTTGCAAGGGTGCCTTCCTTGGCTGTGTTATTTGCGAGAGTAATAAATTCTATTGTTAGTAGATTGGTTGATATTATGTGGTTGAGGCTTGGAATTGCAGAAATCAAGTGAAGGATGTTTCCTCGGTTTAAATAGACTTGTGTGCCTTGTGTTTTATAGGTAGGGATGAAGAGTAGTCTTCCCTCTGTTGTTGTTTTCGTATCATACGGTAGCTCATAGGTTAGCTGTGTATGGTCATTTGTCCAAATTCTCCTCAGTTGGAGGCCTTCTGGGTCCTTTTCGTCGTCACATGAATATTTAGTTATTTGGCTATGGGCATCATTCTGTAGTTGTTCAATTGGCCTGCTGCTTTGGTCTTGGCTTCCAGACGTGCTCCTTGATGTCCATACAGTCCTGTCTTATGCACATGTTCACTTGTAATGCTCGCACCATGAGGTCCTATCCTTTTTGTAATTGCAGGTCCTGCGGTTTGTTGCTGAGCATTCTGGTCTGTGACTATCTTCACTTGTAAAGGGTCATAGGTGCTCTTGTCGACTTTTACTACTACTTGTCTGACAATTTTTTTGTCATTTCTCTGATGTGAAATTCGCGGTTGGGATTGGGTGCGGGATGAAGGGTGTTTTGTGTTTTTGATCTGCACCTTTGGTCACCTCCCATGTGCATCCCTGCTTGTTTGCCTCATGCTTGCTGTATTCCTGCTCCTTGGTGCCATGTTTGATGATTTGCTGGGGAGTACGTACTTTTTGTTGAGACTTGCTCCCCGTGTTATGTGGATCGCACTTTGGATTCCCTGAGTTTCTGTTTAGTTGCGCGAAGTCACGGTCCGCTATTTCCAGACTCCAGTCTGCACTGCTCGAGATAGTAGATTGAATGATATGTTTGGCATTTGTTGACTCTTCAATACCTGAATTGGTCGAGTGGACAATCCCCTCTGTTACTGTAGCCGGTTTTGAACTTGACATGTGAGCTAGGTCGCTTGATATCGTGGCAGTGAGCTTTTGCCCTTCGTCTTTGTGACTGGGCCTCTGTGTTATACTTTGAAGCTTTGTCGTTGCAGGTGAGTAATGTGGCCCCTCTTTGGTATCAGTTTTGGATTTTGATTGATTTTTTGAATAGTTAAAAATTGGAAAATTGGTCAGAGCCTGCTTGTTTACTGGTAGGCAGTTTGACATTTGATTTCTGTTTTTTCTCGCACGTTTTTTTTGCCGTTTGGTTAAACCTTGCATGCTGCTTGGATTTTTTTTTCCGTCCAGTTCAGGTTGTTCATTTCCTGATGTTTCATGCTTATCGTTATGCTTAACGGAGGGTTTGACCTCAATTAAGTTCAGTTCTTCAGTTAATTCATCCGGTCTTATTTTTATTAGTTTATTTTGCTTTATTTTTTGATCTGTTGATTGTTGTTCTGCTACTGCAGCGTGCTCTTCCTTATTCTTTTTGGGTTTAGCTGATTCTTTTTTTTGTTGTATTTTTTTGCACTGCGCCAAGGAAATGAGGTCATTTCCATTTAGTATACTGCTGGTGCCCTGATTGGCGTATTTGCATTCCTGCAGGATTTCCTTGAGTATCAGTGGCAAGTCCTTCAGTTTTTCCAGTATGGGGCTACAGCTGCATGTCACGGGCGGTGCCCTAGATCGAATCTGATCCCGAAGAATGTCAAATGTGCTGACCATTGAGTCCAATTTATTATTTATACTGGATATGTGTTCGGCTATTGTGCTCATGAGGTGTATTTGAATATCAAATTTATCAGACTGCATGTTTAGAGTTTTGATTGAAGTTTCAAGTATACTACCTAGCGCACTATGTAGGATGATTATAGATTCCAGGTTTTCATTGAGAACTTGCTTTTCTGCTTGCTGGCACTGGTTTGATTGGCTATTGTTTATGGTTAGTTTCTGGTGCCGGTGTTCTTTTGGTGTCTTGGCTGTTCGCTGGTCCACACTTTTCTGATTTGAATTTACAGGACTTTTAGTAATTACTGAATTTGACATGGCCGATGCACTTGAGATTTCTATAACTGATGGAGTTTTATGGCAATCAACATCCAGACCATTGAGCAGATCTGTGTGTGCGTGGGCTTCTGCATCCTGATTCAACCCACTTGATATTTCGATTGGGTTTTTATTTAATAGCTCCAAAATTGATAAGTCGTTTGGGGGCCATCCGTTTTGTGTTATTTGTGGTACTTCAGTTGTAGTAGTTGGTGCTTTGTTGTGTGTTTTTTTTTGCTTGGAGTCACTTAGACATGTAATGCTGTCTAGGTAGTCTTTGTGTATTGTTGCGATTCCTTTGTTATCTTGTAAGGTTTGAGGCTCCAACCAGTAACTACACACGTTGCTCTTTTTATTGGTTTTTATCACTACTTGATTTAAACGAGACTCCAGCCTTGGGGTTGAATGGCTGTTTGGATGATCCTTATACGGTGCGTCTTGACTGCTGATGTTGTGACGCCCATCATTATTGCCAGTAGCCTGTGGGCTTCTTGCCATTGAGTGATCTAAATTAATATCGCTTTGTGATGGAACTGAAGATGTAGATGTCTTTGCGATTTTTTGCGGGATTTGATATGATATACTTTTTTTTAATGATTCTTCCCTTTGCCTCCCCGTTATTCTGTTTGTGTCACCGGGCGGTGTTGATGATTTTACTTCTTCTTGCACTGAGACATGACTTCCAGTTTCCATATGTACTTGCGCTTGCGTTTGTATAGTACGTTTATTATGCCACTGAATTGATTGCATGGACATACTTGTGTCTTCTGTCTCGGTGCTCTTTCCTAAGTTGATATTGAAACTGGACAGGGGGGGGGGCCTGTGTGAATGTTGACTGTGTGCATACTTTACTCGGACACATTGGTTTTTGAAGGCCATTTGGTGTTACTGGCATTGTATAAATTGCAGATACTGGATCTTTTAAAAATTTAAATTTCCCGGTAGGGTTCATTGAGCCAAAGATAGAGTACATTGGAGGTATTAGGGTGGTCGTTGAAGGATTAGCTGTGCTGTCCTACAAGTGGGTAGGGTTTTTGGTCTTGGATTTTTTTTTCGTGATTTGGGGGGGATTTCTTCGAGTTCTCCCAGACCGCATCGCTTACACTGGCCTAATAACCAGACCTCTTGTCGTCCTTTAGGACCTGTCCGCTTGGTCCTGTGTGCGGCAAGTTCTAATTCACACTATCTTAGGTGGTGCCAGGTGCTACTGAAAGGAGGGAGCTGCGACCGCTCCTCCTTCCCTACTTCTTCGTAAGATCTGGTATTGCCTGTGTGATACCTGTGATGCTTGCGATTCTTATTTCCGCCCTCTACTGGCTGTTTGCTCCCGGCCTGTACTCAGTTTTAGTCCTCAAGCCTAAAGCCTCAAGCTCCAACTCGATCTCTGGGTTGACTCCGGGTTGGCTCCGACTTGGATGGAGTACGTTGGCACGCGGGCACTTTGTGCTTACTGCTCAGTGCAATGTATACAGCGACTAATGTACCTCACCTCCGCTTGACTGTTCAGGGGGGTGGTGGATGGTGGATGAGGGGCCAAGTGTCCAGGCCCTTTCTTGTCCTGAGTCCTGTCCCCTCGCCCCTGCACACTCTCGAGTTTTTGGTGTTTTTTCAGGGTATTTTCCCGTTTTTTTTGTTTCTTTTTTTTTTTTTGGCGCACTAACGTGCCTTGCAAAGTCCTAGGACCTGGTCTTAGCCTACCGATGAACGGAGTGTGCTGGGGGCCGTCTGCCGAGGTGGGGTGCCTATAGGGCGATGTGGGCGGGATGTACTTGGCTGGCAGGCAGGCTGGCGGGCAAGGCGGGCCGTGTGAACTCACTCCGCCATTACCCCCTCGCTGCTGCTCACTAAGTCACTATGCCACGCCTTACCGCTTCTTCGCCGCCTGCAGTGACTGCTGGCGATTGCCACCACTCTGTGTCCCGGATCCGAAACCGGAGCAGGAGGGGGAGCCTGGGGAGATCACTACAGCTGTTACACTCCCTCTCCCCCTCTCCCCTGGCTGCCGCTCACCTCTTACGTAGTGCCTCTGAGCGGCGTTCCGTGGCTCTCTGCGGCCCCCGGCGGCTTCACGGCTGGTAACACGCCAGTCCGGCACTCGGCACTCTGCAGCCGTCCGCTGTGGCTCCTCTGTAGTGCAGTACTGCGACTCCTCTGTAGTGCTGCTTCACAGGCTACGCTTCACAGGCTACGCCGCCCCGCAGCACCACGCGGCTGACTCGCTGCGGCTGACTCGCTGCTGACTCGCTGCTCCCAGCTCGCAGCTCACTGCTGCTCTCTCGTGGGCTCGTCAAGCTGTGTGCTGCTCTCTCCGCTGTTGCCGTAGGTTAAGCGAGGAGAGGTTGCTGTCAAACTCCGCCTCTGTAGGGTCTCTGGGTAGCTTATCCCAGTGATAGTTGAAGTCCCCTACCACCATGAGGGATTTATATCTGGAGCCCAGATCCGTTAAGAACTCCAAGAAGGCTTCATTAAAGTCTGGAGAGCTCTCTGGTGGGCGGTACACTACCACCAGCATGATGCAAGAGGATTTTAATGAGATTTTTATCCCCAGAAGCTCCGCGCTATCACAATTTTACGACCTGTGTCAACCTGAGGTATTTTTTTAATAGGAAGCGACCCCCCCCTCTACTCTCCTTGGGGCGATTATACCACAAAGCTTTGTATTCAGGTGGCAATGCCGCCAGTATATCGGGAGTAGAAGAGACCCCTAGCCAGGTCTACGTGAGGGCAAGAATGTCAATCTCGCCATCCACCAGGAGTGAAAATACTTCCAAATGGTGCTTTTGCAATGAGCGTGTGTTCAACGTCACTATTTTTAGCCCCTGGGTCCTGTGAGGGTGTGGCAGGATCTTAGGTCATCTGGATTCGCCCTCTCCCTGCAACAGGGCTTCTTCCCGAAGTTTAGCTAATGTCATCAAATCTACTCCTTTGTTACCAGATCTTAGAGCCCGGAGGGTCTCCATGGAGTAGATTCTGGACCGTCGAGGGGTGCTGGCCCCTGGGACCGTCCTGGCGTGAACAGGCGCAGACGGGCTTCCCTCGGGCGCGCCTCCGGCACGCCAGTGGCACGCCCACTGCGCGCTTGCATTCTAGTTCTTTACGTAGCGTGTGGCAAGGAAGACACCAGAGCGCTACCCCAGAAGGCGTCTTGTGAGCGTCTCTAAGCCCCTGAGCCCCCACTCAAGATGGCAGTCGGGAGTGAGGCGGCGCGAGTCTCACCCAAGTGGTGAGTAGTGTGGGTCAAAAATTTTAATGTGCAGGCAATACGATTATAGAGGGAGCAAAGAGCATAAAATAAAAATGTTAGGCTAGCACCATTTCCATAAATTTCAGCAACACAACAAATTCGATTTAAAAGGAGCCTAATACTCCAACAGTGTTTAAAATGCAGGCAGCAATTTAAAAGCGGCAGCGTGACAAACCAATTCGTTGAGCAAAGAATGAGAGAGATTATATTTTTAACAAGAAAAGGGGAACAATTAACCAGCGAAGTATAGAGTGGAAAAAGAAGGAAAGAAAAAAAATAGAGAGACTCAAAAATTCAAAACTCAAAATCCGGATCTACTACGTAGGGATATGGGCAGTTTCAAAAGAGTAAGGTCCAGTGATTACCGTATTATCATTTTATTTTTCCTTTTTTACAGTGGTGAAAGACAGTGGGGAAACGCTCGCCGACCCTGCAGGAAGGTCATCAATGCCAGTAGCAAACAAATCTTTAGCTGCACATGTCATGCTTCCAAATAAATCCAACATGGCTCCCTACACCACTTCATGCAAAGGTGCTCTCTTTTCTCCTCAAATTATTGTTCATCATCTATAAAGCTTTACAAAAGAGATATTCCAAATACCTCTATCAAAAACTTCACTCACACTGGAAAATCATGTGTTTAAAATTTTTTAAAACTCTTTAAAGGTCTGTCTTCAACATTACATCAAATGCCTAGAACTTTGTTCTAACAGACAATCACTTCTTATGAAAACTTAAAAATATAAATGAAAGGTTTGCTGTTTCAATGACTCTTCATCCAATAATGTAATAGGCAGATTCATAATTTTCTGGGACACAGATATGTTATTATAGTCCCTCTAAATTGACTTTTTTCCCTTTTTTCTTGCTAGAAATGTCACTCGCTGTAGAATTGCTCTACCAAGATCTGGTGCTCTAGTTCTCGCTATAAAAAACAGCTAAGAAATGCTTAAATAAGTAAATAAAGAAATAACTAAATGAATAAACAAATGCAATTTAAAGAAGCCATGGGCGACATCTTTAAAAGCTAGAATGAGGTTTGTGACCCCTATTTAGCCATTTTACAGCATAAATACACAACCATACTGGCGTATTTTACATAGATGGGGCCACAATCATGCCGAAAGATTACTTTGATGTAATGAATTATAGCTATGCAAAAAGAGAACATGCTGCCATGAATGGCTACTTTCTTCTAACGATTGTTTGTTTCAAGAAAACAATTCAGAGGAACTAGAAAAGATAGTTTGTCTAAACAAGTGCTACCCAAACCTTTTAGAACCATGAACCAATTTTTAGAACCTCATATTTACAGGATCCTCTTAGCTTTAATGGATATGAGGGAGGAGGTTTTTAATGTAAGTAAAGCATCATGTGGCAGCTCTCTGTCATTTACAAACAGCACATTTTCCATTGAAATGGCCAATACATTCGCACAGGTATAGTTGTACTGATAAAACTATATTGCACGCAGATGATTGATCCAATTAAAGTATTATTCCCGACACACTTGACAATTACAAAAAGAATGTGCTTAGTTTTTGCATTACTAACTGCTGACTGTTTTTAGTTCATTTACAGGTATTTACATTTTGTAGTGTGTAACAAACAAATATTATTTTATAGGCTATCCTTGCTCAATCCCTCTACCCCAGCAAGATTGTTACATAATTCACTTTACTTTCTTTGACTGCAAAGTGAGAGGAGTTTGTGAACACCAGTCCCTGTGTTAAAAAATAAGCAACAATTTGTCAGAAGACATCACCTGATATTTGACATCTGTCCCTTTGTCTTTAAAGCACAGCAAATGTGACAAGATAAATGCAGAATGTAAAAGCATCTTTATATATTGCTCGGACGTTCCAAATCCACCAAAAAACAACTGGCAACGCACATTTTGGAAAACGCTGGTCTAAACCTCATATGTAACTCTGGTGCATGACTGGCTGCTGGTATCAGACATAGGGACTTTAAAACTGAGCTGCAATCATTTGCGAGAGTTGAGCGTCTACATTATTTTCTTACTACACTTGACTAGTGACGTCACAACTAAACTGTAATAAGAACTAGAAACAGATTTTTATACAGGTATTGGAGCTTTCATTTATAATGCATTTTCTATTACAGTTACAGTGGCATTTCCCTTTTCTTTTTGTTATGTGCTTGTTTAAGCGTCTAAAGGAAATGATAACAGGACATAATGTTGAAGACTCTGGCGATTACTTCAGCGACAACACTACGAATTAAATCATATATTTGTAGGCCATATACAAATTCTTAATGAATATAGCTATTTCTAGATAATATAGGGGTCATACGGGCGATATTCATGCTCTCGATCACTAAGATAAAAATATTTTAGTTTAAGAAAATGTTGATTTTAGCACCATTCGTAAATCAGTGATATTTTGTTTCTGTTTGTAAATTGCAATGCTATATATTTTACTCTGCATGGTGCACTGAATGCGAGGGCCCACAAAAGGTAACACATTCCGATTTGGCTATAAAGGTGTCTTTGCGGCCGGATGTGTGATTCCCCATCGCCTAAGTGGCCGAAAGGTAAGACGTGTCTGTCTTCAGCATGGATTACTCTATTAATAGCATTGCCTATTTACAATCCAAACATCAGCTTAAATAGGATTTCTGAGAACGCACTGCAATAAATGAGCCGACGGACCTGAATTCTGAAAAGACAGCATCCCCTAGCAACGGCCATTATGTCACCTAGATGACTTTTTTGAAGAAAAATCAATGACCGCGCTGTAAACACAGCAGGCGTTATAATTTAACCACAAGCATCGTGTCGTTAGTCAGTGGTGGGAATTACTTCTGATTCCATTGCAGCTCTTCTAAAATATTGTTTATTATGAGTAGATGAGATCGTAAGACAGCAAAACCCGTTTCTACTGAATGAGGTTTAATGGCTTAGTTTTAAAATAGTAGCTCGGGGTCAGATTTCTCTTGAGATGCTGATACTCTGTTTATGGGGGATATGCGTACCTTGACTGACTAGATCAAATACTCCGTTGTTGGCCTACTGATTAGTAATTGTCACAATTATGAAACTGAGATTGCCAAGAAGTCTTATTTAGTGATGTCTGTGCAGGATGAAGAAACATACATGAGGAGTATTGATATAGTTTGGGCAACTTTGGGGCCCCGTTCCAGCGCATGAACCGGTACTGCTCTCATTTCTAAGGTCATGGATGTTGTAGTGAGCCACCCGGTCACAACCCAACAATGTATCCACCAGCAACCCTCTAGGCCAGAGGGTACAAATAAACTTGACGTCAGCGCTCGGGCTCTCACCACTTAGATAGCAAGCTGTGTGTGTCGTGATTGTACTGCAGGCATAATTTAAGCCCCATCGGTATCTCCTCCCTTCCGCCCTTCCCGTCAGGCGCCCCTACCACATTGGCGATGAGGCGGAGCGGATCCACGGCGTGTGCAGGGCCACGAAACCTACTGTGGCAGCAGTTGAGGTGTCCGAAGCGGCGATCCGAAGGTACCGAAGGAAGAAGGCCAGGAGGTGGGTGAGAGGCCGGGAAGCGGAGGCGGTGTGTTTCTGAGACGGCGGTTTCAGGACAGAAGGGTATAAGGGAGCACAGGAAAGGCGGATTCCAGAGAGGGGGTGGGAAGCTGGTCTGCACATCGTGCAGGGGTGAGAAAATCATTCTAAAGGTACAGAAGTAGAAAGAAAAAAACAACAAAAGGCAAATATCAAAGGGCACACACTGGGGAAGGGTCAGAGCAGCCTGAGTATGCAGGGCCAAAATAACAGTGACTAGAGGAGAGAAGGGAAGGGAGAAAAGGCAGCAGGAAGCTCAGAGTACTGCACACAGGCACCTAACCTCACAACAGGAGAAGGTTACAGAACATGTCAAGGCAGGCAGAAGGCGGTGGAGAAGGGCACACGAATCGACAAGCAGCTGGAGATCAGGGTGCAGTGATCCAGGGTTGCAAGTCGTCTCAGGAAATTGATTGTGCGCCAGCTAGGCATCTCGCTGAATGACATTTTGGTGCTAGGAAGATCACATGAACTAGTGGATGCAAGGGCAGGAAAAATGGAGTCCACGTTGGCGAGAAGAGTGACGGGACAACTGCAGGCACAACCTGTCACGATCAAGGAAGAGAGGGTGGATGCCATCCAGAAGAAATCCAGCAGAGGTAGTGGATCAGGAGGGGCGCACCCAGGTGGGAAAGGATGTGGTAGCTATGGGCTAGACAGTCAACCACCGCGGGGATGTCCTGCCCAAGAAAAACCATGCCTGAGGACAGTATGCTATGGCAGATGCCGAGATGGAAGAAGAGGAAGAAGAAGGAGAACAGTTGGAAGTGACCGTCCTGAGCAAAGGAAATGCCTGATCATCTCAGAGGGGATATCCTTAAATATTGAGAGACAACCTATAACCAAGCCACAAGTTGAAAGACTGTATGTGCTGAGAAGAGCTGTGGCATGAACGAACAGTCGGAAAGAACTGCATTCGCTGTTATTTGTTTTAGTTTGTGTTATCCGTTTATTATTTTAGTTTGTTTTGTTCATTATGATTGGTTGGGAGGGATGTAGTGAGCCACCCGGCCACATCCCAACAATGTATCCACCAGCAACCCTCTGGGCCGGGCCCAGGCCAGAGGGTATAAATAAACGTGACGTCAGCGCTCGTGCTGTCACCACTTAGATAGCAAGCTCTGTGTGTCATGATTGTGCAGCAAGTATAATTAAGGCCCCATCGATATCTCCCCACTTTTGCCCTTCCTGACTGGCGCCCCGCCACAGATGTTGCGGCGCCATTTGCTGCGTGGATTGTCTTACCATAGAATAGCCACCTACCCTGACTACATGGAGAAACCAAGAAGGTGGACCATGCTGGCGATTAGCCAAAGGGGGAGTGCTGGAGGGGGTGAGAGAATGGTCACGCTCAAGTAACAGTAAGGATCCAGAGTAGCAGACATAGAGGTGTGCCTGCGCCTGATCTGGCAGCATCAGTGTCACCTCCCTGGGATGAGGGCCTGGTGCCGGTTGTCACTACACACAGGGTGATTTCAAATAACCCTGCTTGTATGTTTTTCTATGATAATACATGATTAACCTCACCCTTATTTTGTGTGGGTGCATTGTGGCACGTGGGCTCTATTAGATGTGTGTGACATATTGGTGGGAGTCATAGCAATGTATAATTTGCCTACTTTACATCACCAGACAAAGGTGGAAGATCAACTGTGAATGCAAAATGCGCATAGACGAAAGCCATAACAAATCATATAAAACCAAAGAGCTGCACCCCTCTGAAGGAGTTGTTGATGATGCCATCCAGACATTTTTCACTGGTAAGAAGAAGTGAATGGCATCACTGTAAAGTCTTCATATGAAAGTTAATGGGATTGAGGTTAAAATGTCAGAGGTTGAAGGCAGGTTGGTGGAAATTGTACACAGAGTAACTGGAGCAGGCATTTGATTAATTCAATGGCTGCATGTGTTTTGTATGAAAAACCATCTCAAAGAAGGTGGCTCTGTTGAAATGCTTTAGTCAAATCACAGATGATGATTTTTTTTATTTACCAAGAATGGGTCTTTTCAGGTTGTGAAATATAACCTGTGGAAAGCTTTTCTCTATAAAGCATCCGCTGTTAAGGCTGTTTTTAATGGGGCAAGTGGGGTGGTCCCTTCCTTTAGCCCGGTGATCCTTTTTTGCAACAACCTCTACCCTTCCTTCCTTGCCCCTCTTGATACCCCCTTCGCCTAACGTACTCTTCATAAACCAATTACTCCTCCCACTTTACTTTCTTTTAACAAACACCTTACTCTAAGCCCTGCGTTACCCCGTTTTTTTAATAACCTCCTCACTCCCACTTCTGCACTACTCCATTTTTCAAGCACCGTAGTCCCTTCCCACTTAAAACCCTCATTTTTTCCAAACCCTTTCTTCCATCTTGCACTTTACTCCTTTCTTAACAAACTTCTTACTCTCTCCCCTTCCTAACCCTGCCTCTTTGGTCCTGTATTCCCATCCATTTTTCTCTTACCTCTTTGGCATGCTGTCTATTAAAATGAATATTTTAACAAAAACATATTTCCATGTTGAGGATAATTTATCAGTTTAAGTTTTCTCTCAAAATAAGTTACTTCAGCCTGTATTCCTAAGGTTGACTTTCTTCATTTTCGAATTTCATCAAAAAGAGGGACACCCTTGTTTAATACCTAACAACGTTATTAATTCAGCTGTGGACTGTAATCAATTTAAAAAAAAAAGTTTTATATAGCGCAAACTCCACCCCGAAAATATCAGGTATCAGAGCGCTTTACTTGAGCACCAGCTTTTAACAGATGGACACATTCATTTTTGTTAGATGAGGGGAGATGAAGTGATTTGCCCAGAATTACAGAATGTTGAGCGTCCCTGCCGAGACTCGATCGGGTTCCCCAACTTCGAGGTCGACCGCTCTAGCCGTAAGGACACATCCTCTCGCCATTAGCTTGATTGTCAGTATGCCAGACAAACTGGAATGACTAGAAAAGGAGATATCTAGTATTCATCTGCTATGATGGTAGAAGTAAAGGTAGGATCCCAATTTATGTGATTTCATTGCAACGTTTCTTTGGGAACTATGGGTCTTCGAAATGATCCACAAGCAGTCAAATGAGGCAGGCATTACTTCTCTCAGCAAGGTGCAAGGTGGAGGATGGTGGCATCCATGGTACTGTACTACTGACCTTAAAAAATGAAGCACGGAGGAATCTGGTCCTAAGAACTTAGGTGTGCATCAAAACAGGAAAATTTTATGTATAAAGGGCAGGGATTGGCTATTCCCTTGATGCCAATCTCTGCATCGTTTCTAGGCAGAGGAACTTCAGGAAGGGCTGAGCTTTGGGAGATCAGACACCTGTGCTCTTTCCTGTCTTCTGTGCAGGGTGCTTGAGGAAAAGGTTTCCATTGTTGACCAAGTGAAGTCGACATTGACTTTTTTAAAGCCTGTTACAATGAGGAGAACTGGCACTACTTGTTTCCATACTGTCAAGAGGCGTCTTCCTTTTTCTTACATGGTTTGATTTCCTTGATGCAGTGTTTATCATTCTTGTTGTAGAAAGTTCCTACATGTGATTACTGTCTTGGATTTGGACATTTCCCCATAAACACAGAATGGAAAAACATATAACATATCAGGTCCGCTTTTTCTCGCATGCTTAAATTGTGATATATTAATTTTAGATGAACCTCCTAAACTCTAACATAGTTGTTAAAAACACACTTGAATCGATGTATGGAAGGATAATCCAACATAGGTCTAGGATCCAGGCGAGTTTTTTCAGGATAGCTGTTGATTAGATATATGTAGACATACGGCGAGCGCAAAGTAAGTGGTTTTACTATTCCCACTCCAGTCAGCTCAACAGTAGGGTAAGTGTTGGATTACGGAGGGGTAAAATTTACTATTCCCGCTCCAGTCATATCAAACATTAATACAAACACTATTTTTATCAAAATACCAAACTCTATTATAAAACTAATAACAACCAATGAAAACAATAGAATTTATCATTAGAAAACACAATTAACATATACAATAATAAAGTACAATACAAAAAGTTACTCTTTTTCTTCATTTTGTTATTACTTACATAACTTTCTACACTATACCTCTGCAAGCTACACACCACACATCTAATATGTATATTTAAATTTATAATATTTACACATTTTACATTAATAGTTATCTATTAAAATATTAAAGCTAATCAACTACCAATAAAACAATTACATGTAATTACCTTTCCACCCTTTATCCATACAGAACAAACAACCCTCACCTAATATATAAATAACAAATAATTAAAGAATTGACATAATTAATATTACTAATTAACTAAGAAAACATTAATTATATTTAATTAACGTCCCACCCTTTATGCCTACAAATACAATGCACACATATAACATAAACTATATTTAATTGCATATTTACATTACCCCAAAGGAAAATATATATTACACAATTTACATAATTAGTGATCGATTAAATAATTATTTATAATAATAAACAAATTTAAAAAGAATTATCATTATATACTTCACACCATATGCCCATACAAAACCCACAACCCGCACATTAAATTTAAATTAAAAAAAACTATATATACAATTAACATAAATAATTATCAATCAAATAATTATAAATAATTTAAAAATTAGTTAATATTAAATTAGAATTAATTAATTTCACACCCTGTAATTCTACAAAACTCAGAACCAACACCACTTAAAAAAATATAAACACTATTTAGATAAATAATTATAATTTAAATAATTAATTATAACTAAGTTACTTCCCAACCATTCCCCTAGAAAACCCACAACCCACACCTAAAACTTAAAAACAAAAAATATCAATTATACAATTAACATACAAAATTATCAATTAAATAAGTGATAATAATTTTAAAATATTTGTTAATTAATTATAGTTAATTTATTTCCCACCCTATGAAACCCACAACCTGCACCAACATTTTAACAAAAAAATATTGATTATACAATTAACATAGAAAAGCATCAAATAAATAATTGAAATTAATGAAAAATAGATATTAATTATTTGTAATTAATTTACTTCCCACTCTATTCACCTATAAACCTCACAACCCGCTATGGTACTAAAAATACCCAAAAAACTATTACATTAAATTTAAAAACTACTATTAATTTACAAACCATATTAAAAAACTAACAATATTCAAACAAACATTTGAAAACATAAACAATTAACATATATATATTGAAATTCACAAAAATAATCAACAATCAATATTAAAAACAATATTTTTAGCCTCAATATTACTTACCTTAAAATCGATATTCCTGTCCACAATATTCTTGCTCATGATATTTTTGTATCACAATATTTCCTACTTGATAATTGTGTCAGTCGATATTACTGACTTGATATTTTGTCCGAATATCTTATATAATATATATCAACCTTGGTTTATGAAAAATTTGCCCTGTTATCTATGATGTAGGGTGTGAATCGAAACTTGTGAATTCACTTGCATATTAGTTCAAAGCCACTGCACAGCAGGTTTACATTGCAAAATGTGTGAGGAGTCTAAGCCAACAATGAGCTATGAGGGGGCTGAAAGGCATAAATAAGGCAGAACGTACAACAAGAATAACCATACCCTTCCTTTCCTGAATGGCTCTTCCTTATCTCTCAGCCCACAACTCGGCCCCTTCTTCTCCTATTATCTGACCTTCTCTACTCCCTTTCAGAGGGTAGTTCAGCAACTCGCTGAATTCCACAGCATAGGGATATATTTTGAAGACCACAAACGCCCTAATGTTTTTGTAGCACACTGCACATTTTAATGCACCATTCCAGCAAATCAAAGCGTGAATCTGAACTTGGCACTTTAGAAGCAGAGATTATTTAAAGCTGTAGAGTCAGGATTTCCTGCCAATACTTGTATGACTTTCACCCTTGTCTTCTCATACTATTTCCATGAGAATAGCCTTGCACCTGCTCATTAGTGCCTATCTGTAGATTTCAAATATTATCATATATTCTCACTTTAGGGCTCATTACCGCCCGCCACACCAGTGGGAAATGGGACCGCCCGCTGAGGGTGCAGCGGTCCCGCACATCCCATTAAGATGCGCGCGCCACACTGACGGGCGCATCCCGCATGTCTGTCATTGGGGCGGGCGGTGCTAAAAGCACCGCCCACCGCAATGCCAAAAATGCATGTTGTGCTTTTCAATGCACAACGTGATAGGCACCGCGTGGTGCCAGCCACATTGTACATTGAAATGCAGGGGGGGTACCATAGGTACCCCGCATGTGCACCCCCCAAAGTCCCTGAGGGCCCGCAGTGGACACCCGCAAGAGATTACCACATTCCTTTCTCGCCACAGAAAGGCATGTTCCCGCACCATCATAATATGGATGGCAGTGTCTAGCAGACACCGCCACCATATTAAACTCTTTTCCGCCTGGTTGACTTTTCAACTAGGCGGAAATGCTGTGGTCTTTCCATCCGTCGTGGTCCCCCTGCCACAGTAATATGGCAGGGGAAATGGGTGGCGGGGCGGGGACGGATCTCGGGCCGATCGCCACCGCCATGCGGGCGGTGGCGATCCGCCCGAGATCCTAATGACCCCCTTTATTTTACTTGCATTGAGAAAAAGTGTATAAATGTTGCCCAAAAAATGTATGGATTTTAGCATCAAATGCTTTAACTGCTCAGCAGTGAATCTTTTGTCCATTTAAACAGCAATTACTTTGCTTAATTTGTATGAGTGCACATTATTTATGTATTAAGTGCATTTTAGACTTCTATGCACTATCCCTAGTGTTTATGTTTTGTTTCACATCACTCAGTCAAAATGACTTTATGTGGTTCAATTGGACCATAGAAGTATAACATACAAACAGAATGGATAAAATGTACCTGTCAAATTTGTACAAAAATATGACTCATGACACAGGTACTCCACAATTATAAAAAATTAAAAATTTGAAGTTCGAAAAGGAAAGCACCAAACTCATTTACGTTTCAAACCGTTTCTATATTAAAATGCAATTCTAATAAAATTTGATACTGCAATACAAATAACTTCAGTGGATAAGGAGCGTAAGAGATCAAAACCCTCCTGATGGCTACGGGGCGGGTTTCTCTTAAAATTGGAATAGGAAACCATACCCATGGCTCCTTTTAAAGATAAAATAAAGTGCAAGGTGCTTTGTTGTGCTGAAATATTGCAGGGACAAGACATAAAGTTATTGCACTATCCAGCCTGTTTGGGGAAGGCCACTAGAAAGTGCAATGTGCAAAGACGGAACCTAGTCAAAAGGAATCGGGACTGTACAATCGTGGTAAAAGACAGTTAAAATTATTGGTATAAAAGGTACCGATCTAAATGAGGTTGTAGCCCTGATTGCCGCAGGCAATTGTCTAACTGAGCAAAATATGCATCTCATATAATCAGTTTCATATTTGTGTGGATGCTAGCAGGGTTAGCATAATAATGCCCTAGGCCTATTTCACTGAGTTTTCCTTTAACAAAAAGGAGCCATGGTATAGCCTTGGCATTATCCAGAGTCATAAAGTCCATGATAATTTTCCTTGTGAGTTTTAGATCTTCCGACAACCAAACTTTAGCCCAAAGGATCAGCGGGGTAATGTTGATTCGATCCACAATAAAATCCATCCCTACCTGAGAGTGGCAGAACACTGTGGGAGCACTTTTTGGGATCATCAACAATCTTTTTATAAACTTATTTCTAGTCTTTGTAGTTGTGTGCTTTTGTGGTATCGCCATACTCCTGCCCCATAGGTGGCAACAGACAAACATTTTGATTTATATAGAGTGATCAATTCCGCTACCGGCTTGTGGTCCAACTTACATGCAAAGCGGAAAAGACCTTCCACTTCACAGCTAGTATTCCGAACCCTAAATGTAATAAGATGGTACCAATTCAGTTTATTATTAAAAACATTCCCCAAGTAAGTAAAATTAGAGACCTTGTCAATGGTCTTGCCCTTTACAGTAAATGTTCTTGATTTAGTTTGGCTTGGGCCACATACCATAATGTAAGTTTTAGTCAAATTAACTTTTAGGTCCAAAGCTAACATAAAATCAGTAAAAACATTCAGAGACTTCTGTAAACTATTTGCAGTTAAAGCCATTAAAACCGTATCATCTGCATACAACAGCAAAGGGACCGATTTGCCTCCAATTCTGTGGAAGTCTAATTCCTGGGCTATTAGCGATGGTTCTAGGCCATTTGTGTACAAAAGGAAGAGAAAGGGGGCCAATATGCACCCCTGACGGACTCCCTCTTTAGAAACAATGGGCCCAGTCCTCTCTCTCCCAGGGCCAAATCGTATGGCTACCGTAGTGGACGCATGCAACCTGCGCAAGGAGGATGATGAGAGATTCCTCAAAACCCATCTCCCCCATCATGTACCACAATTGTTTCCCCCATTAACTGTGTCAAAAGTGCTGGACAAGCCATGAAGGCAAGGTGGATTGACTCCTTCCTTGCCTTCATGTACTTGCCCCTGATCAACGCCAAATTGAGGCACTGTCACCATGCCTCTCCTAAAACCATTTTGCTTTTGGGTTATTAGCCCTGACGAATCTGCCCAGGTCTCAAGACGATCTAAAATAACCCTCCCCAGCACCTTAGCCGTGGCGTAAATTAAGGAAATAGGCCTATAGCAGGCCTGGTCTTCCTTGTTTCCCTTTTTTGTACATAGGTACCACTATGGCCTCTTTCCATGATGGTGGGATAGGGCTGGTTATTGCTGCTCTAAAAACATTTGTCAGGAGCGGTGCTCAAAGTTGGGGATTGATTTTAAATAAATCAAGGGGTACCCCATCAGACCCTGGTGCTTTGAGGTGTACCCCTTTCATGAGGGCGTCCTCAACCTCACTCACTTGAAGAGAAGAGCTCAAGTGGTGTGCAGTGATTGGGTCTAATGGGACGTCTTGACATGTTTCCTGGTTACTAATTCCATTCGGGTTAAATATATTTGAAAAGTGCGATTCCCAAACTTTCCCTGGTATTTATGAGTCCATTCCCCTTGAATCCTTTGAAAATAATGGGCGATTTATTACCTCCCAAAAACTCCTACAGTCTTTGAGTGCACTTGCTCTCTTTAAATCTATCCAGGCCGACCTTCTCAGTTTTTGCTTCCTCTGAGTAACAATGCTCTTGTATGCCTGCCTTGCGTTTTTTATTAGGGTTTTATCTCAAGGGATTATATGTAGTGCCTTCTTGAGGTCCTTTTGGGCCCTTGTGCACTCTGCGTTGAACTATCTAGTCCCCTGAGTTTCCCTTTTATCTGTTGAATTTGCCAGGTTTATGGATACGTCCCTGCAAATTCCCTGGAATCCCTGTATTACCATATCTGGGGGAGAATCGTGAACTAGGCATTTCAGAATGGAGCTTAAGTTAGCTTTAACAATACTCTCCTCAAATTGGAAGGGGTTTATTTTGCGCCATTTCAGTCTTACCCCTTGGTTTAAGTTATACTGAAGGGGGTGACCATCACCTTCCTCCTCCTGGGTGGTTACGTGTGGGGAGGCTATAAAGGGGTTATGGTCGCTAGCGCTATTAAGCTCCACCTCAAAGCTGTCAACCATGAATGCAAATTTTCTAGATATTAGCATGAAGTCAATGTCACTTTCCCTTTTTCTGCCCATATAGGTGGGATATTGAATTTCCAAATTACTGACCAAGGTGTCAACAAAAAGCAGATCATTCACAATAATGATATCATTTAATGCATCACCTTGTGGGGTATGTATGAAGTGTGTCAGTGGCTGGCCCTCGGTGTCCATTAACCCACACACTCTGTTTGAGCTATGCCGACATAAGGTGCAATTGATATCCCCCACCCAATAGATACACAGGGGCTGCCACTTCCCAGCGAAGTTATTGATTTCCTCCTTTAAAGTTACAATAATATCACAACTATTTTGATCAAAAATATTATAGTACCAATTGATCAAAAGGATTTTGGCCTGAACCAGGTTGAAGATCAGAATCAATTGATCTCAAGGTGAATCAGTTATGGTCTCTGCTTTAATTGACCCATACTTGACAGAGATCAATGTCGCCAGCCCTCCTTTTGCTCTCCCTGCTTGTGACGCGATTGCATGGACATTAAAAGAACAGTAGCCATCTAGTTCAATATTCTCAATGTACCATGTTTCCTGGGTACAAATAATATCAGAGGCATTTACATACTTTAACCACACTTCGTTCTCAAATTTCGAGCGGATACCTGCAATGTTCCAGGAAAGAATTCTAAAAGGACAGGCTTTAAGGGGCCTTGTCACTGGGTCCTCCCTCTGATTAACAATCATGGAGTCCAAGTCAGATCCCCCTGTTCCTAATTTAGATGGAGTAGAAGGGGTTAGGGGAATCAACCCCGGTCTCCAGCTTGTGGTTGTTAATAAAAGTGTCAGGTGGTTCATGTATATGGTGTTCAGACTAATTTGTCACCAGCCCATAACCCACTGTTCTATCGACTGCACAATGTACTACCCTGGTTAACCCTCCTGAAATAGAAGAGCTAGATGAATCAACCCTGGTCTCCAGCTCATGATTGATAATTAACGTGTCAGGTAGTTCATATATATGGTGATCAGGGTAATTTGTCACCGGCCCATTCCCCACTGTTCTATCAACTGCGCGATGGACTCCCCTGGTTAACCCTCCTGTCATTAACATCTTACCTGAGCTACCTGGGTGCAAGGGTAGTCAAACAATTTATGTCAGGCCTGACAGTACCTCAAAACAGTTGGGATGAAGCCATGTGGGGGTCAGAGGGGAGGGGTTTCTATTCTGGAATCGCGGGCGAGAGTGTAGGCTCATAATTCCCCCGTGGTGCTAAGGATAAAAGAAACCCAATGGGCGGGCCTGTATCTGCTCCATAGGGGAATCTCTAAGATGATGTAGATTAAAGTCCACCCATGTCCTATCATTCAAATTCAGGACCACACAATCACCTTCTCGATCTTTTTGTGTATTCCCCAGCCAACTCACCTCCCTTGCCATGATTACATGGTTGTGTCAATTAACCTGAGGCTGTATTTTACTGGTACATCAATGGGCATATTTATTAATAGGGCTCTGACAGTTTTCATGGTGTCCTGGTGGAGAATGAGGGACCCTTGTCAGAACCATCGTGTAGTGTGTGCACTCCGGCGGGAAGTTTAATATGATATTATCATCCTGCCTGCTTGGCATGCAGGCACGGAGCCCATAACAGGTTTTTCTCGTTCACTTGACTCTTACCCGCTATGCCTACCAGTGCTCATAGGATCAGGTACCCTTTGCTCGCCAATAAGGTTCCTCTCTCGGCCACCTGCCCGAGTTGGTGGCGCCGTTTGAGGATCAATGTGATTATCTCTATCCTGGTGAGGATCTGATGGATTGACCACAATACATGTAAGTATAGGTCCATCTAGTGTGGCATCTGTACATTTGGGAGCAGGCATGGGTTTCCTTCTCCCCATCTCAGGGAAATATGTAAAACCTCAATGGGCAACATTCACCAACAAGGATGAAGGTTATTTCCTTAACATATCATGCCCTCTCCTTACTTGGCTTTTTTCTGATTATCTCTGCTGATGGAAATAAGAGATGTGGCCCGGCCTCTTCTGGGCACGGACAGATGCAGACAGGCCCACCCTTAGCCGGGCTTCGCCCGGGCAAGCCTGCACGTCCCGGGTTGTGGTAGCTCACAGGTAAATTTAATAGTGCCTCTAGGGCGCTAGAGGATGACGATCACGGCTACGGCCACACAGGAGGCTGGGACTTGAGGTCTTGCCCCTCTCCCCTCCAGCAGCGGCAAACACCTCCTCACGCCATTCAGCAGGGCTTCCCACGCTGCGGGAGCTCACAGGTGATTTTAATAGCGCCTCCAGGAGCTAGAGAATGATGCTCGCGGCTATGGCTGCACAGGAGGCTGGGACTTCAGGTCTTGCCCCTCTCCCCTCCAGCAGCACCAAACACCACCACACGCCAGTCATCGGGGCTTCCCATCACTCATCTGGACATCTCAATCCCAGAACTCCTCATCTGTTGGTTGTGTACCTATCTACAACATTATAGCTCAATATCAGTACTATTGAAGCTACCATGTGGATAAAGAGTTTTAACCCCAGCCATCTGCATCATGATCATAATGCTAATACATGTCAATGGTATCTTATGTACAGAAGAGTCAGTATTCAGGAGGAGGTCAAACTGTTATCAGAACTGCAGGTGGGGTGTACCTAGTCACTGTATGATTGTCATGAGTTCTGACTCTATTTTGTCCTTCTTAAGTCCATTCCACAGATTGTTTCAGGAGTTGGTAGCGAAGAGTTAGATGTTGTTATTTACATTTCTATTGCAACAGTGATTCCAGTCCACAGACTTATTTTTAATGGGTTAGGGATACTGTATAAGGACTAGCAGTGTTATTGCTTTTCTTTCATAGTAATTTTAATTTTGGAGAAGCAAGGATAGCAGGTATTTGTGGTTTTGGGGAATAACAAGGCTGCCCTGATTACAGTGTTTATTTTGTGTGGATTTCAGTGATTATTTTTCCAGTGTTTTCCCAACCCATTGAAATCAGTGCTTATCAGTGTTTTTTTTAGCTGCTTAACCCAAAAAATAGACACAAACTGTAATATTCAATGTATATAAAAGGTTGTTTTTTTTACTTGACCATTTTCAAGCACACATTTAATTTAAACAGAAGTAATGGAGGGTATGCAGTATCTACCCAATGACAGTGTCTACCCAATGAATGTATTTATGTTACACTGTTTTAAGCATAGAAGGTCTGTGTATTGTACTCTAACTCATACTCACATCTCATTACCCTCTATCACATCTCATTACCTCCCACACTCCAACCGGTCTCTGGGTTACAGGACGATTAATGGGTTGAAATACTGCTATATTCAAATATTTTAGTAAACAAATTCAAGGACACAGTTGGGGTCATTTACAATGGGACTCCTTGTAGCTAATAAAAGGTCTTATGTCATGTTTTCATGATTATTCCATGTGCATAGTGATGGCAGCCGTGGCCTGTGAAGTTAACCGCAGTGAGGTGGTGGGGCTGGGTGGGGGGATTTTGATGGACGATGAAGAGGGAAAATGATCTATTTATTAAATTTTCCCTCGTAATTGTCTGTCAAAATACCCCCCTACCCGCCCCCACCGCCACACCGCTCTTACCTGCATGGGACACGGCTAAGTGACAGCACTCATTTCACAGGTTCTAGTCACTAAACCTTGGATTGAATGTTTAAGCCACTGGTGTTTAGTAGCTGACCTGCTACCAATGCTGACTTGTTAGAAAAGGGTTCTGTTTCTGTAAGTAAATATGATAGTACATATTGGCCAAGATTCTCATTAGTCAGCTGTTTCACCAATTAGTGACATAATTAAACACTACCAACTATCAAATATGATTTTATTATTTCCAGATTCTCTACAGTCTATAAAATAATTAGAACTCATACATAAAACTTGTTGCTAAACCCTGCCGGATCTAGGGGCACCTTTTCTAAACTTTCATGAAACTCAGGGCAGCAAGCAAAGTTGCAGCACTGTGTTGCATGAAAATGGAGAGAGCAGAAATTCTACAAATTTACAAAGATATGGTGCATTTCTGCTCTTACCTTGCACTGGTGCACAGTGTGCTGCCTAGTGCATAGTGGCAATCCAGGCACCCTTACACCATAGTGCAAGAGTGCCTGTGTTACAGACAGGATTGTTTTTGTGCAGGAAGAAACAATCCTTAGAGGTGCTTTCCAGTTTCTGTGTGTGCTACAAAATGGAAAGAGGAAATAATGAGGAGAAATAAAGATATTTCGCCTCACATGGAAAGGCATAGCATTTTGATGCAGTCCCAGGTTTACAAGTCTTTGAAAAATCTGGGAATGCACAAAAATACAACCATTGGGATGCCTCCCAATGAAATGTAACATAATCCAGCACAAGCAGCTGCTTTCTATTACATTTGTTTACAAAGCCATGCAAGGCCATGCAAATCAGGCCTTGCGTGGCTTTGTACATTTTATTGCAGCCTTTGCATTGTCCTTGTCTCGTCCTGTGTGACACAAGGACAGCGCAAGGGCTTTATAAATATGGGCCCTCTTCTCACATTGATTCCCGATAGCCGAATGGGGTTAAACCCAAAATTTGCTACTGCTTTCCGCGGATCTTGGTTGCTATAACAGAATTTGCTTTCTTGGAAGTACCCGACACTCATATTGTAATTGTTTCGCAATGAGTTCTGCATATATTTTGCCTTAGTGATCTGTTATGGTTCTGGTGCCAATCACAATGCATTTCTTTCCTCATTTCAGATGTCCTGTGCTGTAAATAGCAGACACTGCTATTACCAAGTACTATGTTCATGCTTTCAGGAACGCTTAACTCACTGAGCTATCCCGGAGGCATGTTTGAATTCTGATGCATTTGGATTGCTGTTGTGCTGCACACTGTGGCCCCCTTTTAGGAGTGCTAAGAGCTGAAGCCTTGCTCCGCAGTGTTGAAAACTAGAAAGCCGACATTGGTTGTCAGGATTTTCACTCACCCTAAAGCTACAAGTCGCCTATGTGTATAAAAGCAGAGACACAAAAATGTAAAGGTTAAATAGCCTTTGAAACGAGGCTTGTTGTGAGGGCACATCGGCATAATGCACTCAGTCACATAAAACATTGCTTCTAGGCACAGACTTTCCACGAAATGCGTCTCCTGACAGACTCCTCTTAACCCAGAGCTTTTGCAAAGGTCACGCAAACTGCCATTGTTGCAACTTGTAAAATGTGACAGGACGAGGATTCTCTAAAAATATACTCTGCGTTCATTTACATTGGCCTTTTATGCCAGTCGGCGATATTTAACAGCTCCTTACAACACAACCACACAGTAATCTTTCCATTTATGGTAATTGGTTGCAGTCAAAATTCAACTCAATCAAGAAAATGTTCCCCTTAGAGCTGGGATTTGTTCATGGCTGATCCACACTCAGGAATTATCTGCATTTAAACAACATTGTATGAGAGTTGAAAATGATTTTCGAACATGACGATTTCCGCGATAACAAGAATTACACTAAGACTAATTGTGTTGGACGTCAATCGCTGGTAAAATCACAGAATAGTCAACAAAACTGCTACAAGGGACAAACATTTTCATGTACCATTTCATGCAAGTAATATGAACAAGCATCAATGAACATTGAGTACACTAAATAGTATAGAAACAGTGTTGCAGACGGTATGGGCCGCCTGGTTGACAAATAAAACCACTGTTACATTAAGGGTTGGTAGACTGATGGCCAAGGTGTGAGGTTTAGCACTGTGATATGTAATTGGGCAAGCATGTCTAACCACACTTATCAATTAATCAGGTTTAACCAAGTATTCCTGGCACATGCCAAGCACACAACATCACTCCCAAAACAAAGCATTGGGTTCTTATGTGCATACAAATCAGTTGGACATTGTTGTGTCCTCACGTGCTCTTTCTCTCGCGCGTACTCGCGCGTGTTCTCTCTTTCACGCGCCTCATATTTATTTAAATGTAGTCATGGCACGATCTATTTTCATGCCGTTTAACATATGTTTACAGTTTGTCGGTTGATGTATGCTGACAGGTGCCACAGGATGTGTTACTAGTGGTGCTTCCTTTTTATACGAATAAACCCATCTTATAACCTAATTACGAGTGATCTTCTATCCTACAATTTGGCGACGGGGGACGGATCGTCATCGTCTTCAAGGAGGCACTTACTGGTTTAAAAAAAAAAAATATATATGAATACTCGTCCTTTAACGAGCACCGATTAACGAGCACCGAAGTCTTCATTGTTTTTTTTTTTAAACTCCACGAACATTAAGACTACCGGAGTTGAGTGGAAATCCTTAAACTTACTGATTATTCCTTCGAATACGTCCTTTCCTTTTTTCTTTGTTCTGAGCGAGAACTTGAGTTTTACCGGCGTTTCCTTTTCCGCACATTTCCTTCAGCCCTTTGCGTGTGATGAACCTTGATTGGATCGCCGTAGCCGCTCTTTAAGACTAGAGAAAGGATTGGATCGTTTTTGGAAACATCCCTCTGCCGCATCGATTGGTGGAAACTAATGAATGACTTCATTGGAGCTCGAATAATTTTCTTTAGTGAAAACGGAAAAAGGGTTTTCATTTGTTATACAGACAAGGATTGAATGTCTGCTATTTTCAATGCTGATTGGCTACATCGTTTGTTTTCAACTGCTTCCTTTTTTTTAACAGAAATTAATTTCTTCGTCGACTGAACTTGTCAAGAGAACTGTAACTATTTTTACACTTATCCACCTGAATTTAACTTAATAACATTTAATTATTATTTCGCCATAAATGTGTTAAGCTTTCTTTCCCTTGACAGTATTACAAAGTGAGTATACATATATATTACACATTGCACTATTATGTGTGCACAGGGCTATACTCTCTCCCCACCTCAGAGTTATTGGGCAGCAGGTAGTTCTCCATGCATGCCCTGGATTGAATGGAAAGCTTATTTCCTAAATTATATTGACACCTTAGATGCAAATGGCAAAATGAAACCTCCGGAAAAAAAAGGTATTTTTCTACACAGTTTAGGACCGGAAGGTTTGAAGGCTTTTAATCAATTGCCGGTGTCACAAGCAGGTGGTGATATGAATGTATTTGACAGAGCTCTGTATGACTTTGATAAATATTGTTCTCCAAAAGTATGTATAGGTATTTCAAGATACAAGTTTTTCCAGAGAAAACAACTGAATGATGAATCTGTAGACAATTTTGTTTCTGCTTTGAAAACCTTAGCTTTAGATTGTAAATTTGGTAATTTACAAGAAGATCTGATTAGAGATCAGGTGGTAATGCATTCTAGTAATGAAACTATACAGGAAAGATTGTGGATAAATGGTGATGAGAATTTAGATTTTGTAATAGCCATTGTCAGAAAAGCTGAACTTTCCTGTAGGAGTGCTCAACAGGTGAAGGGTAAAGATATTTCTGTTAGTAAAGAAATCGTCTCAAAGATTAATTCAAAGCCTAAAAAAAAAGAATAAGGATTATCATCAGAAAAATAAGATCTTTGACTCAAAAGGTAAATCTGAAGAACGTACTTTGAAATGTTATAGATGTAATAGCAAATCACATTTAGCGAACAAAAACAAAAGTGTTCCAATTGTGGTCTGATGGGACACTTTACCTCTGCATGCAAGAGAAATGTGGGGAATAAGATTAACCAAAAAGTTAAATGCATTGAACAAAGTGATAACAGTGAGGACGATGCTTTCTCTAATGATTCAAATAATTGTTCATTCGTTTTGAACGTTAAAGAGTCCAATATAGTTGTTTTGAATGTTGACAGTTCCATGATTAAGAAGAAACCACTATGTGATATGGTTATTGGGGGCGTCAAAATTAACATGTATGCTGACTCTGGTTCACCATATTCTATCGTATGTGAATCTGTATGGAAAAAATTGTTTGTTAATAGATTAGGTAGTCATTTAGAGAAGAGTGATATTAGTCCTGAAGGATACTCAGGAGGGAGAATAGATATTTTAGGATTTAGAACACTTGTTTTCAGGTTTAAAAATAGAAAATGCATTGCTAAACTTTATATCTCTAAGAAAGGTCCTTCAGTTCTTAGCTGGTTCGATCAGGGAAAACTTGATATCATTCTGAATCCTAATAGTCCTAATCCTGTAATGTTAGTAGATGAGCAGAATGGTATTTCTTCTTTGATGTTAAACAAATTTCCAAATGTTTTTCAAAAGAACATTGGAAAACTATCCAGTTTTAAACATGAGATTCGCTTGAAAGAAAATGCATGTCCTAAAATACATAAGGTATGTAATATTCCTTTTGCTGTTCGTGATGAAGTAAAGAATGAGTTAGATGCATTAGACAAAGAGGGAATAATAGAGAGAATTGAGTCATCGGAATGGGTTTCTCCCATTGTAGTTGCCAGACGTACCAATGGCAAAGTTAGGCTCTGCATTGATCTTCGCCATCTTAACAACAATATTGTTGTGGATCAATTTCCTCTTCCTCGCATTTCTGAATTGTTATCATCTGTGGGTGGGTCAAAGTTTTTTTCAACCATAGATTTATCAGCTGCCTACCATCAGATAGAACTTGAGGCAAAGAGTAGGGATCTCACAGCATTTATCACCCCATTTGGATGCTTTAGGTTTAATAGAATGCCTTTTGGGTTAGCGTCAGCAGCTGCCATTTTTCAGAGGGTTATGCAAGACATTTTAAAGGATTGCAAAGATGCAGTCTGTTTTCAGGATGACATATTGGTGTTCAGTGACAGTAAGGAAAAACACATTTCTTCTTTGGAAAATGTTTTGGGTGCACTTAATCTTCATGGTCTCACCATAAAACATGAGAAATGTAAATTCGGTGTTCATTCAATAAATTATCTAGGCCATGAGTTGTGTGAGGAGGGAATCAAACCTAAATCTGAACTTTTGGAAGCCATTAAATCTGCACCACATCCCCAATCTAAAGATGATGTTAGGTCATTCTTAGGGTTAGTGGAATTTTATGCCAAATATGTTCCTAATTTTTCTTGTAGAACATTTAACATCAGACAGTTGATTAAGAACAGAGTTACTTTTGTGTGGTCAGAGGAATGTGAAAAAGAATTTAGTGATGTAAAAGATACTATATGTTCTGCCTCTGCACTTTCTTGCTTTGATCCTTCCTTAAGAAATATTATCACCACTGATGCCAGTTCAAAAGGGCTAGGTGCTGTTTTTACACAAAAGACAAAGGATAGTAAGGAAGTTGTTATTGCACATGCTTCCAGAGCCCTCACTCCATCTGAAGAAAAATATTCCACGATTGAGAGGGAAACTTTAGCATGTGTTTGGGCTTTAGAACACTTCAGGGTGTTTGTCTGGGGTAAGGAATGTACATTGAGGAGTGATCATAAACCTTTGGTACGTTTGCTTACAACTGAAGGTATGTTGAGGGCTTCCGCTCGCATTGCATGAATGTCTATGCGTTTGCAGGATTTTATTTATGAAATACAATATGTACCAGGAAAAGACAATGTATCTGCTGATTTTTTGTCTAGGATGCCTTTGCCTATTCAGGAGGATCTACATAATGAGTGGGATGATTTGCAGATTGCCATGATTCATGATGAAGGTTCTATCTCTATTGACCAAGCTTTGTGGCAGAAGAAATTTGAGGAAGATGAGATTTTAAGTGATGTTGCAAGATTGCATTACTGCTGTTTGGCCTGATAGAAAACATATCAACTCAGAACTTAAGAGTTTTTGGGAAGTTAGATCTGAACTTTCATATGTTGATAATATCATTAGAAGAGGTGAACGCATTGTTCCACCAGAGGGTGTGAGAAAGACCATAGTTCTACAAGGTCATGAGGGTCATAGTGGTATTGTCAGGACTAAACAGCAGGTCAAGAAGTTATTTTGGTGGCCAGGCATGGATTTATTTATTGAACGTTTAATCAGAAATTGCGTTATTTGTGCTAATTCTGACAAGTCTATAACTACACTCAAACCAAATATGGGTGAACATGCTATTCCTGACAATCCATGGGAAACTATCGCTATGGACATTATGGGTCCTATTGGTTGTGATTCAAAGTACATCATTGCAGCTATTGACATTTTTTCGAAATGGCCTACCATCAAGATTGTTGAGAAAATAGACACTGAGTCTGTTTTATGTTTTTTGGATAGAGTTTTCACTGAAGAGGGTCTACCGATAAGACTCATAACTGACAATGGGGTTCAATTTAATTCCAACAAGGCTAAAGATTACTTCACTAGACTGGGCATAATACATTCCACCACTTCTCTTTATAATCCCAGTGGAAATGGAGTTATAGAAAGATTCAATAGAGTTCTGAAGAGTGCAATACAATCAGTTGGCAATGATGGCAAGAAGTGGGAAGTGGAAGTTTTTTAGAAGGTATGGATGTATAGGACCACTATGAATTCCATAACTGGATATTCTCCTTTTGAGATCATGAGGGGAAGACTTCCCAGAACTAAAGTAAATCCGTCATGGTTAGTTAAGTCAACCTCTTCAAATGTAGATTTAAAAAAAGTTAAGGAAAATCTAGCTCATACTCACAGTGTTAATAAGAAGTACTTTGATAAGAAATTTGGTTCTAAAATTGATCCGAAAGTTGAGGTTGGTATGATGGTCAAAGTAAAGAAACCTTGGAAAGTCAAAAAAGGGGAAAGTTTATTTATGGGTCCTTTTGAGGTCATTGAACTTTTGAAGAATTCAGTAAGATTATCTGATAACAAAGTTTGGAATCTTAACAGGATTGCTATTCTTAAGGCTGATAAAGCAATTTATGAAAAGACTTTTACTCGAAAACATTCAGATTATTCTTATTTGGATGATGACTCATGTGAAAATACAATTTGTGAAGACAATGGTTCAACGTCCAGTTATACTAATGTAGAAGATAATTCTGATTCAAATGTAAATATTCAACTTAATGTTAACAATGATATATACACTAAGCCTGTTGATAACAATGATGTTGTTTTGCAGAAAAGAACGACAAGGAAACCAAAGTGGATGTCTGATTTTATTACTTTTGTCAAAGAGAGATTTGATAATTAATTTATGAATTGTTCTCCAATTTTGTATATATATATTTCGTTTTTTTTTCTTTTCCATTTTTTTTATTCTTTCTGTTTAGTTTTATAAAGGAGGAAGGTGTGTTGTGTCCTCACGTGCTCTTTCTCTCGCGCGTACTCGCGCGTGTTCTCTCTTTCACGCGCCTTATATTTATTTAAATGTAGTCATGGCACGATCTATTTTCATGCCGTTTAACATATGTTTACAGTTTGTCGGTTGATGTATGCTGACAGGTGCCACAGGATGTGTTACTAGTGGTGCTTCCTTTTTATACGAATAAACCCATCTTATAACCTAATTACGAGTGATCATCTATCCTACAGAAATGTTTTAGTTTTTCCTCTGCTCTTCAACTTGACTGAAGCAAATCATTTTGTTTAGAATCTGCACATTGCTTACCATTCAGTGGCTTCATCTTCAGTCTCATATGTATGCTCCTTTCCGAGCAATTCATGCCGGTTAGATTCCCTCTTTGAACGTTTTTCCCTCCCACAGAGCTTGACCCAAGTACTGCTTCCATGTGTTCTTGCACTGCTCACACTTTTGGAGGTACTTTTTCTATTTATGTTTTGCAGCACTCCATGATAGTACATGTTTTTGCGTGCTGTTTCTTTGTAACTTGCTACTGCATCATTTCTGTTGGTCACCTTATCCTTGTTGCTTGCTTCATGGTCCGTTCTATCCGCCCCTCCCCCATTGTGTTGCTTGTCACTTCCTGTGTTGTGTTGCTTGCTCCCTCCCCCACTCTCCTCTCCTCTACTCTCTACTGCATTGAGTTGTTTGACCCTCCTATCCTGAGCATTATGGTTTAGACTGCCTTGACTCCGTCATAGTCCTTTTAAAAAAACTTTTAGTCATTCCGCACAACAGCTGCACTGCTGTACAACTTGACTTAAAAGATTCTGGCAAAGCCAAGAGCGCTTGTATAGCTGAGATCAATTGGCTTTGACAATGCTTATTTTTATTTTTGGAAGCATAGACATTTGCTCTAGAAGACCTCATTAATGGGAACATTTTCTGTTAATTCAACAAAAAAAGTGCAAAAGATAGCAAAGTTTCTATTTCTCACTGATGGAACAGGAATCAATCCTATAAATCGGCAGTTAGGCAAGCTGTCTTTCTAATGAAATTTTTCAGGTAACCCTAACTCGTGCCCCTGCTACAACGGAACTCCAAAAATCATTTCTAATCAGCCCTTACAATTTCCCTGAAACCTCTGAACACACACTCATTCGTCAGTGGGGCCCATAACACTGCACATTTACTCTGTTCACTTAATTCGGCTTAAAGGATTTTGGTGAAACACAAAGGAGTAATGCTGTAACATTTGGCAGAGTGTCTAAACCTATTTAAGCAATTTTTATTTACACTTATAGTTTATACGGTTTACCATGATTTTAATCAAACATGAATTTTATTCAGACACACCACCATAGTGGCAATGGATCTGCTAGAAAGTAAATCAGACGTAGGAAAAATTACCAGACCAGCTTTTAATATTCCACCTTCCTAATTTTTATAGAAGCAAAACTTTAATAAGTCTGACATTTAGGCTTTATTAATTCTTTATTCAGTAAAATCTTAAACTTTATTTCAAAATGATAATTTTTATTCAGAGGTCAGAAAATAGTAATTTATTTAGGAATCAGTTAAAAGATTAGCAAAGAATAGATAGTTCCAAACTCATTCTCTCCTAACATCCCTAACTAACGCCCTCATCTTATCCTTCAGTCCTGCAAAGCAAACAAGAAATAAATCTTACATCCAGGAATCGATCTGCAATCCGACAGCACTTCGAGAGAAAATCGAAAAACCGACACCCTCTAAGCAAAATCAGGGGGTTTTATACACTAATTTCCTAATTTAATCTATCTAAAAAGTATCAAACATCACCAATTCGGGTTCTGATTGGACAATTTGGGATGGGTGAGCATTCCTCACCATTACAACATCATATTCACGGTGAATCAGCGAAATCATAAAGGGGTATTGTTTAGGACAGTCTTTGGCCTGGTCACTTCCTTGACTCGCAACGTCGCATCTCTTTCCCACGTTTGGAACACTCGACTGTCCATATTTTGACAACCATCCTGGCTTCCAGGGCAAGGCAGCCTTGAACTTCCCATCCAAGTACAGGCAGCTCACTCTCGCTGGCAGACTTTGGGCACGCATGCGCAGTCCAGCACTTGCTCACAGTTAGCCAGAGCATCCATATTTTTGTAGGCCTCAGAGGCCACTTTTGGAACTATCATAGAAACAAACACAAATTCATGTTAAATATGGAACTAAAGCCCTACTGTTTACCTCCCCCCATACTAATTTTTCCCTATTAGTTATTACCTAGCAGGTAGGCCACATAAATGTGTCTTATACTTACATATCCGACGACTTTTAGCACAATAACGTGTACAATAAGCACATTCATGCTGCGTTTATTTATATTTAAGCTGTGCATTAGTTCACATCACAATACCAATACAAATTAGTTAATTATATTGCTTCATGCAAGCAAAATTAGTATTCCCACGTGTTCATGTATGTGCATCTTATACTATTGTTGATTAATTCACCACAACACACCATTAGTAAGTGTTAACGTTATGGAACATTGACTTCACAAGAGGTACACAACATTTTTGTTTTACCACCTTGCTCCATCAATTCCCTCATCTGGTAATTTTATCACCAAATATCTCTCAAAATGTTGGAAAATTTAGCAGAACACGTTTCGAATTCTTGATTTTAGTACCATCTACACTCTAGTATCTTTCTCCTTCGAATCCTTGAAAATTTTCTCTCTGATTTCTTCCATTTCTATTTCATTCTTTTCTCTTTCCCTTGCTTTTCGTTCTTGATTTGTTCTCTTTATCGCTTTTCTAAAATCTCTCCTACCTTTGAATATGCAACATAATCTTACCAGGAAAATCACTATCACTAAAATTGTTATTGGAATTAGTATTTTACCTATAATTGAACTACCTATTTCTTGGAACCAATGCTTAATTACTTAGAAACTTTTACCTAACTTTTCAAGGACACCTTCAACCTCCAGTGGTTCAATTTCTTTATGCAAATCTGTTATATTTATAATGTACTTTTCAAGATTCTGACTTTTATCTGGAATGTAGGTACAACAATGTTACACTTTTAAAATTCCACAGACTCTTCCCTCTTTTGCTAAAAAAATTTCAAGGGCAAGTCGATTTTGCATTACCATAGCTCTCATAGCAACCATTTCAGTATTAACCATCAGGAATCCTCCTGCGGTGTCTGTTGACAATTGATCAACTATTGTGAACAATTTTCTGATTCTATTTGCATTAAACGAAATTCCCACTGCTGGTATCAATGCTCCAAAGACATCACCTATTATTTCCAACACGCTCTCTCTTCTTCTTCTACTTAAAACTTTAACTATCTCATGCTTTCCATTAGTACCTCTATCTACATGGAAAATTTTAGGAAAGACCAAGCCCACATAACAGGTCCCGTACCAATGATCTGGTAACCTATAGTAAGCTCTATTCCCACAAATAAAATATATTCCCGGAAAAACAGGATCATCTCCTCCTTTAAATCCCCAACCTTCTATAATTCTATAGGTGTCTTTACATTGACTTGCACCCACAAAATAATTATCATACATAGAATTTTCTCTTCTGATACGAAATTTCCCTAACATTGGAGTATCTATGTTTATAGCCACATTCACATTTTTGTCATCAAGGTTCTCATCTTCAAATGTCCAATATTTGCAAGCAATTCTTCTTTCCTCAACCATATTAAAAAATGCTTTTTCTTCAATTCTCATTTTACATGTCAAATTATTATTGAATCAAAAGGGCGGTGGTGATGGACAGAGTATCTGAATTAAGCAGAACACTCCTACCCAGTCAAAAGATCAGGGCTTGATCCATCACCGTTTTTTAGCTCACTGCACCATCCCAGTTCAGAACCTGGCTACATGCAAATTAGTCTTACCCTGGCCCAGTGCATCATGGGAACAGGGCAGACCAAACTACCAAGCCAATTCTTTACTGGAAAGGAAACAAGCTTCCGGGGACCGGTTTCTGGCATTACAGCCGTCTTCGGCCCGGCTTGCTTGAATCCTGATGGTGCAGTGAGCAAGGGACTCACATCTGAGCATACCCTTCCACACTTGTGGTGGCAAAAAAGATTCAAAAGGGGGTGGTGAGGGACAGAGTATCTGAATTAAGCATAACACTCCTACCCAGTCAAAAGATCAGGGCTTGATCCATCACCGTTTTTTAGCTCACTGCACTATCCCAGTTCAGAACCTGGCTACATGCAAATTAGTCTGACCCTGGCCCAGTGCATCATGGGAACAGGGCAGACCAAACTACCAAGCCAATTCTTTACTGGAAAGGAAACAAGCTTCCGGGGACCGGTTTCTGGCATTACAGCCGTCTTCGGCCCGGCTTGCTTGAATCCTGATGGTGCAGTGAGCAAGGGACTCACATCTGAGCATACCCTTCCACACTTGTGGTGGCCAAAACGATTCAAAAGGGGGTGGTGATGGACAGAGTATCTGAATTAAGCAGAACACTCCTACCCAGTCAAAAGATCAGGGCTTGATCCATCACCGTTTTTTAGCTCACTGCACCATCCCAGTTCAGAATCTGGCTACATGCAAATTAGTCTGACCCTGGCCCCTTTTGAATCGTTTTGGCCACCACAAGTGTGGAAGGGTATGCTCAGACATGAGTCCCTTGCTCACTGCACCATCAGGATTCAAGCAAGCCGGGCCGAAGACGGCTGTAATGCCAGAAACCGGTCCCCGGAAGCGTGTTTCCTTTCCAGTAAAGACTTGGCTTCGTAGTTTGGTCTGCCCTGTTCCCATGATGCACTGGGTCAGGGTCAGACTAATTTGCATGTAGCCAGGTTCTGAACTCGGATGGTGCAGTGAGCTAAAAAACGGTAATGGATCAAGCCCTAATCTTTTGACTCGGTAGGACAGTTCTGCTTAATTCAGATACTCTGTCCATCACCACCCCCTTTTGAATCGTTTTGGCCACCACAAGTGTGGAAGGGTATGCTCAGACATGAGTCCCTTGCTCACTGCACCATCAGGATTCAAGCAAGCCGGGCCGAAGACGGCTGTAATGCCAGAAACCGGTCCCTCGAAGCTTGTTTCCTTTCCAGTCAAGAATTGGCCTGGTAGTTTGGTCTGCCCTGTTCCCATGATGCACTGGGCCAGGGTCAGACTAATTTGCATGTAGCCAGGTTCTGAACGGGATGGTGCAGTGAGCTAAAAAACGGTGATGGATCAAGCCCTGATCTTTTGACTGGGTAGGAGTGTTCTGCTTAATTCAGATACTCTGTCCATCACCACCCCCTTTTGAATCGTTTTGGCCACCACAAGTGTGGAAGGGTATGCTCAGACATGAGTCCCTTGCTCACTGCACCATCAGGATTCAAGCAAGCTGGGCCGAAGACGGCTGTAATGCCAGAAACTGGTCCCCGGAAGCTTGTTTCCTTTCCAGTAAAGAATTGGCTTGGTAGTTTGGTCTGCCCTGTTACCATGATGCACTGGGCCAGGGTCAGACTAATTTGCATGTAGCCAGGTTCTGAACTGGGATGGTGCAGTGAGCTAAAAAATGGTGATGGATCAAGCCCTGATCTTTTGACTGGGTAGGAGTGTTCTGCCTAATTCAGATACTCTGTCCATCACCACCCCCTTTTGAATAGTTTTGGCCACCACAAGTGTGGAAGGGTATGCTCAGACATGAGTCCCTTGCTCACTGCACCATCAGGATTCAAGCAAGCCAGGCCGAAGACGGCTGTAATGCCAGAAACCGGTCCCCGGAAGCTTGTTTCCTTTCCAGTAAAGAATTGGCTTGGTAGTTTGGTCTGCCCTGTTCCCATGATGCACTGGGCCAGGGTCAGACTAATTTGCATGTAGCCAGGTTCTGAACTGGGATGGTGCAGTGAGCTAAAAAACGGTGATGGATCAAGCCCTGATCTTTTGACTGGGTAGGAGTGTTCTGCTTAATTCAGATACTCTGTCCATCACCACCCCCTTTTGAATCAAATTATTATTGAAAGCATATTAATGTGTCAGCTCATCTAATTCTATGAAATACTCTCCCAGTTCTTTTGCAGGTTTCCTTTTGTTCAAAGCACTATCAATTTTTAATTTTGCTAATATTTTGTCTACATTAGAGTAATAATATTCCAATTTCCCAGTCTGATAAAACAAGCTTGCAATTACACTACATATGTGAGAGGAAGGTGGTGATAGGTCACCCCTTCTGACACAGATGCTGGCAATTTTACACAAACATAACAATCATCAACATTCATTGTTTTAATATACTCAAGTAATAACTTTGAAAATGTATTCTTTGTGTAATCACTAATTGACCTATCCTGATGCGCCTCTGGTTTATACACATGAATCTCATGAACTTTTTCTTTCTCACTTGGCTTATTTAAACTCACATTAGGTTTCAATTTCGTTAAACTGTCCTGGAAAGGAATAACAATAGCTAAAATTACCCATAATATTATCAACAATCCCATACATATTTCCAACATCTACACCATTTTCTAAAAATAGAAAATTTTGTTTTATGGTTACTGATTGCCATATTTCTCTTACACCGTTTCTTCGACTTATGTCACCTACAAGTTGTACACCATTTAATTCACTAGCAAGTTTTTCTTCGACCTTGTGTCAGTTCTATTCTAGATTGTACTATAGTTACGTTTTCTAACAGGTTTTCTTCGACCTTATGTCAACTCCGACCTCTTCTATATTTACAATATCCGTCTCACAGGACTTCAGAATTTTTACTTAATACCATATACTTTGATCACCTATCTCTTTTCTCTTAGTTGACTTCTTTACTCACTTTTCCCAGTCATCTTTGAGTTGTACAGGTTTTCTTGACTGCTATTAACCTCAACAATTTGTGGTAGGACGATGTAAGTCCACTCAGGTGATTTATACCTCTGGTTCGGACGTCTTACTCTTTTTGGTCTTTGAACAATTTCTATTTTCTTACCCAGGGTTTCTTTCTGACTAGCGATCTCATTCACTTGCTCTTCTGGCTCTTTTGTTTTGTTCACTAGTTTAAATCTCAATCCACAAGTTTCTTTAGGCCAATTGTCTCCTTTACAGACTTTCTTAGTCTTTGGCTCCACTATATTATGCTCCACTCTCCAAGCTCTTTTCGTTGGGCTTTTTCTTAATGGAGTCTCATCTGCACTATCATCAGTTTCACTTTCAGCATCTTCAACTGTATCATTGATTATGATTTTCACAATGTCTTTGTCTTCATCAGACTCAACTTTCTCTTCTGTTACTCTGTTAGGAACACCTCATAACTGGTACTTGGAATCTCATCCTTATCGTGAGTTACTTCCTCTTCCCCAGTCTCAGGATTTCCGTTCCTGCTTTCAGAGTTTCCAGATTGCTTTTCGGTTTTCTCCTCTTCAACAACTTTGTTTTCACTTTCTTTTGCGTCTTTGCTGGTGTCTGTCTTTACCAATTCTCGATCTTCAGATTGATCTTCTGAATCTGGCATCTCCACAACCTCCCTTTCACCTTCACCTTCAGACGCTGAACTGGCTTCTGATACTTCCAGATGTCGACGTTCCTGTCGATCTTCAGTATCTGGAGTTTTTTCTGGTTCAGCCTCAGAATCAGAGTCAGTTGTACTTTCACCGTCATATGGGTATTCAGGTGCAGGCACACGAATGGTGTGGCTGGCATGCACCCACCTCTTCATCCAGCACACTTGACTGCAGTAGTACTGACCAAGATAACCTGTCTTGGTTTTTGCCACCGAGGTACCAAGCAATTTCTCCTGCGATGCACTTTCACTCGAACCCAGTCTCCAGGGACTAGATCATGAGCTGGATTTTTCTCTTTGGAATTTGACTCAGTTCCCACCTGGTGGAGCACAGAAGTTACCACATCAGAGAGATTTTTGCAGTAATCCAGTATGATGTCATCATTAATTGTCAACAACTTATCAACAGGTACATAGGCCTGCCACATTACCCTGCCCATCAAAATCTCATGTGGACTTAATCCAGTTTTCCTGTCAGGTATGCTTCTTAGTGTCATTAAGACAAGCGGCAAGGCATCGGGCCACTTAAGTCCTGTCGCTAGACACATTTTTGCAATTCAGTTTTTAATTGTTCCATTCACCTGTTCCACTACTCCTGAAGCCTCAGGTCTGTTAGCACAATGCAGCTTCTGGCGAATGTCCAGAGCTTCACAGATCATCTGCATAAGTTAATTTTGGAAATGAGGGCCTTGGTCTGACTCAATCGGCACCGGGAACCCAAAACATAGTATTATCTCACATAAAACCAGTTTAGCAACAGTTATTCCATCGTTTCTTCTCGTGGGGAAAGCTTCCACCCATCGGAAGAACAAACAGATTATCACAAGAACATACCTAAGCCTATTACATGGGGGCAACTCCACAAAATCCATCTGAACTCTTGTAAACCGACCACCCTCCCGTCCTATGGTTCTCAAAATTACAACAGTTCTCCTGTTTGGATTGAATTGCTGACATACCAAACATCTTTGGCACAGCCGTTCGGCAATCATCCTGAACTTGGGATTATACCAAGTTTGTCTAAAGAGACGAATCATAGCATCTCTACCAATGTGGGCCTGACCATGGTACATTCGGACCATGTCTGAGATCATGCTATCGGGCATTACTGGTCTTTCATATTTGTAAACCCAAATGTCATCTTCCTCTCTTTGTCTGCATCCTGCTTTTAGCCAAATATCTTTTTCCTCTGCTTCTGCCTCTTCCTGTATCTGTTTTACTTCCTGCCAAGTCTCAACTACAGTAGTTAGCAGTAAAGGACTCGGAACATGTTCTTTGAGATTTTCTCGATTGATTGAAATTTGATTTTTCGCACAATGCTTTGCAATTGCATCTACAAAATTGTTTCCACGGGTAATGTAATCCTCACTGTTTCACTTCCTGCCAAGTCTCAAATACAGTAGTTAGCAGTAAAGGACTCGGAACATGTTCTTTGAGCTTTTCTCGATTGATTGAAATTTGATTTTTCGCACAATACTTTGCAATTGCTTCTACATAATTGTTTCCACGGGTAATGTAATCCTCACTCTTTTTATGGGCTGAACATTTTACAACGGCTATTTTCTCAGGTAGATGGATCACATCCATTAGCGTTTTCACAAATTCAGCATTCCGAATAGGTGTTCCTGCAGAGGTCAAATAACCTCTTTGGGACCGAAGCTGTCCATAATCATGAACAACTCCGTAACCATATTGAAAGTCAGTCACTATAGGCACTTTCACCTCTTTTCCCAATTCACATGCCCGTATCAAAGCAATCAACTCCGCTACATGAGCAGAATGAATTCCTTTCAGACAAGATGCTTCTAACACCTCTGCCACAGATCAGACGGCATAAGCAGCACTTAGAATACCACTCTCCGTTCTCAAACATGATCCATCCACAAACATCACAAAAAACTGATTCAGCTAAAGATTCATCTCTGATATCTGGTCTGGGTTTTGTGCAGTATTCTAAAACATCCCAACATTTGTGATCAAGCTCACCTTTTACTTCTGCTTCAATGGTGTCAGGTAACAATGTAGAAGGATTAACATTTACACACCTGGTAATGGTCACATTCTGAGCTCCCAAAATTATTTTCTCATATCGGGTCATTCTGCTGTTGGTCATATACTGTGTTTTGGCGCTAGTGAGGAGAATTTCCACAGAATGAGGTACATACACCCTCACAGGAAATCCCATCACTATTCCTTCACTTTGCTCCAGACTTACATTATTTGCTGCTACTGCTTTCAGACAACCTGGCAAAGCTTTTGCAACAGGGTCCAAAACAGCTGAGAAATACGCAATTAGTTTTCTCAATTTTCCATGTCTCTGAACCAACACTGACAATGCACATCCTTCTTGCTCACTGCAGTACAGTTCAAATTCTTTCTCATAATCAGACATTCCTAAAGCTGGTGCTTCACACAGTTTCGTTTTCAGCTGTTCAAATGCTTCCATCTCTTTTTTGGTCAGAACAATGGGGTCTCTGATATCTGCTTTTGTCAGTCTCTGTAATTGTTTTGCAATCAATGAAAACCACTAATCCACTGTCTACAATATCCTACCATTCCCAAGAACATTCTCACCTGTCTTTGAGTTTTAGGTGGCTGCATTCCTTGTATCATTTTGATCCTTTCTGTTGTGACTTATCTGATTCCCTTAGCAATCTTGTGACCTAGATGTTGTACTTCATTTTGACAAAATTCCCTTTATGTCCCTCCTTTGCCAAATGATTCAACAATGCTACAGTGTCAGTTACACACGCATCCTTTGTTTTCGATGCAACCAAAAGATCATCAATGTACTGTACTAACACAGACTCTCCAGGCATGCTCAAGTTTTCTAATGATTTCTTTAGCAGCTGATTAAAAATCGATGGACTCTCAGTGTACCCTTGCGGAATTCTACACCATGCTAGGATACGATTTTGGAATCGGAACGCAAAAATTGGTTGGCTTTCTGGATGCAATGGAACAGTAAAGAACGCATTGCACAGATCAATCACAGTGTACCATTCTACATCATGAGGAATTTGGTGCAGAATCACTGCTGGATTCGGAACAATCGGACAACATGGGACAACAATTTTATTAACCTTTTTAAGGTCTTGCACAATTCTAAATGTTCCATTAGGCTTTTTCAATCCCATAATTGGTGAATTACAAGGACTGCTTTCTATTTCTCTCAGTATTCCCTGCTCAATCATTTTGTCAATCACTGGAGTTATTCCTTCAATTACTTCTGTAGTCATTTTATACTGAGGTATATTTTGGTAACTCGCACCTTCTTTTACTGTGACTTTTACAGGATCAACACCTTTCATTAAACCTATATATTTTCCAGTGAATTCCCTTTTTTTTTTTAAAGACCTTTATTGTCCAACATGAACGTTACACAGCATTTAGCCTTTTCCAGTGAAATCCCATACTCCTTCTTTCACTGCCTCTTTCAATTCAACAGGAATCTTTTCTTTGTCAAAAACAGCAAATAGCTTATCCTGCTCTGCCTCAATCATGAGCATTGTCATTTTATACAAACTATCTTCATCTGGAGTTTGCAATTCTATGCCATCTGGTGAACAGTATATGGCACAGTTCATCTTGCACAATATATCCCTACCCAACAAATTAACAGGACTACTATCGCACACCACAAATCAATGCATATATTTGAAGGTTCCAATTTCTAATTCAACTGGTTTTGTCAAGGGAGTTTTTATCTGTCTATTAGCTACACCTACAACTTTATTGGTCTCTACCAAGAGAGTAAGATTTTGAACTTCCACTGATCTAACAGTAGAACGGGTAGCACCAGTGTCCACTAGGTAAGTTATTTCTACATCATTCACTTTTACGCTCACAAATGGACCTGACTGATCTACCTCAAGAGTGGCTCCAAGTACACACTCTTCTTCCTCTCTCAGGCACCGTCAGAAACTTTCATCCGGCTCACTGCCATCCTCCTCTTGTAACCAATACTGAGGACACTCGTTCACTCTTTGCGGTCTTTTTACCTGTTCACCTCCGCTGAATCCTGTCTCTGCACTGTATCTCTGCTGGTTTACACGGGAAACATCCTTTACGATGCAACTTTTACCACGCAGTGCCTTTACAACGCAGGATTTACAACGCAAGTCATTACAACGAGTTGCGCTGGGGGGCGCTCTAGTATAGGTAATAGTTTAATTTACTATCCAACACCTTCCCTACTATCCACGGGGACTGGAGTTGGAATAGTAAATTAAACTATTCACTATCCAGCACCCCCCAACGCAAGTCGTTATAACGACTTGCGTTGTAAATACTGCGTTTTAAAGGCATGCGTAGTAAAAGCATGCGTTGTAACAACGTACATCCGGTTTACACTGTATGGCAGTGGCGGTTGTGGCACCTGACTTTGCTGATTTGCTATATGCTGTTGTTGCGGTTGTTGTTGATTTACCTCAAACTGCACCTGCGGATTCAATTATGTATTTTCTCCATTAAGTCTAGGTGGACATTTACACTCTTTCTTCCAATGCCCTAACTTGCCCCAATTGAAACATGGAAATTTCTTTTTCAATTCATCAATATTCCCAACTAATTTAGGTTTACCTTTAAAACTACCTTGATTCCCTGTATTCTTACTCTCCATTTTCGCTACTTATTGTTACGCTACCTTCCCATGTGCCCACATGGCTTTCTCCTTCAGCTTTTTCTGTTTTGCATCAATTTCTTTACTGCAATATTTTGCCTGTCTCAGTACTTTGTCTACTGAGCTCGACTGCCATCCTATCATGCTGTGTCTAATCATGTCTGAAATTTATGGTCTCAAACCATATACAAATCTATATATAAAGTGACTCATGTCCTTTTCATTCAGCTCCTCATAACCGCTATACTGTTTGAAAACTAACAACAATCTTTCATAGAATGAATGTGCAGTTTCTTTTGGCTCTTGTGTGGTCCTGTCTATTTTCACCCAATCAGTTTGCTTTGGAGGTATTTTTTTTTTCAGCCACACTATCACTTGTTCGTACTTTCGCATTACATCTGGTGTTGGGGCTCCTGTTACCTTATCTCTGGGAAACTCTCCCATTTGGCCAATCTACAGATATTTTGCATTCTGTCCATAAGTCTGCTGGCACTACTATGTCAAACAATCCATCCAAATCGATCCATAAAACTTTTGACACTTTTACAAATCTGTCTACCTGTCGATACCATTCCACTGGTTTCTCTCTCAGCCTAGGAAAATCATTTGTAAATGACAATATGTCGTGTCTGCTCCAAGGAACATGTACATATCCTCCTCCAGGTATCTCTCTCATGGGAAACTCAGTTGTCACTGTCTCTTTTTCTCTAATTGGAAAAGCTAATGTGGATTTATCACTATTTTCTTCTTTCTTCTTTGCCCACTTAACCCTCCATTTACTTACATCACCCCATTTTCGCAACAGCAGAATCAAATCTTTTATTTGTGCCAACCTCCCAGCAGTATTCATGTTCTCAATGTCTCTTTCTACAAAATCTACTCGATATGTTTTCTGCAATGATTTTATTTTTGAAAATTCTATTCCAGATTCACTTGCCAATTCTTCCAACTGATCATACATCATTTTGGCCTTCCATGTTATGCTTTTACACAAAAACATGAGCTCATTATCCTGATATGTTTTTAGTCTGTCTGTTCCAATAGTTCCAATAATTAATTCTTCCATGTCTACTTTTAATTTTGCCACATCCAGTACTTTTGTTCCCTGCTCTTTTAATTTTAAAGTTTTAATCTAATCACTCAATTCTTTATCTGATAGTGCTACATGTGTTTGCGTTAGATCTATTTTATCTACACTTCTCTCTGGGGTTGCAGAATCAGATTCTGCTCCTGTCGGGTATCTGCATGACAAACTTTGATTGAAAGTCAATTCAGGTGGATTTACATTTATATTCCGCCTTATTTCTGACAAATCAGGATAAATATTCTCTTTTACTTTCTGCAGACTCTGTTGTAATGGAATTGTTAAGCTTGGCTCTTTTATTCTTTGATTTTCAAATACTGGTATTACAGGTCCTATTGTTACTGGGACAGTTACTGCTTCCATATTTTTTGTAAGGTTGTGAATCAGTTCATGTGCAGAACGTTCATAATCAGAAATATCTGGCTGTACATCATTTCGCCTTTCAGCACTTAGCACAGTTCTATGCGAATCATTACTTTGTACAGGAGTACCCGAAATTCGAGCTTCTCCTATCGGTGTACTTGGGATATATCTTGTATTTACTCTTTCAGGGAATTCTCAGAAATTCGATGGTTGTCTCGGTGTTTCACTAACTCTCTCATCTGCTATTGGAGCATTCGGGGTAGTCCATAAAGAACCTGGTTGATATGGTGGAGGTCTCCTATTTAATATCTCCTCCAATACACCATCCTCTGATTCACTTTCACCAGAACTCTGTTTCCCTATCTCCACATTATTTTTCTTTTCTGTACATTTCCATCCCTCATATTCTTCCACCAATCTGACTGTATACATGCCATCACACATCTTACCATATCTCCATCTACGCATTCTACTCTCATGTGTTTCTCTCCATAGATCTTGACCTTTACCTCTTGGCCTGATATGCCTGCTTAACCTCTCACTTTCCAGTTCATGCATCTCATCTTCCCATTCAACCAGTGCCTCAAATTGAGTTGGTCTAGGTCTTGGTTCAAGCTTCATCATTCTGTCTCTCAAATTTCTCAAAATTGCCAGGTCAAAAGATCCTCCTTCTGGAAAAGCTAACACACCATCATCCTTAGTATACTGTACCCAATTCTCCAGCCAAACACACGTATGGTAACCATATTTTGACATCATATGTGAAGCAGGTGTCTTTGGCGAAGGAAGTATTTTTCCCTCTCTCATGACTACCTCTTTGTCTTTTACAAACACATTTTTCAACTTTTTAAACCATGAAGGTTTCTTCTTGTCTTCATCATAATAGTAGTAAGACATTTTTCAACAATGTCCTTGTTTTCAAAAGATCGCTCATTATGCTATTGCTGTTTCCGTAACACCAACCTATCACAGCGCGGTTCGCACTAATGTACCAATTAGAACACGATACGTAACTATAGTGCTTAACCAATAACTTTCGCTGCTTTCTGTGATACACCAATCAGCCCTTTCTCCGCCTTGGTCACGAGGACCAATCCCAGCGCGACACTTTTGACATTTTGGCGTCACCAGCGCTCCGGCTTCTGCAGCGCTGACTGACCCTCCTTTACAGGATTTTTCAAGAAGCCGTATTTACAAAATATTTTACAAAATCAGTTAGTAACTTACACAAAACAATACCATTTGCCTGTCTCACTAGTAAAGTGATAGAATTTCTCAATCACACAAGTATTCTGTAACTGGAGTAGACGACGCTTACCTCCACAGAATTTTAGACTCGTCGATAAAGCAGCACTAGCCTCTACGTTACCCTTCTATCAGGCAATAATGAACTCGTTTCTCCAGGAAAGCACATACAGAGATCTTTTTCACCTCCTTAGAGACAATCCCAGAGTTTCACCAGAACGCGTATTGCAATTTCATTTACACACGTTCATACAGAAATCCCTCACTATACATTTATCCTTTCACACCTAATGTCCCTAAACGGGGATATGCGACAATACCACCGCAGTATACGACGATACTCCTTTTTTGAAACAGACCAATGCACTGTGCGACTTTACTTGCCACACTTCCTCTGCCTGCAATAGCTTCACGCAACACTTGGAAGCCTTTTCAGGACTACATAAAACGTAATACAAACTCAACAGATGTTAGTCATAATTCTGTACATTAAATTCTATTTAGTACTTTATACATAACCCTAGCTAATTTCCTTAACAACCACTACTCTGCTTCCAAGAAATAACTGCTACAGCGGAACTCCAAAAATCATTTCTAATCAGCACTTACCATCTCCCTGAAACCTCTGAACACACACTCATTCGTCAGTAGGGCCCATAACACTGCACATTTACTCTGTTCACTTAATTCGGCTTCAAGGATTTTGGTGAAACACAAAGGAGTAATGCTGTAACATTTGGCGGAGTGTCTAAACCTATTTAAGCAATTTTTATTTACACTTATACGGTTTACCATGATTTTAATCAAACATGAATTTTATTCAGACACACCACCATAGTGGCAATGGATCTGCTAGAAAGAAAATCAGGCGTAAGAAAAATTACAAGACCAGCTTTTAATATTCCATCTTCCTAATTTTATTAGAAGCAAAACTTTAATATGTCTGACATTTAGGCTTTATTTATTCGTTATTCAGTAAAATCTTAAACTTTATTTCAAAATGATAATTTTTCTTCAGAGCTCAGAAAATAGTCATTTATTTAGGAATCAGTTAAAAGTTTAGCAAAGAATAGATAGTTCCAAACTCATTCTCTCCTAACATCCCTAACTAACACCCTCATCTTATCCTTCAGTCTTGCAAAGCAAACAAGAAATAAATCAAAGTACCTTACATCTAGGAATCGATCTGCAATCCGTCAGCACTTCGAGAGGAAATCAAAAAAGCGACACCCTCTAAGCAAAATCAGGGGGTTTTATACACTAATTTCCTAACTTAATCTATCTAAAAAGTATCTAACATCACCAATTTGGGTTCTGATTGGACAATTTGGGATGGGTGAGCATCTCCTCACCATTACAACATCATATTCACGGTGAATCAGCAAAATCATAGAGGGGTATTGTTTAGGACAGTCTTTGGCCTGGTCACTTCCTTGACTCACAACGACGCATCTCTTTCCCACGTTTGGAACACTCGACTGTCCATATTTTGGCATCCATCCTGGCTTCCAGGGCAAGGCAGCCTTGAACTTCCCATCCAAGTACAGGCAGCTCACTCTCGCTGGCAGACTTTGGGCACGTATGCACAGTCCAGCACTTGCTCACAGTTAGCCAGAGCATCCATATTTTTGTAGGCCTCAGAGGCCACTTTTGGAACTATCATAGAAACAAACACAAATTCATGTTAAATATGGAACTAAAGCCCTACTGTTTACCTCCCCCCATACTAATGTTTCCCTATTAGTTATTACCTAGCAGGTAGGCCACATAAATGCGTCTTATACTTACATATCCGACGACTTTTAGCACAATAGCGTGTACAATAAGCACATTCATGCTGCGTTTATTTATATTTAAGCTGTGCATTAGTTCACATCACAATAACAATACAAATTAGTTAATTATATTGCTTCATGCAAGCAAAATTAGTATTCCCACGTGTTCATGTATGTGCATCTTATACTATTGTTGATTAATTCACCACAACACACCATTAGTAAGTGTTAATGTTATGGAACATTGACTTCACTAGGGGTACACAAAATCTTTGTTTTGCGACCTTGCTCCATCACCCCCACTTGGGACAGTTTTCTCAGTAATAATTGAATTGCTTACATTGCAGCAATATTATCAATGATGTTATTGAACATGCCATGGTTGATGCAATATGTGGGGTAATTAGCAGTGCATGGCGAGGGCGTGAGCACACGTTATAGTTACATTGGAGCATGAGTTATAGTTACTTGAAATAACTATAATTGGTGAATTTCAGTGGGTTTGTTTGTTTAAAATGGTATGCTTACTGACATTTTCACCTAGCTATGACGTCTCTTTAACCTTTGGTATTTTCAGGGAATTTCTAAGTCTTTATTTTAATCCAAAGTAATATGTTATTACTAAAAGTAACACCAACCAGGTGACCAGGCCTTGCTTCCAATCTATGCCTGCAGCCAACCCCAAGTTAAGCACAGCCTTTGGCATGGCACCACGTGAGATTGGCTACAGGGCCTGGCTGGCTTGTGATGTGCAGGCAGGCAGTCAGATTTTATCTCTAGATCTGTTGGCTCCACAGATCTGTTGCAACATGAAATATCCAAAGTTGTGTCAGCCCTAATTTCTCAAAAACTACCAGTGGCAGTTGGTGACCGGTAAAAGTGGTGGGCTACTGTTGTATATAGCTCACACACATTATTCACTACATACAAATAAAGGAACATTTGAAAATGTTTAAAAAAAGGAACTTACCTTAGGCTGCAGCAAGGAAGGCCCCCAGCTCCAGACTCCTCCAAATGCAAAGTCCCACACTCCTAAAGGGCCTTATCCCATCCAGACGCTGCTCTCATGCTGTTTAACAGCATGAGTGAAGTATCTGGATTGGCTGGAGCAGGCTGCCTCAGTGAACCTAAGGGCACTAAAGCCTACGCCTGCTCTCCACAGCCTGGTTGGAGGATTTGTATAGAAAATGTCAGTTTAGCCATGGCAAGTTAGCCAGCTAAACCAACATGCGCAATTCATACTGAAAGGGCCACTCGTCATTGTTGCCACTCAGCAGCTATGATGCACTGGCCTCGCCCTGCCCTCTCTGTTCAGCAGAAAGGTGGTAAAATAAAATGGTAATACAATCCTTTTCTTACCGATTTATTTTTGCAGCTTTCTGCGCAGCAGTGCTGGGTGAAGGCACTTATCCGCTAATATGTATGGAGGAACTGCCTCTGAAAACTACTGAATGAATTTACACCGAATCACATAAAACAGGCTTTCTGTACTAAGAATTAGCTTTCTGCCAAATTTGCTGTAAATCCATACAGCTGTGTGGGCTGTAGCTGAGTCTACATTGTCTATGGAAAATTGAATGGGGAAAATGCATTTTGGAGCCTCCTTTTTCTCAACCCCCGCTTGACGGATCACCCCGAAACTTTCCAGGAGGTAACTGAGATGGAAGAAAATTGTTTTATAAAGTTTGGGGAACATTTTTAAAATACACCAACGATAAAGGTCTTTTCTTATGGAAATTCAATCCCAGCAAAATTAGCACCCAACTTCCAACCTCACTCCAAGACTGGAACCCAAGGAGACAAGCAGCAAGGCTCCATTCAAGTGATGTTATTTTATTGAATTAACATAAACATAAACAGACAGGACAAAAATGACTGACGTGCTACGGCCATAGCGTTCCAAAGGGTCATATGTATGTGTATGTATATATATATATATATATATATATATATATATATATATATATATATATATATATATATATATTCACTGAAAAAACCATAGGTTATAGACCATATATAGTTAGGAATTAGCATTTACAAAACCTTGAAAATTCACTGCAAAAACCATAGGTTAGAGACCATATATAGTTAGCTGGACATTTTATTGACATAAAACCAATGAAATTCCATATATAGTTAGTTGCACTAACTATATATCGCGCACCCGCAATCCACTGCTGATGATGTCACATATTACATCATTCATGACATGGTCAGTGACATCACTGATGACATCACTGATGACATCTCAAATGACATCACTGATGACATCACTGATAACAACATCCAGTGATTTTTTGTTTCTATAAAGTTTAAATATGTCTTACATATTGAAGAATGAGTGGATGTGTAAGTGTCTGGACGAAGGATTTAGTAGGTGCATGACTGACTGTATGAGTGAGTGATTAAATGTGTCTCACTGACTGCATGGGTTAGTGACTAAACTGTCTTAATTTGTGCATCATTATGTCTGTTGTTCTGTAAACTGCTGCATGTGTTGATCAGTAGCTATATGAGTAACTATATGGGTTATTGATTGATTGCCCAAGTATTTGTATGGGAGACTGAGTGTGTGTGTGGCTAGCTGGGAGGTGTGTGACTCTGTGCAGATCAATCTGTACTTGTATCAATGATTGTATAAGAAGGTAAGTATGTGTTAGTATATGTTTGAAAATGTAAGGTGCTCTAAGTTTAACTGTATAGACAAGAAAATGGAAGTGTCATTGATTCTTTCCAGGACTGACTAGGTGTGTGAGTAACTCCATGGATGAGTGGCAGACTGTGAGTGTCTGTATAGGTGTATGAGTGCATATGATAGTGTAAAGATGAGTGATTGTATGTATGAATGATTGTATGGGTGAATGAGTGAAGGTGTGTGTAGACGTAGCAATCAGTGAGTGCATATGTAGTAACTAGTATTGGTGTGTCAATGGTTTCAAAAATTATACTCTCTTTTTAACACTGGTTATATTAAAATGTGAGGAGATGCATTGTATTGTCACATGAATGATATCATCAGTAATGTGGTCATTGATGTCAAATGAGATGTCATCAGTGATGTCATCAGTGATGTCATTTGAGATGTCATCAGTGATGTCATCAGTGATGTCACTGACCATGTCATGAATGATGTAATATGTGACATCATCAGCAGTGGATTGCGGGTGCGCGATATATAGTTAGTGCAACTAACTATATATGGAATTTCATTGGTTTTATGTCAATAAAATGTCCAGCTAACTATATATGGTCTCTAACCTATGGTTTTTGCAGTGAATTTTCAAGGTTTTGTAAATGCTAATTCCTAACTATATATGGTCTATAACCTATGGTTTTTTCAGTGAATTTTCAAGGTTTTGTAAATGCTAATTCCTAACTATATATGGTCTATAATCTATGGTTTTTTCAGTGAATTTCAATGGTTTTTTAATAGCAAATATCATAAGCTGTCGAATGTCAAGTACGTGGTAAGTAAAAACATTTTCGTGTTTATGCACACTGATCTGCTTTGAATGGTGCCCCCCCCCCCCTCATTTCTATTAGGAGTACTCTCTCTTTGCAGATAGTGAAAGGTAGTTAACGCAGGCCTTTGCCCCGGTTGTAATCCGTCGTGCCTGCTTCTCTCTCCATTTGATTGATTGTTATCCAAGTATTTACTGTTTTAGAATTAGTTCTCTTTGGTTCATTCTCTATTTACAAACAAACACAGAGTCGCAATACTCTGTTTAGTCTTTGCAGATAACGAAAAATTGTGTAAAAAAAAAGAAAAGGAATCGAGTAAAATCAGTAGGCCACTAATGGGATCTCTTTTTGACCTCGCTAAAATAGAAACATTAGGAACAACCCCTCATGACAAATACAAAACTAGTGAGATGAACTGAACTTCACACAATGATGGCTGCAAAACAGCTCGGCTCCGCCACCCACCCCGCCCAAAATAACGATAAAGAGCGGCTGCCATGATTGGTTGCGGAATGGCCACAACGGAGCTACGAAATGGTGGTGCTCTCATGCTAACCCCAGCTTCAGTCTGAAACATCCAGAAACACTGTAGACTACCAATTCGATCAGTTCCGGTAGCGCCCCAATGTAACCCGGTAGAGAAGAACTAGCCCTCCCCTCTTTGACTGATGGTTCTTGTTGCCTGTCCCTTCTGTTGTCATTTAACAGAACTATTTAGCCTGCTGAAAGGGGTTGTGTTTCGACCGCTGGTTGGTGGAGACATTTTGACTATATTCTGGACCTGCGTTGTCGCGTAATGCGTCATATGACGCGCCGCGTTAGCGCATCCGGAAGTCATCCGGGGCGCGCAGCGCGTAACGTAAGCATAACAAGTCATGTGACTTGTTAATAAAACTTTTCATTGGTTCATTTTACTTTTCTTATTCTAATGATGAAAGCCTTGGTCATATCACCTAAAAATTACGCTTTTAATTACTTCCGAACATTATTTTTTCTTAAATATATGTTATAATGTTCCAGGCTAATGTACTTTCCCGGAAATTTTACAACTGTTCTGCAAGTAAAATATATTCTTTTTTCGAGAAAAAGAGCGTTTCTTCGTCCCATGACGGAGCCGTTGAGCAAAAGAGGGTCGACCTGCTGTCTTAGTCGCCGATACGCCTGAATATGAGATTCTTATCGATCACTTTATGTTGCAGGAATAAAAAACACAACAGCCCTTGACCATTTATCTTTACTGCGTTCCTTCGTATTATACCTTTTACCCTTCATGTAATTGGTCTGCTTTATTTCACTTGCCTTTTAATGATTCTAAAACAGTGACTATTATTAAAAACTTTACCAATGTATATACTACTACCATGTTTTCTTTTAAAAACCTTTATTGTGAAAATTTCATTATACAAATACGAGCCTATAACCACGTGGGCCTGCCACGGAGCAAACTGTAATCGTATATGATGAATAGACATTTACACTGTAGAGGAACGTAACGGGCGGGCCATTAGGTTGCAAGAACTAAGGTGTCTAACAGTTACGGAATCGGTGGACGTACATTTTATAATTAAAATACGACAGGGCCAGTTACAATAAAATTATCTAGATATACATTTGCGGGCAAGTACCATGGGTGACGTTAATTCGAATTTTCAACAGTACAGTAATCAATAACACATCAGAACTTAATATCAATAGGGATGTCGAAATATTCAATCAATTCTCGTCCCCGCCCGCCATGTGCTTCAAAACTGCATACGTATCTCGTGATTTCAAGGTTCTGCAACCAGTACACAACAAGGAGTTACGAGTCCCATTTATTCCGGCGCCATTTTGGGCGAGGACGGGCAGGTCCAGGATATAGTCAAAATGTCTCTACCAACCATCGACTATGATGATGTTCATATGCTGTATTTATTAGAGTAACACTCATCTGTCCACATGAAATTAATTTACCACAATCTAAACATGTCATTTTAATCTTTCCAAAGTTCTTCTAAATATTTGGGACCGTTTCCCTTGCCTCTGAAGCTCTCAGTGCCACTTCTTTGATGAATGTACTAGCAGGTCAGGGGTTCTCCTCCACATCTCTCTTTTATGCAGCACTATAATTAATTGGTGCCACCTCTCCATATGACGATGCATGGTATAGTTACCACAACTATATTTTTTTTCGGTTCCTCTGGAGAGTTCATCGTGGCAGATGAAGCGTGTAACGTACCGGGCATTTACCTTTTTTTGCATGTACAGGAAAGGAAAAAAAAATCGAGCGTCCGAGTTCTAAGGTGTCCCAGGGCCATTTTAGTGGACCAGGCCCAAATCCAAAGAACAGGCCGCCATTTTGAGAGTCCTCTTGCAGCCGCCTGTCGCTGTAGCATCAAGAGCAGCCGAAACTCAGCTGAATGGCAACTGAAACGGTAAATGGGCGCCCCACTACATTTCAGCATTGTAGGATGACCACACCAGTACAGCAACTTGCTAGACATCACCTCGGTGCCATCCGGATCTCGGCGCCCACTGCAGATGAAGTGCCTCTCAACTATGAAACCACCACGGTGACATCCGGATCTTGGCGCGTTGTGCTGCCTTCGGCCTATTCGCACATCGGTCCGCTACTGACGCCATCTCACAGGCTAATGGGGTGACCCACGCCGAGTTTCAGCATTGTAGGATGACCACACCAACTTGCTAGACATCACCTCGGTGCCATCCGAATCTTGGCATCTCAACGCCTAGTGGTATCTTCCATTCAGAAAATATTGTTACGCTGCCTTTGGCCCCATTCGCACATCAGTCCGCAACTTAGACATCACCTCGGTGCCATCCGGATCTTGGCATCTCAGCGCCTTGTGGTGTCAGTCAGAAAATATTGTTGCGCTGCCTTTGGCCCCATTCGCACATCAGTCCGCTACTGACACCATCTCACAGGCCAATAGGGCGCCCCACGCCGACTTTTACCACTGTACGATGGCCACACCAGTGGCACAACTTGCTAGACATCACCTCGGTGCCATCCGAATCTTGGCATCTCAACGCCTAGTGGTATCTTCCATACAGAAAATCTTGTTACGCTACCTTTAGCCCCATTCGCACATCGGTCCGCAACTTAGACATCACCTCGGTGCCATCCGGATCTTGGCATCTCAGCGCCTTGTGGTGTATTCTCTTCAGAAAATATTGTTGCGCTGCCTTTGGCCCCATTCGCACATCGGTCCGCAACTTAGACATCACCTCGGTGCCATCCGGATCTTGGCATCTCAGCGCCTTGTGGTGTCTTCTACTCCGAAAATATTGTAGAAAATATTGTTGCGCTGCCTTTGGCCCCATTCACACATCAGTCCGCTACTGACACCATCTCACAGGCCAACAGGGCGCCCCACGCCGACTTTTACCATTGTACGATGGCCACACCAGTGCCACAACTTGCTAGACACCACCTCGGTGCCATCCGGATCTTGGCATCTCAGCGCCTTGTGGTGTCTTCAAATCAGAAAATATTGTTGCGCTGCCTTTGGCCCCATTCGCACATCGGTCCGCTACTGACGCCATCTCACAGGCCAACGGGGCGCCCCACGCCGACTTTCAACATTGTAGGATGGCCACAGAATTGCGACAACTTACTAGACACCACCTCGGTGCCATCCGGATCTTGGCGCGTTGTGCTGCCTTCGGCCTATTCGCACATCGGTCCGCTACTGACGCAAACTCACAGGCCAACGGGGCGCCCCACGCCGACTTTCAGCATTGTAGGATGGCCACACCAGTGCGGCAACTTGCTACACACCACCTCGGTGCCATCCGGATCTTGGCATCTCAGCGCCTAGTGGTGTCTTCTATTCCGAAAATATTGTTGCGCTGCCTTCGGCCCCATTCACACATCGGTCCGCTACTGACGCCATCTCACAGGCCAACGGGGCGCCCCACGCCGACTTTCAGCATTGTAGGATGGCCACACCAGTGCGGCAACTTACTAGACACCACCTCGGTGCCATCCGGATCTTGGCGCGTTGTGCTGCCTTCGGCCTATTCGCACATCGGTCCGCTACTGACGCAAACTCACAGGCCAACGGGGCGCCCCACGCCGACTTTCAGCATTGTTGGATGGCCACACCAGTGCGGCAACTTACTAGACACCACCTCGGTGCCATCCGGATCTTGGCGCGTTGTGCTGCCTTCGGCCTATTCGCACATCGGTCCGCTACTGACGCAAACTCACAGGCCAACGGGGCGCCCCACGCCGACTTTCAGCATTGTAGGATGGCCACACCACTGCTGCAACTTGCTGGACACCACCTCGGTGCCATCCGGATCTTGGCGCGTTGTATTGCCTTCGGCCTATTCGCACATCGGTCCGCTAATGACGCCGCCTCACGTGCCAACGTATTTTCTCCGCATTTTACACCCTATGCTGCATAACAGGTCATGTGACTTGTTTATAAAACTTTTCATTGGTTCATTTTACTTTTGGTTTCCTAATGATGGAAGGCTTGATCATGTGACCTAAAAACAACACTTTTCATTGGATGAAAACTTTTTTTTTTCCCAAACGATGAAAGCCCCACCTTGTTTCTGGATGTTTCAGACTGAAGCTGGCGTCAGCATGAGAGCACCACCATCTCGTAGCTCAGTCGTGGTCATTCCGCGAGCAATCATGGCAGCCGCTCCCCACCAGAAGCCTGCAGGAGTCGGAGCCCCCAAAACTTTTGATGAATTCTCAAGGCGGAGGGGACGCTTTCGAGAATGGGGTCCAAGACCTAGCAGACAAGCGTCCGATTTCCAAGGTGTCCCAGGGCCATTTCAGTGGACCAGGCCCAAAAAGGAAACAGCCTGCCGCCATTTTGAGAGTCCTGTGACAGCCGCCTATCGCTGCACCGCAAGAGTGGGCGCAACTCAGCTGAATTGTGGCTTTTGACACAGTGGACCAAAAACGGACAAAATGGCAACTAAAACGGTAAAGGGGCGCCCCACTACAACAGATGACACTCCACCTGGAGAGGCCCGTTCACACCGCCTCCCCCGGGGCGCCCCACGCCGTTGTTCGGAGCAGCATTGTACGATACCAAAACCAGTGCGGCAACTTACTGGACATCACCTTGGTGCCATCGTTCTGCTGCCTTGGAACTATTCGCGCAACAGTTTGCTACTGATGACCCACCCCCCGCGACGCCCCATGCCGTTATTTGCTGGGTGGCAACTTACTAGACATCACTTTCGTGTCATCTAGATTTCAACGTTCTGCTGCCTTGGAACTATTCGCACAACAGTTTGCTACTGATGACCCACCCCCCCGCGACGCCCCACGCCGGAAATCTGGACGTTGTGCTGCGTTGGGACTATTCGCACAGCCGACCGCTACTTCGTTGTTTTTCCCTAAAAATGTTTATATGTTATTACTATTTTTGTTTTCTTGTATATATTTATAAATTTTTAAAGTTTTATAATCTTACTACTTTGTCGGAGTGCTATATATTTTTAATGTGACACATAATTGTAAAAACTTTGATGTACAAAGAGTCATCCCTGGAATCTTCCGCTTCAGGCTCGGTCCCCTCCCCAATCACAATACAGGATGGTTTTCAGATAATAGCAACGCTTCTGCTGTGACGGATCTCATCGAGTGTAGGCCTTGATCTACTATAACTCCTTTGAAGAGGGGTGATTCTTTACAGCTGTGGCCATAAACTACATCTGCAGGGCTAGCTGATACCCTAGGACCAGCCTGGACAATCGGACACAGAGGAAAAGGAGTGTCAGAGGGTGCGGTAGTGAATAGGGCGAAAGGGAGGTGTCGGGCGGGCACAGGGTGTGATTCTCAGGGAAGAGCAGCGCAGATGGGGGGAGGTTTATTACCCATGCATAAGACAGAGAGCGGGGGTGACCACTGCCTGGGGGAGATGCTTGCGAGGGTGGGGAGCCATGCTAAGGATCGACAGCGTGCACAGAGTGGGTCTGGTCAAGGCATCTAAAATGGCTGCCGTGCACGACAAAAGTGTGGCATTTGAAAAAAGACAAGATGGCGCAGACAATGTTTTTCAACACTTCCTGATTTCCTTCGAATCGAACGTTAACAGACGTTGGGGCATATTACCAAAGTTAAGCGATATTTATCCATAACGATGCTTAGCAACGATTTTTTTACCGTCAGAAATTATCGCAGATAAACCTTGCTATTATCAAGGTTTATCGGAAATACGATAAAAAACGACCGCAATGCATTAATATCGCTGAAAACTCACCGATATTCATGCATTACCGAGCTAACGCTCTTAGCCATGTTATCCACCTCCCATTGGATAACATGGCTAAGAACTGCTCAGGGCAGGTGGTAGCTTTTGGAGATATTCGCGCTTATCTCGAATATTTCCAAAAGTTTATAATAGGAGATAGCGATGTTAGCGACTGTTTCCAGTCGCTAACATCTTGGCATGCCCACTTTGCATGTCATTAGTGATAAATATCACTCACATGCAAAGTGGGGCCCAAGATGGTCGCTATCTTCTACTAGCCGTCGCTAACTGGTGTTAGCAACAGCTAGGTAATACACATATAATTTTATCTCCGCGAAGCGGAGCGCTGTTACAGATATATATCTTGTTTTTGAACGTTAATTTCTCAAAATGCACTGAAGCACATATATTGAGACCTAGCAAAGGCACATCGGGCTACCAGCCCCTACAATTTTGCCAAGTTTCGTGCAAATCCATTCAGCTGTTCAATCCTACCGAGAGACAAGATGGCGGCCGCTACGGACTGTTAGGAATGTTTACAGACACCGGAGAGCCAATCAGCTTCGCTTCGCAAAGCTCCGTAACGCGAAAAGTACGCGAAGCGGTGCGCTGTTACAGATATATATCTTTTTTTGAACGTTAATTTCTCAAAATCCACTGGTGCACATATATTGAGATCTAGCAAAGGCACATCGGGCTACCAGTCCCTACAATTTTGCCAAGTTTCGTGCAAATCCATTCAGCTGTTCGATTATTATTATTTTTATTTTTTTTTGCCCCGCGGGGCCCTTTTAAAACCTCCACATCAAACCTAGGGGGTCAGCGACAATGTACTATGCCCCCTTATGGTCATTTGCCCCTTCGCTTTGGCCTCCTCTTGTCTCTCGATCCTACCGAGAGACAAGATGGCGGCCGCTACGGACTGTTTGGAATATTGAGATCTAGCAAAGGCACATCGGGCTACCAGTCCCTACAATTTTGCCAAGTTTCGTGCAAATCCATTCAGCCGTTCGGGCTAAAAGTGAGGCCAACCGCCCTATGGAAATTAACATGGGAAAAACGCGTTTTGGGACCCCCCTTTTTTCTCGGCCCCCCCTTGACGAACCCCCCCAGAATTTTCAGGGGCTGCTCAGAAACAAAATGTGCCATTTTCCTGAAAATTTCAGCCAATTCCGTCCACAAACGCCAAAGTTATTAGACATAGAATTTTCAAAAATCCCATAGGGAAAAAATCCTAACTATATATACCTACTGGCGACCGCCAGTAGGTAATATACATATATATATATATATATATTTTTTTTTGTATTCACCTATGAGGAAGCAGTATTGTGTACTTAAACCAAATGCTGTGCGCAGAAGTAATTTCACTTTTTTGCACTGAAGAAAGCTACAGGCTGAAACGCGTCTGCACTTAATAAAAGCTGAACTTAACTGGTCCCAGGAGTGCCTTGCATGTGCTGGAGTTGCATATGTTGGAGCTGTAATTTAAACATGAGTCCCATTCTCACGAATAAATGCACCCTTCTTAAGTGTTCGGCAATGCTGTTTTAATGGGAACGTGGAGCTGAAATTGACTAACAGCGGCCAGAACCGTCTCTGAAAGATACCTCCGTCGATCATGGATCGTAAATTATTCAAATTTTAGGCAAGCAGTAATGTTACTGCTACCTGCGGAATAATCTTGGTTTGAAATCCAGAGGCTTGACGAGGGATTTGTAATGCGCAAAGGAACACAATATGCGGCATGCCTGAAAGTAAGGAAAAGGAATTGTGCCTTTTATTTTGGAAATATAAGACTGTGAAATGAAACACGATATGGAAATACATTAACCTTACCTGTTTGGCAGCCTGAACAGAGAGAACTTTGCTATTCAGTCCTTCCTTGTTTTCCATCATTTTAAATTCACCTATGAGGAAGCAGTATTGTGTACTTAAACCAAATGCTGTGCGCAGAAGTAATTTCACTTTCTTGCACTGAAGAAAGCTACAGGCTGAAACGCGTCTGCACTTAATAAAAGCTGAACTTAACTCATCCCAGGAGTGCCTTGCATGTGCTGGAGTTGCATATGTTGGAGCTGTAATATATATATATATATATATATATATATATATATATATATATATATATATATATATATATATATATGCAAAATCAGCTCCTCACAGCTTGGCACAGCACAGCGCGGCGTGACGCCAAAGGAAGGAGACGGGCCAGCCAGGAACAGCAAAGATATTAACTTTTATTCACGAAAAACAGCAACGCGTTTCGGGCTTACTCGCCCTTTGTCAAGCTGGAGATTTCATGACAACTGCTGCTTTTATACATATGTTTTTTAAAGTGAAACACCCTAAGTGATGACATAGGCGATCACATGTTCATAGACATAGAAGAGGTATTTAGGTATATCCAAATGTCGTCTATTTAGCTCATAATTTTAAATAAAATTAGATATAAAAATGACATTAGATAATACAAAATAGCGGGATAAATCCCAATGTTCTGTTAGCATTAAGCTGGGATTACATGTAAAATGCAAAGAAATAACAGTATAAATACAGATTTGATACATTGTCCATGACATCCCAATAGAACTGATCTAATTTTTTCCATGGTATGTTTAGTGCAAAAGCCATACAGAAGCAGCAATAGAATAGGAAAAGTGCATGAGTGACTGTGTAAAGATCGTGCAAAAGGAAGCAAGGAAAATATGCAAAACTGCAAAAGGTTAGAAACTAATTGATTGAGTAACATAGGATACTCAGGTCCCTGAAATCCATATATTAAAAATCTATCATAATAACCTTAAAAGCAGTAAAAACAGTGATAAAACCAGGTATGTGTATAAAAGCAATTGGTTATACAATAAATATATTATACACCATACACAAACATGTGTGACAAATCATCATATGTATATAATCAAAAAGATCGAAATAGTAAAAGTCATACTAATTCAAAAGGGAGAAAATGGTATCCTGTTACCTAAAAGATAAGAAAAAATGATAAAATTCATTAAAATAGAATAGAGAAACATCTATATGTGCAATAAGTATTTACAAAGGATTTCCAGATTTACGACAATATGTAAAAAATGATCAGATATAGTATTGTATACACGTAGATAATTCAGTATTGACATTTCAGACAGTATTGGTTTAACAATAAAATGCACTCAAAAATAGGGAACCTAACAATTGAGTGCAAAATATGGATTTTAATAAAATAAGGGTATAAATACATGGTATCAATCACCTACCAGAATATTATAAAAAGTGATGCATTTCTTCCGTGTTATTTAACCCATTGGGCCATCGACTGTCGAATTCCAATATAATTTTCGTCTCCAACTGCCTTAATTTAAGGTATCGATCTCCCCCTCTTCTAAGCTGGGGAATAGCTCCAACTACGTAGTATTTAAGGCAAGTCAAGTCTTTGTTATGTACAGACTTGAAGTGACGGGCAACGGGGTAAGCTGGATCACTATGTATTATAGCTCTTAGGTGCTGCAATATCCTGACATGCACCTGTAGCCTGGTGCTACCAATGTAATTCAAGCCACAGGTGCACGTCAGGACATACACAGCATGATCGGTTTTGCAGTTGTAATTGCCGTTGATAGGTATGCCTTTCTGACAGAATGGGGTAGAATAGTGAGTCATATTTATCCCAAACTTGCAGGCTCGGCAAGTGGAGCATTTACGAAAGCCTCTTGCAGATGGGAACCATGATGGTTTTTGCTTAAGTTCCGGAGCAGCCTTGTCCAAGGCTGATCCCATGTTGTTAGCCCTTCTAAAGGTAACAACTGGTGAAGGCGGAAGCTTAGGTCCCAAAATAGTGTCACTTAACACTATGGACCAATTTTTCTTCAAGATGGTTTTCAACTGCCTATCCTGACTGCTGAAGGCAGTTATTAAACGGGGACAATCAGGATAAGGGGCAGTTGGAACCTCAACCTGAGACATAGTACCTTTAAAGAGACTATCTCTAGTTCTTATCTTGGATTTATCAATGGCAGATTTCAACATGGTGTCAGTGTATCCACGTGCTTTTAAGCGGACAACCATATCTTTTAAGCACGATTCAAAATTCAAAGTAGTGCTGCATATTCTTTTCAGCCTTAAAACCTCACCGTATGGGATACTGGAAATAGTATGTCTGGGATGCATGCTGCTAGCATGCAAAATCGTGTTACCGCGGTGGGTTTTCTGTGTAAAGTAGTGTGAATTACAGAGTTAGCAACATATAATTCTACGTCTAGAAATTGCATACGTGGAGCATGCATGTGGGAAGTAAAATTCAGATTGAGAGAGTTGTTGTTTATCTCCCTGACGAAATCAGCTGCTATTTCAGCACTTCCATCCCAAAGGATAAAAATGTCGTCAATGTATCTGAGATAACATTTCACATGTTCCTCAATATATTTCATGTGACTATTAGCGAGGACCTGTTCCTCCCACCAGCCGACGTGAAGACACGCATAGCTGGGGGAGAAACAGGCCCCTACAGCCACACCCCTCAGTTGTCTGAATATATATATATATATATATGTATATATATATATATATATTCACTGAAAAAAACATAGGTTTCAGCCACGTTATAGTTAAAAATTAGCATTTAAAAAAACCTTAGAAATTCACTGAAAAAACCATAGGTTTCAGCCATGTTATAGTTAAAAATTTGCATTTAAAAAACCTCAGAAATTCACAGAAAAAAAACATAGGTTTCACACACGTTATAGTCAGGAATTAGCATTTAAAGAAACCTTAGAAATTCAATGAAAAAACCATAGGTTTCACACATGTTTTAGTTAGCTGGACATTTCACTCATACAAAACCATTGACTTGTAACATATTACAGTGACAGTGACAGTGGTGAGTTTTTGGATACCGAGGCAGTAACCTCATTACTCCACATTAATTTTGAATTTTTTAGTCGCTGTTTAGGCTGTCTTATTGATGTGTGACGCTTTGTTACAGTTGAGGTTGTATCACAGGGTCAGCTCAGTGATAGGCCGCGGGTAGCGGTCAATTGAGTTTGCAGAGTTGTCAGCATGTTTCCTCAAAGAGTCTCGTCTTTGTCTATCTAGTACCTTCTGATAGTGTTCAATTTTGCGTGAATGCCGAGGCGATTATGCCGTCAGGCAGTGATGAGTTTTGCATACCTGCCGGGCATTTGCCTTCAGGCAATGATGAGTTTTTGGATGCTGCGTTGCTGTTTCAGTTTCACAAGATTAGCGCTTCGATGGGCCGCGGGTAGCGCTCAAATTTGTTTGTAGAGATGTCTGCGAGTTTCCAGATCAGTGGGTTTTCTTTTTGATCCAATCCTTGTGGAATGCCCTGTTGAGTTTGAGGAAATGGCCGTACAACATTTCAATGCCTAGGTCTCTGTGGAGGTCTGCTGTTCGTGTGATCATAGGAGCACTTGCTGCAATCCGTAGGGCCTTGCTCTGTAGTCTCTGTAGGTCTTTCCAAAGTTGCGGGCGGCACCACTCCAAACTGGTAAAGCGTATGTCATAGTTGGTCGAATTATTGCGGTGATTGCTCGCACCTTGCTCTGCATGGGCACCGACTTGGTCTTCAGGAGTGGGTATAATGCAGCCAGTTTGGCTGCTGCTTTCTGGCAGGTCTTCTCTATGTGGTTTCTCCAGCTGAGTTTAAAGTCCAGAGTCACCCCCAGGTAGGAAGGCACATGGTCCTTTTTATACCCACACAGGGGCTTCGGAAAATAGGCGGCACAATCAGAAGACGAATTCATGCACATATAAGGGTATTTTCGAAGCACATTCAAAAAGTGGAAGGAGCTGACGATTTAATCAGTTTGGAGTAAACCCATCTCAACAATGGTTTATCAGAAACAAATGTAGCTGGATAGAGCATGCGCATATTTGATAGAAAGCAAAAAAAACTTGTTGCTAAGCAGAATACGTGAGCAAGTAATCAGAGAGGTAGGACAAAGCACATGGCTAGCACGAGGCAATGGAAGCCATACAAAATGGTGGATAGTAATACAAAATGGCCTCTGAAAACGGGCAACATAACATTGAAAGGTGCATTAGCTTCAGCGAATGCTAACCTAATCGGTGTCAATTTACGACAATGAGGTCCTCCAGACCTCTATTTTTAAAAATTCTCCGTGCATAAATTTTGCTTTCGTATTTTTGAACTGTCACATGCTTTAGCCTGTATTCATATAAATTGTGCGTTGATAATAGTATTATTTTTTTAATCCGTCACGTGGCCCTCCCAGCTCAGTTTTGCTTTATTTTTGTGGAATATATGCTTTCTAGTTCATTGTATTTTCCCCCTCCTGATTCTCCCATTAGTTTTAATATTTATTACTGCGTCACGTGACACTCCCAAGCCTGTATTTTTTAAATGATGCGTACATGGTTGTAATAGTTAATGCTGCGTCATATGGCCCTCTCAGACCTCTATTTGAATTTTAATGTTTAAGAGTAGAATCTAGTAAGGTTTAGAAGACTATGACAAATGTAAGATGTTTTAAAAACTTTTTCAAGGGAAGATTCTTTATTTTGAAAATATATTCCCTAATATTCACTTTTTCGAATACTTGTAAGTCTAAACAAATGTATTTGGGTTGTAATGTAAAGCTATTAATGATTGCATTTTAACTCTACAGGTACCTTTTGAGAAAATGGACATTCTTCTTAGTCCGACAAATACTGCCTCTCATTGGATACTTCTGGTAAGTGCAAGTTTTTCAACATTTATTAGTCCGTTTTCAAAGTTATTCTTGGAAAATATAACTGGTTGTAATAGTTTAAACTATCTAAATTTTTATATCAAATAATTTAAAGGGTAATCTTTTTAAATAATTTTGAAAATGTATCTAATGTAGACATCTGTACTGTACTAAAAATCATATTTCTGTAATATTTTCTATACACTTCCAAACCTTTAACAAAGACAATCGGTCATGATTCACGGAGTAACAAAAATCAGACCTATCAAGAGTTTTTATTAAATATGATAGAGATCGTAGGTCACCCAACCAATAATTTCACCATATAGTTTTCCGGGCCTATAAATTTCAGTTCAACCTATACATTAATCAGATGACCTACCAATTCTTCTACCAGTAACCCTGGTTCCTACCTATTTATTTCTATTGTACCTGACTTACCAATCCACCGTTGCAGGTACCTAAGATCCACAATGGATCAGGGAGCTAGCTGTAAAAGAAAGGCAGGCAAAATACAAACCCAACTTATTTCTATTCCGCATTAAAATGATCACAGACAACTGGGAAGTTTTAAGAGTTTATCTAGAAATCAGGTTCGGAAATTAGCAAGTTTACAGTCAAAAGACAATCAATATTCAAGATAACAAAAAGAACATAACCGTAGAGGAACAGTGTCAGGGCAACCATTTATGAGTCTTCAAGAAATTTATAACAAATGTGATATGCTAAATAGATTTCGGGATTGGATCATGAACTAAAGTTTTACTGTTTGGAATAATACTGCAAGGTATGGACTGGAAATCCTATACATCTATAGGAGGGGGAAAATTGGAACACGCTATAGTTCTAGTATCTTGCGCAAAATCAGATTTCAGGAGAAATTTATATACCACAGTTATGTTTCATAAACAGTATGAAGAGAAAATGTGTTCTAAAAGGTAGGGAAACATAGGAACATGCTAAGGAAAATATGCTGTATGACTTTTATAAACAGGTTGCGGAAAGCATGGAAAATTAACATATGCAAAGAAATGTCTTTATTAAAGCAAAGACAGAATATAGAAGATGCAGTGAAGAGTTTTCGCACTATATTTACCTAGAAAGGTGTGCAGACCAACCCTGGCCACGGATCAGTCAAGGACAGGAAATACCCCAAGTAAGGACAGTCATCTATGGGACAGCAGGTGCAGATTGGACACCCCAGGACAGGACAGGAAAACCAGATTAGGATCAGGACAGGACCACCAAGGCACGACCAGCACCCGCAGTTTGGAAGCAACGCCTGCGCTCCACCCTCTCTGCAGTTATCGGTCAGAACCCCGATTGGGTTAGCGAACTCCCCAGCAAAGTGCTCCGCCAGCACTTAAGGTTTAGTAAAACCTTTAAAGTCTAAGGTCAAATTCGGACAGAGTGCTCCGCAGCGCTCTGTATTCAGTCACCTATTGAGTGCGTTGGGTCAGTGACAGGTCAGCTATTCAGACAAGTTGGACAATTTCTCTAGCTGAACCTAGGCTAGATATACTTTTTTCGGGTCAGTGTACCACCCCCCAATGTTGCAAAGTGTCAGAATCCCCAATTTCGATTGGTCCACAAGTAGGATAGGCTAACACACCAATCAGAACAAACTTCTACAAGCTCGATTTGCATTTTAAGGATCCGCCTAGTGAATTTGGGGTTCCCATGAGAGAATACACAGAATACAATAGGAAAGATTTCATTGTAATAATTTCAGTACATTCGAGTCCCTCTCGCTGGGTCAGAGGTGGCTTTCGCAGGAGCATCTTGACTTGTGGCTGCCAACTGGCTGGGTTCCACTTCTCAAGGCTACCTTCTCCCAGGCTGCGCGACATGCGCAGAAGGGACCTTCAAAATGGTTCTCGTCTCATTCAGACCCCCCAGTTATCGCACTACATGAAAAGTAAGCGAAAACAAATTAAAACATAGAAATAAATGAACTTACTGCATATCATGATTTTGTACTTTAGGTTTCTCACTGTAAAAATATACGATGCGATTATAGATTAGTGCAACACACAATAACACGAGAGCATCTGCGCAAGCTTCACCATGTGAGTATTTCAGACAGCCATATTAGCAGCAAATACGCATGCGCACATTTTCCCACCACAACTGCGACTACGTCATGTCACGTGAGTGTGACTAACGCATGCGCAGTAGTAAATTCCCAAGCGACGGCCATTTTAACACAAGGATTATTCGTATTAGTAAAACACATAAGCAAGCATCACTAAGATACATGTATATCCAAAAATAAAAGAAATTAGTAAGACATACAACTTTGGATTACAGAGTTATACATAAATCGAGGTTCTTGATTTCAGCAAGTCGCGTAATGTGCGAAATCTTGCTTCATCAATCCCCTCTTTGATGATATTTACTATCATCACAACTTAATGGAACCAGATGCCAACTTTTCTCACACTTTGTGCAGTTCAATTTCTTCCAACATCCTATTCAATTTCTCTTTCACATCTTTATTAGGGTGAGAATTTTTCACCCTTTTGTAAATCTGATTATTCAAGTCTTCCAATTCCAGTTCATCCACACTCCGTTTCACACCTCTCTTATTCACAGCGTATTTCTTTGTGTGTTTGCGACATTTGCAGCAGACAAATATGAGAAAAATGATGAAACCTATCACTCCAATTGGCATCAGTACCTTGAACAATAAACTTTTACCTAAATTAGCAAACCAATGACCTACATTGGAGAGACCATCGACAAGTCTCTTCCAGGCACTGTCAACCTCTAGTGGTTTGAGTTCCTTTTCCAAATTAGTAATGTTTTTCACATATCTTTTGATCTGTACACTTTTGTCCGGTATGTAAGTGCAACAATGTTGCGCCTTCAGCATCCGGCAGACTCCGCCCTCTTTTGCTAATAAGGTATCAAGCGCAAGTCTGTTCTGCAAAACCATTGATCTGATCGCAACCATTTCGGTATTGACCAGCAGGAATCCATGAGCTGTTTCAGTAGACAGCACATCCACTATTGTGGATAATTTGCAAATTCTGTGTGTATTCAGAACCACTCCCACTCCAGGTATCAGTGCACTAAAAATACTACCCATTATTTCACCTACGCTTTCTCTTTTACTACGCACTAAGCCATTAGTGTTTTCATTGCTTCCAGCAATTTCTTTTACATGGTATATTTTCGGGAAAACAATGCCAAAGTAGCAGCTTCCATACCAGTGATCCGGCAATTTGAAATAAGCCTTGTTTCCACATATATAATAAATTCCGGGAAACACAGGTTCTGACCCATTTTTGAAACCCCAACCTCCAATTACCTTGTAATTGTGTTCACATTGACTGGAACCAATGAAAATGTTATCATAATAACTAGTCTTTTCGCGATGAAGACAGAGTTTCCCTTTCCTTTCGAAATCCAGCAACAAAGCAGGACCACTCCCACCATTTGAGGTGCTTTCCATGTTTTCAGCCCATTTAGGAGTCTTGTGTCTCTTATCATTTGCCTTTCTTTGGAAACTCTCCCTTCTTTTCTCTGCCATGTTTAAAAACACCTTTTTTTGTTCATGTAATGAACAGGTCAAGTTATCTCTTTGTGCTTCATTTAAGTCTATGGTACCTATAGTCAGAAAGTATTCTCCCATATAACGTGTAACGTCACTTTTAGTATGTACAGGATTCAAGTTTCCACGTATGGGAAGTTCAGAAAATATCACGTCTGAGTTAGAATAGTAGTACTGTAACGGTCCTCTTTTGTAAAATAAACTTGCTAAAATACTACAGGAAATTCCATAGGTCAAGGGTAGGTGATGGTAAGTCACGCCTTCAGCTACAGAAGTAGGTAGCTTCATGCAGACATAGCAGTCTTCTATTTCCATAGTTTCTACATAGTGCACTAAAAGATTAGCGAAAACATTTAACTGTGTCTGGGTTTTAACTCTATGATAATGTAGTCCTTCCTCATCTGATGCTTCTAAGTCTCGTTTGGTTTGTCTGAGTGCTTTTTCACGTCTTTCTACACTTTGTGTTGTCAGTTCTTCAGTGTCAGTGGTCACAGTCTGAGTAGGTTCAATATTAGTATTTTTGCTCACCATATAAGGAATGAAAACTGTTAGTCCTATCCAAATTATTATCACTATAACTATGCTACATATACATACTCTGCAGCATGTTTTGCAACAACTGCGTCTAGGCCTTCCATTCACAACTGAATCAGACATTTTCATTCAGAAGAAGATTTCTCAACCCCTCTTTGTAACTCTGCACAGGTAGCTTACCCTGCACAACTTCAGGTTCGTTCGTCTTCCTCGGCAGAATAATCAGCTGTCTGTTCTTCGTCACTTTCGTCAATAATATCAAGATCTTTGAATTCTTCTAACACTAGATATGTCCATTCAGGATCTTGATATTTTTCGTTCAGTCTCTTTATGCGGTCACTCCGTCTTTTGGAGCTTTCTCCAGCTTGTTCGATAACACGGGGACTTTTCCTTCTTTCTGCAAGTTTTTCTTCTACTGTTTTTATTCTCAGTCTCAGTTTCTTAATATATCCTGGTTCAATATTTTTCTTTTTCTTGAGTCTTTTAGCTGGCACTGCGATTTGGCTTTCTTCTAATACTCTTTTATTTTCGTTTGTTTGTGGCACTTCTATCTTTGTCTCTTCCCTTCCTGTCTGACTAGTTCCAGGTCTTGTATCTATTTCTTCTGCCTGGTTACTAAGCTGGCCTGGTTCAGGAGAATTTTTGTTTTGACTTTCGAATGTCTCTATTTCTGAGTCCTGAACACGTTCTTCTATTTCTATCTGATCCTGTGCAAGCACTTCGATCTCTTGATTTTCTTCTGCTCAAACTTTAGTACTAGTTCTAGTCTGTCCCTTTTCAGTTTCAGGAGTTTGTGGAGGTGTATCAATCACCTGCTCTGTCCCTGTCTGACCTTCTCCTTCTTCCTCAGATTTGACGTGAATCTCAATAATCTGAGGCTCTTCGCCTGTGCCTACCTCTTCCTCTCTATTCCACTCTCTATCTTCGTAGGTTCGCTCTCTTGTTCTGATTGGGTCTTCGGTTAGGTCGATTATGGGTATCCAATCATCTTGGCTGGTGCTCGGTTGTTCGTCATCAGCTACTTCAGGACCAACGTCTGCAGACCCCTCAGCTGGACAACCTTTAGCGCCTTTTTTCTCGTCTGGAATCACCTTCTGTGTATGGCTGGCATGGATCCACTTGGGCACGCCTGCACACTTCACCGCTGTCGTGGTCACCAGTATTATTTGGCGTTTTTCTCCCCACCTCTGTGCAAGGCAACTCGAACGAGTATGTTTCTTTATTCTGACCCAATCGCCAGGGACCAATTTGTGGACTGGAGTCGTTGGATTGGCGACGGCGTCTTCTCCAATCTGGTGAGAGATAGAACGCACTTGGTCACCCAGTTGCTTGCAGTACTCAAGTACCAAATCATCAGAAATGTTTAACAGTTTGTATCCTGGTACCCATGCTTGTCTCATCACTCTTCCCATCAGGATTTCATGGGGGCTCAGGCCTGTTTTTCGGTCTGGAATACTTCTGAGTCCCATCAGAACAAGAGGCAAGGCATTTATCCAGTTCATGCCAGTAGAATTACACATTTTTGCTAATCTCGATTTTATAGTGCCGTTTATTTGCTCTACTACTCCAGAAGCCTCTGGACGATATGCACAGTGCAGTTTTTGTGTGATTCCGAATGCTTTACAGAGCTGATCGATTACCTCATTCTGAAAATGTCCGCCTCTATCTGATTCAATAGTGACTGGAACCCCGAACCTAGGTATCAATTCTCGTAGTAACAATTTGGCTACTGTTATGGCGTCACTCTGTGTGGTAGGGTAGGCTTCCACCCATTTTGAAAACAGGCAGACAATGACAAGGACATATCTTTTTCCCTCACAACGAGGCATGGTGATGAAATCAATCTGTATTCTCACAAAGGGACCCCCTGATTTTCCAATTTTCCCCAGTTCAACTACTGTTCTTTTGCCAGCGTTGAACTGCTGACATGTCAAGCACCTCTGGCAGAGTGATTCTGCTACTTTCCTGAACTTCGGATTGTACCATGTTTGTTGGAAAACCAGAACCATGGCGTCCCTACCAGTGTGTGAATCTCCATGTATCAGTCTGGCCATAGAAGCAAGCAGATGTCTAGGCAACACAGGCATACCATTGGGGCCCACAATGACACCATCCTCACTTCTTGGTCGACAACCAATTTTCCTCCACTTCTCTTTCTCTTCCGATGGCACAGCATGCTGCCAATCTCTCACCTCATCCCATGTAGGCACCTCTTCAAACACCATAAGTTGGCAGCTGTTTCCAGGTCCTCCCAGTTTAACATTTACAGACATGCGATTTATTGCACAATGTCTGGCCACTTCATCAGCAAAATTATTTCCCAATGATACATGGTCAAGGCCCTTTTTATGAGCAGCACATTTGACCACTGCCAATTCTTTCGGTAACTGTATGGCCTCCAGTAAATCTTGTACAACTTTCCCATTTCTAATGGGTGTACCTGATGAAGTCAAAAATTCCCTTTGTAGCCACAACTGGCCAAAGTCATGCACAACCCCATAACAGTACTGACTATCAGTATATACTGTTATTCTTTTGTTTTTCCCAATTTTGCAAGCTCTTATCAATCCAACCAATTCGGCTACTTGTGCAGACCTTATTCCATATAAACAGGATGCTTCTTTAATGCTGTTTAAAGTGACTACATCATAGGCAGCACTTAGGCCCACTAGTTCATGTCTTATACATGAGCCATCTACATATAGCTCTTCATCGTTAACAGGTAAAGGAGTTTCCTTAATGTCTGGGTGTGGTTTAGTACTGAATTCTGTCCATCATGCTCGTTCTCTCCCTCGTCTTCTACAACCTTTGAGTCAGGGAGTAAGGTGGCTGGATTCAGGATATTACACCGAGTAATGACTACATTTGCAGCACCCACGAGAATCCTCTTGTATTTAGTCAGCCGACTAGGGGTGAGATACTGAGTTTTCGTTCGGGTCAACAAAATCACAACTGCATGTGGAACATACACAGTTACAGGATGTCCCATTACAATGGATTCACTCTGTTCTAAACTCGTGCAGGTTGCAGCTACTGCTTTCAGACATCCGGGTAATCCAGCAGCTACTGGATCCAAAGTGACAGAGAAATATGCCCCTGGACGTCTAGTCAAACCATGCTCCTGAGTTAAAATTGACAATGCACAGTTGTCACGTGTGTCACAGAACAGTGCAAACTCCTTAGAATAGTCAGGCATCCCTAAAGCAGGGGCTGTACACAGGCAGTCTCGTAATTTAGTGAATGCTGTTAAGCTCTCATCATCCCATTCAACTGGGCCCTTTGCTCCTTTCTTTGTCATTTTTATCAAAGGCTTTGCCAGGACTGCGAATCCCACAATCCATTGCCTGCAGTAACCTACAACCCCAAGGAACATTCTGATCTCTTTCTGAGTACGGGGTAACTGCATCTTTTGAATTATTCTGACTCTCTCTGAAGTGACTTTTCTGATGCCTTTTTCTATCTGGGCCCCAGATATTTTACTGACTTTGAACAGAATTGCAATTTTTCAGGGGCCACTTTATGTCCCTTTTCTCCTAGGTGATTCAGCAAGGCAATGGTGTCAATCACACAATCTCTATGACTTTTAGATGCCACCAAAAGGTCATCTATATATTGCACCAAAAAGACTTTCCAGGTAAGACTAAGGATTCGAGGCACTTTTTCAGGATCTGATTAAAGATAGAGGGGCTCTCTGTGTACCCATGGGGGACACGATTCCAAACATACACGTGACTGTCGAAAGCAAATGAGAAAAGAAATTTGCTATCTGGATGCAATGGGATTGAAAAGAATGCATGACATAGGTCTATAACAGTGAACCACTCAGCATCCCAGGGAATCTGATACAAGATCACTGCTGGGTTCGGGACAATGGGACAGCAAGAAACCACAATTTTGTTTACCTTTCTCAGGTCCTGCACTACTCTGTACTTGCCACTAGGTTTCTTGATTCCAATTATGGGAGAGTTACATGGGCTACTCATTACTTCTTGTATGATGTTTGCTTCTAGCAATTTTTGTATTTCAATCGCAACTCCTGCTCTCACTTCGGCACTCATTTTATATGGCTTGGTATTGGGGTAAACTGCATTTTCTTTCATGGCTATTTGTATGGGGTCTACATTTGCCATCAATCCTACATCCTTTCCAGTAAAGTCCCATACTTCTGATTTCATTGTCTTTTGAAGTTCTTCGGGTAAGTCTTGTACAGTCATTCGTTTAATTTCTGAGTCAGGTCTGATTAACATTAATTTATATATGCCATCCTCGTCTGGGGTTTGAATTTCGACGCCTTTTGGTGTGCAAAAGATGGTGCAGTTCATTTTGCACAACAAATCACGTCCCAGTAAGTTTACTGGACTGGTATCACACACTACAAACCTATGCATTTCTTTAAAATTCCCTATTGTGATCTCCATGGGCTCGGTAACTGGGGTACTAATCAATTGATTAGACACACCCACTACTTGGATTGCTTCTCCCGAGAGGGGTAGGTTTGGAACGTCCGCTGTTCTCACAGTAGAACGGGTAGCACCAGTGTCCAATAGAAAGGTGACATCATTTCCATCAACCTTTCCTTCAATGTATGGCCCTGACTGGTCTACCGGCAAGGAGGCGCCAAGAACACACTCCTTGTCCTCCCCTCTCAGGCCCCGTCAGTATTGATCATCACAGAAAAAGGTATCATTCAACAAAAACTGCGAAGTTGCTGCATTTCTATTTTCATCGCCTCCCCAGATCTCTATGTCATCACCCTGTGGTGATTTTCCCTTATAATTTGGCTTTGGCGCTCGGGGCAATTGACTTGCCTTTACCTGATGCTGAGTCTTTCTTGGTTTTTCATTCTGCGTCTGTGGAGTGAAATCAGGGGTTTGGGTATTATCATGCTGTAAATATGGACACTCGTCTCTCCAGTGCCCGATTTCTCCGCACTGGTGACAGGGAAATTTCTTTTTAGCTTCTTCTCTGCTCATTTTTACCTTGGGCTTCCCTCCACCCCCAGAACCTTGATTTTGGGTATTCTTATTCATTTTACTTAATTGCTTTTCCTGCTGCTCGGCTAATTTTACTTGTGCCCACATCACTTTCTCCTTCAAAGCCTTTCGTTTGTCTGCCATCTCGTCCTCGCAATACTTTGCGTATCGCAAAACTTCATCTATTTTTTTGGACTGCCAACAGATTTTATTGTCTTTGATCCACTGGCAAATTTCAGGTCTTAAACCGTTTACAAACCTGTAAATGAAGTGGGTCATGTCCTTCATCTCGATGTTGTCTATACCGCTGTACGTTTTAAACACCTGTAACAGTCTTTCATAAAAGGAGTGCACAGTCTCATCCCTTTCCTGCGTGGTTCTATCTATCTTTGTCCAATCAGTTTCCTTCGCAGGCACCTTTTGCTTTAGGTGCGGAATCACCTGATCATATTTTTTCATTAGTTCATCAGAGGGTGCTCCTGTGTTAGGATCCCTCGTGTATTCCTCACTAGGCCAAGCTATGGCGATCTTACACTCGGTCCAAAGATCTACAGGAACCACTATATCAAAGAACCCATCCAAATCTTTCCACGGGCATTTCTGTACCTTTACAAACCTTTCCACCTGCCGGTACCAATCCACAGGTTTCTCTCGTAATTTTGGGAAATCATTTGTAAAGGACACAATATCCTGTCTGGACCATGGAACATGCACGTATTTTCCACCTGGCACTTCACGCATAGGACATAACTGCTCTGGTTTATCAGCTTCTTTTAGAACGAATTCAGGAGTCACTTGTTTGGATCTAGCTTCATCTTTCTTTTTGGCCCACCTGGCTTTCTATCTATCCACATCTCCCCATTTCTGTAACACAGTCAATAATTCTTTGACCTGTGCCTTTTTCCCTGACATGTTCAGGTTTTCCAGATCCTTGTCTGAGAAATCTGCTCTGTACGGTTTTTGCAAAGGTTTTGATTTCGAGATATCCATTCCCATACTAGCTGCAGTGTCAGTTAGTTTTTCATGGCGTACTCTGGCATTTCGAGTAAGGTTCTTGCAGATAAACAACAGCTCTTCTTCCGAGTAGGTATTTAGTCTGTCTAATCCTACATTTCCTGCCATAAGTTCTTCTATTTCTACTCTCAGTTTGTAGAGATCTAGAGGTTTCGACTGAAGAGTTTGTTTTTCTAATTCTCGACTCCATCTCTCAATTTCTTCAGGAGTTACTACTGTGACGCTCTTAGTACCTGAAGCTGATTCCATTTGAATCTCCCTCGTATTGAAAGGATTATGTCTTTTCTGCATCCTTTTTTCTGTTTCCCTAATGGGCAGATCCATTAGCGAAACTTCAGACTCACACTCACTTGTTAAGTCATCTACAATTAAGGGCTCTGATCTCGGTTGGGCTACAACTGGGGTAATAACTGGAGTTCTTGGACTTCCCTGTCGGTCCCCATACAATGGAACCACTGGTCCAATAGTAACCGGGATTGTTAAGGACTCAGGACTTGCATTTAACTGGGAAATCTTCTGAATTATTTCAGCTCTCTGCTTAGCTAGTGCCTCTCGTTCTCTGTCCTCCAATATCCTTTCGACTGAATTGTCATGTAATACTTGTGGGGTTAAAGTTGGAGCACAACTCGGGGCAGTGGGATGTGTCTCTCTGGGTCCTTCACCATAACTAGGTCTTGGGTGCAAAGTACCTGTGCCTAGGGATCTTGGTTCTTCCTCATATAGAGGGTTTAGGAACGGCATTCCTGAACTGGATGGTCTTGCCTCACCTTCGTAGGGAGATCTGGGAAAACAGTCTCTTTTGCGCGTGTATCTCGTTTCCCCACCAGCGGGTATTCTAGGATAACTATCTCTAGCATCTATGGGTCCTAAACTCTCGGTATAGGGAGGTATATGACAACTCCCTCCTACACTTGCGGATCTGGCCTCTTCCTGGGGCAGAGGTCTTCGAGAATTATCCCCTTCACTAGAAGGTCGGTGTCCATTATAAGGAGGTGGACTTCTCATAAACATGTCATCTAACAATTTGTCATCCGATTCTCCAATGGGCACCCAGTGTTTGCATTTCTCTGTTTTCTTTTCCCTCCCAGGAGGACCACCCGTTGGCATCATTGGAAACAGTCCCTCTACAATCATATTCTGTCTCCACTGCTTCATCTTTTTGTCTCGGGTCTCTTGCTTCAATTTCGGATAACATTTTGTAAGCCCTTTATCCATTCGGGGCTTGTCCCTTTCAAAAGCCTTGATTTCCCATTCCTCTAGTGCTTCGTACTGCGTTAATCTAGGTCTGGGATGTAAATCATTCATTCGGGTTCTCAAATTAAATAGAATCCTGCCGTTAAATGTACCTTCTAACGGAAAAGCCAATACTCCGTCATCTTTCGTGTATTCTGCCCAATTTTCCAACCATACACACGAGTGGTACCCTTTATCAAACATCATAAAAGATGCGGGAGTATTAGGTGGTGGAATGACAACACCTTCTCTGGTTCTAATTGGTTTGTCTTTTTTTAAATAATTCTTCACTTTGTTCACCAGGGACAATTTTCTCTTATTTCCGTACATAATGCTAGTGTTATGAATTTTCCACTGATCGTTCTCAAACCCTAAATATCGTGGATCAGGTCTAGTATGCGGTCTATACGAGTGCCACATACAATTTCTGCGAGCGACTTTGTTTACAAATCACTTCCAATCCAAGTGCGTCTTTTATTTTTCGTGCGACCAATGAAATGCACGAATTCAAATAATCTCGACCAATGGGTGCGCGGCTTTTCGCGAGACAGGTTCTCACGCTTCGGCACTCACCCCTCCTTTACAATTCCGGCTCCGCTACACACCCGCTGCGTCTACCAATCCCAGCGCGGCACAGAGTGACGTCAGAGCAGCTCCGCAACGGACTCCCTCCTTCACAAGGTAACGGAAACTTAATTTCTCTCTAAAGTGCTTGTGCTTGGTTATTTAACAACGAATACACATTCGCCACTGTACTCAAGTGTCTAGACAGGAAAGATTTGTTTCACTGCAAGTAAACTCCTTCTGTCTACTTTTCACACGCTACGGACAGATCTCTTCTGCCTGCCCTTCACTCAAGCATTAGGGAACCTGCTACTTCTTTCGACTCATCCACTTCTTATCGGGATATATTCCAAGCCCAAAGTTTCACCAGCGAACCCTTTTGCTATCATTCAAGCCCCGACGAACCTGCTACTCCTTCCGCTGTGACCCTTACTAGGTTATATCACGATAGAAGTTTTGCCAGTGATCTCGTAGCTATCATTTATTCAAACATACATTCAGAAAAAAACCCTAGTTAGTGCTTCCAGTTCTGCCTAACCTGCACCAACTTTCCTGGAGTCAGTGACCTCAAAACAAGTGGATTCTTTTCACCACTCGCTAATCAATTCCCCGGGGATTCCCAACAACAAAAAACACTTAACTTACAAATGTGTTAATACATATATCAGTACAATAATAGGAAAAACAATTTAAAACATTTCATAATTTTTCAAAGCAAACATTTTACGTGAGTGATCAATTCATGCAAATTGTTTTGCTTCCATAGCAGCATAAACACAACCAAAAAAAAAACTTTTAGCAGAATCCAACTTATCTAGCTTAACTAGTCCTTCCTAACTTTAACTAGTCCCTAACCATCACCTCTGCTACCAGAAAATTACTGATAGAGATCGTAGGTCACCCAACCAATAATTTCACCATATAGTTTTCCGGGCCCATAAATTTCAGTTCAACCTATACATTAATCAGATGACCTACTAATTCTTCTACCAGTAACCCTGGTTCCTACCTATTTATTTCTATTGTACCTGACTTACCAATCCACCGTTGCAGGTACCTAAGATCCACAATGGATCAGGGAGCTAGCTGTAAAAGAAAGGCAGCTTACCCAACTTATTTCTATTCCGCATTAAAATGATCACAGACAACTGGGAAGTTTTAAAGAGTTTATCTAGAAATCAGGTTCGGAAATTAGCAAGTTTACAGTCAAAAGACAATCAATAATCAAGATAACAAAAAGAACATAACCGTAGAGGAACAGTGTCAGGGCAACCATTTATGAGTCTTCAAGAAATTTATAACAAATGTGATATGCTAAATAGATTTCGGGATTGGATCATGAACTAGAGCTTTACTGTTTTGAAAAATACTGCAAGGTATGGACTGGAAATCCTATACATCTATAGGAGGGGGAAAATTGGAACACGCTATAGTTCTAGTATCTTGCGCAAAATCAGATTTCAGGAGAAATTTATATACCACAGTTATGTTTCATAAACAGTATGGAGAGAAAATGTGTTCTAAAAGGTAGGGAAACATAGGAACATGCTAAGGAAAATATGCTGTATGACTTTTATAAACAGGTTGCGGAAAGCATGGAAAATTAACATATGCAAAGAAATGTCTTTATTAAAGCAAAGACAGAAATATAGATGCAGTGAAGAGTTTTTGCACTATATTTACCTAGAAAGGTGTGCAGACCAACCCTGGCCACGGATCAGTCAAGGACAGGAAATACCCCAAGTAAGGACAGTCATCTATGGGACAGCAGGTGCAGATTGGACACCCCAGGACAGGACAGGAAAACCAGATTAGGATCAGGACAGGACCACCAAGGCACGACCAGCACCAGCAGTTTGGAAGCAACGCCTGCGCTCCACCCTCTCTGCAGTTATCGGTCAGAACCCCGATTGGGTTAGCGAACTCCCCAGCAAAGTGCTCCACCAGCACTTAAGGTTTAGTAAAACCTTTAAAGTCTAAGGTCAAATTCGGACAGAGTGCTCCGCAGCGCTCTGTATTCAGTCACCTATTGAGTGCGTTGGGTCAGTGACAGGTCAGCTATTCAGACATGTCGGACAATTTCTCTAGCTGAACCTAGGCTAGATATACTGTTTTCGGGTCAGTGTACCACCCCCCAATGTTGCAAAGTGTCAGAATCCCCAATTTCGATTGGTCCACAAGTAGGATAGGCTAACACACCAATCAGAACAAACGTCTACAAGCTCGGTTTTGCATTTTAAGGATCCGCCTAGTGAATTTGGGGTTCCCATGAGAGAATACACAGAATACAATAGGAAAGATTTCATTGTAACAATTTCAGTACATTCGAGTCCCTCTCGCTGGGTCAGAGGTGGCTTTCGCAGGAGCATCTTGACTTGTGGCTGCCAACTGGCTGGGTTCCACTTCTCAAGGCTACCTTCTCCCAGGCTGCGCGACATGCGCAGAAGGGACCTTCAAAATGGTTCTCGTCTCATTCAGACCCCCCCAGTTATCGCAGTACATGAAAAGTAAGCGAAATCAAATTAAAACATAGAAATAAATGAACTTACTGCATATCATGATTTTGTACTTTAGGTTTCTCACTGTAAAAATATACTATGCGATTATAGATTAGTGCAACACACAATAACACAAGAGCATCTGCGCAAGCTTCACCATGTGAGTATTTCAGACAGCCATATTAGCAGCAAATACGCATGCGCACATTTTCCCACCACAACTGCGACTATGTCACGTCACGTGAGTGTGACTAACGCATGCGCAGTAGTAAATTCCCAAGCGACGGCCATTTTAACACAAGGATTATTCGTATTAGTAAAACACATAAGCAAGCATCACTAAGATACATGTATATCCAAAAATAAAAGAAATTAGTAAGACATACAACTTTGGATTACAGAGTTATACATAAATCGAGGTTCTTGATTTCAGCAAGTCGCGTAATGTGCGAAATCTTGCTTCATCAAATAGAAGATAACTTTTCCCTACAAAAAATGTTCCTTATCTCTTTATTATAGCCTTATAGCCCGCCGCAGAGGGCTATACCGGCTATTAGAACATTGGAATGTTGGGAGCTCCATTGCAGACAATGGACGGCTCCCTGCTTCTACGTGCCGGTAAAGGCCCGAAGAGCAACATTCAAATGTTCTACAAAGGCTTCTCGAATTTCGAGGGGATTTATATCCCCTCGAGCTTCGAGAACCCTTTGTTTAATTTGTTAGAACATTCTGCCCTCTAGTGGCAGAATGTTCTAATAGCCTTATAGCCCTTCGTAGCAGGGCTATACGGCTATTAAAGTCCCGCTGTTTCGTTAAAGTCCCTCGCCTTCGGCTCGGGCCTTTAACGATTCAGCGGGCCTTTAATAGCCGGTATAGCCCGCTACGGCGGGCTATAAGGCTATATTAGAACATTGGAATACTCAGAGCTCCATTGAAAACAATGGAGTGCTCCGGGCTTCTAATGGCTGGTATAAGCCTGGAGCTCCAACATTCAAATGTTACTTTGTTCACAGGTCTGGCTGTGAACAAAGGCTTCAAGGACCCTGAGGGGATTCCAATCCCCTCACGCTCCCATAAGGTTTTGTTCTTTTTTGTTAGAGCATTTTACCCTTTAGTGGCAGAATGTTCTAATAGCCTTATAGCCCTTCGTAGCTGGGCTATGCCGGCTATTAAACTCCCTCTCCCTCGCTGGAGAGGGCCTTTAATAGCCGGTATAGCCCTCTCCGGCGGGCTATAAGGCTGCATTAGGACTATGAAATACTGGTGTAAAAATATTATTCATTCTATTGTCAGATATCTACCTTGGTGACAGTGGAATTACCACTACTTTTTAGACTACCATTGAACAATATTGTATAGAGGAGCAGTGTTGCTTCTTGACCTTCAAAGAGGAAGATTTAAATGTATATTTCAACAGTTAAATAAAATAATTGCTCAATTTCAAAAAGAAAATTAAGTAGGAATGTTAGAGGAACTCTGGTCCAACTCTAAAAGGATTGTGCAAATTGTAACAGATGAAAAAAAGTGCGTCTCAACATTACTTTTTAAGATAATTTGGACACACGACTAGACTGCAGGAGTGTGCAAATATCTAATTAGATATCTTGCATACGATCATATGTTACTTAAAAACATTCTTATGCACTTTTTATGCTGGACAGTGTTGTTTCTAAACACCCTTTCATTGCTTTCCTCCATACCTTCAAAAACGATTTCATGGATTTACATGCATAGTCTTTCAGGTCTGTATATCTGCAATGTAAAACAATCAAACTTGTTTTTCTTTTGTCACTGACATATATAAACTCATCAGTCACTCCTATGTCAAGCTTTTACAATCCTGAATACTACGTTTTCTGTGAAAGGATGCCCATGCATAACAATGCTAAGTTTTCGTTAGCTGCATGCACACATGTAGTGTAACCTGTCAAACACTTTAAAATGCTATCCTCCCACTAGTTCTAAAGGCGGATGTAGAATTCAACCATTCTGCACAAAATAGAATTGGACGTCACTAAGTACAACGTGTTTCTGTATTATGAAAGCTCTAATGTGTCCCTTAAAGATTCCAGCAAAGTCCAGACACATACTAACTAAAACACACCAACCATTAGTAACCTGTTAAATTTACCAAACAACTCTTTCAAGATGTGATCAATCCAAAAAATCCTCCTTTGGCACAGCAAATATAGTGCAATACTTAAACAACTTGCACCCCAACAACTTTGCTTCACTTTAACACAGAGATTGCAGAACAACCCACTTGCTGCTGCATCAAGCACATCAATTACTGCAACAGCATCTTCAGCAAACAGTCCATACTCACATATTGATCTTCAATTAGGTAAACTTTAGATTTCTATGCATTTATTGCGAATAACTTTTGTGTTACACGAAACAGTCTATCAACCTCATCAAAAACAACAAACAGAAGCATCACTGTTCTTAACATTAGTTATTAGACATTTATCAAACTTTTTTGTTGTAAAAACTACCCCATCCGAAGTCAGTGGAAAATTTGCACACTTGCTGAATTCTTGACTGGAGTTATGAATTATTCTAAAATTAATTCAAATTCAAAATGCAGACCCTTTATTCAGCCTAATTTTATCGCCCAGGCTTGATAATATGGCCCAGAGTGCACAGTGTACAGCAGCTTCTCTGTAAAATCTACAATTATCTCCAAGCAGTGACAACAGATAGGGGACAACAGTCTGACAAACAGATCCAAAACCTTATTACGCCACTTTTGAGACACTTTTAACATGGGTAAAGTGACGCAAGGAGCTTGTAAATCTCCGTCTGACTTTTCAAGAAAAAATCTTAACTCCAGACTCTGCGACACAGTTTTAATGGTTTTTTCTCTCTCTTTCTCTCTCTCACTCTCTGTGACATCATTTCTCCTTCTCTCTTAAACTTATAGACACTGCTGTATGCTTGGACGTGTAGAACAATTGCTGAAAAGAAGTTGTGGATTCAACTGGCCGAAGTCTTGTCCACAGTGTTTATACAATGGTAAGCACAGCAGCCTACATATACAATGCCTTCATAGCAATACATTAGAAATAAGTCGGCATATTTAAAATCCCGTTATGCCACATTTGCGTCAGTAACGCAGTAGGCACTTCCATATAGACCCCACTTGAACGCGGCACTATAACAAGTGAAATGTACCAGGTACACTGCACTCGTAAAACTGCAGTGTTACCTTTATTTGTGAAAGCAGAGAGGGCCATATTATCAAGCCTGGGCGATAAAATTATCGCCACTTTATTGGCAGGAAACTGCCGCTAAAGTGGTGATAATGGGCTTGATAATATGCTCTATGGAATTCCAATTGAAGCTCATGTTAGATGTGAAGGACATCTAACATGAGCTTCGATTGGAATTCCATAGAGCATATTATCAAGCCTATTATCGCCACTTTAGCGGCAGTTTCCTGCCGATAAAGTGGCGATAGTTTTATCGCCCAGGCTTGATAATATGGCCCGGAGTGTGTAGTGTACAGCAGCTTCTCTGTACAATCTATAATTACCTCCGAGCAGTGACAACAGATAGGTTACAACAGACTGACAAACAGATCCACAACCTTATTACGCCACTTTTGAGTCACTTTTAACATGGGTAAAGTGACGCAAGGAGCTTGTAAACCTACGTCTGACTTTTCAACAAAAAATCTCAACTCCAGACTCTGCGACACAGTTTTAATGTTGTTTTCGCTCTCTCTCTTTCTCTCTCTCACTCTCTGTGACATCATTTCTCTTTCTCTCTTAAACTTATAGACACTGCTGTCTGCTTGGACGTGTAGAAGAATTGTTGAAAATAGGTTGTGAATTCAACTGCCTGAAATGTTTGGCCACAAGGTTTATACAACGGTAAGCACAGAGGCCTAGATCTACAAAGCTTTCATAGCAATGCATTAGAAATAAGTCGGCATAACGGGCGTCAGTAACGCAGTAGGCACTTCCATATAGACACCACTTGAACGCGGCACTATAACAGAACTGAAATGTACGAGGCACACTGCACACGTAAAACCGTAGAGTTACCAAAACTTGTAATGCTTCAGCTCATTTACTCACATCTACATAATTCTAAATTCTAATTTTCTTTTTTGTTTTGCAGATTACCAATCGGACATCTTTTGGCGTCCATTTAACAATTTGTTTATAATATTGTTTGTTAAAGTTATTTTTCTAGTTGCTTCTAATATAGTTATAATTGAGTTTCGTTTACTTTTCTTGTTTTAAAAAAAGTTAATAAAAAAATGTACATACTTCTTTTATTTTGTTGGGGAGGGGTATGACGATCCAAAATAAAAATAATGTTGAAATATTATAGCAAGATATTCAAGACTAGGATTGAAAACTACAGAGTTCTAAGTAACAGATATAATAAAAATAACAGTGAAAAACTACTAAAATGGCGGTGGATGGAGTACGTAATCAACGTTTGGCGCCTCTGCACTACCTTTCAAATAAATATAGAAAAAATATGATTATTAATATATTACAAAAGTACAACAGCGGATGACACACACGACCTGAGGAAAGAAAGCGACAAATTTACTACCTGAAATAAAGAAAGGTTTGCTTGTTGAACTTGAAGAAAAAGAAAAAAACGTGGACTTCTAAACGATGCAGGTGTAGAGAGTACAACTGCTACACAAAAAAAAGGAAAGTTTTACATACTATCATAGAAATGAAGGGGCATATTATCAACAAAAGGCAATACATTATCGCCGCTTTTATCGGCAGGAAACTGTCGATAAAGCGGCGATAATGCGCTTGATAATAGGGCCTTGTAAATTCCCATAGCATCCCAGGTTCTGATGATTACCTGGGCTGCTATGGGAATTCACAAGGGCATATTATCAAGCCCATTATCGTCGCTTCATCAGCAGTTTCCTGCCGATAAAAGCAGCGATAATGTATCGCCTTTTGTTGATAATATGGCCCATTGCTTTTTTTTTTACCAGTAAACTTAGGTGCATATTATGAAGGACCAGTGTCAAAAATATCGCCGTTTTATTGGCAGGAAACCGACGATAAAACGGCGATAATGAGCTTGATAATACGGCCTTGTTATTTCCCATAGAAGCCCATGTTAACACCAGAACATAGGCTTCTATGGGTTAACAAGGACGTATTATTAAGCCCACCCTCCCAAAACCCCAAACAATGCAGGTACCCAGAGCTGGAAGGTTATTCAGTCAGTCAAAACACGTTTATTATATTAATTAAAATCATAATAAGACACAGGTACAATCAATTTGAATAAACAACCACCATTACACATTATAAATTAATTTTTTTTTAAAACACAGCAATTTATCTAGGACAAGATTTCAAATAGACAATTAATTCATATAATAAGTCTTAAAGATACCCTCTAATTCAATTATATTCAGGCAGGGATATTTGGAGCACATACACTCTTCTTATTAATCCGCACTCCAGCTACTAAAAAGCTTGCAACGCGAAATATAACACGGGGGCTAGTTAACAGTTGCAAATAAAGAAGGGCAGGCCTAACCTGTGTAAATCCCGCCAGGATAGGCAACCAATATTTTTTCCTAATCTCTGAATAGTGCTCACAAAACATGATAAAATGTAAAGTGTCTTGTGCAGAAAAATGATCACACTTACAGGGATTAGAATTTTCTGGTGTGCCCCAGGTTGGGAAAAAGCCCAGTGTGAAATGAATTAAATTAAAACGAAATCTAATTAAAAGGTACCGATGAAAGGGTCTTATTACTAAATTAAGGTAGGGCTCAGGCCCGGGGGAGGTTACTAGTGCGTAGTTCGTTCTTACAATAGATTTTCTCATTTCTAGCCCCTCCCTCTCTAATGTAAACAAGTTCACCAAAGCGATTTTTGTCCAGCCAACATCTTCTCTCTTTATACAATCGGGGGGAAAAAAAAGCCCTGGGCGCCCCGATATAATAAATGTTGATTTGCTATAAGCCAACCATGGGATTCTACTGGCTCTATCCAAGGCTAAGCAATCTTTTAAATTCAAGTGGTTCAGTGAGATTTCCTGGTTAAGCCAGGTCTTAAGCCAACAGATCAACGGGGCAATCTTCAATAAGTCTGTAACATACCCCAACACTAGCTCTGTATGAATTGGAAAAGTAGGGGTGGACTGTGGCACTGATAGTAAAGATCTTATGAATTTGTTTTCAACCACTTGAATACTATCTTGGGGCGTATATCCCCAAATAGCAGAACCATAAGTAGCTATTGCTAAACATTTGGCTTTATACACTTTCAAGATTGCCTCCATTGGCCTGGCCCCCAATCGCTTTGCAAATCCCGTAAGGGCTGAGGTGGATCTAGCTACCGCATTACTTGTATGCTTCTGTTGAGGACCCCAGGTCCCTCTTTCATCAAAGAGGACCCTTAGGTATGTAAAAATGGGCACCCTCTTGACCTCTTCTCCGAAACAAAAGAAAGTTTTTTTTTTCTTTCTATTGTATTCCCCTAAAATCATGACCTGAGATTTTTGTCTATTTATTTTCAAGTCCAGGGACTCTATAAAATTACCAAAGGTATCCAGTAGTTTGTTCAATCCCACACCAGAGCGAGCTAAAAGGACGGCATCGTCCGCATATAGGAGAACCGGAATAACAGTTTCCTCTATCCGCGGTACGTCCAGAGATGCCTCTCCTAAAGCTGGCTCAAGGGCGTTGATATATAGCGTGAAGAGAAGAGGAGCCATAATGCACCCCTCGCTGACCCCTTTCTCTGACCTAAAATGGCTAGTACATCTTCCCGTCCTGAGAGACCCTGAGCTGGACAGTCATTTTACATATTACTACCGGATGTATGACGTTATAACGCATACTTTAACAACGCATACCTTTACAACGCTATTTTTACAACGCAGGAACCATTACAATGAATTACCATTACAACGCATTTTTTTACAACGCAATACTTTTACAACGCAATACCTTTACAACGTAAGTATTGGTAAGTATATAATATTTTTAAAAATGTAATTAATTAAATTTAATATAATTTATTTTAATTGAATATTATTTTTATTTTATTTTTACCCTGTATCCTTGTATTGGTAATTATATAATATTTTTTTAATGTAATTAATTAAAATTAATATAATTTATGTTAATTTAATATTATTTTTAATTTATTTTTACCCTGTATCCATGTACCCCAAAACCCAAACCTGGCCCTGAACCCTAAAAATACCCCTTTACCCAAAAACCCAAACTTAGCCCTGAACCCTAAAAATACCCCTTTACCCAAAAACCCAAACCTTGCCCTGAACCCTAAAAATACCCCTTTACCCAAAAACCCAAACCTAGCCCTGAACCCTAAAAATACCCCTTTACCCAAAAACCCAAACCGAGCCCTGAACCCTAAAAATACCCCTTTACCCAAAAACCCAAACCGCGCCCTGAACCCTAAAAATACCCCTTTACCCAAAAACCCAAACCTTGCCCTGAACCCTAAAAATACCCCTTTACCCAAAAACCCAAACCAGGCCCTGAACCCTAAAAATACCCCTTTACCCAAAAACCCAAACCTGGCCCTGAACCCTAAAAATACCCCTTTACCCAAAAACCCAAACCTAGCCCTGAACCCTAAAAATACCCCTTTACCCAAAAACCCAAACCTTGCCCTGAATCCTAAAAATACCCCTTTACCCAAAAACCCAAACTGGCCCTGAACCCTAAAAATACCCCTTTACCCAAAAACCCAAACTTAGCCCTGAACCCTAAAAATACCCCTTTACCCAAAAACCCAAACCTTGCCCTGAACCCTAAAAATACCCCTTTACCCAAAAACCCAAACCTAGCCTTGAACCCTAAAAATACCCCTTTACCCAAAAACCCAAACCTAGCCCTGAACCCTAAAAATACCCCTTTACCCAAACACCCGAACCTTGCCCTGAACCCTAAAAATACCCCTTTACCCAAAAACCCAAACCTGGCCCTGAACCCTAAAAATACCCTTTTACCCAAAAACCCAAACCTAGCCCTGAACCCTAAAAATACCCCTTTACCCAAAAACCCAAACCTGGCCCTGAACCCTAAAAATACCCCTTTACCCAAAAACCCAAACCTAGCCCTGAACCCTAAAAATACCCCTTTACCCAAAAACCCAAACCTATCCCTGAACCCTAAAAATACCCCTTTACCCAAAAACACAAACCTGGCCCTGAACCCTAAAAATACCCCTTTACCCAAAAACCCAAACCTGGCCCTGAACCCTAAAAATACCCCTTTACCTAAAAACCCAAACTTATAACATTTTTATTATAATAATATACTTACCAATACTTACGTTGTAAAGGTATTGCGTTGTAAAAGTATTGCGTTGTAAAAAAATGCGTCGTAATGGTATTTCGTTGTAATGGTTCCTGCATTGTAAAAGTTGCGTTGTAAAAGTAGTCCATTGTAAAAGTTTCGTTGTAACGGTGGTTTACCATTACTACCCAGAAAGGTGGTGTTCCCCGCGACGTGCACGGGGAGAGAGAGAAGGAGAGCTCAAAACATATTTTTTTTTTAAAAAGACCCGAGGGGTGCCGCTCCCCGAGACTACGGGAGTACGGACCGTAACCCCCCCCCCCCGCAAACTTCAAAATAAAACCAGAGGAGTGCCGTTCCCCAGTGCTCGGGGCACCTTACAAGCCCCCATTATGCAAAAAAAATGCCCCCGTAATTTGACGCCCCGGGACCTAATGAATGAAAGCCTAAAGATCCATGTACCACCCCCTGACCAAGACTATAGGGTCAGAATGTTTCTACCCTGCCCCCTTTCCTTATTTCTCATCTTTGTTTTACTGTTTTCTTGTGACTCGGCTCTCCCGACAAACAAGATGGCTGCCAACACTTCCTGGTTTGGAGTATTGACAGCCAATCAGCATGCAGCCACTGCTAGTAATTGTACGTATTTCCATACGTGTACACCACGATTTTTCTTTAAAAAAAAGAATTTGAGCCTAAACATCCATGTACGACCCCCTGAGCAAGCCTAGAGGGTCAGAATGTTTCTAGTCTGCCCCCTTCCTTTATTTCTCAACTTTGTTTTACTGTTTTCTTGTGACTCGACTCTCCCGACAAACAAGATGGCTGCCAACACTTCCTGGTTTGGAGTATTGACAACCAATCAGCATGCAGCAAAAGCTAGTAATTGTACATATTTCCGTATGCGTACGCCACGATTTTTCTTTATAAACAAGCAAAATAGATCCTAAACATCCATGTATGACCCCCTGAGCAAGCCTAGAGGGTCAGAATGTTTCTAGCCTGCCCCCTTCCCTTATTTCTCAACTTTGTTTTACTGTTTTCTTGTGACTCGGTTCTAGCGACGAACAAGATAGCTGGCAACACTTCCTGTTTCGAGTGTTGACAGACAGTTCACAGCCAATCAGCATGCAGCTCGCGCTCGTAATTGAACGCATCTCCGTCCGCGTGTAGAACTCTGTCTCTAGATATCGCTATTATTTTACTTGTAATTTTCTCAGAAACTACTGAACGGATTTACACCATTTAACAAAAAGCACAATCTACGAACCAAACTCTGCCTCTCTGCCAAATTTGGTGTAATTCCGTTTAGCCGTTCGGGCTGTAGCCCTGGCTAAATGTCCCTATGTAAAATTGCATGGGGAGAACATGTTTAGGGACCCCCTTTTTTCTCAGCCCCCACTTGACGAATCACCCCCAAACTTTCAGGGAAGGAGCGGAACTAAGCAGGCCATTTTCTTGGAGAAATTCACAAAGATTTGTCCACCGGCGCCAAAGTTATTCCAAATAGAATTTTGTGGATTTCCTATGGAAAGTAGGTCCTAACTATAACTACCTACTGGCGACTGCCAGTAGGTTATATATATATATATATATATATATATATATTTATTTATTTTTCTCACCAAAGAATAAAACTCGCACTCATCCAGGATCAAGTTTTAGCAGGTTTTAATTAAATGGCATTACAGCACACAACACTCTGCTCCACCTACGCGTTTCGATCTTGCGATCTTGCGATCTTGCTCACGGTTACAAACAATTGTCCTTCTTTCCTTTTTAGTCTTTTATACCAGTCAGCTATATTAGCACTATTATGGTGCATTATGGTGCTGGTAGTTTTCCATGTATCAACTCTGCTTTACGTGACACAGTTTATGGCTTTCCATTCAACTCACTAAGAGAATATTTGGATCCGCAGAAAGGAAATCGAAAAATAATGGATAAATCAATCAAATGAATAAAATAATGGTGAATACGTGCTCATGCATACCTGCCAGAAGACATATAAACTTTGTACCAAATGAAGTCACGAAAAAGAAAAAGAAACTGGGTCACGTAAAGCGGAGTTGATACATAAAAAACGACCTTTCTGGATGTGGAATCAACGTGTGTTGATGGACATTTAAAGACATCTTTATACAAAAAAGAAACGGATAAGAACACCATCTTACATCATAGAAGTGCCCACCCTAGGAATTTAAAGACAAACCTCCCTTATGGCCAAATGGGCATGTGGGAGAAGCTAGTCCTCATGACTGAATTTACAGAAATTATAACTACCAAAATCAAGATGTGATATAGGTTTATTGACGACCTGTTTATTGTATGGCATGGTACTGAAACAGAGGCACTGAAATTTGTAGCACAAATTAATGTCAACGAACTTAATCTTAAATTTACAGCTGAAATCAGTGCAAACAATGTTAATTTCCTAGACACCAAAGTGTATATACAGGACAATAAATTAGAGACTACCTTGTACAGGAAAATAACATCAGGAAATTCAGTTCTCCACGCCACCAGTATGCATCCACGCCACTTAATTCATAGCATTCCCTACGGGGAAATGTTGAGAATTAAGAGGGTATGTAGCACGGCAGTCGAATTACACAAGGCACAATTGGAAAGCAAGAAAAGATTTTTAGCACGGGGCTATTCGGAACAGGTGGTAAATCAAGCAATGGCTAGAACAGGGACATTAGTCAGAGAGGAGCTATTGGGTAACACCAACAAAAATAAAAAAGCTTTGAGCGCCATCAATGAAAATATTCCATCCAAAGAAGATGTGAATGTCTTTCGCTTAATTATAGGCTATAATAGACAACACAAAGAATTGAATAATATCATTCAAGGAAGCTGGCCTATTTTGTTAAGTGATCAGGTATTAGGACCCCTGCTCCCGCAGAGGGTGTCCATTACTTATAGTAGAGCTCCTTCTATGCGAGACAATCTAGTAATATCAAATCCTGAAATTCTAGCCAACCCTATATGGTACCAAAATCTGAAAGGATTCAAAAGATGTACAACATGCAAAGCATGCACACATGGTATCAGTACATCTACATATGTAAGCCCATTCAGAATCAAACCCTACAAAATAACTAAAATGCTGTCATGTAAATCAGAATTTGTGGTTTATATTCTAACATGTCCATGTGGTAAAATATATGTTGGAAGTACTAAATTACAAGCTAATGTAAGAATACTCCAACACCTACGCACGATAACCAATATGGATAATACCTATCCAGTGGCCAGACACTTCAAAGAAGTCCACGGATCTAATAACAAAGGTTTATCCTATTATTTGATAGATTCGGTACCCCCAAACAGACGGGGGGTGATAGGGAAAACCGACTGCGCAAACTAGAAACAAGATATATTTTACTGTTAGATGCCAAACAACCGCAGGGACTTAACAATACTGAAGAATTATACACATGTTTAGGATAAAGAATCTCTGGAGATAACAAATGATACATATAAATAAGATCAATATGAGAATTGTCTAATCAACAGTACCTTGAAATAACCTTTTTACTTTTAAAAGTATATATTATGTATAGGGCTCCCGGTTTTCCGTTTAAACGGATTTTTACACATAAATACAGACGGAAAACAATTTTTCCTTTGTCTGTATTTATATGCAAAAACGGGTAAATACTAGTAAATGGCCGTGCTTCAGCCCAGAGTTGCCATGCCCCTGTTCCTTTTGTTGCTGCCCCAGCCCTTCCTTTGAACTCCGCATCTGTTGACAAGTCTCTTTCTGTGGCCTCAGGGGACAGATTAATGGCGCGCAGCGCCAAGGGGCTCAAAGAGCTTCAGACCTGTGACCCCCGCTGCCCCTCCCCTGTGTCTCAGCCCGGCTTCCCGGGTCACACACAACTGCACAAGTACTTCAGAGGTCTTTAAAAGACCATTTATGTAATAACGAGGCTTTGTTGTCTTTTCTCAGCTCTTCACTTCATAGCGCCCCTGCATCTCTGCTCTGCAAATTGCTGGGAGAATCTGCCCTCACCCCCCCCCCCCCCGGAAATTCTTCGTAGCACACACCCCGTAATTTGGCTCTACATCCCAGCCCAGGTAGAAGGGAGCAGGGCAATAGCAAAACAAAGGATTCTTGGCAGGGCACATTATCGAGCCATCAATGAGGGGTTACACTTGCAGCGCCAAAGGAAGGCAACCTGTGTCATCAATCTCCATAAAAAGGGGAATAGGCCACTCGAAAATCAAACACTGACACCCATACAGAAGCCTGTTTTATCTCACTGTTGTGGTTTATGCTCCTATTTTCAGAGCTGTAAAACAATTTGCGTAAACTCAAGTGTAACGGTTTAAAATGCCTTTCATACTTTACTGGGTTCTTTTACCCTGTACTGTGTATTTAATGGCCGAGGGTTGTTTCATGAAAAAATAAAGGGCCCTCTTTGCCAATGTTCTTCTTCCTCACAGACACTGCTAGAGTGGACGGGTCTCGACTCTGCCACCACCAACGAAAGGCCCACAAGCACACATTACACCGAGAGCACCTGCAATACCTGGAAATCACATTTCATGACGCCTGACATCATTGATGAGTCACAGAAATTCTGTCATGAAATGTGAGAGAATGTCACAATCAGCGTTGTGCAAATTGTTAACTTTACTAAAATTAGGAGAAATTAGAAACGTTTTCAGAACCATTTACCGCCTCCATCTTGCAGTCCCATGAACCAAGTGTCTGCCAGCCCAGAGTGGCAGTGGGCAAACACACTAACTCATCAACTGAAAAGGCATCAGTTATTTCATGTCAGGATCCATTACATATTCTGTATCTGCACTTTAAATTCTGCAACCATGCTGTGATGACACTGAACAGCACTGTGTTTTCATAATGCCAAATAATGCACTGCAGGATGAATAGTTTTTGGCCAAGCAGCATTTGTTTTACATTAAGGGCTGGTATTCTACATGTACACATTTCGTTAAAAAAATGTTAATAAACGTTAGTGCGCAAATGCAGTTACACAGGAAAACAGAAATTCTCAAATTGAGAGTACTCGATAGTAAGTAGACCGGTGCAGCCTGTGAGAGGTGTGAGGGTTTGCATTGCCCCAGTCAGTTTCCTCTCCTATATTTGATAACTATATTCCCCAGCATAAAACTTTATCTCTCATTACCCCAAGAACACCTTCTATTGCAAATACCTAGAGTTCAGGGCAGCGGTCTCTCAATAGGCCCTTCCTCTGCCGCATGTGCCTGTACAGTGTTCAATGGTGAGTGATGATTGTATGTGCTGAGGGCTGTCCGAAATAATGTGGTCAGGCCCAGAATGTTGGGAAAACATTAGCCTATGTTATCTCATGTTCTGGGTCTGCAACAACTAGTTCTAGATCCAACTTTTGTTGCTGGACGCACACTTAACCCCATGTCTGTCTGCAGCCTGGTGGCTTCTGGTGTCCCTTTTGCATTGTGATCGTTGTGTGTTGAGTTTGTTGCCATGTAGTTTGTTGTTCCCTCGGCTCTTGTGTCCGTGTTTTTTGGGGACTGAAATAAATGTGGAAAAATACTAGCTGTAGCTTCATTTTTTGCTTGTGGCAAAAATAAATGCGGATAAGTACAGAAAAAATGCCCAAAAAATAAATATAGATAAATACAGACGGAAATGGCAAAAAAATAAATACCATAAAACCGGGAGCCCTAATTATGTATTTAATGGTATTTATTTGTCATTTTAAATTGTATATAATATTTATTTTACCAAAGGTATTGATGGGACAATACACAATATAGATTCCATGTATATAATAAAATGTGGCATGAACAACAATCTAGGTGACAGGTAGTAGAATTATGTGTAGAAAACTAATGAAATATGGAATCAAGAATACAAATATAATTGCAAGCGCTGACCGAACAAATATACAGGAATAAGAACAAATTATGAGGTAAAAATGTACTGTATATAGATCGATTTTTAATTTTGTTTATCACAATATGAATCGTAAGATTCGCACAATATCACTTTATGGGTACATATTTTATTATTTGTATTTCTTTGAAATTTATTTTTATATTTCTTTTGAATCACATCAGGATGTATATAGGCATTGGGTATTTGGTATTTTACCGATATTAAGAATTGCCAGAATTTGCACATAATGTCGTAGTCCAGTAAGACAATAATACGGTATTTTACCTACACTACTACATTGTCTTATCCCTTATGCGTTTATTTGCACAGCCAGAGTATGAATCGTATGGTACAAAATACTTTAGGGATGTAACAAAGTAATTTTCCGAGCGATAATGGAAAACTTACTTCCCTTCTGTTTTGCATCAGAAGATGCTAAATTGTTTGTACTGGGGAAAGATATATATATATATATATATTTTGTATGTATTTTTAAAATGTCACATAGGTATTTGACCAAGATATAATTTTTGTGACATTTAATGTGACTTCGACATGCATTTGCACTTTATTGCTTTTTAAACAAACATATTACAATGTATAAATGGTTGAAAGTTCAAAGGACGGCAACACGACAAACTTAAGTATGTTGTCTATTTCAATTGAGGTGTATGTCACGTGAGGGATTTAGAATTATGCACTTATCACTTTAAATATGCCCTCCATTGGTCATTTCATTGTCGAGTGAACAAGCGGCGTGAGCCGCGAAACGCGTCTTTGACTTTGGGCGATTAAAACATCTTGAAGAAGGAATCTGGGTCCGTGTCCTGTTTTGCTGGCGAGCGCGCGAGTAAGGCGTACAGGCTAGACTGCTTTCAGGATCTCTGAATATATATATATATATATATATATATATATATATATATATATATATATATATATATATATTTATTTTTTTTCTCACCAAAGAATAAAACTCGCACTCATCCAGGATCAAGTTTTAGCAGGTTTTAATTAAATGCCATTACAGCACACAACACTCTGCTCCACCTACGTGTTTCGATCTTGCGATCTTGCTCACGGTTACAAACAATTGTCCTTCTTTCCTTTTTAGTCTTTTATACCAGTCAGCTATATTAGCACTATTATAGTGCATTATGGTGCTGGTAGTTTTTCATGTATCAACTCGGCTTTACGTGACACAGTTTATGGCTTTCCATTCAACTCACTAAGAGAATATTTGGATCCGCAGAAAGGAAATCGAAAAATAATGGATAAATCAATCAAATTAATTAAATAATGGTGAATACGTGCTCATGCATACCTGCCAGAAGACATATAAACTTTGTACCAAATGAAGTCACGAAAAAGAAAAAGAAACTGGGTCACGTAAAGCGGAGTTGATACATAAAAAACTACCTTTCTGGATGTGGAATCAACGTGTGTTGATGGACATTTAAAGACATCTTTATACAAAAAAGACACGGATAAGAAGACCATCTTACATCATAGAAGTGCCCACCCTAGGAATTTAAAGACAAACCTCCCTTATGGCCAAATGCTAAGAATTAGGAGAAATTGTTCGAAGGTCGCAGATTACGAAGAGCATGCCCAAACTTTTTGTGGCGAGATGATGCAGAGGGGATACCCCAGGAAACTTTTGAAACATTCTTTCAAGAGAGCGAGGTTTAAACCCCGTGAATGTCTCCCTGAAACTAAGCAGAAAAAAGAACTAGACAGACTTGTGTGCGTGACCACTTTTGGACCAGATACACACCAATTGAGACAGGCTGTTTTGAAAAACTGGAATCTGCTAGAAGGACTTGAATGTCGATTTCCGCGACCCATGTTTGCCTACAAAAAGAATCGGAGTAAAGGACAGCAAATAGGTAGGGCCGATATCTCTATGCCCAAGGCAAGAAGCGATTTGCTTGCCCAATGGAAAATGAAACCGTTGGATGGTCACCATAGGTGTGGAAATTGCATCGCCTGTTCTAGTACAATCGAGGGCAATGAATTCCACCACCTGGGGGTCAAGTGGAAACACCAAGGGTTTACTAATTGTAAGACCAAAAACGTCGTGTACGTTATAGTATGCCCGTGTAGTAATATCTACATAGGTAAGACAAACCAACAAGTTAACCTGAGGATTAGCCAACATAAGTCTCGGATTAAGAAGAAAGTATTAACAGCGTCAATGGTAGAGCACTTTGTGGAAAAAGGGCACAGTGAAACTGATTTCAAATGGTCAATTCTGTTTACTATAAATCAGACACAACGCCCCACTGATGTCGAAAGAGTCCTACTGCAGAAAGAAGCATATCTCATTCTGAAATTTAACAGTAGGTTAACAGGGTTAAATAACCTGTCTGATCTCTCAAGACTTTAGGGACTTTGTGGAATCAGTCTGCCGGCTAGCAGTAACAAGCTCGACCCTGTCACATGTTGTAGGTTCAATGTATGCCTAAATGACACTACTAAGACTAGCATCAAAAATGCTTTAAGTTGATTGTCAGAAACTACGTATCCCAGAATTCAATGCCCGCATAAAAAAGGAGCAAGTATACTGCCCATGCGTTGCTAAGATTGCTACCGGCAAAGCTCTGTGAAAAGATCGAGCAAATGTAAATCATTAAACTCTGTCCGCATCGTAATGCCTTTTCCTTGCTTAATGCCAGAGAGTGCAGGGTAACTGACACGGAGCTAAGTAGTTTTGCTATCATTTTAGGTTTCGAGCAAGTAAAGACGAGCCTTCTTGTTTCTGCAGGCCAAGAAAGAAATCAGGTACATTTAACTAAAGTGTATGCATATATTCATTGCAGGCACACTGGTTAAGTGGGACACAATTGTAGCATTTCATTTTCCTTTTTCTTCTTTTTAAATATACAGCCCGAGTTACTGCCGGGCCCGACAAGAGAAGGCAGCCTAGTGAAAGTGATTCACTCGAGTTCTTACGAACAAAAAGGAAGGAAGGATGCCCGTTCAAAATAATTAAGACCCTGACCTTCAAGACAGAGGTAGGAATGATTTAGATTTCCACCTTTCTTTCTTTCTTAGCTCGTGTCCGAAAATTAGTTTGTGAACTTAGAACTTTCACTTTCCATCGCAGGCACCGTAGTGTAAGCGTCCGGTTTAATAATACAAGCCATTTTGGAACAGCAAGATTCAGAAAGAAAAAAAGCGTTCCTGAGCCTGATGAGACCACGAGAGGCAAGGACTATAAATACAAAGGCACAATACAAAGGTACAAAGTGTAGATCGTTTAGTGCAATTTGAGAAAGAATAGAGGCTCCCAGTATGATCAATAAAAAATTTTTTTTCCTGCATTCCACACAGAAAAGTGACAAGGCCCTGATGACAGTCCGGGAACTGGTTTCCTCGGACTAGAAACGCGTCGGCACATCTAAAGGGAGCAATTGATACCAATAGGAGATTGAACCGGCTCTAGCTGGTTCTACAAGTTATCCTTAGTTAAGGACGTGCTCCTCTTTTTTGACTTTGTCTTTTCTTCTTTTATGAATTCTGATTAACTTTATTGACATTTCCAATTTTATATATATCTCAGTGTTTTCTATCTTCCTAGAACGGGCAAGCTTTGTGGTTGGTGATGTAGCGGCTGGCCTGAGACGCGGAAGACGACCCGACGTCTTGCAGCGTTCCAGCGACTTTGTCAACCGGCAGAGTTGCATATGTCATGGGTGCTGTTTATTGAAGTGAATCTAGGCGGTGGCTGCGAACATTCTTTGGTGCCACGATCCACTGTGATGATAAGAAGCTTATTAGTGAGGTTAACTACAGGCTACTCACTGCAGTTCAACGGTTAGGCACTACAAGTACCAGAAGGCCTTTGTGAGGGCCGCGCCCACAGAGGCGGGGTATTTGGAACTTAAAATGGTGCCGCCAACAATGTCCTGCTGTTGCCCTTGCTGCCATTTTCCCCTGACGAAGTGCAAAACGAAACGCGTTTGGACGGGCGTTTGAATTTTGTGGGACGAGATGTTCTCAGGCCGCTGCTTCTATCAATAAACAGATGGGGCGTATACCTACCTGTGGTGTGTCATCTTCCTAGAACGGGCAAACTTTGTGGTTGTATATATATATATATATATATATATATATATATATATATATATATATAGCTGTGACTACCAAAACGCGTTGATCAGATATTCCACAAAAAAATAAAATGTGTGTAATAACTGCAGCATCTGGAGTGCTGTGCTCTTCTGTGTATCGTTGGAGGATATTTAGTGCTATATATATCTATTTGAGATGTCATCAGTGATGTCACTGACCATGTCATGAATGATTTAATATGTGACGTCATCAGCAGTGCATTGCAGGGGCGCAAGTTATAGTTAGCTGAACTAACTATAACATGGGAATTTCAATGGTTTTGTATGAGTGAAATGTCCAACTAACTATAACGTCCCTGAAACCTATGGTTTTTTCAGTGAATTTCTAAGTTTTTTTTAATGCTAATTCCTAACTATAAAGTCTATAAAACCTATGGTTTTTTCAGTGAATTTCGAAGGTTTTTTAAATGTTAATTTCATGTTTTATTGTTTACAAAAACTATAATTTTTATAACTTTTAACAATATTTTGCAACTCTATTATCCTTTTTTCAACTTTTAAAATTGTCTAATATTTTATATCTTCCCCCAAAAATATGTATACAATTTATTTTTTTTAGAAAACTAAAATCCCGTACCGGTAGTCTACCAAGCTCCATCAGCACGTGAATCCTATCCACCATATTGAAATGATGCGCATTTCGTATCCGACGGATTCGTGGCACTGTGCCCAGCGTAACAACATATACGTATGACATTACGCCAGCTGCTAGTTTGGTATGCGACGGGAATGCAGTACCAAGCCGCGCATTACGTCATGTACGTATGGGATCATGGCCGCTGCGCTTTGCGTATGGGACGAGTGCACGCTGCCAGGCCCTGTCTTACGTCATAGATGTATGGTGTCGCGCCGGATACACCATTCCCTCATTTTTAGGTCTCGCCTACGCAGTGAGCATGTGCTGAAAAGGCAAAAAGACCTTTTGCTATCGCTATGGCTTTTCAGCCAAACACGTGCACGTGTGCCATTGCCTTCAATGGCAGCGTGTGCCCGTCTGGAGATTCACTTGCTGGAGCGAGAGCCACCATATGGTAGCAATTATCTCTCCTGCAAGTGAATCCTGCAGCCCCCCACATCCCCCCTTCTGAGGCGTGCGCGTGCCTCCCCCTGCTGCCGGCAGCCTGCCATGCCAAATTTACGAACCAAAGAGAAGTGCTTACTGCTTTGTAAGAGGGCAGTGTTTACAACGGACTGGTTGTCCAGCCCATCTGTCTGTTTCTATCCCCACACTGTACCAGTACCATGGCCTCCCTGCCACATTCTAGGGCTCCGGATCCAGACTCCCGCCTTCAAAACCTGTTGCCCTCCCCGTGCCGGAAACAGCGACTGTAGCGCAGTGCAGCGGAGGCCCAGCAACGGTAACTTGACGTGATAGCGTGGAAGTCTGCGGGCTTTACAGGAATAGAAAAGGTTTGCTGCGCCAAACAAGAGCCCTGCTTCCCGTCTGTGGGTAATAGTTGTTTAGATACACAGAGGCGCTTAACATTTACTTGTGTACGTGTGCGCTGTGCGCTGCTCTGGGTGCTTCAGACAAGAAATATCGGTTCCATCGAGGAAGCCATCCCTTAACAATTTGGTGACTTGGAATTTATTATGCGACGCTATATTATGGCTAGGTGTATATAGCGCATTGTAAATTTCCATTGAGTGCTTTATTTGTATCAACCCAAGCAAGGTCCAAACAGAAGCAAAATCTAATAAGGAGGCAAGCAGCAGCGATATGTACAATCAAAGTGCATATTAACCAACTTCACAATTAAAATCCCAGAATATATATTTCCATTAGCCTTTTAAAGTAGAAAGAAATAGCGAGCAAGAAATTCCGCACCATAGGATGCCAATAACTCTAAATTAAGCGAATGCGAGACCTACTGCATTTCCAATGCTTGTTTTTTATGTCTCAAAAGTATATGTAAATAACTTTAACGTGTATATGAGACCAAGCGATAATCTAAAATATTTTAAACATTTATATATTTCTTTCTGCAATAAACTTATATTATAGTAAATATATTGTCTCAAAATCACGTCGGATACGGTCTCCTTGACCGCTGAGTGCGCGATTGTCATGTTACCTTAAAAAAAAGCATTTAATTAGTTCATAACATTTCCCATTGTAGCAGTTGTAAAACGCCACCCATTTTAGTCATTCATTCTACAGCATTTGATGAGACACACCTCTTCTGCTTAGAGAGCTTTTTTGAAACTTTTTGCTAGGTACACATATCTTACACTACACCCAACATGCAACCACCATCTTTATCAATATTCATCGTCTGTAAAGTAGCCTTCCACCTGTGATAGCCATACACCTAAAAGTTACATAACCAAAGTTTTCCCCACTACCAGAGGTAACATGGTTGCATACGCTGTCCACAGCACAATGTAATGTAGTACGGCCCAGGGGCAGTACCATGCATAGATAATGAACACACGGACATAGATAGATAGTGGAAGGGGGTACGGGCATTTGCGCTTGACACCTTTTTATTAGCAGGGTCACATATCCAGTGACGTCTGTGGTGGATGCGTGTGTAGTGAGTGTAAAGCAGCTATCAGGGAATGGTTGCTACTACCATCAACTACAACAGTAATCATTGGATCACACACAGACAATCAATTATAAAATAAATAATAGTTTTTTGCTGCAGTAAGGTAGGGACACTAGTTGTGAAATATTACAGAAAAATATTCTATTGGAAAAGAACCACAACTTGTGGTATACTGAGACACAATCAATAGATCTGAAATAATACACAAAAAGATTGTATCATAAAGGGTCCATCAGTTCTAGTGCACTCAGATCAAAAGCATTCAAAAGCATTCAGCATGTGCACAGCCAGCAATGATGCGTGCTGTGGGCGGGCCGTACTAGGAGTAATATCTGTTGCCATCAACACAGCATCATCTGCAATAGCGACTCGATCTGAATTGTGAACACTGCTATCAGCAGTGTAGGGCAGAGAGAGCAGGCAGCAAGGGCCCACAGCCACGTAACGTGGACATGAGATGCCCAGTTTGTCATACAAGAAGCAAGAAAAAGCGTGTGTGGAGCCTGCAATGATAAGTATGCATGGTACAGACAGAGCGCACTGGAGCCATGTCTTTTCCTACAGGACTGCGTCATCTACAATAGCGACTCAATCTGAATTGCGAACACTGCTGTCTGCAGTGTAAGCCAGAGAGAACGGTCAGCAAGGGCACACAGCTACGTAAGGTGGACTTGATCTACAGTTTGTCATACGAGAAGCAAGAAAAAGCGTGTGCGGAGCCTGCGATGATGCATATTGGGTGGTGCGGACAGAGCTCACTGCAACAATGTCCTTTCCTACAGGACTACCTCATTGAAGGCAGTACTCCCACAGACATCCATGAATACTTTTTCTCACGCCTCTTCACAAAATACAACAGCATAAATTACAGAAAACTCTGCAATAAATAAATCAAAACAATTCGAATTCCGATTTCTGCTGTCCACATTGTAGACTATTCAGTGTTCCTTTGCACTTGCGAGATAAATTTGGTCATTGTAGTAAACTTATAAGTCATATAAAAAAATGTCTTCAAGCAAGTATACTAAAAGGATAATGTGTATATTTCAATAGACGTTGTAGTTACTTGACTACTGGATTCTGTATTTAAACAATCACTACTCGATCTGAATTGTGAACACTTCTGTCTGCAGTGTAGGCCAGAGAGAGCGGTCAGCAAAGGCCCAGAGCTACGTAACGTGGACTTAACCTGCCCAGTTTGTCATAAGCGAAGCAAAAAAAGCGTGTGCGGAGCCTGTAATGATACGTATGCATGGTGTAGACAGAGCGCACTGGAGCAATGTCTTTTCCTACAGGACTGCATCGTCTACAATAGTGACTCGATCTGAATTGTGAACACTGCTGTCTGCAGTGTTAATTGAAGGCAGTACTCACACAGACAACCATGAATACTTTTTCTCACTTCCTCTTCCCAAAATAGAACAACATAAATTACAGAAAACTCTGCAATAAATAAATCAAAACAATTCGAATTGCGATTTCTGCTGTCCACAGTGTAGACTATTCAGTGTTCCTTTGGACTTGCAAGATGAATTTGGTCATTGTAGTAAACCTATAAGTCATCTAAAAAAAGTGCTTCAAGAAAGTATACTAAAAGGATATTGTGTATATTTCAATAGACGTTCTAGTTATTTGACTACTGGATTCTATAATTAAACAATCACCACTCAATCTGAATTGTGAGCCCTGCTGACCGCAGTGTAGGCCTGAGGCACTATTCATTAATGCCTCACAGCTACGTACCGTTGAATTTGAAAGCACACAGTTGGTTGCACCAGATCGGAGGGGGTACACAGATATAATCACAGACTTGAACTTCTGACATCCTCAATCATACCGCGGTGTACTCCACTGACTGGTGTCAACCAAGCAAAATAATCATGTGCAACAGTACGCTACGCAAGCACAGAGTCAGATGCACCTCAACGAAGGGAGTTCAAGGAAAACAAGCAACAAGTAATATCAGACATGTTTCATTGTGAAATCAAGACACCGTTCTACTGTTGGGACCTAGAGTTGGTTGCACATGATCGGAGGTGGTACACAGAAATAATCACAGACTTTAACTTCTGACATCCTAAATCATAGAATCAAGACCCTGTTTCACTGTTCCGACCTCCTGTACCGCGGTGTACTCCACCGACTGGTGTCAACCAAGCACAATAATCATGTGCAACAGTTAGCTACGCAAGTACAGAGTCTGATGCACCTCAATGGAGGGAGTTCTGTGAAAACAAAGCATCAGGTAATATCGGACATCGTCCATTGTGGGAGCAAGACACCGTTCCACTGTTGGGACCTAGAGTTGGTTGCACCTGGTCGCAGGGAGTACCTTCATATCCACTCTCAGATGCAGTTCTATCATCGTCCATTGTGGGATCGAGACACCATACCACTGTTGGGACCTACAGTTGGTTGCACCTGGTCGGAGGGGGTACACAGAAATTATCACAGATTTTAACTTCTGACATCCTCAACCATAGAATAAAGGCCCCTTTTCACAGTTCGGACCTTGTGTAGAGCGGTGTAGTCCAGCAACTACAGTCAATCAAGCCCAATAATCATGTGCAACAGTTAGCTACGCAAGCACAGAGTCTGATGCACCTCAATGGAGGGAGCTCTATGAAAACCAAGCATCAGGTAATATCGGACATCGTCCATTGTGGTATCAAGACACCATTCCACTGTTGGAACCTAGAGTTGGTTGCACCTGGTCGAATGGAATACCTTCATCTCCACTCTCATATGCAGTTCTAACATTGTCCATTGTGCAATCAAGACACCGTTCCACTGTTGGGACCTACAGTTGGTTGCACCTGGTCGGAGGGGGTACACAGAAATTATCACAGACTTTAACTTCTGACATCCTCAATCATAGAATCAAGACCCTGTTTCACTGTTCGGACCTGCTGTACCGCTGTATAGTCCGGCGAATACAGTCAATCAAGCCCAATAATCATGTGCAGCAGTTAGCTATGTAAGCACAGAGTCTGATGCACCTCAACGGAGGTAGTTCTATGAAAACCAAGCATCAAGTAATATCGGACATCGACCATTGTGGGATCAAGATACTGTTCCACTGTTGGGACCTAGAGTTGGTTGCACCTGGTCGAAGGGAGTACCTTCATCTCTACTCTCAGATGCAGTTCTAACAAATACATTGTGCGACCAAGACACCATTCTACTATTGGTACTTGTTGGACTACTGTATTAGTAGTATGCAGAGCACTCCACGCTGTTGGACCTCAGACTGGGTGCTGTGTGCCTGAGTCGTAGTAGCCAGTGTTGATGTCAGGAACCTTCTGACCTCAGCGACCTCGGCCCAGGAGCTTTCGCCGGCACATGGTGGGCCCTCTTTCACATAATGCGGTAGCGAAAGGTGAACTGTGGGGCATATGTGCGTCGCAGCGGCCATGACAGTTTGAGTACCAGCAGGCTGAGAGCATCATTCACACAGCCACCTTCACTTACAGAGTCAACCTCATGGAGGTGTAAGCTGCGCAGACCTGGCATACACGTTCGCCATTCCTGAGCAAAACCACACCCACAGAAACGTGCCTTTTATTCATACCCCTACGCTAGCCTTACATATGCTGAGCCAGCCCACTATGCTAAAGATTTGGGTGGGAGGAGGCACGTTCATGCTGTTTTCGTAATCCTCCCTACAGACTGTACTATCATGGTTGCGTCCACTGTCTACTTCACTCAATAGACCACCAGTGTATGTTCACATGTACATGTCTGTGCTTTGTATACTCAAGTCTGTCCGGCACATCCCCTCAACACTTTGCATTGTATACTTTTATAATCGAGAATCACTTCCCACCTTTGCAGATACTTTGCTCCCATCTCTCCCTACATTCTGCATTGTGTGGCAGAGGTGCCATGCCATGTTTGATTTGTATACATGGCTAGCCACGGTTCCCACAGTACGTAGTGTCATTGTGTCTGCTAGGTGTACATGTTGTTTGTCATGTTGCTTTTGATTATATAAGGTAGCGCGTTTATTCACGAGCAGTGGTTTCTCCCATTTACATATCGCTGTCTTAAAGAGGATACAGAACTTTTTCTCACAGGTGAAAAGTGCGACCACAATGGCACTCATTCATTACTATCCAAGAATGTCCAACTGCACGACACTTCTAAGCTCACAGCCCCCAATCTTGTGTGCTTTCTTAAAACCACGCCAACTCCCACAATCAGCCCAACATTCACACAGCTTTCTAACAGCAGTTATCTGCTTCTCAATAACATGCACTCCTACGGAATATGAGTTGGCATACCGTCTGTCCTTACTGGTTCAAACTGAGTAACTTCCTGTGGCAATGCCTATTCCCACCCACACAAAATAACTCCCAAACTTCAACTTGACCTTCAAAACCTACTTTGAAAACAGATTTCATTAAACTAGCCAAACTGAAACCGCTTTTGTTTAGGACAGAAATGTCCCTCACTTCTGCAAAAGAAATGCATCGACTGCAGATAACACGAACTTTAAGTAAAATACAGTCCCTTTTAAACACGAACCTCCTATTAAACTTTGCGAATTGTTACACTATTTTCATTACTTCTCACACTCAAGGTCTGGTACACTTTTTTAACACAGTCTCCTCCGGCCTTCTTACACTTTTTCAAACTGTTCTTGGTATAATACCAGACTTGATTTATTCGATCATCTGTGGAATAACAGGAACAGTGCCCATAATTCTCGCTCTCTTTGCGGCCATCCTACTACTATTTTTGCTTATAAAAAATGGCTGTGCTCTCTGTGCTAACAACCATGTCCGACAGAATACGCCTCTACGCGAAGCTACATCATACTGTCAAAAAATGGAACAACTTTTCACCTGCCTGCCTCTATCTATTATCGGAGCCAGCTACAACATGACATTTATTTACACATATGCAATCTGCGTACAACCATCTTTTTATTGCAAAACTTGCCCAATCGACTGGCAAATGGATCTATGCATTGCCAACATCCCAACAATCGCTCCCGATATCCAGCAGGTAATGGAGTATCTTGAAAACCATGAACTTGATTGTTCAGGCAGTGCAAAAATGGCGGATGCAACCCAAAAAGGTATCGTGACAGAATGGGATTTCTGCGCAGCCGCAAAAGATCTCCTGCAACGTGCGACCTTTGACAACATCACAGATTGCCTGCCAATTCAAATTGCCGTGCCAACATTCGAGGAACATTACTGTCCCTTCGAGGATATGAATTGGATCGCTTCACTTTTCTCACACAATGGCAACAATGACCTCTTGGAACATTACGCATCTCAAGCCGCTGAAGAACTTCCGGACTGCAATCTCCAAGACTTGTAAGAAATTCAAGTTATTCTTGGATTGATTTTTTCTAACTTTTTTTACTTTTGCCTTGAAATTTTTATAATATACTTAAATTGAAATATTTTCATATAATAACTTTCTAAGTATTGTTGTAATCTTCCTTTTACTTACTACACTCTCCTTTCTATAGTTCATCCTTCATTACAATAAGTATGCTTACGCATTTGAACTTTGTTTTCTTTATTGCCCCTTACGTTTCCACTCTAACCAGGGATCGGTGATGTATGGCCTTTGCAAATACGCTATGTACTTGCTAAAATTAGCCTAAACCCGACATCCATTTTGAAACCATGTCTATTCTTTGTGCATACGTCTCTCTGCCTGCCTGTTAGCCACAAAGCCCTTTCACACAAATTTACTCTTCCTCAGCCTGTGCTCACAAGCTGGTGATCAAGATAAAAAAACATGACATTGTTTATGAACTGGTTGGCATAGTGTGGTAATCGTATCCTACCTTTATTTTCATTATACAATTTAGTCATTCATGTCTAATAACTATTGCTCATGTCACATGTAACTGTAACATTAAATGTGCAATTCACTGATGCAGGAGCTTCGGTTTGAATACAGCAGAAGTGGTTGGAGTTTGCCTCAGCTCGATGCCTTAGCTCTCTGCACAAGAATGTTTTTTTGAAACAGCTGAGCCAATAATGTATGGTTTGACCAGAAGGGTACCGAATGTGCTTCTCAGAAGCACAATGTTTGTATGCCTCCTCGAAGTTCCAATGTAAGTAGAACTATTACCAATTCTGACACACACCAGATTGAATCTACTGTAAAACAGATTCCTGACTGTTCTACTGTTGATAATTTTGTGTTGCAAAAAAGTAGTACCAGGGTCCCTAAAAGTGTGATGATTACATTTTGCAAATTTTTTTTTCTTTGTTTTCTTAAAGGATACATGTGGTAATCGTATCCTACCTTTATTTTCCTTGTAGAATTTAGAGTCATTCAAGTCTAATAGGTATTGTTTATGTCAAATGTAACTGTAACATGTAATGTGGAATTCACTGATACAGTAGCTTACATTTGAATCCAGCAGAACAGCTTAGAGTTTACCTCAGCTGGATGCCTTAGCTATTGCACCAGTGGGTCTATTTCTGGTACTTAAATAAAGACACAGAGGATATCCGCTCCCTGAATGAGGCCCTAAAACTAACTGTCCACTGGCTCACATCCAATCAGCTCAAACTCAACGCCAAAAAAACAGAGTTTCTCTTAATCTCACCACTTAACGCCAATACAGACATTCAAGCTTGGACCAAGGCTATCACAGCGTTAAACTGTTCTCCCACCATAGTGGACTCTGCTAAATCCCTGGGAATTACCTTAGACGGCAACCTGAATATGCGGGGCCATATCAATGTGATGGCCAAAACCGCCAGATTTCACCTAAACTACCTACGAAACTTGAAACCTTTCCTCGACCCTCCTGATCTAAAAGCAGCTATTAGTCATCTCTCGACTAGAATATGGTTGCTCCACTCTCGCAGGCCTAACCAAGACCGTTCTGGCACCCTTGAAAGCCTGCCTCAACGCCGCCGCCAGCCTCCTAACTGGCTCTAAGAAGTTTGACCACATCTCGCCCCACCTTAAAGCTCTAAACTGGCTTCCTCTCGAGGCCAGAATCCAATTCAAACTGGCTTGCATCACCCACAAGGCCCTCTACTCCAAGTCCCCTGCTGTTCTCGCACATAAACTTGTATTATCTGGAGGAAGCAGGAACTCCCGGTCCGCCAGTGCCCTTTTGCTCCAACTCGCACGCTTTAAGAAAAAAAGAACATACATTCGGGCTTTCTCTGGGGCCGCTCCAAGAATATGTAAATTGATACTTGTATAGCGCACTACTCATCCGCAAGGGTCTCAAGGCGCTTGTACGAATACCGCTGTGGAACCCATCCTGGCTTTCCCTGTGAGGTGTCCACTCCTGGGCACCCCCAAGGTGGAGGCCAGGCATCCTTAGCGTTGTGGGGGCCGTTGTGGAGATTAAGCAATCTATTGCCCAGAGCTGCAGAGTGGGACTCCATGACTGGAATAGGCACCGAGGCGAGAATTATCAGGTCCGTGGAATTTTTGAGCCCAAGACCCGCCGAGGCGGGGAATTGAACCCTGGTCCCGGGCTAGACCTCTGCATCAGGGTCTGCCGCTCTAAGCATTGAGCAACACTTCTCCACTATGGAACTCACTCCCACCTGCCATTAGAAGGATACCGTCTGTAGCCCACTTAAAAAAAGAGACCAAATCTTTTCTAATGGGCAAATTCCTCTCCTAAAGCTCACACTACAATCACCCCCTCAACCTGACTTTACCTATCATCATTGCACTTTACTGTGGCTGCCTTCTTTATGTTACCCTCCCTGCACTTCGAACTACCCCTCTGGGTGATGAAGCTGCTTTTCTAGTTTATCGCATCGTTTTTGCTCCTATCCAATATAGTAGTCGATTATTATGATTGTTTTGTTTTACCATATACTCTTTCTATTTGTTCCTTTATCCCTGGACTCCCCTTCCCCCTTGTTATATATTCCCCTGATTCTACTGTAAAGCGCTCGGATACCCTCACGGGTCTGGTTCGTGCTCTATAAAACATAAAATAAATAAATAAATATAACTTTCAAACTCCATCGCTTTTTTACACACAGCCACTTTCTTAGACACACCATTTGTCTTCTGTGGCATTGCAACATTCTGCATTTTATTCTTCACAATTATTTCTTTATTCCTGCTTGCTAAAACATTGCATTCGAGTCTTCAGACCGGTAGGGGTGAGTAGTTCGCTTTCCACTCCCTGTATAGTATAAACGCATACTAACACTACTTACACAGGTATGCTACAGCAGCCAGTATCCTACAGCGCCCACAGCACATCACTTTACAGCAATCAGCTCACGACTTAGACTCAGTTTCATCCCCGGGTCTTCAGACCGGTACCAGTGAGTAGTTTGCTTCCCACTCCCGCTATAGTCTAAATGCATACTAACACCACCTGCACAGTTATGCTACAGCGGGCAGTATGCTACAGCGCCCAGAGCACATCAGTTTACAGCACTCAGCTCACAGTTTAGGCGCACGGTTTCATCCCCGAGATTACCGGTACCTCACCTGTGCAGGGATTCTGCTCCTACACAGAACTGTGCATAGAGTCTTAGGACCTCAGTGAATTATGGTGTACCAAAACCCACCTTAGTACCCAAGCCCCCTACCAGACTAGCAATCAGTGACCCATTGGTTCTTCATCCTATAGCAAAAACACCAATGATTAGTCAACCCAGAACATGCGACTTAGGTCACCTCAGGTAAGGTGGCTAACAAGAGCACTCTTTCATTACAGACTTACACCAGTCCAAAACAAGGAGTAACTAGAGACACGTGCAAGTTTGAAATGTTTATTTCTAATGCCGTGATCTCATGCGCAGTACTTTAGATAATTCAAGTAAACATATTATCAGAAACAAGGTTGTCAGCATTGTTACTATTCCATAAAATACAAAGGGAGAAGGCATCTTATATTGCTAACGGGAAACAGGTTTAAAATATACCTATATTTCACCCTGCCTAGTTAGTGAGTTAGTTTATAACTAATGAAGGTCTCATTGGACTACTTGGGAGGCCCCATACCTCTGATACTCAGCAGTAGTGGATCACATCGAGTTCTGCGCAAGCTGTCAGGATACGAAAGTTCTCCAAGTATGTCCGATCATGCCAGCACAGTGCATTATTAAACGCGCCAGTATCAGAGGTGGCCACAGCTGCATATGTGTTATGGCTAGAACGTGCGAGGATCATTCCGAATAACAGACACAGTGTCCAAGATAACCTTGACAGTCTCGGCTCTCCATGTGCAGACTAAACTAGTGAGGCAGTTTAGAAATGTAGCATAACAAGCTATTCTCATGTGAAGCAAAATACTCAGCCTTCTCTAAACAATATCGCAAGTGCGTGCCGTGTGCAAAGCAGAGCAGGAAAGCAAAAATGGCATTTAAGCTTCTGATAAAACCATGCTAACTTAACACTGTGTGAAAGTAAGGCTCATCCTCACTACACCCTTCCTTGATTGAAGCACGTAATATAAACATGGGCGAATTAGGAATGCAGAGTCCAAGCCTGAAAAGCATAGTCAAGTTCAAACATGCCAAAAAAAAAATTATTCACTGTTTGATAGAAAGCAGTAGCTAAAAAATAGAGAACTGGTAAAAAATAAAGAGTCTCATTCCACCAGCGTATAAGCACAGTATGTGGCAACAGCCTCCAATAGGAAGTCATTGTTCTCATCTGAAAACGTTTCAGCCATCCAATCCAATAGTGGGAACGAACATACATGTTCTTCAACGACCGGAGCCTTCTAGTACCATCAGAGGAAAACTCGGATCATCTTCAATATAACTGCGTGCCAAGAAGTCATGCGCCACTGCAAAAACATTCCAACATCCCATTATTCCATGTATCGCTGCTAAAAGCCATAATCCTGCCGCCAGAACAGATCAAGTCGTGAACCACTAAGGGGCTCATCAGCTGGTCATAATCCACGTTGGGAGATACCGTACTGCAGAGACACAAATCCAGGGCCCAGTCGAAATCAAAGCTCAGGCAATGAAAGACAGGCTGGATGGATGTGAAAAAGGAGAATCGAAATGATAATCCATAAGCTGCACTCAATGTTGCTAGAGGCAGCGCTCCATAGTAAATAAGCATTCGGTTGCGGAGCAGCAACAGTCGGGACATAGCGTCGGGTGCTGCAAGATGTGCATTCATTTTTAAGCAAACAAAGCAAGAGGAGCACACCAGCAACTAATGCGAGCATTAATGGAAATCCACCAAAGAGGCTGGAAAAAAACGAATGAAAAAATGCAGGGAACACACCAAAGATAGTTTTAAAAGAAGTCACAAGGCCACTGCTTATGACTTTAAAAAAGTTTCCTAACCCTGTAGTCGAGGACGCATTAAAGATAGTGTGAATTAACTCCCCAAAATGCAAGGGCTGGTCAGTATTTAATAATGCATGCACGTATTTGCCACGTGAAGGACAAATGTTTCTCTAGCAGATGTAAAAGCGACCTCTTTTTGAGACAATAGCGCTCTTATACAACTCATTTGGTTGAACTCTGCTTTCAAGGTCGGAATCGACAGCCAGATGGAAACATCCAGTTTCCCATGCGGAGGAGGAAATAGAACATATGTACAGCAAATTACACCCTCAGTGACCGTAACCACATAAGTGATATCGGATAACATCCCACAACAATCCGCATTATTTAGCAGTAAATAACTCCCGTTCGCCAGTAAAGTGAACGTTGGTATGATAGCAGGTGTCGGAGTGCCTTTCAAAATACAGGCCAAATTAGGGGCCTCCTGATTACAAGAGCCATGCAATTGTATGTGTCTACAAATTCAAGAGTGATCTGGCGCTTTTGTGCAATCCTCACCATTCAAATAAACTTTGTTTCCCTCCCTCAGACACCTATAGGTAAATGGTAGTGACCAAACTTCATGGAGATAAGAGCTGCCTAAGGGTTCATATCTGCCTATAGCATAGTACTTCTTGCAAGCTTCAAATGTAAACAGGCTGAAAGGGAACGTTATCATTCCGTGGATAAACCACACAGCAGAATTTGTCTCTGCCACAGAAAAATGGCAAGGGTTCAAGTTTTTCAATATGCAATATAGAAAACGTGGCATCTTTCATCGACATGAATTGCTGTTTGTCAGTCAAATTAATAGGTACAAACAACGATTACATATTCATGTAATCCCAAGGAACTCGTCCTGCCTTTAATGTTTGTAATGTCCAAGCAAACTGCATTATAGAACGCAATTGATTTTGACCATGGAACAAAACAGAAACATCTTCTTGCACTATATCAACAACAGACGATACAATATTATCTAAAATGTAAATGCGGGAAGAAAGGGTATTAATGCTATTATCTACAACAGCAAGCAGCTTTTCTAAATTAGCTTGATCTATAGCCCTCAACCTCGAAGCAGCTTCAATCTCGGACAGTTTCCAAACCTCATTGTAAATAGCATATACCCATCTTTTGAATCTGCCAGTTGCAGGGCCTTTAATAAAGTCATTCAAGTCAACATCGTCAGTCAGTTTAGACCGGTGAAGTTTAACTGACGCTAAAGTGGAGTGTTTGAGCCAAGTCTGACATAGCTTGCCCACAGAATAAGTAGTGACTAAGTGGTCACTCACAAACAGGGATCCACCCTAACCTGTGTGTAGCCACGCCCAAAACCCAGAAACTGATGCTCGCAGGAATCAGCACTTTTGTGCCACAACAACCAACCCTCAGGATCCAAACTAGAGATGTTAAAGGAAGAATTCAGCATTAACGTTTGCAATTCTCTAATGGAGATTTTAGAGTAATTATCCCAGCCGGGATACTCTTCCAACTCCAGAAAAGAAGGTGCATTTAATTTTTTAGGAGTCAACAATCCAAAGCAGGTGGTTTGTGAAATAGTCGAATTCAAAAACAACATATGGTTCGGGATGAGATATGCACGATGCAGAGCCTCTGTGCCCTGCACTTGCCAGCTTTTAGAACCCCACACAGATTTAAGATCAATAGCATCTTTCCACAGCTCATAGCTCCCTAGAGCCAATTGGTCAAGAAAGGAGTTGGAATATAATAATTTGGTGTGGGTTAGTCTAACTTTGGAAGAGGATTTTTTGGTCATCTTAAAATAAAATGCATTAGGATTTGTTTAATTAAAATCAGTAAAATATGTGAATCTCCTTAAAAGAGATTTGGAGCTCCCTTCTATGGGAGCTGGACAGTGTTCCCATTGGGTATAAATCACCATATTCCTTCTTGTGTTTGCCTTGTGCAGGTAGTGATTTCCAAAGTGTTGGTAACAATACAAATCACCATAGTTAGCAGAATTCAAATATAAATCCACAGCATCAAAGGCAGCATAATATTTCAAATCTGAAAACAAAGCCTCAACGGCCTGAACATCCCAATCATCAGCATGTATATTCTGCTTAATTACATCCCCCATGGAAACCCTCAGTACATTTGGGACATTAATGACTTCAGTCGGACCATGAATCTGGAACTTCACTGCATCCCAAACAATTCCATCTAAAACTGGCCAAGCAGTGATGTTAACATGCTCCAAATCTCTCTTGATGCGGAGGGACGAGAATTAGGGTGCCAATGTTCTATTAATTGGTCGAATAACTAATCGTTTCTCAACGTAGTGGCCATTCACCAAACGAAAGAAAACAATTACAAATCCAATTGACATAAACAAAAAAAAAAAAAAGTACCAACCAAATGTAAGTCCAAGGAGGAATTAAAAAATGTTTTCTGAACCAAGTTGCAAAAACTGAAACCTTTGAAGGGGACTTTGATGTGGAAGAGTCAGTGTCAAAGGAAAATATGGACTCATTTGCCAACCTAGTTCCTAAATCAGGCAACAACAAGTCAGTGGGGTATGTATACTCAGTCTCATTAAGAGGATCTTAAGGTGGAACATTCAATAAAGGACTTGATACAGCAGGCATCTCCAAGACAACGTCAGCAGTTCTGTTTCCAGGAGCCGGCATTAAAACAGAATTTCTCAGCATAGCCCGGCAGGAGACCGCAGGTGTCATACTAAGAAGAACCGGCCACTCTGTGTAATTTGACATTGTCTATAGAGATGTATCTCTTTTCTTTACGACCTGGAAGTGGTGGTAAAATGACTGTTCTTGTGCCTTGCACTCCAAGTACAGGAACTGGTGCTCGATACGAGGGGCCAAATACTTTCTTGTTCTCAATCTTCTCACGGACCAGTTCTCCAACTCTGGGTAGCCAGCCAACTACCGGGATCTGCAACGCAGCATCAGACTCGCAGGGCAAGTGTTCCTTTGCAAGACTGTCTCTCGTCTTTTGTAGAGTCTGCAAAACATTACAATGTTCATCTACGTCAAAGGGTGCAGCAGACGCCGCAGAGTCTAGACCGGCAAGGTCCGGGACATACATTTTGATGCCAAAGAGCATTTCGTATGGGGTCCGCCCTCCCAGAGACCTTGTAGGAAGATTATTAAGAGCACGCTGTACGCTACTGAGATGGGTTAGCCAGTTCCTTCCAGTACCTATAACTCGAGTTGTCAGAGACTGCTTTAAATCATGGTTCATTCGCTCCACAACACTGTTGCCCTCAGGCCTGTATGGAGATGAAAATTTGACTTGGACCCCCAAAGACCCCATGGCATCCTTGTACGCCTTAGAGGCGAATGCTGGACCCTGGTCAGACTGGAAGGTACCACTGGCAAAAATTCCCCAGAGATACGCCAGTCTCTTACGACAGTTCATGAATCAGCACTTCTGTGCGGCCATAACCAAACAAAGCGGGTGCAAGAGTTAACTGCAACTAAGATGTACTTATACGCAGTATCAGAAGAAAAAGGACCAAAGTGATCTAAATAAACACAACCAAGTGGTTTATTAGAAATGTACAACTGTGTCTGGGGCGGACGCGCAGCTGAAGAAGGCTTGATTTGCTGACATATGCCACATTGAAGGACATAATCTCGCATCTGTCTGTACAGTCCCCGCCACCAGTAACGCAGTTGAAGCTGTGATACAGAAGCCGAAACTCCCGCGTGAGCGGACGCAACACCTTCACGGTCAGCTGTAATAAGTGTGGACCTGCGGTCCGCGTTGGGAATCATTCTGTCACCAACGTCGGGTATCTTCACATAAGGTACTTTATCGGGACTTAAGTGATAAGAGTACTTCGAAGGGAATCCAGTAGGATATATCTCACCCTTCTCAGTTGCGGCAATTGCTGCTAAGATGTCATCATCTATTTTACTTTTGGAACGTGTAACTGCTGCAACCAAGTATGTAGCTACTGCTGATTTTACGGCCTCATCGGCCAAAGAATTGCCAACAGCGTGAACTCCCAAACGCTGATGACCAAGAGTATGAATTACATACACGAGCGGCAATTGCTCTTTGAGTTCTGCCACTCGAACCCAGATCTTTTATGTTTTATTGTGCTACCCTTGGAATCATGATAACCATTTCGAGTCCAAAAACTAGATTGTCATTGTAAGACTGGACACAGTAGTAAGAATCACTCACAATGAGAGAAGTCACACCAGGGTCTGCGTACTCCAAATGCAAGCATCAGTGCACGTAGCTCTGCCATTTGGGCGGTACAGTCCCCTAATGTCTGAGTATGTACGACATCGGACTTGAATTCACCATTCACTATTGTACTAACCACAATTGAGCAGTCTGAGACATATGCGTGCTTAGACCCATGTGCTACTTGCGTAGAACCGTTAGTGTAAATGATTTAATGGAACTCCTCCAAAGGACGCATGGTCAGAGGAGCAGGATGAACAAACTCATACTGCAAGAACTCCTGCGTCTGTAAGGAGGCGTCAAAGACAAACGTGACATCGGGAGACATCAAAGACGTAGCCCATTGTATCCACCGTGGGTGTAAGGCTTTTGAATTTGGTACACTGGCCTTCGTCACTGCTTCCAGGGCAGGATACGGGGTAACAACCAACATGCTTTTTCCCTGCGACAGTGCGCGTTCCTTCAGAATCGCCATTTGCACTGCTGTCAAAACATTTTCCACAGTGGAAAATCGCATTTCAGCCGAAGTGTACAAGTGTGACTTGTAAGGAATAGGTACTGTGTCTCCTTCATTAAAAATAAGGTACGTGAAACCCACTGCCCCAGGTACGATTCTTATCACCAGGTTGGTGTGATTATCACGAGTCTGCAAGAATTTAGATTCAAGAAGATCAGCCTGCAAGGATTGCAAGATGGCTGTTTGTTAAAGCTGCCAGCACAATTTGTCATATGTTGGTTGTATCAAGGCATATAATGGCTTGATACGCTAGGCATAATCGGGAATGTAAGTACGCTTGAAATTTAAAAATCCCAGCAAAGATTGTAATTTTTTCAGAGTTGTAGGAGCGCGCAGCTGTGCACATTTCTCCAAGAAGTGGGGAGCTAAGCCTCGGCCTTCATTGTTGAGCTCATAGCCCAGAAACAACACTGTGTACTCTGCAATGTGTGACTTTGCAAAGTTGAATTTGTAACCGAAGTCCGCAAAACAACAAATTATGCGGTCAACGCGACACAGAAGCGCCCAGATTTCGCCGTCCGTAAGATAGATGTTATCCATGTATGAACATGCTTCTGGGTCAACTCTCTCTAAAAGAGAAACTATACGGGCAGCAAATACGCCTGGACTATTCTTATAGCCCATAGGTAAACTTTTGCATTGGCGCTGTTTGCCACCACTTGTAAAACTGGTCCATTGACTACTTAAGCTGGACAAGTTGTGGGCAAAAAAAAATTGGATATGTCAAGTGTGGTCTTAAACATTTTACGCACGAGACCATCCACTAAAGCAGAGCTGTGGGTATTCTGTACTGCACAGGTACAGCAATGCGAGTTCAAATGCCGGTAATCCAATACCGAACGGTAGGAACCATCAGGTTTGGTCACAGTAAAAAGTGGGTTATTCATCGGAGACACACAAGTGTCAAATACTCCCTGATACTCCAATTGCTCAGGGATTTCTGCCACGAAAGCCTTGGCTTCATGCCACATGGGATACTGAGGTTGAGGACGTGGCATTGACCATAGGGGAATCTCATGTCGGGGAGAAAATGTATCCCAACCACAGTGAGTACGGTACAAAGCCAGAGCTAGGGCCTTAGCCCACTCTTCTGCAAAATTCAGCGCATGTTCTTTCGACACTGTGTGCGCGAAACTAGGGAGCATTACCTCCTCCCCTCTCGGAGCAGCGAGAACAAAAGGTGGTGGCCAGTCAGCCTCCGCTAACAAATTGTCATACGTTGTAGTTAGATTTTCCCAAAATACCCCTTTTATGGTACGTTGTATGTCACCTTTAATTAAAAGTTGAATCTCAAAAAGCCTGTCATAGGGAGCTACTTTAGTGTCAGCTGTCTCTACAACAACATAAGTGTCAGTCGCTGTCACCTTCAGTAGTGGACGGAGCGCCTCGCGCACTATGGTAATCTCTGCCACGCTGTCCAGCAGCGTCAGCGCCCAAGTCTGATTCCGAAGCTGCGTTCTCACTATCTGTGGCATATCTGGCTGGTAATGCGGCGACCTTCTTTTTCTGAAACTGGGGTCTTTTCGGTGTAGACTCATCCTGCTTGCCTTTTCTGTCTTTCAGGCGGGGCTGGTCGCATACCTGCTGGCCACCCCGACTCCTGCCGCCTTCTCCCTCACCGGTTGATGAGGCCGATGAGTCCTGGAAAGAACAAGGAGAGCGTTGTTCAGAAACCTGAAAACGATCAGGTGATTTTATCGTCGCACGATCGCGCAAGTCATGATAGGCGTTCTGTAGACGTAGACACGGGAGATGCAGGATGTGACTCCTGCTTCTGTTGTTGTTTACCCTGTTTTTTGTTCTTAGACCAATTTTGCTTTTTAGACTTGGGCTGTTCATCTTTGTCTGACATCGGCCCTTGGGGTTGCTTCTTCTCTTTAGTAGAGAACGACTTGACACCCAAACTATTACGGCCCACGGTCTTATAAGCCGCCGTAATAATCCTCGGTAACTGTCGGGGTTTATCTGCATCGGGAACAGCCTGCAAAGCATTAGACTCCTGAAAGCTTACTGCATCTCCCTTTACATTTGCAAGGACTAGATCCGAAACTACGTCAAAAGTGCTGCATAGCCTCATTCCCAATTCAACAGCTGCCTCTGGTCCATGCTCATCTTGAACACGCTTAATGACCGAGGGAAGGACAGTCATTGACGGAGTGCCGAAGCACCTCGTATACACTGCCGCAAAAATCTTACCCCATGACTCACAGTCACCTGCTTCTGGTATCAAGTCTTTAGGCAAACTAATGGTAAGAATCCTGTGTTTTTCAACAGGTGTCGTGTTAGGAAATACTGCTTCCAGCTGGTCAAATTTCTCGGCAAACCTGAAAGGCATATCATCCTTAACTTGGGGACGCTTGCCCATTACTGCATTAACCATTACAGGACTAAGTTTCATTCCGCTCGGTCCGGCTGGATGCGCCGCAACACCTGGGGCCCCGCCCGGGAGATTGTGGGTAATGTATTGTACTAAGGACCTAATCACGCTAATTGCAACAGTATGTAGGCGCCATAGATCTGCAACGGGAACTGCTCCTGCTTGAGGATGCGTTGTGAATCTAGCCAAAACAGGCCAAGTAGCGCCTGCAATGGACAAAGGACCTAATCTAATTGTCATTAAAGAGTGGGGAAGGGCGCCATTAAACCAAACTCGGTGTTGCCAAGCATTAATTGGAACTTCCTGTGTCCTATAAGGAACATATTATGCGGGCACGGCTGTGTGAGTATACGTGTGAAACACACCAGTATTTGCATTCACAGCAGGGAAGATCACCCACGAGTAAAAGATCTCAAAAGGGTAAGCTACTTCAGCACTCACAACCATAATAACCGCCATGCCTTCCAGGTCGACGTTATAAGTTTGCAAATGATTGCGAACCGCAATGCGACTATGCTGCGGTATGTCAACGTCACCCATGACGACACAGAAGAAAGAGTTACAATGAAGAATCTACATAGCACAACTGGGTAGTAATTCAAAAGGAAACCATTTTGATAGATTCAAGCTTGAAAAGACCTATGTAATTATAGGTAGGTTTATCTGTCACCACCGTTATCCGGAAACGATATTGATGGGGTTAAGGACTGATATAAGCACTACTCAAGCGCCTTGTATATACGACCAAACCACGTTGGGCGCCATGTTGCAGGGATTCTGCTCCTACACAGAACTGTGCATAGAGACTTAGGACCTCAGTGAATTAGGGTGTACCAAAACCCACTTTAGTACCCAAACCCCCTACCAGACTAGCAATCAGTGACTCATTGGTTCTTCGTCCTATAGCAAAAACACCAATGATTAGTCAACCCAGAACAAGCAACTTAGGTTACCTCAGGTAAGGTGGCTAACAAGAGCACTCTTTCATTACAGTCTTACACAGTCCAAAACAAGGAGTAACTAGAGACACGTGCAAGTTTGAAATGTTTATGTCTAACGCCGTGATCTCATGTGCAGTACTTTAGATAATACAAGCAAACATATTATCAGAAACAAGGTTGTCAGCATTGTTACCATTCCATAAAATACAAAGGGAGAAAGAATCTCATATTGCTAACTGGACACATGTTTAAAATATACCTATATTTCACCCTCCCTAGTTAGTGAGTTAGTTTATAACTAATGAAGGTCTCATAGGATTACTTGGGTGGACCATATCTCTGATACTCAGCAGTAGTGGATCACATCGAGTTCTGCACAAGCTGTCAGGATACGAACGTTCTCCAAGTGTGTCCGATCATGCCTGCACAGTGCATTATTAAACGCGCCAGTATCAGAGGTGGCCACAGCTGCATATGTGTTATAGCTAGAACGTGCGAGGATCATTCCGAATAACAGACACAGTGTCCAAGATAACCTTGACAGTCTCGGCTCTCCATGTGCAGACTAAACTAGCGAGGCAGTTTAGAAATGTAGCATAACAAGCTATTCTCATGTGAAGCAAAATACTCAGCCTTCTTTAAACAATATCACAAGTGCGTGCTGTGTGCAAAGCAGAGCAGGAAAGCAAAAATGGTGTTTAAGCTTCTGATAAACCCATGCTAACTTAACACTGTGTGAAAGTAAGGCTCGTCCTCACTACACACCTCAGCACCATCTTACTCTAGGCAAAACAGCACTTTCACACCGGTAAGGGTAAATACTTCGCTTCGGCCAGTATGCTACAGCGCCCACAGTACATCAGTTTACAGCACTCAGCTCACGGTTTAGGCGCACGCTTAGGTAGGGGTAATACTTTGCTTCACGCAACCTGCATAGCACACCCTAAACACCCCACAGACGTTACAGTGCTCCTACCCTCCTCTTTCCTACTCTTTTTGCCCTTTTTCCCCATTACTCACTTCAACGGAATCACAAAATGGCAGCCAACACTTCCTGGTTGCAACCGCTTGCACCGCTCACAGCCAATAAGCAGCAAGCTCGTGCTTGTAACGCCTCAGCCAATCAGATGGCAGATTTCCCAAATATCGATATCTGTAAATGTAGATATTTCTCAAAAACTAGTGAACAGATTTACACCAAATAAATAAAAGCGTGCTTTCTAGACCAATACCCTTCTCCCTGCCAAATTTTGGGTAATTCCGTTCATCCGTTCGATCTGTAGCCTTGTCTAAAGTTTCCTAAGTAAATAAACATGGAAAAAACATGTTTTGGGATCCCCCTTTTTTCTCGGCCCCTCCTTGATGAAACACCCCCAAACTTTTGACATAGGAGCGGATATGAACAAAGAATTAGTTTGAAAAATTTCATGAAGATTCATCAAACAACACCAAAGTTATCATCAAAATAAAAAATGCTCTTCCACTTGAAACTTGATCCTAACTATAACTACCTACTAGCGACTGCCAGTAGGTAATATACATATATATATATATCTATAGTGAGAAGTGTTTGAGTGAATATTTATATATATATATATATTACCTACTGGCGGTCGCCAGTAGGTAGTTATAGTTAGGACCTATTTTCCATAGGAAATCCACAACAATCCACAACATTCTATTTGGAATAACTTTGGCGCTGGTGGACGAATCTTTGCGAATTTCTCCAAGAAAATGGCCTGCTCCGCTCTGCTCCTTCCCTTAAAGTTTGAGGGTGATTTGTCAAGTGGGGGATGAGAAAAAAGGGGGGTCCCAAAACGTGTTTTCCCCATGCAATTTTCCATAGGGACCTTTAGCCAGGGCTACAGCCCGAACGGCTGAACAGAATTACACCAAATTTGCCAGAGAGGTAGAGTTTGGTCCATAGATTGTGCTTTTTGTTAAATTGTGTAAATCCGTTCAGTAGTTCCTGAGAAAAAAAAAAAATCATAGTGATATCTATAGACGAAGTACTGCTCGCGTACGGAAATCCGTTCAATTATGAGCACGATCTGCATGCTGATTGGATGTCAACTGTCTGTCAACACTCCAAACCAGGAAGTGTTGGAAGCCATCTTATGCCTCGGTAGAACCGAGCCACAAGAAAACAGTAAAACATCCTGACCCTCTAGGCCTGCTCAGGGGGTCCCACGTGGATCTTTAGGCCCAAAAAAAATTTAAAATAAGAAATTGCGGGGTACGTGTATCGTACGCGTACGTGGTAGAAAAGAAAAAAAACTAGAAGTCCGTTTTATTCTTAAATAGCCCCCGGGGGGCCAAATCTCGGGGGCATTTTTTTCCATAATGGGGGGCTTGTAAGGACTCCCAACACCCAGGGAAAGCCATCCCCGGGGTTTTATTTTGAAGTATGAGGGGGCTCACGGCCCCCTCCCCCCTACCCGCAGTCTCGGGAACCGGCACCCCCTCGGGCTTTTTGTACAATATTTTTTTCTTTTTAAAAGAATGTTTTCAGCTCCCCCTCCGCATCCCCCCGTACACGTCCCAGGGACCGCCACCTTCCTGGGACAGTAATATGTAAAATGACCTTCCAGCCCTGGGGACCTGCACTCCCCGGGGCTTTTTTAATGTTGGGAGGGGGTCGCGCTGCCCCCCTCCTGGAGCCCTTGATGGCCCTGGGGACTACCCACCTACCAGGGACTTGGGAGTCTTGGGAGGCACTTGCAGTGTCTCGAGGTGCCTATATTTCTATGATAGTCTGTAAAACCTTCAGGTTTTTTTTGTACACCAGTTGTACTCTCTACGCATGCGCAGCCTCGTTTCCAAGCCCACGTTTCTTTCTTTTTCTTCAAGCTTGCCAAGCAAACCTCTCTTTATGTCAGGTATTACATTTGCCACTTTCTTTTCCCGGGCCGTATGTGTCATCCGCTGCTATACTTTTTTAATATATTAATAATTATATTCTATCTATATTTATTTGAAACATATTGGCGAGGCGCCAAACGTGACCCTTATGTTCCAATAGAGCATGCGCAAATGAAATGAAAAACATTAGGGGTACATGGACTGATGGTGGGCGTGGTGAGGCGTATTGTGCGCATGCGCACCATTAATACACATGCGCTGAGGGAAAAGGGTACACAGGTCAATGGGGTACACTCTTCTATAGAACACCAGCATTGCTTTTACACATGGGGAGATGCTAAGTTGCATGTTTGGATTTTGAAAGTGAGAACAGATTTCATTGTTGTGTCTTTCAAAGTTCAAACTAAGTTTGCTATGGGAGAGCGGGAGCCGCAAGACTTTTCATAGCAAACAGGAGTATCCTGGGGGTAGGCACTCCGGGACACTGCAGGAACCGGCCCTGGGCATGGAGGTCTCCAGGGCTCTCGAGGGCACCAGGCGGAGGGCCACCAAGCCCATGTCACACAATACAGAAATCTTCGGGGAGTGATTGTTCCCAGGGTTTGAGGTGCACACACTTTTAATTTTTTACGGGTGTGCCGTGAACGCGGAAGTGGCACAAGAGGGTTGTAAATGTGGTACAGTGTTTTCTTTTACTTTGCTTTCCTGATCCAGGGTAAATATAACGGTTTTTGTACAGCCAGTACCTTTCTGCCTGTTACTATAGTGGCAGTTCATGGAACACTTGCGAGAGCACAGAGGTTAGAAGTTCACCACAATATGCTGCTAATTGAAGTAGTTACTGTGCTGGAGATTTATATATTTTTTCATAGGAACCGTTAGTCGTACAAGCTGTCAGTGGAAAAGTTTTGTTAGGGATTCCTTACTGTTCGGGAAGTATTAGGGTAACGTGCTCCAAGCGGGACTTTACGAAGCTTAATGTTCATTGGCTGTGAAGTATTAAAAGTAGAAGGTTTGGCAGTGATTCCTTGCTCGTCTGTGGAACAACATGGACATTTTATTGGCTAAAGTGTTCCAACCACAAGTTTGCTCCTTATTGGTTGGGAATGGTACACTGTTGTCAGTGATATTGTGATGCATTTTCCAAAAGAGTATGGGGCAAGAAAGTAGTAGAGGGCAGGTTAGGAACACTATTAACTCTGTACAGTGCCCATAAGGTGGTGGAGAGGGATTATGAGGAAAACAATTATTTTTATATGTTTCAAGGGCCAATTATATAATTGGTGTGTGGTGTATAAATTACGGCGGAAAAATGACAGTGTCTTGCGCTGTTTTTTTTAATCCAGTTTGTAGGTGACATACTTCTTAGGAGTACTATTTACTTATAATGTGGTGTTTACTTTCCTGATGGGGAGGTGTGGTTGCGCTGCAAAAAATTCAGTCTAGGTTTGAAACAGTTTTTATTAAGCAAATACAAATAAACTTTCTTCAGAAACTGTTGCTGTATATATGAAAGGCATGACAATTAAAAATGGAATTTTATAAAATATCAGTTAAGCGTGGCAATATACATCTTTTGTGTGCTACAGTTTGTAAAAGTGTTGCCCCACATTCTTGGTGATGTAAGAGGGCATCAGTTACTTTTAGATGTAGTAGAATAGAAGTGCTACAACAAACACTCCTGCACTACATTATCTCAGATCAAGAGAACAAGTAAAAAACAGTTAAATACAATTATTTCATATTACATAGAAATGCATGCATTATTATTTTTCAAATTTGTATTCTGTACAATTCAAGAACGTGTTGTCGTAGTGCTTAGAGGTTGCAGATTGTTCCGCTAATAAATCACATACTCACTAAAGAATATATAGGATATTTTTTTCTTTTTAAAAGAATGTTTTCAGCTCCCCCTCCGCATCCCCCCGTACACGTCCCAGGGACCGCCACCTTCCTGGGACAGTAATATGTAAAATGACCTTCCAGCCCTGGGGACCTGCACTCCCCGGGGCTTTTTTAATGTTGGGAGGGGGTCGCGCTGCCCCCCTCCTGGAGCCCTTGATGGCCCTGGGGACTACCCACCTCCCAGGGACTTGGGAGTCTTGGGAGGCACTTGCAGTGTCTCGAGGTGCCTATATTTCTATGATAGTCTGTAAAACCTTCAGGTTTTTTTTGTACACCAGTTGTACTCTCTACGCATGCGCAGCCTCGTTTCCAAGCCCACGTTTCTTTCTTTTTCTTCAAGCTTGCCAAGCAAACCTCTCCTTATGTCAGGTATTACATTTGCCACTTTCTTTTCCCGGGCCGTATGTGTCATCCGCTGCTATACTTTTTTAATATATTAATAATTATATTCTATCTATATTTATTTGAAACATATTGGCGAGGCGCCAAACGTGACCGTTATGTTCCAATAGAGCATGCGCAAATGAAATGAAAAACATTAGGGGTACATGGACTGATGGTGGGCGTGGTGAGGCGTATTGTGCGCATGCGCACCATTAATACACATGCGCTGAGGGAAAAGGGTACACAGGTCAATGGGGTACACTCTTCTATAGAACACCAGCATTGCTTTTACACATGGGGAGATGCTAAGTTGCATGTTTGGATTTTGAAAGTGAGAACAGATTTCATTGTTGTGTCTTTCAAAGTTCAAACTAAGTTTGCTATGGGAGAGCGGGAGCCGCAAGACTTTTCATAGCAAACAGGAGTATCCTGGGGGTAGGCACTCCGGGACACTGCAGGAACCGGCCCTGGGCATGGAGGTCTCCAGGGCTCTCGAGGGCACCAGGCGGAGGGCCACCAAGCCCATGTCACACAATACAGAAATCTTCGGGGAGTGATTGTTCCCAGGGTTTGAGGTGCACACACTTTTAATTTTTTACGGGTGTGCCGTGGACGCGGGAGTGGCACAAGAGGGTTGTAAATGTGGTACAGTGTTTTCTTTTACTTTGCTTTCCTGATCCAGGGTAAATATAACGGTTTTTGTACAGCCAGTACCTTTCTGCCTGTTACTATAGTGGCAGTTCATGGAACACTTGCGAGAGCACAGAGGTTAGAAGTTCACCACAATATGTTGCTAATTGAAGTAGTTACTGTGCTGGAGATTTATATATTTTTTCATAGGAACCGTTAGTCGTACAAGCTGTCAGTGGAAAAGTTTTGTTAGGGATTCCTTACTGTTCGGGAAGTATTAGGGTAACGTGCTCCAAGCGGGACTTTACGAAGCTTAATGTTCATTGGCTGTGAAGTATTAAAAGTAGAAGGTTTGGCAGTGATTCCTTGCTCGTCTGTGGAACAACATGGACATTTTATTGGCTAAAGTGTTCCAACCACAAGTTTGCTCCTTATTGGTTGGGAATGGTACACTGTTGTCAGTGATATTGTGATGCATTTTCCAAAAGAGTATGGGGCAAGAAAGTAGTAGAGGGCAGGTTAGGAACACTATTAACTCTGTACAGTGCCCATAAGGTGGTGGAGAGGGATTATGAGGAAAACAATTATTTTTATATGTTTCAAGGGCCAATTATATAATTGGTGTGTGGTGTATAAATTACGGCGGAAAAATGACAGTGTCTTGCGCTGTTTTTTTTAATCCAGTTTGTAGGTGACATACTTCTTAGGAGTACTATTTACTTATAATGTGGTGTTTACTTTCCTGATGGGGAGGTGTGGTTGCGCTGCAAAAAATTCAGTCTAGGTTTGAAACAGTTTTTATTAAGCAAATACAAATAAACTTTCTTCAGAAACTGTTGCTGTATATGTGAAAGGCATGACAATTAAAAATGGAATTTTATAAAATATCAGTTAAGCGTGGCAATATACATCTTTTTTGTGCTACAGTTTGTAAAAGTGTTGCCCCACATTCTTGGTGATGTAAGAGGGCATCAGTTACTTTTAGATGTAGTAGAATAGAAGTGCTACAACAAACACTCCTGCACTACATTATCTCAGATCAAGAGAACAAGTAAAAAACAGTTAAATACAATTATTTCATATTACATAGAAATGCATGCATTATTATTTTTCAAATTTGTATTCTGTACAATTCAAGAACGTGTTGTCGTAGTGCTTAGAGGTTGCAGATTGTTCCGCTAATAAATCACATACTCACTAAAGAATATATAGGATAATATAAAGTACAAGTCCTATATATTCTGTAGGGAGAAGGTGAATAGGAACCGCAAATAAGAATAGAAATTAGAAAATAACATTCAGGAATGTAGGGTTTATTAAATATTTAAAGTAACAAAGTATGCATGATAGCTATATTTTTGTGTTCTACAGTATCATAAAATATGTGATCAAGTACTTTTTAAGTATTAGAAAGATACATTATAGATGGCGCTGAAAAATCTCCCATTCCTCTTCTGTAGCAATAGGAAAATCTATTATAATATTACGATTGATACCATTGTTACAGTAAAAAGAAAAGGAAAATAAAGTTATGTATTTAACAGAACAACTTCTTTTCTGCAGGAGGTGAAAAAGTTTGATCTTCGTGGTGACGGGTCATAAACTCCTCTGATATCATGACGGTGAGAATAATAATATGTATATATTCTCACTGCACATGATCACAAGGGGAAAATAGATTGAAAACCGCAAGGCGGTAACGTTGCTTACTTATGATTACTCTTTGTGACGACGGATCGTGAACTCCACTGAGATCACCAGGACTGTTTACATTATAATATACATAATAACAGTATGTGATCTCTAGGGGAAAACACATAAACAAGTGGAAGATGGTGACGTTGATTGTAAATGTTTAGGGTTTGCGTCGATGGGTCACCAACACCTCTCAAGGGAAGTAAAGTGTCACTATTATGTAAGGTGAAAGGAGACAGAAAAGGAGCAATGTTTGTTATAATCTATCTGTTTCTGAAAACAAGCTGCTGAAGTTACAGAGAAAAAGCGAAAAACATGCAATAAAATTGTTTTCTAGATATAAATGTTTAAATATTGACATAAAGCCATACATTATAACTAAGTACTATGACTATGACATATTGAAACAACTTACAACTATGGAATATGTTTGTTGACGCAAAAAGAGAATCCAATGCTAGAAAACAGAACCTGCAACATAGATTGGCGATTCAGAAATAACTTGCGAAAACAAAACTAATTGCACAGTAGGTGTGGTTTATATAGTTTTTGGTTGTTTAGTAGTCTACGGAAGGTACTCGGTAAACTGTGTTTTTTGCATTTTCATGATTAAAAACATCTAAATAGAAGACATTAAAAAAACATATCGTTATCATTAGAAAAAAAAGTATTAATATTTGTTATTATTATGCTTCTTCATTTAAAAAATGCTAGCATTTATAAATCGTAAACCTATCCTCGGAAAGGTGTGCTGGCGCTTGGGGCGTTGGGAAGATTAATAAATAATAAATGCCCTTTTCTATGCACCTGTAAACTTGGCTTTTAAACTTTCAATTTCCCAGTCTGTATCTTTACACTTCCACCGAACACTCTGTCACTGCTGTTTTAGTTTTGTAGTGACTCATTCATCGGTATGTAGTAATCCATTCACTACATTAAAACACTAATGGGCATATATACAATAACTCGCATATCCCCAGGAATATGCCAGTTATTGTGCACCGTGACACCACCACCATGGATGCGCCATATTTACAATGAGGTGCACTGTGGGACATAAACAGCACATGGCTTTGCGTACGCTTACGGTATGTCACCTTTAATTAAAAGTTGAATCTCAAAAAGCCTGTCATAGGGAGCTACTTTAGTGTCAGCTGTCTCTACAACAACATAAGTGTCAGTCGCTGTCACCTTCAGTAGTGGACGGAGCGCCTCGCGCACTATGGTAATCTCTGCCACGCTGTCCAACAGCGTCAGCGCCCAAGTCTGATTCCGAAGCTGCGTTCTCACTATCTGTGGCATATCTGGCTGGTAATGCGGCGACCTTCTTTTTCTGAAACTGGGGTCTTTTCGGTGTAGACTCATCCTGCTTGCCTTTTCTGTCTTTCGGGCGGGGCTGGTCGCATACCTGCTGGCCACCCCGACCCCTGCCGCCTTCTCCCTCACCGGTTGATGAGGCCGATGAGTCCTGGAAAGAACAAGGAGAGCGTTGTTCAGAAACCTGAAAACGATCAGGTGATTTTATCGTCGCACGATCGCGCAAGTCATGATAGGCGTTCTGTAGACGTAGGCACGGGAGATGCAGGATGTGACTCCTGCTTCTGTTGTTGTTTACCCTGTTTTTTGTTCTTAGACCAATTTTGCTTTTTAGACTTGGGCTGTTCATCTTTGTCTGACATCGGCCCTTGGGGTTGCTTCTTCTCTTTAGTAGAGAACGACTTGACACCCAAACTATTACGGCCCACGGTCTTATAAGCCGCCGTAATAATCCTCGGTAACTGTCGGGGTTTATCTGCATCGGGAACAGCCTGCAAAGCATTAGACTCCTGAAAGCTTACTGCATCTCCCTTTACATTCGCAAGGACTAGATCCGAAACTACGTCAAAAGTGCTGCATAGCCTCATTCCCAATTCAACAGCTGCCTCTGGTCCATGCTCATCTTGAACACGCTTAATGACCGAGGGAAGGACAGTCATTGACGGAGTGCCGAAGCACCTCGTATACACTGCCGCAAAAATCTTACCCCATGACTCACAGTCACCTGCTTCCGGTATCAAGTCTTTAGGCAAACTAATGGTAAGAATCCTGTGTTTTTCAACAGGTGTCGTGTTAGGAAATACTGCTTCCAGCTGGTCAAATTTCTCGGCAAACCTGAAAGGCATATCATCCTTAACTTGGGGACGCTTGCCCATTACTGCATTAACCATTACAGGACTAAGTTTCATTCCGCTCGGTCCGGCTGGATGCGCCGCAACACCTGGGGCCCCGCCCGGGAGATTGTGGGTAATGTATTGTACTAAGGACCTAATCACGCTAATTGCAACAGTATGTAGGCGCCATAGATCTGCAACGGGAACTGCTCCTGCTTGAGGATGCGTTGTGAATCTAGCCAAAACAGGCCAAGTAGCGCCTGCAATGGACAAAGGACCTAATCTAATTGTCATTAAAGAGTGGGGAAGGGCGCCATTAAACCAAACTCGGTGTTGCCAAGCATTAATTGGAACTTCCTGTGTCCTATAAGGAACATATTATGCGGGCACGGCTGTGTGAGTATACGTGTGAAACACACCAGTATTTGCATTCACAGCAGGGAAGATCACCCACGAGTAAAAGATCTCAAAAGGGTAAGCTACTTCAGCACTCACAACCATAATAACCGCCATGCCTTCCAGGTCGACGTTATAAGTTTGCAAATGATTGCGAACCGCAATGCGACTATGCTGCGGTATGTCAACGTCACCCATGACGACACAGAAGAAAGAGTTACAATGAAGAATCTACATAGCACAACTGGGTAGTAATTCAAAAGGAAACCATTTTGATAGATTCAAGCTTGAAAAGACCTATGTAATTATAGGTAGGTTTATCTGTCACCACCGTTATCCGGAAACGATATTGATGGGGTTAAGGACTGATATAAGCACTACTCAAGCGCCTTGTATATACGACCAAACCACGTTGGGCGCCATGTTGCAGGGATTCTGCTCCTACACAGAACTGTGCATAGAGACTTAGGACCTCAGTGAATTAGGGTGTACCAAAACCCACTTTAGTACCCAAACCCCCTACCAGACTAGCAATCAGTGACTCATTGGTTCTTCGTCCTATAGCAAAAACACCAATGATTAGTCAACCGGGAACAAGCAACTTAGGTTACCTCAGGTAAGGTGGCTAACAAGAGCACTCTTTCATTACAGTCTTACACAGTCCAAAACAAGGAGTAACTAGAGACACGTGCAAGTTTGAAATGTTTATGTCTAACGCCGTGATCTCATGTGCAGTACTTTAGATAATACAAGCAAACATATTATCAGAAACAAGGTTGTCAGCATTGTTACCATTCCATAAAATACAAAGGGAGAAAGAATCTCATATTGCTAACTGGACACATGTTTAAAATATACCTATATTTCACCCTCCCTAGTTAGTGAGTTAGTTTATAACTAATGAAGGTCTCATAGGATTACTTGGGTGGACCATACCTCTGATACTCAGCAGTAGTGGATCACATCGAGTTCTGCACAAGCTGTCAGGATACGAACGTTCTCCAAGTGTGTCCGATCATGCCTGCACAGTGCATTATTAAACGCGCCAGTATCAGAGGTGGCCACAGCTGCATATGTGTTATAGCTAGAACGTGCGAGGATCATTCCGAATAACAGACACAGTGTCCAAGATAACCTTGACAGTCTCGGCTCTCCATGTGCAGACTAAACTAGCGAGGCAGTTTAGAAATGTAGCATAACAAGCTATTCTCATGTGAAGCAAAATACTCAGCCTTCTCTAAACAATATCACAAGTGCGTGCCGTGTGCAAAGCAGAGCAGGAAAGCAAAAATGGTGTTTAAGCTTCTGATAAACCCATGCTAACTTAACACTGTGTGAAAGTAAGGCTCGTCCTCACTACACACCTCAGCACCATCTTACTCTAGGCAAAACAGCACTTTCACACCGGTAAGGGTAAATACTTCGCTTCGGCCAGTATGCTACAGCGCCCACAGTACATCAGTTTACAGCACTCAGCTCACGGTTTAGGCGCACGCTTAGGTAGGGGTAATACTTTGCTTCACGCAACCTGCATAGCACACCCTAAACACCCCACAGACGTTACAGTGCTCCTACCCTCCTCTTTCCTACTCTTTTTGCCCTTTTTCCCCATTACTCACTTCAACGGAATCACAAAATGGCAGCCAACACTTCCTGGTTGCAACCGCTTGCACCGCTCACAGCCAATAAGCAGCAAACTCGTGCTTGTAACGCCTCAGCCAATCAGATGGCAGATTTCCCAAATATCGATATCTGTAAATGTAGATATTTCTCAAAAACTAGTGAACAGATTTACACCAAATAAATAAAAGCGTGCTTTCTAGACCAATACCCTTCTCCCTGCCAAATTTTGGGTAATTCCGTTCATCCGTTCGATCTGTAGCCTTGTCTAAAGTTTCCTAAGTAAATAAACATGGAAAAAACATGTTTTGGGATCCCCCTTTTTTCTCGGCCCCTCCTTGATGAAGCACCCCCAAACTTTTGACATAGGAGCGGATATGAACAAAGAATTAGTTTGAAAAATTTCATGAAGATTCATCAAACAACACCAAAGTTATCATCAAAATAAAAAATGCTCTTCCACTTGAAACTTGATCCTAACTATAACTACCTACTAGCGACTGCCAGTAGGTAATATACATATATATATATATATCTATAGTGAGAAGTGTTTGAGTGAATATTTATATATATATATATATTACCTACTGGCGGTCGCCAGTAGGTAGTTATAGTTAGGACCTACTTTCCATAGGAAATCCACAACAATCCACAACATTCTATTTGGAATAACTTTGGCGCTGGTGGACGAATCTTTGCGAATTTCTCCAAGAAAATGGCCTGCTCCGCTCTGCTCCTTCCCTTAAAGTTTGAGGGTGATTTGTCAAGTGGGGGCCGAGAAAAAAGGGGGGTCCCAAAACGTGTTTTCCCCATGCAATTTTCCATAGGGACCTTTAGCCAGGGCTACAGCCCGAACGGCTGAACAGAATTACACCAAATTTGCCAGAGAGGTAGAGTTTGGTCCGTAGATTGTGCTTTTTGTTAAATTGTGTAAATCCGTTCAGTAGTTCCTGAGAAAAAAAAAAAATCATAGTGATATCTATAGACGAAGTACTGCTCGTGTACGGAAATCCGTTCAATTATGAGCACGATCTGCATGCTGATTGGATGTCAACTGTCTGTCAACACTCCAAACCAGGAAGTGTTGGAAGCCATCTTATGCCTCGGTAGAACCGAGCCACAAGAAAACAGTAAAACATCCTGACCCTCTAGGCCTGCTCAGGGGGTCCCACGTGGATCTTTAGGCCCCAAAAAAATTTAAAATAAGAAATTGCGGGGTACGTGTATCGTACGCGTACGTGGTAGAAAAGAAAAAAAACTAGAAGTCCGTTTTATTCTTAAATAGCCCCCGGGGGGCCAAATCTCGGGGGCATTTTTTTCCATAATGGGGGCTTGTAAGGACTCCAAACACCCAGGGAAAGCCATCCCCGGGGTTTTATTTTGAAGTATGAGGGGGCTCACAGCCCCCTCCCCCCTACCCGCAGTCTCGGGAACCGGCACCCCCTCGGGCTTTTTGTACAATATTTTTTTCTTTTTAAAAGAATGTTTTCAGCTCCCCCTCCGCATCCCCCCGTACACGTCCCAGGGACCGCCACCTTCCTGGGACAGTAATATGTAAAATGACCTTCCAGCCCTGGGGACCTGCACTCCCCGGGGCTTTTTTAATGTTGGGAGGGGGTCGCGCTGCCCCCCTCCTGGAGCCCTTGATGGCCCTGGGGACTACCCACCTCCCAGGGACTTGGGAGTCTTGGGAGGCACTTGCAGTGTCTCGAGGTGCCTATATTTCTATGATAGTCTGTAAAACCTTCAGGTTTTTTTTGTACACCAGTTGTACTCTCTACGCATGCGCAGCCTCGTTTCCAAGCCCACGTTTCTTTCTTTTTCTTCAAGCTTGCCAAGCAAACCTCTCCTTATGTCAGGTATTACATTTGCCACTTTCTTTTCCCGGGCCGTATGTGTCATCCGCTGCTATACTTTTTTAATATATTAATAATTATATTCTATCTATATTTATTTGAAACATATTGGCGAGGCGCCAAACGTGACCGTTATGTTCCAATAGAGCATGCGCAAATGAAATGAAAAACATTAGGGGTACATGGACTGATGGTGGGCGTGGTGAGGCGTATTGTGCGCATGCGCACCATTAATACACATGCGCTGAGGGAAAAGGGTACACAGGTCAATGGGGTACACTCTTCTATAGAACACCAGCATTGCTTTTACACATGGGGAGATGCTAAGTTGCATGTTTGGATTTTGAAAGTGAGAACAGATTTCATTGTTGTGTCTTTCAAAGTTCAAACTAAGTTTGCTATGGGAGAGCGGGAGCCGCAAGACTTTTCATAGCAAACAGGAGTATCCTGGGGGTAGGCACTCCGGGACACTGCAGGAACCGGCCCTGGGCATGGAGGTCTCCAGGGCTCTCGAGGGCACCAGGCGGAGGGCCACCAAGCCCATGTCACACAATACAGAAATCTTCGGGGAGTGATTGTTCCCAGGGTTTGAGGTGCACACACTTTTAATTTTTTACGGGTGTGCCGTGGACGCGGGAGTGGCACAAGAGGGTTGTAAATGTGGTACAGTGTTTTCTTTTACTTTGCTTTCCTGATCCAGGGTAAATATAACGGTTTTTGTACAGCCAGTACCTTTCTGCCTGTTACTATAGTGGCAGTTCATGGAACACTTGCGAGAGCACAGAGGTTAGAAGTTCACCACAATATGTTGCTAATTGAAGTAGTTACTGTGCTGGAGATTTATATATTTTTTCATAGGAACCGTTAGTCGTACAAGCTGTCAGTGGAAAAGTTTTGTTAGGGATTCCTTACTGTTCGGGAAGTATTAGGGTAACGTGCTCCAAGCGGGACTTTACGAAGCTTAATGTTCATTGGCTGTGAAGTATTAAAAGTAGAAGGTTTGGCAGTGATTCCTTGCTCGTCTGTGGAACAACATGGACATTTTATTGGCTAAAGTGTTCCAACCACAAGTTTGCTCCTTATTGGTTGGGAATGGTACACTGTTGTCAGTGATACTGTGATGCATTTTCCAAAAGAGTATGGGGCAAGAAAGTAGTAGAGGGCAGGTTAGGAACACTATTAACTCTGTACAGTGCCCATAAGGTGGTGGAGAGGGATTATGAGGAAAACAATTATTTTTATATGTTTCAAGGGCCAATTATATAATTGGTGTGTGGTGTATAAATTACGGCGGAAAAATGACAGTGTCTTGCGCTGTTTTTTTTAATCCAGTTTGTAGGTGACATACTTCTTAGGAGTACTATTTACTTATAATGTGGTGTTTACTTTCCTGATGGGGAGGTGTGGTTGCGCTGCAAAAAATTCAGTCTAGGTTTGAAACAGTTTTTATTAAGCAAATACAAATAAACTTTCTTCAGAAACTGTTGCTGTATATATGAAAGGCATGACAATTAAAAATGGAATTTTATAAAATATCAGTTAAGCGTGGCAATATACATCTTTTTTGTGCTACAGTTTGTAAAAGTGTTGCCCCACATTCTTGGTGATGTAAGAGGGCATCAGTTACTTTTAGATGTAGTAGAATAGAAGTGCTACAACAAACACTCCTGCACTACATTATCTCAGATCAAGAGAACAAGTAAAAAACAGTTAAATACAATTATTTCATATTACATAGAAATGCATGCATTATTATTTTTCAAATTTGTATTCTGTACAATTCAAGAACGTGTTGTCGTAGTGCTTAGAGGTTGCAGATTGTTCCGCTAATAAATCACATACTCACTAAAGAATATATAGGATAATATAAAGTACAAGTCCTATATATTCTGTAGGGAGAAGGTGAATAGGAACCGCAAATAAGAATAGAAATTAGAAAATAACATTCAGGAATGTAGGGTTTATTAAATATTTAAAGTAACAAAGTATGCATGATAGCTATATTTTTGTGTTCTACAGTATCATAAAATATGTGATCAAGTACTTTTTAAGTATTAGAAAGATACATTATAGATGGCGCTGAAAAATCTCCCATTCCTCTTCTGTAGCAATAGGAAAATCTATTATAATATTACGATTGATACCATTGTTACAGTAAAAAGAAAAGGAAAATAAAGTTATGTATTTAACAGAACAACTTCTTTTCTGCAGGAGGTGAAAAAGTTTGATCTTCGTGGTGACGGGTCATAAACTCCTCTGATATCATGACGGTGAGAATAATAATATGTATATATTCTCACTGCACATGATCACAAGGGGAAAATAGATTGAAAATCGCAAGGCGGTAACGTTGCTTACTTATGATTACTCTTTGTGACGACGGATCGTGAACTCCACTGAGATCACCAGGACTGTTTACATTATAATATACATATTAACAGTATGTGATCTCTAGGGGAAAACACATAAACAAGTGGAAGATGGTGACGTTGATTGTAAATGTTTAGGGTTTGCGTCGACGGGTCACCAACACCTCTCAAGGGAAGTAAAGTGTCACTATTATGTAAGGTGAAAGGAGACAGAAAAGGAGCAATGTTTGTTATAATCTATCTGTTTCTGAAAACAAGCTGCTGAAGTTACAGAGAAAAAGCGAAAAACATGCAATAAAATAGTTTTCTAGATATAAATGTTTAAATATTGACATAAAGCCATACATTATAACTAAGTACTATGACTATGACATATTGAAACAACTTACAACTATGGAATATGTTTGTTGACGCAAAAAGAGAATCCAATGCTAGAAAACAGAACCTGCAACATAGATTGGCGATTCAGAAATAACTTGCGAAAACAAAACTAATTGCACAGTAGGTGTGGTTTATATAGTTTTTGGTTGTTTAGTAGTCTACGGAAGGTACTCGGTAAACTGTGTTTTTTGCATTTCCATGATTAAAAACATCTAAATAGAAGACATTAAAAAAACATATCGTTATCATTAGAAAAAAAAGTATTAATATTTGTTATTATTATGCTTCTTCATTTAAAAAATGCTAGCATTTATAAATCGTAAACCTATCCTCGGAAAGGTGTGCTGGCGCTTGGGGCGTTGGGAAGATTAATAAATAATAAATGCCCTTTTCTATGCACCTGTAAACTTGGCTTTTAAACTTTCAATTTCCCAGTCTGTATCTTTACACTTCCACCGAACACTCTGTCACTGCTGTTTTAGTTTTGTAGTGACTCATTCATCGGTATGTAGTAATCCATTCACTACATTAAAACACTAATGGGCATATATACAATAACTCGCATATCCCCAGGAATATGCCAGTTATTGTGCACCGTGACACCACCACCATGGATGCGCCATATTTACAATGAGGTGCACCGTGGGACATAAACAGCACATGGCTTTGCGTACGCTTACGGTGTGTCTTTACTGTGCTCTTACGATGCGAGTACGTATGACATCCCGCCGCGATTTGCGCAATTGCCTTTAAAAGTAATATACGCTTATTAAAAGTTAAAAAAACTATTTTCATAATTATCTAGATAACGTCTTCTCTTAGTTTGTACATTAAATACTTAAACAATTAAAAACTTTTGCGCCTTTCGCGTACGGGGCGGCGTACATGACGTCACACGGACGTATTGAAGCGACGTGTAACATCAAAGCGTATTCGTAACGTATACGCGGGTACGCACAGAGTACGATTTGCCGTATAAAGTATGGTGCGATCACCAAACGCGTACGCGTATGGTACGATTATCTCCAAAAAAAAAAACAATGAAAAAGAAATTAAATAGAATTTAATTTTAATATATTGGACAGAAAAAAATGTTAATTAAAAAAAATATATTTTACAATTTACTTTTGTTATTATTTTACAATAAGAATATGAAATATAACTTAAAAAATAAAATAAATATAAATATTTATAAGACAAATGTAGGAAATTAGTATATAAAGAAAGAAATACAAAAATGAATCCATTTAAAAATTATCATTTACAAAACCTATGAAATTCACTGAAAAAAACCATAGGTTTTACACACGTTATAGTTAGGAATTAGCATTTACAAAACCTTGCAAATTCACTGAAAAAAACATAGGTTTCACGCATGTTTATAGTTAGCTGGACATTTCACTCATACAAAACCATTGAAATTCTCCCGTTTTAGTTAGTTTAGCTAACTATAACTCGCGCGCCCGCATGCACTGCTGATGACGTCACATATTATATCACTCATGACATGGCCAGTAACATCACTGATGACATCACTGATGACATCTCAAATGACATCACTGATGACATCATCCTTGTGAAAGAGTGGCAGACCTCCTCTCACCCTAATATTACCTTTTATTTATTTATTTATTTATAGTATATTTATAGAGCGCAGAACCTGTCACCCAGAGGGCATCCTGGCGCTTTGATCAAGAAACCGTACACTTTAACCGCTCAGACCGTCTTTGGAAATAGGTGTGTTTTTAACGCTTTCCGAAACGGAAAATAGTCCTTGTGACTCCTCAAGGAGAGTGGCAGGGAGTTCCAAAGTTTGGCCGCTGCAACGCTAAAGGAGCGGCCACCCATCCTCACTCTATGGAACCTCGGGACCACAAGAAGATGCGCCGATGAAGAGCGGAGAGGCCTCGAAGCATGATACCACGCAAACATGTTTTGCAAAGGAATAGGGCCCTGTTGGTGTACAGCTTTAAACACCAGACAGGCAGCTTTGTACTGTACCCGCGAGTCTACCGGGAGCCAATGTAGATCTCGTAGGGCAAGAGTAGAGGAGCTGGACCTAGGGCGGGAGAGAGCCAGCTTAGCAGCCATGTTTTGCACCCGCTGTAGCTTCCCCGTCAGATTTTTTGGGGCCTCCAGAAGCAGCCCGTTACAATAGTCGAGCCGACTTAGTATGGTCCCACGAACTACTTCCGGCCTGGCTTGAGCGGGGAGAAGGGGAAGAACTTTGCGAAGCATACGCAACAGCATCATACACGTAGCAGTAGTCTTATTGACGTGTATGTCAAGCTGTAGGTTAGGGCCAAAGATCACCCCCAGGTTACGGGCTGATTCCGCCGCCACCACTGGCTCAAGGAAGGTACTAGGCCAAAAGTTCTCTGGAAGTGCCCGTGGAATCCGGTCGATGGAACAATGGAGCACCTCCGTCTTGGAGCTTTTAAATTGTAGGGAGTTAGCTCGTAACCAGTCCGCTGTAGCTGCCATGCAGCGATGGAAAGTATCCATCGAGACCGCATTGTTCCCTTCCAGAGAAAAAAACAGCTGGGTGTCATCGGCATAATTAAATGCCGAGACACCGAAAGATTTTATTAGCTGGACTAAAGGGCAAAGGTACAGGTTGAACAATATGGGGCTGATGGCCGAGCCCTGTTGGACCCCCTGTCCTACACTCCTTGGCACAGAGCTAAATGGCGGGAGTGAGACCAGCTGTTGCCTGCCACCAAGATAGGATATCAGCCAGTCTCTAGCCCCCTCAGTGACCCCGCACTCCTCCAGTCTCCTGACAAAGGTCCGATGGCAGACCCTGTCGAACACGGCCGACATGTCGAGCAGCACTAAAAAGGCTGCCCGGCCACTGTCGACACGCGAACGAAGATTGTCCAACACGGCCACCAGCGCGGACTCCGTTCCGTGTCCGGGGCGGAAGCCAAACTGGGCCTCATCGAACCAGCCGATGTTCTCCAGGAAACCTGAGAGTGAGCGGGTCACCCATTTTTCCAGGATCTTAATCGGAAAAGGGAGCAGGGAGATAGGCCTGTAGTTGGAGAGACAGGCCGGGTCCAAAGTTGGCTTTTTTAGCAGAGGTGACACTACTGCTAGCTTCCAGCACTCTGGCACCGATGCCGACTCCAAATATTGGAGACAGATCGAAAACAAAGGCAAGAAAAGTTCTGCCTGGAAAGCCTTCCAGAATTTGGGGGGCAACGGGTCGAGCGGGGACCCTGAGGACACCGTGTGTGTCACCTTACAGAATTCCTCAAAGGAGGGAGAAGGGAAAAACCTTAGTTGGGGTCGACTGGAGGGAATATCCGGAGCTCCCAACCAAGGGTCAGGGGCAATCGGCAGGGGTCGACTGGGAGGGCTGCCCGGAGCTCCCAGACCAAGGTCAACAACACCCGTCTGGGGTCGACTGGGCAGGCTCACCGGAGCTCCCACACCAGATGCTCCCGATATACCAGCAGAGCCGGTCGACTGGGGTCGACTGGATGAGCTGCCCGGAGCTCCCAGATCAAGGTCAGTGATATCCGTCTGAGGTCGACTAGGCAGGCCAACCGGAGCTCCCATACCAGGCGCTCCTGAAAGGAGGGCAAGAACAGTCGACCGGGGTCGACTGGATGACTCGGTCGGAGCTCCCAAGCCAGTGCAGAAGGCAGTAGGCTGGGGTCGACTGAACGAGCCAACCGGAGCTCCCGGGCCAACAGCCGCAGGTAAAGGGTGCGTTAGACCCTCTAGGATCTTAGCAGTCTTCTTCTCGAAGGCAGTCGCCAACGAGTCACAAAGAGCCTGCGACGCACGAACCGTATTAGCCGCACAAGCAGGGTGAGACAGATCCCTGACAAATTTGAACAAGGCTTGAGATTTATTAGGCGCCTGAGACAGGGAAGCTTCTAAGAAAGCCGCCTTGGCCCGCTTAATCTGTACCTTGTAGCCTCTCAATGCGAGCCTAAACGAAGCTTTTGCCGAGGTGGAGTACTCCCTCCTCCACACTCTCTCAGCACGTTTACAGCTCAATTTCAGTTGTCGTAGCTCCTCCGTGTACCAGGGAAAAGCCCTGTTCGCTCTCCCTCTAGATCTATGGAGGGGCGCCACCTTATCCAACGTGTCAGTAATAGACCGACACAAGGAGGAATAGCTTTCTTCCACCGAATTACTCAAGCAAAAATTAGCAGGTATTAGGGAAGGCAAAGGAGATGAGCTGAGCAGTCGGGACCAGGGTCTACCCAGTTTCGAAAGTCCTACCCCGGCGGCTACAGAGGAATAGTCCCCTAAACATAGGGAGAAGGCCACGAGCGCATGATCGGTCCAGCATTGGACTAAGATATCATTAATCACTGCCGATTGAACGTCAGCGAAAATCAAGTCCAAGACATGACCACCCCTATGAGTCGCCGAGCAGACCAATTGCTGCAGTTGGATGTCAGCAAGAGCTTGGCAGAGAGATGAAAACGCTCCGTCTGATGGACCCCCCTGCCATAAATTGAAGTCGCCCAGGACTAACAACTTCGAGTGGGTATTAGATAGATCGTACACTAGGTCAAGAAACTCTGATAGAGAGGGAGCCGAGCCCGGCGGCCGATAACACAGCACACCCGAAATCAGTGTGCTCTCCAGATTTCTAATGGAGAACCCCATCAGTTCGAACCCCGATACCTCGCTAATTTTAAGCTGGAAGAGACCCAGCTTTTCACGATAAATGATCCCAATTCCACCACCACGGTTCTTCGGCCGAGGGGTGTGGATGATTTTAAAGCCTGGGGGGCAAGCCAAACCCAGTTCAACCAGGCAGTCCTCCCTAGTCCACGTTTCGGTTAAAAACAGGACATCCAGCCCTGAAGAGTCAATCAAGAAGGCAATCTCAGTATGGTGCTTGCAGAGCGATCGAACGTTGAGCAGCCCACACGACAGAGATTGGGGCGAAGATAAATCAATGGCCCTCTGTGTCAGGGGTGCCTGGGACGGTCTTAGTTCCAACGAATCCGTCCGGGAATAGACCAAGCGGGATAAGTGCGGATAACCAGCCCTAGGCGCGCCCATTGCGCGAATGGGCGCAAACGGGCTTACCTCTGGCGCACCTCCGGCGCGCCTACGACGCGCCCGCTGCGCGTGACCGCTGCGTGCTTGGTCTTTCATCCTAATGAGGTATTCAACCGAGCGGAAGTCCGCCTCCGGCATCCCCTGCCTTCAGCAAGATGGCGCCCGGAGTGCTCCTCGCCTTCCCCCCAACCCAAGATGGCGGTCGGACCCGCTAGCCTAACTATATCCCGCCAAGTGCGGGTGAAAAAACCATTTAAATGCGGGTGAGCCTGAGCTGGATCCCGGCCTAACAATGCGCCCCTAAACGGTAAGGAATAGCAGCCCGGTCAATGGAGCCCTTTAGTGGCTCTGAAGCCTAATGCCAGCAGCGCTGATAATATTAAAAGCAACACAGTTAAAAAACGCCACAGCAGTTACAAGCGCGCTGGTGCAAGATCTGACCTGCGCAGCGGTCTGGCAGCCTTAATAAGCTTACCAAAATGCGGAAGTCCGCCTCCGGCATCCCCTGCCTTCAGCAAGATGGCGCCCGGAGTGCTCCTCGCCTTCCCCCCAACCCAAGATGGCGGTCGGACCCGCTAGCCTAACTATATCCCGCCAAGTGCGGGTGAAAAAACCATTTAAATGCGGGTGAGCCTGAGCTGGATCCCGGCCTAACAATGCGCCCCTAAACGGTAAGGAATAGCAGCCCGGTCAATGGAGCCCTTTAGTGGCTCTGAAGCGTAATGCCAGCAGCTCTGATAATATTAAAAGCAACACAGTTAAAAAACGCCACAGCAGTTACAAGCGCGCTGGTGCAAGATCTGACCTGCGCAGCAGTCTGGCAGCCTTAATAAGCTTACCAAAATGCAGAATTCCGCCTCCGGCGTCCCCTGCCTTCAGCAAGATGGCGCCCGGAGTGCTCCTCGCCTTCCCCCCAACCCAAGATGGCGGTCGGACCCGCTAGCCTAACTATATCCCGCCAAGTGCGGGTGAAAAAACCATTTAAATGCGGGTGAGCCTGAGTTGGATCCCGGCCTAACAATGCGCCCCTAAACGGTAAGGAATAGCAGCCCGGTCAATGGAGCCCTTTAGTGGCTCTGAAGCGTAGTGCCAGCAGCGCTGATAATATTAAAAGCAACACAGTTAAAAAACGCCACAGCAGTTACAAGCGCGCTGGTGCAAGATCTGACCTGCGCAGCGGTCTGGCAGCCTTAATAAGCTTACCAAAATGCGGAAGTCCGCCTCCGGCGTCCCCTGCCTTCAGCAAGATGGCGCCCGGAGTGCTCCTCGCCTTCCGCCCAACCCAAGATGGCGGTCGGACCCGCTAGCCTAACTATATCCCGCCAAGTGCGGGTGAAAAAACCATTTAAATGCGGGTGAGCCTGAGCTGGATCCCGGCCTAACAATGCGCCCCTAAACGGTAAGGAATAGCAGCCCGGTCAATGGAGCCCTTTAGTGGCTCTGAAGCGTAATGCCAGCAGCGCTGATAATATTAAAAGCAACACCGTTAAAAAACGCCACAGCAGTTACAAGCGCGCTGGTGCAAGATGTGACCTGCGCAGCGGTCTGGCAGCCTTAAGAAGCTTACCAAAATGCGGAAGTCCGCCTCCGGCGTCCCCTGCCTTCAGCAAGATGGCGCCCGGAGTGCTCCTCGCCTTCCCCCCAACCCAAGATGGCGGTCGGACCCGCTAGCCTAACTATATCCCGCCAAGTGCGGGTGAAAAAACCATTTAAATGCGGGTGAGCCTGAGCTGGATCCCGGCCTAACAATGCGCCCCTAAACGGTAAGGAATAGCAGCCCGGTCAATGGAGCCCTTTAGTGGCTCTGAAGCGTAATGCCAGCAGCGCTGATAATATTAAAAGCAACACAGTTAAAAAACGCCACAGCAGTTACAAGCGCGCTGGTGCAAGATCTGACCTGCGCAGCGGTCTGGCAGCCTTAATAAGCTTACCAAAATGCGGAAGTCCGCCTCCGGCGTCCCCTGCCTTTAGCAAGATGGCGCCCGGAGTGCTCCTCGCCTTCCACCCAACCCAAGATGGCGGTCGGACCCGCTAGCCTAACTATATCCCGCCAAGTGCGGGTGAAAAAACCATTTAAATGCGGGTGAGCCTGAGCTGGATCCCGGCCTAACAATGCGCCCCTAAACGGTAAGGAATAGCAGCCCGGTCAATGGAGCCCTTTAGTGGCTCTGAAGCGTAATGCCAGCAGCGCTGATAATATTAAAAGCAACACAGTTAAAAAACGCCACAGCAGTTACAAGCGCGCTGGTGCAAGATGTGACCTGCGCAGCGGTCTGGCAGCCTTAATAAGCTTACCAAAATGCGGAAGTCCGCCTCCGGCGTCCCCTGCCTTCAGCAAGATGGCGCCCGGAGTGCTCCTCGCCTTTCCCCCAACCCAAGATGGCGGTCGGACCCGCTAGCCTAACTATATCCCGCCAAGTGCGGGTGAAAAAACCATTTAAATGCGGGTGAGCCTGAGCTGGATCCCGGCCTAACAATGCGCCCCTAAACGGTAAGGAATAGCAGCCCGGTCAATGGAGCCCTTTAGTGGCTCTGAAGCGTAATGCCAGCAGCGCTGATAATATTAAAAGCAACACAGTTAAAAAACGCCACAGCAGTTACAAGCGCGCTGGTGCAAGACCTTTGATACACACATTCAAAAATAGAAACTAACATTTTCAAAAAAAATAAGATACCAATACCAGTTACAACAACCTATTCAGTAATTCCAACAGCTACATACACTTCCATTCACCAATAGTTCTATATAGTCACTCATACATGTACTCACTCATCATATATACTCATACACCTATACATCCTGTTACACACCGATACTCATCGATAGTGTTAGTCACACACATACTCACAGATGCAAATAAAGTATCAAACATCCATTTACTTGCATATACAGCTATACACACACACCACTATACTAACTTCTACAGAAACGTACACATAGTTACTCTCTGACTTACTTATTTATACAGGAACTCTTTTAAATTCTCATTCTCACATATACTCACTTATATACATCAATACTCACATATACTAGTTTAAAACATATGTAGTTACTCATAAATATACTATTGAGACAGTCATTCACTCACTAATACATCCATACACACACTCATCCACCCATGCAGTCCTGCACGTATGCTATCTTCAAAACACATACAAACAGTGAGTCACTCATTCATGCATCTATGCGCTGAGTAATATCCCCCACCGAACCATACAGACACTCATACTGACACTCAAAATACAAACTAATATCCCATATACACACTTATGTAGCTACTCACCAAGCCTTGCAGCCACTTATACACAAAGTGAGACACTGATACAGATATTTAAATATTTAAACATTACTCGTTAATACATGTATTCACTAAGATACACTTAATAAGTCAGTTATACTATCAATTTTAGAAAGAAAAACATTCATTTAGACACTTATTTACCTATTTATTCTTCCATCGACCTTTAGATATGCGTATAAAAAAATATTTGTTTTTCGGAAAGACACACATTCACTGGATGATGTCATCAGTGATGTCATCAGTGATGTCATTTGAGATGCCATCATTGATGTCATGAGTGATGTCACTGGCCATGTCATGAGTGATGTAATATGTGACGTCATCAGCAGTGCATTGCGGGCGCGCGAGTTATAGTTAGCTAAACTAACTATAACGGGGGAATTTCAATGGTTTTGTATGATGAAATATACAGCTAACTATAACATGTGTGAAACCTATGTTTTTTTCTTTGGAGAGAATTTTCGCGATATATACTGTGCTTGCCTGCAGCACAGCACAGACGGCCCTGCAGCAAGAAGTGACTCGGGATTCTTAAAGGCACCCTGCTGCTTGCAGCACGTATCAGACTGAGGAATCAGTATTCCCGAAGACCACCGGCAGCCATGTGATGGACGGTGAGAGGACAGAGATATTTATGCTCTAATGGGCGCCCAGTCTCGCATTTGGCTGCCCCCACTCCCCGCACTCACTTTGGCGAATGGTAGCTGCAGCATGCACGCGGACCAAGACGGACGCTAGTTTCTCACAGCATCTTTGGGCTTCCCATCTTACCTGCTGCCTGCACCGATCCAACGATTTTTCTCACTCCCTCATGAAAACCGCCCCAAGCAATAGCCGACACAGTGCCCGCTGGGAATTGAAGTCCAACTTACCTGATATGAACTTCCATTGGTCAGTTGACAGCTACAGAGGGAGGAGACTGTGGTGCGGGTGGGTATTTCACACAGGCTAAGAGTAACAGGGAGGTACTCTTTACAGCGTTGGGCGCTGAGGAAGGCAATTCACGCCGAAATGCATCCGCCGCCGCTGTGACTTCTGCAATAAACCTGTGTCCTGTTCTGAACCCCCCGTGTGGCCTCTGTTCTTTTCTTTGGAGAGAATGTTCGTGATATATACTGTGCTTGCCTGCAGCACAGCACAGACGGCCCTGCAGCAAGAAGTGACTCGGGATTCTTAAAGGCACCCTGCTGCTCGCAGCACGCATCAGACTGAGGAATCAGTATTCCCGAAGACCACCGGCAGCCATGTGATGGACGGTGAGAGGACAGAGATATTTATGCTCTAATGGGCGCCCAGTCTCGCATTTGGCTGCCCCACTCCCCACACTCACTTTGGCGAATGGTAGCTGCAGCATGCACGGGGACCAAGACGGACGCTAGTTTCTCACAGGATCCTTGGGCTTCCCATCTTACCTGCTGCCTGCATCGATCCAACGATTTTTCTCACTCCCTCATGAGAACCACCCCAAGCAATAGCCGACACAGTGCCTGCTGGGAATTGAAGTCCAACTTACCTGATATGAACTTCCATTGGTCAGTCGACAGCTACAGAGGGAGGAGACTGTGGTGCGGGCGGGTATTTCACACAGGCTAAGAGTAACAGGGAGGTACTCTTTACAGCGGTTGGGCGCTGAGCAAGGCAATTCATGCCGAAATGCATCCGCCGCCGCTGGGACTTCTGCAATAAACCTGTGTCCTGTTCTGGACCCCCGTGTGGCCTCTGTTCTTTTCTTTGGAGAGAATTTTTGTGATATATATATATATATATATATATATGGCCACAGCTTTCTTCTTCCCACGTTAAGTAGAATAAAGATCACGGCACAGCAACAGTTGAATTTCAGCGTTTTATTTACACACCAGTGCAAAGAATAACGTGCATCAAATGGACGGTCTACGCGTTTCGGCTCCTGCCTTCCACTGGACCATGATATATATATATATATGTGTGTGTATGTGTGGGAGTGAGCCGCCGAAACGCGTCTGAGCAGAAGCTGTAACTGAAAATAAAACGCTTGAATTATGATACACGGAGTCAGCGCCTTCTTTTGATGGAAAGTTTGGTATGTTGAAATATATATATATATATATATATATATATATATATATGTATATATATATATATTCCAAACACATCTTCCCACAAAGCCCCAGGAAGTGAGATGCACTGGCAAAAACTGGCATATCCTTTAATAAACTGGATGCACAGACCAAACATGCGCTTTCCCTACGCGTTTCAGTGATATGCCTTGAACACAGGATTCAGCGGCAATGTCATCGGCACTTCCCGGTCTATCCTACCTGCATTCAATATCAAGCCCTCTTTAGGCCCGCCCCCATGGAGCGATGCATCATGGTCCCGGTAGTCCCATAATAAAATTATTCCTTTATAGGTTGCATGGTCCGTGAAATGGCATCGGTACAGAGGGCCAGTGATCCCTTCAAAGACATATAGGGAAGTCAAGAAGGGCCCAGAGAACACAGTTAATCTGTGGAGACACATGCCGCCCGTACTGAGATCTTCTAGGTGGCACTGTGTTGTTTTACTGGCAGTGCAGGCTCCTACCGGCACTGGGCAGTGCCGTGAATACACAGTCCAAACACATCTTCCCAAGAAGCCCCAGGAAGCGAGCCGCTCATCTTGCAATGGGTAACTATTTAATTCATAGTACATTCTTGTAGTATTTTATAAAACGGATTCAAAATTAAATTCATTACAAAAAAACAGAATACATATACCAGCACCTTTAAAATCACAATTTTACATAAAAGGAAATTCAATGTGATTTCATTTATATCAATTGTAAACTTTCAGTTATTGTCAAACAGGATCAAACCCACGTGGGTAGCTCCTTTCTTCTCCATGGTGCTACGAAGATATAAATATGTGCCATCTACAAATATCTTTGCCTCCGTATTTATCGAATACCCCCACTGGAAACCCTGATGACAACTTGTTTTAAAGTGCAAAGTGAAGGAAACACATCCCTAGTAGAGCTGCCATACTGAAGTGTGTAACTATTCAATTCATAATACAGTCATGTGATATCTTATGGACCTAATTCATTGATACATAGAAGTTCATGGAAAATAAAATAAAAAATTTAAAATCACAATCTCATATATACAAATACATAATGCATAAATGACTTTGCTCATTTGTATCTGTTGTGAATTAAGGTTATTCTCCACTGAGGTTAAATCCAAGTGTGTAAATCCTCTATTCTCCGAGGTACTGCGAATTTGCACAAATACCACCTCCCAGTCCCTTCACATTCATTTTCTCAAACTACACCCACTATGTCATATGACAGAAACTATCTACCCAAATATTCCCTCTTAATACAGGCACTAATATTAAGTGAAATTTCATAAAATCCTTGTATACACACAATGTAGCAACAGAATTAAATAATCCCAGACAAGTGTATAATTCTTCGTATGTATGTATGTATGTATGTCGTATACTTTTCAACATGTAATCAAAAAGGTTCTGTGCTATCTATTTCTCGAATAACTTTGGTTTCAAGTCTACGAAGCTGCTTCTCTCTATCACCTCCTCTGATGTTCCTAGTACTTGGGCAATACAGCTATATTGCAGAAGGCTTGGATCCCCATTATGGACTGCTTCGAAATGTCGGGCTACTGGGTATGTCCGATCTTTGTTCTTTATAGCCCTCATGTGTTGTAAAATAAACTTATGTGTTTGAAGTGTGGTGCTACCCATATATGTCATAGGACAAGGGCATCTGAAGACATACACAGTATACTCGTTTTACATGTGATCATCCCCTTAATTTTGATCTTTTTGTTGAAGGAAGTAACCAGCTCACTCATGTTGACTCCCTGCTGATATGCCTTGCATTTAATGCATTTCATGAATCCTTCTCTTTGAGTAAGCCAATTTACTTTCTTCACTACACTCCTGACATCACTTTTGACTAGTTGGTATCTCATTGAGAACAATATTCTAAAAGAAAAATACTGAGGGGTGTTTGGGGAACATTGATCCTATAACTGGATCTGTTTTAATCAATGCCCAGTGTTTAGTAAGTGCCGCTCGTACCTGTTGATGTGCTTTGCTATAGGTGGTAATAAATCTATGATCATCATCTATCTTGCTTTTCATTAAGAGAGAAAAGCAGCCTTTTCCTCAACATCCTTCTAGCTTTCTTAGCTGCAGAGTTTATGATGTTTAGGGAGTACCCTTGGGATTGAAATCTTATTTTCATTTCACTTTCTATTTTCACATACTCATCTGCAGAGCTGCATATTCTTCTTGCCCTCACAAATTCACCAAAAGTTATATTCCTTAGCAGCGGGGAAAGGTGAGAGCTTTCGGCATGTAATAGATTATTCTCTGATGTAGGTTTTCGTAAGATAGTAGTTCCTAGTTTGTTGCCCTTCACTTTGACTAGATCATCTTAAAACTCTATCTCTTTCTTATTTGTTTTGCTGGTGAAAGTTAGATTGTGTTCATTGCAATATAGTTCATTCACAAAAACTCTAGCTGCTTCATCAGTACCTTTCCAAAGTATGAATAGATCACCTATAAATTGTACCCAAAACAAACATTGCCCAACCATTTTTCCATAGATTTTCCACCGACAACCGGCTCCTCCCACCAGCCCATATGTAAATTTGCATAACAGGGGGCGAAGCAGGTGTCTATTGCTGTTCCTCTAATTTACTGGAAATCCTCCCCATTAAACATAAAATTATTTTGTGTTAAGCACAATTCGACCATTTACAGCAACATCTCAATGTGCTGTAGATATTGTATAGGTCAAGCTCTTAGAAAATGTTCAATGGCATGTAACACATCTCTGTTGCGTAAGTTCGCATAGCGGAGGTAGCATCCATTGTCATCAAGAGTATACCCTCTTCCTATGAGACATCAAAGATTCTGCACAAAAATCTGCTGATCTTTTCTGTGTTAAGGTAGAGTTGCCACTATAGGGTTGAAGAAAAAATCAATATATTTAGGTACATTTTCTATCAGACTTTCCTGCGTCGCTATTATAGGACGCTAAGGGGGGGGGGGTGATCATGTTTTTATGAACTTTGGGTATGAGATAAATTACAGGAAGTGTGGGGTTGTGGTGATTGAAATAACCAAATTCATTAAGACTTAACAGGCATTTGTCTCTCCAAACTTTCAAAACTTCACCAAATTTTCCCTTCACATAGGTATATTCCATAATAATGATCTTTTTATAACATTCTCTGTCATTAAGTTGTTTATAAGCTTCTTTCATATAGTCATCCAATTTCCATAAAACAACATTTCCAACCTCATCAGAATTCCTTACCAGCACATTACCAAGATTATTTCGTTTTCTTACGTTGCAGTATACATGTTGTTTCTTGCTCAGTTTTTTATGTTTTTACCATTATTGCTTATTTCGGTAGACCTTAACTCTTTGATCATAACTTCTGAAAATACATCAATGTTATCATGTACTGTCTGTGGAATGTATTTAGATTTAGGTCTGAACATAGTTTCTCCTCCTTCTGATGTACAAATATTAGAGCGTTCCATATGTAAGAGAGTCTCTGCTTGATCAGTATCTTCTGCAATTTCATCAAATGGTTCTTCCTCTAGTTCAATTAATTCTTGTAGAAGACTTATAGCAGATGTCACTAGATTAGTAGTTTCCTCCACAGGGTCTTTAGTGGTACACTACTGAGGTTTGTTCTTATGCAATTTTGATAATGTCAGTCCTGATAGATTTGGACAGGTCCTCCCTGCTTTGTGCACAGTCGCAGTTTGATTCCTGACAATAAGAGAGGCCTAGGAATAATATCTGAATTTCAGCTGCTGTTATGTATATATATACATAATACCTACTGGCATAGTTTGACGGACACTCATGATATTTTCAAAACTAATTTGACGATCACTTCAGCTGCTGTGTTTAAAATTTTGGAGCAATCTATCAAGTGGGGCGCCGAGAAAAAGGGGAGGGTCCCAAAACACGTTTTCCCCAGACACAGGTACAGCCAGAACTACTTAACAGAATTACGCCACATTTGACAAAAAGGTAGCTGTTGGTCCAGAAAGTCCCCTTTTTGTTAAATGGTGTAAATCTGTTCAGGAGATTTGGAGATATTTAGAGAAATTACCACTTATATATCTGGGGACGCGGAAGATCAGTGACCCCTCCCGTCTTGTGGTGAGATCTGATTGGCATTCAACACCCTCAAACAAGGAAGTGTTGGCAACTGTCTTATGACTCAGTTTAACTCAGTCACAGAATTGTTTTTTTTGTTAATGAAAAGGGTGCAATGTAGACACTCGCTGACTCCCTAGGCCTCTTGGAAGGGACCTACAGAGAACTCACAGGGCCAAAAAAGCATTTTTTTAAAAATTAATTTGGCAGGAGTCTCTCTGGATCCACAACTCCTGCCATTTTTTTTTTAAAACGAAGCACAGTCTCCTGCCCTTCATTAAATATAGGCCCCCAGGTGGGCCAGGTCACGGGGCAGTTTTTATAGTAATGCGGGGGTTCCCATGCAACACCCACTATGCCCCGGGGTGCGACACCTGCCAGGAGATAATTATTAAATAAGTGCAGGGAGGCCCATATGGCCTATCACGCAGCCCGGGGCTAATGTAATGGGGGCGTCGCTGACCACCAGCTCCCCAGGGTTTTTTTCATATGGAGGTTCTATTGGACCCCTCCAGGGTCCACCATCCCCTCAGGGCCAAAGTGTTATTTTTAAAATGGGAGGGGGGAGTGTGGTCCCCCCTCCTGGACTGTTCTCAGCCCTGGGGACCACAACCTCCCCAGGTCAGGCTCAAAGTCAAGGAAGGAGGTGGGGCGCAGCCCCCTTCTCCAACATGAAAAACTGGGTGCCTGAGGGTCCTTAGGGGACAGCAAGGCCTCCTGTTACTTCGAGTAAGCCCCACACAGAGGGATTGCTGATAGGTGGTCAGAGGCCATGCCCTTTTCTCTACCACTCTGCAAACGCACCACTTGGTGCACTGCAGGTGGGGGGTGACATCCCCTTGCCTCCTGAGGGCCTCAGGGCTAGAGTGGACTACTTCCCCCAAGCAGTAGTGCACCAAGAGGCACATTTGCAGAGTGGTGGAGAACGGGGTGTGGCCTCTGACGACTTCTCAGCAATCCAGCTGTGTGGGTCTTACTGGAGATAACAGGAGGGGTAGTAAGCCCCCAAGAATGTCCTTTGGGGCGAACAATCCCTTCTCTTACCTCCAGTAAGTCCCACACAGTGCGATTGCTACGAGGTCTTTGGTGACCATGCCTTTTAGTAATGGGATTTCTGGTTGGCTAGGGCTTGCGCCTAAGTCAGGCAGAAGCCACCACTCTAGTCAGGGTAAGGGAGTTGCACGCTGAAGATAAACCCCGCTCACCTCCTTGGTAGCTTGGCACAAGCAGTCAGGCTTATCCCAGAGGCAATGTGTAAAGCGTTTGTGCAACACACACACAGCAGCAACACACTAGATACACCACAAAAGAGACTCCACACAAGGTTATATACAAAAATAGCCTTTAAATTATCCAAAACACATTAGAATCATAATCACGCAATGTACACTGTGCCAACTGGCACTAGGCAATATTCACAGGGAATGATATACAGAACCAGGCCAATCGGGCATCAGAATGCAGTTAGTAAATGTAAAACACAGCCAGTACCTACTGGTACAATAATGACCTCAGCATTATCACATTAGGCATAACACACATTATGCATAAATCACATAGGTCTTTACCTCATAAGCACCCTCTTGTTGCGGGGATTCTGCTCATACAAAGAACTGTGCACAGAGACCCAGGACCACAGTGAATTGTGGTGTACCAACAAACTTGCCTCAGTACCTAGAACCCCTAACCGACTTGCATCAGTGTCTCATTAGCTCTCCATCCTATAGCGAAGCTACCAATGATTAGGCAACCCAGGAAATGCGACCTAGGTTACTCTCAGGAATGGTGGAAATCAAGAACACGCTTTAGTTTGTCATTCTTATACCAGTCTACAACGTGAGTAAATAGAGACACAGGAAAGTTTAAAATGTTTATTTTAACAACGTGCTCTATGATGCAGTAATTTTTCTAACATAAGCAGGCATATGATTAAAAATAATACGATCAGCATTGTTACAATTCCATAAAACACAAAGGGAGAACTCATAATATAATGATAGTGGAAACAGGACCTATAGTGTCTTGTGTACCACCCTCCCCAGCTGGGAACTAGGTTTTAGAATAATAATAGAAGGTCTCTTAGGCCTGAATGGGGAACCCCATACCTCCAAGATCAGCAGAAGTGATTCACATCAGGATCAGCAAAGCTCTCTCTCTGGAAAAGGATTTTCTCCAAGTGCCCTAATCATGCATGCAGTGCAATATTAAAGGCGCTAGAATTTCAGTTAGCTGCAGCTGTGTGCATGTTGTGTCTAGAGCGTGGGCCGATCAGCCCCAATAACAGCTTACATTGTTATGGTAACCTTTGAGGCTTTTGCACACACTTTACAGACTGAGGTTGCGATGTAAGTCTAGGGATATTGAAAACAAGCCTTTCTCCTGTGAAGAAATTCAAGCAGTCTAACTTACAACAACAGATACATGCAGTGTGGTGTGCAAAAGCTGCAAAATGGCATTTAGACGTCTAATGAGCTTATGATAATATAGCAATGTGTGCACGTAAGGCACTGCCATCACTACACTCTGTAGGCATCACATTAGCATAAACACATTATGCATAAGTACCATGGGCATAAATGATATTACGCATCAATCACATTGGGCATAAACATATTAGGCAGAAACTCAGTAGTGCACCACACTAACACTACTACAAGGTGCATACATCACCTTAGGGCCTTGTGCTCTTTCACCATCAGACCTATGACCCCAGGCCAACTGGCCTTTTCACTGGGGCTCAAATGCCCTATGTCCAGAAATGTCAGGGCTTGAATTGAGGTCTCCCGAATGGCCCTCTAGACGCCAATGCAGCGAAGATGCTGCACAATGCGCTGGGGCACAGGGGAGCATCCCCCCTCCTTATCACCAAAGAAAATGCCCCCCAAACGTTGCAGCTGCTCGAGCTCTCACATTGCAGCTGAGTAAACAAACCAGCACTGGCACTCACTGTGCCTCATGAGCCCCACTCTGGGACTCTGCCAAACAAATGGCCCCCAACGTTGCAGCTGCCCACGCTCTTGCGGTGCAGCTGAGAAATTGGCATTAGCACCACTGTGCTTCTTCAGTCCTACTCCAGGACTCAGGGAGTTGAACCACAAACTTGCCCTCCTTCTTGGCAGCTGCCCGCAACTGTGGTGCAGCTGTGAAGATCAATGAAGGCACTGGCCACAACGGAGCAGGTTGGAGCCCCTCTGTGGGGCTATGGAGCACCAAATTGCCCCCACGGTGCAGCAACCCGCAACGGCGGCACAGCTGAGAAGAGTAAGGCAGGCACTGACACTAAAGTGAGAAAAACAAGGACCCCCTGGGTAGTAATGTAAAAAGACTCCTAGGGCAGGGAAAACCAAATGTGTGCAAAATTCCTAGGCAGCCTTAATATTAGACAACAAGTTATGGTACCCATATATGATTAGGAACAAGCATGCATAAAATACATAGTCATACATAAAGGACAAACATATTTTTAATATACATAATACAATTCATATACGTAAAAACGGACAAAAATCAATTAATGTGACAAACGAGGTTAAAATTATTATATGCAGTTGTTGTATATAATAAAGAACAACAGAAAACAGAACACTGTTGCAAATAAAATAAACTTAAAAAGACACCACAATTAGTTGTTATGGGGTGTCCAAGAACAGATGAAGAAGAAATTACTCGATGCGCATTTCGGCGAAAACGCCTTCTTCAGGAGTCACAAATAATCATCTGCAATTACATATAGAGCAAAATTAATACATTGTATTTTATTAAAAATGTCATACACATACCTATACTACTATTAAGACAACAAATAATATACATCTATACAAAATTACATAACATAATATATGACAATTTGCCGCCAACCTATCATATGAGGGTCTAACATTTCTACTTTGTGTCTATCTAGTGATCCGATACACATATAACAAACAGAGAGTTGTATAGTACTCCAATTCCAAATACAAAGTCTATTCATGACGTTATGGTGACTATTGATTTAGTCAGATAGACAAACTCCCACATCTCAATACTTGTATAAAGTAAAGTAAACTTACAATATATGACAGTAAAAACCTTCCATTTGGTAGTTTCATGTGAAGAGATGGTCAGACATATATCTGAAAAGACATATGTACAAAGGCAACATATGTGTTACGGTATGGCAAATAACTGATTTGATGCAAAGATTGCAATGAGTCAAGTAAGCACAACAATGCCATATAGATACAAAGGAGACTAAAATGTCATCTATGAGACTATGTGTCTCAATCTCCAAAATGCCTACCGATGTCGCAATGGGACCTAATAAAAGCTGTCCTAAAAAGAAATATACAGAAAATACTGCTCATAGTACCTGTTTGGTTGATGTGTAATTTCTTTGATAAACGTCGATTTAGGATTCACAAGTGTCTGACGGGAATATGTGTCCTTAACTGTAAAATACAATGGTAATAGTACCCATTGAGTAATTTATAGACCCTAGAATGGGGAACTAAAACATTCTAAATTAAAATAAAAAAAGAAAATAAAAAATAAACAGGCATTTACCTTAAAATTATAAAATGGCCATATATTCAAGATCCATGTATTCAGGACTTCTCGAAAAAGTAGGATTTAGTACAATCGATAAATCTAAGAAAAGGGAATATATATGCGAATAAGTCTCTAATGCATAGGGAGACGCTCTGATAATCGAAATAATATAGTCAAGGATTACCTGAGAAAGAGAACGGAGTATATTCTATCTTTCAAAGAAGTATGCTCGATAAAGTCCATAAGAGGTTCCAATCGTGTTTGTCTATATGTCGAAAGATATTGACTGTAAATAAAAAAACGCTAGTATGAAATACGGAAGACATATAGGAGTAAATGTCTCGCATTTAAATAAAGACCTATGTTCCATCAGTCGATGTAAATCCCACCGAAGGTACTAAATTAGCAAATCAGGTTCAAAATATATTTAATGGAGGTTCTTTTTCGCACATGCGGAAAATCCGACAAGGCATTTCTGCAGGGGGGGGGAAGAAAAGTGTTTTATAAAAAACGACGAACAAAGACTAGCGAGGGTTCAAAATAAACCCTCTTTACTGATTTTCTAAGGAAGTACGGGCATACAACCAAAGAGATACATTGTTCAGTGATAAGAAGACCCCAACGGATACCGCCAGAACCAGAGAGGGACTTACCGGATAGGTAGACAAACAGGATACGAATGATATTGACGGCGTTCCCGTAATGTGGCGTGCCGTCAGTCAGGCCAGGATCAACCGGCCTCTGTGAACCAATCCCTTTAAATCTGTTACCTATAGGGCGGAGTTGTCCCAATGGCTCAAAGAGGATCGTGACAATAGAAAGGGGACTCCACAATAAAAAGAGAAAAAAGATTGAAGGATTTCTTCAATATACACCCTTATCTATATTACGATATATGGGCAAAAATCTAAAATCTAACTAGCAAAAGAATAATATAAAAAAAGAATTATTCAATATATGGAATTTAATGTATAGAATTCAATGTATAGAATTCAAGATTAGGAACCACGTAATCCCGAAAAAAGGTTTAAAATGCGATATATAGGCAAATATCGTAGATTACGTGAAGGGTGTCTGTGAGTCCAGTTGTGTATTCAATGTGTCGGATTCGCTATATCAAGATCAATATTTAGATTTCCATGTGTCGGATTCACTGTGTCGAATACAATATTTAGAATTCCATGTTCAAAGCGAATTGGACTCATGAGGGGTGCTAAAGGAAAAGCCAGAAAGAATAACAGTTAAGGTTAAAGAAATGAAGTCATCAGAGGGGAATATATTAACAAGGGTCATATTAATATAAAGATACTAATATTTGTCGGACTACATAATGGAAAATACAATACAATATTTAGAATTCCATGTTCAAAGCGAATTGGACTCATGAGGGGTGCTAAAGGAAAAACCAGAAAGAATAACAGTTAAGGTTAAAGAAATGAAGTCATCAGAGGGGAATATATTAACAAGGGTCATATTAATATAAAGATACTAATATTTGTGGGACTACATAATGGAAAATGAAAATGACTGGAACAATCTCTAATTTGAATGATCCTGAATTAACGGTAGTTAAATCATTGAAAAAGTAGTGAGTCATGAAGCTGCAAGTGGATGATAAGTACTAGAGAGTCAATACTGGAGCCTTAATGGATAGCGTTTTCCAAAGGAATTTCTGAATTAAGGCCCTTGTTGAAGGTCCCCAGAGAAAAAATCCAAAAAACCTCACGTTTTTTTCGAATTTTACCTCCGCCTTTACTTTCAGGAAGCTTGATTTTTCCAATGATTCGCCATTTAAAATCATCTGGAGCGTGTTGTTTCTCATGAAAAGGTTTTACCAAAGGTGCTGTTAATTTTTGGGTGCGGATGGCTGAGCGATGTTCAGTAAGTCGCACTTGGATGGGTCTAGATGTTTCGCCCACATATCCTAGCTGGCATGGGCATATGATAAAGTAGACACAATTGGCGGTCTTACAATTCCACATATCCTTTGCATGAACATGGCAACCGTTATGCTCAAATGACTCACCTCCTAAGATGTTAGCACATGATTTACAGGAGGAACACTTGACAGTGCCTTTAACAGGAAAGTTATTATCAATGGTACTTTGAATAAATTCAGATCTCAAATGATTACCAGTAAATCGCGAGTGCACAATTAAATCCTTCAGATTTTTGTTACGTTTATGGGCAAACAACGGTTTGTCCAATTTTATTTGTGATGTAGGGTTGGAATTCAGAATGTGCCAGTTGCTATTCACGATATGTTTCACTGTATTATCTAAGGTAGAGTGCTTAGTAACACAAACAAGTTGGGTATTTTCTTTTGTAGCTTTTTTCCTTAGAAGTGAATCTCGATCATAAAACCTTGCTCGTTTAAACGAGTCCCTCACTAATCTATGGGGATATCCTCTGTTCAGGAATTTTTGGCGCATAATGCTGGCTTGTGCATCATAGTCAGCTAAGTTGGTGCAGTTTCTCCTAATTCAAAGGAATTGGGAGAAAGGGATGCTTTCGCGTTGACAGCGAGGGTGAAAACTATTAAAATGAAGGAGGGTGTTCCTAGCAGTAGGTTTCACAAAAAGATCAACAATCAATTTGTTATTTTCATGTTTGATACTTAGATCTAAAAATTCCACTTGATGTACGTCATGATGAGCGGTGAATTTCAGATTCACATCAGTGAGATTAATCCACTGAAAAAATTCCAGTAGAGTCTCTTTCCCACCGGTCCAGACAAAAAAGATGTCATCAATATATCTGGACCAGTGGGAAACAGACTCATAGAATGGAGCAATTTCGTTATAAACGAATTTCTTTTCAAAGGCAGCCATGTAGATATTGGCAATCGAAGGAGCCACTGAAGCCCACAAATTAAAACCTCGTATCTGTCGGTACAAACTATTTCCAAATTCAAAAATGTTTTCAGTTAAAACTATGTGTAACAGGTCCAAAATTAATTCTTTAGGGCATATGATATCAAACTGGTCAATAAACCAGCTAGTGGCCAGGAGCGCTTCTCTCTGAGGTATATTACTATAGAGCGCTTCGACATCCATGGTAACCATAATGTCTGCTCTTGGATTAAAAGTTAAATTTTCAACTTTGTTTATCATGTCGCCCGTGTCCCTAACATAGGACGTTATTCTTGGTATATGTGGGCGCAAAAAGAAATCTATGAATTTGGAGAGGGGTTCGGTGTTAGTTCCGATTGTAGACACAATGGGTCTGTAGGGGGGATCTGAGATGCTCTTGTGAATTTTCGGCATGCCATAAATACATGCGGTTTTGCCTTGATTATGATTAAGGAAATCATGATCTTTTTGGTCAATGTCTCCAGAAGCAAGGGCCTGGTTGGTTAGCATCAGGATTCTGTTGGATACTTTACCCAGAGGGTTTATTTTGATCTTTGAGTATGTGGTAGCATCTGCCAACATGATGTTCATTTTAAGTTCATAGAGGCTCGAATCTAACAAAACGATGCCGCCACCTTTATCACAACTCTTGATTACTAACTTTTCATTGTTCTTTAGAAATTGTAATGTTTCAAATTCGTCCTTACTGAGATTATAAATTGGTTTCGGTATGAACCGAAGGGCTCTTTCTAATTGTTGAAGAACAACCAGCTCAAATGTCGCTACCTCTGGACCCAGTTGGTCACGGTTAGGGTAAAAAGTAGATGGAAGGGACAGACGTCTGACTTCAGGTTGTGTCTCATTAGAATCTACTGTTGATTCAAAGAATTTCTTCAATCTAATCCGTCTGAAGAAGGATATTATATCTGTTTGTAACTCAAAGATGTTTACATGGGCGTGTGGTACGTATGAGAAACCCTTAGAGAGTAAGGATTCTGTATGAGAATCTATAATGTTAGATGAAAGGTTAAAAATGGGGATTACATCCCCTGGCCCCAATATTGGCGATTGCGCGTTTCGCGAATGAATTGGGGCTCCTGTTGCTGATGTTGTTGCATTTTGGGCTGATGTTGGTAATGTGACTGTTGAAAGTTGCCCCTGTTGTGACTCTGGAAGTGGACGCTTGGACGTCCTCGACGGAGGCCCCTGTTGGATAAAAAAGGCCTAGGGCGGGGGCTGTTGTATTGATTATAATTGCTCTCTGTGTCATAGAGCGTGTTCGTTCCCTCGTTTTCAGAGTCAGATGTGTCTGTAAAATTATTTACTCGTTGTGGTGTGGGTCTGGTCTCATCTACGTAGTGATTCTGTTTGTAAAAATCTTGTTTGAGATAGGGGTAAGTACCTTCTAATGTATAGAAACGCTTATCTTTGGTTAATTTCTCATGTTTGCGTTTATCAAGATAAGCGCTGAAGGATTCCAATTCTTTGTTGGCTTCTTCAATTTTCTTCATCGCTTCCTCTATACTGCCTGATGCTTTAAGTTTAGTTTCTAGCTCGTCAATTTCAGTTTTGATAACTAATGCCAATTCTTTGGCGGTCCCAACAATCAAGATCATAAGATCTCGGGAGCATCTATTGGCAATAAGGCTTCATCTTTCGAGGAATGGCCTGTGATGGACGAAGAGTCCAGGGATGTTACGGACTTTCAATCCCATGGGGATTATGCCGTTTCTGAGATAGGCCAGCATAAACTCCCCATGGGCTTCCATTCGCTTTAATTTCTTTTTAAGGTCTAACAGTTTGAGACTGTCTTCATTTTTATGGCTAGCTAGGTTGCCATTATTAGCTGAGATAGGATTAATACCTACCAGCAGTTCAAATTCCTCGACGGAAAAGTCAAACGTTTTTAGTTGGGCCATATTGGTACCCTACACGGAAAAACAAGATAGAAATCTGATAGGTAATAGACGATCAGCCAATGAACAAGAGTACTAAACAATCTTTGATACAATATGTAATGATACTGCAAAAAGAACCGCCCTACACAGACAAGCTGTGGGTAACCAAAGTGAGAAAAACAAGGACCCCCTGAGAAGTCATGTAAAAAGACTCCTAGGGCAGGGAAAACCAAATGTGTGCAAAATTCCTAGGCAGCCTTAATATTAGACAACAAGTTATGGTACCCACATATGATTAGGAACAGGCATGCATAAAATACATAGTCATACATAAAGGACACACATATTTTTAATATACATAATACAATTCATATACGTAAAAACTGACAAAAATCAATTAATGTGACAAACGAGGTAAAAATTATTATATGCAGTTGTTGTATATAATAAAGAACAACAGAAAACAGAACACTGTTGCAAATAAAATAAACTTAAAAAGACACCACAATTAGTTGTTATGGGGTGTCCAAGAACAGATGAAGAGGGAATTACTCGACGCGCGTTTCGGCGAAAAAGCCTTCTTCAGGAGTCACAAATAATCATCTGCAATTACATATAGAGCAAAATTAATACATTGTATTTTATGAAAAATGTCAAACACATACCTATACTACTATTAAGACAACAAATAATATACATCTATACAAAATTACATAACATAATATATGACAATTTGCCGCCAACCTATCATATGAGGGTCTAACATTTCTACTTTGTGTCTATCTAGTGATCCGATACACATATAACAAACAGAGAGTTGTATAGTACTCCAATTCCAAATACAAAGTCTATTCATGACGTTATGGTGACTATTGATTTAGTCAGATAGACAAACTCCCACATCTCAATACATGTATAAAGTAAAGTAAACTTACAATATATGACAGTAAAAACCTTCCATTTGGTAGTTTCATGTGAAGAGATGGTCAGACATATATCTGAAAAGACATATGTACAAAGGCAACATATGTGTTACGGTATGGCAAATAACTGATTTGATGCAAAGATTGCAATGAGTCAAGTAAGCACAACAATGTCATATAGATACAAAGGAGACTAAAATGTCATCTATGAGACTATGTGTCTCAATCTCCAAAATGCCTACCGATGTCGCAATGGGACCTAATAAAAGCTGTCCTAAAAAGAAATATACAGAAAATACTGCTCATAGTACCTGTTTGGTTGATGTGTAATTTCTTTGATAAAAGTCGATTTAGGATTCACAAATGTCTGACGGGAATATGTGTCCTTAACTGTAAAATACAACGGTAATAGTACCCATTGAGTAATTTATAGACCCTAGAATGGGGAACTGAAACATTCTAAATTAAAATAAAAAACGAAAATAAAAAATAAACAGGCATTTACCTTAAAATTATAAAATGGCCATATATTCAAGATCCATGTATTCAGGACTTCTCGAAAAAGTAGGATTTAGTACAATCGATAAATCTAAGAAAAGGGAATATATATGCGAATAAGTCTCTAATGCATAGGGAGACACTCTGATAATCGAAATAATATAGTCAAGGATTACCTGAGAAAGAGAAAGGAGTATATTCTGTCTTTCAAAGAAGTATGCTCGATAAAGTCCATAAGAGGTTCCAATCGTGTTTGTCTATATGTCGAAAGATATTGACTCTAAATAAAAAACGCTAGTATGAAATACGGAAGACATATAGGAGTAAATGTCTCGCATTTAAATAAAGACCTATGTTCCATCAGTCGATGTAAATCCCACCGAAGGTACTAAATTAGCAAATCAGGTTCAAAATATATTTAATGGAGGTTCTTTTTCGCACATGCGGAAAATCCGACAAGGCATTTCTGCAAGCTTCCTGAAAGTAAAGGCGGAGGTAAAATTCGAAAAAAACGTGAGGTTTTTTGGATTTTTTCTCTGGGGACCTTCAACAAGGGCCTTAATTCAGAAATTTCTTGGGAAAACGCTATCCATTAAGGCTCCAGTATTGACTCTCTAGTACTTATCATCCACTTGCAGCTTGATGACTCACTACTTTTTCAATGATTTAACTACCGTTAATTCAGGATCATTCAAATTAGAGACTGTTCCAGTCATTTTCATTTTCCATTATGTAGTCCCACAAATATTAGTATCTTTATATTAATATGACCCTTGTTAATATATTCCCCTCTGATGACTTCATTTCTTTAATGTAAACTGTTATTCTTTCTGGTTTTTCCTTTAGCACCCCTCCTGAGTCCAATTCACTTTGAACATGGAATTCTAAATATTGTATTGTATTTTCCATTATGTAGTCCCACAAATATTAGTATCTTCATATTAATATGACCCTTGTTAATATATTCCCCTCTGATGACTTCATTTCTTTAACCTTAACTGTTATTCTTTCTGGATTTTCCTTTAGCACCCCTCATGAGTCCAATTCGCTTTGAACATGGAATTCTAAATATTGTATTCGACACAGTGAATCCGACACATGGAAATCTAAATATTGATCTTGATATAGCGAATCCGACACATTGAATACACAACTGGACTCACAGACACCCTTCACGTAATTTACGATATTTGCCTATATATCGCATTTTAAACCTTTTTTCGGGATTACGTGGTTCCTAATCTTGAATTCTATACATTGAATTCTATACATTAAATTTCATATATTGAATAATCCTTTTTTTATATTATTCTTTTGCTATTTAGATTTTAGATTTTTGCCCATATATCGTAATATAGATAAGGGTGTATATTGAAGAAATCCTTCAATCTTTTTTCTCTTTTTATTGTGGAGTCCCCTTTCTATTGTCACGATCATCTGTGAGCCATTGGGACAACTCCGCCCTCTAGGTAACAGATTTAAAGGGATTGGCTCACAGATGCCGGTTGATCCTGGCCTGACTGACGGCACGCCACATTACGGGAACGCCGTCAATATCATTCGTATTCTGTTTGTCTACCTATCCGGTAAGTCCCTCTCTGGTTCTGGCGGTATCCGTTGGGGTCTTCTTATCACTGAACAATGTATCTCTTTGGTTGTATGCCCGTACTTCCTTAGAAAATCAGTAAAGAGGGTTTATTTTGAAACCTCGCTAGTCTTTGTTCGTCATTTTTTATAAAACACTTTTCTTCCCCCCCCTGCAGAAATGCCTTGTCGGATTTTCCGCATGTGCGAAAAAGAACCTTCATTAAATATATTTTGAACCTGATTTGCTAATTTAGTACCTTCGGTGGGATTTACATCGACTGATGGAACATAGGTCTTTATTTAAATGCGAGACATTTACTCCTATATGTCTTCCGTATTTCATACTAGCCTTTTTTATTTACAGTCAATATCTTTCGACATATAGACAAACACGATTGGAACCTCTTATGGACTTTATCGAGCATACTTCTTTGAAAGATAGAATATACTCCTTTCTCTTTCTCAGGTAATCCTTGACTATTTTATTTCGATTATCAGAGTGTCTCCCTATGCATTAGAGACTTATTCGCATATATATTCCCTTTTCTTAGATTTATCGATTGTACTAAATCCTACTTTTTCGAGAAGTCCTGAATACATGGATCTTGAATATATGGCCATTTTATAATTTTAAGGTAAATGCCTGTTTATTTTTTATTTTCGTTTTTTATTTTAATTTAGAATGTTTTAGTTCCCCATTCTAGGGTCTATAAAGTACTCAATGGGTACTATTACCGTTGTATTTTACAGTTAAGGACACATATTCCCGTCAGACATTTGTGAATCCTAAATCGACGTTTATCAAAGAAATTACACATCAACCAAACAGGTACTATGAGCAGTATTTTCTGTATATTTCTTTTTAGGACAGCTTTTATTAGGTCCCATTGCGACATCGGTAGGCATTTTGGAGATTGAGACACATAGTCTTATAGATGACATTTTAGTCTCCTTTGTATCTATATGGCATTGTTGTGCTTACTTGACTCATTGCAATCTTTGCATCAAATCAGTTATTTGCCATACCGTAACACATATGTTGCCTTTGTACATATGTCTTTTCAGATATATGTCTGACCATCTCTTCACATGAAACTACCAAATGGAAGGTTTTTACTGTCATATATTGTAAGTTTACTTTACTTTATACATGTATTGAGATGTGGGAGTTTGTCTATCTGACTAAATCAATAGTCACCATAACGTCATGAATAGACTTTGTATTTGGAATTGGAGTACTATACAACTCTCTGTTTGTTATATGTGTATCGGATCACTAGATAGACACAAAGTAGAAATGTTAGACCCTCATATGATAGGTTGGCGGCAAATTGTCATATATTATGTTATGTAATTTTGTATAGATGTATATTATTTGTTGTCTTAATAGTAGTATAGGTATGTGTATGACATTTTTAATAAAATACAATGTATTAATTTTGCTCTATATGTAATTGCAGATGATTATTTGTGACTCCTGAAGAAGGCGTTTTCGCCGAAACGCGCGTCGAGTAATTTCTTCTTCATCTGTTCTTGGATACCCCATAACAACTAATTGTGGTGTCTTTTTAAGTTTATTTTATTTGCAACAGTGTTCTGTTTTCTGTTGTTCTTTATTATATACAACAACTGTATATAATAATTTTAACCTCGTTTGTCATATTAATTGATTTTTGTCAGTTTTTACGTATATGAATTGTATTATGTATATTAAAAATATGTTTGTCCTTTATGTATGACTATGTATTTTATGCATGCCTGTTCCTAATCATATGTGGGTACCACAACTTGTCTAATATTAAGGCTGCCATGGAATTTTGCACACATTTAGGCACTGACACTACGCATGCCTCGGGAGCACTACAAAGGCTCCCAGCTCAGCCCCCACTCACCTCACTCTTCTGGACTCCTTCAGTGTGGAAGACCACTCTGCTCTTCGCCCGGTCCCTCTCCTGGGACACAGGACTTTGACAAGGAGCCTGTGAGGCAACGGATGATCCAGGCTGCATGCAGGGCTCCCAGCAGCTCACAGGAGCCCTGCACGGGCCTGACATCCTCTTGGCTGAGTGGCCAGGCCCCTAACCAGGCATGGCCGACTGGCTTCCTGGTCGGGCCGCGCTGGTGATCTTCCCTGATCTCGGCAGCTCCTCTGGGCGGTAGAAATGAGGGGTAGGTTCCCGTTTTTAATAAAGACAATTGCCCGATAGGCACCCGCTACCAAAGTGGTATAAACACAGGGTGGGCACCCACTAGAGGAACACAGACATGGGGTGGGCTCCCGCCACCAAAGCAGCATAAACGCAGGGTGGTCACCCGCTACCAAAGTGGCATAAATACGGGACTGGCACCCACTAGAGGAGCGCAGACGCAGGGTGGGCTCCTGCCACCAAAGCAGCAAAAACGCGGGGTGGGGATCCACTATCCCCACAGGCAATACAGGGGAATCCCCAAATCGGGATCTCATCCACGCACGTTGCAGCCCAGTGCTGAGAGACAAGCGCTTTCCTTCAGGAATGCAATTGTAGCGCTCACGAGGCACAAGCGTCCTCCAGGGTCAAGGGGCAAAGCTGGGCCCAGGCAGGCCAGCACACAGGGCCCTCAAGCAGGGATACAGTCCCTCGTGGCTGTTCCTCCTAGGGCCCAGCAGCAACAGGTCCCAAGGAAGAACAAAGCACAACCACTTTCATGGGGTCACAGCCCCAATATTTATCTCCACATTTTTCTTTGTCTTCCCTGGCACAGGGCTTGGGGGAAGTGTGGAACACTTTGTTGTCAAGACTAAGTGCCAATTCCACCAATAGACTAGTAAAAGAGATCTCAACACTCAGCAAGCAAGACTTTGATGGGGGCTGGTTAAATGAAAAAGAGGCAGCTTTCCTCATCAATAAAGCACCTACTGTGCCTGCAATCTATATGTTACCTAAGGTACATACGGACCCTATACAACCTCTTGGGCGACCGATTGTGTCAGGGTGTAATTCCATTCTTAAACCCCTGGCACAATATGCTAATGTTTTCATATGCCCTTTTGCAGTGGACCAACCATCCTACATATGAGACACTATGGCTGTAATCAATATAAATGAAAATCATGAATTTGATCCAACAAATGAAATCCTTGTTTCTATGGATATAGAAAGTTATATACAAACATTCCTCAACAAGAAATACTTGAGATCTTAAATCATCTATTACATACCAGACCGAGACCACATACAATACATACAGCTTTTATTTTTAGAATGCACACGTATTTCTCTGTGTGAAATTTCTTTCCTCTATGAGAATACATTCTACCAGCAGCAAAAGGGCGTGGCAAGGGGGGCAGTCTAAGCCTCAGATATAGCAAATATATATGTCTCAACCTTCCAACATGATAACATCTTTGACATGTCCAACCCATACTTGAAAAATGTCATTCGTTGGTTGAGATATATAGACAATGTTTTTCTCATCTGGCGAGGCACTCAAGATCAACAGTTAGCTTTCCATGTTTGGCTAAACACAAAGAGCTAACTTTTAAGATTTACCATGGAAACATACAATGAAAAAAAGAACTTTCTAGACATCACTATTAAGGTAGATACTTGTAACCATCTTTATACTACGATGTATACAAAACTTACAGCCAGAAATACTCTTCTTGATTACAAGAGCCATCACCCTCAAGCTCTTAAAGATGGCCTTCCTTTTGAGCAGTTTTTGCGTTCATGCAGAAACTGCTCATTGAAAGATGACTACTTTACAGAAGCAAAGAAACTCAAAGAGAAATTAAAGGCCTGCGGTTATCCAGCCAGACTACTTAAACAATCGATGAAACAAGCCTGTTATAATAATTGGGAGGCATTACTGACAGTCAAAGATCGTCCCAATGTGCCACATTTAGTATATGTTTCCACTTTTAGCACACATACTAATTCCATCAAGAAAATTGTCAACCAACAATGGTCTTTACGTAAGAGTTTACTGGAATTTATACCAAAACCAATATTTTCGTTTAAAAGAGGGACAAACATACAGGCCAGACTAGTGCATGCTTATGAGGACACAGACACTAACCCAGTAGATAATATGAGACAACTACTACCACTTGTAGGTCACCATAAATGTAACATGTGTCTGGCCTGTAACACCACTCAGAAAACTAAATCTTGTCTAATAAATGGTGTATCAATCACTCTTAAGGCTTTTTCAAACTGTAATATTACTAACGTAGTGTACTGCATTCAATGTCCCTGTGGACTTCAATACATACGGAAAACAATACAAACAATAAAAAAATGGATAATACAGTATCAATCACGTATTAGATGTTGTGTAGAAAATGACTCTTTGGTTGAACATTATCTACGCCAAGGTCACACTGAACATGAAATGCGTTGGTGGGTGATTGAGGTTGTTAAGCCAACAAAAAGACAATACAATATAGATCAGACACTCACATTAAAAGAAGGCAGATGGACATATCGTACTGACTGTATAAACAGAGGCTTGAACTCTGCATATTGCACTTGCATATTTAACATAATTGATTAGTTTGCAAAACCATAGAGTGATAATCTCTTCCATGTACACCATGGCTGCAACTTTCAGTAAAGTTTCATATCAGGACACGCTGCTTTGAAAAGGAAAATATAGATACATTGCTATGAAAAAGAGAATACAAGGCAGATTAACAACAATTAAATGTTCTGATAAAATAATGCTCAGGTACAACATAATTAATATTAATGACTTGTTTCCTCCATATGTATGTAAAAAGTTCTTAATTATTCAACAAACAAAGAGCAATATTCTTAAGGAGTCACATATATGTGTATATATATATATCTGGATGTTGTATTCACAAATGATGATTCCAGTCTACAAGCCAGATAGCTGACAACTATGTCAAGATAATTTTTGGATTACAACAACGTTTAACATCAATAGACAATATGTATATTCGGATAAGATACTTTCTTTGGTCCAATCATTGAAAAAAATATATGATGTTAGTATGTTGAATATTCTGTAATTCAGATTAATTTGATACTGACAGGCAAAGATGAAACTTGAATTCTGTCAACGATAAATGTATGTTGAATTGACTAATCTGTTTCAACTAATCTCTGACTTGGTGATGGCTTATTTCAATTCTCTAATGATAGTGCAATAATTAATGAAACAACTAATGAATTGGCTAATCTTTATCTCTGACTTGGTGATAGCCAATTCCAATTCTCTATTGATAATGACACTAACTAATAAATTTATGTAACCTAGACAGCAATCTCACAAATAACACTCACCATATTCAGACGAGCCACCAAGAAGTGAGTTTATATCAATTTATACTCTCTTTAGTGATGGCTTACTTTAATACTTTAGTGGGAGTCAAAATAAGTAAATGATGAGCAAGCATAGGTTTTTAGTAGCAACACTAAGAAGGTTTTATAGAGACATAATGTGACAACTATAAAGTCAAAATACTTTTTCCCTCAGTAATAGTTTGTCCATTATAAAAAATTGTTACTGATTTATATTGTTTGATGTGTATTTGAAATGAATGAAATGAAAATTAAACTTATATAGCGCGTAACTACCCTGAGGCCTCGTGAATCTAAGCTAGTGTAATTCACTATAGAAAATATATACTGCTTTCTGCTTGGTGATTAGCTATTAATAAATTCAATAACAGTAATAGCTAATAACGCAGAGTTTTCGCTATTAGGTCAAAATGCACCATTTCAAATATTCCTTTGTGAGTTTAATATTGAATAATTTTTCTTTCTAGAAAATCAATTTTCATAGTAAAAAAATAAAGAAAGTTATAAGTGAAGAAAAAGAAAAAGTAGTTATATATTGAATTAGAAAACCGCGACAGCCCGTGCGCCCCGAAGTCGGGGAGCCCATACTCCGTTGCCTGGCCCGGGCCCCCCGGCGACCTGTCTGAGGCCTGTTGGGAGTTGCTGACCCAACGCACCTGCCCCCTTGAGCAGTGGAGCGAAGTGGAGAGGCGAGCGACAGTGAGGGAACACACCGGGAGGCCTCCCCAACCCCCGGCCAACCCGGCAACGCGGCAGGGAAGTAGAGAGTGCGAGGCACAGTGAGACCACACCGAGGGCCTCCCTGACCCCCGGCGAGGGCGCGCCACAGACTCCTCGCGACCCGGCGGCGGTCGGCCCACCCGGTCGGGAAGGACTGCACGGAGGGGACCCCAGGAGCTTTGACTACCCAGCGTCGCCACAAGCGGCGGTTCGAGCCATTTCTGGCTGGCCGTGTTGGACCGACAGGTCATCCAGACCACCCATGGGACGACCACAGAGGACGGTGACCACGACACCGGCGCCGGCCCAGAGACGATCACCCTCCCCGGGCCCCTCACGCGGCTCGAAGACCGGGGGACCACCACAGGAATCGGACATGTCCACAAAGCTTGACAAAGTCCTAGCGGCCATCGAGCACTCCCGAGTGTCCATGGAAACCAAATTCGGGGAATTGGCCTCGGACATAACCCTGCTACGTGACGACCATAGGAAGCTGGCAGATAAGGTGAAGCAAGAGAATCACACGCTACATGAACTGAAACCGCAGGTCCAGCTCAATCAAAAAGCCATCAAGGACCTGCAGGAGATGGTCAATTTCCTGGAACGCAAGGCGGACGATTTGGAGGGGCGCTCCCGCCGGAGCAACATACGCCTGATCAACTTGCCGGAGGGAGTGGAGAGGGAAGACCCAATTCAATACATCGAGGCATGGCTAAAAATGTTCACCCGGGCCCAAGACCTCACGCCGTTTTTCTCTGTGGAGAGAGCGCACAGGGTTCCGACTGGACGACCTCAGGCTGGCCTCCCGCCCAGACCATTCCTGCTAAAGCTTCTGCACTATCAGGACAGAGACACGATCCTACGAGCGGCCAGGCAAGCGAAAGTCCTCAGAGTGGAAGACAAAAATGTGATGGTGTTCCCGGACTACTCCCAGGCAGTGCAGCGCCAACGCGCCACATTTCAGGCGGTGAAGCAAACCCTACGCCAACACAAGATACAATATGCCCTCCTTTTCCCAGCCCGCCTAAAAATCATCTATGAAGACTCGGCACACTTTGTCACGGACCCCGCGGAGGCGAGACACTGGTTGGATCATCGCAATCAGTCCCGATCAGACCGCGAGGATACACCGTCGAGCTCAGCGTCTAACAAACGGCGGCGGCTCCGCTCCAAAAATGGCACTCTCACACAGATGAATCGACCGCTGACGCCCAGCACCAAACGCGTCCCGGACTTGGAACAAATCATAGCGGACCGACGGAGGGCCATACAGGCAGCGGCGGAGGTCCGGCAACCAGACACCGAACGGGAGGAGGATCGAGGCCCTCACATCTTTACATCCGAGGACGAAGGCCAGAGCGACGCCCGCACCTCCAGGGACGGCTCAGCTTCTCTGCCACTGGTGACTCCGCAGACGGCGGACACGCTCATCTGAAGACTGCTGACACAGACAGCGGTAAGACTGAGATGGCAGAGCATGCTCGTCGACGGGGGACGTCGGGAAGCCGCGCCTAAGGTACTGGTGGTAGCATACACACATGCAGAGACACGATGCGGCGGGTGGCCTAGACCTGAGCCCACGGCACCACCGCTACACCACCCCCTCACACCAAACGAACTAGAGACAGTACGAGATGTACAGTTTGGGCTTATTGTGCCATGCGATAGGCCCCTTCAGTTGGGACTGTTTCCCGAATGTTGTTTCCATGTTACACCCCTCCCCTTTTTGCCCTGATACCTTCGCGGGAGTGGACATTTGGTCGCAGTGGAAACATGTATGGAGGGAAGTAGTACGGGCGAGGGAAACTCTGGGTACAGACGATTGGCGGTGGGTAGACCAACCAACACAACTGACAATCTCACATGACAAAATCCCCTAACACGGATGTTACCTTTATCACACTAAATGTCAGAGGGCTGCACACGGCAAGCAAACGTTATGCAGTCTATGCCTATCTAAAGAGACAGCAGGCCCATATAGCTCTCTTACAAGAGACTCACTTGACGACGACGGAAGCCGGCAGATTACAGAAAAATTGGAGGGGCATAGTCTGCGCCACGGGGTACTCTGCATTTGCCAGGGGCACAATGATTTGGGTCAGACCGGGAGTTCCCTTCCGTGAACAGTCCAGGGTGGTGGATAAGAGGGACGCTATGTACTACTGGAAGGGCAACTGGATGGACAGTCTATCCTGATAGGTAGTATCTATGCCCCCGCAGTGGAGCAGAACGTCTTTTGGTCTCGCCTTTACGAACACGCTAGCACACCACACCCACACCCCTTGGCTACTGGGAGGGGATTATAACTGTGTCTTAGACTCGACCCTCGACCGATCCTGCCCCCCGCCGCCACGCTCACCACTTCACAAACAGACGGAGTTCTTCAATACATGGGTTCAACACTGGACATTGACGGACACGTGGAGGGCACTGAACCCCACGACGAAACTGTACTCATTTCACTCCATTCCACACGACCTTCGTGTGAGACTTGATAGATTCCTATGCTCACCTGCCATACATGCCAAAGCTCGACACACAGACTACCTTGGCAGAGTACTATCAGACCATGACGCCCATACCCTGACCCTCAGATGGAAACCACCCCACTCTCCAGTACCAACATGGAAGCTCCCTCGGGAGTGCCTCACAGACTAGGTATTCACACATGACCACGGGGAACACCTGCAGGAACATTTCAGACTCAACACGGATTCAGCGTCCTCCAGTCTTGTGGAGTGGGATGCACACAAAGTGACGGCGAGGGGCCACTGTATACAGAAAGTGCTAGGGATACGAATGGTACTGGAACGCGCATTACGCACTGCAGAACAGGCGCTAGCGACCCTGCTGCAGGCGGATGACCGCGGCGAGGTGACCCAACTGCAAGTAGCCGAGGCTAAGACAAAATACGCTGAGACACTGAGGGACCTACGTAAATATAACTTCAGAAAATACGCCAACAAGGTACACTGGGCGGGCAACAGGGGGGGCACACTCTTAGCCTGGTTAGTTAGACAGGATCCCGACTTGAAACCTATCACGGAAATTACAGACCGGTCCGGTCGACTCCAGACCTCCCAGATAGCGATCATGCAAGTCTTTTACACATATTACTCACACATATATCAGACTCCTTGTCAGAGCGACCCCCTTGTGATGACCGACTTCTTCCTCACGTTACCTATTCCCCGGGTCTCACCAGCGGTCCGGAAGGACCTAGACCGGAAAATAACACAAACCGAGATTAAAGCAGCGATAGGAGCGCTTGCCAGGAACAAGGCCCCAGGCATGGACGGCTTCCCCCTCGATGATTACCAGACATTCTCAGTACACCTTGCCCCACGATTAGCGACCATGTTCGAAGACGCGCTCAAGGTGGGAGTCCTCCCACGTTCCCTTAGAGAATCGTTAATAGTCTCGTTCCCGAAACCACACAGGGACCCCCGGCTCCCATCGTCCTACAGGCCGATCGCACTACTCAACTCAGACTGTAAAATCCTAGGTAAAATGTTAGCGATGAGATATGCCCAGGTCGTACCCCAATTGGTCCATCCCGACCAAAATGGATTTGTGCCGAACCGCAACACATCCCACAACCTCCGTAGGCTATTCCACATCCAAGACATAGCGCGTGACCAGTTCCCGAATGCAGCTTGCCTCATATTAGACCTCGAGAAGGCGTTCGATACACTCCTGTGGCCATATCTATTTGAGGTCCTCGCGAAGAAGATTTTGGCTTACGCCTAACCGCTTAAACCAGGCTCCTCTACTCACAGCTCAAGTCCAGGGTCCGGATAGGTACCTACATTTCCCCTGAATTCACCGTGGACAGGGGGACTAGACAAGGATGCCCGTTGTCACCCCTCTTGTTCGCCCTAGCGGTTGAACCCCTAGCGATACGCCTACGACGAGAGGGCGAGGCCTGGGGTATTCCTCTAGCACACACATGGCACTGTGTATCTCTGTACGCAGATGACCTTCTAATCTATGTCCGAGACGCCACGAGCGACCTAACATACATTTGGAAGACGCTGGAGGAGTTCGCGAACGTGTCGGGCCTTAAGGTCAACTGGGGGAAATCCTCCATATACCCGCTGAACCCCCATATGGCCCCCTTCGAAGCCCGGGTGGGTGCCCAATCACTCGCCTTGAATGCTGAGGCCCCCCGCTACCTGGGAGTACGGTTGTATCACACCCCGGAGGACTTATACGCTGTTAATCATCGTAGAACTCTGGCTGGTCTACGATCAGCGGTTAGCTTCTGGAGGACACTCCCACTGGCGCCTATAGGCCGAGTGGCCCTAGCAAAAATGATAATGGTCCCCCGACTGTTGTACAACTTTGCGAACCTCCCAGTGATCCCACCACGTTCGTTCTTCGGAGAACTGAACACTCTCCTGATAGACCTGATATGGGGAGGGGGCCGACGACGGGTGGCGCTTTCCACACTCTACCTGCCTACCACGGAGGGGGGACTGGGTGCGCCGGTCTTTGAGGCATACTTCCTAGCGGCCCAACTCCAGTGGCTGTCCTACTGGACGGCGGGATGTCACACAGGGGAAACCATCACAGCTAATGATCCTATGTCGCAGGCCGCGATCGTCAGACTTTTGCTGCCAGGCACTAAACCCCTACGGACTCGACCCATGCAAGTATCCATTGCCCGTGCTTGCATGATGCGCATCCACCGCATGTCCAAAACACAGCCACCATATTCGCCCTTGTTACCACTGGTGGGTTTCCCTCGCAGGGATTCATATTATTCCCCGAGTCTGGACAGAGTTGGCAGTCACGGAGATCAAATCCTTGTTCGAAGACGGACAGCTAAAAATGTTTGCGCAGATGATGGCCCAGTATGAACTCCCCCCGGGACAGTTTTTACTCCATAGAAAATTACTAGATAGCAGCCGCACACACTGGAACCCAGATGCCGGTGAACCCACGACACATCCAGTGATTCATGCGATTATGCACATGGGGGTGGGGAGGTACCTAGTAACATGGCTCTACAGAGCGGTGCGTTCTTTACTCCTCCCATCCCTCCAATCTCTGCGCCAGAAGTGGGAGACGGACTTCGGCAGAGTGGTCCACAATGGGGAATGGAGCTCAGCCTTGGAATATCCTAAAAAAGTCTCCAGAAACGCAAGGTTCCGCAATATACAATTCAACGTCCTCCACAGGGCCTATCTCACACCGGGCCGCCTCCAACGGTTTTTCCCGGACACCCACTTCGAATGTCCCCGTTGTCAAACCCCGGGAGCGGATTTCAGACATATGTTCTGGGATTGCCCCACCCTCCGCCGTTACTGGGACACAGTCCACCGAACCCTAGAAGAGGTCACGACCATTGCCACCATGAACACATGGGAGGCATGCGCGCTCTGAATTTTTCATAGACGGAAAGCCGAGAAAACACAACACCGATTCCTATCACTAGCCATCCTCCTGGCAAAGCGCGGAATCGCCATGCACTGGAGGGCCCCCGCGGGACCACCGGAGGCAGCGTGGATCGGCGCGGTAAATAAATGGGGTAAGGCAGAGGAGGAGATACTCCGGGAAGAGGAGGTACGCGGACATCGCAAGCATCCTATATCCCTGGAGTGGGCTCAACTACTGTATAACTTCACACAGGCGACACGCCCCCAAGAGTCACCTATAGCCTCGCAATCCCAAGTACGACCGACCACACCGACCCCCACACATCCATGAATATGCCACGAATACTGCACAAACGTCATGAGTGGCCGCACCCAGCGACCCTCTAACACCCGGACACATACCAACAACGCCCGATATGTACTTACGCCAGTCGACCCGAGAGAACGGACTCTGTGCTTCGATAAGGAGACCCAGACCCCTCCCTCCCGCCTTTCCCTTACTTTCTTCCCCATCCCACATTCTTCAGTTCATCCCTCAGTTCCTGGGTAGGTTGGGAAGCTCAACTTAGACAGGGTGCTACCCTTGCATATGATTCACTGATCAGGCCCACTGATAACGTTGCCACGACGCCACATGTCATCACGAATCACACCCACATAGTCGGTGCCTCCTGCACCGCCTCCACAGCGACCAACATATCACGAGTTCACCCCCCCACTGGTGCAGTTGACAGACTTACATGAACGAGACGGTTCCCCCCTGGGGGGTGCATACGCTCTGGTGGGAAGCCACGTGGTACATGCTACGGAGCACACATATAGTGGCGGTCGACGGACAACAAACCCCGAACTGAGAAGTGCCAAACAGTGACTATTTCTAAAACTATATCTCTACGACCTCATTTTGTAATGCTCGTCTACCTTGTTTGATTACTGTCATATTGTTAATGTAATGCAACCTGAAACCCAATAAAAAAATGTAAACAAAAAAAAAAAATTTGAATTAGAAAACCACTAGGCTAAGATGGCCGTTGTTTCCGGATCACTCGTGGGGGCAGTAATCAAGCAAGTCCTCTTTCGCGCTCCAAACCATTCCTCAAATACGAGCGTCAGACCTTGGTGTCTCGTTAGACGTGAACTTTCAGTGAGCGTTTTCTAACTCGGACTCAGAGATACGATCGATCCAGAATTCATCAGGTAAAAATAAGACAAGCTACCGACTTAATATTTTACTAGACATTTTTTAAATAATTGCAAAACCATCAGTGGACTTCTCCTTCTTATTGTTTAGATGCAACTTTGATGAACTGCTTACATTATTTTTCGTGACTTTGACACAATTTGCCACATCAAGGCAAAAACGAGTGGCAGGATCGCTCTAACTACAGGATCGTCAGGATCGGCTCTAACAACAGGTATTCATTCTGTAAATACGACAAATTTGAATATAAGAGACAATGTCTGTGCTGTTTACATAGAATGAATAGTCAACACTTTAAGCATGTTTACATGTTCTATTAGGACAACATAAATAGTTTTTTTAATCATAGGAGAATATAAAACGTTTTCTATTTATCATAAAAGCTATCAGTGGCATTCTATTGATGAATATTCATTCTTGAACCGACCTATGGCTGATTTTATTCCCGGTTCACTAAATAGGACAAGTAACAGAGACATAATGCTATGCCTAACTATTACTGCACGTTTCACAAGAAAAGCGGTTGCAATAGTAGCCAGTTTCATCAATTTTTGTAATCTAAGAGATATTGAATTAAAAAAGATGCCTCGCCTAATATGCCTTTTTGTCATAGGTGGAGTTTAATCATTCCTTATGACATTCAGTAAATATATGGATTTTTCAGACGAGAACAGGTTGGTTTCCACTACTGCTATCTCAGATAAATGCCTTTGGATATTACAGTGACAGTGAGGACTTCACTGACTTTTGAGTAAGTGTAATTATGTCACTTCCCTAAAATTATTAATCTGTCTTCTAAAACCTTAACAACTATGGGTCAAGGCAGTATTCAGATCTATCTCTTTATGTAAATGATTTAGAAGACACTTTTCCTTTCTTTTTGCACATGGGTGAATATTTAAGCCAACTAATAACAATTACACACAGCAGTAATTGTTTTTTCCGTGCTTTAATAGTGGTCAATCATTTTCAATTCTTTAGTCCTAAAGATGGTCTTACAGACATCAGCATAAAGAACAACATAAGCTGAATTCTTCTGTATTTATCAGTGGATTCTTCAGATTTGTATTTGAAAAAGTGTACACAGTTGGAACTGTGAAGTCTATAACATTTGGATTGTATGATATCTTCTTGTTCCATTGTCCTTTAAATGAATTAGAACCCATTCTTTATTATTATTTTTGTTTATGATAAAAATTGTTTTTTAACATACACTCGTATGTTTGAATTGATAATTTGCTGTGATGATTTGATATATTTATATATTTGCATCTGAACAATTATATCTTGTTCACTAATTGGTTTTATATAAATTTAAACAAAAAAAATTAATTTGCAAGAAAGTTATATAAACTTGCATTGAGTAAAGATCACAAATCTTTGAGAAGTAATTTTTAGAATAAATGCCTTGAAGATGCACTTACCAGTTTATATTATTTTGCCCAAGCCGTCAAGGGTTGATTGGTTTACCCATTCTTTCTTACACCCAACTTCTAAAAGTGCCATTTCTAAACTAGTTATAATAAATCTGCGCACACCATTGCGCAACATTTATTATTACCATTTCAAGTATACCAAACTTGACCACGCTGCTCCTCTCATATCAGCAATTACCACTGAAACACTTATAGGAAACCCCCAATGCATAGTGAGAAACCAAAATGGCTGTTGGTCACTACCAGAACATGTCACACACTTAAGGTACATTTCCTACCTTTTACCTACAATGCACCCTGCCATAGGGCTAGCTAGGGCCTACCTTAGGGGTGACTGGCATGCAGTAAAAGGGGGGTCACAGACATGGCACACACTTTAGGTGCTACGTCACAGCAGCAGTAACACTGTGCGCACAGGCCCTACAATGGCAGAGGCCTGGGATAGGTTTGAAAGCTACAGGTAGGCTGCAAGCCCACAAGTAGCTTTTAATCTACCAGCCCTGGGTATATGAGATACCACTTTACAAGGGACTGACAGGTAAATTAAATATGCCAAACAGGTGTAGACCAAGCTTACCATGTTTACCACTGAGAACACACACTCTTTACACTGGCGGGTAGTGCTAATGTGCCCAGAGTCCTAAAACCCATGGCAGAAAAAAGGCTAGGAGAAAAGCAAAAACTTCAGGGCTGACCCTGCAAAAAGGGCCAAGTCCAACAATACCCCTTACTCCACCACTCTGCAAGCGTACCTCCTGGTGTGCTACTTGTTGGGGAATGAAGTCCACTTTACTCCTGAGGGGCCTTGGGGTCCAAGATATCCTCCTGGTACCTTCTGTAATTTCTACACCGCACAAATCCTGAGTGCTGGCTGGAGACCCATCCCTCCCCTTCTCCACCACTCTGCAAACGTGACTATTAGTTAAAACAACATAGAAATTCACTGAAAAACAAAATGTTACAGGGACGTTATAGTTAGGAATTAGTATTTTTTTTAAACTTAGAAATTCACTGAAAAAGCAAAAGATTACAGGGACATTATTTTTAGGAAATGCAATTAAAAAAACCCTTAGAAATTCACTGAAAAAGACAAAGGTTACAGAGGCATTACAGTTAGGTTCAGGTGTCATTCGTAGAAAACCAGTGAATTTCAGCCATTACAGGTTGTGAACTAAGTATAACACGTGCCCCTGCAATGTACTGCTTATGACCTCACATATTACATCACTCATGACATGGTCAGTGACATCACTTGCGACCCCATTAGGAATGGCTAGCACTCACAGTAATGGTGGCCTGCTGGGGTCAGCAGACCACCATATCCTGAACGTTTACCCAGTCCTGATGAAGACCGGCTTTTGAGGCTTAGATTGACCCTCCCATTACCCCTTGCCGAGTTGAAACGTCAACATCTTGTACAGCCTGGATTGTATAGTGGTTTATGATTGCCCTTTTTTAATGAGATTATACGTATGCTGGATAATAAGTATAACAAACAGGCTATTGTGTAAATAAGATGATATATGTAATAGGTCTCTTTCATTTCTCCTTGTTTGTTTAAAACTCCATGCACGGGCACTTTTTCTGAGCACCCCTTTACATATATCTTCTTGGGGCAAACATATGTGTATATAATGGATTTATATTTGTTGATTTAAAAAATACAGAAAAATTCATACATTTAAGCATGTTTTTACTTTGTATGTGATGTAAAATGTAAAAAATAATAACATACTCTCCCCTATTTTCAGCAACCATATTCATCCTAATCCTCGAGTTATATGAGTTGGGGTTATTTAAAATCAATCAGGATAAGTTGATTCATTTAACTTTTCTGCTTGCTGTATCTTTCAGATTGGACCACTGTTTTTACATATTGTAAATTACTCAGGCCTTTCAGATTATTTTTGGGTTACCTGTTGTTAGTCAGTCAATCCACTTTATTCGATTAGTTAAAATCATAAAAGTAAAAAAAAAACACAAACATAGACAATATTACAAAAAAATTTGACATAATAATTTGAAATACACAGACATTATTTCAATTCACTTAACTAAAAATACTAACACTAAGTCATACCCCTTAACCCTTAAAATTACAGTGCACGTTATGATCTTAATTAAGAAGAAAACATCATTACGTTTCTCTTATTCTTTAGCCTCACCGCAGCTACCCGGAAGGATGCAATGTTAAAAATATCCCAAGGATTACACAAAGACTGTAGAAAGACCAATGCCGGTCTAACCTGAGTGAAGCCCGTGCCTCTCAGGATAGGAACCAGGAATCTCAAACGAATATTGGAATAAAAGTCACAAAACATCATGAAGTACAAAGTGTCCTTGGACGAAAAATTATCACATTGGCAGGGTTCAGCATCAGCAGGATTGCACCATTCCCGATAATCCCCCAATGTGATGGGCCCTATCTAAAGGTTTACATAGCTCCTGTTCTTCTCGTCCCATCACCAAAACCTTATTAAAATTAAATTTTACCCACAGCACATCCTCCTTCCTGATCTTATTCGGTTCCTTATAAAGTTCTAGCCATCCTATTTTAATAAACATACTTTTAACGTACGCCAGCCATTTGATTTTTTGGGACTTATCTAACTTCACACAGTCCCGTAAAATCATATGATTCAGGGTTAAATCAAGGTTCAGCCAAGTTTTGAGCCAGCATAGCAACGGAGCTGTATTCAAAATATCAGTAACATAGCCTAGCCCTAACTCCTGGTGTATAGCATACGATGGGGTAGATTGTGAAACAGACAGAAGACTCCGTAGGAATTTGTTTTCAGCTATCTGAATCCCTACTTGTTCTTTATAGCCCCAGATAGAGTATCCATAGGCCACAATAGCCAAACACTTGGCTTTATAAACCTTTAAGATAGCCTCTATCGTTATGGCCCCTAATCGCTGTGCAAACCGTACAAGAGATGAGGAAGCTCGTATAACTGCATTCTTTTCAATATTTTATTGCAGAACTCAGGACGACCTATCATCAAATAGGACTCCCAGAGAAGTGAAGAGGACATGGGAGAGATTTCCACTCCATTACAATAAAAAGTTTTTCTATCTCTGCGACCTACTGTCATAGTATGTGACTTTCCGTTATTCACTATTAAATCCAATGAGTGCATAAAAGTCCTGAATGCGTCTAGGAGCCGCTGAAGGCCCACTGCAGTACGGGCTAAAAGTACTGCATCATCCGTGTATAGGAGAACAGGGATTAAGCAGTCTCCCACACGCAGAATATCCAGAGCCACCTCCACAAGCACTTTATCCAGGTCATTAATGTAAAGGGTAAACAGCAGGGGTGCAAGAATACATCCATGCCGGCCACACCCCTACCAGAATTAAAAGATCTAGTGCAGTCACCAGCCTGTGTTATCCTAACCAAGGTTGTAAGATCTTGGTGAAGGTAGGCTAAAAAGTAGACTAAACAAGGGTCAAGACCCTTTTCCAGTAAGCTATTCCAGAGCTTTGACCTGTTAACCAGGTCAAAAGCGCTGGATAAATCCATAAAAGCCAGTGTCAGGCACCCCTCCTTGGCCATAGTATACTTGCCTATTAATAAGTGCAAATTTAAACACTGGTCCATGGTGCTACTCCTGCATCTAAAACCATATTGCATATTAGATGGAATCCCCCTCTCGTGAACCCAATCAGTGATTTTAGTTAGAATTACCTTTACCAAGATTTTTACAGAGGAATCAATGAGGGATATCGGCCTATAACACCGGGGATCCCATCGCTGCCCCTTTTTAAAAATGGGAATAATGATTGATTTTAACCAGGAGGCCGGAAAACCAGCTGAGCACACAGCACTAAAAACATTTGCAAGGATTTTGGCCCAGAATTGGGGATTGCTTTTATAGAGGTCTGCAGGAACGCCATCTGGTCCTTGTGCATTATTACTAGCAGTGTCTCTTATGGCTTTCTCAATTTCCCCCTCATTAAACTCAAGTGGGGTACTGGCTCGGTAGAGTGAGGACCAAGGCGTAGAATCCACAACCCCCACCGACTCATAAATCGCTTCAAAATTGGAAACCCATTGGGCTTTAGTAATATTACAATCCTGGGCCTCATTATCCTCCCCTGAAAAGAAAGAGGTGTTTATGATGGTCCAGAACCTTGAACTATCTCTTAGCGCCTCCACCGACAGCAGTGAGTTCCATGCCTCATCCTTAATCTCCTCTTTCTGACTGTGAAGCACTAACTTATATTCCTTCCTCCTCCCTGCTATCAAGTCCCTATCACGTAGTTGATTTTTCAGGGCTAAAATTAAAGACCGATGGGCTTGAGAGCATTTCTCATCGAACCACTTAGGGCCACACGTAGGTCTCATTTTAGTTTTTAAACACAGATCACAGCTTACTTGTATGCAAATTCCCTCAAAAGCTCCAAGAATGACATTCTTGGAACTTAGAGGGTCAGTGCAAATAGCAATATGATCTGTGCATTTCTCACGTAGGCCCTTTAAAACTCTTTTCTGGGTTTACATTAGCCCATCTAAGCCTCCTCCCCTGATCACAGGGTAGCACCTTATTCGACACCCAGTTCCTGCCACCTTTACTCCAAATACCACAGGTAATGTCCAGGATTAGAGTGACCGGATTATGATCACTCCAAAGGGAATAATGTGGGGGACATAAGAATGTAGTCTATAACAGTATTACTAGCCTTGGCTTTAAACGTAGGGCACCGATCTCGAGAGTTAGCAAAACTAGCTTCAAAAAGATCAGCATCCGTTAAAAGCAACACAAGACCCTCACCCATTGTGGTGTGCTCAAAATGTGGGGTTTTGGCAAAATTAAAACCATGTGGGTCATTTAATGAACAATGTAAATCACACAAATGCGTATTAAAATCACCCATTAATAAAACATAAAAAGAAGTGGATTGCTTTAGCTTATAATCGTTAAGAAAATTACTCAGAGTACCTAAATGCTGGTTTACGTAGTCACACTCCCCCGAACTGTAAATATTCACTAGCAAGACCTTAGAGCAATCTAGTTTACGAAGCTCCAGTATTAGACAATGGGGAGAGTCTAACTCTAACCTTTTTACAGAGCATCTTAGGTCCAAAGAGAGGAGAAGCAGGAGCAGGCCCTTCAGATTGTTTTTGGGTTACCTGTTGTTATGTACAGGCTCTGGTTACAGCACTCCCGAGTCCTGTTCTGCCATCTTGAAAGTTGTGCGACTCCGGACTCGAGTCCACTACGGCTCAGTTAAGGCGAGTTACATGGCTTCTTGGCTGAGAAGGGGGTCCACTTGCTCCTGAGGCGTTTGCGTCCCCAAATCTTGGGTGCGCATACATAGTCCGCCTGATTTGCTTAGGTTCTGGTTACGGTGCACTAGAAGGCTGGGCTGCCATTTTGAAATGGCTCCGGGCTCGATATAGCTGCGGTAGAGAAGGGACAAGTCAGTGCTCGTCTGTGCTCAGAGGAATGCCCGCTTTGTTCATGATGGTTTCCTCCTCAGGTGCTCCCCATGAATGAATGAATGAATGAAAGGAGTCTTGTCCTGCGCTAACTTAGCCAAATGGGCGTCAAGGCGCCTACTTCATACATAACAGCTCATAGCAACACCGAAGCAATCCATCATTAGTAGGCTCTGGAAAAGCACCACGTTTTTAAGGCCTTTTTGAACAAATCCATTGAGGGTAGGGTTTTAATCTCAATTGGAATTGAGTTCCAGAGCTGAGGGGCAACAATGGAAAAAGCCCTAGCTCCCCATCTGGTCAGTCTGAATCGAGGCACAACAAGTTGGAATAGTCCCGCGGATCGGAGACATCTTGTTGGAGAGTAGCGGGTGAGTAAAGAACTAATAGCACCCGCTGAGCCATCCGCGAGTGCTCTATATGTCAGACACAAAATTTTAAAAGAAATTCTGTGCTGAACAGGGAGCCAATGAAGATCCCTCCTCGCCATGGTGGCAGATGATGTCTTAGGAAGAGCCAAAACAAAGCGCGCTGCAGCATTCTGCACGATTTGCAGTCGATGTATAAGGCCCTTGTTGGACTCCATGTACAGATAGTTGCAGTAATCTAACCTGGAGCCAACAAGAGCGACTGCAATCTGTTTGCGCACCTGGAGGGAGAGATAGCTACGGATTCTATTGAGTATCCTGATCACACCCCAGCAAGTGGCCACGGTTCGGTTCACTTGTAGAGACATCGAGAGTGAGGTGTCAAATACCACGCCGAGATTTCTCGCTGATTGGGAGGGGGTGGGGCAGGTGCCAAGAGAAGAGGGCCACCACTCACTCGACCAAATATCTTGGTCCTTCCCAAAGACCAGTACCTCTGTCTTGTCGCCGTTCAGCTTAAGGGAGTTGATGATCATCCAATCTGCCACATGCTGCATGCATGACCTGAAGCTGGAGGTGGATGTCCTGACAGAGGAATGAGCCAGTGACACCATGATCTGGGTGTCGTCGGCGTAAGATACCACCTCCATCCCCTGCGATCTTACTAGTCTAGCAAGGGGGGCCACGTAGATGTTAAACAGGGTCGGACTTAATGCCGACCCCTGTGGCACCCCGCATTGCAATGACTTGGCAGGGGAGAGGTAGTTTCCGAGCATCACTCTCTGTTCCCTATCAAGGAGAAAGGAATTAAGGAGACTCAGGGCCGGCCCAGTAACACCTGCCTCCCTAACCCGAGATGTTAAGATGGCGGGAGACAGGGTATCGAACGCGGCCGTGAGGTCCAACAGGACCAGAACTATAGTTTGGCCAGAGTCCACTTTGCGTCGGATGTTATCGACCACAAGAGTAAGAGCGGACTCCGTGCTGTGGTGTTTTCTGAATCCGTGCTGGGTGTTATCAAGGTAACCAGAAGCATCCAAAAGGAAGACAGATGGAGATTAAGATGTGCTTCCAATATTTTTGCTGGGGCAGGAAGTAGGGAGATAGGCCTAAAATTTTTAAGAAAGCCAGGGTCAAGTGATGGTTTTTTTAAGGAGAGGCTTCACAATAGCCTTCTTCCATACCGATGGAAAAGAACCCTGGACAATAGCCTTATTCATAACCTCCAGCATAGGAGGAAGGAGACTACTTCTACACTCTTTGAGTTTTTTGAGAGGTAGAGGATCCATTGGGGAAGAGGATTTGGTCCTGTCAAGTAGAAGGTTCAGTCCCTCCAGGCGGAACTCTGCAAAGAGCTGACATCCTGGTCATGAATCAGGCCACCCTGCCATTATTTTCATTTTAATTGAGCTTATTTAGTGCTTTCACCAAACCGAGAAAACAAAAACCAGTGCTAAAAAAGTTAAAAATGTAGTCATTGATAACTAATAATGGGAGAAAGGGATAGTTAGATGCAGGGTTCATAAAAAGTGGGAAAAAGTTACCGAACGTGGGGTCCAGTTGCGATAAAGAGCTGAAGCATGAATGGATACATGGAGAAGGGAGAACTTGACCTAACAAGCAGGAGTTATCAGTCTGGGCAGAGACTGCAATTAGAGAGATGCCATGAGTCAATACATCAGATATTGGGCCCGCAAGACCATTGGCATTTTAAACAATGACATAGATAAAATGAGAGAGCATCCGCAGAAAAAGAGGAACCAATAGAGTGCAGAAAAGCAAGAGAAAATTGATTAAGTGACAAGTGATCTAAAAAGAAATCAAACTGAAGAGTTAAAATAATTTGAACAGAGCAAAATAATATGTAGAAAGAAAGAAAGATAAGTAGACCAGGTGATAGAAAATAAGAGTAGAACAGAAGGATGTAACTGCAAGAAATTTGAAATATGGTTAATTTTGGAGAGATTATAAAGCTAGACAGAGCAGGTAGGAACAAAAAAGATTTGCTGGTTACAAAAGGAGTGATAAGGATGTAAAGTCACTCCCAGGTAAGTGTGAAGAAATACACAGGGTTGTTTTGGGGGTTAAGGAAAATACAAGGGGGTAGTGAAGGGAGAAGGTGAACATCAATAGAGATTAAATAGAAATGTTACATTTTTATAGGATTGCAGTGTAGAGAGTAACGTCATACAAGTCACAATGAAAGAGAGCCATCAAGAATTAGTATAATTTAATGCCAAGTTGTAGGATTAAAGGATATCTATCAATAAGGAGCCCAGAGGGGATAAATGTGGGAAACGGGTAGCCCTCCACTCAGTAAATCACATAAATGAACAAAACCCGCCCACAAGGCAAGAAGTATCTATATATACCGTGTCTAGACCACTGATAGTTGTCTTACCACACGGAGTGTATATATCACACAACTTTATTTAGAATGTTTTAGCAAAAATAACCAGTTTTTTACTCATGGTTAGTTGCTATACATAACTTGCCTTAACAAATTTCTAAAAAAATTGCCTCCTTTCCAGTGACAGTCTCTCAAGAGGGGATAACGCTTGATAACCAATTAATTACAATCAAGCGGAAATACATCTAAAATAGATGATTAGCAACACAAATTTAGTGTAACCATGAAAAATGTGAGAAAAGACAAAGTGACCCCTCACGGGCGAACCACCCAGGGGAGAGCTGGCAGGTACTCACCAGGTCAACCCACTGTTCTCATCATTGGTAGTCACTTTGTCTAAAACAGAAAAACATGTCCAACAAACCTCGGAGGACGATGTACTGCGCGACCCAGATTGTAGATTGATTGAGACTACGATCCGAAAAGAAAGCTCACAGACGGAGATTGGATTAGTTACATATAAACTACCTCATAGGCTGGTACGAGCAAGAATAGCCATATGAGGTCTATTTTGAGGAGGATGTGTCCAACTTGAGGTGCTGTGACAACCGGTCTAGCCCTGAAGAATTTGCCGCAAAATTACAGGCATTGAAACATGTTGGCATGTGACTTGCGTGTGCATAAATAGCTACCCATACACATTTTTACTTTGACAGTTTACCCCTACTAAATAATAAAATATTGATTGAAAGGTGTGCCTGTCAATTGTAACTAATTTTGTTTTCACTTTCAGTGAGTGTATTTCATTATCACTCTTTGGGCACCTACACTATTTATGTTTGTTTGTTGGACACATTTTTCTGTTTTAGACAAAGTGACTACCAATGGTGAGAACAGTGGGTTGACCTGGTGAGTACCTGCCAGCTCTCCCCTGGGTGGTTCGCCCGTGAGGGGTCACTCTGTCTTTCTCACATTTTTCACGGTTACACTAAATTTGTGTTGCTAATCATCTATTTTAGATGTATTTCCGCTTGATTGTAATTAATTGGTTATCAAGCGTTATCCCCTCTCGAGAGACTTGTGGCATCCTCCGCTCTTACATGGAACCTGGAACACTCGGAGTGAAGAGTGGTTCCAGAGATGATCGGTTGACTCAGGCTTGTGAAGACATTACCTACGGTGCTCTTGGCACCGAATAAATCTACAAAAGTATTTTAATGTTGAGCCTCATCGTTATAGAGATGACCTCACTGGCGACGATGGAGAACGGAACCTGCTACTCGCAAGCCTGAAGTCCTGCACTTTTCGCAGATCACGTATGCCGTTAACCTGTTTGCCTCATTGATTTCCTCTACATTTTTATCGAAGGAGAGACTCACCGTGTGGATCTGAGAGCCGAAAATCCCGCAGCTCCGATCAATCTGGGTGAGGTTATTTTGAATTTTAAAGTTTTTTTTTGCCGCTGTGATCATCTCGCGCTTCTCTTCAGTGTTCTCAAGCATGCGCAACGTCTCAAGTCCTTGCGCATGCGCAATGTGTCTCGCTTCATGACGTATGCGTTTCAGTGACCTCACAAAGACTGCTACGTGGACTCTGCATGCTGTTTATTACGCATGTGCATAAGCGCTAAAGAGAATTGTTTATTTACGTTGCCAAGCAGCAAAACGCTTGTGACGTCCGGCACGGCTCATCTCGAATTTCTTAGTGCTGAGGTCATAGTCAGGCTGTCCTTCGCGACAAACAAGAGGAGATATATGGATTGCATTGAACTATTTATTCCAGTGGTTCAATTATAATACTACCAAGAAGAAAACATATATCAATTTCATTGTACAAGTTGTTTTGTTTCAACACATCTTTTAAAACTTCTCTATCTATTTATCAAAGCGTGTCAAACATCTACGCTGACGCGCACAGCATTTATAAATTTGCAACTGTTTTACGAATGGAAAGTTTTAGTGCTCCCCCACCATTTCTTGCCTCCCCAGGTGAACCACCGTTGGAATGGAAACAATGGAGAGAAGGTTTTGAGGCATATTTGGAGGCAATTGGAGGAGATGACTACACCGATAAGCGCAAATTGGCAATTTTAAAGCATTCTCTGGGTGCTGAGGGCAGACAAGTTCTAAGTCACTTACCTCCCATTATTTCTGACGGGTCAGGCGAGGAAGATGATGTTTACGAGAATGCCATAATGCAACTTGACAAACAATATATTAAAAAAGTCAATGAGGTTGTTGCTCGTCATAAATTTTTAAGTAGGTTACAATTACCCAATGAACCAGTTATCAAGAATTTCATGATCAAATGGTTAGAGACCAATTAGTGCATAACGTTGCCGATGCTAAATTACAAGAGAAACTATTGGATGCAAAGGAATTATCTCTTACCAAGGCCCTTGAGATTGCACATCGTTTTGAAGATATGAAATTGGGTATGAAGGATTTGTCAGAGAAGAAGACTGTGTCATCTGAGGTTCATGTAGTTAAAAAAGAAATCTACAGAAAACAATTCCAGTAAAACTTCATCCGCTGTAACCAATTATGATAGAAGAGAAGTAATTTGTTTTAAATGTGGTTTTCCAGGTCATGTTGCCACTCACAAACGATGTCCAGCTGTAAGCCAAGTTTGTAGATATTGTAGATCCAAATGACATTTTGCCAGAATGTGCAGAAATAGGAACTCATTTAGAAACAAATCTGTGGAAGTCAGAAAGTTTAAACCTGACAACGTCAACGAAGTTAGTAGTGATATAGATGACTCTGAGAATTTGTTGGTAGATTATGAAATTGATGAAGATAAGAAGGATGCTCCATTTTGTATGTTACAAATTGGCACCAAATTTATGAAGGTTATGGCTGATTCGGTTGCTAGACATACATTAATAGGTGATGAATGGTTGAAAGAATTCCCCAATATATCCCTACTTCCATCTGATATTAAATTAGTTGGGTACGGGAAAAAACCTATAGAGGTTTTAGGTTATTTTACATCTGATCTTTCATTTAAGGGTAAAACGATAACTTCGAGGGTTTATGTTGCTAAAGAGGGATCTTGTTTGTTAGGGTGGGGGTGGCCGCAAAAACGAGATTTAATGATTGTTTGGGATCCCAACCATCCTCAACAAGTTTTAGGTTATTCAGATATCATTAACCAGGTTAGCAGTGTTACCTCAAATGATTGGGAGAAACTATTTCCCAAAGTATTTTCACCACAGTTAGGGCTACTCAAGAAATTTGTGCATAAAATTATTTTAAAACATAATGCCATCCCTAAAGTCCACAAAGGTAGGAACATTCGGTTGTTATTGAGGGATTCGGTAAAGAAAGAGTTAGAGAGGCTTTGCAAATTAGATGTTATAGAAGTAATCGAGTCATCTGAATGGCTTTCACCAGTGGTCGTAGCACATAAACCCAATAGGAAAGTGAGATTATGTGTTGACATGAGAGACCTAAATTCCAATGTGTGGGTCGACAGGCATCCTCTTCCGAATCTAGGTGAAATGTTCTCGAAAATTAAGAATGCCACCATATTCATCACATTAGACCTATCGAACGCATACCATCAAATAGCGTTGCAGGACGATAGTAAACATTTAACATCATTTATTACAACAGAGGGTGCATACAGGTATAAAAGAATGCCATTTGGATTGGTATCTGCCTCCTCGGTGTTTCAGAGGGTTATGCACAAATTGTTTAAGGACCTTACTAATGTACTGTATTTCCAAGACGATATTTTGGTTTTTGGTAAAGATGTAAATGAACATTCTGAAGTTTTACACAAAGTATTATCTATCCTTCAAGACAACGGATTAACTTTAACGAAAGAAAAATGTAAATTTGGCATGGATTCGGTGGATTATTTAGGGCACTCTATCACCCAAACGGAGTTTGGTAAAAGCTATCGAAGATGCTCCGGAACCCCAAAACAAGGACCAACTCAGGTCTTTCTTGGGGTTAGCAGTATATTATGCTAAGTTTATTCCATCTTTTGCTGATAAAACCAAACATTTAAGGAATTTAATGAAGAATCATCAAATGTTTAATTGGGATAACAATTGTAAGGAGCAATTTGTTTATCTTAAAAGATGCATAGCTTCTGCACCTGCATTGTCTCCGTTTGATACATCATGCGAATCAATTATCATTTCAGACGCTAGCTATGTAGGTATAGCCGCTGTACTTATGTAAAGACAAAAAGGAAGTCTGGTCACTATAACTTTTGCATCTAGACCTTTAAGAGGTGCGGAGGATAGATATTCAACATTGGAGAAGGAAACTTTAGCTTGTTGGTGGGGAATTGAGTATTTCCGTAAGTATGTATACGGCACAATGTTTAAAGTCAGAACAGACCATCGCCGATTAGTAGATTTATTCACGACTAAAGGATGTGGAAAGATGACTGCCAGGATAGCGAGATAGCAGTACAAATTACAAGACTTCCATTTTCAAGTATAGTACATTCCTGGTGTAAAAAATGTTTTAGCCGACTGTCTATCTAGACTTCCTGTCAATGGTGATGATGTAGTGGCAGAAGATGATGTGCAAGATAGGGTTGTATCTATCTGTGAGGTTTCAAATGGGTACATAAAGGAGGAACAATGGAGGGCTGCTTGTGATAGTGATGAGGATTATATAAGTGTTATATCTTTTGTCAAAAGTAAATGGCCGAAGAAAGCTGAAATAACTCCAGACTTATTACCTTTTCTTCAAATTGCTCATGAATTGACTATCCAAAACGATAGTTTGTTAAGAGGTTTGCAATTAGTTGTACCCCGTGGTTTCAGGGATATAGTTTTAGATATGGCTCACAAGGGACATCCAGGAATGTCCAGTATGAAGAGGAGAATCATGATGGTGGCCTGCTGTTGATAAGTGCATAGAACAAAAGGTTAGATCTTGTGTTGAATGTAGTCTAAGCGACAAATCTTTGAAGACAGTTAATTATCGCCATGATCCTGTTTCTAGACCTTCCGCTGTGCGGCAATGTGTGTCTGTGGACATTGCAGGTCCAATGAGTTTTGGACATAATCCTGTTTACGCCATAGTGTTAATAGATCAGTTTTCTCAATGGCCGGAGGTTAAGTTTGTGCCTCATGTAACTTCTAGTATTATTATTCAATTTTTAAATTGTATTTTTGAAAAGGAAGGTTTTCCCATTTCTGTTTTATCTGATAATGGGGTGCAGTTCACCTCTATGGAAATAAAGGAATGTTTCGATAATCATGGGATAATTCACAAGCAATCCTCTGTATATAACCCACTGGGGAATGGTATAGTGGAACGGTGGATAAGAGTGCTAAAGGAAGGGTTACAACTTGCTTTGTGTAATGGGAAAAACTATTATGACACTGTGAGCAAATTACTCGGGAATTAAGAAATACTCCTAGAAGTGAGGGTGATTTATCACCTTTTGAAAAAATGCTTGGGAGAAAGGGAACTTGTAACATGAGTCAGAAATGGATGAGAGACTTGGTAGAGAATAAGGGGAAGGGTGTAAGCAAGTCTCTATCAAAAGAATCTCATAACATGGAAAAGGTTCCAAGCGTTATGCCTTCTCACTTCATTGATGTAGGAGATTGGGTTCGTGTGAAGAAAGGCAGATTTGTTAGAAGTGGGGAGTCACGTTTTTCTGATCCCATGCAAGTAGTCAGGGTTGGTAGACAGGTAGTGGAGTTGACAGATGGGAATGTTTGGAGTCTTTCGAAAGTTGTGAAAGTTTCCAATATTAATGATTCTCGTGGTTCTTTATATGTGGAAAGGAAATGTCATGCAGGAAATCTTAATTGGCGGAGGAAATGTCAAAGTTTTTCTGGGGTAAGGAGGAACCAAGAATGTGCACAAAGAGAAAGACAGACACCTTCTTGGTGCAAAGACTATGTAATGTATAAATAGGTTTTCTACATGCACCTTCTTGGTGCAAAGATTATGTAATGTATAAATAGGTTTTCTTATAGGTGACTTGGGGCCAGATGTAGGTAATTCCTATTTACCGTCTCCTAAATACCGACTCATACCGAATCGGTATTTAAGAGTCGGTAAATAGGAAGGAGGCAGATGTAGGTAAAAAATTACCGATTCTGTAAGAGTCGGCATTTACCGAATCTGTAAATACCGATTCGGTATTTCACATTGATTCCTATGGGCCTTGAAGCCCATAGGAATCAATGCGAAATACCGATTCGGTATTTACAGATTCGGTAAATACCGAATCCTGCAAGGGTACAGGGGGTGTCACTTTGACACCCTCTAGCACCCCAAGTACAGGCATGTGTGCCATGTGGCACACAGACATGCCCTCAGGGCATGTCTGTGTGCCACATGGCACAGGTGTGCATGCACAGATGTGCATGCACACCTGAATTCGGTATTTTACCACCCAATAGGATTGGGTGGTAAAATACCGACTCTTAAGGGCCTGTGGCACTCTTAGGAGTGTCACCTACATATGGATTTACAGAATCGGTATATTTACCGATTCGGTAAAATACCGAAGTGGTAAATTTACCGAATCGGTAAATATACCGATTCTGTAAATTCAGACCCACCTACATCTCAAAAGCCAAATACCGGTCGGTAACGGCCGAAATCGGCCGTTACCGACCGGTATTTGGCGACCTACATCTGGCCCTATGTGAGGTATAGGTAACAGCTTCTTCTTATGGATGTTATGAATACGCAATGCAAACACAATGTAGTGTATAAGTATCTGTTTCTTCTTATTGATGCTATGACTATGTAATGTATAATAACTTCTTAAGGTTATTCTTTTATTCTTTAGAAATAGTTCTTTCATTTGCTATAATGTTTTTCTTTATATCTTTTTATGTTATCATTTATTTATTTTTCTTGTAATTTTTCTTTGTGGATGTTTCAGGTCTTGTTAATGCAAATGCCTTGAGTAGTGTTCTTTATTTTATTAAGAAGGGAAATGTGTGGCATCCTCCGTTCTTACATGGAACCTGGAACACTCGGAGTGAAGAGTGGTTCCAGAGATGATCGGTTGACTCAGGCTTGTGAAGACATTACCTACGGTGCTCTTGGCACCGAATAAATCTACAAAAGTATATTTAATGTTGAGCCTCATCTTTATAGAGATTACTTCAAGACTGTCAGTGGAAAGGAGGCAATTTTTTTAGAAATTTCTTAAGGCAAGTTATGTACAGCAACTAACCATGAGTAAAAAACAGGTTATTTTTGCAAAAACATTCTAAATAAAGTTGTGTGATATATACACTCCGTGTGGTAAGACAACTATCAGTGGTCTAGACACGGTATATATAGATACTTCTTGCCTTGTGGGCGGGTTTTGTTGATTTATGTGGTAGGATTAAAGGAGACATAAAAATGAAGAAAAAGAAGTAAAGTAGATAAAGGTTTGTGCACCATCAGAGTGCTAGTGACAAGACACTTGTCTCCTCCGAGAACTTCTTTCTGCCTGGTGTCACACCAGCACCTGGCACTTCTATCCAATCAGTGCTGAACCCAATCTACTTCCCTTCATGATATAAATAGCCATATAGTTTACTTCGACCAATCTCTGGCCACATCTAATTGAAAGAGAAACCAGGGTGGCTGTTTAAAGCAGCATCGAGGCCTTCTTACTTGGCCTCTTTTCCTAGAGCCAAATGCATGCGGTTTGAGCAGAGCTCAACATAACCTTGTGAAGCATGTTAAAGCCTTGTACAAGGAGCACTTTACATCAAGGCTCACTGGCTGATCCCACAAATCAGGGGCCTTGGACCTGCACTCATATTTCTCCTGGTCTGTCCAAGTTCAGAGGGTGTCCTTCAACTATTCTCCTGTAATGAACCTTGCCTGGGGAGTGTTAGACCTGGAGTTCTTGGACAGGTATTGCTCTGGACGTTTTGTCTTCGCTCTCTGATTTTGGTTCAACTCGTTTTTGTTGGCATTAGGACTCTGTGCACTTTATTCCTGCTAACCAGCGTTAAAGTGATTGTACACTCTCCTTTAAACATGGAAAAAGTGTCATACTCCTAATTGGTATGTTTGATGTAATTATTATTAAATTGCACTCCATGTACCCAAGACCTGTAAATCAAATGCTACTGATGGGCAGCAGCACTCATAGTGTCACCTTCTAAGGTTTAAAACATGTATCATGCCTGCCACTGTAGCCTGTAGTGCCGTTTTAAACTACCATTTCGGCCTGGCATGATAAACTTTTTGCCTAGCCTGAATCTTCCTTTTTTTTTTTTTTTATCCTTATTTTCCACCTTGGTCCTCCGTTAAAGTCTAGAGAGAGCGACACACTGCCTCAGTAAACTGGAATAGCATGGCTAGTAATTCTGTCAGCCTCGCCAATCAGTAATGCCACAACCTCCTTGACCTTCGTACAGAGACCAATGGGGAGCCATTTTGCTGCATTTAAAAAACAACAGCCCAGACAAAGCTGGTACGCATAGGTACACCAGGAAAGGGAGAAGACCTAAAGCAGCATAATCATTGGACCATGGGGGAAAAAAACGAAAAAAAAACATCTATAGCCTCACTGTTGGTTTCACTTCAAAAGGTACCAAAAAGCTTTTCTATTTTGGTTACCTGATCTCATTAGGTCCAGCTTCGACACCTGCAATACTGATGTACGCCAATCCAAGAAAGAGGGTGGTATCGAATCCTTCCATTTTTTTTACAGATTTCTCTCCTGGCCAACAGGATGGAATAAAAAAGAAGATGTTTAGCAGGACCCATTACCTCATCCATAATGCCAAATATTGCAAGTGTGGGATTTATCGTGATTTGGCGGCCTAAAGAGATCGAGAGTGAAGAACCTCTAGAATCCCAAAAAGAAAACAAAAGGGGGCAGTCAAAAAACATGTGTAGGTCCGAAGCAGCGATTGCTCCACATCTTGCACAAGCTACCAATGAATCGTTGGAGAATTTTGAAAGCCTCTGTGGTGAATAATAAGCCCTGTGCAGACTGAAGAGATGATTCCTTCGGAGCCATGCTGGTTTAACGATATCCCACAGTAACTTGAAGGAGGTGAGCCAAAGGCTTTCCACATCATGATCCTGGAAGGAAGTCCCCCAGAGTTTCTCGGGCAGTTGAAATTCACCATCGATCTCCTCTGCAATTGAGTGATACCAAAACGAGATCTCCTTTCTGGCCGGAATTTTATCTAAAAATAAAAACTCTAGGTGGCTGCCTCCCCCCTACTGGGAATCTGCTCTTAACCGTGGCCTGTAAAGCCCAACTAGCTATCTGTAGGTATTTAAACCTAGAAAGGTTTGGCCCAATTCTGTCATTCAGAGATTCCCATGGTACCAGATCGCCCTCTACAAACAGATCGCCCCAAACTCCCAACCCTGCCTCTCTCAAGGGCAAAGCAAGGGTATCCCCAAGCCAACCTGGGCTCACGGGTGAATCCCACAGAGGTGCCTTGCTAGAGAAATACCCTAGTCTTATGGAGCTACTAAGCTTGGTCCATGTTCTAGCCATGCCCTGCAAGACCTTTAGTTTTATCTTTTTAAAAAATGTAGGGTCTCCAAATTTAAACAAAAAACCCACCTATGCTGAACTTACCCCATTAAGCATGGCCCTGAACATACAGCCAATCCCGATGTCAGTGGGCATCTTCAATAGCATGCGGGAATGAGTGAATTGGAAAGCCCATGCATACAATTGGAGATCTGGGGCCGCTAGTCCTCCCTTTTCTCTTCAACGCCTAAGCTTTTTCCAAGCGATCCTAGGTATATGCTGGGCCCAAATAAAGGGTATCCCCAAGCCAACCGGGCTCACGGGTGAATCCCACAGAGGTGTCTTGCTAGAGAAATACCCTAGTCTTATGGAGCTCCTAAGCTTGGTCCATGTTCTAGCCATGCCCTGCAAGACCTTTAGTTTTATCTTTTGAAAAAATTTAGGGTCTCCAAATGTAAAAAAAAAACCCACCTATGCTGAACTTACCCCATTAAGCATGGCCCTGAACATACAGCCAATCCCGATGTCAGTGGGCATCTTCAATAGCATGCGGGAATGAGTGAATTGGAAAGCCCATGCATACAATTGGAGATTTGGGGCCACTAGTCCTCACTTTTCTCTTCAACGCCTAAGCTTTTTCCAAGCGATCCTAGGTATATGCTGGGCCCAAATAAAGGGTATCCCCAAGCCAACCCGGGCTCACGGGTGAATCCCACAGAGGTGCCTTGCTAGAGAAATACCCTAGTCTTATGGAGCTCCTAAGCTTGGTCCATGTTCTAGCCATGCCCTGCAAGACCTTTAGTTTTATCTTTTTAAAAAATGTAGGGTCTCCAAATTTAAACAAAAAACCCACCTATGCTGAACTTACCCCATTAAGCATGGCCCTGAACATACAGCCAATCCCGATGTCAGTGGGCATCTTCAATAGCATGCGGGAATGAGTGAATTGGAAAGCCCATGCATACAATTGGAGATTTGGGGCCACTAGTCCTCCCTTTTCTCTTCAACGCCTAAGCTTTTTCCAAGCGATCCTAGGTATATGCTGGGCCCAAATAAAGGGTATCCCCAAGCCAACCGGGCTCACGGGTGAATCCCACAGAGGTGTCTTGCTAGAGAAATACCCTAGTCTTATGGAGCTCCTAAGCTTGGTCCATGTTCTAGCCATGCCCTGCAAGACCTTTAGTTTTATCTTTTTAAAAAATGTAGGGTCTCCAAATTTAAACAAAAAACCCACCTATGCTGAACTTACCCCATTAAGCATGGCCCTGAACATACAGCCAATCCCGATGTCAGTGGGCATCTTCAATAGCATGCGGGAATGAGTGAATTGGAAAGCCCATGCATACAATTGGAGATTTGGGACCACTAGTCCTCCCTTTTCTCTTCAACGCCTAAGCTTTTTCCAAGCGATCCTAGGTATATGCTGGGCCCAAATAAAGTAACTAATATCACTCTGTAACTGAGATAAAAGTACGGTTCAAAGTAAAGAGGAATGATGTTAAACAAAAAAGTGATTTTTGGAAGGACAGACATCTTTATAAGATTTACCCTTCCTAGAATGGACAAAGGGAGCGAAACCCATGATCGCATAAGTTTACGACATTCTTTAGCTACAGCAGAGAAATTATTTTCAACAATCTTATTAACATCATGGACAATATTTAGTCCCAGGTACCGCATTTTTGGACTGGGAAGCACACCTGCCCCTAAAACCTTGTCATTCCACACCATGATCTCTGTTTTAGAGGCATTAACCTCATACCCAGAGATTTCACCAAAATCCTGAGCAAACAATAACCGATGGAAGGGCTGTACGTAGTTCTGAAGAAAAAATCAGGATGTCATCGGCGTACAGGGCCACCCTCCTTTCCCATCCCCTATACCTAAAAGGCTTGATATTAGAATCGTCCCTCAGTTGTTGGGCGAAGGGTTCGATATATAGGTCAAACAGGAGAGGGGAAAGAGGGCAGCCCTGTCGTGTTCCCCTTGTGATGTTAAATGGGTCTGATAATGCTCCATTCACCAAAAGGCAGGCTGAGGGATTCTGGTATAGCAATCTCACTGCTCGGCGGAATCCATCCCCGATGTTAAATCTACCTAAGACCTCCGACAGGTATGACAAGTTCACCCTGTCGAAGGCCTTAGTTGCGGTGAGCGTAAGAACAGCCATGAGAAGAGAATCAGTGGATGCCATGTCGATCGCCCCTATAAGATCGTAGGTCAATTCAAATAGTTGTCGGCCCTTAACAAACCCCCTCTGGTCTTGGTGCAAGATATCTCCTGCTACCGACCCCAATCTGTTGGCCATTATAGAAGCAAAGATTTTATAATCGACATTTAAGATAGAAAGTTTGATGCTGGTTTACCAGGTTTTAAAATCAACGTTATGGACGCACTATCCCAAGAAGCAGGGGGCGTCATCCCCTCCTGAAGAATCTGGTTAAATAAGGTGGTCAGAAAGGGAACAATTGCCTGCTCCAAAGCCCTATAAATCTCGGCCGGAAGGCCATCCGGGCCTGCAGCCTTCCCCTTCTTGCTACTCAAAATAGCAGCTTTGACCTCGTCCTGTGTAATCACTCGATCTAATGAGGCACGTTGTTCGGAGGTCAGCCATGGCAATGAAATCTCCTTCAACCAGTCCTCAATACAACCCGCCTCAATAAATTTATCCTCATGATAGATATCTTTGAAAAATAGTCAAAAAATGCTCCTAATGTCTTCATCTGAAGAGTAGATCACATTATCATGAGTAATTGAATTGATATTTTATTTCGAACCTAATCAGTTTTTGCTTTCCAAGAAAAATGTTTTCCTGCTCCCTCTCCATACTGGAAATGGGCAATTTTACTGGCTTCCCACCTTTGAAGAACACATGCATTTAACACTGAACCCAAATGCCCCTTTACCTGCAGTAACTTATTTTGCAGTTCCTGCAAGGTATTGCTGGAAGCAGCTGAATGCAAATCGATTTCCCCTTGTATCTTGATAATTTCAAGCTCAGCAGACGATACCTCCTCTCTATGTAACTTCCTCCTGTAGGTGACCCTATTAGTTATTAGGCCCCTTAAAAAGGCCTTGAAGGAATCCCAAACACATCCCAGCGAAGCTGAGCAGATGTTTCTATTCATAAAGCCCTCAGCTTCCATTACTAAAGAGGAAGTATCATCTGATACTGAAAGAAGTGAACGATCAGAAGACCAAATTCTAGGGGAAACCTTGGGAAAACCTTCCATAACCATACAAACAGCGGAGTGATCAGATAAATGAGAGGGGCGGTAAAAGATGTTTTTAACTAAGTTTTCAAGTTTCTGGCTAATCAGAATAAAGTCAATTCTTGATTGATGGTGATATTTGTAGTTGCGAAATGAAACCCCCAAATGTTGACCTGACCTAATTCTCCAAATATCCAAATAGCCATACTGCTTCATATTATCCAATAAGAAGGCCCTAGATTTAGAAGGAATTGGGCCCGGCTGTTAGGTGATTTATCGAGAAGGGGATCCAAAACTATATTGAAATCCCCGGCCAAGATGGTGGGCTCAGGAAAAGATAATAGATGGGAGAAGATGGACTTCAATGCCAAGGGATCATCCTGATTCGGACCGTAATACCCTACTATTGTAATTTGTGCCCCTGCAATGTTTACTGTTGCAATGACCCATCTGCCACCTGGGTCTGCTAATTTAGATATAAGCCGGGCTTTTACAGATTTCTTAAAAAGGTTCGTAATTCCCCTATTATTCATGGTTTGTGCTGTCGAAATACAAAAATTATTCCATCTATTTTTCTTAGCCAAGGAAAGCATCTCCAGTTCTATCACGTGCGTCTCCTGGAGAACAATGACCTGCGCATCAGAATCACAAAGATATTGCAAAATATTATCCCTTCTAGGTCTGGTGCGAAGGCCATTAATATTCCAGGAGAGAATCCGTAGACTATTCATGAAAAACTATGCCTCCACCATTCATCTTTACGATTACCAGCCAGAGCCCACAAAAAATCATCAAATACTGCGATAATATGCTGAATCCACCAAGCATCACTCTAATAGTAAACAAGAAAAACGATACCAAGCAGAAAATGAGGAAGTTTTTAGATTTTTTCCCTTGTGACACCCACCCACTAACCCCGTGACCTAATCTAACTACCCCCTCCCCCCATGGGAAACCCTTGCCCTATCTATCCGCAACAAGTCCAGAAGATAGTGCCCCTCTGGACTCCCGCCGTGTTTACTCCTCTGCAAAAGAGCCCAAGATGCCAAAGAATTAGAAAATTACTACAAACTGATAATTTAGACGAAATATAACTATATTCATTTTTTTTCCTATTTAACTTTAAAAACCTAAGACAAGCTTTTTTTTTTTTAATATGTTCACCCTGTGTGTTATTTTTTTTTTCCTTTTATTCCAAATTTCCTGAATTAAATGAATAGGGAAGAAGACTCAAATAAAGTATTGACACTGGCTCGGGACTAACCTGATGGGCCTTTCACACTCCCCAAAGCAAACAGTAGTTCGTCTGCAGCCTGTACAGATCTAATGTTGTGCATTTTATTGTTATGAATGACTTTTAATGCCGCCGGAAACATGAGTTGTGCAACTGCCCCTAAATTCCTAAAAGCTTCAAGCCTCCTCCCCAACTCCCACTGTTTATCCAAGGTTACCCTGGATAAAGCTGATCTTATCTGGAAGGTAAACCCCTTTCCGCTCAAATATTTCTGCTTCAGGGCTCGATTAAGAATACCCTCTTTAAGAGAATAAGTATGAAAATTGACTAAAATTTTCCTAGGTTTAGATCTTTGTGGATTCTTCCTAAAGGGGTCCCTATGAATTTGTTGAATGTCAGTCCCTAGCTCTTCAACTGACTGCTCAAGCCTTAAAGAATCTTTTAAGAGCATGATGACCTACAGCTTTATGTCGGTACCCTCACTCCCCTTGGGAACATTAAGGATTCAGAGATTACTGCGCCGAGCATTGTTCTCCAAGCTCTACATTCTCTCAGACAAGGCAAGATCTTCTTTTCCAAGGTTAACAATGTCTGCCTTGGCCTGCTCCAGGTGTAATGAAAGTCCCGCCACCGTGTCTTTTAACACCGCTGTTCGGGGGTTAAGTCCATCAATTTTGTTGTCCAAGGATTCGCAAAAGTTCCTAATTTCTGTCTGATAGGCAGCTGAAACCTCGAATCCCTTTTTTATATCAGATGACAAGGATGAAAATATGGATTCCAAAGAGGATGCCCTGAATCCACTGCTAGTCTCACCCAGTGAAGTGGTTGAACTGCTTGACATTAAGGCCATACTCTTTTGCAGAGCATCTCCGTGCTTCGCTGCCTCTATTACCTCGAATGCCTCCAGTGCCTGCAATGAATGCTGTGGTTCTAAGACCAACCCATCTGGACTACCTCCTTTCACAACAGCTTCCATAGCACCCTCTTTACTAGAGTCCGCGTTACAGATGCCAGGCTTCTTACCCCCCAATGAAAGCCCTTCAAAATCCATTAAGGAGAGAGGGACGGGGGACAGAGGAGAAGTTGGCCCAGACGGTAATTTCTCTTTCGCCAGATCTAAAACATGTGGGACCACTTTAAAATAGGATCTTAAAGATGGTGTTATTCTCGAGCTAAAAATGGCAACCTTAGTTGCCTTTGCAGATTTACACCCTTTTGAGCGCTTAGTCTTAACTTCGGCGCACAGAAATGTAGAAGTTTTACTTTTTTTTTTACTAGCATTGGTGGAACCAAGATCTAGCTTCAAAACGTTCTCACTCCCCTTGACTCTAGCGCGGGGTCGTTGTCTCCCCTCTCTTCTTTTCTCTTAGAATGATGTTTAGCCCCTCGCTTGCCTTTTTTCTTCCTGCGCAAGGCAGTACCCCCGCTGCAGCTGATGCTAAGCCGATTATGCCGTCTTGCTCCTTCTCCTGTTCCCCGCTCACCTTGGTCCCACTGTGCTCCTCCGGCTGCCGTGAGATCGACCCCCCAGCCTCCGTTTTGCTCGTGTCTCCTCCGCCCTCGGAGGACCCGGAAGTGCTGCCCTGAGTGCCCAAGAGGAGACTCCGAATTCTTCACCCGCTACGGAGCCCTAGGGCGTCCACTCTCCACGGCAGCAAACCCGGCAACAGACCCGGCAACAGACCAGGTGGCACACCCACTGGAGGGGGACCCGCCTCCTCAAAACACATGGGAGATGAAAAAAAAACCGGAAACAAAAAGACAACCAAGCGAGCCTGGATGAGCCTCCGAGCAACGCAATGGAACGCCGACACACCGACCCAACCACACGCCAGGTAGAAGTTCTCCCCAAAAATAGGCAATATATTCAAAAATGTCTACATAAGGGGTAGTAATCGGTTTGTATGTGCTAAACCACGCGAATTCACATCTCTGGCATCGCTCCACGAACGGGAAAGAAAACTCTACGGGAGCCCGAGTCCGGAGCACTGCGGCGGCTCAAATTGCTGCCGCCGTGTTTCCCCACTGAAAAAGTGTCCTACACCTAATTGGTATATTTGATGTAATTATTATTAAATTGCACTCCATGTACCCAAGACCTGTAGATCAAATGCTACTGATGGGCAGCAGCATTCATAGTGTCACCTTCTAAGGTCTAAAACATGTCTCATGCCTGCCACTGTAGCCTGTAGTGCCGTTTTAAACTACCATTTCGGCCTGGCATGATAAACATTTTGCCTGGCCTGAATCTTCCCTTTTAAGACTTAGGTCACCATTAAGGTAGGCCCTAACCACCACTAGGGCATCGTACATGGTGTTTAAAAAAAAGGGCATATGAGTTTAAGTTTTGCATGTCCTGCCAGCGAAAAATTTCTAAAGTTGTTTTTCACTATTCTAAGGCCTATCTCTACCATAAACTAACACTGGGTTACCTTATGGGAGCAGATAGAGATTTGCTGTTTAAACTCAAATGAATTGTAATTTAGAATCCTCTTTAATGAAGTTGTATTCTAAGTTAGGATTTTGAAAATGGACCTTTTAGAAAGTTTGCACTTTCTAGCCCAAACTAGCTGTGTCTTTCTGTGAATGTCCTAGTTCACATGACTGTGTATGTCTCTGTTGCTGGGGGTTTTGTATTGCTTCCTAACATGGAAAAAAGAATGCCTGTTTGTGGAGGGAGTGGGTTTTCTTGACAAAATGGCCATGTAGGAGCTGTCCCATGGACCCGCCTCCTCAAAACACATGGGAGATGAAAAAAAAAAACGGAAACAAAAAGACAACCAAGCGAGCCTGGATGAGCCTCCGAGCAACGCAATGGAACGCCGACACACCGACCCAACCACACGCCAGGTAGAAGTTCTCCCCAAAAATAGGCAATATATTCAAAAATGTCTACATAAGGGGTAGTAATCGGTTTGTATGTGCTAAACCACGCGAATTCACATCTCTGGCATCGCTCCACGAACGGGAAAGAAAACTCTACGGGAGCCCGAGTCCGGAGCACTGCGGCGGCTCAAATTGCTGCCGCCGTGTTTCCCCACTGAAAAAGTGTCCTACACCTAATTGGTATATTTGATGTAATTATTATTAAATTGCACTCCATGTACCCAAGACCTGTAGATCAAATGCTACTGATGGGCAGCAGCATTCATAGTGTCACCTTCTAAGGTCTAAAACATGTCTCATGCCTGCCACTGTAGCCTGTAGTGCCGTTTTAAACTACCATTTCGGCCTGGCATGATAAACATTTTGCCTGGCCTGAATCTTCCCTTTTAAGACTTAGGTCACCATTAAGGTAGGCCCTAACCACCACTAGGGCATCGTACATGGTGTTTAAAAAAAAGGGCATATGAGTTTAAGTTTTGCATGTCCTGCCAGCGAAAAATTTCTAAAGTTGTTTTTCACTATTCTAAGGCCTATCTCTACCATAAACTAACACTGGGTTACCTTATGGGAGCAGATAGAGATTTGCTGTTTAAACTCAAATGAATTGTAATTTAGAATCCTCTTTAATGAAGTTGTATTCTAAGTTAGGATTTTGAAAATGGACCTTTTAGAAAGTTTGCACTTTCTAGCCCAAACTAGCTGTGTCTTTCTGTGAATGTCCTAGTTCACATGACTGTGTATGTCTCTGTTGCTGGGGGTTTTGTATTGCTTCCTAACATGGAAAAAAGAATGCCTGGTTGTGGAGGGAGTGGGTTTTCTTGACAAAATGGCCATGTAGGAGCTGTCCCATGCCCTGCTTACACTTCAAAGGGCTCTGTCTGCAGCAAACAAAAAGGAGCTTCACTTGTATACCCTAGAAAGTTTGGAACCAAGACTAGGGGAAGAACTGGTCAGATTGGGGATAGGTCAGGAAATTCCCCCACACAAAGGCTGTCACCAGGTATAAAAGTGAAACCTTTAGAACCTCTCATCAGAACACTTGTATGCTTGTGGAAGTCTGACGTAGGAAGATTGGACCTGCTTGCCTTGATCTTCGGCTACACATAGTTATGTTATGCAGATATGTAGAGCACACTATTATGCGGGAGGGATCCTGGTGCTGAGCAAGTGTGAGCCTAGCCAAACCTAGGGCCTAGTGGGACTACTCAAAAAGCCTGGTCTTCAGCTTCTTGCAGAATTCAAGTAGTGAGGCAGATGCTCTTTCCTGTAGTGGCAGGTCAATCCACACTGTAAGAGAAGGCTCAACCATCAGAGTTGGTTTACTGTATGCATGGGTGCAGGTAGGAGCCTGGATGGGAGGACATGTCTGAAAGGTTTGGGAAAGCAGATACAATGTTGAGGTATGCTGGGCCAGGGTTAATGTTGTGCCTTGAAGAGTGACTAAACATGTCAGTTGACTGACCTCCTGTGTAAGCTTCAGGGACACTACAAGCTTCCTGAGGTCTCCCCAAACCTGTCCAGCTGACCAGCACCAACTTGGCTACATGAACATGCCTGCTCCTGCTCCTGACCTTTGATGGAGTGATTCCTGATTCCCAATAATTGCCTCCCAGGTCCTGGACCTTTGTTTGGCATCTGGTCGAGCTCCTCCACAAGAAAGGTGGAAATCCTGATGTTTTGGGCTTAGCGGGACCTCAAAGTGACCTCTTTGCGTTGAAAATTGACTGCCCAGCAGCGACCACCAGCACAAAGCTCCAGCCAGACCTGCACTACCTGCTGACAGCATCATCTGAAATGATCCACCGGCGCAAAGCTCCAGTGACTACCAGCTTTTCGTACTACAGAAGTGACGAACTGCAACACTCAACCTGCTCCTTGCACCTGCAGTCTCGTCGTGGCCCCAGTCAAAAAGAACGGAACTCTTTGTGCAAGACTGGGGATGGTAAATTATCAGCTGGACTTACCAGGTCCATGTATCTGACCTGCGTTTCATCGTGACCTGAACTTCTGATTTTAACCCCAGTCTAGTGTGACCTGATTATCGTGAGTGGTGCTTTGTGCTTCTTGGTGCTATTTTTACCTAACACTTTAAAAAGGAATATTTCCGGTCTACTGATTGATTTATTGTCGTTATGGGATCATTTTATTTATTACATTTTATTTTTCTAAATTGTTTTGGGATTTTTCTTGATATTACTGTTTCTGTGCTGCATAAATACTTTACACATTGCCTCTAGGTAAAACCTGACTGCTTTTGTGCCAATCTACTAGAGGGTTGAGCACAAGTTAATTTAGTGTAATTTGTAGTTTACCCTGACATGGATTGTGTTTAGGATTTGAGTGGAGCTTCCACTCCACTCAACTACTACCATATTTATTGCAAGAGGGTTAATGTATAAAGCAGGTTTACCCTTGTGTTTCAGCCTGCCCAAGACTGAAGAAATGTAAGCTGCCTTCGTCCCTGAGGTTGGTCGATGACCATAGAGGACCTGACCTAAAGTGCATGCCTTTCTTTCATCGCCGTGGCTCTGTATCCGGTGGCCACCCGAGTCCTGTTTAATTTTCACAATTAAAAATGAAGTAGGTATTCCAAGGCAACAAATGATTCATTGAGAAAGCCGGACAGCGTGGGAATTAAAGTTTACTTGCCTGGCACATGCACAGGAGACTCGTTCTCTTTTTGCACTGTTCTCCATGTCTTGTGTTGTTTCATTTCTACACCAGTAGATATATTTTCTTGTGTCTACAGGAATTGTTTGGACGTGTTACACGGGAATGGGCACATTGTTAACGTTGGCACAGGTACTGCGTGGCGGCATCATGCACACATGTTAACAGATGTTGCTTCATGTTATGAATCAAAATGAGTTAACGCCTCACAGCTGCACAGAGTTCAAATGACAGATTTTGACCAAGCGCAATCCCTTCAGGCAATCACCAATCAACAGTCAACCTACAACTGCATCATGTTGAAACATGCAGAAGTGAGACATCTGGATATTTAATGGATTTTGTTTGCAGCGATGCATACCGAAGTGATAGTTACGGTCCAAACTGAGTATTTACATCATCAGACATAAAATCAGAGGATTCGGCTACCAAGATCAGATATATATATACTGTTTTAAGGAGCATGCTTTAAACGGTTAGCTCACTATAAGAAAATGGCAGTGGCAAGGCGCTACAGAAGAGTGACCAACGACCTTATGACACAGTGGATTCCATAGGACCGTTTCTAGAAGCTTCCGCTTAGGCAACCCAAAAAATCTCTTTACGCACCATCTTATTCCTCTAGTAAAGAGGGTAGGGAGGTGTATTAACGGGTCAACAAGTAAAAGATAAATGCAGGTAAACTGCAAATAATTTACAGCGAAAGTCTGGTTCCTAAAAATAGTCAAATGTATGAATTTGTAGGGACCAGATGCATCAAAAGAGGATACGGCCACCTCAACAGACTTCGGCACTGGGGATCCAAGTTTGAGTCTCGCCTGGGTACCCTCACAGGTGATAAACTGTACTATAAAAAATTATCCCGATATTTAATTCTTTATAATATTCCTGGAAGTGTTGAAGCAAGTCAGCAAATGAAGGTGTGTGTGATTAATATTCCATAAATCACGATCTTGAAAGGCATTATGGCCTTAACAACGCAGGCTCAGCAACGCTTGCCATTTCCCTGCAAGCCGAACCACGCATATGCCTTACGCGGTTAAGTCAATGGCAACAAGGGAGTAGCCAGAAAAAAGAAATACTCCTTACTTTGACCCATATAAAACAATAAGCGTGCAAGTAAAGTGAGCAATCCCAAACTTTGCTATAAAGTTTCATGGGAATTTTACCCTGGGGAATATATGCAGAAACTGATGGAAAATGATGAGTATTATAGCATGATTTTTAGAGAATTTAGCCAAAAACTACATATTTACCTTCTGTCTATTCTTCTCTCAATCTATCGGTTCATTTTTTATAGCTTTCTATCCTTTTTTCTATCCATGTATTCCTATGTTGCTCGTGCCATTCTTTCACACATTCTTTGCATTCTTTCTTTTTGTAATCCTTCCATTAGTTAATTCTTTCTTCTTTCTTTCAATCTCTCATCCTTTCATCTCACATTTATTCTGTTATTGCATTATATTTTTCTGCTTTGCTTCATTCTTTTTTCATTTTTATTTCTTTGATCTTTCTTTTTCTTCCTTCCAATCTTCATTTTTTCTTTTCTTTCTTTCTTTTCTTCTTTAACCCCCTTTGTCCTTATTTTCTGTGTTGATTTGTGCCCTCTTTTTCTCATGCTTCCCATTTTCTTCAATAAGTTTTGCCTTTTATTTGCTTTTCTGTATGTTATTCCATTTTATTGGCCTGTATCTTTTTAGGTCGAGCCTGGACAGCGCTTGCACTGTTAGGCGATCTGTTGTCTGTGCTTTGTGGGGTCTGACTCCTCCCATGCTTTGGATTGGCTTTTGTTTGTGCCGTTTAAAAATACTAGGCTGTAACTGGCTAATGGTGAATGTATGTCCCACCTTTTTTCAACAGTTCACTCCCTTAGACTATTGCCTCGGGAGGGAACACCAGTGCGCACGGTGGCTGCAGCAGCAGGACGCATGCTTTACTCTGACCACCCCATTAGTTCTACCCCCTCCCCGCCTCTCTCCCGTCCCTCACTTTCCATCCTAGTTTTGACGCAAAGAATCTGCCAGAACCGAGAATGACCTAAAGATAGCACAAGGAATCTCCCTCGTCACGCTCTTCGCGTAGACTGGGAGGAGCATCTGCACTTGTCTGGGGTGTTTCAGTTTTGTTTCAGATTCCAAGAAAAAGAAACAGGTGGGAGAATTTAGAGCAGACCATACACAGGTCTAAAAATGGAAGAAGAAATACAGTTTTGCAGTAACTGGTAAAACCATGGGATAGTTTTGTTTTGCAATTAGATTGGAGGAAATTGTATCAGCAATGAATTAGTAAACATAAAACAACACGGAACCCTGTGCCGCAGCAGATTGCCTCTTGAGTGTGCATGGCTCAAGATGATCTCTGCTGTTTCTCCTACAGAGAGCGCTGAATACGTCTGCAGCAGTATGGAGCAGCAGGCATTTCACTTTCTTTTCTGCTCGTTTTTCTTGTGTCACAGCGAGATCATTGGCTACAGTGACCATCTCAGCTGCCAGTATTTTACTAGTTTTTGGGGTATTTGCTTCATCCTCGCCATCCTTCCACGCTCAGTTGTTTTTAAACACACCCACACACCATCTCTGTTATATTAAAATCCTCTTTTTTGGACCATCTTCTTCATCCCTAACCCCGCTCTCCCTCCCAGGCCCCAAATCTCCATTATATTAACCCCCCCCCCACCCCGATCGCTTTTAAAAATTATTTTCCAACAGTGCTCACAGGGACTCTTACGGATTGTGCTCTTGACAATACTTGTTTTGTTAAATTTAACTTTAAGGTGGTTGGGGCAAAGCTGGACAGAGATACAGTGCCTGGGGCCCGAGACCCACCTTGCTGTCTCTACATGGTGGGGGCGGGTGTAGGAAGTGGCTAAACTCTGGGACTCCGGGCTGAGTGCAGAGTGTATAATATTGTTTCAGGTGCTCTTACCTTACTAAAAAAAATACTTTAACGAAAAAAGTCACAGGCTGCTGCTCTAATCTGACATACCAACTGTGCCCCTTCACCATAATGCCTCTTCGGCGCACAGTGGTGTCACTAGGGGGGTGCGGACCGCACCGGGTGTCACCCTCACATGCGGCGACACCATCCATCTGGTTACGCTGTGTATGTAAGACAGCTCAGTCTGCGGCCTCCATGAGCTTAATGATGCCGGGACTCCGCTGCAGACGTGAGGCTTTATGGCAGTAATATCTCGAGCCGAGGGAAGGTAGCGGACGGCTCTGCTGTTACAGACAGAAAAGGTAAACACATTTTAGGTCTTGACTTCTAGGGTTACAGCGAGAGTGACCCGTAAATGGCTGAACAAACCAGACAAGGCGAGTGTTGTTTTAAAGATGTAGGCACTGATTCATGACACGCCTGCCCTTTGTTCGATGGCACAAAATAGGAGTCTGATATTCATGTAAAACTGAAAACCAGATCACCGGCCATATACTACATGTGCATTACTATCACAAAACATGGCATTTGTAGCTTTCAGATCTAGCACACATTTTCAGATATGCTTTTTGGAAAGATGGTAAAATATTGTCATCCTTTATTTTCTCTGAAGAACAAACAATATGCTGCTTAGGATATAATAAAAACCCACCAGTGCTGCCTTTCTGGCACCCTTTGGAGGAGTATTGCAGAAAGTGCTTTTGGCTTAAGCGCCGACACAATCACTTGCAAGGCGTGTTCTGTGTGAAACAACATTGTTATCTGGAGTTTAGGAGGTGCATGGCACTGGTGCTTCTGGGTGCGAGGGGCCAACTGCACCCCAGCTTTAGCTTTTTTTGCACCCAAACCAAGCACGAGGCCCATTTTCCTGGCTTGCATAATGCCAATCTCCCAGAAGCCCATCATTATTAGAGGTCCATCTGAAGTAGGTGACAATGATATCTTATCTCAAGTCATTACTAAAGGTCGTATGGTAGCCATAAAAAGGGTGCAGTGGTCTCTATGAACTCATTAGAATGGCTGCAGCACCCTAGGTTCTGCCTCCCACATTGGAAAATGTGAAAGGCAGCTCTGTGTCAAGATACCGGTTTTGTACAAAAAATAACTTGTGTGTTCTGTTTTATGTGCACATTGCCTTCTGTTGGACTTGGGCCCTTAGGGCAGGTTCACCCCTAGACTTTTTGCTTGAAATGGTGACCGGGAGATGGTGATTTTTGGAAAGTGCGTGCGCACTCTGAGTGCATGTGCTGAGCTAGGCCTGCCCGCCCATAGGAATGCATGGGGAATGTATGTGTCCCTGGTAGTTCCTGATGCGTGGGGTGTACAGGCTTGAGTCTGGTATGTGTGAACTCGTGAGAGTGAATGCTGCGAGATGGTGTATGCAGCATGTATGTGTCTAGTAGGGAAGAGTCATTTCTAGACATGGCTGTACGTGTGCTGTGAGGGTGCTGGCGTGTGATTGGCTGGAGCTGGCTGGCATGCCAGGCTCCAGGAAGTCTGGATGGGTCTGCCCGGTGGTGAGTGGGAGATTAGCATGAGTGATGTGTGGGAGGAGTGTACCTGTGTCCTGGATGGGCTGGGTTTTCCCCACACAATGCTGGCTCCGCCCCCCTGTGGTGTGTCTAATGACCCAAGCCCTGCCAGTGAATAGAGAGGGTGGTTGAGGTAAACAGAGTACTCAAGAACCAGCTGCGACTGGTTCCGCCCCCACTCTGCACCCTCAGACAAAGGAATGCACTGTATAAAAATGGGGCTGTGTCCCCACTGAAGTTGTTCTCTTCCAGGAGCCTGAGGGGGCTGTTGCTGCTGTCGCTGGGCCAGAGGACCGCCACTTGGAGTGTCTCCCTGCCTGGAGACCCAGTGAGCTGGCTCTGGGCCCAGCCTTGCCCCCCCTGCATTCCACAAGGAACTTTCCCTGTGATCCTGCCCTGCTGAGGGCACCTGGAAGCGCTGGGATTATTGCTAGCGCTAGGAGCGCTGAGGATTTCCCTCCGAGCGCCTGGGAGCGCGCCCTATTTCCTGCAAGCGCCTCGGGGCGCTTTTATTGTTTCAGCCGGTGCCCACCCGGCATTGCCCCGGTGATTTGCTGCTATTTTTAAACTCGAGGGAGCCCTCGGTTTATTGAGCCCCCGCCTAGAAGTGCCGGAGACGGGCCGCCGCGCTGCCCGCGACGACCCGGAAGTGCTCCTGCCGGCCGGCCAATCCGAGCGCGGCCCGGCAGAAGTCCCGCCCCCACAGCCGCGACCCGGAAGTCAGGCAGGCCGGGGGCAGGACAGAGAAGCAACCGGAAGCGGACGGGAGGCCACCCCGCGCTCCGGTGAGGACAGAAGCCGGCGTCTTTCCTTGTCTCCCCTCCCAGGCTCCCTAAGCGAGGGAGAGCCCAGGAGAAGGAGGGAGAAGTGTGGAGGGAGCCCCCGAGGAGCGGGAGCTCCCGTGCAGAGCCGCCCGAAGCCGAGGAGCAGCCCCAGAGAGGAGCTGCAGCCGCCAGAGACCGGTGAGTGCCCGCCCCTCCCCCTAGTAGAAGGCTCGTGGGGGCCTTACCTGTTGTTGGAGCCTGCGAGGCTCAGGGGCACCTTCTGTTTGCGAGCCCCGAGGCTCCGGCTGGCTGGATACCATAATTTGGTATTTGGAGCCCGAGAGGCTCCTGGGGCCATTTCTTTACTGAGAGCCTGCGAGGCTCGTGGCAGCCAGTGTTGATTGAGTCCACGAAGGGCTCCGGCGGCCATTTGCGGTAGAGGGGGGCGTCGGGGCATATTGTCGGTGCCCGCCCCCCCCCTGTGTGCTCGCCCCAACCAGTGGGGCATTTCTTTACGAAGAGCCTGCGAGGCTCAGGGCGGCATTTGGTGTCTGTGGTGGAGTGGCCCCAGAAGGCCCCACCTTGCCCCCACCTGGTTGTGAGCCCTGAGAGAAGGCTCAAGGGGCACATCTTCAGTTAGGAGCCCAGAGAGGCTCAGGAGACAGTCAGTTGGGCAGAGCCTAGAGAGGCTCCCACGTGGCCCCCTCAATTGCACCAGTTGCCCAGCACTTTGTGGGCAACTGCTACGTTTAGGCCCCTGGACACTGGACACAGGGCGTCCTAGCCCCAACAAGGCCAGTTGGCCTAGGGACAGTCACAGGTGGTGACTTACGTGAGTTTGGTGCAACTGTACTTTTTCTGCACCTCTGAATGTGTTTTTATGCGTCATGTGCCTTACACCTCTGAATGTATTGTGATGCATCATGTGTATTCCTCCCTCACACCACTGAATGAATGTTATGCATTGCATCATGTGTTATGTGCTTCCACCCCCACAGGTATTGTGATGTGTAGGTGGTTGTTTTCTCCCTAGTACAGGTGGTGCTAGTGAGGTCCTGGTTACCAGTGATTACTGGTTGTGTGCTATTTTGTGCTAAAGTAATTTTATATTGAAAGTGCTACTTCTGATTCCTGACAGTGGTCCAGGTCGCCCTGTCTTGTAAATATCCCCTGTAAATTCTGCCCGTGCCTCTGGCACATTGTAAAGTGTGTGTTTTATCTAATGTGTTGTGGTGTAATACAAAGGCTATTTTTATATAACCTTGTGTGGAGTTTCCTTTGTGGTGGGCCTGGGTGTTGTTGCTGGGGTGCGTGCGCAAATACTTAACTTACATCGCCTCCAAGTTTAGCCTTGCTGCTCGCGCCACGTTACCTAGAGGGTGAGTAGGGGTTATCTTGGCGTGTAACTCCCTTGCCCTGACTTGGGAGTGGTGGTCTCTGACTGACTTTGGCGAAAGCCCTGGCCAGCCGGGGATCCCATTTCCAACACCTTCCTTAAAACATGTAATGAAAGATCGTGCAATGTTTCTACGGGATGGAGTTGACTATGGAGCTACCAAGGTCCAGAATGACTGGTCGGAGCTCTGCAGCCTCGCCTCTGCTCTGTGTCTATTTAAACTTATCCTCAGCAGCGCGCGCACGAATTCAAAGCACATTTCATGTGTTTATTTCAGTCACTTTGAGAAAAGCCGAGAACTGTGAGGGAGAAACCATGGGGGGAAGAGGGGTGGAGAAGGCGACGAGGAAAGGGTTAAGAGAGCAGCAGGCGGGGGAGGGGGTGCAGGCGGAGGGGGAGGTATGGTGCAGGCAGAGGGTGAGATGGTGCAGGCGGAGGGGAGAAGGTGCAGGCAGAGGGAGAGATGGTGCAGGCAGAGGGTGAGATGGTGCAGGCAGAGAGAGAGATGGTGCAGGCAGGGGGTGAGATGGTGCAGCAGAGGGGAGATGGTGCAGGCAGAGAGGGAGATGGTGCAGACAGAGAGAGAGATGGTGCAGGCGGAGGGGAGATGGTGCAGGCAGAGGATGAGATGGTACAGGCAGAGAGGGAGATGGTGCAGGCAGAGGGTGAGATGGTGCAGGCTGAGGGGGAGATGGTGCAGGCGGAGGGGAGATGGTGCAGGCAGAGAGAGAGATGGTGCAGGCGGAGGGGAGATGGTGTGGACAAAGGGAGAGATGTTGCAGGCAGAGGGGAGATGGTGCAGGCAGAGGGAGAGATGGTGCAGGCAGAGGGAGAGACGGTGGAGGCAGAAGGAGAGATGGTGCAGGTGGAGAGGAGATAGTGTGGACAAAGGGAGAGATGGTGCAGGCGGAGGTTAGATGGTGCAGACAGAGGGAGAGATGTTGCTGGCGGAGGTTAGATGGTGCAGGCAGAGGGAGATATGGTCCAGGCAGGGGGTGAGATGGTGCAGACAGAGGGAGAGATGTTGCAGGTGGAGTGGAGATGGTGCAGGCAGAGGTAGAGATGGTGCAGGCAGAGGGAGAGATGGTGCAGGCAGAGGGGCAGGCAGAGGGAGAGATGGTGCAGGCGGAGCGGAGATGGTGCAGGCAGAGGGAGAGATGGTGCAGGCAGAGGTAGAGATGGTGCAGGCAGAGGGAGAGATGGTGCAGGCAGAGGGGCAGGCAGAGGGAGAGATGGTGCAGGCGGAGCGGAGATGGTGCAGGCAGAGGGAGAGATGGTGCAGGCAGAGGGAGAGATGGTGCAGGCAGAGGGGAGATGGGTTGGACACAGGGAGAGATGGTGCAACCAGAGAAGAGATGGTACAGGCAGAGGGAAGATGGTGCAGGCAGAGGCTGAGATGGTGTAGGCTGAGGGAAAGATGGTGCAGGCAGGGGGTGAAATAGTGAAGGCGGGGGGGAGATGGTGAGGACAGAGGGAGAGATGGTGCAGGCAGAGGGGACATGGTGCAGGCAGAGGGTGAGTTGGTCCATCCGGTAAGTTGTGAGGGGGTGACACTATGAGTTACCCGCACCGGGCGGCACCATCCCTTGTGACGCCACTGTCGGCGCATACAGGCTGCTGTTTGGCACCTTTTGTACTCATGGCCCAAGTAAGACCACCCGCCCTTTTTAAGGTTATGCACATTCCACCTCCTGACAATTGTCCCGCTGCTGCTTATTACTTGCGGTTCTTATGTCCTATATTTTCTATCGCTGCTGGCAAACTCATATGCTGCAGTAGAGGTCCAAGAGTGTTCCACATGAAAGCCTGAACCTCCTCTGACGCTTCCTCTGGGACCTTGCCTCCCACACACATGTTGCTGATGTGCCCTCCTCTAACAGCCAACAAGAAGCCCATTCCTGACACGTGTGCAAGTCAGAGAGCTCTGCTAGGTCCTCGTTGAACAGATCGTGTCTTTATACAGCTGACGGAGCTCCCTCTCATTTCCAGGAGACCCGATCTCTTCCGGACAGTCCCACCCCACATCTCCACCACATGTGCTTATGCAGCCCAGCACAATACATGATACAACTACCCACCCACGTGCAGCTTAGCAATGACTTCCAGGGCATTAATGAGATACCTTCCGGTGTAGTAGCCGGAGTAGGTTTCCTTGATGATTGGTGTGTCTTTTATTTTGGGGCGGATTATTATTTGTTAACCAACCACAGGGTTTATTGAAAATTATGTCAATGAAACCTCTCCTACTGCTCACCAACCTATCATTTCAGATCGAAACATTTCTATTGCTTACCCAGTCCGAAGCAAACTACAAACGGTAATCATCTTACGACAGGCAAGACGGGGTGTGTAGTAATGATATAGCTCTTCAATCCCTGGCGGCACAGCACCCAGAATGATGTGCTGCATGGCCACATACTTAAAAGGCCCAAAAGGCGAGACCTATTGGTTTAGCCATTGCTTGTTTTCTTTGTCATATTAATAGTTTGTCTTTCTCTCTGTCGCCGTTTTAGGCTGATTAAGGTTTTCTTTTGGTCCCCACTCCCCAGCTGTGTTATAGATAATTCTTGCAGAGTTTATTCATTTTAACTTGTGACATGCAATGACCTGGGAGCCCAAAATAAACATTAAGAAGGGCCATAAATCGATGTAATCTGCCCCAGCAGCACCCCCGCTTAAGCTGGTACAGTGGGCGGTTCACTGCGTCCTTGGTCTGAACAGTACCATGAGAGTGGAAATCCAACATCGAAAAATACATTAATCGGCATCACAATAAAAGAACTAAGAAGTTCATGAAATCTCCGGCTATCTGGGAAAGAAATGCGCATGTAAAATAAAGATTTCAATGAATTACACTTTTTAGACTTGAGAAGGTCTGCAAGGGGAGAAAAAACAGTGCCATTGTTTGTGAAAGTCTGTTTCTGGTACAAAGGATTTAGAGCGATTGACAAATGTACTCAATCGTTAGTTTGAACCTTGGAGAAATTAGAAGAATAAAGGGGCACCTTTAAAATTGCGAATGACTTCTCGACTGGATATCTTTGTTAGGATATAATGGGGTTATTACGCTAATAAACTTAAACCACTATTAATTGGAATCACTGAGTGCACATTATATTTAAAACCGTTTACAAATTGGTCTCCTGTTGACCTAAGTGGGTTTTTTGGAGCAGCTGACCCCTTAATGATTTCACCAGTATTGGACTTCGAGGAATGCATTGATGTATAGATAAGGTGTACGAGTAATGAGTACGGTTTATAGGAACATTGGCTGCAGCTGAAAATTGTTTGGCATTCAGCCTACACAATCAGAGAGGCGCTGCAATTGGACTGTACGGCGAAAAATTGTAATGGAATAAGACGTCAAGCAAAGAAATTACACTGAATTCAATGGAGCTTTTTAGAATACCACTACCTCAATTGCACTGTGCATTGCCGGGAATGCATTGAGGCTTTCCTTATAAACGTGTTTTATGAGTTGTAGATTGAACGACAGAATTGGAGAACTAGGCCCATATTACAGATAGTGCGCACCTTCAATGTTTGGCCACAGCGCAACTTAAAACAGGTGCACCGGTGCAAACATGGAAGGTGCACCGTATCAGGAAGAAGGCGCTGCTCCCTGGACAGCTGCGAATTTGCGCTACCCCTAGGGCAGCTCATTCAAGAAAAATATGTAGCAGCTGTTTTTAAGCTGCTCTGTGTCTCTCTGTGCAGCCACCTGCACTTTTAATAGGGGTTAGAGATCCCTTTCCGGTTGCAGTTAGTGACTGCACCCATCGGTCTGCGGAGAGGATATGGCCTAACGGCGAAGGCCGTCGACCTTCAATCTGGGGAACCAGGTTTGAGTCTTGGCAACAATGCTCAACAGCCTGTTGTTCTTAGCAAACCACTTAATCTCCCTGTGCCTCACAGAAATAAAGGTGTGTGTCTGTAACGCAACTGGTGCTCATGTAAAGTGCTCTAATAACTTCCGGTCGAGTCTGCGCTATATAAAAACTCTGAAAAAAAAAGATGTCTAAGGGGTCCATAAGATCCCGTTTCATCCATTTAAAAAGGGCACTGAAAGTTTACCACCTTTATGTGGCAAACTTTCAATGCGTCTTCTAAAGGCATGGTCGTGTCTGCACCCACTGCGGTAATACAGCGTGGGCGCAGGGGCAAAGTGATTCCCTCTTGTGCATGGGGCCATGCTCCTATGCAAATGAGGGAATTACCTCTAATAATAGCGCTGGTGCTATTTGGGCACCAGTACTATCTGCATTACAGAAGGGTCCGTACAAGCATTTGCGGGCCCCTCTATAATATCAAATTGCCCAGAGGGCACAGAAAGCCTAAGCAAACGCCAGTTGCGCCCCAGGGCATTTTTGTAATAAGGCCCCTGGTGGTCAATGTGGAAAATTTGATGTGTCACTTTTAGTCCAACATCTACTCCCTTTTTTTCAGATCTCGGAAGTTGATGGAACTGCAATAACAGAGGTCTAAAAGTCTGATCATAAGGGCTCCTGTATCGTATCCTTATTTATCGCAAAAATAACAATACCCTGGGGATAGTTCTTTATCGTATGTGATAAACAACTTAATATACAGGTTATTCCTCTGAAAATAGGGCTTCAAATGCAGATTTGGGTGCTTTCTACAGTCCTCCCAAAATGGCCTTTCTTTTCAATGACATCCATCTGTATTTTGAAAAATGACATGTCCAACTACAAGTCATGTTCATTTGGCCCTCTAAGGGAATTAGGATGGCATGGAAGAAACTTAGAGGATCTATGCATGCGGGTAGTTGGGTATTGCTGGATCGTCAGCTCTAACAGAGCCATATGTCTAAGACAAGTTTCTTTTCTCTGTGACCTTTTGAAGAAATCATTCATGTGAAGAAGTAACCAAGCTGCATCTACAAATATAGTACTCTTACATATATTAAGTGAGGCTGGCATATTATATGGCTTTTCTAATTTTGCACATGATGTGATAGGGGTATCTTGCTGTCACCCTCCTTTTTTGGCATTTATGGGGCTCCCATGTACACTGATATTTGTATTAGGCTCCTTGAGTAGCCTTTGATGGAATCAGGAATAAAGATGGTTGGAGACTGTTTGAGCTTATTGGGTATGATATCCATGATTTGGGGTACCGTTGGAGCAGCACAGGCCATGGATTATCAATATTTAAATATATACTAAGGAGGTGCCAAGGGTGCTGGTTTCCTGCGGGGCTGCCTGAGGAGGGGCTCTGTGGACAAACACATGCATTTGCCAAAATACAACCAAGCATTGTGACGACGCAGCGAGAAAAAATCAAATCTAGACACTGAAAAGGGAGTTGCCTTGTGTGGATGCTATTCCCAGACTCAGCAGGAAACCAGCTGCACTGTGGGACCACAGTGCCTACAAGATGGTGAGAGTGGGATACCTGGAAGCAATATTTGTGGACCTAATACTGTGAGTAGGCTATTGCTGGCGGGCGGGCATCTGGGGTAGACACACATAATTAACAGCTCCCTGGATGGGGCAAGCATGGAAGTCAGCCCCTCTGATGGATGATTGGGAATCAGGCCACATGCACACCAATCAATACTGTGGACAGTTAATAGTAATGAACAATGAGACACATGCACGTAGATGAAAGTGCCATTGTGCGTGAGAGGGAGAGGAGACTTCACAGGATCCTAGGTCTGTATTCACAGGATCCTAGGTCTGTATTCACAGGGTCCTAGGTCTGTAGGGCGGCAGAGCTCATGGACTTTCAGAAAGCTGAATTGATAGAGCCTGTGTGTGGCACTTAGTCATCAGGCATGTGGATCATCGCGGAGGGCAGGAGTCTGCTTGTGCCCTCACTATGCTGAGCATAGGACAGGAAACCCAATCCTCGGGCAGCAGTGTAGTGCACTTGGGGGCCACAAGTGAAAAGGTAAAAAGAAATTCCCTGACCTCGGGCCTGATTAATATGTTTTAACTGTATAGTGTAAGGGTCCGTCATGTTGACGGAGCCCTGCATCAAACTGCAAAATGCATGGACAGTAACCCTGGTGATGGTGGCTCCTGAAAATGCTTTATAAATGACCATCAGGTTGGTGGACATTTATAAATCTGGCAGTTAGAACCTCCACCAGAGCAACGGAGTAATTTATTCTGCCAACTTGGTGGAACCACGGCCCGACAGACAACATATACATTTGGCCACTAGTCTTTTGCACTGCAAATTGGGGTTGGGATCACATACAGTGTCGTGGGGGTGTGGCATCGGGAAAATCGTGGAGTATGGAGGATGCTTGTGCCCACTGAATTGAGTATACGGCGGGCAGGCCCTCTAGGACCTGCTGACTGCTGCGACTGGAGAGTGCAGTGGTCTGTTTACCAGGCATTGATGAGAAGGGCTTTTCACCATTGCATCACATCCCAGAACACCTGCTGCAGGATTCAGCAGTTCACTGATGATGACCCAGTCCTAATACCTACAGTCACATACATGCCCTCATGAAGTGAGACCAGATGACTTTAAGGGAAAGCAACTTCCAACTACAGTCTGTAACACCTGACACATGATTCTGAGGTTTAGTGGAGATGGCCTCAGCCGATAACTGCAGTCACGTAACTGCCCTCATGAAATGGGATCATGATATTGCCACTCTACGGTTTACCACTTGACTGTGTGCAGCTGTTGACCACCATTGGGGAGGATATCTGTGTTAAAATGTACACTTTAGGTCCTGAGGAAATGCAGCGTTGATCAAATGAAGTTCAAAGAAGGGTTATTCATGTAGTTAATCGAAGAAACAGCTCAGCCACACAAATAGCTCTGCCTCAAGCGCCGTTTGAAACTCGACATTCCATGACCAGCGCAAGCTGGAAACCATTCTTGAGTCATTGCAAAGGACATCATGAGAAGACCAGAAGAATGTAGATTACCACGCACCTCCCTCACTAATACAAGAACAAACAATGAATGCATTAAACAAAAGAAAAACAATATATACGTTGTGCATTAAACCTGAAATTAAATATACAAAACCATGAAAGTTGCAGCAAAACTCTGTAAAGAAGAACTAAGAGGTAACTAAGTCACATAATCATCTAAATAAAGAGGAGTGCAAGTTGTTCTTTCCGATCACTTTCTGGCAACACCACCACCTTCATCAGGAATGATGTCATGATCCATATTTCTTCCTGTGCACACAACAACACGGCTAAGATTCCCCACTTTATGATCTGAAGTTTTGACAGCATTCTTAAACAATTTGATCACTTTGAAAGGTTTACTAAACTTTGAACCAGCAGCACACCGCCCTGGTCTCTTAATTACAATAAAGTCACCCACCACAGATTTGTTTTTTTTACTGCATGCCTTAAGTCAAATTGTACTTTACTTTTCTGACATTTTGCATCTTTTCTTAATTTTTACTGAGCATCATTGACGTAGGACACCAGTGAAATACAAAAGGATTTGACTACATCAGCCAAAGGTCTGACTTAGATGTTGAAAAGAGTGGGGCCCTGGGGAATACCATGTGCTAGCACTCTATGGGAGGATGTGAAAGGCAGGGAAATTACTTGGAAGGACCGATCCATTAAAAAGGAGGTAAGCCAGGTCAAAGCTTTGCCTCACACCCGCAAATCAATGAAGCGGCTTAATAGGACTGAGTGGGGGACCGTATCAAAGGCACCACTTAGGTCCAGGAGGATCAGTACCTGGGAAATGCCCTGGTCTGCAGTGCTATGCAAGGTCTCTGTGCTGGTTGAAATTCATTCTGTGAGTGATCTAGTATTTGGTTTTGTTCTAGAATGGTAGTCAGGAGGTTCTTCATGTGCTTCACCACAAACTTTGAAAGGAAAGGTATTAAGGAGTTGGGGTGATAGTTTTCTGGCTGGGTGGCATCTAGTGAGGGCTATTTTAAGAGAGAAATGACTTTCGCATGTTTCCAAGACACTGGACTCACTGCAGTACTTAGAGAAAGATTAGCAAGTTCCAGAAAAACTGGTATAATACTCTACAGACATTTTAAAATGTTTTTGGCTTGAGTGGATTATCCGGGGATTTCAACTGGTGCACTATGGCGGAGATAGAATCTGTCTCCAGTAGCACCAGTTGGTCCAGGGCCCCTTGTGCTGGATGAGAGTGTGGCTCTTTTGTAAGAAGAGTGTTTGACATCCCAGAACTCAGCACAAAACTAGAGGAAAGCAATTATCCCCTCTGTATTTGCTCTTTTGTGCTTGATTAGTGGTTATGGGGGGGTGTCTGATTGATGATGTGAGAATATGGCATGATTGTGGAATGGTTTTGTGATGGGATATGTCTGAAGGGGGAGAGATGTGTTGTATCAAATGCAAATATCAATCAATAGAAGCTCTACAGAACAACGTCTATCATGTTGAGATGACAAGATGCTAAAGTGTTTGAAGATATCTATCGAGAAATGTACAAGCAAGCAACTATTAAAAATATTTTTGTAAATCATGTCATGTTGAAAGAGGTATAAATATATATTTTTGTAACTAATACTTTAAAAAAAACAAAAAAACTGAATTTGTGTTATAAAAAATAAATAAACAAATGAACTCTAAATTTGTCATATGTGTTGAGAGATAAATTTCTTGGTTAGTTGCCCTATATTCTCCAAGTAGAAATGAGAATACACTAGTAAAAGGAATATAGGTCAGGTGGGAGATTGTCCTAGTGACTATATTTAATCTTCTGTAACATCGTTCATTTTTAGGTTTTGACTAGCGATGCATGCGTACGAAGTACGCATGCGCTAGCAAAATCTAATGATATCCTCTAATCCTCTATGTGGGGTCGGGTATCTGCCCCCTCCTCCCATTGGCTAGCTCCATAAATGGAGGCTAGCCATTGGGAGCCGGATCTGTCCGTCAAAGGCCGGACCAGATTCGGGGGCGTTCCCGAGAATTTTTCCCTTTCTGCTCACGTCATGTAGACGTGTTCACTCGGTGGGCGGGGCGTTTTTTCGGGCTCGTCGAGGTTTGTTTAGGCCGGCCGAGGAAGTCCAGGTGAGTCTTCCCTTTCCTGTCCCCCCTCCCGCTGTTGGTTCGTTTCCCGCCCCCCGTCAGTGTGTGGCCGTTCCCGCCCCCCTCCCGCGCTCCCGTCAGTGTGTGGCCGTTCCCGCCCCCCTCCCGCTCTCCCGTGGCCGTTCCCGCCCCCCTCCCGCTCTCCCGTCAGTGTGTGGCCGTTCCCGCCTCCCTCCCGCTCTCCCGTGGCCGTTCCCGCCCCCCTCCCGCTCTCCCGTCAGTGTGTGGCCGTTCCCGCTCTCCCGTGGCCGTTCCCGCCCCCCTCCCGCTCTCCCGTCAGTGTGTGGCCATTTACGCCCCCCTCCCGCTCTCCCGTGGCCGTTCCCGCCCCCCTCCCGCTCTCCCGTCAGTGTGTGGCCGTTCCCGCTCTCCCGTGGCCGTTCCCGCCCCCCTCCCGCTCTCCCGTCAGTGTGTGGCCGTTCCCGCTCTCCCGTGGCCGTTCCCGCCCCCCTCCCGCTCTCCCGTCAGTGTGTGGCCGTTTCCGCCCCCCTCCCGCTCTCCCGTGGCCGTTCCCGCCCCCCTCCCGCTCTCCCGTCAGTGTGTGGCCGTTTTTTGACTCCCAAACATTTTTATATCTTTATATTCGAAAAATACTGGTTGGCTCATTGCAAAATGATAGTAATTTTGCTTTCCTTACATGCAGCTCCTAATTTAGAAACTGGGCTTGCATGTAAGAAGGACTGGTTGACAGGGCATGGATTGTGCAGCTCTGCCATAATTGCCTGATTTTGTTGGTTTTCTGGTATCTGGTGCTTCTGCTTCTTTATTATTCGGATTCTGTGGGTGGGCGGGCGCTGAGGGCCTGCGCTTCAGGTGGATAGTGTATTGTGCTATTGCATCTCCTGCTTCTCGTACACTGGCGTGGGCGTCTCAATCACTTCTTTCGTTGCCTGTGTTTATCCTGTAATTATGCCTGTTCGCACTCTCATCGTATTTGAATGTATGGCACCCGATATGTCTTTTTCTTTCTTGTTTTGAAAATAATAAAAATATTTATATAAAAAAAATTGCTATTTAAAAAAAAACGCATGCTCTATGCTCATTAACCTTAATAGCACCACTGACCACGCAAGACAACAGCTCTTATCCAAACCTATTTTTCCCAGGGCGGACGTCCTTAAGTCAAAAAACACTAAGTGATGTCATAGTCCTAACAGACCCCGGACTTCAAATGAAAGTCATCACTAAAAAGGGAACCTCCTTGTCACTAATCCTGAGCTGAGCAAACATCCTCTCACCGGGTAATTTATGAAAAGAAGCACTTAAACACCCAAGACGCACGAAGAGGGAAAGGCCTTGAAGAAAGCAAGAGTGGTGGGTGGATTTTCAAAAGTCGAGCTGACTTGAGGACCGGGGGCGGTGCCCTGCCCGAGGGGCAAGCTGTTGGCACATGCCTTCCTCTGATGCCGCCGCATACACTTCTGGTGCCCTGGGGAAGGCGACACTTAATGTACAAGTCCCAAGGGCTGATGCTGGACCTGGAGACACAAGTAAAGATGTATCCGTCCAGCCGCACTCCCGTCTCAGCTGAAGGATGCGGGCTGCCTGTGTCTCTGCTCTGCCTCCCCATCCGGCCCATCACAAGCCCGTGGTCGGACATCCGAGATCAGTGTCAGCATTTTTAGTTTGGGTTTTCTTTTTCATTATTAATCCTCGGGTTTCACGGCGCTTTATTTACCAACATACCATTATCTACCGCGATGAGGCACTGCCAGGCGGACTCCCTCCCAAAAAAGCCCAAACAGCAAATAAAAGCTCGGGAGTGGGCGTCTTCGGGCCTGCCACATATGGCCAGGAAGACATGATGCCAAGTCCACCACCTGTTCAGGTGGCGCATGCTAGTGCCAGCTTGGCACGTGCATGGGATGCTGCGGAGCGGAGCCTTGTCTGGTAGAAGTCCAGGAAACATGAGACACTGAATCCACAGCCACAAGCACTAACACGGTGTGACCTGCGGCACCTAAGTGGCCCCTAGCACCCAAGCAGGTGCATTGAGTGCCCCAAGCATTGCAACATTTAAGTGAAAGCAGTCAACTGTGGCACAACAGACACCACCCTACCTGGCAAGTAAGATACAGCGCTCCCGGCGGGGTCACGCAAGACGCGTAGCAGGAGCAGATTAAGGCTGTAACCCAAGAGGTGCAAGAGGAACACGAGGCATCACGTCTCCTGCTGTTATGCCCCAGATGCTGGTAATGCCAGCCCACCCCAGGTCCGCCAAGCTCCATTCCGCCTCTGCTTCAGGAAGAGCTCAGGTCTCTCCTACTCGCCTAACATCTGGTCATAACCTCTTGGACACCCTCCTCGGTAGTAACTTTGGCACCGCCTCCTCTCCACTTAACACATTAGCATCGCCCTACCTTCCTTCTGTCCGTTCAGTAACCTCGTCTGCAGCCAGAGGGCCAGGCCCCGCCCTCTGTGGTGCTCTGACCCTGCCTTTAACCACTCCCTACCCGAGCGGGATGCCCGTTCCTTGAAGAATCCTCCTTCCTGCACAGCATTGCATTAGATCTAGGTTCGAACTTTATAAATCCCATTCATTTAGAAGTGAGTACAACGAGTGCCCGTCAACACCTAAGTGAGTACTATTAGTGACTATCAGCACCTAAACAAGTGTAATGAGTCACTTCCAGCACATATGAGGGCGAAAAGCGCACCCCAAACGGTACCCAAGCAGGAGTAATGAACGATCTCACTAGTGCCTAAGGTAATGCAATGCGTGACGCCCAGTACCTAAGCAGTTTTCATGAGTGACCTCCAGCACCGAAGCAAGTGTAATGAGCGGCCCTACCTGCACTTAACTCGGTGTGTGACACCAGCAGCTAGGCAGGTGTAATGAGTATCTGTCAGCATCGAAAGGAGTATAATAAGTGACCACCTAGCACCTAAGCAAAGTAGTAACCGCCAGCACCTAAATGAGTAACACCCCAAGGATCTAAGCAAGTGCAACGAGGGACCCCTCCCCCCCCGACCCCCAAGCACCTAAGTGGGTGACCACAGTGTTGCCTGCTTGTGCCTCCGTGTGCCCCTGTTGCCTGCTTGTGCCTCCGTGTGCCCCTGTTGCCTGCTTGTGCCTCCGTGTGCCCCTGTTGCCTGCTTGTGCCTCCGTGTGCCCCTGTTGCCTGCTTGTGCCTCAGTTTTCGTGCCCCTGTCGCCTGCTTGTGCCTCCGTGTGCCCCTGTTGCCTGCTTGTGGCTCCGTGTGCCCCTGTTGCCTGCTTGTGCCTCCGTGTGCCCCTGTTGCCTGCTTGTGCCTCCGTTTTCGTGCCCCTGTTGCCTGCTTGTGCCTCCGTGTGCCCCTGTTGCCTGCTTGTGCCTCCGTGTGCCCCTGTTGCCTGCTTGTGCTGTGTGGGTGTCTGTGGAAGGCTCTGTGTGGGTGTGTGGAGGGTTCTGTGTGGCTGTGTGTGGGGAGCTTTGTGTGGCTGTGTGTGTGGGGGGCTTTGTGTGGCTGTGTGTGTGGGGGGCTCTGTGTGGCTGTGTGTGTGGGGGGCTCTGTGTGGCTGTGTGTGTGGGGGGGGCTCTGTGTGGGTGTATGTGTGGGGGGGCTCTGTGTGTGTATGTGTGTCATTTGCTAGAGATAAAGCTAGTGGCATTGTAAATGACAATGCCATTTATTTATGTTAAAAAAACATAAATAAAAATAATGTCAAGAGCAATGCCAATAGCTCTAACTTTAACAAAGGCAAAACCATTGCATTGTAAATGCTTGTTTAAAAATGCAAGTAGATGTCATTCACCTTATTAAAAAAATGCTCTGCTAGATTGTTGCAGAGGTTGTTGGAGGCTTCTGCCAGTAAAGAAGTAACCTCTGGATTGATCAGTTTGTTGACTATAGAGACAATTCCCTTAGAGGGATTGCAACTTTTTTGAATTTTTATCAGCAAAGAATTTGGTGCTTGTCTTATTGATCATTTTGTGATAACTTTAGATCGTATCCATGTATAATTATTTTCTTTTTATGACATCATAGGTTTTCCTCAAAGTGCACTCAAGTTTTTACAGCGCATCATATGCTACACAGTTGGCACCAGCCGCGGCCGGTAGTGGGAGTACGAATTTCGTTGCATGAACTGCATCACCATATGCGATGCAGTGTGCGCAACAAAATTTGTTTTATTTATTTATATGTTTACTTACCTGTTAAACTCTGTAATCCATACATTACTACCCCCCACCCTGCCACTCTCCCTCCCCACGTCACCGCCCGGCAGGTACTTCCACTACCGGCTGCGGCTGGTTGGCACTCTCATCTATGTATTATCTACTCAACTCTAACCATATACATTGGTAACAATGATTGGCACTATTAATTGTATGGCATGTTGCCTCATTCTTGAACGTATGAGGATTAAACAACCTTCACCATTGTTGGCCTACCTTAACATGAATAAAGTGGATCTAGCCCTTCTACAAGAAACTCTCCTCACTGAAAATACAGACAGGGAACTGCTTAGGAAATGAGCAGGCCATTGTTTCACATAATCTTACTCTTCATTTGGCAAGGTTGTGGCCCTCCTCATAACAAAATGTGTCCCCTTTCACCTCAAACACTCAGCCTTGTATATTTAGGGACATTACATCATTGTACAGGGTTTGTTTGTAACTAAACATGTCACAATTGTTAATAATTGCGGGCCAAACACTGATTACCCGAGCTTCTTTATGACTTACAGAACCACGTCCTCTGACTATTCCGTAAGGCAATTATTTGGGGAGGTGATTTTAATGTGACACTGGAAGTCCAAAGGGAATCACACACGATTGCCAGATACACACATTTAGCTGCAAAGATACTTCAAAGAATTGTGTGACCACTATCTGGTAGAAATCTGGCAGGCAAGGCTTCCCACACACCAGAAGGGAATTTCCACCTCCTCAGTCCACAACATTTGGTCTTGCCTACAATTCTAAGTGCTTATGTGAAATGCATGCACTTTGACAGACCCGATGGAGTACTTTGCCGGAACCCTCTAAGAATATGTCCCTGTTATTTTAAACTTAAATGTGATGGATGGGCGCAGAAATACTGTCCTCTGAAGTCTATTCCTGAATGCACTGCTAGGCAGGGTATTTAGAAAGGAATTAAGAAATGGGATTATTGAATACTTTCCACATAATATAGGCTCAGGAAAAGAGATGGCCTTGATTTGGGAGGCTTAGAAGGTGGTGATGTGTGTCCTCTGCATAGCTAACTAAATTGGGGTGTTAAAAACCTTTGACAGCTTGTGTCTAGACTCCAATGTGAAATTAGAAAGCTGGATGAAGCTTTCATCACAACTGCATCCTGTTGTTGAGTTAGAAGAACGAATCAAGATACCGGAATATAATAAGGTTGCTGTTAGAAATGGGATCTCTGGTTGGCTAAGGCTTGCGCCAAAGCCAGGCAGAGACCACCACTCTAGTCAGGGCTTGGGAGTTACACACCAAAGATAAACCCTGCTCACCCCCTTGGTAGCTTGGCACGAGCAGTCAGGCTTATCCCGGAGGCCATGTATAAAGCATTTGCGCATGCACACAGCAACAACACCACAGGCACACTACAAAAGGAACTCCACACAAGGTTATATAAAGAAAATAGCCTTTGTATTCTCATAACACATTAGAATAGTAACCACACAACATACACTGTGCCAACTGGCACAGGCAATATTCACAAGGGTTTATATACACATGACATGGCCACATGGACCACTGTCAGAACCATCACAAAGCGAACTTGGTAAAAGTAAAACAGATCATAAACGTACAACCAGTACACACTGGTAATCACTGTAGTTAGCATCAGCCTGTAACATAAACTACATTATGCACAGTCACATCAGGCACGAATTACATTCTGCGCCAACCTCCCCAGCATAAACACATTATGCCATCATCTCACAAGTCTAAACGCATTAGACCCTAACCTCCTTAGCATAGCTCACATTAAGGGCATAAATCACACAGTGAAACATAATCTCACTAGCATAAACCATGATATGCAGAACAACCTCATAATCATGAACCACAGTTTAGAGGTATAACACAGGGTGCGTAAGACATACTTCATGAATTACATTTCCTAGCACCACATCACATTAGGGCCTGGCGCCCTACAAATCTAACAATCCCCCTGGCCAAATGGCAATCCGAAAAGGGGCATAAATGCCCTATGTCCAGAATGTCAGGGCGCACTGCCAATGCAGCGGAATCATATCGCGCCACTGCGCAAACCTAAACGGTGCAGCTGGCACTAAGTGCAGCGCAGCTGTGTCAGGGGCAAAGGAGTGCAAATCACTCCTAACTCAGACATGCCCCCAAAGTCAAGAGAGACCTAAACTTTGCAGCTGCCTACTACTTGCTGGGCAGCTGGGGATCTCCACATGAGGCCTGGCACCATTGTGTTGCTTCTGTCCCTCTCAGGGACTCTCTTAATAGCCGCAAGAACGTGGGCACCACTGTGCCACACCACGGGGGAAAACATAGCCCCTCTGGGCCATCCAGGAAATACTTATGCCCATCGTTGGAGCCCATAGGCTCAGAAACAAACATGCCCATTGTTGGAGCCCGCAGGCTCAGAAACAAAACGTGCCCCCATGTTGGAGCCTCACGGGCCCGGGATACCGACAATGCCCACCGTGGGAGCCACACAGGGCTCTGGGCAACTCATGGCACATGGTGGAGCGGACTGCTGCCAGACGGGGCCGCTCATGCTCTGTGCCTTCCAAAAGGAAAACATGGCCCCTCTGGGCCCTCCAGGAAATACTTATACCCATCGTTGGAGCCCGTAGGCTCAGAAACAAACATGCCCATTGTTGGAGCCCGCAGGCTCAGAAACAAAACATGCCCCCATGTTGGAGCCTCACGGGCTTGGGACACCCACAATGCCCACCGTGGGAGCCACACGGGGCTCTGGGCGACTCATGGCACACGGTGGAGCGGACCGCTGCCAGACGGGGCCGCTCGTGCTATGTGCCTTGCAAAAGGCACCAACACTCAGACTCACTGCGGAGCACCACTCACCAGCTGTTGTGGTGTGTTGCTCTGTTCTCCTCTCCACCTGCTCCCGCTCCTGGGGGCCGGGTCTCCTCACAGGCGGCGGGCGGGGCTCTCACACTAATGAGAGCCTCGCTGGGGGAACCGGCGGCATTTCCTTCACGGCGCGGGGCTTCTTCTTGCTCCTGGGATCCCCGTGCTGCAGCCTCCCATTCTTCCCCCGGACCCCCTCCGGGGAGCCTCGGGACTTGCTACGGGCACTCGAGGAGGCGGGGTAGGCTCCCGTCCTCCTCTCACGCATACTGTCCGGCTTCTTCTTTGCGTCCGGCCGCACTTCAGCTTCTGTCCACAGGCCCTGCCCACAACCAGGCAGGCCGCGGCTCAGCAACAGAATTAACACAAAGAGCGGGGTGGGCACGTGCAAGCTCGCAATAATGCGGGGTGGGCACCCGCCGTCAAGTAACGGCGCAATTAAATGTAAATAAGCGGCCATAAGCTGGATGGGCACCCGCTCTAATTACCAAAATAAGTGGGGTGGGCACGCACACGGTTCGCATCACGGGGCAAATCCCTAAGCTGGGGATTCCTCTCTCTCCCCTCCAGCAGCGCCACGCTGCAGATCCTGCTCGCTCCTCCACTGGGGAAATTAGGATAAAGCGCTCCCCAGGTGCTAGAAGGCTCCATCTAGTCTTGGCAAAGCCAAAACAAAGAGCAAAAGTTCCACGAAGTCCTGGAGGTATCAGGGGGGCAATGTAGGAAGGTAGCCCCCATGGCTGTCCCTCCTGGGCCCCACCTGCAGCAAGCCCCCCTCTGTCAGGATCCAAAAGAGAACTTTTTTCTGGGGTCATAGCCCCTTCTTTTATACAGCGTTTTCCTTTGTCTATAAGGTGCAGGGTCTGGGGGAACCAGATACAACTGGTTCAGGGGAGCTCCTCCGCACTTTGTTTTGCTCAGCTCCTCTTCTCTATTCACAGGGCAGGCTAGGGACATCAGACGCACCACAGGAGGTGGAGCCTGTATTGTGGAGGGAAGGCACAGCCCTATTTAGGTGCCAGGTGCAACTCCTCCCTCCCATCTACATGGAGAGCTCCCTATTCACCACCGGGCAGACCCATGGTGGCTCCTGGAGCCAACCACACCAGCCAGCCCCTGTCAATCACAAGCCAGACATGCAAATCACATCAGGCAGGCAGACACACTGCACACAGAAATGGCAACTTCTAAAAGTGGCACTTCTCCACTAGTCACAGTAAATCTGCGCACACCATTGCGCAGCATTTCTTCCCACGAGTACGTACATACTAAACTTGCCGCTGCACATCTCTCATACCAGGAACAACCAGGGACACACATATCCCCCATGCATTCCTATGGGAGGTCAGGCCAGTCTCACCACACATACACGGAGAGCGCACGCACTTTACACTGGACCCCAGTGCTAAAGTGCACCGAGGCCTAAAATCACCAACACTAGGTTACAGAAAAAGGCTAGGAGAACGCAAAAAGTTTTGGGGTGAACCTTCCAAAAGGGCCAAGTCTAACAGTTGCGGAAAGGGAATGTTGCCACCTGGGGAAATACACTTAGGTCTGGGTTTGGTAAAAGTAAACGTCCTTGCAGACCACTCGCTAATAAGATAAATTGGCTTTGGGCAGCCATTAGTATTACATATGCAAAAGACAAAGATGGTTATCTTAAAAATAAGGCAGAAGAGATACTGGTGTGTTAAAAAAACATTATATAGATCTCTATTCTTCCAAAAGCCCTGGCATGTCCATAACTGCTGATATATATTTAAAAGACACCGCTGTTGCACTGTTGCGGGACAACCAGAGGTTATTCTTCGAACAAACTAACGCTAGGTGTAGCTAATAGGATTATTAATGTTCTTCCAACTGGCAAAGCTCCTGCAATGGGTGGACTTCATTGAATTCTACAATCAATTTGCAAATATAAAAACCCTCCTCTCCTATCAGTATTTGAGAAATCAGCTGCCAAAAACCCTCTTCCACCTTCGATGAGTGAATAACTATTAGTACTCCTCTTAATGCCTACTAAGTTACTGGACAGTTAAGACTCATATAGGGTTCTCTCACTAATAAATTGTGACAGCAAGGTTCTAGCTAATATGACTGCAAATAGGCTATTTCTCCTGATGTCCATTCTGGTGGTCCCTTCAGGGTGCATTCATCCAGGGCCAGTCGACTTTGCCCAACCTGTGAACTGTCTTTGCTGTTCTGCACCAACTAGAGCCTAAAATAAATGCAGTGGTTGTGGGCCCGATTCACAGAACTAACTTAAGACAAAATCCTAAACTTACTACCATTTTGGTATTCACAGAAGGCACTGTCTCATTTTGGTATTCACAGAAGGCACTTACTCATTTCGGTATTCACAGAAGTTAAGACTCCTAACTTTAGGACTCCTAAATGCCTTCTGTGAATACCGAAAGTCTTACAATTAGGATCTTTCTCAATTTAGTAGTGGTACATTTAGGACTCCTAACTTTAGGACTCCTAAATGCCTTCTGTGAATACCGAAAGTCTTAAAATTAGGATTTTTCCCAATTTAGTAGTAGTAAAGTTAGAACTCCTAACTTTAGGACTCCTAAAGGCCTTCTGTGAATACCGAAAGTCTTAAAATTAGGATTTTTCTCAACTGTACTACTACTAAACTGAGAAAAATCCTAATTTTAAGACTTTTGGTATTCACAGAAGGCATTTAGGAGTCCTAAAGTTAGGAGTCCTAACTTTACTACTACTAAATTGAAAAAAATCCTAATTTTAAGACTTTCGGTATTCACAGAAGGCATTTAGGAGTCCTAAAGTTAGGACTCCTAACTTCTGTGAATACCGAAATGAGTAAGTGCCTTCTGTGAATACCAAAATGAGACAGTGCCTTCTGTGAATACCAAAATGGTAGTAAGTTTAGGATTTTGTCTTAAGTTAGTTCTGTGTTCCTTGATACTAGAAAAGTATTAATTTCCATCAATTGGGAATACTTACTTACAATACTGTCTCACATTGGCCTCTTGGCATTATTCATCGTTTGGATAACATTTCTGAACTCCTTCTCCTCTGCTAGGTTATGCATTACTCGGCCGATTTCAGGTCCAATACGAATCACCAGACACAAGCATTAAGGATATCAACATCCTGATATTACTTTACCTGGCTCTCAAATCATTGACTGTCAAACTGCAACGATACCCCTCAGAGAATGCCCTGAGATTGAGGACCAGGAACATTTTAGTGTCATTATATGTGGAAAAAATGTTTTTTTTACATGATTCATAGGGAGTTCATTCGTTTGGGGCAATATCTGGAATACCAATTCATTTGGGAAAGTCAGTTATTTTCCCACTTAATTCAATAATTCTAAATTTGTCCTGTCTATTGGAGTGTTTTGAAGGTGCAGTAAAATATCTGGATATCGGAATTAGCCGTGATACGTAGGAATTCTTCAGAGATAACTAGAGAACTGTCATCACCAAATTCAAATCAGATACTAAAATGGATCAGGCTGCTAATATCAAAGGTGGGCAGCACCGGGCTGATCACAATGGTGATAATTCCCAAACTCTAACAGTACTTCTTCAATATACCTATCTCCCTCACCAGTTACTATATCATCAGGGTGGTTTTGTGGTTCCAGAAATGGAACTTTATTATCTATGTGTTCAATCCCATTTTGCGTGTTTCTGGTTTCACCCCCAATGGTACATGGCTCATTTGGTGGTGGAGACCTCCTGTGTTGAGGACCCTACCCGGCTACCATCGCTACTATGTAAAGAATGCCTTAGATGAACAGCTGAGGTTAATACTGCCCGTTGCACAGTTCAAGCCTGGCCAAAATTAAAGGGCAGAGCGTGTGTTGAAACACTATATTCACCTTTATTTCCGCAATTACACCACCCAGCGTTCAACAGTACCAGCAAGCAGGAAGTGGTAACCCAAATGAACAAGCTAGGAATCATTCAAAGGGAGACCTTTATAGAAAGGGATCATTTATCAAATATGATTGCATCACATCTATAGACCCCCACTCCACTGAATGTGTTTCTGTACTACAGACATAAATGAGTGAGTCCCTTCTGCATTTCCAGAAGAACCTTCACTTTCATGCCACTTGACCTTCTTGTTGAGGCCAAATCATAGAATGAACTGTTAGAAATGGGTGTCTCTAGTTGACAGCGACATGCACCATGTCCAAGTAGGGACCTTTCCTTCTAGTCAGGGAAAGGGAGTTACACACCCCCTTGGTAGCATGGCACGAGCAGTCAGACCTATCACAGAGGCAATGTGTAAAGTATTTGTACATAAAACACACAGTAACACAGTGAAAACACTACAAATGATCACCAGTTTCGAAAAATAAGAAATCTTTATATAAACAAACTAAAAACAAAATAACAAAAATCCAACATACACAACTCAAGATATCACTTTTTAAAGGTTTAAGCAATTCAGTCCATAGAACTCTATGTATGGATGCGGATTTTAGCAAAAAGTACCTTTTATGTGTCAAAATCCAAGGCAAAAAACTGCTGCAAAGAAGTAAAGCATCAGAAAACACAGCGATGCATTGATTCTTGAGTCCCAGGGTTCTGCTGCACATAGGATAAGTGTTGTGTTGATTCCTTACTGCGAGGAGAAGCGATGTGTCCAATTCCAAAAGCTGCTCCTTACTGTGAGGCGATGCAATAGAAACTTGGTTCACAGGTACACTTCGTGGAAAATCCAGTTGCGCTGGGTCGATGCAGCGGTAAAACAGGTGATGCGTTTCACACAGACAATCAAACTAACTGTTCTGTGAAGATGGGAGGTACTGGAGCAGGAGCCTGACTTTCAAGAACTTTTTTCAAATAAACCACTGTTTGCACATTCGCGCTCCAAAAATGTTAAATAACTCCTTAAGCAGAAACGCACTTCAAAAAACACCAAGCACACAGGCATGAAAAAATGCTTTAATTGTAGTCAATGTGGGGATGTCATTGTAGGAAACACATCATCCACAAACCAGTCAGAAATTAATTTTGAAGCATTCATCCGATTGCAATTCTGAAATGATAATTTATGATATCAAATGCCCATGTGGGCTGACATATGTGGGAAGAACATTAAGAAAATTCAGAATTAGGATAATGGAACATAGGAGAATGATAAGAGCACAGAACAAAAATTCATGTCTAGCTGCACATTGGGTAGATACCAAACACACCGCGCCACAATTGCGCATCACGGTCCTTAAAAAACTCACACCCATGGTATATATGGACACTCATAAAATATTGGCACAGCGAGAAACAGTTTGGATCAAGAAATTGCAGGTTTTATTACCTAAGGAGTTAAATGACAAAATCGAAATGTCATGTTTTCTGTGAGTGGGTATCATTACAATAACCTGCATACTTCTGACGGTGGATAAATTTTTTAGCATTAATTATAATGATTATTTCATTTTCACACTGTAATTCATGAAAAGTTTATGGTCCAGATTACACTGGCATAATGTTCTTGTCTTCTTTTGTAAATCATTTCCAACTTATGGTCAAGGCTTTCAAAGCACATTTTCTTTGACCGTTTTTATTTTACTCTACCACCTTTTAATGCAGTCACTGGAGTGAGTTAATCATTGGGGCAATCAGCACCCGGTTGTTAATTTTTTCACTATGCTGTTTCTTCCTTCAGGCACACTAAGAAAAGGAGAACCACAAGATTTTACTTGCATTGTAATTCACGTCGGACGACTGTCCTTCAATCTTATGCATGAGACAATGCTATGTTGCGTCTCGTCTGCTTATTTTATTGTTTACCATGTTACTTGTTCCATTGGGCATACCAAGTAAGGGGGCACCGCAAGACTTCACTTGCATTACATTTCGTGCTGGAAGTCTGCCCTTCGGTTTCATGAAGGAACCTATGTTAGTAGACGCTAACGACACACGTTCACGCTGCATGCTGGGTAAGAATTTGCATGGCAAGTTACGGTCGGCGTCGGATGAGAACTCTCAAGGTATTGCAAATTGAAGTTTCATAGCAAGTTTTTTTACCTCTTTACATTTAGAGGTTACAGATAGTTTATTCAGATGGATATACGCTTTTTTCCAGACTCAATGTGAGGTACATAATGAGTTGAAAAGCCAATAGAAGACGTACACTTGAACAGTTGGCATACACGTATCGTTCAGCTGTAAGTAGTTAGGGACAATATAGTAATTACAAATTGATAATTTAAAAACAGCATATTTAGGATTGTAACTTTTTTATTGATTTCAGAAAGGGAGGGGATAAGTAACATCAGCTGTCGCCTACATCGATTGGCCGGTGAGGAATAAGCAGTAAAACTTTGATTTAATTTACATCGTCCTGCACCTACACCCATTGGCCAGTGCGGTAGTCATGAGAACAAACAGAAACTGGGGGAAGGGGGAGGGGTAAAAATGGTAGGGGAAACATAATTCAGATCAAACCTTTGTTAGATCTGGGGGTCTCTAGTTGGCAATGGTATTCACCTTTGTCCAAATAGGGACCCTTACTTCTAAGTCAGGATAAGGGGATTACACTCCTTAATAACCCCTGCTCACCCCCTTGGTAGCTTGGCATGAGCAGGCAGGCTTATCTCAGAGGCAGTGTGTTAAGCATTTGTGAATATACACAGTAATACAGTGATAACACTACAGATGGACACAACACAGGTTTTACAAAAATAACTATTCTTTATGTAGACTTAAACACAAGACCACAAATGACAAAAATCCACAATACTACACTTAACATTACTTAAAAGATGATTAAAGTCTCTTAGTTCAGGTTGATGGTAGATGCGACAAAGTTCTAAACAAAGTACCTGGATGCGTAACGCAAAGTAGACAAATAGACTCGCAGAAGGGGAGATGCGTTGGTTCCGTGACCCGGGGGAACGGTTACGTCCTTCCTCAATGCTTGCACTGATAGGGGACTCGTCGTGAGCCTTACCGGTGTGGAGGTGATGCGTAGATTCTTGACCTGTGGGTCTGTTGTGGTGCGCAAGATGGTGCCTTGATGTGGCGATGTGATGACGATGCGATTATCCAGTTGCGATGCGAGAAGATGGCACGCTTCTCCGGTGATGCGATGGCGACTCTCTCGATGGCGTAACGCTTCTCCGATGATGCGACAGCAGGCAGCTTCGATGAACACACGCTTCCAGGGAGAAGCGACGAAGGCTCGCTTCTCCGGGGTTACGATGATTTCAGCAGCGACACGCTTCCTCTCCATGCATCGCGCTCCCAGCTCCCAGCGGCACGCAAGGGACTGGAGTCAGAATTCCCAGCAAGGAAATTCAGGAGGGAGCTGGAGGTGAAGTCTTTTGGCCCTGAGACTTCAACAGGAGGCAAGCACAGTTCAAGCCCTTGGAGAATATTCTGTAGATAAATGAAAGTCCTTAAAAGTTCCTTCTCCTTTCCCTTGGCAATGAAGTAACCACTGCAGGCCAACCCAGCAAACAGCATACTGGCAGAGGGCCAGTCCAAACTCCTGCAGCTTCCTTGGTTCCTCTCCTTGGCAGAAAGGTTTCTTGTTCCAGAAGTGATCTAAAGTATGTGGGACTGGGTCCCAATATTTATACCCCAAAATCCTTTGTTCTCTCATGGCAGAGAGACCTCTGCCTAGTTCAAACCAGCTCCTGAGCACTTTGTTGACATGACTCTTCTCTTCCTTTCACTGTGCAGGGCAGAGACATCAGCCGCCCCACAGGAGGTGGAGCAAGCACAGGGGAGGGAAGATACAGCTCTGGAGCACTCTGTTGACAGGATTCCTCTTCTCCTTTCACTGTGCAGGGCAGAGACATTGGACAAGCCACAGGGGGTGGAGCCAGCATTGTAGAGGGAAGGACCAGCCTTATTCAGGTCCCAGGTGCACTCCTCCTTCCCATCTGGATGTAAGTCTCCCGCTGTCCCAGACTGTCTTCTGGAATTTCCCCAGCCCTGTCACACACAAATCCAGACAAGGAATACACAACTCAGCAGAGGCGGGCTTAAATGGTTAGGGAAGCAAATACCTGCTTTTTAAAAGTGGTATTTGCAAACACAGGATATTAAAATAAACTTTACTAAAAGATGTATTTTATTATTCTGAGTTCAGTCATACTAAATACGAATTTCTACCATGTCCCCTTAGTTAGTTAGGATTGTAAGAATGTAACAATCTTATCTGCCCATTCTGGCCTATGATAACCGGTAGCCTTCAATAGTGAAAAACGAAAATGGCTGTAATTAACTATTAGAACATGCTACACTCATCAGAGCATGTCCTACCTTATACTTACAATGCACCCTGCCCTTGGGCCTACCATAGGGGTGTCTAATATGAAGCAAAGAAAAGGTTTAGGGACTGGCAAGTGGGTGCACTTGGCCAAGTCGACATGGCAGTGCTAGACTGCACATAGGCCTTGCAATGGCAGGCCTGAGACATACTTTACAAGCGGCTTCTGTGGGTGGCTCAACCAGCGCTGCAAGCCCACCAGCTGTATTTGATCTACAAGCCCTGGGCACACATGGTGCACTGTACTAGGGGCTGACAGTAAATCATATATAACCCAATTGTGGAATAACCAATCAGTACATCAATTTAACATAGGGAGCACTTGCACTGTGGCACTTATTAGCAGTGGCACAGTGCCCAAAGCATAAATCCAGAAAAAACATATCAAAACAGAGGAGGCAATCCATCAAAAATGGAAGGGAGACTCACGCCAATGATGTCAGCTCTAACACGTGTCCCCTCCAGCTGAAATGTGGGGAGAACTACCCTTCCCCTTGGGAGTTCTCCTCACTAAGGTGGAAAAATCTGGACACACCATCAGCGTTGGCGTGTTCTGTACCAGGGCAGTGTTCCACCATAAAGTCCGTACCCTGTAGGGAGATGGACCACCTCAACAACTTTGGGTTCTCACCCCTCATCTGCATCAGCCATCTGAGGGGCCTGTGGTCGCTCTGAACCCGGAAGTGAGTCCCAAACAAGTATCAACTTCTTCAGTACCCAGACCACAGCAAATGCCTCACGCTCAATTGCACTCCACCTCTGTTCCCGTGGAAGTAACCTCCTACTGATGAAGGCTACAGGTTGGTCAAAGCCCTCTTCAGTAGTCTGTGATAGAACAGCCCCCACACCATGCTCTGAAGCGTCTGTCTGTACAATGAATTCTTTTGGGAAGTTGGGCGCCTGAAGCACAGGTGCTGTGCACATGGCAGTCTTCAGGGAATCAAAAGCCTTCTGACAGGTGTCAGTCCAGTTCACTTTCTTGTGCTGCTTCCTGGAAGTCAGCTCAGTCAAGGGTGCAACAATGTTGCCATACCCCTTGACAAACCTCCTATAGTACCCTGTGAGTCCTAAAAAGGCTCTCACCTGTGTCTGAGTCTTTGGGGATTCCCATGCCAGGATGGTATCAATCTTGGGTGTAGTGGCACCACCTGGCCGCTTCCTACCTGGTGACCCAAGTACACAACGGAACCCTGCCCGATCTGGCACTTACTTGCTTTGATCATGAGGCCTGCCTTGCGCAGCACCATCAACACTTCCCAGAGGTGCTGGAAGTGTTCTTCCCAAATGGCTCTGAACACTGCAATGTCAACCAGGTAGGCCGCACTGAAATCCTCCAGCCCAGCCAACACCTGGTTGACCAACCTCTGAAAGGAGGCAGGTGCATTCTTCATCCCAAAGGGCATAACCCGGAATTGGTAGTGCCCATCTAGTGTGGAGAATGCTTACCTCTCCTTAGCCCCATCAGTCAAGGCAATCTGCCAGCACCCAGACGTCTAATCAAACGTGCTGAGGTACTGTGCATCCCCTAACCGATCAATGAGCTCATCAGCTCTGGGGATGGGGTGTGCATTAGTCCTGGTGACTGAATTGAGCCCTCTGTAGTCCACACAGAACCGGAGTTCGGGTGTGGCACCCGGCGAGGCAGTCTTTGGTACCAAGACCACTGGGCTGGCCCAAGGACTGTTTGAGGACTCAATGACATCTCGGAGATGTCCTCTTTAATGTAAGCCCTAATCTTGTCAGTCACTCTGTAAGGCTTGTGCTTCACAGGAGGACTGTCGCCAGTGCCCACATCATGGACGCACCACTCTGTGACACCAGGAACCAAGGAAAATAGATCAAAGAATTGCCCCAACAGTTGGCGACAATCTTGCTGCTGATCAGGGGTCAGTGTGGCAGAGAGGCTGACACCATCCACTGATCCATCTTGCTCTGTTGCAGACAGGAGGTCAGGAAGAGGCTCAGTCTCCTCCTCCATTCCATCATATGTCGCTAGGAGCATGCCCACTTCGGACCTTTCTAAGTGGGGCTTTAGGCGGTTCACATGTAGGACCCTCAAGGGGTTCCTTGGAGACAGCAAGTTCACCAGATAAGTGACATCACTCTTGCGCTCCACCACCTCATATGGACTGGTCCACCTGTCGTGGAGCTCACAAGGCTCCACAGGGGCCATGACCCAAACTTTCTGTCCAGGCTGAAGCTCAATCAGAGTGGCATTCTGATCGTGCCACTGCTTCATTTCCTCCTGGCTGGCTTCCAGATTCACCTGAGCGAGATCTCTGAAACGCCGAGTCTGGTTCTTGAAGGCCAGCATGTAGCTATATACATCCTGGGGCGGTTTCCTGGGAGATTGCTCCCAACCTTCCTTGACCAGACTTAAAGGTCCTCTTACTGGGTGACCATACAAAAGCTCAAAGGGGCTGAACCCTAGAGACTTTTGTGGCACCTCTCGGTAGGCAAACAGAAGGCATGGCAAGAGGACGTCCCACTTACGCCTCATTGGTTCTTCAAGACCCATGATCATGCCCTTAAGGGTCCGGTTGAATCTTTCAACCAGCCCATTACCTTGCGGGTGGTAAGGAGTGGTGAACTTATAGGTAACACCACACTCCTTCCACAGAGACGTCATATAATTAGAAATTAAGTTTGTACCTCGGGCAGACACAACCTCTTGGGGGAACCCCACACGGGAGAAGATCCCCATCAGTGCACATCCCACCGTGGGGGCCGTCACTGTCCTGAGCGGAATGGCTTCCGGGTACCGGGTAGCATGGTCCACCAAGACCAGGATAAACCTGTTGCCCATGGCTGTCTTGGAGTCCAGTGGCCCCACAATGTCAATGCCCACGCTTTTAAAGGGGGCACTGACTACAGGGAAAGGTTGTAGAGGGGCCTTGTGCCTCCTTCCACTTTTCCTGCTTGCCTGGCAAGTTTGACAGGTCCTACAATGATTATCTGAACTCTTCCTCATCTGGGGCCAATAAAAGTGGGAGACAAGCCTTTCAAAGGTCTTGTTCTGCCCCAGATGACCAGCTAAAGGAACATCATGAGCCAAACCTAGTTGGAAGGCTATGAAGCGCTGGGGTACCACCAGCACACGGATTGACCCAGGCTCAGCAACCTTAGGCTCGCTATACAGGAGACCATTCCCCCAGTTGATCCAATGTGATCCAGACTGATCACCTGCTGCCTGGTTTGTGGCCTGTTGCTTCAAACCTACAAGAGAAGGGCACTTCTGCTGCTCTTCACAAAATTCCTCCCTGGAGGGACCCCCTTCTTGCTGCCAATGGGTCAGCTCAGGTAGGTTCCCCAGTTCGGAAACTTGCTCACCAGTGGGTTCCAGGGCATCCCCCTCAAGGTCTGCCTCCTCCTGGACTGTGGGAACAATAGAGGCTGGTTTCCCGCGCCCCTTACCTCTTCTCTTTAAGGCAGGTCCCTGGGCCATATTTTCAGGCTCCAGGGTCTCTTGAACACTCTTAGCTGCCATAGACCGAGTGGTCACACATGCCCACTCAGGCAGACCCAACATCTCTAAATGCGCCTTCCTCTCCACCTTCATCCAAGGGGAGTTTTCTAAATCATTGCCTAACAGACAATCAACAGGCATGGATGGCCTCACAGCTACTTGAAGAGTACCAGTGACCTCCCCCACTCAAAGGGAACTTTAGCCACCTTGCAATGGCTCTCTGTGTTGTCAGCGACAACAACTGGTAAGAGTGAATGAGGGACTACCTGCTCTTTAGAGACCAAGTGACACTTGACAGCTGTCACACTTGCGCCTGTGTCTCTGAGAGCCTCCACTCTATGGCCATTGATGGTCACCCACTGCATGTATTTTTTAGTGTTCTCAGACAGCTAAGTTTTAGGGAATATCTCAAAGTCTCCTAATGAGACAAGGGACATTTCTGCGGGACCCCACCCACCATGGGCACCCATCTCCTCCCCACCCAGGGCTACACTGGCCATCTGACGGGGTGGTGCAGAGGGTGGCACATACTGTCCTTTCTGAGGACACTGGGTATCATACCAACTGTGTCCCACCTGTTTACACTGAAAGCAGGTAACAGGCCCCCTATGAACAGGTTTACCTGTCGGAGGTCCTGACTTCTTTTCAGGGGGAGGCTGGGAACACCTACCTTGGTTCCCTTGGGAATTACTTTGGGGACCTTTTTGGAACTCCCTCTGTTTATCCTTGTCCCCCCTTCTGCTGGGGACCCTGCCCACATTTGGCAGAGTCTCCCACAAGACCCTTGTGGACCCTGGTACTGACCCAGCGGTCCGCCTCTTCAGCAAGCTTTCTAGGGTTAGTCAACTTGCTATCAATAAGGTGCTGGCGTAGCTTTGGAAAACAATTAGCAGACAAGTGCTCCCTAGCAATCAAATCATAGAGCCCTTGAAAGTTATTAACATTGCTACCCCTCACCCAACCATCCCGAGCTCTGCAAACGAAAGACACATATTCTACCCAAGTGGTTCCCTCCCGTTTCTTACAATTCCTGAACCTCTATATATAGAGCTCTGGAGTTAACCCATACCTTGTCATCAATGCTTCCTTCATGTGGTGATAAGACATCCTATGCTCACTGGGTAGGTCTAACAAAGTATCCCTCCCATCAGTCAGAAAGCGGCCCACAACCTCGCTCCTCAATCCTTCTCAGGGACCCGGTGGCCCAACATTGCTATCTCATAGCCTGCCAACCACTGACCAATATCTTCACCTTTGTGAAAATCTTTGATGACATCCTTGGGAATATGTACCCTGCCTTCTGAAGGCACAGATGGTGCGCTGCCACCAGAGGGATTGATTTCTAAGCCCTTGGCCTTGATCTCCAATTCCCTCAACATTCTCTCATGCTCCATTCTCTCCCTTTCCAAAGACAACCTATTATTCTCTGTTTCCCTCTGAATCTCCACCTTAAGCTTAACTAACTCCATCTTGAGTGCCCTATTTCTCTCCCTGTCTTCCAGCTGCCTGGGGGACAGATCTTTGGAAGAGATGCTGCTGCCAGGTGGGGACGGCACCCCTCCTCCGGCTGGAAATTCTGGCCCTTCAATTTGCCATTTGCATCCCCAACAGGCTCCACCACAAGATCAGGGGCATTTCTTACTTCTACCCAGGCCCTCGGCGCCTTCTGGTAGTCTTCCTTTTTAGAAATGCCTGGTGTAGCAACTTTCAATTTCCTGCAGAGATACTTAAGCTGTTTCACAGTGTAGATTTCCAACCTCTCTTCCTCAAAATCAAGATCCATAGATGCAACAGATGCTGGTTTACTCATGGTAGTAAAAATTGGGAGTCTTCAGGAAAAAACTAACAGTCCAAGGAAAAAGGATTCTATAAAAAAAGTATGTGGTCGCGTTTGGTCTGTACTCACTAGTAGTGTACACCAATCACTGTATATGAAACACAAATGCAAAGTCCAAATCCTCACCACTGACCACCAATGTTAGATCTGGGGGTTTCTAGTTGGCAATGGTATTCACATTTGCTCAAATAGGGACACTTACTTCTAAGTCAGGATAAGGAGATTACAATCCTTAATAACCCCTGCTCACCCCCTTGGTAGCTTGGCACAAGCAGACAGGCTTATCTCAGAGGCAGTGTTTTAAGCATTTGTGAAAATACACAGTGATACAGTGATAACACTACAGATGTACACAACACAGGTTTTATAAAAATAATTATTCTTTATATAGACTTAAACACAAGACCACAAACGACAAAAATCCACAATACTACACTTAAGATTACTTAAAAGATGATTAAAGTCTCTTAGTTCAAGTTGATAGTAGATGCGACAAAGTTCTCAACAAAGTACCTGGATGCGTAACGCAAAGTAGACAAAAAGATTCGCAGAAGGGGAGATGCGTCGGTTCCATGACCCGGGGGAACGGTTGCGCCCTTCCTCAATGCTTGCGCAGACTAGGGGACTTGTCGTGAGCCTTACCGCTGCGGAGGTGATGCGTAGATTCTTGGCCTGCGGGCCTGTTGCGGTGCGCAAGATGGCGCCTTGATGCGGCGATGCGATGATCCATTTGCGACGCGAGAAGATGGTGCCCTTGATGCGGTGATGCGATGACGATGCGATGATGCCCAGGCAGCCTTGCGGCGACTCTGTACTTTGGAGCCCCGACAGGTCCGGCGACATGCTTCTCCGGTGATGCGATGGCGACTTTCTCGATGGCGTCACGCTTCTCCGGTGATGCGCCAGCAGGCAGCTTCGATGAACACCCGCTTCCAGGGAGATGGGACGAAGGCTCGCTTCTCGGGCGTTTTGATGATTTCAGCTGCGGCGGCGACACGCTTCCTCTCCATGCATCACACTTCCAGCTCCCAGCGGCACGCAAGGGACTGGAGTCAGAATTCCCAGCAAGGAAATTCAGGAGGGAGCTGGAAGTGAAGTTTTTGGCCCTGAGACTTCAACAGGAGGCAAGCACACTTCAAGCCCTTGGAGAATATTCTGTTAAAGTCCTTAAAAGTTCCTTCTCCTTTCCCTTGGCAATTAAGTAACCACTGCAGGCCAACCCAGCAAACAGCACACTGGCAGAGGGGCAGTCCAAACTCCTGCAGCTTCCTTGGTTTTTCTCCTTGGCAGAAAGGTTTCTTGTTCCAGAAGTGATCTAAAGTCTGTTGGACTGGATCCAAATATTTATACCCCAAAATCCTTTGTTCTCTGAAGGCAGTTCAAACCAGTTGCTGAGCACTTTGTTGACATGACTCTTCTCTTCCTTTCACTGTGCAGGGAAGAGACATCAGCCACCCCACAGGAGGTGGAACCAGCACAGGGGAGGGAAGATACAGCTCTGGAGCACGCTTTTGACAGGATTCCTCTTCTCCTTCCACTGTGCAGGGCAGAGACATCAGACAAGCCACAGGGGGTGGAGCCAGCATTGTAGAGGGAAGGCCCAGCCCTATTCAGGTGCCAGGTGCACTCCTCCCTCCCATCTGGATGTAAATCTCACTATTCACCCCTGGGCTGTCCCCGACTGTCTCCTGGAATTTCCCAAGCCCTGTCACACACAAACCCAGACAAGGAATACACAACTCAGCAGAGGCGGGCGTAAATGGTTAGGCAAGCAAATACATGCTTTCTAAAAGTGATATTTGCAAACACAGGATATTAAAATAAGCTTTACTAAAAGATGTATTTTATTATTATGAGTTCAGTCATACTTAATTCGAATTTCCACCATGTTCCCTGAGTCAGTTAGGATTGTAAGAATGTAACAATCTTAACTGCCCATTCTGGCCTATGAGAACAGGTAGCCTTCAATAGTGAAAAACGAAAATGGCTGTGTAATTCACTATTAGAATATGCTACACACATCAGAGCATGTCCTACCTTATACTTACAATGCGCCCTGCCCTTGGGCCTACCATAGGGGTGTCTAATATGAAGTAAAGAGAAGGCTCTGGGACTGGCAAGTGGGTGCACTTGGCCAAGTCGACATGGTAGTCACGGACTACACACAGGCCTTGCAATGGCAGACCTGAGACACATTTTACAAGCTGCTTCTGTGGGTGGCACAACCAGTGCTGCAAGCCCACCAGCAGCATTTGCTCTACAAGCCCTGGGCACACATGGTGCACTGTACTAGGGGCTGACAGTAGGTCAAATAAGCCAATCATGGAATCCAATCAGTATATCAATTTAACATGTGGAGTACTTGCACTGTGGCACTGATTAGCAGTGGCACAGGACTTAAAACATACAACCAGCAAAAATATGTCAAAACAGAGGAGGCAATCCGTCAAAAATGGAAGGGAGACTCACACTAACAACCCTAAACAGGAAACAACGTGTGCTCAAGTTGCTAAGGTGTAGACTTCACTCTTTTTTCCTGGATCCACTGGGGGTGTGGGGTGTAATCTGCAGTACACGTAAGTATATCGGGCAAGTTAATTGTTCAAATTTTCCAGAGAGGTGTGTAATACAGGTGCTACAGCTTTTTTCAAAATTTGGTAATGTGTGGCTAACAGCAGCTGTCAATTTCTCCATCCCTAATAGGTCCCAAAGTGTGTGTAGACAATCTGCGTGGGTCGGAACAACATCAGTGCCCCACTTTTACAGGGGGGCCTGCTGTGGATAGGTTAAGGCATTGGGCAACCCTAATAGAACGTAGGTAACCACCAGCTCATTTTAAGCACTGATTGTCTACCAAGGGTTCAATCCTAAAGGGTGTAGAAAAAGACAATGTAGTAGCTGGCATTTTTAATTGATGTTATATATAGATATGAGAACTAAAAAAGACATCAAAACTCATAAAACGGTAAGAACAGAGATGCTACATATTTTTAACATTACGATTGTGATCTAAAGGAGAATTTGTGTGCTTCAAACAATTATCCCTCTCCCTTCCAAAGTTGGTAAGATCAGACTTCCACTAAAGGTGTATTAATAAATATTTTCTTTTATTTTGATATTTAATATTTGTAAAGTGTGTCATATACCTTATGGCTTTTGGCACTGGAGTCTGAAAGATTCTGCACTTAAAAGGTCAGAAGTCGAAATCTAAAGAAAGAGCGAAAATAACCATGGTTTGAGATGTTTTCTAAAAATCGTCAGATTTGACTGGCTTCTGAGGTGCCAGGGCAGCTGGTTCCACAGCTGACAATTGGGAGGGATGAGGGGGCAAGCCACACCGACAACCATGTGTGTGTGTACAAGGCCGCTTTATTGAAACAGGTGCATACCACAATTTTATTTAAACTGGCACTTTGCCTTACAAAACTAAAACCTCTCTAAACATATATTTTCCTGACCCCTTGCCTTTCCTCCCCCCACCCCTACGATCATCACATGATAAAACCCCCCACCCTGCAATATACAATGCATACATTTCAATAACATTAAATTTTATACAATCTTATCACATAGCATTTAAAACTCCTACCCTCCCATGACCTATAATCCTACTTGCCTTCCTGCAACTGTAACTAACGAACCTCTAATGTAAACTTCCAACCTGCTTAACCTTTCCCCGCTCCTGTTCACCAACTCCCCAAACTTAACCATAAACTACCAAACTCCAGCCAAACTTGGCCAACTTAAAAAACAACTCCGCCACCCAGGAAAAGGCGGTAGGGCAGGCAAATATACTGCCTCACCCTTTTTCTGCCTCCCCTGCCCCCTAGCCCTAACTCACCACGCCCCCATGCCACCTGTCTAACCTAGCAAAACTACCCGCTCAAGCTCTGTGTACTCCCAGCAACCTGGCCAGCACTTCTCGCAACTCCAATAAATAAACATCCATACCAAGCCGTGAAAGGTGAACCCCGTCGCCCCTGAACAAGTCTGGCGCATCATAACAAATGTCCTTATGCCAGATTCTAGAAAAACCCAAATGTCAACAGAACCTTACCATCTCCACATTCACCTTCCTCCTGGCCTTATCCACTGCTCCAGGGTTCACTGGGCCCCTCCACACCCAACGCGGAACAAACTCCGTCCAAACCACCATGCACCCGGGCAACTGCCTCTTAATCTCCACCAAATCCTTCCTTGTGGCCCTCATCAACACCAGTCCTGTCTCTCTGACCATGTCGTTCTCACCCAAATGGAGGACCAGGACATCAGAGCACCTACCAGCCACCAACATCCTGTTCAGCGTTGCCAACAGTTCACCAACACACATTAAACACATTAGGGTTAAATCTGCGGTTCTCTCCAAAATAACTTGCACGGGCCTGCACCTGAGCCCATTTGACAAACGAATGGCCCACGATCCATACTGACATATCCCTGGCGAGGGGACCCGCCACCGAACCTGAAACGATAAAAATTAGTGAGTACAGGAGAAATATACACAACCGCGCTATAACTGGCTAGGAGCGCAGTGCACGTAATGCCTGTAGCAGTCGGACAACCATCTGCCCAAGCTCATAGCTCATAATGTTCCCTCGCCCCCATCCTCGGTTGTGGGCCTCTGACGCCGCACCGATCCGAAAGGAATGCGTGCCATAGCTATTGCCATCCAAACCCAGAAGGGCTAAGGCCTTTCGCAATATAGCCAGTAGCTGCGGGCCTGTAGCCGCTCGTACATCTGCGTGCTTGAAAACCGCCCCTTCCGCCCTCGGCACCCAGGCCTTCAATCTCAACCCCCACCATACAGGACATAGTGGAGAAGTGTGGCTCAATGGTTAGAGCGGCAGACCCTGATGCAGAGGTCAGGCCCGGGACCAGGGTTCAATTCCCGCCTCGGCGGGTCTTGAGCTAAAAAATTCCACGGACCTGATAATTCTCGCCTCGGTGCCTATTCTAATCATGGGTCCCACTCTGCAACTCTGGGCAATAGCTTGCTTAATCTCCACAACGGTCCCCACAGCGCTGGGATGCCTGGCTTCACCCTGGAGGTGCCCAGGAGTGGACACCTCACAGGGAAAGCCAGGATGGGTTCCACAGCGGTATTCGTACAAGCGCCTTGAGACCCTTGCGGGTGAGCAGTGCGCTATACAAGTCTCAATTTACATTTACATCCAATCCGAATCTGCCGCCTGCAGGGATACCCACCGACCCACGCCCCTCTAATTCGTCTTAGACTTCCAGAACCAAAGACATACCTGGGTCTCTCTAAAGGAAACCTCGGACCACAAAATCCTGACACCACTTCTAGCTCTCAACAACTCAGGCACCCGGAAGGCCCCCACAAACATCCACAATATTATTGTGGAAAACAGGCAGATTTCCCCGTTGTCCTTGCAAATCGGCGGCAAGGCTCCCCACACCTGCTCCAGCAGGTTCCAAGACAAGGGTTGCCTGACCTGGCACACCCTCCCGCACTCCCTGGCCCAACCTTTGAGTATCCGGGAGCCGAGTTCCCCCACCGACGGCACCTAACCCCATGGGAGCTTACCCATGAAAGTGATCCCACCAATTTCCCCGCTATCGTGACTTGCGTTAGCCCCTTCTCAATTAAGGACAGGATAAAGTGTATAACATCCTTCTGCCGCCCCATCCCCGAAGACCGCCATCTCGCCCCAGAAGCCACAAACTCCTCCCATGCTGTCATGTAAGTCACTTTAGTCGAGTGCACCAAGGACCCTAAAACCAGCTACAACATCCTGTGCTGCCTATGTACCACAGTTGCGGCGGCATGCTCGTCGGGCTCCGATCCGCGTCCTTGGCTAACCCATGGAATCTCTCCCACTGGGAATGAGACAAAGCATCGGCTATGGTATTTTCAACCCCGGGCACATGCACCACGCAAAAGGCAATATATTATGCCTCAAGCAGCCCAGCACAAACACTCGCAGCAACTTCAGCACCTGTGCATCTCTAGCCGACTGCCTATTCACCACTTCCACCACAGCCATGTTCTCGACATGAAATGCCACTCGTCTGTGGGCCAACAATTCCCCCCAGATTGAGATCGCCACCACCGAAGGGAAGAGTTCCAGAAAGGCAATGCTCCTACCACCCCCACCCACTCAGGGGGCCACTTCTCCGCACTTTATTTTCCCCGCCAGTACTGCCCGAAGCCTTCGCTCCCCACCGCATCAGAAAAGATTTGGACATCCCAGACAAGGTCATCACCCCTTTGTATGGGGACCCCAATAAAGTTCTTCAAAAAGAATTGCCACATCCTCAGGTCCTCTCGAATACCCACAGACAGCCGCACGTGTTGATGCGGCAGCCTCCGCCCAGCCAAAGCCCTGACCAATCTCCTACAAAAAGTCTGCCCCACTCGCACCACCCTGCAAGCGAAATTGAGGAGACCCAACAGCACCTGTATGTCCAATACCGTGACTTTGTGTCGTGCCAACATAACCTCCAGCAGCTCCAACATTTGCTGCTGTTTATCAGCTGGTAAACTGGCCTCCATTGCCCCCGAATCCAGTTAAATTCCCAAGAATGACAGCGCCTTGCACGGCCCCACTGTCTTCTCCGGTGCCAATGGCACGCCCAACTCCCCCATGATCTTCTAAAACCTGTCCAGCGCATCCTGGCAGTCCGTGGAGCCTGGGGTGCCGACCAAGAAAAAGTCATCCAGGTGGTGCATTACTCCTTGGTGACCCGTCCATTCCATGAACAACCATTGTAGGAACGTACTGAAGCATTCAAACAGTGCGCAAGACATTGAGCAGCCCATCTGCAGTGCTTTGTCCACGTACCAGCGGACGTTAAACTGGATCCTCTGCAAGCCCCAATCGCCTGGGTGGACTGGAAGCAGATGTCTCAATTTACCATCCTCGCTGTTGCACCCGCGGTCACCACCAAGGACATGGCTGTGTCAACAGAGGAATAAGACACCATGGTCACCCGCTCATTAATAGAGTCATTTACAGAGCCACCTTCGGGCCACGACAAATGCTGAATGAGGCAAAACTGCCCCTTCTTCTTTGGCACTACCCCAATGGGGGACACAATCAAATCCACCAAAGGCCAATCCTCAAAGGGTCCAACCATGCGGCCCTCTCCCACTTCCTTATCCAGCTTGTCCTGCACCACCTCTGGGTGCTCCTTGTCGGACTTCAAATTGCCAGCCCACCCCTGAACCCTTGGCTCCTCGTAGCCCAGCCAAAACCCTTCCAGAAACCCCGTCTGCAAGCGATCTGCAGCCCCCCTGTCCGGATAATCCTGCAGAGCTGCCACCAACCGTTCGACTCTAACTGGAGTACGAGCCATTTGGGCCAAGCCCCTTTTCCCTCCTCTACCACCCGCAGACTGCTGCTGTGTTGCTGATCGAAAGCCACATGCCTGCCCCTGCTGTCCCTCCTGCTGCTGACCCTTAGATCCCCAGCATTTGACAAGGGCATACCCACTCTTCCTGCAGCCTGAACATTCATGTCGGAAACGGCAATATTCCCTAGAGAATGCACCTTTATTTTAATCCCAACATGTTCCTTGGAAACCTGACTGGCCCATGGCCCCTGCCCCCACCCCACCTCGGGTGGGGCAGCCCTGAAAGGGCTGGTAGACGATAGGCAGCCCGCTCGCAGTAAATATGGTCTTACCCGACCCAGTCAGACCCATTGTGTGCTGCCACAAATCAGTGACCTAGCTCACCCCATTTGGCCTTGGGGTCCCATGCCATGTGGGCCCTGAACTCCTCATCGTACTGGGCCTACGCGTAATCCCCCCCGTAATCTGGGCCTTCCTGATGACATCCATATATTTAAGCATAGACACCGACCGCTCCGGAAACTTCTCACAATACACACTGGCGAAAATTAGGAAGGCCACCGTCCAATTCTCGATCGTAAGGGGCACCTTTGGCCTCTTCTGGAGTTCATACTCCTCCTCCTTTGAGCCTTCCTTCTCCCTCACTTCCGGGTGCAAGAATTTTAATATCTCCACATACTCCCCCTTCCAAATGCTCTCCTTAGTGGACAACATCAAATGAGCCCCTAACGGCTTTGTGACCCCATATACGGCAGCCACTTGACCTTCAACTCTTTACTCTCCACTTTCACCTCATCCTCCCCGTCACGCCAGCACCTGCTGTGCCAGCCCCGCCCGCGGCACCGGCTACCCTGCTTCCCTTGGTCCCGTCAACCCCCGACCCCGAGGGCCCCTCACCCAAGTCCTTCTTGTCCACCGGCGCCTTACCTACTGGCCCTGCCACCTCCTCATCCAGGTCCTCCCCTTTGTCAGACACATACTTCCCCTTCCGTAACCTGTCCCCCCCACCCCCACCGAGACCATCCGCGATGCTGCCATCGCTGCTTTTTTACCTGGATTCAAGGAGGCCGCACGCCGCTCTCCACTCCTCCGATCCAGGGAGGCCGCTCTCGCCTCTCAGCGCGATGCCCGGGTCGTACTCTACACCTGGCGCCATGACACCTGCAACACACTATCAACAGCATTACTCGGCCCCCCTCCACCCTCACCATCTCTCAACTCCCCTTCCTCCATACTATCATCACCATCAATTATCTCCACATCCCTAGAAACACAAGGCCTTCCGGCCAGCGGCTCCGACTGCACCCTTCTAGAAACATTAAAAACAACATGTGCATCGCTCCTCCTCTGGTGTTGCTCCCCAAGCCGTAAGGGCCCTGTGGGTGTAGGGGTCGGCGGGCCTGCCATGGGCCTTCTTCTGCCGGCCGCGATGGGTTCCCATGCAGGTACCCGGCATGCTGCAGAAGGCTCAGCCCTCCCTTCTCCTTGGCGCCATTGGGCCGTCCCCAGCCCTGCTAAGTCTGGAACCCCGTGGCGTGCTCTAAGATCCACCCCCCCATCCCATGCTCCTCGTTCTCACTCCTCACCAAACCCCCGATCCCCGGCCCCCCTCATCCGAGGAGGCCCCCCGTCACCCCAGCCCACTTTACCCAGAACCTCCCCACTCGCCCCCAACCCTTCCCATCTCTCCCTGCCACAGGGACCCTAAAGCCCCGCTCTCCCGTTGCGCCCCACCCACGCCCATCCCTTGGGCCTCCCTGACCCCCTCCGCCCAGGAGTCAAAAAGTCCAGTCTTTCCCAGTCCCTCTCGCTGCCCTCTGACAAAAGCAACGGGGATCAATCCCCAGGGTCCGCCTGCCACCCCCCTCTCTCCAGACCCCGCCGCAGCCTCGCTTCCCCTCCCATCCCTCTGTGTCACCCCCCTGCCTTCTGTAGGGTAACCCCCTCCAACGCCCCTCCCATCTACCTGTGTCCCTGGGAGACCTCCCCTATCTCTGCCCCCACTACCTTTTTTGCAGGCCCCCTCGTTCCGTGTGCGTGTCCCCTGCCCGAAGATGTACAGACCGGGCATGGGCTCATCTCCCACCCCGCGCGCATACTTTTTTGCCGCTGCTTTCCTCCTCCCGAAACCGGGCCAGACCTCTTTGTCCCCACCTACGGGCCCCACCCTCCTGCCCGACAACGCTTCTGCGCTCCCGACCTGCCCAGACATCTCTGGCGCCCGGAGTGGAGAGGCGCTCCCCGCCCCTCCCCCGCGCTGGCTCTCAACCGCCGCCACCAACGCTCTCCAGGCCCGCCCGCGCCTCCCTGCCACGGGCCCCGCCTCCCACCCCACCGCCACTGCCCCTGATAAACCGGGGCAGTCAGACATCCTCCGTTAGGGTGGCGGGGAGACGCACACAGCGCTCCCCCGCCGAGATTTCCAACCGTGGGCCCCCGCCCCACCTGCACCAACCGTCCCCACATCCAGGGCCGCGCCCCTGGCATCCGCGCGGCCCTGCCCTCTCACCTGAACATGCAGATTTTTGCATGGCGGCGAGCAGGAAAAAACAGCTGCCGCCATGCCAGCCGACGCGCGCCTCAACGGGCGCGCCCCCCCTGAAGGCAAACCAACAAATCCATCCACCCTGCCTCACTGAGCAGGCCGATGGCCTCCAGAATGCGGTAATCTTCAGAAGCCATCTCACACGAAATACCACCGACCACTATGATCACGCTATAGGCTAATTGCTGTAAACCCTCGCACTGGCCTCAGCGACAAAAATCTGAACCTACAGTGCTCCCAGCCACCAGGTCACCAACATCTAAAATGGTGGCTGGGCAGGCTCCAAACTCCCCTAAATATCCTTGGGCTATCTTTTGAAATTGGGCTGCATTTGGGCTATTCCCAAAGCAGCCCAAAGCCATAAAATGGCCTCGCCCATCTGGCCCTCAACCCTCCGAATCTGCCCGGGGGCGGACCTCGCGGTGCTCGGCTGCCCCCAAGCTCCCCGTGGAGTAGAGGAAACGTTTACGTCCCCCAAGACACCTTATGAATTTTGGGTACCTTCACTCTTCTGGAGGATGCTGATGGAAGGCATCTCCTAGGGATATACGAGCAGAATTTTGTCTTTAAGTATTTCGGACCAATATGATGGAATGCTTTATGCGCTGGACACAGTGCTTTGTAAGCCACTCTTTTTTTACTGGGAGCAAATGAAACTCAGTGTGTTTGAGACTGAGTTGGACTTCCGGATGTTCCTGAGAAGGCACACCGCAGCATTCTGTACCTTCTGCAGTTTCCTTATAGAGCCTTGCTGAAAGCCCAAATAAAGGGCATTGCAGTAATCTAATCTCCCCAAGACCAGAGACACAATCACTGTTTTTGTAAATCAAAAGGAATAAAAGACATGTTTCTCTTCAATTTATTTTTCATGAAAAAACAAGAAGAAATGAGCTTGTTAGTCTATTCAGTAAAAGATTGATTTGAGTCGAAAATTACCCCTAAATTCCTCAGTTTGGGTACTGGTATTGGGAGGGTGCCCAAAGTCTGTGGCCACCACAAGAGATTCCAAAACGAGGTGTCCTTCACAAAAAAAAGGAGCACCTACGTTTTAAGGTAAAAGGTTAAATGACAAACTATTCGACAGGCTCACTGATCACAGGATGCCGCCCAGTCCAGCCTAACATTCGGGTTGAGGCAAATGCATGGGCTTTTCGCTCCTACTGTTAAAAGTTGCCTGGTGCCGACCAGGGCTTTGCAGCCACATTCACCTGTAAGCACCTTTTGCGATGCACTCTTAAAAAACATATATCTCGAGCTAGGCTGGAGCAAAGCTGGCTTGTGCAGGCCACACATGTTACCAGGGCGCCTGAAACTGAAATTAAGAAAACGTTCACATGTTAGCTGGTTAGAACAGAAACACGTGAGAGGCGAGGCATATGAGCTGGTCTCCTTTCTCCTTGTAAGCAGGTGCAAAATGAATCGATTTTTGAGGATAAACTAAGAAATGGCCAGATAGGGCATTTGAAAAGATACGTGCTGCCCTTCATGCGAGGGGATGTGGGGGCGATGCATTGAAGGCTGAGGCATAAGCTCGTTTGGATCAACGCATAACATCCAACGCCTCAACAATAAGATGCACTCTGTTTCATTTACCTATGGTTTCACGCATGGAGCATAATTAAAAATATGTGTATTTGAGAACTCCCTGTGCTGCCTGCCGGGGAAGGGCAGACAAGGGGTCGGTTCAAAGATCACATAGGCTTTCATTATGAGTGTCCCCAAATAATTCCTGTCATTTAAGCGCTCCCTAGTTTCCTTTGCCGAGGGTTCCAATGTACATGCGAGCCCTGGAATTACCATTAATGAGTGTCAAGGTAATTCCGATAGTGAAGAAATAATGCTAATTATGGGATCTTGGATAATCGTATGTGGATATAGGGTTTATCATGCCAATTTCTGCAGATTTCCTGTATTCCTGCCAGAGACTTCATCTGATGCAACAGGTGGAAACTCTGGGTAAAACACCATGGAGCTACAGTGTTCCCGCAAAAAATATCATCCCTATGGGCTGGTGACCCCCAGCCCTATGGACATTAAAGAGCAACAACATTGTGAGTATTCCCCGAATGTTCCAGTTTCACAGATCTTATTTAGAGGCATGGGGTCTAAGACATGCATATTTTTTCTAATCCTATATCCGAAGTATATGTAGTGTATGCAATGCATAGGGTTTGAAGACGTAATCCTTAATCGTTAAATGCATCTTAAATATCGTGTAATTATGCACAAGATCATGATATTCATAATTTACGATGTAAATTAGGCATGTGATAATAATTAATGTTTTTTATCATCCTTACAAGTTGGAGCGCCATTCTCTAGGTATATTTCTGTGTGCCTGTTCCGTGTGCCTTTGAGTTCTGTAAATGTTGTCAGTTGAAGGCTGTCAAAAAAAGTATTTGATTGTCAGGCAGTGTTCTTTTAGTTTGTTGATTTCATTTGCTAGAACGCGTGTATTGATTTACGTTTACTGCCCGTGTATCTTGTTCCTTCACTGATGTCTTCCTGATTGACAGCTTTAATTACGAATAATAGAAAAAGGTTAGGACAACGAGTCAGAAAGGTTATAAAAGGAGATGAGATTTTCTCAGGCGTTATGAAGCACACGAGTGTCATTTCTAGGTTTGAGAAAGGATGAATTGAAGAACCACGAGGAGCGTGTTCGCTTATCCAAATATCGACAAACTGATATTTTCTGTAGGACTATTATTTTCAGTGAAGCATTGCTAAATCAATATCCATTCTTATAAATTCGATAGTGAAACGCCATTCATGTGGAAAACATAACTTATGCAATCTTTATTACCTGCAAAATTGCTAGAGTGAAGTAGAAATGGCCAAAAAGGTGACACCAAATGGTTTATCATTTTGTGTTGTAAAAGCTTAGAAAAACGTTTTCCTAGAAAGGAATGTCACTTGCTTGATCCAAAGAAAGCCATAGCAGACGTCTCAGGTGGGGTGTTGGGGTGATGCCCAGATAGCGCATTCGACTACAAAACAATAGGGCATATTATCAAGAACGGCGTTAAAATTATTGCCGCTTTAGCGGCAGGAAACTGCAGCTAAAGCGGCGATAATGGGCTTGATAATATGCCCTTGAGAATTCCCATAGAAGCCCATGGACTGGTGTGAACCGTGAACCAGGGCTTCTATCAGAATTCACAAGGGCATATTATCAAGCCCATTATCGCCGCTTTAGCTGCAGTTTCCTGCCGCTAAAGCGGCGATAATTTTAACGCCGTTCCAGTTAAAATGCCCTATTGTGCTCTCTGCACAGAACCAAACTCTTTGGTTTCCCGTTTGGGTGGGAGAGAGGGAGGAGTGCAGTGCCAAATTAAAACTTACGGAGGCCCCTAGGCAGTCGAAATATCGCCATCCCTCCCCCCCCCCTCGCAGATTATCTCCTAATAACCAATGCTTCGGATTTTGTTTTACAAACTGCCAGCTGCCAGAAGATGAGCTTCTAAGAGACAAACTGTTATGTGAATCTGATGCTTCTGCTTTATCTACTTTAAGTTGGTAATGGGTACATTACATTAATACAGTATTTTCTGTATGGAGTCATTAATGTTAAGTTTTCGTTTCTTTGAGTTGATTCATTTTTTTCTTTCTTTTGGAAACAATATTTAAGAAAGCTCGATTGTATTTTTCTTTCAAGATTAAATCAATATTATTTTGAATCATTGTTGCGGACCCCTAAAAGGAGTGAGGCCCAGAGACCGGTGCCTACTTTGCCTATTTAGTAATCACAAACTGGAGGAGTTAAAGATAAGGATGTGGGTTCAAATCACATTTGTATCTCACTAAAAGCAGACCTGCCTTGCCCTTTGCCCTTTGGAGGAAACAAGGACCGCCAAAAGTGGCGTGTAGTCTGTTACTGTCCTTTGTGGGATGACTTTTCACCCTTCATTCCCCCATTTAAAAGGACGATCTCGGGAGGTGTACTGATTGTGCATATCGTTCTAAGTGACACACAGTTACTGCGCCCCCTGAAAGCCTCATGGCCTGGGTGCACATGGTGCTAAAACAGTGCAGACACATGGGCAAAAGCATTCTCACATGTGCATAGGGCACTACAACCATGCAAATGAGGTTACGCCCCATTTACATAGGCCGGAACGTACGTGCGCACTCAATGGGTTTGATATCAGGTGTCAGGAATACATAACTGGGCCTCAAGAGTACTAGCAAGAGGCAGGTGGACATAGATGGTAGCAACATGAGGCAAAGCAGAAAGTTGGTGAGCTGACAATAGGCAGACCCCTAACCTCAAAGAGAGAGCTGCAGTTTGATAGAAAACTCAAGGGCTACAACCGAGAGGTAGGGCATATCTCCACAACAGCCCTCAGTGGCGGCTCCTCCGCTAAGCTTGGAGGTGCGTCGCCATTTGATCAGTGCAAAAAGAAAAAAAAAATGATAATAACAGCTGCTCCTGGAAAGCTCATGGGCTTGAAAATCTCCAACAGGATCAAGAAGTCACAGAATTTCTTCAAAAGCATGACATAATCCTGATGCAGGAAACATGGTGCCTAGAGACAGTACAAATAATTGGATATCTAGGCTGCTATCATGTATTAGCAGAGAAAATGTCAAAATCTGGACATCCCAAAGGGGGACTTGCAGTTTTCTGTTCGACAAGGTACAAATGGCAAGCAGAACAGCTAGAAAGTGGGATAAACTGGGTGCAGGCGTTAAGAATAGTAAGAGAGAATGAGAGCCTTGAACAGCCAGCAATAATATTAATAAATGTCTACATCCACCCCAGGAAAGATCTAAAAGAGGAGCACATGAAAATCTTAAATGAAATAATCAAATAAATTAAAAAACAACACAAACAGGCAACCTTTATAATTTCAG